>NC_090393.1:79110161-81510161 GCF_036365525.1 Heterodontus francisci
TGATAGTGATTGTCTGAGAGCCTCAGAGAGTGTCAGAGAGTGATAGTGAGTGTCAGAGAGTGTCTGAGAGTGTCAGAGAGAGTCAGAGAGTGTCAGAGAGGGTCAGAGAGTGATATAGAGTGTCAGAGAGTGTCAAAGAGTGATAGTGAGTGTCTGAGAGTGTCAGAGAGAGTCAGAGAGTGTCAGAGAGTGATAGAGAATGTCAGAGAGTGTCAGAGAGTTTCAGACAGTGTCAGAGAGTGATAGTGAGTGTCAGAGAGTGTCAGAGAGTGATAGTGAGAGTCTGAGAGTGTCAGAGAGTGATAGTGAGTGCCAGAGAGTGTCAGACATTGTCAGAGAGTGATAGTGAGTGTCAGAGAGTGTCAGAGAGTGATAGTGAGTGCCTGAGAGTGTCAGAGAGTGTCAGACAGTGTAAGAGAGTGATAGAGAGTGTCGGAGAGTGATAGTGAGACTCTGAGAGTGTCTGAGAGTGTCAGAGAGTGTCAGAGAGTGACAGAGAGTGATACAGAGGGATAGAGTGTGTCAGAGGGTGTCAGAGAGTGAAAGAGAGTGTCAGAGAGTGATAGTGAGTCTCTGAGAGTGTCTGAGAGTGTCAGAGAGTGTCAGAGAGTGATAGAGAGTGTCAGAGAGTGTCAGAGAGAGTCAGCGTGTGATAGAGAGTGTCAGAGAGTGATAGTGAGTGTCTGAGAGTGTCAGAGAGTGATAGAGTGTTTCAGACTGTGTCAGAGAGTGATAGAGAGTGTCAGAGAGTGATAGTGAGTCTCTGAGAGTGTCTGAGAGTGTTAGAGAGTGTCAGAGAGTGAAAGAGAGCGTCAGAGAGTGATAGTGAGTGTCAGAGAGTGATAGTGAGTGTCAGAGAGTGATAGTGAGTGTCTGAGAGTGTCAGTGAGTGTCAGAGAGTGATGGAGATTGATAGAGAGTGTCAGAGCGTGATAGAGAGTGATAGAGAGTGTCAGAGAGTGTCAGAGAGTGATAGAGAGCGTCAGAGAGTGATAGTGAGTGTCAGAGAGTGATAGTGAGTGTCTGAGAGTGTCAGTGAGTGTCAGAGTGTGATAGAGAGTGATTGAGAGTGTCAGAGAGTGATAGAGAGTGTCAGAGCGTGTCAGAGAGTTTAAGACAGTGTCAGAGAGTGATAGAGAGTGTCAGAGAGTGTCAGAGATTGTATGACAGTGTCAAAGAGTGATAGTGAGTGTCTGAGAGTGTCAGAGAGAGTCAGAGAGTGTCAGAGAGTGATAGAGAATGTCAGAGAGTGTCAGAGAGTTTCAGACAGTGTCAGAGAGTGATAGTGAGTGTCAGAGAGTGTCAGAGAGTGATAGTGAGAGTCTGAGAGTGTCAGAGAGTGATAGTGAGTGCCAGAGAGTGTCAGACATTGTCAGAGAGTGTCAGACAGTGTAAGAGAGTGATAAAGAGTGTCGGAGAGTGATAGTGAGACTCTGAGAGTGTCTGAGAGTGTCAGAGAGTGTCAGAGAGTGACAGAGAGTGATACAGAGGGATAGAGTGTGTCAGAGGGTGTCAGAGAGTGACAGAGAGTGTCAGAGAGTGATAGTGAGTCTCTGAGAGTGTCTGAGAGTGTCAGAGAGTGTCAGAGAGTGATAGAGAGTGTCAGAGAGTGTCAGAGAGAGTCAGCGTGTGATAGAGAGTGTCAGAGAGTGATAGTGAGTGTCTGAGAGTGTCAGAGAGTGATAGAGTGTTTCAGACTGTGTCAGAGAGTGATAGAGAGTGTCAGAGAGTGATAGTGAGTCTCTGAGAGTGTCTGAGAGTGATAGAGAGTGTCAGAGAGTGAAAGAGAGCGTCAGAGAGTGATAGTGAGTGTCAGAGAGTGATAGTGAGTGTCTGAGAGTGTCAGTGAGTGTCAGAGAGTGATGGAGATTGATAGAGAGTGTCAGAGCGTGATAGAGAGTGATAGAGAGTGTCAGAGAGTGTCAGAGAGTGATAGAGAGCGTCAGAGAGTGATAGTGAGTGTCAGAGAGTGATAGTGAGTGTCTGAGAGTGTCAGTGAGTGTCAGAGTGTGATAGAGAGTGATTGAGAGTGTCAGAGAGTGATAGAGAGTGTCAGAGCGTGTCAGAGAGTTTAAGACAGTGTCAGAGAGTGATAGTGAGTGTCAGAGATTGTCAGAGAGTGATAGAGAGTGTCAGAGAATATCAGAGAATGATAGAGAGTGTCAGAGAGTGATAGTGTGTGTCTGAGAGTGTCAGAGAGTTATACAGAGTGATAGAGAGTGTCAGGGAGTTTCAGAGAGTGTCAGAGAGAGATAGAGAGTGATATTGAGTGTCAGAGAGTGATAGTGAGTGTCAGAGAGTGATAGTGAGTGTCTGAGAGTTTCAGAGAGTGTCCGAGAGTGTCGGAGAGTGATAGAGAGCGATAGAGAGTGTCAGAGAGTGATAGAGAGTGTCAGAGAGTGTCAGAGATTGTATGACAGTGTCAAAGAGTGATAGTGAGTGTCAGAGAGTGTCAGAGAGTGATAGTGAGTGTCTGAAAGTGTCAGGGCGTGTCAGAGAGTGATAGAGAGTGTCAGAGAGTGATAGTGAGTGTCAGAGAGTATCAGAGAGTGACAGATAGTGATAGAGAGTGTCTGAGATTGTCAGAGAGTGTCAGAGAGTGTCAGATAGTGATAGAGAGTGTCTGAGATTGTCAGAGAGTGTCAGAGAGTGTCAGAGAGTGATACAGAGTGATAGAGAGTGTCAGAGAGTGCCAGAGAGAGATAGAGAGTGATAGAGAGTGATAGAGAGTGTCAGAGAGTGATAGAGAGTGATAGAGAGTGTCAGAGAGTGATAGAGTGTGTCAGAGAGTGATAGTGAGATTCAGAGAGTGTCAGAGAGTGATAGTGAGTGTCTGAGAGTGTCAGAGAGTGATAGTGAGTGTCAGAGTGTGACAGAGAGTGATAGCGAGTGATACAGAGTGTCAGAGAGTGTCAGAGAGTGTCAGAGAGTGATAGAGAGTGTCAGAGGGTGATAGTGAGTGTCTGAGAGCCTCAGAGAGTGTCAGAGAGTGATAGTGAGTGTCAGAGAGTGTCTGAGAGTGTCAGAGAGAGTCAGAGAGTGTCAGAGAGTGTCAGAGAGTGATATAGAGTGTCAGAGAGTGTCAGAGAGTGTCAAAGAGTGATAGTGAGTGTCAGAGAGTGTCAGAGAGAGTCAGAGAGTGTCAGAGAGTGATAGAGAATGTCAGAGAGTGTCAGAGTGTTTCAGACAGTGTCAGAGAGTGATAGTGAGTGTCAGAGGGTGTCAGAGAGTGATAGTGAGAGTCTGAGAGTGTCAGAGAGTGATAGTGAGTGCCAGAGAGTGTCAGACATTGTCAGAGAGTGATAGTGAGTGTCAGAGAGTGTCAGAGAGTGATAGTGAGTGTCTGAGAGTGTCAGAGAGTGTCAGACAGTGTAAGACAGTGATAGAGAGTGTCGGAGAGTGATAGTGAGACTCTGAGAGTGTCTGAGAGTGTCAGAGAGTGTCAGAGAGTGACAGAGAGTGATAGAGAGGGATAGAGTGTGTCAGAGGGTGTCAGAGAGTGACAGAGAGTGTCAGAGAGTGATAGTGAGTCTCTGAGAGTGTCTGAGAGTGTCAGAGAGTGTCAGAGAGTGATAGAGAGTGTCAGAGAGTGTCAGAGAGAGTCAGCGTGTGATAGAGAGTGTCAGAGAGTGATAGTGAGTGTCTGAGAGTGTCAGAGAGTGATAGAGTGTTTCAGACTGTGTCAGAGAGTGATAGAGAGTGTCAGAGAGTGATAGTGAGTCTCTGAGGGTGTCTGAGAGTGATAGAGAGTGTCAGAGAGTGAAAGAGAGCGTCAGAGAGTGATAGTGAGTGTCAGAGAGTGATAGTGAGTGTCTGAGAGTGTCAGTGAGTGTCAGAGAGTGATGGAGATTGATAGAGGGTGTCAGAGAGTGATAGAGAGTGATAGAGAGTGTCAGAGAGTGATAGAGAGCGTCAGAGAGTGATAGTGAGTGTCAGAGAGTGATAGTGAGTGTCTGAGAGTGTCAGTGAGTTTCAGAGTGTGATAGAGAGTGATTGAGAGTGTCAGAGAGTGATAGAGAGTGTCAGAGCGTGTCAGAGAGTGTAAGACAGTGTCAGAGAGTGATAGTGAGTGTCAGAGATTGTCAGAGAGTGATAGAGAGTGTCAGAGAATATCAGAGAGTGATAGAGAGTGTCAGAGAGTGATAGTGAGTGTCTGAGAGTGTCAGAGAGTTATACAGAGTGATAGAGAGTGTCAGGGAGTTTCAGAGAGTGTCAGAGAGAGATAGAGAGTGATAGTGAGTGTCAGAGAGTGATAGTGAGTTTCAGAGAGTGATAGTGAGTGTCTGAGAGTTTCAGAGAGTGTCCGAGAGTGTCGGAGAGTGATAGAGAGCGATAGAGAGTGTCAGAGAGTGATAGAGATTGTCAGAGAGTGTCAGAGATTGTATGACAGTGTCAAAGAGTGATAGTGAGTGCCAGAGAGTGTCAGAGAGTGATAGTGAGTGTCTGAAAGTGTCAGGGCGTGTCAGAGAGTGATAGAGAGTGTCAGAGAGTGATAGTGAGTGTCAGAGAGTATCAGAGAGTGATAGTGAGTGTCTGAGATTGTCAGAGAGTGTCAGAGAGTGTCAGATAGTGATAGAGAGTATCTGAGATTGTCAGAGAGTGTCAGAGAGTGTCAGAGAGTGATACAGAGTGATAGAGAGTGTCAGAGAGTGTCAGAGAGAGATAGAGAGTGATAGAGAGTGATAGAGAGTGTCGGAGAGTGATAGAGAGTGATAGAGAGTGTCAGAGAGTGATAGAGAGTGTCAGAGAGTGATAGTGAATCTCTGAGAGTGTCTGAGAGTGATATTGAGTGAAAGAGAGTGATAGAGTGTGTCAGAGAGTGCCAGAGAGTGCCAGAGAGTGATAGGGAGTGTCAGAGAGTGATAGCGAGTGTCAGAGTGTGATAGTGAGTGCCAGAGAGTGATAGAAAGTGTCAGAGAGTGTCAGAGAGTGTAAGACAGTGTCAGAGAGTGATAGTGTATGTCAGAGAGTGATAGTGAGAGTCTGAGATTGTCAGAGTGTGTCAGAGAATGTCAGAGAGTGATAGAGAGTGTCAGAGAGTGATAGAGAGTGTCAGAGAATATCAGAGAGTGATAGTGAGTGTCTGCGATTGTCAGAGAGTTTCAGAGAGAGATAGAGAGTGAAATAGATTGTCAGAGAGTGATAGAGAGTGTCAGAGAGTGATAGTGAGTGTCTGAGAGTGTCAGAGAATGACAGAGAGTGATAGAGAGTGTCAGAGAGTGTCAGAGAGTTTCAGAGAGAGATAGAGAGTGATAAAGAGTGCCAGAGAGTGATAGTGAGTCTCTGAGTGTGTCTGAGAGTGTCAGAGTGTGTCAGAGAGTGATAGAGAGTGATAGAGATTGTCAGAGAGTGTCAGAGAGTGTCAGAGAGTGATAGAGAGCGTCAGAGAGTGATAGTGAGTGTCAGAGAGTGATATTGAGAGTCTGAGAGTGTCAGTGAGTGTCAGAGTGTGATAGAGAGTGATAGAGAGTGTCAGAGAGTGATAGAGAGTGTCAGAGAGTGTCAGAGAGTGATAGAGAGTGTCAGAGATTGTCAGAGAGTGTAAGACAGTGTCAGAGAGTGATAGTGAGTGTCAGACATTGTCAGAGAGTGATAGAGAGTGTCAGAGAATATCAGAGAGTGATAGAGAGTGTCAGAGAGTGATAGTGAGTGTCTGAGAGTGTCAGAGAGTGATACAGAGTGAAAGAGAGTGATGGAGTGTGTCAGAGAGTGCCAGAGAGTGACAGAGTGTGTCAGAGAGTGATAGCGAGTGTCCGAGTGTGATAGTGAGTGCCAGAGAGTGATAGAAAGTGTCAGAGAGTGTCAGAGAGTGTAAGACAGTGTCAGAGAGTGAAATAGATTGTCAGAGAGTGATAGTGAGAGTCTGAGATTGTCAGAGTGTGTCAGAGAATGTCAGAGAGTGATAGAGAGTGTCAGAGAGTGATAGAGAGTGTCAGAGAATATCAGAGAGTGATAGTGAGTGTCTGCGATTGTCAGAGAGTTTCAGAGAGAGATAGAGAGTGAAATAGATTGTCAGAGAGTGATAGAGAGTGTCAGAGAGTGATAGTGAGTGTCTGAGAGTGTCAGAGAGTGATAGAAAGTGTCAGAGAGTGTCAGAGAGTGTAAGGCAGTGTCAGAGAGTGATAGTGTATGTCAGAGAGTGATAGTGAGAGTCTGAGATTGTCAGAGTGTGTCAGAGAATGTCAGAGAGTGATAGAGAGTGTCAGAGAGTGATAGAGAGTGTCAGAGAATATCAGAGAGTGATAGTGAGTGTCTGCGATTGTCAGAGAGTTTCAGAGAGAGATAGAGAGTGAAATAGATTGTCAGAGAGTGATAGAGAGTGTCAGAGAGTGATAGTGAGTGTCTGAGAGTGTCAGAGAATGACAGAGAGTGATAGAGAGTGTCAGAGAGTGTCAGAGAGTTTCAGAGAGAGATAGAGAGTGATAAAGAGTGCCAGAGAGTGATAGTGAGTCTCTGAGTGTGTCTGAGAGTGTCAGAGTGTGTCAGAGAGTGATAGAGAGTGATAGAGATTGTCAGAGAGTGTCAGAGAGTGTCAGAGAGTGATAGAGAGCGTCAGAGAGTGATAGTGAGTGTCAGAGAGTGATATTGAGTGTCTGAGAGTGTCAGTGAGTGTCAGAGTGTGATAGAGAGTGATAGAGAGTGTCAGAGAGTGATAGAGAGTGTCAGAGAGTGTCAGAGAGTGATAGAGAGTGTCAGAGATTGTCAGAGAGTGTAAGACAGTGTCAGAGAGTGATAGTGAGTGTCAGACATTGTCAGAGAGTGATAGAGAGTGTCAGAGAATATCAGAGAGTGATAGAGAGTGTCAGAGAGTGATAGTGAGTGTCTGAGAGTGTCAGAGAGTGATACAGAGTGAAAGAGAGTGATGGAGTGTGTCAGAGAGTGCCAGAGAGTGACAGAGTGTGTCAGAGAGTGATAGCGAGTGTCCGAGTGTGATAGTGAGTGCCAGAGAGTGATAGAAAGTGTCAGAGAGTGTCAGAGAGTGTAAGACAGTGTCAGAGAGTGAAATAGATTGTCAGAGAGTGATAGTGAGAGTCTGAGATTGTCAGAGTGTGTCAGAGAATGTCAGAGAGTGATAGAGAGTGTCAGAGAGTGATAGAGAGTGTCAGAGAATATCAGAGAGTGATAGTGAGTGTCTGCGATTGTCAGAGAGTTTCAGAGAGAGATAGAGAGTGAAATAGATTGTCAGAGAGTGATAGAGAGTGTCAGAGAGTGATAGTGAGTGTCTGAGAGTGTCAGAGAGTGACAGAGAGTGATAGAGAGTGTCAGAGAGTGTCAGAGAGTTTCAGAGAGAGATAGAGAGTGATAAAGAGTGCCAGAGAGTGATAGTGAGTCTCTGAGTGTGTCTGAGAGTGTCAGAGTGTGTCAGAGAGTGATAGAGAGTGATAGAGATTGTCAGAGAGTGTCAGAGAGTGTCAGAGAGTGTCAGAGAGTGATATTGAGTGTCTGAGAGTGTCAGTGAGTGTCAGAGTGTGATAGAGAGTGATAGAGAGTGTCAGAGAGTGATAGAGAGTGTCAGAGAGTGTCAGAGAGTGTAAGACAGTGTCAGAGAGTGATAGTGAGTGTCAGACATTGTCAGAGAGTGATAGAGAGTGTCAGCGAATATCAGAGAGTGATAGAGAGTGTCAGAGAGTGATAGTGAGTGTCTGAGAGTGTCAGAGAGTGATACAGAGTGATAGAGAGTGTCAGAGAGTGTCAGAGAGAGATAGAGAGTGATAGTGAGTGTCAGAAAGTGATATTGAGTGTCAGAGAGTGATTGTGAGTGTCTGAGAGTTTCAGAGAGTCTCCGAGAGTGTCGGAGAGTGACAGAGAGTGATAGAGAGTGTCAGAGAGTGATCGAGAGTGTCAGAGAGTGTCAGAGATTGCATGACAGTGTCAGAGAGTGATAGTGAGTGTCAGAGAGTGTCAGATAGTGATAGTGAGTGTCTCAGAGTGTCAGAACGTGTCAGAGAGTGACAGATAGTGTCAGAGAGTGATAGAGAGTGTCAGAGAGTATCAGAGAGTGATAGTGAGTGTCTGAGATTGTCAGAGAGTGATAGAGAGTGTCAGAGAGTGTTAGAGAGTGTCAGAGATTGATAGTGAGTGTCTGAGAGTGTCAGAGAGTGATACAGAGTGATAGAGAGTGTCAGAGAGTGTCAGAGAGAGATAGAGAGTGAAAGAGAGTGATAGAGCGTGATAGAGAGTGATAGAGAGTGATAGAGAGTGTCAGAGAGTGATAGAGAGTGATAGAGAGTGTCAGAGAGTGATAGAGAGTGATAGAGAGTGTCAGAGAGTGTCTGAGAGTGTCAGAGAGAGTCAGAGAGTGATAGAGAGGGTCAGAGAGTGATAGCGAGTGTCAGAGAGTGATAGTGAGTGCCAGAGTGATAGAGAGTGTCAGAGAGTGTCAGAGAGTGTAAGACAGTGTCAGAGAGTGATAGTGAGTGTCAGAGAGTGATTGTGAGAGTCTGAGAGTGTCAGAGTGTGTCAGAGAATGTCAGAGGGTGATGGAGAGTGTCAGAGAGTGATAGAGAGTGTCAGAGAATATCAGAGAGTGATAGTGAGTCTCTGAGAGTGTCAGAGAGTGATAGAGAGTGTCAGAGAGTGATAATGAGTGTCTGAGAGTGTCAGAGAGTAACGGAGAATGATAGAGAGTGTCAGAGAGTGTCAGAGAGTTTCAGAGAGAGAAAGAGAGTGATAGAGAGTGTCAGAGAGTGATAGTGAATCTCTGAGTGTGTCTGAGAGTGTCAGAGTGTGTCAGAGAGTGATAGAGTGTGATAGAGAGTGTCAGAGAGTGTCAGAGAGTGTCAGAGAGTGATGGAGAGTGTCAGAGAGTGATAGTGAGTGTCAGAGAGTGACTGAGATTGCCAGAGTGTGTCAGAGTGTGTCAGATAGTGATAGAGAGTGATATAGAGTGATAGAGATTGTCAGAGAGTGTCAGAGAGTGTCAGAGAGTGAAAGAGTGTGTCAGAGAGTGATAGTGAGATTCAGAGAGTGTCAGAGAGTGATAGTGAGTGTCTGAGAGTGTCAGATTGTGATAGTGAGTGTCAGAGTGTGACAGAGAGTGATAGCGAGTGATACAGAGTGTCAGAGAGTGTCAGAGAGTGTCAGAGAGTGATAGAGAGTGTCAGAGGGTGATAGTGAGTGTCTGAGAGCCTCAGAGAGTGTCAGAGAGTGATAGTGAGTGTCAGAGAGTGTCAGAGAGTTTCAGAGAGAGATAGAGCGTGATAGAGAGTGTCAGAGAGTGATAGTGAGTCTCTGAGTGTGTCTGAGAGTGTCAGAGTGTGTCAGAGAGTGATGGAGAGTGATAGAGAGTGTCAGAGAGTGTCAGAGATTGTCAGAGAGTGATAGAGAGCGTCAGAGAGTGATAGTGAGTGTCAGAGAGTGATAGTGAGTGTCTGAGAGTGTCAGTGAGTGTCAGAGTGTGATAGAGAGATATTGAGAGTGTCAGAGAGTGATAGTGAGTGTCAGAGATTGTCAGAGAGTGATAGAGAGTGTCAGAGAGTGTCAGAGAGTGTCAGAGAGTGTAAGACAGTGTCAGAGAGTGATAGTGAGTGTCAGAGATTGTCAGAGAGTGATAGAGAGTGATAGAGAGTGTCAGAGATTGTCAGAGAGAGTCAGAGAGTGATAGAGAGTGTCAGAGAATATCAGAGAGTGATAGTGAGTGTCTGCGATTGTCAGAGAGTTTCAGAGAGAGATAGAGAGTGAAATAGATTGTCAGAGAGTGATAGAGAGTGTCAGAGAGTGATAGTGAGTGTCTGAGAGTGTCAGAGAGTGACAGAGAGTGATAGAGAGTGTCAGAGAGTGTCAGAGAGTTTCAGAGAGAGATAGAGAGTGATAAAGAGTGCCAGAGAGTGATAGTGAGTCTCTGAGTGTGTCTGAGAGTGTCAGAGTGTGTCAGAGAGTGATAGAGAGTGATAGAGATTGTCAGAGAGTGTCAGAGAGTGTCAGAGAGTGTCAGAGAGTGATATTGAGTGTCTGAGAGTGTCAGTGAGTGTCAGAGTGTGATAGAGAGTGATAGAGAGTGTCAGAGAGTGATAGAGAGTGTCAGAGAGTGTCAGAGAGTGTAAGACAGTGTCAGAGAGTGATAGTGAGTGTCAGACATTGTCAGAGAGTGATAGAGAGTGTCAGCGAATATCAGAGAGTGATAGAGAGTGTCAGAGAGTGATAGTGAGTGTCTGAGAGTGTCAGAGAGTGATAGTGAGTGTCTGAGAGTGTCAGATTGTGATAGTGAGTGTCAGAGTGTGACAGAGAGTGATAGCGAGTGATACAGAGTGTCAGAGAGTGTCAGAGAGTGTCAGAGAGTGATAGAGAGTGTCAGAGGGTGATAGTGAGTGTCTGAGAGCCTCAGAGAGTGTCAGAGAGTGATAGTGAGTGTCAGAGAGTGTCAGAGAGTTTCAGAGAGAGATAGAGCGTGATAGAGAGTGTCAGAGAGTGATAGTGAGTCTCTGAGTGTGTCTGAGAGTGTCAGAGTGTGTCAGAGAGTGATGGAGAGTGATAGAGAGTGTCAGAGAGTGTCAGAGATTGTCAGAGAGTGATAGAGAGCGTCAGAGAGTGATAGTGAGTGTCAGAGAGTGATAGTGAGTGTCTGAGAGTGTCAGTGAGTGTCAGAGTGTGATAGAGAGATATTGAGAGTGTCAGAGAGTGATAGTGAGTGTCAGAGATTGTCAGAGAGTGATAGAGAGTGTCAGAGAGTGTCAGAGAGTGTCAGAGAGTGTAAGACAGTGTCAGAGAGTGATAGTGAGTGTCAGAGATTGTCAGAGAGTGATAGAGAGTGATAGAGAGTGTCAGAGATTGTCAGAGAGAGTCAGAGAGTGATAGAGAGTGTCAGAGAATATCAGAGAGTGATAGTGAGTGTCTGCGATTGTCAGAGAGTTTCAGAGAGAGATAGAGAGTGAAATAGATTGTCAGAGAGTGATAGAGAGTGTCAGAGAGTGATAGTGAGTGTCTGAGAGTGTCAGAGAGTGACAGAGAGTGATAGAGAGTGTCAGAGAGTGTCAGAGAGTTTCAGAGAGAGATAGAGAGTGATAAAGAGTGCCAGAGAGTGATAGTGAGTCTCTGAGTGTGTCTGAGAGTGTCAGAGTGTGTCAGAGAGTGATAGAGAGTGATAGAGATTGTCAGAGAGTGTCAGAGAGTGTCAGAGAGTGATATTGAGTGTCTGAGAGTGTCAGTGAGTGTCAGAGTGTGATAGAGAGTGATAGAGAGTGTCAGAGAGTGATAGAGAGTGTCAGAGAGTGTCAGAGAGTGTAAGACAGTGTCAGAGAGTGATAGTGAGTGTCAGACATTGTCAGAGAGTGATAGAGAGTGTCAGCGAATATCAGAGAGTGATAGAGAGTGTCAGAGAGTGATAGTGAGTGTCTGAGAGTGTCAGAGAGTGATACAGAGTGATAGAGAGTGTCAGAGAGTGTCAGAGAGAGATAGAGAGTGATAGTGAGTGTCAGAGAGTGATATTGAGTGTCAGAGAGTGATTGTGAGTGTCTGAGAGTTTCAGAGAGTCTCCGAGAGTGTCGGAGAGTGACAGAGAGTGATAGAGAGTGTCAGAGAGTGATCGAGAGTGTCAGAGAGTGTCAGAGATTGCATGACAGTGTCAGAGAGTGATAGTGAGTGTCAGAGAGTGTCAGATAGTGATAGTGAGTGTCTCAGAGTGTCAGAACGTGTCAGAGAGTGACAGATAGTGTCAGAGAGTGATAGAGAGTGTCAGAGAGTATCAGAGAGTGATAGTGAGTGTCTGAGATTGTCAGAGAGTGATAGAGAGTGTCAGAGAGTGTTAGAGAGTGTCAGAGATTGATAGTGAGTGTCTGAGAGTGTCAGAGAGTGATACAGAGTGATAGAGAGTGTCAGAGAGTGTCAGAGAGAGATAGAGAGTGAAAGAGAGTGATAGAGCGTGATAGAGAGTGATAGAGAGTGATAGAGAGTGATAGAGAGTGTCAGAGAGTGATAGAGAGTGATAGAGAGTGTCAGAGAGTGATAGAGAGTGATAGAGAGTGTCAGAGAGTGTCTGAGAGTGTCAGAGAGAGTCAGAGAGTGATAGAGAGGGTCAGAGAGTGATAGCGAGTGTCAGAGAGTGATAGTGAGTGCCAGAGTGATAGAGAGTGTCAGAGAGTGTCAGAGAGTGTAAGACAGTGTCAGAGAGTGATAGTGAGTGTCAGAGAGTGATTGTGAGAGTCTGAGAGTGTCAGAGTGTGTCAGAGAATGTCAGAGGGTGATGGAGAGTGTCAGAGAGTGATAGAGAGTGTCAGAGAATATCAGAGAGTGATAGTGAGTCTCTGAGAGTGTCAGAGAGTGATAGAGAGTGTCAGAGAGTGATAATGAGTGTCTGAGAGTGTCAGAGAGTAACGGAGAATGATACAGAGTGTCAGAGAGTTTCAGAGAGAGAAAGAGAGTGATAGAGAGTGTCAGAGAGTGATAGTGAGTCTCTGAGTGTGTCTGAGAGTGTCAGAGTGTGTCAGAGAGTGATAGAGTGTGATAGAGAGTGTCAGAGAGTGTCAGAGAGTGATGGAGAGTGTCAGAGAGTGATAGTGAGTGTCAGAGAGTGACTGAGATTGCCAGAGTGTGTCAGAGTGTGTCAGAGAGTGATAGAGAGTGATAGAGAGTGATAGAGATTGTCAGAGAGTGTCAGAGAGTGTCAGAGAGTGAAAGAGTGTGTCAGAGAGTGATAGTGAGATTCAGAGAGTGTCAGAGAGTGATAGTGAGTGTCTGAGAGTGTCAGATTGTGATAGTGAGTGTCAGAGTGTGACAGAGAGTGATAGCGAGTGATACAGAGTGTCAGAGAGTGTCAGAGAGTGTCAGAGAGTGATAGAGAGTGTCAGAGGGTGATAGTGAGTGTCTGAGAGCCTCAGAGAGTGTCAGAGAGTGATAGTGAGTGTCAGAGAGTGTCAGAGAGTTTCAGAGAGAGATAGAGCGTGATAGAGAGTGTCAGAGAGTGATAGTGAGTCTCTGAGTGTGTCTGAGAGTGTCAGAGTGTGTCAGAGAGTGATGGAGAGTGATAGAGAGTGTCAGAGAGTGTCAGAGATTGTCAGAGAGTGATAGAGAGCGTCAGAGAGTGATAGTGAGTGTCAGAGAGTGATAGTGAGTGTCTGAGAGTGTCAGTGAGTGTCAGAGTGTGATAGAGAGATATTGAGAGTGTCAGAGAGTGATATGAGTGTCAGAGAGTGTCAGAGAGTGTAAGACAGTGTCAGAGAGTGATAGTGAGTGTCAGAGATTGTCAGAGAGTGATAGAGAGTGTCAGAGAGTGTCAGAGAGTGTCAGAGAGTGTAAGACAGTGTCAGAGAGTGATAGTGAGTGTCAGAGATTGTCAGAGAGTGATAGAGAGTGATAGAGAGTGTCAGAGATTGTCAGAGAGAGTCAGAGAGTGATAGTGAGTGTCTGAGAGTGTCAGAGAGTGATACAGAGTGATAGAGAGTGTCAGTAAGTGTCAGAGAGTGTCAGAGAGAGATAGAGAGTGATAGTGAGTGTCAGAGAGTGATAGTGAGTGTCAGAGAGTGACAGTGAGTGTTTGAGAGTTTCAGAGAGAGTCCGAGAGTGTCGGAGAGTGATAGAGAGTGTCAGAGAGTGATAGAGAGTGTCAGAGAGTGTCTGAGATTGTATGACAGTGTCAGAGAGTGTCAGAGAGTGTCAGAGAGTGATAGTCAGTGTCTCAGAGTGTCAAAGCGTGTCAGAGAGTGATAGAGAGTGTCAGAGAGTGATAGAGAGTGTCAGAGAGTATCAGAGAGTGATAGTGAGTGTCTGAGATTGTCAGAGGGTCATAGAGAGTGTCAGAGAGTGTTAGAGAGTGTCAGAGAGTGATAGTGAGTGTCTGAGAGTGTCAGAGAGTGATACAGAGTGATAGAGAGTGTCAGAGAGTGTCAGAGAGAGATAGAGAGTGATAGAGAGTTTCAGAGAGTGATAGAGAGTGATAGAGAGTGTCAGAGAGTGATAGAGAGTGAAAGAGAGTGTCAGAGAGTGTCTGAGAGTGTCAGAGAGTGTCAGAGAGTGATAGAGAGTGTCAGAGAGTGATAGCGATTGTCAGAGAGTGATAGTGAGTGCCAGAGAGTGATAGAGAGTGTCAGAGAGTGTCAGAGAGTGTAAGACAGTGTCAGAGAGTGATAGTGAGTGTCAGAGAGTGTCAGAGAGTGATTGTGAGAGTCTGAGAGTGTCAGAGGGTGTCAGAGAATGTCAGATATTGATAGAGAGTGTCAGAGAATATCAGAGAGTGATAGTGAGTCTCTGAGAGTGTCAGATAGTGATAGAGAGTGTCAGAGACTGATAATGAGTGTCTGAGAGTGTCAGAGAGCGATAGAGAGTGTTAGAGAGTGTCAGAGAGTGTCAGAGAGTTTCAGAGAGAGATAGAGAGTGTCAGAGAGTGATAGTGAGTCTCTGAGTGTGTCTGAGAGTGTCAGAGTGTGTCAGAGAGTGATAGAGAGTGATAGAGAGTGTCAGAGAGGGTCAGAGAGTGATAGAGAGTGATAGAGAGTGTCAGAGATTGTCAGAGAGTGTCAGAGAGTGATAGAGAGTGTCAGAGAGTAATAGTGAGTGTCATAGAGTGACTGAGATTGTCAGAGTGTGTCAGAGTGTGTCAGAGAGTGATAGAGAGTGATAGAGAGTGATAGAGATTGTCAGAGAGTGTCAGAGAGTGTCAGAGAGTGAAAGTGTGTGTCAGAGAGTGATAGTGAGATTCAGAGAGTGTCAGAGAGTGACAGTGAGTGTCTGAGAGTGTCAGAGAGTGATAGTGAGTGCCAGAGAGTGACAGAGAGTGACAGAGAGTGATACAGAGTGTCAGAGAGTGTCAGAGAGTGTCAGAGAGTGATAGAGAGTGTTAGAGGGTGATAGTGAGTGTCTCAGAGTGTCAAAGCGTGTCAGAGAGTGATAGAGAGTGTCAGAGAGTGATAGAGAGTGTCAGAGAGTATCAGAGAGTGATAGTGAGTGTCTGAGATTGTCAGATAGTCATAGAGAGTGTCAGAGAGTGTTAGAGAGTGTCAGAGAGTGATACTGAGTGTCTGAGAGTGTCAGAGAGTGATACAGAGTGATAGAGAGTGTCAGAGAGTGTCAGAGAGAGATAGAGAGTGATAGTGAGTGTCAGAGAGTGATATTGAGTGACAGAGAGTGATAGAGAGTGTCAGAAAGTGATCGAGAGTGTCAGAGAATGTCAGAGATTGCATGACAGTGTCAGAGAGTGATAGTGAGTGTCAGAGAGTGTCAGAGAGTGATAGAGAGTGATAGAGAGTGATAAAGAGTGATAGAGAGTGATAGAGAGTGATAGAGATTGTCAGAGAGTGATAGAGAGTGATAGAGAGTGTCAGAGAGTGATAGTGAGTGCCAGAGAGTGATAGAGAGTGTCAGAGAGTGTCAGAGAGTGTAAGACAGTGTCAGAGAGTGATAGTGTGTGTCAGAGAGTGTCAGAGAGTGATTGTGAGAGTCTGAGAGTGTCAGAGGGTGTCAGAGAATGTCAGAGAGTGATGGAGAGTGTCAGAGAGTGATAGAGAGTGTCAGAGAATATCAGAGAGTGATAGTGAGTCTCTGAGAGTGTCAGAGAGTGATAGAGAGTGTCAGAGAGTGATAATGAGTGTCAGAGAGTGATAATGAGTGTCTGAGAGTGTCAGAGAGTGATAGAGAGTGTCAGAGAGTGTCAGAGAGTTTCAGAGAGAGATAGAGAGTGTCAGAGAGTGATAATGAGTCTCTGAGTGTGTCTGAGAGTGTCAGAGTGTGTCAGAGAGTGATAGAGAGTGAAAGAGAGTGTCAGAGAGTGTCATAGAGTGTCAGAGAGTGATAGAGAGTGATAGAGAGTGTCAGAGATTGTCAGAGAGTGTCAGAGAGTGTCTGAGAGTGATAGACAGTGTCAGAGAGTAATAGTGAGTGTCATAGACTGACTGAGATAGTCAGAGTGTGTCAGAGTGTGTCAGAGAGTGATAGAGAGTGATAGAGAGTGATAGAGATTGTCAGAGAGTGTCAGAGAGTGTCAGAGAGTGAAAGAGTGTGTCAGAGAGTGATAGTGAGATTCAGAGAGTGTCAGAGACAGATAGTGAGTGTCTGAGAGTGTCAGAGAGTGATAGTGAGTGCCAGAGAGTGACAGAGAGTGACAGAGAGTGATACAGAGTGTCAGAGAGGGTCAGAGAGTGTCAGAGAGTGATCGAGAGTGTCAGAGGGTGATAGCGAGTGTCAGAGAGTGATAGTGAGTGCCAGAGAGTGATAGAGAGTGTCAGAGAGTGTCAGAGAGTGTAAGACAGTGTCAGAGAGTGATAGTGAGTGTCAGAGAGTGTCAGAGAGTGATTGTGAGAGTCTGAGAGTGTCAGAGGTTGTCAGAGAATGTCAGAGATTGATGGAGAGTGTCAGAGTGTGATAGAGAGTGTCACTGAATATCAGAGAGTGATATTGAGTCTCTGAGAGTGTCAGAGAGTGATAGAGAGTGTCAGAGAGAGATAATGAGTGTCTGAGAGTGTCAGAGAGTGATAGAGAGTGACAGAGAGTGTCAGAGAGTGTCAGAGAGTTTCAGAGAGAGAAAGAGAGTGTCAGAGAGTGATAGTGAGACTCTGAGTGTGTCTGAGAGTGTCAGAGTGTGTCAGAGAGTGATAGAGAGTGAAAGAGAGTATCAGAGAGTGTCAGAGAGTGTCAGAGAGTGATAGAGAGTGATAGAGAGTGTCAGAGATTGTCACAGAGTGTCAGAGAGTGTCAGAGAGTGTCAGAGAGTGATAGAGAGTGTCAGAGAGTAATAGTGAGTGTCATCGAGTGACTGAGATTGTCAGAGTGTGTCAGAGTGTGTCAGAGAGTGATAGAGAGTGATAGAGAGTGATAGAGATTGTCAGAGAGTGTCAGAGAGTGTCAGAGAGTGAAAGAGTGTGTCAGAGAGTGATAGTGAGATTCAGAGAGTGTCAGAGAGTGATAGTGAGTGTCTGAGAGTGTCAGAGAGTGATAGTGAGTGCCAGAGAGTGACAGAGAGTGACAGAGAGTGATACAGAGTGTCAGAGAGTGTCAGAGAGTGTCAGAGAGTGATAGAGAGTGTCAGAGGGTGATAGTGAGTGTCTCAGAGTGTCAAAGCGTGTCAGAGAGTGATAGAGAGTGTCAGAGAGTGATAGAGAGTGTCAGAGAGTATCAGAGAGTGATAGTGAGTGTCTGAGATTGTCAGAGAGTCATAGAGAGTGTCAGAGAGTGTTAGAGAGTGTCAGAGAGTGATAGTGAGTGTCTGAGAGTGTCAGAGAGTGATACAGAGTGATAGAGAGTGTCAGAGAGTGTCAGAGAGAGATAGAGAATGATAGAGAGTGTCAGAGAGTGATAGAGAGTGATAGAGAGTGTCAGGAAGTGATAGAGTGTGATAGAGAGTGTCAGAGCGTGTCTGAGAGTGTCAGAGAGTGTCAGAGAGTGATAGAGAGTGTCAGAGAGTGATAGAGAGCGTCAGAGAGTGATAGCGAGTGTCAGAGAGTGATAGTGAGTGCCAGAGAGTGATAGAGAGTGTCAGAGAGTGTCAGAGAGTGTAAGACAGTGTCAGAGAGTGATAGTGTGTGTCAGAGAGTGTCAGAGAGTGACTGTGAGAGTCTGAGAGTGTCAGAGGGTGTCAGAGAATGTCAGAGAGTGATGGAGAGTGTCAGAGAGTGATAGAGAGTGTCAGAGAATATCGGAGAGTGATAGAGAGTCTCTGAGAGTGTCAGAGAGTGATAGAGAGTGTCAGAGGGTGATAGCGAGTGTCAGAGAGTGATAGTGAGTGCCAGAGAGTGATAGAGAGTGTCAGAGAGTGTCAGAGAGTATAAGACAGTGTCAGAGAGTGATAGTGAGTGTCAGAGAGTATCAGAGAGTGATTGTGAGAGTCTGAGAGTGTCAGAGGGTGTCAGAGAATGTCAGAGAGTGATGGAGAGTGTCAGAGAGTGATAGAGAGTGTCAGAGAATATCAGAGAGTGATAGTGAGTCTCTGAGAGTGTCAGAGCGTGATAGAGAGTGTCAGAGAGCGATAATGAGTGTCTGAGAGTGTCAGAGAGTGATAGAGAGTGATAGAGAGTGTCAGAGAGTGTCAGAGAGTTTCAGAGAGAGATAGAGAGTGTCAGAGAGTGGTAGTGAGTCTCTGAGTGTGTCTGAGATTGTCAGAGTGTGTCAGAGAGTGATAGAGAGTGATAGAGAGTGTCAGAGAGTGTCAGAGAGTGTCAGAGAGTGTCAGAGAGTGATAGAGAGTGATAGAGAGTGTCAGAGATTGTCAGAGAGTGTCAGAGAGTGTCAGAGAGTGATAGAGAGTGTCAGAGAGTAATAGTGAGTGTCATAGAGAGACTGAGATTGTCAGAGTGTGTCAGAGTGTGTCAGAGAGTGATAGAGAGTGATAGAGATTGTCAGAGAGTGTCAGAGAGTGTCAGAGAGTGAAAGAGTGTGTCAGAGAGTGAGAGTGAGATTCAGAGAGTGTCAGAGAGTGATAGTGAGTGTCTGAGAGTGTCAGAGAGTGATAGTGAGTGCCAGAGAGTGACAGAGAGTGACAGAGAGTGATACAGAGTGTCAGAGAGTGTCAGAGAGTGATAGAGAGTGTCAGAGGGTGATAGTGAGTGTCTCAGAGTGTCAAAGCGTGTCAGAGAGTGATAGAGAGTGTCAGAGAGTGATAGAGAGCTTCAGAGAGTATCAGAGAGTATCAGAGAGTGATAGTGAGTGTCTGAGATTGTCAGAGAGTCATAGAGAGTGTCAGAGAGTGTTAGAGAGTGTCAGAGAGTGATAGTGAGTATCTGAGAGTGTCAGAGAGTGATACAGAGTGATAGAGAGTGTCAGAGAGTGTCAGAGAGAGATAGAGAGTGATAGTGAGTGTCAGAGAGTGATATTGAGTGACAGAGAGTGATAGAGAGTGTCAGAAAGTGATCGAGAGTGTCAGAGAATGTCAGAGATTGCATGACAGTGTCAGAGAGTGATAGTGAGTGTCAGAGAGTGTCAGAGAGTGATAGAGAGTGATAGAGAGTGATAAAGAGTGATAGAGAGTGATAGAGAGTGATAGAGATTGTCAGAGAGTGATAGAGAGTGATAGAGAGTGTCAGAGAGTGATAGTGAGTGCCAGAGAGTGATAGAGAGTGTCAGAGAGTGTCAGAGAGTGTAAGACAGTGTCAGAGAGTGATAGTGTGTGTCAGAGAGTGTCAGAGAGTGATTGTGAGAGTCTGAGAGTGTCAGAGGGTGTCAGAGAATGTCAGAGAGTGATGGAGAGTGTCAGAGAGTGATAGAGAGTGTCAGAGAATATCAGAGAGTGATAGTGAGTCTCTGAGAGTGTCAGAGAGTGATAGAGAGTGTCAGAGAGTGATAATGAGTGTCAGAGAGTGATAATGAGTGTCTGAGAGTGTCAGAGAGTGATAGAGAGTGTCAGAGAGTGTCAGAGAGTTTCAGAGAGAGATAGAGAGTGTCAGAGAGTGATAATGAGTCTCTGAGTGTGTCTGAGAGTGTCAGAGTGTGTCAGAGAGTGATAGAGAGTGAAAGAGAGTGTCAGAGAGTGTCATAGAGTGTCAGAGAGTGATAGAGAGTGATAGAGAGTGTCAGAGATTGTCAGAGAGTGTCAGAGAGTGTCTGAGAGTGATAGACAGTGTCAGAGAGTAATAGTGAGTGTCATAGACTGACTGAGATAGTCAGAGTGTGTCAGAGTGTGTCAGAGAGTGATAGAGAGTGATAGAGAGTGATAGAGATTGTCAGAGAGTGTCAGAGAGTGTCAGAGAGTGAAAGAGTGTGTCAGAGAGTGATAGTGAGATTCAGAGAGTGTCAGAGACTGATAGTGAGTGTCTGAGAGTGTCAGAGAGTGATAGTGAGTGCCAGAGAGTGACAGAGAGTGACAGAGAGTGATACAGAGTGTCAGAGAGGGTCAGAGAGTGTCAGAGAGTGATCGAGAGTGTCAGAGGGTGATAGCGAGTGTCAGAGAGTGATAGTGAGTGCCAGAGAGTGATAGAGAGTGTCAGAGAGTGTCAGAGAGTGTAAGACAGTGTCAGAGAGTGATAGTGAGTGTCAGAGAGTGTCAGAGAGTGATTGTGAGAGTCTGAGAGTGTCAGAGGTTGTCAGAGAATGTCAGAGATTGATGGAGAGTGTCAGAGTGTGATAGAGAGTGTCACTGAATATCAGAGAGTGATATTGAGTCTCTGAGAGTGTCAGAGAGTGATAGAGAGTGTCAGAGAGAGATAATGAGTGTCTGAGAGTGTCAGAGAGTGATAGAGAGTGACAGAGAGTGTCAGAGAGTGTCAGAGAGTTTCAGAGAGAGAAAGAGAGTGTCAGAGAGTGATAGTGAGACTCTGAGTGTGTCTGAGAGTGTCAGAGTGTGTCAGAGAGTGATAGAGAGTGAAAGAGAGTATCAGAGAGTGTCAGAGAGTGTCAGAGAGTGATAGAGAGTGATAGAGAGTGTCAGAGATTGTCACAGAGTGTCAGAGAGTGTCAGAGAGTGTCAGAGAGTGATAGAGAGTGTCAGAGAGTAATAGTGAGTGTCATCGAGTGACTGAGATTGTCAGAGTGTGTCAGAGTGTGTCAGAGAGTGATAGAGAGTGATAGAGAGTGATAGAGATTGTCAGAGAGTGTCAGAGAGTGTCAGAGAGTGAAAGAGTGTGTCAGAGAGTGATAGTGAGATTCAGAGAGTGTCAGAGAGTGATAGTGAGTGTCTGAGAGTGTCAGAGAGTGATAGTGAGTGCCAGAGAGTGACAGAGAGTGACAGAGAGTGATACAGAGTGTCAGAGAGTGTCAGAGAGTGTCAGAGAGTGATAGAGAGTGTCAGAGGGTGATAGTGAGTGTCTCAGAGTGTCAAAGCGTGTCAGAGAGTGATAGAGAGTGTCAGAGAGTGATAGAGAGTGTCAGAGAGTATCAGAGAGTGATAGTGAGTGTCTGAGATTGTCAGAGAGTCATAGAGAGTGTCAGAGAGTGTTAGAGAGTGTCAGAGAGTGATAGTGAGTGTCTGAGAGTGTCAGAGAGTGATACAGAGTGATAGAGAGTGTCAGAGAGTGTCAGAGAGAGATAGAGAGTGATAGAGAGTGTCAGAGAGTGATAGAGAGTGATAGAGAGTGTCAGGAAGTGATAGAGTGTGATAGAGAGTGTCAGAGCGTGTCTGAGAGTGTCAGAGAGTGTCAGAGAGTGATAGAGAGTGTCAGAGAGTGATAGAGAGCGTCAGAGAGTGATAGCGAGTGTCAGAGAGTGATAGTGAGTGCCAGAGAGTGATAGAGAGTGTCAGAGAGTGTCAGAGAGTGTAAGACAGTGTCAGAGAGTGATAGTGTGTGTCAGAGAGTGTCAGAGAGTGACTGTGAGAGTCTGAGAGTGTCAGAGGGTGTCAGAGAATGTCAGAGAGTGATGGAGAGTGTCAGAGAGTGATAGAGAGTGTCAGAGAATATCGGAGAGTGATAGAGAGTCTCTGAGAGTGTCAGAGAGTGATAGAGAGTGTCAGAGGGTGATAGCGAGTGTCAGAGAGTGATAGTGAGTGCCAGAGAGTGATAGAGAGTGTCAGAGAGTGTCAGAGAGTATAAGACAGTGTCAGAGAGTGATAGTGAGTGTCAGAGAGTATCAGAGAGTGATTGTGAGAGTCTGAGAGTGTCAGAGGGTGTCAGAGAATGTCAGAGAGTGATGGAGAGTGTCAGAGAGTGATAGAGAGTGTCAGAGAATATCAGAGAGTGATAGTGAGTCTCTGAGAGTGTCAGAGCGTGATAGAGAGTGTCAGAGAGCGATAATGAGTGTCTGAGAGTGTCAGAGAGTGATAGAGAGTGATAGAGAGTGTCAGAGAGTGTCAGAGAGTTTCAGAGAGAGATAGAGAGTGTCAGAGAGTGGTAGTGAGTCTCTGAGTGTGTCTGAGATTGTCAGAGTGTGTCAGAGAGTGATAGAGAGTGATAGAGAGTGTCAGAGAGTGTCAGAGAGTGTCAGAGAGTGTCAGAGAGTGATAGAGAGTGATAGAGAGTGTCAGAGATTGTCAGAGAGTGTCAGAGAGTGTCAGAGAGTGATAGAGAGTGTCAGAGAGTAATAGTGAGTGTCATAGAGAGACTGAGATTGTCAGAGTGTGTCAGAGTGTGTCAGAGAGTGATAGAGAGTGATAGAGATTGTCAGAGAGTGTCAGAGAGTGTCAGAGAGTGAAAGAGTGTGTCAGAGAGTGAGAGTGAGATTCAGAGAGTGTCAGAGAGTGATAGTGAGTGTCTGAGAGTGTCAGAGAGTGATAGTGAGTGCCAGAGAGTGACAGAGAGTGACAGAGAGTGATACAGAGTGTCAGAGAGTGTCAGAGAGTGATAGAGAGTGTCAGAGGGTGATAGTGAGTGTCTCAGAGTGTCAAAGCGTGTCAGAGAGTGATAGAGAGTGTCAGAGAGTGATAGAGAGCTTCAGAGAGTATCAGAGAGTATCAGAGAGTGATAGTGAGTGTCTGAGATTGTCAGAGAGTCATAGAGAGTGTCAGAGAGTGTTAGAGAGTGTCAGAGAGTGATAGTGAGTATCTGAGAGTGTCAGAGAGTGATACAGAGTGATAGAGAGTGTCAGAGAGTGTCAGAGAGAGATAGAGAGTGATAGAGAGTGTCAGAGAGTGATAGAGAGTGATAGAGAGTGTCAGAGAGTGATAGAGAGTGATAGAGAGTGTCAGAGAGTGTCTGAGAGTGTCAGAGAGTGTCAGAGAGTGATAGAGAGTGTCAGAGAGTGATAGCGAGTGTCAGAGAGTGATGGTGAGTGCCAGAGAGTGATAGAGAGTGTCAGAGAGTGTCAGAGAGTGTAAGACAGTGTCAGAGAGTGATAGTGTGTGTCAGAGAGTGTCAGAGAGTGATTGTGAGAGTCTGAGAGTGTCAGAGGGTGTCAGAGAATGTCAGAGAGTGATGGAGAGTGTCAGAGAGTGATAGAGAGTGTCAGAGAATTTCGGAGAGTGATAGTGAGTCTCTGAAAGTGTCAGAGAGTGATAGAGAGTGTCAGAGAGTGATAATGACTGTCTGAGAGTGTCAGAGAGTGACAGAGAGTGTCAGAGAGTGTCTGAGAGTTTCAGAGAGAGTCCGAGAGTGTCAGAGAGTGATAGAGAGTGAAAGAGAGTGTCAGAGAGTGTCAGAGAGTTTCAGAGAGTGATAGAGAGTGATAGAGAGTGTCAGAGATTGTCACAGAGTGTCAGAGAGTGTCAGAGAGTGATAGAGAGTGTCAGAGAGTAATAGTGAGTGTCATAGAGTGACTGAGAATGTCAGAGTGTGTCAGAGTGTGTCAGAGAGTGAAAGAGTGTGTCAGAGAGTGATAGTGAGATTCAGAGAGTGTCAGAGAGTGATAGTGAGTGTCTGAGAGTGTCAGAGAGTGATAGTGAGTGCCAGAGAGTGACAGAGAGTGACAGAGAGTGATACAGAGTGTCAGAGAGGGTCAGAGAGTGTCAGAGAGTGATACAGAGTGTCAGAGGGTGATAGTGAGTGTCTGAGGGCGCCAGAGAGTGTAGAGAGTGATAGTGAGTGTCAGAGAGTGTCTGAGAGTGTCAGAGAGAGTCAGAGAGTGTCAGAGAGTGATAGAGAGTGTCTGAGAGTGATAGAGAGTGTCTGAGAGTGTCAGAGAGTGTCCGAGAGTTTCAGAGAGTGATAGAGAATGTCAGAGAGTGTCAGAAAGTTTCAGATAGTGTCAGAGAGTGATAGTGAGTGTCAGAGAGTGTCAGAGAGTGATAGTGAGAGTCTGAGAGTGTCAGAGAGTGATAGTGAGGGCCAGAGAGTGTCAGACAGTGTCAGAGAGTGATAGTGAGTGTCAGAGAGTGTCAGAGAGTGATAGTGAGTGTCCGTGAGTGTCAGAGAGTGTCAGACAGTGTCAGAGAGTGATAGAGAGTGTCAAAGAGTGATAATAAGTCTCTGAGAGTGTCTGAGAGTGTCAGAGAGTGTCAGAGAGTGACAGAGAGTGACAGTGAGTGTCACAGAGTGTCAGAGAGAGATAGTGAGTCTCTGAGAGAGTCAGAGAGTGATACAGAGTGATAGAGAGTGTCAGAGTGTCTCTGAGAGTGTCAGAGAGTGATACAGAGTGATAGAGAGTGTCAGAGAGTGTCAGAGAGTGTCAGAGAGAGATAGAGAGTGATAGAGAGTGTCAGAGAGTGATAGTGAGTGTCGGAGAGTTTCAGAGAGTGTCCGAGAGTGTCGGAGAGTGATAGAGAGTGATAGAGAGTGTCAGAGAGTGATAGGGAGTGTCTGAGAGTTTCAGAGAGTGTCCGAGAGTGTCGGAGAGTGTCAGAGAGTGATAGTGAGTGTCAGAGAGTGATAGTGAGTGTCTGAGAGTTTCAGAGAGAGTCCGAGAGTGTCGGATAGTGATAGAGAGTGATAGAGAGTGTCAGAGAGTGATAGAGAGAGTCAGAGATTGTCAGAGATTGTATGATAGTGTCAGAGAGTGATAGTGAGTGTCAGAGTGTGTCAGAGAGTGTCAGAGAGTGATAGTGAGTGCCAGAGAGTGACAGAGAGTGACAGAGAGTGATACAGAGTGTCAGAGAGGGTCAGAGAGTGTCAGAGAGTGATACAGAGTGTCAGAGGGTGATAGTGAGTGTCTGAGAGCGCCAGAGAGTGTAGAGAGTGATAGTGAGTGTCAGAGAGTGTCTGAGAGTGTCAGAGAGAGTCAGAGAGTGTCAGAGAGTGATAGAGAGTGTCTGAGAGTGATAGAGAGTGTCTGAGAGTGTCAGAGAGTGTCCGAGAGTTTCAGAGAGTGATAGTGAGTGTCAGAGAGTGTCAGAGAGTGATAGTGAGAGTCTGAGAGTGTCAGAGAGTGATAGTGAGGGCCAGAGAGTGTCAGACAGTGTCAGAGAGTGATAGTGAGTGTCAGAGAGTGTCAGAGAGTGATAGTGAGTGTCCGTGAGTGTCAGAGAGTGTCAGACAGTGTCAGAGAGTGATAGAGAGTGTCAAAGAGTGATAATAAGTCTCTGAGAGTGTCTGAGAGTGTCAGAGAGTGTCAGAGAGTGTCAGAGAGTGACAGAGAGTGTCAGAGAGTGACAGTGAGTGTCACAGAGTGTCAGAGATAGATAGTGAGTCTCTGAGAGAGTCAGAGAGTGATACAGAGTGATAGAGAGTGTCAGAGTGTCTCTGAGAGTGTCAGAGAGTGATACAGAGTGATAGAGAGTGTCAGAGAGTGTCAGAGAGTGTCAGAGAGAGATAGAGAGTGATAGAGAGTGTCAGAGAGTGATAGTGAGTGTCGGAGAGTTTCAGAGAGTGTCCGAGAGTGTCGGAGAGTGATAGAGAGTGATAGAGAGTGTCAGAGAGTGATAGGGAGTGTCTGAGAGTTTCAGAGAGTGTCCGAGAGTGTCGGAGAGTGTCAGAGAGTGATAGTGAGTGTCAGAGAGTGATAGTGAGTGTCTGAGAGTTTCAGAGAGAGTCCGAGAGTGTCGGATAGTGATAGAGAGTGATAGAGAGTGTCAGAGAGTGATAGAGAGAGTCAGAGAGTGTCAGAGATTGTATGATAGTGTCAGAGAGTGATAGTGAGTGTCAGAGTGTGTCAGAGAGTGTCAGAGAGTGATAGAGTGTGTCAGTGAGTGCCAGAGAGTGACAGAGAGTGACAGAGAGTGATACAGAGTGTCAGAGAGGGTCAGAGAGTGTCAGAGAGTGATACAGAGTGTCAGAGGGTGATAGTGAGTGTCTGAGAGCGCCAGAGAGTGTAGAGAGTGATAGTGAGTGTCAGAGAGTGTCTGAGAGTGTCAGAGAGAGTCAGAGAGTGTCAGAGAGTGATAGAGAGTGTCTGAGAGTGATAGAGAGTGTCTGAGAGTGTCAGAGAGTGTCCGAGAGTTTCAGAGAGTGATAGAGAATGTCAGAGAGTGTCAGAAAGTTTCAGATAGTGTCAGAGAGTGATAGTGAGTGTCAGAGAGTGTCAGAGAGTGATAGTGACAGTCTGAGAGTGTCAGAGAGTGATAGTGAGGGCCAGAGAGTGTCAGACAGTGTCAGAGAGTGATAGTGAGTGTCAGAGAGTGTCAGAGAGTGATAGTGAGTGTCCGTGCGTGTCAGAGAGTGTCAGACAGTGTCAGAGAGTGATAGAGAGTGTCAAAGAGTGATAGTAAGTCTCTGAGAGTGTCTGAGAGTGTCAGAGAGTGTCAGAAAGTGACAGAGAGTGTCAGAGAGTGTCAGACAGTGTCAGAGAGTGACAGTGAGTGTCACAGAGTGTCAGAGAGAGATAGTGAGTCTCTGAGAGAGTCAGAGAGTGATACAGAGTGATAGAGAGTGTCAGAGTGTCTCTGAGAGTTTCAGAGAGTGATACATAGAACATAGAACATAGAACATAGAACATACAGCACAGAACAGGCCCTTCGGCCCACAATGTTGTGCCGATCCTTTGTCCTCTGTCAAGGACAATTTAATCTATACCCCATCATTCTCCTTTATCCATATACCTATCCAAAAGCCTTTTGAAAGTCCCTAAAGTTTCTGACTCAACAACTTCCCCGGGCAAGGCATTCCATGCCTCGACCACTCTCTGGGTAAAGAACCTTCCCCTGACATCCCCCTTATATCTCCCACCCTTCACCTTAAATTTATGACCCCTTGTAACGCTTTGCTCCACCCGGGGAAAAAGTTTCTGACTGTCTACCCTATCTATTCCCCTGATCATCTTATAAACCTCTATCATGTCACCCCTCATCCTTCTCCTTTCTAATGAGAAGAGGCCTAGAATGTTCAGCCTTTCCTCGTAAGACTTATTCTCCATTCCAGGCAACATCCTGGTAAATCTCCTCTGCACCCTCTCCAAGGCTTCCACATCCTTCCTAAAATGAGGCGACCAGAACTGCACACAGTACTCCAAATGAGGCCTTACCAAGGTCCTGTACAGCTGCATCATCACCTCACGGCTCTTAAATTCAATCCCTCTGCTAATGAACGCTAACACCCCATATGCCTTCTTCACAGCCCTATCCACTTGAGTTGCAACTTTCAATGATCTATGCACATAGACCCCAAGGTCTCTCTGCTCCTCCACATGCCCAAGAACCCTACCGTTAACCCAGTATTTTGCATTCATGTTTGTCCTTCCAAAATGGACGACCTCACACTTTTCAGGGTTAAACTCCATCTGCCACTTTTCAGCCCAGCACTGCAACCTATCCAAGTCCCTTTGCAGACGACAATAGCCCTCCTCGGTATCCACAACTCCACCAACCTTTGTATCATCTGCAAATTTACTGACCCACCCTTCGACTTCCTCATCCAAGTCGTTAATAAAAATCACAAACAGGAGAGGACCCAGAACTGATCCCTGCGGCACGCCACTGGTAACTGGGCTCCAGGCTGAGTATTTACCATCTAAGACCACTCTCTGCCTTCTATCAGTTAGCCAATTCTTAATCCAACTGGCCACATTCCCCACTATCCCATGCCTCCTGACTTTCTCCATAAGTCTACCATGGGGGACCTTATCAAATGCCTTACTAAAATCCATGTACACCACATCCACTGGTTTACCCTCATCCACTTGCTTGGTCACCTGCTCAAAGAATTCAATCAGGCTTGTGAGGCAAGACCTACCCCTCACAAAACCGTGCTGACTGTCCCGAATCAAGCAGTGTCTTTCCAGATGCTCAGAAATCCTATCCCTCAGCACCTTTTCCATCAACTTGCCTACCACCGAAGTAAGACTAACTGGCCTGTAATTCCCAGGGTTGTTCCTATTCCCTTTCTTGAACAGGGGCACAACATTTGCCACCCTCCAATCACCTGGTACCACCCCCGTCAGCAGAGAAGATGAAAAGATCATTGCCAGCGGCTCTGCAATTTCATCCCTTGCTTCCCATAACATCCTTGGATATACCCCGTCAGGCCCGGGAGACTTGTCTATCTTCAAGTTATTCAAAAACCCCAACACATCTTCCCTCCTAACGAGCACTTCCTCGAGCTTACCAGTGATACAGAGTGATAGAGAGTGTCAGAGAGTGTCAGAGAGAGATAGAGAGTGATAGAGAGTGTCAGAGAGTGATAGTGAGTGTCGGAGAGTTTCAGAGAGTGTCCGAGAGTGTCGGAGAGTGATAGAGAGTGATAGAGAGTGTCAGAGAGTGATAGTGAGTGTCTGAGAGTTTCAGAGAGTGTCCGAGAGTGTCGGAGAGTGTCAGAGAGTGATAGTGAGTGTCAGAGAGTGATAGTGAGTGTCTGAGAGTTTCAGAGAGAGTCCGAGAGTGTTGGATAGTGATAGAGAGTGATAGAGAGTGTCAGAGAGTGATAGAGAGAGTCAGAGAGTGTCAGAGATTGTATGATAGTGTCAGAGAGTGATAGTGAGTGTCAGAGTGTGTCAGAGAGTGTCAGAGAGTGATAGAGTGTGTCAGAGAGTGTCAGAGAGTGACAGAGAGTGTCAGAGAGTGATAGTGAGTCTCTGAGAGTGTCTGAGAGTGTCAGACAGTGATAGAGTGTGTCAGACTGTGTCAGAGATTGATAGAGAGTGTGAGAGAGTGACAGTGAGTCTCTGAGAGTGTCTGAGAGTGATAGAGAGTGATAGAGAGTGATAAAGAGTGTCAGAGAGTGTCAGAGAGTGATAGAGAGTGTCAAAGAGTGATAGAGTGTGTCAGAGAGTGTCAGAGAGTGACAGAGAGTGTCAGAGAGTGATAGTGAGTCTCTGAGAGTGTCTGAGAGTGTCAAACAGTGATAGAGTGTGTCAGACTGTGTCAGAGATTGATAGAGAGTGTGAGAGAGTGATAGTGAGTCTCTGAGAGAGTCTGAGAGTGATCGAGAGTGATAGAGAGTGATAGAGAGTGATAGAGAGTGTCAGAGAGTGTCAGAGAGTGATAGAGAGTGTCAAAGAGTGATCGAGGGTGTCAGAGAGTGGTAGTGATTGCCAGAGAGTGATAGAGAGTGTCAGAGAGTGTCAGAGAGTGTAATACAGTGTCAGAGAGTGATAGTGAGTGTCAGAGAGTGTCAGAGAGTGATAGTGAGAGTCTGAGAGTGTCAGAGTGTGTCAGAGAATGTCAGAGAGTGATAGAGAGTGTCAGAGAGTGATAGAGAGTGTCAGAGAATATCAGAGAGTGATAGTGAGTATCTGCAATTGTCAGAGAGTTTCAGGGAGAGATAGAGAGTGAAATAGTTTGTCAGAGAGTGATATTGAGTGTCAGAGAGTGATAGAGAGTGTCAGAGAGTGATAGTGAGTGTCTGAGAGTGTCAGAGAGTGACAGAGAGTGTCAGAGAGTTTCAGAGAGAGATAGAGATTGATAGAGAGTGCCAGAGAGTGATAGTGAGTCTCTGAGTGTGTCTGAGAGTGTCAGAGTGTGTCAGAGAGTGATGGAGAGTGATAGAGAGTGTCAGAGAGTGTCAGAGATTGTCAGAGAGTGATAGAGAGCGTCAGAGAGTGATAGTGAATGTCAGAGAGTGATAGTGAGTGTCTGAGAGTGTCAGTGAGTGTCAGAGTGTGATAGAGAGTGATAGAGAGTGTCAGAGAGTGATATGAGTGTCAGAGAGTGTCAGAGAGTGTAAGACAGTGTCAGAGAGTGATAGTGAGTGTCAGAGATTGTCAGAGAGTGATAGAGAGTGTCAGAGAGTATCAGAGAGTGATAGTGAGTGTCTGAGATTGTCAGAGAGTCATAGAGAGTCATAGAGAGTGTCAGAGAGTGTTAGAGAGTGTCAGAGAGTGATAGTGAGTGTCTGAGAGTGTCAGAGAGTGATACAGAGTGATAGAGAGTGTCAGAGAGTGTCAGAGAGAGATAGAGAGTGATAGAGAGTGTCAGAGAGAGATAGAGAGTGATAGAGAGTGTCAGAGAGTGATACAGAGTGTCAGAGAGTGTCTGAGAGTGTCAGAGAGTGTCAGAGAGTGTCAGAGAGTGATAGAGAGTGTCAGAGAGTGATAGCGAGTGTCAGAGAGTGATAGTGAGTTCCAGAGCGTGATAGAGAGTGTCAGAGAGTGTCAGAGAGTGTAAGACAGTGTCAGAGAGTGATAGTGAGTGTCAGAGAGTCTCAGAGAGTAATTGTGAGAGTCTGAGAGTGTCAGAGGGTGTCAGAGAATGTCAGAGAGTGATGGAGAGTGTCAGAGAGTGATAGAGAGTGTCAGAGAATATCAGAGAGTGATAGTGAGTCTCTGAGAGTGTCAGAGAGTGATAGAGAGTGTCAGAGAGTGATAATGAGTGTCTGAGAGTGTCAGAGAGTGATAGAGAGTGATAGTGAGTGTCAGAGAGTGTCAGAGAGTTTCAGAGAGAGATAGTGAGTGTCAGAGAGTGATAGTGAGTCTCTGAGTGTGTCTGAGAGTGTCAGAGAGTGATAGAGAGTGATAGAGAGTGTCAGAGAGTGTCAGAGAGTGTCAGAGAGTGATAGAGAGTGATAGAGAGTGTCAGAGATTGTCAGAGAGTGTCAGAGAGTGTCAGAGAGTGATAGAGAGTGTCAGAGAGTAATAGTGAGTGTCATAGAGTGACTGAGATTGTCAGAGGGTGTCAGAGTGTGTCAGAGAGAGATAGAGAGTGATAGAGATTGTCAGAGAGTGTCAGAGAGTGAAAGAGTGTGTCAGAGAGTGATAGTGAGATTCAGAGAGTGTCAGAGAGTGATAGTGAGTGTCTGAGAGTGTCAGAGAGTGATAGTGAGTGCCAGAGAGTGACAGAGAGTGACAGAGAGTGATACAGAGTGTCAGAGAGTGTCAGAGAGTGTCAGAGAGTGTCAGAGAGTGATAGAGAGTGTCAGAGGGTGATAGTGAGTGTCTGAGAGCGTCAGAGAGTGTGCAGAGTGATAGTGAGTGTCAGAGAGTGTCTGAGAGTGTCAGAGAGAGTCAGAGAGTGTCAGAGAGTGTCCGAGAGTTTCAGAGAGTGATAGAGAATGTCAGAGAGTGTCAGAGAGTTTCAGACAGTGTCAGAGAGTGATAGTGAGTGTCAGAGAGTGTCAGAGAGTGATAGTGAGAGTCTGAGAGTGTCAGAGAGTGATAGTGAGGGCCAGAGAGTGTCAGACAGTGTCAGAGAGTGATAGTGAGTGTCAGAGAGTGTCAGAGAGTGATAGTGAGTGTCCGAGAGTGTCAGAGAGTGTCAGACATTGTCAGAGAGTGATAGAGAGTGTCAGAGAGTGATAGTAAGTCTCTGATAGTGTCTGAGAGTGTCAGAGAGTGTCAGAGAGTGTCAGAGAGTGTCAGAGAGTGACAGAGAGTGATAGAGAGTGATAGCGAGTGTCAGAGAGTGACAGAGAGTGTCAGAGAGTGATAGTGAGTCTCTGAGAGTGTCTGAGAGTGTCAGAGAGTGTCAGAGAGTGATAGAGAGTGTCAGAGAGTGTCAGAGAGAGTCAGCGTGTGATAGAGAGTGTCAGAGAGTGATAGTGAGTGTCTGAGAGTGTCAGAGAGTGAATGAGTGTTTCAGACTGTGTCAGAGAGTGATAGAGAGTGTCAGAGAGTGATAGCGAGTCTCTGAGAGTGTCTGAGAGTAATAGAGAGTGTCGGAGAGTGTCAGAGAGTGATAGAGAGCGTCAGAGAGTGATAGTGAGTGTCAGAGAGAGATAGTGAGTGTCAGAGAGTGATAGTGAGTGTCTCAGAGTGTCAGTGAGTGTCAGAGAGTGATGGAGAGTGATAGAGAGTGTCAGAGCGTGATAGAGAGTGATAGAGAGTGTCAGATAGTGTAAGACAGTGTCAGAGAGTGATAGTGAGTGTCAGAGATTGTCAGAGAGTGATAGAGAGTGTCAGAGAATATCAGAGATTGATAGAGAGTGTCAGAGAGTGATAGTGAGTGTCTGAGAGTGTCAGAGAGTGATACAGAGTGATAGAGAGTGTCAGAGAGTGTCAGAGAGTGTCAGAGAGAGATAGAGAGTGATAGTGAGCGTCAGAGAGTGATTGTGTGTGTCAGAGAGTGATAGTGAGTGTCTGAGTGTTTCAGAGAGTGTCCGAGAGTGTCGGAGAGTGATAGAGAGTGATAGAGTGTGTCAGAGAGTGATAGAGAGTGTCAGAGAGTGATAATGAGTGTCAGAGAGTGATAGAGAGTGATAGAGAGTGTCAGAGAGTGTCAGAGAGTTTCAGAGAGGGCTAGAGAGTGATAGAGAGTGTCAGAGAGTGATAGTGAGTCTCTGAGTGTGTCTGAGAGTGTCAGAGCGTGTCAGAAAGTGATAGAGAGTGATCGAGAATGATAATGAGTGTCAGAGAGTGATAGAGAGTGATAGAGAGTGTCAGAGAGTGTCAGAGAGTGTCCGAGAGTTTCAGAGAGGGCTAGAGAGTGATAGAGAGTGTCAGAGAGTGATAGTGAGTGTCAGAGTGTGGCAGAGAGTGACAGAGAGTGATACAGAGTGTCAGAGAGTGTCTGAGAGTGTCAGAGAGTGTCAGAGAGTGATAGAGAGTGTCAGAGAGTGATAGCGAGTGTCAGAGAGTGATAGTGAGTTCCAGAGCGTGATAGAGAGTGTCAGAGAGTGTCAGAGAGTGTAAGACAGTGTCAGAGAGTGATAGTGAGTGTCAGAGAGTCTCAGAGAGTAATTGTGAGAGTCTGAGAGTGTCAGAGGGTGTCAGAGAATGTCAGAGAGTGATGGAGAGTGTCAGAGAGTGATAGAGAGTGTCAGAGAATATCAGAGAGTGATAGTGAGTGTCTGAGAGTGTCAGAATGTGATAGAGAGTGATAGTGAGTGTCAGAGAGTGTCAGAGAGTTTCAGAGAGAGATAGTGAGTGTCAGAGAGTGATAGTGAGTCTCTGAGTGTGTCTGAGAGTGTCAGAGAGTGATAGAGAGTGATAGAGAGTGTCAGAGAGTGTCAGAGAGTGTCAGAGAGTGATAGAGAGTGATAGAGAGTGTCAGAGATTGTCAGAGAGTGTCAGAGAGTGTCAGAGAGTGTCAGAGAGTGATAGAGAGTGTCAGAGAGTAATAGTGAGTGTCATAGAGTGACTGAGATTGTCAGAGGGTGTCAGAGTGTGTCAGAGAGAGATAGAGAGTGATAGAGATTGTCAGAGAGTGTCAGAGAGTGTCAGAGAGTGAAAGAGTGTGTCAGAGAGTGATAGTGAGATTCAGAGAGTGTCAGAGAGTGATAGTGAGTGTCTGAGAGTGTCAGAGAGTGATAGTGAGTGCCAGAGAGTGACAGAGAGTGACAGAGAGTGATACAGAGTGTCAGAGAGTGTCAGAGAGTGTCAGAGAGTGTCAGAGAGTGATAGAGAGTGTCAGAGGGTGATAGTGAGTGTCTGAGAGCGTCAGAGAGTGTGCAGAGTGATAGTGAGTGTCAGAGAGTGTCTGAGAGTGTCAGAGAGAGTCAGAGAGTGTCAGAGAGTGTCCGGGAGTTTCAGAGAGTGATAGAGAATGTCAGAGAGTGTCAGAGAGTTTCAGACAGTGTCAGAGATTGATAGTGAGTGTCAGAGAGTGTCAGAGAGTGATAGTGAGAGTCTGAGAGTGTCAGATAGTGATAGTGAGGGCCAGAGAGTGTCAGACAGTGTCAGAGAGTGATAGTGAGTGTCAGAGAGTGTCAGAGAGTGATAGTGAGTGTCCGAGAGTGTCAGAGAGTGTCAGACATTGTCAGAGAGTGATAGAGAGTGTCAGAGAGTGATAGTAAGTCTCTGATAGTGTCTGAGAGTATCAGAGAGTGTCAGAGAGTGTCAGAGAGTGTCAGAGAGTGACAGAGAGTGATAGAGAGTGATAGAGAGTGTCAGAGAGTGACAGAGAGTGTCAGAGAGTGATAGTGAGTCTCTGAGAGTGTCTGAGAGTGTCAGAGAGTGTCAGAGAGTGATAGAGAGTGTCAGAGAGTGTCAGAGAGAGTCAGCGTGTGATAGAGAGTGTCAGAGAGTGATAGTGAGTGTCTGAGAGTGTCAGAGAGTGAATGAGTGTTTCAGACTGTGTCAGAGAGTGATAGAGAGTGTCAGAGAGTGATAGCGAGTCTCTGAGAGTGTCTGAGAGTAATAGAGAGTGTCAGAGAGTGATAGAGAGCGTCAGAGAGTGATAGTGAGTGTCAGAGAGAGATAGTGAGTGTCAGAGAGTGTCAGAGAGTGTCAGAGAGCGATAGAGAGTGTCAGAGGTTGATAGTGAGTGTCTGAGAGCGTCAGAGAGTGATAGTGAGTGTCAGAGAGTGTCTGAGAGTGTCAGAGAGAGTCAGAGAGTGTCAGAGAGTGTCAGAGAGTGTCAGAGAGTGATAGTGAGTGTCTGAGTGTGTCAGAGAGAGTCTGAGTGTGTCAGAGAGTGATAGAGTGTCAGAGAGTGTCAGAGAGTGATAGAGAGTGTTTGAGAGTGTCAGAGAGTGTCCGAGAGTGTCAGAGAGTTTCAGACAGTGTCAGAGAGTGATAGTGAGTGTCAGAGAGTGTCAGAGAGTGATAGTGAGAGTCTGAGAGTGTCAGAGAGTGATAGTGAGTGCCAGAGAGTGTCAGAGAGTGTCAGAGAGTGATAGAGAGTGTCAGAGAGTGTCAGAGAGTGTCCGAGAGTGTCAGAGAGTGATAGAGAATGTCAGAGAGTGTCAGAGAGTTTCAGACAGTGTCAGAGAGTGATAGTGAGAGTCTGAGAGTGTCAGAGAGTGATAGTGAGTGCCAGAGAGTGTCAGACAGTGTCAGAGAGTGACAGAGAGTGTCAGAGAGTGATAGTGAGTCTCTGAGAGTGTCTGAGAGTGTCAGAGTGTGTCAGAGAGCGATAGAGAGTGATAGAGAGTGTCAGAGAGTGTCAGAGAGTGATAGATTGTGTCAGAGAGTGATAGTGAGTGTCAGAGAGTGACTGAGATAGTCAGAGTGTGTCAGAAAATGTCAGAGAGTGAAAGAGTGTGTCAGAGAGTGATAGTGAGATTCAGAGAGTGTCAGAGAGTGATAGTGAGTGTCTGAGAGTGTCAGAGAGAGATAGTGAGTGTCAGAGTGCGGCAGAGAGTGACAGAGAGTGATACAGAGTGTCAGAGAGTGTCAGAGAGTGTCAGAGAGTGTCAGAGAGCGATAGAGCGTGTCAGACGGTGATAGTGAGTGTCTGAGAGCGTCAGAGAGTGATAGCGTGTCAGAGAGAGTCAGAGACTGATAGAGAGTGTTTGAGAGTGTCAGAGAGTGTCCGAGAGTGTCAGAGAGTGATAGAGAATGTCAGAGAGTGTCAGAGAGTGACAGTGAGAGTCTGAGAGTGTCAGAGAGTGCTAGTGAGTGCCAGAGAGTGTCAGAGAGTGATAGAGAGTGTCTGAGAGTGTCAGAGAGTGTCCGAGAGTGTCAGAGAGTGATAGAGAATGTCGGAGAGTTTCAGACAGTGTCAGAGAGTGATAGTGAGAGTCTGAGAGTGTCAGAGAGTGATAGTGAGTGCCAGAGAATGTCAGACAGTGTCAGACAGTGATAGTGAGTGTCAGAGAGTGATAGTGAGTGTCTGAGAGTGTCAGAGAGTGTCAGACAGTGTCAGAGAGTGATAGAGAGTGTCAGAGAGTGATTGTAAGTCTCTGAGAGTGTCTGAGAGTGTCAGAGAGTGTCAGAGAGTGACAGAGAGTGATAGAGAGTGATAGAGAGTGTCAGAGAGTGTCAGAGAGTATCAGAGAGTGACAGAGAGTGTCAGAGAGTGATAGTGAGTCTCTGAGAGTATCTGAGAGTGTCAGAGAGTGTCAGAGAGTGAAAGAGAGTGTCAGAGAGTGTCAGAGAGAGTCAGCGTTTGATAGAGAGTGTCAGAGAGTGATAGTGAGTGTCTGAGAGTGTCAGAGAGTGATAGAGTATATCAGACTGTGTCAGTGAGTGATAGAGAGTGTCAGAGAGTGATAGTGAGTCTCTGAGAGTGTCTGAGAGTGATAGAGAGTGTCAGAGAGTGTCAGAGAGTGATAGAGAGCGTCAGAGAGTGATAGTGAGTGTCAGAGTGTGATAGTGAGTGTCAGAGAGTGATAGTGAGTGTCTGAGAGGGTCAGTGAGTGTCAGAGAGTGATGGAGAGTGACAGAGAGTGTCAGAGAGTGATAGAGAGAGTCAGAGAGTGTCAGAGATTGTATGACAGTGTCAGAGAGTGATAGTGAGTGTCAGAGAGTGTCAGAGAGTGATAGTGAGTGTCTGAGAGTGTCAGTGAGTGTCAGAGTGTGATAGAGAGTGATAGAGAGTGTCAGAGAGTGATAGAGAGTGTCAGAGAGTGTCAGAGAGGGTAGTACAGTGTCAGAGAGTGATAGTGAGTGTCAGAGATTGTCAGAGAGTGATAGAGAGTGTCAGAGAATATCAGAGATTGATAGAGAGTGTCAGAGAGTGATAGTGAGTGTCTGAGAGTGTCAGAGAGTGATACAGAGTGATAGAGAGTGTCAGAGAGTGTCCGAGAGTGTCGGAGAGTGATAGAGAGTGATAGAGAGTGTCAGAGAGCAATAGAGAGTGTCAGAGATTGTATGACAGTGTCAGAGAGTGATAGTGAGTGTTAGAGAGAGTCAGAGAGTGATAGTGAGTGTCTGAGAGTGTCAGAGCGTGTTAGAGAGTGATAGAGAGTGTCAGAGAGTGATAGAGAGTGTCAGAGAGTATCAGAGTTTGATAGTGAGTGTCTGAGATTGTCAGAGAGTGTCAGAGAGAGTCAGAGAGAGATAGAGAGTGTCAGAGAGTGATAGTGAGTGTCTGAGATTGTCAGAGAGTGATACAGAGTGAAAGAGAGTGTCAGAGAGTGTCAGAGAGAGATAGAGAGTGATAGAGAGTGATAGAGAGTGTCAGAGAGTGATAGAGAGAGATAGAGAGTGTCAGAGAGTGATAGAGAGTGATAGAGAGTGTCAGAGAGTGATAGTGAGTCTCTGAGAGTGTCTGAGAGTGTCATAGTGTGTCAGAGTGTGTCAGAGAGTGATAGAGAGTGTCAGAGAGTGTCAGAGAGTGTCAGAGAGTGATAGAGAGTGTCAGAGAGTGATAGTGAGTGTCAGAGAGTGATAGTGAGTGTCTGAGAGTGTCAGACAGTGTCCGAGATTGTCAGAGAGTGATAGGGAGTGCTAGAGGGTGTCAGAAAGAGATAGTGAGTGTCAGAGAGAGATAGTGAGTGTCTGAGAGTATCAGACAGTGTCCGAGTGTGTCAGAGAGTGATAGAGAATGTCAGAGACTGTCAGAGAGTTTCAGACAGTGTCAGAGTGACAGTGAGTGTCAGAGGGTGTCAGAGAGTGATAGAGAGTGGTAGAGAGTGTCAGAGAGTGATAGAGAGTGTCAGAGAGTGATAGTGATTGTCAGAGAGTGATAGTGAGTGTCTGAGATTGTCAGAGATTGTCAGAGAGTGATAGAGGGTGTCAGAGAGTGTCAGAGAGTGATAGAGAATGTCAGAGAGTGATAGTGAGTGTCAGAGAGTGATAGTGAGTGTCTGAGATTGTCAGAGACTGTCAGAGAGAGTCAGAGAGTGATACTGAGTGTCAGAGAGTGTCAGAGAGTGTCAGAGAGTGATATAGAGTGTCAGAGAGTGTCAGAGAGTGATAGTGAATGTCTGAGAGTGTCAGAGAGAGTCAGAGAGTGTCAGAGAGTGATAGAGTGTCAGAGAGTGTCAGAGAGTGACAGAGAGTGTCTGAGAGTGTCAGAGAGTGTCCGATAGTGTCAGAGAGTGATAGAGAATGTCAGAGAGTGTCAGAGAGTTTCAGACAGTGTCAGAGAGTGATAGTGAGTGTCAGAGAATGTCAGAGAGTGATAGTGAGAGTCTGAGAGTGTCAGAGAGTGTCAGAGTGATTGTGAGTGCCAGAGAGTGTCAGACAGAGTCAGAGAGTGATAGTGAGTGTCAGAGAGTGTCAGAGAGTGATAGTGAGTGTCTGAGAGTGTCAGAGTGTGTCAGACAGTGTAAGAGAGTGATAGAGAGTGTCAGAGAGTGATAGTGAGTCTCTGAGAGTGTCTGAGAGTGTCAGAGAGTGTCAGAGAGTGATAGAGAGTGATAGAGAGTGTCAGAGAGTGTCAGTGAGTGTCAGAGAGTGACAGAGAGTGTCAGAGAGTGATAGTGAGTCTCTGAGTGTGTCAGAGAGTGTCAGAGAGTGTCAGAGAGTGTCAGCGTGTGATAGAGAGTGTCAGAGAGTGATAGTGAGTGTCTGAGAGAGTCAGAGAGTGATAGAGTGTGTCAGACTGTGTCAGAGAGTGATAGAGAGTGTCAGAGACTGATAGTGAGTCTCTGAGAGTGTCAGAGAGTGTCCGAGAGTGTCAGAGAGTGATAGAGAATGTCAGAGACTGTCAGAGAGTATCAGACTGTGTCAGAGAGTGATAGTGAGTGTCAGAGAGTGATAGTCAGTGTCTGAGAGTGTCAGAGAGTGTCAGAGAGTGATAGATAGGGTCAGAGAGTGTCAGAAAGTGTCAGAGAGTGACAGTGAGTGTCACAGAGTGTCAGAGATTGATAGTGAGTGTCTGAGAGTGTCAGAGAGTGCCAGACAGTGTCAGAGAGTGATAGAGAGTGTCAGAGAGTGTCAGACAGTGTCAGAGAGTGACTGTGAGTGTCACAGAGTGTCAGAGAGTGACAGTGAGTGTCTGAGAGTGTCAGAGAATGTCAGACAGAGTCAGAGAGTGATAGATAGTGTCAGAGAGTGATAGTGAGTCTCTGAGAGTGTCAGAGAGTGATACAGTGTGATAGAGAGTGTCAGAGAGTGTCAGAGAGTGTCAGAGAGAGATAGAGAGTGAGAGTATCAGAGAGTGATAGTGAGTCTCTGAGAGTGTCAGAGCGTGATACAGAGTGATAGAGAGTGTCAGAGAGTGTCAGAGAGTGTCAGAGAGAGATAGAGAGTGATAGAGAGTGTCAGAGAGTGATAGTGAGTGTCAGAGAGTGATAGTGAGTGTCGGAGAGTGTCAGACAGTGATAGTCAGTGTCTGAGAGTGTCAGAGAGTGTCAGACAGTGTCAGAGAGTGATAGAGAGTGTCAGAGAGTGCCAGACAGTGTCAGAGAGTGATAGAGAGCGTCAGAGAGTGTCAGACAGTGTCAGAGAGTGACAGTGAGTGTCACAGAGTGTCAGAGAGTGATAGTGAGTCTCTGAGAGTGTCAGAGAATGATACAGAGTGATAGAGAGTGTCAGAGAGTGTCAGAGAGTGTCAGAGAGAGATAGAGAGTGATAGAGAGTATCAGAGAGTGATGGTGAGTCTCTGAGAGTGTCAGAGAGTGATACAGAGTGATAGAGAGTGTCAGAGAGTGTCAGAGAGTGTCAGAGAGAGATAGAGAGTGATAGAGAGTGTCAGAGAGTGGTAGTGAGTGTCAGAGAGTGTCAGACAGTGATAGTCAGTGTCTGAGAGTGTCAGAGAGTGTCAGACAGTGTCAGAGAGTGATAGAGAGTGTCAGAGAGTGTCAGACAGTGTCAGAGAGTGACAGTGAGTGTCACAGAGTGTCAGAGAGTGATAGTGAGTGTCTGAGAGTGTCAGAGAGTGATAGTCAGTGTCTGAGAGTGTCAGAGAGTGTCAGACAGTGTCAGAGAGTGATAGATATGGTCAGAGAGTGTCAGACAGTGTCAGAGAGTGACAGTGAGTGTCACAGAGTGTCAGAGAGTGATAGTGAGTGTCTGAGAGTGTCAGAGAGTGTCAGACAGTGTCAGAGAGTGATAGAGAGTGTCAGAGAGTGATAGTGAGTGTCTGAGAGTTTCAGAGAGTGTCCGAGAGTGTCGGAGAGTGATAGAGAGTGATAGAGAGTGTCAGAGAGTGATAGTGAGTGTCTGAGAGTTTCAGAGAGTGTCCGAGAGTGACGGAGAGTGATAGAGAGTGATAGAGAGTGTCAGAGATTGTATGACAGTGTCAGAGAGTGATAGTGAGTGTCAGAGAGTGTCAGAGAGTGTCAGAGAGTGATAGAGTGTGTCAGAGAGTGTCAGAGAGTGACAGAGAGTGTCAGAGAGTGATAGTGAGTCTCTGAGAGTGTCAGAGAGTGTCAGAGTGTGATAGAGAGTGTCAGAGAGAGTCAGAGTGTGATAGAGAGTGTCAGAGACTGATAGTGAGTGTCAGAGAGTGTCAGAGAGTGTAAGACAGTGTCAGAGAGTGAAAGTGAGTGTCAGAGAGTGTCAGAGAGTGATAGAGAGTGTCAGAGAATATCAGAGAGTGATAGAGAGTGTCAGAGAGTGATAGTGAGTGTCTGAGAGTGTCAGAGAGTGATACAGAGTGAAAGAGAGGGTCAGAGAGTGTCAGAGAGTGTCAGAGAGAGATAGAGAGTGATAGAGAGTGTCAGAGAGTGATAGTGATTGTCAGAGAGTGATAGTGAGTGTCAGAGAGTGATAGTGAGTCTCTGAGAGTTTCAGAGAGTGTCCGAGAGTGTCGGAGAGTGATAGAGAGAGATAGAGAGTCTCAGAGAGCAATAGAGAGTGTCAGAGATTGTATGACAGTGTCAGAGAGTGATAGTGAGTGTTAGAGAGAGTCAGAGAGTGGTGGTGAGTGTCTGAGAGTGTCAGAGCGTGTTAGAGAGTGATAGAGAGTGTCAGAGAGTGATAGAGAGTGTCAGAGAGTATCAGAGTTTGATAGTGAGTGTCTGAGATTGTCAGAGAGTGTCAGAGAGAGTCAGAGAGAGATAGAGAGTGTCAGAGAGTGTTAGAGAGTGTCAGAGAGAGATAGAGAGTGATAGAGAGTGATAGAGAGTGTCAGAGAGTGATAGAGAGTGTCAGAGAGTGATAGAGAGTGATAGAGAGTGTCAGAGAGTGATAGTGAGTCTCTGAGAGTGTCTGAGAGTGTCATCGTGTGTCAGAGTGTGTCAGAGAGTGATAGAGAGTGTCAGAGAGTGTCAGAGAGTGTCAGAGAGTGATAGTGAGTGTCAGAGAGTGATAGTGAGTGTCTGAGAGTGTCAGAGAGTGTCCGAGATTGTCAGAGAGTGATAGGGAGTGCTAGAGGGTGTCAGAGAGAGATAGTGAGTGTCAGAGAGAGATAGTGAGTGTCTGAGAGCATCAGACAGTGTCCGAGTGTGTCAGAGAGTGATAGAGAATGTCAGAGACTGTCAGATAGTTTCAGACAGTGTCTGAATGACAGTGAGTGTCAGAGGGTGTCAGAGAGTGATAGAGAGTGATAGAGAGTGTCAGAGAGTGATAGTGAGTGTCAGAGAGTGATAGTGAGTGTCTGAGATAGTCAGAGATTGTCAGAGAGTGATAGAGGGTGTCAGAGAGTGTCAGAGAGTGATAGAGAATGTCAGAGAGTGATAGTGAGTGTCAGAGAGTGATAGTGAGTGTCTGAGATTGTCAGAGACTGTCAGAGAGTGTCAGAGAGTGATACTGAGTGTCTGAGAGTGTCAGAGAGTGATATAGAGTGTCAGAGAGTGTCAGAGAGTGATAGTGAATGTCTGAGAGTGTCAGAGAGAGTCAGAGAGTGTCAGAGAGTGATAGAGTGTCAGAGAGTGTCAGAGAGTGACAGAGAGTGTCTGAGAGTGTCAGAGAGTGTCCGATAGTGTCAGAGAGTGATAGAGAATGTCAGAGAGTGTCAGAGAGTTTCAGACAGTGTCAGAGAGTGATAGTGAGTGTCAGAGAATGTCAGAGAGTGATAGTGAGAGTCTGAGAGTGTCAGAGAGTGTCAGAGTGATTGTGAGTGCCAGAGAGTGTCAGACAGAGTCAGAGAGTGATAGTGAGTGTCAGAGAGTGTCAGAGAGTGATAGTGAGTGTCTGAGAGTGTCAGAGTGTGTCAGACAGTGTAAGAGAGTGATAGAGAGTGTCAGAGAGTGATAGTGAGTCTCTGAGAGTGTCTGAGAGTGTCAGAGAGTGTCAGAGAGTGATAGAGAGTGATAGAGATTGTCAGAGAGTGTCAGTGAGTGACAGAGAGTGTCAGAGAGTGATAGTGAGTCTCTGAGTGTGTCAGAGAGTGTCAGAGAGTGTCAGAGAGTGTCAGCGTGTGATAGAGAGTGTCAGAGAGTGATAGTGAGTGTCTGAGAGAGTCAGAGAGTGATAGAGTGTGTCAGACTGTGTCAGAGAGTGATAGAGAGTGTCAGAGACTGATAGCGAGTCTCTGAGAGTGTCAGAGAGTGTCCGAGAGTGTCAGAGAGTGATAGAGAATGTCAGAGACTGTCAGAGAGTTTCAGACTGTGTCAGAGAGTGATAGTGAGTGTCAGAGAGTGATAGTCAGTGTCTGAGAGTGTCAGAGAGTGTCAGAGAGTGTCAGAGAGTGATAGATAGGGTCAGAGAGTGTCAGACAGTGTCAGAGAGTGACAGTGAGTGTCACAGAGTGTCAGAGATTGATAGTGAGTGTCTGAGAGTGTCAGAGAGTGTCAGACAGTGTCAGAGAGTGATAGAGACTGTCAGAGAGTGTCAGACAGTGTCAGAGAGTGACAGTGAGTGTCACAGAGTGTCAGAGAGTGATAGTGAGTGTCTGAGAGTGTCAGAGAATGTCAGACAGAGTCAGAGAGTGATAGATAGTGTCAGAGAGTGATAGTGAGTCTCTGAGAGTGTCAGAGAGTGATACAGTGTGATAGAGAGTGTCAGAGAGTGTCAGAGAGTGTCAGAGAGAGATAGAGAGTGATAGAGAGTATCAGAGAGTGATAGTGAGTCTCTGAGAGTGTCAGAGCGTGATACAGAGTGATAGAGAGTGTCAGAGAGTGTCAGAGAGTGTCAGAGAGAGATAAAGAGTGATAGAGAGTGTCAGAGAGTGATAGTGAGTGTCAGAGAGTGTCAGACAGTGATAGTCAGTGTCTGAGAGTGTCAGAGAGTGTCAGACAGTGTCAGAGTGTGATAGAGAGTGTCAGAGAGTGTCAGAGAGTGTCAGAGAGAGATAGAGAGTGATAGAGAGTATCAGAGAGTGATAGTGAGTCTCTGAGAGTGTCAGAGAGTGATACAGAGTGATAGAGAGTGTCAGAGAGTGTCAGAGAGTGTCAGAGAGAGATAGAGAGTGATAGAGAGTGTCAGAGAGTGGTAGTGAGTGTCAGAGAGTGTCAGACAGTGATAGTCAGTGTCTGAGAGTGTCAGAGAGTGTCAGAGAGTGTCAGACAGTGTCAGAGAGTGATAGAGAGTGTCAGAGAGTGTCAGACAGTGTCAGAGAGTGACAGTGAGTGTCACAGAGTGTCAGAGAGTGATAGTGAGTGTCTGAGAGTGTCAGAGAGTGATAGTCAGTGTCTGAGAGTGTCAGAGAGTGTCAGACAGTGTCAGAGAGTGATAGATATGGTCAGAGAGTGTCAGACAGTGTCAGAGAGTGACGGTGAGTGTCACAGAGTGTCAGAGAGTGATAGTGAGTGTCTGAGAGTGTCAGAGAGTGTCAGACAGTGTCAGCGAGTGATAGAGAGTGTCAGAGAGTGATAGTGAGTGTCTGAGAGTTTCAGAGAGTGTCCGAGAGTGTCGGAGAGTGATAGAGAGTGATAGAGAGTGTCAGAGAGTGATAGTGAGTGTCTGAGAGTTTCAGAGAGTGTCCGAGAGTGACGGAGAGTGATAGAGAGTGATAGAGAGTGATAGAGAGTGATAGAGAGTGTCAGAGAGAGATAGTGAGTGTCAGAGAATGATAGAGAGTGTCAGAGAGTGATAGTGAGTGTCTGAGAGTTTCAGAGAGTGTCCGAGTGTGTCGGAGAGTGATAGAGAGTGTCAGAGAGTGTCAGAGATTGTATGACAGTGTCAGAGAGTGATAGTGAGTGTCAGAGAGTGATAGAGTGTGTCAGAGAGTGTCAGAGAGTGACAGAGAGTGTCAGAGAGTGATAGTGAGTCTCTGAGAGTGTCAGAGAGTGTCAGAGAGTGATAGAGAGTGTCAGAGAGAGTCAGAGTGTGATAGAGAGTGTCAGAGACTGATAGTGAGTGTCTGAGAGTGTCAGAGAGTGATGGAGTGTGTCAGACTGTGTCAGAGAGTGATAGAGAATGTCAGAGAGTGATAGTGAGTCTCTGAGAGTGTCTCAGATGGATAGAGAGTGATCGAGAGTGATAGAGAGAGTCAGAGAGTGATAGTGAGTGTCAGAGAGAGATAGTGTGTGTCAGAGAGAGATAGTGAGTGTCTGAGAGTGTCAGAGAGTGTCTGGGAGTGTCAGAGAGTGATAGAGAGTGTCAGAGAGTGATAGAGAGTGTCAGAGAGCGTCAGAGAGTGTATGACAGTGTCAGAGAGTGATAGTGAGTGTCTGAGAGTGTCAGAGAGAGTCGGAGAGTGTCAGAGAGTGAGAGAGTGTCAGAGAGTGACAGAGAGTGTCTGAGAGTGTCAGAGAGTGTCCGATAGTGTCAGAGAGTGATAGAGAATGTCAGAGAGTGTCAGAGAGTTTCAGACAGTGTCAGAGAGAGATAGTGAGTGTCAGAGAATGATTGTGAGTGTCAGAGAATGATAGTGAGTGTCTGAGAGTTTCAGAGAGTGTCCGAGAGTGTCGGAGAGTGATAGAGAGTGATAGAGAGTGTCAGAGAGTGATAGTGAGTTTCTGAGAGTTTCAGAGAGTGTCCGAGTGTGTCGGAGAGTGATAGAGAGTGATAGAGAGTGTCAGAGAGTGTCAGAGATTGTATGACAGTGTCAGAGAGTGATAGTGAGTGTCAGAGAGTGTCAGAGAGTGATAGAGTGTGTCAGAGAGTGACAGAGAGTGTCAGAGAGTGATAGTGAGTCTCTGAGAGTGTCAGAGAGTGTCAGAGAGTGTCAGAGAGTGTCAGAGAGAGTCAGAGTGTGATAGAGAGCGTCAGAGACTGATAGTGAGTGTCTGAGAGTGTCAGAGAGTGATGGAGTGTGTCAGACTGTGTCAGAGAGTGATAGAGAATGTCAGAGAGTGATAGTGAGTCTCTGAGAGTGTCTCAGATGGATAGAGAGTGATCGAGAGTGATAGAGAGTGTCAGAGAGTGATAGTGAGTGTCAGAGAGAGATAGTCTGTGTCAGAGAGAGACAGTGAGTGTCTGAGAGTGTCAGAGAGTGTCCGGGAGTGTCAGAGAGTGATAGAGAGTGTCAGAGAGTGATAGAGAGTGTCAGAGAGCGTCAGAGAGTGTATGACAGTGTCAGAGAGTGATAGTGAGTGTCTGAGAGTGTCAGAGAGAGTCGGAGAGTGTCAGAGAGTGAGAGAGTGTCAGAGAGTGACAGAGACTGTCTGAGAGTGTCAGAGAGTGTCCGATAGTGTCAGAGAGTGATAGAGAATGTCAGAGAGTGTCAGAGAGTTTCAGACAGTGTCAGAGAGTGATAGTGAGTGTCAGAGAAGGTCAGAGAGTGATAGTGAGAGTCTGAGAGTGTCAGAGAGTGTCAGAGTGATAGTGAGTGCCAGAGACTGTCAGACAGTGTCAGAGAGTGATAGAGAATGCCAGAGAGTGTCAGAGAGGTTCAGACAGTGTCAGAGAGTGATAGAGTGTGTCAGAGAGTGATAGTGAGTATCTGAGAGTGTCTGAGAGTGTCAGAGAGTGTCAGAGAGTGATAGAGAGTGCTAGAGAGTGTCACAGAGTGTCAGAGAGTGTCAGAGAGTGACAGAGAGTGTCAGAGAGTGATAGTGAGTCTCTGAGCGTGTCAGAGAGTGTCAGAGAGTGATAGAGAGTGTCAGAGAGTGTCAGCGTGTGATAGAGAGTGTCAGAGAGTGATAGTGAGTGTCTGAGAGTGTCAGAGAGTGATAGAGTGTGTCAGACTGTGTCAGAGAGTGATAGAGAGTGTCAGAGAGTGATAGTGAGTCTCTGAGAGTGTCTGAGAGTGATAGAGAGTGTCAGAGAGTTTCAGAGTGTGATAGAGAGCGTCAGAGAGTGATAGTGAGTGTCAGTGAGTGATTGTGAGTGTCAGAGTGTGATAGTGAGTGTCAGAGAGTGATAGAGAGTGTCAGTGAGTGTCAGAGAGTGATAGACAGTGATAGAGAGTGTCAGAGAGTGATATGGAGTGATAGAGAGTGTCAGAGAGTGATAGAGAGCGTCAGAGAGTGATAGTGAGTGTCAGAGAGTGATAGTGAGTGTCTGAGAGTGTCAGTGAGTGTCAGAGAGTGATAGAGAGTGATAGAGAGTGTTAGAGAGTGATAGATAGTGTCAGAGAGTGTCAGAGAGTGTAAGACAGTGTCAGAGAGTGAAAGTGAGTGTCAGAGAGTGTCAGAGAGTGATAGAGAGTGTCAGAGAATATCAGAGAGTGATAGAGAGTGTCAGAGAGTGATAGAGAGTGTCAGAGAATATCAGAGAGTGATAGAGAGTGTCAGAGAGTGATAGTGAGTGTCTGAGAGTGTCAGAGAGTGATACAGAGTGAAAGAGAGGGTCAGAGAGTGTCAGAGAGTGTCAGAGAGTGTCGGAGAGTGTCAGAGAGAGATAGAGAGTGATAGAGAGTGTCAGGGAGTGATAGTGAGTGTCAGAGAGTGATAGTGAGTGTCAGAGAGTGATAGTGAGTGATAGAGAGTGTCAGAGATTGTATGACAGTGTCAGAGAGTGATAGTGAGTGTCAGAGAGAGTCAGAGAGTGATAGTGAGTGTCTGAGAGTGTCAGAGCGTGTTGGAGAGTGATAGAGAGTGTCAGAGAGTGATAAAGAGTATCAGAGAGTATCAGAGTTTGATAGTGAGTGTCTGAGATTGTCAGAGAGTGTCAGAGAGTGTCAGAGAGTGTCAGAGAGAGATAGAGAGTGTCAGAGAGTGTTAGAGAGTGTCAGAGAGTGATAGTGAGTGTCAGAGAGTGTCTGATAGTGTCAGAGAGTGATAGAGAATGTCAGAGAGTGTCAGAGAGTTTCAGACAGTGTCAGAGAGTGATAGTGAGTGTCAGAGAGTGTCAGAGAGTGATAGTCAGTGTCTGAGAGTGTCAGAGAGTGTCAGACAGCGTCAGAGGGCGATAGAGAGGGTCAGAGAGTGTCAGACAGTGTCAGAGAGTGACAGTGAGTGTCACAGAGTGTCAGAGATTTATAGTGAGTGTCTGAGAGTGTCAGAGATTGTCAGACAGTGTCAGAGAGTGATAGAGAGTGTCAGAGAGTGTCAGACAGTGTCAGAGAGTGACAGTGAGTGTCACAGAGTGTCACAGAGTGATAGTGAGTCTCTGAGAGTGTCAGAGAGTGATACAGAGTGATAGAGAGTGTCAGAGAGTGTCAGAGAGAGTCAGAGAGTGTCAGAGAGAGATAGAGAGTGATAGAGAGTATCAGAGAGTGATAGTGAGTCTCTGAGAGTGTCAGAGAGTGATACAGAGTGATAGAGAGTGTCAGAGAGTGTCAGAGAGTGTCAGACAGTGTCAGAGAGTGATAGTGAGTGTCAGAGAGTGTCAGACAGTGTCAGAGAGTGATAGAGAGAGTCAGAGAGTGTCAGACAGTGTCAGAGAGTGACAGTGAGTGTCACAGAGTGTCAGAGAGTGATAGTGAGTGTCTGAGAGTGTCAGAGAGTGTCAGACAGTGTCAGAGAGTGACAGAGAGTGTCAGAGAGTGATAGTGTGTGACTGAGAGTTCCAGAGAGTGTCCGAGAGTGTCGGAGAGTGATAGAGAGTGATAGAGAGTGTCAGAGAGTGATAGTGAGTGTCTGAGAGTTTCAGAGAGTGTCCGAGAGTGTCGGAGAGTGATAGAGAGTGATAGAGAGTGTCAGAGAGTGATAGTGAATGTCAGAGAATGATAGTGAGTGTCTGAGAGTTTCAGAGAGTGTCCGAGAGTGTCGGAGAGTGATAGAGAGTGATAGAGAGTGTCAGAGAGTGATATAGAGTGTCAGAGAGCGTCAGAGATTGTATGACAGTGTCAGAGAGTGATAGTGAGTGTCAGAGAGTGTCAGAGAGTGTCAGAGAGAGATAGAGAGGGTCAGAGAGTGTTAGAGAGTGTCAGAGAGTGATAGTGAGTGTCAGAGAGTGTCTGATAGTGTCAGAGAGTGATAGAGAATGTCAGAGAGTGTCAGAGAGTTTCAGACAGTGTCAGAGAGTGATAGTGAGTGTCAGAGAGTGTCAGAGAGTGATAGTCAGTGTCTGAGAGTGTCAGTGAGTGTCAGACAGCGTCAGAGGGCGATAGAGAGGGTCAGAGAGTGTCAGACAGTGTCAGAGAGTGACAGTGAGTGTCACAGAGTGTCAGAGATTTATAGTGAGTGTCTGAGAGTGTCAGAGATTGTCAGACAGTGTCAGAGAGTGATAGAGAGTGTCAGAGAGTGTCAGACAGTGTCAGAGAGTGACAGTGAGTGTCACAGAGTGTCACAGAGTGATAGTGAGTCTCTGAGAGTGTCAGAGAGTGATACAGAGTGATAGAGAGTGTCAGAGAGTGTCAGAGAGAGTCAGAGAGTGTCAGAGAGAGATAGAGAGTGATAGAGAGTATCAGAGAGTGATAGTGAGTCTCTGAGAGTGTCAGAGAGTGATACAGAGTGATAGAGAGTGTCAGAGAGTGTCAGAGAGTGTCAGAGAGTGTCAGACAGTGTCAGAGAGTGATAGTGAGTGTCAGAGAGTGTCAGACAGTGTCAGAGAGTGATAGAGAGAGTCAGAGAGTGTCAGACAGTGTCAGAGAGTGACAGTGAGTGTCACAGAGTGTCAGAGAGTGATAGTGAGTGTCTGAGAGTGTCAGAGAGTGTCAGACAGTGTCAGAGAGTGATAGAGAGTGTCAGAGAGTGATAGTGTGTGACTGAGAGTTCCAGAGAGTGTCCGAGAGTGTCGGAGAGTGATAGAGAGTGATAGAGAGTGTCAGAGAGTGATAGTGAATGTCAGAGAATGATAGTGAGTGTCTGAGAGTTTCAGAGAGTGTCCGAGAGTGTCGGAGAGTGATAGAGAGTGATAGAGAGTGTCAGAGAGTGATAAAGAGTGTCAGAGAGCGTCAGAGATTGTATGACAGTGTCAGAGAGTGATAGTGAGTGTCAGAGAGTGTCAGAGAGTGTCAGAGAGTGTCAGAGAGTGACAGAGAGTGTCAGAGAGTGATAGTGATTCTCTGAGAGTGTCAGAGAGTGTCAGAGAGTGTCAGAGAGTGTCAGAGAGTGATAGAGAGTGTCAGAGAGAGTCAGAGTGTGATAGAGAGTGTCAGAGAGTGATACTGAGTGTCTGAGAGTGTCAGAGAGTGATGGAGTGTGTCAGACTGTGTCAGAGAGTGATAGAGAGTGTCAGAGAGTGATAGTGAGTCTCTGAGAGTGTCTCAGATGGATAGAGAGTGATCGAGAGTGACAGAGAGAGTCAGAGAGTGATAGTGAGAGTCAGAGAGTGATAGTGTGTGTCAGAGAGAGATAGTGACTGTCTGAGAGCGTCAGAGTGTGTCCGAGAGTGTCAGAGAGTGATAGAGAGTGTCAGAGAGTGATAGAGAGTGTCAGAGAGTGTCAGAGAGTGTATGACAGTGTCAGAAAGTGATAGTGAGTGTTTGAGAGTGTCAGAGCGTGTCAGAGAGTGAGAGAGAGTGTCAGAGAGTCATAGAGAGTGTCAGAGGGTATCAGAGAGTGATAGTGTGTGTCTGAGATTGTCAGAGAGTGTCAGAGAGTGATAGAGAGTGTCAGAGAGTGATAGAGAGTGTCAGAGAGTGTCAGAGAGTGTCAGAGAGTGACAGAGAGTGATAGAGAATCTCAGAGAGTGATAGTGAGTCTCTGAGTGTGTCTGAGAGTGGTAGAGATTGTCAGAGAGTGATAGAGAGTGTCAGAGAATATCAGAGAGTGATAGAGAGTGTCAGAGAGTGATAGTGAGTGTCTGAGAGTGTCAGAGAGTGATACAGAGTGATAGAGAGTGTCAGAGAGTGTCCGAGAGTGTCGGAGAGTGATAGAGAGTGATAGAGAGTGTCAGAGAGCAATAGAGAGTGTCAGAGATTGTATGACAGTGTCAGAGAGTGATAGTGAGTGTTAGAGAGAGTCAGAGAGTGATAGTGAGTGTCTGAGAGTGTCAGAGCGTGTTAGAGAGTGATAGAGAGTGTCAGAGAGTGATAGAGAGTGTCAGAGAGTATCAGAGTTTGATAGTGAGTGTCTGATATTGTCAGAGAGTGTCAGAGAGAGTCAGAAAGAGATAGAGAGTGTCAGAGAGTGTTAGAGAGTGTCAGAGAGTGATAGTGAGTGTCTGAGATTGTCAGAGAGTGATACAGAGTGAAAGAGAGTGTCAGAGAGTGTCAGAGAGAGATAGAGAGTGATAGAGAGTGATAGAGAGGGTCAGAGAGTGATAGAGAGAGATAGAGAGTGTCAGAGAGTGATAGAGAGTGATAGAGAGTGTCAGAGAGTGATAGTGAGTCTCTGAGAGTGTCTGAGAGTGTCATAGTGTGTCAGAGTGTGTCAGAGAGTGATAGAGAGTGTCAGAGAGTGTCAGAGAGTGATAGTGAGTGTCAGAGAGTGATAGTGAGTGTCTGAGAGTGTCAGACAGAGTCCGAGATTGTCAGAGAGTGATAGGGAGTGCTAGAGGGTGTCAGAGAGAGATAGTGAGTGTCAGAGAGAGATAGTGAGCGTCTGAGAGTATCAGACAGTGTCCGAGTGTGTCAGAGAGTGATAGAGAATGTCAGAGACTGTCAGAGAGTTTCAGACAGTGTCAGAGTGACAGTGAGTGTCAGAGGGTGTCAGAGAGTGATAGAGAGTGGTAGAGAGTGTCAGAGAGTGATAGAGAGTGTCAGAGAGTGATAGTGAGTGTCAGAGAGTGATAGTGAGTGTCTGAGATTGTCAGAGATTGTCAGAGAGTGATAGAGGGTGTCAGAGAGTGTCAGAGAGTGGTAGAGAATGTCAGAGAGTGATAGTGAGTGTCAGAGAGTGATAGTGAGTGTCTGCGATTGTCAGAGACTGTCAGAGAGTGTCAGAGAGTGATACTGAGTGTCAGAGAGTGTCAGAGAGTGTCAGAGAGTGATATAGAGTGTCAGAGAGTGTCAGAGAGTGATAGTGAATGTCTGAGAGTGTCAGAGAGAGTCAGAGAGTGTCAGAGAGTGATAGAGTGTCAGAGAGTGTCAGAGAGTGACAGAGAGTGTCTGAGAGTGTCAGAGAGTGTCCGATAGTGTCAGAGAGTGATAGAGAATGTCAGAGAGTGTCAGAGAGTTTCAGACAGTGTCAGAGAGTGATAGTGAGTGTCAGAGAATGTCAGAGAGTGATAGTGAGAGTCTGAGAGTGTCAGAGAGTGTCAGAGTGATTGTGAGTGCCAGAGAGTGTCAGACAGAGTCAGAGAGTGATAGTGAGTGTCAGAGAGTGTCAGAGAGTGATAGTGAGTGTCTGAGAGTGTCAGAGTGTGTCAGACAGTGTAAGAGAGTGATAGAGAGTGTCAGAGAGTGATAGTGAGTCTCTGAGAGTGTCTGAGAGTGTCAGAGAGTGTCAGAGAGTGACAGAGAGTGTCAGAGAGTGATAGTGAGTCTCTGTGTGTGTCAGAGAGTGTCAGAGAGTGTCAGAGAGTGTCAGCGTGTGATAGAGAGTGTCAGAGAGTGATAGTGAGTGTCTGAGAGAGTCAGAGAGTGATAGAGTGTGTCAGACTGTGTCAGAGAGTGATAGAGAGTGTCAGAGACTGATAGTGAGTCTCTGAGAGTGTCAGAGAGTGTCCGAGAGTGTCAGAGAGTGATAGAGAATGTCAGAGACTGTCAGAGAGTTTCAGACTGTGTCAGAGAGTGATAGTGAGTGTCAGAGAGTGATAGTCAGTGTCTGAGAGTGTCAGAGAGTGTCAGAGAGTGTCAGAGAGTGATAGATAGGGTCAGAGAGTGTCAGAAAGTGTCAGAGAGTGACAGTGAGTGTCACAGAGTGTCAGAGATTGATAGTGAGTGTCTGAGAGTGTCAGAGAGTGTCAGACAGTGTCAGAGAGTGATAGAGACTGTCAGAGAGTGTCAGACAGTGTCAGAGAGTGACAGTGAGTGTCACAGAGTGTCAGAGAGTGATAGTGAGTGTCTGAGAGTGTCAGAGAATGTCAGACAGAGTCAGAGAGTGATAGATAGTGTCAGAGAGTGATAGTGAGTCTCTGAGAGTGTCAGAGAGTGATACAGTGTGATAGATAGTGTCAGAGAGTGTCAGAGAGTGTCAGAGAGAGATCGAGAGTGATAGAGAGTATCAGAGTGTGATAGTGAGTCTCTGAGAGTGTCAGAGCGTGATACAGAGTGATAGAGAGTGTCAGAGAGTGTCAGAGAGTGTCAGAGAGAGATAGAGAGTGATAGAGAGTGTCAGAGAGTGATAGTGAGTGTCAGAGAGTGTCAGACAGTGATAGTCAGTGTCTGAGAGTGTCAGAGAGTGTCAGACAGTGTCAGAGAGTGATAGAGAGTGTCAGAGAGTGTCAGACAGTGTCAGAGAGTGATAGAGAGCGTCAGAGAGTGTCAGACAGTGTCAGAGAGTGACAGTGAGTGTCACAGAGTGTCAGAGAGTGATAGTGAGTCTCTGAGAGTGTCAGAGAATGATACAGAGAGATAGAGAGTGTCAGAGAGTGTCAGAGAGTGTCAGAGAGAGATAGAGAGTGATAGAGAGTATCAGAGAGTGATAGTGAGTCTCTGAGAGTGTCAGAGAGTGATACAGAGTGATAGAGAGTGACAGAGAGTGTCAGAGAGTGTCAGAGAGAGATAGAGAGTGATAGAGAGTGTCAGAGAGTGTCACAGAGTGTCAGACAGTGATACTCAGTGTCTGAGAGTGTCAGAGAGTGTCAGACAGTGTCAGAGAGTGATAGAGAGTGTCAGAGAGTGTCAGACAGTGTCAGAGAGTGACAGTGAGTGTCACAGAGTGTCAGAGAGTGATAGTGAGTGTCTGAGAGTGTCAGAGAGTGTCAGACAGTGTCAGAGAGTGATAGAGAGTGTCAGAGAGTGATAGTGAGTGACTGAGAGTTTCAGAGAGTGTCCGAGAGTGTCGGAGAGTGATAGAGAGTGATAGAGAGTGTCAGAGAGTGATAGTGAGTGTCTGAGAGTTTCAGAGTGTGTCCGAGAGTGACGGAGAGTGATAGAGAGTGATAGAGAGTGATAGAGAGTGTCAGAGAGAGATAGTGAGTGTCAGAGAATGATAGTGAGTGTCAGAGAATGATAGTGAGTGTCTGAGAGTTTCAGAGAGTGTCCGAGACTGTCGGAGAGTGATAGAGAGTGATAGAGAGTGTCAGAGAGTGATAGTGAGTGTCTGAGAGTTTCAGAGAGTGTCCGAGTGTGTCGGAGAGTGATAGAGAGTGATAGAGAGTGTCAGAGAGAGATAGTGAGTGTCAGAGAATGATAGTGAGTGTCAGAGAATGATAGTGAGTGTCTGAGAGTTTCAGAGAGTGTCCGAGACTGTCGGAGAGTGATAGAGAGTGATAGAGAGTGTCAGAGAGTGATAGTGAGTCTCTGAGAGTGTCAGAGAGTGTCAGAGAGTGATAGAGAGTGTCAGAGAGAGTCAGAGTGTGATAGAGAGTGTCAGAGACTGATAGTGAGTGTCTGAGAGTGTCAGACAGTGATAGAGAATGTCAGAGAGTGATAGTGAGTCTCTGAGAGTGTCTCAGATGGATAGAGAGTGATCGAGAGTGATAGAGAGTGTCAGAGAGTGATAGTGAGTGTCAGAGAGAGATAGTCTGTGTCAGTGAGAGATAGTGAGTGTCTGAGAGTGTCAGAGAGTGTCCGGGAGTGTCAGAGAGTGATAGAGAATGTCAGAGAGTGATAGAGAGTGTCAGAGAGCGTCAGAGAGTGTATGACAGTGTCAGAGAGTGATAGTGAGTGTCTGAGTGTGTCAGAGAGTGATATAGAGTGTCAGAGAGTGTCAGAGAGTGATATTGAGTGTCTGAGAGTGTCAGAGAGAGTCGGAGAGTGTCAGAGAGTGAGAGAGTGTCAGAGAGTGACAGAGAATGTCAGAGAGAGATTGTGTGTGTCAGAGAGAGATAGTGAGTGTCTGAGAGTGTCAGAGAGTGTCCGGGAGTGTCAGAGAGTGATAGAGAGTGTCAGAGAGTGATAGAGAGTGTCAGAGAGCGTCAGAGAGTGTATGACAGTGTCAGAGAGTGATAGTGAGTGTCAGAGAGTGATAGTGAGTGTCAGAGAGAGATAGTGTGTGTCAGAGAGAGATAGTGAGTGTCTGAGAGTGTCAGAGAGTGTCCGGGAGTGTCAGAGAGTGATAGAGAGTGTCAGAGAGTGATAGAGAGTGTCAGAGAGCGTCAGAGAGTGTATGACAGTGTCAGAGAGTGATAGTGAGTGTCTGAGAGTGTCAGAGAGTGTCGGAGAGTGTCAGAGAGTGAGAGAGTGTCAGAGAGTGACAGAGAGTGTCTGAGAGTGTCAGAGAGTGTCCGATAGTGTCAGAGAGTGATAGAGAATGTCAGAGAGTGTCAGAGAGTTTCAGACAGTGTCAGAGAGTGATAGTGAGTGTCAGAGAATGTCAGAGAGTGATAGTGAGAGTCTGAGAGTGTCAGAGAGTGTCAGAGCGATAGTGAGTGCCAGAGAGTGTCAGACAGTGTCAGAGAGTGTCAGAGAGTGTCCGATAGTGTCAGAGAGTGATAGAGAATGCCAGAGAGTGTCAGAGAGGTTCAGACAGTGTCAGAGAGTGATAGTGAGAGTCTGAGAGTGTCAGAGAGTGTCAGAGTGATAGTGAGTGCCAGAGAGTGTCAGACAGTGTCAGAGAGTGATAGTGAGTGTCAGAGAGTGTCAGAGAGTGATACTGAGTGCCTGAGAGTGTCAGAGTGTGTCAGACAGTGTCAGAGAGTGATAGAGTGTGTCAGAGAGTGATAGTGAGTATCTGAGAGTATCTGAGAGCGTCAGAGAGTGTCAGAGAGTGATAGAGAGTGCTAGAGAGTGTCACAGAGTGTCAGAGAGTGTCAGAGAGTGACAGAGAGTGTCAGAGAGTGATAGTGAGTCTCTGAGTGTGTCAGAGAGTGTCAGAGAGTGATAGAGAGTGTCAGAGAGTGTCAGCGTGTGATAGAGATTGTCAGAGAGTGATAGTGAGTGTCTGAGAGTGTCAGAGAGTGATAGAGTTTGTCAGACTGTGTCAGAGAGTGACAGAGAGTGTCAGAGAGTGATAGTGAGTCTCTGAGAGTGTCTGAGAGTGATAGAGAGTGTCAGATAGTTTCAGAGTGTGATAGAGAGCATCAGAGAGTGATAGTGAGTGTCAGAGAGTGATTGTGAGTGTCAGAGAGTGATAGTGAGTGTCAGAGAGTGATAGAGAGTGTCAGTGAGTGTCAGAGAGTGATAGAGAGTGATAGAGAGTGTCAGAGAGTGATATGGAGTGATAGAGAGTGTCAGAGAGTGATAGAGAGCGTCAGAGAGTGATAGTGAGTGTCAGAGGGTGATAGTGAGTGTCTGAGAGTGTCAGTGAGTGTCAGAGAGTGATAGAGAGTGATAGAGAGTGTTAGAGAGTGATAGAGAGTGTCAGAGAGTGTCAGAGAGTGTAAGACAGTGTCAGAGAGTGAAAGTGAGTGTCAGAGAGTGTCAGAGAGTGATAGAGAGTGTCAGAGAATATCAGAGTGTGATAGAGAGTGTCAGAGAGTGATAGAGAGTGTCAGAGAATATCAGAGAGTGATAGAGAGTGTCAGAGAGTGATAGTGAGTGTCTGAGAGTGTCAGAGAGTGATACAGAGTGAAAGAGAGGGTCAGAGAGTGTCAGAGAGTGTCAGAGAGTGTCAGAGAGTGTCAGAGAGAGATAGAGAGTGATAGAGAGTGTCAGGGAGTGATAGTGAGTGTCAGAGAGTGATAGTGAGTGTCAGAGAGTGATAGTGAGTCTCTGAGAGTTTCAGAGAGTGTCCGAGAGTGTCGGAGAGTGATCGAGAGTGATAGAGAGTGTCAGAGAGCGATAGAGAGTGTCAGAGAGTGTCAGAGATTGTATGACAGTGTCAGAGAGTGATAGTGAGTGTCAGAGAGAGTCAGAGAGTGATAGTGAGTGTCTGAGAGTGTCAGAGCGTGTTGGAGAGTGATAGAGAGTGTCAGAGAGTGATAAAGAGTGTCAGAGAGTATCAGAGTTTGATGGTGAGTGTCTGAGATTGTCAGAGAGTGTCAGAGAGTGTCAGAGAGTGTCAGAGAGAGATAGAGAGTGTCAGAGAGTGTTAGAGAGTGTCAGAGAGTGATAGTGAGTGTCAGAGAGTGTCTGATAGTGTCAGAGAGTGATAGAGAATGTCAGAGAGTGTCAGAGAGTTTCAGACAGTGTCAGAGAGTGATAGTGAGTGTCAGAGAGTGTCAGAGAGTGATAGTCAGTGTCTGAGAGTGTCAGAGAGTGTCAGACAGCGTCAGAGGGCGATAGAGAGGGTCAGAGAGTGTCAGACAGTGTCAGAGAGTGACAGTGAGTTTCACAGAGTGTCAGAGATTTATAGTGAGTGTCTGAGAGTGTCAGAGATTGTCAGACAGTGTCAGAGAGTGATAGAGAGTGTCAGAGAGTGTCAGACAGTGTCAGAGAGTGACAGTGAGTGTCACAGAGTGTCACAGAGTGATAGTGAGTCTCTGAGAGTGTCAGAGAGTGATACAGAGTGATAGAGAGTGTCAGAGAGTGTCAGAGAGAGTCAGAGAGTGTCAGAGAGAGATAGAGAGTGATAGAGAGTATCAGAGAGTGATAGTGAGTCTCTGAGAGTGTCAGAGAGTGATACAGAGTGATAGAGAGTGTCAGAGAGTGTCAGAGAGTGTCAGACAGTGTCAGAGAGTGATAGTGAGTGTCAGAGAGTGTCAGACAGTGTCAGAGAGTGATAGAGAGAGTCAGAGAGTGTCAGACAGTGTCAGAGAGTGACAGTGAGTGTCACAGAGTGTCAGAGAGTGATAGTGAGTGTCTGAGAGTGTCAGAGAGTGTCAGACAGTGTCAGAGAGTGATAGAGAGTGTCAGAGAGTGATAGTGTGTGACTGAGAGTTTCAGAGAGTGTCCGAGAGTGTCGGAGAGTGATGGAGAGTGATAGAGAGTGATAGAGAGTGTCAGAGAGTGATAGTGAGTGTCTGAGTGTTTCAGAGAGTGTCCGAGAGTGTCGGAGAGTGATAGAGAGTGATAGAGAGTGTCAGAGAGTGATAGTGAATGTCAGAGAATGATAGTGAGTGTCTGAGAGTTTCAGAGAGTGTCCGAGAGTGTCGGAGAGTGATAGAGAGTGATAGAGAGTGTCAGAGAGTGATATAGAGTGTCAGAGAGCGTCAGAGATTGTATGACAGTGTCAGAGAGTGATAGTGAGTGTCAGAGAGTGTCAGAGAGTGTCAGAGAGTGTCAGAGAGTGACAGAGAGTGTCAGAGAGTGATAGTGAGTCTCTGAGAGTGTCAGAGAGTGTCAGAGAGTGTCAGAGAGTGATAGAGAGTGTCAGAGAGAGTCAGAGTGTGATAGAGAGTGTCAGAGAGTGATACTGAGTGTCTGAGAGTGTCAGAGAGTGATGGAGTGTGTCAGACTGTGTCAGAGAGTGATAGAGAGTGTCAGAGAGTGATAGTGAGTTTCTGAGAGTGTCTCAGATGCATAGAGAGTGATCGAGAGTGACAGAGAGAGTCAGAGAGTGATAGTGAGAGTCAGAGAGTGATAGTGTGTGTCAGAGAGAGATAGTGACTGTCTGAGAGTGTCAGAGTGTGTCCGAGAGTGTCAGAGAGTGATAGAGAGTGATAGAGAGTGTCAGAGAGTGATAGAGAGTGTCAGAGAGTGTCAGAGATTGTATGACAGTGTCAGAGAGTGATAGTGAGTGTCAGAGAGTGTCAGAGAGTGATAGAGTGTGTCAGAGAGTGTCAGAGAGTGACAGAGAGTGTCAGAGAGTGATAGTGAGTCTCTGAGAGTGTCAGAGAGTGTCAGAGAGTGATAGAGAGTGTCAGAGAGAGTCAGAGTGTGATAGAGAGTGTCAGAGACTGATAGTGAGTGTCTGAGAGTGTCAGACAGTGATAGAGAATGTCAGAGAGTGATAGTGAGTCTCTGAGAGTGTCTCAGATGGATAGAGAGTGATCGAGAGTGATAGAGAGTGTCAGAGAGTGATAGTGAGTGTCAGAGAGAGATAGTGTGTGTCAGAGAGAGATAGTGAGTGTCTGAGAGTGTCAGAGAGTGTCCGGGAGTGTCAGAGAGTGATAGAGAGTGTCAGAGAGTGATAGAGAGTGTCAGAGAGCGTCAGAGAGTGTATGACAGTGTCAGAGAGTGATAGTGAGTGTCTGAGAGTGTCAGAGAGTGATATAGAGTGTCAGAGAGTGTCAGAGAGTGATATTGAGTGTCTGAGAGTGTCAGAGAGAGTCGGAGAGTGTCAGAGAGTGAGAGAGTGTCAGAGAGTGACAGAGAGTGTCTGAGAGTGTCAGAGAGTGTCCGATAGTGTCAGAGAGTGATAGAGAATGTCAGAGAGAGATAGTGTGTGTCAGAGAGAGATAGTGAGTGTCTGAGAGTGTCAGAGAGTGTCCGGGAGTGTCAGAGAGTGATAGAGAGTGTCAGAGAGTGATAGAGAGTGTCAGAGAGCGTCAGAGAGTGTATGACAGTGTCAGAGAGTGATAGTGAGTGTCAGAGAGTGATAGTGAGTGTCAGAGAGAGATAGTGTGTGTCAGAGAGAGATAGTGAGTGTCTGAGAGTGTCAGAGAGTGTCCGGGAGTGTCAGAGAGTGATAGAGAGTATCAGAGAGTGATAGAGAGTGTCAGAGAGCGTCAGAGAGTGTATGACAGTGTCAGAGAGTGATAGTGAGTGTCTGAGAGTGTCAGAGAGTGTCGGAGAGTGTCAGAGAGTGAGAGAGTGTCAGAGAGTGACAGAGAGTGTCTGAGAGTGTCAGAGAGTGTCCGATAGTGTCAGAGAGTGATAGAGAATGACAGAGAGTGTCAGAGAGTTTCAGACAGTGTCAGAGAGTGATAGTGAGTGTCAGAGAATGTCAGAGAGTGATAGTGAGAGTCTGAGAGTGTCAGAGAGTGTCAGAGTGATAGTGAGTGCCAGAGAGTGTCAGACAGTGTCAGAGAGTGTCAGAGAGTGTCCGATAGTGTCAGAGAGTGATAGAGAATGCCAGAGAGTGTCAGAGAGGTTCCGACAGTGTCAGAGAGTGATAGTGAGTGTCAGAGAATGTCAGAGAGTGATAGTGAGAGTCTGAGAGTGTCAGAGAGTGTCAGAGTGATAGTGAGTGCCAGAGAGTGTCAGACAGTGTCAGAGAGTGATAGTGAGTGTCATAGAGTGTCAGAGAGTGATACTGAGTGCCTGAGAGTGTCAGAGTGTGTCAGACAGTGTCAGAGAGTGATAGAGTGTGTCAGAGAGTGATAGTGAGTATCTGAGAGTGTCTGAGAGTGTCAGAGAGTGTCAGAGAGTGATAGAGAGTGCTAGAGAGTGTCACAGAGTGTCAGAGAGTGTCAGAGAGTGACAGAGAGTGTCAGAGAGTGATAGTGAGTCTCTGAGTGTGTCAGAGAGTGTCAGAGAGTGATAGAGAGTGTCAGAGAGTGTCAGCGTGTGATAGAGAGTGTCAGAGAGTGATAGTGAGTGTCTGAGAGTGTCAGAGAGTGATAGAGTGTGTCAGACTGTGTCAGAGAGTGATAGAGAGTGTCAGAGAGTGATAGTGAGTCTCTGAGAGTGTCTGAGAGTGATAGAGAGTGTCAGAGAGTTTCAGAGTGTGATAGAGAGCGTCAGAGAGTGATAGTGAGTGTCAGAGAGTGATTGTGAGTGTCAGAGAGTGATAGTGAGTGTCAGAGAGTGATAGAGAGTGTCAGTGAGTGTCAGAGAGTGATAGAGAGTGATAGAGAGTGTCAGAGAGTGATATGGAGTGATAGAGAGTGTCAGAGAGTGATAGAGAGCGTCAGAGAGTGATAGTGAGTGTCAGAGAGTGATAGTGAGTGTCTGAGAGTGTCAGTGAGTGTCAGAGAGTGATAGAGAGTGATAGAGAGTGTTAGAGAGTGATAGAGAGTGTCAGAGAGTGTCAGAGAGTGTCAGAGAGTGTAAGACAGTGTCAGAGAGTGAAAGTGAGTGTCAGAGAGTGTCAGAGAGTGATAGAGAGTGTCAGAGAATATCAGAGAGTGATAGAGAGTGTCAGAGAGTGATAGAGAGTGTCAGAGAATATCAGAGAGTGATAGTGAGTGTCTGAGAGTGTCAGAGAGTGATACAGAGTGAAAGAGAGGGTCAGAGAGTGTCAGAGAGTGTCAGAGAATGTCAGAGAGTGTCAGAGAGAGATAGAGAGTGATAGAGAGTGTCAGGGAGTGATAGTGAGTGTCAGAGAGTGATAGTGAGTGTCAGAGAGTGATAGTGAGTCTCTGAGAGTTTCAGAGAGTGTCCGAGATTGTCGGAGAGTGATCGAGAGTGATAGAGAGTGTCAGAGAGCGATAGAGAGTGTCAGAGAGTGTCAGAGATTGTATGACAGTGTCAGAGAGTGATAGTGAGTGTCAGAGAGAGTCAGAGAGTGATAGTGAGTGTCTGAGAGTGTCAGAGCGTGTTGGAGAGTGATAGAGAGTGTCAGAGAGTGATAAAGAGTGTCAGAGAGTATCAGAGAGTGATAGTGAGTGTCTGAGAGTGTCAGAGCGTGTTGGAGAGAGATAGAGAGTGTCAGAGAGTGTTAGAGAGTGTCAGAGAGTGATAGTGAGTGTCAGAGAGTGTCTGATAGTGTCAGAGAGTGATAGAGAATGTCAGAGAGTGTCAGAGAGTTTCAGACAGTGTCAGAGAGTGATAGTGAGTGTCAGAGAGTGTCAGAGAGTGATAGTCAGTGTCTGAGAGTGTCAGAGAGTGTCAGACAGCGTCAGAGGGCGATAGAGAGGGTCAGAGAGTGTCAGACAGTGTCAGAGAGTGACAGTGAGTGTCACAGAGTGTCAGAGATTTATAGTGAGTGTCTGAGAGTGTCAGAGATTGTCAGACAGTGTCAGAGAGTGATAGAGAGTGTCAGAGAGTGTCAGAGAGTGTCAGAGAGTGACAGTGAGTGTCACAGAGTGTCACAGAGTGATAGTGAGTCTCTGAGAGTGTCAGAGAGTGATACAGAGTGATAGAGAGTGTCAGAGAGTGTCAGAGAGAGTCAGAGAGTGTCAGAGAGAGACAGAGAGTGATAGAGAGTATCAGAGAGTGATAGTGAGTCTCTGAGAGTGTCAGAGAGTGATACAGAGTGATAGAGAGTGTCAGAGAGTGTCAGAGAGTGTCAGACAGTGTCAGACAGTGTCAGAGAGTAATAGTGAGTGTCAGAGAGTGTCAGACAGTGTCAGAGAGTGATAGAGAGAGTCAGAGAGTGTCAGACAGTGTCAGAGAGTGACAGTGAGTGTCACAGAGTGTCAGAGAGTGATAGTGAGTGTCTGAGAGTGTCAGAGAGTGTCAGAGAGTGTCAGACAGTGTCAGAGAGTGATAGAGAGTGTCAGAGAGTGATAGTGTGTGACTGAGAGTTTCAGAGAGTGTCCGAGAGTGTCGGAGAGTGATAGAGAGTGATAGAGAGTGTCAGAGAGTGATAGTGAGTGTCTGAGAGTTTCAGAGAGTGTCCGAGAGTGTCGGAGAGTGATAGAGAGTGATAGAGAGTGTCAGAGAGTGATAGTGAATGTCAGAGAATGATAGTGAGTGTCTGAGAGTTTCAGAGAGTGTCCGAGAGTGTCGGAGAGTGATAGAGAGTGATAGAGAGTGTCAGAGAGTGATATAGAGTGTCAGAGAGCGTCAGAGATTGTATGACAGTGTCAGAGAGTGATAGTGAGTGTCAGAGAGCGTCAGAGAGTGTCAGAGAGTGTCAGAGAGTGACAGAGAGTGTCAGAGAGTGATAGTGAGTCTCTGAGAGTGTCAGAGAGTGTCAGAGAGTGTCAGAGAGTGATAGAGAGTGTCAGAGAGAGTCAGAGTGTGATAGAGAGTGTCAGAGAGTGATACTGAGTGTCTGAGAGTGTCAGAGAGTGATGGAGTGTGTCAGACTGTGTCAGAGAGTGATAGAGAGTGTCAGAGAGTGATAGTGAGTCTCTGAGAGTGTCTCAGATGCATAGAGAGTGATCGAGAGTGACAGAGAGAGTCAGAGAGTGATAGTGAGAGTCAGAGAGTGATAGTGTGTGTCAGAGAGAGATAGTGACTGTCTGAGAGTGTCAGAGTGTGTCCGAGAGTGTCAGAGAGTGATAGAGAGTGATAGAGAGTGTCAGAGAGTGATAGAGAGTGTCAGAGAGTGTATGACAGTGTCAGAGAGTGATAGTGAGTGTTTGAGAGTGTCAGAGCGTGTCAGAGAGTGAGAGAGAGTGTCAGAGAGTCATAGAGAGTGTCAGAGGGTATCAGAGAGTGATAGTGTGTGTCTGAGATTGTCAGAGAGTGTCAGAGAGTGATAGAGAGTGTCAGAGAGTGATAGAGAGTGTCAGAGAGTGTCAGAGAGTGTCAGAGAGTGACAGAGAGTGATAGAGAATCTCAGAGAGTGATAGTGAGTCTCTGAGTGTGTCTGAGAGTGGTAGAGAGTGTCAGAGAGTGATAGCGAGTGTCTGAGAGTGATAGTGACATTCAGAGAGTGATAGTGAGTGTCTGAGATTGCCAAAGATTGTCAGAGAGTGATAGAGGGTGTCAGAGTGTGTCAGAGAGTGATAGAGAGTGTCAGAGAGTGTCAGAGTGTCAGAGAGTGATAGAGAATGTCAGAGAGTGACAGAGATTGTCAGAGAGTGATAGTGAGTCTCTGAGTGTGTCAGAGAGTGTCAGAGAGTGATAGAGAGTGTCTGAGAGTGTCAGAGAGTGATAGAGTGTGTCAGACTGTGTCAGAGAGTGATAGAGAGTGTCAGAGAGTTTCAGAGTGTGATAGAGAGCGTCAGAGAGTGATAGTGAGTGTCTGAGAGTGTCAGAGAGTGATAGAGTGTGTCAGACTGTGTCAGAGAGTGATAGAGAGTGTCAGAGAGTGTCAGCGTGTGATAGAGAGTGTCAGAGAGTGATAGTGAGTGTCTGAGAGTGTCAGAGAGTGATAGAGTGTGTCAGACTGTGTCAGAGAGTGATAGTGAGTCTCTGAGAGTGTCTGAGAGTGATAGAGAGTGTCAGAGAGTTTCAGAGTGTGATAGAGAGCGTCAGAGAGTGATAGTGAGTGTCAGAGAGTGATTGTGAGTGTCAGAGAGTGATAGTGAGTGTCAGAGAGTGATAGAGAGTGTCAGTGAGTGTCAGAGAGTGATAGAGAGTGATAGAGAGTGTCAGAGAGTGATATGGAGTGATAGAGAGTGTCAGAGAGTGATAGAGAGCGTCAGAGAGTGATAGTGAGTGTCAGAGAGTGATAGTGAGTGTCTGAGAGTGTCAGTGAGTGTCAGAGAGTGATAGAGAGTGATAGAGAGTGTTAGAGAGTGATAGAGAGTGTCAGAGAGTGTCAGAGAGTGTCAGAGAGTGTAAGACAGTGTCAGAGAGTGAAAGTGAGTGTCAGAGAGTGTCAGAGAGTGATAGAGAGTGTCAGAGAATATCAGAGAGTGATAGAGAGTGTCAGAGAGTGATAGAGAGTGTCAGAGAATATCAGAGAGTGATAGAGAGTGTCAGAGAGTGATAGTGAGTGTCTGAGAGTGTCAGAGAGTGATACAGAGTGAAAGAGAGGGTCAGAGAGTGTCAGAGAGTGTCAGAGAATGTCAGAGAGTGTCAGAGAGAGATAGAGAGTGATAGAGAGTGTCAGGGAGTGATAGTGAGTGTCAGAGAGTGATAGTGAGTGTCAGAGAGTGATAGTGAGTCTCTGAGAGTTTCAGAGAGTGTCCGAGATTGTCGGAGAGTGATCGAGAGTGATAGAGAGTGTCAGAGAGCGATAGAGAGTGTCAGAGAGTGTCAGAGATTGTATGACAGTGTCAGAGAGTGATAGTGAGTGTCAGAGAGAGTCAGAGAGTGATAGTGAGTGTCTGAGAGTGTCAGAGCGTGTTGGAGAGTGATAGAGAGTGTCAGAGAGTGATAAAGAGTGTCAGAGAGTATCAGAGTTTGATAGTGAGTGTCTGAGATTGTCAGAGAGTGTCAGAGAGTGTCAGAGAGTGTCAGAGAGTGTCAGAGAGAGATAGAGAGTGTCAGAGAGTGTTAGAGAGTGTCAGAGAGTGATAGTGAGTGTCAGAGAGTGTCTGATAGTGTCAGAGAGTGATAGAGAATGTCAGAGAGTGTCAGAGAGTTTCAGACAGTGTCAGAGAGTGATAGTGAGTGTCAGAGAGTGTCAGAGAGTGATAGTCAGTGTCTGAGAGTGTCAGAGAGTGTCAGACAGCGTCAGAGGGCGATAGAGAGGGTCAGAGAGTGTCAGACAGTGTCAGAGAGTGACAGTGAGTGTCACAGAGTGTCAGAGATTTATAGTGAGTGTCTGAGAGTGTCAGAGATTGTCAGACAGTGTCAGAGAGTGATAGAGAGTGTCAGAGAGTGTCAGAGAGTGTCAGAGAGTGACAGTGAGTGTCACAGAGTGTCACAGAGTGATAGTGAGTCTCTGAGAGTGTCAGAGAGTGATACAGAGTGATAGAGAGTGTCAGAGAGTGTCAGAGAGAGTCAGAGAGTGATAGTGAGTCTCTGAGAGTGTCTGAGAGTGATAGAGAGTGTCAGAGAGTTTCAGAGTGTGATAGAGAGCGTCAGAGAGTGATAGTGAGTGTCAGAGAGTGATTGTGAGTGTCAGAGAGTGATAGTGAGTGTCAGAGAGTGATAGAGAGTGTCAGTGAGTGTCAGAGAGTGATAGAGAGTGATAGAGAGTGTCAGAGAGTGATATGGAGTGATAGAGAGTGTCAGAGAGTGATAGAGAGCGTCAGAGAGTGATAGTGAGTGTCAGAGAGTGATAGTGAGTGTCTGAGAGTGTCAGTGAGTGTCAGAGAGTGATAGAGAGTGATAGAGAGTGTTAGAGAGTGATAGAGAGTGTCAGAGAGTGTCAGAGAGTGTCAGAGAGTGTAAGACAGTGTCAGAGAGTGAAAGTGAGTGTCAGAGAGTGTCAGAGAGTGATAGAGAGTGTCAGAGAATATCAGAGAGTGATAGAGAGTGTCAGAGAGTGATAGAGAGTGTCAGAGAATATCAGAGAGTGATAGAGAGTGTCAGAGAGTGATAGTGAGTGTCTGAGAGTGTCAGAGAGTGATACAGAGTGAAAGAGAGGGTCAGAGAGTGTCAGAGAGTGTCAGAGAATGTCAGAGAGTGTCAGAGAGAGATAGAGAGTGATAGAGAGTGTCAGGGAGTGATAGTGAGTGTCAGAGAGTGATAGTGAGTGTCAGAGAGTGATAGTGAGTCTCTGAGAGTTTCAGAGAGTGTCCGAGATTGTCGGAGAGTGATCGAGAGTGATAGAGAGTGTCAGAGAGCGATAGAGAGTGTCAGAGAGTGTCAGAGATTGTATGACAGTGTCAGAGAGTGATAGTGAGTGTCAGAGAGAGTCAGAGAGTGATAGTGAGTGTCTGAGAGTGTCAGAGCGTGTTGGAGAGTGATAGAGAGTGTCAGAGAGTGATAAAGAGTGTCAGAGAGTATCAGAGTTTGATAGTGAGTGTCTGAGATTGTCAGAGAGTGTCAGAGAGTGTCAGAGAGTGTCAGAGAGTGTCAGAGAGAGATAGAGAGTGTCAGAGAGTGTTAGAGAGTGTCAGAGAGTGATAGTGAGTGTCAGAGAGTGTCTGATAGTGTCAGAGAGTGATAGAGAATGTCAGAGAGTGTCAGAGAGTTTCAGACAGTGTCAGAGAGTGATAGTGAGTGTCAGAGAGTGTCAGAGAGTGATAGTCAGTGTCTGAGAGTGTCAGAGAGTGTCAGACAGCGTCAGAGGGCGATAGAGAGGGTCAGAGAGTGTCAGACAGTGTCAGAGAGTGACAGTGAGTGTCACAGAGTGTCAGAGATTTATAGTGAGTGTCTGAGAGTGTCAGAGATTGTCAGACAGTGTCAGAGAGTGATAGAGAGTGTCAGAGAGTGTCAGAGAGTGTCAGAGAGTGACAGTGAGTGTCACAGAGTGTCACAGAGTGATAGTGAGTCTCTGAGAGTGTCAGAGAGTGATACAGAGTGATAGAGAGTGTCAGAGAGTGTCAGAGAGAGTCAGAGAGTGTCAGAGAGAGACAGAGAGTGATAGAGAGTATCAGAGAGTGATAGTGAGTCTCTGAGAGTGTCAGAGAGTGATACAGAGTGATAGAGAGTGTCAGAGAGTGTCAGAGAGTGTCAGACAGTGTCAGACAGTGTCAGAGAGTAATAGTGAGTGTCAGAGAGTGTCAGACAGTGTCAGAGAGTGATAGAGAGAGTCAGAGAGTGTCAGACAGTGTCAGAGAGTGACAGTGAGTGTCACAGAGTGTCAGAGAGTGATAGTGAGTGTCTGAGAGTGTCAGAGAGTGTCAGAGAGTGTCAGACAGTGTCAGAGAGTGATAGAGAGTGTCAGAGAGTGATAGTGTGTGACTGAGAGTTTCAGAGAGTGTCCGAGAGTGTCGGAGAGTGATAGAGAGTGATAGAGAGTGTCAGAGAGTGATAGTGAGTGTCTGAGAGTTTCAGAGAGTGTCCGAGAGTGTCGGAGAGTGATAGAGAGTGATAGAGAGTGTCAGAGAGTGATAGTGAATGTCAGAGAATGATAGTGAGTGTCTGAGAGTTTCAGAGAGTGTCCGAGAGTGTCGGAGAGTGATAGAGAGTGATAGAGAGTGTCAGAGAGTGATATAGAGTGTCAGAGAGCGTCAGAGATTGTATGACAGTGTCAGAGAGTGATAGTGAGTGTCAGAGAGCGTCAGAGAGTGTCAGAGAGTGTCAGAGAGTGACAGAGAGTGTCAGAGAGTGATAGTGAGTCTCTGAGAGTGTCAGAGAGTGTCAGAGAGTGTCAGAGAGTGATAGAGAGTGTCAGAGAGAGTCAGAGTGTGATAGAGAGTGTCAGAGAGTGATACTGAGTGTCTGAGAGTGTCAGAGAGTGATGGAGTGTGTCAGACTGTGTCAGAGAGTGATAGAGAGTGTCAGAGAGTGATAGTGAGTCTCTGAGAGTGTCTCAGATGCATAGAGAGTGATCGAGAGTGACAGAGAGAGTCAGAGAGTGATAGTGAGAGTCAGAGAGTGATAGTGTGTGTCAGAGAGAGATAGTGACTGTCTGAGAGTGTCAGAGTGTGTCCGAGAGTGTCAGAGAGTGATAGAGAGTGATAGAGAGTGTCAGAGAGTGATAGAGAGTGTCAGAGAGTGTATGACAGTGTCAGAGAGTGATAGTGAGTGTTTGAGAGTGTCAGAGCGTGTCAGAGAGTGAGAGAGAGTGTCAGAGAGTCATAGAGAGTGTCAGAGGGTATCAGAGAGTGATAGTGTGTGTCTGAGATTGTCAGAGAGTGTCAGAGAGTGATAGAGAGTGTCAGAGAGTGATAGAGAGTGTCAGAGAGTGTCAGAGAGTGTCAGAGAGTGACAGAGAGTGATAGAGAATCTCAGAGAGTGATAGTGAGTCTCTGAGTGTGTCTGAGAGTGGTAGAGAGTGTCAGAGAGTGATAGCGAGTGTCTGAGAGTGATAGTGACATTCAGAGAGTGATAGTGAGTGTCTGAGATTGCCAAAGATTGTCAGAGAGTGATAGAGGGTGTCAGAGTGTGTCAGAGAGTGATAGAGAGTGTCAGAGAGTGTCAGAGTGTCAGAGAGTGATAGAGAATGTCAGAGAGTGACAGAGATTGTCAGAGAGTGATAGTGAGTCTCTGAGTGTGTCAGAGAGTGTCAGAGAGTGATAGAGAGTGTCTGAGAGTGTCAGAGAGTGATAGAGTGTGTCAGACTGTGTCAGAGAGTGATAGAGAGTGTCAGAGAGTTTCAGAGTGTGATAGAGAGCGTCAGAGAGTGATAGTGAGTGTCAGAGAGTGATTGTGAGTGTCAGAGAGTGATCGTGAGTGTCTGAGAGTGTCAGTGAGTGTCAGAGAGTGATAGTGAGTGATAGAGAGTGTCAGAGAGTGATAGAGAGTGATAGAGAGTGTCAGAGTGTGATAGAGTGCGTCAGAGAGTGATAGTGAGTGTCAGAGAGTGATATTGAGTGCCTGAGAGTGTCAGTGAGTGTCAGAGTGTGATAGAGAGTGATAGAGAGTGTCAGAGAGTTTCAGAGTGTGATAGAGAGCGTCAGAGAGTGATAGTGAGTGTCAGAGAGTGATTGTGAGTGTCAGAGAGTGATAGTGAGTGTCAGAGAGTGATAGAGAGTGTCAGTGAGTGTCAGAGAGTGATAGAGAGTGATAGAGAGTGTCAGAGAGTGATATGGAGTGATAGAGAGTGTCAGAGAGTGATAGAGAGCGTCAGAGAGTGATAGTGAGTGTCAGAGAGTGATAGTGAGTGTCTGAGAGTGTCAGTGAGTGTCAGAGAGTGATAGAGAGTGATAGAGAGTGTTAGAGAGTGATAGAGAGTGTCAGAGAGTGTCAGAGAGTGTCAGAGAGTGTAAGACAGTGTCAGAGAGTGAAAGTGAGTGTCAGAGAGTGTCAGAGAGTGATAGAGAGTGTCAGAGAATATCAGAGAGTGATAGTGAGTGTCAGAGAGTGATAGAGAGTGTCAGAGAATATCAGAGAGTGATAGAGAGTGTCAGAGAGTGATAGTGAGTGTCTGAGAGTGTCAGAGAGTGATACAGAGTGAAAGAGAGGGTCAGAGAGTGTCAGAGAGTGTCAGAGAATGTCAGAGAGTGTCAGAGAGAGATAGAGAGTGATAGAGAGTGTCAGGGAGTGATAGTGAGTGTCAGAGAGTGATAGTGAGTGTCAGAGAGTGATAGTGAGTCTCTGAGAGTTTCAGAGAGTGTCCGAGATTGTCGGAGAGTGATCGAGAGTGATAGAGAGTGTCAGAGAGCGATAGAGAGTGTCAAAGAGTGTCAGAGATTGTATGACAGTGTCAGAGAGTGATAGTGAGTGTCAGAGAGAGTCAGAGAGTGATAGTGAGTGTCTGAGAGTGTCAGAGCGTGTTGGAGAGTGATAGAGAGTGTCAGAGAGTGATAAAGAGTGTCAGAGAGTATCAGAGTTTGATAGTGAGTGTCTGAGATTGTCAGAGAGTGTCAGAGAGTGTCAGAGAGTGTCAGAGAGTGTCAGAGAGAGATAGAGAGTGTCAGAGAGTGTTAGAGAGTGTCAGAGAGTGATAGTGAGTGTCAGAGAGTGTCTGATAGTGTCAGAGAGTGATAGAGAATGTCAGAGAGTGTCAGAGAGTTTCAGACAGTGTCAGAGAGTGATAGTGAGTGTCAGAGAGTGTCAGAGAGTGATAGTCAGTGTCTGAGAGTGTCAGAGAGTGTCAGACAGCGTCAGAGGGCGATATAGAGGGTCAGAGAGTGTCAGACAGTGTCAGAGAGTGACAGTGAGTGTCACAGAGTGTCAGAGATTTATAGTGAGTGTCTGAGAGTGTCAGAGATTGTCAGACAGTGTCAGAGAGTGATAGAGAGTGTCAGAGAGTGTCAGAGAGTGTCAGAGAGTGACAGTGAGTGTCACAGAGTGTCACAGAGTGATAGTGAGTCTCTGAGAGTGTCAGAGAGTGATACAGAGTGATAGAGAGTGTCAGAGAGTGTCAGAGAGAGTCAGAGAGTGTCAGAGAGAGATAGAGAGTGATAGAGAGTATCAGAGAGTGATAGTGAGTCTCTGAGAGTGTCAGAGAGTGATACAGAGTGATAGAGAGTGTCAGAGAGTGTCAGAGAGTGTCAGAGAGTGTCAGACAGTGTCAGAGAGTGATAGTGAGTGTCAGAGAGTGTCAGACAGTGTCAGAGAGTGATAGAGAGAGTCAGAGAGTGTCAGACAGTGTCAGAGAGTGACAGTGAGTGTCACAGAGTGTCAGAGAGTGATAGTGAGTGTCTGAGAGTGTCAGATAGTGTCAGAGAGTGTCAGACAGTGTCAGAGAGTGATAGTGTGTGACTGAGAGTTTCAGAGAGTGTACGAGAGTGTCGGAGAGTGATAGAGAGTGATAGAGAGTGTCAGAGAGTGATAGTGAGTGTCTGAGAGTTTCAGAGAGTGTCCGAGAGTGTCGGAGAGTGATAGAGAGTGATAGAGAGTGTCAGAGAGTGATAGTGAATGTCAGAGAATGATAGTGAGTGTCTGAGAGTTTCAGAGAGTGTCCGAGAGTGTCGGAGAGTGATAGAGAGTGATAGAGAGTGTCAGAGAGTGATATAGAGTGTCAGAGAGCGTCAGAGATTGTATGACAGTGTCAGAGAGTGATAGTGAGTGTCAGAGAGCGTCAGAGAGTGTCAGAGAGTGTCAGAGAGTGACAGAGAGTGTCAGAGAGTGATAGTGAGTCTCTGAGAGTGTCAGAGAGTGTCAGAGAGTGTCAGAGAGTGATAGAGAGTGTCAGAGAGAGTCAGAGTGTGATAGAGAGTGTCAGAGAGTGATACTGAGTGTCTGAGAGTGTCAGAGAGTGATGGAGTGTGTCAGACTGTGTCAGAGAGTGATAGAGAGTGTCAGAGAGTGATAGTGAGTCTCTGAGAGTGTCTCAGATGCATAGAGAGTGATCGAGAGTGACAGAGAGAGTCAGAGAGTGATAGTGAGAGTCAGAGAGTGATAGTGTGTGTCAGAGAGAGATAGTGACTGTCTGAGAGTGTCAGAGTGTGTCCGAGAGTGTCAGAGAGTGATAGAGAGTGATAGAGAGTGTCAGAGAGTGATAGAGAGTGTCAGAGAGTGTATGACAGTGTCAGAGAGTGATAGTGAGTGTTTGAGAGTGTCAGAGCGTGTCAGAGAGTGAGAGAGAGTGTCAGAGAGTCATAGAGAGTGTCAGAGGGTATCAGAGAGTGATAGTGTGTGTCTGAGATTGTCAGAGAGTGTCAGAGAGTGATAGAGAGTGTCAGAGAGTGATAGAGAGTGTCAGAGAGTGTCAGAGAGTGTCAGAGAGTGACAGAGAGTGATAGAGAATCTCAGAGAGTGATAGTGAGTCTCTGAGTGTGTCTGAGAGTGGTAGAGAGTGTCAGAGAGTGATAGCGAGTGTCTGAGAGTGATAGTGACATTCAGAGAGTGATAGTGAGTGTCTGAGATTGCCAAAGATTGTCAGAGAGTGATAGAGGGTGTCAGAGTGTGTCAGAGAGTGATAGAGAGTGTCAGAGAGTGTCAGAGTGTCAGAGAGTGATAGAGAATGTCAGAGAGTGACAGAGATTGTCAGAGAGTGATAGAGAGTGTCTGAGAGTGTCAGAGAGTGATAGAGTGTGTCAGACTGTGTCAGAGAGTGATAGAGAGTGTCAGAGAGTTTCAGAGTGTGATAGAGAGCGTCAGAGAGTGATAGTGAGTGTCAGAGAGTGATTGTGAGTGTCAGAGAGTGATCGTGAGTGTCTGAGAGTGTCAGTGAGTGTCAGAGAGTGATAGTGAGTGATAGAGAGTGTCAGAGAGTGATAGAGAGTGATAGAGAGTGTCAGAGTGTGATAGAGTGCGTCAGAGAGTGATAGTGAGTGTCAGAGAGTGATATTGAGTGTCTGAGAGTGTCAGTGAGTGTCAGAGTGTGATAGAGAGTGATAGAGAGTGTCAGAGAGTGATAGAGAGTGTCAGAGAGTGTCAGAGAGTGTAAGACAGTGTCAGAGAGTGAAAGTGAGTGTCAGAGAGTGTCAGAGAGTGATAGAGAGTGTCAGAGAATATCAGAGAGTGATAGAGAGTGTCAGAGAGTGATAGTGAGTGTCTGAGAGTGTCAGAGAGTGATACAGAGTGAAAGAGAGGGTCAGAGAGTGTCAGAGAGTATCAGAGAGAGATAGAGAGTGATAGAGAGTGTCAGAGAGTGATAGTGATTGTCAGAGAGTGATAGTGAGTGTCAGAGAGTGATAGTGAGTCTCTGAGTGTTTCAGAGAGTGTCCGAGAGTGTCGGAGAGTGATAGAGAGTGATAGACAGTGTCAGAGAGCAATAGAGAGTGTCAGAGATTGTATGACAGTGTCAGAGAGTGATAGTGAGTGTTAGAGAGAGTCAGAGAGTGATAGTGAGTGTCTGAGAGTGTCAGAGCGTGTTAGAGAGTGACAGAGAGAGTCAGAGAGTGATAGAGAGTGTCAGAGAGTATCAGAGTTTGATAGTGAGTGTCTGAGATTGTCAGAGAGTGTCAGAGAGAGTCAGAGAGAGATAGAGAGTGTCAGAGAGTGTTAGAGAGTGTCAGAGAGTGATAGTGAGTGTCTGAGATTGTCAGAGAGTGATACAGAGTGAAAGAGAGTGTCAGAGAGTGTCAGAGAGAGATAGAGAGTGATAGAGAGTGATGGAGAGTGTCAGAGAGTGATAGAGAGAGATAGAGAGTGTCAGAGAGTGATAGAGAGTGATAGAGAGTGTCAGAGAGTGATAGTGAGTCTCTGAGAGTGTCTGAGAGTGTCATAGTGTGTCAGAGAGGTTCAGACAGTGATAGAGAGGGTCAGAGAGTGTCAGAGAGTGTCAGAGAGTGATAGAGAGTGTCAGAGAGTGATAGTGAGTGTCAGAGAGTGATAGTGAGTGTCTGAGAGTGTCAGACAGTGTCCGAGATAGTCAGAGAGTGATAGGGAGTGCTAGAGGGTGTCAGAGAGAGATAGTGAGTGTCAGAGAGAGATAGTGAGTGTCTGAGAGAGATAGTGAGTGTCTGAGATTGTCAGAGATTGTCAGAGAGTGATAGAGGGTGTCAGAGAGTGTCAGAGAGTGATAGAGAATGTCAGAGAGTGATAGTGAGTGTCAGAGAGTGATAGCGAGTGTCTGAGATTGTCAGAGACTGTCAGGGAGTGTCAGAGAGTGATACTGAGTGTCAGAGAGTGTCAGAGAGTGTCAGAGAGTGATAGTGAGTGTCTGAGATTGTCAGAGATTGTCAGAGAGTGATAGAGGGTGTCAGAGAGTGTCAGAGAGTGATAGAGAATGTCAGAGAGTGATAGTGAGTGTCAGAGAGTGATAGTGAGTGTCTGAGATAGTCAGAGACTGTCAGAGAGTGTCAGAGAGTGATACTGAGTGTCAGAGAGTGTCAGAGAGTGTCAGAGAGTGATATAGAGTGTCAGAGAGTGTCAGAGAGTGATAGTGAATGTCCGAGAGTGTCAGAGAGAGTCAGGGAGTGTCAGAGAGTGATAGAGTGTCAGAGAGTGTCAGAGAGTGACAGAGAGTGTCTGAGAGTGTCAGAGAGTTTCCGATAGTGTCAGAGAGTGATAGAGAATGTCAGAGAGTGTCAGAGAGTTTCAGACAGTGTCAGAGAGTGATAGTGAGTGTCAGAGAATGTCAGAGAGTGATAGTGAGAGTCTGAGAGTGTCAGAGAGTGTCAGAGTGATTGTGAGTGCCAGAGAGAGTCAGACAGAGTCAGAGAGTGATAGTGAGTGTCAGAGAGTGTCAGAGAGTGATAGTGAGTGTCTGAGAGTGTCAGAGTGTGTCAGACAGTGGAAGAGAGTGATAGAGAGTGTCAGAGAGTGATAGTGAGTCTCTGAGAGTGTCTGAGAGTGTCAGAGAGTGTCAGAGAGTGATAGAGAGTGATAGAGAGTGTCAGAGAGTGTCAGTGAGTGTCAGAGAGTGACAGAGAGTGTCAGAGAGTGATAGTGAGTCTCTGAGTGTGTCAGAGAGTGTCAGAGAGTGTCAGCGTGTGATAGAGAGTGTCAGAGAGTGATAGTGAGTGTCTGAGAGAGTCAGAGAGTGATAGAGTGTGTCAGACTGTGTCAGAGAGTGATAGAGCGTGTCAGAGACTGATAGTGAGTCTCTGAGAGTGTCAGAGAGTGTCCGAGAGTGTCAGAGAGTGATAGAGAATGTCAGAGACTGTCAGAGAATTTCAGACTGTGTCAGAGAGTGATAGTGAGTGTCAGAGAGTGTCAGAGAGTGATAGTCAGTGTCTGAGAGTGTCAGAGAGTGTCAGAGAGTGTCAGAGAGTGATAGATAGGGTCAGAGAGTGTCAGACAGTGTCAGAGAGTGACAGTGAGTGTCACAGAGTGTCAGAGAGTGATAGTGAGTGTCTGAGTGTGTCAGAGAATGTCAGACAGAGTCAGAGAGTGATAGATAGTGTCAGAGAGTGATAGTGAGTCTCTGAGAGTGTCAGAGAGTGATACAGTGTGATAGAGAGTGTCAGAGTGTGTCAGAGAGTGTCAGAGAGAGATAGAGAGTGATAGAGAGTATCAGAGAGTGATACTGAGTCTCTGAGAGTGTCAGAGCGTGATACAGAGTGATAGAGAGTGTCAGAGAGTGTCAGAGAGTGTCAGAGAGTGTCAGAGAGTGTCAGAGAGAGATAGAGAGTGATAGAGAGTGTCAGAGAGTGATAGTGAGTGTCAGAGAGTGTCAGACAGTGATAGTCAGTGTCTGAGAGTGTCAGAGAGTGTCCGAGAGTGTCAGAGAGTGATAGAGAATGTCAGAGACTGTCAGAGAGTTTCAGACTGTGTCAGAGAGTGATAGTGAGTGTCAGAGAGTGATAGTCAGTGTCTGAGAGTGTCAGAGAGTGTCAGTGAGTGTCAGAGAGTGATAGATAGGGTCAGAGAGTGTCAGACAGTGTCAGAGAGTGACAGTGAGTGTCACAGAGTGTCAGAGATTGATAGTGAGTGTCTGAGAGTGTCAGAGAGTGTCAGACAGTGTCAGAGAGTGATAGAGACTGTCAGAGAGTGTCAGACAGTGTCAGAGAGTGACAGTGAGTGTCACAGAGTGTCAGAGAGTGATAGTGAGTGTCTGAGAGTGTCAGAGAATGTCAGACAGAGTCAGAGAGTGATAGATAGTGTCAGAGAGTGATAGTGAGTCTCTGAGAGTGTCAGAGAGTGATACAGTGTGATAGATAGTGTCAGAGAGTGTCAGAGAGTGTCAGAGAGAGATAGAGAGTGATAGAGAGTATCAGAGAGTGATAGTGAGTCTCTGAGAGTGTCAGAGCGTGATACAGAGTGATAGAGAGTGTCAGAGAGTGTCAGAGAGTGTCAGAGAGAGATAGAGAGTGATAGAGAGTGTCAGAGAGTGATAGTGAGTGTCAGAGAGTGTCAGACAGTGATAGTCAGTGTCTGAGAGTGTCAGAGAGTGTCAGACAGTGTCAGAGAGTGATAGAGAGTGTCAGAGAGTGTCAGACAGTGTCAGAGAGTGATAGAGAGCGTCAGAGAGTGTCAGACAGTGTCAGAGAGTGACAGTGAGTGTCACAGAGTGTCAGAGAGTGATAGTGAGTCTCTGAGAGTGTCAGAGAATGATACAGAGTGATAGAGAGTGTCAGAGAGTGTCAGAGAGAGATAGAGAGTGATAGAGAGTATCAGAGAGTGATAGTGAGTCTCTGAGAGTGTCAGAGAGTGATACAGAGTGATCGAGAGTGTCAGAGAGTGTCAGAGAGTGTCAGAGAGAGATAGAGAGTGATAGAGAGTGTCAGAGAGTGGTAGTGAGTGTCAGAGAGTGTCAGACAGTGATAGTCAGTGTCTGAGAGTGTCAGAGAGTGTCAGACAGTGTCAGAGAGTGATAGAGAGTGTCAGAGCTTGTCAGACAGTGTCAGAGAGTGACAGTGAGTGTCACAGAGTGTCAGAGAGTGATAGTGAGTGTCTGAGAGTGTCAGAGAGTGATAGTCAGTGTCTGAGAGTGTCAGAGAGTGTCAGACAGTGTCAGAGAGTGATAGATATGGTCAGAGAGTGTCAGACAGTGTCAGAGAGTGACAGTGAGTGTCACAGAGTGTCAGAGAGTGATAGTGAGTGTCTGAGAGTGTCAGAGAGTGTGAGACAGTGTCAGAGAGTGATAGAGAGTGTCAGAGAGTGATAGTGAGTGTATGAGAGTTTCAGAGAGTGTCCGAGAGTGTCGGAGAGTGATAGAGAGTGATAGAGAGTGTCAGAGAGTGATAGTGAGTGTCTGAGAGTTTCAGAGAGTGTCCGAGAGTGACGGAGAGTGATAGAGAGTGATAGAGAGTGATAGAGAGTGTCAGAGAGAGATAGTGAGTGTCAGAGAATGATAGTGAGTGTCAGAGAATGATAGTGAGTGTCTGAGAGTTTCAGAGAGTGTCCGAGTGTGTCGGAGAGTGATAGAGAGTGTCAGAGAGTGTCAGAGATTGTATGACAGTGTCAGAGAGTGATAGTGAGTGTCAGAGAGTGTCAGAGAGTGATGGAGTGTGTCAGAGAGTGTCAGAGAGTGACAGAGAGTGTCAGAGAGTGATAGTGAGTCTCTGAGAGTGTCAGAGAGTGTCAGAGAGTGATAGAGAGTTTCAGAGAGAGTCAGAGTGTGATAGAGAGTGTCAGAGACTGATAGTGAGTGTCTGAGAGTGTCAGAGAGTGATGGAGTGTGTCAGACTGTGTCAGAGAGTGATAGAGAATGTCAGAGAGTGATAGTGAGTCTCTGAGAGTATCTCAGATGGATAGAGAGTGATCGAGAGTGATAGAGAGTGTCAGAGAGTGATAGTGAGTGTCAGAGAGAGATAGTGTGTGTCAGAGAGAGATAGTGAGTGTCTGAGAGTGTCAGAGAGTGTCCGGGAGTGTCAGAGATTGATAGAGAGTGTCAGAGAGTGATAGAGAGTGTCAGAGAGCGTCAGAGAGTGTATGACAGTGTCAGAGAGTGATAGTGAGTGTCTGAGAGTGTCAGAGAGTGATATAGAGTGTCAGAGAGTGTCAGAGAGTGATAGTGAGTGTCTGAGAATGTCAGAGAGAGTGGGAGAGTGTCAGAGAGTGAGAGAGTGTCAGAGATTGTCAGAGAGTGACAGAGAGTGTCTGAGAGTGTCAGAGAGTGTCCGATAGTGTCAGAGAGTGATAGAGAATGTCAGAGAGTGTCAGAGATTTTCAGACAGTGTCAGAGAGTGATAGTGAGTGTCAGAGAATGTCAGAGTGATAGTGAGAGTCTGAGAGTGTCAGAGAGTGTCAGAGTGATAGTGAGTGCCAGAGAGTGTCAGACAGTGTCAGAGAGTGTCAGAGAGTGTCCGATAGTGTCAGAGAGTGATAGAGAATGCCAGAGTGTGTCAGAGAGGTTCAGACAGTGTCAGAGAGTGATAGTGAGTGTCAGAGAATGTCAGAGAGTGATAGTGAGAGTCTGAGAGTGTCAGAGAGTGTCAGAGTGATAGTGAGTGCCAGAGAGTGTCAGACAGTGTCAGAGAGTGATAGTGAGTGTCAGAGAGTGTCAGACAGTGATACTGAGTGCCTGAGAGTGTCAGAGTGTATCAGACAGTGTCAGAGAGTGATAGAGTGTGTCAGAGAGTGATAGTGAGTATCTGAGAGTGTCTGAGAGTGTCAGAGAGTGATAGAGAGTGCTAGAGAGTGTCACAGAGTGTCAGAGAGTGTCAGAGAGTGACAGAGAGTATCAGAGTGATAGTGAGTCTCTGAGTGTGTCAGAGAGTGTCAGAGAGTGATAGAGAGTGTCAGAGAGTGTCAGCGTGTGATAGAGAGTGTCAGAGAGTGATAGTGAGTGTCTGAGAGTGTCAGAGAGTGATAGAGTGTGTCAGACTGTGTCAGAGAGTGATAGAGAGTGTCAGAGAGTGATAGTGAGTCTCTGAGAGTGTCTGAGAGGGATAGAGAGTGTCAGAGAGTTTCAGAGTGTGATAGAGAGCGTCAGAGAGTGATAGTGAGTGTCAGAGAGTGATTGTGAGTGTCAGAGAGTGATAGTGAGTGTCAGAGAGTGATAGAGAGTGTCAGTGAGTGTCAGAGAGTGATAGAGAGTGATAGAGAGTGTCAGAGAGTGATATGGAGTGATAGAGAGTGTCAGAGAGTGATAGAGAGCGTCAGAGAGTGATAGTGAGTGTCAGAGAGTGATAGTGAGTGTCGGAGAGTGTCAGTGAGTGTCAGAGACTGATAGAGAGTGATAGAGAGTGTCAGAGAGTGATAGAGAGTGCCAGAGAGTGTAAGACAGTGTCAGAGAGTGAAAGTGCGTGTCAGAGAGTGTCAGAGAGTGATAGAGAGTGTCAGAGAGTGATAGTGAGTGTCTGAGAGTGTCAGAGAGTGATACAGAGTGAAAGAGAGGGTCAGAGAGTGTCAGAGAGTGTCAGAGAGTGTCAGAGAGTGTCAGAGAGAGATAGAGAGTGATAGAGAGTGTCAGGGAGTGATAGTGAGTGTCAGAGAGTGATAGTGAGTGTCAGAGAGTGATAGTGAGTCTCTGAGAGTTTCAGAGAGTGTCCGAGAGTGTCGGAGAGTGATAGAGAGTGTCAGAGAGCGATAGAGAGTGTCAGAGAGTGTCAGAGATTGTATGACAGTGTCAGAGAGTGATAGTGAGTGTCAGAGAGAGAGTCAGAGAGTGATAGTGAGTGTCTGAGAGTGTCAGAGCGTGTTGGAGAGTGATAGAGAGTGTCAGAGAGTGATAAAGAGTGTCAGAGAGTATCAGAGTTTGATAGTGAGTGTCTGAGATTGTCAGAGAGTGTCAGAGAGTGTCAGAGAGAGATAGAGAGTGTCAGAGAGTGTCAGAGAGTGATAGTGAGTGTCTGAGAGTGTCAGAGAGTGATACAGAGTGAAAGAGAGTGTCAGAGAGTGTCAGAGAGAGATGGAAAGTGATACAGAGTGATAGAGAGTTTCATAGAGTGATAGAGAGAGATAGAAAGTGTCAGAGAGTGATAGAGAGTGATAGAGAGTGTCAGAGAGTGATAGTGAGTCTCTGTGTGTGTCTGAGAGTGTCAGAGTGTGTCAGAGAGTGATAGAGAGTGTCAGAGAGTGTCAGAGAGTGATAGAGAGTGTCAGAGAGTGATAGTGAGTGTCAGAGAGTGATAGTGAGTCTCTGAGAGTATCTCAGATGGATAGAGAGTGATCGAGAGTGATAGAGAGTGTCAGAGAGTGATAGTGAGTGTCAGAGAGAGATAGTGTGTGTCAGAGAGAGATAGTGAGTGTCTGAGAGTGTCAGAGAGTGTCCGGGAGTGTCAGAGATTGATAGAGAGTGTCAGAGAGTGATAGAGAGTGTCAGAGAGCGTCAGAGAGTGTATGACAGTGTCAGAGAGTGATAGTGAGTGTCTGAGAGTGTCAGAGAGTGATATAGAGTGTCAGAGAGTGTCAGAGAGTGATAGTGAGTGTCTGAGAGTGTCAGAGAGAGTGGGAGAGTGTCAGAGAGTGAGAGAGTGTCAGAGATTGTCAGAGAGTGACAGAGAGTGTCTGAGAGTGTCAGAGAGTGTCCGATAGTGTCAGAGAGTGATAGAGAATGTCAGAGAGTGTCAGAGATTTTCAGACAGTGTCAGAGAGTGATAGTGAGTGTCAGAGAATGTCAGAGTGATAGTGAGAGTCTGAGAGTGTCAGAGAGTGTCAGAGTGATAGTGAGTGCCAGAGAGTGTCAGACAGTGTCAGAGAGTGTCAGAGAGTGTCCGATAGTGTCAGAGAGTGATAGAGAATGCCAGAGTGTGTCAGAGAGGTTCAGACAGTGTCAGAGAGTGATAGTGAGTGTCAGAGAATGTCAGAGAGTGATAGTGAGAGTCTGAGAGTGTCAGAGAGTGTCAGAGTGATAGTGAGTGCCAGAGAGTGTCAGACAGTGTCAGAGAGTGATAGTGAGTGTCAGAGAGTGTCAGACAGTGATACTGAGTGCCTGAGAGTGTCAGAGTGTATCAGACAGTGTCAGAGAGTGATAGAGTGTGTCAGAGAGTGATAGTGAGTATCTGAGAGTGTCTGAGAGTGTCAGAGAGTGATAGAGAGTGCTAGAGAGTGTCACAGAGTGTCAGAGAGTGTCAGAGAGTGACAGAGAGTATCAGAGTGATAGTGAGTCTCTGAGTGTGTCAGAGAGTGTCAGAGAGTGATAGAGAGTGTCAGAGAGTGTCAGCGTGTGATAGAGAGTGTCAGAGAGTGATAGTGAGTGTCTGAGAGTGTCAGAGAGTGATAGAGTGTGTCAGACTGTGTCAGAGAGTGATAGAGAGTGTCAGAGAGTGATAGTGAGTCTCTGAGAGTGTCTGAGAGGGATAGAGAGTGTCAGAGAGTTTCAGAGTGTGATAGAGAGCGTCAGAGAGTGATAGTGAGTGTCAGAGAGTGATTGTGAGTGTCAGAGAGTGATAGTGAGTGTCAGAGAGTGATAGAGAGTGTCAGTGAGTGTCAGAGAGTGATAGAGAGTGATAGAGAGTGTCAGAGAGTGATATGGAGTGATAGAGAGTGTCAGAGAGTGATAGAGAGCGTCAGAGAGTGATAGTGAGTGTCAGAGAGTGATAGTGAGTGTCTGAGAGTGTCAGTGAGTGTCAGAGACTGATAGAGAGTGATAGAGAGTGTCAGAGAGTGATAGAGAGTGTCAGAGAGTGTAAGACAGTGTCAGAGAGTGAAAGTGCGTGTCAGAGAGTGTCAGAGAGTGATAGAGAGTGTCAGAGAGTGATAGTGAGTGTCTGAGAGTGTCAGAGAGTGATACAGAGTGAAAGAGAGGGTCAGAGAGTGTCAGAGAGTGTCAGAGAGTGTCAGAGAGTGTCAGAGAGAGATAGAGAGTGATAGAGAGTGTCAGGGAGTGATAGTGAGTGTCAGAGAGTGATAGTGAGTGTCAGAGAGTGATAGTGAGTCTCTGAGAGTTTCAGAGAGTGTCCGAGAGTGTCGGAGAGTGATAGAGAGTGTCAGAGAGCGATAGAGAGTGTCAGAGAGTGTCAGAGATTGTATGACAGTGTCAGAGAGTGATAGTGAGTGTCAGAGAGAGAGTCAGAGAGTGATAGTGAGTGTCTGAGAGTGTCAGAGCGTGTTGGAGAGTGATAGAGAGTGTCAGAGAGTGATAAAGAGTGTCAGAGAGTATCAGAGTTTGATAGTGAGTGTCTGAGATTGTCAGAGAGTGTCAGAGAGTGTCAGAGAGAGATAGAGAGTGTCAGAGAGTGTCAGAGAGTGATAGTGAGTGTCTGAGAGTGTCAGAGAGTGATACAGAGTGAAAGAGAGTGTCAGAGAGTGTCAGAGAGAGATGGAAAGTGATACAGAGTGATAGAGAGTTTCATAGAGTGATAGAGAGAGATAGAAAGTGTCAGAGAGTGATAGAGAGTGATAGAGAGTGTCAGAGAGTGATAGTGAGTCTCTGTGTGTGTCTGAGAGTGTCAGAGTGTGTCAGAGAGTGATAGAGAGTGTCAGAGAGTGTCAGAGAGTGATAGAGAGTGTCAGAGAGTGATAGTGAGTGTCAGAGAGTGATAGTGAGTATCTGAGATTGTCAGAGAGTATCAGAGAGTGCTAGAGGGTGTCAGAGAGAGATAGTGAGTGTCAGAGAGTGAAAGTGAGTGTCTGAGAGTGTCAGACAGTGTCCGAGAGTGTCAGAGAGTGATAGAGAGGTTCAGAGAGTGTCAGAGAGAGTCACAGAGTGTCAGAGAGAGATAGAGAGTGATAGAGAGTATCAGAGAGTGATAGTGAGTCTCTGAGAGTGTCAGAGAGTGATGCAGAGTGATAAAGAGTGTCAGAGAGTGTCAGAGATTGTCAGAGAGAGATAGAGAGTGATAGAGAGTGTCAGAGAGTGATAGTGAGTGTCAGAGAGTGTCAGAGAGTGATAGTCAGTGTCTGAGAGTGTCAGAGAGTGTCAGAGAGTGATAGAGATTGTCAGAGAGTGTCAGAGAGTGATAGAGAGTGTCAGAGAGTGATAGTGAGTGTCAGAGAGTGATAGTGAGTATCTGAGATTGTCAGAGAGTATCAGAGAGTGCTAGAGGGAGTCAGAGAGAGATATTGAGTGTCAGAGAGTGAAAGTGAGTGTCTGAGAGTGTCAGACAGTGTCCGAGAGTGTCAGAGAGTGATAGAGAGGTTCAGAGAGTGTCAGAGAGAGTCAGAGAGAGATAGAGAGTGATAGAGAGTATCAGAGAGTGATAGTGAGTCTCTGAGAGTGTCAGAGAGTGATACAGAGTGATAGAGAGTGTCAGAGAGTGTCAGAGAGTGTCAGAGAGAGATAGAGAGTGATAGAGAGTGTCAGAGAGTGATAGTGAGTGTCAGAGAGTGTCAGAGAGTGATAGTCAGTGTCTGAGAGTGTCAGAGAGTGTCAGACAGCGTCAGAGAGTGATAGCGAGTGTCAGAGAGTGTCAGACAGTGTCAGAGAGTGACAGTGAGTGTCACAGAGTGTCAGAGAGTGATCGTGAGTGTCTGAGAGTGTCAGAGAGTGTCAGACAGTGTCAGAGAGTGACAGAGAGTGATAGTGAGTGACTGAGAGTTTCAGAGAGTGTCCGAGAGTGTCGGAGAGTGATAGAGAGTGATAGAGAGTGTCAGAGAGTGATAGTGAGTGTCTGAGTGTTTCAGAGAGTGTTCGAGAGTGACGGAGAGTGATAGAGACTGATAGAGAGTGTCAGAGGGTGATAGTGAGTGTCAGAGAATGATAGTGAGTGTCTGAGAGTTTCAGAGAGTGTCCGAGAGGGTCGGAGAGTGATAGAGAGTGATAGAGAGTGTCAGAGAGCGTCAGAGATTGTTTGACAGTGTCAGAGAGTGATAGTGAGTGTCAGAGAGTGTCAGAGAGTGATAGAGTGTGTCAGAGAGTGACAGAGAGTGTCAGAGAGTGATAGTGAGTCTCTGAGGGTGTCAGAGAGTGTCAGAGAGTGAGAGAGAGTGTCAGAGAGTCATAGAGAGTGTCAGAGAGTATCAGAGAGTGATAGTGTGTGTCTGAGATTGTCAGAGAGTGTCAGAGAGTGATAGAGAGTGTCAGAGAGTGATAGAGAGTGTCAGAGAGTGTCAGAGAGTGACAGAGAGTGATAGAGAGTCTCAGAGAGTGATAGTGAGTCTCTGCGTGTGTCTGAGAGTGATAGAGAGTGGTAGAGAGTGTCAGAGAGTTTCAGAGAGTGATACAGAGTGTCAGAGAGTGTCTGAGAGTGTCAGAGTGTATCAGAGAGTGTCAGAGATTGTCAGAGAGTGATAGAGATTGCCAGAGAAATATGGAAGTGTCAGAGACTGTCTGAGAGTTTCAGAGTGTATCAGAGAGTGTCAGAGATTGTCAGAAAGTGATAGAGAGTGTCAGAGAGTCCCAGAGAGTGCCTGAGAGTGTCAGAGTGTGTCAGAGAGGGTGTGAGAGTGTCTGAGAGTCTCAGACAGTGTCAGGGAGTGTCTGAGAGTGTCTGCGAGTGTCAGAGAGATGTCAGAGATTGTCAGAGAGTGATAGAGAGTGTCAGAGTGTGTCAGAGAGTGATAGAAGTGTCAGAGACTGTCTGAGAGTGTCAGAGTGTATCAGAGAGTGTCAGAGAGTGTCAGAGAGTGATAGACAGTGTCAGAGAGTGTCAGAGAGTGATGCAGAGTGTCAGAGACAATCTGAGAGTGTCAGAGATTGATAGAAGCGACAGAGAGTGTCAGGGAGTGTCAGAGAGTGTCAGAGAGTGATAGAGAGTGTCAGAGAGTGATAGAGTTTCAGAGAGTGTCAGAGAGAGATAGAGAGTGTCAGAGAGTGACAGAGAGTGTCAGAGAGTGCGAGAGAGTGCCAGAGAGTGTCAGAGAGTGTCTGAGAGTGTCAGAGAGTATCAGAGAGTGATAGAGAGTATCAGAGAGTGTCAGAGAGTGTCTGTGAGTGTCAGAGTGTGTTAGAGAGTGTCACAGAGTGTGAGAGGGTGTCTGAGAGTGATAGAGAGTGTCAGAGAGTGATACAGAGTGTCAGAGAGTGTCTGAGAGTGTCAGAGTTTATCAGAGAGTTTCAGAGAGTGTCAGAGTGTGTAGAGAGTGTCAGAGAGTGTCTGAGAGTTTCAGAGTGTATCAGAGAGTGTCAGAGATTGTCAGAGAGTGATAGAGAGTGTCAGAGTGTGTCAGAGAGTGATAGAAGTGTCAGAGACTGTCTGAGAGTAATGCAGTGTGTCAGAGAGTGTCTGAGAGTGTCAGAGTGTATCAGAGAGTGTCAGAGAGTGTCAGAGAGTGTCTGAGAGTGTCTGAGAGTGTCAGGGAGTGTCAGAGAGTGTCAGGGAGTGATGGAGAGTGAAAGAGATTGAAAGAGAGTGATAGAGAGTGTCTGAGAGTTTCAGAGTGTATCAGAGAGTGTCAGAGAGTGATAGAGAGTATCAGAGAGTGATAGAGATTTGTAGAGATGTCTGAGGTGTCAGAGAGTGTCAGAGAGTGTCTGAGAGTTTCAGGGAGTGTCAGAGAGTGATGGAGAGTGAAAGAGATTGTCAGACAGAATCTAAGAGTGTCAGGGAGTGATGTGGAGTGTCATAGAGTGATGGACAGCGAAGAGAGTGTCTGAGAGTGATGCAGTGTGTCAGAGAGTGTCTGAGAGTGTCAGAGTGTATCAGAGAGTGTCAGAGTGTGTCACAGAGTGTCTGAGAGTGTCTGAGAGTGTCGGAGAATGTCAGAGAGAGTCAGACAGAGTCAGAGAGTGTCAGAAAGTGATAGAGAGTGTCAGAGAGTCCCAGAGAGTGTCTGAGAGTGTCAGAGAGTGATAGAGATAATGAGAGAGTGTCGGAGAGTGATGGAGAGTGATAGAGAGTGTCTGAGAGTACCTGAGAGTGTCAGAGTGTGTCAGAGAGAGTGTGAGAGTGTCAGAGAGTCTCAGAGAGTGTCAGGGAGTGTCTGAGAGTGTCTGAGAGTGTCTGAGAGTGTCTGAGAGTGTCAGAGAGTGTCAGACAGTGTCAGAGAGTGTTAGAACGTTTCTGAGAGTGTCAGGGAGTGTCTGAGAGTGTCTGAGAGTGTCAGAGAGTGTCAGAGAGTGTCAAGGAATGATTGAATGTGCCTGAGAGTGTCTGATTGTGTCAGATAGTGATAGAAAGTGTCAGAGAGTGTCAGAGTGTGTTGGAGAGTGTCGAACAGTGTCAGCGAGTGATAGAGAGAGTGAGAGAGTGTCTGAGAGGGTGAGAGAGTGATAAAAAGTATCTGAGAGTTTCAGAGAGTGTTAGAAAGTGTCAGAGAGTGCCTGAGAGTGTCAGAGAGTTTGAGAGAGTTATGGAGAGTGATAGAGAGTGTCAGAGAGTGACAGAGAGTGTCAGAGAGTGTCTCAGAGTGTCAGGGAGTGTCTGAGAGAGACTGAGAGTGAGAGAGAGTGTCTGAGAGTGATAGAGAGTGACAGAGTGTATCAGAGAGTGACAGAGAGTGTCAGAGAGTTTCAGTGAGTTTCAGAGAGTGATAGATTGTGTCAGAGAGTGATAGAGTGTGTCTGAGAGTGTCTGAGTGTGTCAGGGAGTGTCTGAGAGAGTCTGAGAGTGATAGAGAGTGCCAGAGAGTGTCTGAAAATGTCTGAGAGTGTCTGAGAGTGTCAGAATGTGATAGAAAGTGTCAGAGAGTGTCTGCCAGTGTCCGAGAGTTTCAGAGAGAGATATAGACTTTCAGAGAGTGCCCGATAGTGTCAGTGTGTGTCAGGCAGTGTCAGAAAGTCATACAGAGTGTCAGAGAGTGATCGAGAGTGATAGAGAGTGATAGAGAGCGTCTGCGAGCATCAGAGAGTGTCAGAGAGTGTCAGAGAGTGTCTGAGAGTGTCAAGGAGACTCAGAAAGTGTCAGGGAGTGTCAGACAGTGATAGAGAGGGTCAGAGAGTGATATAAACATTCAGAGAGTGTCAGAGAGTGTTAGAGAGTGCCAGAGAGTGCCAGAGAGTGCCAGAGAGTGTCTGAGAGTGTCTGAGAGTGTCTGAAAGTGTCAGAGAGTGTCAGGGTGTGTCAGAGTGTATAATAGAGTGTCAGAGAGTGGTAGAGAATGTCAGAGAGTGACATAGAGTGTCTGAGAGATTCTGATTGTGCCTGAGAGTGTCAGAGTGTATCAGACAGTGTCAGAGAGTGATAGAGTGTGTCAGAGAGTGATAGTGAGTATCTGAGAGTGTCTGAGAGTGTCAGAGAGTGATAGAGAGTGCTAGAGAGTGTCACAGAGTGTCAGAGAGTGTCAGAGAGTGACAGAGAGTATCAGAGTGATAGTGAGTCTCTGAGAGTGTCAGAGAGTGTCAGAGAGTGATAGAGAGTGTCAGAGAGTGTCAGCGTGTGATAGAGAGTGTCAGAGAGTGATAGTGAGTGTCTGAGAGTGTCAGAGAGTGATAGAGTGTGTCAGACTGTGTCAGAGAGTGATAGAGAGTGTCAGAGAGTGATAGTGAGTCTCTGAGAGTGTCTGAGAGGGATAGAGAGTGTCAGAGAGTTTCAGAGTGTGATAGAGAGCGTCAGAGAGTGATAGTGAGTGTCAGAGAGTGATTGTGAGTGTCAGAGAGTGATAGTGAGTGTCAGAGAGTGATAGAGAGTGTCAGTGAGTGTCAGAGAGTGATAGAGAGTGATAGAGAGTGTCAGAGAGTGATATGGAGTGATAGAGAGTGTCAGAGAGTGATAGAGAGCGTCAGAGAGTGATAGTGAGTGTCAGAGAGTGATAGTGAGTGTCTGAGAGTGTCAGTGAGTGTCAGAGACTGATAGAGAGTGATAGAGAGTGTCAGAGAGTGATAGAGAGTGTCAGAGAGTGTAAGACAGTGTCAGAGAGTGAAAGTGCGTGTCAGAGAGTGTCAGAGAGTGATAGAGAGTGTCAGAGAGTGATAGTGAGTGTCTGAGAGTGTCAGAGAGTGATACAGAGTGAAAGAGAGGGTCAGAGAGTGTCAGAGAGTGTCAGAGAGTGTCAGAGAGTGTCAGAGAGAGATAGAGAGTGATAGAGAGTGTCAGGGAGTGATAGTGAGTGTCAGAGAGTGATAGTGAGTGTCAGAGAGTGATAGTGAGTCTCTGAGAGTTTCAGAGAGTGTCCGAGAGTGTCGGAGAGTGATAGAGAGTGTCAGAGAGCGATAGAGAGTGTCAGAGAGTGTCAGAGATTGTATGACAGTGTCAGAGAGTGATAGTGAGTGTCAGAGAGAGAGTCAGAGAGTGATAGTGAGTGTCTGAGAGTGTCAGAGCGTGTTGGAGAGTGATAGAGAGTGTCAGAGAGAGATAAAGAGTGTCAGAGAGTATCAGAGTTTGATAGTGAGTGTCTGAGATTGTCAGAGAGTGTCAGAGAGTGTCAGAGAGAGATAGAGAGTGTCAGAGAGTGTCAGAGAGTGATTGTGAGTGTCTGAGAGTGTCAGAGAGTGATACAGAGTGAAAGAGAGTGTCAGAGAGTGTCAGAGAGAGATGGAAAGTGATACAGAGTGATAGAGAGTTTCATAGAGTGATAGAGAGAGATAAAAAGTGTCAGAGAGTGATAGAGAGTGATAGAGAGTGTCAGAGAGTGATAGTGAGTCTCTGTGTGTGTCTGAGAGTGTCAGAGTGTGTCAGAGAGTGATAGAGAGTGTCAGAGAGTGTCAGAGAGTGATAGAGAGTGTCAGAGAGTGATAGTGAGTGTCAGAGAGTGATAGTGAGTATCTGAGATTGTCAGAGAGTATCAGAGAGTGCTAGAGGGTGTCAGAGAGAGATAGTGAGTGTCAGAGAGTGAAAGTGAGTGTCTGAGAGTGTCAGACAGTGTCCGAGAGTGTCAGAGAGTGATAGAGAGGTTCAGAGAGTGTCAGAGAGAGTCACAGAGTGTCAGAGAGAGATAGAGAGTGATAGAGAGTATCAGAGAGTGATAGTGAGTCTCTGAGAGTGTCAGAGAGTGATACAGAGTGATAAAGAGTGTCAGAGAGTGTCAGAGATTGTCAGAGAGAGATAGAGAGTGATAGAGAGTGTCAGAGAGTGATAGTGAGTGTCAGAGAGTGTCAGAGAGTGATAGTCAGTGTCTGAGAGTGTCAGAGAGTGTCAGAGAGTGATAGAGATTGTCAGAGAGTGTCAGAGAGTGATAGAGAGTGTCAGAGAGTGATAGTGAGTGTCAGAGAGTGATAGTGAGTATCTGAGATTGTCAGAGAGTATCAGAGAGTGCTAGAGGGTGTCAGAGAGAGATATTGAGTGTCAGAGAGTGAAAGTGAGTGTCTGAGAGTGTCAGACAGTGTCCGAGAGTGTCAGAGAGTGATAGAGAGGTTCAGAGAGTGTCAGAGAGAGTCAGAGAGAGATAGAGAGTGATAGAGAGTATCAGAGAGTGATAGTGAGTCTCTGAGAGTGTCAGAGAGTGATACAGAGTGATAGAGAGTGTCAGAGAGTGTCAGAGAGTGTCAGAGAGAGATAGAGAGTGATAGAGAGTGTCAGAGAGTGATAGTGAGTGTCAGAGAGTGTCAGAGAGTGATAGTCAGTGTCTGAGAGTGTCAGAGAGTGTCAGACAGCGTCAGAGAGTGATAGCGAGTGTCAGAGAGTGTCAGACAGTGTCAGAGAGTGACAGTGAGTGTCACAGAGTGTCAGAGAGTGATCGTGAGTGTCTGAGAGTGTCAGAGAGTGTCAGACAGTGTCAGAGAGTGACAGAGAGTGATAGTGAGTGACTGAGAGTTTCAGAGAGTGTCCGAGAGTGTCGGAGAGTGATAGAGAGTGATAGAGAGTGTCAGAGAGTGATAGTGAGTGTCTGAGTGTTTCAGAGAGTGTTCGAGAGTGACGGAGAGTGATAGAGACTGATAGAGAGTGTCAGAGGGTGATAGTGAGTGTCAGAGAATGATAGTGAGTGTCTGAGAGTTTCAGAGAGTGTCCGAGAGGGTCGGAGAGTGATAGAGAGTGATAGAGAGTGTCAGAGAGCGTCAGAGATTGTTTGACAGTGTCAGAGAGTGATAGTGAGTGTCAGAGAGTGTCAGAGAGTGATAGAGTGTGTCAGAGAGTGACAGAGAGTGTCAGAGAGTGATAGTGAGTCTCTGAGGGTGTCAGAGAGTGTCAGAGAGTGAGAGAGAGTGTCAGAGAGTCATAGAGAGTGTCAGAGAGTATCAGAGAGTGATAGTGTGTGTCTGAGATTGTCAGAGAGTGTCAGAGAGTGATAGAGAGTGTCAGAGAGTGATAGAGAGTGTCAGAGAGTGTCAGAGAGTGACAGAGAGTGATAGAGAGTCTCAGAGAGTGATAGTGAGTCTCTGCGTGTGTCTGAGAGTGATAGAGAGTGGTAGAGAGTGTCAGAGAGTTTCAGAGAGTGATACAGAGTGTCAGAGAGTGTCTGAGAGTGTCAGAGTGTATCAGAGAGTGTCAGAGATTGTCAGAGAGTGATAGAGATTGCCAGAGAAATATGGAAGTGTCAGAGACTGTCTGAGAGTTTCAGAGTGTATCAGAGAGTGTCAGAGATTGTCAGAAAGTGATAGAGAGTGTCAGAGAGTCCCAGAGAGTGCCTGAGAGTGTCAGAGTGTGTCAGAGAGGGTGTGAGAGTGTCTGAGAGTCTCAGACAGTGTCAGGGAGTGTCTGAGAGTGTCTGCGAGTGTCAGAGAGATGTCAGAGATTGTCAGAGAGTGATAGAGAGTGTCAGAGTGTGTCAGAGAGTGATAGAAGTGTCAGAGACTGTCTGAGAGTGTCAGAGTGTATCAGAGAGTGTCAGAGAGTGTCAGAGAGTGATAGACAGTGTCAGAGAGTGTCAGAGAGTGATGCAGAGTGTCAGAGACAATCTGAGAGTGTCAGAGATTGATAGAAGCGACAGAGAGTGTCAGGGAGTGTCAGAGAGTGTCAGAGAGTGATAGAGAGTGTCAGAGAGTGATAGAGTTTCAGAGAGTGTCAGAGAGAGATAGAGAGTGTCAGAGAGTGACAGAGAGTGTCAGAGAGTGCGAGAGAGTGCCAGAGAGTGTCAGAGAGTGTCTGAGAGTGTCAGAGAGTATCAGAGAGTGATAGAGAGTATCAGAGAGTGTCAGAGAGTGTCTGTGAGTGTCAGAGTGTGTTAGAGAGTGTCACAGAGTGTGAGAGGGTGTCTGAGAGTGATAGAGAGTGTCAGAGAGTGATACAGAGTGTCAGAGAGTGTCTGAGAGTGTCAGAGTTTATCAGAGAGTTTCAGAGAGTGTCAGAGTGTGTAGAGAGTGTCAGAGAGTGTCTGAGAGTTTCAGAGTGTATCAGAGAGTGTCAGAGATTGTCAGAGAGTGATAGAGAGTGTCAGAGTGTGTCAGAGAGTGATAGAAGTGTCAGAGACTGTCTGAGAGTAATGCAGTGTGTCAGAGAGTGTCTGAGAGTGTCAGAGTGTATCAGAGAGTGTCAGAGAGTGTCAGAGAGTGTCTGAGAGTGTCTGAGAGTGTCAGGGAGTGTCAGAGAGTGTCAGGGAGTGATGGAGAGTGAAAGAGATTGAAAGAGAGTGATAGAGAGTGTCTGAGAGTTTCAGAGTGTATCAGAGAGTGTCAGAGAGTGATAGAGAGTATCAGAGAGTGATAGAGATTTGTAGAGATGTCTGAGGTGTCAGAGAGTGTCAGAGAGTGTCTGAGAGTTTCAGGGAGTGTCAGAGAGTGATGGAGAGTGAAAGAGATTGTCAGACAGAATCTAAGAGTGTCAGGGAGTGATGTGGAGTGTCATAGAGTGATGGACAGCGAAGAGAGTGTCTGAGAGTGATGCAGTGTGTCAGAGAGTGTCTGAGAGTGTCAGAGTGTATCAGAGAGTGTCAGAGTGTGTCACAGAGTGTCTGAGAGTGTCTGAGAGTGTCGGAGAATGTCAGAGAGAGTCAGACAGAGTCAGAGAGTGTCAGAAAGTGATAGAGAGTGTCAGAGAGTCCCAGAGAGTGTCTGAGAGTGTCAGAGAGTGATAGAGATAATGAGAGAGTGTCGGAGAGTGATGGAGAGTGATAGAGAGTGTCTGAGAGTACCTGAGAGTGTCAGAGTGTGTCAGAGAGAGTGTGAGAGTGTCAGAGAGTCTCAGAGAGTGTCAGGGAGTGTCTGAGAGTGTCTGAGAGTGTCTGAGAGTGTCTGAGAGTGTCAGAGAGTGTCAGACAGTGTCAGAGAGTGTTAGAACGTTTCTGAGAGTGTCAGGGAGTGTCTGAGAGTGTCTGAGAGTGTCAGAGAGTGTCAGAGAGTGTCAAGGAATGATTGAATGTGCCTGAGAGTGTCTGATTGTGTCAGATAGTGATAGAAAGTGTCAGAGAGTGTCAGAGTGTGTTGGAGAGTGTCGAACAGTGTCAGCGAGTGATAGAGAGAGTGAGAGAGTGTCTGAGAGGGTGAGAGAGTGATAAAAAGTATCTGAGAGTTTCAGAGAGTGTTAGAAAGTGTCAGAGAGTGCCTGAGAGTGTCAGAGAGTTTGAGAGAGTTATGGAGAGTGATAGAGAGTGTCAGAGAGTGACAGAGAGTGTCAGAGAGTGTCTCAGAGTGTCAGGGAGTGTCTGAGAGAGACTGAGAGTGAGAGAGAGTGTCTGAGAGTGATAGAGAGTGACAGAGTGTATCAGAGAGTGACAGAGAGTGTCAGAGAGTTTCAGTGAGTTTCAGAGAGTGATAGATTGTGTCAGAGAGTGATAGAGTGTGTCTGAGAGTGTCTGAGTGTGTCAGGGAGTGTCTGAGAGAGTCTGAGAGTGATAGAGAGTGCCAGAGAGTGTCTGAAAATGTCTGAGAGTGTCTGAGAGTGTCAGAATGTGATAGAAAGTGTCAGAGAGTGTCTGCCAGTGTCCGAGAGTTTCAGAGAGAGATATAGACTTTCAGAGAGTGCCCGATAGTGTCAGTGTGTGTCAGGCAGTGTCAGAAAGTCATACAGAGTGTCAGAGAGTGATCGAGAGTGATAGAGAGTGATAGAGAGCGTCTGCGAGCATCAGAGAGTGTCAGAGAGTGTCAGAGAGTGTCTGAGAGTGTCAAGGAGACTCAGAAAGTGTCAGGGAGTGTCAGACAGTGATAGAGAGGGTCAGAGAGTGATATAAACATTCAGAGAGTGTCAGAGAGTGTTAGAGAGTGCCAGAGAGTGCCAGAGAGTGCCAGAGAGTGTCTGAGAGTGTCTGAGAGTGTCTGAAAGTGTCAGAGAGTGTCAGGGTGTGTCAGAGTGTATAATAGAGTGTCAGAGAGTGGTAGAGAATGTCAGAGAGTGACATAGAGTGTCTGAGAGATTCTGATTGTGCCTGAGAGTGTCAGAGTGTATCAGACAGTGTCAGAGAGTGATAGAGTGTGTCAGAGAGTGATAGTGAGTATCTGAGAGTGTCTGAGAGTGTCAGAGAGTGATAGAGAGTGCTAGAGAGTGTCACAGAGTGTCAGAGAGTGTCAGAGAGTGACAGAGAGTATCAGAGTGATAGTGAGTCTCTGAGAGTGTCAGAGAGTGTCAGAGAGTGATAGAGAGTGTCAGAGAGTGTCAGCGTGTGATAGAGAGTGTCAGAGAGTGATAGTGAGTGTCTGAGAGTGTCAGAGAGTGATAGAGTGTGTCAGACTGTGTCAGAGAGTGATAGAGAGTGTCAGAGAGTGATAGTGAGTCTCTGAGAGTGTCTGAGAGGGATAGAGAGTGTCAGAGAGTTTCAGAGTGTGATAGAGAGCGTCAGAGAGTGATAGTGAGTGTCAGAGAGTGATTGTGAGTGTCAGAGAGTGATAGTGAGTGTCAGAGAGTGATAGAGAGTGTCAGTGAGTGTCAGAGAGTGATAGAGAGTGATAGAGAGTGTCAGAGAGTGATATGGAGTGATAGAGAGTGTCAGAGAGTGATAGAGAGCGTCAGAGAGTGATAGTGAGTGTCAGAGAGTGATAGTGAGTGTCTGAGAGTGTCAGTGAGTGTCAGAGACTGATAGAGAGTGATAGAGAGTGTCAGAGAGTGATAGAGAGTGTCAGAGAGTGTAAGACAGTGTCAGAGAGTGAAAGTGCGTGTCAGAGAGTGTCAGAGAGTGATAGAGAGTGTCAGAGAGTGATAGTGAGTGTCAGAGAGTATCAGAGAGTGATAGAGAGTATCAGAGAGTGTCAGAGAGTGTCTGTGAGTGTCAGAGTGTGTTAGAGAGTGTCACAGAGTGTGAGAGGGTGTCTGAGAGTGATAGAGAGTGTCAGAGAGTGATACAGAGTGTCAGAGAGTGTCTGAGAGTGTCAGAGTTTATCAGAGAGTTTCAGAGAGTGTCAGAGTGTGTAGAGAGTGTCAGAGAGTGTCTGAGAGTTTCAGAGTGTATCAGAGAGTGTCAGAGATTGTCAGAGAGTGATAGAGAGTGTCAGAGTGTGTCAGAGAGTGATAGAAGTGTCAGAGACTGTCTGAGAGTAATGCAGTGTGTCAGAGAGTGTCTGAGAGTGTCAGAGTGTATCAGAGAGTGTCAGAGAGTGTCAGAGAGTGTCTGAGAGTGTCTGAGAGTGTCAGGGAGTGTCAGAGAGTGTCAGGGAGTGATGGAGAGTGAAAGAGATTGAAAGAGAGTGATAGAGAGTGTCTGAGAGTTTCAGAGTGTATCAGAGAGTGTCAGAGAGTGATAGAGAGTATCAGAGAGTGATAGAGATTTGTAGAGATGTCTGAGGTGTCAGAGAGTGTCAGAGAGTGTCTGAGAGTTTCAGGGAGTGTCAGAGAGTGATGGAGAGTGAAAGAGATTGTCAGACAGAATCTAAGAGTGTCAGGGAGTGATGTGGAGTGTCATAGAGTGATGGACAGCGAAGAGAGTGTCTGAGAGTGATGCAGTGTGTCAGAGAGTGTCTGAGAGTGTCAGAGTGTATCAGAGAGTGTCAGAGTGTGTCACAGAGTGTCTGAGAGTGTCTGAGAGTGTCGGAGAATGTCAGAGAGAGTCAGACAGAGTCAGAGAGTGTCAGAAAGTGATAGAGAGTGTCAGAGAGTCCCAGAGAGTGTCTGAGAGTGTCAGAGAGTGATAGAGATAATGAGAGAGTGTCGGAGAGTGATGGAGAGTGATAGAGAGTGTCTGAGAGTACCTGAGAGTGTCAGAGTGTGTCAGAGAGAGTGTGAGAGTGTCAGAGAGTCTCAGAGAGTGTCAGGGAGTGTCTGAGAGTGTCTGAGAGTGTCTGAGAGTGTCTGAGAGTGTCAGAGAGTGTCAGACAGTGTCAGAGAGTGTTAGAACGTTTCTGAGAGTGTCAGGGAGTGTCTGAGAGTGTCTGAGAGTGTCAGAGAGTGTCAGAGAGTGTCAAGGAATGATTGAATGTGCCTGAGAGTGTCTGATTGTGTCAGATAGTGATAGAAAGTGTCAGAGAGTGTCAGAGTGTGTTGGAGAGTGTCGAACAGTGTCAGCGAGTGATAGAGAGAGTGAGAGAGTGTCTGAGAGGGTGAGAGAGTGATAAAAAGTATCTGAGAGTTTCAGAGAGTGTTAGAAAGTGTCAGAGAGTGCCTGAGAGTGTCAGAGAGTTTGAGAGAGTTATGGAGAGTGATAGAGAGTGTCAGAGAGTGACAGAGAGTGTCAGAGAGTGTCTCAGAGTGTCAGGGAGTGTCTGAGAGAGACTGAGAGTGAGAGAGAGTGTCTGAGAGTGATAGAGAGTGACAGAGTGTATCAGAGAGTGACAGAGAGTGTCAGAGAGTTTCAGTGAGTTTCAGAGAGTGATAGATTGTGTCAGAGAGTGATAGAGTGTGTCTGAGAGTGTCTGAGTGTGTCAGGGAGTGTCTGAGAGAGTCTGAGAGTGATAGAGAGTGCCAGAGAGTGTCTGAAAATGTCTGAGAGTGTCTGAGAGTGTCAGAATGTGATAGAAAGTGTCAGAGAGTGTCTGCCAGTGTCCGAGAGTTTCAGAGAGAGATATAGACTTTCAGAGAGTGCCCGATAGTGTCAGTGTGTGTCAGGCAGTGTCAGAAAGTCATACAGAGTGTCAGAGAGTGATCGAGAGTGATAGAGAGTGATAGAGAGCGTCTGCGAGCATCAGAGAGTGTCAGAGAGTGTCAGAGAGTGTCTGAGAGTGTCAAGGAGACTCAGAAAGTGTCAGGGAGTGTCAGACAGTGATAGAGAGGGTCAGAGAGTGATATAAACATTCAGAGAGTGTCAGAGAGTGTTAGAGAGTGCCAGAGAGTGCCAGAGAGTGCCAGAGAGTGTCTGAGAGTGTCTGAGAGTGTCTGAAAGTGTCAGAGAGTGTCAGGGTGTGTCAGAGTGTATAATAGAGTGTCAGAGAGTGGTAGAGAATGTCAGAGAGTGACATAGAGTGTCTGAGAGATTCTGATTGTGTCTGAGATTGTCAGAGAGTGTCTGAGAGTGATAGAAAGTGTCAGAGAGTGTCAGGGTGTGTCAGAGTGTATAATAGAGTGTCAGAGAGTGGTAGAGAATGTCAGAGAGTGATAGAGAGTGCCAAAGAGTGTCTGATTGTTTCTGAGATTGTCAGAGAGTGTCAGAGAGTGAAACAGAGTGTCAGAGAATGTCAGGGAGTGTCAGTGTGTATCTGAGAGTGTCAGAGAGTGCCAGAGTGTGATAGAGAGAGTCAAAGCGTGGTAGAGAGTTTCAGAGAGTGAAAGAGAGTGTCAGAGAGTGTCAGGGAGTGTCAGCGTGTATCCAAGAGTGTCAGAGAGTGCCAGAGAGTGATAGAGAGAGATAGAGAGAGTCAAAGCGTGGTAGAGAGTTTCAGAGAGTGACAGAGAGTGTCTGAGACTGTCTGAGAGTGTCTGAGAGTGTCAGAGTGTGTCAGTGAGTGTCAGAGAGTGATAGAGAGTGTCAGAGAGTGTCAGAGAGTGATAGTGTGTGAGTGTGTCAGAGTTTATCAGAGAATCTCAGAGATTGTCAGTGAGTGATAGAGAGTGTCAAAGTGTATCAGAGAGTGAAAGAGTGTGTCAGAGAGTGATAGAGTGTGAAAGAGAGTTTCAGAGAGAGTCTGAGAGTGTCAGAGAGTGATGGAAAGTGTCTGAGAGTGTCCGAGAGCGACAGACAGTGTCAGGGTGTATCCGTGAGTGTCAGAGAGTGATAGAGAGTGTCAGAGAGTGATAGAGAGTGTCATCGAGTGATGGAGAGTGTCTGAGAGTGTCAGAGAGTGTCAGAGAGGGTCAGAGTGTGTCAGAGAGTGATAGAGAGTGGCAGAGAGTGATCGAGAGTGTCAGAGAGTGTCAGAGAGTGATAGAGAGTGTCAGAGAGTGTCAGAGAGTGATAGAGAGTGCCGGAGAGTTGCAGAGACTGCCAGAGAGTGTCAGAGGGTGTAAGAGAGTGTCAGCGAGTGTCAGTGTGTGATACAGTGTGTCAGAGTGTGATAGCGTGTGAAAGAGTGTGTCAGAGAGAGTCTGAGAGTGTCAGCGAGTGTCAGAGTGTATCCGAGAGCAACAGAGAGTGTCAGAGATTGTCAGAGTGTGTCAGAGAGTGACTGAGAGTTTCAGAGAGTGTCAGAGAGAGATAGAGAGTGTCAGAGAGTGATATAGAGTGTCAGAGAGTGCGAGAGAGTGCCAGAGAGTGTCAGAGAGTGTCAGAGAGTGATAGAGAGTATCAGAGAGTGTCAGAGAGTGTCTGAGAGTGTCTGTGAGTGTCAGAGTGTGTCAGAGAGTGTCAGAGAGTGATATAGAGTGTCAGAGAGTGTGAGAGGGTGTCTGAGAGTGTCAGAGAGTGATGGAGAGTGACAGAGAGTGTCAGAGAGAGTCTGAGAGTGTCTGAGAGTGATAGAGAGTGATTGAGAGTGTCAGAGAGTGATAGAGTTTGTCAGAGACTTTCTGAGAGTGCCTGAGAGTGTCAGAGACTGTCTGAAAATACGGAAGTATATGGTTGAAGGCTATTTAGATCTTTGGATCAGTAATTGGCTTGCTGAAAGTAGACAGAGGGTGGTGGTTGATGGCAAATGTTCATCCTAGAGTTCTGTTTCTAGTGGTGTACCGCAATCATCTGTTTTGGGGCCACTGCTGTTTGTCATTTTTATAAATGACCTGGATGTGTGTGTGGAAGAGTGGGTTAGTAAATTTGCGGATTACACTCAGGTCGGTGGAGTTGTGGATAGTGCCGAAGGATGTTGTAGGGTGCAGAGGGACATAGATAGGCTGCAGAGCTGGGCTAAGAGATGGCAAATGGAGTTTAATGCGGAAAAGTGTGAGGTGATTCACTTTGGAAGGAGTAACAGGAATGCAGAGTACTGAGCTAATGGGAAGATTCTTGGTAGTGTAGATGAACAGAGACATCTTGGTGTCCAGGTACATAAATCCCTGAAAGTTGCTACCCAGGTTAATGGGGCTGTTAAGAAGGCATATGGTGTGTTAGCTTTTATTAGTAGGGGGATCGAGTTTCGGAACCACGAGGTCATGCTGCAGCTGCACAAAACTCTGGTGAGACCGCACCTGGAGTATTGTGTGCAGTTCTGGTCACCGCATTATCGGAAGGATGTGGAAGCTTTGGAAAGGGTGCAGAGAATATTTTCTAGGATGTTGCCTGGTATGGAGGGAAGGTCTTACGAGGAAAGACTGAGGGACTTGAGGTTGTTTTCGTTGGAGAGAAGGAGGAGGAGAGGTGACTTAATAGAGACATATAAGATAATCAGAGGGTTAGATAGGGTGGGTAGTGAGAGTCTTTTTCCTCGGATGGTGATGGCAAACACGAGGGGACATAGCTTTAAGTTGAGGGGTGATAGATATCGGACAGATGTTAGAGGTAGTTTCATTATTCAGAGAGTAGTAGGGGCGTGCAACGCCCTGCCTGCAACAGTAGTAGACTCGCCAACTTTAAGGGTATTTAAGTGGTCATTGGATAGACATATGGATGAAAATGGAATAGTGTGGGTCAGATGGCTTCACAGGTCGACGCAACATCGAGGGCCAAAGGGCCTGTACTGCGCTGTAATGTTCTAATTCTAATTCAAACGCCTTACTGAAATCCATATACACCACATCCACGGCTTTACCCTCATCCACCTGTTTGTTCACCTTCTCAAAAAACTCAATAAGGTTTGTGAGGCACGACCTACCCGTCACAAAACCGTGCTGACTATCGCTAATGAACTGAATCTTTTCCAGATGATTATAAATCCTATCTCTCATAACCTTTTCCAACATTTTACCCACAACCGAAGTAAGGCTCAAAGGTCTATAATTACCAGGGCTGTCTCTACTCCCCTTCTTCAACAAGGCGACAACACTTGCTATCCTCCAGTCTTCCGGCACTATTCCTGTCGACAATGACGACATAAAGATCAAGGACAAAGGCTTTGCAATCTCCTCCCTGGCTTCCCAGAGAATCCGAGGATAAATCTGGCTCAGGGGACTTATCTATTTTCACACTTTCCAAAATTGCTAACAGCTCCTCCTTGTGAACCTCAATCCAATCTAGCCTAGTAGTCTTTATCTCAGTATTCTCCTCGACAACATTTTCTTTCTCTACTGTAAATACTGACGAAAAATATTCATTTAACGCTTCCCCTATCTCCTCTGATTCCACACACAACTTCCCACTACTATCCTTGATTGGCCCTAATCTAACTCTAGTCATTCTTTTATTCCTGATATACCTATAGAAAGCCTTAGGGATTTCCTTGATCCTATCTGCCAATGACTTCTCGTGTCCTCTCCTCTCTCTTCTTAGCTCTCCCTTTAGATCCTTCCTGGCTAGCTTGTAACTCTCAAGCGCCCTAACTGAGCCTTCACGTCTCATCCTAACATAAGCCTTCTTCTTCCTCTTGACAAGCGCTTCAACTTCTTCAGTGAACCACGGCTCCCTCGCCCGACAACTTCCTCCCTGCCTGACAGGTACATACTTATCAAGGACACGCAGTAGCTGCTCCTTGAATAAGCTCCACATTTCGATGGTGCCCATCCCCTGCAGTTCCCTTCCCCATCCTACGCATCCTAAATCTTGCCTAATCGCATCATAATTTCCTTTCCCCCAGCTATAATTCTTGCCCTGCTGTATATACCTGTCCCTGCCCATCGCTAAGGTCAACCTAACCGAATTGTGATCACTATCACCAAAGGCACAGTGGCGCAGTGGTCAGCACCACAGCTCCAGCGACCAGGGTTCAATTCTGGGTACTGCCTGTGTGGAGTTTGCATTTTCTCCCTGTGTCTGCGTGGGTTTTCTCCGGGTGCTCCGGTTTCCTCCCACAAGCCAAAAGACTTGCAGGTTGGTAGGTAAATTGGCCATTGTAAATTGCCCCTAGTATAGGTCGGTGGTAGGGAAATATAGGGACAGGTGGGGATGTGGTGGGAATATGGGGATTGGTGTCGGATTAGTATAAAATGGGTGGTTGATGGTCGGCACAGACTCGGTGGGCCGAAGGGCCTGTTTCAGTGCTGTATCTCTAAACTAAACATCTAAATCTAACAGCTGGCCGAGTTCATTACCCAGTACCAAATCCAATGTGGCATCGCCCCTGGTTGGCCAGTCTACATACTGTGTCAGAAAACCCTCCTGCACACACTGGACAAAAACTGACCCTTCTAAAGTACTCGAACTTTCCAGTCAATATTTGGAAAGTTAAAGTCCCCCATAACAACTACCCTGTTACTCTCGCTCCTGTCGAGAATCATCTTCGCTATCCTTTCCTCGACATCTCTGGAACTATTCGGAGGTCTATAGAAGACTCCCAACAGGGTGACCTCTCCTCTCCTGTTTCTAACCTCGGCCCATACTACCTCAGTAGACGAGTCCTCAAACGTCCTTTCTGCGGCCGTAATACTCTCCTCGATTATCAATACTCACTACTCTCAACATCCTGTACAATGGAACTACAATTTAGGTTCCCAAACAGCTGCTGAATTATTTTAAGCCCCCCCGAAGAGCACTAGCAAATCTGCCCCCCAGGATATTGGTACCCCTCTGGTTCAGGTGAAGACCATCCTGTTTGTAAAGGTCCCACCTACCCCAGAAAGAGCCCCAATTATCCAGGAAACCAAAACCCTCCCTCCTACACCATCCCTGCAGCCACGTGTTCAACTCCTCTCTCTCCCTATTCCTCGCTTCGCTAGCACGTGGCACGGGCAACAACCCAGAGATAACAACTCTGTTTGTTCTCGCTCGAAGCTTCCACCCTAGCTCCCTGAATTTCTGCCTTAAATCCCCATCTCTCTTCCTACCTATGTCGTCGGTGCCTATGTGGACCACGACTTGGGGCTGCTCCCCCTCCCCCTTAAGGATCCCAAAAACACGATCCGAGACATCACGAACCTGGGAGGCAACACACCAACCATGAGTCTCTCTCGTTCCCACAGAACCTCCTATCTGTTCCCCTAACTATGGAGTCCCCAATGACTAATGCTCTGCTCCTCTTCCCCCTTCCCTTCTGAGCAACAGGGACAGACTCTGTGCCAGAGACCTGTACCCCATTGCTTACCCCTGGTAAGTCGTCCCCCCCAACAGTATCCAAAACGGTATACCTGTTGTTGAGGGAAACGGCCACAGGGGATCCCTGCACTGCCTGCTGGTTCCCTCTCCTTCTTCCCCTGACGGTAACCCATCTACCTACTTCTTTTACCTGAGGTGTGACTACCTCCCTATAACTCCTGTCAATAACCCCCTCCGCCTCCCGAATGATCCGAAGTTCATCCAGCTCCAGTTCCCTAACGCGGTTCTCGAGGAGTTGGAGTTGGGTGCACTTCCCGTAGGTGCAGTCAGCAGGGACACAAAAGCAACTGCCCAAATATGTAACCTCACTTTCCCAGCAGTCCCGCGTGCGCTCCGCCTACACACGAGAAATGGCTTCCGATTTCTTGGCACACTTTTCAAAGCTCAGCTCCCGCTGTTCTCTCTCTGGCTCTGTGGCTTCCGATTTCTTGGCACGCTTTTGAAATCTCTGCTGCCGCTGTTCTCTCGCTCTCTCTCTGTGACATCCGATTTCTTGGCGCGCTTTTCCAAGCTCAGCTCCCGCTGTTCTCTCTCTCTCTCTCTCTCTCTCTGTGGCTTCCGATTTCTTGGCGCGCTTTTCAAACCTCTGCTGCCGCTGTTCTCTCTCTCTCTGTGACATCCGATTTTTTGGCGCGCTTTTCAAAGCTTTGCTCCCGCTGTTCTTTCTCTCTCTCTCTCTCTCTCTGTGACATCCGATTTCTTGGCGCGCTTTTCGAAGCTCAGCTCCCGCTGTTCTCTCTCTCTCTCTCTCTCTGTGGCATCCGATTTCTTGGCACGCTTTTCTAAGCTCAGCTCCCGCTGTTCTCTCCATCTCTCTGTGACATCCGATTTCTTGGCGCGCTTTTCAAAGCTTTGCTCCCGCTGTTCTCTCTCTCTCTCTCTCTCTGTGTGGCTTCCGATTTCTTGGCGCACTTTTCAAATCTGTGCTGCCGCTGTTCTCCCTCTCTCTCTCTCTGTGGCTTCCCATTTCTTGGTGCGCTTTTCAAAGCTCTGCTCCCGCTGTTCTCTCTCTCTCTCTCTCTGTGGCTTGCGACTTCTTGACGCACATTTCAAAGCTCTGCTCCCGCTGTTCTCTCTCTCCCTGTGACAGAGAGTGTGAGAGAGAGTCAGAGAGAGTCAGAGAGAATCAGAGAGTGTCTGAGAGTGTCAGAAAAAGACTGAGAGAGATACAGAGTGATAGTGATACGGAGTGTCAGAGAGTGTCTGAGAGTGTCAAAGAGTGCCAGAGAGTGTCAGAGAGTGACAGAGAGTGATAGAGAGTGTCAGAGAGCGTCTGAGAGGGTCAGGGATTGTCTGAGAGAGATAGAGAGTGCCAGAGAGTGTCAGAGAGTGTCAGAAAGTGATAGAAAGTGTCAGAGAGTGTCTGCGAGTGTCAGAGAGTTTCAGAGAGTGACAGAGAGTTTCAGAGAGTGCCTGAGAGTGTCAGAGTGTGTCAGACAGAGTCAGAGAGTGATAGAGAGTGTCACAGTGTCAGAGAGTGATATAAACATTCAGAGAGTGTCAGAGAGGGTCAGAGAGGGTCCGAGAGGGTCAGATAGCGTCAGAGAGTGTGAGAGAGTGTCAGAGAGTGTCAGAGAGTGTCAAAGAGTTTGAGAGTGTCAGAGAGTGTGAAAGTGTCAGAGAGTGTTAGAGAGTGATAGAGAGTGGCAGAGAGTGTCTGAAAGTGTCAGAGAGTGTCAGAGGGTGATAGAGAGTGTCAGAGAGTGTCAGAGAGTGTCTGAGTGTGTCTGAGATTGTCAGAGAGTGTCAGAGAGTGTCAGAGAGTGAGAGAGAGTGCCAGAGAGTGATAGAGAGTGTCAGAGAGGGTCCGAGAGTGTGAGAGTGTCAGAGAGTGTGAGAGTGTCAGAGAGTGTCAGAGAGTGACAGAGAGTGATAGAGAGTGGCAGAGAGTGTCTGAAAGTGTCAGCGAGTGATAGAGAGTGGCAGAGAATGTCTGAAAGTGTCAGAGAGTGTCAGAGAGTGATAGTGAGTGGCAGAGAGTGTCTGAAAGTGTGAGAGAGTGTCAGAGAGTGATATTGAGTGTCAGCGAGTATCTTTGTGGGTCTGAGAGTGTCAGAGAGGGTCAGAGAGTGATAGAGAGGGTCAGAGACTGTCAGAGAGTGTCAGAGAGTGTCAGAGAGTGATCGAGAGTGGCAGAGAGTGTCTGAAAGTGTCAGAGAGTGAGAGAGAGTGTCAGAGAGTGTCTGAGTGTGTCTGAGAATGTCAGAGAGTGTCAGAGAGTGATAGAGAGTGTCAGAGAGTGTCAGAGAGTGTCAGAGTGTATCAGAGAGTATCAGAGAGTGTCAGAGAGTGTCAGAGAGTGATGGAGAGTGTCTGAGACTGTCTGAGAGTGTCAGATTGAGTCAGAGAGTGATAGAGAGTTTCAGAGAGTGTCTGAGAGGGTTAGAGTGTATCAGAGAGTGTCAGAGAGTGAATGAGAGTGGTAGAGAGTGTCTGAGTGTGTCAGAGAGTGTCTGAGAGTGTCAGAGTGTATCAGAGAGTGTCAGAGAGTGATAGAGAGTGTCAGAGAGTGTCTGAGAGTGCCAGAGTGTATCAGAGAGTGGTAGAGAGTGTCAGAGAGTGATAGAGTGTGCCAGAGAGTGTCTGAGAGGGTCAGAGAGTGTGAAAGAGTGTCAGAGAGTGTCAGAGAGTGTGAAAGAGTGTCAGAGAGTGTGAAAGAGTGTCAGAGAGCGTCAGAGAGTGTGCGAGTGTCAGAGAGTGTCAGAGAGTGATAGAGAGTGGCTGAGAGTGATAGAGAGTGATAGAGAGTGTCAGAGAGTGTCAGAGAGTGTCAGAGAGTGGTTGAGAGTGATTGAGAGTGATTGAGAATGATTCACAGTGATCGAGAGTGTCAGAGAGTGATAGAGTGTGCCAGAGAGTGTCTGAGATTGTCAGAGAGGGTCAGAGAGGGTCAGAGTGTGTCAGAGAGTGTGAAAGAGTGTCAGAGAGTGGCAGAGAGTGTGCGAGTGTCAGAGAGTGTCAGAGAGTGATAGAGAGTGTCAGAGAGAGTCTGAAATTGTCAGAGAGTGTCTGAGAGTGATAGAGAGTGTCGGAGAGTGTCAGAGAGTGTCAGAGAGTGATAGAGAGTGATAGAAAGTGTCAGAGAGTGTCTGCGAGTGTCAGAGAGTTTCAGAGAGTGATAGAGAGTTTCAGAGAGTGCCTGAGAGTGTCAGAAGGTGTCAGACAGAGTCAGAGAGTGATAGAGAGTGTCACAGTGTCAGAGAGTGATATAAACTTTCAGAGAGTTTCAGAGAGGGTCCGAGAGGGACAGAGAGAGTCAGAGAGTGTGAGAGAGTGTGAGAGAGTGTCAGAGAGTGTCAAAGAGTTTGAGAGTGTCAGAGGGTGATAGAGAGTGGCAGAGAGTGTCTGAAAGTGTCAGAGAGTGTCAGAAGGTGATCGAGAGTGTCAGAGATTGTCAGAGAGTGTCAGAGAGTGTCAGAGAGTGATAGAGAGTGTTAGAGAGTGTCAGAGAGTGTCAGAGAGTGTGAGAGTGTCAGAGAGTGTCAGAGAGTGTCAGAGAGTGTCAGAGAGTGTCAGAGAGTGACAGCGAGTGATAGAGAGTTGCAGAGAGTGTCTGAAAGTGTCAGCGAGTGATAGAGTGGCAGAGAATGTCTGAAAGTGTCAGAGAGTGTCAGAGAGTGATAGTGAGTGGCAGAGAGTGTCTGAAAGTGTCAGAGAGTGTCAGAGAGTGATATGGAGTGTCAGCGAGTATCTTTGTGGGTCTGAGAGTGTCAGAGAGGGTCAGAGAGTGATAGAGAGGGTCAGAGACTGTCAGAGAGTGTCAGAGAGTGTCAGAGAGTGATAGAGAGTGGCAGAGAGTGTCTGAAAGTGTCAGAGAGTGTCAGAGAGTGAGAGAGAGTGTCAGAGAGTGTCTGAGTGTGTCTGAGAATGTCAGAGAGTGTCGGAGAGTGATAGAGAGTGCCAGAGAGTGTCAGAGAGTGTCAGAGTGTATCAGAGAGTATCAGAGAGTGTCAGAGAGTGATAGAGAGTGTCTGAGACTGTCTGAGAGTGTCAGATTGAGTCAGAGAGTGATAGAGAGTTTCAGAGAGTGTCTGAGAGGGTTAGAGTGTATCAGAGTGTGTCAGAGAGTGTCTGAGAGTGATAGAGTGTATCAGAGAGTGTCAGAGAGTGATAGAGAGTGTCAGAGAGTGATAGTGTGCCAGAGAGTGTCTGAGAGTGTCAGAGAGGGTCAGAGAGGGTCAGAGAGTGTCAGAGAGTGTGAAAGAGTGTCAGAGAGTGTGAAAGAGTGTCAGAGAGTGTCAGAGAGTGTGCGAGTGTCAGAGAGTGTCAGAGAGTGATAGAGAGTGGCTGAGAGTGATAGAGAGTGATAGAGAGTGTCAGAGAGTGTCAGAGAGTGTCAGAGAGTGATTGAGAGTGATTGAGAGTGATTGAGAATGATTCACAGTGATCGATAGTGTCAGAGAGTGTCTGAGAGTGTCAGAGAGGGTCAGAGAGGGTCAGAGAGTGTCAGAGAGTGTGAAAGAGTGTCAGAGAGTGGCAGAGAGTGTGCGAGTGTCAGAGAGTGTCAGAGAGTGATAGAGAGTGTCAGAGGGAGTCTGAAAGTGTCAGAGAGTGACAGAGAGTGTCAGAGAGTGACAGAGAGTGTCAGACAGTGTCAGAGAGTGGTAGAGAGTGTCAGAGAGAGATAGAGAGTTACAGAGAGTGTCAGAGAGTGTCAGAGAGTGATAGTGAATGTCAGAGGGTGATAGAGAGTGTCTGAGAGTGATAGAGACTGTCAGAGAGTGATAGTGAGTGTCAGAGAGTGTCAGAGATAGATAGAGAGTGTCAGAGAGTGATAGTGAGTGTCAGAGAGTATCAGAGAGTGATAGTGAGTGTCAGAGAGTAATCGAGTTTGTCAGAGAGTGATAGAGAGTGTCAGAGAGTGTCAGAGAGTGATAGTGAGAGTGTCAGAGAGTGGCAGAGAGTGGTAGTGAGTGTTAGAGGGTGTCAGAGACTGTCAGAGAGTGATAGGGAGTGTGAAAGAGTGTCAGAGAGTGGCAGAGAGTGTGCGAGTGTCAGAGAGTGTCAGAGAGTGATAGAGAGTGTCAGAGAGAGTCTGAAAGTGTCAGAGAGTGACAGAGAGTGTCAGAGAGTGACAGAGAGTGTCAGGCAGTGTCAGAGAGTGGTAGAGAGTGTCAGAGAGAGATAGAGAGTTACAGAGAGTGACAGAGAGTGTCAGACAGTGTCAGAGAGTGGTAGAGAGTGTCAGAGAGAGATAGAGAGTTACAGAGAGTGTCAGAGAGTGTCAGAGAGTGATAGTGAATGACAGAGGGTGATAGTGAGTGTCTGAGAGTGTCTGAGAGTGATAGAGAGTGTCTGAGAGTGATAGAGACTGTCAGAGAGTGATAGTGAGTGTCAGAGAGTGTCTGAGAGTGTCAGAGAGGGTCAGAGAGGGTCAGAGAGTGTCAGAGAGTGTGAAAGAGTGTCAGCGAGTGGCAGAGAGTGTGCGAGTGTCAGAGAGTGATAGAGAGTGTCAGAGAGAGTCTGAAAGTGTCAGAGAGTGACAGAGAGTGTCAGAGATTGACAGAGAGTGTCAGACAGTGTCAGAGAGTGGTAGAGAGTGTCAGAGAGAGATAGAGAGTTACAGAGAGTGTCAGAGAGTGTCAGAGAGTAATATTGAATGTCAGAGGGTTATAGTGAGTGTCTGAGAGTGTCTGAGAGTGATAGAGAGTGTCTGAGAGTGATAGAGACTGTCAGAGAGTGATAGTGAGTGTCAGAGAGTGTCAGAGATAGATAGAGAGTGTCAGAGAGTGATAGTGAGTGTCAGAGAGTATCAGAGAGTGATAGTGTGTGTCAGAGAGTAATCGAGTTTGTCAGAGAGTGATAGAGAGTGTCAGAGAGTGATAGTGAGAGTGTCAGAGAGTGTCAGAGAGTGGTAGTGAGTGTTAGAGAGTGTCAGAGACTGTCAGAGAGTGATAGGGAGTGTCAGAGAGTGATAGAGAGTGTCAGAGAGTGTCAGAGAGTGTGAGAGAGTGTCAGAGAGTGATAGAGTGCCAGAGAGTGTCAGAGATTGATAGAGAGTGTCAAAGAGTGATAGTGAGTGCCAGTGAGTGTCAGAGAGTGTCAGAGAGTGATAGAGAGTGTCAGAGAGTGATAGTGAGTGCCAGTGAGTGTCAGAGAGTGTCAGAGTGTGATAGAGAGTGTCACAGAGTGATATTGAGTGTCAGAGAGTATCAGAGAGTGATAGTGAGCGTCAGAGAGTATCAGAGAGTGATAGTGAGTGTCTGAGAGTGTCAGAGATTGATAGAGAGTGTCAGAGAGTGATAGAGAATGTCAGAGAGTGATAGTGAGTGCCAGTGAGTGTCAGAGAGTGTCAGAGAGTGTCAGAGAGTGACAGAGAGTATCAGACAGTGTCAGAGAGTGGTAGAGAGTGTCAGAGAGGTATTGAGAGTTTCAGAGAGAGTCAGAGAGTGTCAGAGAGTGATAGTGAGTGTCTGAGAGTGTCAGAGAGTGTCAGAGAGTGTCAGAGAGTGACAGAGAGTATCAGACAGTGTCAGAGAGTGGTAGAGAGTGTCAGAGAGAGATAGAGAGTTTCAGAGAGTGTCAGAGGGTGTCAGAGAGTGTCAGAGAGTGATAGTGAGTGTCTGAGAGTGTCAGAGAGTGTCAGAGAGTGTCAGAGAGTGACAGAGAGTGTCAGACAGTGTCAGAGAGTGGTAGAGAGTGTCAGAGAGAGATGGAGAGTTTCAGAGAGTGTCAGAGAGTGTCAGAGAGTGATAGTGAATGTCAGAGAGTGATAGTGAGTGTCTGAGATTGTCAGAGATTGATAGAGAGTGTCAGAGAGTGATAGAGAGTGTCAGAGAGTGATAGTGAGTGCCAGAGAGTGTCAGAGATTGTCAGAGAGTGATAGAGAGTGTCAGAGAGTGATATTGAGTGTCAGAGAGTATCAGAGAGTGATCATGAGCGTCAGAGAGTATCAGAGAGTGATAGTGAGTGTCTGAGAGTGTCAGAGATTGTCAGAGATTGATAGAGAGTGTCAGAGAGTGATCGAGAGTGTCAGAGCGTGATAGTGAGTGCCAGAGAGTGTCAGAGATTGTCAGAGAGTGATAGAGAGTGTCAGAGAGTGATATTGAGTGTCAGAGAGTATCAGAGAGTGATCGTGAGCATCAGAGAGTATCAGAGAGTGATAGTGAGTGTCTGAGAGTGTCAGAGAGTGTCAGAGAGTGACAGCGAGTGTCAGACAGTGTCAGAGAGTGGTAGAGAGTGTCAGAGAGAGATAGAGAGTTTCAGAGAGTGTCAGCGAGTGTCAGCGAGTGTCAGAGAGTGATCGTGAGTGTCTGAGAGTGTCAGAGAGTGTCAGAGAGTGGTAGAGAGTGATAGTGAATGACAGAGGGTGATAGTGAGTGTCTGAGAGTGTCTGAGAGTGATAGAGAGTGTCTGAGAGTGATAGAGACTGTCAGAGAGTGATAGTGAGTGTCAGAGAGTGTCTGAGAGTGTCAGAGAGGGTCAGAGAGGGTCAGAGAGTGTCAGAGAGTGTGAAAGAGTGTCAGCGAGTGGCAGAGAGTGTGCGAGTGTCAGAGAGTGATAGAGAGTGTCAGAGAGAGTCTGAAAGTGTCAGAGAGTGACAGAGAGTGTCAGAGAGTGACAGAGAGTGTCAGACAGTGTCAGAGAGTGGTAGAGAGTGTCAGAGAGAGATAGAGAGTTACAGAGAGTGTCAGAGAGTGTCAGAGAGTGTTATTGAATGTCAGAGGGTTATAGTGAGTGTCTGAGAGTGTCTGAGAGTGATAGAGAGTGTCTGAGAGTGATAGAGACTGTCAGAGAGTGATAGTGAGTGTCAGAGAGTGTCAGAGATAGATAGAGAGTGTCAGAGAGTGGTAGTGAGTGTCAGAGAGTATCAGAGAGTGATAGTGAGTGTCAGAGAGTAATCGAGTTTGTCAGAGAGTGATAGAGAGTGTCAGAGAGTGTCAGAGAGTGATAGTGAGAGTGTCAGAGAGTGTCAGAGAGTGGTAGTGAGTGTTAGAGAGTGTCAGAGACTGTCAGAGAGTGATAGGGAGTGTCAGAGAGTGATAGAGACTGTCAGAGAGTGTCAGAGAGTGTGAGAGAGTGTCAGAGAGTGATAGAGTGCCAGAGAGTGTCAGAGAGTGATAGAGAGTGTCAAAGAGTGATAGTGAGTGCCAGTGAGTGTCAGAGAGTGTCAGAGAGTGATAGAGAGTGTCAGAGAGTGATAGTGAGTGCCAGTGAGTGTCAGAGAGTGTCAGAGTGTGATAGAGAGTGTCACAGAGTATCAGAGAGTGATAGTGAGTGTCTGAGAGTGTCAGAGATTGATAGAGAGTGTCAGAGAGTGATAGAGAATGTCAGAGAGTGATAGTGAGTGCCAGTGAGTGTCAGAGAATGTCAGAGAGTGTCAGAGAGTGACAGAGAGTATCAGACAGTGTCAGAGAGTGGTAGAGAGTGTCAGAGAGGTATTGAGAGTTTCAGAGAGAGTCAGAGAGTGTCAGAGAGTGATAGTGAGTGTCTGAGAGTGTCAGAGAGTGTCAGAGAGTGACAGAGAGTATCAGACAGTGTCAGAGAGTGGTAGAGAGTGTCAGAGAGAGATAGAGAGTTTCAGAGAGTGTCAGAGGGTGTCAGAGAGTGTCAGAGAGTGATAGTGAGTGTCTGAGAGTGTCTGAGAGTGTCAGAGAGTGTCAGAGAGTGTCAGAGAGTGACAGAGAGTGTCAGACAGTGTCAGAGAGTGGTAGAGAGTGTCAGAGAGAGATGGAGAGTTTCAGAGAGTGTCAGAGAGTGTCAGAGAGTGATAGTGAATGTCAGAGAGTGATAGTGAGTGTCTGAGATTGTCAGAGATTGATAGAGAGTGTCAGAGAGTGATAGAGAGTGTCAGAGAGTGATAGTGAGTGCCAGAGAGTGTCAGAGATTGTCAGAGAGTGATAGAGAGTGTCAGAGAGTGATATTGAGTGTCAGAGAGTATCAGAGAGTGATCATGAGCGTCAGAGAGTATCAGAGAGTGATAGTGAGTGTCTGAGAGTGTCAGAGATTGTCAGAGATTGATAGAGAGTGTCAGAGAGTGATCGAGAGTGTCAGAGCGTGATAGTGAGTGCCAGAGAGTGTCAGAGATTGTCAGAGAGTGATAGAGAGTGTCAGAGAGTGATATTGAGTGTCAGAGAGTATCAGAGAGTGATCGTGAGCATCAGAGAGTATCAGAGAGTGATAGTGAGTGTCTGAGAGTGTCAGAGAGTGTCAGAGAGTGACAGCGAGTGTCAGACAGTGTCAGAGAGTGGTAGAGAGTGTCAGAGAGAGATAGAGAGTTTCAGAGAGTGTCAGCGAGTGTCAGCGAGTGTCAGAGAGTGATCGTGAGTGTCTGAGAGTGTCAGAGAGTGTCAGAGAGTGGTAGAGAGTGTCAGAGAGAGATAGAGAGTTTCAGAGAGTGTCAGAGAGTGATAGAGAGTGATAGAGAGTGTCAGATAGTGATATTGAGTATCAGAGAGTATCAGAGAGTGATCGTGAGCGTCAGAGAGTATCAGAGAGTGATAGTGAGTGTCTGAGAGTGTCAGAGAGTGTCAGAGAGTGACAGCGAGTGTCAGACAGTGTCAGAGAGTGGTAGAGAGTGTCAGAGAGAGATAGAGAGTTTCAGAGAGTGTCAGCGAGTGTCAGAGAGTGATAGTGAGTGTCTGAGAGTGTCTGAGAGTGTCAGAGAGTGTCAGAGAGTGTCAGAGAGTGACAGAGAGTGTCAGACAGTGTCAGAGAGTGGTAGAGAGTGTCAGAGAGAGATAGAGAGCTTCAGAGAGTGGCAGAGAGTGTCTGAAAGTGTCAGAGAGTGTCAGAGAGTGAGAGAGAGTGTCAGAGAGTGTCTGAGTGTGTCTGAGAATGTCAGAGAGTGTCGGAGAGTGATAGAGAGTGCCAGAGAGTGTCAGAGAGTGTCAGAGTGTATCAGAGAGTATCAGAGAGTGTCAGAGAGTGATAGAGAGTGTCTGAGACTGTCTGAGAGTGTCAGATTGAGTCAGAGAGTGATAGAGAGTTTCAGAGAGTGTCTGAGAGGGTTAGAGTGTATCAGAGTGTGTCAGAGAGTGTCTGAGAGTGTCAGAGTGTATCAGAGAGTGTCAGAGAGTGATAGAGAGTGTCAGAGAGTGTCTGAGAGTGATAGAGTGGATCAGAGAGTGTCAGAGAGTGATAGAGAGTGTCAGAGAGTGATAGTGTGCCAGAGAGTGTCTGAGAGTGTCAGAGAGGGTCAGAGAGGGTCAGAGAGTGTCAGAGAGTGTGAAAGAGTGTCAGAGAGTGTGAAAGAGTGTTAGAGAGTGTCAGAGAGTGTGCGAGTGTCAGAGAGTGTCAGAGAGTGATAGAGAGTGGCTGAGAGTGATAGAGAGTGATAGAGAGTGTCAGAGAGTGTCAGAGAGTGTCAGAGAGTGATTGAGAGTGATTGAGAGTGATTGAGAATGATTCACAGTGTTCGAGAGTGTCAGAGAGTGTCTGAGAGTGTCAGAGAGGGTCAGAGAGTGTCAGAGAGTGTGAAAGAGTGTCAGAGAGTGGCAGAGAGTGTGCGAGTGTCAGAGAGTGTCAGAGAGTGATAGAGAGTGTCAGAGATAGTCTGAAAGTGTCAGAGAGTGACAGAGAGTGTCAGAGAGTGACAGAGAGTGTCAGACAGTGTCAGAGAGTGGTAGAGAGTGTCAGAGAGAGATAGAGAGTTACAGAGAGTGTCAGAGAGTGTCAGAGAGTGATAGTGAATGTCAGAGGGTGATAGAGAGTGTCTGAGAGTGATAGAGACTGTCAGAGAGTGATAGTGAGTGTCAGAGAGTGTCAGAGATAGATAGAGAGTGTCAGAGAGTGATAGTGAGTGTCAGAGAGTATCAGAGAGTGATAGTGAGTGTCAGAGAGTAATCGAGTTTGTCAGAGAGTGATAGAGAGTGGCAGAGAGTGTCAGAGAGTGATAGTGAGAGTGTCAGAGAGTGTCAGAGAGTGGTAGTGAGTGTTAGAGAGTGTCAGAGACTGTCAGAGAGTGATAGGGAGTGTCAGAGAGTGATAGAGAGTGTCAGAGAGTGTCAGAGAGTGTGAGAGAGTGTCAGAGAGTGATAGAGTGCCAGAGAGTGTCAGAGAGTGATAGAGAGTGTCAAAGAGTGATAGTGAGTGCCAGTGAGTGTCAGAGAGTGTCAGAGAGTGATAGAGAGTGTCAGAGAGTGATAGTGAGTGCCAGTGAGTGTCAGAGAGTGTCAGAGTGTGATAGAGAGTGTCACAGAGTGATATTGAGTGTCAGAGAGTATCAGAGAGTGATAGTGAGCGTCAGAGAGTATCAGAGAGTGATAGTGAGTGTCTGAGAGTGTCAGAGATTGATAGAGAGAGTCAGAGAGTGATAGAGAATGTCAGAGAGTGATAGTGAGTGCCAGTGAGTGTCAGAGAGTGTCAGAGAGTGTCAGAGAGTGACAGAGAGTATCAGACAGTGTCAGAGAGTGGTAGAGAGTGTCAGAGAGGTATTGAGAGTTTCAGAGAGAGTCAGAGAGTGTCAGAGAGTGATAGTGAGTGTCAGAGAGTGTCAGAGAGTGTCAGAGAGTGACAGAGAGTATCAGACAGTGTCAGAGAGTGGTAGAGAGTGTCAGAGAGAGATAGAGAGTTTCAGAGAGTGTCAGAGGGTGTCAGAGAGTGTCAGAGAGTGATAGTGAGTGTCTGAGAGTGTCTGAGAGTGTCAGAGAGTGTCAGAGAGTGTCAGAGAGTGACAGAGAGTGTCAGACAGTGTCAGAGAGTGGTAGAGAGTGTCAGAGAGAGATGGAGAGTTTCAGAGAGTGTCAGAGAGTGTCAGAGAGTGATAGTGAATGTCAGAGAGTGATAGTGAGTGTCTGAGATTGTCAGAGATTGATAGAGAGTGTCAGAGAGTGATAGAGAGTGTCAGAGAGTGATAGTGAGTGCCAGAGAGTGTCAGAGATTGTCAGAGAGTGATAGAGAGTGTCAGAGAGTGATATTGAGTGTCAGAGAGTATCAGAGAGTGATCATGAGCGTCAGAGAGTATCAGAGAGTGAGAGTGAGTGTCTGAGAGTGTCAGAGATTGTCAGAGATTGATAGAGAGTGTCAGAGAGTGATCGAGAGTGTCAGAGCGTGATAGTGAGTGCCAGAGAGTGTCAGAGATTGTCAGAGAGTGATAGAGAGTGTCAGAGAGTGATATTGAGTGTCAGAGAGTATCAGAGAGTGATCGTGAGCATCAGAGAGTATCAGAGAGTGATAGTGAGTGTCTGAGAGTGTCAGAGAGTGTCAGAGAGTGACAGCGAGTGTCAGACAGTGTCAGAGAGTGGTAGAGAGTGTCAGAGAGAGATAGAGAGTTTCAGAGAGTGTCAGTGAGTGTCAGCGAGTGTCAGAGAGTGATCGTGAGTGTCTGAGAGTGTCAGAGAGTGTCAGAGAGTGGTAGAGAGTGTCAGAGAGAGATAGAGAGTTTCAGAGAGTGTCAGAGAGTGATAGAGAGTGTCAGATAGTGATATTGAGTATCAGAGAGTATCAGAGAGTGATCGTGAGCGTCAGAGAGTATCAGAGAGTGATAGTGAGTGTCTGAGAGTGTCAGAGAGTGTCAGACAGTGACAGCGAGTGTCAGACAGTGTCAGAGAGTGGTAGAGAGTGTCAGAGAGAGATAGAGAGTTTCAGAGAGTGTCAGCGAGTGTCAGAGAGTGATAGTGAGTGTCTGAGAGTGTCTGAGAGTGTCAGAGAGTGTCAGAGAGTGTCAGAGAGTGACAGAGAGTGTCAGACAGTGTCAGAGAGTGGTAGTGAGCGTCAGAGAGTTTCTGAGAGTGATAGTGAGTGTCTGAGAGTGTCAGAGATTGATAGAGAGTGTCAGAGAGTGATAGAGAATGTCAGAGAGTGATAGTGAGTGCCAGTGAGTGTCAGAGAGTGTCAGAGAGTGTCAGAGAGTGACAGAGAGTATCAGACAGTGTCAGAGAGTGGTAGAGAGTGTCAGAGAGGTATTGAGAGTTTCAGAGAGAGTCAGAGAGTGTCAGAGAGTGATAGTGAGTGTCTGAGAGTGTCAGAGAGTGTCAGAGAGTGTCAGAGAGTGACAGAGAGTATCAGACAGTGTCAGAGAGTGGTAGAGAGTGTCAGAGAGAGATAGAGAGTTTCAGAGAGTGTCAGAGGGTGTCAGAGAGTGTCAGAGAGTGATAGTGAGTGTCTGAGAGTGTCTGAGAGTGTCAGAGAGTGTCAGAGAGTGTCAGAGAGTGACAGAGAGTGTCAGACAGTGTCAGAGAGTGGTAGAGAGAGTCAGAGAGAGATGAAGAGTTTCAGAGAGTGTCAGAGAGTGTCAGAGAGTGATAGTGAATGTCAGAGAGTGATAGTGAGTGTCTGAGATTGTCAGAGATTGATAGAGAGTGTCAGAGAGTGATAGAGAGTGTCAGAGAGTGATAGTGAGTGCCAGAGAGTGTCAGAGATTGTCAGAGAGTGATAGAGAGTGTCAGAGAGTGATATTGAGTGTCAGAGTGTATCAGAGAGTGATCATGAGCGTCAGAGAGTATCAGAGAGTGAGAGTGAGTGTCTGAGAGTGTCAGAGATTGTCAGAGATTGATAGAGAGTGTCAGAGAGTGATCGAGAGTGTCAGAGCGTGATAGTGAGTGCCAGAGAGTGTCAGAGATTGTCAGAGAGTGATAGAGAGTGTCAGAGAGTGATATTGAGTGTCAGAGAGTATCAGAGAGTGATCGTGAGCATCAGAGAGTATCAGAGAGTGATAGTGAGTGTCTGAGAGTGTCAGAGAGTGTCAGAGAGTGACAGCGAGTGTCAGACAGTGTCAGAGAGTGGTAGAGAGTGTCAGAGAGAGATAGAGAGTTTCAGAGAGTGTCAGTGAGTGTCAGCGAGTGTCAGAGAGTGATCGTGAGTGTCTGAGAGTGTCAGAGAGTGTCAGAGAGTGGTAGAGAGTGTCAGAGAGAGATAGAGAGTTTCAGAGAGTGTCAGAGAGTGATAGAGAGTGTCAGATAGTGATATTGAGTATCAGAGAGTATCAGAGAGTGATCGTGAGCGTCAGAGAGTATCAGAGAGTGATAGTGAGTGTCTGAGAGTGTCAGAGAGTGTCAGACAGTGACAGCGAGTGTCAGACAGTGTCAGAGAGTGGTAGAGAGTGTCAGAGAGAGATAGAGAGTTTCAGAGAGTGACAGCGAGTGTCAGAGAGTGATAGTGAGTGTCTGAGAGTGTCTGAGAGTGTCAGAGAGTGTCAGAGAGTGTCAGAGAGTGACAGAGAGTGTCAGACAGTGTCAGAGAGTGGTAGTGAGCGTCAGAGAGTTTCAGAGAGTGATAGTGAGTGTCTGAGAGTGTCAGAGATTGATAGAGAGTGTCAGAGAGTGATAGAGAATGTCAGAGAGTGATAGTGAGTGCCAGTGAGTGTCAGAGAGTGTCAGAGAGTGTCAGAGAGTGACAGAGAGTATCAGACAGTGTCAGAGAGTGGTAGAGAGTGTCAGAGAGGTATTGAGAGTTTCAGAGAGAGTCAGAGAGTGTCAGAGAGTGATAGTGAGTGTCTGAGAGTGTCAGAGAGTGTCAGAGAGTGTCAGAGAGTGACAGAGAGTATCAGACAGTGTCAGAGAGTGGTAGAGAGTGTCAGAGAGAGATAGAGAGTTTCAGAGAGTGTCAGAGGGTGTCAGAGAGTGTCAGAGAGTGATAGTGAGTGTCTGAGAGTGTCTGAGAGTGTCAGAGAGTGTCAGAGAGTGTCAGAGAGTGACAGAGAGTGTCAGACAGTGTCAGAGAGTGGTAGAGAGAGTCAGAGAGAGATGAAGAGTTTCAGAGAGTGTCAGAGAGTGTCAGAGAGTGATAGTGAATGTCAGAGAGTGATAGTGAGTGTCTGAGATTGTCAGAGATTGATAGAGAGTGTCAGAGAGTGATAGAGAGTGTCAGAGAGTGATAGTGAGTGCCAGAGAGTGTCAGAGATTGTCAGAGAGTGATAGAGAGTGTCAGAGAGTGATATTGAGTGTCAGAGAGTATCAGAGAGTGATCATGAGCGTCAGAGAGTATCAGAGAGTGATAGTGAGTGTCTGAGAGTGTCAGAGATTGTCAGAGATTGATAGAGAGTGTCAGAGAGTGATCGAGAGTGTCAGAGCGTGATAGTGAGTGCCAGAGAGTGTCAGAGATTGTCAGAGAGTGATAGAGAGTGTCAGAGAGTGATATTGAGTGTCAGAGAGTATCAGAGAGTGATCGTGAGCATCAGAGAGTATCAGAGAGTGATAGTGAGTGTCTGAGAGTGTCAGAGAGTGTCAGAGAGTGACAGCGAGTGTCAGACAGTGTCAGAGAGTGGTAGAGAGTGTCAGAGAGAGATAGAGAGTTTCAGAGAGTGTCAGCGAGTGTCAGCGAGTGTCAGAGAGTGATCGTGAGTGTCTGAGAGTGTCAGAGAGTGTCAGAGAGTGGTAGAGAGTGTCAGAGAGAGATAGAGAGTTTCAGAGAGTGTCAGAGAGTGATAGAGAGTGTCAGATAGTGATATTGAGTATCAGAGAGTATCAGAGAGTGATCGTGAGCGTCAGAGAGTATCAGAGAGTGATAGTGAGTGTCTGAGAGTGTCAGAGAGTGTCAGAGAGTGACAGCGAGTGTCAGACAGTGTCAGAGAGTGGTAGAGAGTGTCAGAGAGAGATAGAGAGTTTCAGAGAGTGTCAGCGAGTGTCAGAGAGTGATAGTGAGTGTCTGAGAGTGTCAGAGAGTGTCAGAGAGTGTCAGAGAGTGACAGAGAGTGTCAGACAGTGTCAGAGAGTGGTAGAGAGTGTCAGAGAGAGATAGAGAGCTTCAGAGAGTGTCAGAGAGTGTCAGAGAGTGATAGTGAATGTCAGAGGGTGATAGTGAGTGTCTGAGAGTGTCTGAGAGTGATAGAGAGTGTCTGAGAGTGATAGAGACTGTCAGAGAGTGATAGTGAGTGTCAGAGAGTGTCAGAGATAGATAGAGAGTGTCAGAGAGTGATAGTGAGTGTCAGAGAGTATCAGAGAGTGATAGTGAGTGTCAGAGAGTAATCGAGTTTGTCAGAGAGTGATAGAGAGTGTCAGAGAGTGTCAGAGAGTGATAGTGAGAGTGTCAGAGAGTGTCAGAGAGTGGTAGTGAGTGTTAGAGAGTGTCAGAGACTGTCAGAGAGTGATAGGGAGTGTCAGAGAGTGATAGAGAGTGTCAGAGAGTGTCAGAGAGTGTGAGCGTGTGTCAGAGAGTGATAGAGTGCCAGAGAGTGTCAGAGAGTGATAGAGAGTGTCAGAGAGTGATAGTGAGTGCCAGTGAGTGTCAGAGAGTGTCAGAGAGTGATAGAGAGTGTCACAGAGTGATATTGAGTGTCAGAGAGTATCAGAGAGTGATAGTGAGTGTCAGAGAGTATCAGAGAGTGATAGTGAGTGTCTGAGAGTGTCAGAGATTGATAGAGAGTGTCAGAGAGTGATAGAGAGTGTCAGAGAGTGATAGTGAGTGCCAGTGAGTGTCAGAGAGTGTCAGTGAATGATAGAGAGTGTCACAGTGTGATATTGAGTGTCAGAGAGTATCAGAGAGCGATAGTGAGTGTCTGAGAGTGTCAGAGAGTGTCAGAGAGTGTCAGAGAGTGACAGAGAGTATCAGACAGTGTCAGAGAGTGGTAGAGAGTGTCAGAGAGAGATTGAGAGTTTCAGAGAGAGTCAGAGAGTGTCAGAGAGTGTCAGAGAGTGACAGTGAGTGTCTGAAAGTGTCAGAGAGTGTCAGAGAGTGTCAGAGAGCGACAGAGAGTGGTAGAGAGTTTCAGAAGAGATAGAGAGTTTCAGAGAGTGTCAGAGGGTGTCAGAGAGTGTCAGAGAGTGATAGTGAGTGTCTGAGAGTGTCAGAGAGTGTCAGAGAGTGTCAGAGAGTGACAGAGTGTGTCAGACAGTGTCAGAGAGTGATAGAGAGTGTCAGAGAGAGATGGAGAGTTTCAGAGAGTGTCAGAGAGTGTCAGAGAGTGATAGTGAATGTCAGAGAGTGATAGTGAGTGTCTGAGAGTGTCTGAGAATGATAGAGAGTGTCTGAGAGTGATATAGACTGTCAGAGAGTGATAGTGATTGTCAGAGAGTGTCAGAAGTAGATAGAGAGTGTCAGAGAGTGATAGTGAGTGTCAGAGAGTATCAGAGAGTGATAGTGAGTGTCTGAGAGTGATAGTGAGTGTCAGAGAGTAATATAGAGTGTCAGAGAGTGATAGAGAGTGTCTGAGAGTGTCAGAGAGTGTTAGTGAGTGTTAGAGAGTGTCAGAGAGTGTCAGAGAGTGACAGGGAGTGTCAGAGAGTGATAGTGAGTGTCAGAGAGTGACAGTGAGTGTCTCTGAGTGTCAGAGTGTGTCAGAGTGTGTTAGAGAGTGATAGAGTGTGTCAGAGAGTGTCAGAGAGTGATAGTGATTGTCTGAGATTGTCAGAGAGTGTCAGAGAGTGACACTGAATGTCTGAGAGTGTCAGAGTGTGTCAGAGAGTGATTGTGAGTGTCAGAGAGTGTCAGAGAGTGATAGTGCGTGTCAGAGAGTGATAGAGAGTGTCAGAGAGTATCAGAGAGCGATAGTGAGTTTCAGAGAGTATCAGAGTGTGATAGGGAGTTTCAGAGAGTGATAGTGAGTGTCAGAGATTGTCAGAGAGTGTCAGAGAGTGATAGAGAGTTTCAGAGAGTGTCAGAGAGTGTGAGAGAGTGTCAGAGAGTGATAGTGAGTGTCTGAGAGTATCTGAGAGTGATAGAGAGTGATAGAGAGAGTCTGGGAGTGATAGAGAGTGTCGGAGAGTGATAGTGAGTGTCACAGAGTGTCAGAGATTGATCGAGAGTATCAGAGAGTGATAGTGAGTGTCTGAGAGTGTCTGAGTGTGTCAGAGTGTGATAGAGAGTGTTAGAGTGTGTCAGAGTGTGTCAGAGAGTGATAGAGAGTGATAGAGCGTGTCAGAGAAAGTCAGAGAGTGACACTGAGTGTCTGAGAGTGTCAGAGTGTGTCAGAGAGTGATTGTGAGTGTCAGAGAGTGTCAGAGAGTGATAGTGAGTGTCAGAGAGCGATAGAGAGTGTCAGAGAGTATCAGAGAGTGATAGTGAGTGTCAGAGAGTATCAGAGAGTGATAGTGAGTTTCTGAGAGTGTCTGAGAGTGTCTGAGAGTGTCTGAGAGTGTCAGAGAGTGTCAGAGAGTGATAGAGAGTTTCAGAGAGTGTCAGAGAGTGTGAGAGAGTGTCAGAGAGTGATAGTGAGTGTCAGAGAGTGATAGTGAGTGTCTGAGAGTATCTGAGAGTGATAGAGAGTGATAGAGAGAGTCTGGGAGTGATAGAGAGTGTCAGAGAGTGATAGTGAGTGTCAGAGAGTGATAGTGAGTGTCTGAGAGTATCTGAGAGTGATAGAGAGTGATAGAGAGAGTCTGGGAGTGATAGAGAGTGTCAGAGAGTGATAGTGAGTGTCAGAGAGTGTCAGAGATTGATCGAGAGTATCAGAGAGTGATAGTGAGTGTCTGAGAGTGTCTGAGAGTGTCAGAGAGTGTCAGAGAGTGTTAGAGAGGGACAGAGAGTGTCAGAGAGAGATAGAGAGTGTCAGAGAGTGATAGTGAGTGTCAGAGAGTGTAAGAGATTGATAGAGAGTGTCAGAGAGTGATAGTGATTGTCAGAGAGTATCAGAGAGTGATAGTGAGTGTCCGTGAGTGTCAGAGAGTATCAGAGAGTGTCAGAGATAGTCAGAGAGTGTCAGAGAGTGATAGTGAGTTTCTGTGAGTGTCTGAGAGTATCAGAGAGTGTCAGAGAGTGATAGAGATTGTCAGAGAGTGTCAGAGAGTGATAGTGATTGTCTGAGAGTGTCAGAGAGTGATTGAGAGTGTCAGAGAGTGATAGTATGTGTCTGAGAGTGTCAGAGAGTGATAGAGAGTGTCAGACAGTGATAGTGAGTGTCAGAGAGTGTCAGAGAGTGATAGAGAGTGTCTGAGAGTGTCTGAAAGTGTCAGAGAGTGATAGAGAGTGTCAGAGAGTGATAGTAAGTGTCTGAGAGTGTCAGAGAGTGATACAGAGTGTCAGACAGTGATAGTGAGTGTCAGAGAGCGATAGAGAGTGTCAGAGAGTATCAGAGAGTGATAGTGAGTGTCAGAGAGTATCAGAGAGTGATAGTGAGTTTCTGAGAGTGTCTGAGAGTGTCTGAGAGTGTCTGAGAGTGTCAGAGAGTGTCAGAGAGTGATAGAGAGTTTCAGAGAGTGTCAGAGAGTGTGAGAGAGTGTCAGAGAGTGATAGTGAGTGTCAGAGAGTGATAGTGAGTGTCTGAGAGTATCTGAGAGTGATAGAGAGTGATAGAGAGAGTCTGGGAGTGATAGAGAGTGTCAGAGAGTGATAGTGAGTGTCAGAGAGTGATAGTGAGTGTCTGAGAGTATCTGAGAGTGATAGAGAGTGATAGAGAGAGTCTGGGAGTGATAGAGAGTGTCAGAGAGTGATAGTGAGTGTCAGAGAGTGTCAGAGATTGATCGAGAGTATCAGAGAGTGATAGTGAGTGTCTGAGAGTGTCTGAGAGTGTCAGAGAGTGTCAGAGAGTGTTAGAGAGGGACAGAGAGTGTCAGAGAGAGATAGAGAGTGTCAGAGAGTGATAGTGAGTGTCAGAGAGTGTAAGAGATTGATAGAGAGTGTCAGAGAGTGATAGTGATTGTCAGAGAGTATCAGAGAGTGATAGTGAGTGTCCGTGAGTGTCAGAGAGTGTCAGAGAGTGTCAGAGATAGTCAGAGAGTGTCAGAGAGTGATAGTGAGTTTCTGTGAGTGTCTGAGAGTATCAGAGAGTGTCAGAGAGTGATAGAGATTGTCAGAGAGTGTCAGAGAGTGATAGTGATTGTCTGAGAGTGTCAGAGAGTGATTGAGAGTGTCAGAGAGTGATAGTATGTGTCTGAGAGTGTCAGAGAGTGATAGAGAGTGTCAGACAGTGATAGTGAGTGTCAGAGAGTGTCAGAGAGTGATAGAGAGTGTCTGAGAGTGTCTGAAAGTGTCAGAGAGTGATAGAGAGTGTCAGAGAGTGATAGTAAGTGTCTGAGAGTGTCAGAGAGTGATACAGAGTGTCAGACAGTGATAGTGAGTGTCAGAGAGTGATATTGAGTGTCAGAGAGTATCAGAGAGTGATAGTGAGCGTCAGAGAGTATCAGAGAGTGATAGTGAGTGTCTGAGAGTGTCTGAAAGTGTGAGAGAGTGATAGAGAGTGTCAGAGAGTGATAGTAAGTGTCTGAGCGTGTCAGAGAGTGATACCGAGTGTCAGACAGTGATAGTGAGTGTCAGAGAGTGTCAGAGAGTGATAGAGAGTGTCAGAGAGTGATATTGAGTGTCAGAGAGTATCAGAGAGTGATAGTGAGCGTCAGAGAGTGTCAGAGAGTGATAGTGATTGTCTGAGAGTGTCTGTAAGTGTCAGAGAGTGTCAGAGAGTGATAGAGAGTGTCAGACAGTGTCACAGAGTGATAGAGAGTTTCAGAGAGAGATAGAGAGTTTCAGAGTGTGTGAGAGAGTGTCAGAGAGTGATAGTGAGTGTCAGAGAGTGATAGTGAGTGTCTGAGAGTGTCTGAGAGTGATAGAGAGTGTCTGAGAGTGATAGAGACTGTCAGAGAGTGATAGTGAGAGTCAGAGAGTGTCAGAGATAGATAGAGAGTGTCAGAGAGTGATAGTGAGTGTCAGAGAGTATCAGAGAGTGATGGTGAGTGTCTGAGAGTGATAGTGAGTGTCAGAGAGTAATCGAGAGTGTCAGAGAGTTATAGAGAGTGTCAGAGAGTGTCAGAGAGTGTCAGAGATAGTCAGAGAGTGATAGTGAGAGTGTCAGAGAGTGTCAGAGAGTGTCAGAGAGTGTTAGAGAGTTTCAGAGAGTGTCAGAGTGTGATAGTGAGTGTCCGAGAGTGTCAGAGAGTGTCATAGTGTGTCAGAGATTGATAGAGAGTGATAGAGAGTGTCAGAGAGTGATAGAGAGTTTCAGAGAGTGTCAGAGATTGTGAGAGAGTGTCAGAGAGTGATAGTGAGTGTCAGAGAGTGATAGTGAGTGTCTGAGAGTATCTGTGAGTGTTAGAGAGTGATAGAGAGAGTCTGGGAGTGATAGAGAGTGTCAGAGAGTGACAGTGAGTGTCAGATAGTGTCAGAGATTGATAGAGAGTATCAGAGAGTGATAGTGTGCATCAGAGAGTATCAGAGAGTGATAGTGAGTGTCTGAGAGTGTCTGAGAGTGTCTGAGAGTGTCAGAGAGTGTCAGAGGTTGTCAGAGGTTGTCAGAGAGTGATAGTGAGTGTATGAGAATGTCTGAGAGTGTCAGAGAGTGTCAGAGAGTGTTAGAGAGGGACAGAGAGTGTCAGAGAGAGATAGAGAGTGTCAAAGAGTGATAGTGAGTGTCAGAGAGTGTCAGAGATTGGTAGAGAGTGTCAGAGAGTGATAGTGATTGTCAGAGAGTATCAGAGAGTGATAGTGAGTGTCTGTGAGTGTCAGAGAGTGTCAGAGAGTCTCAGAGAGAGTCAGAGTGTGTCAGAGAGTGATAGTGAGTTTCTGTGAGTGTCTGAGAGTATCAGAGAGTGTCAGAGAGTGATAGAGAGTGTCAGAGAGTGATAGTGATTGTCTGAGAATGTCAGAGAGTGACAGAGAGTGTCAGAGAGTGATTGTAAGTGTCTGAGAGTGCCAGAGAGTGATAGAGAGTGTCAGACAGTGATAGTGAGTGTCACAGAGTGTCAGAGAGTGATAGAGAGTGTCAGAGAGTGATATTGAGTGTCAGAGAGTATCAGAGAGTGATAGTGAGCGTCAGAGAGTATCAGAGAGTGATAGTGAGTGTCTGAGAGTGTCTGAAAGTGTCAGAGAGTGATAGAGTGTCAGAGAGTGATAGTAAGTGTCTGAGAGTGTCAGAGAGTGATACCGAGTGTCAGACAGTGATAGTGAGTGTCAGAGAGTATCAGAGAGTGATAGAGAGTGTCAGAGAGTGATATTGAGTGTCAGAGAGTATCAGAGTGTGATAGTGAGCGTCAGAGAGTATCAGAGAGTGATAGTGAGTGTCTGAGAGTGTCTGAAAGTGTCAGAGAGTGTCAGAGAGTGATAGAGAGTGTCAGACAGTGTCAAAGAGTGATAGAGAGTTTCAGAGAGAGATAGAGAGTGTGAGAGAGTGTGAGAGAGTGTCAGAGAGTGATAGTGAGTGTCAGAGAGTGATAGTGAGTGTCTGAGAGTGATAGAGAGTGTCTGAGAGTGATAGAGACTGTCAGAGAGTGATAGTGATTGTCTGAGAGTGTCAGAGAGTGATAGAGTGTGTCAGAGAGTGATAGTATGTGTCTGAGAGTGTCAGAGAGTAATAGAGAGTGTCAGAGAGTGATAGAGAGTGTCAGAGAGTGTCAGAGAGTGTCAAGGATTGTCAGAGAGTGATAGTGAGAGTGTCAGAGAGTGTCAGAGAGTGTCAGAGAGTGTTAGAGAGTTTCAGAGAGTGTCAGAGTGTGATAGTGAGTTTCCGAGAGTGTCAGAGAGTGTCAGAGTGTGTCAGAGAATGATAGAGAGTGATAGAGAGTGACAGAGAGTGATAGAGAGTGTCAGAGAGTGTCGAGAGTGTCAGAGTGTGTCAGAGAGTGATAGTGAGTGTCAGAGAGCATCAGAGAGTGTCAGAGAGTGACAGTGAGTGTCAGAGAGTCTCAGAGAGTGTCAGAGCGTGATAGTGAGTGTCTGTGAGTATCTGAGAGTATCAGAGAGTGTCGGAGAGTGATAGAGAGTGTCAGAGAGTGATAGTGATTGTCTGAGAGTGTCAGAGAGTGATAGAGAGTGTCAGAGAGTGACAGTAAGTGTCTGAGAGTGTCAGAGAGTGTTAGAGAGTGTCAGACAGTGATAGTGAGTGTCAGAGAGTGTCAGAGAGTGATAGTGAGTGTCAGAGAGTGTCAGAGAGTGATAGAGAGTGTCAGAGACTGATAGTGAGTGTCAGAGAGTATCAGAGTTTGATCGTGAGTGTCTGAGAGTGTCAGAGAGTGTCAGAGAGTGTCAGAGAGTGATAGAGAGTTTCAGAGAGAGATAGAGAGTTTCAGAGAATGTCAGAGAGTGTGCGAGAGTGTCAGAGAGTGATAGTGAGCGTCAGAGAGTGATAGTGAGTGTCTGAGAGTGTCTGAGAGTGATAGAGAGAGTCTGAGAGTGATAGAGAGTGTCAGAGAGAGATAGTAAGTGTCAGAGAGTGTCACAGAGAGATAGAGAGTGATAGAGAGTGTCAGAGAGAGATAGAGAGTGATAGAGAGTGTCAGAGAGAGATAGAGAGTGTCTGAGAGTGATAGTGAGTGTCTGAGAGTGTCTGAGAGTGATAGAGAGTGTCAGAGAGTGTCAGAGAGTGATAGAGAGTGTCTGAGAGTGTCAGAGAGTGATAGAGAGTGTCAGTGAGTGATAGAGAGTGTCAGAGAGTGATAGTGAGTGTCAGAGAGTGTCAGAGAGTGATAGAGAGTGTCAGAGAGTGATATTGAGTGTCAGAGAGTATCAGAGAGTGATAGTGAGCGTCAGAGAGTATCAGAGAGTGATAGTGAGTGTCTGAGAGTGATAGTGAGTGTCAGAGAGTAATAGAGAGTGTCAGAGAGTGTCAGAGAGTTATAGTGAGACTGTCAGAGATTGTCAGAGAGTGCCAGAGAGTGTCAGTGAGTGTTAGAGAGTGTCAGAGAGTGATATTGAGTGTCAGAGAGTATCAGAGAATGATAGTGAGCGTCAGAGAGCATCAGAGAGTGATAGTGAGTGTCTGAGAGTGTCTGAAAGTGTCAGAGAGTGATAGTGAGTGTCAGAGAGTGATAGAGAGTGTCAGAGAGTGATAGTGATTGTCTGAGAATGTCAGAGAGTGACAGAGAGTGTCAGAGAGTGATTGTAAGTGTCTGAGAGTGCCAGAGAGTGATAGAGAGTGTCAGACAGTGATAGTGAGTGTCACAGAGTGTCAGAGAGTGATAGAGAGTGTCAGAGAGTGATATTGAGTGTCAGAGAGTATCAGAGAGTGATAGTGAGCGTCAGAGAGTATCAGAGAGTGATAGTGAGTGTCTGAGAGTGTCTGAAAGTGTCAGAGAGTGATAGAGTGTCAGAGAGTGATAGTAAGTGTCTGAGAGTGTCAGAGAGTGATACCGAGTGTCAGACAGTGATAGTGAGTGTCAGAGAGTATCAGAGAGTGATAGAGAGTGTCAGAGAGTGATATTGAGTGTCAGAGAGTATCAGAGTGTGATAGTGAGCGTCAGAGAGTATCAGAGAGTGATAGTGAGTGTCTGAGAGTGTCTGAAAGTGTCAGAGAGTGTCAGAGAGTGATAGAGAGTGTCAGACAGTGTCAAAGAGTGATAGAGAGTTTCAGAGAGAGATAGAGAGTGTGAGAGAGTGTGAGAGAGTGTCAGAGAGTGATAGTGAGTGTCAGAGAGTGATAGTGAGTGTCTGAGAGTGATAGAGAGTGTCTGAGAGTGATAGAGACTGTCAGAGAGTGATAGTGATTGTCTGAGAGTGTCAGAGAGTGATAGAGTGTGTCAGAGAGTGATAGTATGTGTCTGAGAGTGTCAGAGAGTAATAGAGAGTGTCAGAGAGTGATAGAGAGTGTCAGAGAGTGTCAGAGAGTGTCAAGGATTGTCAGAGAGTGATAGTGAGAGTGTCAGAGAGTGTCAGAGAGTGTCAGAGAGTGTTAGAGAGTTTCAGAGAGTGTCAGAGTGTGATAGTGAGTTTCCGAGAGTGTCAGAGAGTGTCAGAGTGTGTCAGAGAATGATAGAGAGTGATAGAGAGTGACAGAGAGTGATAGAGAGTGTCAGAGAGTGTCGAGAGTGTCAGAGTGTGTCAGAGAGTGATAGTGAGTGTCAGAGAGCATCAGAGAGTGTCAGAGAGTGACAGTGAGTGTCAGAGAGTCTCAGAGAGTGTCAGAGCGTGATAGTGAGTGTCTGTGAGTATCTGAGAGTATCAGAGAGTGTCGGAGAGTGATAGAGAGTGTCAGAGAGTGATAGTGATTGTCTGAGAGTGTCAGAGAGTGATAGAGAGTGTCAGAGAGTGACAGTAAGTGTCTGAGAGTGTCAGAGAGTGTTAGAGAGTGTCAGACAGTGATAGTGAGTGTCAGAGAGTGTCAGAGAGTGATAGTGAGTGTCAGAGAGTGTCAGAGAGTGATAGAGAGTGTCAGAGACTGATAGTGAGTGTCAGAGAGTATCAGAGTTTGATCGTGAGTGTCTGAGAGTGTCAGAGAGTGTCAGAGAGTGTCAGAGAGTGATAGAGAGTTTCAGAGAGAGATAGAGAGTTTCAGAGAATGTCAGAGAGTGTGCGAGAGTGTCAGAGAGTGATAGTGAGCGTCAGAGAGTGATAGTGAGTGTCTGAGAGTGTCTGAGAGTGATAGAGAGAGTCTGAGAGTGATAGAGAGTGTCAGAGAGAGATAGTAAGTGTCAGAGAGTGTCACAGAGAGATAGAGAGTGATAGAGAGTGTCAGAGAGAGATAGAGAGTGATAGAGAGTGTCAGAGAGAGATAGAGAGTGTCTGAGAGTGATAGTGAGTGTCTGAGAGTGTCTGAGAGTGATAGAGAGTGTCAGAGAGTGTCAGAGAGTGATAGAGAGTGTCTGAGAGTGTCAGAGAGTGATAGAGAGTGTCAGTGAGTGATAGAGAGTGTCAGAGAGTGATAGTGAGTGTCAGAGAGTGTCAGAGAGTGATAGAGAGTGTCAGAGAGTGATATTGAGTGTCAGAGAGTATCAGAGAGTGATAGTGAGCGTCAGAGAGTATCAGAGAGTGATAGTGAGTGTCTGAGAGTGATAGTGAGTGTCAGAGAGTAATAGAGAGTGTCAGAGAGTGTCAGAGAGTGTCAGAGAGTTATAGTGAGACTGTCAGAGATTGTCAGAGAGTGCCAGAGAGTGTCAGTGAGTGTTAGAGAGTGTCAGAGAGTGATATTGAGTGTCAGAGAGTATCAGAGAATGATAGTGAGCGTCAGAGAGCATCAGAGAGTGATAGTGAGTGTCTGAGAGTGTCTGAAAGTGTCAGAGAGTGATAGTGAGTGTCAGAGAGTGATAGTAAGTGTCTGAGAGTGTCAGAGAGTGATAGAGAGTGTCAGAGAGTGATATTGAGTGTCAGAGAGTATCAGACAGTGATATTGAGCGTCAGAGAGTATCAGAGAGTGATAGTGAGTGTCTGAGAGTGTCTGAAAGTGTCAGAGAGTGTCAGAGAGTGATAGAGAGTGTCAGACAGTGTCACAGAGTGATAGAGAGTTTCAGAGAGAGATAGAGAGTTTCAGAGAGTGTGAGAGAGTGTCAGAGAGTGATAGTGAGTGTCAGAGAGTGATAGTGAGTGTCTGAGAGTGTCTGAGAGTGATAGAGAGTGTCTGAGAGTGATAGAGACTGTCAGAGAGTGATAGTGAGTGTCAGAGAGTATCAGAGAGTGATGGTGAGTGTCTGAGAGTGATAGTGAGTGTCAGAGAGTAATAGAGAGTGTCAGAGATTGATAGTGAGAGTGTCAGAGTGTGTCAGAGAGTGTCAGAGAGTGTTAGAGAGTTTCAGAGAGTGTCAGAGAGTGATAGTGAGTGTCCGAGAGTGTCAGAGAGTGTCAGAGTGTGTCAGAGATTGATAGAGAGTGATAGAGAGTGACAGAGAGTGATAGAGAGTGTCAGAGAGTGTCGAGAATGTCAGAGAGTGTCAGAGAGTGATAGAGAGTTTCAGAGAGTGTCAGAGAGTGTGAGAGAGTGTCAGAGAGTGATAGAGAGTGTCAGATAGTGACAGTGAGTGTCAGGTAGTGTCAGAGATTGATAGAGAGTATCAGAGAGTGATAGTGTCTATAAGAGAGTATCAGAGAGTGATAGTGAGTGTCTGAGAGTGTATGAGAGTGTCAGAGAGTGTCAGAGGTTGTCAGAGGTTGTCAGAGAGTGATAGTGAATGTATGGGAATGTCTGAGAGTGTCAGAGAGTGTCAGAGAGTGTTAGAGAGGGACAGAGAGTGTCAGAGAGAGATAGAGAGTGTCAGAGAGTGATAGTGAGTCTCAGAGAGTGTCAGAGATTGATAGAGAGTGTCAGAGAGTGATAGTGATTGTCAGAGAGTATCAGAGAGTGATAGTGAGTGTCCGTGAGTGTCAGAGAGTATCAGAGAGTGTCTGAGAGTGTCAGAGAGTGTCAGAGGTTGTCAGAGGTTGTCAGAGAGTGATAGAGAGTGTCAGAGAGTGATAGTACGTGTCAGAGAGTGTCAGAGAGTGATACAGAGTGTCAGACAGTGATAGTGAGTGTCAGAGAGTGTCAGAGAGTGATAGAGAGTGTCAGAGAGTGATATTGAGTGTCAGAGAGTATCAGAGAGTGATAGTGAGCGTCAGAGAGTATCAGAGAGTGATAGTGAGTGTCTGAGAGTGTCTGTAAGTGTCAGAGAGTGTCAGAGAGTGATAGAGAGTGTCAGACAGTGTCACAGAGTGATAGAGAGTTTCATAGAGAGATAGAGAGTGTCAGAGTGTGTGAGAGAGTGTCAGAGAGTGATAGTGAGTGTCAGAGAGTGACAGTGAGTGTCTGAGAGTGTCTGAGAGTGATAGAGAGTGTCTGAGAGTGATAGAGACTGTCAGAGAGTGATAGTGAGAGTCAGAGAGTGTCAGAGATAGAAAGAGAGTGTCAGAGAGTGATAGTGAGTGTCAGAGAGTATCAGAGAGTGATGGTGAGTGTCTGAGAGTGATAGTGAGTGTCAGAGAGTAATAGAGAGTGTCAGAGAGTGATAGAGAGTGTCAGAGAGTGTCAGAGAGTGTCAGAGATTGTCAGAGAGTGATAGTGAGAGTGTCAGAGAGTGTCAGAGAGTTTCAGAGAGTGTTAGAGAGTTTCAGAGAGTGTCAGAGTGTGATAGTGAGTGTCCGAGAGTGTCAGAGAGTGTCAGAGTGTGTCAGAGATTGATAGAGAGTGATAGAGAGTGTCAGAGAGTGATAGAGAGTTTCAGAGAGTGTCAGAGAGTGATAGTGAGTGTCAGAGAGTGATAGTGAGTGTCTGAGAGTATCTGTGAGTGATAGAGAGTGATAGAGAGAGTCTGGGAGTGATAGAGAGTGTCAGAGAGTGACAGTGAGTGTCAGATAGTGTCAGAGATTGATATAGAGTATCAGAGAGTGATAGTGTGTATCAGAGAGTATCAGAGAGTGATAGTGAGTGTCTGAGAGTGTCTGAGAGTGTCAGAGAGTGTCAGAGGTTGTCAGAGGTTGTCAGAGAGTGATAGTGAGTGTATGAGAATGTCTGAGAGTGTCAGAGAGTGTCAGAGAGTGTTAGAGAGGGACAGAGAGTGTCAGAGAGAGATAGAGAGTATCAGAGAGTGATAGTGAGTCTCAGAGAGTGTCAGAGATTGATAGAGAGTGTCAGAGAGTGATAGTGATTGTCAGAGAGTATCAGAGAGTGATAGTGAGTGTCCGTGAGTGTCAGAGAGTGTCAGAGAGTGTCTGAGAGTGTCAGAGAGTGTCAGAGGTTGTCAGAGGTTGTCAGAGGTTGTCAGAGAGTGATAGTGAGTGTATGAAAATGTCTGAGAGTGTCAGAGAGTGTCAGAGAGTGTTAGAGAGGGACAGAGAGTGTCAGAGAGAGATAGAGAGTGTCAAAGAGTGATAGTGAGTGTCAGAGAGTGTCAGAGATTGATAGAGAGTGTCAGAGAGTGATAGTGATTGTCAGCGAGTATCAGAGAGTGATAGTGAGTGTCCGTGAGTGTCAGAGAGTGTCAGAGAGTCTCAGAGAGAGTCAGAGAGTGTCAGAGAGTGATAGTGAGTTTCTGTGAGTGTCTGAGAGTATCAGAGAGTGTCAGAGAGTGATAGAGAGTGTCAGAGAGTGATAGTGATTGTCTGAGAATGTCAGAGAGTGATAGAGAGTGTCAGAGAGTGATAGTAAGTGTCTGAGAGTGTCAGAGAGTGATAGAGAGTGTCAGAGAGTGATAGTGAGTGTCACAGAGTGTCAGAGAGTGATAGAGAGTGTCAGAGAGTGATATTGAGTGTCAGAGAGTATCAGAGAGTGATAGTGAGCGTCAGAGAGTATCAGAGAGTGATAGTGATTGCCTGAAAGTGTCAGAGAGTGATAGAGAGTGTCAGAGAGTGATAGTAAGTGTCTGAGAGTGTCAGAGAGTGATACAGAGTGTCAGACAGAGATAGTGAGTGTCAGAGAGTATCAGAGAGTGATAGAGAGTGTCAGAGAGTGATATTGCGTGTCAGAGAGTATCAGAGTGTGATAGTGAGCGTCAGAGAGTATCAGAGAGTGATAGTGAGTGTCTGAGAGTGTCTGAAAGTGTCAGAGAGTGTCAGAGAGTGATAGAGAGTGTCAGACAGTGTCAGAGAGTGATAGAGAGTTTCAGAGAGAGATAGAGAGTTTCAGAGAGTGTGAGAGAGTGTCAGAGAGTGATAGTGAGTGTCAGAGAGTGATAGTGAGTGTCTGAGAGTGTCTGAGAGTGATAGAGAGTGTCTGAGAGTGATAGAGACTGTCAGAGAGTGATAGTGATTGTCTGAGAGTGTCAGGGAGTGATAGAGAGTGTCAGAGAGTGATAGTAAGTGTCTGAGAGTGTCAGAGAGTAATAGAGAGTGTCAGAGAGTGATAGAGAGTGTCAGAGAGTGTCAGAGAGTGTCAGGGATTGTCAGAGAGTTATAGTGAGAGTGTCAGAGAGTGTCAGAGAGTGTTAGAGAGTTTCCGAGAGTGTCAGAGAGTGTCAGAGTGTGTCAGAGAATGATAGAGAGTGATAGAGAGTGACAGAGAGTGATATAGAGTGTCAGAGAGTGTCGAGAGTGTCAGAGTGTGTGAGAGAGTGATAGTGAGTGTCAGAGAGCATCAGAGAGTGTCAGAGAGTGACAGTGAGTGTCAGAGAGTGTCAGAGAGTGTCAGAGCGTGATAGTGAGTGTCTGTGAGTATCTGTGAGTATCTGAGAGTATCAGAGAGTGTCAGAGAGTGATAGAGAGTGTCAGAGAGTGATAGTGATTGTCTGAGAGTGTCAGAGAGTGATAGAGAGTCTCAGAGAGTGACAGTAAGTGTCTGAGAGTGTCAGAGAGTGTTAGATAGTGTCAGACAGTGATAGTGAGTGTCAGAGAGTGTCAGAGAGTGATCGTGAGTGTCAGAGAGTGTCAGAGAGTGATAGAGAGTGTCAGAGAGTGATAGTGAGTGTCAGAGTGTATCAGAGTGTGATAGTGAGTGTCTGAGAGTGTCAGAGAGTGTCAGAGAGTGTCAGAGAGTGATAGAGAGTTTCAGAGAGAGATAGAGAGTTTCAGAGAGTGTCAGAGAGTGTGCGAGAGTGTCAGAGAGTGATAGTGAGCATCAGAGAGTGCCAGTGAGTGTCTGAGAGTGTCTGAGAGTGATAGAGAGAGACTGAGAGTGATAGAGAGTGTCAGAGAGAGATAGTAAGTGTCAGAGAGTGTCACAGAGAGATAGAGAGTGATAGAGAGTGTCAGAGAGAGATAGAGAGTGTCTGAGAGTGATAGTGAGTGTCTGAGAGTGTCTGAGAGTGATAGAGAGTGTCAGAGAGTGTCAGAGAGTGTCAGAGAGTGATAGAGTGTCAGAGAGTGTGAGAGAGTGTCAGAGAGTGTGAGAGAGTGTCAGAGAGTGATAGTGAGTGTCTGAGAGTGTCAGAGAGTGATAGAGAGTGTCAGTGAGTGATAGAGAGTGTCAGAGAGTGATAGTGAGTGCCAGAGAGTGTCAGAGAATGATAGAGAGTGTCAGAGAGTGATATTGAGTGTCAGAGAGTATCAGAGAGTGACAGTGAGCGTCAGAGAATTTCAGAGAGTGATAGTGAGTGTCTGAGAGTGTCAGAGAGGGTCAGAGAGTGACAGAGAGTGACAGAGAGTGTCAGACAGTGTCAGAGAGTGGTAGAGAGTGTCAGAGAGAGGTAGAGAGTTTCAGAGAGTGTCAGAGAGTGATAGTGAATGTCAGAGAGTGATAGTGATCGTCTGAGAGTGTCTGAGAGTGATAGAGAGTGTCTGAGAGTGATAGAGACTGTCAGAGAGTGATAGTGAGTGTCAGAGAGTGTCAGAGATAGATAGAGAGTGTCAGAGAGTGATAGTGAGTGTCAGAGAGTATCAGAGAGTGATAGTGATTGTATGAGAGTGATAGTGAGTGTCAGAGAGTAATAGAGAGTGTCAGAGAGTGTCAGAGAGTGTCAGAGAGTTATAGTGAGACTGTCAGAGATTGTCAGAGAGTGTCAGAGAGTGTTAGTGAGTGTTAGAGAGTGTCAGAGAGTGATAGAGAGTGTCAGAGAGTGATATTGAGTGTCAGAGAGTATCAGAGAATGATAGTGAGCGTCAGAGAGTATCAGAGAGTGATAGTGAGTGTCTGAGAGTGTCTGAAAGTGTCAGAGAGTGATAGAGAGTGTCAGAGAGTGATAGTAAGTGTCTGAGAGTGTCAGAGAGTAATAGAGAGTGTCAGAGAGTGTCAGAGCGTGTCAGAGAGTGATACAGAGTGTCAGACAGTGTCACAGAGTGATAGAGAGTTTCAGAGAGAGATAGAGAGTTTCAGAGAGTATGAGAGAGTGTCAGAGAGTGATAGTGAGTGTCAGAGAGTGATAGTGAGTGTCTGAGAGTGTCTGAGAGTGATACAGAGTGTCAGAGAGTGATAGTGAGAGTCAGAGAGTGTCAGAGATAGATAGAGAGTGTCAGAGAGTGATAGTGAGTGTCAGAGAGTATCAGAGAGTGATGGTGAGTGTCTGAGAGTGATAGTGAGTGTCAGAGAGTAATAGAGAGTGTCAGAGAGTGATAGAGAGTGTCAGAGAGTGTCAGAGAGTGTCAGAGATTGTCAGAGAGTGATAGTGAGAGTGTCAGAGAGTGTCAGAGAGTGTTAGAGAGTTTCAGAGAGTGTCAGAGAGTGATAGTGAGTGTCCGAGAGTGTCAGAGAGTGTCAGAGTGTGTCAGAGATTGATAGAGAGTGATAGAGAGTGACAGAGAGTGATAGAGAGTTTCAGAGAGTGTCGAGAATGTCAGAGAGTGTCAGAGAGTGATAGAGAGTTTCAGAGAGTGTCAGAGAGTGTGAGAGAGTGTCAGAGAGTGATAGTGAGTGTCAGAGAGTTATAGTGAGTGTCTGAGAGTATCTGAGAGTGATAGAGAGTGATAGAGAGAGTCTGGGAGTGATAGAGAGTGTCAGAGAGTGACAGTGTGTGTCAGATAGTGTCAGAGATTGATAGAGAGTATCAGAGAGTGATAGTGTGTGTCAGAGAGTATCAGAGAGTGATAGTGAGTGTCTGAGAGTGTATGAGAGTGTCAGAGAGTGTCAGAGGTTGTCAGAGGTTGTCAGAGAGTGATAGTGAGTGTATGAGAATGTCTGAGAGTGTCAGAGAGTGTCAGAGAGTGTCAGAGAGTGTTAGAGAGGGACAGAGAGTGTCAGAGAGAGATAGAGAGTGTCAGAGAGTGATAGTGAGTCTCAGAGAGTGTCAGAGATTGATAGAGAGTGTCAGAGAGTGATAGTGATTGTCAGAGAGTATCAGAGAGTGATAGTGAGTGTCCGTGAGTGTCAGAGAGTATCAGAGAGTATCAGAGAGTGTCTGAGAGTGTCAGAGAGTGTCAGAGGTTGTCAGAGGTTGCCAGAGGTTGTCAGAGAGTGATAGTGAGTGTATGAGAATGTCTGAGAGTGTCAGAGAGTGTCAGAGAGTGTTAGAGAGGGACAAAGAGTGTCACAGAGAGATAGAGAGTGTCAGAGAGTGATAGTGAGTGTCAGAGAGTGTCAGAGATTGATAGAGAGTGTCAGAGAGTGATAGTGATTGTCAGAGAGTATCAGAGAGTGATAGTGAGTGTCCGTGAGTGTCAGAGAGTGTCAGAGAGAGTCAGAGAGTGTCAGAGAGTGATAGTGAGTTTCTGTGAGTGTCTGAGAGTATCAGAGAGTGTCAGAGAGTGATAGAGATTGTCAGAGAGTGTCAGAGAGTGATAGTGATTGTCTGAGAGTGTCAGAGAGTGATAGAGAGTGTCAGAGAGTGATAGTAAGTGTCTGAGAGTGTCAGAGAGTGATAGAGAGTGTCAGACAGTGATAGTGAGTGTCAGAGAGTGATAGAGAGTGTCAGAGAGTGATATTGAGTGTCAGAGAGTATCAGAGAGTGATAGTGAGCGTCGGAGAGTATCAGAGAGTGATAGTGAGTGTCTGAGAGTGTCTGAAAGTGTCAGAGAGTGATAGAGAGTGTCAGAGAGTGATAGTAAGTGTCTGAGAGTGTCAGAGAGTGATACAGAGTGTCAGACAGTGATAGTGAGTGTCAGAGAGTGTCAGAGAGTGATAGAGAGTGTCAGAGAGTGATAGTGAGTGTCAGAGAGTATCAGAGAGTGATAGTGAGTGTCTGAGAGTGTCTGAAAGTGTCAGAGAGTGTCAGAGAGTGATAGAGGGTGTCAGACAGTGTCAGAGAATGATAGAGAGTTTCAGAGAGAGATAGAGAGTTTCAGAGAGTGTGAGAGAGTGTCAGAGAGTGATAGTGAGTGTCAGAGAGTGATAGTGAGTGTCTGCGAGTGTCTGAGAGTGATAGAGAGTGTCTGAGAGTGATAGAGACTGTCAGAGACTGATAGTGAGAGTCAGAGAGTGTCAGAGAGTGATAGTGAGTGTCAGAGAGTAATAGAGAGTGTCAGAGAGTGACAGAGAGTGTCAGAGAGTGTCAGAGAGTGTCAGAGATTCTCAGAGAGTGATAGTGAGAGTGTCAGAGAGTGTCAGAGAGTGTCAGAGAGTGTTAGAGAGTTTCAGAGAGTGTCAGAGTGCAATAGTGAGTGTCCGAGAGTGTCAGAGAGTGTCAGAGTGTGTCAGAAATTGATAGAGAGTGATAGAGAGTGACAGAGAGTGATAGAGAGTGTCAGAGAGTGTCGAGAGTGTCAGAGTGTGTCAGAGAGTGATAGTGAGTGTCAGAGAGCATCAGAGAGTGTCAGAGAGTGACAGTGAGTGTCAGAGAGTGTCAGAGCGTGATAGTGAGTGTCTGTGAGTATCTGAAAGTATCAGAGAGTGTCAGAGAGTGATAGTGATTGTCTGAGAGCGTCAGTGAGTGATAGAGAGTGTCAGAGAGTGACAGTAAGTGTCTGAGAGTGTCAGAGTGTGATAGAGAGTGTCAGACAGTGATAGTGAGTGTCAGAGAATGTCAGAGAGTGATAGTGAGTGTCAAGAGAGTGTCAGAGAGTGTCTGAGAGTGTCAGAGAGTGTCAGAGAGTGTCAGAGAGTGATAGAGAGTTTCAGAGAGAGATAGAGAGTTTCAGAGAGTGTCAGAGAGTGTGCGAGTGTGTCAGAGAGTGATAGTGAGCGTCAGAGAGTGATAGTGAGTGTCTGAGAGTGTCTGAGAGTGATAGAGAGAGTCTGAGAGTGATAGAGAGTGTCAGAGAGAGATAGTGAGTGTCAGAGAGTGTCACAGAGAGATAGAGAGTGATAGAGAGTGTCAGAGAGAGATAGAGAGTGTCTGAGAGTGATAGTGAGTGTCTGAGAGTGTCTGAGAGTGATAGAGAGTGTCAGAGAGTGATAGATAGTGTCAGAGAGTGTGAGAGAGTGTCAGAGAGTGATAGTGAGTGTCTGAGAGTGTCAGAGAGTGATAGAGAGTGTCAGTGAGTGATAGAGAGTGTCAGAGAGTGATAGAGAGTGCCAGAGAGTGTCAGAGAATGTCAGAGAGTGATAGAGAGTGTCAGAGAGTGATATTGAGTGTCAGAGAGTATCAGAGAGTGATAGTGAGCGTCAGAGAGTATCAGAGGGTGATAGTGAGTGTCTGAGAGTGTCAGAGAGTGTCAGAGAGTGACAGAGAGTGGCAGAGAGTGTCAGACGGTGTCAGAGAGTGGGAGATAGTGTCAGTGAGAGGTAGAGAGTTTCAGAGAGTGTCAGAGAGTGATAGTGAATGTCAGAGAGTGATAGTGATCGTCTGAGAGTGTCTGAGAGTGATAGAGAGTGTCAGAGAGTGATAGAGACTGTCAGAGAGTGATAGTGAGTGTCAGAGAGTGTCAGAGATAGATAGAGAGTGTCAGAGAGTGATAGTGAGTGTCAGAGAGTATCAGAGAGTGATAGTGAGTGTATGAGAGTGATAGTGAGTGTCAGAGAGTAATAGAGAGTGTCAGAGAGTGTCAGAGAGTGTCAGAGAGTTATAGTGAGAGTGTCAGAGATTGTCAGAGAGTGTCAGAGAGTGTTAGTGAGTGTTGGAGAGTGTCAGAGAGTGTCAGAGAGTGATAGGGAGTGTCAGAGAGTGATAGGGAGTGTCAGAGAGCGTCAGAGAGTGACAGTGATTGTCTCTGAGACTCAGAGTGTGTCAGAGTGTGATAGAGAGTGATAGTGAGTGTCAGAGAGCGTCAGAGAGTGACAGTGATTGTCTCTGAGTGTCAGAGTGTGTCAGAGTGTGATAGAGAGTGATAGAGTGTGTCAGAGAGTGTCAGAGAGTGATAGTGATTGTCTGAGATTGTCAGAGAGTGTCAGAGAGTGACAGTGAGTGTCTCTGAGTGTCAGAGTGTGTCAGAGTGTGATAGAGAGTGATAGAGTGTGTCAGAGAGTGTCAGAGAGTGATAGAGAGTGATTGGGAGTGTCAGAGAGAGTCAGAGAGAGCCACTGAGTGTCTGAGAGTGTCAGAGTGTGTCAGAGAGTGATTGTGAGTGTCAGAGAGTGTCAGAGAGTGATAGTGAGTGTCAGAGAGTATCAGAGAGTGTCAGAGCGTGATAGAGAGTGATTGGGAGTGTCAGAGAGAGTCAGAGAGAGCCACTGAGTGTCTGAGAGGTTCAGAGTGTGTCAGAGAGTGATTGTGAGTGTCAGAGAGTGTCAGAGAGTGATAGTGAGTGTCAGAGAGTATCAGAGAGTGATAGTGAGAGTCTGAGAGTGTCTGAGAGTGTCAGAGAGTGTCAGAGAGTGATAGAGAGTGTCAGAGAGTGTCAGAGAGTGATAGAGAGTGTCAGAGAGATATAGAGAGTTTCAGAGAGTGTCAGAGAGAGATAGTGAGTGTCAGAGAGTGATAGTGAGTGTCAGAGAGTGATAGTGAGTGTCTGAGAGTGTCTGAGAATGATAGAGAGTGATAGTGAGTGTCTGAGAGTGATAGAGAGTGTCAGAGAGTGATAGTGAGTGTCAGAGAGTGTCAGAGATTGATAGAGAGTATCAGAGAGTGATAGTGTGTATCAGAGAGTATCAGAGACTGATAGTGAGTGTCTGAGAGTGATACAGAGTGTCTGAGAGTGATAGAGACTGTCAGAGAGTGATAGTGAGAGTCAGAGAGTGTCAGAGATAGATAGAGAGTGTCAGAGAGTGATAGTGAGTGTCAGAGAGTATCAGAGAGTGATGGTGAGTGTCTGAGAGTGATAGTGAGTGTCAGAGAGTAATAGAGAGTGTCAGAGAGTGATAGAGAGTGTCAGAGAGTGTCAGAGAGTGTCAGAGATTGTCAGAGAGTGATAGTGAGAGTGTCAGAGAGTGTCAGAGAGTGTCAGAGAGTGTTAGAGAGTTTCAGAGAGTGTCAGAGAGTGATAGTGAGTGTCCGAGAGTGTCAGAGAGTGTCAGAGTGTGTCAGAGATTGATAGAGAGTGATAGAGAGTGACAGAGAGTGATAGAGAGTTTCAGAGAGTGTCGAGAATGTCAGAGAGTGTCAGAGAGTGATAGAGAGTTTCAGAGAGTGTCAGAGAGTGTGAGAGAGTGTCAGAGAGTGATAGTGAGTGTCAGAGAGTTATAGTGAGTGTCTGAGAGTATCTGAGAGTGATAGAGAGTGATAGAGAGAGTCTGGGAGTGATAGAGAGTGTCTGAGAGTGTCAGAGAGTGTCAGAGAGTTATAGTGAGAGTGTCAGAGATTGTCAGAGAGTGTCAGAGAGTGTTAGTGAGTGTTGGAGAGTGTCAGAGAGTGTCAGAGAGTGATAGGGAGTGTCAGAGAGTGATAGGGAGTGTCAGAGAGCGTCAGAGAGTGACAGTGATTGTCTCTGAGACTCAGAGTGTGTCAGAGTGTGATAGAGAGTGATAGTGAGTGTCAGAGAGCGTCAGAGAGTGACAGTGATTGTCTCTGAGTGTCAGAGTGTGTCAGAGTGTGATAGAGAGTGATAGAGTGTGTCAGAGAGTGTCAGAGAGTGATAGTGATTGTCTGAGATTGTCAGAGAGTGTCAGAGAGTGACAGTGAGTGTCTCTGAGTGTCAGAGTGTGTCAGAGTGTGATAGAGAGTGATAGAGTGTGTCAGAGAGTGTCAGAGAGTGATAGAGAGTGATTGGGAGTGTCAGAGAGAGTCAGAGAGAGCCACTGAGTGTCTGAGAGTGTCAGAGTGTGTCAGAGAGTGATTGTGAGTGTCAGAGAGTGTCAGAGAGTGATAGTGAGTGTCAGAGAGTATCAGAGAGTGTCAGAGCGTGATAGAGAGTGATTGGGAGTGTCAGAGAGAGTCAGAGAGAGCCACTGAGTGTCTGAGAGTGTCAGAGTGTGTCAGAGAGTGATTGTGAGTGTCAGAGAGTGTCAGAGAGTGATAGTGAGTGTCAGAGAGTATCAGAGAGTGATAGTGAGAGTCTGAGAGTGTCTGAGAGTGTCAGAGAGTGTCAGAGAGTGATAGAGAGTGTCAGAGAGTGTCAGAGAGTGATAGAGAGTGTCAGAGAGATATAGAGAGTTTCAGAGAGTGTCAGAGAGAGATAGTGAGTGTCAGAGAGTGATAGTGAGTGTCAGAGAGTGATAGTGAGTGTCTGAGAGTGTCTGAGAATGATAGAGAGTGATAGTGAGTGTCTGAGAGTGATAGAGAGTGTCAGAGAGTGATAGTGAGTGTCAGAGAGTGTCAGAGATTGATAGAGAGTATCAGAGAGTGATAGTGTGTATCAGAGAGTATCAGAGACTGATAGTGAGTGTCTGAGAGTGATACAGAGTGTCTGAGAGTGATAGAGACTGTCAGAGAGTGATAGTGAGAGTCAGAGAGTGTCAGAGATAGATAGAGAGTGTCAGAGAGTGATAGTGAGTGTCAGAGAGTATCAGAGAGTGATGGTGAGTGTCTGAGAGTGATAGTGAGTGTCAGAGAGTAATAGAGAGTGTCAGAGAGTGATAGAGAGTGTCAGAGAGTGTCAGAGAGTGTCAGAGATTGTCAGAGAGTGATAGTGAGAGTGTCAGAGAGTGTCAGAGAGTGTCAGAGAGTGTTAGAGAGTTTCAGAGAGTGTCAGAGAGTGATAGTGAGTGTCCGAGAGTGTCAGAGAGTGTCAGAGTGTGTCAGAGATTGATAGAGAGTGATAGAGAGTGACAGAGAGTGATAGAGAGTTTCAGAGAGTGTCGAGAATGTCAGAGAGTGTCAGAGAGTGATAGAGAGTTTCAGAGAGTGTCAGAGAGTGTGAGAGAGTGTCAGAGAGTGATAGTGAGTGTCAGAGAGTTATAGTGAGTGTCTGAGAGTATCTGAGAGTGATAGAGAGTGATAGAGAGAGTCTGGGAGTGATAGAGAGTGTCTGAGAGTGTCAGAGAGTGTCAGAGAGTTATAGTGAGAGTGTCAGAGATTGTCAGAGAGTGTCAGAGAGTGTTAGTGAGTGTTGGAGAGTGTCAGAGAGTGTCAGAGAGTGATAGGGAGTGTCAGAGAGTGATAGGGAGTGTCAGAGAGCGTCAGAGAGTGACAGTGATTGTCTCTGAGACTCAGAGTGTGTCAGAGTGTGATAGAGAGTGATAGTGAGTGTCAGAGAGCGTCAGAGAGTGACAGTGATTGTCTCTGAGTGTCAGAGTGTGTCAGAGTGTGATAGAGAGTGATAGAGTGTGTCAGAGAGTGTCAGAGAGTGATAGTGATTGTCTGAGATTGTCAGAGAGTGTCAGAGAGTGACAGTGAGTGTCTCTGAGTGTCAGAGTGTGTCAGAGTGTGATAGAGAGTGATAGAGTGTGTCAGAGAGTGTCAGAGAGTGATAGAGAGTGATTGGGAGTGTCAGAGAGAGTCAGAGAGAGCCACTGAGTGTCTGAGAGTGTCAGAGTGTGTCAGAGAGTGATTGTGAGTGTCAGAGAGTGTCAGAGAGTGATAGTGAGTGTCAGAGAGTATCAGAGAGTGTCAGAGCGTGATAGAGAGTGATTGGGAGTGTCAGAGAGAGTCAGAGAGAGCCACTGAGTGTCTGAGAGTGTCAGAGTGTGTCAGAGAGTGATTGTGAGTGTCAGAGAGTGTCAGAGAGTGATAGTGAGTGTCAGAGAGTATCAGAGAGTGATAGTGAGAGTCTGAGAGTGTCTGAGAGTGTCAGAGAGTGTCAGAGAGTGATAGAGAGTGTCAGAGAGTGTCAGAGAGTGATAGAGAGTGTCAGAGAGATATAGAGAGTTTCAGAGAGTGTCAGAGAGAGATAGTGAGTGTCAGAGAGTGATAGTGAGTGTCAGAGAGTGATAGTGAGTGTCTGAGAGTGTCTGAGAATGATAGAGAGTGATAGTGAGTGTCTGAGAGTGATAGAGAGTGTCAGAGAGTGATAGTGAGTGTCAGAGAGTGTCAGAGATTGATAGAGAGTATCAGAGAGTGATAGTGTGTATCAGAGAGTATCAGAGACTGATAGTGAGTGTCTGAGAGTGATACAGAGTGTCTGAGAGTGATAGAGACTGTCAGAGAGTGATAGTGAGAGTCAGAGAGTGTCAGAGATAGATAGAGAGTGTCAGAGAGTGATAGTGAGTGTCAGAGAGTATCAGAGAGTGATGGTGAGTGTCTGAGAGTGATAGTGAGTGTCAGAGAGTAATAGAGAGTGTCAGAGAGTGATAGAGAGTGTCAGAGAGTGTCAGAGAGTGTCAGAGATTGTCAGAGAGTGATAGTGAGAGTGTCAGAGAGTGTCAGAGAGTGTCAGAGAGTGTTAGAGAGTTTCAGAGAGTGTCAGAGAGTGATAGTGAGTGTCCGAGAGTGTCAGAGAGTGTCAGAGTGTGTCAGAGATTGATAGAGAGTGATAGAGAGTGACAGAGAGTGATAGAGAGTTTCAGAGAGTGTCGAGAATGTCAGAGAGTGTCAGAGAGTGATAGAGAGTTTCAGAGAGTGTCAGAGAGTGTGAGAGAGTGTCAGAGAGTGATAGTGAGTGTCAGAGAGTTATAGTGAGTGTCTGAGAGTATCTGAGAGTGATAGAGAGTGATAGAGAGAGTCTGGGAGTGATAGAGAGTGTCAGAGAGTGACAGTGAGTGTCAGATAGTGTCAGAGATTGATAGAGAGTATCAGAGAGTGATAGTGTGTGTCAGAGAGTATCAGAGAGTGATAGTGAGTGTCTGAGAGTGTATGAGAGTGTCAGAGAGTGTCAGAGGTTGTCAGAGAGTGATAGTGAGTGTATGAGAATGTCTGAGAGTGTCAGAGAGTGTCAGAGAGTGTCAGAGAGTGTTAGAGAGGGACAGAGAGTGTCAGAGAGAGATAGAGAGTGTCAGAGAGTGATAGTGAGTCTCAGAGAGTGTCAGAGATTGATAGAGAGTGTCAGAGAGTGATAGTGATTGTCAGAGAGTATCAGAGAGTGATAGTGAGTGTCCGTGAGTGTCAGAGAGTATCAGAGAGTATCAGAGAGTGTCTGAGAGTGTCAGAGAGTGTCAGAGGTTGTCAGAGGTTGCCAGAGGTTGTCAGAGAGTGATAGTGAGTGTATGAGAATGTCTGAGAGTGTCAGAGAGTGTCAGAGAGTGTTAGAGAGGGACAAAGAGTGTCACAGAGAGATAGAGAGTGTCAGAGAGTGATAGTGAGTGTCAGAGAGTGTCAGAGATTGATAGAGAGTGTCAGAGAGTGATAGTGATTGTCAGAGAGTATCAGAGAGGGATAGTGAGTGTCCGTGAGTGTCAGAGAGTGTCAGAGAGAGTCAGAGAGTGTCAGAGAGTGATAGTGAGTTTCTGTGAGTGTCTGAGAGTATCAGAGAGTGTCAGAGAGTGATAGAGATTGTCAGAGAGTGTCAGAGAGTGATAGTGATTGTCTGAGAGTGTCAGAGAGTGATAGAGAGTGTCAGAGAGTGATAGTAAGTGTCTGAGAGTGTCAGAGAGTGATAGAGAGTGTCAGACAGTGATAGTGAGTGTCAGAGAGTGATAGAGAGTGTCAGAGAGTGATATTGAGTGTCAGAGAGTATCAGAGAGTGATAGTGAGCGTCGGAGAGTATCAGAGAGTGATAGTGAGTGTCTGAGAGTGTCTGAAAGTGTCAGAGAGTGATAGAGAGTGTCAGAGAGTGATAGTAAGTGTCTGAGAGTGTCAGAGAGTGATACAGAGTGTCAGACAGTGATAGTGAGTGTCAGAGAGTGTCAGAGAGTGATAGAGAGTGTCAGAGAGTGATAGTGAGTGTCAGAGAGTATCAGAGAGTGATAGTGAGTGTCTGAGAGTGTCTGAAAGTGTCAGAGAGTGTCAGAGAGTGATAGAGGGTGTCAGACAGTGTCAGAGAATGATAGAGAGTTTCAGAGAGAGATAGAGAGTTTCAGAGAGTGTGAGAGAGTGTCAGAGAGTGATAGTGAGTGTCAGAGAGTGATAGTGAGTGTCTGCGAGTGTCTGAGAGTGATAGAGAGTGTCTGAGAGTGATAGAGACTGTCAGAGACTGATAGTGAGAGTCAGAGAGTGTCAGAGAGTGATAGTGAGTGTCAGAGAGTATCAGAGAGTGATGGTGAGTGTCTGAGAGTGATAGTGAGTGTCAGAGAGTAATAGAGAGTGTCAGAGAGTGACAGAGAGTGTCAGAGAGTGTCAGAGAGTGTCAGAGATTCTCAGAGAGTGATAGTGAGAGTGTCAGAGAGTGTCAGAGAGTGTCAGAGAGTGTTAGAGAGTTTCAGAGAGTGTCAGAGTGCAATAGTGAGTGTCCGAGAGTGTCAGAGAGTGTCAGAGTGTGTCAGAAATTGATAGAGAGTGATAGAGAGTGACAGAGAGTGATAGAGAGTGTCAGAGAGGGGCGAGAGTGTCAGAGTGTGTCAGAGAGTGATAGTGAGTGTCAGAGAGCATCAGAGAGTGTCAGAGAGTGACAGTGAGTGTCAGAGAGTGTCAGAGCGTGATAGTGAGTGTCTGTGAGTATCTGAAAGTATCAGAGAGTGTCAGAGAGTGATAGTGATTGTCTGAGAGCGTCAGTGAGTGATAGAGAGTGTCAGAGAGTGACAGTAAGTGTCTGAGAGTGTCAGAGTGTGATAGAGAGTGTCAGACAGTGATAGTGAGTGTCAGAGAATGTCAGAGAGTGATAGTGAGTGTCAAGAGAGTGTCAGAGAGTGATAGAGAGTGTCAGAGAGTGATCGTGAGTGTCAGAGAGTATCAGAGTGTGATAGTGAGTGTCTGAGAGTGTCAGAGAGTGTCAGAGAGTGTCAGAGAGTGATAGAGAGTTTCAGAGAGAGATAGAGAGTTTCAGAGAGTGTCAGAGAGTGTGCGAGTGTGTCAGAGAGTGATAGTGAGCGTCAGAGAGTGATAGTGAGTGTCTGAGAGTGTCTGAGAGTGATAGAGAGAGTCTGAGAGTGATAGAGAGTGTCAGAGAGAGATAGTGAGTGTCAGAGAGTGTCACAGAGAGATAGAGAGTGATAGAGAGTGTCAGAGAGAGATAGAGAGTGTCTGAGAGTGATAGTGAGTGTCTGAGAGTGTCTGAGAGTGATAGAGAGTGTCAGAGAGTGATAGATAGTGTCAGAGAGTGTGAGAGAGTGTCAGAGAGTGATAGTGAGTGTCTGAGAGTGTCAGAGAGTGATAGAGAGTGTCAGTGAGTGATAGAGAGTGTCAGAGAGTGATAGAGAGTGCCAGAGAGTGTCAGAGAATGTCAGAGAGTGATAGAGAGTGTCAGAGAGTGATATTGAGTGTCAGAGAGTATCAGAGAGTGATAGTGAGCGTCAGAGAGTATCAGAGGGTGATAGTGAGTGTCTGAGAGTGTCAGAGAGTGTCAGAGAGTGACAGAGAGTGGCAGAGAGTGTCAGACGGTGTCAGAGAGTGGGAGATAGTGTCAGTGAGAGGTAGAGAGTTTCAGAGAGTGTCAGAGAGTGATAGTGAATGTCAGAGAGTGATAGTGATCGTCTGAGAGTGTCTGAGAGTGATAGAGAGTGTCAGAGAGTGATAGAGACTGTCAGAGAGTGATAGTGAGTGTCAGAGAGTGTCAGAGATAGATAGAGAGTGTCAGAGAGTGATAGTGAGTGTCAGAGAGTATCAGAGAGTGATAGTGAGTGTATGAGAGTGATAGTGAGTGTCAGAGAGTAATAGAGAGTGTCAGAGAGTGTCAGAGAGTGTCAGAGAGTTATAGTGAGAGTGTCAGAGATTGTCAGAGAGTGTCAGAGAGTGTTAGTGAGTGTTGGAGAGTGTCAGAGAGTGTCAGAGAGTGATAGGGAGTGTCAGAGAGTGATAGGGAGTGTCAGAGAGCGTCAGAGAGTGACAGTGATTGTCTCTGAGACTCAGAGTGTGTCAGAGTGTGATAGAGAGTGATAGTGAGTGTCAGAGAGCGTCAGAGAGTGACAGTGATTGTCTCTGAGTGTCAGAGTGTGTCAGAGTGTGATAGAGAGTGATAGAGTGTGTCAGAGAGTGTCAGAGAGTGATAGTGATTGTCTGAGATTGTCAGAGAGTGTCAGAGAGTGACAGTGAGTGTCTCTGAGTGTCAGAGTGTGTCAGAGTGTGATAGAGAGTGATAGAGTGTGTCAGAGTGTGTCAGAGAGTGTCAGAGAGTGATAGAGAGTGATTGGGAGTGTCAGAGAGAGTCAGAGAGAGCCACTGAGTGTCTGAGAGTGTCAGAGTGTGTCAGAGAGTGATTGTGAGTGTCAGAGAGTGTCAGAGAGTGATAGTGAGTGTCAGAGAGTATCAGAGAGTGTCAGAGAGTGATAGAGAGTGATTGGGAGTGTCAGAGAGAGTCAGAGAGAGCCACTGAGTGTCTGAGAGTGTCAGAGTGTGTCAGAGAGTGATTGTGAGTGTCAGAGAGTGTCAGAGAGTGATAGTGAGTGTCAGAGAGTATCAGAGAGTGATAGTGAGAGTCTGAGAGTGTCTGAGAGTGTCAGAGAGTGTCAGAGAGTGATAGAGAGTGTCAGAGAGTGTCAGAGAGTGATAGAGAGTGTCAGAGAGATATAGAGAGTTTCAGAGAGTGTCAGAGAGTGATAGTGAGTGTCAGAGAGTGATAGTGAGTGTCTAAGAGTGTCTGAGAATGATAGAGAGTGATAGTGAGTGTCTGAGAGTGATAGAGAGTGTCAGAGAGTGATAGTGAGTGTCAGAGAGTGTCAGAGATTGATAGAGAGTATCAGAGAGTGATAGTGTGTATCAGAGAGTATCAGAGACTGATAGTGAGTGTCTGAGAGTGTCTGAGAGTGTCAGAGAGTGTCAGAGGTTGTCAGAGGTTGTCAGACAGTGATAGTGAGTGCATGAGAATGTCTGAGAGTGTCAGAGAGTGTCAGAGAGTGTTAGAGAGTGACAGAGAGTGTCAGAGAGAGATAGAGAGTGTCAGAGAGTGATAGTGAGTGTCAGAGAGTGTCAGAGATTGATAGAGAGTGTCAGAGAGTGATAGTGAGTGTCAGAGAGTATCAGAGAGTATCAGAGAGTGATAGTGAGTGTCCGTGAGTGTCAGAGAGTGTCAGTGAATGTCAGGGAGAGTCAGAGAGTGTCAGAGAGTGATAGAGAGTTTCAGAGAGTGATATAGAGTGTCAGAGAGTTATCGAGACTGTCAGAGAGTGATAATAAGTGACAGAGAGTGTCAGCGAGTGATAGAGACTGTCAGAGAGTGATAGTGAGAGTCAGAGAGTATCAGAGAGTGATAGTGTCAGAGAGTGTCAGAGAGTGATAGTGAGTGTATGAGAGTGTCTGTAAGTGTCAGAGAGTGTCAGAGAGTGATCGAGAGTGTCAGAGAGTGATAGAGAGTGTCAGAGAGTGTCTGAAAGTGTCAGAGAGTGTCAGAGAGTGATAGTGAGTGTCAGAGAGCGTCAGAGAGTGACAGTGATTGTCTCTGAGTGTCAGAGTGTGTCAGAGTGTGATAGAGAGTGATAGAGTGTGTCAGAGAGTGTCAGAGAGTGATAGTGATTGTCTGAGATTGTCAGAGAGTGTCAGAGAGTGACAGTGAGTGTCTCTGAGTGTCAGAATGTGTCAGAGTGTGATAGAGAGTGATAGAGTGTGTCAGAGTGTGTCAGAGAGTGTCAGAGAGTGATAGAGAGTGATTGGGAGTGTCAGAGAGAGTCAGAGAGAGCCACTGAGTGTCTGAGAGTGTCAGAGTGTGTCAGAGAGTGATTGTGAGTGTCAGAGAGTGTCAGAGAGTGATAGTGAGTGTCAGAGAGTATCAGAGAGTGTCAGAGAGTGTCAGAGAGTGATAGAGAGTTTCAGAGAGAGATAGAGAGTTTCAGAGAGTGTCAGAGAGTGTGCGAGTGTGTCAGAGAGTGATAGTGAGCGTCAGAGAGTGATAGTGAGTGTCTGAGAGTGTCTGAGAGTGATAGAGAGAGTCTGAGAGTGATAGAGAGTGTCAGAGAGAGATAGTGAGTGTCAGAGAGTGTCACAGAGAGATAGAGAGTGATAGAGAGTGTCAGAGAGAGATAGAGAGTGTCTGAGAGTGATAGTGAGTGTCTGAGAGTGTCTGAGAGTGATAGAGAGTGTCAGAGAGTGATAGATAGTGTCAGAGAGTGTGAGAGAGTGTCAGAGAGTGATAGTGAGTGTCTGAGAGTGTCAGAGAGTGATAGAGAGTGTCAGTGAGTGATAGAGAGTGTCAGAGAGTGATAGAGAGTGCCAGAGAGTGTCAGAGAATGTCAGAGAGTGATAGAGAGTGTCAGAGAGTGATATTGAGTGTCAGAGAGTATCAGAGAGTGATAGTGAGCGTCAGAGAGTATCAGAGGGTGATAGTGAGTGTCTGAGAGTGTCAGAGAGTGTCAGAGAGTGACAGAGAGTGGCAGAGAGTGTCAGACGGTGTCAGAGAGTGGGAGATAGTGTCAGTGAGAGGTAGAGAGTTTCAGAGAGTGTCAGAGAGTGATAGTGAATGTCAGAGAGTGATAGTGATCGTCTGAGAGTGTCTGAGAGTGATAGAGAGTGTCAGAGAGTGATAGAGACTGTCAGAGAGTGATAGTGAGTGTCAGAGAGTGTCAGAGATAGATAGAGAGTGTCAGAGAGTGATAGTGAGTGTCAGAGAGTATCAGAGAGTGATAGTGAGTGTATGAGAGTGATAGTGAGTGTCAGAGAGTAATAGAGAGTGTCAGAGAGTGTCAGAGAGTGTCAGAGAGTTATAGTGAGAGTGTCAGAGATTGTCAGAGAGTGTCAGAGAGTGTTAGTGAGTGTTGGAGAGTGTCAGAGAGTGTCAGAGAGTGATAGGGAGTGTCAGAGAGTGATAGGGAGTGTCAGAGAGCGTCAGAGAGTGACAGTGATTGTCTCTGAGACTCAGAGTGTGTCAGAGTGTGATAGAGAGTGATAGTGAGTGTCAGAGAGCGTCAGAGAGTGACAGTGATTGTCTCTGAGTGTCAGAGTGTGTCAGAGTGTGATAGAGAGTGATAGAGTGTGTCAGAGAGTGTCAGAGAGTGATAGTGATTGTCTGAGATTGTCAGAGAGTGTCAGAGAGTGACAGTGAGTGTCTCTGAGTGTCAGAGTGTGTCAGAGTGTGATAGAGAGTGATAGAGTGTGTCAGAGTGTGTCAGAGAGTGTCAGAGAGTGATAGAGAGTGATTGGGAGTGTCAGAGAGAGTCAGAGAGAGCCACTGAGTGTCTGAGAGTGTCAGAGTGTGTCAGAGAGTGATTGTGAGTGTCAGAGAGTGTCAGAGAGTGATAGTGAGTGTCAGAGAGTATCAGAGAGTGTCAGAGAGTGATAGAGAGTGATTGGGAGTGTCAGAGAGAGTCAGAGAGAGCCACTGAGTGTCTGAGAGTGTCAGAGTGTGTCAGAGAGTGATTGTGAGTGTCAGAGAGTGTCAGAGAGTGATAGTGAGTGTCAGAGAGTATCAGAGAGTGATAGTGAGAGTCTGAGAGTGTCTGAGAGTGTCAGAGAGTGTCAGAGAGTGATAGAGAGTGTCAGAGAGTGTCAGAGAGTGATAGAGAGTGTCAGAGAGATATAGAGAGTTTCAGAGAGTGTCAGAGAGAGATAGTGAGTGTCAGAGAGTGATAGTGAGTGTCAGAGAGTGATAGTGAGTGTCTAAGAGTGTCTGAGAATGATAGAGAGTGATAGTGAGTGTCTGAGAGTGATAGAGAGTGTCAGAGAGTGATAGTGAGTGTCAGAGAGTGTCAGAGATTGATAGAGAGTATCAGAGAGTGATAGTGTGTATCAGAGAGTATCAGAGACTGATAGTGAGTGTCTGAGAGTGTCTGAGAGTGTCAGAGAGTGTCAGAGGTTGTCAGAGGTTGTCAGACAGTGATAGTGAGTGCATGAGAATGTCTGAGAGTGTCAGAGAGTGTCAGAGAGTGTTAGAGAGTGACAGAGAGTGTCAGAGAGAGATAGAGAGTGTCAGAGAGTGATAGTGAGTGTCAGAGAGTGTCAGAGATTGATAGAGAGTGTCAGAGAGTGATAGTGAGTGTCAGAGAGTATCAGAGAGTATCAGAGAGTGATAGTGAGTGTCCGTGAGTGTCAGAGAGTGTCAGTGAATGTCAGGGAGAGTCAGAGAGTGTCAGAGAGTGATAGAGAGTTTCAGAGAGTGATATAGAGTGTCAGAGAGTTATCGAGACTGTCAGAGAGTGATAATAAGTGACAGAGAGTGTCAGCGAGTGATAGAGACTGTCAGAGAGTGATAGTGAGAGTCAGAGAGTATCAGAGAGTGATAGTGTCAGAGAGTGTCAGAGAGTGATAGTGAGTGTATGAGAGTGTCTGTAAGTGTCAGAGAGTGTCAGAGAGTGATCGAGAGTGTCAGAGAGTGATAGAGAGTGTCAGAGAGTGTCTGAAAGTGTCAGAGAGTGTCAGAGAGTGATAGTGAGTGTCAGAGAGCGTCAGAGAGTGACAGTGATTGTCTCTGAGTGTCAGAGTGTGTCAGAGTGTGATAGAGAGTGATAGAGTGTGTCAGAGAGTGTCAGAGAGTGATAGTGATTGTCTGAGATTGTCAGAGAGTGTCAGAGAGTGACAGTGAGTGTCTCTGAGTGTCAGAATGTGTCAGAGTGTGATAGAGAGTGATAGAGTGTGTCAGAGTGTGTCAGAGAGTGTCAGAGAGTGATAGAGAGTGATTGGGAGTGTCAGAGAGAGTCAGAGAGAGCCACTGAGTGTCTGAGAGTGTCAGAGTGTGTCAGAGAGTGATTGTGAGTGTCAGAGAGTGTCAGAGAGTGATAGTGAGTGTCAGAGAGTATCAGAGAGTGTCAGAGAGTGATAGAGAGTGATTGGGAGTGTCAGAGAGAGTCAGAGAGAGCCACTGAGTGTCTGAGAGTGTCAGAGTGTGTCAGAGAGTGATTGTGAGTGTCAGAGAGTGTCAGAGAGTGATAGTGAGTGTCAGAGAGTATCAGAGAGTGATAGTGAGAGTCTGAGAGTGTCTGAGAGTGTCAGAGAGTGTCAGAGAGTGATAGAGAGTGTCAGAGAGTGTCAGAGAGTGATAGAGAGTGTCAGAGAGATATAGAGAGTTTCAGAGAGTGTCAGAGAGAGATAGTGAGTGTCAGAGAGTGATAGTGAGTGTCAGAGAGTGATAGTGAGTGTCTGAGAGTGTCTGAGAATGATAGAAGGTGATAGTGAGTGTCTGAGAGTGATAGAGAGTGTCAGAGAGTGATAGTGAGTGTCAGAGAGTGTCAGAGATTGATAGAGAGTATCAGAGAGTGATAGTGTGTATCAGAGAGTATCAGAGACTGATAGTGAGTGTCTGAGAGTGTCTGAGAGTGTCAGAGAGTGTCAGAGGTTGTCAGAGGTTGTCAGACAGTGATAGTGAGTGCATGAGAATGTCTGAGAGTGTCAGAGAGTGTCAGAGAGTGTTAGAGTGTGACAGAGAGTGTCAGAGAGAGATAGAGAGTGTCAGAGAGTGATAGTGAGTGTCAGAGTTTGATAGAGAGTGTCAGAGAGTGATAGTGAGTGTCAGAGAGTATCAGAGAGTATCAGAGAGTGATAGTGAGTGTCCGTGAGTGTCAGAGAGTGTCAGTGAATGTCAGGGAGAGTCAGAGAGTGTCAGAGAGTGATAGAGAGTTTCAGAGAGTGATATAGAGTGTCAGAGAGTTATCGAGACTGTCAGAGAGTGATAATAAGTGACAGAGAGTGTCAGAGAGTGATAGAGACTGTCAGAGAGTGATAGTGAGAGTCAGAGAGTATCAGAGAGTGATAGTGTCAGAGAGTGTCAGAGAGTGATAGTGAGTGTATGAGAGTGTCTGTAAGTGTCAGAGAGTGTCAGAGAGTGATCGAGAGTGTCAGAGAGTGATAGAGAGTGTCAGAGAGTGTCTGAAAGTGTCAGAGAGTGTCAGAGAGTGATCGAGAGTGTCAGAGAGTGTCTGAGTGTGTCTGAGATTGTCAGAGAGTGTCAGAGAGTGATAGAGAGTGTCAGACAGTGATAGTGAGTGTCAGAGAGGGTCAGAGAGTGATAGTGAGTGTCAGAGAGTGTCAGAGAGTGATAGTGAGTGTCTGAGAGTGTCTGAGAGTGTCAGAGAGTGTCAGAGAGTGATAGTGAGTGTCAGAGAGTGTCAGAGAGTGATAGTGAGTGTCTGAGAGTGTCTGAGAGTGTCAGAGAGTGTCAGAGAGTGATAGAGAGTGTCAGAGAGTGTCAGAGAGTGATAGAGAGTGTCAGAGAGAGATAGAGAGTTTCAGAGAGTGTCAGAGAGTGTCAGAGAGTGTCAGAGAGTGATAGTGAGTGTCAGAGAGTGATAGTGAGTGTCTGCGAGTGTCTGAGAGTGATAGAGAGTGATAGAGAGAGTCTGGGAGTGATAGAGAGTGATAGAGAGAGTCTGGGAGTGATCGAGAGTGTCAGAGAGTGACAGTGAGTGTCAGAGAGTGTGAGAGAGTGTCAGAGAGTGATAGTGAGTGTCAGAGAGTGTCAGAGAGTGATAGTGAGTGTCAGAGGGTGATAGTGAGTGTCTGCGAGTGTCTGAGAGTGATAGAGAGTGATAGAGAGAGTCTGGGAGTGATCGAGAGTGTCAGAGAGTGACAGTGAGTGTCAGAGAGTGTCAGAGATTGATAGAGAGTATCAGAGAGTGATAGTGTGTATCAGAGAGTATCAGAGAGTGATAGTGAGTGTCCGTGAGTGTCAGAGAGTGTCAGAGAGAGTCAGAGAGTGTCAGAGAGTGATAGTGAGGTTCTGTGAGTGTCTGAGAGTATCAGAGAGTGTCAGAGAGTGATAGAGAGTGTCAGAGAGTGTCAGAGAGTGATAGTGATTGTCTGAGAGTGTCAGAGAGTGATAGAGAGTGTCAGAGAGTGATCGTAAGTGTCTGAGAGTGTCAGAGGGTGATAGAGAGTGTCAGACAGTGATAGTGAGTGTCAGAGAGTGTCTGAGAGTGTCTGAGAGTGTCAGAGAGTGTCAGAGGTTGTCAGAGGTTGTCAGAGAGTGATAGTGAGTGTATGAGAATGTCTGAGAGTGTCAGAGAGTGTCAGAGAGTGTTAGAGAGGGACATAGAGTGTCAGAGAGAGATAGAGAGTGTCAGAGAGTGATAGTGAGTGTCAGAGAGTATCAGAGAGTGATAGTGAGTGTCCGTGAGTGTCAGAGAGTGTCAGAGAGTGTCAGAGAGAGTCAGAGAGTGTCAGAGAGTGATAGTGAGTTTCTGTGAGTGTCTGAGAGTATCAGAGAGTGTCGGAGAGTGATAGAGAGTGTCAGAGAGTGATAGTGATTGTCTGAGAGTGTCAGAGAGTGATAGAGAGTGTCAGAGAGTGATAGTAAGTGTCTGAGAGTGTCAGAGAGTGATAGAGAGTGTCAGACAGTGATAGTGAGTGTCAGAGAGTGTCAGAGAGTGATAGAGAGTGTCAGAGAGTGATCTTGAGTGACAGAGAGTATCAGAGAGTGATAGAGAGCGTCAGAGAGTATGAGAGAGTGATAGTGAGTGTCTGAGAGTGTCTGAAAGTGTCAGAGAGTGTCTGAGAGTGATAGAGAGTGTCAGAGAGTGATAGATAGAGTCAGAGAGTGTCAGAGATAGAGAGTGTCAGAGAGTGATATTGAGTGACAGAGAGTATCAGAGAGTGATAGAGAGCGTCAGAGAGTATGAGAGAGTGATAGTGAGTGTCTGAGAGTGTCTGAGAGTGTCAGAGAGTGTCAGAGGTTGTCAGAGGTTGTCAGACAGTGATAGTGAGTGCATGAGAATGTCTGAGAGTGTCAGAGAGTGTCAGAGAGTGTTAGAGTGTGACAGAGAGTGTCAGAGAGAGATAGAGAGTGTCAGAGAGTGATAGTGAGTGTCAGAGATTGATAGAGAGTGTCAGAGAGTGATAGTGAGTGTCAGAGAGTATCAGAGAGTATCAGAGAGTGATAGTGAGTGTCCGTGAGTGTCAGAGAGTGTCAGTGAATGTCAGGGAGAGTCAGAGAGTGTCAGAGAGTGATAGAGAGTTTCAGAGAGTGATATAGAGTGTCAGAGAGTTATCGAGACTGTCAGAGAGTGATAATAAGTGACAGAGAGTGTCAGAGAGTGATAGAGACTGTCAGAGAGTGATAGTGAGAGTCAGAGAGTATCAGAGAGTGATAGTGTCAGAGAGTGTCAGAGAGTGATAGTGAGTGTATGAGAGTGTCTGTAAGTGTCAGAGAGTGTCAGAGAGTGATCGAGAGTGTCAGAGAGTGATAGAGAGTGTCAGAGAGTGTCTGAAAGTGTCAGAGAGTGTCAGAGAGTGATCGAGAGTGTCAGAGAGTGTCTGAGTGTGTCTGAGATTGTCAGAGAGTGTCAGAGAGTGATAGAGAGTGTCAGACAGTGATAGTGAGTGTCAGAGAGGGTCAGAGAGTGATAGTGAGTGTCAGAGAGTGTCAGAGAGTGATAGTGAGTGTCTGAGAGTGTCTGAGAGTGTCAGAGAGTGTCAGAGAGTGATAGTGAGTGTCAGAGAGTGTCAGAGAGTGATAGTGAGTGTCTGAGAGTGTCTGAGAGTGTCAGAGAGTGTCAGAGAGTGATAGAGAGTGTCAGAGAGTGTCAGAGAGTGATAGAGAGTGTCAGAGAGAGATAGAGAGTTTCAGAGAGTGTCAGAGAGTGTCAGAGAGTGTCAGAGAGTGATAGTGAGTGTCAGAGAGTGATAGTGAGTGTCTGCGAGTGTCTGAGAGTGATAGAGAGTGATAGAGAGAGTCTGGGAGTGATAGAGAGTGATAGAGAGAGTCTGGGAGTGATCGAGAGTGTCAGAGAGTGACAGTGAGTGTCAGAGAGTGTGAGAGAGTGTCAGAGAGTGATAGTGAGTGTCAGAGAGTGTCAGAGAGTGATAGTGAGTGTCAGAGGGTGATAGTGAGTGTCTGCGAGTGTCTGAGAGTGATAGAGAGTGATAGAGAGAGTCTGGGAGTGATCGAGAGTGTCAGAGAGTGACAGTGAGTGTCAGAGAGTGTCAGAGATTGATAGAGAGTATCAGAGAGTGATAGTGTGTATCAGAGAGTATCAGAGAGTGATAGTGAGTGTCCGTGAGTGTCAGAGAGTGTCAGAGAGAGTCAGAGAGTGTCAGAGAGTGATAGTGAGTTTCTGTGAGTGTCTGAGAGTATCAGGGAGTGTCAGAGAGTGATAGAGAGTGTCAGAGAGTGTCAGAGAGTGATAGTGATTGTCTGAGAGTGTCAGAGAGTGATAGAGAGTGTCAGAGAGTGATCGTAAGTGTCTGAGAGTGTCAGAGGGTGATAGAGAGTGTCAGACAGTGATAGTGAGTGTCAGAGAGTGTCTGAGAGTGTCTGAGAGTGTCAGAGAGTGTCAGAGGTTGTCAGAGGTTGTCAGAGAGTGATAGTGAGTGTATGAGAATGTCTGAGTGTGTCAGAGAGTGTCAGAGAGTGTTAGAGAGGGACATAGAGTGTCAGAGAGAGATAGAGAGTGTCAGAGAGTGATAGTGAGTGTCAGAGAGTATCAGAGAGTGATAGTGAGTGTCCGTGAGTGTCAGAGAGTGTCAGAGAGTGTCAGAGAGAGTCAGAGAGTGTCAGAGAGTGATAGTGAGTTTCTGTGAGTGTCTGAGAGTATCAGAGAGTGTCGGAGAGTGATAGAGAGTGTCAGAGAGTGATAGTGATTGTCTGAGAGTGTCAGAGAGTGATAGAGAGTGTCAGAGAGTGATAGTAAGTGTCTGAGAGTGTCAGAGAGTGATAGAGAGTGTCAGACAGTGATAGTGAGTGTCAGAGAGTGTCAGAGAGTGATAGAGAGTGTCAGAGAGTGATCATGAGTGACAGAGAGTATCAGAGAGTGATAGAGAGCGTCAGAGAGTATGAGAGAGTGATAGTGAGTGTCTGAGAGTGTCTGAAAGTGTCAGAGAGTGTCTGAGAGTGATAGAGAGTGTCAGAGAGTGATAGATAGAGTCAGAGAGTGTCAGAGATAGAGAGTGTCAGAGAGTGATATTGAGTGACAGAGAGTATCAGAGAGTGATAGAGAGCGTCAGAGAGTATGAGAGAGTGATAGTGAGTGTCTGAGAGTGTCTGAAAGTGTCAGAGAGTGTCTGAGAGTGATAGAGAGTGTCAGAGAGTGATAGTGAGTGTCAGTGAGTATCAGAGAGTGATGGTGAGTGTCTGAGAGTGATCGTGAGTGTCAGAGAGTAATAGAGAGTGTCAGAGAGTAATAGAGAGTGTCAGAGAGTGATAGAGAGTGTCAGAGAGTGTTAGAGAGTGTCAGAGATTGTCAGTGAGTGATAGTGAGAGTGTCAGAGATTGTCAGAGAGTGTCAGAGAGTGTTAGAGAGTTTCAGAGAGTGTCAGAGTGTGATAGTGAGTGTCCGAGAGTGTCAGAGAGTGTCAGAGTGTGTCAGAGATTGATAGAGAGTGATAGAGAGTGACAGAGAGTGATAGAGAGTGTCAGAGAGTGTCGAGAGTGTCAGAGTGTGTCAGAGAGTGATAGTGAGTGTCAGAGAGTATCAGAGAGTGTCAGAAAGTGTCAGAGAGTGACAGTGAGTGTCAGAGAGTGTCAGAGAGTGTCAGAGAGTGATAGTGAGTGTCTGTGAGTATCTGAGAGTATCAGAGAGTGTTAGAGAGTGATAGTGAGTGTCTGTGACCATCTGAGAGTATCAGAGAGTGTCAGAGAGTGATAGAGAGTGTCAGAGAGTGATAGTGATTGACTGAGAGTGTCAGAGAGTGATAGAGTGTGTCAGAGAGTGACAGTAAGTGTCTGAGAGTGTCAGAGAGTGATAGAGAGTGTCAGACAGTGATAGTGTGTGTCAGAGAGTGTCAGAGAGTGATAGTGAGTGTCAGAGATTGTCAGAGAGTGATAGTGAGTGTCTGAGAGTGTCAGAGAGTGTCAGAGGGTGTCAGAGAGTGATAGAGAGTTTCAGAGAGAGATAGAGAGGTTCAGAGAGTGTCAGAGAGAGTGCGAGAGACTCAGAGAGTGATCGTGAGCGTCAGAGAGTGATAGTGACTGTCTGAGAGTGTCTGAGAGTGATAGAGAGAGTCTGAGAGTGATAGAGAGTGTCAGAGAGAGATAGTGAGTGTCAGAGAGTGTCACAGAGAGATAGAGAGTGATAGAGAGTGTCAGGGAGAGATATAGAGTGTCTGAGAGTGATAGTGAGTGTCTGAGAGTGTCTGAGAGTGATCGAGAGTGTCAGAGAGTGTCAGAGAGTGATAGAGTGTCAGTGAGTGATAGAGAGTGTCAGAGAGTGATAGTGAGTGCCAGAGAGTGTCAGAGAGTGATAGAGAGTGTCAGTGAGTGATATTGAGTGTCAGAGAGTATCAGAGAGTGATAGTGAGCGTCAGAGAGTATCAGAGAGTGATAGTGAGTGTCTGAGAGTGTCAGAGAGTGTCAGAGAGTGACGGAGAGGGTCAGACAGTGTCAGAGAGAGGTAGAGAGTTTCAGAGAGTGGTAGAGAGTTTCAGAGAGTGTCAGAGAGTGTCAGAGAGTGATAGTGAATGTCAGAGAGTGATAGTGATTGTCTGAGAGTGTCTGAGAGTGATAGAGAGTTTCTGAGAGTGATAGAGACTGTCAGAGAGTGATAGTGAGTGTCAGAGAGTGTTAGAGATAGATAGAGAGTGTCAGAGAGTGATAGTGTGTGTCAGAGAGTATCAGAGAGTGATAGTGAGTGTCAGAGAGTAATAGAGAGTGTCAGAGAGTGATAGAGAGTGTCAGAGAGTGTCAGAGAGTGATAGTGAGAGTGTCAGAGATTGTCACAGAGTGTCAGAGAGTGTTAGAGAGTGTCAGCGAGTTTCAGAGAGTGATAGCGAGTGTCAGAGAGTGATAGTGAGTGTCAGAGAGTGACATCGAGTGTCTCTGAGTGTCAGAGTGTGTCAGAGTGTGATAGAGAGTGATAGAGTGTGTCAGAGAGTGTCAGAGAGTGATAGTGATTGTCTGAGATTGTCAGAGAGTGTCAGAGAGTGACAGTGAGTGTCTCGTAGTGTCAGAGTGTGTCAGAGTGTGATAGAGAGTGATAGAGTGTGTCAGAGTGTGTCAGAGAGTGATAGAGAGTGATAGAGAGTGTCAGAGATAGTCAGAGAGTGACACTGAGTGTCTGAGAGTGTCAGAATGTGTCAGAGAGTGATTGTGAGTGTCAGAGAGTGTCAGAGAGTGATAGCGCGAGTCAGAGAGTGATAGAGAGTGATAGAGAGTGTCAGAGAGTATCAGAGAGTGATAGTGAGTGTCAGAGAGTGATAGTGAGTGTCTTAGAGTGTCTGAGAGTGTCAGAGAGTGTCAGAGAGTGATAGAGAGTGTCAGAGAGTGTTAGAGAGTGATAGAGAGTGTCAGAGAGAGATAGAGAGTTACAGAGAGTGTCAGAGAGTGATAGTGAGTGTCAGAGAGTGATAGTGAGTGTCAAAGAGTGATAGTGAGTGTCTGAGAGTGATAGTGAGTGTCTGAGAGTGTCTGAGAATGATAGAGAGTGATAGAGAGTGTCTGAGATTGATAGAGAGTGTCAGAGAGTGATAGTGAGTGTTAGAGAGTGTCAGAGATTAATGGAGAGTATCAGAGAGTGATGGTGAGTGTCTGAGAGTGTCAGAGAGTGTCAGAGGTTGTCAGAGGTTGTCAGAGAGTGATAGTGAGTGTATGAGGATGTCTGAGAGTGTCAGAGAGTGTCAGAGAGTGTTAGAGAGGGACAGAGAGTGTCAGAGAGAGATAGAGAGTTTCAGAGAGTGATAGTGAGTGTCAGAGAGTGTCAGAGATTGATAGAGAGTGTCAGAGAGTGATAGTGAGTGTCAGAGAGTATCAGAGAGTGATAGTGCGTGTCCGTGAGTGTCAGAGAGTGTCAGTGAATGTCAGGGAGAGTCAGAGAATGTCAGAGAGTGTCAGAGAGTGATAGAGAGTTTCAGAGAGTGATATAGAGTGTCAGAGAGTTATCGAGACTGTCAGAGAGTGATAATGAGTGACAGAGAGTGTCAGCGAGTGATAGAGTCTGTCAGAGTGTGACAGTGAGAGTCAGAGAGTATCAGAGAATGATAGTGTCAGAGAGTGTCAGAGAGTGTCAGAGAGTGATAGTGAGTGTATGAGAGTGTCTGAAAGTGTCAGAGAGTGTCAGAGAGTGAGCGAGAGTGTCAGAGAGTGATAGAGAGTGTCGGACAGTGTCTGAAAGTGTCAGAGAGTGTCAGAGAGTGATCGAGAGTGTCAGAGAGTCTCAGAGAGTGTCAGAGATGTCAGAGAGTGATAGTAAGTCTCTGAGAGTGTCAGAGAGTGATAGAGAGTGTCAGACAGTGATAGTGAGTGTCAGAGAGGGTCAGAGAGTGATAGTGAGTGTCAGAGAGTGTCAGAGAGTGATAGAGAGTGTCAGAGAGTGATAGTGAGTGTCAGAGAGTATCAGAGAGTGATAGTGAGTGTCTGTGAGTGTCTGAGAGTGTCAGAGAGTGTCAGAGAGTGATAGAGAGTTTCAGAGAGTGATAGTGAGTATCTGAGAGTGTCTGAGAGTGATTGAGAGTGTCTGAGAGTGATAGAGTGTGTCGGAGAGAGTTAGTGAGTGTCAGAGAGTGTCAGAGAGTGATAGAGAGTGATAGAGAGTGATGGAGAGTGTCAGAGAGAGATAGAGTGTGTCAGAGAGTGATAGTGAGTGTCTGAGAGTGTCTGAGAGTGATAGAGAGTATCAGAGAGTGATTGTGAGTGTCTGAGAGTGTCAGAGAGTGAGAGAGAGTGTTTGAGAGTGATAGAGAGTGTCAGAGAGTGATAGTGAGAGCCAGAGAGTATCAGAGAGTGATAGTGAGCGTCAGAGAGTATCAGAGAGTGATAGTGAGTGTCTGAGAGTGTCTGAAAGTGTCAGAGAGTGTCAGAGAGTGATAGAGAGTGTCAGACAGTGTCAGAGAGTGATAGAGTGTGTCAGAGAGAGATAGAGAGTTTCAGAGAGTGTGAGAGAGTGTTAGAGAGTGATAGTGAGTGTCAGAGAGTGATCGTGAGTGTCTGAGAGTGTCTGAGAGTGATAGAGAGTGTCTGAGAGTGATAGAGACTGTCAGAGCGTGACAGTGAGTGTCAGAGAGTGTCAGAGATAGATAGAGAGTGTCAGAGAGTGATAGTGAGTGTCAGAGAGTATCAGAGAGTGATAGTGAGGTTCTGAGAGTGATAGTGAGTGTCTGAGAGTGATAGTGAGTGTCAGAGATTGATAGAGAGTGTCAGAGAGTGATAGAGAGTGTCAGAGAGTGTCTGAGAGTGTCAGAGAGTGTTGGAGAGTGATAGTCAGAGTTTCAGAGAGCGTCAGAGAGTGATAGTGAGTGTCGGAGAGTGTCAAAGAGTGTCAGAGTGTGTCAGAGATTGATAGAGAGTGATAGAGAGTGATAGAGAGTTTCAGAGAGTGTCGAGAGTGTCAGAGTGTGTCAGAGAGTGATAGTGAGTGTCAGAGAGCGTCAGAGAGTGTCAGAGAGTGTCAGAGAGTGTGCGAGAGTGTCAGAGAGTGATAGTGAGCGTCAGAGAGTGATAGTGAGTGTCTGAGAGTGTCTGAGAGTGATAGAGAGAGTCTGAGAGTGATAGAGAGTGTCAGAGAGCGATAGTGAGTGTCAGAGAGTGTCAGAGAGAGATAGAGAGTGATAGAGAGTGTCAGAGAGAGATAGAGAGTGTCTGAGAGTGATAGTGAGTGTCTGAGAGTGATAGAGAGTGTCAGAGATTGTCAGAGAAAGAAATAGAGTGTCAGAGAGTGTGAGAGAGTGTCAGAGAGTGATAGTGAGTGTCTGAGAGTGTCAGAGAGTGATGGAGTGTCAGACAGTGATAGAGCGTGTCAGAGAGTGATAGTGAGTGCCAGAGAGTGTCAGAGAGTGTCAGAGAGTGATAGAGAGTGTCAGAGAGTGATATTGAGTGTCAGAGAGTATCAGAGAGTGATCGTGAGCGTCAGAGAGTATCAGAGAGTGATAGAGTGTCTGAGAGTGTCAGAGAGGGTCAGAGCGTGTCAGAGAGTGACAGAGAGTGTCAGACAGTGTCAGAGAGTGGTAGAGAGTGTCAGAGAGAGATAGAGAGTGTCAGAGAGTGATAGTGAATGTCAGAGAGTGATAGAGACTGTCAGAGAATGATAGTGAGTGTCAGAGAGTGTCAGAGATAGATAGAGAGTGTCAGAGAGTGATAGTGAGTGTCAGAAAGTATCAGAGAGTGATAGTGAGTGTCTGAGAGTGATAGTGAGTGTCAGAGAGTAATAGAGAGTGTCAGAGAGTGATAGAGAGTGTCAGAGAGTGTCAGAGAGTGATAGTGAGAGTGTCAGAGAGTGTCAGAGAGTGTCAGAGAGTGTAAGTGAGTGTTAGAGAGTGTCAGAGAGTGTCAGAGAGTGATAGGGAGTGTCGGAGAGTGTCAGAGAGTGTCAGAGAGTGACAGTGAGTGTCCCTGAGTGTCAGAGTGTGTCAGAGTGTGATGGAGAGTGATAGAGTGTGTCAGAGAGTGTCAGAGAGTGTCAGAGAGTGACACTGAGTGTCTGAGAGTGTCAGAGTGTGTCAGAGAGTGATTGTGAGTGTCAGAGAGTGTCAGACAGTGATAGTGCGTGTCAGAGAGTGATAGAGAGTGTCAGAGAGTATCAGAGAGTGATAGTGAGTGTCAGAGAGTATCAGAGTGTGATAGAACAAAGAACAAAGAACAAAGATAATTACAGCACAGGAACAGGCCCTTCGGCCCTCCAAGTCTGCGCCGATCCAGATCCTCTCTCTAAACATGTCGCCTATTTTCTAAGCTTCTGTATCTCTTTTCTTCCTGCCCATTCATGTATCTGTCTAGATACATCTTAAAAGACTCCATCGTGCCCGCATCTACCACCTCCGCTGGCAATGCGTTCCAGGTGCCCACCACCCTCTGCGTAAAGAACTTTCCACGCATATCCCCCCTAAACATTTCCCCTTTCACTTTGAACTCGTGTCCTCTAGTAATTGAAACCCCCACTCTGGGAAAAAGCTTCTTGCTATCCACCCTGTCTATACCTCTCATGATTTTGTACACCTCAATCAGGTCCCCCCTCAACCTCCGTCTTTCTAATGAAAATAATCCTAATCTACTCAACCTCTCTTCATAGCTAGCGCCCTCCATACCAGGCAACATCCTGGTGAACCTCCTCTGCACCCTTTCCAAAGCATCCACATCCTTTTGATAATGTGGCGACCAGAACTGTACGCAGTATTCCAAATGTGGCCGAACCAAAGTCCTATACAACTGTAACATGACCTGCCAACTCTTGTACTCAATGCCCCGTCCGATGAAGGAAAGCATGCCGTATGCCTTCTTGACCACTCTATTTACCTGCGTTGCCACCTTCAGGGAACAGTGGACCTGAACACCCAAATCTCTCTGGACATCAATTTTCCCCAGGACTTTTCCATTTACTGTATAGTTCACTCTTGAATTGGATCTTCCAAAATGCATCACCTCGCATTTGCCCTGATTGAACTCCATCTGCCATTTCTCTGCCCAACTCTCCAATCTAACTATATTCTGCTGTATTCTCTGACAGTCCCCTTCACTATCTGCTACTCCACCAATCTTAGTGTCGTCTGCAAATTTGCTAATCAGTCCACCTATACTTTCCTCCAAATCATTAATGTATATCACAAACAACAGTGGTCCCAGCACGGATCCCTGTGGAACACCACTGGTCACACGTCTCCATTTTGAGAAACTCCCTTCTACTGCTACTCTCTGTCTCCTGTTGCCCAGCCAGTTCTTTATCCATCTAGCTAGTACACCTTGGACCCCAAGCGCCTTCACTTTCTCCATCAGCCTGCCATGGGGAACCTTATCAAACGCCTTACTGAAGTCCATGTATATGACATCGACAGCCCTTCCGTCATCAATCAACTTTGTCACTTCCTCAAAGAATTCTATTAAGTTGGTTAGACATGACCTTCCCTGCACAAAACCATGTTGCCTATCACTGATGAGCCCATTTTCTTCCAAATGGGAATAGATCCTATCCCTCAGTATCTTCTCCAGCAGCTTCCCTACCACTGACGTCAGGCTCACCGGTCTATAATTACCTGGATTATCCCTGCTACCCTTCTTAAACAAGGGGACAACATTAGCAATTCTCCAGTCCTCCGGGACCTCACCCGTGTTTAAGGATGCTGCAAAGATATCTGTTAAGGCCCCAGCTATTTCCTCTCTCGCTTCCCTCAGTAACCTGGGATAGATCCCATCCGGACCTGGGGACTTGTCCACCTTAATGCCCTTTAGAATACCCAACACTTCCTCCCTCCTTATGCCGACTTGACCTAGAGTAATCAAACATCTGTTCCTAACCTCAACATCCGTCATGTCCCTCTCCTCGGTGAATACCGATGCAAAGTACTCGTTTAGAATCTCACCCATTTTCTCTGAGTCCAAGCATAACATTCCTCCTTTGTCCTTTAGTGGGCCAATCCTTTCTCTAGTTACCCTCTTTCTCCTTATATATGAATAAAAGGCTTTGGGATTTTCCTTAACCCTGTTTGCTAAAGATATTTCATGACCCCTTTTAGCCCTCTTAATTCCTCGTTTCAGATTGGTCCTACATTCCCGATATTCTTTCAAAGCTTCGTCTTTCATCAGCCGCCTAGACCTTATGTATGCTTCCTTTTTCCTCTTAGCTAGTCTCACAATTTCACCTGTCATCCATGGTTCCCTAATCTTGCCATTTCTATCCCTCATTTTCACAGGAACATGTCTCTCCTGCACGCTAATCAACCTCTCTTTAAAAGCCTCCCACATATCACATGTGGATTTACCTTCAAACAGCTGCTCCCAATCTACATTTCCCAGCTCCTGCCGAATTTTGGTATAGTTGGCCTTCCCCCAATTTAGCACTCTTCCTTTAGGACCACTCTCGTCTTTGTCCATGAGTATTTTAAAGCTTACGGAATTGTGATCACTGTTCCCAAAGTAGTCCCCTACTGAAACTTCAACAACCTGGCCGGGCTCATTCCCCAACACCAGGTCCAGTATGGCCCCTTCCCGAGTTGGACTATTTACATACTGCTCTAGAAAACCCTCCTGGATGCTCCTTACAAATTCTGCTCCATCTGGACCTCTAACATTAAGCGAATCCCAGTCAATGTTGGGAAAATTAAAATCTCCTATCACCACCACCCTGTTGCTCCTACATCTTTCCATAATCTGTTTACATATTTGTACCTCTATCTCACGCTCGCTGTTGGGAGGCCTGTAGTACAGCCCCAACATTGTTACCGCACCCTTCCTATTTCTGAGTTCTGTCCATATTGCCTCACTGCTCGAGTCCTCCATAGTGCCCTCCTTCAGCACAGCTGTGATATCCTCTTTGACCAGTAATGCAACTCCTCCACCCCTTTTACCTCCCTCTCTATCCCGCCTGAAGCATCGATATCCTGGGATATTTAGTTGCCAATCATGCCCTTCCCTCAACCAAGTCTCAGTAATAGCAATAACATCATACTCCCAGGTACTAATCCAAGCCCTAAGTTCATCTGCCTTACCAACTACACTTCTTGCATTAAAGCAAATGCACCTCAGACCACCAGTCCCTTTATATTCATCATCTGCTCCCTGCCTGCTCTTCCCCTTAGTCACACTGACTTCATTATCTAGTTTCTTACAGGCTTTTGTTACTACCTCCTCACTGTCAACTGACCTCAATTGGTTCCCATCCCCCTGCCACATTAGTTTAAACCCTCCCCAACAGCGTTCGCAAAAGCACCTCCAAGGACATTGGTTCCAGTCCGGCCCAGGTGTAGACCGTCCAATTTGTAATAGTCCCACCTCCCCCAGAACCGGTCCCAATGTCCCAAAAATCTGAACCCCTCCTTCCTGCACCATCTCTTAAGCCACGCATTCATCCTGACTATTCTTTCATTTTTACTCTGACTATCACGTGGCACTGGTAGTAATCCTGAGATTACTACCTCTGAGGTCCTACTTTTTAACTTGGCTCCTAACTCCCTAAACTCTGCTTGTAGGACCTCATCCCGTTTTTTACCTATATCATTAGTGCCTATGTGCACAATGACAACTGGCTGTTCAGGGAGTTTCAGAGAGTGATAGTGAGTGTCAGAGAGTGTCAGAGAGTGACAGTGCGTGTCTCTGAGTGTCAGAGTATGTCAGAGTGTGTCAGAGAGTGATAGAATTAGAATTAGAATTAGAATTAGAATTAGAATATTACAGCGCAGTACAGGCCCTTCGGCCCTCGATGTTGCGCCGATCATCTGACCTACACTATTCCATTTACATCCATATGTCTATCCAATGACCACTTAAATGCCCTTAAAGTTGGCGAGTCTACTACTGTTGCAGGCAGGGCGTTCCACGCCCCGACTACTCTCTGCGTAAAGAAACTACCTCTGACATCTGTCCTATATCTTTCACCCCTCAACTTAAAGCTATGTCCCCTCGTGTTTGCCATCCTCATCCGAGGAAAAAGACTCTCACTATCCACCCTATCTAACCCTCTGATTATCTTGTATGTCTCTATTAAGTCACCTCTGCTCCTCCTTCTCTCTCACGAAAACAACCCCAAGTCCCTCAGCCTTTCCTCGTAAGACCTTCCTTCCATACCAGGCAACATCCTAGTAAATCTCCTCTGCACCCTTTCCAAAGCTTCGACATCCTTCCTATAATGCGGTGACCAGAACTGCACGCAATACTCCAGGTGCGGCCTCACCAGAGTTTTGTACAGCTGCATCATGACCCCGTGGCTCTGAAACTCGATCCCCCTACTCATAAAGGCTAACACACCATATGCCTTCTTAACAGCCCTATTAACCTGGGTAGCAACTTTCAGGGATTTATGTACCTGGATACCAAGATCTCTCTGCTCATCTACACTACCAAGAATCTTCCCATTAGCCCAGTACTCTGCATTGCTGTTACTCCTTCCAAAGTGAATCACCTCACACTTCTCCGCATTAAACTCCATTTGCCATCTCTCAGCCCAGCTCTGCAGCCTATCTATGTCCCTCTGTACCCTACAACACCCTTCGACACTATCCACAACTCCACCGACCTTCGTGTCATCCGCAAATTTACTAACCCACCCTTCTACACCCTCATCCAGGTCGTTTATAAAAATGACAAACAGCAGTGGCCCCAAAACAGAACCTTGTGGTACACCACTAGTAACTAAACTCCAGGATGAACATTTGCCATCAACCACCACCCTCTGTCTTCTTTCAGCTAGCCAATTTCTGATCCAAAGCTCAAAATCACCTTCAACCCCATACTTCCGTATTTTCTGCAATAGCCTACCGTGGGGAACCTTATCAAAATAGAGAGTGATAGAGAGTGTCAGAGAGAGTCAGAGAGTAACACTGAGTGTCTGAGAGTGTCAGAGTGTGTCAGAGAGTGAATGTGAGTGTCAGAGAGTTTCAGAGAGTGATAGTGAGTGTCTGAGAGTGTCAGAGAGTGTCAGAGAGTGATAGAGAGTGACGGAGAGTGTCAGAGAGTGTTAGAGAGTGTCAGAGAGTATCTGAGAGAGATAGCGAGTGTCAGAGAGTATCACAGAGTGATAGTGAGTGTCTGAGAGTGTCAGAGAGTGTCAGAGAGTGTCAGAGAGTGATAGAGAGTGTCAGAGAGTGTCAGAGAGTGACAGAGAGTGTCAGAGAGAGATAGAGATTTTCAGAGGGTGTCAGAGAGTGTGAGAGAGTGTCAGAGAGTGATAGTGAGTGCCAGAGAGTGATAGTGAGTGTCTGAGAGTGTCTGAGAGTGATAGAGAGTGATAGAGAGTGTCTGAGAGAGATAGAGAGTGTCAGAGAGTGATAGTGAGTGTCAGAGAGTGTCAGAGATTGATAGAGAGTATCAGAGAGTGATAGTGTGTATCAGAGAGTATCAGAGAGTGATAGTGAGTGTCTGAGAGTGTCTGAGAGTGTCTGAGAGTGTCAGAGAGTGTCAGAGATTGTCAGAGGTTGTCAGAGAGTGATAGTGAGTTTATGAGAATGTCTGAGAGTGTCAGAGAGTGTTAGAGAGGGACAGAGAGTGTCAGAGAGAGATAGAGAGTGTCAGAGATTGATAGAGAGTGTCAGAGAGTGATAGTGAGTGTCAGAGAGTATCAGAGGGTGATAGTGAGTGTCCGTGAGTGTCAGAGAGTGTCAGAGAGTGTCAGAGAGAGTCAGAGAGTGTCAGAGAGTGATAGTGAGTGTCTGTGAGTGTCTGAGAGTATCAGAGAGTGATAGAGAGTGTCAGAGAGTGTCAGAGAGTGATAGTGATTGTCTGAGAGTGTCAGAGAGTGATAGTAAGTGTCTGAGAGTGTAAGAGAGTGATAGAGAGTGTCAGACAGTGATAGTGAGTGTCAGATAGGGTCAGAGAGTGATAGTGAGTGTCAGAGAGTGACAGAGAGTGATAGAGAGTGTCAGAGAGTGATAGTGAGTGTCAGAAAGTATCAGAGAGTGATAGTGAGTGTCTGAGAGTATCAGAGAGTGATAGTGAGTGTCTGAGAGTGACAGTGAGTGTCAGAGAGTGTCAGAGATAGATAGAGAGTGTCAGAGAGTGATAGTGAGTGTCAGAGAGTATCAGAGAATGATAGTGAGTGTCTGAGAGTGATAGTGAGTGTCAGAGAGTGATAGAGAGTGTCAGAGAGTGATGGAGAGTGTCAGAGAGTGTCAGAGAGTGTCAGAGAGTGATAGTGAGAGTGTCAGAGCGTGTCAGAGAGTGATAGTGAGCGTCAGAGAGTATCAGAGAGTGATAGAGAGTGATAGAGAGTGATGGAGAGTGTCAGAGAGAGATAGAGTGTGTCAGAGAGTGATAGTGAGTGTCTGAGAGTGTTCGAGAGTGATAGAGAGTATCAGAGAGTGATAGTGAGTGTCTGAGAGTGTCAGAGAGTGGTAGAGAGTGTCAGAGAGTGATAGTGAGTGCCAGAGAGTGTCAGAGAGTGTTAGAGAGTGTCAGAGAGTGATAGAGAGTGTCAGAGAGTAATATTGAGTGTCAGAGAGTATCAGAGAGTGATAGTGAGCGTCAGAGAGTATCAGAGAGTGATAGTGAGTGTCTGAGAGTGTCTGAAAGTGTCAGAGAGTGTCAGAGAGTGATAGAGAGTGTCAGACAGTGTCAGAGAGTGATAGAGAGTGTCAGAGAGAGATAGAGAGTTTCAGAGAGTGTGAGAGGGTGTCAGAGAGTGAGAGTGAGTGTCAGAGTGTGATAGTGAGTGTCTGAGAGTGTCTGAGAGTGATAGAGAGTGTCTGAGAGTGATAGAGACTGTCAGAGAGTGACAGTGAGTGTCAGAGAGTGTCAGAGATAGATAGAGAGTGTCAGAGAGTGATAGTGAGTGTCAGAGAGTGTCTGAAAGTTTCAGAGAGTGTCAGAGAGTGATAGAGAGTGTCAGACAGTGTCAGAGAGTGATAGAGAGTGTCAGAGGGAGATAGAGAGTTTCAGAGAGTGTGAGAGGGTGTCAGAGAGTGATAGTGAGTGTCAGAGAGTGATAGTGAGTGTCTGAGAGTGTCTGAGAGTGATAGAGAGTGTCTGAGAGTGATAGAGACTGTCAGAGAGTGACAGTGAGTGTCAGAGAGTTTCAGAGATAGATAGAGAGTGTCAGAGAGTGATAGTGAGTGTCAGAGAGTATCAGAGAGTGATAGTGAGTGTCTGAGAGTGAGAGTGAGTGTCAGAGAGTCACAGAGAGTGTCAGAGAGTGATAGAGAGTGTCAGAGAGTGTCAGAGAGTGTCAGAGAGTTTCAGAGAGTGATAGTGAGAGTGTCAGAGAGTGTCAGAGAGTGTTAGAGAGTTTCAGAGAGCGTCAGAGAGTGATAGTGAGTGTCGGAGAGTGTCAGAGAGTGTCAGAATGTGTCAGAGATTGATAGAAAGTGATAGTGAGTGTCAGAGAGTGATAGTGAGTGTCTGAGAGTGTCTGAGAGTGATAGAGAGAGTCTGAGAGTGATAGAGAGTGTCAGAGAGAGATAGTGAGTGTCTGAGAGTGTCAGAGAGAGATAGAGAGTGATAGAGAGTGTCAGAGAGAGATAGAGAGTGTTTGAGAGTGATAGTGAGTGTCAGAGAGTGATAGACAATGAGAGAGAATGTCAGAGAGTGATAGAGAGTGATTGAGAGTGTCAGAGAGCGATAGAGCGTGTCAGAGAGAATCAGAGAGTGTCAGAGAGTGATAGTGAGTGTCTGAGAGCGTCAGAGCGAGTCAGAGAGTGTTAGAGAGTGTCAGAGAGTGTCAGAGAGTGATAGAGAGTGTCAGAGAGTGTCAGAGAGTGTCAGAGAGTGATAGAGAGTGTCAGAGAGTAATATTGAGTGTCAGAGAGTGTCAGAGATAGATAGAGAGTGTCAGAGATTGATAGTGAGTGTCAGAGAGTATCAGAGAATGATAGTGAGTGTCTGAGAGTGATAGTGAGTGTCAGAGAGTGATAGAGAGTGTCAGAGAGTGATGGAGAGTGTCAGAGAGTGTCAGAGAGTGTCAGAGAGTGTCAGAGAATGTCAGAGAGTGATAGTGAGAGTGTCAGAGCGTGTCAGAGAGTGATAGTGAGCGTCAGAGAGTATCAGAGAGTGATAGAGAGTGATAGAGAGTGATGGAGAGTGTCAGAGAGAGATAGAGTGTGTCAGAGAGTGATAGTGAGTGTCTGAGAGTGTCTGAGAGTGATAGAGAGTATCAGAGAGTGATAGTGAGTGTCTGAGAGTGTCAGAGAGTGATAGAGAGTGAAAGAGAGTGATAGTGAGTGCCAGAGAGTGTCAGAGAGTGTTAGAGAGTGTCAGAGAGTGATAGAGAGTGTCAGAGAGTAATATTGAGTGTCAGAGAGTATCAGAGAGTGATAGTGAGCGTCAGAGAGTATCAGAGAGTGATAGTGAGTGTCTGAGAGTGTCTGAAAGTGTCAGAGAGTGTCAGAGAGTGATAGAGAGTGTCAGACAGTGTCAGAGAGTGATAGAGAGTGTCAGACAGAGATAGAGAGTTTCAGAGAGTGTGAGAGGGTGTCAGAGAGTGAGAGTGAGTGTCAGAGAGTGATAGTGAGTGTCTGAGAGTGTCTGAGAGTGATAGAGAGTGTCTGAGAGTGATAGAGAATGTCAGAGAGTGACAGTGAGTGTCAGAGAGTGTCAGAGATAGATAGAGAGTGTCAGAGAGTGATAGTGAGTGTCAGAGAGTGTCTGAAAGTTTCAGAGAGTGTCAGAGAGTGATAGAGAGTGTCAGACAGTGTCAGAGAGTGATAGAGAGTGTCAGAGAGAGATAGAGAGTTTCAAAGAGTGTGAGAGGGTGTCAGAGAGTGAGAGTGAGTGTCAGAGAGTGATAGTGAGTGTCTGAGAGTGTCTGAGAGTGATAGAGAGTGTCTGAGAGTGATAGAGACTGTCAGAGAGTGACAGTGAGTGTCAGAGAGTGTCAGAGATAGATAGAGAGTGTCAGAGAGTGATAGTGAGTGTCAGAGAGTGTCTGAAAGTTTCAGAGAGTGTCAGAGAGTGATAGAGAGTGTCAGACAGTGTCAGAGAGTGATAGAGAGTGTCAGAGAGAGATAGAGAGTTTCAGAGAGTGTGAGAGGGTGTCAGAGAGTGATAGTGAGTGTCAGAGAGTGATAGTGAGTGTCTGAGAGTGTCTGAGAGTGATAGAGAGTGTCTGAGAGTGATAGAGTCTGTCAGAGATTGACAGTGAGTGTCAGAGAGTGTCAGAGATAGATAGAGAGTGTCAGAGAGTGATAGTGAGTGTCAGAGAGTATCAGAGAGTGATAGTGAGTGTCTGAGAGTGAGAGTGAGTGTCAGAGAGTCATAGAGAGTGTCAGAGAGTGATAGAGAGTGTCAGAGAGTGTCAGAGAGTGTCAGAGAGTTTCAGAGAGTGATAGTGAGAGTGTCAGAGAGTGTCAGAGAGCGTTAGAGAGTTTCAGAGAGCGTCAGAGAGTGATAGTGAGTGTCGGAGAGTGTCAGAGAGTGTCAGAATGTGTCAGAGATTGATAGAAAGTGATAGTGAGTGTCAGAGAGTGATAGTGAGTGTCTGAGAGTGTCTGAGAGTGATAGAGAGAGTCTGAGAGTGATAGAGAGTGTCAGAGAGAGATAGTGAGTGTCTGAGAGTGTCAGAGAGAGATAGAGAGTGATAGAGAGTGTCAGAGAGAGATAGAGAGTGTTTGAGAGTGATAGTGAGTGTCAGAGAGTGATAGACAATGAGAGAGAATGTCAGAGAGTGATAGAGAGTGATTGAGAGTGTCAGAGAGCGATAGAGCGTGTCAGAGAGAATCAGAGAGTGTCAGAGAGTGATAGTGAGTGTCTGAGAGCGTCAGAGCGAGTCAGAGAGTGATAGAGAGTGTCAGAGAGTGTCAGAGAGTGATAGAGAGTGTCAGAGAGTGTCAGAGAGTGTCAGAGAGTGTCAGAGAGTGATAGTGAGTGTCTGTGAGAGTCTGAGAGTGTCAGAGAGTGTCAGAGAGTGTCAGAGAGTGTCAGAGAGTGATAGAGAGTGATAGAGTGTGTCAGAGAGTGATATAGAGTGATATAGAGTGATAGAGAGTGTCAGAGAGTGCCCGAGAGTGTCAGAGAGTGATAGTGAGTGTCAGAGAGTGTCAGAGATAGATAGAGAGTGTCAGAGATTGATAGTGAGTGTCAGAGAGTATCAGAGAATGATAGTGAGTGTCTGAGAGTGATAGTGAGTGTCAGAGAGTGATAGAGAGTGCAGAGAGTATCAGAGAATGATAGTGAGTGTCTGAGAGTGATAGTGAGTGTCAGAGAGTGATAGAGAGTGTCAGAGAGTGATGGAGAGTGTCAGAGAGTGTCAGAGAGTGTCAGAGAATGTCAGAGAGTGATAGTGAGAGTGTCAGAGCGTGTCAGAGAGTGATAGTGAGCGTCAGAGAGTATCAGAGAGTGATAGAGAGTGATAGAGAGTGATGGAGAGTGTCAGAGAGAGATAGAGTGTGTCAGAGAGTGATAGTGAGTGTCTGAGAGTGTCTGAGAGTGATAGAGAGTATCAGAGAGTGATAGTGAGTGTCTGAGAGTGTCAGAGAGTGATAGAGAGTGTCAGAGAGTGATAGTGAGTGCCAGAGAGTGTCAGAGAGTGTTAGAGAGTGTCAGAGAGTGATAGAGAGTGTCAGAGAGTAATATTGAGTGTCAGAGAGTATCAGAGAGTGATAGTGAGCGTCAGAGAGTATCAGAGAGTGATAGTGAGTGTCTGAGAGTTTCTGAAAGTGTCAGAGAGTGTCAGAGAGTGATAGAGAGTGTCAGACAGTGTCAGAGAGTGATAGAGAGTGTCAGACAGAGATAGAGAGTTTCAGAGAGTGTGAGAGGGTGTCAGAGAGTGAGAGTGAGTGTCAGAGAGTGATAGTGAGTGTCTGAGAGTGTCTGAGAGTGATAGAGAGTATCTGAGAGTGATAGAGAATGTCAGAGAGTGACAGTGAGTGTCTGAGAGTGTCAGAGATAGATAGAGAGTGTCAGAGAGTGATAGTGAGTGTCAGAGAGTGTCTGAAAGTTTCAGAGAGTGTCAGAGAGTGATAGAGAGTGTCAGACAGTGTCAGAGAGTGATAGAGAGTGTCAGAGAGAGATAGAGAGTTTCAAAGAGTGTGAGAGGGTGTCAGAGAGTGAGAGTGAGTGTCAGAGAGTGATAGTGAGTGTCTGAGAGTGTCTGAGAGTGATAGAGAGTGTCTGAGAGTGATAGAGACTGTCAGAGAGTGACAGTGAGTGTCAGAGAGTGTCAGAGATAGATAGAGAGTGTCAGAGAGTGATAGTGAGTGTCAGAGAGTATCAGAGAGTGATAGTGAGTCTCTGAGAGTGCGAGTGAGTGTCAGAGAGTCATAGAGAGTGTCAGAGAGTGATAGAGAGTGTCAGAGAGTGTCAGAGAGTGTCAGAGAGTATCAGAGAGTGATAGTGAGAGTGTCAGAGAGTGTCAGAGAGTGTTAGAGAGTTTCAGAGAGCGTCAGAGAGTGATAGTGAGTGTCGGAGAGTGTCAGAGAGTGTCAGAATGTGTCAGAGATTGATAGAAAGTGATAGTGAGTGTCAGAGAGTGATAGTGAGTGTCTGAGAGTGTCTGAGAGTGATAGAGAGAGTCTGAGAGTGATAGAGAGTGTCAGAGAGAGATAGTGAGTGTCTGAGAGTGTCAGAGAGAGATAGAGAGTGATAGAGAGTGTCAGAGAGAGATAGAGAGTGTTTGAGAGTGATAGTGAGTGTCAGAGAGTGATAGAGAATGAGAGAGAATGTCAGAGAGTGATAGAGAGTGATTGAGAGTGTCAGAGAGCGATAGAGCGTGTCAGAGAGAATCAGAGAGTGTCAGAGAGTGATAGTGAGTGTCTGAGAGCGTCAGAGCGAGTCAGAGAGTGATAGAGAGTGTCAGAGAGTGTCAGAGAGTGATAGAGAGTGTCAGAGAGTGTCAGAGAGTGTCAGAGAGTGTCAGAGAGTGATAGTGAGTGTCTGTGAGAGTCTGAGAGTGTCAGAGAGTGTCAGAGAGTGTCAGAGAGTGTCAGAGAGTGTCAGAGAGTGATAGAGAGTGATAGAGAGTGATAGAGTGTGTCAGAGAGTGATATAGAGTGATATAGAGTGATAGAGAGTGTCAGAGAGTGCCCGAGAGTGTCAGAGAGTGATAGTGAATGTCAGAGAGTGATAGAGACTGTCAGAGAGTGATAGTGAGTGTCAGAGAGTGTCAGAGATAGATAGAGAGTGTCAGAGATTGATAGTGAGTGTCAGAGAGTATCAGAGAGTGATAGTGAGTGTCTGAGAGTGATAGTGAGTGTCAGAGAGTAATAGAGAGTGTCAGAGAGTGATAGAGAGTGTCAGAGATTGTCAGAGAGTGTCAGAGAGTGATAGTGAGAGTGTCAGAGAGTGTCAGAGAGTGTCAGAGAGTGTAAGTGAGTGTTAGAGAGTGTCAGAGAGTGTCAGAGAGTGATAGGGAGTGTCAGAGTGTGTCAGAGAGTGATAGAGAGTGTCAGAGAGTGTCAGAGAGTGTCAGAGAGTGTCAGAGAGTGATAGTGAGAGTGTCAGAGAGTGTCAGAGAGTGTTAGAGAGTTTCAGAGAGCGTCAGAGAGTGATAGTGAGTGTCGGAGAGTGTCAGAGAGTGTCAGAATGTGTCAGAGATTGATAGAAAGTGATAGTGAGTGTCAGAGAGTGATAGTGAGTGTCTGAGAGTGTCTGAGAGTGATAGAGAGAGTCTGAGAGTGATAGAGAGTGTCAGAGAGAGATAGTGAGTGTCTGAGAGTGTCAGAGAGAGATAGAGAGTGATAGAGAGTGTCAGAGAGAGATAGAGAGTGTTTGAGAGTGATAGTGAGTGTCAGAGAGTGATAGAGAATGAGAGAGAATGTCAGAGAGTGATAGAGAGTGATTGAGAGTGTCAGAGAGCGATAGAGCGTGTCAGAGAGAATCAGAGAGTGTCAGAGAGTGATAGTGAGTGTCTGAGAGCGTCAGAGCGAGTCAGAGAGTGATAGAGAGTGTCAGAGAGTGTCAGAGAGTGATAGAGAGTGTCAGAGAGTGTCAGAGAGTGTCAGAGAGTGTCAGAGAGTGATAGTGAGTGTCTGTGAGAGTCTGAGAGTGTCAGAGAGTGTCAGAGAGTGTCAGAGAGTGTCAGAGAGTGTCAGAGAGTGATAGAGAGTGATAGAGAGTGATAGAGTGTGTCAGAGAGTGATATAGAGTGATATAGAGTGATAGAGAGTGTCAGAGAGTGCCCGAGAGTGTCAGAGAGTGATAGTGAATGTCAGAGAGTGATAGAGACTGTCAGAGAGTGATAGTGAGTGTCAGAGAGTGTCAGAGATAGATAGAGAGTGTCAGAGATTGATAGTGAGTGTCAGAGAGTATCAGAGAGTGATAGTGAGTGTCTGAGAGTGATAGTGAGTGTCAGAGAGTAATAGAGAGTGTCAGAGAGTGATAGAGAGTGTCAGAGATTGTCAGAGAGTGTCAGAGAGTGATAGTGAGAGTGTCAGAGAGTGTCAGAGAGTGTCAGAGAGTGTAAGTGAGTGTTAGAGAGTGTCAGAGAGTGTCAGAGAGTGATAGGGAGTGTCAGAGAGTGATAGAGTGTGTCAGACTGTCAGAGAGTGACACTGAGTGTCTGAGAGTGTCAGAGTGTGTCAGAGAGTGATTGTGAGTGTCAGAGAGTGTCAGAGAGTGATAGTGCGTGTCAGAGAGTGATAGAGAGTGTCAGAGAGTATCAGAGAGTGATAGTGAGTGTCAGAGAGTATCAGAGAGTGATAGGGAGTTTCAGAGAGTGATAGTGAGTGTCAGAGAGTGTCAGAGAGCGACAGTGAGTGTCTCTGAGTGTCAGAGTGTGTCAGAGTGTGATAGAGAGTGATAGAGTGTGTCAGAGTGTGTCAGAGAGTGATAGAAAGTGATAGAGAGTGAAAGAGAGTTTCAGAGAGAGTCAGAGAGTGGCACTGAGTGTCTGAGAGTGTCAGAGTGTGTCAGAGAGTGATTGTGAGTGTCAGAGAGTTTCAGAGAGTGATAGTGCGTGTCAGAGAGTGTTAGAGAGTGTCAGAGAGTATCAGAGAGAGATAGTGAGTGTCAGAGAGTATCAGAGAGTGTCAGAGAGTGATAGTGAGTGCCAGAGAGTGTCAGAGAGTGTCAGAGAGTGATAGAGAGTGTCAGAGAGTGATATTGAGTTTCAGAGAGTATCAGAGAGTGATAGAGTGTCTGAGAGTGTCAGAGAGTGTCAGAGAATGTCAGAGAGTGACAGAGAGTGTCAGACAGTGTCAGAGAGTGGTAGAGAGTGTCAGAGAGAGTTAGAGAGTTTCAGAGAGTGTCAGAGAGTGTCAGAGATTGTCAGAGAGTAATAGTGTTTGTCAGAGAGTGTCAGAGAGTGATAGTGAGTTTCAGAGAGTGATATTGAGTGTCTGAGTGTCAGAGTGTGTCAGAGAGTGACAGTGAGTGTCTGAGAGTGTAGGAGTGTGTCAGAGAGTGATAGTGAGTGATAGTGAGTGTCAGAGAGTGATAGAGAGTGATGGAGAGTGTCAGAGAGTGATAGAGAGTGTCAGAGAGTATCAGAGAATGTCAGAGAGTGATAGAGAGTGATAGACAATGTCAGAGAGTGCCAGAGAGTGTTAGTGAGTGTCTGTGAGTGTCAGAGAGTGATAGTGAGTGTCTGTGAGTGTCTGAGAGTGTCAGAGTGTGTCAGAGAGTGATCGAGAGCGATAGAGTGTGTCAGAGAGAGATAAAGAGTGATAGAGAGTGTCAGAGAGTGTCAGAGAGTGTCAGAGAGTGATAGTGAGTGTCAGAGAGTGTCAGAGAGTGTCAGAGAGTGTCAGAGAGTGTAAGTGAGTGTTAGAGAGTGTCAGAGAGTGTCAGAGAGTGATAGGGAGTGTCAGAGAGTGATAGAGTGTGTCAGAGAGTGTCAGAGAGTGACACTGAGTGTCTGAGAGTGTCAGAGTGTGTCAGAGAGTGATTGTGAGTGTCAGAGAGTGTCAAAGAGTGATAGTGCGTGTCAGAGAGTGATAGAGAGTGTCAGAGAGTATCAGAGAGTGATAGTGAGTGTCAGAGAGTATCAGAGAGTGATAGGGAGTTTCAGAGAGTGATAGTGAGTGTCAGAGAGTGTCAGAGAGCGACAGTGAGTGTCTCTGAGTGTCAGAGTGTGTCAGAGTGTGATAGAGAGTGATAGAGTGTGTCAGAGTGTGTCAGAGAGTGATAGAAAGTGATAGAGAGTGAAAGAGAGTTTCAGAGAGAGTCAGAGAGTGACACTGAGTGTCTGAGAGTGTCAGAGTGTGTCAGAGAGTGATTGTGAGTGTCAGAGAGTTTCAGAGAGTGCTAGTGCGTGTCAGAGAGTGTTAGAGAGTGTCAGAGTGTATCAGAGAGAGATAGTGAGTGTCAGAGAGTATCAGAGAGTGTCAGAGAGTGATAGTGAGTGCCAGAGAGTGTCAGAGAGTGTCAGAGAGTGATAGAGAGTGTCAGAGAGAGATATTGAGTTTCAGAGAGTATCAGAGAGTGATAGAGTGTCTGAGAGTGTCAGAGAGTGTCAGAGAATGTCAGAGAGTGACAGAGAGTGTCAGACAGTGTCAGAGAGTGTCAGAGAGTTGTAGAGAGTGTCAGAGAGAGATAGAGAGTTTCAGAGAGTGTCAGAGAGTGTCAGAGAGTGATAGTGAATGTCAGAGAGTGATAGAGACTGTCAGAGAGTGATAGTGAGTTTCAGAGAGTGATAGTGAGTGTCTGAGAGTGTCAGAGTGTGTCAGAGAGTGATAGTGAGTGTCTGAGAGTGTAAGAGTGTGTCAGAGAGTGATCGTGAGTGTCAGAGAGTGTCAGAGAGTGATAGAGAGTGATGGAGAGTGTCAGAGAGTGATAGAGAGTGTCAGAGAGTGTCAGAGATTGTCAGAGAGTGATAGTGTTTGTCAGAGAGTGTCAGAGAGTGATAGTGAGTTTCAGAGAGTGATAGTGAGTGTCTGAGTGTCAGAGTGTGTCAGAGAGTGATAGTGAGTGTCTGAGAGTGTAGGAGTGTGTCAGAGAGTGAAAGTGAGTGATAGTGAGTGTCAGAGAGTGATAGAGAGTGATGGAGAGTGTCAGAGAGTGATAGAGAGTGTCAGAGAGTATCAGAGAATGTCAGAGAGTGATAGAGAGTGATAGACAATGTCAGAGAGTGCCAGAGAGTGTTAGTGAGTGTCTGTGAGTGTCAGAGAGTGATAGTGAGTGTCTGTGAGTGTCTGAGAGTGTCAGAGTGTGTCAGAGAGTGATCGAGAGCGATAGAGTGTGTCAGAGAGAGATAGAGAGTGATAGAGAGTGTCAGAGAGTGTCAGAGAGTGTCAGAGAGTGATAGTGAGTGTCAGAGAGTGTCAGAGAGTGTCACAGATTGATAGAGCGTGTCAGAGAGAGATAGAGAGTGTCAGAGAGTGTCAGAGAGTGTCAGAGAGTGTCAGAGAGTGATAGTGAGTGTCTGAGAGTGTCTGAGAGTGATAGAGAGTGTCAGAGAGTGATCGAGAGTGATCGAGAGTGATCGAGAGTGTCAGAGAGTGATAGTTAGTGTCAGATAGTGTCAGAGAGTGATAGAAAGTGTTAGAGAGTGATAGTGAGTGTCTGAGAGTATCAGAGAGTGATAGTGAGTGTCAGAGAGAATCAGAGAGTGAACGTGAGTTTCTGAGATTGTCTGAGAGTGTCTGAGAGTGTCAGAGAGAGTCAGAGAGAGTCAGAGAGAGTCAGAGAGTGTCAGAGAGTGTCAGAGAGTGATAGAGAGTGATACTGTGTCAGAGAGTGTCAGAGAGTGTCAGAGAGTGATAGTGAGTGTCTGAGAGTGTCAGAGAGTGTCAGAGAGTGTCAGAGAGTGTCAGAGGGTGATAGAGAGTGTCAGAGAGTGATAGTGAGTGTCAGAGAGTGACAGAGAGTGTCAGAGAGTGATAGAGAGTGTCAGAGTGTGATAGTGAGTGTCTGAGAGTATCAGAGAGTGATAGTGAGTGTCAGAGAGAATCAGAGAGTGACACTGAGTGTCTGAGAGTGTCAGAGTGTGTCAGAGAGTGATAGTGAGTGTCTGAGAGTGTAGGAGTGTGTCAGAGAGTGAAAGTGAGTGATAGTGAGTGTCAGAGAGTGATAGAGAGTGATGGAGAGTGTCAGAGAATGATAGAGAGTGTCAGAGAGTATCAGAGAATGTCAGAGAGTGATAGACAATGTCAGAGAGTGCCAGAGAGTGTTAGTGAGTGTCTGTGAGTGTCAGAGAGTGATAGTGAGTGTCTGTGAGTGTCTGAGAGTGTCAGAGTGTGTCAGAGAGTGATCGAGAGCGATAGAGTGTGTCAGAGAGAGATAGAGAGTGATAGAGAGTGTCAGAGAGTGTCAGAGAGTGTCAGAGAGTGATAGTGAGTGTCAGAGAGTGTCAGAGAGTGTCACAGATTGATAGAGCGTGTCAGAGAGAGATAGAGAGTGTCAGAGAGTGTCAGAGAGTGTCAGAGAGTGTCAGAGAGTGATAGTGAGTGTCTGAGAGTGTCTGAGAGTGATAGAGAGTGATCGAGAGTGATCGAGAGTGATCGAGAGTGATCGAGAGTGTCAGAGAGTGATAGTTAGTGTCAGATAGTGTCAGAGAGTGATAGAAAGTGTTAGAGAGTGATAGTGAGTGTCTGAGAGTATCAGAGAGTGATAGTGAGTGTCAGAGAGAATCAGAGAGTGAACGTGAGTTTCTGAGATTGTCTGAGAGTGTCTGAGAGTGTCAGAGAGAGTCAGAGAGAGTCAGAGAGAGTCAGAGAGTGTCAGAGAGTGTCAGAGAGTGTCAGAGAGTGATAGAGAGTGATACTGTGTCAGAGAGTGTCAGAGAGTGTCAGAGAGTGATAGTGAGTGTCTGAGAGTGTCAGAGAGTGTCAGAGAGTGTCAGAGAGTGTCAGAGGGTGATAGAGAGTGTCAGAGAGTGATAGTGAGTGTCAGAGAGTGACAGAGAGTGTCAGAGAGTGATAGAGAGTGTCAGAGTGTGATAGTGAGTGTCTGAGAGTATCAGAGAGTGATAGTGAGTGTCAGAGAGTGATAGAGAGTGATGGAGAGTGTCAGAGAGTGATAGAGAGTGTCAGAGAGTATCAGAGAATGTCAGAGAGTGATAGAGAGTGATAGACAATGTCAGAGAGTGCCAGAGAGTGTTAGTGAGTGTCTGTGAGTGTCAGAGAGTGATAGTGAGTGTCTGTGAGTGTCTGAGAGTGTCAGAGTGTGTCAGAGAGTGATCGAGAGCGATAGAGTGTGTCAGAGAGAGATAGAGAGTGATAGAGAGTGTCAGAGAGTGTCAGAGAGTGTCAGAGAGTGATAGTGAGTGTCAGAGAGTGTCAGAGAGTGTCACAGATTGATAGAGCGTGTCAGAGAGAGATAGAGAGTGTCAGAGAGTGTCAGAGAGTGTCAGAGAGTGTCAGAGAGTGATAGTGAGTGTCTGAGAGTGTCTGAGAGTGATAGAGAGTGTCAGAGAGTGATCGAGAGTGATCGAGAGTGATCGAGAGTGTCAGAGAGTGATAGTTAGTGTCAGAGAGTGTCAGAGAGTGTCAGAGAGTGATAGAAAGTGTTAGAGAGTGATAGTGAGTGTCTGAGAGTATGAGAGAGTGATAGTGAGTGTCAGAGAGAATCAGAGAGTGAACGTGAGTTTCTGAGATTGTCTGAGAGTGTCTGAGAGTGTCTGAGAGTGTCAGAGAGAGTCAGAGAGAGTCAGACAGAGTCAGAGAGTGTCAGAGAGTGTCAGCGAGTGATAGACAGTGATACTGTGTCAGAGAGTGTCAGAGAGTGTCAGAGAGTGTCAGAGAGTGTCAGAGAGTGATAGAGAGTGATACTGTGTCAGAAAGTGTCAGAGAGTGTCAGAGAGTGATAGTGAGTGTCTGAGAGTGTCAGAGAGTGTCAGAGAGTGTCAGAGGGTGATAGAGAGTGTCAGAGAGTGATAGTGAGTGTCAGAGAGTGATAGAGAGTGTCAGAGAGTGATAGAGAGTGTCAGAGAGTGATAGTGAGTGTCTGAGAGTATCAGAGAGTGATAGTGAGTGTCAGAGAGCGTCAGAGAGTGTCAGAGAGTGTCAGAGAGTGTCAGAGGGTGATAGAGAGTGTCAGAGAGTGATAGTGAGTGTCAGAGAGTGATAGAGAGTGTCAGAGAGTGATAGAGAGTGTCAGAGTGTGATAGTGAGTGTCTGAGAGTATCAGAGAGTGATAGTGAGTGTCAGAGAGAATCAGAGAGTGATCGAGAGTGTCTGAGAGTGTCTGAGAGTGTCAGAGAGTGTCAGAGAGTGTCAGAGAGTGATGGAGAATGATAGAGAGCGTCAGAGAGCGTCAGAGAGTGATAGTGAGTGTCTGAGAGTGTCTGAGAGTGTCAGAGAGTGTCAGAGAGTGTCAGAGAGTGATAGAGAGTGATGGAGAATGATAGAGAGCGTCAGAGAGCGTCAGAGAGTGATAGTGAGTGTCTGAGAGTGTCTGAGAGTGTCAGAGAGTGTCAGAGAGTGTCAGAGAGTGATAGAGAGTGATGGAAAATGATAGAGAGCGTCAGAGAGCGTCAGAGAGTGATATTGAGTGTCTGAGAGTGTCTGAGAGTGTCAGAGAGTGTCAGAGAGTGTCAGAGAGTGTCAGAGAGTGATAGAGAGTGATGGAGAATGATAGAGAGCGTCTTGGAGCGTCAGAGAGTGATAGTGAGTGTCTGAGAGTGTCTGAGAGTGTCTGAGAGTGTCAGAGAGTGATAGAGAGTGTCAGAGAGTGATATTGAGTGTCAGAGAGTGATAGAGAGTGTCAGAGAGTGATAGAGAGTGTCAGAGTGTGATAGTGAGTGTCTGAGAGTATCAGAGAGTGATAGTTAGTGTCAGAGAGAATCAGAGAGTGATCGTGAGTGTCTGAGAGTGTCTGAGAGTGTCTGAGAGTGTCTGAGAGTGTCAGAGAGTGTCAGAGAGTGATGGAGAATGATAGAGAGCGTCAGAGAGCGTCAGAGAGTGATAGTGAGTGTCTGAGAGTGTCTGAGAGTGTCAGAGAGTGTCAGAGAGTGTCAGAGAGTGTCAGAGAGTGATAGAGAGTGATGGAGAATGATAGAGAGCGTCAGAGAGCGTCAGAGAGTGATAGTGAGTGTCTGAGAGTGTCTGAGAGTGTCAGAGAGTGTCAGAGAGTGTCAGAGAGTGATAGAGAGTGATGGAAAATGATAGAGAGCGTCAGAGAGCGTCAGAGAGTGATATTGAGTGTCTGAGAGTGTCTGAGAGTGTCAGAGAGTGTCAGAGAGTGTCAGAGAGACTCAGAGAGTGATAGAGAGTGATGGAGAATGATAGAGAGCGTCTTGGAGCGTCAGAGAGTGATAGTGAGTGTCTGAGAGTGTCTGAGAGTGTCTGTGAGTGTTTGAGAGTGTCTGAGAGTGTCAGAGAGTGATAGAGAGTGTCAGAGAGTGATAGTGAGTGTCTGAGAGTGTCAGAGAGTGTCAGAGAGTGTCAGAGAGTGTCAGAGAGTGATAGAGAGTGTCAGAGAGTGTCAGAGAGTGTCAGAGAGTGATAGAGAGTGTCAGAGAGTGATAGAGAGTGTCAGAGAGTGATAGTGAGTGTCTGAGAGTGTCTGAGAGTGTCTGAGAGTGTCAGAGAGTGTCAGAGAGTGTCAAAGAGTGATAGAGAGTGTCAGAGAGTGTCAGAGAGTGTCAGAGAGTGAAAGTGAGTGTCTGAGAGTGTCTGAGAGTGTCAGAGAGTGTCAGAGAGTGTCAGAGAGTGTCAGAGAGTGATAGAGAGTGTCAGAGAGTGTCAGAGAGTGTCCGATAATGTCAGAGAGTGATAGAGAATGTCAGAGAGTGTCAGAGAGTTTCAGACAGTGTCAGAGAGTGAAAGTGAGTGTCAGAGAATGTCAGAGAGTGATAGTGAGAGCCTGAGAGTGTCAGAGAGTGTCAGAGTGACAGTGAGTGCCAGAGAGTGTCAGACAGTGTCAGAGAGTGTCAGAGAGTGTCCGATAGTGTCAGAGAGTGATAGAGAATGCCAGAGAGTGTCAGAGAGGTTCAGACAGTGTCAGAGAGTGATAGTGAGTGTCAGAGAATGTCAGAGAGTGATAGTGAGAGTCTGAGAGTGTCAGAGAGTGTCAGAGTGATAGTGAGTGCCAGAGAGTGTCAGACAGTGTCAGAGAGTGATAGTGAGTGTCAGAGAGTGTCAGAGAGTGATAGTGAGTGCCTGAGAGTGTCAGAGTGTGTCAGACAGTGTCAGAGAGTGATAGAGTGTGCCAGAGAGTCATAGTGAGTATCTGAGAGTGTCTGAGAGTGTCAGAGAGTGTCAGAGAGTGTCAGAGAGTGATAGCGAGTGCTAGAGAGTGTCACAGACTGTCAGAGAGTGTCAAAGAGTGACAGAGAGTGTCAGAGAGTGATAGTGAGTCTCTGAGTGTGTCAGAGAGTGTCAGAGAGTGATAGAGAGTGTCAGAGAGTGTCAGCGTGTGATAGAGAGTGTCAGAGAGTGATAGTGAGTGTCTGAGAGTGTCAGAGAGTGATAGAGTGTGTCAGACTGTGTCAGAGAGTGATAGAGAGTGTCAGAGAGTGATAGTGAGTCTCTGAGAGTGTCTGAGAGTGATAGAGAGTGTCAGAGAGTTTCAGAGTGTGATAGAGAGCGTCAGAGAGTGATAGTGAGTGTCAGAGAGTGATTGTGAGTGTCAGAGAGTGATAGTGAGTGTCAGAGAGTGATAGAGAGTGTCAGTGAGTGTCAGAGAGTGATAGTGAGTGTCTGAGAGTGTCAGTGAGTGTCAGAGAGTGATAGAGAGTGATAGAGAGTGTCAGAGAGTGATAGAGAGTGTCAGAGAGTGTAAGACAGTGTCAGAGAGTGAAAGTGAGTGTCAGAGAGTGTCAGAGAGTGATAGAGAGTGTCAGAGAATATCAGAGAGTGATAGAGAGTGTCAGAGAGTGACAGTGAGCGTCTGAGAGTGTCAGAGAGTGATACAGCGTGAAAGAGAGGGTCAGAGAGTGTCAGAGAGTGTCAGAGAGTGATAGAGAGTGATAGAGTGTGTCAGGGAGTGATAGTGAGTGTCAGAGAGTGATAGTGAGTCTCTGAGAGTTTCAGAGAGTGTCCGAGAGTGTCGGAGAGTGATATAGAGTGATAGAGAGTGTCAGAGAGCGATAGAGAGTGTCAGAGAATGTCAGAGATTGTATGACAGTGTCAGAGAGTGATAGTGAGTGTCAGAGAGAGTCAGAGAGTGATAGTGAGTGTCTGAGAGTGTCAGAGCGTGTTGGAGAGTGATAGAGAGTGATAGAGAGTGTCAGAGAGTGATAGAGAGTGTCAGAGAGTATCAGAGTTTGATAGTGAGTGTCTGAGATTGTCAGAGAATGTCAGAGAGTGTCAGAGAGAGATAGAGAGTGTCAGAGAGTGTTAGAGAGTGTCAGAGAGTGATAGTGAGTGTCTGAGAGTGTCAGAGAGTGATACAGAGTGAAAGAGAGTGTCAGAGTGTCAGAGAGAGATGGAGAGTGATAGAGAGTGATAGAGAGTGTCAGAGAGTGATAGAGAGAGATAGAAAGTGTCAGAGAGTGATAGAGAGTGATAGAGAGAGTCAGAGAGTGATAGTGAGTCTCTGAGTGTGTCTGAGAGTGTCAGAGTGTGTCAGAGAGTGATAGAGAGTGTCTGAGAGTGTCAGAGAGTGTCAGAGAGTGTCAGAGAGTGTCAGAGAGAGATAGTGAGTGTCAGAGAGTGAAAGTGAGTGTCTGAGAGTGTCAGACAGTGTCCGAGAGTGTCAGAGAGTGATAGAGAGGTTCAGAGAGTGATAGTGAGTCTCTGAGATTGTCAGAGAGTGATACAGAGTGATAGAGAGTGTCAGAGAGTGTCAGAGAGAGTCAGAGAGTGTCAGAGAGAGATTGAGAGTGATAGAGAGTATCAGAGAGTGATAGTGAGTCTCTGAGAGTGTCAGAGAGTGATACAGAGTGATAGAGAGTGTCAGAGAGTGTCAGAGAGTGTCAGAGAGAGATAGAGAGTGATAGAGCGTGTCAGAGAGTGATAGTGAGTGTCAGAGAGTGTCAGAGAGTGACAGTCAGTGTCTGAGAGTGCCAGAGAGTGTCAGACAGTGTCAGAGAGTGATAGAGAGTGTCAGAGAGTGTCAGACAGTGTCAGAGAGTGACAGTGAGTGTCACAGAGTGTCAGAGAGTGATAGTGAGTGTCTGAGAGTGTCAGAGAGTGTCAGACAGTGTCAGAGAGTGATAGAGAGTGTCAGAGAGTGATAGTGAGTGACTGAGAGTTTCAGAGAGTGTCCGAGAGTGTCGGAGAGTGATAGAGAGTGATAGAGAGTGTCAGAGAGTGATAGTGAGTGTCAAAGAATGATAGTGAGTGTCTGAGAGTTTCAGAGAGTGTCCGAGAGTGTCGGAGAGTGATAGAGAGTGATAGAGAGTGTCAGAGAGTGATATAGAGTGTCAGAGAGCGTCAGAGATTGTTTGACAGTGTCAGAGAGTGATAGTGAGTGTCAGAGAGTGTCAGAGAGTGATAGAGAGCGTCAGAGAGTGATAGTGAGTGTCAGAGAGTGATAGTGAGTGTCTGAGAGTGTCAGTGAGTGTCAGAGAGTGATAGAGAGTGATAGAGAGTGTTAGAGAGTGATAGAGAGTGTCAGAGAGTGTCAGAGAGTGTAAGACAGTGTCAGAGAGTGAAAGTGAGTGTCAGAGAGTGTCAGAGAGTGATAGAGAGTGTCAGAGAATATCAGAGAGTGATAGAGAGTGTCAGAGAGTGATAGAGAGTGTCAGAGAATATCAGAGAGTGATAGAGAGTGTCAGATAGTAATAGTGAGTGTCTGAGAGTGTCAGAGAGTGATACAGAGTGAAAGAGCGGGTCAGAGAGTGTCAGAGAGTGTCAGAGAGTGTCAGAGAGTGTCAGAGAGTGACAGAGAGTGATAGAGAGTGTCAGGGAGTGATAGTGAGTGTCAGAGAGTGATAGTGAGTGTCAGAGAGTGATAGTGAGTCTCTGAGAGTTTCAGAGAGTGTCCGAGAGTGTCGGAGTGTGATAGAGAGTGATAGAGAGTGTCAGAGAGTGACAGTAAGTGTCTGAGAGTGTCAGAGAGTGTCAGACAGTGTCAGAGAGTGATAGAGAGTGTCAGAGAGTGTCAGACAGTGTCAGAGAGTGACAGTGAGTGTCACAGAGTGTCAGAGAGTGATAGTGAGTGTCTGAGAGTGTCAGAGAGTGTCGGAGAGTGATAGAGAGTGTCAGAGAGTGATAGTGAGTGACTGAGAGTTTCAGAGAGTGTCCGAGAGTGTCGGAGAGTGATAGAGAGTGATAGAGAGTGTCAGAGAGTGATAGTGAGTGTCTGAGAGTTTCAGAGAGTGTCCGAGAGCGACGGAGAGTGATAGAGAGTGATAGAGAGTGTCAGAGAGTGATAGTGAGTGTCAGAGAATGATAGTGAGTGTCTGAGAGTTTCAGAGTGTGTCCGAGAGTGTCGGAGAGTGATAGAGAGTGATAGAGAGTGTCAGAGAGTGATATAGAGTGTCAGAGAGCGTCAGAGATTGTTTGACAGTGTCAGAGAGTGATAGTGAGTGTCAGAGAGTGTCAGAGAGTGATAGAGAGCGTCAGAGAGTGATAGTGAGTGTCAGAGAGTGATAGTGAGTGTCTGAGAGTGTCAGTGAGTGTCAGAGAGTGATAGAGAGTGATAGAGAGTGTTAGAGAGTGATAGAGAGTGTCAGAGAGTGTCAGAGAGTGTAAGACAGTGTCAGAGAGTGAAAGTGAGTGTCAGAGAGTGTCAGAGAGTGATAGAGAGTGTCAGAGAATATCAGAGAGTGATAGAGAGTGTCAGAGAGTGATAGAGAGTGTCAGAGAATATCAGAGAGTGATAGAGAGTGTCAGATAGTGATAGTGAGTGTCTGAGAGTGTCAGAGAGTGATACAGAGTGAAAGAGAGGGTCAGAGAGTGTCAGAGAGTGTCAGAGAGTGTCAGAGAGTGTCAGAGAGAGATAGAGAGTGATAGAGAGTGTCAGGGAGTGATAGTGAGTGTCAGAGAGTGATAGTGAGTGTCAGAGAGTGATAGTGAGTCTCTGAGAGTTTCAGAGAGTGTCCGAGAGTGTCGGAGAGTGATAGAGAGTGATAGAGAGTGTCAGAGAGCGATAGAGAGTGTCAGAGAGTGTCAGAGAGTGTCAGAGATTGTATGACAGTGTCAGAGAGTGATAGTGAGTGTCAGAGAGAGTCAGAGAGTGATAGTGAGTGTCTGAGAGTGTCAGAGCGTGTTGGAGAGTGATAGAGAGTGTCAGAGAGTGATAAAGAGTGTCAGAGGGTATCAGAGTTTGATAGTGAGTGTCTGAGATTGTCAGAGAGTGTCAGAGAGTGTCAGAGAGTGTCAGAGAGAGATAGAGAGTGTCAGAGAGTGTTAGAGAGTGTCAGAGAGTGATAGTGAGTGTCAGAGAGTGTCTGATAGTGTCAGAGAGTGATAGAGAATGGCAGAGAGTGTCAGAGATTTTCAGACAGTGTCAGAGAGTGATAGTGAGTGTCAGAGAGTGTCAGAGAGTGATAGTCAGTGTCTGAGAGTGTCAGAGAGTGTCAGACAGCGTCAGAGAGCGATAGAGAGGGTCAGAGAGTGTCAGACAGTGTCAGAGAGTGACAGTGAGTGTCACACAGTGTCAGAGATTTATAGTGAGTGTCTGAGAGTGTCAGAGATTGTCAGTCAGTGTCAGAGAGTGATAGAGAGTGTCAGAGAGTGTCAGACAGTGTCAGAGAGTGACAGTGAGTGTCACAGAGTGTCACAGAGTGATAGTGAGTCTCTGAGAGTGTCAGAGAGTGATACAGAGTGATAGAGAGTGTCAGAGAGAGTCAGAGAGTGTCAGAGAGAGATAGAGAGTGATAGAGAGTATCAGAGAGTGATAGTGAGTCTCTGAGAGTGTCAGAGAGTGATACAGAGTGATAGAGAGTGTCAGAGAGTGTCAGACAGTGTCAGAGAGTGATAGTGAGTTTCAGAGAGTGTCCGAGAGTGTCGGAGAGTGATAGAGAGTGATAGAGAGTGTCAGAGAGTGATAGTGAGTGTCTGAGAGTTTCAGAGAGTGTCCGAGAGTCTCGGAGAGTGATAGAGAGTGATAGAGAGTGTCAGAGAGTGATAGTGAATGTCAGAGAATGATAGTGAGTGTCTGAGAGTTTCAGAGTGTGTCCGAGAGTGTCGGAGAGTGATAGAGAGTGATAGAGAATGTCAGAGAGTGATATAGAGTGTCAGAGAGCGTCAGAGATTGTATGACAGTGTCAGAGAGTGATAGTGAGTGTCAGAGAGTGTCAGAGAGTGTCAGAGAGTGTCAGAGAGTGACAGAGAGTGTCAGAGAGTGATAGTGAGTCTCTGAGCGTGTCAGAGAGTGTCAGAGAGTGTCAGAGAGTGTCAGAGAGTGATAGAGAGTGTGAGAGAGAGTCAGAGTGTGATAGAGAGTGTCAGAGAGTGATACTGAGTGTCTGAGAGTGTCAGAGAGTGATGGAGTGTGTCAGACTGTGTCAGAGAGTGATAGAGAGTGTCAGAGAGTGATAGTGAGTCTCTGAGAGTGTCTCAGATGGATAGAGAGTGATCGAGAGTGACAGAGAGAGTCAGAGAGTGATAGTGAGAGTCAGAGAGTGATAGTGTGTGTCAGAGAGAGATAGTGACTGTCTGAGAGTGTCAGAGTGTGTCCGAGAGTGTCAGAGAGTGATAGAGAGTGATAGAGAGTGTCAGAGAGTGATAGAGAGTGTCAGAGAGTGTCAGAGAGTGTATGACAGTGTCAGAGAGTGATAGTGAGTGTTTGAGAGTGTCAGAGCATGTCAGAGAGTGAGAGAGAGTGTCAGAGAGTCATAGAGAGTGTCAGAGGGTATCAGAGAGTGATAGTGTGTGTCTGAGATTGTCAGAGAGTGTCAGAGAGTGATAGAGAGTGTCAGAGAGTGTCAGAGAGTGACAGAGAGTGATAGAGAGTCTCAGAGAGTGATAGTGAGTCTCTGAGTGTGTCTGAGAGTGGTAGAGAGTGTCAGAGAGTGATAGCGAGTGTCAGAGAGTGATAGTGACATTCAGAGAGTGATAGTGAGTGTCTGAGATTGCCAGAGATTGTCAGAGAGTGATAGAGAGTGTCAGAGAATATCAGAGAGTGATAGAGAGTGTCAGAGAGTGACAGTGAGCGTCTGAGAGTGTCAGAGAGTGATACAGAGTGAAAGAGAGGGTCAGAGAGTGTCAGAGAGTGTCAGAGAGTGTCAGAGAGAGATAGAGAGTGATAGAGAGTGTCAGGGAGTGATAGTGAGTGTCAGAGAGTGATAGTGAGTGTCAGAGAGTGATAGTGAGTCTCTGAGAGTTTCAGAGAGTGTCCGAGAGTGTCAGAGAGTGATAGTGAGTGTCTGAGAGTGTCAGAGTGAGTCGGAGAGTGTCAGAGAGTGATAGAGTGTCAGAGAGTGTCAGAGAGTGACAGAGAGTGTCTGAGAGTGTCAGAGAGTGTCCGATAATGTCAGAGAGTGATAGAGAATGTCAGAGAGTGTCAGAGAGTTTCAGACAGTGTCAGAGAGTGATAGTGAGTGTCAGAGAATGTCAGAGAGTGATAGTGAGAGCCTGAGAGTGTCAGAGAGTGTCAGAGTGATAGTGAGTGCCAGAGAGTGTCAGACAGTGTCAGAGAGTGTCAGAGAGTGTCCGATAGTGTCAGAGAGTGATAGAGAATGCCAGAGAGTGTCAGAGAGGTTCAGACAGTGTCAGAGAGTGATAGTGAGTGTCAGAGAATGTCAGAGAGTGATAGTGAGAGTCTGAGAGTGTCAGAGAGTGTCAGAGTGATAGTGAGTGCCAGAGAGTGTCAGACAGTGTCAGAGAGTGATAGTGAGTGTCAGAGAGTGTCAGAGAGTGATAGTGAGTGCCTGAGAGTGTCAGAGTGTGTCAGACAGTGTCAGAGAGTGATAGAGTGTGCCAGAGAGTCATAGTGAGTATCTGAGAGTGTCTGAGAGTGTCAGAGAGTGTCAGAGAGTGATAGAGAGTGCTAGAGAGTGTCACAGAGTGTCAGAGAGTGTCAAAGAGTGACAGAGAGTGTCAGAGAGTGATAGTGAGTCTCTGAGTGTGTCAGAGAGTGTCAGAGAGTGATAGAGAGTGTCAGAGAGTGTCAGCGTGTGATAGAGAGTGTCAGAGAGTGATTGTGAGTGTCTGAGAGTGTCAGAGAGTGATAGAGTGTGTCAGACAGTGTCAGAGAGTGATAGAGAGTGTCAGAGAGTGATAGTGAGTCTCTGAGAGTGTCTGAGAGTGATAGAGAGTGTCAGAGAGTTTCAGAGTGTGATAGAGAGCGTCAGAGAGTGATAGTGAGTGTCAGAGAGTGATTGTGAGTGTCAGAGAGTGATAGTGAGTGTCAGAGAGTGATAGAGAGTGTCAGTGAGTGTCAGAGAGTGATAGTGAGTGTCTGAGAGTGTCAGTGAGTGTCAGAGAGTGATAGAGAGTGATAGAGAGTGATAGAGAGTGTCAGAGAGTGATAGAGAGTGTCAGAGAGTGTCAGAGAGTGTCAGAGAGTGTCAGAGAGTGTCAGAGAGTGAAAGTGAGTGTCAGAGAGAGTCAGAGAGTGATAGAGAGTGTCAGAGAATATCAGAGAGTGATAGAGAGTGTCAGAGATTGACAGTGAGCGTCTGAGAGTGTCAGAGAGTGATACAGAGTGAAAGAGAGGGTCAGAGAGTGTCAGAGAGTGTCAGAGAGTGTCAGAGAGTGATAGAGAGTGATAGAGAGTGTCAGGGAGTTATAGTGAGTGTCAGAGAGTGATAGTGAGTGTCAGAGAGTGATAGTGAGTCTCTGAGAGTTTCAGAGAGTGTCTGAGAGTGTCGGAGAGTGATATAGAGTGATAGAGAGTGTCAGAGAGCGATAGAGAGTGTCAGAGAGTGTCAGAGATTGTATGACAGTGTCAGAGAGTGATAGTGAGTGTCAGAGAGAGTCAGAGAGTGATAGTGAGTGTCTGAGAGTGTCAGAGCGTGTTGGAGAGTGATAGAGAGTGTCAGAGAGTGATAGAGAGTGTCAGAGAGTATCAGAGTTTGATAGTGATTGTCTGAGATTGTCAGAGAGTGTCAGAGAGTGTCAGAGAGAGATAGAGAGTGTCAGAGAGTGTTAGAGAGTGTCAGAGAGTGATAGTGAGTGTCTGAGAGTGTCAGAGAGTGATACAGAGTGAAAGAGAGTGTCAGAGTGTCAGAGAGAGATGGAGAGTGATAGAGAGTGATAGAGAGTGTCAGAGAGTGATAGAGAGAGATAGAAAGTGTCAGAGAGTGATAGAGAGTGATAGAGAGAGTCAGAGAGTGATAGTGAGTCTCTGAGTGTGTCTGAGAGTGTCAGAGTGTGTCAGAGAGTGATAGAGAGTGTCAGAGAGTGTCAGAGAGTGTCAGAGAGTGTCAGAGAGTGTCAGAGAGAGATAGTGAGTGTCAGAGAGTGAAAGTGAGTGTCTGAGAGTGTCAGACAGTGTCCGAGAGTGTCAGAGAGTGATAGAGAGGTTCAGAGAGTGATAGTGAGTCTCTGAGATTGTCAGAGAGTGATACAGAGTGATAGAGAGTGTCAGAGAGTGTCAGAGAGAGTCAGAGAGTGTCAGAGAGAGATTGAGAGTGATAGAGAGTATCAGAGAGTGATAGTGAGTCTCTGAGAGTGTCAGAGAGTGATACAGAGTGATAGAGAGTGTCAGAGAGTGTCAGAGAGTGTCAGAGAGAGATAGAGAGTGATAGAGAGTGTCAGAGAGTGATAGTGAGTGTCAGAGAGTGTCAGAGAGTGACAGTCAGTGTCTGAGAGTGCCAGAGAGTGTCAGACAGTGTCAGAGAGTGATAGAGAGTGTCAGAGAGTGTCAGACAGTGTCAGAGAGTGACAGTGAGTGTCACAGAGTGTCAGAGAGTGATAGTGAGTGTCTGAGAGTGTCAGAGAGTGTCAGACAGTGTCAGAGAGTGATAGAGAGTGTCAGAGAGTGATAGTGAGTGACTGAGAGTTTCAGAGAGTGTCCGAGAGTGTCGGAGAGTGATAGAGAGTGATAGAGAGTGTCAGAGAGTGATAGTGAGTGTCTGAGAGTTTCAGAGAGTGTCCGAGAGTGTCGGAGAGTAATAGAGAGTGATAGAGAGTGTCAGAGAGTGATAGTGAGTGTCAGAGAATGATAGTGAGTGTCTGAGAGTTTCAGAGAGTGTCCGAGAGTGTCGGAGAGTGATAGAGAGTGATAGAGAGTGTCAGAGAGTGATATAGAGTGTCAGAGAGCGTCAGAGATTGTTTGACAGTCTCAGAGAGTGATAGTGAGTGTCAGAGAGTGTCAGAGAGTGATAGAGAGCGTCAGAGAGTGATAGTGAGTGTCAGAGAGTGATAGTGAGTGTCTGAGAGTGTCAGTGAGTGTCAGAGAGTGATAGAGAGTGATAGAGAGTGTTAGAGAGTGATAGAGAGTGTCAGAGAGTGTCAGAGAGTGTAAGACAGTGTCAGAGAGTGAAAGTGAGTGTCAGAGAGTGTCAGAGAGTGATAGAGAGTGTCAGAGAATATCAGAGAGAGATAGAGAGTGTCAGAGAGTGTCAGAGAATATCAGAGAGTGATAGAGAGTGTCAGATAGTAATAGTGAGTGTCTGAGAGTGTCAGAGAGTGATACAGAGTGAAAGAGAGGGTCAGAGAGTGTCAGAGAGTGTCAGAGAGTGTCAGAGAGAGATAGAGAGTGATAGAGAGTGTCAGGGAGTGATAGTGAGTGTCAGAGAGTGATAGTGAGTGTCAGAGAGTGATAGTGAGTCTCTGAGAGTTTCAGAGAGTGTCCGAGAGTGTCGGAGTGTGATAGAGAGTGATAGAGAGTGTCAGAGAGTGACAGTAAGTGTCTGAGAGTGTCAGAGAGTGTCAGACAGTGTCAGAGAGTGATAGAGAGTGTCAGAGAGTGTCAGACAGTGTCAGAGAGTGACAGTGAGTGTCACAGAGTGTCAGAGAGTGATAGTGAGTGTCTGAGAGTGTCAGAGAGTGTCAGACAGTGTCAGAGAGTGATAGAGAGTGTCAGAGAGTGATAGTGAGTGACTGAGAGTTTCAGAGAGTGTCCGAGAGTGTCGGAGAGTGATAGAGAGTGATAGAGAGTGTCAGAGAGTGATAGTGAGTGTCTGAGAGTTTCAGAGAGTGTCCGAGAGTGTCGGAGAGTGATAGAGAGTGATAGAGAGTGTCAGAGAGTGATAGTGAGTGTCAGAGAATGATAGTGAGTGTCTGAGAGTTTCAGAGAGTGTCCGAGAGTGTCGGAGAGTGATAGAGAGTGATAGAGAGTGTCAGAGAGTGATATAGAGTGTCAGAGAGCGTCAGAGATTGTTTGACAGTGTCAGAGAGTGATAGTGAGTGTCAGAGAGTGTCAGAGAGTGATAGAGAGCGTCAGAGAGTGATAGTGAGTGTCAGAGAGTGATAGTGAGTGTCTGAGAGTGTCAGTGAGTGTCAGAGAGTGATAGAGAGTGATAGAGAGTGTTAGAGAGTGATAGAGAGTGTCAGAGAGTGTCAGAGAGTGTAAGACAGTGTCAGAGAGTGAAAGTGAGTGTCAGAGAGTGTCAGAGAGTGATAGAGAGTGTCAGAGAATATCAGAGAGTGATAGAGAGTGTCAGAGAGTGATAGAGAGTGTCAGAGAATATCAGAGAGTGATAGAGAGTGTCAGATAGTGATAGTGAGTGTCTGAGAGTGTCAGAGAGTGATACAGAGTGAAAGAGTGGGTCAGAGAGTGTCAGAGAGTGTCAGAGAGTGTCAGAGAGTGTCAGAGAGAGATAGAGAGTGATAGAGAGTGTCAGGGAGTGATAGTGAGTGTCAGAGAGTGATAGTGAGTGTCAGAGAGTGATAGTGAGTCTCTGAGAGTTTCAGAGAGTGTCCGAGAGTGTCGGAGAATGATAGAGAGTGATAGAGAGTGTCAGAGAGCAATAGAGAGTGTCAGAGAGTGTCAGAGAGTGTCAGAGATTGTATGACAGTGTCAGAGAGTGATAGTGAGTGTCAGAGAGAGTCAGAGAGTGATAGTGAGTGTCAGAGAGTGATTGTGAGTGTCAGAGAGTGATAGTGAGTGTCAGAGAGTGATAAAGAGTGTCAGTGAGTGTCAGAGAGTGATAGTGAGTGTCTGAGAGTGTCAGTGAGTGTCAGAGAGTGATAGAGAGTGATAGAGAGTGTCAGAGAGTGATAGAGAGTGTCAGAGAGTGTCAGAGAGTGTCAGAGAGTGTCAGAGAGTGAAAGTGAGTGTCAGAGAGTGTCAGAGAGTGATAGAGAGTGTCAGAGAATATCAGAGAGTGATAGAGAGTGTCAGAGAGTGACAGTGAGCGTCTGAGAGTGTCAGAGAGTGATACAGAGTGAAAGAGAGGGTCAGAGAGTGTCAGAGAGTGTCAGAGAGGGTCAGAGAGTGATAGAGAGTGATAGAGAGTGTCAGGGAGTTATAGTGAGTGTCAGAGAGTGATAGTGAGTGTCAGAGAGTGATAGTGAGTCTCTGAGCGTTTCAGAGAGTGTCCGAGAGTGTCGGAGAGTGATATAGAGTGATAGAGAGTGTCAGAGAGCGATAGAGAGTGTCAGAGAGTGTCAGAGATTGTATGACAGTGTCAGAGAGTGATAGTGAGTGTCAGAGAGAGTCAGAGAGTGATAGTGAGTGTCTGAGAGTGTCAGAGCGTGTTGGAGAGTGATAGAGAGTGTCAGAGAGTGATAGAGAGTGTCAGAGAGTATCAGAGTTTGATAGTGAGTGTCTGAGATTGTCAGAGAGTGTCAGAGAGTGTCAGAGAGAGATAGAGAGTGTCAGAGAGTGTTAGAGAGTGTCAGAGAGTGATAGTGAGTGTCTGAGAGTGTCAGAGAGTGATACAGAGTGAAAGAGATTGTCAGAGTGTCAGAGAGAGATGGAGAGTGATAGAGAGTGATAGAGAGTGTCAGAGAGTGATAGAGAGAGATAGAAAGTGTCAGAGAGTGATAGAGAGTGATAGAGAGAGTCAGAGAGTGATAGTGAGTCTCTGAGTGTGTCTGAGAGTGTCAGAGTGTGTCAGAGAGTGATAGAGAGTGTCAGAGAGTGTCAGAGAGTGTCAGAGAGTGTCAGAGAGAGATAGTGAGTGTCAGAGAGTGAAAGTGAGTGTCTGAGAGTGTCAGACAGTGTCCGAGAGTGTCAGAGAGTGATAGAGAGGTTCAGAGAGTGATAGTGAGTCTCTGAGATTGTCAGAGAGTGATACAGAGTGATAGAGAGTGTCAGAGAGTGTCAGAGAGAGTCAGAGAGTGTCAGAGAGAGATTGAGAGTGATAGAGAGTATCAGAGAGTGATAGTGAGTCTCTGAGAGTGTCAGAGAGTGATACAGAGTGATAGAGAGTGTCAGAGAGTGTCAGAGAGTGTCAGAGAGAGATAGAGAGTGATAGAGAGTGTCAGAGAGTGATAGTGAGTGTCAGAGAGTGTCAGAGAGTGACAGTCAGTGTCTGAGAGTGCCAGAGAGTGTCAGACAGTGTCAGAGAGTGATAGAGAGTGTCAGAGAGTGTCAGACAGTGTCAGAGAGTGACAGTGAGTGTCACAGAGTGTCAGAGAGTGATAGTGAGTGTCTGAGAGTGTCAGAGAGTGTCAGACAGTGTCAGAGAGTGATAGAGAGTGTCAGAGAGTGATAGTGAGTGACTGAGAGTTTCAGAGAGTGTCCGAGAGTGTCGGAGAGTGATAGAGAGTGATAGAGAGTGTCAGAGAGTGATAGTGAGTGTCTGAGAGTTTCAGAGAGTGTCCGAGAGTGTCGGAGAGTGATAGAGAGTGATAGAGAGTGTCAGAGAGTGATAGTGAGTGTCAGAGAATGATAGTGAGTGTCTGAGAGTTTCAGAGAGTGTCCGAGAGTGTCGGAGAGTGATAGAGAGTGATAGAGAGTGTCAGAGAGTGATATAGAGTGTCAGAGAGCGTCAGAGATTGTTTGACAGTGTCAGAGAGTGATAGTGAGTGTCAGAGAGTGATAGAGAGCGTCAGAGAGTGATAGTGAGTGTCAGAGAGTGATAGTGAGTGTCTGAGAGTGTCAGTGAGTGTCAGAGAGTGATAGAGAGTGATAGAGAGTGTTAGAGAGTGATAGAGAGTGTCAGAGAGTGTCAGAGAGTGTAAGACAGTGTCAGAGAGTGAAAGTGAGTGTCAGAGAGTGTCAGAGAGTGATAGAGAGTGTCAGAGAATATCAGAGAGTGATAGAGAGTGTCAGAGAGTGATAGAGAGTGTCAGAGAATATCAGAGAGTGATAGAGAGTGTCAGATAGTAATAGTGAGTGTCTGAGAGTGTCAGAGAGTGATACAGAGTGAAAGAGAGGGTCAGAGAGTGTCAGAGAGTGTCAGAGACTGTCAGAGAGAGATAGAGAGTGATAGAGAGTGTCAGGGAGTGATAGTGAGTGTCAGAGAGTGATAGTGAGTGTCAGAGAGTGATAGTGAGTCTCTGAGAGTTTCAGAGAGTGTCCGAGAGTGTCGGAGTGTGATAGAGAGTGATAGAGAGTGTCAGAGAGTGACAGTAAGTGTCTGAGAGTGTCAGAGAGTGTCAGACAGTGTCAGAGAGTGATAGAGAGTGTCAGAGAGTGTCAGACAGTGTCAGAGAGTGACAGTGAGTGTCACAGAGTGTCAGAGAGTGATAGTGAGTGTCTGAGAGTGTCAGAGAGTGTCAGACAGTGTCAGAGAGTGATAGATAGTGTCAGAGAGTGATAGTGAGTGACTGAGAGTTTCAGAGAGTGTCCGAGAGTGTCGGAGAGTGATAGAGAGTGATAGAGAGTGTCAGAGAGTGATAGTGAGTGTCTGAGAGTTTCAGAGAGTGTCCGAGAGTGTCGGAGAGTGATAGAGAGTGATAGAGAGTGTCAGAGAGTGATAGTGAGTGTCAGAGAATGATAGTGAGTGTCTGAGAGTTTCAGAGAGTGTCCGAGAGTGTCGGAGAGTGATAGAGAGTGATAGAGAGTGTCAGAGAGTGATATAGAGTGTCAGAGAGCGTCAGAGATTGTTTGACAGTGTCAGAGAGTGATAGTGAGTGTCAGAGAGTGTCAGAGAGTGATAGAGAGCGTCAGAGAGTGATAGTGAGTGTCAGAGAGTGATAGTGAGTGTCTGAGAGTGTCAGTGAGTGTCAGAGAGTGATAGAGAGTGATAGAGAGTGTTAGAGAGTGATAGAGAGTGTCAGAGAGTGTCAGAGAGTGTAAGACAGTGTCAGAGAGTGAAAGTGAGTGTCAGAGAGTGTCAGAGAGTGATAGTGAGTGTCAGAGAATATCAGAGAGTGATAGAGAGTGTCAGAGAGTGATAGAGAGTGTCAGAGAATATCAGAGAGTGATAGAGAGTGTCAGATAGTGATAGTGAGTGTCTGAGAGTGTCAGAGAGTGATACAGAGTGAAAGAGAGGGTCAGAGAGTGTCAGAGAGTGTCAGAGAGTGTCAGAGAGAGATAGAGAGTGATAGAGAGTGTCAGGGAGTGATAGTGAGTGTCAGAGAGTGATAGTGAGTGTCAGAGAGTGATAGTGAGTCTCTGAGAGTTTCAGAGAGTGTCCGAGAGTGTCGGAGAGTGATAGAGAGTGATAGAGAGTGTCAGAGAGCGATAGAGAGTGTCTGAGAGTGTCAGAGATTGTATGACAGTGTCAGAGAGTGATAGTGAGTGTCAGAGAGAGTCAGAGAGTGATAGTGAGTGTCTGAGAGTGTCAGAGCGTGTTGGAGAGTGATAGAGAGTGTCAGAGAGTGATAAAGAGTGTCAGAGAGTATCAGAGTTTGATAGTGAGTGTCTGAGATTGTCAGAGAGTGTCAGAGAGTGTCAGAGAGTGTCAGAGAGAGATAGAGAGTGTCAGAGAGTGTTAGAGAGTGTCAGAGAGTGATAGTGAGTGTCAGAGAGTGTCTGATAGTGTCAGAGAGTGATAGAGAATGTCAGAGAGTGTCAGAGAGTTTCAGACAGTGTCAGAGAGTGATAGTGAGAGTCAGAGAGTGTCAGAGAGTGATAGTCAGTGTCTGAGAGTGTCAGAGAGTGTCAGACAGCGTCAGAGAGCGATAGAGAGGGTCAGAGAGTGTCAGACAGTGTCAGAGAGTGACAGTGAGTGTCACAGAGTGTCAGAGATTTATAGTGAGTGTCTGAGAGTGTCAGAGATTGTCAGTCAGTGTCAGAGAGTGATAGAGAGTGTCAGAGAGTGTCAGACAGTGTCAGAGAGTGACAGTGAGTGTCACAGAGTGTCACAGAGTGATAGTGAGTCTCTGAGAGTGTCAGAGAGTGATACAGAGTGATAGAGAGTGTCAGAGAGAGTCAGAGAGTGTCAGAGAGAGATAGAGAGTGATAGAGAGTATCAGAGAGTGATAGTGAGTCTCTGAGAGTGTCAGAGAGTGATACAGAGTGATAGAGAGTGTCAGAGAGTGTCAGAGAGTGTCAGACAGTGTCAGAGAGTGATAGTGAGTGTCAGAGAGTGTCAGACAGTGTCAGAGAGTGACAGTGAGTGTCACAGAGTGTCAGAGAGTGATAGTGAGTGTCAGAGAATGATAGTGAGTGTCTGAGAGTTTCAGAGAGTGTCCGAGAGTGTCGGAGAGTGATAGAGAGTGATAGAGAGTGTCAGAGAGTGATATAGAGTGTCAGAGAGCGTCAGAGATTGTTTGACAGTGTCAGAGAGTGATAGAGAGCGTCAGAGAGTGATAGTGAGTGTCAGAGAGTGATAGTGAGTGTCTGAGAGTGTCAGTGAGTGTCAGAGAGTGATAGAGAGTGATAGAGAGTGTTAGAGAGTGATAGAGAGTGTCAGAGAGTGTCAGAGAGTGTAAGACAGTGTCAGAGAGTGAAAGTGAATGTCAGAGAATATCAGAGAGTGATAGAGAGTGTCAGAGAGTGATAGAGAGTGTCAGAGAATATCAGAGAGTGATAGAGAGTGTCAGATAGTGATAGTGAGTGTCTGAGAGTGTCAGAGAGTGATACAGAGTGAAAGAAAGGGTCAGAGAGTGTCAGAGAGTGTCAGAGAGTGTCAGAGAGAGATAGAGAGTGATAGAGAGTGTCAGGGAGTGATAGTGAGTGTCAGAGAGTGATAGTGAGTGTCAGAGAGTGATAGTGAGTTTCAGAGAGTGTCCGAGAGTGTCGGAGAGTGATAGAGAGTGATAGAGAGTGTCAGAGAGCGATAGAGAGTGTCAGAGAGTGTCAGAGATTGTATGACAGTGTCAGAGAGTGATAGTGAGTGTCAGAGAGAGTCAGAGAGTGATAGTGAGTGTCTGAGAGTGTCAGAGCGTGTTGGAGAGTGATAGAGAGTGTCAGAGAGTGATAAAGAGTGTCAGAGAGTATCAGAGTTTGATAGTGATTGTCTGAGATTGTCAGAGAGTGTCAGAGAGTGTCAGAGAGTGTCAGAGAGAGATAGAGAGTGTCAGAGAGTGTTAGAGAGTGTCAGAGAGTGATAGTGAGTGTCAGAGAGTGTCTGATAGTGTCAGAGAGTGATAGAGAATGTCAGAGAGTGTCAGAGAGTTTCAGACAGTGTCAGAGAGTGATAGTGAGTGTCAGAGAGTGTCAGAGAGTGATAGTCCTTGTCTGAGAGTGTCAGTGAGTGTCAGACAGCGTCAGAGAGCGATAGAGAGGGTCAGAGAGTGTCAGACAGTGTCAGAGAGTGACAGTGAGTGTCACAGAGTGTCAGAGATTTATAGTGAGTGTCTGAGAGTGTCAGAGATTGTCAGTCAGTGTCAGAGAGTGATAGAGAGTGTCAGAGAGTGTCAGACAGTGTCAGAGAGTGACAGTGAGTGTCACAGAGTGTCAGAGAGTGATAGTGAGTCTCTGAGAGTGTCAGAGAGTGATACAGAGTGATAGAGAGTGTCAGAGAGTGTCAGAGAGAGTCAGAGAGTGTCAGAGAGAGATAGAGAGTGATAGAGAGTATCAGAGAGTGATAGTGAGTCTCTGAGAGTGTCAGAGGGTGATACAGAGTGATAGAGAGTGTCAGAGAGTGTCAGAGAGTGTCAGACAGTGTCAGAGAGTGATAGTGAGTGTCAGAGAGTGTCAGACAGTGTCAGAGAGTGACAGTGAGTGTCACAGAGTGTCAGAGAGTGATAGTGAGTGTCTGAGAGTGTCAGAGAGTGTCAGACAGTGTCAGAGAGTGATAGAGAGTGTCAGAGAGTGATAGTGTGTGACTGAGAGTTTCAGAGAGTGTCCGAGAGTGTCGGAGAGTGATAGAGAGTGATAGAGAGTGTCAGAGAGTGATAGTGAGTGTCTGAGAGTTTCAGAGAGTGTCCGAGAGTGTCGGAGAGTGATAGAGAGTGATAGAGAGTGTCAGAGAGTGATAGTGAATGTCAGAGAATGATAGTGAGTGTCTGAGAGTTTCAGAGAGTGTCCGAGAGTGTCGGAGAGTGATAGAGAGTGATAGAGAGTGTCAGAGAGTGATATAGAGTGTCAGAGAGCGTCAGAGATTGTATGACAGTGTCAGAGAGTGTCAGAGAGTGTCAGAGAGTGATAGAGAGTGTCAGAGAGTGTCAGAGAGTGTCAGACAGTGTCAGAGAGTGATAGTGAGTGTCAGAGAGTGTCAGAGAGTGTCAGAGAGTGTCAGAGAGTGTCAGAGAGAGTCAGAGAGTGATAGAGAGTGCCAGAGAGAGTCAGAGTGTGATAGAGAGTGTCAGAGAGTGATACTGAGTGTCTAAGAGTGTCAGAGAGTGATGGAGTGTGTCAGACTGTGTCAGAGAGTGATAGAGAGTGTCAGAGAGTGATAGTGAGTCTCTGAGAGTGTCTCAGATGGATAGAGAGTGATCGAGAGTGACAGAGAGAGTCAGAGAGTGATAGTGATAGTCAGAGAGTGATAGTGTGTGTCAGACAGAGATAGTGACTGTCTGAGAGTGTCAGAGTGTGTCCGAGAGTGTCAGAGAGTGATAGAGAGTGATAGAGAGTGTCAGAGAGTGATAGAGTGTCAGAGAGTGTCAGAGAGTGTATGACAGTGTCAGAGAGTGATAGTGAGTGTTTGAGAGTGTCAGAGCGTGTCAGAGAGTGAGAGAGAGTGTCAGAGAGTCATAGAGAGTGTCAGAGGGTATCAGAGAGTGATAGTGTGTGTCTGAGACTGTCAGAGAGTGTCAGAGACTGATAGAGAGTGTCAGAGAGTGTCAGAGAGTGTCAGAGAGTGACAGAGAGTGATAGAGAGTCTCAGAGAGTGATAGTGAGTCTCTGAGTGTGTCTGAGAGTGGTAGAGAGTGTCAGAGAGTGATAGCGAGTGTCAGAGAGTGATAGTGACATTCAGAGAGTGATAGTGAGTGTCTGAGAGTGTCAGAGTGTCAGAGAGTGATAGAGAATGTCAGAGAGTGTCAGAGAGTGACAGAGATTGTCAGAGAGTGATAGTGAGTCTCTGAGTGTGTCTGAGAGTGGTAGAGAGTGTCAGAGAGTGATAGCGAGTGTCAGAGAGTGATAGTGACATTCAGAGAGTGATAGTGAGTGTCTGAGAGTGTCAGAGTGTCAGAGAGTGATAGAGGGTGTCAGAGTGTGTCAGAGAGTGATAGAGAGTGTCAGAGAGTGTCAGAGTGTCAGAGAGTGATAGAGAATGTCAGAGAGTGTCAGAGAGTGACAGAGATTGTCAGAGAGTGATAGTGAGTCTCTGAGTGTGTCAGAGAGTGTCAGAGAGTGATAGAGAGTGTCAGAGAGTGTCAGAGAGTGTCAGCGTGTGATAGAGAGTGTCAGAGAGTGATAGTGAGTGTCTGAGAGTGTCAGAGAGTGATAGAGTGTGTCAGACTGTGTCAGAGAGTGATAGAGAGTGTCAGAGAGTTTCAGAGTGTGATAGAGAGCGTCAGAGAGTGATAGTGAGTGTCAGAGAGTGATTGTGAGTGTCAGAGAGTGATCGTGAGTGTCTGAGAGTGTCAGTGAGTGTCAGATAGTGATAGTGAGTGATAGAGAGTGTCAGAGAGTGATAGAGAGTGATAGAGAGTGTCAGAGTGTGATAGAGTGCGTCAGAGAGTGATAGTGAGTGTCAGAGAGTGATAGTGAGTGTCTGAGAGTGTCAGTGAGTGTCAGAGTGTGCCAGAGAGTGATAGAGAGTGTCAGAGAGTGATAGAGAGTGTCAGAGAGTGTCAGAGAGTGTAAGACAGTGTCAGAGAGTGAAAGTGAGTGTCAGAGAGTGTCAGAGAGTGATAGAGAGTGTCAGAGAATATCAGAGAGTGATAGAGAGTGTCAGAGAGTGATAGTGAGTGTCTGAGAGTGTCAGAGAGTGATACAGAGTGAATGAGAGGGTCAGAGAGTGTCAGAGAGTGTCAGAGAGAGATAGAGAGTGATAGAGAGTGTCAGAGAGTGATAGAGAGTGTCAGAGATTGTATGACAGTGTCAGAGAGTGATAGTGAGTGTTAGAGAGAGTCAGAGAGTGATAGTGAGTGTCTGAGAGAGTCAGAGCGTGTTAGAGAGTGATAGGGAGAGTCAGAGAGTGATAGAGAGTGTCAGAGAGTATCAGAGTTTGATAGTGAGTGTCTGAGATTGTCAGAGAGTGTCAGAGAGAGATAGAGAGTGTCAGAGAGTGTTAGAGAGTGTCAGAGAGTGATAGTGAGTGTCTGAGATTGTCAGAGAGTGATACAGAGTGAAAGAGAGTGTCAGAGAGTGTCAGAGAGAGATAGAGAGTGATAGAGAGTGATAGAGAGTGTCAGAGAGTGATAGAGAGAGATAGAGAGTGTCAGAGAGTGATAGAGAGTGATAGAGAGTGTCAGAGAGTGATAGTGAGTCTCTGAGAGTGTCTGAGAGTGTCATAGTGTGTTAGAGTGTGTCAGAGAGTGATAGAGAGTGTCAGAGAGTGTCAGAGAGTGATAGAGAGTGTCAGAGAGTGATAGTGAGTGTCAGAGAGTGATAGTGAGTGTCTGAGAGTGTCAGACAGTGTCCGAGATTGTCAGAGAGTGATAGGGAGTGCTAGAGGGTGTCAGAGAGAGATAGTGAGTGTCAGAGAGAGATAGTGAGTGTCTGAGAGTGATAGTGAGTGTATGAGATTGTCAGAGATTGTCAGAGAGTGATAGAGGGTGTCAGAGAGTGTCAGAGAGTGATAGTGAGTGTCAGAGAGTGATAGTGAGTGTCTGAGATTGTCAGAGACTGTCAGAGAGTGTCAGAGAGTGATACTGAGTGTCAGAGAGTGTCAGAGAGTGTCAGAGAGTGATAGTGAGTGTCTGAGATTGTCAGAGATTGTCAGAGAGTGATAGAGGGTGTCAGAGAGTGTCAGAGAGTGATAGAGAATGTCAGAGAGTGATAGTGAGTGTCAGAGAGTGATAGTGAGTGTCTGAGATTGTCAGAGACTGTCAGAGAGTGTCAGAGAGTGATACTGAGTGTCAGAGAGTGTCAGAGAGTGTCAGAGAGTGTCAGAGAGTGATATAGAGTGTCAGAGAGTGTCAGAGAGTGATAGTGAATGTCTGAGAGTGTCAGAGAGAGTCAGAGAGTGTCAGAGAGTGATAGAGTGTCAGAGAGTGTCAGAGAGTGACAGAGAGTGTCTGAGAGTGTCAGAGAGTGTCCGATAGTGTCAGAGAGTGATAGAGAATGCCAGAGAGTGTCAGAGAGTTTCCGACAGTGTCAGAGAGTGATAGTGAGTGTCAGAGAATGTCAGAGAGTGATAGTGAGAGTCTGAGAGTGTCAGAGAGTGTCAGAGTGATTGTGAGTGCCAGAGAGTGTCAGTCAGAGTCAGAGAGTGATAGTGAGTGTCAGAGAGTGTCAGAGAGTGATAGTGAGTGTCTGAGAGTGTCAGAGTGTGTCAGACAGTGTAAGAGAGTGATAGAGAGTGTCAGAGAGTGATAGTGAGTCTCTGAGAGTGTCTGAGAGTGTCAGAGAGTGTCAGAGAGTGATAGAGAGTGTCAGAGAGTGTCAGTGAGTGTCAGAGAGTGACAGAGTGTGTCAGAGAGTGATAGTGAGTCTCTGAGTGTGTCAGAGAGTGTCAGAGAGTGTCAGAGAGTGTCAGCGTGTGATAGAGAGTGTCAGAGAGTGATAGTGAGTGTCTGAGAGAGTCAGAGAGTGATAGAGTGTGTCAGACTGTGTCAGAGAGTGATAGAGAGTGTCAGAGACTGATAGTGAGTCTCTGAGAGTGTCAGAGAGTGTCCGAGAGTGTCAGAGAGTGATAGAGAATGTCAGAGACTGTCAGAGAGTTTCAGACTGTGTCAGAGAGTGATAGTGAGTGTCAGAGAGTGTCAGAGAATGTCAGACAGAGTCAGAGAGTGATAGATAGTGTCAGAGAGTGATAGTGAGTCTCTGAGAGTGTCAGAGAGTGATACAGTGTGATAGAGAGTGTCAGAGAGTGTCAGAGAGAGATAGAGAGTGATAGAGAGTATCAGAGAGTGATAGTGAGTCTCTGAGAGTGTCAGAGCGTGATACAGAGTGATAGAGAGTGTCAGAGAGTGTCAGAGAGAGATAGAGAGTGATAGAGAGTGTCAGAGAGTGATAGTGAGTGTCAGAGAGTGTCAGACAGTGATAGTCAGTGTCTGAGAGTGTCAGAGAGTGTCAGACAGTGTCAGAGAGTGATAGAGAGTGTCAGAGAGTGTCAGACAGTGTCAGAGAGTGATAGAGAGCGTCAGAGAGTGTCAGACAGTGTCAGAGAGTGACAGTGAGTGTCACAGAGTGTCAGAGAGTGATAGTGAGTCTCTGAGAGTGTCAGAGAATGATACAGAGTGATAGAGAGTGTCAGAGAGTGTCAGAGAGTGTCAGAGAGAGATAGAGAGTGATAGAGAGTATCAGAGAGTGATAGTGAGTCTCTGAGAGTGTCAGAGAGTGATACAGAGTGATGGAGAGTGTCAGAGAGTGTCAGAGAGTGTCAGAGAGAGATAGAGAGTGATAGAGAGTGTCAGAGAGTGGTAGTGAGTGTCAGAGAGTGTCAGACAGTGATAGTCAGTGTCTGAGAGTGTCAGAGAGTGTCAGACAGTGTCAGAGAGTGATAGAGAGTGTCAGAGAGTGTCAGACAGTGTCAGAGAGTGACAGTGAGTGTCAGAGAGTGTCAGAGAGTGTTAGTGAGTGTCTGAGAGTGTCAGAGAGTGATAGTCAGTGTCTGAGAGTGTCAGAGAGTGTCAGACAGTGTCAGAGAGTGATAGATATGGTCAGAGAGTGTCAGACAGTGTCAGAGAGTGACAGTGAGTGTCACAGAGTGTCAGAGAGTGATAGTGAGTGTCTGAGAGTGTCAGAGACTGTCAGACAGTGTCAGAGAGTGATAGAGAGTGTCAGAGAGTGATAGTGAGTGTATGAGAGTTTCAGAGAGTGTCCGAGAGTGTCGGAGAGTGATAGAGAGTGATAGAGAGTGTCAGAGAGTGATAGTGAGTGTCTGAGAGTTTCAGAGAGTGTCCGAGAGTGACGGAGAGTGATAGAGAGTGATAGAGAGTGATAGAGAGTGTCAGAGAGAGATAGTGAGTGTCAGAGAATGATAGTGAGTGTCAGAGAATGATAGTGAGTGTCTGAGAGTTTCAGAGAGTGTCCGAGTGTGTCGGAGAGTGATAGAGAGTGATAGAGAGTGTCAGAGAGTGTCAGAGATTGTATGACAGTGTCAGAGAGTGATAGTGAGTGTCAGAGAGTGTCAGAGAGTGATGGAGTGTGTCAGAGAGTGTCAGAGAGTGACAGAGAGTGTCAGAGAGTGATAGTGAGTCTCTGAGAGTGTCAGAGAGTGTCAGAGAGTGATAGAGAGTGTCAGAGAGAGTCAGAGTGTGATAGAGAGTGTCAGAGACTGATAGTGAGTGTCTGAGAGTGTCAGAGAGTGATGGAGTGTGTCAGACTGTGTCAGAGAGTGATAGAGAATGTCAGAGAGTGATAGTGACTCTCTGAGAGTGTCTCAGGTGGATAGAGAGTGATCGAGAGTGATAGAGAGTGTCAGAGAGTGATAGTGAGTGTCAGAGAGAGATAGTGTGTGTCAGAGAGAGATAGTGAGTGTCTGAGAGTGTCAGAGAGTGTCCGGGAGTGTCAGAGATTGATAGAGAGTGTCAGAGAGTGATAGAGAATGTCAGAGAGCGTCAGAGAGTGTATGACAGTGTCAGAGAGTGATAGTGAGTGTCTGAGAGTGTCAGAGAGTGATATAGAGTGTCAGAGAGTGTCAGAGAGTGATAGTGAGTGTCTGAGAGTGTCAGAGAGAGTGGGAGAGTGTCAGAGAGTGAGAGAGTGTCAGAGAGTGACAGAGAGTGTCTGAGAGTGTCAGAGAGTGTCCGATAGTGTCAGAGAGTGATAGAGAATGTCAGAGAGTGTCAGAGATTTTCAGACAGTGTCAGAGAGTGATAGTGAGTGTCAGAGAATGTCAGAGAGTGATAGTGAGAGTCTGAGAGTGTCAGAGAGTGTCAGAGTGATAGTGAGTGCCAGAGAGTGTCAGACAGTGTCAGAGAGTGTCAGAGAGTGTCCGATAGTGTCAGAGAGTGATAGAGAATGCCAGAGAGTGTCAGAGAGGTTCAGACAGTGTCAGAGAGTGATAGTGAGTGTCAGAGAATGTCAGAGAGTGATAGTGAGAGTTTGAGAGTGTCAGAGAGTGTCAGAGTGATAGTGAGAGCCAGAGAGTGTCAGACAGTGTCAGAGAGTGATAGTGAGTGTCAGAGAGTGTCAGAGAGTGATACTGAGTGCCTGAGAGTGTCAGAGTGTGTCAGACAGTGTCAGAGAGTGATAGAGTGTGTCAGAGAGTGATAGTGAGTATCTGAGAGTGTCTGAGAGTGTCAGAGAGTGTCAGAGAGTGATAGAGTGTGCTAGAGAGTGTCAGAGAGTGTCAGAGAGTGTCAGAGAGTGACAGAGAGTGTCAGAGAGTGATAGTGAGTCTCTGAGTGTGTCAGAGAGTGTCAGAGAGTGATAGAGAGTGTCAGAGAGTGTCAGCGTGTGATAGAGAGTGTCAGAGAGTGATAGTGAGTGTCTGAGAGTGTCAGAGAGTGATAGAGTGTGTCAGACTGTGTCAGAGAGTGATAGAGAGCGTCAGAGAGTGATAGTGAGTGTCAGAGAGTGATTGTGAGTGTCAGAGAGTGATAGTGAGTGTCAGAGAGTGATAGAGAGTGTCAGTGAGTGTCAGAGAGTGATAGAGAGTGATAGAGAGTGTCAGAGAGTGATATGGAGTGATAGAGAGTGTCAGAGAGTGATAGAGAGCGTCAGAGAGTGATAGTGAGTGTCAGAGAGTGATAGTGAGTGTCTGAGAGTGTCAGTGAGTGTCAGAGAGTGATAGAGAGTGTCAGAGAGTGATAGAGAGAGTCAGAGAGTGTCAGAGAGTGTAAGACAGTGTCAGAGAGTGAAAGTGAGTGTCAGAGAGTGTCAGAGAGTGATAGAGAGTGTCAGAGAATATCAGAGAGTGATAGAGAGTGTCAGAGAGTGATAGTGAGTGTCTGAGAGTGTCAGAGAGTGATACAGAGTGAAAGAGAGGGTCAGAGAGTGTCAGAGAGTGTCAGAGAGTGTCAGAGAGTGTCAGAGAGAGATAGAGAGTGATAGAGAGTGTCAGGGAGTGATAGTGAGTGTCAGAGAGTGATAGTGAGTGTCAGAGAGTGATAGTGAGACTCTGAGAGTTTCAGAGAGTGTCCGAGAGTGTCGGAGAGTGATAGAGAGTGATAGAGAGTGTCAGAGAGCGATAGAGAGTGTCAGAGAGTGTCAGAGATTGTATGACAGTGTCAGAGAGTGATAGTGAGTGTCAGAGAGAGTCAGAGAGTGATAGTGAGTGTCTGAGAGTGTCAGAGCGTGTTGGAGAGTGATAGAGAGTGTCAGAGAGTGATAGAGAGTGTCAGAGAGTATCAGAGTTTGATAGTGAGTGTCTGAGATTGTCAGAGAGTGTCAGAGAGTGTCAGAGAGAGATAGAGAGTGTCAGAGAGTGTTAGAGAGTGTCAGAGAGTGATAGTGAGTGTCTGAGAGTGTCAGAGAGTGATACAGAGTGAAAGAGAGTGTCAGAGTGTCAGAGAGAGATGGAGAGTGATAGAGAGTGATAGAGAGTGTCAGAGAGTGATAGAGAGAGATAGAAAGTGTCAGAGAGTGATAGAGAGTGATAGAGAGAGTCAGAGAGTGATAGTGAGTCTCTGAGTGTGTCTGAGAGTGTCAGAGTGTGTCAGAGAGTGATAGAGAGTGTCAGAGAGTGTCAGAGAGTGATAGTGAGTGTCTGAGAGTGTCAGAGCGTGTTGGAGAGTGATAGAGAGTGTCAGAGAGTGATAAAGAGTGTCAGAGAGTATCAGAGTTTGATAGTGAGTGTCTGAGATTGTCAGAGAGTGTCAGAGAGTGTCAGAGAGAGATAGTGAGTGTCTGAGAGTGTCAGAGAGTGATACAGAGTGAAAGAGAGTGTCAGAGAGTGTCAGAGAGAGATGGAGAGTGATACAGAGTGATAGAGAGTTTCAGAGAGTGATAGAGAGAGATAGAAAGTGTCAGAGAGTGATAGAGAGTGTCAGAGAGTGATAGTGAGTCTCTGAGTGTGTCTGAGAGTGTCAGAGTGTGTCAGAGAGTGATAGAGAGTGTCAGAGAGTGTCAGAGAGTGATAGAGAGTGTCAGAGAGTGATAGTGAGTGTCAGAGAGTGATAGTGAGTATCTGAGATTGTCAGAGAGTATCAGAGAGTGCTAGAGGGTGTCAGAGAAAGATAGTGAGTGTCAGAGAGTGAAAGTGAGTGTCTGAGAGTGTCAGACAGTGTCCGAGAGTGTCAGAGAGTGATAGAGAGGTTCAGAGAGTGTCAGAGAGAGTCAGAGAGTGTCAGAGAGAGATAGAGAGTGATAGAGAGTATCAGAGAGTGATAGTGAGTCTCTGAGAGTATCAGAGAGTGATACAGAGTGATAAAGAGTGTCAGAGAGTGTCAGAGAGTGTCAGAGAGAGATAGAGAGTGATAGAGAGTGTCAGAGAGTGATAGTGAGTGTCAGAGAGTGTCAGAGAGTGATAGTCAGTGTCTGAGAGTGTCAGAGAGTGTCAGAGAGTGATAGAGAGTGTCAGAGAGTGTCAGAGAGTGATAGAGAGTGTCAGAGAGTGATAGTGAGTGTCAGAGAGTGATAGTGAGTATCTGAGATTGTCAGAGAGTATCAGAGAGTGCTAGAGGGTGTCAGAGAGAGATAGTGAGTGTCAGAGAGTGAAAGTGAGTGTCTGAGAGTGTCAGACAGTGTCCGAGAGTGTCAGAGAGTGATAGAGAGGTTCAGAGAGTGTCAGAGAGAGTCAGAGAGTGTCAGAGAGAGATAGAGAGTGATAGAGAGTATCAGAGAGTGATAGTGAGTCTCTGAGAGTGTCAGAGAGTGATACAGAGTGATAGATAGTGTCAGAGAGTGTCAGAGAGTGTCAGAGAGAGATAGAGAGTGATAGAGAGTGTCAGAGAGTGATAGTGAGTGTCAGAGAGTGATAGTCAGTGTCTGAGAGTGTCAGAGAGTGTCAGACAGCGTCAGAGAGTGATAGAGAGTGTCAGAGAGTGTCAGACAGTGTCAGAGAGTGACAGTGAGTGTCACAGTGTCAGAGAGTGATAGTGAGTGTCTGAGAGTGTCAGAGAGTGTCAGACAGTGTCAGAGAGTGACAGAGAGTGTCAGAGAGTGATAGTGAGTGACTGAGAGTTTCAGAGAGTGTCCGAGAGTGTCGGAGAGTGATAGAGAGTGATAGAGAGTGTCAGAGAGTGATAGTGAGTGTCTGAGAGTTTCAGAGAGTGTTCGAGAGTGTCGGAGAGTGATAGAGAGTGATAGAGAGTGTCAGAGAGTGATAGTGAGTGTCAGAGAATGATAGTGAGTGCCTGAGAGTTTCAGAGAGTGTCCGAGAGTGTCGGAGAGTGATAGAGAGTGATAGAGAGTGGCAGAGAGTGATATAGAGTGTCAGAGAGCGTCAGAGATTGTTTGACAGTGTCAGAGAGTGATAGTGAGTTTCAGAGAGTGTCAGAGAGTGTCAGAGAGTGATAGAGTGTGTCAGAGAGAGACAGAGAGTGTCAGAGAGTGATAGTGAGTCTCTGAGGGTGTCAGAGAGTGTCAGAGAGTATCAGAGAGTGTCAGAGAGTGATAGAGAGTGTCAGAGAGAGTCAGAGTCTGATAGAGAGTGTCAGAGAGTGACAGTGAGTGTCTGAGAGTGTCAGAGAGTGATGGAGTGTGTCAGACTGTGTCAGAGAGTGATAGAGAGTGTCAGAGAGTGATAGTGAGTCTCTGAGAGTGTCTCAGATGGATAGAGAGTGATCGAGAGTGACAGAGAGTGTCAGAGAGTGATAGTGAGAGTCAGATAGTGATAGTGTGTGTCAGAGAGAGATAGTGAGTGTCTCAGAGTGTCAGAGAGTGTCCGAGAGTGTCAGAGAGTGATATAGAGTGATAGAGAGTGTCAGAGAGTGATAGAGAGAGTCAGAGAGTGTCAGAGAGTGTATGACAGTGTCAGAGAGTGATAGTGAGTGTCTGAGAGTGTCAGAGCGTGTCAGAGAGTGAGAGAGAGTGTCAGAGAGTCATAGAGAGTGTCAGAGAGTATCAGAGAGTGATAGTGTGTGTCTGAGATTGTCAGAGAGTGTCAGAGAGTGATAGAGAGTGTCAGAGAGTGATAGAGAGTGTCAGAGAGTGTCAGAGAGTGTCAGAGAGTGTCAGAGAGTGACAGAGAGTGATAGAGAGTCTCAGAGAGTGATAGTGAGTCTCTGCGTGTGTCTGAGAGTGATAGAGAGTGGTAGAGAGTGTCAGAGAGTGATAGCGAGTGTCAGAGAGTGATAGTGAGTGTCTGAGAGTTTCAGAGAGTGTCCGAGAGTGACGGAGAGTGATAGAGAGTGATAGAGAGTGATAGAGAGTGTCAGAGAGTGATAGTGAGTGTCAGAGAATGATAGTGAGTGTCTGAGAGTTTCAGAGAGTGTCCGAGAGTGTCGGAGAGTGATAGAGAGTGTCAGAGAGTGTCAGAGATTGTATGACAGTGTCAGAGAGTGATAGTGAGTGTCAGAGAGTGTCAGAGAGTGTCAGAGAGTGATAGAGTGTGTCAGAGAGTGACAGAGAGTGTCAGAGAGTGATAGTGAGTTTCTGAGAGTGTCAGAGAGTGTCAGAGAGTGTCAGAGAGTGATAGAGAGTGTCAGAGAGAGTCAGAGTGTGATAGATAGTGTCAGAGACTGATAGTGAGTGTCTGAGAGTGTCAGAGAGTGATGGAGTGTGTCAGACTGTGTCAGAGAGTGATAGAGAGTGTCAGCGAGTGATAGTGAGTCTCTGAGAGTGTCTCAGATGGATAGAGAGTGATCGAGAGTGATAGAGAGTGTCAGAGAGTGATAGTGAGTGTCAGAGAGTGATAGTGTGTGTCAGAGAGAGATAGTGAGTGTCTGAGAGTGTCAGAGAGTGATAGAGAGTGTCAGAGAGTGATAGAGAGTGTCAGAAAGCGTCAGAGAGTGTATGACAGTGTCAGAGAGTGATAGTGAGTGTCTGAGAGTGTCAGAGCGTGTCAGAGAGTGAGAGAGAGTGTCAGAGAGTGATAGTGAGTGTCTGAGAGTGTCAGAGAGAGTCGGAGAGTGTCAGAGAGTGATAGAGTGTCAGAGAGTGTCAGAGAGTGACAGAGAGTGTCTGAGAGTGTCAGAGAGTGTCCGATAGTGTCAGAGAGTGATAGAGAATGTCAGAGAGTGTCAGAGAGTTTCAGACAGTGTCAGAGAGTGATAGTGAGTGTCAGAGAATGTCAGAGAGTGATAGTGAGAGTCTGAGAGTGTCAGAGAGTGTCAGAGTGATAGTGAGTGCCAGAGAGTGTCAGACAGTGTCAGAGAGTGTCAGAGAGTGTCCGATAGTGTCAGAGAGTGATAGAGAATGCCAGAGAGTGTCAGAGAGGTTCAGACAGTGTCAGAGAGTGATAGTGAGTGTCAGAGAATGTCAGAGAGTGATAGTGAGAGTCTGAGAGTGTCAGAGAGTGTCAGAGAGTGATAGAGAGTGCTAGAGAGTGTCACTGAGTGTCAGAGAGTGTCAAAGAGTGACAGAGAGTGTCAGAGAGTGATAGTGAGTCTCTGAGTGTGTCAGAGAGTGTCAGAGATAGTCAGAGAGTGTCAGAGAGAGATAGAGAGTGATAGAGAGTATCAGAGAGTGATAGTGAGTCTCTGAGAGTGTCAGAGAGTGATACAGAGTGATAGAGAGTGTCAGAGAGTGTCAGAGAGTGTCAGAGAGAGATAGAGAGTGATAGAGAGTGTCAGAGAGTGATAGTGAGTGTCAGAGAGTGTCAGAGAGTGATAGTCAGTGTCTGAGAGTGTCAGAGAGTGTCAGAGAGTGAGAGAGAGTGTCAGAGAGTCATAGAGAGTGTCAGAGAGTATCAGAGAGTGATAGTGTGTGTCTGAGATTGTCAGAGAGTGTCAGAGAGTGATAGAGAGTGTCAGAGAGTGATAGAGAGTGTCAGAGAGTGTCAGAGAGTGTCAGAGAGTGTCAGAGAGTGACAGAGAGTGATAGAGAGTCTCAGAGAGTGATAGTGAGTCTCTGCGTGTGTCTGAGAGTGATAGAGAGTGGTAGAGAGTGTCAGAGAGTGATAGCGAGTGTCAGAGAGTGATAGTGAGTGTCTGAGAGTTTCAGAGAGTGTCCGAGAGTGACGGAGAGTGATAGAGAGTGATAGAGAGTGATAGAGAGTGTCAGAGAGTGATAGTGAGTGTCAGAGAATGATAGTGAGTGTCTGAGAGTTTCAGAGAGTGTCCGAGAGTGTCGGAGAGTGATAGAGAGTGATAGAGAGTGTCAGAGAGTGTCAGAGATTGTATGACAGTGTCAGAGAGTGATAGTGAGTGTCAGAGAGTGTCAGAGAGTGTCAGAGAGTGATAGAGTGTGTCAGAGAGTGTCAGAGAGTGACAGAGAGTGTCAGAGAGTGATAGTGAGTTTCTGAGAGTGTCAGAGAGTGTCAGAGAGTGTCAGAGAGTGATAGAGAGTGTCAGAGAGAGTCAGAGTGTGATAGATAGTGTCAGAGACTGATAGTGAGTGTCTGAGAGTGTCAGAGAGTGATGGAGTGTGTCAGACTGTGTCAGAGAGTGATAGAGAGTGTCAGCGAGTGATAGTGAGTCTCTGAGAGTGTCTCAGATGGATAGAGAGTGATCGAGAGTGATAGAGAGTGTCAGAGAGTGATAGTGAGTGTCAGAGAGTGATAGTGTGTGTCAGAGAGAGATAGTGAGTGTCTGAGAGTGTCAGAGAGTGATAGAGAGTGTCAGAGAGTGATAGAGAGTGTCAGAAAGCGTCAGAGAGTGTATGACAGTGTCAGAGAGTGATAGTGAGTGTCTGAGAGTGTCAGAGCGTGTCAGAGAGTGAGAGAGAGTGTCAGAGAGTGATAGTGAGTGTCTGAGAGTGTCAGAGAGAGTCGGAGAGTGTCAGAGAGTGATAGAGTGTCAGAGAGTGTCAGAGAGTGACAGAGAGTGTCTGAGAGTGTCAGAGAGTGTCCGATAGTGTCAGAGAGTGATAGAGAATGTCAGAGAGTGTCAGAGAGTTTCAGACAGTGTCAGAGAGTGATAGTGAGTGTCAGAGAATGTCAGAGAGTTATAGTGAGAGTCTGAGAGTGTCAGAGAGTGTCAGAGTGATAGTGAGTGCCAGAGAGTGTCAGACAGTGTCAGAGAGTGTCAGAGAGTGTCCGATAGTGTCAGAGAGTGATAGAGAATGCCAGAGAGTGTCAGAGAGGTTCAGACAGTGTCAGAGAGTGATAGTGAGTGTCAGAGAATGTCAGAGAGTGATAGTGAGAGTCTGAGAGTGTCAGAGAGTGTCAGAGAGTGATAGAGAGTGCTAGAGAGTGTCACTGAGTGTCAGAGAGTGTCAAAGAGTGACAGAGAGTGTCAGAGAGTGATAGTGAGTCTCTGAGTGTGTCAGAGAGTGTCAGAGATAGTCAGAGAGTGTCAGAGAGAGATAGAGAGTGATAGAGAGTATCAGAGAGTGATAGTGAGTCTCTGAGAGTGTCAGAGAGTGATACAGAGTGATAGAGAGTGTCAGAGAGTGTCAGAGAGTGTCAGAGAGAGATAGAGAGTGATAGAGAGTGTCAGAGAGTGATAGTGAGTGTCAGAGAGTGTCAGAGAGTGATAGTCAGTGTCTGAGAGTGTCAGAGAGTGTCAGACAGCGTCAGAGAGTGATAGAGAGTGTCAGAGAGTGTCAGACAGTGTCAGAGAGTGACAGTGAGTGTCACAGAGTGTCAGAGAGTGATAGTGAGTGTCTGAGAGTGTCAGAGAGTGTCAGACAGTGTCAGATAGTGACAGAGAGTGTCAGAGAGTGATAGTGAGTGACTGAGAGTTTCAGAGAGTGTCCGAGTGTGTCGGAGAGTGATAGAGAGTGATAGAGAGTGTCAGAGAGTGATAGTGAGTGTCTGAGAGTTTCAGAGAGTGTTCGAGAGTGTCGGAGAGTGATAGAGACTGATAGAGAGTGTCAGAGAGTGATAGTGAGTGTCAGAGAATGATAGTGAGTGTCTGAGAGTTTCAGAGAGTGTCCGAGAGTGTCGGAGAGTGATAGAGAGTGGTAGAGAGTGTCAGAGAGTGATATAGAGTGTCAGAGAGCGTCAGAGATTGTTTGACAGTGTCAGAGAGTGATAGTGAGTGTCAGAGAGTGTCAGAGAGTGTCAGAGAGTGATAGAGTGTGTCAGAGAGTGACAGAGAGTGTCAGAGAGTGATAGTGAGTCTCTGAGAGTGTCAGAGAGTGTCAGAGAGTGATAGAGAGTGTCAGAGAGAGTCAGAGTCTGATAGAGAGTGTCAGAGAGTGACAGTGAGTGTCTGAGAGTGTCAGAGAGTGATGGAGTGTGTCAGACTGTGTCAGAGAGTGATAGAGAGTGTCAGAGAGTGATAGTGAGTCTCTGAGAGTGTCTCAGATGGATAGAGAGTGATCGAGAGTGACAGAGAGTGTCAGAGAGTGATAGTGAGTGTCAGATAGTGATAGTGTGTGTCAGAGAGAGATAGTGAGTGTCTGAGAGTGTCAGAGAGTGTCCGAGAGTGTCAGAGAGTGATAGAGAGTGATAGAGAGTGTCAGAGAGTGATAGAGAGAGTCAGAGAGTGTCAGAGAGTGTATGACAGTGTCAGAGAGTGATAGTGAGTGTCTGAGAGTGTCAGAGCGTGTCAGAGAGTGAGAGAGAGTGTCAGAGAGTCATAGAGAGTGTCAGAGAGTATCAGAGAGTGATAGTGTGTGTCTGAGATTGTCAGAGAGTGTCAGAGAGTGATAGAGAGTGTCAGAGAGTGATAGAGAGTGTCAGAGAGTGTCAGAGAGTGTCAGAGAGTGTCAGAGAGTGACAGAGAGTCTCAGAGAGTGATAGTGAGTCTCTGCGTGTGTCTGAGAGTGATAGAGAGTGGTAGAGAGTGTCAGAGAGTGATAGCGAGTGTCAGAGAGTGATAGTGAGTGTCTGAGAGTTTCAGAGAGTGTCCGAGAGTGACGGAGAGTGATAGAAAGTGATAGAGAGTGATAGAGAGTGTCAGAGAGTGATAGTGAGTGTCAGAGAATGATAGTGAGTGTCTGAGAGTTTCAGAGAGTGTCCGAGAGTGTCGGAGAGTGATAGAGAGTGATAGAGAGTGTCAGAGAGTGTCAGAGATTGTATGACAGTGTCAGAGAGTGATAGTGAGTGTCAGAGAGTGTCAGAGAGTGTCAGAGAGTGATAGAGTGTGTCAGAGAGTGTCAGAGAGTGACAGAGAGTGTCAGAGAGTGATAGTGAGTTTCTGAGAGTGTCAGAGAGTGTCAGAGAGTGTCAGAGAGTGATATAGAGTGTCAGAGAGATTCAGAGTGTGATAGATAGTGTCAGAGACTGATAGTGAGTGTCTGAGAGTGTCAGAGAGTGATGGAGTGTGTCAGACTGTGTCAGAGAGTGATAGAGAGTGTCAGCGAGTGATAGTGAGTCTCTGAGAGTGTCTCAGATGGATAGAGAGTGATCGAGAGTGATAGAGAGTGTCAGAGAGTGATAGTGAGTGTCAGAGAGTGATAGTGTGTGTCAGAGAGAGATAGTGAGTGTCTGAGAGTGTCAGAGAGTGTCCGGGAGTGTCAGAGAGTGATAGAGAGTGTCAGAGAGTGATAGAGAGTGTCAGAGAGCGTCAGAGAGTGTATGACAGTGTCAGAGAGTGATAGTGAGTGTCTGAGAGTGTCAGAGCGTGTCAGAGAGTGAGAGAGAGTGTCAGAGAGTGATAGAGAGTGTCAGAGAGTATCAGAGACTGATAGTGTGTGTCTGAGAGTGTCAGAGAGTGATAGAGAGTGTCAGAGAGTGTCAGAGAGTGTCAGAGAGTGACAGAGAGTGATAGAGAGTCTCAGAGAGTGATAGTGAGTCTCTGAGTGTGTCTGAGAGTGATAGAGGGTGTCAGAGAGTGTCAGAGAGTGATAGAGAATGTCAGAGAGTGATAGTGAGTGTCAGAGAGTGATAGTGAGTGTCTGAGATTGTCAGAGACTGTCAGAGAGTGTCAGAGAGTGATACTGAGTTTCAGAGAGTGTCAGAGAGTGTCAGAGAGTGATATAGAGTGTCAGAGAGTGTCAGAGAGTGATAGTGAGTGTCTGAGAGTGTCAGAGAGAGTCGGAGAGTGTCAGAGAGTGATAGAGTGTCAGAGAGTGTCAGAGAGTGACAGAGAGTGTCTGAGAGTGTCAGAGAGTGTCCGATAGTGTCAGAGAGTGATAGAGAATGTCAGAGAGTGTCAGAGAGTTTCAGACAGTGTCAGAGAGTGATAGTGAGTGTCAGAGAGTGTCAGAGAGTGATACTGAGTTTCAGAGAGTGCAGAGAGTGTCAGAGAGTGTCAGAGAGTGATATAGAGTGTCAGAGAGTGTCAGAGAGTGATAGTGAGTGTCTGAGAGTGCCAGAGAGAGTCGGAGAGTGTCAGAGAGTGATAGAGTGTCAGAGAGTGACAGAGAGTGTCTGAGAGTGTCAGAGAGTGTCCGATAGTGTCAGAGAGTGATAGAGAATGTCAGAGAGTGTCAGAGAGTTTCAGACAGTGTCAGAGAGTGATAGTGAGTGTCAGAGAATGTCAGAGAGTGATAGTGAGAGTCTGAGAGTGTCAGAGAGTGTCAGAGTGATAGTGAGTGCCAGAGAGTGTCAGACAGTGTCAGAGAGTGTCAGAGAGTGTCCGATAGTGTCAGAGAGTGATAGAGAATGCCAGAGAGTGTCAGAGAGGTTCAGACAGTGTCAGAGAGTGATAGTGAGTGTCAGAGAATGTCAGAGAGTGATAGTGAGAGTCTGAGAGTGTCAGAGAGTGTCAGAGTGATAGTGAGTGCCAGAGAGTGTCAGACAGTGTCAGAGAGTGATAGTGAGTGTCAGAGAGTGTCAGAGAGTGATAGTGAGTGCCTGAGAGTGTCAGAGTGTGTCAGACAGTGTCAGAGAGTGATAGAGTGTGTCAGAGAGTCATAGTGAGTATCTGAGAGTGTCTGAGAGTGTCAGAGAGTGTCAGAGAGTGTCAGAGAGTGTCAGAGAGTGATAGAGAGTGCTAGAGAGTGTCACAGAGTGTCAGAGAGTGTCAAAGAGTGACAGAGAGTGTCAGAGAGTGATAGTGAGTCTCTGAGTGTGTCAGAGAGTGTCAGAGAGTGATAGAGAGTGTCAGAGAGTGTCAGCGTGTGATAGAGAGTGTCAGAGAGTGATAGTGAGTGTCTGAGAGTGTCAGAGTGTGATAGAGTGTGTCAGACTGTGTCAGAGAGTGATAGAGAGTGTCAGAGAGTGATAGTGAGTCTCTGAGAGTGTCTGAGAGTGATAGAGAGTGTCAGAGAGTTTCAGAGTGTGATAGAGAGCGTCAGAGAGTGATAGTGAGTGTCAGAGAGTGATTGTGAGTGTCAGACAGTGATAGTGAGTGTCAGAGAGTGATAGAGAGTGTCAGTGAGTGTCAGAGAGTGATAGTGAGTGTCTGAGAGTGTCAGTGAGTGTCAGAGAGTGATAGAGAGTGATAGAGAGAGTCAGAGAGTGATAGAGAGTGTCAGAGAATATCAGAGAGTGATAGAGAGTGTCAGAGAGTGACAGTGAGCGTCTGAGAGTGTCAGAGAGTGATACAGAGTGAAAGAGAGGGTCAGAGAGTGTCAGAGAGTGTCAGAGAGTGTCAGAGAGAGATAGAGAGTGATAGAGAGTGTCAGGGAGTGATAGTCAGTGTCAGAGAGTGATAGTGAGTGTCAGAGAGTGATAGTGAGTCTCTGAGAGTTTCAGAGAGTGTCCGAGAGTGTCGGAGAGTGATAGAGAGTGATAGAGAGTGTCAGAGAGCGATAGAGAGTGTCAGAGAGTGTCAGAGATTGTATGACAGTGTCAGAGAGTGATAGTGAGTGTCAGAGAGAGTCAGAGAGTGATAGTGAGTGTCTGAGAGTGTCAGAGCGTGTTGGAGAGTGATAGAGAGTGTCAGAGAGTGATAGAGAGTGTCAGAGAGTATCAGAGTTTGATAGTGAGTGTCTGAGATTGTCAGAGAGTGTCAGAGAGAGATAGAGAGTGTCAGAGAGTGTTAGAGAGTGTCAGAGAGTGATAGTGAGTGTCTGAGTGTGTCAGAGAGTGATACAGAGTGAAAGAGAGTGTCAGAGTGTCAGAGAGAGATGGAGAGTGATAGAGAGTGATAGAGAGTGTCAGAGAGTGATAGAGAGAGATAGAAAGTGTCAGAGAGTGATAGAGAGAGTCAGAGAGTGATAGTGAGTCTCTGAGTGTGTCTGAGAGTGTCAGAGTGTGTCAGAGAGTGATAGAGAGTGTCAGAGAGTGTCAGAGAGTGTCAGAGAGTGATAGAGAGTGTCAGAGAGTGATAGTGAGTGTCAGAGAGTGATAGTGAGTATCTGAGATTGTCAGAGAGTGTCAGAGAGTGCTAGAGGGTGTCAGAGAGAGATAGTGAGTGTCAGAGAGTGAAAGTGAGTGTCTGAGAGTGTCAGACAGTGTCCGAGAGTGTCAGAGAGTGATAGAGAGGTTCAGAGAGTGATAGTGAGTCTCTGAGAGTGTCAGAGAGTGATACAGAGTGATAGAGAGTGTCAGAGAGTGTCAGAGAGTGATAGTCAGTGTCTGAGAGTGTCAGAGAGTGTCAGACAGTGTCAGAGAGTGATAGAGAGTGTCAGAGAGTGTCAGACAGTGTCAGAGAGTGACAGTGAGTGTCACAGAGTGTCAGAGAGTGATAGTGAGTGTCTGAGAGTGTCAGAGAGTGTCAGACAGTGTCAGAGAGTGATAGAGAGTGTCAGAGAGTGATAGTGAGTGACTGAGAGTTTCAGAGAGTGTCCGAGAGTGTCGGAGAGTGATAGAGAGTGATAGAGAGTGTCAGAGAGTGATAGTGTGTGTCTGAGAGTTTCAGAGAGTGTCCGAGAGTGTCGGAGAGTGATAGAGAGTGATAGAGAGTGTCAGAGAGTGATAGTGAGTGTCAGAGAATGATAGTGAGTGTCTGAGAGTTTCAGAGAGTGTCCGAGAGTGTCGGAGAGTGATAGAGAGTGATAGAGAGTGTCAGAGAGTGATATAGAGTGTCAGAGAGCGTCAGAGATTGTTTGACAGTGTCAGAGAGTGATAGTGAGTGTCAGAGAGTGTCAGAGAGTGATAGAGAGCGTCAGAGAGTGATAGTGAGTGTCAGAGAGTGATAGTGAGTGTCTGAGAGTGTCAGTGAGTGTCAGAGAGTGATAGAGAGTGATAGAGAGTGTTAGAGAGTGATAGAGAGTGTCAGAGAGTGTCAGAGAGTGTAAGACAGTGTCAGAGAGTGAAAGTGAGTGTCAGAGAGTGTCAGAGAGTGATAGAGATTGTCAGAGAATATCAGAGAGTGATAGAGAGTGTCAGAGAGTGATAGAGAGTGCCAGAGAATATCAGAGAGTGATAGAGAGTGTCAGATAGTGATAGTGAGTGTCTGAGAGTGTCAGAGAGTGATACAGAGTGAAAGAGAGGGTCAGAGAGTGTCAGAGAGTGTCAGAGAGTGTCAGAGAGAGATAGAGAGTGATAGAGAGTGTCAGGGAGTGATAGTGAGTGTCAGAGAGTGATAGTGAGTGTCAGAGAGTGATAGTGAGTCTCTGAGAGTTTCAGAGAGTGTCCGAGAGTGTCGGAGAGTGATAGAGAGTGATAGAGAGTGTCAGAGAGCGATAGAGAGTGTCAGAGAGTGTCAGAGATTGTATGACAGTGTCAGAGAGTGATAGTGAGTGTCAGAGAGAGTCAGAGAGTGATAATGAGTGTCTGAGAGTGTCAGAGCGTGTTGGAGAGTGATAGAGAGTGTCAGAGAGTGATAAAGAGTGTCAGAGAGTATCAGAGTTTGATAGTGAGTGTCTGAGATTGTCAGAGAGTGTCAGAGAGTGTCAGAGAGTGTCAGAGAGAGATAGAGAGTGTCAGAGAGTGTTAGAGAGTGTCAGAGAGTGATAGTGAGTGTCAGAGAGTGTCTGATAGTGTCAGAGAGTGATAGAGAATGTCAGAGAGTGTCAGAGAGTTTCAGACAGTGTCAGAGAGTGATAGTGAGGGTCAGAGAGTGTCAGAGGGTGATAGTCAGTGTCTGAGAGTGTCAGAGAGTGTCAGACAGCGTCAGAGAGCGATAGAGAGGGTCAGAGAGTGTCAGACAGAGTCAGAAAGTGACAGTGAGTGTCACAGAGTGTCAGAGATTTATAGTGAGTGTCTGAGAGTGTCAGAGATTGTCAGTCAGTGTCAGAGAGTGATAGAGAGTGTCAGAGAGTGTCAGACAGTGTCAGAGAGTGACAGAGTGTCACAGAGTGTCACAGAGTGATGGTGAGTCTCTGAGAGTGTCAGAGAGTGATAGAGAGTGTCAGAGAGTGTCAGAGAGAGTCAGAGAGTGTCAGAGAGAGATAGAGAGTGATAGAGAGTATCAGAGAGTGATAGTGAGTCTCTGAGAGTGTCAGAGAGTGATACAGAGTGATAGAGAGTGTCAGAGAGTGTCAGAGAGTGTCAGAGAGTGTCAGACAGTGTCAGAGAGTGATAGTGAGTGTCAGAGAGTGTCAGACAGTGTCAGAGAGTGACAGTGAGTGTCACAGTGTGTCAGAGAGTGATAGTGAGTGTCTGAGAGTGTCAGAGAGTGTCAGACAGTGTCAGAGAGTGATAGAGAGTGTCAGAGAGTGATAGTGCGTGATTGAGAGTTTCAGAGAGTGTCCGAGAGTGTCGGAGAGTGATAGAGAGTGATAGAGAGTGTCAGAGAGTGATAGTGAATGTCAGAGAATGATAGTGAGTGTCTGAGAGTTTCAGAGAGTGTCCGAGAGTGTCGGAGAGTGATAGAGAGTGATAGAGAGTGTCAGAGAGTGATATAGAGTGTCAGAGAGCGTCAGAGATTGTATGACAGTGTCAGAGAGTGATAGTGAGTGTCAGAGAGTGTCACAGAGTGTCAGAGAGTGACAGAGAGTGTCAGAGAGTGATAGTGAGTCTCTGAGAGTGTCAGAGAGTGTCAGAGAGTGTCAGAGAGTGTCAGAGAGTGATAGAGAGTGTCAGAGAGAGTCAGAGTGTGATAGAGAGTGTCAGACAGTGATACTGAGTGTCTGAGAGTGTCAGAGAGTGATGGAGTGTGTCAGACTGTGTCAGAGAGTGATAGAGAGTGTCAGAGAGTGATAGTGAGTCTCTGAGAGTGTCTCAGATGGATAGAGAGTGATCGAGAGTGACAGAGAGAGTCAGAGAGTGATAGTGAGAGTCAGAGAGTGATAGTGTGTGTCAGAGAGAGATAGTGACTGTCTGAGAGTGTCAGAGTGTGTCCGAGAGTGTCAGAGAGTGATAGAGAGTGATAGAGAGTGTCAGAGAGTGATAGAGAGTGTCAGAGAGTGTCAGAGAGTGTATGACAGTGTCAGAGAGTGATAGTGAGTGTTTGAGAGTGTCAGAGCGTGTCAGAGAGTGAGAGAGAGTGTCAGAGAGTCATAGAGAGTGTCAGAGGGTATCAGAGAGTGATAGTGTGTGTCTGAGATTGTCAGAGAGTGTCAGAGAGTGATAGAGAGTGTCAGAGAGTGATAGAGAGTGTCAGAGAGTGTCAGAGAGTGTCAGAGAGTGACAGAGAGTGATAGAGAGTCTCAGAGAGTGATAGTGTGTGTCAGAGAGAGATAGTGATTGTCTGAGAGTGTCAGAGAGTGTCCGGGAGTGTCAGAGAGTGATAGAGAGTGTCAGAGAGTGATAGAGAGTGTCAGAGAGCGTCAGAGAGTGTATGACAGTGTCAGAGAGTGATAGTGAGTGTCTGAGAGTGTCAGAGCGTGTCAGAGAGTGAGAGAGAGTGTCAGAGAGTGATAGAGAGTGTCAGAGAGTATCAGAGACTGATAGTGTGTGTCTGAGATTGTCAGAGAGTGTCAGAGAGTGATAGAGAGTGTCAGAGAGTGTCAGAGAGTGTCAGAGTGTGACAGAGAGTGATAGAGAGTCTCAGAGAGTGATAGTGAGTCTATGAGTGTGTCTGAGAGTGATAGAGAGTGGTAGAGAGTGTCAGAGAGTGATAGCGAGTGTCAGCGAGTGATAGTGATTGTCAGAGAGTGATAGTGAGTGTCTGAGATTGCCAGAGATTGTCAGAGAGTGATAGAGGGTGTCAGAGAGTGTCAGAGAGTGATAGAGAATGTCAGAGAGTGATAGTGAGTGTCAGAGAGTGATAGTGAGTGTCTGAGATTGTCAGAGACTGTCAGAGAGTGTCAGAGAGTGATACTGAGTTTCAGAGAGTGTCAGAGAGTGTCAGAGAGTGTCAGAGAGTGATATAGAGTGTCAGAGAGTGTCAGAGAGTGATAGTGAGTGTCTGAGAGTGTCAGAGAGAGTCGGAGAGTGTCAGAGAGTGATAGAGTGTCAGAGAGTGTCAGAGAGTGACAGAGAGTGTCTGAGAGTGTCAGAGAGTGTCCGATAGTGTCAGAGAGTGATAGAGAATGTCAGAGAGTGTCAGAGAGTTTCAGACAGTGTCAGAGAGTGATAGTGAGTGTCAGAGAGTGTCAGAGAGTGATACTGAGTTTCAGAGAGTGTCAGAGAGTGTCAGAGAGTGTCAGAGAGTGATATAGAGTGTCAGAGAGTGTCAGAGAGTGATAGTGAGTGTCTGAGAGTGTCAGAGAGAGTCGGAGAGTGTCAGAGAGTGATAGAGTGTCAGAGAGTGTCAGAGAGTGACAGAGAGTGTCTGAGAGTGTCAGAGAGTGTCCGATAGTGTCAGAGAGTGATAGAGAATGTCAGAGAGTGTCAGAGAGTTTCAGACAGTGTCAGAGAGTGATAGTGAGTGTCAGAGAATGTCAGAGAGTGATAGTGAGAGTCTGAGAGTGTCAGAGAGTGTCAGAGTGATAGTGAGTGCCAGAGAGTGTCAGACAGTGTCAGAGAGTGTCAGAGAGTGTCCGATAGTGTCAGAGAGTGATAGAGAATGCCAGAGAGTGTCAGAGAGGTTCAGACAGTGTCAGAGAGTGATAGTGAGTGTCAGAGAATGTCAGAGAGTGATAGTGAGAGTCTGAGAGTGTCAGAGAGTGTCAGAGTGATAGTGAGTGCCAGAGAGTGTCAGACAGTGTCAGAGAGTGATAGTTAGTGTCAGAGAGTGTCAGAGAGTGATAGTGAGTGCCTGAGAGTGTCAGAGTGTGTCAGACAGTGTCAGAGAGTGATAGAGTGTGTCAGAGAGTCATAGTGAGTATCTGAGAGTGTCTGAGAGTGTCAGAGAGTGTCAGAGAGTGTCAGAGAGTGTCAGAGAGTGATAGAGAGTGCTAGAGAGTGTCACAGAGTGTCAGAGAGTGTCAAAGAGTGACAGAGAGTGTCAGAGAGTGATAGTGAGTCTCTGAGTGTGTCAGAGAGTGTCAGAGAGTGATAGAGAGTGTCAGAGAGTGTCAGCGTGTGATAGAGAGTGTCAGAGAGTGATAGTGAGTGTCTGAGAGTGTCAGAGTGTGATAGAGTGTGTCAGACTGTGTCAGAGAGTGATAGAGAGTGTCAGAGAGTGATAGTGAGTCTCTGAGAGTGTCTGAGAGTGATAGAGAGTGTCAGAGAGTTTCAGAGTGTGATAGAGAGCGTCAGAGAGTGATAGTGAGTGTCAGAGAGTGATTGTGAGTGTCAGAGAGTGATAGTGAGTGTCAGAGAGTGATAGAGAGTGTCAGTGAGTGTCAGAGAGTGATAGTGAGTGTCTGAGAGTGTCAGTGAGTGTCAGAGAGTGATAGAGAGTGATAGAGAGAGTCAGAGAGTGATAGAGAGTGTCAGAGAGTGTCAGAGAGTGTAAGACAGTGTCAGAGAGTGAAAGTGAGTGTCAGAGAGTGTCAGAGAGTGATAGAGAGTGTCAGAGAATATCAGAGAGTGATAGAGAGTGTCAGAGAGTGACAGTGAGCGTCTGAGAGTGTCAGAGAGTGATACAGAGTGAAAGAGAGGGTCAGAGAGTGTCAGAGAGTGTCAGAGAGTGTCAGAGAGAGATAGAGAGTGATAGAGAGTGTCAGGGAGTGATAGTGAGTGTCAGAGAGTGATAGTGAGTGTCAGAGAGTGATAGTGAGTCTCTGAGAGTTTCAGAGAGTGTCCGAGAGTGTCGGAGAGTGATAGAGAGTGATAGAGAGTGTCAGAGAGCGATCGAGAGTGTCAGAGAGTGTCAGAGATTGTATGACAGTGTCAGAGAGTGATAGTGAGTGTCAGAGAGAGTCAGAGAGTGATAGTGAGTGTCTGAGAGTGTTAGAGCGTGTTGGAGAGTGATAGAGAGTGTCAGAGAGTGATAGAGAGTGTCAGAGAGTATCAGAGTTAGATAGTGAGCGTCTGAGATTGTCAGAGAGTGTCAGAGAGTGTCAGAGAGAGATAGAGAGTGTCAGAGAGTGTTAGAGAGTGTCAGAGAGTGATAGTGAGTGAAAGAGAGTGTCAGAGAGAGATGGAGAGTGATAGAGAGTGATAGAGAGTGTCAGAGAGTGATAGAGAGAGATAGAAAGTGTCAGAGAGTGATAGAGAGTGATAGAGAGAGTCAGAGAGTGATTGTGAGTCTCTGAGTGTGTCTGAGAGTGTCAGAGTGTGTCAGAGAGTGATAGAGAGTGTCAGAGAGTGTCAGAGAGTGTCAGAGAGTGATAGTGAGTGCCTGAGTGTGTCAGAGAGTGATACAGAGTGAAAGAGAGTGTCAGAGTGTCAGAGAGAGATGGAGAGTGATAGAGAGTGATAGAGAGTGTCAGAGAGTGATAGAGAGAGATAGAAAGTGTCAGAGAGTGATAGAGAGTGATAGAGAGAGTCAGAGAGTGATAGTGAGTCTCTGAGTGTGTCTGAGAGTGTCAGAGAGTGATAGAGAGTGTCAGAGAGTGTCAGCGTGTGATAGAGAGTGTCAGAGAGTGATAGTGAGTGTCTGAGTGTGTCAGAGAGTGTCAGAGAGTGATAGAGAGTGTCAGAGAGTGTCAGCGTGTGATAGAGAGTGTCAGAGAGTGATAGTGAGTGTCTGAGAGTGTCAGAGTGTGATAGAGTGTGTCAGACTGTGTCAGAGAGTGATAGAGAGTGTCAGAGAGTGATAGTGAGTCTCTGAGAGTGTCTGATAGTGATAGAGAGTGTCAGAGAGTTTCAGATTGTGATAGAGAGCGTCAGAGAGTGATAGTGAGTGTCAGAGAGTGATTGTGAGTGTCAGAGAGTGATAGTGAGTGTCAGAGAGTGATAGAGAGTGTCAGTGAGTGTCAGAGAGTGATAGTGAGTGTCTGAGAGTGTCAGTGAGTGTCAGAGAGTGATAGAGAGTGATAGAGAGAGTCAGAGAGTGATAGAGAGTGTCAGAGAGTGTCAGAGAGTGTAAGACAGTGTCAGAGAGTGAAAGTGAGTGTCAGAGAGTGTCAGAGAGTGATAGAGAGTGTCAGAGAATATCAGAGAGTGATAGAGAGTGTCAGAGAGTGACAGTGAGCGTCTGAGAGTGTCAGAGAGTGATACAGAGTGAAAGAGAGGGTCAGAGAGTGTCAGGGAGTGTCAGAGAGAGATAGAGAGTGATAGAGAGTGTCAGGGAGTGATAGTGAGTGTCAGAGAGTGATAGTGAGTGTCAGAGAGTGATAGTGAGTCTCTGAGAGTTTCAGAGAGTGTCCGAGAGTGTCGGAGAGTGATAGAGAGTGATAGAGAGTGTCAGAGAGCGATAGAGAGTGTCAGAGAGTGTCAGAGATTGTATGACAGTGTCAGAGAGTGATAGTGAGTGTCAGAGAGAGTCAGAGAGTGATAGTGAGTGTCTGAGAGTGTTAGAGCGTGTTGGAGAGTGATAGAGAGTGTCAGAGAGTGATAGAGAGTGTCAGAGAGTATCAGAGTTTGATAGTGAGTGTCTGAGATTGTCAGAGAGTGTCAGAGAGTGTCAGAGAGAGATAGAGAGTGTCAGAGAGTGTTAGAGAGTGTCAGAGAGTGATAGTGAGTGTCTGAGTGTGTCAGAGTGTGATACAGAGTGAAAGAGAGTGTCAGAGTGTCAGAGAGAGATGGAGAGTGATAGAGAGTGATAGAGAGTGTCAGAGAGTGATAGAGAGAGATAGAAAGTGTCAGAGAGTGATAGAGAGTGATAGAGAGAGTCAGAGAGTGATAGTGAGTCTCTGAGTGTGTCTGAGAGTGTCAGAGTGTGTCAGAGAGTGATAGAGAGTGTCAGAGAGTGTCAGAGTGATAGTGAGTGCCAGAGAGTGTCAGACAGTGTCAGAGAGTGTCAGAGAGTGTCCGATAGTGTCAGAGAGTGATAGAGAATGCCAGAGAGTGTCAGAGAGGTTCAGACAGTGTCAGAGAGTGATAGTGAGTGTCAGAGAATGTCAGAGAGTGATAGTGAGAGTCTGAGAGTGTCAGAGAGTGTCAGAGTGATAGTGAGTGCCAGAGAGTGTCAGACAGTGTCAGAGAGTGATAGTTAGTGTCAGAGAGTGTCAGAGAGTGATAGTGAGTGCCTGAGAGTGTCAGAGTGTGTCAGACAGTGTCAGAGAGTGATAGAGTGTGTCAGAGAGTCATAGTGAGTATCTGAGAGTGTCTGAGAGTGTCAGAGAGTGTCAGAGAGTGTCAGAGAGTGTCAGAGAGTGATAGAGAGTGCTAGAGAGTGTCACAGAGTGTCAGAGAGTGTCAAAGAGTGACAGAGAGTGTCAGAGAGTGATATTGAGTCTCTGAGTGTGTCAGAGAGTGTCAGAGAGTGATAGAGAGTGTCAGAGAGTGTCAGCGTGTGATAGAGAGTGTCAGAGAGTGATAGTGAGTGTCTGAGAGTGTCAGAGTGTGATAGAGTGTGTCAGACTGTGTCAGAGAGTGATAGAGAGTGTCAGAGAGTGATAGTGAGTCTCTGAGAGTGTCTGAGAGTGATAGAGAGTGTCAGAGAGTTTCAGAGTGTGATAGAGAGCGTCAGAGAGTGATAGTGAGTGTCAGAGAGTGATTGTGAGTGTCAGAGAGTGATAGTGAGTGTCAGAGAGTGATAGAGAGTGTCAGTGAGTGTCAGAGAGTGATAGTGAGTGTCTGAGAGTGTCAGTGAGTGTCAGAGAGTGATAGAGAGTGATAGAGAGAGTCAGAGAGTGATAGAGAGTGTCAGAGAGTGTCAGAGAGTGTAAGACAGTGTCAGAGAGTGAAAGTGAGTGTCAGAGAGTGTCAGAGAGTGATAGAGAGTGTCAGAGAATATCAGAGAGTGATAGAGAGTGTCAGAGAGTGACAGTGAGCGTCTGAGAGTGTCAGAGAGTGATACAGAGTGAAAGAGAGGGTCAGTGAGTGTCAGAGAGTGTCAGAGAGTGTCAGAGAGAGATAGAGAGTGATAGAGAGTGTCAGGGAGTGATAGTGAGTGTCAGAGAGTGATAGTGAGTGTCAGAGAGTGATAGTGAGTCTCTGAGAGTTTCAGAGAGTGTCCGAGAGTGTCGGAGAGTGATAGAGAGTGATAGAGAGTGTCAGAGAGCGATCGAGAGTGTCAGAGAGTGTCAGAGATTGTATGACAGTGTCAGAGAGTGATAGTGAGTGTCAGAGAGAGTCAGAGAGTGATAGTGAGTGTCTGAGAGTGTTAGAGCGTGTTGGAGAGTGATAGAGAGTGTCAGAGAGTGATAGAGAGTGTCAGAGAGTATCAGAGTTTGATAGTGAGCGTCTGAGATTGTCAGAGAGTGTCAGAGAGTGTCAGAGAGAGATAGAGAGTGTCAGAGAGTGTTAGAGAGTGTCAGAGAGTGATAGTGAGTGAAAGAGAGTGTCAGAGAGAGATGGAGAGTGATAGAGAGTGATAGAGAGTGTCAGAGAGTGATAGAGAGAGATAGAAAGTGTCAGAGAGTGATAGAGAGTGATAGAGAGAGTCAGAGAGTGATTGTGAGTCTCTGAGTGTGTCTGAGAGTGTCAGAGTGTGTCAGAGAGTGATAGAGAGTGTCAGAGAGTGTCAGAGAGTGTCAGAGAGTGATAGTGAGTGCCTGAGTGTGTCAGAGAGTGATACAGAGTGAAAGAGAGTGTCAGAGTGTCAGAGAGAGATGGAGAGTGATAGAGAGTGATAGAGAGTGTCAGAGAGTGATAGAGAGAGATAGAAAGTGTCAGAGAGTGATAGAGAGTGATAGAGAGAGTCAGAGAGTGATAGTGAGTCTCTGAGTGTGTCTGAGAGTGTCAGAGAGTGATAGAGAGTGTCAGAGAGTGTCAGCGTGTGATAGAGAGTGTCAGAGAGTGATAGTGAGTGTCTGAGTGTGTCAGAGAGTGTCAGAGAGTGATAGAGAGTGTCAGAGAGTGTCAGCGTGTGATAGAGAGTGTCAGAGAGTGATAGTGAGTGTCTGAGAGTGTCAGAGTGTGATAGAGTGTGTCAGACTGTGTCAGAGAGTGATAGAGAGTGTCAGAGAGTGATAGTGAGTCTCTGAGAGTGTCTGATAGTGATAGAGAGTGTCAGAGAGTTTCAGATTGTGATAGAGAGCGTCAGAGAGTGATAGTGAGTGTCAGAGAGTGATTGTGAGTGTCAGAGAGTGATAGTGAGTGTCAGAGAGTGATAGAGAGTGTCAGTGAGTGTCAGAGAGTGATAGTGAGTGTCTGAGAGTGTCAGTGAGTGTCAGAGAGTGATAGAGAGTGATAGAGAGAGTCAGAGAGTGATAGAGAGTGTCAGAGAGTGTCAGAGAGTGTAAGACAGTGTCAGAGAGTGAAAGTGAGTGTCAGAGAGTGTCAGAGAGTGATAGAGAGTGTCAGAGAATATCAGAGAGTGATAGAGAGTGTCAGAGAGTGACAGTGAGCGTCTGAGAGTGTCAGAGAGTGATACAGAGTGAAAGAGAGGGTCAGAGAGTGTCAGGGAGTGTCAGAGAGAGATAGAGAGTGATAGAGAGTGTCAGGGAGTGATAGTGAGTGTCAGAGAGTGATAGTGAGTGTCAGAGAGTGATAGTGAGTCTCTGAGAGTTTCAGAGAGTGTCCGAGAGTGTCGGAGAGTGATAGAGAGTGATAGAGAGTGTCAGAGAGCGATAGAGAGTGTCAGAGAGTGTCAGAGATTGTATGACAGTGTCAGAGAGTGATAGTGAGTGTCAGAGAGTGTCAGAGAGTGATAGAGAGTGTCAGAGAGTGTCAGCGTGTGATAGAGAGTGTCAGAGAGTGATAGTGAGTGTCTGAGAGTGTCAGAGTGTGATAGAGTGTGTCAGACTGTGTCAGAGAGTGATAGAGAGTGTCAGAGAGTGATAGTGAGTCTCTGAGAGTGTCTGATAGTGATAGAGAGTGTCAGAGAGTTTCAGATTGTGATAGAGAGCGTCAGAGAGTGATAGTGAGTGTCAGAGAGTGATTGTGAGTGTCAGAGAGTGATAGTGAGTGTCAGAGAGTGATAGAGAGTGTCAGTGAGTGTCAGAGAGTGATAGTGAGTGTCTGAGAGTGTCAGTGAGTGTCAGAGAGTGATAGAGAGTGATAGAGAGAGTCAGAGAGTGATAGAGAGTGTCAGAGAGTGTCAGAGAGTGTAAGACAGTGTCAGAGAGTGAAAGTGAGTGTCAGAGAGTGTCAGAGAGTGATAGAGAGTGTCAGAGAATATCAGAGAGTGATAGAGAGTGTCAGAGAGTGACAGTGAGCGTCTGAGAGTGTCAGAGAGTGATACAGAGTGAAAGAGAGGGTCAGAGAGTGTCAGGGAGTGTCAGAGAGAGATAGAGAGTGATAGAGAGTGTCAGGGAGTGATAGTGAGTGTCAGAGAGTGATAGTGAGTGTCAGAGAGTGATAGTGAGTCTCTGAGAGTTTCAGAGAGTGTCCGAGAGTGTCGGAGAGTGATAGAGAGTGATAGAGAGTGTCAGAGAGCGATAGAGAGTGTCAGAGAGTGTCAGAGATTGTATGACAGTGTCAGAGAGTGATAGTGAGTGTCAGAGAGAGTCAGAGAGTGATAGTGAGTGTCTGAGAGTGTTAGAGCGTGTTGGAGAGTGATAGAGAGTGTCAGAGAGTGATAGAGAGTGTCAGAGAGTATCAGAGTTTGATAGTGAGTGTCTGAGATTGTCAGAGAGTGTCAGAGAGTGTCAGAGAGAGATAGAGAGTGTCAGAGAGTGTTAGAGAGTGTCAGAGAGTGATAGTGAGTGTCTGAGTGTGTCAGAGTGTGATACAGAGTGAAAGAGAGTGTCAGAGTGTCAGAGAGAGATGGAGAGTGATAGAGAGTGATAGAGAGTGTCAGAGAGTGATAGAGAGAGATAGAAAGTGTCAGAGAGTGATAGAGAGTGATAGAGAGAGTCAGAGAGTGATAGTGAGTCTCTGAGTGTGTCTGAGAGTGTCAGAGTGTGTCAGAGAGTGATAGAGAGTGTCAGAGAGTGTCAGAGTGATAGTGAGTGCCAGAGAGTGTCAGACAGTGTCAGAGAGTGTCAGAGAGTGTCCGATAGTGTCAGAGAGTGATAGAGAATGCCAGAGAGTGTCAGAGAGGTTCAGACAGTGTCAGAGAGTGATAGTGAGTGTCAGAGAATGTCAGAGAGTGATAGTGAGAGTCTGAGAGTGTCAGAGAGTGTCAGAGTGATAGTGAGTGCCAGAGAGTGTCAGACAGTGTCAGAGAGTGATAGTTAGTGTCAGAGAGTGTCAGAGAGTGATAGTGAGTGCCTGAGAGTGTCAGAGTGTGTCAGACAGTGTCAGAGAGTGATAGAGTGTGTCAGAGAGTCATAGTGAGTATCTGAGAGTGTCTGAGAGTGTCAGAGAGTGTCAGAGAGTGTCAGAGAGTGTCAGAGAGTGATAGAGAGTGCTAGAGAGTGTCACAGAGTGTCAGAGAGTGTCAAAGAGTGACAGAGAGTGTCAGAGAGTGATATTGAGTCTCTGAGTGTGTCAGAGAGTGTCAGAGAGTGATAGAGAGTGTCAGAGAGTGTCAGCGTGTGATAGAGAGTGTCAGAGAGTGATAGTGAGTGTCTGAGAGTGTCAGAGTGTGATAGAGTGTGTCAGACTGTGTCAGAGAGTGATAGAGAGTGTCAGAGAGTGATAGTGAGTCTCTGAGAGTGTCTGAGAGTGATAGAGAGTGTCAGAGAGTTTCAGAGTGTGATAGAGAGCGTCAGAGAGTGATAGTGAGTGTCAGAGAGTGATTGTGAGTGTCAGAGAGTGATAGTGAGTGTCAGAGAGTGATAGAGAGTGTCAGTGAGTGTCAGAGAGTGATAGTGAGTGTCTGAGAGTGTCAGTGAGTGTCAGAGAGTGATAGAGAGTGATAGAGAGAGTCAGAGAGTGATAGAGAGTGTCAGAGAGTGTCAGAGAGTGTAAGACAGTGTCAGAGAGTGAAAGTGAGTGTCAGAGAGTGTCAGAGAGTGATAGAGAGTGTCAGAGAATATCAGAGAGTGATAGAGAGTGTCAGAGAGTGACAGTGAGCGTCTGAGAGTGTCAGAGAGTGATACAGAGTGAAAGAGAGGGTCAGTGAGTGTCAGAGAGTGTCAGAGAGTGTCAGAGAGAGATAGAGAGTGATAGAGAGTGTCAGGGAGTGATAGTGAGTGTCAGAGAGTGATAGTGAGTGTCAGAGAGTGATAGTGAGTCTCTGAGAGTTTCAGAGAGTGTCCGAGAGTGTCGGAGAGTGATAGAGAGTGATAGAGAGTGTCAGAGAGCGATCGAGAGTGTCAGAGAGTGTCAGAGATTGTATGACAGTGTCAGAGAGTGATAGTGAGTGTCAGAGAGAGTCAGAGAGTGATAGTGAGTGTCTGAGAGTGTTAGAGCGTGTTGGAGAGTGATAGAGAGTGTCAGAGAGTGATAGAGAGTGTCAGAGAGTATCAGAGTTTGATAGTGAGCGTCTGAGATTGTCAGAGAGTGTCAGAGAGTGTCAGAGAGAGATAGAGAGTGTCAGAGAGTGTTAGAGAGTGTCAGAGAGTGATAGTGAGTGAAAGAGAGTGTCAGAGAGAGATGGAGAGTGATAGAGAGTGATAGAGAGTGTCAGAGAGTGATAGAGAGAGATAGAAAGTGTCAGAGAGTGATAGAGAGTGATAGAGAGAGTCAGAGAGTGATTGTGAGTCTCTGAGTGTGTCTGAGAGTGTCAGAGTGTGTCAGAGAGTGATAGAGAGTGTCAGAGAGTGTCAGAGAGTGTCAGAGAGTGATAGTGAGTGCCTGAGTGTGTCAGAGAGTGATACAGAGTGAAAGAGAGTGTCAGAGTGTCAGAGAGAGATGGAGAGTGATAGAGAGTGATAGAGAGTGTCAGAGAGTGATAGAGAGAGATAGAAAGTGTCAGAGAGTGATAGAGAGTGATAGAGAGAGTCAGAGAGTGATAGTGAGTCTCTGAGTGTGTCTGAGAGTGTCAGAGAGTGTCAGCGTGTGATAGAGAGTGTCAGAGAGTGATAGTGAGTGTCTGAGTGTGTCAGAGAGTGTCAGAGAGTGATAGAGAGTGTCAGAGAGTGTCAGCGTGTGATAGAGAGTGTCAGAGAGTGATAGTGAGTGTCTGAGAGTGTCAGAGTGTGATAGAGTGTGTCAGACTGTGTCAGAGAGTGATAGAGAGTGTCAGAGAGTGATAGTGAGTCTCTGAGAGTGTCTGATAGTGATAGAGAGTGTCAGAGAGTTTCAGATTGTGATAGAGAGCGTCAGAGAGTGATAGTGAGTGTCAGAGAGTGATTGTGAGTGTCAGAGAGTGATAGTGAGTGTCAGAGAGTGATAGAGAGTGTCAGTGAGTGTCAGAGAGTGATAGTGAGTGTCTGAGAGTGTCAGTGAGTGTCAGAGAGTGATAGAGAGTGATAGAGAGAGTCAGAGAGTGATAGAGAGTGTCAGAGAGTGTCAGAGAGTGTAAGACAGTGTCAGAGAGTGAAAGTGAGTGTCAGAGAGTGTCAGAGAGTGATAGAGAGTGTCAGAGAATATCAGAGAGTGATAGAGAGTGTCAGAGAGTGACAGTGAGCGTCTGAGAGTGTCAGAGAGTGATACAGAGTGAAAGAGAGGGTCAGAGAGTGTCAGGGAGTGTCAGAGAGAGATAGAGAGTGATAGAGAGTGTCAGGGAGTGATAGTGAGTGTCAGAGAGTGATAGTGAGTGTCAGAGAGTGATAGTGAGTCTCTGAGAGTTTCAGAGAGTGTCCGAGAGTGTCGGAGAGTGATAGAGAGTGATAGAGAGTGTCAGAGAGCGATAGAGAGTGTCAGAGAGTGTCAGAGATTGTATGACAGTGTCAGAGAGTGATAGTGAGTGTCAGAGAGAGTCAGAGAGTGATAGTGAGTGTCTGAGAGTGTTAGAGCGTGTTGGAGAGTGATAGAGAGTGTCAGAGAGTGATAGAGAGTGTCAGAGAGTATCAGAGTTTGATAGTGAGTGTCTGAGATTGTCAGAGAGTGTCAGAGAGTGTCAGAGAGAGATAGAGAGTGTCAGAGAGTGTTAGAGAGTGTCAGAGAGTGATAGTGAGTGTCTGAGTGTGTCAGAGTGTGATACAGAGTGAAAGAGAGTGTCAGAGTGTCAGAGAGAGATGGAGAGTGATAGAGAGTGATAGAGAGTGTCAGAGAGTGATAGAGAGAGATAGAAAGTGTCAGAGAGTGATAGAGAGTGATAGAGAGAGTCAGAGAGTGATAGTGAGTCTCTGAGTGTGTCTGAGAGTGTCAGAGTGTGTCAGAGAGTGATAGAGAGTGTCAGAGAGTGTCAGAGAGTGTCAGAGAGTGATAGTGAGTGTCTGAGTGTGTCAGAGAGTGATACAGAGTGAAAGAGAGTGTCAGAGTGTCAGAGAGAGATGAAGAGTGATAGAGAGTGATAGAGAGTGTCAGAGAGTGATAGAGAGAGATAGAAAGTGTCAGAGAGTGATAGAGAGTGATAGAGTCAGAGAGTGATAGTGAGTCTCTGAGTGTGTCTGAGAGTGTCAGAGTGTGTCAGAGAGTGATAGAGAGTGTCAGAGAGTGTCAGAGAGTGTCAGAGAGTGATAGAGAGTGTCAGAGAGTGATAGTGAGGGTCAGAGAGTGATAGTGAGTATCTGAGATTGTCAGAGAGTGTCAGAGAGTGCTAGAGGGTGTCAGAGAGAGATAGTGAGTGTCAGAGAGTGAAAGTGAGTGTCTGAGAGTGTCAGACAGTGTCCGAAGTGTCAGAGAGTGATAGAGAGGTTCAGAGAGTGTCAGAGAGAGATTGAGAGTAATAGAGAGTATCAGAGAGTGATAGTGAGTCTCTGAGAGTGTCAGAGAGTGATACAGAGTGATAGAGAGTGTCAGAGAGTGTCAGAGAGAGATAGAGAGTGATTGAGAGTGTCAGAGAGTGATAGTGAGTGTCAGAGAGTGTCAGAGAGTGATAGTCAGTGTCTGAGGGTGTCAGAGAGTGTCAGACAGTGTCAGAGAGTGATAGAGAGTGTCAGAGAGTGTCAGACAGTGTCAGAGAGTGACAGTGAGTGTCACAGAGTGTCAGAGAGTGATAGTGAGTGTCTGAGAGTGTCAGAGAGTGTCAGACAGTGTCAGAGAGTGATAGAGAGTGTCAGAGAGTGATAGTGAGTGACTGAGAGTTTCAGAGAGTGTCCGAGAGTGTCGGAGAGTGATAGAGAGTGATAGAGGGTGTCAGAGAGTGATAGTGTGTGTCTGAGAGTTTCAGAGAGTGTCCGAGAGTGTCGGAGAGTGATAGAGAGTGATAGAGAGTGTCAGAGAGTGATAGTGAGTGTCAGAGAATGATAGTGAGTGTCTGAGAGTTTCAGAGAGTGTCCGAGAGTGTCGGAGAGTGATAGAGAGTGATAGAGAGTGTCAGAGAGTGATATAGAGTGTCAGAGAGCGTCAGAGATTTTTTGACAGTGTCAGAGAGTGATAGTGAGTGTCAGAGAGTGTCAGAGAGTGATAGAGAGCGTCAGAGAGTGATAGTGAGTGTCAGAGAGTGATAGTGAGTGTCTGAGAGTGTCAGTGAGTGTCAGAGAGTGATAGAGAGTGATAGAGAGTGTTAGAGAGTGATAGAGAGTGTCAGAGAGTGTCAGAGAGTGTAAGACAGTGTCAGAGAGTGAAAGTGAGTGTCAGAGAGTGTCAGAGAGTGATAGAGAGTGTCAGAGAATATCAGAGAGTGATAGAGAGTGTCAGAGAGTGATAGAGAGTGTCAGAGAATATCAGAGAGTGATAGAGAGTGTCAGATAGTGATAGTGAGTGTCTGAGAGTGTCAGAGAGTGATACAGAGTGAAAGAGAGGGTCAGAGAGTGTCAGAGAGTGTCAGAGAGTGTCAGAGAGTGTCAGAGAGAGATAGAGAGTGATAGAGAGTGTCAGGGAGTGATAGTGAGTGTCAGAGAGTGGTAGTGAGTGTCAGAGAGTGATAGTGAGTCTCTGAGAGTTTCAGAGAGTGTACGAGAGTGTCGGAGAGTGATAGAGAGTGATAGAGAGTGTCAGAGAGCGATAGAGAGTGTCAGAGAGTGTCAGAGATTGTATGACAGTGTCAGAGAGTGATAGTGAGTGTCAGAGAGAGTCAGAGAGTGATAATGAGTGTCTGAGAGTGTCAGAGCGTGTTGGAGAGTGATAGAGAGTGTCAGAGAGTGATAAAGAGTGTCAGAGAGTATCAGAGTTTGATAGTGAGTGTCTGAGATTGTCAGAGAGTGTCAGAGAGTGTCAGAGAGTGTCAGAGAGAGATAGAGAGTGTCAGAGAGTGTTAGAGAGTGTCAGAGAGTGATAGTGAGTGTCAGAGAGTGTCTGATAGTGTCACAGAGTGATAGAGAATGTCAGAGAGTGTCAGAGAGTTTCAGACAGTGTCAGAGAGTGATAGTGAGTGTCAGAGAGTGTCAGAGAGTGATAGGCAGTGTCTGAGAGTGTCAGACAGCGTCAGAGAGCGATAGAGAGGGTCAGAGAGTGTCAGACAGTGTCAGAGAGTGACAGTGAGTGTCACAGAGTGTCAGAGATTTATAGTGAGTGTCTGAGAGTGTCAGAGATTGTCAGTCAGTGTCAGAGAGTGATAGAGAGTGTCAGAGAGTGTCAGACAGTGTCAGAGAGTGACAGTGAGTGTCACAGAGTATCACAGAGTGATGGTGAGTCTCTGAGAGTGTCAGAGAGTGATACAGAGTGATAGAGAGTGTCAGAGAGTGTCAGAGAGAGTCAGAGAGTGTCAGAGAGAGATAGAGAGTGATAGAGAGTATCAGAGAGTGATAGTGAGTCTCTGAGAGTGTCAGAGAGTGATACAGAGTGATAGAGAGTGTCAGAGAGTGTCAGAGAGTGTCAGACAGTGTCAGAGAGTGACAGTGAGTGTCACAGAGTGTCAGAGAGTGATAGTGAGTGTCTGAGAGTGTCAGAGAGTGTCAGACAGTGTCAGAGAGTGATAGAGAGTGTCAGAGAGTGATAGTGTGTGACTGAGAGTTTCAGAGAGTGTCCGAGAGTGTCGGAGAGTGATAGAGAGTGATAGAGAGTGTCAGAGAGTGATAGTGAGTGTCTGAGAGTTTCAGAGAGTGTCCGAGAGTGTCGGATAGTGATAGAGAGTGATAGAGAGTGTCAGAGAGTGATAGTGAATGTCAGAGAATGATAGTGAGTGTCTGAGAGTTTCAGAGAGTGTCCGAGAGTGTCGGAGAGTGATAGAGAGTGATAGAGAGTGTCAGAGAGTGATATAGAGTGTCAGAGAGCGTCAGAGATTGTATGACAGTGTCAGAGAGTGATAGTGAGTGTCAGAGAGTGTCAGAGAGTGTCAGAGAGTGTCAGAGAGTGACAGAGAGTGTCAGAGAGTGATAGTGAGTCTCTGAGAGTGTCAGAGAGTGTCAGAGAGTGTCAGAGAGTGTCAGAGAGTGATAGAGAGTGTGAGAGAGAGTCAGAGTGTGATAGAGAGTGTCAGAGAGTGATACTGAGTGTCTGAGAGTGTCAGAGAGTGATGGAGTGTGTCAGACTGTGTCAGAGAGTGATAGAGAGTGTCAGAGAGTGATAGTGAGTCTCTGAGAGTGTCTCAGATGGATAGAGAGTGATCGAGAGTGACAGAGAGAGTCAGAGAGTGATAGTGAGAGTCAGAGAGTGATAGTGTGTGTCAGAGAGAGATAGTGACTGTCTGAGAGTGTCAGAGTGTGTCCGAGAGTGTCAGAGAGTGATAGAGAGTGATAGAGAGTGTCAGAGAGTGATAGAGAGTGTCAGAGAGTGTCAGAGAGTGTATGACAGTGTCAGAGAGTGATAGTGAGTGTTTGAGAGTGTCAGAGCGTGTCAGAGAGTGAGAGAGAGTGTCAGAGAGTCATAGAGAGTGTCAGAGGGTATCAGAGAGTGATAGTGTGTGTCTGAGATTGTCAGAGAGTGTCAGAGAGTGATAGAGAGTGTCAGAGAGTGATAGAGAGTGTCAGAGAGTGTCAGAGAGTGTCAGAGAGTGTCAGAGAGTGTCAGAGAGTGACAGAGAGTGATAGAGAGTCTCAGAGAGTGATAGTGAGTCTCTGAGTGTGTCTGAGAGTGGTAGAGAGTGTCAGAGAGTGATAGCGACTGTCAGATAGTGATAGTGACATTCAGAGAGTGATAGTGAGTGTCTGAGATTGCCAGAGATTGTCAGAGAGTGATAGAGGGTGTCAGAGTGTGTCAGAGAGTGATAGAGAGTGTCAGAGAGTGTCAGAGTGCCAGAGAGTGATAGAGAATGTCAGAGAGTGTCACAGAGTGACGGAGAATGTCAGAGAGTGATAGTGAGTCTCTGAGTGTGTCAGAGAGTGTCAGAGAGTGATAGAGAGTGTCAGAGAGTGTCAGAGAGTGTCAGCGTGTGATAGAGAGTGTCAGAGAGTGATAGTGAGTGTCTGAGAGTGTCAGAGAGTGATAGAATGTGTCAGACTGTGTCAGAGAGTGATAGAGAGTGTCAGAGAGTTTCAGAGTGTGATAGAGAGCGTCAGAGAGTGATAGTGAGTGTCAGAGAGTGATTGTGAGTGTCAGAGAGTGATCGTGAGTGTCTGAGAGTGTCAGTGAGTGTCAGAGAGTGATAGTGAGTGATAGAGAGTGTCAGAGAGTGATAGAGAGTGATAGAGAGTGTCAGAGTGTGATAGAGTGCGTCAGAGTGTGATAGTGAGTGTCAGAGAGTGATAGTGAGTGTCTGAGTGTGTCAGTGAGTGTCAGAGTGTGATAGAGAGTGATAGAGAGTGTCAGAGAGTGATAGAGAGTGTCAGAGAGTGTAAGACAGTGTCAGAGAGTGAAAGTGAGTGTCAGAGAGTGTCAGAGAGTGATAGAGAGTGTCAGAGAATATCAGAGAGTGATAGAGAGTGTCAGAGAGTGATAGTGAGTGTCTCAGAGTGTCAGAGAGTGATACAGAGTGAAAGAGAGGGTCAGAGAGTGTCAGAGAGTGTCAGAGAGAGATAGAGAGAGATAGAGAGTGATAGAGAGTGTCAGAGAGTGATAGTGATTGTCAGAGAGTGATAGTGAGTGTCAGAGAGTGATAGTGAGTCTCTGAGAGTTTCAGAGAGTGTCCGAGAGTGTCGGAGAGCGATAGAGAGTGATAGAGAGTGTCAGAGAGCAATAGAGAGTGTCAGAGATTGTATGACAGTGTCAGAGAGTGATAATGAGTGTTAGAGAGAGTCAGAGAGTGATAGTGAGTGTCTGAGAGTGTCAGAGCGTGTTAGAGAGTGATAGAGAGAGTCAGAGAGTGATAGAGAGTGTCAGAGAGTCTCAGAGTTTGATAGTGAGTGTCTGAGATTGTCAGAGAGTGTCAGAGAGAGTCAGAGAGAGATAGAGAGTGTCAGAGAGTGTTAGAGAGTGTCAGAGAGTGATAGTGAGTGTCTGAGATTGTCAGAGAGTGATACAGAGTGAAAGAGAGTGTCAGAGAGTGTCAGAGAGTGTCAGAGAGTGTCAGAGAGAGATAGAGAGTGATAGAGAGTGATAGAGAGTGTCAGAGAGTGATAGAGAGAGATAGAGAGTGTCAGAGAGTGATAGAGAGTGTCAGAGAGTGATAGTGAGTCTCTGAGAGTGTCTGAGAGTGTCATAGTGTGTCAGAGTGTGTCAGAGAGTGATAGAGAGTGTCAGAGAGTGTCAGAGAGTGATAGAGAGTGTCAGAGAGTGATAGTGAGTGTCAGAGAGTGATAGTGAGTGTCTGAGAGTGTCAGACAGTGTCCGAGATTGTCAGAGAGTGATAGGGAGTGCTAGAGGGTGTCAGAGAGAGATAGTGAGTGTCAGAGAGAGATAGTGAGTGTCTGAGAGTGATAGTGAGTGTCTGAGATTGTCAGAGATTGTCAGAGAGTGATAGAGGGTGTCAGAGAGTGTCAGAGAGAGATAGAGAATGTCAGAGAGTGATAGTGAGTGTCAGAGAGTGATAGTGAGTGTCTGAGATTGTCAGAGATTGTCAGAGAGTGTCAGAGAGTGATACTGAGTGTCAGAGAGTGTCAGAGAGTGTCAGAGAGTGATAGTGAGTGTCTGAGATTGTCAGAGATTGTCAGAGAGTGATAGAGGGTGTCAGAGAGTGTCAGAGAGTGATAGAGAATGTCAGAGAGTGATAGTGAGTGTCAGAGAGTGATAGTGAGTGTCTGAGATTGTCAGAGACTGTCAGAGAGTGTCAGAGAGTGATACTGAGTGTCAGAGAGTGTCAGAGAGTGTCAGAGAGTGATATAGAGTGTCAGAGAGTGTCAGAGAGTGATAGTGAATGTCTGAGAGTGTCAGAGAGAGTCAGAGAGTGTCAGAGAGTGATAGAGTGTCAGAGAGTGTCAGAGAGTGACAGAGAGTGTCTGAGAGTGTCAGAGAGTGTCCGATAGTGTCAGAGAGTGATAGAGAATGTCAGAGAGTGTCAGAGAGTTTCAGACAGTGTCAGAGAGTGATAGTGAGTGTCAGAGAATGTCAGAGAGTGATAGTGAGAGTCTGAGAGTGTCAGAGAGTGTCAGAGTGATAGTGAGTGCCAGAGAGTGTCAGACAGAGTCAGAGAGTGATAGTGAGTGTCAGAGAGTGTCAGAGAGTGATAGTGAGTGTCTGAGAGTGTCAGAGTGTGTCAGACAGTGTAAGAGAGTGATAGAGAGTGTCAGAGAGTCATAGTGAGTCTCTGAGAGTGTCTGAGAGTGTCAGAGAGTGTCAGAGAGTGATAGAGAGTGATAGAGAGTGTCAGAGAGTGTCAGTGAGTGTCAGAGAGTGACAGAGAGTGTCAGAGAGTGATAGTGAGTCTCTGAGTGTGTCAGAGAGTGTCAGAGAGTGTCAGAGAGTGTCAGCGTGTGATAGAGAGTGTCAGAGAGTGATAGTGAGTGTCTGAGAGAGTCAGAGAGTGATAGAGTGTGTCAGACTGTGTCAGAGAGTGATAGAGAGTGTCAGAGACTGATAGTGAGTCTCTGAGAGTGTCAGAGAGTGTCCGAGAGTGTCAGAGAGTGATAGAGAATGTCAGAGACTGTCAGAGAGTTTCAGACTGTGTCAGAGAGTGATAGTGAGTGTCAGAGAGTGTCAGAGAGTGATAGTCAGTGTCTGAGAGTGTCAGAGAGTGTCAGAGAGTGTCAGAGAGTGATAGATAGGGTCAGAGAGTGTCTGACAGTGTCAGAGAGTGACAGTGAGTATCACAGAGTGTCAGAGATTGATAGTGATTGTCTGAGAGTGTCAGAGAGTGTCAGACAGTGTCAGAGAGTGATAGAGAGTGTCAGAGAGTGTCAGACAGTGTCAGAGAGTGACAGTGAGTGTCACAGAGTGTCAGAGAGTGATAGTGAGTGTCTGAGTGTGTCAGAGAATGTCAGACAGAGTCAGAGAGTGATAGATAGTGTCAGAGAGTGATAGTGAGTCTCTGAGAGTGTCAGAGAGTGATACAGTGTGATAGAGAGTGTCAGAGAGTGTCAGAGAGTGTCAGAGAGAGATAGAGAGTGATAGAGAGTATCAGAGAGTGATAGTGAGTCTCTGAGAGTGTCAGAGCGTGATACAGAGTGATAGAGAGTGTCAGAGAGTGTTAGAGAGTGTCAGAGAGAGATAGAGAGTGATAGAGAGTGTCAGAGAGTGATAGTGAGTGTCAGACAGTGATAGTCAGTGTCTGAGAGTGTCAGAGAGTGTCAGACAGTGTCAGAGAGTGATAGAGAGTGTCAGAGAGTGTCAGACAGTGTCAGAGAGTGATAGAGAGCGTCAGAGAGTGTCAGACAGTGTCAGAGAGTGACAGTGAGTGTCACAGAGTGTCAGAGAGTGATAGTGAGTCTCTGAGAGTGTCAGAGAATGATACAGAGTGATAGAGAGTGTCAGAGAGTGTCAGAGAGTGTCAGAGAGAGATAGAGAGTGATAGAGAGTATCAGAGAGTGATAGTGAGTCTCTGAGAGTGTCAGAGAGTGATACAGAGTGATGGAGAGTGTCAGAGAGTGTCAGAGAGAGATAGAGAGTGATAGAGAGTGTCAGAGAGTGGTAGTGAGTGTCAGAGAGTGTCAGACAGTGATAGTCAGAGTCTGAGAGTGTCAGAGATTGTCAGACAGTGTCAGAGAGTGATAGAGAGTGTCAGAGAGTGTCAGACAGTGTCAGAGAGTGACAGTGAGTGTCACAGAGTGTCAGAGAGTGATAGTGAGTGTCTGAGAGTGTCAGAGAGTGATAGTCAGTGTCTGAGAGTGTCAGAGAGTGTCAGACAGTGTCAGAGAGTGATAGATATGGTCAGAGAGTGTCAGACAGTGTCAGAGAGTGACAGTGAGTGTCACAGAGTGTCAGAGAGTGATAGTGAGTGTCTGAGAGTGTCAGAGAGTGTCAGACAGTGTCAGAGAGTGATAGAGAGTGTCAGAGAGTGATAGTGAGTGTATGAGAGTTTCAGAGAGTGTCCGAGAGTGTCGGAGAGTGATAGAGAGTGATAGAGAGTGTCAGAGAGTGATAGTGAGTGTCTGAGAGTCTCAGAGAGTGTCAGAGAGTGTCGGAGAGTGATAGAGAGTGATAGAGAGTGATAGAGAGTGTCAGAGAGAGATAGTGAGTGTCAGAGAATGATAGTGAGTGTCAGAGAATGATAGTGAGTGTCTGAGAGTTTCAGAGAGTGTCCGAGTGTGTCGGAGAGTGAAAGAGAGTGATAGAGAGTGTCAGAGAGTGTCAGAGATTGTATGACAGTGTCAGAGAGTGATAGTGAGTGTCAGAGAGTGTCAGAGAGTGATGGAGTGTGTCAGAGAGTGTCAGAGAGAGACAGAGAGTGTCAGAGAGTGATAGTGAGTCTCTGAGAGCGTCAGAGAGTGTCAGAGAGTGATAGAGAGTGTCAGAGAGAGTCAGAGTGTGATAGAGAGTGTCAGAGACTGATAGTGAGTGTCTGAGAGTGTCAGAGAGTGATGGAGTGTGTCAGACTGTGTCAGAGAGTGATAGAGAATGTCAGAGAGTGATAGTGAGTCTCTGAGAGTGTCTCAGATGGATAGAGAGTGATCGAGAGTGATAGAGAGTGTCAGAGAGTGATAGTGAGTGTCAGAGAGAGATAGTGTGTGTCAGAGAGAGATAGTGAGTGTCTGAGAGTGTCAGAGAGTGTCCGGGAGTGTCAGAGATTGATAGAGAGTGTCAGAGAGTGATAGAGAGTGTCAGAGAGCGTCAGAGAGTGTATGACAGTGTCAGAGAGTGATAGTGAGTGTCTGAGAGTGTCAGAGAGTGATATAGAGTGTCAGAGAGTGTCAGAGAGTGATAGTGAGTGTCTGAGAGTGTCAGAGAGAGTGGGAGAGTGTCAGAGAGTGAGAGAGTTTCAGAGAGTGTCAGAGAGTGACAGAGAGTGTCTGAGAGTGTCAGAGAGTGTCCGATAGTGTCAGAGAGTGATAGAGAATGTCAGAGAGTGTCAGAGATTTTCAGACAGTGTCAGAGAGTGATAGTGAGTGTCAGAGAATGTCAGAGAGTGATAGTGAGAGTCTGAGAGTGTCAGAGAGTGTCAGAGTGATAGTGAGTGCCAGAGAGTGTCAGAGAGTGTCAGAGAGTGTCCGATAGTGTCAGAGAGTGATAGAGAATGCCAGAGAGTGTCAGAGAGGTTCAGACAGTGTCAGAGAGTGATAGTGAGTGTCAGAGAATGTCAGAGAATGATAGTGAGAGTCTGAGAGTGTCAGAGAGTGTCAGAGTGATAGTGAGTGCCAGAGAGCGTCAGACAGTGTCAGAGAGTGATAGTGAGTGTCAGAGAGTGTCAGAGAGTGATACTGAGTGTGTCAGAGAGTGATAGTGAGTATCTGAGAGTGTCTGAGAGTGTCAGAGAGTGTCAGAGAGTGATGGAGAGTGCTAGAGAGTGTCACAGAGTGTCAGAGAGTGTCAGAGAGTGACAGAGAGTGTCAGAGAGTGATAGTGAGTCTCTGAGTGTGTCAGAGAGTGTCAGAGAGTGATAGAGAGTGTCAGAGAGTGTCAGCGTGTGATAGAGAGTGTCAGAGAGTGATAGTGAGTGTCTGAGAGTGTCAGAGAGTGATAGAGTGTGTCAGACTGTGTCAGAGAGTGATAGAGAGTGTCAGAGAGTCATAGTGAGTCTCTGAGCGTGTCTGAGAGTGATAGAGAGTGTCAGAGAGTTTCAGAGTGTGATAGAGAGCGTCAGAGAGTCATAGTGAGTGTCAGAGAATGATTGTGAGTGTCAGAGAGTGATAGTGAGTGTCAGAGAGTGATAGAGAGTGTCAGTGAGTGTCAGAGAGTGATAGAGAGTGATAGAGAGTGTCAGAGAGTGATATGGAGTGATAGAGAGTGTCAGAGAGTGATAGAGAGCGTCAGAGAGTGATAGTGAGTGTCAGAGAGTGATAGTGAGTGTCTGAGAGTGTCAGTGAGTGTCAGAGAGTGATAGAGAGTGATAGAGAGTGTCAGAGAGTGATAGAGAGTGTCAGAGAGTGTCAGAGAGTGTAAGACAGTGTCAGAGAGTGAAAGTGAGTGTCAGAGAGTGTCAGAGAGTGATAGAGAGTGTCAGAGAATATCAGAGAGTGATAGAGAGTGTCAGAGAGTGATAGTGAGTGTCTGAGAGTGTCAGAGAGTGATACAGAGTGAAAGAGAGGGTCAGAGAGTGTCAGAGAGTGTCAGAGAGTGTCAGAGAGAGATAGAGAGTGATAGAGAGTGTCAGGGAGTGATAGTGAGTGTCAGAGAGTGATAGTGAGTGTCAGAGAGTGATAGTGAGTCTCTGAGAGTTTCAGAGAGTGTCCGAGAGTGATAGAGAGTGATAGAGAGTGTCAGAGAGCGATAGAGAGTGTCAGAGAGTGTCAGAGATTGTATGACAGTGTCAGAGAGTGATAGTGAGTGTCAGAGAGAGTCAGAGAGTGATAGTGAGTGTCTGAGAGTGTCAGAGCTTGTTGGAGAGTGATAGAGAGTGTCAGAGAGTGATAAAGAGTGTCAGAGAGTATCAGAGTTTGATAGTGAGTCTCTGAGATTGTCAGAGAGTGTCAGAGAGTGTCAGAGAGAGATATAGAGTGTCAGAGAGTGTTAGAGAGTGTCAGAGAGTGATAGTGAGTGTCTGAGAGTGTCAGAGAGTGATACAGAGTGAAAGAGAGTGTCAGAGAGTGTCAGAGAGAGATGGAGAGTGATACAGAGTGATAGAGAGTTTCAGAGAGTGATAGAGAGAGATAGAAAGTTTCAGAGAGTGATAGAGAGTGTCAGAGAGTGATAGTGAGTCTCTGAGTGTGTCTGAGAGTGTCAGAGTGTGTCAGAGAGTGATAGAGAGTGTCAGAGAGTGTCAGAGAGTGATAGAGAGTGTCAGAGAGTGATAGTGAGTGTCAGAGAGTGATAGTGAGTATCTGAGATTGTCAGAGAGTATCAGAGAGTGCTAGAGGGTGTCAGAGAGAGATAGTGAGTGTCAGAGAGTGAAAGTGAGTGTCTGAGAGTGTCAGACAGTGTCCGAGAGTGTCAGAGAGCGATAGAGAGGTTCAGAGAGTGTCAGAGAGAGTCAGAGAGTGTCAGAGAGAGATAGAGAGTGATAGAGAGTATCAGAGAGTGATAGTGAGTCTCTGAGAGTGTCAGAGAGTGATACAGAGTGTTAAAGAGTGTCAGAGAGTGTCAGAGAGTGTCTGAGAGAGATAGAGAGTGATAGAGAGTGTCAGAGAGTGATAGTGAGTGTCAGAGAGTGTCAGAGAGTGATAGTCAGTGTCTGAGAGTGTGAGAGAGTGTCAGAGAGTGATAGAGAGTGTCAGAGAGTGTCAGAGAGTGTCAGAGAGTGTCAGAGAGTGATAGAGAGTGTCAGAGAGTGATAGTGAGTGTCAGAGAGTGATAGTGAGTATCTGAGATTGTCAGGGAGTATCAGAGAGTGCTAGAGGGTGTCAGAGAGAGATAGTGAGTGTCAGAGAGTGAAAGTGAGTGTCTGAGAGTGTCAGACAGTGTCCGAGAGTGTCAGAGAGTGATAGAGAGGTTCAGAGAGTGTCAGAGAGAGTCAGAGAGTGTCAGAGAGAGATAGAGAGTGATAGAGAGTATCAGAGAGTGATAGTGAGTCTCTGAGAGTGTCAGAGAGTGATACAGAGTGATAAAGAGTGTCAGAGAGTGTCAGAGAGTGTCAGAGAGAGATAGAGAGTGATAGAGAGTGTCAGAGAGTGATAGTGAGTGTCAGAGAGTGTCAGAGAGTGATAGTCAGTGTCTGAGAGTGTCAGAGAGTGTCAGACAGCGTCAGAGAGTGATAGAGAGTGTCAGAGAGTGTCAGACAGTGTCAGAGAGTGACAGTGAGTGTCACAGAGTGTCAGAGAGTGATAGTGAGTGACTGAGAGTTTCAGAGAGTGTCCGAGAGTGTCGGAGAGTGATAGAGAGTGATAGAGAGTGTCAGAGAGTGATAGTGCGTGTCTGAGAGTTTCAGAGAGTGTTCGAGAGTGTCGGAGAGTGATAGAGACTGATAGAGAGTGTCAGAGAGTGATAGTGAGTGTCAGAGAATGATAGTGAGTGTCTGAGAGTTTCAGAGAGTGTCCGAGAATGTCGGAGAGTGATAGAGAGTGATAGAGAGTGTCAGAGAGTGATATAGAGTGTCAGAGAGCGTCAGAGATGGTTTGACAGTGTCAGAGAGTGATAGTGAGTGTCAGAGAGTGTCAGAGAGTGTCAGAGAGTGATAGAGTGTGTCAGAGAGTGTCAGAGAGTGACAGAGAGTGTCAGAGAGTGATAGTGAGTCTCTGAGGGTGTCAGAGAGTGTCAGAGAGTGTCAGAGAGTGTCAGAGAGTGATAGAGAGTGTCAGAGAGAGTCAGAGTCTGATAGAGAGTGTCAGAGAGTGACAGTGAGTGTCTGTGAGTGTCAGAGAGTGATGGAGTGTGTCAGACTGTGTCAGAGAGTGATAGAGAGTGTCAGAGAGTGATGGTGAGTCTCTGAGAGTGTCTCAGATGGATAGAGAGTGATCGAGAGTGACAGAGAGTGTCAGAGAGTGATAGTGAGTGTCAGATAGTGATAGTGTGTGTCAGAGAGAGATAGTGAGTGTCTGAGAGTGTCAGAGAGTGTCCGAGAGTGTCAGAGAGTGATAGAGAGTGATAGAGAGTGATAGAGAGTGTCAGAGAGTGTCACAGAGTGTATGACAGTGTCAGAGAGTGATAGTGAGTGTCTGAGAGTGTCAGAGCGTGTCAGAGAGTGACAGAGAGTGTCAGAGAGTCATAGAGAGTGTCAGAGAGTATCAGAGAGTGATAGTGTGTGTCTGAGATTGTCAGAGAGTGTCAGAGAGTGATAGAGAGTGTCAGAGAGTGATAGAGAGTGTCAGAGAGTGTCAGATAGTGTCAGAGAGTGACAGAGAGTGATAGAGAGTCTCAGAGAGTGATAGTGAGTCTCTGCGTGTGTCTGAGAGTGATAGAGAGTGGTAGAGAGTGTCAGAGAGTGATAGCGAGTGTCAGAGAGTGATAGTGAGTGTCTGAGAGTTTCAGAGAGTGTCCGAGAGTGACGGAGAGTGATAGAGAGTGATAGAGAGTGATAGAGAGTGTCAGAGAGTGATAGTGAGTGTCAGAGAATGATAGTGAGTGTCTGAGAGTTTCAGAGAGTGTCCGAGAGTGTCGGAGAGTGATAGAAAGTGATAGAGAGTGTCAGAGAGTGTCAGAGATTGTATGACAGTGTCAGAGAGTGATAGTGAGTGTCAGAGAGTGTCAGAGAGTGTCAGAGAGTGATAGAGTGTGTCAGAGAGTGTCAGAGAGCGACAGAGAGTGTCAGAGAGTGATAGTGAGTCTCTGAGAGTGTCAGAGAGTGTCAGAGAGTGTCAGAGAGTGATAGAGTGTGTCAGAGAGAGTCAGAGTGTGATAGATAGTGTCAGAGACTGATAGTGAGTGTCTGAGAGTGTCAGAGAGTGATGGAGTGTGTCAGACTGTGTCAGAGAGTGATAGAGAGTGTCAGCGAGTGATAGTGAGTCTCTGAGAGTGTCTCAGATGGATAGAGAGTGATCGAGAGTGATAGAGAGTGTCAGAGAGTGATAGTGAGTGTCAGAGAGTGATAGTGTGTGTCAGAGAGAGATAGTGAGTGTCTGAGAGTGTCAGAGAGTGTCCGGGAGTGTCAGAGAGTGATAGAGAGTGTCAGAGAGTGATAGAGAGTGTCAGAGAGCGTCAGAGAGTGTATGACAGTGTCAGAGAGTGATAGTGAGTGTCTGAGAGTGTCAGAGCGTGTCAGAGAGTGAGAGAGAGTGTCAGAGTGTGATAGAGAGTGTCAGAGAGTATCAGAGACTGATAGTGTGTGTCTGAGATTGTCAGAGAGTGTCAGAGAGTGATAGAGAGTGTCAGAGAGTGTCAGAGAGTGACAGAGAGTGATAGAGAGTCTCAGAGAGTGATAGTGAGTCTCTGAGTGTGTCTGAGAGTGATAGAGAGTGGTAGAGAGTGTCAGAGAGTGATAGCGAGTGTCAGCGAGTGATAGTGATTGTCAGAGAGTGATAGTGCGTGTCTGAGATTGCCAGAGATTGTCAGAGAGTGATAGAGGGTGTCAGAGAGTGTCAGAGAGTGATAGAGAATGTCAGAGAGTGATAGTGAGTGTCAGAGAGTGATAGTGAGTGTCTGAGATTGTCAGAGACTGTCAGAGAGTGTCAGAGAGTGATACTGAGTTTCAGAGAGTGTCAGAGAGTGTCAGAGAGTGTCAGAGAGTGATATAGGGTGTCAGAGAGTGTCAGAGAGTGATAGTGAGTGTCTGAGAGTGTCAGAGAGAGTCGGAGAGTGTCAGAGAGTGATAGAGTGTCAGAGAGTGTCAGAGAGTGACAGAGAGTGTCTGAGAGTGTCAGAGAGTGTCCGATAGTGTCAGAGAGTGATAGAGAATTTCAGAGAGTGTCAGAGAGTTTCAGACAGTGTCAGAGAGTGATAGTGAGTGTCAGAGAATGTCAGAGAGTGATAGTGAGAGTCTGAGAGTGTCAGAGAGTGTCAGAGTGATAGTGAGTGCCAGAGAGTGTCAGACAGTGTCAGAGAGTGTCAGAGAGTGTCCGATAGTGTCAGAGAGTGATAGAGAATGCCAGAGAGTGTCAGAGAGGTTCAGACAGTGTCAGAGAGTGATAGTGAGTGTCAGAGAATGTCAGAGAGTGATAGTGAGAGTCTGAGAGTGTCAGAGAGTGTCAGAGTGATAGTGAGTGCCAGAGAGTGTCAGACAGTGTCAGAGAGTGATAGTGAGTGTCAGAGAGTGTCAGAGAGTGATAGTGAGTGCCTGAGAGTGTCAGAGTGTGTCAGACAGTGTCAGAGAGTGATAGAGTGTGTCAGAGAGTCATAGTGAGTATCTGAGAGTGTCTGAGAGTGTCAGAGAGTGTCAGAGAGTGTCAGAGAGTGATAGAGAGTGCTAGAGAGTGTCACAGAGTGTCAGAGAGTGTCAAAGAGTGACAGAGAGTGTCAGAGAGTGATAGTGAGTCTCTGAGTGTGTCAGAGAGTGTCAGAGATTGATAGAGAGTGTCAGAGAGTGTCAGCGTGTGATAGAGAGTGTCAGAGAGTGATAGTGAGTGTCTGAGAGTGTCAGAGAGTGATAGAGTGTGTCAGACTGTGTCAGAGAGTGATAGAGAGTGTCAGAGAGTGATAGTGAGTGTCAGAGAGTGATAGAGAGTGTCAGTGAGTGTCAGAGAGTGATAGTGAGTGTCTGAGAGTGTCAGTGAGTGTCAGAGAGTGATAGAGAGTGATATAGAGTGTCAGAGAGTGATAGAGAGTGTCAGAGAGTGTCAGAGAGTGTAAGACAGTGTCAGAGAGTGAAAGTGAGTGTCAGAGAGTGTCAGAGAGTGATAGAGAGTGTCAGAGAATATCAGAGAGTGATAGAGAGTGTCAGAGAGTGACAGTGAGCGTCTGAGAGTGTCAGAGAGTGATACAGAGTGAAAGAGAGGGTCAGAGAGTGTCAGAGAGTGTCAGAGAGTGTCAGAGAGTGTCAGAGAGAGATAGAGAATGATAGAGAGTGTCAGGGAGTGATAGTGAGTGTCAGAGAGTGATAGTGAGTGTCAGAGAGTGATAGTGAGTCTGAGAGTTTCAGAGAGTGTCCGAGAGTGTCGGAGAGTGATAGAGTGTGATAGAGAGTGTCAGAGAGCGATAGAGAGTGTCAGAGAGTGTCAGAGATTGTATGACAGTGTCAGAGAGTGATAGTGAGTGTCAGAGAGAGTCAGAGAGTGATAGTGAGTGTCTGAGAGTGTCAGAGCGTGTTGGAGAGTGATAGAGAGTGTCAGAGAGTGATAGAGAGTGTCAGAGAGTATCAGAGTTTGATAGTGAGTGTCTGAGATTGTCGGAGAGTGTCAGAGAGTGTCAGAGAGTGTCAGAGAGAGATAGAGAGTGTCAGAGAGTGTTAGAGAGTGTCAGAGAGAGATAGAGAGTGTCAGAGAGTGTTAGAGAGTGTCAGAGAGTGATAGTGAGTGTCTGAGGGTGTCAGAGAGTGATACAGAGTGAAAGAGAGTGTCAGAGTGTCAGAGAGAGATGGAGAGTGATAGAGAGTGATAGAGAGTGTCAGAGAGTGATAGAGAGAGATATAAAGTGTCAGAGAGTGATAGAGAGTGATAGAGAGAGTCAGAGAGTGATAGTGAGTCTCTGAGTGTGTCTGAGAGTGTCAGAGTGTGTCAGAGAGTGATAGAGAGTGTCAGAGAGTGTCAGAGAGTGTCAGAGAGTGATAGAGAGTGATAGAGAGTGTCAGAGAGTGATAGTGAGTGTCAGAGAGTGATAGTGAGTATCTGAGATTGTCAGAGTGTCAGAGAGTGCAAGAGGGTGTCAGAGAGAGATAGTGAGTGTCAGAGAGTGAAAGTGAGTGTCTGAGAGTGTCAGACAGTGTCCGAGAGTGTCAGAGAGTGATAGAGAGGTTCAGAGAGTGATAGTGAGTCTCTGAGATTGTCAGAGAGTGATACAGAGTGATAGAGAGTGTCAGAGAGTGTCAGACAGTGTCAGAGAGTGACAGTGAGTGTCACAGAGTGTCAGAGAGTGATAGTGAGTGTCTGAGAGTGTCAGAGAGTGTCAGACAGTGTCAGAGAGTGATCGAGAGTGTCAGAGAGTGTCAGACAGTGTCAGAGAGTGACAGTGAGTGTCACAGAGTGTCAGAGAGTGATAGTGAGTGTCTGAGAGTGTCAGAGAGTGTCAGACAGTGTCAGAGAGTGATAGAGAGTGTCAGAGAGTGTCAGACAGTGTCAGAGAGTGACAGTGAGTGTCACAGAGTGTCAGAGAGTGATAGTGAGTGTCTGAGAGTGTCAGAGAGTGTCAGACAGTGTCAGAGAGTGATAGAGAGTGTCAGAGAGTGATAGTGAGTGACTGAGAGTTTCAGAGAGTGTCCGAGAGTGTCCGAGAGTGATAGAGAGTGATAGAGAGTGTCAGAGAGTGATAGTGAGTGTCTGAGAGTTTCAGAGAGTGTCCGAGAGTGTCGGAGAGTGATAGAGAGTGATAGAGAGTGTCAGAGAGTGATAGTGAGTGTCAGAGAATGATAGTGAGTGTCTGAGAGTTTCAGAGAGTGTCCGAGAGTGTCGGAGAGTGATAGAGAGTGATAGAGAGTGTCAGAGAGTGATATAGAGTGTCAGAGAGTGATATAGAGTGTCAGAGAGCGTCAGAGATTGTTTGACAGTGTCAGAGAGTTTTAGTGAGTGTCAGAGAGTGTCCGAGAGTGTCAGAGAGTGATAGAGTGTGTCAGAGAGTGTCAGAGAGTGACAGAGAGTGTCAGAGAGTGATAGTGAGTCTCTGAGGGTGTCAGAGAGTGTCAGAGAGTGTCAGAGAGTGTCAGAGAGTGATAGAGAGTGATAGAGAGTGTCAGAGAGAGTCAGAGTCTGATAGAGAGTGTCAGAGAGTGACAGTGAGTGTCTGAGAGTGTCAGAGAGTGATGGAGTGTGTCAGACTGTGTCAGAGAGTGATAGAGAGTGTCAGAGAGTGATAGTGAGTCTCTGAGTGTGTCTCAGATGGATAGAGAGTGATCGAGAGTGACAGAGAGTGTCAGAGAGTGATAGTGAGTGTCAGATAGTGATAGTGTGTGTCAGAGAGAGATAGTGAGTGTCTGAGAGTGTCAGAGAGTGTCCGAGAGTGTCAGAGAGTGATCGAGAGTGATAGAGAGTGTCAGAGAGTGATAGAGAGTGTCAGAGAGTGTCAGAGAGTGTATGACAGTGTCAGAGAGTGATAGTGAGTGTCTGAGAGTGTCAGAGTGTGTCAGAGAGTGAGAGAGAGTGTCATAGAGTCATAGAGAGTGCCAGAGAGTATCAGAGAGTGATAGTGTGTGTCTGAGATTGTCAGAGAGTGTCAGAGAGTGATAGAGAGTGTCAGAGAGTGTCAGAGAGTGTCAGAGAGTGACAGAGAGTGATAGAGAGTCTCAGAGAGTGATAGTGAGGCTCTGAGTGTGTCTGAGAGTGATAGAGAGTGGTAGAGAGTGTCAGAGAGTGCTAGCGAGTGTCAGAGAGTGATAGTGATTGTCAGAGAGTGATAGTGAGTGTCTGAGATTGCCAGAGATTGTCAGAGAGTGATAGAGGGTGTCACAGTGTGTCAGAGAGTGATAGAGAGTGTCAGAGAGTTTCAGAGAGTGTCAGAGCGTGATAGAGAGTGTCAGAGAGTGTTAGAGAGTGACAGAGATTGTCAGAGAGTGATAGTGAGTCTCTGAGTGTGTCAGAGAGTGTCAGAGAGTGATAGAGAGTGTCAGAGAGTGTCAGAGAGTGTCAGCTTGTGATAGAGAGTGTCAGAGAGTGATAGTGAGTGTCTGAGAGTGTCAGAGAGTGGTAGAGTATGTCAGACTGTGTCAGAGAGTGATAGAGCGTGTCAGAGAGTGATAGTGAGTCTCTGAGAGTGTCTGAGAGTGATAGAGAGTGTCAGAGAGTTTCAGAGTGTGATAGAGAGCGTCAGAGAGTGATAGTGAGTGTCAGAGAGTGATTGTGAGTGTCAGAGAGTGATAGTGAGTGTCTGAGAGTGTCAGTGAGTGTCAGAGAGTGATAGAGAGTGATAGAGAGTGTCAGAGAGTGATAGAGAGTGATAGAGAGTGTCAGAGAGTGATAGAGAGCGTCAGCGAGTGATAGTGAGTGTCAGAGAGTGATAGTGAGTGTCTGAGAGTGTCAGTGAGTGTCAGAGCGTGATAGAGAGTGATAGAGCGTGTCAGAGAGTATCAGAGAGTGAAAGTGAGTGTCAGAGAGTGTCAGAGAGTGATGGAGTGTGTCAGACTGAGTCAGAGAGTGATAGAGAGTGTCAGAGAGTGATAGTGAGTCTCTGAGAGTGTCTCAGATGGATAGAGAGTGATCGAGAGTGATAGAGAGTGTCAGAGAGTGATAGTGAGTGTCAGAGAGTGATAGTGTGTGTCAGAGAGAGATAGTGAGTGTCTTAGAGTGTCAGAGAGTGTCCGGGAGTGTCAGAGAGTGATAGAGAGTATCAGAGAGTGATAGAGAGTGTCAGAGAGCGTCAGAGAGTGTATGACAGTGTCAGAGAGTGATAGTGAGTGTCTGAGAGTGTCAGAGCGTGTCAGAGAGTGAGAGAGAGTGTCAGAGTGCGATAGAGAGTGTCAGAGAGTATCAGAGACTGATAGTGTGTGTCTGAGATTGTCAGAGAGTGTCAGAGAGTGATAGAGAGTGTCAGAGAGTGTCAGAGAGTGACAGAGAGTGATAGAGAGTCTCAGAGAGTGATAGTGAGTCTCTGAGTGTGTCTGAGAGTGATAGAGAGTGGTAGAGAGTGTCAGAGAGTGATAGCGAGTGTCAGCGAGTGATAGTGATTGTCAGAGAGTGATAGTGAGTGTCTGAGATTGCCAGAGATTGTCAGAGAGTGATAGAGGGTGTCAGAGAGTGTCAGAGAGTGATAGAGAATGTCAGAGAGTGATAGTGAGTGTCAGGGAGTGATAGTGAGTGTCTGAGATTGTCAGAGACTGTCAGAGAGTGTCAGAGAGTGATACTGAGTTTCAGAGAGTGTCAGAGAGTGTCAGAGAGTGTCAGAGAGTGATATAGGGTGTCAGAGAGTGTCAGAGAGTGATAGTGAGTGTCTGAGAGTGTCAGAGAGAGTCGGAGAGTGTCAGAGAGTGATAGAGTGTCAGAGAGTGTCAGAGAGTGACAGAGAGTGTCTGAGAGAGTCAGAGAGTGTCCGATAGTGTCAGAGAGTGATAGAGAATTTCAGAGAGTGTCAGAGAGTTTCAGACAGTGTCAGAGAGTGATAGTGAGTGTCAGAGAATGTCAGAGAGTGATAGTGAGAGTCTGAGAGTGTCAGAGAGTGTCAGAGTGATAGTGAGTGCCAGAGAGTGTCAGACAGTGTCAGAGAGTGTCAGAGAGTGTCCGATAGTGTCAGAGAGTGATAGAGAATGCCAGAGAGTGTCAGAGAGGTTCAGACAGTGTCAGAGAGTGATAGTGAGTGTCAGAGAATGTCAGAGAGTGATAGTGAGAGTCTGAGAGTGTCAGAGAGTGTCAGAGTGATAGTGAGTGCCAGAGAGTGTCAGACAGTGTCAGAGAGTGATAGTGAGTGTCAGAGAGTGTCAGAGAGTGATAGTGAGTGCCTGAGAGTGTCAGAGTGTGTCAGACAGTGTCAGAGAGTGATAGAGTGTGTCAGAGAGTCATAGTGAGTATCTGAGAGTGTCTGAGAGTGTCAGAGAGTGTCAGAGTGTGTCAGAGAGTGATGGAGAGTGCTAGAGAGTGTCACAGAGTGTCAGAGAGTGTCAAAGAGTGACAGAGAGTGATAGTGAGTCTCTGAGTGTGTCAGAGAGTGTCAGAGATTGATAGAGAGTGTCAGAGAGTGTCAGCGTGTGATAGAGAGTGTCAGAGAGTGATAGTGAGTGTCTGAGAGTGTCAGAGAGTGATAGAGTGTGTCAGACTGTGTCAGAGAGTGATAGAGAGTGTCAGAGAGTGATAGTGAGTCTCTGAGAGTGTCTGAGAGTGATAGAGAGTGTCAGAGAGTTTCAGAGTGTGATAGAGAGCGTCAGAGAGTGATAGTGAGTGTCAGAGAGTGATTGTGAGTGTCAGAGAGTGATAGTGAGTGTCAGAGAGTGATAGAGAGTGTCAGTGAGTGTCAGAGAGTGATAGTGAGTGTCTGAGAGTGTCAGTGAGTGCTAGAGAGTGTCACAGAGTGTCAGAGAGTGTCAAAGAGTGACAGAGAGTGTCAGAGAGTGATAGTGAGTCTCTGAGTGTGTCAGAGAGTGTCAGAGATTGATAGAGAGTGTCAGAGAGTGTCAGCGTGTGATAGAGAGTGTCAGAGAGTGATAGTGAGTGTCTGAGAGTGTCAGAGAGTGATAGAGTGTGTCAGACTGTGTCAGAGAGTGATAGAGAGTGTCAGAGAGTGATAGTGAATCTCTGAGAGTGTCTGAGAGTGATAGAGAGTGTCAGAGAGTTTCAGAGTGTGATAGAGAGCGTCAGAGAGTGATAGTGAGTGTCAGAGAGTGATTGTGAGTGTCAGAGAGTGATAGTGAGTGTCAGAGAGTGATAGAGAGTGTCAGTGAGTGTCAGAGAGTGATAGTGAGTGTCTGAGAGTGTCAGTGAGTGTCAGAGAGTGATAGAGAGTGATAGAGAGTGTCAGAGAGTGATAGAGAGTGTCAGAGAGTGTCAGAGAGTGTAAGACAGTGTCAGAGAGTGAAAGTGAGTGTCAGAGAGTGATAGAGAGTGTCAGAGAATATCAGAGAGTGATAGAGAGTGTCAGAGAGTGACAGTGAGCGTCTGAGAGTGTCAGAGAGTGATACAGAGTGAAAGAGAGGGTCAGAGAGTGTCAGAGAGTGTCAGAGAGTGTCAGAGAGAGATAGAGAGTGATAGAGAGTGTCAGGGAGTGATAGTGAGTGTCAGAGAGTGATAGTGAGTGTCAGAGAGTGATAGTGAGTCTCTGAGAGTTTCAGAGAGTGTCCGAGAGTGTCGGAGAGTGATAGAGAGTGATAGAGAGTGTCAGAGAGCGATAGAGAGTGTCAGAGAGTGTCAGAGATTGTATGACAGTGTCAGAGAGTGATAGTGAGTGTCAGAGAGAGTCAGAGAGTGATAGTGAGTGTCTGAGAGTGTCAGAGCGTGTTGGAGAGTGATAGAGAGTGTCAGAGAGTGATAGTGTCAGAGAGTATCAGAGTTTGATAGTGAGTGTCTGAGATTGTCAGAGAGTGTCAGAGAGTGTCAGAGAGTGTCAGAGAGAGATAGAGAGTGTCAGAGAGTGTTAGAGAGTGTCAGAGAGAGATAGAGAGTGTCAGAGAGTGTTAGAGAGTGTCAGAGAGTGATAGTGAGTGTCTGAGAGTGTCAGAGAGTGATACAGAGTGAAAGAGAGTGTCAGAGTGTCAGAGAGAGATGGAGAGTGATAGAGAGTGATAGAGAGTGTCAGAGAGTGATAGAGAGAGATATAAAGTGTCAGAGAGTGATAGAGAGTGATAGAGAGAGTCAGAGAGTGATAGTGAGTCTCTGAGTGTGTCTGAGAGTGTCAGAGTGTGTCAGAGAGTGATAGAGAGTGTCAGAGAGTGTCAGAGAGTGTCAGAGAGTGATAGAGAGTGATAGAGAGTGTCAGAGAGTGATAGTGAGTGTCAGAGAGTGATAGTGAGTATCTGAGATTGTCAGAGAGTGTCAGAGAGTGCTAGAGGGTGTCAGAGAGAGATAGTGAGTGTCAGAGAGTGAAAGTGAGTGTCTGAGAGTGTCAGACAGTGTCCGAGAGTGTCAGAGAGTGATAGAGAGGTTCAGAGAGTGATAGTGAGTCTCTGAGATTGTCAGAGAGTGATACAGAGTGATAGAGAGTGTCAGACAGTGTCAGAGAGTGACAGTGAGTGTCACAGAGTGTCAGAGAGTGATAGTGAGTGTCTGAGAGTGTCAGAGAGTGTCAGACAGTGTCAGAGAGTGATCGAGAGTGTCAGAGAGTGTCAGACAGTGTCAGAGAGTGACAGTGAGTGTCACAGAGTGTCAGAGAGTGATAGTGAGTGTCTGAGAGTGTCAGAGAGTGTCAGACAGTGTCAGAGAGTGATAGAGAGTGTCAGAGAGTGTCAGACAGTGTCAGAGAGTGACAGTGAGTGTCACAGAGTGTCAGAGAGTGATAGTGAGTGTCTGAGAGTGTCAGAGAGTGTCAGACAGTGTCAGAGAGTGATAGAGAGTGTCAGAGAGTGATAGTGAGTGACTGAGAGTTTCAGAGAGTGTCCGAGAGTGTCGGAGAGTGATAGAGAGTGATAGAGAGTGTCAGAGAGTGATAGTGAGTGTCTGAGAGTTTCAGAGAGTGTCCAAGAGTGTCGGAGAGTGATAGAGAGTGATAGAGAGTGTCAGAGAGTGATAGTGAGTGTCAGAGAATGATAGTGAGTGTCTGAGAGTTTCAGAGAGTGTCCGAGAGTGTCGGAGAGTGATAGAGAGTGATAGAGAGTGTCAGAGAGTGATATAGAGTGTCAGAGAGCGTCAGAGATTGTTTGACAGTGTCAGAGAGTGATAGTGAGTGTCAGAGAGTGTCAGAGAGTGTCAGAGAGTGATAGAGTGTGTCAAAGAGTGTCAGAGAGTGACAGAGAGTGTCAGAGAGTGATAGTGAGTCTCTGAGGGTGTCAGAGAGTGTCAGAGAGTGTCAGAGAGTGTCAGAGAGTGATAGAGAGTGATAGAGAGTGATAGAGAGTGTCAGAGAGTGATATAGAGTGTCAGAGAGCGTCAGAGATTGTTTGACAGTGTCAGAGAGTGATAGTGAGTGTCAGAGAGTGTCAGAGAGTGTCAGAGAGTGATAGAGTGTGTCAAAGAGTGTCAGAGAGTGACAGAGAGTGTCAGAGAGTGATAGTGAGTCTCTGAGGGTGTCAGAGAGTGTCAGAGAGTGTCAGAGAATGTCAGAGAGTGATAGTGAGAGTCTGAGAGTGTCAGAGCGTGTCAGAGAGTGAGAGAGAGTGTCAGAGTGTGATAGAGAGTGTCAGAGAGTATCAGAGACTGATAGTGTGTGTCTGAGATTGTCAGAGAGTGTCAGAGAGTGATAGAGAGTGTCAGAGAGTGTCAGAGAGTGACAGAGAGTGATAGAGAGTCTCAGAGAGTGATAGTGAGTCTCTGAGTGTGTCTGAGAGTGATAGAGAGTGGTAGAGAGTGTCAGAGAGTGATAGCGAGTGTCAGCGAGTGATAGTGATTGTCAGAGAGTGATAGTGAGTGTCTGAGATTGCCAGAGATTGTCAGAGAGTGATAGAGGGTGTCAGAGAGTGTCAGAGAGTGATAGAGAATGTCAGAGAGTGATAGTGAGTGTCAGGGAGTGATAGTGAGTGTCTGAGATTGTCAGAGACTGTCAGAGAGTGTCAGAGAGTGATACTGAGTTTCAGAGAGTGTCAGAGAGTGTCAGAGAGTGTCAGAGAGTGATATAGGGTGTCAGAGAGTGTCAGAGAGTGATAGTGAGTGTCTGAGAGTGTCAGAGAGAGTCGGATAGTGTCAGAGAGTGATAGACTGTCAGAGAGTGTCAGAGAGTGACAGAGAGTGTCTGAGAGAGTCAGAGAGTGTCCGATAGTGTCAGAGAGTGATAGAGAATTTCAGAGAGTGTCAGAGAGTTTCAGACAGTGTCAGAGAGTGATAGTGAGTGTCAGAGAATGTCAGAGAGTGATAGTGAGAGTCTGAGAGTGTCAGAGAGTGTCAGAGTGATAGTGAGTGCCAGAGAGTGTCAGACAGTGTCAGAGAGTGTCAGAGAGTGTCCGATAGTGTCAGAGAGTGATAGAGAATGCCAGAGAGTGTCAAAGAGGTTCAGACAGTGTCAGAGAGTGATAGTGAGTGTCAGAGAATGTCAGAGAGTGATAGTGAGAGTCTGAGAGTGTCAGAGAGTGTCAGAGTGATAGTGAGTGCCAGAGAGTGTCAGACAGTGTCAGAGAGTGATAGTGAGTGTCAGAGAGTGTCAGAGAGTGATAGTGAGTGCCTGAGAGTGTCAGAGTGTGTCAGACAGTGTCAGAGAGTGATAGAGTGTGTCAGAGAGTCATAGTGAGTATCTGAGAGTGTCTGAGAGTGTCAGAGAGTGTCAGAGAGTGTCAGAGAGTGATGGAGAGTGCTAGAGAGTGTCACAGAGTGTCAGAGAGTGTCAAAGAGTGACAGAGAGTGTCAGAGAGTGATAGTGAGTCTCTGAGTGTGTCAGAGAGTGTCAGAGATTGATAGAGAGTGTCAGAGAGTGTCAGCGTGTGATAGAGAGTGTCAGAGAGTGATAGTGAGTGTCTGAGAGTGTCAGAGAGTGATAGAGTGTGTCAGACTGTGTCAGAGAGTGATAGAGAGTGTCAGAGAGTGATAGTGAGTCTCTGAGAGTGTCTGAGAGTGATAGAGAGTGTCAGAGAGTTTCAGAGTGTGATAGAGAGCGTCAGAGAGTGATAGTGAGTGTCAGAGAGTGATTGTGAGTGTCAGAGAGTGATAGTGAGTGTCAGAGAGTGATAGAGAGTGTCAGTGAGTGTCAGAGAGTGATAGTGAGTGTCTGAGAGTGTCAGTGAGTGTCAGAGAGTGATAGAGAGTGATAGAGAGTGTCAGAGAGTGATAGAGAGTGTCAGAGAGTGTCAGAGAGTGTAAGACAGTGTCAGAGAGTGAAAGTGAATGTCAGAGAGTGTCAGAGAGTGATAGAGAGTGTCAGAGAATATCAGAGAGTGATAGAGAGTGTCAGAGAGTGACAGTGAGCGTCTGAGAGTGTCAGAGAGTGATACAGAGTGAAAGAGAGGGTCAGAGAGTGTCAGAGAGTGTCAGAGAGTGTCAGAGAGAGATAGAGAGTGATAGAGAGTGTCAGGGAGTGATAGTGAGTGTCAGAGAGTGATAGTGAGTCTGAGAGTTTCAGAGAGTGTCCGAGAGTGTCGGAGAGTGATAGAGAGTGATAGAGAGTGTCAGAGAGCGATAGAGAGTTTCAGAGAGTGTCAGAGATTGTATGACAGTGTCAGAGAGTGATAGTGAGTGTCAGAGAGAGTCAGAGAGTGATAGTGAGTGTCTGAGAGTGTCAGAGCGTGTTGGAGAGTGATAGAGAGTGTCAGAGAGTGATAGAGAGTGTCAGAGAGTATCAGAGTTTGATAGTGAGTGTCTGAGATTGTCAGAGAGTGTCAGAGAGTGTCAGAGAGAGATAGAGAGTGTCAGAGAGTGTTAGAGAGTGTCAGAGAGAGATAGAGAGTGTCAGAGAGTGTTAGAGAGTGTCAGAGAGTGATAGTGAGTGTCTGAGAGTGTCAGAGAGTGATACAGAGTGAAAGAGAGTGTCAGAGAGAGATGGAGAGTGATAGAGAGTGATAGAGAGTGTCAGAGAGTGATAGAGAGAGATATAAAGTGTCAGAGAGTGATAGAGAGTGATAGAGAGAGTCAGAGAGTGATAGTGAGTCTCTGAGTGTGTCTGAGAGTGTCAGAGTGTGTCAGAGAGTGATAGAGAGTGTCAGAGAGTGTCAGAGAGAGTCAGAGAGTGATAGAGAGTGATAGAGAGTGTCAGAGAGTGATAGTGAGTGTCAGAGAGTGATAGTGAGTATCTGAGATTGTCAGAGAGTGTCAGAGAGTGCTAGAGGGTGTCAGAGAGAGATAGTGAGTGTCAGAGAGTGAAAGTGAGTGTCTGAGAGTGTCAGACAGTGTCCGAGAGTGTCAGAGAGTGATAGAGAGGTTCAGAGAGTGATAGTGAGTCTCTGAGATTGTCAGAGAGTGATACAGAGTGATAGAGAGTGTCAGAGAGTGTCAGACAGTGTCAGAGAGTGACAGTGAGTGTCACAGAGTGTCAGAGAGTGATAGTGAGTGTCTGAGAGTGTCAGAGAGTGTCAGACAGTGTCAGAGAGTGATCGAGAGTGTCAGAGAGTGTCAGACAGTGTCAGAGAGTGACAGTGAGTGTCACAGAGTGTCAGAGAGTGATAGTGAGTGTCTGAGAGTGTCAGAGAGTGTCAGACAGTGTCAGAGAGTGATAGAGAGTGTCAGAGAGTGTCAGACAGTGTCAGAGAGTGACAGTGAGTGTCACAGAGTGTCAGAGAGTGATAGTGAGTGTCTGAGAGTGTCAGAGAGTGTCAGACAGTGTCAGAGAGTGATAGAGAGTGTCAGAGAGTGATAGTGAGTGACTGAGAGTTTCAGAGAGTGTCCGAGAGTGTCGGAGAGTGATAGAGAGTGATAGAGAGTGTCAGAGAGTGATAGTGAGTGTCTGAGAGTTTCAGAGAGTGTCCGAGAGTGTCGGAGAGTGATAGAGAGTGATAGAGAGTGTCAGAGAGTGATAGTGAGTGTCAGAGAATGATAGTGAGTGTCTGAGAGTTTCAGAGAGTGTCCGAGAGTGTCGGAGAGTGATAGAGAGTGATAGAGAGTGTCAGAGAGTGATATAGAGTGTCAGAGAGCGTCAGAGATTGTTTGACAGTGTCAGAGAGTGATAGTGAGTGTCAGAGAGTGTCAGAGAGTGTCAGAGAGTGATAGAGTGTGTCAAAGAGTGTCAGAGAGTGACAGAGAGTGTCAGAGAGTGATAGTGAGTCTCTGAGGGTGTCAGAGAGTGTCAGAGAGTGTCAGAGAGTGATAGAGAGTGATAGAGAGTGATAGAGAGTGTCAGAGAGTGATATAGAGTGTCAGAGAGCGTCAGAGATTGTTTGACAGTGTCAGAGAGTGATAGTGAGTGTCAGAGAGTGTCAGAGAGTGTCAGAGAGTGATAGAGTGTGTCAAAGAGTGTCAGAGAGTGACAGAGAGTGTCAGAGAGTGATAGTGAGTCTCTGAGGGTGTCAGAGAGTGTCAGAGAGTGTCAGAGAATGTCAGAGAGTGATAGTGAGAGTCTGAGAGTGTCAGAGCGTGTCAGAGAGTGAGAGAGAGTGTCAGAGTGTGATAGAGAGTGTCAGAGAGTATCAGAGACTGATAGTGTGTGTCTGAGATTGTCAGAGAGTGTCAGAGAGTGATAGAGAGTGTCAGAGAGTGTCAGAGAGTGACAGAGAGTGATAGAGAGTCTCAGAGAGTGATAGTGAGTCTCTGAGTGTGTCTGAGAGTGATAGAGAGTGGTAGAGAGTGTCAGAGAGTGATAGCGAGTGTCAGCGAGTGATAGTGATTGTCAGAGAGTGATAGTGAGTGTCTGAGATTGCCAGAGATTGTCAGAGAGTGATAGAGGGTGTCAGAGAGTGTCAGAGAGTGATAGAGAATGTCAGAGAGTGATAGTGAGTGTCAGGGAGTGATAGTGAGTGTCTGAGATTGTCAGAGACTGTCAGAGAGTGTCAGAGAGTGATACTGAGTTTCAGAGAGTGTCATAGAGTGTCAGAGAGTGTCAGAGAGTGATATAGGGTGTCAGAGAGTGTCAGAGAGTGATAGTGAGTGTCTGAGAGTGTCAGAGAGAGTCGGAGAGTGTCAGAGAGTGATAGACTGTCAGAGAGTGTCAGAGAGTGACAGAGAGTGTCTGAGAGAGTCAGAGAGTGTCCGATAGTGTCAGAGAGTGATAGAGAATTTCAGAGAGTGTCAGAGAGTTTCAGACAGTGTCAGAGAGTGATAGTGAGTGTCAGAGAATGTCAGAGAGTGATAGTGAGAGTCTGAGAGTGTCAGAGAGTGTCAGAGTGATAGTGAGTGCCAGAGAGTGTCAGACAGTGTCAGAGAGTGCCAGAGAGTGTCCGATAGTATCAGAGAGTGATAGAGAATGCCAGAGAGTGTCAGAGAGGTTCAGACAGTGTCAGAGAGTGATAGTGAGTGTCAGAGAATGTCAGAGAGTGATAGTGAGAGTCTGAGAGTGTCAGAGAGTGTCAGAGTGATAGTGAGTGCCAGAGAGTGTCAGACAGTGTCAGAGAGTGATAGTGAGTGTCAGAGAGTGTCAGAGAGTGATAGTGAGTGCCTGAGAGTGTCAGAGTGTGTCAGACAGTGTCAGAGAGTGATAGAGTGTGTCAGAGAGTCATAGTGAGTATCTGAGAGTGTCTGAGAGTGTCAGAGAGTGTCAGAGAGTGTCAGAGAGTGATGGAGAGTGCTAGAGAGTGTCACAGAGTGTCAGAGAGTGTCAAAGAGTGACAGAGAGTGTCAGAGAGTGATAGTGAGTCTCTGAGTGTGTCAGAGAGTGTCAGAGATTGATAGAGAGTGTCAGAGAGTGTCAGCGTGTGATAGAGAGTGTCAGAGAGTGATAGTGAGTGTCTGAGAGTGTCAGAGAGTGATAGAGTGTGTCAGACTGTGTCAGAGAGTGATAGAGAGTGTCAGAGAGTGATAGTGAGTCTCTGAGAGTGTCTGAGAGTGATAGAGAGTGTCAGAGAGTTTCAGAGTGTGATAGAGAGCGTCAGAGAGTGATAGTGAGTGTCAGAGAGTGATTGTGAGTGTCAGAGAGTGATAGTGAGTGTCAGAGAGTGATAGAGAGTGTCAGTGAGTGTCAGAGAGTGATAGTGAGTGTCTGAGAGTGTCAGTGAGTGTCAGAGAGTGATAGAGAGTGATAGAGAGTGTCAGAGAGTGATAGTGAGTGTCAGAGAGTGTCAGAGAGTGTAAGACAGTGTCAGAGAGTGAAAGTGAGTGTCAGAGAGTGTCAGAGAGTGATAGAGAGTGTCAGAGAATATCAGAGAGTGATAGAGAGTGTCAGAGAGTGACAGTGAGCGTCTGAGAGTGTCAGAGAGTGATACAGAGTGAAAGAGAGGGTCAGAGAGTGTCAGAGAGTGTCAGAGAGTGTCAGAGAGAGATAGAGAGTGATAGAGAGTGTCAGGGAGTGATAGTGAGTGTCAGAGAGTGATAGTGAGTGTCAGAGAGTGATAGTGAGTCTGAGAGTTTCAGAGAGTGTCCGAGAGTGTCGGAGAGTGATAGAGAGTGATAGAGAGTGTCAGAGAGCGATAGAGAGTGTCAGAGAGTGTCAGAGATTGTATGACAGTGTCAGAGAGTGATAGTGAGTGTCAGAGAGAGTCAGAGAGTGATAGTGAGTGTCTGAGAGTGTCAGAGCGTGTTGGAGAGTGATAGAGAGTGTCAGAGAGTGATAGAGAGTGTCAGAGAGTATCAGAGTTTGATAGTGAGTGTCTGAGATTGTCAGAGAGTGTCAGAGAGTGTCAGAGAGTGTCAGAGAGAGATAGAGAGTGTCAGAGAGTGTTAGAGAGTGTCAGAGAGAGATAGAGAGTGTCAGAGAGTGTTAGAGAGTGTCAGAGAGTGATAGTGAGTGTCTGAGAGTGTCAGAGAGTGATACAGAGTGAAAGAGAGTGTCAGAGTGTCAGAGAGAGATGGAGAGTGATAGAGAGTGATAGAGAGTGTCAGAGAGTGATAGAGAGAGATATAAAGTGTCAGAGAGTGATAGAGAGTGATAGAGAGAGTCAGAGAGTGATAGTGAGTCTCTGAGTGTGTCTGAGAGTGACAGAGTGTGTCAGAGAGAGATAGAGAGTGTCAGAGAGTGTCAGAGAGTGTCAGAGAGTGATAGAGAGTGATAGAGAGTGTCAGAGAGTGATAGTGACTGTCAGAGAGTGATAGTGAGTATCTGAGATTGTCAGAGAGTGTCAGAGAGTGCTAGAGGGTGTCAGAGAGAGATAGTGAGTGTCAGAGAGTGAAAGTGAGTGTCTGAGAGTGTCAGACAGTGTCCGAGAGTGTCAGAGAGTGATAGAGAGGTTCAGAGAGTGATAGTGAGTCTCTGAGATTGTCAGAGAGTGATACAGAGTGATAGAGAGTGTCAGAGAGTGTCAGACAGTGTCAGAGAGTGACAGTGAGTGTCACAGAGTGTCAGAGAGTGATAGTGAGTGTCTGAGAGTGTCAGAGATTGTCAGACAGTGTCAGAGAGTGATCGAGAGTGTCAGAGAGTGTCAGACAGTGTCAGAGAGTGACAGTGAGTGTCACAGAGTGTCAGAGAGTGATAGTGAGTGTCTGAGAGTGTCAGAGAGTGTCAGACAGTGTCAGAGAGTGATAGAGAGTGTCAGAGAGTGTCAGACAGTGTCAGAGAGTGACAGTGAGTGTCACAGAGTGTCAGAGAGTGATAGTGAGTGTCTGAGAGTGTCAGAGAGTGTCAGACAGTGTCAGAGAGTGATAGAGAGTGTCAGAGAGTGATAGTGAGTGACTGAGAGTTTCAGAGAGTGTCCGAGAGTGTCGGAGAGTGATAGAGAGTGATAGAGAGTGTCAGAGAGTGATAGTGAGTGTCTGAGAGTTTCAGAGAGTGTCCGAGAGTGTCGGAGAGTGATAGAGAGTGATAGAGAGTGTCAGAGAGTGATAGTGAGTGTCAGAGAATGATAGTGAGTGTCTGAGAGTTTCAGAGAGTGTCCGAGAGTGTCGGAGAGTGATAGAGAGTGATAGAGAGTGTCAGAGAGTGATATAGAGTGTCAGAGAGCGTCAGAGATTGTTTGACAGTGTCAGAGAGTGATAGTGAGTGTCAGAGAGTGTCAGAGAGTGTCAGAGAGTGATAAAGTGTGTCAAAGAGTGTCAGAGAGTGACAGAGAGTGTCAGAGAGTGATAGTGAGTCTCTGAGGGTGTCAGAGAGTGTCAGAGAGTGTCAGAGGGTGATAGAGAGTGATAGAGAGTGTCAGAGAGAGTCAGAGTCTGATAGAGAGTGTCAGAGAGTGACAGTGAGTGTCTGAGAGTGTCAGAGAGTGATGGAGTGTGTCAGACTGTGTCAGAGAGTGATAGAGAGTGTCTGAGAGCGATAGTGAGTCTCTGAGTGTGTCTCAGATGGATCGAGAGTGATCGAGAGTGACAGAGAGTGTCAGAGAGTGATAGTGAGTGTCAGATAGTGATAGTGTGTGTCAGAGAGAGATAGTGAGTGTCTGAGAGTGTCCGAGAGTGTCAGAGAGTGATAGAGAGTGATAGAGAGTGTCAGAGAGTGATAGAGAGTGTCAGAGAGTGTCAGAGAGTGTATGACAGTGTCAGAGAGTGATAGTGAGTGTCTGAGAGTGTCAGAGTGTGTCAGAGAGTGAGAGAGAGTGTCAGAGAGTCATAGAGAGTGTCAGAGAGTATCAGAGAGTGATAGTGTGTGTCTGAGATTGTCAGAGAGTGTCAGAGAGTGATAGAGAGTGTCAGAGAGTGATAGAGAGTGTCAGAGAGTGTCAGAGAGTGTCAGAGAGTGACAGAGAGTGATAGAGAGTCTCAGAGAGTGATAGTGAGGCTCTGAGTGTGTCTGAGAGTGATAGAGAGTGGTAGAGAGTGTCAGAGAGTGATAGCGAGTGTCAGAGAGTGATAGTGATTGTCAGAGAGTGATAGTGAGTGTCTGAGATTGCCAGAGATTGTCAGAGAGTGATAGAGGGTGTCAGAGTGTGTCAGAGAGTGATAGAGAGTGTCAGAGAGTTTCAGAGAGTGTCAGAGCATGATAGAGAGTGTCAGAGAGTGTTAGAGAGTGACAGAGATTGTCAGAGAGTGATAGTGAGTCTCTGAGTGTGTCAGAGAGTGTCAGAGAGTGATAGAGAGTGTCAGAGAGTGTCAGAGAGTGTCAGCTTGTGATAGAGAGTGTCAGAGAGTGATAGTGAGTGTCTGAGAGTGTCAGAGAGTGGTAGAGTATGTCAGACTGTGTCAGAGAGTGATAGAGCGTGTCAGAGAGTGATAGTGAGTCTCTGAGAGTGTCTGAGAGTGATAGAGAGTGTCAGAGAGTTTCAGAGTGTGATAGAGAGCGTCAGAGAGTGATAGTGAGTGTCAGAGAGTGATTGTGAGTGTCAGAGAGTGATAGTGAGTGTCTGAGAGTGTCAGTGAGTGTCAGAGAGTGATAGAGAGTGTCAGAGAGTGATAGAGAGTGATAGAGAGTGTCAGAGAGTGATAGAGAGCGTCAGAGAGTGATAGTGAGTGTCAGAGAGTGATAGTGAGTGTCTGAGAGTGTCAGTGAGTGTCAGAGAGTGATAGAGAGTGATAGAGAGTGTCAGAGATTGATAGAGAGTGTCAGAGAGTGTCAGAGAGTGTAAGAGAGTATCAGAGAGTGAAAGTGAGTGTCAGAGAGTGTCAGAGAGTGATAGAGAGTGTCAGAGAATATCAGAGAGTGATAGAGAGTGTCAGAGAGTGATAGTGAGTGTCTGAGAGTGTCAGAGAGTGATACAGAGTGAAAGAGAGGATCAGAGAGTGTCAGAGAGTGTCAGAGAGAGATGGAGAGTGATAGAGAGTGTCAGAGAGTGATAGTGATTGTCAGAGAGTGATAGTGAGTGTCAGAGAGTTGTAGTGAGTCTCTGAGAGTTTCAGAGAGTGTCCGAGAGTGTCGGAGAGTGGTAGAGAGTGATAGAGAGTGTCAGAGAGCGATAGAGAGTGTCAGAGAGTGTCAGAGATTGTATGACAGTGTCAGAGAGTGATAATGAGTGTCAGAGAGAGTCAGAGAGTGATAGTGAGTGTCTGAGAGTGTCAGAGCGTGTTGGAGTGTGATAGAGAGTGTCAGAGAGTGATAGAGAGTGTCAGAGAGTATCAGAGTTTGATAGTGAGTGTCTGAGATTGTCAGAGAGTGTCAGAGAGTGTCAGAGAGAGATCGAGAGTGTCAGAGAGTGTCCGGGAGTGTCAGAGAGTGATAGAGAGTGTCAGAGAGTGATAGAGAGTGTCAGAGAGCGTCAGAGAGTGTATGACAGTGTCAGAGAGTGATAGTGAGTGTCTGAGAGTGTCAGAGCGTGTCAGAGAGTGAGAGAGAGTGTCAGAGTGTGATAGAGAGTGTCAGAGAGTATCAGAGACTGATAGTGTGTGTCTGAGATTGTCAGAGAGTGTCAGAGAGTGATAGAGAGTGTCAGAGAGTGTCAGAGAGTGACAGAGAGTGATAGAGAGTCTCAGAGAGTGATAGTGAGTCTCTGAGTGTGTCTGAGAGTGATAGAGAGTGGTAGAGAGTGTCAGAGAGTGATAGCGAGTGTCAGCGAGTGATAGTGATTGTCAGAGAGTGATAGTGAGTGTCTGAGATTGCCAGAGATTGTCAGAGAGTGATAGAGGGTGTCAGAGAGTGTCAGAGAGTGATAGAGAATGTCAGAGAGTGATAGTGAGTGTCAGGGAGTGATAGTGAGTGTCTGAGATTGTCAGAGAGTGTCCGATAGTGTCAGAGAGTGATAGAGAATGCCAGAGAGTGTCAGAGAGGTTCAGACAGTGTCAGAGAGTGATAGTGAGTGTCAGAGAATGTCAGAGAGTGATAGTGAGAGTCTGAGAGTGTCAGAGAGTGTCAGAGTGATAGTGAGTGCCAGAGAGTGTCAGACAGTGTCAGAGAGTGATAGTGAGTGTCAGAGAGTGTCAGAGAGTGATAGTGAGTGCCTGAGAGTGTCAGAGTGTGTCAGACAGTGTCAGAGAGTGATAGAGTGTGTCAGAGAGTCATAGTGAGTATCTGAGAGTGTCTGAGAGTGTCAGAGAGTGTCAGAGAGTGTCAGAGAGTGATGGAGAGTGCTAGAGAGTGTCACAGAGTGTCAGAGAGTGTCAAAGAGTGACAGAGAGTGTCAGAGAGTGATAGTGAGTCTCTGAGTGTGTCAGAGAGTGTCAGAGATTGATAGAGAGTGTCAGAGAGTGTCAGCGTGTGATAGAGAGTGTCAGAGAGTGATAATGAGTGTCTGAGAGTGTCAGAGAGTGATAGAGTGTGTCAGACTGTGTCAGAGAGTGATAGAGAGTGTCAGAGAGTGATAGTGAGTCTCTGAGAGTGTCTGAGAGTGATAGAGAGTGTCAGAGAGTTTCAGAGTGTGATAGAGAGCGTCAGAGAGTGATAGTGATTGTCAGAGAGTGATTGTGAGTGTCAGAGAGTGATAGTGAGTGTCAGAGAGTGATAGAGAGTGTCAGTGAGTGTCAGAGAGTGATAGTGAGTGTCTGAGAGTGTCAGTGAGTGTCAGAGAGTGATAGAGAGTGATAGAGAGTGTCAGAGAGTGATAGAGAGTGTCAGAGAGTGTCAGAGAGTGTAAGACAGTGTCAGAGAGTGAAAGTGAGTGTCAGAGAGTGTCAGAGAGTGATAGAGAGTGATAGAGAGTGTCAGAGAGTGATAGAGAGCGTCAGAGAGTGATAGTGAGTGTCAGAGAGTGATAGTGAGTGTCTGAGAGTGTCAGTGAGTGTCAGAGAGTGATAGAGAGTGATAGAGAGTGTCAGAGATTGATAGAGAGTGTCAGAGAGTGTCAGAGAGTGTACGAGAGTATCAGAGAGTGAAAGTGAGTGTCAGAGAGTGTCAGAGAGTGATAGAGAGTGTCAGAGAATATCAGAGAGTGATAGAGAGTGTCAGAGAGTGATAGTGAGTGTCTGAGAGTGTCAGAGAGTGATACAGAGTGAAAGAGAGGGTCAGAGAGTGTCAGAGAGTGTCAGAGAGAGATGGAGAGTGATAGAGAGTGTCAGAGAGTGATAGTGATTGTCAGAGAGTGATAGTGAGTGTCAGAGAGTTGTAGTGAGTCTCTGAGAGTTTCAGAGAGTGTCCGAGAGTGTCGGAGAGTGGTAGAGAGTGATAGAGAGTGTCAGAGAGCGATAGAGAGTGTCAGAGAGTGTCAGAGATTGTATGACAGTGTCAGAGAGTGATAATGAGTGTCAGAGAGAGTCAGAGAGTGATAGTGAGTGTCTGAGAGTGTCAGAGCGTGTTGGAGTGTGATAGAGAGTGTCAGAGAGTGATAGAGAGTGTCAGAGAGTATCAGAGTTTGATAGTGAGTGTCTGAGATTGTCAGAGAGTGTCAGAGAGTGTCAGAGAGAGATCGAGAGTGTCAGAGAGTGTCCGGGAGTGTCAGAGAGTGATAGAGAGTGTCAGAGAGTGATAGAGAGTGTCAGAGAGCGTCAGAGAGTGTATGACAGTGTCAGAGAGTGATAGTGAGTGTCTGAGAGTGTCAGAGCGTGTCAGAGAGTGAGAGAGAGTGTCAGAGTGTGATAGAGAGTGTCAGAGAGTATCAGAGACTGATAGTGTGTGTCTGAGATTGTCAGAGAGTGTCAGAGAGTGATAGAGAGTGTCAGAGAGTGTCAGAGAGTGACAGAGAGTGATAGAGAGTCTCAGAGAGTGATAGTGAGTCTCTGAGTGTGTCTGAGAGTGATAGAGAGTGGTAGAGAGTGTCAGAGAGTGATAGCGAGTGTCAGCGAGTGATAGTGATTGTCAGAGAGTGATAGTGAGTGTCTGAGATTGCCAGAGATTGTCAGAGAGTGATAGAGGGTGTCAGAGAGTGTCAGAGAGTGATAGAGAATGTCAGAGAGTGATAGTGAGTGTCAGGGAGTGATAGTGAGTGTCTGAGATTGTCAGAGAGTGTCCGATAGTGTCAGAGAGTGATAGAGAATGCCAGAGAGTGTCAGAGAGGTTCAGACAGTGTCAGAGAGTGATAGTGAGTGTCAGAGAATGTCAGAGAGTGATAGTGAGAGTCTGAGAGTGTCAGAGAGTGTCAGAGTGATAGTGAGTGCCAGAGAGTGTCAGACAGTGTCAGAGAGTGATAGTGAGTGTCAGAGAGTGTCAGAGAGTGATAGTGAGTGCCTGAGAGTGTCAGAGTGTGTCAGACAGTGTCAGAGAGTGATAGAGTGTGTCAGAGAGTCATAGTGAGTATCTGAGAGTGTCTGAGAGTGTCAGAGAGTGTCAGAGAGTGTCAGAGAGTGATGGAGAGTGCTAGAGAGTGTCACAGAGTGTCAGAGAGTGTCAAAGAGTGACAGAGAGTGTCAGAGATTGATAGAGAGTGTCAGAGAGTGTCAGCGTGTGATAGAGAGTGTCAGAGAGTGATAATGAGTGTCTGAGAGTGTCAGAGAGTGATAGAGTGTGTCAGACTGTGTCAGAGAGTGATAGAGAGTGTCAGAGAGTGATAGTGAGTCTCTGAGAGTGTCTGAGAGTGATAGAGAGTGTCAGAGAGTTTCAGAGTGTGATAGAGAGCGTCAGAGAGTGATAGTGATTGTCAGAGAGTGATTGTGAGTGTCAGAGAGTGATAGTGAGTGTCAGAGAGTGATAGAGAGTGTCAGTGAGTGTCAGAGAGTGATAGTGAGTGTCTGAGAGTGTCAGTGAGTGTCAGAGAGTGATAGAGAGTGATAGAGAGTGTCAGAGAGTGATAGAGAGTGTCAGAGAGTGTCAGAGAGTGTAAGACAGTGTCAGAGAGTGAAAGTGAGTGTCAGAGAGTGTCAGAGAGTGATAGAGAGTGTCAGAGAATATCAGAGAGTGATAGAGAGTGTCAGAGAGTGACAGTGAGCGTCTGAGAGTGTCAGAGAGTGATACAGAGTGAAAGAGAGGGTCAGAGAGTGTCAGAGAGTGTCAGAGAGTGTCAGAGAGAGATAGAGAGTGATAGAGAGTGTCATGGAGTGATAGTGAGTGTCAGAGAGTGATAGTGAGTGTCAGAGAGTGATAGTGAGTCTGAGAGTTTCAGAGAGTGTCCGAGAGTGTCGGAGAGTGATAGAGAGTGATAGAGAGTGTCAGAGAGCGATAGAGAGTGTCAGAGAGTGTCAGAGATTGTATGACAGTGTCAGAGAGTGATAGTGAGTGTCAGAGAGAGTCAGAGAGTGATAGTGAGTGTCTGAGAGTGTCAGAGCTTGTTGGAGAGTGATAGAGAGTGTCAGAGAGTGATAGAGAGTGTCAGAGAGTATCAGAGTTTGATAGTGAGTGTCTGAGATTGTCAGAGAGTGTCAGAGAGTGTCAGAGAGTGTCAGAGAGAGATAGAGAGTGTCAGAGAGTGTTAGAGAGTGTCAGAGAGAGATAGAGAGTGTCAGAGAGTGTTAGAGAGTGTCAGAGAGTGATAGTGAGTGTCTGAGAGTGTCAGAGAGTGATACAGAGTGAAAGAGAGTGTCAGAGTGTCAGAGAGAGATGGAGAGTGATAGAGAGTGATAGAGAGTGTCAGAGAGTGATAGAGAGTGATAGAGAGAGTCAGAGAGTGATAGTGAGTCTCTGAGTGTGTCTGAGAGTGTCAGAGTGTGTCAGAGAGTGATAGAGAGTGTCAGAGAGTGTCAGAGAGTGTCAGAGAGTGATAGAGAGTGATAGAGAGTGTCAGAGAGTGATAGTGAGTGTCAGAGAGTGATAGTGAGTATCTGAGATTGTCAGAGAGTGTCAGAGAGTGCTAGAGGGTGTCAGAGAGAGATAGTGAGTGTCAGAGAGTGAAAGTGAGTGTCTGAGAGTGTCAGACAGTGTCCGAGAGTGTCAGAGAGTGATAGAGAGGTTCAGAGAGTGATAGTGAGTCTCTGAGATTGTCAGAGAGTGATACAGAGTGATAGAGAGTGTCAGAGAGTGTCAGACAGTGTCAGAGAGTGACAGTGAGTGTCACAGAGTGTCAGAGAGTGATAGTGAGTGTCTGAGAGTGTCAGAGAGTGTCAGACAGTGTCAGAGAGTGATCGAGAGTGTCAGAGAGTGTCAGACAGTGTCAGAGAGTGACAGTGAGTGTCACAGAGTGTCAGAGAGTGATAGTGAGTGTCTGAGAGTGTCAGAGAGTGTCAGACAGTGTCAGAGAGTGATAGAGAGTGTCAGAGAGTGTCAGACAGTGTCAGAGAGTGACAGTGAGTGTCACAGAGTGTCAGAGAGTGATAGTGAGTGTCTGAGAGTGTCAGAGAGTGTCAGACAGTGTCAGAGAGTGATAGTGAGTGTCAGAGAGTGATAGTGAGTATCTGAGTTTGTCAGAGAGTGTCAGAGAGTGCTAGAGGGTGTCAGAGAGAGATAGTGAGTGTCAGAGAGTGAAAGTGAGTGTCTGAGAGTGTCAGACAGTGTCCGAGAGTGTCAGAGAGTGATAGAGAGGTTCAGAGAGTGATAGTGAGTCTCTGAGATTGTCAGAGAGTGATACAGAGTGATAGAGAGTGTCAGAGAGTGTCAGACAGTGTCAGAGAGTGACAGTGAGTGTCACAGAGTGTCAGAGAGTGATAGTGAGTGTCTGAGAGTGTCAGAGAGTGTCAGACAGTGTCAGAGAGTGATCGAGAGTGTCAGAGAGTGTCAGACAGTGTCAGAGAGTGACAGTGAGTGTCACAGAGTGTCAGAGAGTGATAGTGAGTGTCTGAGAGTGTCAGAGAGTGTCAGACAGTGTCAGAGAGTGATAGAGAGTGTCAGAGAGTGTCAGACAGTGTCAGAGAGTGACAGTGAGTGTCACAGAGTGTCAGAGAGTGATAGTGAGTGTCTGAGAGTGTCAGAGAGTGTCAGACAGTGTCAGAGAGTGATAGAGAGTGTCAGAGAGTGATAGTGAGTGACTGAGAGTTTCAGAGAGTGTCCGAGAGTGTCGGAGAGTGATAGAGAGTGATAGAGAGTGTCAGAGAGTGATAGTGAGTGTCTGAGAGTTTCAGAGAGTGTCCGAGAGTGTCGGAGAGTGATAGAGAGTGATAGAGAGTGTCAGAGAGTGATAGTGAGTGTCAGAGAATGATAGTGAGTGTCTGAGAGTTTCAGAGAGTGTCCGAGAGTGTCGGAGAGTGATAGAGAGTGATAGAGAGTGTCAGAGAGTGATATAGAGTGTCAGAGAGCGTCAGAGATTGTTTGACAGTGTCAGAGAGTGATAGTGAGTGTCAGAGAGTGTCAGAGAGTGATAGAGTGTGTCAAAGAGTGTCAGAGAGTGACAGAGAGTGTCAGAGAGTGATAGTGAGTCTCTGAGGGTGTCAGAGAGTGTCAGAGAGTGTCAGAGAGTGATAGAGAGTGATAGAGAGTGATAGAGAGTGTCAGAGAGTGATATAGAGTGTCAGAGAGCGTCAGAGATTGTTTGACAGTGTCAGAGAGTGATAGTGAGTGTCAGAGAGTGTCAGAGAGTGTCAGAGAGTGATAGAGTGTGTCAAAGAGTGTCAGAGAGTGACAGAGAGTGTCAGAGAGTGATAGTGAGTCTCTGAGGGTGTCAGAGAGTGTCAGAGAGTGTCAGAGAATGTCAGAGAGTGATAGTGAGAGTCTGAGAGTGTCAGAGCGTGTCAGAGAGTGAGAGAGAGTGTCAGAGTGTGATAGAGAGTGTCAGAGAGTATCAGAGACTGATAGTGTGTGTCTGAGATTGTCAGAGAGTGTCAGAGAGTGATAGAGAGTGTCAGAGAGTGTCAGAGAGTGACAGAGAGTGATAGAGAGTCTCAGAGAGTGATAGTGAGTCTCTGAGTGTGTCTGAGAGTGATAGAGAGTGGTAGAGAGAGTCAGAGAGTGATAGCGAGTGTCAGCGAGTGATAGTGATTGTCAGAGAGTGATAGTGAGTGTCTGAGATTGCCAGAGATTGTCAGAGAGTGATAGAGGGTGTCAGAGAGTGTCAGAGATTGATAGAGAGTGTCAGAGAGTGTCAGCGTGTGATAGAGAGTGTCAGAGAGTGATAATGAGTGTCTGAGAGTGTCAGAGAGTGATAGAGTGTGTCAGACTGTGTCAGAGAGTGATAGAGAGTGTCAGAGAGTGATAGTGAGTCTCTGAGAGTGTCTGAGAGTGATAGAGAGTGTCAGAGAGTTTCAGAGTGTGATAGAGAGCGTCAGAGAGTGATAGTGATTGTCAGAGAGTGATTGTGAGTGTCAGAGAGTGATAGTGAGTGTCAGAGAGTGATAGAGAGTGTCAGTGAGTGTCAGAGAGTGATAGTGAGTGTCTGAGAGTGTCAGTGAGTGTCAGAGAGTGATAGAGAGTGATAGAGAGTGTCAGAGAGTGATAGAGAGTGTCAGAGAGTGTCAGAGAGTGTAAGACAGTGTCAGAGAGTGAAAGTGAGTGTCAGAGAGTGTCAGAGAGTGATAGAGAGTGTCAGAGAATATCGGAGAGTGATAGAGAGTGTCAGAGAGTGACAGTGAGCGGTTGAGAGTGTCAGAGAGTGATACAGAGTGAAAGAGAGGGTCAGAGAGTGTCAGAGAGTGTCAGAGAGTGTCAGAGAGAGATAGAGAGTGATAGAGAGTGTCATGGAGTGATAGTGAGTGTCAGAGAGTGATAGTGAGTGTCAGAGAGTGATAGTGAGTCTGAGAGTTTCAGAGAGTGTCCGAGAGTGTCGGAGAGTGATAGAGAGTGATAGAGAGTGTCAGAGAGCGATAGAGAGTGTCAGAGAGTGTCAGAGATTGTATGACAGTGTCAGAGAGTGATAGTGAGTGTCAGAGAGAGTCAGAGAGTGATAGTGAGTGTCTGAGAGTGTCAGAGCTTGTTGGAGAGTGATAGAGAGTGTCAGAGAGTGATAGAGAGTGTCAGAGAGTATCAGAGTTTGATAGTGAGTGTCTGAGATTGTCAGAGAGTGTCAGAGAGTGTCAGAGAGTGTCAGAGAGAGATAGAGAGTGTCAGAGAGTGTTAGAGAGTGTCAGAGAGTGATAGTGAGTGTCTGAGAGTGTCAGAGAGTGATACAGAGTGAAAGAGAGTGTCAGAGTGTCAGAGAGAGATGGAGAGTGATAGAGAGTGATAGAGAGTGTCAGAGAGTGATAGAGAGTGATAGAGAGAGTCAGAGAGTGATAGTGAGTCTCTGAGTGTGTCTGAGAGTGTCAGAGTGTGTCAGAGAGTGATAGAGAGTGTCAGAGAGTGTCAGAGAGTGTCAGAGAGTGATAGAGAGTGATATAGAGTGTCAGAGAGTGATAGTGAGTGTCAGAGAGTGATAGTGAGTATCTGAGATTGTCAGAGAGTGTCAGAGAGTGCTAGAGGGTGTCAGAGAGAGATAGTGAGTGTCAGAGAGTGAAAGTGAGTGTCTGAGAGTGTCAGACAGTGTCCGAGAGTGTCAGAGAGTGATAGAGAGGTTCAGAGAGTGATAGTGAGTCTCTGAGATTGTCAGAGAGTGATACAGAGTGATAGAGAGTGTCAGAGAGTGTCAGACAGTGTCAGAGAGTGACAGTGAGTGTCACAGAGTGTCAGAGAGTGATAGTGAGTGTCTGAGAGTGTCAGAGAGTGTCAGACAGTGTCAGAGAGTGATCGAGAGTGTCAGAGAGTGTCAGACAGTGTCAGAGAGTGACAGTGAGTGTCACAGAGTGTCAGAGAGTGATAGTGAGTGTCTGAGAGTGTCAGAGAGTGTCAGACAGTGTCAGAGAGTGATAGAGAGTGTCAGAGAGTGTCAGACAGTGTCAGAGAGTGACAGTGAGTGTCACAGAGTGTCAGAGAGTGATAGTGAGTGTCTGAGAGTGTCAGAGAGTGTCAGACAGTGTCAGAGAGTGATAGAGAGTGTCAGAGAGTGATAGTGAGTGACTGAGAGTTTCAGAGAGTGTCCGAGAGTGTCGGAGAGTGATAGAGAGTGATAGAGAGTGTCAGAGAGTGATAGTGAGTGTCTGAGAGTTTCAGAGAGTGTCCGAGAGTGTCGGAGAGTGATAGAGAGTGATAGAGAGTGTCAGAGAGTGATAGTGAGTGTCAGAGAATGATAGTGAGTGTCTGAGAGTTTCAGAGAGTGTCCGAGAGTGTCGGAGAGTGATAGAGAGTGATAGAGAGTGTCAGAGAGTGATATAGAGTGTCAGAGAGCGTCAGAGATTGTTTGACAGTGTCAGAGAGTGATAGTGAGTGTCAGAGAGTGTCAGAGAGTGATAGAGTGTGTCAAAGAGTGTCAGAGAGTGACAGAGAGTGTCAGAGAGTGATAGTGAGTCTCTGAGGGTGTCAGAGAGTGTCAGAGAGTGTCAGAGAGTGATAGAGAGTGATAGAGAGTGATAGAGAGTGTCAGAGAGTGATATAGAGTGTCAGAGAGCGTCAGAGATTGTTTGACAGTGTCAGAGAGTGATAGTGAGTGTCAGAGAGTGTCAGAGAGTGTCAGAGAGTGATAGAGTGTGTCAAAGAGTGTCAGAGAGTGACAGAGAGTGTCAGAGAGTGATAGTGAGTCTCTGAGGGTGTCAGAGAGTGTCAGAGAGTGTCAGAGAATGTCAGAGAGTGATAGTGAGAGTCTGAGAGTGTCAGAGCGTGTCAGAGAGTGAGAGAGAGTGTCAGAGTGTGATAGAGAGTGTCAGAGAGTATCAGAGACTGATAGTGTGTGTCTGAGATTGTCAGAGAGTGTCAGAGAGTGATAGAGAGTGTCAGAGAGTGTCAGAGAGTGACAGAGAGTGATAGAGAGTCTCAGAGAGTGATAGTGAGTCTCTGAGTGTGTCTGAGAGTGATAGAGAGTGGTAGAGAGAGTCAGAGAGTGATAGCGAGTGTCAGCGAGTGATAGTGATTGTCAGAGAGTGATAGTGAGTGTCTGAGATTGCCAGAGATTGTCAGAGAGTGATAGAGGGTGTCAGAGAGTGTCAGAGAGTGATAGAGAATGTCAGAGAGTGATAGTGAGTGTCAGGGAGTGATAGTGAGTGTCTGAGATTGTCAGAGACTGTCAGAGAGTGTCAGAGAGTGATACTGAGTTTCAGAGAGTGTCAGAGAGTGTCAGAGAGTGTCAGAGAGTGATATAGGGTGTCAGAGAGTGTCAGAGAGTGATAGTGAGTGTCTGAGAGTGTCAGAGAGAGTCGGAGAGTGTCAGAGAGTGATAGAGTGTCAGAGAGTGTCAGAGAGTGACAGAGAGTGTCTGAGAGAGTCAGAGAGTGTCCGATATTGTCAGAGAGTGATAGAGAATTTCAGAGAGTGTCAGAGAGTTTCAGACAGTGTCAGAGAGTGATAGTGAGTGTCAGAGAATGTCAGAGAGTGATAGTGAGAGTCTGAGAGTGTCAGAGAGTGTCAGAGTGATAGTGAGTGCCAGAGAGTGTCAGACAGTGTCAGAGAGTGTCAGAGAGTGTCCGATAGTGTCAGAGAGTGATAGAGAATGCCAGACAGTGTCAGAGAGGTTCAGACAGTGTAAGAGAGTGATAGTGAGTGTCAGAGAATGTCAGAGAGTGATAGTGAGAGTCTGAGAGTGTCAGAGAGTGTCAGAGTGATAGTGAGTGCCAGAGAGTGTCAGACAGTGTCAGAGAGTGATAGTGAGTGTCAGAGAGTGTCAGAGAGTGATAGTGAGTGCCTGAGAGTGTCAGAGTGTGTCAGACAGTGTCAGAGAGTGATAGAGTGTGTCAGAGAGTCATAGTGAGTATCTGAGAGTGTCTGAGAGTGTCAGAGAGTGTCAGAGAGTGTCAGAGAGTGATGGAGAGTGCTAGAGAGTGTCACAGAGTGTCAGAGAGTGTCAAAGAGTGACAGAGAGTGTCAGAGAGTGATAGTGAGTCTCTGAGTGTGTCAGAGAGTGTCAGAGATTGATAGAGAGTGTCAGAGAGTGTCAGCGTGTGATAGAGAGTGTCAGAGAGCGATAGAGAGTGTCAGAGAGTGTCAGAGATTGTATGACAGTGTCAGAGAGTGATAGTGAGTGTCAGAGAGAGTCAGAGAGTGATAGTGAGTGTCTGAGAGTGTCAGAGCTTGTTGGAGAGTGATAGAGAGTGTCAGAGAGTGGTAGAGAGTGTCAGAGAGTATCAGAGTTTGATAGTGAGTGTCTGAGATTGTCAGAGAGTGTCAGAGAGTGTCAGAGAGTGTCAGAGAGAGATAGAGAGTGTCAGAGAGTGTTAGAGAGTGTCAGAGAGTGATAGTGAGTGTCTGAGAGTGTCAGAGAGTGATACAGAGTGAAAGAGAGTGTCAGAGTGTCAGAGAGAGATGGAGAGTGATAGAGAGTGATAGAGAGTGTCAGAGAGTGATAGAGAGTGATAGAGAGAGTCAGAGAGTGATAGTGAGTCTCTGAGTGTGTCTGAGAGTGTCAGAGTGTGTCAGAGAGTGATAGAGAGTGTCAGAGAGTGTCAGAGAGTGTCAGAGAGTGATAGAGAGTGATATAGAGTGTCAGAGAGTGATAGTGAGTGTCAGAGAGTGATAGTGAGTATCTGAGATTGTCAGAGAGTGTCAGAGAGTGCTAGAGGGTGTCAGAGAGAGATAGTGAGTGTCAGAGAGTGAAAGTGAGTGTCTGAGAGTGTCAGACAGTGTCCGAGAGTGTCAGAGAGTGATAGAGAGGTTCAGAGAGTGATAGTGAGTCTCTGAGATTGTCAGAGAGTGATACAGAGTGATAGAGAGTGTCAGAGAGTGTCAGACAGTGTCAGAGAGTGACAGTGAGTGTCACAGAGTGTCAGAGAGTGATAGTGAGTGTCTGAGAGTGTCAGAGAGTGTCAGACAGTGTCAGAGAGTGATCGAGAGTGTCAGAGAGTGTCAGACAGTGTCAGAGAGTGACAGTGAGTGTCACAGAGTGTCAGAGAGTGATAGTGAGTGTCTGAGAGTGTCAGAGAGTGTCAGACAGTGTCAGAGAGTGATAGAGAGTGTCAGAGAGTGTCAGACAGTGTCAGAGAGTGACAGTGAGTGTCACAGAGTGTCAGAGAGTGATAGTGAGTGTCTGAGAGTGTCAGAGAGTGTCAGACAGTGTCAGAGAGTGATAGAGAGTGTCAGAGAGTGATAGTGAGTGACTGAGAGTTTCAGAGAGTGTCCGAGAGTGTCGGAGAGTGATAGAGAGTGATAGAGAGTGTCAGAGAGTGATAGTGAGTGTCTGAGAGTTTCAGAGAGTGTCCGAGAGTGTCGGAGAGTGATAGAGAGTGATAGAGAGTGTCAGAGAGTGATAGTGAGTGTCAGAGAATGATAGTGAGTGTCTGAGAGTTTCAGAGAGTGTCCGAGAGTGTCGGAGAGTGATAGAGAGTGATAGAGAGTGCCAGAGAGTGATATAGAGTGTCAGAGAGCGTCAGAGATTGTTTGACAGTGTCAGAGAGTGATAGTGAGTGTCAGAGAGTGTCAGAGAGTGATAGAGTGTGTCAAAGAGTGTCAGAGAGTGACAGAGAGTGTCAGAGAGTGATAGTGAGTCTCTGAGGGTGTCAGAGAGTGTCAGAGAGTGTCAGAGAGTGATAGAGAGTGATAGAGAGTGATAGAGAGTGTCAGAGAGTGATATAGAGTGTCAGAGAGCGTCAGAGATTGTTTGACAGTGTCAGAGAGTGATAGTGAGTGTCAGAGAGTGTCAGAGAGTGTCAGAGAGTGATAGAGTGTGTCAAAGAGTGTCAGAGAGTGACAGAGAGTGTCAGAGAGTGATAGTGAGTCTCTGAGGGTGTCAGAGAGTGTCAGAGAGTGTCAGAGAATGTCAGAGAGTGATAGTGAGAGTCTGAGAGTGTCAGAGCGTGTCAGAGAGTGAGAGAGAGTGTCAGAGTGTGATAGAGAGTGTCAGAGAGTATCAGAGACTGATAGTGTGTGTCTGAGATTGTCAGAGAGTGTCAGAGAGTGATAGAGAGTGTCAGAGAGTGTCAGAGAGTGACAGAGAGTGATAGAGAGTCTCAGAGAGTGATAGTGAGTCTCTGAGTGTGTCTGAGAGTGATAGAGAGTGGTAGAGAGAGTCAGAGAGTGATAGCGAGTGTCAGCGAGTGATAGTGATTGTCAGAGAGTGATAGTGAGTGTCTGAGATTGCCAGAGATTGTCAGAGAGTGATAGAGGGTGTCAGAGAGTGTCAGAGAGTGATAGAGAATGTCAGAGAGTGATAGTGAGTGTCAGGGAGTGATAGTGAGTGTCTGAGATTGTCAGAGACTGTCAGAGAGTGTCAGAGAGTGATACTGAGTTTCAGAGAGTGTCAGAGAGTGTCAGAGAGTGTCAGAGAGTGATATAGGGTGTCAGAGAGTGTCAGAGAGTGATAGTGAGTGTCTGAGAGTGTCAGAGAGAGTCGGAGAGTGTCAGAGAGTGATAGAGTGTCAGAGAGTGTCAGAGAGTGACAGAGAGTGTCTGAGAGAGTCAGAGAGTGTCCGATATTGTCAGAGAGTGATAGAGAATTTCAGAGAGTGTCAGAGAGTTTCAGACAGTGTCAGAGAGTGATAGTGAGTGTCAGAGAATGTCAGAGAGTGATAGTGAGAGTCTGAGAGTGTCAGAGAGTGTCAGAGTGATAGTGAGTGCCAGAGAGTGTCAGACAGTGTCAGAGAGTGTCAGAGAGTGTCCGATAGTGTCAGAGAGTGATAGAGAATGCCAGAGAGTGTCAGAGAGGTTCAGACAGTGTAAGAGAGTGATAGTGAGTGTCAGAGAATGTCAGAGAGTGATAGTGAGAGTCTGAGAGTGTCAGAGAGTGTCAGAGTGATAGTGAGTGCCAGAGAGTGTCAGACAGTGTCAGAGAGTGATAGTGAGTGTCAGAGAGTGTCAGAGAGTGATAGTGAGTGCCTGAGAGTGTCAGAGTGTGTCAGACAGTGTCAGAGAGTGATAGAGTGTGTCAGAGAGTCATAGTGAGTATCTGAGAGTGTCTGAGAGTGTCAGAGAGTGTCAGAGAGTGATGGAGAGTGCTAGAGAGTGTCACAGAGTGTCAGAGAGTGTCAAAGAGTGACAGAGAGTGTCAGAGAGTGATAGTGAGTCTCTGAGTGTGTCAGAGAGTGTCAGAGATTGATAGAGAGTGTCAGAGAGTGTCAGCGTGTGATAGAGAGAGTCAGAGAGTGATAGTGAGTGTCTGAGAGTGTCAGAGAGTGATAGAGTGTGTCAGACTGTGTCAGAGAGTGATAGAGAGTGTCAGAGAGTGATAGTGAGTCTCTGAGAGTGTCTGAGAGTGATAGAGAGTTTCAGAGAGTTTCAGAGTGTGATAGAGAGCGTCAGAGAGTGATAGTGAGTGTCAGAGAGTGATTGTGAGTCTCAGAGAGTGATAGTGAGTGTCAGAGAGTGATAGAGAGTGTCAGTGAGTGTCAGAGAGTGATAGTGAGTGTCTGAGAGTGTCAGTGAGTGTCAGAGAGTGATAGAGAGTGATAGAGAGTGTCAGAGAGTGATAGAGAGTGTCAGAGAGTGTCAGAGAGTGTAAGACAGTGTCAGAGAGTGAAAGTGAGTGTCAGAGAGTGTCAGAGAGTGATAGAGAGTGTCAGAGAATATCAGAGAGTGATAGAGAGTGTCAGAGAGTGACAGTGAGCGTCTGAGAGTGTCAGAGAGTGATACAGAGTGAAAGAGAGGGTCAGAGAGTGATAGTGAGTGTCAGAGAATGATAGTGAGTGTCTGAGAGTTTCAGAGAGTGTCCGAGAGTGTCGGAGAGTGATAGAGAGTGATAGAGAGTGCCAGAGAGTGATAGAGAGTGTCAGAGAGTGTCAGAGAGTGTAAGACAGTGTCAGAGAGTGAAAGTGAGTGTCAGAGAGTGTCAGAGAGTGATAGAGAGTGATAGAGAGTGTCAGAGAGTGATAGTGAGTGTCTGAGAGTTTCAGAGAGTGTCCGAGAGTGTCGGAGAGTGATAGAGAGTGATAGAGAGTGTCAGAGAGTGATAGTGAGTGTCAGAGAATGATAGTGAGTGTCTGAGAGTTTCAGAGAGTGTCCGAGAGTGTCGGAGAGTGATAGAGAGTGATAGAGAGTGCCAGAGAGTGATATAGAGTGTCAGAGAGCGTCAGAGATTGTTTGACAGTGTCAGAGAGTGATAGTGAGTGTCAGAGAGTGTCAGAGAGTGATAGAGTGTGTCAAAGAGTGTCAGAGAGTGACAGAGAGTGTCAGAGAGTGATAGTGAGTCTCTGAGGGTGTCAGAGAGTGTCAGAGAGTGTCAGAGAGTGATAGAGAGTGATAGAGAGTGATAGAGAGTGTCAGAGAGTGATATAGAGTGTCAGAGAGCGTCAGAGATTGTTTGACAGTGTCAGAGAGTGATAGTGAGTGTCAGAGAGTGTCAGAGAGTGTCAGAGAGTGATAGAGTGTGTCAAAGAGTGTCAGAGAGTGACAGAGAGTGTCAGAGAGTGATAGTGAGTCTCTGAGGGTGTCAGAGAGTGTCAGAGAGTGTCAGAGAATGTCAGAGAGTGATAGTGAGAGTCTGAGAGTGTCAGAGCGTGTCAGAGAGTGAGAGAGAGTGTCAGAGTGTGATAGAGAGTGTCAGAGAGTATCAGAGACTGATAGTGTGTGTCTGAGATTGTCAGAGAGTGTCAGAGAGTGATAGAGAGTGTCAGAGAGTGTCAGAGAGTGACAGAGAGTGATAGAGAGTCTCAGAGAGTGATAGTGAGTCTCTGAGTGTGTCTGAGAGTGATAGAGAGTGGTAGAGAGAGTCAGAGAGTGATAGCGAGTGTCAGCGAGTGATAGTGATTGTCAGAGAGTGATAGTGAGTGTCTGAGATTGCCAGAGATTGTCAGAGAGTGATAGAGGGTGTCAGAGAGTGTCAGAGAGTGATAGAGAATGTCAGAGAGTGATAGTGAGTGTCAGGGAGTGATAGTGAGTGTCTGAGATTGTCAGAGACTGTCAGAGAGTGTCAGAGAGTGATACTGAGTTTCAGAGAGTGTCAGAGAGTGTCAGAGAGTGTCAGAGAGTGATATAGGGTGTCAGAGAGTGTCAGAGAGTGATAGTGAGTGTCTGAGAGTGTCAGAGAGAGTCGGAGAGTGTCAGAGAGTGATAGAGTGTCAGAGAGTGTCAGAGAGTGACAGAGAGTGTCTGAGAGAGTCAGAGAGTGTCCGATATTGTCAGAGAGTGATAGAGAATTTCAGAGAGTGTCAGAGAGTTTCAGACAGTGTCAGAGAGTGATAGTGAGTGTCAGAGAATGTCAGAGAGTGATAGTGAGAGTCTGAGAGTGTCAGAGAGCGTCAGAGTGATAGTGAGTGCCAGAGAGTGTCAGACAGTGTCAGAGAGTGTCAGAGAGTGTCCGATAGTGTCAGAGAGTGATAGAGAATGCCAGAGAGTGTCAGAGAGGTTCAGACAGTGTAAGAGAGTGATAGTGAGTGTCAGAGAATGTCAGAGAGTGATAGTGAGAGTCTGAGAGTGTCAGAGAGTGTCAGAGTGATAGTGAGTGCCAGAGAGTGTCAGACAGTGTCAGAGAGTGATAGTGAGTGTCAGAGAGTGTCAGAGAGTGATAGTGAGTGCCTGAGAGTGTCAGAGTGTGTCAGACAGTGTCAGAGAGTGATAGAGTGTGTCAGAGAGTCATAGTGAGTATCTGAGAGTGTCTGAGAGTGTCAGAGAGTGTCAGAGAGTGATGGAGAGTGCTAGAGAGTGTCACAGAGTGTCAGAGAGTGTCAAAGAGTGACAGAGAGTGTCAGAGAGTGATAGTGAGTCTCTGAGTGTGTCAGAGAGTGTCAGAGATTGATAGAGAGTGTCAGAGAGTGTCAGCGTGTGATAGAGAGAGTCAGAGAGTGATAGTGAGTGTCTGAGAGTGTCAGAGAGTGATAGAGTGTGTCAGACTGTGTCAGAGAGTGATAGAGAGTGTCAGAGAGTGATAGTGAGTCTCTGAGAGTGTCTGAGAGTGATAGAGAGTTTCAGAGAGTTTCAGAGTGTGATAGAGAGCGTCAGAGAGTGATAGTGAGTGTCAGAGAGTGATTGTGAGTCTCAGAGAGTGATAGTGAGTGTCAGAGAGTGATAGAGAGTGTCAGTGAGTGTCAGAGAGTGATAGTGAGTGTCTGAGAGTGTCAGTGAGTGTCAGAGAGTGATAGAGAGTGATAGAGAGTGTCAGAGAGTGATAGAGAGTGTCAGAGAGTGTCAGAGAGTGTAAGACAGTGTCAGAGAGTGAAAGTGAGTGTCAGAGAGTGTCAGAGAGTGATAGAGAGTGTCAGAGAATATCAGAGAGTGATAGAGAGTGTCAGAGAGTGACAGTGAGCGTCTGAGAGTGTCAGAGAGTGATACAGAGTGAAAGAGAGGGTCAGAGAGTGTCAGAGAGTGTCAGAGAGTGTCAGAGAGAGATAGAGAGTGATAGAGAGTGTCAGGGAGTGATAGTGAGTGTCAGAGAGTGATAGTGAGTGTCAGAGAGTGATAGTGAGTCTGAGAGTTTCAGAGAGTGTCCGAGAGTGTCGGAGAGTGATAGAGAGTGATAGAGAGTGTCAGAGAGCGATAGAGAGTGTCAGAGAGTGTCAGAGATTGTATGACAGTGTCAGAGAGTGATAGTGAGTGTCAGAGAGAGTCAGAGAGTGATAGTGAGTGTCTGAGAGTGTCAGAGCGTGTTGGAGAGTGATAGAGAGTGTCAGAGAGTGATAGAGAGTGTCAGAGAGTATCAGAGTTTGATAGTGAGTGTCTGAGATTGTCAGAGAGTGTCAGAGAGTGTCAGAGAGAGATAGAGAGTGTCAGAGAGTGTTAGAGAGTGTCAGAGAGAGATAGAGAGTGTCAGAGAGTGTTAGAGAGTGTCAGAGAGTGATAGTGAGTGTCTGAGAGTGTCAGAGAGTGATACAGAGTGAAAGAGAGTGTCAGAGTGTCAGAGAGAGATGGAGAGTGATAGAGAGTGATAGAGAGTGTCAGAGAGTGATAGAGAGAGATATAAAGTGTCAGAGAGTGATAGAGAGTGATACAGAGAGTCAGAGAGTGATAGTGAGTCTCTGAGTGTGTCTGAGAGTGTCAGAGTGTGTCAGAGAGTGATAGAGAGTGTCAGAGAGTGTCAGAGAGTGTCAGAGAGTGATAGAGAGTGATAGAGAGTGTCAGAGAGTGATAGTGAGTGTCAGAGAGTGATAGTGAGTATCTGAGATTGTCAGAGAGTGTCAGAGAGTGCTAGAGGGTGTCAGAGAGAGATAGTGAGTGTCAGAGAGTGAAAGTGAGTGTCTGAGAGTGTCAGACAGTGTCCGAGAGTGTCAGAGAGTGATAGAGAGGTTCAGAGAGTGATAGTGAGTCTCTGAGATTGTCAGAGAGTGATACAGAGTGATAGAGAGTGTCAGAGAGTGTCAGACAGTGTCAGAGAGTGACAGTGAGTGTCACAGAGTGTCAGAGAGTGATAGTGAGTGTCTGAGAGTGTCAGAGAGTGTCAGACAGTGTCAGAGAGTGATCGAGAGTGTCAGAGAGTGTCAGACAGTGTCAGAGAGTGACAGTGAGTGTCACAGAGTGTCAGAGAGTGATAGTGAGTGTCTGAGAGTGTCAGAGAGTGTCAGACAGTGTCAGAGAGTGATAGAGAGTGTCAGAGAGTGTCAGACAGTGTCAGAGAGTGACAGTGAGTGTCACAGAGTGTCAGAGAGTGATAGTGAGTGTCTGAGAGTGTCAGAGAGTGTCAGACAGTGTCAGAGAGTGATAGAGAGTGTCAGAGAGTGATAGTGAGTGACTGAGAGTTTCAGAGAGTGTCCGAGAGTGTCGGAGAGTGATAGAGAGTGATAGAGAGTGTCAGAGAGTGATAGTGAGTGTCTGAGAGTTTCAGAGAGTGTCCGAGAGTGTCGGAGAGTGATAGAGAGTGATAGAGAGTGTCAGAGAGTGATAGTGAGTGTCAGAGAATGATAGTGAGTGTCTGAGAGTTTCAGAGAGTGTCCGAGAGTGTCGGAGAGTGATAGAGAGTGATAGAGAGTGTCAGAGAGTGATATAGAGTGTCAGAGAGCGTCAGAGATTGTTTGACAGTGTCAGAGAGTGATAGTGAGTGTCAGAGAGTGTCAGAGAGTGATAAAGTGTGTCAAAGAGTGTCAGAGAGTGACAGAGAGTGTCAGAGAGTGATAGTGAGTCTCTGAGGGTGTCAGAGAGTGTCAGAGAGTGTCAGAGAGTGTCAGAGAGTGATAGAGAGTGATAGAGAGTGTCAGAGAGAGTCAGAGTCTGATGGAGAGTGTCAGAGAGTGACAGTGAGTGTCTGAGAGTGTCAGAGAGTGATGGAGTGTGTCAGACTGTGTCAGAGAGTGATAGAGAGTGTCAGAGAGTGATAGTGAGTCTCTGAGTGTGTATCAGATGGATAGAGAGTGATCGAGAGTGACAGAGAGTGTCAGAGAGTGATAGTGAGTGTCAGATAGTGATAGTGTGTGTCAGAGAGAGATAGTGAGTGTCTGAGAGTGTCAGAGAGTGTCCGAGAGTGTCAGAGAGTGATAGAGAGTGATAGAGAGTGTCAGAGAGTGATAGAGAGTGTCAGAGAGTGTCAGAGAGTGTATGACAGTGTCAGAGAGTGATAGTGAGTGTCTGAGAGTGTCAGAGTGTGTCAGAGAGTGAGAGAGAGTGTCAGAGAGTCATAGAGAGTGTCAGAGAGTATCAGAGAGTGATAGTGTGTGTCTGAGATTGTCAGAGAGTGTCAGAGAGTGATAGAGAGTGTCAGAGAGTGATAGAGAGTGTCAGAGAGTGTCAGAGAGTGTCAGAGAGTGACAGAGAGTGATAGAGAGTCTCAGAGAGTGATAGTGAGGCTCTGAGTGTGTCTGAGAGTGATAAAGAGTGGTAGAGAGTGTCAGAGAGTGATAGCGAGTGTCAGAGAGTGATAGTGATTGTCAGAGAGTGATAGTGAGTGTCTGAGATTGCCAGAGATTGTCAGAGAGTGATAGAGGGTGTCAGAGTGTGTCAGAGAGTGATAGAGAGTGTCAGAGAGTTTCAGAGAGTGTCAGAGCGTGATAGAGAGTGTCAGAGAGTGTTAGAGAGTGACAGAGATTGTCAGAGAGTGATAGTGAGTCTCTGAGTGTGTCAGAGAGTGTCAGAGAGTGATAGAGAGTGTCAGAGAGTGTCAGAGAGTGTCAGCTTGTGATAGAGAGTGTCAGAGAGTGATAGTGAGTGTCTGAGAGTGTCAGAGAGTGGTAGAGTATGTCAGACTGTGTCAGAGAGTGATAGAGCGTGTCAGAGAGTGATAGTGAGTCTCTGAGAGTGTCTGAGAGTGATAGAGAGTGTCAGAGAGTTTCAGAGTGTGATAGAGAGCGTCAGAGAGTGATAGTGAGTGTCAGAGAGTGATTGTGAGTGTCAGAGAGTGATAGTGAGTGTCTGAGAGTGTCAGTGAGTGTCAGAGAGTGATAGAGAGTGTCAGAGAGTGATAGAGAGTGATAGAGAGTGTCAGAGAGTGATAGAGAGCGTCAGAGAGTGATAGTGAGTGTCAGAGAGAGATAGTGAGTGTCTGAGAGTGTCAGTGAGTGTCAGAGAGTGATAGAGAGTGATAGAGAGTGTCAGAGATTGATAGAGAGTGTCAGAGAGTGTCAGAGAGTGTAAGAGAGTATCAGAGAGTGAAAGTGAGTGTCAGAGAGTGTCAGAGAGTGATAGAGAGTGTCAGAGAATATCAGAGAGTGATAGAGAGTGTCAGAGAGTGATAGTGAGTGTCTGAGAGTGTCAGTGAGTGTCAGAGAGTGATAGAGAGTGATAGAGAGTGTCAGAGATTGATAGAGAGTGTCAGAGAGTGTCAGAGAGTGTAAGAGAGTATCAGAGAGTGAAAGTGAGTGTCAGAGAGTGTCAGAGAGTGATAGAGAGTGTCAGAGAATATCAGAGAGTGATAGAGAGTGTCAGAGAGTGTCAGAGAGTGTCAGAGAGTGTAAGAGAGTATCAGAGAGTGAAAGAGAGGGTCAGAGAGTGTCAGAGAGTGTCAGAGAGAGATGGAGAGTGATAGAGAGTGTCAGAGAGTGATAGTGATTGTCAGAGAGTGATAGTGAGTGTCAGAGAGTTGTAGTGAGTCTCTGAGAGTTTCAGAGAGTGTCCGAGAGTGTCGGAGAGTGGTAGAGAGTGATAGAGAGTGTCAGAGAGCGATAGAGAGTGTCAGAGAGTGTCAGAGATTGTATGACAGTGTCAGAGAGTGATAATGAGTGTCAGAGAGAGTCAGAGAGTGATAGTGAGTGTCTGAGAGTGTCAGAGCGTGTTGGAGTGTGATAGAGAGTGTCAGAGAGTGATAGAGAGTGTCAGAGAGTATCAGAGTTTGATAGTGAGTGTCTGAGATTGTCAGAGAGTGACAGAGAGTGTCAGAGAGTGTCAGAGAGAGATCGAGAGTGTCAGAGAGTGTTAGAGAGTGTCAGAGAGTGATAGTGAGTGTATGAGAGAGTCAGAGAGCGTTACAGAGAGAAAGAGAGTGTCAGAGAGGGTCAGAGAGAGATACAGAGTGATAGAGAGTGATAGACAGTGATAGAGAGTGTCAGAGAGTGATAGAGAGAGATAGAGAGTGTCAGAGAGTGATAGAGAGTGATAGAGAGTGTCAGAGAGTGATAGTGAGTCTCTGAGTGTGTCTGAGAGTGTCAGAGTGTGTCAGAGTGTGTCAGAGAGTGATAGAGAGTGTCAGAGAGTGATAGAGAGTGTCAGAGAGTGATAGTGAGTGTCAGAGAGTGATAGTGAGCGTCTGAGAGTGTCAGAGAGTGTCAGAGAGTGTCAGAGCGTGATAGAGAGTGTCAGAGAGTGTCAGAGAGTGACAGAGATTGTCAGAGAGTGATAGTGAGTCTCTGAGTGTGTCAGAGAGTGTCAGAGAGTGATAGAGAGTGTCAGAGAGTGTCAGAGAGTGTCAGCGTGTGATAGAGAGTGTCAGAGAGTGATAGTGAGTGTCTGAGAGTGTCAGAGAGTGATAGAGTGTGTCAGACTGTGTCAGAGAGTGATAGAGAGTGTCAGAGAGTGATAGTGAGTCTCTGAGAGTGTCTGAGAGTGATAGAGAGTGTCAGAGAGTGACAGTGAGTGTCAGAGAGTGATTGTAAGTGTCAGAGAGTGATAGTGAGTGTCTGAGAGTGTCAGTGAGTGTCAGAGAGTGATAGAGTGTGTCAGAGAGTGATAGAGAGCGTCAGAGAGTGATAGTGAGTGTCAGTGAGTGTCAGAGAGTGATAGAGAGTGATAGAGAGTGTCAGAGAGTGATAGAGAGTGTCAGAGAGTGTCAGAGAGTGTAAGACAGTGTCAGAGAGTGAAAGTGAGTGTCAGAGAGTGTCAGAGAGTGATAGAGAGTGTCAGAGAATATCAGAGAGTGATAGAGAGTGTCAGAGAGTGATAGTGAGTGTCTGAGAGTGTCAGAGAGTGATACAGAGTGAAAGAGAGGGTCAGAGAGTGTCCGAGAGTGTCAGAGAGAGATAGAGAGTGATAGAGAGTGTCAGAGAGTGATAGTGATTGTCAGAGAGTGATAGTGAGTGTCAGAGAGTGATAGTGAGTCTCTGAGAGTTTCAGAGAGTGTCCGAGAGTGTCGGAGAGTGGTAGAGAGTGATAGAGAGTGTCAGAGAGCGATAGAGAGTGTCAGAGAGTGTCAGAGATTGGATGACAGTGTCAGAGAGTGATAGTGAGTGTCAGAGAGAGTCAGAGAGTGATAGTGAGTGTCTGAGAGTGTCAGAGCGTGTTAGAGAGTGATAGAGAGTGTCAGAGAGTGATAGAGAGTGTCAGAGAGTATCAGAGTTTGATAGTGAGTGTCTGAGATTGTCAGAGAGTGTCAGAGAGTGTCAGAGAGAGATAGAGAGTGTCAGAGAGTGTTAGAGAGTGTCAGAGAGTGATAGTGAGTGTCTGAGAGTGTCAGAGAGTGATACAGAGTGAAAGAGAGTGTCAGAGAGTGTAAGACAGTGTCAGAGAGTGAAAGTGAGTATCAGAGAGTTTCAGAGAGTGATAGAGAGTGTCAGAGAATATCAGAGAGTGATAGAGAGTGTCAGAGAGTGATAGTGAGTGTCTGAGAGTGTCAGAGAGTGATCCAGAGTGAAAGAGAGGGTCAGAGAGTGTCAGAGAGTGTCAGAGAGAGATAGAGAGTGATAGAGAGTGTCAGAGAGTGATAGTGATTGTCAGAGAGTGATAGTGAGTGTCAGAGAGTGATAGTGAGTCTCTGAGAGTTTCAGAGAGTGTCCGAGAGTGTCGGAGAGTGGTAGAGAGTGATAGAGAGTGTCAGAGAGCGATAGAGAGTGTCAGAGAGTGTCAGAGATTGTATGACAGTGTCAGAGAGTGATAATGAGTGTCAGAGAGAGTCAGAGAGTGATAGTGAGTGTCTGAGAGTGTCAGAGCGTGTTAGAGAGTGATAGAGAGTGTCAGAGAGTGATAGAGAGTGTCAGAGAGTATCAGAGTTTGATAGTGAGTGTCTGAGATTGTCAGAGAGTGTCAGAGAGTGTCAGAGAGAGATAGAGAGTGTCAGAGAGTGTTAGAGAGTGTCAGAGAGTGATAGTGAGTGTCTGAGAGTGTCAGAGAGTGATACAGAGAGAAAGAGAGTGTCAGAGAGTGTCAGAGAGTGATAGTGAGTGTCTGAGAGTGTCAGAGAGTGATACAGAGTGAAAGAGAGTGTCAGAGAGTGTAAGACAGTGTCAGAGAGTGAATGTGAGTATCAGAGAGTTTCAGAGAGTGATAGAGAGTGTCAGAGAATATCAGAGAGTGATAGAGAGTGTCAGAGAGTGATAGTGAGTGTCTGAGAGTGTCAGAGAGTGATCCAGAGTGAAAGAGAGGGTCAGAGAGTGTCAGAGAGTGTCAGAGAGAGATAGAGAGTGATAGAGAGTGTCAGAGAGTGATAGTGATTGTCAGAGAGTGATAGTGAGTGTCAGAGAGTGATAGTGAGTCTCTGAGAGTTTCAGAGAGTGTCCGAGAGTGTCGGAGAGTGGTAGAGAGTGATAGAGAGTGTCAGAGAGCGATAGAGAGTGTCAGAGAGTGTCAGAGATTGTATGACAGTGTCAGAGAGTGATAATGAGTGTCAGAGAGAGTCAGAGAGTGATAGTGAGTGTCTGAGAGTGTCAGAGCGTGTTAGAGAGTGATAGAGAGTGTCAGAGAGTGATAGAGAGTGTCAGAGAGTATCAGAGTTTGATAGTGAGTGTCTGAGATTGTCAGAGAGTGTCAGAGAGTGTCAGAGAGAGTTAGAGAGTGTCAGAGAGTGTTAGAGAGTGTCAGAGAGTGATAGTGAGTGTCTGAGAGTGTCAGAGAGGGATACAGAGAGAAAGAGAGTGTCAGAGAGTGTCAGAGAGAGATAGAGAGTGATAGAGAGTGATAGAGAGTGATAGAGAGTGATAGAGAGTGTCAGAGAGTGATAGAGAGAGATATAGAGTGTCAGAGAGTGATAGAGAGTGATAGAGAGTGTCAGAGAGTGATAGTGAGTCTCTGAGTGTGTCTGAGAGTGTCAGAGTGTGTCAGAGTGTGTCAGAGAGTGATAGAGAGTGTCAGAGAGTGATAGAGAGCGTCAGAGAGTGATAGTGAGTGTCAGAGAGTGATTGTGAGCGTCTGAGAGTGTCAGAGAGTGTCAGAGTGTGATAGAGAGCGTCAGAGAGTGTCAGAGAGTGACAGAGATTGTCAGCGTGTGATAGAGAGTGTCAGAGAGTGATACTGCGTCTCTGAGTGTGTCAGAGAGTGTCAGAGAGTGATAGTGAGTGTCTGAGAGTGTCAGAGAGTGATAGAGTGTGTCAGACTGTGTCAGAGAGTGATAGAGCGTGTCAGAGAGTGATAGTGAGTGTCAGAGAGTGATAGTGAGTGTCAGAGAGTGATTGTGAGTGTCAGAGAGTGATAGTGAGTGTCAGAGAGTGATTGTGAGTGTCAGAGAGTGATTGTGAGTGTCAGAGAGTGATAGTGAGTGTCTGATAGTGTCAGTGAGTGTCAGAGAGTGATAGAGAGTGATAGAGAGTGTCAGAGAGTGATAGAGAGTGATAGAGTGTGTCAGAGAGTGATAGAGAGCGTCAGAGAGTGATAGTGAGTGTCAGAGAGTGATAGTGAGTGTCTGAGAGTGTCAGTGAGTGTCAGAGAGTGATAGAGAGTGATAGAGAGTGTCAGAGAGTGATAGAGAGTGTCAGAGAGTGTCAGAGAGTGTAAGACAGTGTCAGAGAGTGAAAGTGAGTGTCAGAGGGTGTCAGAGAGTGATAGAGAGTGTCAGAGAATATCAGAGAGTGATAGAGAGTGTCAGAGAGTGATAGTGAGTGTCTGAGTGTGTCAGAGAGTGATACAGAGTGAAAGAGAGGGTCAGAGAGTGTCAGAGAGTGTCAGAGAGAGATAGAGAGTGATAGAGAGTGTCAGTGAGTGATAGTGATTGTCAGAGAGTGATAGTGAGGGTCAGAGAGTGATAGTGAGTCTCTGAGATTTTCAGAGAGTGTCCGAGAGTGTCGGAGAGTGGTAGAGAGTGATAGAGAGTGTCAGAGAGCGATAGAGAGTGTCAGAGAGTGTCAGAGATTGTATGACAGTGTCACAGAGTGATAGTGAGTGTCAGAGAGCGTCAGAGAGTGATAGTGAGTGTCTGAGAGTGTCAGAGCGTGTTAGAGAGTGATAGAGAGTGTCAGAGAGTGATAGAGAGTGTCAGAGAGTATCAGAGTTTGATAGTGAGTGTCTGAGATTGTCAGAGAGTGTCAGAGAGTGTCAGAGAGAGATAGAGAGTGTCAGAGAGTGTTAGAGAGTGTCAGAGAGTGATAGTGAGTGTCTGAGAGTGTCAGAGAGTGATACAGAGTGAAAGAGAGTGTCAGAGAGTGTCAGAGAGAGATAGAGAGTGATAGAGTGATAGAGAGTGATAGAGAGTGTCAGAGAGTGATAGAGAGTGTCAGAGAGTGATAGAGAGTGATAGAGAGTGTCAGAGAGTGATAGTGAGTCTCTGAGTGTGTCTGAGAGTGTCAGAGTGTGTCAGAGAGTGATAGAGAGTGTCAGAGAGTGTCAGAGCGTGTCAGAGAGTGATAGAGAGTGTCAGAGAGTGATAGTGAGGGTCAGAGAGTGATAGTGAGTGTCTGAGAGTGTCAGACAGTGTCCGAGATTGTCAGAGAGTGATAGAGAGTGCTAGAGGTTGTCAGAGAGTGATAGTGAGTGTCAGAGAGTGAAAGTGAGTGTCTGAGAGTGTCAGACAGTGTCCGAGAGTTTCAGAGAGTGATAGAGAATGTCAGAGACTGTCAGAGAGTTTCAGACAGTGTCAGAGTGACAGTGAGTGTCAGAGAGTCTCAGAGAGTGATAGAGAGTGGTAGAGAGTGTCAGAGAGTGATAGAGAGTGTCTGAGATTGTCAGAGATTGTCAGAGAGTGATAGAGAATGTCAGAGAGTGATAGTGAGTGTCAGAGAGTGATAGTGAGTGTCAGAGATTGTCAGAGACTGTCAGAGAGTGTCAGAGAGTGATACTGAGTGTCAGAGAGTGTCAGAGATTGTCAGAGAGTGTCAGAGAGTGTCAGAGAGTGATATAGAGTGTCAGAGAGTGTCAGAGAGTGATAGTGAATCTCTGAGAGTGTCAGAGAGAGTCAGAGAGTGTCAGAGAGTGATAGAGTGTCAGAGAGTGTCAGAGAGTGACAGAGAGTGTCTGAGAGTGTCAGAGAGTGTGCGATAGTGTCAGAGAGTGATAGAGAATGTCAGAGAGTGTCAGAGAGTTTCAGATAGTGTCAGAGAGTGATAGTGAGTGTCAGAGAATGTCAGAGAGTGATAGTGAGAGTCTGAGAGTGTCAGAGAGTGTCAGAGTGATTGTGAGTGCCAGAGAGTGTCAGACAGAGTCAGAGAGTGATAGTGAGTGTCAGAGAGAGTCAGAAAGTGATAGTGAGTGTCTGAGAGTGTCAGAGTGTTTCAGACAGTGTAAGATAGTGATAGAGAGTGTCAGAGAGTGATAGTGAGTCTCTGAGAGTGTCTGAGAGTGTCAGAGAGTGTCAGAGAGTGATAGAGAGTCTCTGAGAGTGTCAGAGAGTGTCAGTGAGTGTCAGAGAGTGACAGAGAGTGTCAGAGAGTGATAGTGAGTCTCTGAGTGTGCCAGAGAGTGTCAGAGAGTGATAGAGAGTGTCAGAGAGTGTCAGCGTGTGATAGAGAGTGTCAGAGAGTGATAGTGAGTGTCTGAGAGAGTCAGAGAGTGATAGAGTGTGTCAGACTGTGTCAGAAAGTGATAGAGAGTGTCAGAGACTGATAGTGAGTCTCTGAGAGTGTCAGAGAGTGTCCGAGAGTGTCAGAGAGTGATAGAGAATGTCAGAGACTGTCAGAGATTTTCAGACTGTGTCAGAGAGTGATAGTGAGTGTCAGAGAGTGTCAGAGAGTGATAGTCAGTGTCTGAGAGTGTAAGAGAGTGTCAGACAGTGTCAGAGAGTGATAGATAGGGTCAGAGAGTGTCAGACAGTGTCAGAGAGTGACAGTGAGTGTCACAGAGTGTCAGAGATTGATAGTGAGTGTCTGAGAGTGTCAGAGAGTGTCAGACAGTGTCAGAGAGTGATAGAGAGTGTCAGAGAGTGTCAGACAGTGCCAGAGAGTGACAGTGAGTGTCACAGAGTGTCAGAGAGTGATAGTGAGTGTCTGAGAGTGTCAGAGAATGTCAGACAGAGTCAGAGAGTGATAGGGAGTGTCAGAGAGTGATAGTGAGTCTCTGAGAGTGTCAGAGAGTGATACAGAGTGATAGAGAGTGTCAGAGAGTGTCAGAGAGAGTCTGAGAGTGTCAGAGAGAGATAGAGAGTGATAGAGTGTATCAGAGAGTGATAGTGAGTCTCTGAGAGTGTCAGAGAGTGATACAGAGTGATAGAGAGTGTCAGAGAGTATCAGAGAGTGTCTGAGAGAGATAATGAGTGATAGAGAGTGTCAGAGAGTGATAGTCAGTGTCTGAGAGTGTCAGAGAGTGTCAGACAGTGTCAAAGAGCGATAGAGAGTGTCAGAGAGTGTCAGACAGTGTCAGAGAGTGACAGTGAGTGTCACAGAGTGTCAGAGAGTGATAGTGAGTGTCTGAGAGTGTCAGAGAGTGTCAGACAGTGTCAGAGAGTGATGGAGAGTGTCAGAGAGTGATAGTGAGTGTCTGAGAGTTTCAGAGAGTGTCCGAGAGTGTCGGAGAGTGATAGAGAGTGATAGAGAGTGTCAGAGAGTGATAGTGAGTGTCTGAGAGTTTCAGAGAGTGTCCGAGAGTGTCGGAGAGTGATAGAGAGTGATAGAGAGTGTCAGAGAGTGATAGTGAGTGTCAGAGAATGACAGTGAGTGTCTGAGAGTTTCAGAGAGTGTCCGAGAGTGTCGGAGAGTGATAGAGAGTGATGGAGAGTGTCAGAGAGTGTCAGAGAGTGTCAGAGATTGTATGACAGTGTCAGAGAGTGATAGTGAGTGTCAGAGAGTGTCAGAGAGTGTCAGAGAGTGATAGAGTGTGTCAGAGAGTGTCAGAGAGTGACAGAGAGTGTCAGAGAGTGATAGTGAGTCTCTGAGAGTGTCAGAGAGTGTCAGAGAGTGATAGAGAGTGTCAGAGAGAGTCAGAGTGTGATAGAGAGTGTCAGAGACTGATAGTGAGTGTCTGAGAGTGTCAGAGAGTGATGGAGTGTGTCAGACTGAGTCAGAGAGTGATAGAGAGTGTCAGAGAGTGATAGTGAGTCTCTGAGAGTGTCTCAGATGGATAGAGAGTGATCGAGAGTGATAGAGAGTTTCAGAGAGTGATAGTGAGTGTCAGAGAGTGATAGTGTGTGTCAGAGAGAGATAGTGAGTGTCTGAGAGTGTCAGTGAGTGTCCGAGAGTGCCAGAGAGTGATAGAGAGTGATAGAGAGTGTCAGAGAGTGATAGTGATTGTCAGAGAGTGATTGTGAGTGTCAGAGAGTGATAGTGAGTCTCTGAGAGTTTCAGAGAGTGTCCGAGAGTGTCGGAGAGTGGTAGAGAGTGATAGAGAGTGTCAGAGAGCGATAGAGAGTGTCAGAGAGTGTCAGAGATTGTATGACAGTGTCAGAGAGTGATAATGAGTGTCAGAGAGAGTCAGAGAGTGATAGTGAGTGTCTGTGAGTGTCAGAGCGTGTTAGAGTGTGATAGAGAGTGTCAGAGAGTGATAGAGAGTGTCAGAGAGTATCAGAGTTTGATAGTGAGTGTCTGAGATTGTCAGAGAGTGTCAGAGAGTGTCAGAGAGTGTCAGAGAGTGTCAGAGAGAGATCGAGAGTGTCAGAGAGTGTTAGAGAGTGTCAGAGAGTGATAGTGAGTGTATGAGAGAGTCAGAGAGCGATACAGAGAGAAAGAGAGTGTCAGAGAGGGTCAGAGAGAGATACAGAGTGATAGAGAGTGATAGACAGTGATAGAGAGTGTCAGAGAGTGATAGAGAGAGATAGAGAGTGTCAGAGAGTGATAGAGAGTGATAGAGAGTGATAGAGAGTGTCAGAGAGTGATAGTGAGTCTCTGAGTGTGTCTGAGGGTGTCAGAGTGTGTCAGAGTGTGTCAGAGAGTGATAGAGAGTGTCAGAGAGTGATAGAGAGTGTCAGAGAGTGATAGTGAGTGTCAGAGAGTGAGAGTGAGCGTCTGAGAGTGTCAGAGAGTGTCAGAGAGTGTCAGAGAGTGACAGAGATTGTCAGAGAGTGATAGTGAGTCTCTGAGTGTGTCAGAGAGTGTCAGAGAGTGATAGAGAGTGTCAGAGAGTGTCAGAGAGTGTCAGCGTGTGATAGAGAGTGTCAGAGAGTGATAGTGAGTGTCTGAGAGTGTCAGAGAGTGATAGAGTGTGTCAGACTGTGTCAGAGAGTGATAGAGCGTGTCAGAGAGTGATAGTGAGTCTCTGAGAGTGTCTGAGAGTGATAGAGAGTGTCAGAGAGTGATAGTGAGTGTCAGAGAGTGATTGTAAGTGTCAGAGAGTGATAGTGAGTGTCTGAGAGTGTCAGTGAGTGTCAGAGAGTGATAGAGTGTGTCAGAGAGTGATAGAGAGCGTCAGAGAGTGATAGTGAGTGTCAGTGAGTGTCAGAGAGTGATAGAGAGTGATAGAGAGTGTCAGAGAGTGATAGAGAGTGTCAGAGAGTGTCAGAGAGTGTAAGACAGTGTCAGAGAGTGAAAGTGAGTGTCAGAGAGTGTCAGAGAGTGATAGAGAGTGTCAGAGAATATCAGAGAGTGATAGAGAGTGTCAGAGAGTGATAGTGAGTGTCTGAGAGTGTCAGAGAGTGATACAGAGTGAAAGAGAGGGTCAGAGAGTGTCAGAGAGTGTCAGAGAGAGATAGAGAGTGATAGAGAGTGTCAGAGAGTGATAGTGATTGTCAGAGAGTGATAGTGAGTGTCAGAGAGTGATAGTGAGTCTCTGAGAGTTTCAGAGAGTGTCCGAGAGTGTCGGAGAGTGGTAGAGAGTGATAGAGAGTGTCAGAGAGCGATAGAGAGTGTCAGAGAGTGTCAGAGATTGTATGACAGTGTCAGAGAGTGATAGTGAGTGTCAGAGAGAGTCAGAGAGTGATAGTGAGTGTCTGAGAGTGTCAGAGCGTGTTAGAGAGTGATAGAGAGTGTCAGAGAGTGATAGAGAGTGTCAGAGAGTATCAGAGTTTGATAGTGAGTGTCTGAGATTGTCAGAGAGTGTCAGAGAGTGTCAGAGAGAGATAGAGAGTGTCAGAGAGTGTTAGAGAGTGTCAGAGAGTGATAGTGAGTGTCTGAGAGTGTCAGAGAGTGATACAGAGTGAAAGAGAGTGTCAGAGAGTGTAAGACAGTGTCAGAGAGTGAAAGTGAGTATCAGAGAGTTTCAGAGAGTGATAGAGAGTGTCAGAGAATATCAGAGAGTGATAGAGAGTGTCAGAGAGTGATAGTGAGTGTCTGAGAGTGTCAGAGAGTGATCCAGAGTGAAAGAGAGGGTCAGAGAGTGTCAGAGAGTGTCAGAGAGAGATAGAGAGTGATAGAGAGTGTCAGAGAGTGATAGTGATTGTCAGAGAGTGATAGTGAGTGTCAGAGAGTGATAGTGAGTCTCTGAGAGTTTCAGAGAGTGTCCGAGAGTGTCGGAGAGTGGTAGAGAGTGATAGAGAGTGTCAGAGAGCGATAGAGAGTGTCAGAGAGTGTCAGAGATTGTATGACAGTGTCAGAGAGTGATAATGAGTGTCAGAGAGAGTCAGAGAGTGATAGTGAGTGTCTGAGAGTGTCAGAGCGTGTTAGAGAGTGATAGAGAGTGTCAGAGAGTGATAGAGAGTGTCAGAGAGTATCAGAGTTTGATAGTGAGTGTCTGAGATTGTCAGAGAGTGTCAGAGAGTGTCAGAGAGAGATAGAGAGTGTCAGAGAGTGTTAGAGAGTGTCAGAGAGTGATAGTGAGTGTCTGAGAGTGTCAGAGAGTGATACAGAGAGAAAGAGAGTGTCAGAGAGTGTCAGAGAGAGATTGAGAGTGATAGAGAGTGATAGAGAGTGATAGAGAGTGATAGAGAGTGATAGAGAGTGTCAGAGAGTGATAGAGAGAGATATAGAGTGTCAGAGAGTGATAGAGATTGATAGAGAGTGTCAGAGAGTGATAGTGAGTCTCTGAGTGTGTCTGAGAGTGTCAGAGTGTGTCAGAGTATGTCAGAGAGTGATAGAGAGTGTCAGAGAGTGATAGAGAGCGTCAGAGAGTGATAGTGAGTGTCAGAGAGTGATTGTGAGCGTCTGAGAGTGTCAGAGAGTGTCAGAGTGTGATAGAGAGTATCAGAGAGTGTCAGAGAGTGACAGAGATTGTCAGAGAGTGATACTGAGTCTCTGAGTGTGTCAGAGAGTGTCAGAGAGTGATAGAGAGTGTCAGAGAGTGTCAGAGAGTGTCAGCGTGTGATAGAGAGTGTCAGAGAGTGATAGTGAGTGTCTGAGAGTGTCAGAGAGTGATAGAGTGTGTCAGACTGTGTCAGAGAGTGATAGAGCGTGTCAGAGAGTGATAGTGAGTGTCAGAGAGTGATTGTGAGTGTCAGAGAGTGATTGTGAGTGTCAGAGAGTGATTGTGAGTGTCAGAGAGTGATAGTGAGTGTCTGAGAGTGTCAGTGAGTGTCAGAGAGTGATAGAGAGTGATAGAGAGTGTCAGAGAGGGATAGAGAGTGATAGAGTGTGTCAGAGAGTGATAGAGAGCGTCAGAGAGTGATAGTGAGTGTCAGAGAGTGATAGTGAGTGTCTGAGAGTGTCAGTGAGTGTCAGAGAGTGATAGAGAGTGATAGAGAGTGTCAGAGAGTGATAGAGAGTGTCAGAGAGTGTAAGACAGTGTCAGAGAGTGAAAGTGAGTGTCAGAGGGTGTCAGAGAGTGATAGAGAGTGTCAGAGAATATCAGAGAGTGATAGAGAGTGTCAGAGAGTGATAGTGAGTGTCTGAGAGTGTCAGAGAGTGATACAGAGTGAAAGAGAGGGTCAGAGAGTGTCAGAGAGTGTCAGAGAGAGATAGAGAGTGATAGAGATTGTCAGAGAGTGATAGTGATTGTCAGAGAGTGATAGTGAGGGTCAGAGAGTGATAGTGAGTCTCTGAGAGTTTCAGAGAGTGTCCGAGAGTGTCGGAGAGTGGTAGAGAGTGATAGAGAGTGTCAGAGAGCGATAGAGAGTGTCAGAGAGTGTCAGAGATTGTATGACAGTGTCACAGAGTGATAGAGTGTCAGAGAGCGTCAGAGAGTGATAGTGAGTGTCTGAGAGTGTCAGAGCGTGTTAGAGAGTGATAGAGAGTGTCAGAGAGTGATAGAGAGTGTCAGAGAGTATCAGAGTTTGATAGTGAGTGTCTGAGATTGTCAGAGAGTGTCAGAGAGTGTCAGAGAGAGATAGAGAGTGTCAGAGAGTGTTAGAGAGTGTCAGAGAGTGATAGTGAGTGTCTGAGAGTGTCAGAGAGTGATACAGAGTGAAAGAGAGTGTCAGAGAGTGTCAGAGAGAGATAGAGAGTGATAGAGAGTGATAGAGAGTGATAGAGAGTGTCAGAGAGTGATAGAGAGTGTCAGAGAGTGATAGAGAGTGATAGAGAGTGTCAGAGAGTGATAGTGAGTCTCTGAGTGTGTCTGAGAGTGTCAGAGTGTGTCAGAGAGTGATAGAGAGTGTCAGAGAGTGTCAGAGGGTGTCAGAGAGTGATAGAGAGTGTCAGAGAGTGATAGTGAGGGTCAGAGAGTGATAGTGAGTGTCTGAGAGTGATAGTGAGTGTCTGAGAGTGTCAGACAGTGTCCGAGATTGTCAGAGAGTGATAGAGAGTGCTAGAGGGTGTCAGAGAGAGATAGTGAGTGTCAGAGAGTGAAAGTGAGTGTCTGAGAGTGTCAGACAGTGTCCGAGAGTTTCAGAGAGTGATAGAGAATGTCAGAGACTGTCAGAGAGTTTCAGACAGTGTCAGAGTGACAGTGAGTGTCAGAGAGTCTCAGAGAGTGATAGAGAGTGGTAGAGAGTGTCAGAGAGTGATAGAGAGTGTCTGAGATTGTCAGAGATTGTCAGAGAGTGATAGAGAATGTCAGAGAGTGATAGTGAGTGTCAGAGAGTGATAGTGAGTGTCAGAGATTGTCAGAGACTGTCAGAGAGTGTCAGAGAGTGATACTGAGTGTCAGAGAGTGTCAGAGATTGTCAGAGAGTGTCAGAGAGTGTCAGAGAGTGATATAGAGTGTCAGAGAGTGTCAGAGAGTGATAGTGAATCTCTGAGAGTGTCAGAGAGCGTCAGAGAGTGTCAGAGAGTGATAGAGTGTCAGTGAGTGCCAGAGAGTGACAGAGAGTGTCTGAGAGTGTCAGAGAGTGTGCGATAGTGTCAGAGAGTGATAGAGAATGTCAGAGAGTGTCAGAGAGTTTCAGACAGTGTCAGAGAGTGATAGTGAGTGTCAGAGAATGTCAGAGAGTGATAGTGAGAGTCTGAGAGTGTCAGAGAGTGTCAGAGTGATTGTGAGTGCCAGAGAGTGTCAGACAGAGTCAGAGAGTGATAGTGAGTGTCAGAGAGTGTCAGAAAGTGATAGTGAGTGTCTGAGAGTGTCAGACTGTTTCAGACAGTGTAAGAGAGTGATAGAGAGAGTCAGAGAGTGATAGTGAGTCTCTGAGAGTGTCTGAGAGTGTCAGAGAGTGTCAGAGAGTGATAGAGAGTCTCTGAGAGTGTCAGAGAGTGTCAGTGAGTGTCAGAGAGTGACAGAGAGTGTCAGAGAGTGATAGTGAGTCTCTGAGTGTGTCAGAGAGTGTCAGAGAGTGATAGAGAGTGTCAGAGAGTGTCAGCGTGTGATAGAGAGTGTCAGAGAGTGATAGTGAGTGTCTGAGAGAGTCAGAGAGTGATAGAGTGTGTCAGACTGTGTCAGAAAGTGATAGAGAGTGTCAGAGACTGATAGTGAGTCTCTGAGAGTGTCAGAGAGTGTCCGAGAGTGTCAGAGAGTGATAGAGAATGTCAGAGACTGTCAGAGATTTTCAGACTGTGTCAGAGAGTGATAGTGAGTGTCAGAGAGTGTCAGGGAGTGATAGTCAGTGTCTGAGAGTGTAAGAGAGTGTCAGACAGTGTCAGAGAGTGATAGATAGGGTCAGAGAGTGTCAGACAGTGTCAGAGAGTGACAGTGAGTGTCACAGAGTGTCAGAGATTGATAGTGAGTGTCTGAGAGTGTCAGAGAGTGTCAGACAGTGTCAGAGAGTGATAGAGAGTGGCAGAGAGTGTCAGACAGTGCCAGAGAGTGACAGTGAGTGTCACAGAGTGTCAGAGAGTGATAGTGAGTGTCTGAGAGTGTCAGAGAATGTCAGACAGAGTCAGAGAGTGATAGGGAGTGTCAGAGAGTGATAGTGAGTCTCTGAGAGTGTCAGAGAGTGATACAGAGTGATAGAGAGTGTCAGAGAGTGTCAGAGAGTGTCTGAGAGTGTCAGAGAGAGATAGAGAGTGATAGAGTGTATCAGAGAGTGATAGTGAGTCTCTGAGAGTGTCAGAGAGTGATACAGAGTGATAGAGAGTGTCAGAGAGTATCAGAGAGTGTCTGAGAGAGATAGAGAGTGATAGAGAGTGTCAGAGAGTGATAGTGAGTGTCAGAGAGTGATAGTCAGTGTCTGAGAGTGTAAGAGAGTGTCAGACAGTGTCAGAGAGTGATAGATAGGGTCAGAGAGTGTCAGACAGTGTCAGAGAGTGACAGTGAGTGTCACAGAGTGTCAGAGATTGATAGTGAGTGTCTGAGAGTGTCAGAGAGTGTCAGACAGTGTCAGAGAGTGATAGAGAGTGGCAGAGAGTGTCAGACAGTGCCAGAGAGTGACAGTGAGTGTCACAGTGTGTCAGAGAGTGATAGTGAGTGTCTGAGAGTGTCAGAGAATGTCAGACAGAGTCAGAGAGTGATAGGGAGTGTCAGAGAGTGATAGTGAGTCTCTGAGAGTGTCAGAGAGTGATACAGAGTGATAGAGAGTGTCAGAGAGTGTCAGAGAGTGTCTGAGAGTGTCAGAGAGAGATAGAGAGTGATAGAGTGTATCAGAGAGTGATAGTGAGTCTCTGAGAGTGTCAGAGAGTGATACAGAGTGATAGAGAGTGTCAGAGAGTATCAGAGAGTGTCTGAGAGAGATAGAGAGTGATAGAGAGTGTCAGAGAGTGATAGTGAGTGTCAGAGAGTGATAGTCAGTGTCTGAGAGTGTCAGAGAGTGTCAGACAGTGTCAAAGAGCGATAGAGAGTGTCAGAGAGTGTCAGACAGTGTCAGAGAGTGACAGTGAGTGTCACAGAGTGTCAGAGAGTGATAGTGAGTGTCTGAGAGTGTCAGAGAGTGTCAGACAGTGTCAGAGAGTGATGGAGAGTGTCAGAGAGTGATAGTGAGTGTCTGAGACTTTCAGAGAGTGTCCGAGAGTGTCGGAGAGTGATAGAGAGTGATAGAGAGTGTCAGAGAGTGATAGTGAGTGTCTGAGAGTTTCAGAGAGTGTCCGAGAGTGTCAGAGAGTGATAGAGAGTGATAGAGAGTGTCAGAGAGTGATAGTGAGTGTCAGAGAATGACAGTGAGTGTCTGAGAGTTTCAGAGAGTGTCCGAGAGTGTCGGAGAGTGATAGAGAGTGATAGAGAGTGATAGAGAGTGTCAGAGAGTGTCAGAGAGTGTCAGAGATTGTATGACAGTGTCAGAGAGTGATAGTGAGTGTCAGAGAGTGTCAGAGAGTGTCAGAGAGTGATAGAGTGTGTCAGAGAGTGTCAGAGAGTGACAGAGAGTGTCAGAGAGTGATAGTGAGTCTCTGAGAGTGTCAGAGAGTGTCAGAGAGTGATAGAGAGTGTCAGAGAGAGTCAGAGTGTGATAGAGAGTGTCAGAGACTGATAGTGAGTGTCTGAGAGTGTCAGAGAGTGATGGAGTGTGTCAGACTGAGTCAGAGAGTGATAGAGAGTGTCAGAGAGTGATAGTGAGTCTCTGAGAGTGTCTCAGATGGATAGAGAGTGATCGAGAGTGATAGAGAGTTTCAGAGAGTGATAGTGAGTGTCAGAGAGTGATAGTGTGTGTCAGAGAGAGATAGTGAGTGTCTGAGAGTGTCAGTGAGTGTCCGAGAGTGTCAGAGAGTGATAGAGAGTGATAGAGAGTGTCAGAGAGTGATAGAGAGTGTCAGAGAGTGTCAGAGATTGTATGACAGTGTCAGAGAGTGAAAGTGAGTGTCTGAGAGTGTCAGAGCGTGTCAGAGAGTGATAGAGAGTGTCAGAGAGTATCAGAGAGTGATAGTGTGTGTCTGAGATTGTCAGAGAATATCAGAGAGTGATAGAGTGTGTCAGAGAGTGATAGAGAGTGTCAGAGAGTGTCAGAGAGTGTCAGAGAGTGTCCGAGAGTGATAGAGAGTCTCAGAGAGTGATAGTGAGTCTCTGAGTGTGTCTGAGAGTGATAGAGAGTGGTAGAGAGTGTCAGAGAGTGATAGCGAGTGTCAGCGAGTGATAGTGATTGTCAGAGAGTGATAGTGAGTGTCTGAGTTTGCCAGAGATTGTCAGAGAGTGATAGAGGGTGTCAGAGAGTGTCAGAGAGTGATAGAGAATGTCAGAGAGTGATAGTGAGTGTCAGAGAGTGATAGTGAGTGTCTGAGATTGTCAGAGACTGTCAGAGAGTGTCAGAGAGTGATACTGAGTTTCAGAGAGTCTCAGAGAGTGTCAGAGAGTGTCAGAGAGTGATATAGAGTGTCAGAGAGTGTCAGAGAGTGATAGTAAGTGTCTGAGAGTGTCAGAGAGAGTCAGAGAGTGTCAGAGGGTGATAGAGTGTCAGAGAGTGTCAGAGAGTGACAGAGAGTGTCAGAGAGTGTCAGAGAGTGACAGAGAGTGACAGAGAGTGTCAGAGAGTGATAGTGAGTCTCTGAGTGTGTCAGAGAGTGTCAGAGAGCGATAGAGAGTGTCAGAGAGTGTCAGCGTGTGATAGAGAGTCTCAGAGAGTGATAGTGAGTGTCTGAGAGTGTCAGAGAGTGATAGAGTGTGTCAGACTGTGTCAGAGAGTGATAGAGAGTGTCAGAGAGTGATAGTGAGTCTCTGTGAGCGTCAGAGAGTGATAGTGAGTGTCAGAGAGTGATTGTGAGTTTCAGAGAGTGATAGTGAGTGTCAGAGAGTGTTAGAGGGTGATAGAGAGTGTCAGTGAGTGTCAGAGAGTGATAGAGAGTGATAGAGAGTGTCAGAGAGTGATAGAGAGTGATAGAGAGTGTCAGAGAGTGTAGGACAGTGTCAGAGAGTGAAAGTGAGTGTCAGAGAGTGTCAGAGAGTGATAGAGAGTGTCAGAGAATATCAGAGAGTGATAGAGAGTGTCAGAGAGTGATAGTGAGTGTCTGAGAGTGTCAGAGAGTGATACAGAGTGAAAGACAGGGTCAGAGAGTGTCAGAGAGTGTCAGAGAGTGTCAGAGAGAGAGAGAGAGTGATAGAGAGTGTCAGAGAGTGATAGTGAGTGTCAGAGAGTGATAGTGAGTGTCAGAGAGTGATAGTGAGTCTCTGAGTGTTTCAGAGAGTGTCCGAGAGTGTCGGAGAGTGATAGAGAGTGATGGAGAGTGTCAGAGAGAGATAGAGAGTGTCAGAGAGTGTCAGAGATTGTATGACAGTGTCAGAGAGTGATAGTGAGTGTCAGAGAGAGTCAGAGATTGATAGTGAGTGTCTGAGAGTGTCAGAGCGTGTTGGAGCGCGATAGAGCGTGTCAGAGAGTGATAGAGAGTGTCAGAGAGTATCAGAGTTTGATAGTGAGTCTCTGAGATTGTCAGAGAGTGTCAGAGAGTGTCAGAGAGTGATAGTGAGTGTCTGAGAGTGTCAGAGAGTGATACAGAGTGAAAGAGAGTGTCAGAGAGTGTCAGAGAGAGATAGAGAGTGATAGAGAGTGTCAGAGAGTGATAGAGAGAGATAGAAAGTGTCAGAGAGTGATAGAGAGTGATAGAGAGTGTCAGAGAGTGATAGTGAGTCTCTGAGTGTGTCTGAGAGTGTCAGAGTGTGTCAGAGTGTGTCAGAGAGTGATAGAGAGTGTCAGAGAGTGTCAGAGAGTGTCAGAGAGTGATAGAGAGTGTCAGAGAGTGATAGTGAGTGTCAGAGAGTGATAGTGAGTGTCTGAGATTGTCAGAGAGTGTCAGAGAGTGCTAGAGGGTGTCAGAGAGAGATAGTGAGTGTCAGAGAGTGAAAGTGAGTGTCTGAGAGTGTCAGACAGTGTCCGAGGGTGTCAGAGAGTGATAGAGAATGTCAGAGACTGTCAGAGAGTTTCAGACAGTGTCAGAGTGACAGTGAGTGTCAGAGAGTGTCGGAGAGTGACAGTGAGGGTCTGAGAGTGTCAGATAGTGTCAGACAGTGTCAGAGAGTGACAGTGAGTGTCACAGAGTGTCAGAGAGTGTCAGACAGTGTCAGAGAGTGATAGAGAGTGTCAGAGAGTGATAGTGAGTCTCTGACAGTGTCAGAGAGTGTCAGAGAGTGTCAGAGAGTGATAGTGAGTGTCTGAGAGTTTCAGAGAGTGTCAGAGTGACAGTGAGTGTCAGAGAGTGTCAGAGAGTGATAGTGAGGGTCTGAGAGTGTCAGAGAGTGTCAGACAGTGTCAGAGAGTGACAGTGAGTGTCACAGAGTGTCAGAGAGTGATAGTGAGTGTCTCAGAGTGTCAGAGAGTGTCAGACAGTGTCAGAGAGTGATAGTGAGTCTCTGACAGTGTCTGAGAGTGTCAGAGAGTGTCAGAGAGTGATAGTGAGTGTCTGAGAGTTTCAGAGAGTGTCCGAGAGTGTCGGAGAGTGATAGAGATTGATAGAGAGTGATAGAGAGTGTCAGAGAGTGTCAGAGATTGTATGACAGTGTCAGAGAGTGAGTGTGAGTGTCAGAGAGTGTCAGAGAGTGATAGTGAATGTCTGAGAGAGTCAGAGCGTGTCAGAGAGTGATAGAGAGTGTCAGAGAGTGATAGAGAGTGTCAGAGAGTATCAGAGAGTGATAGTGAGTGTCTGAGAGTGATACAGAGTGATAGAGAGTGTCAGAGAGTGTCAGAGAGAGATAGAGAGTGACAGAGAGTGATAGAGAGTGTCAGAGAATGATAGAGATTGATAGAGAGTGTCAGAGAGTGATAGAGAGTGATAGAGAGTGTCAGCGAGTGATAGTGAGTCTCTGAGTGTGTCTGAGAGTTGCAGAGTGTGTCAGAGAGTGTCAGAGAGTGATAGACAGTGTCAGAGAGTGTCAGAGAGTGTCCGAGAGTGTCAGAGAGTGATAGAGAGTGACAGAGAGTGATAGTGATTGTCAGAGAGTGATAGTGAGTATCTGAGATTGTCAGAGAGTGTCAGAGAGTGATAGAGGGTGTCAGAGAGTGATAGTGAGTGTCAGAGAGTGAAAGTGAGTGTCTGAGAGTGTCAGAGAGTGTCCGAGAGTGTCAGAGAGTGATAGAGAATGTCAGAGACTGTCAGAGAGCTTCAGACAGTGTAAGAGAGTGATAGTGAGTGTCAGAGAGTGTCAGAGATTGATAGTCAGTGTCTGAGAGTGTCAGAGAGTGTCAGACAGTGTCAGAGAGTGACAGTGAGTGTCACAGAGTGTCAGAGAGTGATAGTGAGTGTCTGAGAGTGTCAGAGAGTGTCAGACAGTGTCAGAGAGTGATAGAGAGTGTCAGAGAGTGTCAGACAGTGTCAGAGAGTGACAGTGAGTGTCACAGAGTGTCAGACAGTGATAGTGAGTGTCAGAGAGTGTCAGAGAGTGTCAGAGAGTGATAGAGAGTGTCAGAGAGTGTCAGACAGTGTCAGAGAGTGACAGTGAGTGTCACAGAGTGTCAGACAGTGATAGTGAGTGTCTGAGAGTGTCAGAGAGTGTCAGACAGTGTCAGAGAGTGATAGAGAGTGTCAGAGAGTGTCAGACAGTGTCAGAGAGTGACAGTGAGTGTCACAGAGTGTCAGAGAGTGATAGTGAGTGTCTGAGTGTCAGAGAGTGTCAGACAGTGTCAGAGAGTGATAGAGAGTTTCAGAGAGTGATAGTGAGTCTCTGAGAGTGTCAGAGAGTGACACAGAGTGATAGAGAGTGTCAGAGAGTGTCAGAGAGAGATAGAGAGTGATATAGAGTGTCAGAGAGTGATAGTGAGTCTCTGAGAGTGTCAGAGAGTTATACAGAGTGATAGAGAGTGTCAGAGAGTGTCAGAGAGAGTCAGAGAGTGTCAGAGAGAGATAGAGAGTGATAGAGAGTGTCAGAGAGTGATAGTGAGTGTCAGAGATTGTCAGAGAGTGATAGTCAGTGTCTGAGAGTGTCAGAGAGTGTCAGACAGTGTCAGAGAGTGATAGAGAGTGTCAGAGGGTGTCAGACAGTGTCAGAGAGTGACAGTGAGTGTCACAGAGTGTCAGAGAGTGATAGTGAGTGTCTGAGAGTGTCAGAGAGTGTCAGACAGTGTCAGAGAGTGATAGAGAGTGTTAGAGAGTGATAGTGAGTCTCTGAGAGTGTCAGAGAGTGATACAGAGTGTCAGAGAGTGTCAGAGAGAGATAGAGAGTGATAGAGAGTGTCAGAGAGTGCTAGTGAGTGTCTGAGAGTTTCAGAGAGTGTCCGAGAGTGTCGGAGAGTGATAGAGAGTGATAGAGAATGTCAGAGAGTGATAGTGAGTGTCTGAGAGATTCAGAGAGTGTCCGAGAGTGTCGGAGAGTGATAGAGAGTGATAGAGAGTGATAGAGAGTGTCAGAGAGTGATAGTGAGTGTCAGAGAGTGATAGTGAGTGTCTGACAGTTTCAGAGAGTGTCCGAGAGTGTCGGAGAGAGATAGAGAGTGATAGAGAGTGTCAGAGAATGATAGAGAGTGTCAGAGAATGTCATAGATTGTATGACAGTGTCAGAGAGTGATAGTGAGTGTCAGAGAGTGTCAGAGAGTGACAGAGAGTGTCAGAGAGTGATAGTGAGTCTCTCAGAGGGTCAGAGAGTGTCAGAGAATGTCAGAGAGTGTCAGAGAGTGATAGAGTGTGTCAGAGAGTGTCAGAGAGTAACAGAGAATGTCAGAGAGTGATAGTGAGTCTCTCAGAGTGTCAGAGTGTGGTGGAGAGTGTCAGAGAGTGATAGTGAGTGTCTGAGAGTGTCAGAGAGTGATTGATTGTGTCAGACTGTGTCAGAGAGTGATAGAGAGTGTCAGATAGTGATAGTGAGTCTCTGAGAGTGTCTGAGATGGATAGAGAGTGATAGAGAGTGATAGAGAGTGTCAGAGAGTGATAGTGAGTGTCAGAGAGTGATAGTGAGTGTCAGAGAGAGATAGTGAGTGTCTGAGAGTGTCAGAGAGTGTCCGAGAGTGTCAGAGAGTGATAGAGAGTGAGAGAGAGTGTCAGAGAGTGATAGAGAGTGTCAGAGATTGTCAGAGAGTGTTTGACAGTGTCAGAGAGTGATAGAGAGTGTCTGGGAGTGTCAGAGCGTGTCAGAGCGTGTCAGAGAGTGAGAGAGAGTGTCAGAGAGTGATAGAGAGTGTCAGACAGTATCAGAGAGTGATAGTGAGTGTCTGAGATTGTCAGAGAGTGTCAGAGAGTGATAGAGAGTGTCAGAGAGTGTCAGAGAGTGTCAGAGAGTGATAGAGAGTGATAGAGAGTCTCAGAGAGTGATAGTGAGTCTCTGAGTGTGTCTGAGAGTGATAGAGAGTGGAAGAGAGTGTCAGAGAGTGATAGAGAGTGTCAGAGAGTGATAGTGATTGTCAGAGAGTGATAGTGAGTGTCTGAGATTGTCAGAGATTATCAGAGAGTGATAGAGGGTGTCAGAGAGTGTCAGAGAGTGATAGAGAATGTCAGAGAGTGATAGTGAGTGTCAGAGAGTGATAGTGAGTGTCTGAGATTGTCAGAGACTGTCAGAGAGTGTCAGAGAGTGATAGAGAGTGTCAGAGAGTGTCAGAGAGTGTAAGAGAGTGATATAGAGTGTCAGAGAGTGTCAGAGAGTGATAGTGAGTGTCTGAGAGTGTCAGAGAGAGTCAGAGAGTGATAGAGTGTCAGAGAGTGATAGTGAGTGTCTGAGAGTGTCAGAGAGTGAAACAGAGTGATAGAGAGTGTCAGAGAGTGTCAGAGAGTGTCCGAGAGTGATAGTGAGTGTCAGAGAATGTCAGAGAGTTATAGTGAGAGTCTGAGAGTGTCAGAGAGTGTCAGAGAGTGTCAGAGTGATAGTGAGTGCCAGAGAGTGTCAGACAGTGTCAGAGAGTGATAGTGAGTGTCAGAGAGTGTCAGAGAGTGATAGTGAGTGTCTGAGAGTGTCAGAGAGTGAAACAGAGTGATAGAGAGTGTCAGAGAGTGTCAGAGAGTGTCCGAGAGTGATAGTGAGTGTCAGAGAATGTCAGAGAGTGATAGTGAGAGTCTGAGAGTATCAGAGAGTGTCAGAGTGATAGTGAGTGCCAGAGTGTGTCAGACTGTGTCAGAGAGTGATAGAGAGTGTCAGAGAGTGATAGTGAGTCTCTGAGTGTGTCTGAGAGTGATAGAGAGTGTCAGAGAGTTTCAGAGTGTGATAGAGAGCGTCAGAGGGTGACAGTGAGTGTCTGAGAGTGTCAGTGAGTGTCAGAGAGTGATAGAGAGTGATAGAGAGTGTCAGAGAGTGATAGAGAGTGTCAGAGAGTGTCAGAGAGTGATAGAGAGCGTCAGAGAGTGATAGTGAGTGTCTGAGAGTGTCAGTGAGTGTCAGAGAGTGATAGAGAGTGATAGAGAGTGTCAGAGAGTGATAGAGAGTGTCAGAGAGTGTCAGAGAGTGTAAGACAGTGTCAGAGAGTGAAACAGAGTGATAGAGAGTGTCAGAGAGTGTCAGAGAGTGTCAGAGAGTGATAGAGAGTGATAGAGAGTGTCAGAGAGTGATAGTGAGTGTCAGAGAGTGATAGTGAGTGTCTGAGAGTTTCAGAGAGTGTCCGACAGTGTCGGAGAGTGATAGAGAGTGATAGAGAGTGTCAGAGAGTGATAGAGAGTGTCAAAGAGTGTCAGAGATTGTATGAGAGTGTCTGAGAGTGATAGTGAGTGTCTGAGATTGTCAGAGAGTGTCAGAGAGTGTCAGAGAGAGATAGAGAGTGTCAGAGAGTGATAGAGAGTGTCAGAGAGTGATAGTGAGTGGCTGAGAGTGTCAGAGAGTGATACAGAGTGAAAGAGAGTATCAGAGAGTGTCAGAGAGTGATAGAGAGTGTCAGAGAGTGATAGTGAGACTCTGAGAGTGTCTGAGAGTGATAGAGAGTGTCAGAGAGTTTCAGAGAGTGATAGAGAGCGTCAGAGAGTGATAGTGAGTGTCTGAGAGTGTCAGTGAGTGTCAGAGAGTGATAGAGAGTGATAGAGAGTGTCAGAGAGTGATAGAGAGTGTCAGAGAGTGTCAGAGAGTGATAGAGAGCGTCAGAGAGTGATCGTGAGTGTCAGAGAGTGATAGTGAGTGTCTGAGAGTGGCAGTGTGTGTCAGAGAGTGATAGAGAGTGATAGAGGGTGTCAGAGAGTGATAGAGAGTGTCAGAGAGTGTCAGAGAGTGTAAGACAGTGTCAGAGAGTCATAGTGAGTGTCAGAGTGTGTCAGAGAGTGATAGAGAGTGTCAGAGAATATCAGAGAGTGATAGAGAGTGTCAGAGAGTGATAGTGAGTGTCTGAGAGTGTCAGAGAGTGATAGAGAGTGATAGAGAGTGTCAGAGAGTGTCAGAGAGTGTCAGAGATGGTATGACAGTGTCAGAGAGTGATAGTGAGTGTCAGAGAGTGTCAGAGATTGATAGTGAGTGTCTGAGAGTGTCAGAGCGTGTCAGAGAGTGATAGAGAGTGTCAGAGAGTGATAGAGAGTGTCAGAGAGTATCAGAGAGTGATAGTGAGTGTCTGAGATTGTCAGAGACTGTCAGAGAGTGTCAGAGAGAGATAGAGAGTGTCAGAGAGTGTAAGAGAGTGTCAGAGAGTGATAGTGAGTGTCTGAGAGTGTCAGAGAGTGATACAGAGTGAAAGAGAGTGTCAGAGAGTGTTCAGAGAGAGATAGAGAGTGATAGAGAGTGATAGAGAGTGTCAGAGAGTGATAGGGAGAGATAGAAAGTGTCAGAGAGTGATAGAGAGTGATAGAGAGTGTCAGAGAGAGATAGTGAGTCTCTGAGTGTGTCTGAGAGTGTCAGAGTGTGTCAGAGTGTGTCAGAGAGTGATAGAGAGTGTCAGAGAGTGTCAGAGAGTGTCAGAGAGTGATAGAGAGTGTCAGAGAGTGATAGTGAGTGTCAGAGAGTGATAGTGAGTATCTGAGATTGTCAGAGAGTGTCAGAGAGTGCTAGAGAGTGTCAGAGAGAGATAGTGAGTGTCAGAGAGTGAAAGTGAGTGTCTGAGAGTGTCAGACAGTGTCCGAGGGTGTCAGAGAGTGATAGCGAATGTCAGAGACTGTCAGAGAGTTTCAGACAGTGTCAGAGTGACAGTGAGTGTCAGAGTGTGTCAGAGAGTGACAGTGAGGGTCTGAGAGTGTCAGATAGTGTCAGACAGTGTCAGAGAGTGACAGTGAGTGTCACAGAGTGTCAGAGAGTGTCAGACAGTGTCAGAGAGTGATAGAGAGTGTCAGAGAGTGATAGTGAGTCTCTGACAGTGTCTGAGAGTGTCAGAGAGTGTCAGAGAGTGATAGTGAGTGTCTGAGAGTTTCAGAGAGTGTCAGAGTGACAGTGAGTGTCAGAGAGTGTCAGAGAGTGATAGTGAGGGTCTGAGAGTGTCAGAGAGTGACAGTGAGTGTCACAGAGTGTCAGAGAGTGATAGTGAGTGTCTCAGAGTGTCAGAGAGTGTCAGACAGTGTCAGAGAGTGATAGAGAGTGTCAGAGAGTGATAGTGAGTCTCTGACAGTGTCTGAGAGTGTCAGAGAGTGTCAGAGAGTGATAGTGAGTGTCTGAGGGTTTCAGAGAGTGTCCGAGAGTGTCGGAGAGTGATAGAGATTGATAGAGAGTGATAGAGAGTGTCAGAGAGTGTCAGAGATTGTATGACAGTGTCAGAGAGTGATAGTGAGTGTCAGAGAGTGTCAGAGAGTGATAGTGAATGTCTGAGAGTGTCAGAGCGTGTCAGAGAGTGATAGAGAGTGTCAGAGAGTGATAGAGAGTGTCAGAGAGTATCAGAGAGTGATAGTGAGTGTCTGAGATTGTCAGAGAGTGTCAGAGAGTGTCAGAGAGTGATAGAGAGTGTCAGAGAATGTTAGAGATTATCAGAGAGTGATTGTGAGTGTCTGAGAGTGATACAGAGTGATAAAGAGTGTCAGAGAGTGTCAGAGAGAGATAGAGAGTGACAGAGAGTGATAGAGAGTGTCAGAGAATGATAGAGATTGATAGAGAGTGTCAGAGAGTAATAGAGAGTGATAGAGAGTATCAGCGACTGATAGTGAGTCTCTGAGTGTGTCTGAGAGTGTCAGAGTGTGTCAGAGAGTGTCAGAGAGTGATAGAGAGTGTCAGAGAGTGATAGAGAGTGTCAGAGAGTATCAGAGAGTGATAGTGAGTGTCTGAGATTGTCAGAGACTGTCAGAGAGTGTCAGAGAGAGATAGAGAGTGTCAGAGAGTGTAAGAGAGTGTCAGAGAGTGATAGTGAGTGTCTGAGAGTGTCAGAGAGTGATACAGAGTGAAAGAGAGTGTCAGAGAGTGTCAGAGAGAGATAGAGAGTGATAGAGAGTGATAGAGAGTGTCAGAGAGTGATAGGGAGAGATAGAAAGTGTCAGAGAGTGATAGAGAGTGATAGAGAGTGTCAGAGAGAGATAGTGAGTCTCTGAGTGTGTCTGAGAGTGTCAGAGTGTGTCAGAGTGTGTCAGAGAGTGATAGAGAGTGTCAGAGAGTGTCAGAGAGTGTCAGAGAGTGATAGAGAGTGTCAGAGAGTGATAGTGAGTGTCAGAGAGTGATAGTGAGTATCTGAGATTGTCAGAGAGTGTCAGAGAGTGCTAGAGAGTGTCAGAGAGAGATAGTGAGTGTCAGAGAGTGAAAGTGAGTGTCTGAGAGTGTCAGACAGTGTCCGAGGGTGTCAGAGAGTGATAGCGAATGTCAGAGACTGTCAGAGAGTTTCAGACAGTGTCAGAGTGACAGTGAGTGTCAGAGTGTGTCAGAGAGTGACAGTGAGGGTCTGAGAGTGTCAGATAGTGTCAGACAGTGTCAGAGAGTGACAGTGAGTGTCACAGAGTGTCAGAGAGTGTCAGACAGTGTCAGAGAGTGATAGAGAGTGTCAGAGAGTGATAGTGAGTCTCTGACAGTGTCTGAGAGTGTCAGAGAGTGTCAGAGAGTGATAGTGAGTGTCTGAGAGTTTCAGAGAGTGTCAGAGTGACAGTGAGTGTCAGAGAGTGTCAGAGAGTGATAGTGAGGGTCTGAGAGTGTCAGAGAGTGACAGTGAGTGTCACAGAGTGTCAGAGAGTGATAGTGAGTGTCTCAGAGTGTCAGAGAGTGTCAGACAGTGTCAGAGAGTGATAGAGAGTGTCAGAGAGTGATAGTGAGTCTCTGACAGTGTCTGAGAGTGTCAGAGAGTGTCAGAGAGTGATAGTGAGTGTCTGAGGGTTTCAGAGAGTGTCCGAGAGTGTCGGAGAGTGATAGAGATTGATAGAGAGTGATAGAGAGTGTCAGAGAGTGTCAGAGATTGTATGACAGTGTCAGAGAGTGATAGTGAGTGTCAGAGAGTGTCAGAGAGTGATAGTGAATGTCTGAGAGTGTCAGAGCGTGTCAGAGAGTGATAGAGAGTGTCAGAGAGTGATAGAGAGTGTCAGAGAGTATCAGAGAGTGATAGTGAGTGTCTGAGATTGTCAGAGAGTGTCAGAGAGTGTCAGAGAGTGATAGAGAGTGTCAGAGAATGTTAGAGATTATCAGAGAGTGATTGTGAGTGTCTGAGAGTGATACAGAGTGATAAAGAGTGTCAGAGAGTGTCAGAGAGAGATAGAGAGTGACAGAGAGTGATAGAGAGTGTCAGAGAATGATAGAGATTGATAGAGAGTGTCAGAGAGTAATAGAGAGTGATAGAGAGTATCAGCGACTGATAGTGAGTCTCTGAGTGTGTCTGAGAGTGTCAGAGTGTGTCAGAGAGTGTCAGAGAGTGATAGAGAGTGACAGAGAGTGATAGTGAGTGTCAGAGAGTGATAGTGAGTATCTGAGATTGTCAGAGAGTGTCAGAGAGTGATAGAGGGTGTCAGAGAGTGATAGTGAGTGTCAGAGAGTGAAAGTGAGTGTCTGAGATTGTGTCAGAGAGTGTCCGAGAGTGTCAGAGAGTGATAGAGAATGTCAGAGACTGTCAGAGAGTTTCAGACAGTGTCAGAGAGTGATAGTGAGTGTCAGAGAGTGTCAGAGATTGATAGTCAGTGTCTGAGAGTGTCAGAGAGTGTCAGACAGTGTCAGAGAGTGACAGTGAGTGTCACAGAGTGTCAGAGAGTGATAGTGAGTGGCTGAGAGTGTCAGAGAGTGTCAGACAGTGTCAGAGAGTGATAGAGAGTGTCAGAGAGTGTCAGACAGTGTCAGAGAGTGACAGTGAGTGTCACAGAGTGTCAGAGAGTGTCAGACAGTGTCAGAGAGTGATAGAGAGTGTCAGAGAGTGTCAGACAGTGTCAGAGAGTGACAGTGAGTGTCACAGAGTGTCAGAGAGTGATATTGAGTGTCTGAGAGTGTCAGAGAGTGACACAGAGTGATAGAGAGTGTCAGAGAGTGTCAGAGAGAGATAGAGAGTGATAGTGAGTCTCTGAGAGTGTCAGAGAGTTATACAGAGTGATAGAGAGTGTCAGAGAGAGTCAGAGAGTGTCAGAGAGAGATAGAGAGTGATAGAGAGTGTCAGAGAGTGATAGTGAGTGTCAGAGAGTGTCAGAGAGTGATAGTCTGTGTCTGAGAGTGTCAGAGAGTGTCAGACAGTGTCAGAGAGTGATAGAGAGTGTCAGAGGGTGTCAGACAGTGTCAGAGAGTGACAGTGAGTGTCACAGAGTGTCAGAGAGTGATAGTGAGTGTCTGAGAGTGTCAGAGAGTGTCAGACAGTGTCAGAGAGTGATAGAGAGTGTCAGAGGGTGATAGTGAGTCTCTGAGAGTGTCAGAGAGTGATACAGAGTGTCAGAGAGTGTCAGAGAGAGATAGAGAGTGATAGAGAGTGTCAGAGAGTGCTAGTGAGTGTCTGAGAGTTTCAGAGAGTGTCCGAGAGTGTCGGAGAGTGATAGAGAGTGATAGAGAGTGTCAGAGAGTGATAGTGAGTGTCAGAGAGTGATAGTGAGTGTCTGACAGTTTCAGAGAGTGTCCGAGAGTGTCGGAGAGAGATAGAGAGTGATAGAGAGTGTCAGAGAGTGATAGAGAGTGTCAGAGAGTGTCAGAGATTGTATGACAGTGTCAGAGAGTGATAGTGAGTGTCAGAGAGTGTCAGAGAGTGACAGAGAGTGTCAGAGAGTGATAGTGAGTCTCTCAGAGGGTCAGAGAGTGTCAGAGAATGTCAGAGAGTGTCAGAGAGTGATAGAGTGTGTCAGAGAGTGTCAGAGAGTAACAGAGAGTGTCAGAGAGTGATAGTGAGTCTCTCAGAGTGTCAGAGTGTGGTGGAGAGTGTCAGAGAGTGATAGTGAGTGTCTGAGAGTGTCAGAGAGTGATGGATTGTGTCAGACTGTGTCAGAGAGTGATAGAGAGTGTCAGAGAGTGATAGTGAGTCTCTGAGAGTGTCTGAGATGGATAGAGAGTGATAGAGAGTGTCAGAGAGTGATAGTGAGTGTCAGAGAGTGATAGTGAGTGTCAGAGAGAGATAGTGAGTGTCTGAGAGTGTCAGAGAGTGTCCGAGAGTGTCAGAGAGTGATAGAGAGTGAGAGAGAGTGTCAGAGAGTGATAGAGAGTGTCAGAGATTGTCAGAGAGTGTATGACAGTGTCAGAGAGTGATAGTGAGTGTCTGGGAGTGTCAGAGCGTGTCAGTGAGTGAGAGAGAGTGTCAGAGAGTGATAGAGAGTGTCAGACAGTATCAGAGAGTGATAGTGAGTGTCTGAGATTGTCAGAGAGTGTCAGAGAGTGATAGAGAGTGTCAGAGAGTGTCAGAGAGTGTCAGAGAGTGATAGAGAGTGATAGAGAGTCTCAGAGAGTGATAGTGAGTCTCTGAGTGTGTCTGAGAGTGATAGAGAGTGGAAGAGAGTGTCAGAGAGTGATAGAGAGTGTCAGAGAGTGATAGTGATAGTCAGAGAGTGATAGTGAGTGTCTGAGATTGTCAGAGATTATCAGAGAGTGATTAAGGGTGTCAGAGAATGTCAGAGAGTGATAGTGAGTGTCAGAGAGTGATAGTGAGTGTCTGAGATTGTCAGAGACTGTCAGAGAGTGTCAGAGAGTGATAGAGAGTGTCAGAGAATGTCAGAGAGTGTCAGAGAGTGTCAGAGAGTGTCAGAGAGTGATATAGAGTGTCAGAGAGTGTCAGAGAGTGATAGTGAGTGTCTGAGAGTGTCAGAGAGAGTCAGAGAGTGATAGAGTGTCAGAGAGTGTCAAAGAGTGTCAGAGAGTGTCAGAGAGTGATAGAAAGTGTCAGAGAATATCAGAGAGTGATAGAGAGTGTCAGAGAGTGATAGAGAGTGATAGAGAGTGTCAGCGAGTGATAGTGAGTCTCTGAGTGTGTCTGAGAGTGTCAGAGTGTGTCAGAGAGTGTCAGAGAGTGATAGACAGTGTCAGAGAGTGTCAGAGAGTGTCCGAGAGTGTCAGAGAGTGATAGAGAGTGACAGAGAGTGATAGTGAGTGTCAGAGAGTGATAGTGAGTATCTGAGATTGTCAGAGAGTGTCAGAGAGTGATAGAGGGTGTCAGAGAGTGATAGTGAGTGTCAGAGAGTGAAAGTGAGTGTCTGAGAGTGTCAGAGAGTGTCCGAGAGTGTCAGAGAGTGATAGAGAATGTCAGAGACTGTCAGAGAGTTTCAGACAGTGTCAGAGAGTGATAGTGAGTGTCAGAGAGTGTCAGAGATTGATAGTCAGTGTCTGAGAGTGTCAGAGAGTGTCAGACAGTGTCAGAGAGTGACAGTGAGTGTCACAGAGTGTCAGAGAGTGATAGTGAGTGTCTGAGAGTGTCAGAGAGTGTCAGACAGTGTCAGTGAGTGATAGAGAGTGTCAGAGAGTGTCGGACAGTGTCAGAGAGTGACAGTGAGTGTCACAGAGTGTCAGAGAGTGGTAGTGAGTGTCTGAGAGTGTCAGAGAGTGTCAGACAGTGTCAGAGAGTGATAGAGAGTGTCAGAGAGTGTCAGACAGTGTCAGAGAGTGACAGTGAGTGTCACAGAGTGTCAGAGAGTGATAGTGAGTGTCTGAGAGTGTCAGAGAGTGACACAGAGTGATAGAGAGTGTCAGAGAGTGTCAGAGAGAGATAGAGTGATATAGAGTGTCAGAGAGTGATAGTGAGTCTCTGAGAGTGTCAGAGAGTTATACAGAGTGATAGAGAGTGTCAGAGAGTGTCAGAGAGAGTCAGAGAGTGTCAGAGAGAGATAGAGAGTGATAGTGAGTGTCAGAGAGTGATAGTGAGTGTCAGAGAGTGTCAGAGAGTGATAGTCAGTGTCTGAGAGTGTCAGAGAGTGTCAGACAGTGTCAGAGAGTGATAGAGAGTGTCAGAGGGTGTCAGACAGTGTCAGAGAGTGACAGTGAGTGTCACAGAGTGTCAGAGAGTGATAGTGAGTGTCTGAGAGTGTCAGAGAGTGTCAGACAGTGTCAGAGAGTGATAGAGAGTGTCAGAGAGTGATAGTGAGTCTCTGAGAGTGTCAGAGAGCGATACAGAGTGTCAGAGAGTGTCGGAGAGTGCTAGTGAGTGTCTGAGAGTTTCAGAGAGTGTCCGAGAGTGTCGGAGAGTGATAGAGAGTGATAGAGAGTTTCAGAGAGTGATAGTGAGTGTCAGAGAGTGATAGTGAGTGTCTGACAGTTTCAGAGAGTGTCCGAGAGTGTCGGAGAGAGCTAGAGAGTGATAGAGAGTGTCAGAGAGTGATAGAGAGTGTCAGAGAGTGTCAGAGATTGTATGACAGTGTCAGAGAGTGATAGTGAGTGTCAGAGAGTGTCAGAGAGTGACAGAGAGTGTCAGAGAGTGATAGTGAGTCTCTCAGAGGGTCAGAGAGTGTCAGAGAATGTCAGAGAGTGTCAGAGAGTGATAGAGTGTGTCAGAGAGTGTCAGAGAGTAACAGAGAGTGTCAGAGAGTGATAGTGAGTCTCTCAGAGTGTCAGAGTGTGGTGGAGAGTGTCAGAGAGTGATAGTGAGTGTCTGAGATTGTCAGAGAGTGATGGATTGTGTCAGACTGTGTCAGAGAGTGATAGAGAGTGTCAGAGAGTGATAGTGAGTCTCTGAGAGTGTCTGAGATGGATAGAGATTGATGGAGAGTGTCAGAGAGTGATAGTGAGTGTCAGAGAGTGATAGTGAGTGTCAGAGAGAGATAGTGAGTGTCTGAGAGTGTCAGAGAGTGTCCGAGAGTGTCAGAGATTGTCAGAGAGTGAGAGAGAGTGTCAGAGAGTGATAGAGTGTGTCAGACAGTGTCAGAGAGTGATAGTGAGTGTCTGGGAGTGTCAGAGCGTGTCAGAGAGTGAGAGAGAGTGTCAGAGAGTGATAGAGTGTGTCAGACAGTATCAGAGAGTGATAGTGAGCGTCTGAGATTGTCAGAGAGTGTCAGAGAGTGATAGAGAGTGTCAGAGAGTGTCAGAGAGTGTCAGAGAGTGATAGAGAGTGATAGAGAGTCTCAGAGAGTGATAGTGAGTCTCTGAGTGTGTCTGAGAGTGATAGAGAGTGGAAGAGAGTGTCAGAGAGTGATAGAGAGTGTCAGAGAGTGATAGTGATAGTCAGAGAGTGATAGTGAGTGTCTGAGATTGTCAGAGATTATCAGAGAGTGATTAAGGGTGTCAGAGAATGTCAGAGAGTGATAGTGAGTGTCAGAGAGTGATAGTGAGTGTCTGAGATTGTCAGAGACTGTCAGAGAGTGTCAGAGAGTGATAGAGAGTGTCAGAGAGTGTCAGAGAGTGTCAGAGATTGATATAGAGTGTCAGAGAGTGTCAGAGAGTGATAGTGAGTGTCTGAGAGTGTCAGAGAGAGTCAGAGAGTGATAGAGTGTCAGAGAGTGTCAAAGAGTGTCAGAGAGTGTCAGAGAGTGATAGAAAGTGTCAGAGAATATCAGAGAGTGATAGAGAGTGTCAGAGAGTGATATAGAGTGTCAGAGAGTGATAGTGAGTCTCTGAGAGTGTCAGAGAGTTATACAGAGTGATAGAGAGTGTCAGAGAGTGTCAGAGAGAGTCAGAGAGTGTCAGAGAGAGATAGAGAGTGATAGAGAGTGTCAGAGAGTGATAGTGAGTGTCAGAGAGTGTCAGAGAGTGATAGTCAGTGTCTGAGAGTGTCAGAGAGTGTCAAACAGTGTCAGAGAGTGATAGAGAGTGTCAGAGGGTGTCAGACAGTGTCAGAGAGTGACAGTGAGTGTCACAGAGTGTCAGAGAGTGATAGTGAGTGTCTGAGAGTGTCAGAGAGTGTCAGACAGTGTCAGAGAGTGATAGAGAGTGTCAGAGAGTGATAGTGAGTCTCTGAGAGTGTCAGAGAGTGATACAGAGTGTCAGAGAGTGTCAGAGAGTGCTAGTGAGTGTCTGAGAGTTTCAGAGAGTGTCCGAGAGTGTTGGAGAGTGATAGAGACTGATAGAGAATGTCAGAGAGTGATAGTGAGTGTCTGAGAGATTCAGAGAGTGTCCGAGAGTGTCGGAGAGTGATAGAGAGTGATAGAGAGTTTCAGAGAGTGATAGTGAGTGTCAGAGAGTGATAGTGAGTGTCTGACAGTTTCAGAGAGTGTCCGAGAGTGTCGGAGAGAGCTAGAGAGTGATAGAGAGTGTCAGAGAGTGATAGAGAGTGTCAGAGAGTGTCAGAGATTGTATGACAGTGTCAGAGAGTGATAGTGAGTGTCAGAGAGTGTCAGAGAGTGACAGAGAGTGTCAGAGAGTGATAGTGAGTCTCTCAGAGGGTCAGAGAGTGTCAGAGAATGTCAGAGAGTGTCAGAGAGTGATAGAGTGTGTCAGAGAGTGTCAGAGAGTAACAGAGAGTGTCAGAGAGTGATAGTGAGTCTCTCAGAGTGTCAGAGTGTGGTGGAGAGTGTCAGAGAGTGATAGTGAGTGTCTGAGAGTGTCAGAGAGTGATGGATTGTGTCAGACTGTGTCAGAGAGTGATAGAGAGTGTCAGAGAGTGATAGTGAGTCTCTGAGAGTGTCTGAGATGGATAGAGAGTGATAGAGAGTGTCAGAGAGTGATAGTGAGTGTCAGAGAGTGATAGTGAGTGTCAGAGAGAGATAGTGAGTGTCTGAGAGTGTCAGAGAGTGTCCGAGAGTGTCAGAGATTGATAGAGAGTGAGAGAGAGTGTCAGAGAGTGATAGAGAGTGTCAGAGATTGTCAGAGAGTGTATGACAGTGTCAGAGAGTGATAGTGAGTGTCTGGGAGTGTCAGAGCGTGTCAGAGAGTGAGAGAGAGTGTCAGAGAGTGATAGAGAGTGTCAGACAGTATCAGAGAGTGATAGTGAGTGTCAGAGAGTGTCAGAGATTGATAGTCAGTGTCTCAGAGTGTCAGAGAGTGTCAGACAGTGTCAGAGAGTGACAGTGAGTGTCACAGAGTGTCAGAGAGTGATAGTGAGTGGCTGAGAGTGTCAGAGAGTGTCAGACAGTGTCAGAGAGTGATAGAGAGTGTCAGAGAGTGTCAGACAGTGTCAGAGAGTGACAGTGAGTGTCACAGAGTGTCAGAGAGTGTCAGACAGTGTCAGAGAGTGATAGAGAGTGTCAGAGAGTGTCAGACAGTGTCAGAGAGTGACAGTGAGTGTCACAGAGTGTCAGAGAGTGATAGTGAGTGTCTGAGAGTGTCAGAGAGTGACACAGAGTGATAGAGAGTGTCAGAGAGTGTCAGAGAGAGATAGAGAGTGATAGTGAGTCTCTGAGAGTGTCAGAGAGTTATACAGAGTGATAGAGAGTGTCAGAGAGAGTCAGAGAGTGTCAGAGAGAGATAGAGAGTGATAGAGAGTGTCAGAGAGTGATAGTGAGTGTCAGAGAGTGTCAGAGAGTGATAGTCTGTGTCTGAGAGTGTCAGAGAGTGTCAGACAGTGTCAGAGAGTGATAGAGAGTGTCAGAGGGTGTCAGACAGTGTCAGAGAGTGACAGTGAGTGTCACAGAGTGTCAGAGAGTGATAGTGAGTGTCTGAGAGTGTCAGAGAGTGTCAGACAGTGTCAGAGAGTGATAGAGAGTGTCAGAGAGTGATAGTGAGTCTCTGAGAGTGTCAGAGAGTGATACAGAGTGTCAGAGAGTGTCAGAGAGAGATAGAGAGTGATAGAGAGTGTCAGAGAGTGCTAGTGAGTGTCTGAGAGTTTCAGAGAGTGTCCGAGAGTGTCGGAGAGTGATAGAGAGTGATAGAGAGTGTCAGAGAGTGATAGTGAGTGTCAGAGAGTGATAGTGAGTGTCTAACAGTTTCAGAGAGTGTCCGAGAGTGTCGGAGAGAGATAGAGAGTGATAGAGAGTGTCAGAGAGTGATAGAGAGTGTCAGAGAGTGTCAGAGATTGTATGACAGTGTCAGAGAGTGATAGTGAATGTCAGAGAGTGTCAGAGAGTGACAGAGAGTGTCAGAGAGTGATAGTGAGTCTCTCAGAGGGTCAGAGAGTGTCAGAGAATGTCAGAGAGTGTCAGATAGTGATAGAGTGTGTCAGAGAGTGTCAGAGAGTAACAGAGAGTGTCAGAGAGTGATAGTGAGTCTCTCAGAGTGTCAGAGTGTGGTGGAGAGTGTCAGAGAGTGATAGTGAGTGTCTGAGAGTGTCAGAGAGTGATGGATTGTGTCAGACTGTGTCAGAGAGTGATAGAGAGTGTCAGAGAGTGATAGTGAGTCTCTGAGAGTGTCTGAGATGGATAGAGAGTGATAGAGAGTGTCAGAGAGTGATAGTGAGTGTCAGAGAGTGATAGTGAGTGTCAGAGAGAGATAGTGAGTGTCTGAGAGTGTCAGAGAGTGTCCGAGAGTGTCAGAGAGTGATAGAGAGTGAGAGAGAGTGTCAGAGAGTGATAGAGAGTGTCAGAGATTGTCAGAGAGTGTATGACAGTGTCAGAGAGTGATAGTGAGTGTCTGGGAGTGTCAGAGCGTGTCAGTGAGTGAGAGAGAGTGTCAGAGAGTGATAGAGAGTGTCAGACAGTATCAGAGAGTGATAGTGAGTGTCTGAGATTGTCAGAGAGTGTCAGAGAGTGATAGAGAGTGTCAGAGAGTGTCAGAGAGTGTCAGAGAGTGATAGAGAGTGATAGAGAGTCTCAGAGAGTGATAGTGAGTCTCTGAGTGTGTCTGAGAGTGATAGAGAGTGGAAGAGAGTGTCAGAGAGTGATAGAGAGTGTCAGAGAGTGATAGTGATTGTCAGAGAGTGATAGTGAGTGTCTGAGATTGTCAGAGATTATCAGAGAGTGATTAAGGGTGTCAGAGAATGTCAGAGAGTGATAGTGAGTGTCAGAGAGTGATAGTGAGTGTCTGAGATTGTCAGAGACTGTCAGAGAGTGTCAGAGAGTGATAGAGAGTGTCAGAGAATGTCAGAGAGTGTCAGAGAGTGTCAGAGAGTGATATAGAGTGTCAGAGAGTGTCAGAGAGTGATAGTGAGTGTCTGAGAGTGTCAGAGAGAGTCAGAGAGTGATAGAGTGTCAGAGAGTGTCAAAGAGTGTCAGAGAGTGTCAGAGAGTGATAGAAAGTGTCAGAGAATATCAGAGAGTGATAGAGAGTGTCAGAGAGTGATAGAGAGTGATAGAGAGTGTCAGCGAGTGATAGTGACTCTCTGAGTGTGTCTGAGAGTGTCAGAGTGTGTCAGAGAGTGTCAGAGAGTGATAGACAGTGTCAGAGAGTGTCAGAGAGTGTCCGAGAGTGTCAGAGAGTGATAGAGAGTGACAGAGAGTGATAGTGAGTGTCAGAGAGTGATAGTGAGTATCTGAGATTGTCAGAGAGTGTCAGAGAGTGATAGAGGGTGTCAGAGAGTGATAGTGAGTGTCAGAGAGTGAAAGTGAGTGTCTGAGAGTGTCAGAGAGTGTCCGAGAGTGTCAGAGAGTGATAGAGAATGTCAGAGACTGTCAGAGAGTTTCAGACAGTGTCAGAGAGTGATAGTGAGTGTCAGAGAGTGTCAGAGATTGATAGTGAGTGTCTGAGAGTGTCAGAGAGTGTCAGACAGTGTCAGTGAGTGATAGAGAGTGTCAGAGAGTGTCGGACAGTGTCAGAGAGTGACAGTGAGTGTCACAGAGTGTCAGAGAGTGATAGTGAGTGTCTGAGAGTGTCAGAGAGTGTCAGACAGTGTCAGAGAGTGATAGAGAGTGTCAGAGAGTGTCAGACAGTGTCAGAGAGTGACAGTGAGTGTCACAGAGTGTCAGAGAGTGATAGTGAGTGTCTGAGAGTGTCAGAGAGTGACACAGAGTGATAGAGAGTGTCAGAGAGTGTCAGAGAGAGATAGAGAGTGATATAGAGTGTCAGAGAGTGATAGTGAGTCTCTGAGAGTGTCAGAGAGTTATACAGAGTGATAGAGAGTGTCAGAGAGTGTCAGAGAGAATCAGAGAGTGTCAGAGAGAGATAGAGAGTGATAGAGAGTGTCAGAGAGTGATAGTGAGTGTCAGAGAGTGTCAGAGAGTGATAGTCAGTGTCTGAGAGTGTCAGAGAGTGTCAGACAGTGTCAGAGAGTGATAGAGAGTGTCAGAGGGTGTCAGACAGTGTCAGAGAGTGACAGTGAGTGTCACAGAGTGTCAGAGAGTGATAGTGAGTGTCTGAGAGTGTCAGAGAGTGTCAGACAGTGTCAGAGAGTGATAGAGAGTGTCAGAGAGTGATAGTGAGTCTCTGAGAGTGTCAGAGAGTGATACAGAGTGTCAGAGAGTGTCAGAGAGTGCTAGTGAGTGTCTGAGAGTTTCAGAGAGTGTCCGAGAGTGTCGGAGAGTGATAGAGAGTGATAGAGAGTTTCAGAGAGTGATAGTGAGTGTCAGAGAGTGATAGTGAGTGTCTGACAGTTTCAGAGAGTGTCCGAGAGTGTCGGAGAGAGCTAGAGAGTGATAGAGAGTGTCAGAGAGTGATAGAGAGTGTCAGAGAGTGTCAGAGATTGTATGACAGTGTCAGAGAGTGATAGTGAGTGTCAGAGAGTGTCAGAGAGTGACAGAGAGTGTCAGAGAGTGATAGTGAGTCTCTCAGAGGGTCAGAGAGTGTCAGAGAATGTCAGAGAGTGTCAGAGAGTGATAGAGTGTGTCAGAGAGTGTCAGAGAGTAACAGAGAGTGTCAGAGAGTGATAGTGAGTCTCTCAGAGTGTCAGAGTGTGGTGGAGAGTGTCAGAGAGTGATAGTGAGTGTCTGAGAGTGTCAGAGAGTGATGGATTGTGTCAGACTGTGTCAGAGAGTGATAGAGAGTGTCAGAGAGTGATAGTGAGTCTCTGAGAGTGTCTGAGATGGATAGAGAGTGATAGAGAGTGTCAGAGAGTGATAGTGAGTGTCAGAGAGTGATAGTGAGTGTCAGAGAGAGATAGTGAGTGTCTGAGAGTGTCAGAGAGTGTCCGACAGTGTCAGAGAGTGATAGAGAGTGAGAGAGAGTGTCAGAGAGTGATAGAGAGTGTCAGAGATTGTCAGAGAGTGTATGACAGTGTCAGAGAGTGATAGTGAGTGTCTGGGAGTGTCAGAGCGTGTCAGAGAGTGAGAGAGAGTGTCAGAGAGTGATAGAGAGTGTCAGACAGTATCAGAGAGTGATAGTGAGTGTCTGAGATTGTCAGAGAGTGTCAGAGAGTGATAGAGAGTGTCAGAGAGTGTCAGAGAGTGTCAGAGAGTGATAGAGAGTGATAGAGAGTCTCAGAGAGTGATAGTGAGTTTCTGAGTGTGTCTGAGAGTGATAGAGAGTGGAAGAGAGTGTCAGAGAGTGATAGAGAGTGTCAGAGAGTGATAGTGATAGTCAGAGAGTGATAGTGAGTGTCTGAGATTGTCAGAGATTATCAGAGAGTGATTAAGGGTGTCAGAGAATGTCAGAGAGTGATAGTGAGTGTCAGAGAGTGATAGTGAGTGTCTGAGATTGTCAGAGACTGTCAGAGAGTGTCAGAGAGTGATAGAGAGTGTCAGAGAGTGTCAGAGAGTGTCAGAGATTGATATAGAGTGTCAGAGAGTGTCAGAGAGTGATAGTGAGTGTCTGAGAGTGTCAGAGAGAGTCAGAGAGTGATAGAGTGTCAGAGAGTGTCAAAGAGTGTCAGAGAGTGTCAGAGAGTGATAGAAAGTGTCAGAGAATATCAGAGAGTGATAGAAAGTGTCAGAGAGTGATATAGAGTGTCAGAGAGTGATAGTGAGTCTCTGAGAGTGTCAGAGAGTTATACAGAGTGATAGAGAGTGTCAGAGAGTGTCAGAGAGAGTCAGAGAGTGTCAGAGAGAGATAGAGAGTGATAGAGAGTGTCAGAGAGTGATAGTGAGTGTCAGAGAGTGTCAGAGAGTGATAGTCAGTGTCTGAGAGTGTCAGAGAGTGTCAGACAGTGTCAGAGAGTGATAGAGAGTGTCAGAGGGTGTCAGACAGTGTCAGAGAGTGACAGTGAGTGTCACAGAGTGTCAGCGAGTGATAGTGAGTGTCTGAGAGTGTCAGAGAGTGTCAGACAGTGTCAGAGAGTGATAGAGAGTGTCAGAGAGTGATAGTGAGTCTCTGAGAGTGTCAGAGAGTGATACAGAGTGTCAGAGAGTGTCAGAGAGTGCTAGTGAGTGTCTGAGAGTTTCAGAGAGTGTCCGAGAGTGTCGGAGAGTGATAGAGACTGATAGAGAATGTCAGAGAGTGATAGTGAGTGTCTGAGAGATTCAGAGAGTGTCCGAGAGTGTCGGAGAGTGATAGAGAGTGATAGAGAGTTTCAGAGAGTGATAGTGAGTGTCAGAGAGTGATAGTGAGTGTCTGACAGTTTCAGAGAGAGTCCGAGAGTGTCGGAGAGAGCTAGAGAGTGATAGAGAGTGTCAGAGAGTGATAGAGAGTGTCAGAGAGTGTCAGAGATTGTATGACAGTGTCAGAGAGTGATAGTGAGTGTCAGAGAGTGTCAGAGAGTGACAGAGAGTGTCAGAGAGTGATAGTGAGTCTCTCAGAGGGTCAGAGAGTGTCAGAGAATGTCAGAGAGTGTCAGAGAGTGATAGAGTGTGTCAGAGAGTGTCAGAGAGTAACAGAGAGTGTCAGAGAGTGATAGTGAGTCTCTCAGAGTGTCAGAGTGTGGTGGAGAGTGTCAGAGAGTGATAGTGAGTGTCTGAGAGTGTCAGAGAGTGATGGATTGTGTCAGACTGTGTCAGAGAGTGATAGAGAGTGTCAGAGAGTGATAGTGAGTCTCTGAGAGTGTCTGAGATGGATAGAGAGTGATAGAGAGTGTCAGAGAGTGATAGTGAGTGTCAGAGAGTGATAGTGAGTGTCAGAGAGAGATAGTGAGTGTCTGAGAGTGTCAGAGAGTGTCCGAGAGTGTCAGAGAGTGATAGAGAGTGAGAGAGAGTGTCAGAGAGTGATAGAGAGTGTCAGAGATTGTCAGAGAGTGTATGACAGTGTCAGAGAGTGATAGTGAGTGTCTGGGAGTGTCAGAGCGTGTCAGTGAGTGAGAGAGAGTGTCAGAGAGTGATAGAGAGTGTCAGACAGTATCAGAGAGTGATAGTGAGTGTCTGAGATTGTCAGAGAGTGTCAGAGAGTGATAGAGAGTGTCAGAGAGTGTCAGAGACTGTCAGAGAGTGTCAGAGAGTGATAGAGAGTGTCAGAGAGTGTCAGAGAGTGTCAGAGATTGATATAGAGTGTCAGAGAGTGTCAGAGAGTGTCAGAGAGTGATAGAGAGTGATAGAGAGTGTCAGAGAGTGTCAGAGAGTGTCAGAGAGTGACAGAGAGTGATAGAGAGTCTCAGAGAGTGATAGTGAGTTTCTGAGTGTGTCTGAGAGTGATAGAGAGTGGAAGAGAGTGTCAGAGAGTGATAGAGAGTGTCAGAGAGTGATAGTGATAGTCAGAGAGTGATAGTGAGTGTCTGAGATTGTCAGAGATTATCAGAGAGTGATTAAGGGTGTCAGAGAATGTCAGAGAGTGATAGTGAGTGTCAGAGAGTGATAGTGAGTGTCTGAGATTGTCAGAGACTGTCAGAGAGTGTCAGAGAGTGATAGAGAGTGTCAGAGAGTGTCAGAGAGTGTCAGAGATTGATATAGAGTGTCAGAGAGTGTCAGAGAGTGATAGTGAGTGTCTGAGAGTGTCAGAGAGAGTCAGAGAGTGATAGAGTGTCAGAGAGTGTCAAAGAGTGTCAGAGAGTGTCAGAGAGTGATAGAAAGTGTCAGAGAATATCAGAGAGTGATAGAAAGTGTCAGAGAGTGATATAGAGTGTCAGAGAGTGATAGTGAGTCTCTGAGAGTGTCAGAGAGTTATACAGAGTGATAGAGAGTGTCAGAGAGTGTCAGAGAGAGTCAGAGAGTGTCAGAGAGAGATAGAGAGTGATAGAGAGTGTCAGAGAGTGATAGTGAGTGTCAGAGAGTGTCAGAGAGTGATAGTCAGTGTCTGAGAGTGTCAGAGAGTGTCAGACAGTGTCAGAGAGTGATAGAGAGTGTCAGAGGGTGTCAGACAGTGTCAGAGAGTGACAGTGAGTGTCACAGAGTGTCAGCGAGTGATAGTGAGTGTCTGAGAGTGTCAGAGAGTGTCAGACAGTGTCAGAGAGTGATAGAGAGTGTCAGAGAGTGATAGTGAGTCTCTGAGAGTGTCAGAGAGTGATACAGAGTGTCAGAGAGTGTCAGAGAGTGCTAGTGAGTGTCTGAGAGTTTCAGAGAGTGTCCGAGAGTGTCGGAGAGTGATAGAGACTGATAGAGAGTTTCAGAGAGTGATAGTGAGTGTCAGAGAGTGATAGTGAGTGTCTGACAGTTTCAGAGAGTGTCCGAGAGTGTCGGAGAGAGCTAGAGAGTGATAGAGAGTGTCAGAGAGTGATAGAGAGTGTCAGAGAGTGTCAGAGATTGTATGACAGTGTCAGAGAGTGATAGTGAGTGTCAGAGAGTGTCAGAGAGTGACAGAGAGTGTCAGAGAGTGATAGTGAGTCTCTCAGAGGGTCAGAGAGTGTCAGAGAATGTCAGAGAGTGTCAGAGAGTGATAGAGTGTGTCAGAGAGTGTCAGAGAGTAACAGAGAGTGTCAGAGAGTGATAGTGAGTCTCTCAGAGTGTCAGAGTGTGGTGGAGAGTGTCAGAGAGTGATAGTGAGTGTCTGAGAGTGTCAGAGAGTGATGGATTGTGTCAGACTGTGTCAGAGAGTGATAGAGAGTGTCAGAGAGTGATAGTGAGTCTCTGAGAGTGTCTGAGATGGATAGAGAGTGATAGAGAGTGTCAGAGAGTGATAGTGAGTGTCAGAGAGTGATAGTGAGTGTCAGAGAGAGATAGTGAGTGTCTGAGAGTGTCAGAGAGTGTCCGACAGTGTCAGAGAGTGATAGAGAGTGAGAGAGAGTGTCAGAGAGTGATAGAGAGTGTCAGAGATTGTCAGAGAGTGTATGACAGTGTCAGAGAGTGATAGTGAGTGTCTGGGAGTGTCAGAGCGTGTCAGAGAGTGAGAGAGAGTGTCAGAGAGTGATAGAGAGTGTCAGACAGTATCAGAGAGTGATAGTGAGTGTCTGAGATTGTCAGAGAGTGTCAGAGAGTGATAGAGATTGTCAGAGAGTGTCAGAGAGTGTCAGAGAGTGATAGAGAGTGATAGAGAGTCTCAGAGAGTGATAGTGAGTCTCTGAGTGTGTCTGAGAGAGATAGAGAGTGGAAGAGAGTGTCAGAGAGTGATAGAGAGTGTCAGAGAGTGATAGTGATAGTCAGAGAGTGATAGTGAGTGTCTGAGATTGTCAGAGATTATCAGAGAGTGATTAAGGGTGTCAGAGAATGTCAGAGAGTGATAGTGAGTGTCAGAGAGTGATAGTGAGTGTCTGAGATTGTCAGAGACTGTCAGAGAGTGTCAGAGAGTGATAGAGAATGTCAGAGAGTGTCAGAGAGTGTCAGAGATTGATAGTGAGTGTCTGAGAGTGTCAGAGAGAGTCAGAGAGTGATAGAGTGTCAGAGAGTGTCAAAGAGTGTCAGAGAGTGTCAGAGAGTGATAGAAAGTGTCAGAGAATATCAGAGAGTGATAGAGAGTGTCAGAGAGTGATAGTGAGTGTCTGAGAGTGTCAGAGAGTGAAACAGAGTGATAGAGAGTGTCAGAGAGTGTCAGAGAGTGTCCGAGAGTGATAGTGAGTGCCAGAGAGTGTCAGACAGTGTCAGAGAGTGATAGTGAGTGTCAGAGAGTGTCAGAGAGTGATAGTGAGTGTCTGAGAGTGTCAGAGAGTGAAACAGAGTGATAGAGAGTGTCAGAGAGTGTCAGAGAGTGTCCGAGAGTGTCCGAGAGTGATAGTGAGTGTCAGAGAATGTCAGAGAGTGATAGTGAGAGTCTGAGAGTATCAGAGAGTGTCAGAGTGATAGTGAGTGCCAGAGAGTGTCAGACAGTGTCAGAGAGTGATAGTGAGTGTCAGAGAGTGTCAGAGAGTGATAATGAGTGTCTGAGAGTGTCAGAGAGTGTCAGACAGTGTCAGAGAGTGATAGAGAGTGTCAGAGAGTGATAGTGTGTCTCTGAGAGTGTCAGAGAGTGTCAGAGAGTGTCAGAGAGTGATAGAGAGTGATAGAGAGTGTCAGAGAGTGTCAGAGAGTGTCAGAGAGTGACAGAGAGTGTCACAGAGTGATAGTGAGTCTCTGAGTGTGTCAGAGAGTGTCAGAGAGTGATAGAGAGTGTCAGAGAGTGTCAGAGAGATTCAGCGCGTGATAGAGAGTGTCAGAGAGTGATAGTGAGTGTCTGAGAGTGTCAGAGAGTGATAGAGTGTGTCAGACTGTGTCAGAGAGTGATAGAGAGTGTCAGAGAGTGATAGTGAGTCTCTGAGTGTGTCTGAGAGTGATAGAGAGTGTCAGAGAGTGATAGAGAGTGTCAGAGAGTGTCAGAGAGTGATAGAGAGCGTCAGAGAGTGATAGTGAGTGTCTGAGAGTGTCAGTGAGTGTCAGAGAGTGATAGAGAGTGATAGAGAGTGTCAGAGAGAGATAGAGAGTGTCAGAGAGTGTCAGAGAGTGTATGACAGTGTCAGAGAGTGAAACAGAGTGATAGAGAGTGTCAGAGAGTGTCAGAGAGTGTCAGAGAGTGATAGAGTGTGATAGAGAGTGTCAGAGAGTGATAGTGAGTGTCAGAGAGTGATAGTGAGTGTCTGAGAGTTTCAGAGATTGTCCGACAGTGTCGGAGAGTGATAGAGAGTGATAGAGAGTGTCAGAGAGTGATAGAGAGTGTCAAAGAGTGTCAGAGATTGTATGAGAGTGTCAGAGAGTGATAGTGAGTGTCTGAGATTGTCAGAGAGTGTCAGAGAGTGTCAGAGAGAGATAGAGAGTGTCAGAGAGTGTAAGAGAGTGTCAGAGAGTGATAGTGAGTGTCTGAGAGTGTCAGAGAGTGATACAGAGTGAAAGAGAGTATCAGAGAGTGTCAGAGAGTGATAGAGAGTGTCAGAGAGTGATAGTGAGACTCTGAGAGTGTCTGAGAGTGATAGAGAGTGTCAGAGAGTTTCAGAGAGTGATAGAGAGCGTCAGAGAGTGATAGTGAGTGTCTGAGAGTGTCAGTGAGTGTCAGAGAGTGATAGAGAGTGATAGAGAGTGTCAGAGAGTGATAGAGAGTGTCAGAGAGTGTCAGAGAGTGATAGAGAGCGTCAGAGAGTGATCGTGAGTGTCAGAGAGTGATAGTGAGTGTCTGAGAGTGGCAGTGAGTGTCAGAGAGTGATAGAGAGTGATAGAGGGTGTCAGAGAGTGATAGAGAGTGTCAGAGAGTGTCAGAGAGTGAAAGACAGTGTCAGAGAGTGATAGTGAGTGTCAGAGTGTGTCAGAGAGTGATAGAGAGTGTCAGAGAATATCAGAGAGTGATAGAGAGTATCAGAGAGTGATAGTGAGTGACTGAGAGTGTCAGAGAGTGAAACAGAGTGATAGAGAGTGTCAGAGAGTGTCAGAGAGTGATAGAGAGTGTCAGAGAGTGATAGTGAGTGTCAGAGAGTAATAGTGAGTGTCAGAGAGTGATAGAGAGTGTCAGAGAGTGTCAGAGATGGTATGACAGTGTCAGAGAGTGATAGTGAGTGTCAGAGAGTGTCAGAGATTGATAGTGAGTGTCTGAGAGTGTCAGAGCGTGTCAGAGAGTGATAGAGAGTGTCAGAGAGTGATAGAGAGTGTCAGAGAGTATCAGAGAGTGATAGTGAGTGTCTGAGATTGTCAGAGACTGTCAGAGAGTGTCAGAGAGAGATAGAGAGTGTCAGAGAGTGTAAGAAAGTGTCAGAGAGTGATAGTGAGTGTCTGAGAGTGTCAGAGAGTGATACAGAGTGAAAGAGAGTGTCAGAGAGTGTCAGAGAGAGATAGAGAGTGATAGAGAGTGATAGAGTGTGTCAGAGAGTGATAGAGAGTGATAGAGAGTGTCAGAGAGTGATAGAGAGTGATAGAGAGTGTCAGAGAGTGATATTGATCTCTGAGTGTGTCTGAGAGTGTCAGAGTGAGTCAGACAGTGTCAGTGAGTGATAGAGAGTGTCAGAGAGTGATAGTGAGTGTCAGAGAGTAATAGTGAGTTTCTGAGATTGTCAGAGAGTGTCAGAGAGTGACAGAGGGTGTCAGAGAGTGACAGTGAGTGTCAGAGAGTGAAAGTGAGTGTCTGAGAGTGTCAGAGAGTGTCCGAGAGTGTCAGAGAGTGATAGAGAATGTCAGAGACTGTCAGAGAGTTTCAGATAGTGTCAGAGTGATAGTGAGTGTCATAGAGTGTCAGAGAGTGATAGTGAGTGTCTGAGAGAGTCAGAGAGTGTCAGACAGTGTCAGAGAGTGATAGAGAGTGTCAGAGAGTGTCAGACAGTGTCAGAGAGTGACAGTGAGTGTCACAGAGAGTCAGAGAGTGATAGTGAGTGTCTGAGAGTGTCAGAGAGTGTCAGACAGTGTCAGAGATTGATAGAGAGTGTCAGAGAGTGATAGTGAGTCTCTGAGAGTGTCTGAGAGTGTCAGAGAGTGTCAGAGAGTAATAGAGAGTGTCAGAGAGTGTCAGAGAGTGGCAGAGAGTGTCAGAGAGTGATAGTGAGTCTCTGAGAGTGATAGAGAGTGACAGAGAGTGATAGTGAGTCTCTGAGAGTGTCTGAGAGTGTCAGAGAGTGTCAGAAAGTGTCAGAGAGTGATAGAGAGTGATAGAGAGTGATAGAGAGTGTCAGAGAGTGTCAGAGAGTGTCAGAGAGTGACAGAGAGTGTCAGAGAGTGATAGTGAGTCTCTGAGTGTGTCAGAGAGTGTCAGAGAGTGATAGAGAGTGTCAGAGAGTGTCAGAGAGATTCAGCGTGTGATAGAGCGTGTCAGAGATTGATAGTGAGTGTCTGAGAGTGTCAGAGAGTGATAGATTGTGTCAGACTGTGTCAGAGAGTGATAGAGAGTGTCAGAGAGTGATAGTGCGTCTCTGAGAGTGTCTGAGAGTGACAGAGAGTGTCAGAGAGTTTCAGAGTGTGATGGAGAGCGTCAGAGAGTGACAGTGAGTGTCTGAGAGTGTCAGTGAGTGTCTGAGAGAGATAGAGAGTGATAGAAAGTGTCAGAGAGTGATAGAGAGTGTCAGAGAGTGTCAGAGAGTGTCAGAGAGTGATAGAGAGCGTCAGAGAGTGATAGTGAGTGTCAGAGAGTGATAGTGAGTGTCAGAGACTGTCAGAGAGTGTCAGAGAGTTATAGAGAGTGTCAGAGAGTGTCAGAGAGTGTCAGAGAGTGTCAGAGAGTGATATAGAGTGTCAGAGAGTGTCAGAGAGTGATAGTGAGTGTCTGAGAGTGTCAGAGAGAGTCAGAGAGTGATAGAGTGTCAGAGAGTGTCAAAGAGTGTCAGAGAGTGTCAGAGAGTGATAGAAAGTGTCAGAGAATATCAGAGAGTGATAGAGAGTGTCAGAGAGTGATAGTGAGTGTCTGAGAGTGTCAGAGAGTGAAACAGAGTGATAGAGAGTGTCAGAGAGTGTCAGAGAGTGTCCGAGAGTGATAGTGAGTGTCAGAGAATGTCAGAGAGTTATAGTGAGAGTCTGAGAGTGTCAGAGAGTGTCAGAGTGTGTCAGAGTGATAGTGAGTGCCAGAGAGTGTCAGACAGTGTCAGAGAGTGATAGTGAGTGTCAGAGAGTGTCAGAGAGTGATAGTGAGTGTCTGAGAGTGTCAGAGAGTGAAACAGAGTGAAACAGAGTGATAGAGAGTGTCAGAGAGTGTCAGAGAGTGTCCGAGAGTGTCCGAGAGTGATAGTGAGTGTCAGAGAATGTCAGAGAGTGATAGTGAGAGTCTGAGAGTATCAGAGAGTGTCAGAGTGATAGTGAGTGTCATAGAGTGTCAGAGAGTGATAGTGAGTGTCTGAGAGAGTCAGAGAGTGTCAGACAGTGTCAGAGAGTGATAGAGAGTGTCAGAGAGTGTCAGACAGTGTCAGAGAGTGACAGTGAGTGTCACAGAGAGTCAGAGAGTGATAGTGAGTGTCTGAGAGTGTCAGAGAGTGTCAGACAGTGTCAGAGATTGATAGAGAGTGTCAGAGAGTGATAGTGAGTCTCTGAGAGTGTCTGAGAGTGTCAGAGAGTGTCAGAGAGTAATAGAGAGTGTCAGAGAGTGTCAGAGAGTGGCAGAGAGTGTCAGAGAGTGATAGTGAGTCTCTGAGAGTGATAGAGAGTGTCAGAGAGTGATAGTGAGTCTCTGAGAGTGTCTGAGAGTGTCAGAGAGTGTCAGAAAGTGTCAGAGAGTGATAGAGAGTGATAGAGAGTGATAGAGAGTGTCAGAGAGTGTCAGAGAGTGACAGAGAGTGTCAGAGTGTGATAGTGAGTCTCTGAGTGTGTCAGAGAGTGTCAGAGAGTGATAGAGAGTGTCAGAGAGTGTCAGAGAGATTCAGCGTGTGATAGAGCGTGTCAGAGATTGATAGTGAGTGTCTGAGAGTGTCAGAGAGTGATAGATTGTGTCAGACTGTGTCAGAGAGTGATAGAGAGTGTCAGAGAGTGATAGTGCGTCTCTGAGAGTGTCTGAGAGTGACAGAGAGTGTCAGAGAGTTTCAGAGTGTGATAAAGAGCGTCAGAGAGTGACAGTGAGTGTCTGAGAGTGTCAGTGAGTGTCTGAGAGAGATAGAGAGTGATAGAATGTGTCAGAGAGTGATAGAGAGTGTCAGAGAGTGTCAGAGAGTGTCAGAGAGTGATAGAGAGCGTCAGAGAGTGATAGTGAGTGTCAGAGAGTGATAGTGAGTGTCAGAGACTGTCAGAGAGTGTCAGAGAGTTATAGAGAGTGTCAGAGAGTGTCAGAGAGTGTCAGAGAGTGTCAGAGAGTGATATAGAGTGTCAGAGAGTGTCAGAGAGTGATAGTGAGTGTCTGAGAGTGTCAGAGAGAGTCAGAGAGTGATAGAGTGTCAGAGAGTGTCAAAGAGTGTCAGAGAGTGTCAGAGAGTGATAGAAAGTGTCAGAGAATATCAGAGAGTGATAGAGAGTGTCAGAGAGTGATAGTGAGTGTCTGAGAGTGTCAGAGAGTGAAACAGAGTGATAGAGAGTGTCAGAGAGTGTCAGAGAGTGTCCGAGAGTGATAGTGAGTGTCAGAGAATGTCAGAGAGTTATAGTGAGAGTCTGAGAGTGTCAGAGAGTGTCAGAGTGTGTCAGAGTGATAGTGAGTGCCAGAGAGTGTCAGACAGTGTCAGAGAGTGATAGTGAGTGTCAGAGAGTGTCAGAGAGTGATAGTGAGTGTCTGAGAGTGTCAGAGAGTGAAACAGAGTGAAACAGAGTGATAGAGAGTGTCAGAGAGTGTCAGAGAGTGTCCGAGAGTGTCCGAGAGTGATAGTGAGTGTCAGAGAATGTCAGAGAGTGATAGTGAGAGTCTGAGAGTATCAGAGAGTGTCAGAGTGATAGTGAGTGCCAGAGAGTGTCAGACAGTGTCAGAGAGTGATAGTGAGTGTCAGAGAGTGTCAGAGAGTGATAATGAGTGTCTGAGAGTGTCAGAGAGTGTCAGACAGTGTCAGAGAGTGATAGAGAGTGTCAGAGAGTGATAGTGTGTCTCTGAGAGTGTCAGAGAGTGTCAGAGAGTGTCAGAGAGTGATAGAGAGTGATAGAGAGTGTCAGAGAGTGTCAGAGAGTGTCAGAGAGTGACAGAGAGTGTCAGAGAGTGATAGTGAGTCTCTGAGTGTGTCAGAGAGTGTCAGAGAGTGATAGAGAGTGTCAGAGAGTGTCAGAGAGATTCAGCGCGTGATAGAGAGTGTCAGAGAGTGATAGTGAGTGTCTGAGAGTGTCAGAGAGTGATAGAGTGTGTCAGACTGTGTCAGAGAGTGATAGAGAGTGTCAGAGAGTGATAGTGAGTCTCTGAGTGTGTCTGAGAGTGATAGAGAGTGTCAGAGAGTGATATAGAGTGTCAGAGAGTGTCAGAGAGTGATAGAGAGCGTCAGAGAGTGATAGTGAGTGTCTGAGAGTGTCAGTGAGTGTCAGAGAGTGATAGAGAGTGATAGAGAGTGTCAGAGAGAGATAGAGAGTGTCAGAGAGTGTCAGAGAGTGTATGACAGTGTCAGAGAGTGAAACAGAGTGATAGAGAGTGTCAGAGAGTGTCAGAGTGTGATAGAGTGTGATAGAGAGTGTCAGAGAGTGATAGTGAGTGTCAGAGAGTGATAGTGAGTGTCTGAGAGTTTCAGAGAGTGTCCGACTGTGTCGGAGAGTGATAGAGAGTGATAGAGAGTGTCAGAGAGTGATAGAGAGTGTCAAAGAGTGTCAGAGATTGTATGAGAGTGTCAGAGAGTGATAGTGAGTGTCTGAGATTGTCAGAGAGTGTCAGAGAGTGTCAGAGAGAGATAGAGAGTGTCAGAGAGTGTAAGAGAGTGTCAGAGAGTGATAGTGAGTGTCTGAGAGTGTCAGAGAGTGATACAGAGTGAAAGAGAGTATCAGAGAGTGTCAGAGAGTGATAGAGAGTGTCAGAGAGTGATAGTGAGACTCTGAGAGTGTCTGAGAGTGATAGAGAGTGTCAGAGAGTTTCAGAGAGTGATAGAGAGCGTCAGAGAGTGATAGTGAGTGTCTGAGAGTGTCAGTGAGTGTCAGAGAGTGATAGAGAGTGATAGAGAGTGTCAGAGAGTGATAGAGAGTGTCAGAGAGTGTCAGAGAGTGATAGAGAGCGTCAGAGAGTGATCGTGAGTGTCAGAGAGTGATAGTGAGTGTCTGAGAGTGGCAGTGAGTGTCAGAGAGTGATAGAGAGTGATAGAGGGTGTCAGAGAGTGATAGAGAGTGTCAGAGAGTGTCAGAGAGTGAAAGACAGTGTCAGAGAGTGATAGTGAGTGTCAGAGTGTGTCAGAGAGTGATAGAGAGTGTCAGAGAATATCAGAGAGTGATAGAGAGTGTCAGAGAGTGATAGTGAGTGACTGAGAGTGTCAGAGAGTGAAACACAGTGATAGAGAGTGTCAGAGAGTGTCAGAGAGTGATAGAGAGAGATAGAGAGTGTCAGAGAGTGATAGTGAGTGTCAGAGAGTAATAGTGAGTGTCAGAGAGTGATAGAGAGTGTCAGAGAGTGTCAGAGATGGTATGACAGTGTCAGAGAGTGATAGTGAGTGTCAGAGAGTGTCAGAGATTGATAGTGAGTGTCTGAGAGTGTCAGAGCGTGTCAGAGAGTGATAGAGAGTGTCAGAGAGTGATAGAGAGTGTCAGAGAGTATCAGAGAGTGATAGTGAGTGTCTGAGATTGTCAGAGACTGTCAGAGAGTGTCAGAGAGAGATAGAGAGTGTCAGAGAGTGTAAGAAAGTGTCAGAGAGTGATAGTGAGTGTCTGAGAGTGTCAGAGAGTGATACAGAGTGAAAGAGAGTGTCAGAGAGTGTCAGAGAGAGATAGAGAGTGATAGAGAGTGATAGAGTGTGTCAGAGAGTGATAGAGAGTGATAGAGAGTGTCAGAGAGTGATAGAGAGTGATAGAGAGTGTCAGAGAGTGATAGTGATCTCTGAGTGTGTCTGAGAGTGTCAGAGTGTGTCAGACAGTGTCAGTGAGTGATAGAAAGTGTCAGAGAGTGATAGTGAGTGTCAGAGAGTAATAGTGAGTTTCTGAGATTGTCAGAGAGTGTCAGAGAGTGACAGAGGGTGTCAGAGAGTGACAGACAGTGTCAGAGAGTGACAGTGAGTGTCACAGAGAGTCAGAGAGTGATAGTGAGTGTCTGAGAGTGTCAGAGAGTGTCAGACAGTGTCAGAGATTGATAGAGAGTGTCAGAGAGTGATAGTGAGTCTCTGAGAGTGTCTGAGAGTGTCAGAGAGTGTCAGAGAGTGATAGAGAGTGTCAGAGAGTGGCAGAGAGTGGCAGAGAGTGTCAGAGAGTGATAGTGAGTCTCTGAGAGTGATAGAGTGTCAGAGAGTAATAGTGAGTCTCTGAGAGTGTCTGAGAGTGTCAGAGAGTGTCAGAGAGTGTCAGAAAGTGTCAGAGAGTGATAGAGAGTGATAGAGAGTGTCAGAGAGTGTCAGAGAGTGTCAGAGAGTGACAGAGAGTGTCAGAGAGTGATAGTGAGTCTCTGAGTGTGTCAGAGAGTGTCAGAGAGTGATAGAGAGTGTCAGAGAGTGTCAGAGAGATTCAGCGTGTGATAGAGCGTGTCAGAGATTGATAGTGAGTGTCTGAGAGTGTCAGAGAGTGATAGAGTGTGTCAGACTGTGTCAGAGAGTGATAGAGAGTGTCAGAGATTGATAGTGCGTCTCTGAGAGTGTCTGAGAGTGACAGAGAGTGTCAGAGAGTTTCAGAGTGTGATAGAGAGCGTCAGAGAGTGACAGTGAGTGTCTGAGAGTGTCAGTGAGTGTCTGAGAGAGATAGAGAGTGATAGAGAGTGTCAGAGAGTGATAGAGAGTGTCAGAGAGTGTCAGAGAGTGTCAGAGAGTGATAGAGAGCGTCAGAGAGTGATAGTGAGTGTCAGAGAGTGATAGTGAGTGTCAGAGAGTGATAGTGAGTGTCTGAGTGTGTCAGTGAATGTCAGAGAGTGATAGAGAGTGTCAGAGAGTGATAGAGAGTGTCAGAGAGTGTCAGAGAGTGTAAGACATTGTCAGAGAGTGATAGTGAGTGTCAGAGAGTGTCAGAGAGTGATAGAGAGTGTCAGAGAATATCAGAGAGTGATAGAGAGTGTCAGAGAGTGATAGTGAGTGTCAGAGAGTGATAGTGAGTGTCTGAGAGTGTCAGAGAGTGAAACAGAGTGATAGAGAGTGTCAGAGAGTGTCAGAGAGTGTCAGAGAGTGATAGAGAGTGTCAGAGAGTGATAGAGAGTGTCAGAGAGTGATAGTGAGTGTCTGAGAGTTTCAGAGAGTGTCCGACAGTGTCGGAGAGTGATAGAGAGTGATAGAGAGTGTCAGAGAGTGATAGAGAGAGTCAGAGAGTGTCAGAGATTGTATGACAGTGTCAGAGAGTGATAGTGAGTGTCAGAGAGTATCAGAGAGTGATAGTGAGTGTCTGAGATTGTCAGAGAGTGCCAGAGAGTGTCAGAGAGAGATAGAGAGTGTCAGAGAGTGTAGGAGAGAGTCAGAGAGTGATAGTGAGTGTCTGAGAGTGTCAGAGAGTGATACAGAGTGAAAGAGAGTGTCAGAGAGAGATAGAGAGTGATGGAGAGTGATCGAGAGTGTCAGAGAGTGACAGAGAGTGATAGAGAGTGTCAGAGAGTGATAGAGAGTGATAGAGAGTGTCAGAGAGTGATAGTGAGTCTCTGAGTGTGTCTGAGAGTGTCAGAGTGTGTCAGAGTGTGTCAGAGAGTGATAGAGAGTGTCAGAGTGTGTCAGACAGTGTCAGAGAGTGATAGAGAGTGTCAGAGAGTGATAGTGAGTGTCAGAGAGTGATAGTGAGTCTCTGAGTGTGTCTGAAAGTGTCAGAGTGTGTCAGAGTGTGTCAGAGAGTGATAGAGAGTGTCAGAGTGTGTCAGACAGTGTCAGAGAGTGATAGAGAATGTCAGAGACTGTCAGAGAGTTTCAGACAGTGTCAGAGTGATAGTGAGTGTCAGAGAGTGTCAGAGAGTGATAGTGAGAGTCTGAGAGTGTCAGAGAGTGTCAAACAGTGTCAGAGAGTGATGGAGAGTGTCAGAGAGTGTCAGACAGTGTCAGAGAGTGACAGTGAGTGTCAGAGAGTGTCAGAGAGTGATAGTGAGTGTCTGAGAGTGTCAGACAGTGTCAGACAGTGTCAGAGAGTGATGGAGAGTTTCAGAGAGTGTCAGACACTGTCAGAGATTGATAGAGAGTGTCAGAGAGTGATAGTGAGTCTCTGAGAGTGTCAGAGAGTGTCATAGAGTGTCCGAGAGTGTCAGAGAGTGATAGAGAGTGATAGAGAGTGTCAGAGAGTGATAGAGAGTGTCAGAGAGTGTCAGAGAGTTTATGACAGTGTCAGAGAGTGATAGTGAGTGTCTGAGAGTGTCAGAGAGTGATAGTGAGTCTCTGAGTGTGTCTGAGAGTGTCAGAGTGTGTCAGAGTGTGTCAGAGAGTGATAGAGAGTGTCAGAGTGTGTCAGACAGTGTCAGAGAGTGATAGAGAGTGTCAGAGAGTGATAGTGAGTGTCAGAGAGTGATAGTGAGTCTCTGAGTGTGTCTGAGAGTGTCAGAGTGTGTCAGAGTGTGTCAGAGAGTGATAGAGAGTGTCAGAGTGTGTCAGACAGTGTCAGAGAGTGATAGTGAGTGTCTGAGAGTGTCAGAGAGTGTCAAACAGTGTCAGAGAGTGATGGAGAGTGTCAGAGAGTGTCAGACAGTGTCAGAGAGTGACAGTGAGTGTCAGAGAGTGTCAGAGAGTGATAGTGAGTGTCTGAGAGTGTCAGACAGTGTCAGACAGTGTCAGAGAGTGATGGAGAGTTTCAGAGAGTGTCAGACACTGTCAGAGATTGATAGAGAGTGATAGTGAGTCTCTGAGAGTGTCAGAGAGTGTCAGAGAGTGTCAGAGAGTGATAGAGAGTGTCTGAGAGTGTCAGAGAGTGGCAGAGAGTGTCAGAGAGTGATAAAGAGTGTCAGAGACAGTCAGAGTGGATTGAGATGGTCAGAGAGCGATAGTGAGTGTCTGAGAGTGTCAGAGAGTGATAGAGTGTGTCAGACTGTGTCAGAGAGTGATAGAGAGTGTCAGAGAGTGATAATGAGTCTCTGAGAGTGTCTGAGATGGATAGAGTGTGATAGAGAGTGATAGAGAGTGTCAGAGAATGATACTGAGTGTCAGAGAGTGATAGTGAGTGTCAGAGAGAGATAGTGAGTGTCTGAGAGTGTCATAGAGTGTCCGAGAGTGTCAGAGAGTGATAGAGAGTGATAGAGAGTGTCAGAGAGTGATATAGAGTGTCAGAGAGTGTCAGAGAGTTTATGACAGTGTCAGAGAGTGATAGTGAGTGTCTGAGAGTGTCAGAGAGTGTCAGAGAGTGAGATAGAGTGTCAGAGAGTGATAGAGAGTGTCAGAGAGTATCAGAGAGTGATAGTGAGTGTCTGAGATTGTCAGAGAGTGTCAGAGAGTGATAGAGAATGTCAGAGAGTGTCAGAGAGTGTCAGAGAGTAATAGAGAGTGATAGAGAGCGTCAGAGATGGTATGACAGTGTCAGAGAGTGATAGTGAGTGTCAGAGAGTGTCAGAGATTGATAGTGAGTGTCTGAGAGTGTCAGAGCGTGTCAGAGAGTGATAGAGAGTGTCAGAGAGTGATAGAGAGTGTCAGAGAGTATCAGAGAGTGATAGTGAGTGTCTGAGATTGTCAGAGACTGTCAGAGAGTGTCAGAGAGAGATAGAGAGTGTCAGAGAGTGTAAGAAAGTGTCAGAGAGTGATAGTGAGTGTCTGAGAGTGTCTGAGAGTGTCAGAGAGTGTCAGAGAGTGATAGAGAGTGATAGAGAGTGTCAGAGAGTGATAGAGAGTGATAGAGAGTGTCAGAGAGTGATAGAGAGTGATAGAGAGTGTCAGAGAGTGATAGTGATCTCTGAGTGTGTCTGAGAGTGTCAGAGTGTGTCAGACAGTGTCAGTGAGTGATAGAGAGTGTCAGAGAGTGATAGTGAGTGTCAGAGAGTAATAGTGAGTTTCTGAGATTGTCAGAGAGTGTCAGAGAGTGACAGAGGGTGTCAGAGAGTGACAGTGAGTGTCAGAGAGTGAAAGTGAGTGTCTGAGAGTGTCAGAGAGTGTCCGAGAGTGTCAGAGAGTGATAGAGAATGTCAGAGACTGTCAGAGAGTTTCAGATAGTGTCAGAGTGATAGTGAGTGTCAGAGAGTGTCAGAGAGTGATAGTGAGTGTCTGAGAGTGTCAGAGGGTGTCAGACAGTGTCAGAGAGTGATAGAGAGTGTCAGAGAGTGTCAGACAGTGTCAGAGAGTGACAGTGAGTGTCACAGAGAGTCAGAGAGTGATAGTGAGTGTCTGAGAGTGTCAGAGAGTGTCAGACAGTGTCAGAGATTGATAGAGAGTGTCAGAGAGTGATAGTGAGTCTCTGAGAGTGTCTGAGAGTGTCAGAGAGTGTCAGAGAGTGATAGAGAGTGTCAGAGAGTGTCAGAGAGTGGCAGAGAGTGTCAGAGAGTGATAGTGAGTCTCTGAGAGTGATAGAGTGTCAGAGAGTGATAGTGAGTCTCTGAGAGTGTCTGAGAGTGTCAGAGAGTGTCAGAAAGTGTCAGAGAGTGATAGAGAGTGATAGAGAGTGATAGAGAGTGTCAGAGAGTGTCAGAGAGTGTCAGAGAGTGACAGAGAGTGTCAGAGAGTGATAGTGAGTCTCTGAGTGTGTCAGAGAGTGTCAGAGAGTGATAGAGAGTGTCAGAGAGTGTCAGAGAGATTCAGCGTGTGATAGAGCGTGTCAGAGATTGATAGTGAGTGTTTGAGAGTGTCAGAGAGTGATAGAGTGTGTCAGACTGTGTCAGAGAGTGATAGAGAGTGTCAGAGAGTGATAGTGCGTCTCTGAGAGTGTCTGAGAGTGACAGAGAGTGTCAGAGAGTTTTAGAGTGTGATAGAGAGCGTCAGAGAGTGACAGTGAGTGTCTGAGAGTGTCAGTGAGTGTCTGAGAGAGATAGAGAGTGATAGAGAGTGTCAGAGAGTGATAGAGAGTGTCAGAGAGTGTCAGAGAGTGTCAGAGAGTGATAGAGAGCGTCAGAGAGTGATAGTGAGTGTCAGAGAGTGATAGTGAGTGTCTGAGAGTGTCAGTGAGTGTCAGAGAGTGATAGAGAGTGTCAGAGAGTGATAGAGAGTGTCAGAGAGTGTCAGAGAGTGTAAGACATTGTCAGAGAGTGATAGTGAGTGTCAGAGAGTGTCAGAGAGTGATAGAGAGTGTCAGAGAATATCAGAGAGTGATAGAGAGTGTCAGAGAGTGATAGTGAGTGTCAGAGAGTGATAGTGAGTGTCTGAGAGTGTCAGAGAGTGAAACAGAGTGATAGAGATTGTCAGAGAGTGTCAGAGAGTGTCAGAGAGTGTCAGAGAGAGATAGAGAGTGTCAGAGAGTGATAGAGAGTGTCAGAGAGTGATAGTGAGTGTCTGAGAGTTTCAGAGAGTGTCCGACAGTGTCGGAGAGTGATAGAGAGTGATAGAGAGTGTCAGAGAGTGATAGAGAGAGTCAGAGAGTGTCAGAGATTGTATGACAGTGTCAGAGAGTGACAGTGAGTGTCAGAGAGTGTCAGAGAGTGATAGTGAGTGTCTGAGAGTGTCAGAGCAGGTCAGAGAGTGATAGAAAGTGTCAGAGAGTGATAGAGAGTGTCAGAGAGTATCAGAGAGTGATAGTGAGTGTCAGAGAGTGTCAGAGAGTGATAGTGAGTGTCTGAGAGTGTCAGAGCATGTCAGAGAGTGATAGAAAGTGTCAGAGAGTGCCAGAGAGTGTCAGAGAGAGATAGAGAGTGTCAGAGAGTGTAGGAGAGAGTCAGAGAGTGATAGTGAGTGTCTGAGAGTGTCAGAGAGTGATACAGAGTGAAAGAGAGTGTCAGAGAGAGATAGAGAGTGATGGAGAGTGATCGAGAGTGTCAGAGAGTGACAGAGAGTGATAGAGAGTGTCAGAGAGTGATAGAGAGTGTCAGAGAGTGATAGTGAGTCTCTGAGTGTGTCTGAGAGTGTCAGAGTGTGTCAGAGTGTGTCAGAGAGTGATAGAGAGTGTCAGAGTGTGTCAGACAGTGTCAGAGAGTGATAGAGAATGTCAGAGACTGTCAGAGAGTTTCAGACAGTGTCAGAGTGATAGTGAGTGTCAGAGAGTGTCAGAGAGTGATAGTGAGTGTCTGAGAGTGTCAGAGAGTGTCAAACAGTGTCAGAGAGTGATGGAGAGTGTCAGAGAGTGTCAGACAGTGTCAGAGAGTGACAGTGAGTGTCAGAGAGTGTCAGAGAGTGATAGTGAGTGTCTGAGAGTGTCAGACAGTGTCAGAGAGTGATGGAGAGTTTCAGAGAGTGTCAGACAGTGTCAGAGATTGATAGAGAGTGTCAGAGAGTGATAGTGAGTCTCTGAGAGTGTCAGAGAGTGTCAGAGAGTGATAGAGAGTGTCAGAGAGTGTCAGAGAGTGGCAGAGAGTGTCAGAGATTGATAGTGAGTGTCTGAGAGTGTCAGAGAGTGATAGAGTGTGTCAGACTGTGTCAGAGAGTGATAGAGAGTGTCAAAGAGTGATAATGAGTCTCTGAGAGTGTCTGAGATGGATAGAGTGTGATAGAGAGTGATAGAGAGTGTCAGAGAGTGATACTGAGTGTCAGAGAGTGATAGTGAGTGTCAGAGAGAGATAGTGAGTGTCTGAGAGTGTCATAGAGTGTCCGAGAGTGTCAGAGAGTGATAGAGAGTGTTAGAGAGTGTCAGAGAGTGATAGAGAGTGTCAGAGAGTGTCAGAGAGTTTATGACAGTGTCAGAGAGTGATAGTGAGTGTCTGAGAGTGTCAGAGAGTGTCAGAGAGTGAGATAGAGTGTCAGAGAGTGATAGAGAGTGTCAGAGAGTATCAGAAAGTGATAGTGAGTGTCTGAGATTGTCAGAGAGTGTCAGAGAGTGATAGAGAATGTCAGAGAGTGTCAGAGAGTGTCAGAGAATAATAGAGAGTGATAGAGAGTGTCAGAGAGTGATAGTGAGTCTCTGAGTGTGTCTGAGAGTGATAGAGAGTGTCAGAGAGTGATAGTGAGTGTCAGAGATTGATAGTGAGTGTCTGAGATTGTCAGAGATTGTCAGAGAGTGATAGAGGGTGTCAGAGAGTGTCAGAGAGTGATTGAGAATGTCAGAGAGTGATAGTGAGTGTCAGAGAGTTATAGTGAGTGTCTGAGATTGTCAGAGACTGTCAGTGAGTGTCAGTGAGTGATACTGAGTGCCTGAGAGTGTCTGAGAGTGTCTGAGATTGTCAGAGAGTGTCAGCGAGTGAAAGAGAGTGTCAAAGAGTGTCAGAGAGTGGCAGAGAGTGATAGAGAGTGATGCAGAGTGTCTTCTTTTGGGCCTCCTTATCTCGAGAGACAATGGATACGCGCCTGGAGGTGGTCAGTGGTTTGTGAAGCAGCGCCTGGAGTGGCTATAAAGGCCAATTCTGGAGTGACAGGCTCTTCCACAGGTGCTGCAGAGAAATTTGTTTGTTGGGGCTGTTGCACAGTTGGCTCTCCCCTTGCGCCTCTGTCTTTTTTCCTGCCAACTACTAAGTCTCTTCGACTCGCCACAATTTAGCCCTGTCTTTATGGCTGCCCGCCAGCTCTGGCGAATGCTGGCAACTGACTCCCACGACTTGTGATCAATGTCACACGATTTCATGTCGCGTTTGCAGACGTCTTTATAACGGAGACATGGACGGCCGGTGGGTCTGATACCAGTGGCGAGCTCGCTGTACAATGTGTCTTTGGGGATCCTGCCATCTTCCATGCGGCTCACATGGCCAAGCCATCTCAAGCGCCGCTGACTCAGTAGTGTGTATAAGCTGGGGGTGTTGGCCGCTTCAAGGACTTCTGTGTTGGAGATATAGAGTGTCAGAGAGTGTCAAAGGGTGATAGAGAGTGATAGAGAGTGTCAGAGAGTGTCAGAGAGTGATAGTAAGTCTCTGAGTGTGTCTGAGAGTGATAGAGAGTGATAGAGAGTGTCAGAGAGTGATAGTGAGTGTCTGAGAGTGATAGTGAGTGTCTGAGATTGTCAGAGAGCTTCAGAGAGTGATAGAGGGTGCCAGACTGTGTCAGAGAGTGATAGAGTGTGTCAGAGAGTGATAGAGAGTGTCAGAGAGTGTCAGAGAGTGATAGAGAGTGATAGAGATTGTCAGAGAGTGTCAGAGAGTGTCAGAGAGTGATAGAGAGTGTCAGAGAGTGTCAGAGAGTGTCAGAGAGTGATAGAGAGTGATAGAGAGTGTCAGAGAGAGATAGTGAGTCTCTGAGTGTGTCTGAGAGTGATAGAGAGTGTCAGAGAGTGATAGAGAGTGTCAGAGAGTGATAGTGAGTGTCAGAGAGTAATAGTGAGTATCTGAGATTGTCAGAGAGTGTCAGAGAGTGATAGAGGGTGTCAGAGAGTGACAGTGAGTGTCAGAGAGTGTCCGAGAGTGTCAGAGAGTGATAGAGAATCTCAGAGACTGTCAGAGAGTTTCAGACAGTGTTAGAGTGATAGTGAGTGTCAGAGAGTGTCAGAAAGTGTCAGACAGTGTCAGAGAGTGATAGAGAGTGTCAGAGAGTGTCAGACAGTGTCAGAGAGTGACAGTGAGTGTCACAGAGAGTCAGAGAGTGATAGTGAGTGTCTGAGAGTGTCAGAGAGTGTCAGACAGTGTCAGAGATTGATAGAGAGTGTCAGAGAGTGATAGTGAGTCTCTGAGAGTGTCTGAGAGTGTCAGAGAGTGATAGAGAGTGTCAGGGAGTGTCAGAGAGTGGCAGAGAGTGTCAGAGAGTGATAGTGAGTCTCTGAGAGTGATAGAGAGTGTCAGAGAGTGATAGTGAGTCTCTGAGAGTGTCTGAGAGTGTCAGAGAGTGTCAGAGAGTGTCAGAAAGTGTCAGAGAGTGATAGAGAGTGATAGAGAGTGATAGAGAGTGTCAGAGAGTGTCAGAGAGTGTCAGAGAGTGACAGAGAGTGATAGAGAGTGTCAGAGAGTGTCAGAGAGATTCAGCGTGTGATAGAGCGTGTCAGAGATTGATAGTGAGTGTCTGAGAGTGTCAGAGAGTGATAGAGTGTGTCAGACTGTGTCAGAGAGTGATAGAGAGTGTCAGAGAGTGATAGTGCGTCTCTGAGAGTGTCTGAGAGTGACAGAGAGTGTCAGAGAGTTTCAGAGTGTGATAGAGAGCGTCAGAGAGTGACAGTGAGTGTCTGAGAGTGTCAGTGAGTGTCTGAGAGAGATAGAGAGTGATAGAGAGTGTCAGAGAGTGATAGAGAGTGTCAGAGAGTGTCAGAGAGTGTCAGAGAGTGATAGAGAGCGTCAGAGAGTGATAGTGAGTGTCAGAGAGTGATAGTGAGTGTCTGAGAGTGTCAGTGAGTGTCAGAGAGTGATAGAGAGTGTCAGAGAGTGATAGAGAGTGTCAGAGAGTGTCAGAGAGTGTAAGACATTGTCAGAGAGTGATAGTGAGTGTCAGAGAGTTTCAGAGAGTGATAGAGAGTGTCAGAGAATATCAGAGAGTGATAGAGAGTGTCAGAGAGTGATAGTGAGTGTCAGAGAGTGATAGTGAGTGTCTGAGAGTGTCAGAGAGTGAAACAGAGTGATAGAGATTGTCAGAGAGTGTCAGAGAGTGTCAGAGAGTGTCAGAGAGTGATAGAGAGAGTCAGAGAGTGATAGTGAGTGTCTGAGAGTTTCAGAGAGTGTCCGACAGTGTCGGAGAGTGATAGAGAGTGTCAGAGAGTGATAGAGAGAGTCAGAGAGTGTCAGAGATTGTATGACAGTGTCAGAGAGTGATAGTGAGTGTCAGAGAGTGTCAGAGAGTGATAGTGAGTGTCTGAGAGTGTCAGAGCATGTCAGAGAGTGATAGAAAGTGTCAGAGAGTGATAGAGAGTGTCAGAGAGTATCAGAGAGTGATAGTGAGTGTCTGAGATTGTCAGAGAGTGCCAGAGAGTGTCAGAGAGAGATAGAGAGTGTCAGAGAGTGTAGGAGAGAGTCAGAGAGTGATAGTGAGTGTCTGAGTGTGTCAGAGAGTGATACAGAGTGAAAGAGAGTGTCAGAGAGAGATAGAGAGTGATGGAGAGTGATCGAGAGTGTCAGAGAGTGACAGAGAGTGATAGAGAGTGTCAGAGAGTGATAGAGAGAGATAGAGAGTGTCAGAGAGTGATAGTGAGTCTCTGAGTGTGTCTGAGAGTGTCAGAGTGTGTCAGAGAGTGATAGAGAGTGTCAGAGTGTGTCAGACAGTGTCAGAGAGTGATAGAGAGTGTCAGAGAGTGATAGTGAGTGTCAGAGAGTGATAGTGAGTCTCTGAGTGTGTCTGAGAGTGTCAGAGTGTGTCAGAGTGGGTCAGAGAGTGATAGAGAGTGTCAGAGAGTGTCAGACAGTGTCAGAGAGTGATAGAGAATGTCAGAGACTGTCAGAGAGTTTCAGACAGTGTCAGAGTGATAGTGAGTGTCAGAGAGTGTCAGAGAGTGATAGTGAGTGTCTGAGAGTGTCAGAGAGTGTCAAACAGTGTCAGAGAGTGATGGAGAGTGTCAGAGAGTGTCAGACAGTTTCAGAGAGTGACAGTGATTGTCAGAGAGTGTCAGAGAGTGATAGTGAGTGTCTGAGAGTGTCAGACAGTGTCAGACAGTGTCAGAGAGTGATGGAGAGTTTCAGAGAGTGTCAGACAGTGTCAGAGATTGATAGAGAGTGTCAGAGAGTGATAGTGAGTCTCTGAGAGTGTCAGAGAGTGTCAGAGAGTGTCAGAGAGTGATAGAGAGTGTCAGAGAGTGTCAGAGAGTGGCAGAGAGTGTCAGAGAGTGATAAAGAGTGTCAGAGAGAGTCAGAGTGGATTGAGATAAGACAGAGAGTGATAATGAGTCTCTGAGAGTGTCTGAGATGGATAGAGTGTGATAGAGAGTAATAGAGAGTGTCAGAGAGTGATACTGAGTGTCAGAGAGTGATAGTGAGTGTCAGAGAGAGATAGTGAGTGTCTGAGAGTGTCATAGAGTGTCCGAGAGTGTCAGAGAGTGATAGAGAGTGATAGAGAGTGATAAAGAGTGTCAGAGAGAGTCAGAGTGGATTGAGATAAGTCAGAGAGTGATAGAGTGTGTCAGACTGTGTCAGAGAGTGATAGAGAGTGTCAGAGAGTGTCAGAGAGTGGCAGAGAGTGTCAGAGAGTGATAAAGAGTGTCAGAGAGAGTCAGAGTGGATTGAGATAAGTCAGAGAGTGATAGAGTGTGTCAGACTGTGTCAGAGAGTGATAGAGAGTGTCAGAGAGTGATAATGAGTCTCTGAGAGTGTCTGAGATGGATAGAGTGTGATAGAGAGTGATAGAGAGTGTCAGAGAGTGATACTGAGTGTCAGAGAGTGATAGTGAGTGTCAGAGAGAGATAGTGAGTGTCTGAGAGTGTCATAGAGTGTCCGAGAGTGTCAGAGAGTGATAGAGAGTGATAGAGAGTGTCAGAGAGTGATAGAGAGTGTCAGAGAGTGTCAGAGAGTTTATGACAGTGTCAGAGAGTGATAGTGAGTGTCTGAGAGTGTCAGAGAGTGTCAGAGAGTGAGATAGAGTGTCAGAGAGTGATAGAGAGTGTCAGAGAGTATCAGAGAGTGATAGTGAGTGTCTGAGATTGTCAGAGAGTGTCAGAGAGTGATAGAGAATGTCAGAGAGTGTCAGAGAGTGTCAGAGAGTAATAGAGAGCGATAGAGAGTGTCAGAGAGTGATAGTGAGTCTCTGAGTGTGTCTGAGAGTGATAGAGAGTGTCAGAGAGTGATAGAGAGTGTCAGAGAGTGATAGTGAGTGTCAGAGATTGATAGTGAGTGTCTGAGATTGTCAGAGATTGTCAGAGAGTGATAGAGGGTGTCAGAGAGTGTCAGAGAGTGATTGAGAATGTCAGAGAGTGATAGTGAGTGTCAGAGAGAGATAGTGAGTGTCTGAGATTGTCAGAGACTGTCAGTGAGTGTCAGAGAGTGATACTGAGTGATTGAGAGTGTCTGAGAGTGTCTGAGATTGTCAGAGAGTGTCAGAGAGTGTCAGAGAGTGTCAGCGAGTGAAAGAGAGTGTCAAAGAGTGTCAGAGAGTGGCAGAGAGTGATAGAGAGTGATGCAGAGTGTCAGAGAGTGTCAAAGGGTGATAGAGAGTGATAGAGAGTGTCAGAGAGTGTCAGAGAGTGATATCAAGTCTCTGAGTGTGTCTGAGAGTGATAGAGAGTGTCAGAGAGTGATAGTGAGTGTCTGAGAGTGATAGTGAGTGTCTGAGATTGTCAGAGAGCTTCAGAGAGTGATAGAGGGTGCCAGACTGTGTCAGAGAGTGATAGAGTGTGTCAGAGAGTGATAGAGAGTGTCAGAGAGTGATAGAGAGTGATAGAGATTGTCAGAGAGTTGCAGAGAGTGTCAGAGAGTGTCAGAGAGTGATAGAGAGTGTCAGAGAGTGTCAGAGAGTGTCAGAGAGTGTCAGAGAGTGATAGAGAGTGATAGAGAGTGTCAGAGAGTGATAGTGAGTCTCTGAGAGTGTCTGAGAGTGTCAGAGAGTGTCAGAGAGTGATAGAGAGTGTCAGAGAGTGTCAGAGAGTGTCAGAGAGTGGCAGAGAGTGGCAGAGAGTGATAGTGAGTCTCTGAGAGTGTCAGAGAGTGTCAGAGAGTGTCAGAGAGTGATAGAGAGTGTCAGAGAGAGTCAGAGTGTGATAGAGTTGGTCAGAGAGTGATAGTGAGTGTCTGAGAGTGTCAGAGAGTGATAGAGTGTGTCAGACTGTGTCAGAGAGTGATAGAGAGTGTCAGAGAGTGATACTGAGTGTCAGAGAGTGATAGTGAGTGTCAGAGAGAGATAGTGAGTGTCTGAGAGTGTCATAGAGTGTCCAAGAGTGTCAGAGAGTGATAGAGAGTGATAGAGAGTGATAGAGAGTGTCAGAGAGTGATAGATAGTGTCAGAGAGTGTCAGAGAGTGTATGACAGTGTCAGAGAGTGTTAGTGCGTGTCTGAGAGTGTCAGAGAGTGTCAGAGAGTGACAGAGAGTGTCAGAGAGTGTCAGAGAGTATCAGAGAGTGATAGTGAGTGTCTGAGATTGTCAGAGAGTGTCAGAGAGTGATAGAGAATGTCAGAGAGTGTCAGAGAGTGTCAGAGAGTGTCAGAGAGTGATAGAGAGTGATAGAGAGTGTCAGAGAGTGATAGTGAGTCTCTGAGTGTGTCTGAGAGTGATAGTGAGTCTCTGAGTGTGTCTGAGAGTGATAGAGAGTTTCAGAGAGTGATAGAGAGTGTCAGAGAGTGATAGTGAGTGTCAGAGATTGATAGTGAGTGTCTGAGATTGTCAGAGATTGTCAGAGCGTCATAGAGGGTGTCAGAGAGTGTCAGAGAGTGATTGAGAATGTCAGAGAGTGATAGTGAGTGTCAGAGAGTGATAGTGAGTGTCTGAGATTGTCAGAGACTGTCAGTGAGTGTCAGAAAGTGATACTGAGTGATTGAGAGTGTCTGAGAGTGTCTGAGATTGTCAGAGAGTGTCAGAGAGTGTCAGCGAGTGAAAGAGAGTGTCACAGAGTGTCAGAGAGTGGCAGAGAGTGATAGAGAGTGATAGAGAGTGTCAGAGAGTGATAGTGAGTCTCTGAGTGTGTCTGAGAGTGATAGAGAGTGATAGAGAGTGTCAGAGAGTGATAGTGAGTGTCTGAGAGTGATAGTGAGTGTCTGAGATTGTCAGAGAGCTTCAGAGAGTGATAGAGGGTGCCAGACTGTGTCAGAGATTGATAGAGAGTGTCAGAGAGTGATAGAGAGTCTCAGAGAGTGATAGAGAGTGTCAGAGAGTGATAGAGAGTGATAGAGATTGTCAGAGAGTGTCAGAGAGTGTCAGAGAGTGATACAGAGTGATAGAGAGTGTCAGAGAGTGTCAGAGAGTTCTTCAGAGAGTGATAGTTAGTGTCAGAGAGTGATAATGAGTGTCAGAGAGATTCAGAGAGTGGCAGAGAGTGATAGAGAGTGTCAGAGAGTGTCTGAGATTGTCAGAGAGGTTCAGAGAGTGATAATGAGTGTCAGAGAGATTCAGAGAGTGGCAGAGAGTGGGAGAGTGTGTCAGAGAGTGTCTGAGATTGTCAGAGAGTGTCAGAGAGTGTCAGAGAGTATCAGAGAGTGTCAGCGAGCGATAGAGAGTGTCAGAGAGTGGCAGAGAGTTGCAGAGAGTGATAGAGAGAGTCAGAGAGTGATAGTGAGTGTCTGAGAGTGTCAGAGAGATTCAGAGAGTGTCAGAGAGTGTCAGAGATTGCCAGAGAGTGATAGAGAGTGTCAGAGAGCGAAATAGAGTGATAGTGAGTGTCTGAGAGTGATAGAGTGTGTCAGAGTGTGTCAGAGAGTGTCAGAGAGTGATAGTGAGTGTCTGAGAGTGTCTGAGAGTGATAGAGTGTGTCAGAGGGTGACAGTGAGTGTCTGAGAGTGTCAGAGAGTGTCAAACAGTGTCAGAGAGTGATGGAGAGTGTCAGAGAGTGTCAGACAGTGTCAGAGAGTGACAGTGAGTGTCAGAGAGTGTCAGAGAGTGATAGTGAGTGTCTGAGAGTGTCAGACAGTGTCAGACAGTGTCAGAGAGTGATGGAGAGTTTCAGAGAGTGTCATACAGTGTCAGAGATTGATAGAGAGTGTCAGAGAGTGATAGTGAGTCTCTGAGAGTGTCTGAGAGTGTCAGAGAGTGTCAGAGAGTGATAGAAAGTGTCAGAGAGTGGCAGAGAGAGTCAGAGAGTGATAGTGAGTCTCTGAGAGTGTCAGAGAGTGTCAGAGAGTGTCAGAGAGTGTCAGAGAGTGATAGAGAGTGTCAGAGAGAGTCAGAGTATGATAGAGATGGTCAGAGAGCGATAGTGAGTGTCTGAGAGTGTCAGAGAGTGATAGAGTGTGTCAGACTGTGTCAGAGAGTGATAGAGAGTGTCAGAGAGTGATAATGAGTCTCTGAGAGTGTCTGAGATGGATAGAGAGTGATAGAGAGTGATAGAGAGTGTCAGAGAGTGATACTGAGTGTCAGAGAGTGATAGTGAGTGTCAGAGAGGGATAGTGAGTGTCTGAGGGTGTCATAGAGTGTCCGAGAGTGTCAGAGAGTAATAGAGAGCGATAGAGAGTGTCAGAGAGTGATAGTGAGTCTCTGAGTGTGTCTGAGAGTGATAGAGAGTGTCAGAGAGTGATAGAGAGTGTCAGAGAGTGATAGTGAGTGTCAGAGATTGATAGTGAGTGTCTGAGATTGTCAGAGATTGTCAGAGAGTGATAGAGGGTGTCAGAGAGTGTCAGAGAGTGATTGAGAATGTCAGAGAGTGATAGTGAGTGTCAGAGAGAGATAGTGAGTGTCTGAGATTGTCAGAGACTGTCAGTGAGTGTCAGAGAGTGATACTGAGTGATTGAGAGTGTCTGAGAGTGTCTGAGATTGTCAGAGAGTGTCAGAGAGTGTCAGAGAGTGTCAGCGAGTGAAAGAGAGTGTCAAAGAGTGTCAGAGAGTGGCAGAGAGTGATAGAGAGTGATGCAGAGTGTCAGAGAGTGTCAAAGGGTGATAGAGAGTGATAGAGAGTGTCAGAGAGTGTCAGAGAGTGATATCAAGTCTCTGAGTGTGTCTGAGAGTGATAGAGAGTGTCAGAGAGTGATAGTGAGTGTCTGAGAGTGATAGTGAGTGTCTGAGATTGTCAGAGAGCTTCAGAGAGTGATAGAGGGTGCCAGACTGTGTCAGAGAGTGATAGAGTGTGTCAGAGAGTGATAGAGAGTGTCAGAGAGTGATAGAGAGTGATAGAGATTGTCAGAGAGTTGCAGAGAGTGTCAGAGAGTGTCAGAGAGTGATAGAGAGTGTCAGAGAGTGTCAGAGAGTGTCAGAGAGTGTCAGAGAGTGATAGAGAGTGATAGAGAGTGTCAGAGAGTGATAGTGAGTCTCTGAGAGTGTCTGAGAGTGTCAGAGAGTGTCAGAGAGTGATAGAGAGTGTCAGAGAGTGTCAGAGAGTGTCAGAGAGTGGCAGAGAGTGGCAGAGAGTGATAGTGAGTCTCTGAGAGTGTCAGAGAGTGTCAGAGAGTGTCAGAGAGTGATAGAGAGTGTCAGAGAGAGTCAGAGTGTGATAGAGTTGGTCAGAGAGTGATAGTGAGTGTCTGAGAGTGTCAGAGAGTGATAGAGTGTGTCAGACTGTGTCAGAGAGTGATAGAGAGTGTCAGAGAGTGATACTGAGTGTCAGAGAGTGATAGTGATTGTCAGAGAGAGATAGTGAGTGTCTGAGAGTGTCATAGAGTGTCCAAGAGTGTCAGAGAGTGATAGAGAGTGATAGAGAGTGATAGAGAGTGTCAGAGAGTGATAGATAGTGTCAGAGAGTGTCAGAGAGTGTATGACAGTGTCAGAGAGTGTTAGTGCGTGTCTGAGAGTGTCAGAGAGTGTCAGAGAGTGACAGAGAGTGTCAGAGAGTGTCAGAGAGTATCAGAGAGTGATAGTGAGTGTCTGAGATTGTCAGAGAGTGTCAGAGAGTGATAGAGAATGTCAGAGAGTGTCAGAGAGTGTCAGAGAGTGTCAGAGAGTGATAGAGAGTGATAGAGAGTGTCAGAGAGTGATAGTGAGTCTCTGAGTGTGTCTGAGAGTGATAGTGAGTCTCTGAGTGTGTCTGAGAGTGATAGAGAGTTTCAGAGAGTGATAGAGAGTGTCAGAGAGTGATAGTGAGTGTCAGAGATTGATAGTGAGTGTCTGAGATTGTCAGAGATTGTCAGAGCGTCATAGAGGGTGTCAGAGAGTGTCAGAGAGTGATTGAGAATGTCAGAGAGTGATAGTGAGTGTCAGAGAGTGATAGTGAGTGTCTGAGATTGTCAGAGACTGTCAGTGAGTGTCAGAAAGTGATACTGAGTGATTGAGAGTGTCTGAGAGTGTCTGAGATTGTCAGAGAGTGTCAGAGAGTGTCAGCGAGTGAAAGAGAGTGTCACAGAGTGTCAGAGAGTGGCAGAGAGTGATAGAGAGTGATAGAGAGTGTCAGAGAGTGATAGTGAGTCTCTGAGTGTGTCTGAGAGTGATAGAGAGTGATAGAGAGTGTCAGAGAGTGATAGTGAGTGTCTGAGAGTGATAGTGAGTGTCTGAGATTGTCAGAGAGCTTCAGAGAGTGATAGAGGGTGCCAGACTGTGTCAGAGATTGATAGAGAGTGTCAGAGAGTGATAGAGAGTCTCAGAGAGTGATAGAGAGTGTCAGAGAGTGATAGAGAGTGATAGAGATTGTCAGAGAGTGTCAGAGAGTGTCAGAGAGTGATACAGAGTGATAGAGAGTGTCAGAGAGTGTCAGAGAGTTCTTCAGAGAGTGATAGTTAGTGTCAGAGAGTGATAATGAGTGTCAGAGAGATTCAGAGAGTGGCAGAGAGTGATAGAGAGTGTCAGAGAGTGTCTGAGATTGTCAGAGAGGTTCAGAGAGTGATAATGAGTGTCAGAGAGATTCAGAGAGTGGCAGAGAGTGGGAGAGTGTGTCAGAGAGTGTCTGAGATTGTCAGAGAGTGTCAGAGAGTGTCAGAGAGTATCAGAGAGTGTCAGCGAGCGATAGAGAGTGTCAGAGAGTGGCAGAGAGTTGCAGAGAGTGATAGAGAGAGTCAGAGAGTGATAGTGAGTGTCTGAGAGTGTCAGAGAGATTCAGAGAGTGTCAGAGAGTGTCAGAGATTGCCAGAGAGTGATAGAGAGTGTCAGAGAGCGAAATAGAGTGATAGTGAGTGTCTGAGAGTGATAGAGTGTGTCAGAGTGTGTCAGAGAGTGTCAGAGAGTGATAGTGAGTGTCTGAGAGTGTCTGAGAGTGATAGAGTGTGTCAGAGGGTGACAGTGAGTGTCTGAGAGTGTCAGAGAGTGTCAAACAGTGTCAGAGAGTGATGGAGAGTGTCAGAGAGTGTCAGACAGTGTCAGAGAGTGACAGTGAGTGTCAGAGAGTGTCAGAGAGTGATAGTGAGTGTCTGAGAGTGTCAGACAGTGTCAGACAGTGTCAGAGAGTGATGGAGAGTTTCAGAGAGTGTCATACAGTGTCAGAGATTGATAGAGAGTGTCAGAGAGTGATAGTGAGTCTCTGAGAGTGTCTGAGAGTGTCAGAGAGTGTCAGAGAGTGATAGAAAGTGTCAGAGAGTGGCAGAGAGAGTCAGAGAGTGATAGTGAGTCTCTGAGAGTGTCAGAGAGTGTCAGAGAGTGTCAGAGAGTGATAGAGAGTGTCAGAGAGAGTCAGAGTATGATAGAGATGGTCAGAGAGCGATAGTGAGTGTCTGAGAGTGTCAGAGAGTGATAGAGTGTGTCAGACTGTGTCAGAGAGTGATAGAGAGTGTCAGAGAGTGATAATGAGTCTCTGAGAGTGTCTGAGATGGATAGAGAGTGATAGAGAGTGATAGAGAGTGTCAGAGAGTGATACTGAGTGTCAGAGAGTGATAGTGAGTGTCAGAGAGGGATAGTGAGTGTCTGAGGGTGTCATAGAGTGTCCGAGAGTGTCCGAGAGTGTCAGAGAGTGATAGAGAGTGATAGAGAGTGTCAGAGAGTGATAGTGAGTCACTGAGAGTGCCAGAGAGTGTCAGAGAGTGAGAGAGAGTGTCAGAGAGTGATAGAGAGTGTCAGAGAGTATCAGAGAGTGATAGTGAGTGTCTGAGATTGTCAGAGAGTGTCAGAGAGTGATAGAGAATGTCAGAGAGTGTCAGAGAGTGTCAGAGAGTGATAGAGAGTGATAGAGTGTGTCAGAGAGTGATAGTGAGTCTCTGAGTGTGTCTGAGAGTGATAGAGAGTGTCAGAGAGTGATAGAGAGTGTCAGAGAGTGATAGTGAGTGTCAGAGATTGATAGTGAGTGTCTGAGATTGTCAGAGATTGTCAGAGCGTCATAGAGGGTGTCAGAGAGTGTCAGAGAGTGATTGAGAATGTCAGAGAGTGATAGTGAGTGTCAGAGAGTGATAGTGAGTGTCTGAGATTGTCAGAGACTGTCAGTGAGTGTCAGAAAGTGATACTGAGTGATTGAGAGTGTCTGAGAGTGTCTGAGATTGTCAGAGAGTGTCAGAGAGTGTCAGCGAGTGAAAGAGAGTGTCACAGAGTGTCAGAGAGTGGCAGAGAGTGATAGAGAGTGATAGAGAGTGTCAGAGAGTGATAGTGAGTCTCTGAGTGTGTCTGAGAGTGATAGAGAGTGATAGAGAGTGTCAGAGAGTGATAGTGAGTGTCTGAGAGTGATAGTGAGTGTCTGAGATTGTCAGAGAGCTTCAGAGAGTGATAGAGGGTGCCAGACTGTGTCAGAGATTGATAGAGAGTGTCAGAGAGTGATAGAGAGTCTCAGAGAGTGATAGAGAGTGTCAGAGAGTGATAGAGAGTGATAGAGATTGTCAGAGAGTGTCAGAGAGTGTCAGAGAGTGATACAGAGTGATAGAGAGTGTCAGAGAGTGTCAGAGAGTTCTTCAGAGAGTGATAGTTAGTGTCAGACAGTGATAATGAGTGTCAGAGAGATTCAGAGAGTGGCAGAGAGTGATAGAGAGTGTCAGAGAGTGTCTGAGATTGTCAGAGAGGTTCAGAGAGTGATAATGAGTGTCAGAGAGATTCAGAGAGTGGCAGAGAGTGGGAGAGTGTGTCAGAGAGTGTCTGAGATTGTCAGAGAGTGTCAGAGAGTGTCAGAGAGTATCAGAGAGTGTCAGCGAGCGATAGAGAGTGTCAGAGAGTGGCAGAGAGTTGCAGAGAGTGATAGAGAGAGTCAGAGAGTGATAGTGAGTGTCTGAGAGTGTCAGAGAGATTCAGAGAGTGTCAGAGAGTGTCAGAGATTGCCAGAGAGTGATAGAGAGTGTCAGAGAGCGAAAGAGAGTGATAGTGAGTGTCTGAGAGTGATAGAGTGTGTCAGAGTGTGTCAGAGAGTGTCAGAGAGTGATAGTGAGTGTCTGAGAGTGTCTGAGAGTGATAGAGTGTGTCAGTGGGTGACAGTGAGTGTCTGAGAGTGTCAGAGAGTGTCAAACAGTGTCAGAGAGTGATGGAGAGTGTCAGAGAGTGTCAGACAGTGTCAGAGAGTGACAGTGAGTGTCAGAGAGTGTCAGAGAGTGATAGTGAGTGCCTGAGAGTGTCAGACAGTGTCAGACAGTGTCAGAGAGTGATGGAGAGTTTCAGAGAGTGTCATACAGTGTCAGAGATTGATAGAGAGTGTCAGAGAGTGATAGTGAGTCTCTGAGAGTGTCTGAGAGTGTCAGAGAGTGTCAGAGAGTGATAGAGAGTGTCAGAGAGTGGCAGAGAGAGTCAGAGAGTGATAGTGAGTCTCTGAGAGTGTCAGAGAGTGTCAGAGAGTGTCAGAGAGTGATAGAGAGTGTCAGAGAGAGTCAGAGTGTGATAGAGATGGTCAGAGAGCGATAGTGAGTGTCTGAGAGTGTCAGAGAGTGATAGAGTGTGTCAGACTGTGTCAGAGAGTGATAGAGAGTGTCAGAGAGTGATAATGAGTCTCTGAGAGTGTCTGAGATGGATAGAGAGTGATAGAGAGTGATAGAGAGTGTCAGAGAGTGATACTGAGTGTCAGAGAGTGATAGTGAGTGTCAGAGAGGGATAGTGAGTGTCTGAGAGTGTCATAGAGTGTCCGAGAGTGTCCGAGAGTGTCAGAGAGTGATAGAGAGTGATAGAGAGTGTCAGAGAGTGATAGTGAGTCACTGAGAGTGTCAGAGAGTGTCAGAGAGTGAGAGAGAGTGTCAGAGAGTGATAGAGAGTGTCAGAGAGTATCAGAGAGTGATAGTGAGTGTCTGAGATTGTCAGAGAGTGTCAGAGAGTGATAGAGAATGTCAGAGAGTGTCAGAGAGTGTCAGAGAGTGATAGAGAGTGATAGAGTGTGTCAGAGAGTGATAGTGAGTCTCTGAGTGTGTCTGAGAGTGATAGAGAGTGTCAGAGAGTGATAGTGAGTGTCAGAGATTGATAGTGAGTGTCTGAGATTGTCAGAGATTGTCAGAGAGTGATAGAGGGTGTCAGAGAGTGTCAGAGAGTGATTGAGAATGTCAGAGAGTGATAGTGATGGTCAGAGAGTGATAGTGAGTGTCTGAGATTGTCAGAGACTGTCAGTGAGTGTCAGAGAGTGATACTGAGTGATTGAGAGTGTCTGAGAGTGTCTGAGATTGTCAGAGAGTGTCAGAGAGTGTCAGAGAGTGTCAGCGAGTGAAAGAGAGTGTCACAGAGTGTCAGAAAGTGGCAGAGAGTGATAGAGAGTGATGCAGAGTGTCAGAGAGTGTCAGAGAGTGATAGAGAGTGATAGAGTGTGTCAGAGAGTGTCAGAGAGTGTCAGAGAGTGATAGTGAGTCTCTGAGTGTGTCTGAGAGTGATAGAGAGTGATAGAGAGTGTCAGAGAGTGATAGAGAGTGTCAGAGAGTGATAGTGAGTGTCTGAGAGTGATAGTGAGTGACTGAGATTGTCAGAGAGCTTCAGAGAGTGATAGAGGGTGCCAGACTGTGTCAGAGAGTGATAGAGAGTGTCAGAGATTGATAGAGAGTGTCAGAGAGTGATAGAGAGTGTCAGAGAGTGATAGAGAGTGATAGAGATTGTCAGAGAGTGTCAGAGAGTGATAGAGAGTGATAGAGAGTGTCAGAGAGTGATAGTGAGTCTCTGAGTGCGTCTGAGAGTGATAGAGATGGATAGAGAGTGTCAGAGAGTGTCAGAGAGTATCAGAGAGTGATAGTGAGTGTCTGAGATTGTCAGAGAGTGTCAGAGAGTGATAGAGAATGTCAGAGAGTGTCAGAGAGTGTCAGAGAGTGTCAGAGAGTGATAGAGAGTGATAGAGAGTGTCAGAGAGTGATAGTGAGTCTCTGAGTGTGTCTGAGAGTGATAGTGAGTCTCTGAGTGTGTCTGAGAGTGATAGAGAGTTTCAGAGAGTGATAGAGAGTGTCAGAGAGTGATAGTGAGTGTCAGAGATTGATAGTGAGTGTCTGAGATTGTCAGAGATTGTCAGAGCGTCATAGAGGGTGTCAGAGAGTGTCAGAGAGTGATTGAGAATGTCAGAGAGTGATAGTGAGTGTCAGAGAGTGATAGTGAGTGTCTGAGATTGTCAGAGACTGTCAGTGAGTGTCAGAAAGTGATACTGAGTGATTGAGAGTGTCTGAGAGTGTCTGAGATTGTCAGAGAGTGTCAGAGAGTGTCAGCGAGTGAAAGAGAGTGTCACAGAGTGTCAGAGAGTGGCAGAGAGTGATAGAGAGTGATAGAGAGTGTCAGAGAGTGATAGTGAGTCTCTGAGTGTGTCTGAGAGTGATAGAGAGTGATAGAGAGTGTCAGAGAGTGATAGTGAGTGTCTGAGAGTGATAGTGAGTGTCTGAGATTGTCAGAGAGCTTCAGAGAGTGATAGAGGGTGCCAGACTGTGTCAGAGATTGATAGAGAGTGTCAGAGAGTGATAGAGAGTCTCAGAGAGTGATAGAGAGTGTCAGAGAGTGATAGAGAGTGATAGAGATTGTCAGAGAGTGTCAGAGAGTGTCAGAGAGTGATACAGAGTGATAGAGAGTGTCAGAGAGTGTCAGAGAGTTCTTCAGAGAGTGATAGTTAGTGTCAGAGAGTGATAATGAGTGTCAGAGAGATTCAGAGAGTGGCAGAGAGTGATAGAGAGTGTCAGAGAGTGTCTGAGATTGTCAGAGAGGTTCAGAGAGTGATAATGAGTGTCAGAGAGATTCAGAGAGTGGCAGAGAGTGGGAGAGTGTGTCAGAGAGTGTCTGAGATTGTCAGAGAGTGTCAGAGAGTGTCAGAGAGTATCAGAGAGTGTCAGCGAGCGATAGAGAGTGTCAGAGAGTGGCAGAGAGTTGCAGAGAGTGATAGAGAGAGTCAGAGAGTGATAGTGAGTGTCTGAGAGTGTCAGAGAGATTCAGAGAGTGTCAGAGAGTGTCAGAGATTGCCAGAGAGTGATAGAGAGTGTCAGAGAGCGAAATAGAGTGATAGTGAGTGTCTGAGAGTGATAGAGTGTGTCAGAGTGTGTCAGAGAGTGTCAGAGAGTGATAGTGAGTGTCTGAGAGTGTCTGAGAGTGATAGAGTGTGTCAGAGGGTGACAGTGAGTGTCTGAGAGTGTCAGAGAGTGTCAAACAGTGTCAGAGAGTGATGGAGAGTGTCAGAGAGTGTCAGACAGTGTCAGAGAGTGACAGTGAGTGTCAGAGAGTGTCAGAGAGTGATAGTGAGTGTCTGAGAGTGTCAGACAGTGTCAGACAGTGTCAGAGAGTGATGGAGAGTTTCAGAGAGTGTCATACAGTGTCAGAGATTGATAGAGAGTGTCAGAGAGTGATAGTGAGTCTCTGAGAGTGTCTGAGAGTGTCAGAGAGTGTCAGAGAGTGATAGAAAGTGTCAGAGAGTGGCAGAGAGAGTCAGAGAGTGATAGTGAGTCTCTGAGAGTGTCAGAGAGTGTCAGAGAGTGTCAGAGAGTGTCAGAGAGTGATAGAGAGTGTCAGAGAGAGTCAGAGTATGATAGAGATGGTCAGAGAGCGATAGTGAGTGTCTGAGAGTGTCAGAGAGTGATAGAGTGTGTCAGACTGTGTCAGAGAGTGATAGAGAGTGTCAGAGAGTGATAATGAGTCTCTGAGAGTGTCTGAGATGGATAGAGAGTGATAGAGAGTGATAGAGAGTGTCAGAGAGTGATACTGAGTGTCAGAGAGTGATAGTGAGTGTCAGAGAGGGATAGTGAGTGTCTGAGGGTGTCATAGAGTGTCCGAGAGTGTCCGAGAGTGTCAGAGAGTGATAGAGAGTGATAGAGAGTGTCAGAGAGTGATAGTGAGTCACTGAGAGTGCCAGAGAGTGTCAGAGAGTGAGAGAGAGTGTCAGAGAGTGATAGAGAGTGTCAGAGAGTATCAGAGAGTGATAGAGTGTGTCAGAGAGTGATAGTGAGTCTCTGAGTGTGTCTGAGAGTGATAGAGAGTGTCAGAGAGTGATAGAGAGTGTCAGAGAGTGATAGTGAGTGTCAGAGATTGATAGTGAGTGTCTGAGATTGTCAGAGATTGTCAGAGCGTCATAGAGGGTGTCAGAGAGTGTCAGAGAGTGATTGAGAATGTCAGAGAGTGATAGTGAGTGTCAGAGAGTGATAGTGAGTGTCTGAGATTGTCAGAGACTGTCAGTGAGTGTCAGAAAGTGATACTGAGTGATTGAGAGTGTCTGAGAGTGTCTGAGATTGTCAGAGAGTGTCAGAGAGTGTCAGCGAGTGAAAGAGAGTGTCACAGAGTGTCAGAGAGTGGCAGAGAGTGATAGAGAGTGATAGAGAGTGTCAGAGAGTGATAGTGAGTCTCTGAGTGTGTCTGAGAGTGATAGAGAGTGATAGAGAGTGTCAGAGAGTGATAGTGAGTGTCTGAGAGTGATAGTGAGTGTCTGAGATTGTCAGAGAGCTTCAGAGAGTGATAGAGGGTGCCAGACTGTGTCAGAGATTGATAGAGAGTGTCAGAGAGTGATAGAGAGTCTCAGAGAGTGATAGAGAGTGTCAGAGAGTGATAGAGAGTGATAGAGATTGTCAGAGAGTGTCAGAGAGTGTCAGAGAGTGATACAGAGTGATAGAGAGTGTCAGAGAGTGTCAGAGAGTTCTTCAGAGAGTGATAGTTAGTGTCAGAGAGTGATAATGAGTGTCAGAGAGATTCAGAGAGTGGCAGAGAGTGATAGAGAGTGTCAGAGAGTGTCTGAGATTGTCAGAGAGGTTCAGAGAGTGATAATGAGTGTCAGAGAGATTCAGAGAGTGGCAGAGAGTGGGAGAGTGTGTCAGAGAGTGTCTGAGATTGTCAGAGAGTGTCAGAGAGTGTCAGAGAGTATCAGAGAGTGTCAGCGAGCGATAGAGAGTGTCAGAGAGTGGCAGAGAGTTGCAGAGAGTGATAGAGAGAGTCAGAGAGTGATAGTGAGTGTCTGAGAGTGTCAGAGAGATTCAGAGAGTGTCAGAGAGTGTCAGAGATTGCCAGAGAGTGATAGAGAGTGTCAGAGAGCGAAAGAGAGTGATAGTGAGTGTCTGAGAGTGATAGAGTGTGTCAGAGTGTGTCAGAGAGTGTCAGAGAGTGATAGTGAGTGTCTGAGAGTGTCTGAGAGTGATAGAGTGTGTCAGTGGGTGACAGTGAGTGTCTGAGAGTGTCAGAGAGTGTCAAACAGTGTCAGAGAGTGATGGAGAGTGTCAGAGAGTGTCAGACAGTGTCAGAGAGTGACAGTGAGTGTCAGAGAGTGTCAGAGAGTGATAGTGAGTGTCTGAGAGTGTCAGACAGTGTCAGACAGTGTCAGAGAGTGATGGAGAGTTTCAGAGAGTGTCATACAGTGTCAGAGATTGATAGAGAGTGTCAGAGAGTGATAGTGAGTCTCTGAGAGTGTCTGAGAGTGTCAGAGAGTGTCAGAGAGTGATAGAGAGTGTCAGAGAGTGGCAGAGAGAGTCAGAGAGTGATAGTGAGTCTCTGAGAGTGTCAGAGAGTGTCAGAGAGTGTCAGAGAGTGATAGAGAGTGTCAGAGAGAGTCAGAGTGTGATAGAGATGGTCAGAGAGCGATAGTGAGTGTCTGAGAGTGTCAGAGAGTGATAGAGTGTGTCAGACTGTGTCAGAGAGTGATAGAGAGTGTCAGAGAGTGATAATGAGTCTCTGAGAGTGTCTGAGATGGATAGAGAGTGATAGAGAGTGATAGAGAGTGTCAGAGAGTGATACTGAGTGTCAGAGAGTGATAGTGAGTGTCAGAGAGGGATAGTGAGTGTCTGAGAGTGTCATAGAGTGTCCGAGAGTGTCCGAGAGTGTCAGAGAGTGATAGAGAGTGATAGAGAGTGTCAGAGAGTGATAGTGAGTCACTGAGAGTGTCAGAGAGTGTCAGAGAGTGAGAGAGAGTGTCAGAGAGTGATAGAGAGTGTCAGAGAGTATCAGAGAGTGATAGTGAGTGTCTGAGATTGTCAGAGAGTGTCAGAGAGTGATAGAGAATGTCAGAGAGTGTCAGAGAGTGTCAGAGAGTGATAGAGAGTGATAGAGTGTGTCAGAGAGTGATAGTGAGTCTCTGAGTGTGTCTGAGAGTGATAGAGAGTGTCAGAGAGTGATAGTGAGTGTCAGAGATTGATAGTGAGTGTCTGAGATTGTCAGAGATTGTCAGAGAGTGATAGAGGGTGTCAGAGAGTGTCAGAGAGTGATTGAGAATGTCAGAGAGTGATAGTGATGGTCAGAGAGTGATAGTGAGTGTCTGAGATTGTCAGAGACTGTCAGTGAGTGTCAGAGAGTGATACTGAGTGATTGAGAGTGTCTGAGAGTGTCTGAGATTGTCAGAGAGTGTCAGAGAGTGTCAGAGAGTGTCAGCGAGTGAAAGAGAGTGTCACAGAGTGTCAGAAAGTGGCAGAGAGTGATAGAGAGTGATGCAGAGTGTCAGAGAGTGTCAGAGAGTGATAGAGAGTGATAGAGTGTGTCAGAGAGTGTCAGAGAGTGTCAGAGAGTGATAGTGAGTCTCTGAGTGTGTCTGAGAGTGATAGAGAGTGATAGAGAGTGTCAGAGAGTGATAGAGAGTGTCAGAGAGTGATAGTGAGTGTCTGAGAGTGATAGTGAGTGACTGAGATTGTCAGAGAGCTTCAGAGAGTGATAGAGGGTGCCAGACTGTGTCAGAGAGTGATAGAGAGTGTCAGAGATTGATAGAGAGTGTCAGAGAGTGATAGAGAGTGTCAGAGAGTGATAGAGAGTGATAGAGATTGTCAGAGAGTGTCAGAGAGTGATAGAGAGTGATAGAGAGTGTCAGAGAGTGATAGTGAGTCTCTGAGTGCGTCTGAGAGTGATAGAGATGGATAGCGAGTGTCAGAGAGTGTCAGAGAGTTCTTCAGGGAGTGATAGTGAGTGTCAGAGAGTGATAGTGAGTGTCAGAGAGATTCAGAGAGTGGCAGAGAGTGATAGAGAGTGTCAGAGAGTGTCAGAGAGTGGCAGAGAGTGGCAGAGAGTGTCTGAGATTGTCAGAGAGTGTCAGAGAGTGTCAGAGAGTATCAGAGAGTGTCAGCGAGCGATAGAGAGTGTCAGAGAGTGGCAGAGAGTTGCAGAGAGTGATAGAGAGAGTCAGAGAGTGATAGTGAGTGTCTGAGAGTGTCAGAGAGATTCAGAGAGTGTCAGAGATTGCCAGAGAGTGATAGAGAGTGTCAGAGAGCAATAGAGTATGATAGTGAGTGTCTGAGAGCGATAGAGTGTGTCAGAGTGTGTCAGAGAGTGTCAGGGAGTGATAGTGAGTGTCTGAGAGTGTCTGAGAGTGATAGAGTGTGTCAGAGGGTGACAGTGAGTGTCTGAGAGTGTCAGAGAGTTTCAGAGAGTGACAGTGAGATTCAGAGAGTGATATAGAGTGTCAGAGAGTGATAGTGAGTCTCTGAGATTGTCTGAGAGTGATAGAGAGTGAAAGAGAGTGTCAGAGAGTGATAGAGAGTGTCAGAGAGCGATAGTGAGTTTCAGAGAGAGTCAGAGAGTTTCAGACAGTGTCACAGAGTGATAGTAATTGTCAGAGAGCGTCAGAGAGTGATAGTGAGAGTCTGAGAGTGTCAGAGAGTGTCAGAGAGTGTCAGAGAGTGATAGAGAGTGTCAGCGAGTGTCAGACATTGTCAGAGAGTGATAGAGAGTGATAGAGAGTGTCAGAGTGTGTCTGAGAGTGTCAGAGAGTGTCAGAGAGTGATAGAGAGTGATAGAGAGTGATAGAGAGTGTCAGAGAGTGTCAGAGAGAGATAGTATGTGTCAGACTGTGTCAGAGATTGATAGAGACTGTCAGAGAGTGATAGTGAGTCTCTCAGAGTGTCTGAGAGTGATAGAGCGTGATTGAGAGTGATAGAGAGTGATAGAGAGTGTCAGAGAGTGTCAGAGAGTGATAGTGAGATTCAGAGAGTGATATAGAGTGTCAGAGAGTGATAGTGAGTCTCTGAGTGTGTCTGAGAGTGATAGAGAGTGATGGAGAGTGATAGAGAGTGTCAGAGAGTGTCAGAGAGTGATACTGAGTGTCAGAGTGTGATAGTGAGTGTCAGAGAGAGATAGTAAGTGTCTGAGAGTGTCATAGAGTGTCTGAGTGTGTCAGAGAGTGATAGAGAGTGATAGAGAGTGTCAGAGAGTGATAGAGAGTGTCAGAGAGTGTCAGAGAGTGTATGACAGTGTCAGAGATTGATAGTGAGTGTCTGAGAGTGTCAGAGAGTGTCAGAGAGTGAGAGAGAGTGTCAGAGAGTGATAGAGAATGTCAGAGAGTATCAGAGAGTGATAGTGAGTGTCTGAGATTGTCAGAGAGTGTCAGAGAGTTATAGAGAGTGTCAGAGAGTGTCAGAGAGTGTCAGAGAGTGATAGAGAGTGATAGAGAGTGTCAGAGAGTGATAGTGAGTCTCTGAGTGTGTCTGAGAGTGATAGAGAGTGATAGAGAGTGATAGAGAGTGTCAGAGAGTGATAGAGAGTGTCAGAGAGTGATAGTGAGTGTCAGAGAGTGATAGTGAGTGTCAGAGAGTGATAGTGAGTGTCTGAGAGTGATAGTGAGTCTCTGAGTGTGTCTGAGAGTGATAGAGAGTGTCAGAGAGTGTCAGAGTGTTCTTCAGAGAGTGATAGTGAGTGTCAGAGAGTGATAGTGAGTGTCAGTGAGATTCAGAGAGTGGCAGAGAGTGATAGAGAGTGCCAGAGAGTGGCAGAGAGTGGCAGAGTGTGTCAGAGAGTGTCTGAGATTGTCAGAGAGTGTCAGAGAGAGATAGTGAGTGTCTGAGAGTGTCAGAGAGTGTCAGAGAGTGATAGAGAGTGTCAGAGGGTGTCAGAGAGAGTCAGCGTGTGATAGAGAGTGTCAGAGAGTGATAGTGAGTGTCTGAGAATGTCAGAGAGAGATAGAGTGTGTCAGACTGTGTCAGAGATTGATAGAGACTGTCAGAGAGTGATAGTGAGTCTCTCAGAGTGTCTGAGAGTGATAGAGCGTGATTGAGAGTGATAGAGAGTGATAGAAAGTGTCAGAGAGTGTCAGAGAGTGATAGTGAGTGTCAGAGAGTGATAGTGAGACTCTGAGTGTGTCTGAGAGTGATAGAGAGTGATAGAGAGTGATAGAGAGTGTCAGAGAGTGTCAGAGAGTTATAGAGTGTGTCAGAGAGTGATAGTGAGTGTCAGAGAGTGATAGTGAGTGTCAGAAAGTGATAGTGAGTGTCTGAGAGTGTCAGTAAGTGTCCGAGAGTGTCAGAGAGTGATAGAGAGAGATAGAGAGTGCCAGAGAGTGATAGAGAGTGTCAGAGAGTGTAAGACAGTGTCAGAGAGTGATAGTAAGTGTCAGAGTGTGTCAGAGAGTGAGAGTGAGAGTCCGAGAGTGTCAGAGTGTGTCAGAGAGTGTCAGAGAGTGATAGAGAGTGTCAGAGAGTGATAGTGAGTGTCTGAGAGTGTCAGAGAGTGATACAGAGAGTTACAGAGTGTCAGAGAGTGTCAGAGAGAGATCGAGAGTGAAATAGATTGTCAGAGAGTGATAGAGAGTGACAGTGTGTGTCAGAGAGTGTAGAGTGTGTCAGAGAGTGATAGTGAGTGTCTGAGAGTGTCTGAGAGTGTCAGAGAGTGAAAGAGAGTGATAGAGAGTGTCAGAGAGTGTCAGAGAGTTTCAGAGAGAGATAGAGAGTGATAGAGAGTGGCAGAGGGTGATAGTGAGTCTCTGAGTGTGTCTGAGAGTGTCAGAGTGTGTCAGAGAGTGATAGAGAGTGATAGAGAGTGTCAGAGAGTGTCAGAGAGTGTCAGAGACTGATAGTGTCAGAGAGTGACTGAGATTGTCAGAGTGTGCCAGAGAGTGATAGAGAGTGATAGAGATTGTCAGAGAGTGTCAGAGAGTGTCAGAGAGTGAAAGAGTGTGTCAGAGAGTGATAGTGAGATTCAGAGAGTGTCAGAGAGTGATAGTGAGTGTCTGAGAGTGTCAGAGAGTGATAGTGAGTGATAGAGAGTGTCAGAGGGTGATAGTGAGTGTCAGAGAGCGTCAGAGAGTTTCAGTGAGTGATAGTGAGTGTCAGAGAGTGTCTGAGACAGTCAGAGAGAGTCAGAGAGTGTCAGAGAGAGATATAGAGTGTCAGAGAGTGTCAGAGAGTGATAGTGAATGTCTGAGAGTGTCAGAGAGAGTCAGAGAGTGTCAGAGAGTGATAGAGTGTCAGAGAGTGATAGAGAGTGTCTGAGAGTGTCAGAGAGTGTCCGAGAGTGACAGAGAGTGATAGAGAATGTCAGAGAGTGTCAGAGAGTTTCAGACAGTGTCAGAGAATGATAGTGAGTGTCAGAGAGTTTCAGAGAGTGATAGTGAGAGTCTGAGAGTGCCTGAGAGTGTCAGAGAGTGATAGTGAGTGTCAGAGAGTGTCAGAGAGTGATAGTGAGTGTCTGAGAGTGTCAGAGATTGTCAGACAGTGTCGGAGAGTGATAGAGAGTGTCAGAGAATGTAGTGAGTCTCTGAGAGTGTCTGAGAATGTCAGAGAGTGTCAGAGAGTGTCAGAGAGTGACAGAGAGTGACAGAGAGTGATAGAGAGTGTCAGAGTGTCAGAGAGTGTCAGAGAGTGACAGAGAGTGCCAGAGAGTGATAGAGAGTGTCAGAGAGTGTCAGAGAGAGTCAGCGTGTGATACAGCGTGTCTGAGAGTGTCAGAGAGTGATAGAGTGTGTCAGACTGTGTCAGAGAGTGATAGAGTGTGTCAGAGAGTGATAGTGAGTCTCTGAGATTGTCTGAGAGTGATAGAGATTGTCAGAGAGTGTGAGAGAATGTCAGAGAGTGATAGAGAGCGTCAGAGAGTGATAGTGAGTGTCAGAGAGTGATAGTGAGTGTCTGAGAGTGTCAGTGTGTGTCAGAGAGTGATAGAGAGTGATAGAGAGTGTCCGAGAGTGTCAGAGAGTGATAGAGAGCGTCAGAGAGTGATAGTGAGTGTCAGAGAGTGATAGTGAGTGTCAGAGAGTGATAGTGAGTGTCTGAGAGTGTCAGTGAGTGTCAGTGAGTGATAGTGAGTGATAGAGAGTGTCAGAGAGTGATAGAGTGTGTCAGAGAGTGTCAGGGAGTGTAAGACAGTGTCAGAGAGTGATAGTGAGTGTCAGAGAGTGTCAGAGAGTGATAGAGAGTTTCAGAGAATATCAGAGAGTGATAGAGAGTGTCAGAGTGTGATAGTGAGTCTCTGAGTGTGTCTCAGAGTGTCAGAGAGTGATAGAGAGTGATAGAGAGTGTCAGAGAGTGTCAGAGAGTGTCAGAGACGGATAGAGAGTGTCAGAGAGTGACTGAGATTGTCAGAGAGTGTCAGAGTGTGTCAGAGAGTGATAGAGATTGTCAGAGTGTGTCAGAGAGTGAAAGATAGTGTCAGAGAGTGATAGTGAGTGTCAGAGTGTGACAGAGAGTGATGGAGAGTGATACAGAGTGTCAGAGAGTGTCAGAGAGTGATAGAGAGTGTCAGAGAGTGATAGTGAGTGCCAGAGAGTGTCAGACAGTGTCAGAGAGTGATAGTGAGGGTCAGAGAGTGTCAGAGAGTGATAGTGAGTGTCTGAGAGTGTCAGACTGTGTCAGACAGTGTAGGAGAGTGATAGAGAGTGTCAGAGAGTGATAGTGAGTCTCTGAGAGTGTCTGAGAATGTCAGAGAGTGTCAGAGAGTGATAGAGAGTGTCAGAGAGTGTCAGAGAGTGTCAGAGAGTGACAGAGAGTGTCAGAGAGTGATAGTGAGTCTCTGAGAGTGTCTGAGAGTGTCAGAGAGTGCCAAAGAGTGATAGAGAGTGTCAGAGAGTGTCAGAGAGAGTCAGCGTGTGATAGAGAGTGTCAGAGAGTGATAGTGAGTGTCTGAGAGTGTCAGAGAGTGATAGAGTGTGTCAGACTGTGTCAGAGAGTGATAGAGTGTGTCAGAGAGTGATAGTGAGTCTCTGAGAGTGTCTGAGAGTGATAGAGATTGTCAGAGAGTGTCAGAGAATGTCAGAGAGTGAAAGAGAGCGTCAGAGAGTGATAGTGAGTGTCAGAGAGTGATAGTGAGTGTCTGAGAGTGTCAGTGAGTGTCAGAGAGTGACAGAGAGTGATAGAGAGTGTCAAAGAGTCAAAGAGTGATCGAGAGCGTCAGAGAGTGATAGTGAGTGTCAGAGAGTGATAGTGAGTGTCAGAGAGTGATAGTGAGTGTCAGAGAGTGTCAGTGAGTGTCAGTGAGTGATAGAGAGTGATAGAGAGTGTCAGAGAGTGTCAGAGAGTGTCAGAGAGTGTAAGATAGTGTCAGAGAGTGACAGTGAGTGTCACAGTGTGTCAGAGAGTGATAGAGAGTGTCAGATAATATCAGAGAGTGATAGAGAGTGATACAGAGTGATAGAGAGTGTCAGAGAGTGTCAGAGAGTGATAGTGAGCGTCTGAGAGTGTCAGAGCGTGTCAGAGAGTGATAGAGATAGTCAGAGAGTGATAGCGAGTGTAAGAGAGTATCAGAGAGTGATAGTGAGTGTCTGAGATTGTCAGAGAGTGTCAGAGAGTGTCAGAGAGTGATATAGAGTGTCATAGAGTGCTATAGAGTGTCAGAGAGTGATAGTGAGTGTCTGAGAGTGATACAGAGTGATAGAGAGTGTCAGAGAGTTTCAGAGAGAGACGAGAGTGATAGAGAGTGATAGAGAGTGTCAGAGAGTGATAGATAGTGATAGATAGTGTCAGAGAGTTTCAGAGAGAGATATAGAGTGATAGAGAGTGATAGAGAGTGTCAGAAAGTGATAGTGAGTCTCTGAGTGTGTCTGAGAGTGTCAGAGTGTGTCAGAGTGTGTCAAAGAGTGCTAGAGAGTGTCAGAGAGTGTCAGAGAGTGACAGTGAGTGTCAGAGAGTGATAGTGAGTATCTGAGATTGTCAGAGAGTGTCAGAGAGTGATAGAGGGTGTCAGAGAGTGATAGTGAGTGTCAGAGAGTGAAAGTGAGTGTCAGAGAGTGTCCGAGAGTGTCCGAGAGTGATAGAGAATGTCAGAGAATGTCAGAGAGTTTCAGACAGTGTCAGATAGTGATAGTGAGTTTCAGAGAGTGTCAGAGAGTGATAGTGAGTGTCTGAGAGTGTCAGAGAGTGTCAGACAGTGTCAGAGAGTGATAGAGTGTCAGAGAGTGTCAGACAGTGTCAGAGAGTGACAGTGAGTGTCACAGCGTGTCAGTGAGTGATAGCGAGTGTCTGAGAGTGTCAGAGAGTGTCAGACAGTGTCAGAGAGTGATATAGAGTGTCAGAGAGTGATAGTGAGTCTCTGAGAGTGTCTGAGAGTGTCAGAGAGTGTCAGAGAGTGATAGTTTCAGAGAGTGTCAGAGAGTGACAGAGAGTGTCAGAGAGTGATAGTGAGTCTCTGAGAGTGTCTGAGATGGATAGAGAGTGATAGAGAGTGATAGAGAGTTTCAGAGAGTTATAGTGAGTGTCAGAGATTGATAGTGAATGTCAGAGAGAGATAGTGAGTGTCTGAGAGTGTCAGAGAGTGTCCGAGAGTGTCCGAGAGTGATAGAGAGTGATAGAGTGTGTCAGACTGTGTCAGAGAGTGATAGAGAGTGTCAGAGAGTGAAAGTGAGTCTCTGAGAGTGTCTGAGATGGATAGAGAGTGATAGAGAGTGATAGAGAGTTTCAGAGAGTTATAGTGAGTGTCAGAGATTGATAGTGAATGTCAGAGAGAGATAGTGAGTGTCTGAGAGTGTCAGAGAGTGTCCGAGAGAGTCAGAGAGTGATAGAGAGTGATAGAGAGTGTCAGAGAGTGATAGAGAGTTTCAGAGAGTGTCAGAGAGTTTATGACAGTGTCAGAGAGTGATAGTGAGGGTCTGAGAGTGTCAGAGCGTGTCAGAGAGTGAGAGAGAGTGTCAGAGAGTGATAGAGAGTGTCAGAGAGTATCAGAGAGTGATAGTGAGTGTCTGAGATTGTCAGAGAGTGTCAGAGAGTGATAGAGAGTGTCAGAGAGTGATGGAGAGTGTCAGAGAGTGTATGAGAGTGATAGAGAGTGATAGAGAGTGTCAGAGAGTGATAGTGAGTCTCTGAGTGTGTCTGAGAGTGATAGAGAGTGATAGAGAGTGTCAGAGAGTGATAGAGAGTGTCAGAGAGTTATAGTGAGTGTCAGAGAGTGATAGTGAGTGTCTGAGATTGTCAGAGATTGTCAGAGAGTGATAGAGGGTGTCAGAGAGTGTCAGAGAGTGATAGAGAATGTCAGAGAGTGATAGTGAGTGTCTGAGATTGTCAGAGACTGTCAGAGAGAGTCAGAGAGTGATACTGAGTGTCTGAGAGTGTCTGAGAGTGTCTGAGAGTGTCAGAGAGTGTCAGAGAGTGTCAGCGAGTGAACAAGAGTGTCAAAGAGTGTCAGAGAGTGTCAGAGAGTGTCAGAGAGTGATAGTGAGAGTCAGAGAGTGATAGTGAGTGTCAGAGAGTGACAGTGATTGTCTGAGATTGTCAGAGAGTGTCAGGGAGTGATAGAGGGTGTCACAGAGTGTCAGAGAGAGATAGAGAGTGTCAGAGAATGATAGAGAGTGTCAGAGAGTGATAGAGAGTGTCAGAGAGTGTCAGAGAGTGTCAAAGAGAGATAGAGGGTGATAGAGAGTGTCAGAGAGTGATAGAGAGTGATAGAGATAGTCAGAGAGTGTCAGAGAGTGTCAGAGAGTGATAGAGAGTGTCAGAGAGTGATAGTGAGTCTCTGAGTGTGTCTGAGAGTGAGAGAGAGAGTGTCAGAGAGTGTCAGAGAGTGTCAGAGAGTTCGTCAGAGAGTGATAGTGTGAGTCAGAGATTGTCAGACAGTGTCAGAGGTTGATAGAGAGTGTCAGAGAGTGATAGTGAGTCTCTGAGTGTGTCTGAGAGTTTCAGAGAGTGACTGAGAGTTTCGGAGAGTGATAGAGATTGATAGAGAGTGTCAGAGAGTGATAGAGAGTGTCAGAGATTTTTTGACAGAGTCAGAGAGTGATAGTGAGTGTCAGAGAGCGTCAGAGAGTGATAGTGAGTGTCTGAGAGTGTCAGAGCTTATCAGAGAGTGATAGAGAGTGTCAGAGAGTGATAGAGAGTGTCAGAGAGTATCAGAGAGTGATAGTGAGTGTCTGAGAGTGTCAGAGAGTGATAGAGAGTGATAGAGAGTGTCACAGAGTGTCAGAGAGAGATAGAGAGTGATAGAGAGTGTCAGAGAGTGATAGTGAGTCTCTGAGTGTGTCTGAGAGTGTCAGAGTGTGTCAGAGAGTGATAGAGAGTGTCTGAGATTGTCAGAGAGTGTCAGAGAGTGATAGAGAGTGTCAGAGAGTGATGGAGAGTGTCAGAGAGTGTATGAGAGTGATAGAGAGTGATAGAGAGTGTCAGAGAGTGATAGTGAGTCTCTGAGTGTGTCTGAGAGTGATAGAGAGTGATAGAGAGTGTCAGAGAGTGATAGAGAGTGTCAGAGAGTTATAGTGAGTGTCAGAGAGTGATAGTGAGTGTCTGAGATTGTCAGAGATTGTCAGAGAGTGATAGAGGGTGTCAGAGAGTGTCAGAGAGTGATAGAGAATGTCAGAGAGTGATAGTGAGTGTCTGAGATTGTCAGAGACTGTCAGAGAGAGTCAGAGAGTGATACTGAGTGTCTGAGAGTGTCTGAGAGTGTCTGAGAGTGTCAGAGAGTGTCAGAGAGTGTCAGCGAGTGAACAAGAGTGTCAGAGAGTGTCAGAGAGTGTCAGAGAGTGATAGTGAGAGTCAGAGAGTGATAGTGAGTGTCAGAGAGTGACAGTGATTGTCTGAGATTGTCAGAGAGTGTCAGGGAGTGATAGAGGGTGTCACAGAGTGTCAGAGAGAGATAGAGAGTGTCAGAGAATGATAGAGAGTGTCAGAGAGTGATAGAGAGTGTCAGAGAGTGTCAGAGAGTGTCAAAGAGAGATAGAGAGTGATAGAGAGTGTCAGAGAGTGATAGAGAGTGATAGAGATAGTCAGAGAGTGTCAGAGAGTGTCAGAGAGTGATAGAGAGTGATAGAGAGTGTCAGAGAGTGATAGTGAGTCTCTGAGTGTGTCTGAGAGTGAGAGAGAGAGTGTCAGAGAGTGTCAGAGAGTGTCAGAGAGTTCGTCAGAGAGTGATAGTGTGAGTCAGAGATTGTCAGACAGTGTCAGAGAGTGATAGAGAGTGTCAGAGAGTGATAGTGAGTCTCTGAGAGTGTCTGAGAGATTCAGAGAGTGACTGAGAGTTTCGGAGAGTGATAGAGATTGATAGAGAGTGTCAGAGAGTGATAGAGAGTGTCAGAGATTTTTTGACAGAGTCAGAGAGTGATAGTGAGTGTCAGAGAGCGTCAGAGAGTGATAGTGAGTGTCTGAGAGTGTCAGAGCTTATCAGAGAGTGATAGAGAGTGTCAGAGAGTGATAGAGAGTGTCAGAGAGTATCAGAGAGTGATAGTGAGTGTCTGAGAGTGTCAGAGAGTGATAGAGAGTGATAGAGAGTGTCACAGAGTGTCAGAGAGAGATAGAGAGTGATAGAGAGTGTCAGAGAGTGATAGTGAGTCTCTGAGTGTGTCTGAGAGTGTCAGAGTGTGTCAGAGAGTGATAGAGAGTGTCAGAGAGTGTCAGAGAGTGTCAGAGTTTGATAGAGAGTGTCAGAGAGTGATAGTGAGTGTCAGTGAGTGTCAGAGAGTGTCAGAGAGTGTCAGAGAGTGATAGAGGGTGTCCGAGAGTGATAATGAGAGTCAGAGAGTGAAAGTGAGTGTCTGAGAGTGTCAGAGAGTGATAGAGTGTGTCAGACTGTGTCAGAGAGTGATAGAGAGTGATAGAGAGTGATAGAGAGTGTCAGAGAGTGATAGTGAGTCTCTGAGTGTGTCTGAGAGTGTCAGAGTGTGTCAGAGAGTGATAGAGAGTGTCAGAGAGTGTCAGAGAGTGTCAGAGTTTGATAGAGAGTGTCAGAGAGTGATAGTGAGTCTCAGAGAGTGATAGTGAGTATCTGAGATTGTCAGAGAGTGTCAGAGAGTGATAGAGGGTGTCAGAGAGTGATAATGAGAGTCAGAGAGTGAAAGTGAGTGTCTGAGAGTGTCAGAGAGTGATAGAGTGTGTCAGACTGTGTCAGAGAGTGATAGAGAGTGTCAGAGAGTGAAAGTGAGTCTCTGAGAGTGTCTGAGATGGATAGAGAGTGATAGAGAGTGTCAGAGAGTTATAGTGAGTGTCAGAGATTGATAGTGAGTGTCAGAGAGAGATAGTGAGTGTCTGAGAGTGTCAGAGAGTGTCCGAGAGTGTCAGAGAGTGATAGAGAGTGATAGAGAGTGTCAGAGAGTGTCAGAGAGTGTCAGAGAGTTTATGACAGTGTCAGAGAGTGATAGAGAGTGTCAGAGAGTGATAGTGAGTCTCTGAGAGTGTCTGAGAGTGTCAGAGAGTGTCAGACAGTGAGAGTGAGTGTCTGAGAGTGTCAGAGCGTGTCAGAGAGTGATAGAGAGTGTCAGAGAGTGATAGAGAGTGTCAGAGAGTATCAGAGAGTGATAGTGAGTCTCTGAGAGTGTCTGAGATGGATAGAGAGTGATAGAGAGTGATCGAGAGTGTCAGAGAGTGATAGTGAGTGTCAGAGAGTGATAGTGAGTGTCAGAGAGAGATAGTGAGTGTCTGTGAGTGTCAGAGAGTGTCTGAGAGTGTCAGAGAGTGATAGAGAGTGTCAGAGAGTGTCAGAGAGTGTATGACAGTGTCAGACATTGATAGTGAGTGTCTGAGAGTGATAGTGAGTGTCAGAGAGTGATAGTGAGTGTCAGAGAGAGATAGTGAGTGTCTGTGAGTGTCAGAGAGTGTCAGAGAGTGTCAGAGAGTGATAGAGGGTGTCAGAGAGTGATAATGAGAGTCAGAGAGTGAAAGTGAGTGTCTGAGAGTGTCAGAGAGTGATAGAGTGTGTCAGACTGTGTCAGAGAGTGATAGAGAGTGATAGAGAGTGATAGAGAGTGTCAGAGAGTGATAGTGAGTCTCTGAGTGTGTCTGAGAGTGTCAGAGTGTGTCAGAGAGTGATAGAGAGTGTCAGAGAGTGTCAGAGAGTGTCAGAGTTTGATAGAGAGTGTCAGAGAGAGATAGTGAGTCTCAGAGAGTGATAGTGAGTATCTGAGATTGTCAGAGAGTGTCAGAGAGTGATAGAGGGTGTCAGAGAGTGATAATGAGAGTCAGAGAGTGAAAGTGAGTGTCTGAGAGTGTCAGAGAGTGTCAGAGAGTGATAGAGGGTGTCAGAGAGTGATAATGAGAGTCAGAGAGTGAAAGTGAGTGTCAGAGAGTGTCAGAGAGTGATAGAGGGTGTCAGAGAGTGATAATGAGAGTCAGAGAGTGAAAGTGAGTGTCTGAGAGTGTCAGAGAGTGATAGAGTGTGTCAGACTGTGTCAGAGAGTGATAGAGAGTGTCAGAGAGTGAAAGTGAGTCTCTGAGAGTGTCTGAGATGGATAGAGAGTGATAGAGAGTGTCAGAGAGTTATAGTGAGTGTCAGAGATTGATAGTGAGTGTCAGAGAGAGATAGTGAGTGTCTGAGAGTGTCAGAGAGTGTCCGAGAGTGTCAGAGAGTGATAGAGAGTGATAGAGAGTGTCAGAGAGTGTCAGAGAGTGTCAGAGAGTTTATGACAGTGTCAGAGAGTGATAGAGAGTGTCAGAGAGTGATAGTGAGTCTCTGAGAGTGTCTGAGAGTGTCAGAGAGTGTCAGACAGTGAGAGTGAGTGTCTGAGAGTGTCAGAGCGTGTCAGAGAGTGATAGAGAGTGTCAGAGAGTGATAGAGAGTGTCAGAGAGTATCAGAGAGTGATAGTGAGTCTCTGAGAGTGTCTGAGATGGATAGAGAGTGATAGAGAGTGATCGAGAGTGTCAGAGAGTGATAGTGAGTGTCAGAGAGTGATAGTGAGTGTCAGAGAGAGATAGTGAGTGTCTGTGAGTGTCAGAGAGTGTCTGAGAGTGTCAGAGAGTGATAGAGAGTGTCAGAGAGTGTCAGAGAGTGTATGACAGTGTCAGACATTGATAGTGAGTGTCTGAGAGTGATAGTGAGTGTCAGAGAGTGATAGTGAGTGTCAGAGAGAGATAGTGAGTGTCTGTGAGTGTCAGAGAGTGTCAGAGAGTGTCAGAGAGTGATAGAGGGTGTCAGAGAGTGATAATGAGAGTCAGAGAGTGAAAGTGAGTGTCTGAGAGTGTCAGAGAGTGATAGAGTGTGTCAGACTGTGTCAGAGAGTGATAGAGAGTGATAGAGAGTGATAGAGAGTGTCAGAGAGTGATAGTGAGTCTCTGAGTGTGTCTGAGAGTGTCAGAGTGTGTCAGAGAGTGATAGAGAGTGTCAGAGAGTGTCAGAGAGTGTCAGAGTTTGATAGAGAGTGTCAGAGAGAGATAGTGAGTCTCAGAGAGTGATAGTGAGTATCTGAGATTGTCAGAGAGTGTCAGAGAGTGATAGAGGGTGTCAGAGAGTGATAATGAGAGTCAGAGAGTGAAAGTGAGTGTCTGAGAGTGTCAGAGAGTGTCAGAGAGTGATAGAGGGTGTCAGAGAGTGATAATGAGAGTCAGAGAGTGAAAGTGAGTGTCTGAGAGTGTCAGAGAGTGATAGAGTGTGTCAGACTGTGTCAGAGAGTGATAGAGAGTGATAGAGAGTGATAGAGAGTGTCAGAGAGTGATAGTGAGTCTCTGAGTGTGTCTGAGAGTGTCAGAGTGTGTCAGAGAGTGATAGAGAGTGTCAGAGAGTGTCAGAGAGTGTCAGAGTTTGATAGATAGTGTCAGAGAGTGATAGTGAGTCTCAGAGAGTGATAGTGAGTATCTGAGATTGTCAGAGAGTGTCAGAGAGTGATAGAGGGTGTCAGAGAGTGATAATGAGAGTCAGAGAGTGAAAGTGAGTGTCTGAGAGTGTCAGAGAGTGATAGAGTGTGTCAGACTGTGTCAGAGAGTGATAGAGAGTGTCAGAGAGTGAAAGTGAGTCTCTGAGAGTGTCTGAGATGGATAGAGAGTGATAGAGAGTGTCAGAGAGTTATAGTGAGTGTCAGAGATTGATAGTGAGTGTCAGAGAGAGATAGTGAGTGTCTGAGAGTGTCAGAGAGTGTCCGAGAGTGTCAGAGAGTGATAGAGAGTGATAGAGAGTGTCAGAGAGTGCAGAGAGTGTCAGAGAGTTTATGACAGTGTCAGAGAGTGATAGAGAGTGTCAGAGAGTGATAGTGAGTCTCTGAGAGTGTCTGAGAGTGTCAGAGAGTGTCAGACAGTGAGAGTGAGTGTCTGAGAGTGTCAGAGCGTGTCAGAGAGTGATAGAGAGTGTCAGAGAGTGATAGAGAGTGTCAGAGAGTATCAGAGAGTGATAGTGAGTCTCTGAGAGTGTCTGAGATGGATAGAGAGTGATAGAGAGTGATCGAGAGTGTCAGAGAGTGATAGTGAGTGTCAGAGAGTGATAGTGAGTGTCAGAGAGAGATAGTGATTGTCTGTGAGTGTCAGAGAGTGTCCGAGAGTGTCAGAGAGTGATAGAGAGTGTCAGAGAGTGTCAGAGAGTGTATGACAGTGTCAGACATTGATAGTGAGTGTCTGAGAGTGTCAGAGCGTGTCAGAGAGTGAGCGAGAGTGTCAGAGAGTGATAGAGAGTGTCAGAGAGTATCAGAGAGTGATAGTGAGTGTCTGAGATTGTCAGAGAGTGTCAGAGAGTGATAGAGAGTGTCAGAGAGTGATAGAGAGTGTCAGAGAGTATCAGAGAGTGATAGTGAGTGTCTGAGATTGTCAGAGAGTGTCAGAGAGTGATAGAGAGTGTCAGAGAGTGTCAGAGAGTGTCAGACATTGTATGACAGTGTCAGAGAGTGACAGTGAGTGTCACAGAGTGTCAGACAGTGATAGTGAGTGTCTGAGAGTGTCAGAGAGTGTCAGACAGTGTCAGAGAGTGATAGAGAGTGTCTGAGAGTGTCAGAGATTGTATGACAGTGTCAGAGAGTGATAGTGAGTGTCAGAGAGTGTCAGACAGTGAGAGTGAGTGTCTGAGAGTGTCAGAGCGTGTCAGAGAGTGATAGAGAGTGTCAGAGAGTGATAGAGAGTGTCAGAGAGTATCAGAGAGTGATAGTGAGTGTCTGAGATCGTCAGAGAGTGTCAGAGAGTGATAGAGAGTGTCAGAGAGTGCGAGAGAGAGTCAGAGAGTGATAGTGAGAGTCTGAGAGTGTCAGAGAGTGATAGAGAGCGATAGAGAGTGTCAGAGAGTGTCAGAGAGAGATAGAGAGTGATAGAGAGTGATAGAGAGTGTCAGAGAGTGATAGAGTGTGATAGAGAGTGTCAGAGAGTGATAGAGAGCGATAGAGAGTGTCAGAGAGTGATAGTGAGTGTCAGAGAGTGATAGTGAGTGTCAGAGAGTGATAGTGAGTATCTGAGATTGTCAGAGAGTGTCAGAGAGTGATAGAGGGTGTCAGAGAGTGAAAGTGAGTGTCTGAGAGTGTCAGAGAGTGTCCGAGAGTGTCAGAGAGTGATAGAGAATGTCAGAGACTGTCAGAGAGTTTCAGACAGTGTCAGAGAGTGATAGTGAGTGTCCGAGAGTGTCAGGGAGTGATAGTCAGTGTCTGAGAGTGTCAGAGAGTGTCAGACAGTGTCAGAGAGTGATAGAGAGTGTCAGAGAGTGTCAGACAGTGTCAGAGAGTGACAGTGAGTGTCACAGAGTGTCAGAGAGTGATAGTGAGTGTCTGAGAGTGTCAGAGAGTGTCAGACAGTGTCAGAGACTGATATAGAGTGTCAGACAGTGTCAGAGAGTGACAGTGAGTGTCACAGAGTGTCAGAGAGTGTCAGAAAGTGTCAGAGAGTGATAGAGAGTGTCAGAGAGTGATAGTCAGTCTCTGAGAGTGTCAGAGAGTGATACAGAGTGATAGAGAGTGTCAGAGATTGTCAGAGAGTGTCAGAGAGTGTCAGAGAGAGATAGAGAGCGATAGAGAATGTCAGAGAGTGTCAGAGAGTGTCAGAGAGTGTCAGAGAGCGTCAGTGAGAGATAGAGAGTGACAGAGAGTGTCAGAGAGTGATAGTGAGTGTCTAAGAGTTTCAGAGAGTGTCCGAGAGTGTCGGAGAGTGATAGAGAGTGATAAAGAGTGTCAGAGAGTGATAGTGAGTGTCTGAGAGTTTCAGAGAGTGTCCGAGAGTGTCGGAGAGTGATAGAGAGTGATAGAGAGTGTCACAGAGTGATAGTGAGTGTCTGAGAGTTTCAGAGAGTGTCCGAGAGTGTCGGAGAGAGATAGAGAGTGATAGAGAGTGTCAGAGAGTGATAGAGAGTGTCAGAGAGTGTCAGAGATAGTATGACAGTGTCAGAGAGTGATAGTGAGTGTCAGAGAGTGTCAGAGAGTGTCAGAGAGTGTCAGAGCGTGATAGAGTGTGTCAGAGAGTGTCAGAGAGTGACAGAGAGTGTCAGAGAGTGATAGTGAGTCTCTGAGAGTGTCAGAGAGTGTCAGAGAGTGTCAGAGAGTGATAGAGTGTGTCAGAGAGAGTCAGAGTGTGATAGAGAGTGTCAGAGAGTAATTGTGAGTGTCTGAGAGTGTCAGAGAGTGATGGAGTGTGTCAGACTGTGTCAGAGAGTGATAGAGTGTGTCAGAGAGTGATAGTGAGTCTCTGAGAGTGTCTGAGATGCATAGAGAGTGATAGAGAGTGATCGAGAGTGTCAGAGAGTGATAGTGAGTGTCAGAGAGTGATAGTGAGTGTCAGAGAGTGATAGAGAGTGATAGAGAGTGTCAGAGAGTGATAGAGAGTGTCAGAGAGTGTCAGAGAGTGTCAGAGATTGTATGACAGTGTCAGACATTGATAGTGAGTGTCTGAGAGTTTCAGAGCGTGTCAGAGAGTGAGAGAGAGTGTCAGAGAGTGATAGAGAGTGTCAGAGGGTATCAGAGAGTGATAGTGAGTGTCTGAGATTGTCAGAGAGTGTCAGAGAGTGATAGAGAGTGTCAGAGAGTGATAGAGAGTGTCAGAGAGTTTCAGACATTGTATGACAGTGTCAGAGAGTGATAGTGAGTGTCAGAGAGTGTCAGACAGTGAGAGTGAGTGTCTGAGAGTGTCAGAGCGTGTCAGAGAGTGATAGAGAGTGTCAGAGAGTGATAGAGAGTGTCAGAGAGTATCAGAGAGTATCAGAGAGTGATAGTGAGTGTGTGAGATCGTCAGAGAGTGTCAGAGAGTGTCAGAGAGTGATAGAGAGTGTCAGAGAGTGCGAGAGAGAGTCAGAGAGTGATAGTGAGTGTCTGAGATTGTCAGAGAGTGATAGAGAGTGATAGAGAGTGTCAGAGAGTGTCAGAGAGAGATAGAGAATGATAGAGAGTGATAGAGAGTGTCAGAGAGAGATAGAGAGTGATAGAGAGTGTCAGAGAGTGATAGAGAGCGATAGAGAGTGTCAGAGAGTGATAGTGAGTCTCTGAGTGTGTCTGAGAGTGTCAGAGTGTGTCAGAGTGTGCCAGAGAGTGATAGAGAGTGTCAGAGAGTTTCAGAGAGTGTCAGAGAGTGATAGTGAGTGTCAGAGAGTGATAGTGAGTATCTGAGATGGTCAGAGAGTGTCAGAGAGTGATAGAGGGTGTCAGAGAGTGATAGTGAGTGTCAGAGAGTGAAAGTGAGTGTCTGAGAGTGTCAGAGAGTGTCCGAGAGTGCCAGAGAGTGATAGAGAGTGTCAGCGAGTGATAGTGAGTGTCAGAGAGTGTCAGAGAGAGATAGAGAGTGTCAGAGACTGTCAGAGAGTGATAATGAGTGTCAGAGAGTGTCAGAGAGTGTCAGAGAGTGTCAGAGAGAGATAGATTGTCAGAGAGTGATAGAGTTTGGCAGAGAGTGTCAGAGAGTGTCCGAGAGCGATAGAGAGTGATAGAGAGAGTCAGAGAGTGTCAGAGAGAGATGGAGAGTGTCAGAGACTGATAGAGATTGTCAGAGAGTGTCAGAGAGTGTCAGAGAGTGTCAGCGAGAGATAGTGAGTGTCAGAGAGTGTCAGAGAGAGATAGAGAGTGTCAGAGAGTGATAGAGAATTATACATAGTTTCAGAGTGTGTCTGAGAGTGTCAGTTTGTGTCAGAGAGTGATAGACAGTGGTAGAGAGTGATAGAGAGTGTCAGCGAGTGATAGTGAGTGTCAGAGAGTGTCAGAGAGAGATAGAGAGTGTCAGAGAGTGTCAGAGAGTGATAATGAGTGTCAGAGAGTGTCAGAGAGTGTCAGAGAGAGATAGAGAGCGTCAGAGAGTGTCAGAGAGTGTCAGAGAGTGATAATGAGTGTCAGAGAGTGTCAGAGAGAGAGAGAGAGTGTCAGAGAGTGATAGTGAGTGTCTGAGAGTGCCAGAGAGTGATAGAGAGTGTCAGCGAGTGATAGTGAGTGTCAGAGAGTGTCAGAGAGAGATAGAGAGTGTCAGAGACTGTCAGAGAGTGATAATGAGTGTCAGAGAGTGTCAGAGAGTGTCAGAGAGTGTCAGAGAGAGATAGATTGTCAGAGAGTGATAGAGTTTGGCAGAGAGTGTCAGAGAGTGTCAGAGAGCGATAGAGAGTGATAGAGAGAGTCAGAGAGTGTCAGAGTGAGATGGAGAGTGTCAGAGACTGATAGAGATTGTCAGAGAGTGTCAGAGAGTGTCAGCGAGAGATAGTGAGTGTCAGAGAGTGTCAGAGAGAGATAGAGAGTGTCAGAGAGTGATAGAGAATTATACAGAGTTTCAGAGTGTGTCTGAGAGTGTCAGTTTGTGTCAGAGAGTGATAGACAGTGGTAGAGAGTGATAGAGAGTGTCAGCGAGTGATAGTGAGTGTCAGAGAGTGTCAGAGAGAGATAGAGAGTGTCAGAGAGTGTCAGAGAGTGATAATGAGTGTCAGAGAGAGTCAGAGAGTGTCAGAGAGAGATAGAGAGCGTCAGAGAGTGTCAGAGAGTGTCAGAGAGTGATAATGAGTGTCAGAGAGTGTCAGAGAGAGAGAGAGAGTGTCAGAGAGTGATAGTGAGTGTCTGAGATTGTCAGAGAGTGTCAGAGAGTGATAGTGAGTGTCTGAATGTGTCTGAGAGTGTCAGTTTGTGTCAGAGAGTGATAGAGAGTGTTAGAGAGTGATAGAGAGTGTCAGAGGGTGTCAGAGAGTGTCAGAGAATTATAGAGATTGTCAGAGTGTGCCAGGGAGTGTCAGAGAGTGATAGAGAGTGATAGAGAGTGTCAGAGAGTGATAGTGAGTGTCTGAGAGTGTCAGTTTGTGTCTGAGATTGTCAGAGTGTGTCAGAGTGTGTCAGAGAGTGATAGAGAGTGTCAGAGAGTGATAGGGAGTGTCAGAGAGTGATAGGGAGTGTCAGAGAGTGATATTGTGTGTCAGAGAGTATCAGATAGCGATAGTGAGTGTCTGAGAGTGTCTGAGATTGTCAGAGAGTGTCAGAGAGTGTCAGAGAGTGATAGAGAGTGTCAGAGAGTTATAGAGAGTGTCAGAGAGTGTCAGAGAGAGATAGAGAGTTTCAGAGAGTGATAGTGAGTGTCTGAGAGTGTCTGATATTGTCAGAGAGTGTCAGAGAGTGTCGGAGAGAGTCAGAGAGTGTCAGAGAGTGTCAGAGAGTGTCAGAGAGTGATAGTGAGTGTCTGAGAGTGTCAGAGAGTGATAGTGAGTTTCTGGGAGTGTCAGAGTGTGTCAGAGAATGTTAGAGAATGATACAGATTGTCAGAGAGTGTCAGAGAGTGATAGTGAGTGTCTGAGAGTGTCAGAGAGTTAAAGAGCATGTCAGAGAGTGATAATGAGTGTCAGAGAGTGTCAGAGAGAGATAGAGAGTGTCAGAGAGTGTCAGAGAGTGTCAGAGAGATATAGAGTGTGTCAGAGAGTGATCGAGAGAGTCAGAGAGTGATAGAGAGTGTCAGAGTGTGATAGTGAATGTCAGAGATGGCAGAGAGTGATAGAGAGTGTGAGAGAGTGTCAGAGAGAGATAGAGAGTGTCAGAGAGATATAGAGAGTGTCAGAGGGTGTTAGTGAGTGTCAGAGAGCGATAGAGAGTGATAGAGAGTGTCAGAGAGTGTTAGAGAGAGACAGAGAGAGATAGAGATTGTCAGAGAGTGACAGTGAGTGTCTGAGAGTGTCAGAGAGATATAGAGAGTGTCAGAGAGAGATAGAGAGTGTCAGACAGTGATAGTGAGTGTCTGAGAGTGTCAGAGAGATATAGAGTGTGTCAGAGAGAGATAGAGAGTGTCAGACAGTGATAGCGAGTGTCTGAGAGTGTCAGAGAGCGACAGAGAGTGATAGAGAGTGTCAGAGAGTGTCAGAGATTGTCAGAGAGTGTCAGAGAGTGTCAGAGAGATATAGAGTGTGTCAGAGAGTGATCGAGAGAGTCAGAGAGTGATAGAGAGTGTCAGAGAGTGATAGTGAGTGTCAGAGAGTGATAGTGAGTGTCAGAGAGTCTCAGAGAGTGTCAGAGAGTGTCAGAGAGTGATAGAGAGTGTCAGAGTGTGATAGTGAATGTCAGAGAGTGGCAGAGAGTGATAGAGAGTGTGAGAGAGTGTCAGAGAGAGATAGAGAGTGTCAGAGAGATATAGAGAGTGTCAGAGGGTGATAGTGAGTGCAAGAGAGCGATAGAGAGTGATAGAGAGTGTCAGAGAGTGTTAGAGAGAGTCAGAGAGAGATAGAGATTGTCAGAGAGTGACAGTGAGTGTCTGAGAGTGTCAGAGAGATATAGAGTGTGTCAGAGAGAGATAGAGAGTGTCAGACAGTGATAGCGAGTGTCTGAGAGTGTCAGAGAGCGACAGAGAGTGATAGAGAGTGTCAGAGAGTGTCAGAGAGATATAGAGTGTGTCAGAGAGTGATAGTGAGTGTCAGAGAGTGTCAGAGAGTGTCAGAGAGTGATAGAGAGTGTCAGAGTGTGATAGTGAGTGTCAGAGAGTGGCAGAGAGTGATAGAGAGTGTCAGAGAGTGATAGAGAGTGTCAGAGAGAGATAGAGAGTGTCAGAGAGAGATAGAGAGTGTCAGAGGGTGATAGTGAGTGTCAGAGAGCGATAGAGAGTGTCAGAGAGCGATAGAGAGTGTCAGAGAGTGTTAGAGAGAGTCAGAGAGAGATAGAGAGTGTCAGAGAGTGATAGAGAGTGTCAGAGAGTGTCAGAGAGAGATAGAGAGTGTCAGAGAGTGTCAGAGAGTGTCAGGGAGTGATAGTAAGTGTCAGAGAGTGTCAGAGAGTGTCCGAGAGTGATAGAGAATTTCAGAGAGTGTTAGTGAGTGTCTGAGACTGTCAGAGAGTGTCAGAGAGAGATGGAGAGTGATAGAGAGAGTCAGGGAGTATTAGAGAGTGATAGAGAGTGTCAGAGAGTGATAGCGAGTGATAGAGACTGTCACAGAGTGTCAGAGAGTGTTAGTGAGTATCAGAGTGTGTCAGAGAGTGATAGAGAGTGTCAGAGAGTGTCAGTGAGTGATAGAGAGTGTCAGAGAGTGATAGAGAGTGACAGAGAGTGACAGAGAGTGTCAGAGAGTGTCAGAGTGTTGTCAGACAGTGTCAGAGAGTGTCAGAGTGTGCCAGAGATTGTCAGAGAGTAATAGTGAGTGTCAGAGAGTGTCAGAGAGTGTCAGAGAGAGATAGAGAGTGTCAGAGAGTGATAGTGAGTGTCAGAGAGTGTCAGAGAGTGATAGAGAGTGTCAGAGAGTGTCAGAGAGTGTCAGAGAGTGTCAGAGGGAGATAGAAAGTGTCAGAGAGTGATAGTGAGTGTCAGACAGTGTCAGAGAGCGATAGAGAGTGATAAAGAGTGTCAGAGAATGTCAGAGAGTGATAGAGAGTGTCAGAGAGTGTCAGAGAGTGTCAGAGAGTGACAGACAGTGTCAGAGAGTGATAGAGAGTTTCAGAGAGTGATAGTGAGTGTCAGAGAGTATCAGATAGTGATAGTGAGTGTCTGAGAGTGTCTGAGATTGTCAGAGATTGTCAGAGAGTGTCAGAGAGAGTCAGAGAGAGTCAGAGAGAGTCAGAGAGTGATAGACAGTGTCAGAGAGTGGTAGTGCGTGTCTGAGAATGTCAGAGAGTGATAGTGAGTGTCAGAGAGTATCAGATAGTGATAGTGAGTGTCTGTGATTGTCAGAGTGTGTCAGAGAGTGTCAGAGAGTGTCAGAGAGAGTCAGAGAGAGTCAGAGAGAGTCAGAGAGTGATAGACAGTGTCAGAGTGTGTTAGTGTGTGTCTGAGAGTGTCAGAGTGTGTCAGAGAGTGATATAGAGTGTCAGAGAGTGATAGAGAGTGTCAGAGAGTGATAGTGAGTGTCAGAGAGTGATAGTGAGTGTCAGAGTGAGATAGTGAGTGCCTGAGTGTGTCTGAGATTGTCAGAGTGTGTCAAAGAGTTTCAGAGAATTATAGAGAGTGTCAGTGTGTGCCAGGGAGTGTCAGAGAGTGATAGAGATTGTCAGAGAGTGTCAGTGAGTGTCAGAGTGATACTGATTGTCTGAGTGTGTCTGAGAGTGTCAGTTTGTGTCAGAGAGTGATAGAGAGTGATAGAGAGTGATAGAGAGTGGTAGAGAGTGGTAGAGAGTGATAGAGAGTGTCAGCGAGTGATAGAGAGTGTCAGAGAGTGTCAGAGAGCGATAGAGAGTGTCAGAGAGTGATAATGAGTGTCAGAGAGTGTCAGAGAGTGTCAGAGAGTGTCAGAGAGTGTCAGAGAGTGATAATGAGTGTCAGAGAGTGTCAGAGAGTGATAATGAGTTTCAGAGAGTGTCAGAGTGTGTCATAGAGAGATAGAGAGTGTCAGAGAGTGATAGTGAGTGTCTGAGAGTGATAGTGAGTGTCTGAGAGTGGCAGAGAGTGATATAGAGTGTCAGAGAGTGTGAGAGAGTGTCAGAGAGAGATAGAGAGTGTCAGAGAGAGATAGAGAGTGTCAGAGAGTGATAGAGAGTAATAGAGAGTGTCAGAGAGTGTCAGAGAGAGATAGAGAGTGTCAGAGAGTGATACTGATTCTCTGGGAGTGTCAGAGAGTGTCAGAGAGTTTCAGAGAGTGTCAGAGTGTTGTCAGACAGTGTCAGAGAGTGTCAGAGTGTGCCAGAGAGTGTCAGAGAGTGATAGAGTGTGATAGAGAGTGTCAGAGAGTGATAGTGAGTGTCTGAGAGTGATAGAGAGTGTCAGAGAGTGTCAGAGAGAGATAGAGAGTGTCAGAGAGTGATAGTGAGTGTCAGAGAGTGTCAGAGAGTGATAGAGAGTGTCAGAGAGTGTCAGAGAGTGTCAGAGGGAGATAGAAAGTGTCAGAGAGTGATAGTGAGTGTCTGAGAGTGTCAGAGAGTGTCAGAGAGCGATAGAGAGTGATAGAGATAGTCAGAGAGTGTCAGAGAGAGATGGAGAGTGTCAGAGAGTGATAGAGATTGTCACAGATTGTCAGAGAGTGTCAGAGAGTGATAGTGAGTGTCTGAGTGTCTCTGAGAGTGTCAGTTTGTGTCAGAGAGTGATAGAGAGTGTTAGAGAGTGATAGAGAGTGTCAGAGGGTGTCAGAGAGTGTCAGAGAATTATAGAGATTGTCAGAGTGTGCCAGGGAGTGTCAGAGAGTGATAGAGAGTGATAGAGAGTGTCAGAGAGTGATAGTGAGTGTCTGAGAGTGTCAGTTTGTGTCTGAGATTGTCAGAGTGTGTCAGAGTGTGTCAGAGAGTGATAGAGAGTGTCAGAGAGTGATAGGGAGTGTCAGAGAGTGATAGGGAGTGTCAGAGAGTGATATTGTGTGTCAGAGAGTATCAGATAGCGATAGTGAGTGTCTGAGAGTGTCTGAGATTGTCAGAGAGTGTCAGAGAGTGTCAGAGAGTGATAGAGAGTGTCAGAGAGTGTCAGAGAGTTATAGAGAGTGTCAGAGAGTGTCAGAGAGAGATAGAGAGTTTCAGAGAGTGATAGTGAGTGTCTGAGAGTGTCTGATATTGTCAGAGAGTGTCAGAGAGTGTCGGAAAGAGTCAGAGAGTGTCAGAGAGTGTCAGAGAGTGTCAGAGAGTGATAGTGAGTGTCTGAGAGTGTCAGAGAGTGATAGTGAGTGTCTGGGAGTGTCAGAGTGTGTCAGAGAATGTTAGAGAATGATACAGATTGTCAGAGAGTGTCAGAGAGTGATAGTGAGTGTCTGAGAGTGTCAGAGAGTTAAAGAGCATGTCAGAGAGTGATAATGAGTGTCAGAGAGAGATAGAGAGTGTCAGAGAGTGTCAGAGAGTGTCAGAGAGATATAGAGTGTGTCAGAGAGTGATCGAGAGAGTCAGAGAGTGACAGAGAGTGTCAGAGTGTGATAGTGAATGTCAGAGAGTGGCAGAGAGTGATAGAGAGTGTGACAGAGTGTCAGAGAGAGATAGAGAGTGTCAGAGAGATATAGAGAATGTCAGAGGGTGTTAGTGAGTGTCAGAGAACGATAGAGAGTGATAGAGAGTGTCAGAGAGTGTTAGAGAGAGACAGAGAGAGATAGAGATTGTCAGAGAGTGACAGTGAGTGTCTGAGAGTGTCAGAGAGATATAGAGAGTGTCAGAGAGAGAGAGAGAGTGTCAGACAGTGATAGTGAGTGTCTTAGAGTGTCAGAGAGTGATAGAGAGTGTCAGAGAGTGTCAGAGAGGGTCAGAGAGGGTCAGAGAGATATAGAGTGGTCAGAGAGTGATCGAGAGAGTCAGAGAGTGATAGAGAGTGTCAGAGAGTGATAGTGAGTGTCAGAGAGTGATAGTGAGTGTCAGAGAGTGATAGTGAGTGTCAGAGAGTGTCAGAGATTGTCAGAGAGTGATAGAGAGTGTCAGAGTGTGATAGTGAATGTCAGAGAGTGGCAGAGAGTGATAGAGAGTGTGAGAGAGTGTCAGAGAGAGATAGAGAGTGTCAGAGAGATATAGAGAGTGTCAGAGGGTGATAGTGAGTGTCAGAGAGCGATAGAGAGTGATAGAGAGTGTCAGAGAGTGTCAGTGAGTGATAGAGAGTGTCAGAGAGTGATAGAGAGTGACAGAGAGTGTCCAGAGAGTGTCAGAGTGTTGTCAGACAGTGTCAGAGAGTGTCAGAGAGTGTCAGAGTGTGCCAGAGAGCGTCAGAGAGTGATAGAGTGTGATAGAGAGTGTCAGAGAGTGATAGCGAGTGTTAGAGACTGTCACAGTGTGTCAGAGAGTGTTAGTGAGTATCAGAGTGTGTCAGAGAGTGATAGAGAGTGTCAGAGAGTGTCAGTGAGTGATAGAGCGTGTCAGAGAGTGATAGAGAGTGACAGAGAGTGACAGAGAGTGTCAGAGAGTGTCAGAGTGTTGTCAGACAGTGTCAGAGAGTGTCAGAGAGTGTCAGAGTTTGCCAGAGAGAGTCAGAGAGTGATAGAGTGTGATAGAGAGTGTCAGAGAGAGATAGTGAGTGGCTGAGAGTGTCTGAGAGTGTCTGAGATTGTCAGAGAGTAATAGTGAGTGTCAGAGAGTGTCAGAGAGTGTCAGAGAGAGATAGAGAGTGTCAGAGAGTGACAGTGAGTGTCTGAGAGTGTCAGAGAGATATAGAGTGTGTCAGAGCGAGATAGAGAGTGTCAGACAGTGATAGCGAGTGTCTAAGAGTGTCAGAGAGCGACAGAGAGTGATAGAGAGTGTCAGAGAGTGTCAGAGAGTGTCAGAGAGATATAGAGTGTGTCAGAGAGTGATAGTGAGTGTCAGAGAGTGTCAGAGAGTGTCAGAGAGTGATAGAGAGTGTCAGAGTGTGATAGTGAGTGTCAGAGAGTGGCAGAGAGTGATAGAGAGTGTCAGAGAGTGTGAGAGAGTGTCAGAGAGAGATAGAGAGTGTCAGAGAGAGATAGAGAGTGTCAGAGGGTGATAGTGAGTGTCAGAGAGCGATAGAGAGTGTCAGAGAGCGATAGAGAGTGTCAGAGAGTGTTAGAGAGAGTCAGAGAGAGATAGAGAGTGTCAGAGAGTGATAGAGAGTGTCAGAGAGTGTCAGAGAGAGATAGAGAGTGTCAGAGAGTGTCAGAGAGTGTCAGGGAGTGATAGTAAGTGTCAGAGAGTGTCAGAGAGTGTCCGAGAGTGATAGAGAATTTCAGAGAGTGTTAGTGAGTGTCTGAGACTGTCAGAGAGTGTCAGAGAGAGATGGAGAGTGATAGAGAGAGTCAGAGAGTATTAGAGAGTGATAGAGAGTGTCAGAGAGTGATAGCGAGTGATAGAGACTGTCACAGAGTGTCAGAGAGTGTTAGTGAGTATCAGAGTGTGTCAGAGAGTGATAGAGAGTGTCAGAGAGTGTCAGTGAGTGATGGAGTATGTCAGAGAGTGATAGAGAGTGACAGAGAGTGACAGAGAGTGTCAGAGAGTGTCAGAGTGTTGTCAGACAGTGTCAGAGAGTGTCAGAGTGTGCCAGAGAGTGTCAGAGAGTGATAGAGTGTGATAGAGAGTGTCAGAGAGTGATAGTGAGTGTCTGAGAGTGTCTGAGAGTGTCTGAGATTGTCAGAGAGTAATAGTGAGTGTCAGAGAGTGTCAGAGAGTGTCAGAGAGAGATAGAGAGTGTCAGAGAGTGATAGTGAGTGTCAGAGAGTGTCAGAGAGTGATAGAGAGTGTCAGAGAGTGTCAGAGAGTGTCAGAGAGTGTCAGAGGGAGATAGAAAGTGTCAGAGAGTGATAGTGAGTGTCAGACAGTGTCAGAGAGCGATAGAGAGTGATAAAGAGTGTCAGAGAGTGTCAGAGAGTGATAGAGAGTGTCAGAGAGTGTCAGAGAGTGTCAGAGTGTGTCAGAGAGTGACAGACAGTGTCAGAGAGTGATAGAGAGTTTCAGAGAGTGATAGTGAGTGTCAGAGAGTATCAGATAGTGATAGTGAGTGTCTGAGAGTGTCTGAGATTGTCAGAGAGTGTCAGAGAGAGTCAGAGAGAGTCAGAGAGAGTCAGAGAGTGATAGACAGTGTCAGAGAGTGATAGTGCATGTCTGAGAGTGTCAGAGAGTGATAGTGAGTGTCAGAGAGTATCAGATAGTGATAGTGAGTGTCTGTGATTGTCAGAGTGTGTCAGAGAGTGTCAGAGAGTGTCAGAGAGTGTCAGAGAGAGTCAGAGAGAGTCAGAGAGTGATAGACAGTGTCAGAGTGTGTTAGTGTGTGTCTGAGAGTGTCAGAGTGTTGTCAGAGAGTGATTTCGAGTGTCAGAGAGTGATAGAGAGTGTCAAAGAGTGATAGTGAGTGTCAGAGAGTGATAGTGAGTGTCAGAGAGAGATAGTGAGTGCCTGAGTGTGTCTGAGATTGTCAGAGTGTGTCAAAGAGTTTCAGAGAATTATAGAGAGTGTCAGTGTGTGCCAGGGAGTGTCAGAGAGTGATAGAGATTGTCAGAGAGTGTCAGTGAGTGTCAGAGTGATACTGAGTGTCTGAGTGTGTCTGAGAGTGCCAGTTTGTGTCAGAGAGTGATAGAGAGTGGTAGAGAGTAGTAGAGAGTGATAGAGAGTGTCAGCGAGTGATAGAGAGTGTCAGAGAGTGTCAGAGAGCGATAGAGAGTGTCAGAGAGTGATAATGAGTGTCAGAGAGTGTCAGAGAGTGTCAGAGAGAGATAGAGAGTGTCAGAGAGTGTCAGAGAGTGTCAGAGAGTGATAATGAGTGTCAGAGAGTGTCAGAGAGTGATAATGAGTTTCAGAGAGTGTCAGAGTGTGTCATAGAGAGATAGAGAGTGTCAGAGAGTGATAGTGAGTGTCTGAGAGTGATAGTGAGTGTCTGAGAGTGGCAGAGAGTGATAGAGAGTGTCAGAGAGTGTGAGAGAGTGCCAGAGAGAGATAGAGAGTGTCAGAGAGAGATAGAGAGTGTCAGAGAGTGATAGAGAGTAATAGAGAGTGTCAGAGAGTGTCAGAGAGAGATAGAGAGTGTCAGAGAGTGATACTGATTATCTGGGAGTGTCAGAGAGTGTCAGAGAGTGTCAGAGAGAGATAGAGAGTGTCAGAGAGTGATAGTGAGTGTCAGAGAGTGTCAGAGAGTGATAGAGAGTGTGAGAGAGTGTCAGAGAGTGTCAGAGAGTGTCAGAGGGAGATAGAAAGTGTCAGAGAGTGATAGTGAGTGTCAGACAGTGTCAGAGAGGGATAGAGAGTGATAAAGAGTGTCAGAGAGTGTCAGAGAGTGATAGAGAGTGTCAGAGAGTGTCAGAGTGTGTCAGAGAGTGACAGACAGAGTCAGAGAGTGATAGAGAGTTTCAGAGAGTGATAGTGAGTGTCAGAGAGTATCAGATAGTGATTGTCAGTGTCTGAGAGTGTCTGAGATTGTCAGAGAGTGTCAGAGAGTGTCAGAGAGAGTCAGAGAGAGTCAGAGAGAGTCAGAGAGTGATAGACAGTGTCAGAGAGTGATAGTGCGTGTCTGAGAGTGTCAGAGAGTGATAGTGAGTGTCAGAGAGTATCAGATAGTGATAGTGAGTGTCTGTGATTGTCAGAGTGTGTCAGAGAGTGTCATAGAGTGTCACAGAGAGTCAGAGAGAGTCAGAGAGAGTCAGAGAGTGATAGACAGTGTCAGAGTGTGTTAGTGTGTGTCTGAGAGCGTCAGAGTGTGTCAGAGAGTGATATAGAGTGGCAGAGAGTGATAGAGAGTGTCAGAGAGTGATAGTGAGTGTCAGAGAGTGATAGTGAGTGTCAGAGAGAGGTAGTGAGTGCCTGAGTGTGTCTGAGATTGTCAGAGTGTGTCAAAGAGTTTCAGAGAATGATAGAGAGTGTCAGTGTGTGCCAGGGAGTGTCAGAGAGTGATAGAGATTGTCAGAGAGTGTCAGTGAGTGTCAGAGTGATACTGAGTGTCTGAGTGTGTCTGAGAGTGTCAGTTTGTGTCAGAGAGTGATAGAGAGCGGTAGAGAGTGGTAGAGAGTGATAGAGAGTGTCAGCGAGTGATAGTGAGTGTCAGAGAGTGTCAGAGAGTGTCAGAGAGCGATAGAGAGTGTTAGAGAGTGATAATGAGTGTCAGAGAGTGTCAGAGAGTGTCAGAGAGAGATAGAGAGTGTCAGAGAGTGTCAGAGAGTGATAATGAGTGTCAGAGAGTGTCAGAGAGTGATAATGAGTGTCAGAGAGTGTCAGAGTGTGTCAGAGAGAGATAGAGAGTGTCAGAGAGTGATAGTGAGTGTCTGAGAGTGATAGTGAGTGTCTGAGAGTGGCAGAGAGTGATAGAGACTGTCAGAGAGTGTGAGAGAGTGTCAGAGAGAGATAGAGAGTGTCAGAGAGAGATAGAGAGCGTCAGAGAGCGAAAGAGAGTGATAGAGAGTGTCAGAGAGTGTCAGAGAGAGATAGAGAGTGTCAGAGAGTGATACTGATTCTCTGGGAGTGTCAGAGAGTGTCAGAGAGCGAAAGAGAGTGTCAGAGAGTTTCAGAAAGAGATAGAGAGTTATAGAGAGTGTCAGAGAGTGTCAGAGTGTGATGGAGAGTGTCAGAGGGTGATAGTGAGTGTGAGAGAGTATCAGAGAGTGATAGTGAGTGTCAGAGAGTGTCAGAGAGTTATAGAGACTGTCAGAGAGTGATAGTGAGTTTCTGCGAGTGTCAGAGAGTTTCAGAGAGAGAGAGAGAGTGTCAGAGAGTGTCAGAGAGTGATATTGAGTGTCAGAGAGTGTCAGAGAGTGATAGAAACTGTCAGAGAGTGATAGTGAGTGTCTGAGAGTGTCAGAGAGTGTCAGAGAGTGTCAGAGAGCGATAGAGAGTGATAGAGAGTGATAGAGAGTGTCAGAGAATGTCAGAGAGATATAGAGAGTGTCAGAGAGTGATAGAGAGTGATGGAGAGTGTCACAGAGTGTCAGAGAGAGATAGAGAGTGTCAGAGAGTGATAGAGAGTGTCAGAGAGTGTCAGAGAGTGAAAGTAAGTGTCTGAGAGTGTCTGAGCGTGTCAGAGTGTGTCAGAGATTGATAGAGAGTGTCAGAGGGTGTCAGAGACCGTCAGAAACTGTCAGAGAGTGTCAGAGAGTGTCAGAGAGAGATAGAGAGTGTCAGAGATTGATAGTAAGTGTCTGAGAGCGTCAGAGAGTGTCAGAGAGCGATAGAGAGTGATACAGAGTGTCAGAGAGTTTCAGAGAGAGAGACAGAGAGTGCCAGAGAGTGATAGAGAGTGTCAGCGAGTGATAGTGAGTGTCAGAGAGTGTCAGAGAGAGATAGAGAGTGTCAGAGACTGGCAGAGAGTGATAATGAGTGTCAGAGAGTGTCAGAGAGTGTCAGAGAGAGATAGAGTGTCAGAAAGTGATAGAGTTTGGCAGAGAGTGTCAGAGAGTGTCAGAGAGCGATAGAGAGTGATCGAGAGAGTCAGAGAGTGTCAGAGAGAGATGGAGAGTGTCAGAGACTGATAGAGATTGTCAGAGAGTGTCAGAGAGTGTCAGAGAGTGTCAGAGAGTGTCAGAGAGTGATAGTGAGTGTCTGAGTGTGTCTGAGAGTGTCAGTTTGTGTCAGAGAGTGATAGAGAGTGGTAGAGATTGATAGAGAGTGTCAGCGAGAGATAGTGAGTGTCAGAGAGTGTCAGAGAATTATAGAGAGTTTCAGAGTGTGTCTGAGAGTGTCAGTTTGTGTCAGAGAGTGATAGACAGTGGTAGAGAGTGATAGAGAGTGATAGAGAGTGTCAGCGAGTGATAGTGAGTGTCAGAGAGTGTCAGAGAGAGATAGAGAGTGTCAGAGAGTGTCAGAGAGTGATAATGGGTGTCAGAGAGTGTCAGAGAGTGTCAGAGAGAGATAGAGAGTGCCAGAGAGTGTCAGAGAGTGTCAGAGAGTGATAATGAGTGTCAGAGAGTGTCAGAGAGAGAGAGAGAGTGTCAGAGAGTGATAGTGAGTGTCTGAGAGTGTCAGAGAGTGTCAGAGAGCGATAGAGAGTGATAGAGAGAGTCAGAGAGTGTCAGAGAGAGATGGCGAGTGTCAGAGAGTGATAGAGATTGTCACAGAGTGTCAGAGAGTGTCAGAGAGTGATAGTGAGTGTCTGAGTGTGTCTGAGAGTGTCAGTTTGTGTCAGAGAGTGTCAGAGAATTATAGAGATTGTCAGAGTGTGCCAGGGAGTGTCAGAGAGTGATAGAGAGTGATAGAGAGTGTCAGAGAGTGATAGTGAGCGTCTGAGAGTGTCAGTTTGTGTCTGAGATTGTCAGAGTGTGTCAGAGTGTGTCAGAGAGTGATAGAGAGTGTCAGAGAGTGATCGGGAGTGTCAGAGAGTGATAGGGAGTGTCAGAGAGTGATATTGAGTGTCAGAGAGTATCAGATAGCGATAGTGAGTGTCTAAGAGTGTCTGAGATTGTCAGAGTGTGTCAGAGAGTGTCAGAGAGTGATAGAGAGTGTCAGAGAGAGATAGAGAGTGTCAGACAGTGATAGTGAGTGTCATAGAGTGTCAGAGAGCGACAGAGAGTGATAGAGAGTGTCAGAGAGTGTCAGAGAGTGTCAGAGAGATATAGAGTGTGTCAGAGAGTGATCGAGAGAGTCAGAGAGTGATAGAGAGTGTCAGAGAGAGATAGTGAGTGTCAGAGAGTGATAGCGAGTGTCAGAGAGTGTCAGAGAGTTTCAGAGAGTGATAGAGAGTGTCAGAGAGTGTCAGAGAGTGTCAGAGAGTGTCAGAGAGATATAGAGTGTGTCAGAGAGTGATCGAGAGAGTCAGAGAGTGATAGAGAGTGTCAGAGAGTGATAGTGAGTGTCAGAGAGTGATAGTGAGTGTCAGAGAGTGATAGTGAGTGTCAGAGTGTGATAGTGAATGTCAGAGAGCGGCAGAGAGTGATAGAGAGTGTGAGAGAGTGTCAGAGAGAGATAGGGAGTGTCAGAGAGATATAGAGAGTGTCAGAGGGTGATAGTGAGTGTCAGAGAGTGATAGAGAGTGTCAGAGAGTGTTAGAGAGAGTCAGAGAGAGATAGAGATTGTCAGAGAGTGACAGTGAGTGTCTGAGAGTGTCTGAGAGATATAGAGTGTGTCAGAGAGAGATAGAGAGTGTCAGACAGTGATAGCGAGTGTCTGAAAGAGTCAGAGAGCGACAGAGATTGATAGAGAGTGTCAGAGAGTGTCAGAGAATGTCAGAGAGATATAGAGTGTGTCAGAGAGTGATCGAGAGAGTCAGAGAGTGATAGAGAGTGTCAGAGAGAGATAGTGAGTGTCAGAGAGTGATAGTGAGTGTCAGAGAGTGTCAGAGAGTGTCAGAGAGTGATAGAGAGTGTCAGAGTGTGATAGTGAGTGTCAGAGAGTGGCAGAGAGTGATAGAGAGTGTCAAAGAGTGTGAGAGAGTGTCAGAGAGAGACAGAGAGTGCCAGAGAGTGATAGAGAGTGTCAGCGAGTGATAGTGAGTGTCAGAGAGTGTCAGAGAGAGATAGAGAGTGTCAGAGACTGTCAGAGAGTGATAATGAGTGTCAGAGAGTGTCAGAGAGTGTCAGAGAGAGATAGAGTGTCAGAAAGTGATAGAGTTTGGCAGAGAGTGTCAGAGAGTGTCAGAGAGCGATAGAGAGTGATCGAGAGAGTCAGAGAGTGTCAGAGAGAGATGGAGAGTGTCAGAGACTGATAGAGATTGTCAGAGAGTGTCAGAGAGTGTCAGAGAGTGATAGTGAGTGTCTGAGTGTGTCTGAGAGTGTCAGTTTGTGTCAGAGAGTGATAGAGAGTGGTAGAGAGTGATAGAGAGTGTCAGCGAGAGATAGTGAGTGTCAGAGAGTGTCAGAGAATTATAGAGAGTTTCAGAGTGTGTCTGAGAGTGTCAGTTTGTGTCAGAGAGTGATAGACAGTGGTAGAGAGTGATAGAGAGTGTCAGCGAGTGATAGTGAGTGTCAGAGAGTGTCAGAGAGAGATAGAGAGTGTCAGAGAGTGTCAGAGAGTGATAATGGGTGTCAGAGAGTGTCAGAGAGTGTCAGAGAGTGATAATGAGTGTCAGAGAGTGTCAGAGAGAGAGAGAGAGTGTCAGAGAGTGATAGTGAGTGTCTGAGAGTGTCAGAGAGTGTCAGAGAGCGATAGAGAGTGATAGAGAGAGTCAGAGAGTGTCAGAGAGAGATGGCGAGTGTCAGAGAGTGATAGAGATTGTCACAGAGTGTCAGAGAGTGTCAGAGAGTGATAGTGAGTGTCTGAGTGTGTCTGAGAGTGTCAGTTTGTGTCAGAGAGTGATAGAGAGTGTTAGAGAGTGATAGAGAGTGATAGAGAGTGTCAGAGGGTGTCAGAGAGTGTCAGAGAATTATAGAGATTGTCAGAGTGTGCCAGGGAGTGTCAGAGAGTGATAGAGAGTGATAGAGAGTGTCAGAGAGTGATAGTGAGCGTCTGAGAGTGTCAGTTTGTGTCTGAGATTGTCAGAGTGTGTCAGAGTGTGTCAGAGAGTGATAGAGAGTGTCAGAGAGTGATCGGGAGTGTCAGAGAGTGATAGGGAGTGTCAGAGAGTGATATTGTGTGTCAGAGAGTATCAGATAGCGATAGTGAGTGTCTAAGAGTGTCTGAGATTGTCAGAGTGTGTCAGAGAGTGTCAGAGAGTGATAGAGAGTGTCAGAGAGAGATAGAGAGTGTCAGACAGTGATAGTGAGTGTCATAGAGTGTCAGAGAGCGACAGAGAGTGATAGAGAGTGTCAGAGAGTGTCAGATAGTGTCAGAGAGTGTCAGAGAGATATAGAGTGTGTCAGAGAGTGATCGAGAGAGTCAGAGAGTGATAGAGAGTGTCAGAGAGAGATAGTGAGTGTCAGAGAGTGATAGCGAGTGTCAGAGAGTGTCAGAGAGTGTCAGAGAGTGATAGAGAGTGTCAGAGAGTGTCAGAGAGTGTCAGAGAGATATAGAGTGTGTCAGAGAGTGATCGAGAGAGTCAGAGAGCGATAGAGAGTGTCAGAGAGTGATAGTGAGTGTCAGAGAGTGATAGTGAGTGTCAGAGAGTGATAGTGAGTGTCAGAGTGTGATAGTGAATGTCAGAGAGTGGCAGAGAGTGATAGAGAGTGTGAGAGAGTGTCAGAGAGAGATAGGGAGTGTCAGAGAGATATAGAGAGTGTCAGAGGGTGATAGTGAGTGTCAGAGAGTGATAGAGAGTGTCAGAGAGTGTTAGAGAGAGTCAGAGAGAGATAGAGATTGTCAGAGAGTGACAGTGAGTGTCTGAGAGTGTCAGAGAGATATAGAGTGTGTCAGAGAGAGATAGAGAGTGTCAGACAGTGATAGCGAGTGTCTGAAAGAGTCAGAGAGCGACAGAGATTGATAGAGAGTGTCAGAGAGTGTCAGAGAGTGTCAGAGAGATATAGAGTGTGTCAGAGAGTGATCGAGAGAGTCAGAGAGTGATAGAGAGTGTCAGAGAGAGATAGTGAGTGTCAGAGAGTGATAGTGAGTGTCAGAGAGTGTCAGAGAGTGTCAGAGAGTGATAGAGAGTGTCAGAGTGTGATAGTGAGTGTCAGAGAGTGGCAGAGAGTGATAGAGAGTGTCAAAGAGTGTGAGAGAGTGTCAGAGAGAGATAGAGAGTGTCAGAGAGATATAGAGAGTGTCATGGGGTGATAGTGAGTGTCAGAGAGCGATAGAGAGTGATAGAGAGTGTCAGAGAGTGTTAGAGAGAGTCAGAGAGAGATAGAGAGTGTCAGAGAGATATAGAGAGTGTCAGGGGGTGATAGTGAGTGTCAGAGAGTGATAGTGAGTGTCAGAGAGTGTCAGAGAGTGTCAGAGAGTGATAGAGAGTGTCAGAGTGTGATAGTGAGTGTCAGAGAGTGGCAGAGAGTGATAGAGAGTGTCAAAGAGTGTGAGAGAGTGTCAGAGAGAGACAGAGAGTGCCAGAGAGTGATAGAGAGTGTCAGCGAGTGATAGTGAGTGTCAGAGAGTGTCAGAGAGAGATAGAGAGTGTCAGAGACTGTCAGAGAGTGATAATGAGTGTCAGAGATTGTCAGAGAGTGTCAGAGAGAGATAGAGTGTCAGAAAGTGATAGAGTTTGGCAGAGAGTGTCAGAGAGTGTCAGAGAGCGATAGAGAGTGATCGAGAGAGTCAGAGAGTGTCAGAGAGAGATGGAGAGTGTCAGAGACTGATAGAGATTGTCAGAGAGTGTCAGAGAGTGTCAGAGAGTGTCAGAGAGTGATAGTGAGTGTCTGAGTGTGTCTGAGAGTGTCAGTTTGTGTCAGAGAGTGATAGAGAGTGGTAGAGAGTGATAGAGAGTGTCAGCGAGAGATAGTGAGTGTCAGAGAGTGTCAGAGAATTATAGAGAGTTTCAGAGTGTGTCTGAGAGTGTCAGTTTGTGTCAGAGAGTGATAGACAGTGGTAGAGAGTGATAGAGAGTGTCAGCGAGTGATAGTGAGTGTCAGAGAGTGTCAGAGAGAGATAGAGAGTGTCAGAGAGTGTCAGAGAGTGATAATGGGTGTCAGAGAGTGTCAGAGAGTGTCAGAGAGAGATAGAGAGTGTCAGAGAGTGTCAGAGAGTGTCAGAGAGTGATAATGAGTGTCAGAGAGTGTCAGAGAGAGAGAGAGAGTGTCAGAGAGTGATAGTGAGTGTCTGAGAGTGTCAGAGAGTGTCAGAGAGCGATAGAGAGTGATAGAGAGAGTCAGAGAGTGTCAGAGAGAGATGGCGAGTGTCAGAGAGTGATAGAGATTGTCACAGAGTGTCAGAGAGTGTCAGAGAGTGATAGTGAGTGTCTGAGTGTGTCTGAGAGTGTCAGTTTGTGTCAGAGAGTGATAGAGAGTGTTAGAGAGTGATAGAGAGTGATAGAGAGTGTCAGAGGGTGTCAGAGAGTGTCAGAGAATTATAGAGATTGTCAGAGTGTGCCAGGGAGTGTCAGAGAGTGATAGAGAGTGATAGAGAGTGTCAGAGAGTGATAGTGAGCGTCTGAGAGTGTCAGTTTGTGTCTGAGATTGTCAGAGTGTGTCAGAGTGTGTCAGAGAGTGATAGAGAGTGTCAGAGAGTGATCGGGAGTGTCAGAGAGTGATAGGGAGTGTCAGAGAGTGATATTGAGTGTCAGAGAGTATCAGATAGCGATAGTGAGTGTCTAAGAGTGTCTGAGATTGTCAGAGTGTGTCAGAGAGTGTCAGAGAGTGATAGAGAGTGTCAGAGAGAGATAGAGAGTGTCAGACAGTGATAGTGAGTGTCATAGAGTGTCAGAGAGCGACAGAGAGTGATAGAGAGTGTCAGAGAGTGTCAGAGAGTGTCAGAGAGTGTCAGAGAGATATAGAGTGTGTCAGAGAGTGATCGAGAGAGTCAGAGAGTGATAGAGAGTGTCAGAGAGAGATAGTGAGTGTCAGAGAGTGATAGCGAGTGTCAGAGAGTGTCAGAGAGTGTCAGAGAGTGATAGAGAGTGTCAGAGAGTGTCAGAGAGTGTCAGAGAGTGTCAGAGAGATATAGAGTGTGTCAGAGAATGATCGAGAGAGTCAGAGAGTGATAGAGAGTGTCAGAGAGTGATAGTGAGTGTCAGAGAGTGATAGTGAGTGTCAGAGAGTGATAGTGAGTGTCAGAGTGTGATAGTGAATGTCAGAGAGTGGCAGAGAGTGATAGAGAGTGTGAGAGAGTGTCAGAGAGAGATAGGGAGTGTCAGAGAGATATAGAGAGTGTCAGAGGGTGATAGTGAGTGTCAGAGAGTGACAGTGAGTGTCTGAGAGTGTCAGAGAGATATAGAGTGTGTCAGAGAGAGATAGAGAGTGTCAGACAGTGATAGCGAGTGTCTGAAAGAGTCAGAGAGCGACAGAGATTGATAGAGAGTGTCAGAGAGTGTCAGAGAGTGTCAGAGACATATAGAGTGTGTCAGAGAGTGATCGAGAGAGTCAGAGAGTTTTAGAGAGTGTCAGAGAGAGATAGTGAGTGTCAGAGAGTGATAATGAGTGTCAGAGAGTGTCAGAGAGTGTCAGAGAGTGATAGAGAGTGTCAGAGTGTGATAGTGAGTGTCGGAGAGTGGCAGAGAGTGATAGAGAGTGTCAAAGAGTGTGAGAGAGTGTCATAGAGAGATAGAGAGTGTCAGAGAGATATAGAGAGTGTCATGGGGTGATAGTGAGTGTCAGAGAGCGATAGAGAGTGATAGAGAGTGTCAGAGAGTGTTAGAGAGAGTCAGAGAGAGATAGAGAGTGTCAGAGAGATATAGAGAGTGTCAGGGGGTGATAGTGAGTGTCAGAGAGCGATAGAGAGTGTCAGAGAGTGCCAGAGAGTGTGACAGAGTGTCAGAGAGAGATAGAGAGTGTCAGAGAGATATAGAGAGTGTCAGGGGGTGATAGTGAGTGTCAGAGAGCGATAGAGAGTATTAGAGAGTGTCAGAGAGTGTTAGAGAGAGTCAGAGAGTGATAGATAGTGTCAGAGAGTGTCAGAGAGAGATAGAGAGTGTCAGAGAGTGTCAGAGAGTGTCAGGGAGTGATAGTAAGTGTCAGAGAGTGTCAGAGAGTGTCCGAGAGTGATAGAGAATTTCAGATAGTGTTAGTGAGTGTCTGAGACTGTCAGAGAGTGTCAGAGAGCGATGGAGAGTGATTGAGAGAGTCAGAGAGTATCAGAGAGTGATAGAGAGTGTCAGAGAGTGATAGAGAGTGATAGAGACTGTCACAGAGTGTCAGAGAGAATTAGAGAGTGTCAGAGAGTGTCAGAGAGTGATAGTGTGTGACTGAGAGTGTCTGAGAGTGTCAGAGTGTGTCAGAGAGATAGAGAGAGATAGAGAGAAATAGAGAGTGTCAGAGGGTGTCAGAGAGTTATAGAGCGTGTCAGAGAGTGTCAGAGAGTGATAGAGAGTGTCAGAGTGAGATAGAGAGTGTCAGCGAGCGATAGAGAATGATAGAGAGTGTCAGAGTGTGTCAGAGAGTGATAGAGAGTGTCAGAGAGTGATAGTGAGTGTCAGAGTGTGATAGTGAGTGCCTGAGAGTGTCAGAGAGTGTTAGTGAGTGTCAGAGAGTTTCAGAGAGTGTCTGAGATTGATAGAGAGTGTCAGAGGGTGACAGTGAGTGTCTGAGAGTGTCAGAGAGTGTCAGAGAGTGATAGTGAGTGTCAGAGAGTGTCAGAGAGTGTTAGTGAGTATCAGAGTGTGTCAGAGAGTGATAGAGAGTGATCGAGAGTGTCAGAGAGTGTCAGAGACTGTCAGAGAGTGTCAGTGAGCGATAGAGAGTGTCAGAGAGTGATAGAGAGTGTCAGAGAGCGATAGAGAGTGATAAAGAGTGTCGGAGAGTGTCAGGGAGTGATAGAGAGAGTCAGAGAGCGTCAGAGTGTGTCAGAGAGTGAAAGAGAGTGTCAGAGAGTGACAGAGAGTTTCAGAGAGTGATAGTGAGTGTCAGAGAGTATCAGAAAGTGATAGTGAGTGTCTGAGAGTGTCTGAGAGTGTCAGAGAGTGATAGTGAGTGATAGTGAGTGTCAGAGAGTGTCAGAGTGTATCAGAGTGTGTCAGAGAGTGATAGAGAGTGATAGAGAGTGTCAGAGAGTGTCAGAGAGTGTCAGAGAGTGTCAGTGAGTGATAGAGAGTGTCAGAGAGTGATAGAAAGTGTCAGAGGGTGACAGTGAGTGTCTGAGAGTGTCAGAGAGTGTCAGAGAGTGATAGAGAGTGACAGAGAGTGTCAGAGAGTGTCAGAGTGTTGTCAGACAGTGTCAGAGAGTGTCAGTGTGCCAGAGAGTGTCAGAGAGTGATAGAGTGTGATAGAGAGTGTCAGAGAGTGATAGTGAGTGTCTGAGAGTGTCTGAGAGTGTCAGAGAGTGTCAGAGAGAGATAGAGAGTGTCAGAGAGTGATAGTGAGTGTCAGAGAGTGTCAGAGAGTGATAGAGAGTGTCAGAGAGTGTCAGAGAGTGTCAGAGGGAGATAGAGAGTGTCAGAGGGAGATAGAGAGTGTCAGAGAGTGATCGTGAGTGTCCGAGAGTGTCAGAGAGCGATAGACAGTGTCAGAGAGTGATAGAGAGTTTCAGAGAGTGATAGTGAGTGTCAGAGAGTATCAGATAGTGATAGTGAGTGTCTGAGAGTGTCTGAGATTGTCAGAGAGTGTCAGAGAGTATCAGAGAGTGTCAGAGAGAGTCAGAGAGATTCAGAGAGAGTCAGAGAGTGATAGACAGTGTCAGAGTGTGATAGTGTGTATCTGAGAGTGTCAGAGTGTGTCAGAGAGTGATATAGAGTGTCAGAGAGTGATAGAGAGTGTCAGAGAGTGATAGTCAGTGTCAGAGAGTGATAGTGAGTGTCAGAGAGTGTCACAGAGTGTCAGAGAGTGTCAGAGAGAGATAGAGATTGTCAGAGAGTGTCAGAGAGTATCAGAGAGTGTCAGAGAGAGTCAGAGAGAGTCAGAGAGAGTCAGAGAGTGATAGACAGTGTCAGAGTGTGATAGTGTGTATCTGAGAGTGTCAGAGTGTGTCAGAGAGTGACATAGAGTGTCAGAGAGTGATAGAGAGTGTCAGAGAGTGATAGTGAGTGTCAGAGAGTGATAGTGAGTGTCAGAGAGTGATAGTGAGTGTCAGAGAGTGTCACAGAGTGTCAGAGAGTGTCAGAGAGAGATAGAGAGTGTCAGAGAGTGATAGTGAGTGTCAGAGAGTGTCAGAGAGTGTCAGAGGGAGATAGAGAGTGTCATAGAGTGATAGTGAGTGTCAGAGAGTGTCAGAGAGCGATGGAGAGTGATAAAGAGTGTCAGAGAGTGTCAGAGAGTGATAGAGAGTGTCAGAGAGCGTCAGAGAGTGTCAGAGAGTGATAGACAGTGTCAGAGAGTGATAGAGAGTTTCAGAGAGTGATAGTGAGAGTCAGAGAGTATCAGATAGTGATAGTGAGTGTCAGAGAGTGTCAGAGAGTGTTAGTGAATATCAGAGTGTGTCAGAGAGTGTCAGAGAGTGATAGTGAGTGTCAGAGAGTGTCAGAGAGCGATGGAGAGTGATAAAGAGTGTCAGAGAGTGTCAGAGAGTGATAGAGAGTGTCAGAGAGCGTCAGAGAGTGTCAGAGAGTGATAGACAGTGTCAGAGAGTGATAGAGAGTTTCAGAGAGTGATAGTGAGAGTCAGAGAGTATCAGATAGTGATAGTGAGTGTCAGAGTTAGTCAGAGAGTGTTAGTGAATATCAGAGTGTGTCAGAGAGTGTCAGAGAGTGATAATGAGTGTCAGAGAGTGTCAGAGAGTGTTAGTAAGTATCAGAGTGTGTCAGAGGGTGACAGTGAGTGTCTGAGAGTGTCAGAGAGTGATAGAGAGTGACAGAGAGTGTCAGAGAGTGTCAGAGTGTTGTCAGACAGTGTCAGAGAGTGTCAGAGAGTGTCAGAGAGTGTCAGAGTGTGCCAGAGAGTGTCAGAGAGTGATAGAGTGTGATAGAGTTTGATAGAGAGTGTCAGAGAGTGATAGTGAGTGTCTGAGAGTGTCTGAGAGTGTCTGAGATTGTCAGAGAGTGATAGAGAGTGTCAGAGAGTGTCAGAGAGTGTCAGAGAGAGATAGAGTGTGTCAGAGAGTGATAGAGAGTGTCAGAGAGTGTCAGAGAGTGATAGAGAGTGTCAGAGAGTGTCAGATATTGTCAGAGAGTGTCAGAGAGTGTCAGAGGGAGATAGAGAGTGTCAGAGAGTGATAGTGAGTGTCAGAGAGTGTCAGAGTGTTGTCAGACAGTGTCAGAGAGTGTCAGAGAGTGTCAGAGAGTGATAGAGAGTGTCAGAGAGCGTCAGAGTGTGTCAGAGAGTGATAGACAGTGTCAGAGAGTGATAGAGAGTTTCAGAGAGTGATAGTGAGTGTCAGAGAGTATCAGATAGTGATAGTGAGTGTCTGAGAGTGTCTGAGATTGTCAGAGAGTGTCAGAGAGTGTCAGAGAGAGTCAGAGAGAGTCAGAGAGTGATAGACAGTGTCAGAGTGTGATTGTGTGTGTCTGAGAGTGTCAGAGTGTGTCAGAGAGTGACATAGAGTGTCAGAGAGTGATAGTGAGTGTCAGAGAGTGATAGTGAGTGTCAGAGTGTGATAGCGAGTGTCTGAGAGTGTCAGAGAGTGATAGAGAGTGTCAGAGAATGGTAGAGAGTGTCAGAGAGTGAAAGAGAGTGTCAGAGAGTGATAGTGAGTGCCTGAGAGTGTCTGAGTGTGTCAGAGAGTGTCAGAGTGTGTCAGAGAGTGATAGAGAGTGTCAGAGTGTGATAGAGAGTGTCAGAGAGTGATAGTGTGTCTCAGAGAGTGATAGTGAGTGTCAGAGAGTGATAGTGAGTGTCTGAGAGTGTCAGAGAGTGTCAGAGAGTGATAGAGAGTGGCAGAGAGTGAAAGAGAGTGTCAGGGAGAGATAGTGAGTGTCTGAGAGTGTCTGAGAGTGATAGTGAGTGCCTGAGAGTGTCAGAGTGTGTCAGAGAGTGATAGAGAGTGTCAGAGAGTGATAGTGAGTGTCAGAGAGTGATAGTGAGTGTCTGAGAGTGATAGTGAGTGTCTGAGAGTGATAGTGAGTGTCAGAGAGTGATAGTGAGTGTCTGAGAGTGATTGTGAGTGTCAGAGAGTGTCAGAGAGTGATAGAGAGTGACAGAGAGTGTCAGAGAGTGTCAGAGAGTGTCAGAGTGTTGTCAGAGTGTTGTCAGACAGTGTCAGAGAGTGTCAGAGTGTGCCAGAGAGTGTCAGATAGTGATAGAGTGTGATAGAGAGTGTCAGAGAGTGATAGTGATTGTCTGAGAGTGTCTGAGAGTGTCTGAGATTGTCAGAGAGTAATAGTGAGTGTCAGAGAGTGTCAGAGAGTGTCAGAGAGTGATAGAGAGTGTCAGAGAGTGTCAGAGAGTGTCAGAGAGTGTCAGACAGTATCAGAGTGTGTCAGAGAGTGATAGAGAGTGATAGAGAGTGTCAGAGAGTGTCAGAGAGTGTGAGTGAGTGATAGAGTGTCAGAGAGTGATAGAGAGTGTCAGAGGGTGACAGTGAGTGTCTGAGAGTGTCAGAGAGTGTCAGAGAGTGATAGAGAGTGACCGAGAGTGTCAGAGAGTGTCAGATTGTTGTCAGACAGTGTCAGAGAGTGTCAGAGTGTGCCAGATAGTGTCAGAGAGTGATAGAGTGTGATAGAGAGTGTCAGAGAGTGATAGTGAGTGTCTGAGAGTGTCTGAGAGTGTCAGAGAGTGTCAGAGAGAGATAGAGAGTGTCAGAGAGTGATAGTGAGTGTCAGAGAGTGTCTGAGAGTGATAGAGAGTGTCAGAGAGTGTCAGAGAGTGTCAGAGGGAGATAGAGAGTGTCAGAGGGAGATAGAGAGTGTCAGAGAGTGATCGTGAGTGTCCGAGAGTGTCAGAGAGCGATAGAGAGTGATAAAGAGTGTCAGAGTGTGTCAGAGAGTGATAGACAGTGTCAGAGAGTGATAGAGAGTTTCAGAGAGTGATAGTGAGTGTCAGAGAGTATCAGATAGTGATAGTGAGTGTCTGAGAGTGTCTGAGATTGTCAGAGAGTGTCAGAGAGTGTCAGAGAGTGTCAGAGAGAGTCAGAGAGAGTCAGAGAGTGATAGACAGTGTCAGAGTGTGATAGTGTGTATCTGAGAGTGTCAGAGTGTGTCAGAGAGTGATATAGAGTGTCAGAGAGTGATAGAGAGTGTCAGAGAGTGATAGTGAGTGTCAGAGAGTGATAGTGAGTGTCAGAGAGTGATAGTGAGTGTCTGAGAGTGTCAGAGAATGTCACAGAGTGTCAGAGAGTGTCAGAGAGTGTCAGAGAGAGATAGAGAGTGTCAGAGAGTGATAGTGAGTGTCAGAGAGTGTCAGAGAGTGATAGAGAGTGTCAGAGAGTGTCAGAGAGTGTCAGAGGGAGATAGAGAGTGTCATAGAGTGATAGTGAGTGTCAGAGAGTGTCAGAGAGCGATAGAGAGTGATAAAGAGTGGCAGAGAGTGTCAGAGAGTGATAGAGAGTGTCAGAGAGCGTCAGAGTGTGTCAGAGAGTGATAGACAGTGTCAGAGAGTATCAGATAGTGATAGTGAGTGTCTGAGAGTGTCTGAGAGTGTCAGAGAGTGATAGTGAGTGTCAGAGAGTGTCAGAGAGTGTTAGTGAGTATCAGAGTGTGTCAGAGAGTGTCAGAGAGTGATAGTGAGTGTCAGAGAGTGTCAGAGAGTGATAGTGAGTGTCTGAGTGTGTCAGAGAGTGTCAGAGAGTGATAGTGAGTGTCAGAGAGTGTCAGAGAGTGTTAGTGAGTATCAGAGTGTGTCAGAGGGTGACAGTGAGTGTCTGAGAGTGTCAGAGAGTGTCAGAGAGTGATAGAGAGTGACAGAGAGTGACAGAGAGTGTCAGAGAGTGTCAGAGTGTTGTCAGACAGTGTCAGAGAGTGTCAGAGAGTGATAGAGAGTGTCAGAGAGCGTCAGAGTGTGTCAGAGAGTGATAGACAGTGTCAGAGAGTGATGGAGAGTTTCAGAGAGTGATAGTGAGTGTCAGAGAGTATCAGATAGTGATAGTGAGTGTCTGAGAGTGTCTGAGATTGTCAGAGAGTGTCAGAGAGTGTCAGAGAGAGTCAGAGAGAGTCAGAGAGTGATAGACAGTGTCAGAGTGTGATAGTGTGTGTCTGAGAGTGTCAGAGTGTGTCAGAGAGTGAAATAGAGTGTCAGAGAGTGATAGTGAGTGTCAGAGAGTGATAGTGAGTGTCAGAGTGTGATAGCGAGTGTCTGAGAGTGTCAGAGAGTGATAGAGAGTGTCAGAGAATGGTAGAGAGTGTCAGAGAGTGAAAGAGAGTGTCAGAGAGTGATAGTGAGTGCCTGAGAGTGTCTGAGAGTGTCAGAGAGTGTCAGAGTGTGTCAGAGAGTGATAGAGAGTGTCAGAGTGTGATAGAGAGTGTCAGAGAGTGATAGTGTGTCTCAGAGAGTGATAGTGAGTGTCTGAGAGTGTCAGGGAGTGATAGAGAGTGGCAGAGAGTGAAAGAGAGTGTCAGAGTGTGTCAGAGTGTGATAGAGAGTGTCAGAGAGTGATAGTGAGTGTCTGAGAGTGATAGTGAGTGTCTGAGAGTGATAGTGAGTGTCAGAGAGTGATAGTGAGTGTCTGAGAGTGATAGTGAGTGTCAGAGCGTGTCAGAGAGTGATAGAGAGTGACAGAGAGTGTCAGAGTGTTGTCAGAGTGTTGTCAGACAGTGTCGGAGAGTGTCAGAGTGTGCCAGAGAGTGTCAGAGAGTGATAGAGTGTGATAGAGAGTGTCAGAGAGTGATAGTGATTGTCTGAGAGTGTCTGAGAGTGTCTGAGATTGTCAGAGAGTAATAGTGAGTGTCAGAGAGTGTCAGAGAGTGTCAGAGAGAGATAGAGAGTGTCAGAGAGTGATAGTGAGTGTCAGAGAGTGTCAGAGAGTGTCAGAGAGTGTCAGAGAGTGTCAGACGGAGATAGAGAGTGTCAGAGAGTGATTGTGAGTGTCAGAGAGTGTCAGAGAGCGATAGAGAGTGATAAAGAGTGTCAGGGAGTGTCAGAGAGTGATAGAGAGTGTCAGAGAGCTTCAGAATGTGTCAGAGAGTGATAGACAGTGTCAGAGAGTGATAGAGAGTTTCAGAGAGTGATAGTGAGTGTCAGAGAGTATCAGATAGTGATAGTGAGTGTCTGGGATTGTCAGAGAGTGTCAGAGAGTGCCAGAGAGAGTCAGAGAGAGTCAGAGAGAGTCAGAGAGAGTCAGAGAGAGTCAGAGAGAGTCAGAGAGTGATAGACAGTGTCAGAGTGTGATAGTGTGTGTCTGAGAGTGTCAGAGTGTGTCAGAGAGTGATATAGAGTGTCAGAGAGTGATAGAGAGTGTCAGAGAGTGATAGTGAGTGTCAGAGAGTGATAGTGAGTGTCTGAGATTGTCAGAGAGTGTCAGAGAGTGTCAGAGAGTGTCAGAGAGAGTCAGAGAGAGTCAGAGAGTGATAGACAGTGTCAGAGTGTGATAGTGTGTGTCTGAGAGTGTCAGAGTGTGTCAGAGAGTGATATAGAGTGTCAGAGAGTGATAGAGAGTGTCAGAGAGTGATAGTGAGTGTCAGAGAGTGATAGAGAGTGTCAGAGAGAGATAGAGAGTGTCAGAGAGTGATAGTGAGTTTCAGTGAGTGTCAGAGAGTGATAGAGTGTGTCAGAGAGTGTCAGAGAGTGTCAGAGAGTGTCAGAGAGTGTCAGTGGGAGATAGAGAGTGTCAGAGAGTGATAGTGAGTGTCAGAGAGTGTCAGAGAGCGATAGAGAGTGATAAAGAGTGTCAGAGAGTGATAGAGAGTGTCAGAGAGCGTCAGAGTGTGTCAGAGAGTGATAGACAGTGTCAGAGAGTGATAAAGAGTTTCAGAGAGTGATAGTGAGTGTCAGAGAGTATCAGATAGTGATAGTGAGTGTCAGAGAGTGATAGTGAGTGTCAGAGAGTGTCAGAGAGTGTTAGTGAGTATCAGAGTGTGTCAGAGAGTGATAGAGAGTGATAGAGAGTGACAGAGAGTGTCAGAGAGTGATAGAGAGTGTCAGAGGGTGACAGTGAGTGTCTGAGAGTGTCAGAGAGTGTCAGAGAGAGTGACAGAGCGTTTCAGAGAGTGTCAGAGTGTTGTCAGACAGTGTCAGAGAGTGTCAGAGTGTGCCAGAGATTGTCAGAGATTGATAGAGTGTGATAGAGTGTGTCAGAGAGTGATAGTGAGTGTCTGAGAGTGTCTGAGATTGTCAGAGAGTAATAGTGAGTGTCAGAGTGTGTCAGAGAGTGTCAGAGAGTGTCAGAGAGAGATAGAGAGTGTCAGAGAGTGATAGTGAGTGTCAGAGAGTGTCAGAGAGTGATAGAGAGTGTCAGAGAGTGTCAGAGTGTGTCAGAGGGAGATAGAGAGTGTCAGAGAGTGATAGTGAGTTTCAGAGAGTGTCAGAGAGCGATAGAGAGTGATAAAGAGTGTCAGAGAGTGTCAGAGAGAGTCAGAGAGAGTCATAGAGAGTCAGAGAGTGATAGACAGTGTCAGAGTGTGATAGTGTGTGTCTGAGAGTGTCAGAGTGTGTCAGAGAGTGATATCGAGTGTCAGAGAGTGATAGAGAGTGTCAGAGAGTGATAGTGAGTGTCAGAGAGTGATAGTGAGTGTCTGAGAGTGTCAGAGAGTGTCAGAGAATGGTAGAGAGTGTCAGAGAGTGAAAGAGAGTGTCAGAGAGTGATAGTGAGTGCCTGAGAGTGTCTGAGATTGTCAGAAAGTGTCAGAGTGTGTCAGAGAGTGATAGAGAGTGTCAGAGTGTGATAGAGACTGTCAGAGAGTGATAGTGAGTGTCTGAGAGTGTCAGAGAGTGTTAGTGAGTGTCAGAGAGTGTCAGAGAGTGTCAGAGATTGATAGAGAGTGTCAGAGGGTGACAGTGAGTGTCTGAGAGTGTCAGAGAGTGTCAGAGAGTGATAGTGAGTGTCAGAGAGTGTCAGAGAGTGTTAGTGAGTATCAGAGTGGGTCAGAGAGTGATAGAGAGTGATAGAGAGTGTCAGAGAGTGTCAGAGAGTGTCAGAGAGTGTCAGTGATTGATAGAGGGTGTCTGAGAGTGTCAGAGAGTGTCAGAGAGTAATAGTGAGTGTCAGAGAGTGTCAGAGAGTGTTAGTGAGTATCAGAGTGTGTCAGAGAGTCATAGAGAGTGTCAGAGAGTGTCAGAGAGTGTAAGAGAGTGTCAGAGAGTGTCAGAGCGTGTCAGTGAGTGATAGAGAGTGTCAGAGAGTGACAGAGAGTGTCAGAGAGTGTCAGAGAGTGTCAGAGAGTGTCAGAGTGTTGTCAGACAGTGTCAGAGAGAGATAGAGAGTGTCAGAGAGTGATAGTGAGTGTCAGAGAGTGTCAGAGAGTGATAGAAAGTGTCAGCGAGTGTCAGAGAGTGTCAGAGAGTGTCAGAGGGAGATAGAGAGTGTCAGAGGGAGATAGAGAGTGTCAGAGAGTGATCGTGAGTGTCCGAGAGTGTCATAGAGCGATAGAGAGTGATAAAGAGTGTCAGAGAGTGATAGAGAGTGTCAGAGAGCGTCAGAGTGTGTCAGAGAGTGATAGACAGTGTCAGAGAGTGATAGAGAGTTTCAGAGCGTGATAGTGAGTGTCAGAGAGTATCAGATAGTGATAGTGAGTGTCTGAGAGTGTCTGAGATTGTCAGAGAGTGTCAGAGAGTGTCAGAGAGAGTCAGAGAGAGTCAGAGAGTGATAGACAGTGTCAGAGTGTGATAGTGTGTGTCTGAGAGTGTCAGAGTGTGTCAGAGATTGATATAGAGTGTCAGAGAGTGATAGTGAGTGTCAGAGAGTGATAGTGAGTGTCAGAGAGTGATAGTGAGTGTCTGAGAGTGTCAGAGAGAGATAGAGAGAGTCAGAGAGTGATAGTGAGTGTCAGAGAGTGTCAGAGAGTGATAGAGAGTGTCAGAGAGTGTCAGAGAGTGTCAGAGGGAGATAGAGAGTGTCAGAGAGTGATAGTGAGTGTCAGAGAGTGTCAGAGTGTTGTCAGACAGTGTCAGAGAGTGTCAGAGAGTGTCAGAGAGTGATAGAGAGTGTCAGAGAGCGTCAGAGTGTGTCAGAGAGTGATCGACAGTGTCAGAGAGTGATAGAGAGTTTCAGAGAGTGATAGTGAGTGTCAGAGAGTATCAGATAGTGATAGTGAGTGTCTGAGAGTGTCTGAGAGTGTCAGAGAGTGATAGTGAGTGTCAGAGAGTGTCAGAGAGTGTTAGTGAGTATCGGAGTGTGTCAGAGAGTGATAGAGAGTGATAGAGAGTGTCAGAGAGTGTCAGAGAGTGTCAGATAGTGTCAGAGAGTGTCAGTGAGTGATAGAGAGTGTCAGAGAGTGAGAGAGACTGTCAGAGAGTGATAGTGAGTGTCTGAGAGTGTCAGAGAGCGATAGAGAGTGATAGAGAGTTTCAGAGAATGTCAGAGAATGTCAGAGACAGATAGAGAGTGTCAGAGAGTGATGGAGATTGTCACAGAGTGTCAGAGAGAGATAGAGAGTGTCAGAGAGTGATAGAGAGTGTCAGAGAGTGTCAGAGAGTGAAAGTAAGTGTCTGAGAGTGTCTGAGAGTGTCAGAGTGTGTCAGAGAGTGATAGAGAGTGTCAGAGGGTGTCAGAGACTGTCAGAGAGTGTCAGAGAGTGTCAGAGAGTGTCAGAGAGAGATAGAGAGTGTCAGAGATTGATAGTAAGTGTCTGACAGCGTCAGAGAGTGTCAGAGAGCGATAGAGAGTGATACAGAGTGTCAGAGAGTTTCAGAGAGAGAGACAGAGAGTGCCAGAGAGTGATAGAGAGTGTCAGCGAGTGATAGTAAGTGTCAGAGAGTGTCAGAGAGAGATAGAGAGTGTCAGAGACTGTCAGAGAGTGATAATGAGTGTCAGAGAGTGTCAGAGAGTGTCAGAGAGAGATAGATTGTCAGAGAGTGATAGAGTTTGGCAGAGAGTGTCAGAGAGTGTCAGTGAGCGATAGAGAGTGATAGAGAGAGTCAGAGAGTGTCAGAGAGAGATGGAGAGTGTCAGAGACTGATAGAGATTGTCAGAGAGTGTCAGAGAGTGTCAGAGAGTGTCAGCGAGAGATAGTGAGTGTCAGAGAGTGTCAGAGAGTGTCAGAGAATTATAGAGAGTTTCAGAGTGTGTCTGAGAGTGTCAGTTTGTGTCAGAGAGTGATAGACAGTGGTAGAGAGTGATAGAGAGTGTCAGCGAGTGATAGTGAGTGTCAGAGAGTGTCAGAGAGAGATAGAGAGTGTCAGAGAGTGTCAGAGAGTGATAATGAGTGTCAGAGAGTGTCAGAGAGTGTCAGAGAGTGTCAGAGAGAGATAGACAGCGTCAGAGAGTGTCAGAGAGTTTCAGAGGGTGATAATGAGTGTCAGAGAGTGTCAGAGAGAGAGAGAGAGTGTCAGAGAGTGATAGTGAGTGTCTGAGAGTGTCAGAGAGTGTCAGAGAGCGATAGAGAGTGATAGAGACAGTCAGAGAGTGTCACAGAGAGATGGAGAGTGTCAGAGAGTGATAGAGATTGTCACAGAGTGTCAGAGAGTGTCAGAGAGTGATAGTGAGTGTCTGAGTGTGTCTGAGAGTGTCAGTTTGTGTCAGAGAGTGATAGAGAGTGTTAGAGAGTGATAGAGAGTGTCAGAGGGTGTCAGAGAGTGTCAGAGAATTATAGAGATTGTCAGAGTGTGCCAGGGAGTGTCAGAGAGTGACAGAGAGTGATAGAGAGTGTCAGAGAGTGATAGTGAGTGTCTGAGAGTGTCAGTTTGTGTCTGAGATTGTCAGAGTGAAAGAGTGTGTCAGAGAGTGATAGAGAGTGTCAGAGAGTGATAGAGAGTGTCAGAGAGTGATAGGGAGTGTCAGAGAGTGATATTGTGTGTCAGAGAGTATCAGATAGCGATAGTGAGTGTCTGAGAGTGTCTGAGATTGTCAGAGAGTGTCAGAGAGTGATAGAGAGTGTCAGAGAGTTATAGAGAGTGTCAGAGAGTGTCAGAGAGAGATAGAGAGTTTCAGAGAGTGATAGTGAGTGTCTGAGAGTGTCTGATATTGTCAGAGAGTGTCAGAGAGTGATAGTGAGTGTCTGGGAGTGTCAGAGTGTGTCAGAGAATGTTAGAGAATGATACAGATTGTCAGAGAGTGTCAGAGAGTGATAGTGAGTGTCTGAGAGTGTCAGAGAGTTAAATAGCATGTCAGAGAGTGATAATGAGTGTCAGGGAGTGTCAGAGAGAGATAGAGAGTGTCAGAGAGTGTCAGAGAGTGTCAGAGAGATATAGAGTGTGTCAGAGAGTGATCGAGAGAGTCAGAGAGTGATAGAGAATGTCAGAGTGTGATAGTGAATGTCAGAGAGTGGCAGAGAGTGATAGAGAGTGTGAGAGAGTGTCAGAGAGAGATAGAGAGTGTCAGAGAGATATACAGAGTGTCAGAGGGTGTTAGTGAGTGTCAGAGAGCGATAGAGAGTGATAGAGAGTGTCAGAGAGTGTTAGAGAGAGACAGAGAGAGATAGAGATTGTCAGAGAGTGACAGTGAGTGTCTGAGAGTGTCAGAGAGATATAGAGTGTGTCAGAGAGAGATAGAGAGTGTCAGACAGTGATAGTGAGTGTCTTAGAGTGTCAGAGAGCGACAGAGAGTGATAGAGAGTGTCAGAGAGTGTCAGAGAGTGTCAGAGAGTGTCAGAGAGATATAGAGTGTGTCAGAGAGTGATCGAGAGAGTCAGAGAGTGATAGAGAGTGTCAGAGAGTGATAGTGAGTGTCAGAGAGTGACAGTGAGTGTCAGAGAGTGTCAGAGAGTGTCAGAGAGTGATAGAGAGTGTCAGAGTGTGATAGTGAATGTCAGAGAGTGGCAGAGAGTGATAGAGAGTGTGAGAGAGTGTCAGAGAGAGATAGAGAGTGTCAGAGAGATATAGAGAGTGTCAGAGGGTGATAGTGAGTGTCAGAGAGTGATAGAGAGTGATAGAGAGTGTCAGAGAGTGTTAGAGAGAGTCAGAGAGAGATAGAGATTGTCAGAGAGTGACAGTGAGTGTCTGAGAGTGTCAGAGAGATATAGTGTGTGTCAGAGAGAGATAGAGAGTGTCAGACAGTGATAGCGAGTGTCTGAGAGTGTCAGAGAGCGACAGAGAGTGATAGAGAGTGTCAGAGAGTGTCAGAGAGTGTCAGAGAGTGGTAGAGAGTGTCAGAGTGTGATAGTGAGTGTCAGAGAGTGGCAGAGAGTGATAGAGAGTGTCAGAGAGTGTGAGAGAGTGTCAGAGAGAGATAGAGAGTGTCAGAGAGAGATAGAGAGTGTCAGAGGGTGATAGTGAGTGTCAGAGAGTGATAGAGAGTGTCAGAGAGTGTCAGAGTGTTGTCAGACAGTGTCAGAGAGTGTCAGAGTGTGCCAGAGAGTGTCAGAGAGTGATAGAGTGTGATAGAGAGTGTCAGAGAGTGATAGTGAGTGTCTGAGTGTGTCTGAGAGTGTCTGAGATTGTCAGAGAGTAATAGTGAGTGTCAGAGAGTGTCAGAGAGTGTCAGAGAGAGATAGAGAGTGTCAGAGAGTGATAGTGAGTGTCAGAGAGTGATAGAGAGTGTCAGAGAGTGTCAGAGAGTGTCAGAGAGTGTCAGAGGGAGATAGAAAGTGTCAGAGAGTGATAGTGAGTGTCAGACAGTGTCAGAGAGCGATAGAGAGTGATAAAGAGTGTCAGAGAGTGTCAGAGAGTGATAGAGAGTGTCAGAGAGTGTCAGAGTGTGTCAGAGAGTGACAGACAGTGTCAGAGAGTGATAGAGAGTTTCAGATAGTGATAGTGAGTGTCTGAGAGTGTCTGAGATTGTCAGAGAGTGTCAGAGAGTGTCAGAGAGAGTCAGAGAGAGTCAGAGAGTGATAGACAGTGTCAGAGAGTGATAGTGCGTGTCTGAGAGTGTCAGAGAATGATAGTGAGTGTCAGAGAGTACCAGATAGTGATAGTGAGTGTCTGTGATTGTCAGAGTGTGTCAGAGAGTGTCAGAGAGTGTCAGAGAGAGTCAGAGAGAGTCAGAGAGTGATAGACAGTGTCAGAGTGTGTTAGTGTGTCTCTGAGAGTGTCAGAGTGTGTCAGAGAGTGATATAGAGTGTCAGAGAGTGATAGAGAGTGTCAGAGAGTGATAGTGAGTGTCAGAGAGTGATAGTGAGTGTCAGAGAGAGATAGTGAGTGCCTGAGTGTGTCTGAGATTGTCAGAGTGTGTCAAAGAGTTTCAGAGAATTATAGAGAGTGTCAGTGTGTGCCAGGGAGTGTCAGAGAGTGATAGAGATTGTCAGAGAGTGTCAGTGAGTGTCAGAGTGATACTGAGTGTCTGAGTGTGTCTGAGAGTGTCAGTTTGTGTCAGAGAGTGATAGAGTGGTAGAGAGTGCTAGAGAGTGTCAGCGAGTGATAGTGAGTGTCAGAGAGTGTCAGAGAGTGTCAGAGAGCGATAGAGAGTGTCAGAGAGTGATAATGAGTGTCAGAGAGTGTCAGAGAGAGATAGAGAGTGTCAGAGAGTGTCAGAGAGTGTCAGAGAGTGATAATGAGTGTCAGAGAGTGTCAGAGAGTGATAATGAGTTTCAGAGAATGTCAGAGTGTGTCAGAGAGAGATAGAGAGTGTCAGAGAGTGATAGTGAGTGTCTGAGAGTGATAGTGAGTGTCTGAGAGTGGCAGAGAGTGATAGAGAGTGTCAGAGAGTGTGAGAGAGTGTCAGAGAGAGATAGAGAGTGTCAGAGAGAGATAGAGAGTGTCAGAGAGCGATAGAGAGTGATAGAGAGTGTCATGGAGAGATAGAGAGTGTCAGAGAGTGTCAGAGAGTGTCAGAGAGTGATAATGAGTGTCAGAGAGTGTCAGAGAGTGTCAGAGAGTGTCAGATAGTGTCAGAGAGTGTCAGTGAGTGATAGAGAGTGTCAGAGAGTGAGAGAGACTGTCAGAGAGTGATAGTGAGTGTCTGAGAGTGTCAGAGAGCCATAGAGAGTGATAGAGAGTTTCAGAGAATGTCAGAGAATGTCAGAGACATATAGAGAGTGTCAGAGAGTGATGGAGAGTGATGGAGATTGTCACAGAGTGTCAGAGAGAGATAGAGAGTGTCAGAGAGTGATAGAGAGTGTCAGAGAGTGTCAGAGAGTGAAAGTAAGTGTCTGAGAGTGTCTGAGAGTGTCAGAGAGAGATAGTGTCAGAGATTGATAGTAAGTGTCTGACAGCGTCAGAGAGTGTCAGAGAGCGATAGAGAGTGATACAGAGTGTCAGAGAGTTTCAGAGAGAGAGACAGAGAGTGCCAGAGAGTGATAGAGAGTGTCAGCGAGTGATAGTAAGTGTCAGAGAGTGTCAGAGAGATATAGAGAGTGTCAGAGACTGTCAGAGAGTGATAATGAGTGTCAGAGAGTGTCAGAGAGTGTCAGAGAGAGATAGATTGTCAGAGAGTGATAGAGTTTGGCAGAGAGTGTCAGAGAGTGTCAGTGAGCGATAGAGAGTGATAGAGAGAGTCAGAGAGTGTCAGAGAGAGATGGAGAGTGTCAGAGACTGATAGAGATTGTCAGAGAGTGTCAGAGAGTGTCAGAGAGTGTCAGCGAGAGATAGTGAGTGTCAGAGAGTGTCAGAGAGTGTCAGAGAATTATAGAGAGTTTCAGAGTGTGTCTGAGAGTGTCAGTTTGTGTCAGAGAGTGATAGACAGTGGTAGAGAGTGATAGAGAGTGTCAGCGAGTGATAGTGAGTGTCAGAGAGTGTCAGAGAGCGATAGAGAGTGATAGAGAGTGTCAGAGAGAGATAGAGAGTGTCAGAGAGTGTCAGAGAGTGTCAGAGAGTGATAATGAGTGTCAGAGAGTGTCAGAGAGTGTCAGAGAGTGTCAGATAGTGTCAGAGAGTGTCAGTGAGTGATAGAGAGTGTCAGAGAGTGAGAGAGACTGTCAGAGAGTGATAGTGAGTGTCTGAGAGTGTCAGAGAGCGATAGAGAGTGATAGAGAGTTTCAGAGAATGTCAGAGAATGTCAGAGACAGATAGAGAGTGTCAGAGAGTGATGGAGAGTGATGGAGATTGTCACAGAGTGTCAGAGAGAGATAGAGATGTCAGAGAGTGATAGAGAGTGTCAGAGAGTGTCAGAGAGTGAAAGTAAGTGTCTGAGAGTGTCTGAGAGTGTCAGAGTGTGTCAGAGAGTGATAGAGAGTGTCAGAGGGTGTCAGAGACTGTCAGAGAGTGTCAGAGAGTGTCAGAGAGTGTCAGAGAGTGTCAGAGAGAGATAGAGAGTGTCAGAGATTGATAGTAAGTGTCTGACAGCGTCAGAGAGTGTCAGAGAGCGATAGAGAGTGATACAGAGTGTCAGAGAGTTTCAGAGAGAGAGACAGAGAGTGCCAGAGAGTGATAGAGAATGTCAGCGAGTGATAGTAAGTGTCAGACAGTGTCAGAAAGAGATAGAGAGTGTCAGAGACTGTCAGAGAGTGATAATGAGTGTCAGAGAGTGTCAGAGAGTGTCAGAGAGAGATAGATTGTCAGAGAGTGATAGAGTTTGGCAGAGAGTGTCAGAGAGTGCCAGTGAGCGATAGAGAGTGATAGAGAGAGTCAGAGAGTGTCAGAGAGAGATGGAGAGTGTCAGAGACTGATAGAGATTGTCAGAGAGTGTCAGAGAGTGTCAGAGAGTGTCAGCGAGAGATAGTGAGTGTCAGAGAGTGTCAGAGAGTGTCAGAGAATTATAGAGAGTTTCAGAGTGTGTCTGAGAGTGTCAGTTTGTGTCAGAGAGTGATAGACAGTGGTAGAGAGTGATAGAGAGTGTCAGCGAGTGATAGTGAGTGTCAGAGAGTGTCAGAGAGAGATAGAGAGTGTCAGAGAGTGTCAGAGAGTGATAATGAGTGTCAGAGAGTGTCAGAGAGTGTCAGAGAGTGTCAGAGAGAGATAGACAGCGTCAGAGAGTGTCAGAGAGTTTCAGAGGGTGATAATGAGTGTCAGAGAGTGTCAGAGAGAGAGAGAGAGTGTCAGAGAGTGATAGTGAGTGTCTGAGAGTGTCAGAGAGTGTCAGAGAGCGATAGAGAGTGATAGAGATAGTCAGAGAGTGTCACAGAGAGATGGAGAGTGTCAGAGAGTGATAGAGATTGTCACAGAGTGTCAGAGAGTGTCAGAGAGTGATAGTGAGTGTCTGAGTGTGTCTGAGAGTGTCAGTTTGTGTCAGAGAGTGATAGAGAGTGTTAGAGAGTGATAGAGAGTGTCAGAGGGTGTCAGAGAGTGTCAGAGAATTATAGAGATTGTCAGAGTGTGCCAGGGAGTGTCAGAGAGTGACAGAGAGTGATAGAGAGTGTCAGAGAGTGATAGTGAGTGTCTGAGAGTGTCAGTTTGTGTCTGAGATTGTCAGAGTGTGTCAGAGTGTGTCAGAGAGTGATAGAGAGTGTCAGAGAGTGATAGAGAGTGTCAGAGAGTGATAGGGAGTGTCAGAGAGTGATATTGTGTGTCAGAGAGTATCAGATAGCGATAGTGAGTGTCTGAGAGTGTCTGAGATTGTCAGAGAGTGTCAGAGAGTGATAGAGAGTGTCAGAGAGTTATAGGGAGTGTCAGAGAGTGTCAGAGAGAGATAGAGAGTTTCAGAGAGTGATAGTGAGTGTCTGAGAGTGTCTGATATTGTCAGAGAGTGTCAGAGAGTGATAGTGAGTGTCTGGGAGTGTCAGAGTGTGTCAGAGAATGTTAGAGAATGATACAGATTGTCAGAGAGTGTCAGAGAGTGATAGTGAGTGTCTGAGAGTGCCAGAGAGTTAAAGAGCATGTCAGAGAGTGATAATGAGTGTCAGGGAGTGTCAGAGAGAGATAGAGAGTGTCAGAGAGTGTCAGAGAGTGTCAGAGAGATATAGAGTGTGTCAGAGAGTGATCGAGAGAGTCAGAGAGTGATAGAGAATGTCAGAGTGTGATAGTGAATGTCAGAGAGTGGCAGAGAGTTATAGAGAGTGTGAGAGAGTGTCAGAGAGAGATAGAGAGTGTCAGAGAGATATAGAGAGTGTCAGAGGGTGTTAGTGAGTGTCAGAGAGCGATAGAGAGTGATAGAGAGTGTCAGAGAGTGTTAGAGAGAGACAGAGAGAGATAGAGATTGTCAGAGAGTGACAGTGAGTGTCTGAGAGTGTCAGAGAGATATAGAGTGTGTCAGAGAGAGATAGAGAGTGTCAGACAGTGATAGTGAGTGTCTTAGAGTGTCAGAGAGCGACAGAGAGTGATAGAGAGTGTCAGAGAGTGTCAGAGAGTGTCAGAGAGTGTCAGAGAGATATAGAGTGTGTCAGAGAGTGATCGAGAGAGTCAGAGAGTGATAGAGAGTGTCAGAGAGTGATAGTGAGTGTCAGAGAGTGACAGTGAGTGTCAGAGAGTGTCAGAGAGTGTCAGAGAGTGATAGAGAGTGTCAGAGTGTGATAGTGAATGTCAGAGAGTGGCAGAGAGTGATAGAGAGTGTGAGAGAGTGTCAGAGAGAGATAGAGAGTGTCAGAGAGATATAGAGAGTGTCAGAGGGTGATAGTGAGTGTCAGAGAGTGATAGAGAGTGATAGAGAGTGTCAGAGAGTGTTAGAGAGAGTCAGAGAGAGATAGAGATTGTCAGAGAGTGACAGTGAGTGTCTGAGAGTGTCAGAGAGATATAGTGTGTGTCAGAGAGAGATAGAGAGTGTCAGACAGTGATAGCGAGTGTCTGAGAGTGTCAGAGAGCGACAGAGAGTGATAGAGAGTGTCAGAGAGTGTCAGAGAGTGTCAGAGAGTGGTAGAGAGTGTCAGAGTGTGATAGTGAGTGTCAGAGAGTGGCAGAGAGTGATAGAGAGTGTCAGAGAGTGTGAGAGAGTGTCAGAGAGAGATAGAGAGTGTCAGAGAGAGATAGAGAGTGTCAGAGGGTGATAGTGAGTGTCAGAGAGTGATAGAGAGTGTCAGAGAGTGTCAGAGTGTTGTCAGACAGTGTCAGAGAGTGTCAGAGTGTGCCAGAGAGTGTCAGAGAGTGATAGAGTGTGATAGAGAGTGTCAGAGAGTGATAGTGAGTGTCTGAGAGTGTCTGAGAGTGTCTGAGATTGTCAGAGAGTAATAGTGAGTGTCAGAGAGTGTCAGAGAGTGTCAGAGAGAGATAGAGAGTGTCAGAGAGTGATAGTGAGTGTCAGAGAGTGTCAGAGAGTGATAGAGAGTGTCAGAGAGTGTCAGAGAGTGTCAGAGAGTGTCAGAGAGTGTCAGAGGGAGATAGAAAGTGTCAGAGAGTGATAGTGAGTGTCAGACAGTGTCAGAGAGCGATAGAGAGTGATAAAGAGTGTCAGAGAGTGTCAGAGAGTGATAGAGAGTGTCAGAGAGTGTCAGAGTGTGTCAGAGAGTGACAGACAGTGTCAGAGAGTGATAGAGAGTTTCAGATAGTGATAGTGAGTGTCTGAGAGTGTCTGAGATTGTCAGAGAGTGTCAGAGAGTGTCAGAGAGAGTCAGAGAGAGTCAGAGAGAGTCAGAGAGTGATAGACAGTGTCAGAGAGTGATAGTGCGTGTCTGAGAGTGTCAGAGAATGATAGTGAGTATCAGAGAGTACCAGATAGTGATAGTGAGTGTCTGTGATTGTCAGAGTGTGTCAGAGAGTGTCAGAGAGAGTCAGAGAGAGTCAGAGAGAGTCAGAGAGAGTCAGAGAGAGTCAGAGAGTGATAGACTGTGTCAGAGTGTGTTAGTGTGTCTCTGAGAGTGTCAGAGTGTGTCAGAGAGTGATATAGAGTGTCAGAGAGTGATAGAGAGTGTCAGAGAGTGATAGTGAGTGTCAGAGAGTGATAGTGAGTGTCAGAGAGAGATAGTGAGTGCCTGAGTGTGTCTGAGATTGTAAGAGTGTGTCAAAGAGTTTCAGAGAATTATAGAGAGTGTCAGTGTGTGCCAGGGAGTGTCAGAGAGTGATAGAGATTGTCAGAGAGTGTCAGTGAGTGTCAGAGTGATACTGAGTGTCTGAGTGTGTCTGAGAGTGTCAGTTTGTGTCAGAGAGTGATAGAGAGTGGTAGAGAGTGCTAGAGAGTGTCAGCGAGTGATAGTGAGTGTCAGATAGTGTCAGAGAGTGTCAGAGAGCGATAGAGAGTGTCAGAGAGTGATAATGAGTGTCAGAGAGTGTCAGAGAGAGATAGAGAGTGTCAGAGATTGTCAGAGAGTGTCAGAGAGTGATAATGAGTGTCAGAGAGTGTCAGAGAGTGATAATGAGTTTCAGAGAGTGTCAGAGTGTGTCAGAGAGAGATAGAGAGTGTCAGAGAGTGATAGTGAGTGTCTGAGAGTGATAGTGAGTGTCTGAGAGTGGCAGAGAGTGATAGAGAGTGTCAGAGAGTGTGAGAGAGTGTCAGAGAGAGATAGAGAGTGTCAGAGAGAGATAGAGAGTGTCAGAGAGCGATAGAGAGTGATAGAGAGTGTCAGAGAGAGATAGAGAGTGTCAGAGAGTGTCAGAGAGTGTCAGAGAGTGTCAGAGAGAGATAATGAGTGTCAGAGAGTGTCAGAGAGTGATAATGAGTTTCAGAGAGTGTCAGAGTGTGTCAGAGAGAGATAGAGAGTGTCAGAGAGTGATAGTGAGTGTCTGAGAGTGATAGTGAGTGTCTGAGAGTGGCAGAGAGTGATAGAGAGTGTCAGAGAGTGTGAGAGAGTGTCAGAGAGAGATAGAGAGTGTCAGAGAGAGATAGAGATTGTCAGAGAGCGATAGAGAGTGATAGAGAGTGTCAGAGAGAGATAGAGAGTGTCAGAGAGTGATACTGATTCTCTGGGAGTGTCAGAGAGTGTCAGAGAGTGTCAGAGAGTGTCAGAGTGTTGTCAGACAGTGTCAGAGAGTGTCAGAGTGTGCCAGAGCGTGTCAGAGAGTGATAGAGTGTGATAGAGAGTGTCAGAGAGTGATAGTGAGTGTCTGAGAGTGTCTGAGAGTGTCTGAGATTGTCAGAGAGTGTCAGAGAGTGTCAGAGAGAGTCAGAGAGAGTCAGAGAGAGTCAGAGAGTGATAGACAGTGTCAGAGAGTGATAGTGCGTGTCTGAGAGTGTCAGAGAATGATAGTGAGTATCAGAGAGTACCAGATAGTGATAGTGAGTGTCTGTGATTGTCAGAGTGTGTCAGAGAGTGTCAGAGAGAGTCAGAGAGAGTCAGAGAGAGTCAGAGAGAGTCAGAGAGAGTCAGAGAGTGATAGACTGTGTCAGAGTGTGTTAGTGTGTCTCTGAGAGTGTCAGAGTGTGTCAGAGAGTGATATAGAGTGTCAGAGAGTGATAGAGAGTGTCAGAGAGTGATAGTGAGTGTCAGAGAGTGATAGTGAGTGTCAGAGAGAGATAGTGAGTGCCTGAGTGTGTCTGAGATTGTAAGAGTGTGTCAAAGAGTTTCAGAGAATTATAGAGAGTGTCAGTGTGTGCCAGGGAGTGTCAGAGAGTGATAGAGATTGTCAGAGAGTGTCAGTGAGTGTCAGAGTGATACTGAGTGTCTGAGTGTGTCTGAGAGTGTCAGTTTGTGTCAGAGAGTGATAGAGAGTGGTAGAGAGTGCTAGAGAGTGTCAGCGAGTGATAGTGAGTGTCAGATAGTGTCAGAGAGTGTCAGAGAGCGATAGAGAGTGTCAGAGAGTGATAATGAGTGTCAGAGAGTGTCAGAGAGAGATAGAGAGTGTCAGAGATTGTCAGAGAGTGTCAGAGAGTGATAATGAGTGTCAGAGAGTGTCAGAGAGTGATAATGAGTTTCAGAGAGTGTCAGAGTGTGTCAGAGAGAGATAGAGAGTGTCAGAGAGTGATAGTGAGTGTCTGAGAGTGATAGTGAGTGTCTGAGAGTGGCAGAGAGTGATAGAGAGTGTCAGAGAGTGTGAGAGAGTGTCAGAGAGAGATAGAGAGTGTCAGAGAGAGATAGAGAGTGTCAGAGAGCGATAGAGAGTGATAGAGAGTGTCAGAGAGAGATAGAGAGTGTCAGAGAGTGTCAGAGAGTGTCAGAGAGAGATAATGAGTGTCAGAGAGTGTCAGAGAGTGATAATGAGTTTCAGAGAGTGTCAGAGTGTGTCAGAGAGAGATAGAGAGTGTCAGAGAGTGATAGTGAGTGTCTGAGAGTGATAGTGAGTGTCTGAGAGTGGCAGAGAGTGATAGAGAGTGTCAGAGAGTGTGAGAGAGTGTCAGAGAGAGATAGAGAGTGTCAGAGAGAGATAGAGAGTGTCAGAGAGCGATAGAGAGTGATAGAGAGTGTCAGAGAGAGATAGAGAGTGTCAGAGAGTGATACTGATTCTCTGGGAGTGTCAGAGAGTGTCAGAGAGTGTCAGAGAGTGTCAGAGTGTTGTCAGACAGTGTCAGAGAGTGTCAGAGTGTGCCAGAGCGTGTCAGAGAGTGATAGAGTGTGATAGAGAGTGTCAGAGAGTGATAGTGAGTGTCTGAGAGTGTCTGAGAGTGTCTGAGATTGTCAGAGAGTAATAGTGAGTGTCAGAGAGTGTCAGAGAGTGTCAGAGAGAGATAGAGAGTGTCAGAGAGTGATAGTGAGTGTCAGAGAGTGTCAGAGAGTGATAGAGAGTGTCAGAGAGTGTCAGAGAGTGTCAGAGGGAGATAGAAAGTGTCAGAGAGTGATAGTGAGTGTCAGACAGTGTCAGAGAGCGATAGAGAGTGATAAAGAGTGTCAGAGAGTGTCAGAGAGTGATAGAGAGTGTCAGAGAGTGTCAGAGAGTGATAGAGAGTGTCAGAGAGTGTCAGAGAGTGTCAGAGAGTGACAGACAGTGTCAGAGAGTGATAGAGAGTTTCAGAGAGTGATAGTGAGTGTCAGAGAGTATCAGATAGTGATAGTGAATGTCTGAGAGTGTCTGAGATTGTCAGAGAGTGTCAGAGAGAGTCAGAGAGAGTCAGAGAGAGTCAGAGAGTGATAGACAGTGTCAGAGAGTGATAGTGCGTGTCTGAGAGTGTCAGAGAGTGATAGTGAGTGTCAGAGAGTATCAGATAGTGATAGTGAGTGTCTGTGATTGTCAGAGTGTGTCAGAGAGTGTCAGAGAGTGTCAGAGAGAGTCAGAGAGAGTCAGAGAGAGTCAGAGAGTGATAGACAGTGTCAGAGTGTGTTAGTGTGTGTCTGAGAGTGTCAGAGTGTGTCAGAGAGTGATATAGAGTGTCAGAGAGTGATAGAGAGTGTCAGAGAGTGATAGTGAGTGTCAGAGAGTGATAGTGAGTGTCAGAGAGAGATAGTGAGTGCCTGAGTGTGTCTGAGATTGTCAGAGTGTGTCAAAGAGTTTCAGAGAATTATAGAGAGTGTCAGTGTGAGCCAGGGAGTGTCAGAGAGTGATAGAGATTGTCAGAGAGTGTCAGTGAGTGTCAGAGTGATACTGAGTGTCTGAGTGTGTCTGAGAGTGCCAGTTTGTGTCAGAGAGTGATAGAGAGTGGTAGAGAGTGGTAGAGAGTGATAGAGAGTGTCAGCGAGTGATAGTGAGTGTCAGAGAGTGTCAGAGAGTGTCAGAGAGTGTCAGAGAGCGATAGAGAGTGTCAGAGAGTGATAATGAGTGTCAGAGAGTGTCAGAGAGTGTCAGAGAGTGTCAGAGAGCGATAGAGAGTGTCAGAGAGTGTCAGAGAGTGTCAGAGAGTGATAATGAGTGTCAGAGAGTGTCAGAGAGTGATAATGAGTGTCAGAGAGTGTCAGAGTGTGTCAGAGAGAGATATAGAGTGTCAGAGAGTGATAGTGAGTATCTGAGAGTGATAGTGAGTGTCTGAGAGTGGCAGAGAGTGATAGAGAGTGTCAGAGAGTGTGAGAGAGTGTCAGAGAGAGATAGAGAGTGTCAGAGAGAGATAGAGAGTGTCAGAGAGCGATAGAGAGTGTCAGAGAGTGTCAGAGAGAGATAGAGAGTGTCAGAGAGTGATACTGATTCTCTGGGAGTGTCAGAGTGTCAGAGAGCGATAGAGAGTGTCAGAGAGTTTCAGAAAGAGATAGAGAGTTATAGAGAGTGTCAGAGAGTGTCAGAGTGTGATGGAGAGTGTCAGAGGGTGATAGTGAATGTCAGAGAGTATCAGAGAGTGATAGTGAGTGTCAGAGAGTGTCAGAGAGTTATAGAGACTGTCAGAGAGTGATAGTGAGTTTCTGCGAGTGTCAGAGAGTTTCAGAGAGAGAGAGAGAGTGTCAGAGAGTGATAGAGAGTGTCAGAGAGTGTCAGAGAGTGTCAGAGAGTGATATTGAGTGTCAGAGAGTGTCAGAGAGTGTCAGAGAGTGTCAGAGAGTGATAGAGACTGTCAGAGAGTGATAGTGAGTGTCTGAGAGTGTCAGAGAGTGTCAGAGAGCGATAGAGAGTGATAGAGAGTGATAGAGAGTGTCAGAGAATGTCAGAGAGAGATAGAGAGTGCCAGAGAGTGATAGAGAGTAATGGAGAGTGTCACAGAATGTCAGAGAGAGATAGAGAGTGTCAGAGGGTGATAGAGAGTGTCAGAGAGTGTCAGAGAGTGATGGAGAGTGTCAGAGAGTGTCAGAGAGTGAAAGTAAGTGTCTGAGAGTGTCTGAGAGTGTCAGAGTGTGTCAGAGAGTGATAGAGAGTGTCAGAGGGTGTCAGAGACCGTCAGAGACTGTCAGAGAGTGTCAGAGAGTGTCAGAGAGTGTCAGAGAGTGTCAGAGAGAGATAGAGAGTGTCAGAGATTGATAGTAAGTGTCTGAGAGCGTCAGAGAGTGTCAGAGAGCGATAGAGAGTGATACAGAGTGTCAGAGAGTTTCAGAGAGAGAGACAGAGAGTGCCAGAGAGTGATAGAGAGTGTCAGCGAGTGATAGTGAGTGTCAGAGAGTGTCAGAGAGAGATAGAGAGTGTCAGAGACTGTCAGAGAGTGATAATGAGTGTCAGAGAGTGTCAGAGAGTGTCAGAGAGAGATAGAGTGTCAGAGAGTGATAGAGTTTGGCAGAGAGTGTCAGAGAGTGTCAGAGAGCGATAGAGAGTGATAGAGAGAGTCAGAGAGTGTCAGAGAGAGATGGAGAGTGTCAGAGACTGATAGAGATTGTCAGAGAGTGTCAGAGAGTGTCAGAGAGTGTCAGAGAGTGATAGTGAGTGTCTGAGTGTGTCTGAGAGTGTCAGTTTGTGTCAGAGAGTGATAGAGAGTGGTAGAGAGTGATAGAGAGTGTCAGCGAGAGATAGTGAGTGTCAGAGAGTGTCAGAGAATTATAGAGAGTTTCAGAGTGTGTCTGAGAGTGTCAGTTTGTGTCAGAGAGTGATAGACAGTGTTAGAGAGTGATAGAGAGTGTCAGCGAGTGATAGTGAGTGTCAGAGAGTGTCAGAGAGAGATAGAGAGTGTCAGAGAGTGTCAGAGAGTGATAATGAGTGTCAGAGAGTGTCAGAGAGTGTCAGAGAGAGATAGAGAGTGTCAGAGAGTGTCAGAGAGTGTCAGAGAGTGATAATGAGTGTCAGAGAGTGTCAGAGAGAGAGAGAGAGTGTCAGAGAGTGATAGTGAGTGTCTGAGAGTGTCAGAGAGTGTCAGAGAGCGATAGAGTGTGATAGAGAGAGTCAGAGAGTGTCAGAGAGAGATGGAGAGTGTCAGAGAGTGTCAGAGAGTGATAGTGAGTGTCTGAGTGTGTCTGAGAGTGTCAGTTTGTGTCAGAGAGTGATAGAGAGTGTTAGAGAGTGATAGAGAGTGATAGAGAGTGTCAGCGGGTGTCAGAGAGTGTCAGAGAATTATAGAGATAGTCAGAGTGTGCCAGGGAGTGTCAGAGAGTGATAGAGAGTGATAGAGTGTGTCAGAGAGTGATAGTGAGTGTCTGAGAGTGTCAGTTTGTGCCAGAGATTGTCAGAGTGTGTCAGAGAGTGATAGAGAGTGTCAGAGAGTGATCGGGAGAGTCAGAGAGTGATAGGGAGTGTCAGAGAGTGATATTGAGTGTCAGAGAGTATCAGATAGCGATAGTGAGTGTCTAAGAGTGTCTGAGATTGTCAGAGTGTGTCAGAGAGTGTCAGAGAGTGATAGAGAGTGTCAGAGAGAGATAGAGAGTGTCAGAGAGAGATAGAGAGTGTCAGACATTGATAGTGAGTGTCTTAGAGTGTCAGAGAGCGACAGAGAGTGATAGAGAGTGTCAGAGAGTGTCAGAGAGTGCCAGAGAGATATAGAGTGTGTCAGAGAGTGATCGAGAGAGTCAGAGAGTGATAGAGAGTGTCAGAGAGAGATAGTGAGTGTCAGAGAGTAATAGTGAGTGTCAGAGAGTGTCAGAGAGTGTCAGAGAGTGATAGAGAGTGTCAGAGAGTGTCAGAGAGTGTCAGAGAGATATAGAGTGTGTCAGAGAGTGATCGAGAGAGTCAGAGAGTGATAGAGAGTGTCAGAGAGTGATAGTGAGTGTCAGAGAGTGATAGTGAGGGTCAGAGAGTGATAGAGAGTGTCAGAGTGTGATAGTGAATGTCAGAGAGTGGCAGAGATTGATAGAGAGTGTGAGAGAGGGTCAGAGAGAGATAGAGAGTGTCAGAGAGATATAGAGAGTGTCAGAGAGATTTAGAGAGTGTCAGAGGGTGATAGTGAGTGTCAGAGAGTGTTAGAGAGAGTCAGAGAGAGATAGAGATTGTCAGAGAGTGACAGTGAGTGTCTGAGAGTGTCAGAGAGATATAGAGTGTGTCAGAGAGAGATAGAGAGTGTCAGACAGTGATAGCGAGTGTCTGAGAGTGTCAGAGAGCGACATAGAGTGATAGAGAGTGTCAGAGAGTGTCTGAGAGTGTCAGAGAGTGTCAGAGAGATATAGAGTGTGTCAGAGAGTGATCAAGAGAGTCAGAGAGTGATAGAGAGTGTCAGAGGGTGATAGTGAGTGTCATAGTGTGATACTGAGTGTCAGAGAGTGTCAGAGAGTGTCAGAGAGTGATAGAGAGTGTCAGAGTGTGATAGTGAGTGTCAGAGAGTGGCAGAGAGTGATAGAGAGTGTCAGAGAGTGTGAGAGAGTGTCAGAGAGAGATAGAGAGTGTCAGAGAGATATAGAGAGTGTCAGGGGGTGATAGTGAGTGTCAGAGAGCGATAGAGGGTGATAGTGAGTGTCAGAGAGTGTTAGAGAGAGTCAGAGAGAGATAGAGAGTGTCAGAGAGTGATAGAGAGTGTCAGAGAGTGTCAGAGAGAGATAGAGAGTGTCAGAGAGTGTCAGAGAGTGTCAGAGAGTGTCAGGGAGTGATAGTAAGTGTCAGAGAGTGTCAGAGAGTGTCCGAGAGTGATAGAGAATTTCAGAGAGTGTTAGTGAGTGTCTGAGACTGTCAGAGAGTGTCAAAGAGTGATGGAGAGTGATCGAGAGAGTCAGAGAGTATCAGAGAGTGATAGAGAGTGTCAGAGAGTGATGGAGAGTGATAGAGACTGTCACAGAGTGTCAGAGAGAATTAGAGAGTGTCAGAGAGTGTCAGAGAGTGATAGTGTGTGACTGAGAGTGTCTGAGAGTGTCAGAGTGTGTCAGAGTGTGTCAGAGAGATAGAGAGAGATAGAGAGAGATAGAGAGTGTCAGAGGGTGTCAGAGAGTTATAGAGCGTGTCAGAGAGTGTCAGAGAGTGATAGAGAGTGTCAGAGTGAGATAGAGAGTGTCAGCGAGCGATAGAGAATGATAGAGAGTGTCAGAGAGAGATAGAGAGTGTCAGAGAGAGATAGAGAGTGATGGAGAGTGTCAGAGAGTGATAGTGAGTGTCAGAGAGTGTCAGAGAGTGATAGAGAGTGTCAGAGAGTGTGAGAGAGTGTCAGAGAGAGATAGTGTGTGTCTGAGATTGTCAGAGAGTGTCAGAGAGAGATAGAGAGTGTCAGAGAGTGATAGTGAGTGTCTGAGAGTGTCAGAGAGTGTCAGAAAGCGATAGCGAGTGATAAAGAGTGTCAGAGTGAGATAGAGAGTGTCAGAGAGTGATAGAGAGTGTCAGAGAGTGATAGAGAGTGTCAGAGAGTGATAATGAGTGTCAGAGTGTGTCAGAGAGTGATAGTGAGTGTCAGAGAGTGTCAGAGAGTGATAGTGAGTGTCTGAGAGTGTCAGAGAGCGATAGAGAGTGATAGAGAGTGTCAGAGAGAGATAGAGAGTGTCAGAGAGTGATAGAGAGTGTCAGAGAGTGACAGAGAGTGTCAGAGAGAGATAGCGAGTGTCAGAGAGTGATAGTGAGTGTTTGAGAGTGTCAGAGAGTGTCAGAGAGCGACAGAGAGTGATAGAGAGAGTCTGAGTGTGATAGAGAGTGTCAGAGAGTGTCAGAGATATATAGAGAATGTCAGAGAGTGATAGAGAGAGTCAGAGAGTGATTGAGAGTGTCAGAGAGTGATAGTCTGTGTCTGAGAGTGTCTGAGATTGTCAGAGAGTGTCAGAGAGTGTCAGAGAGAGTCAGAGAGTGTCAGAGAGAGTCAGAGAGTGATAGACAGTGTCAGAGAGTGATAGTGCGTGTCTGAGAGTGTCAGAGAGTGATAGTGAGTGTCAGAGAGTATCAGATAGTGATAGTGAGTGTCTGAGATTGTCAGAGGGTGTCAGAGAGTGTCAGAGAGTGTCAGAGAGTGTCAGAGAGAGTCAGAGAGAGTCAGAGAATGATAGACAGTGTCAGAGTGTGTTAGTGTGTGTCTGAGAGTGTCAGAGTGTGTCAGAGAGTGATATAGAGTGTCAGAGAGTGATAGAGAGTGTCAGAGAGTGATAGTGAGTGTCAGAGAGTGATAGTGAGTGTCAGAGAGAGATAGTGAGTGCCTGAGTGTGTCTGAGATTGTCAGAGTGTGTCAAAGAGTTTCAGAGAATTATAGAGAGTGTCAGTGTGTGCCAGGGAGTGTCAGAGAGTGATAGAGATTGTCAGAGAGTGTCAGAGAGTGTCAGTGAGTGTCAGAGAGTGATACTGAGTGTCTGAGTGTGTCTGAGAGTGTCAGTTTGTGTCAGAGAGTGATAGAGAGTGGTAGAGAGTGATAGAGAGTGTCAGCGAGTGATAGTGAGTGTCAGAGAGTGTCAGAGATTGTCAGAGAGTGATAATGAGTGTCAGAGAGTGTCAGAGAGTGTCAGAGAGAGATAGAGAGTGTCAGAGAGTGTCAGAGAGTGATAATGAGTGTCAGAGAGTGTCAGAGAGTGATAATGAGTGTCAGAGAGTGTCAGAGAGAGATAGAGAGTGTCAGAGAGTGATAGTGAGTGTCTGAGAGTGATAGTGAGTGTCTGAGAGTGGCAGAGAGTGATAGAGAGTGTCAGAGAGTGTGAGAGAGTGTCAGAGAGAGATAGAGAGTGTCAGAGAGTGATAGAGAGTGTCAGAGAGTGTCAGAGAGAGATAGAGAGTTTCAGAGAGTGATACTGATTCTCTGGGAGTGTCAGAGAGTGTCAGAGAGCGATAGAGAGTGATAGAGAGTGTCAGAGAGTTTCAGAAAGAGATAGAGAGTTCTAGAGAGTGTCAGAGAGTGTCAGAGTGTGATGGAGAGTGTCAGAGGGTGATAGTGAGTGTCAGAGAGTATCAGAGAGTGATAGTGAGTGTCAGAGAGTGTCAGAGAGTAATAGAGACTGTCAGAGAGTGATAGTGAGTTTCTGCGAGTGTCAGAGAGTGTCAGAGAGAGAGAGAGAGAGTGTCAGAGAGTGATAGAGAGTGTCAGAGAGTGTCAGAGAGTGATAGAGAGTGTCAGAGAGTGATAGAGAGTGATAGAGAGTGATAGAGACTGTCAGAGAGTGATAGTGAGTGTCTGAGAGTGTCAGAGAGTGTCAGAGAGTGTCAGAGTGTCAGAGAGCGATAGAGAGTGATAGAGAGTGATAGAGAGTGTCAGAGAATGTCAGAGAGAGATAGAGAGTGTCAGAGAGTGATAGAGAGTGATAGAGAGTGATGGAGAGTGTCACAGAGTGTCAGAGAGAGATTGAGAGTGTCAGAGAGTGATAGAGAGTGTCAGAGAGTGTCAGAGAGTGAAAGTAAGTGTCTGAGAGTGTCAGAGAGTGATAGTGAGAGTCTGAGAGTGTCAGAGAGTGATAGAGAGTGTCAGAGAGTGACAGAGAGTGTCAGAGAGAGATAGTGTGTGACTGAGAGTGTCTGAGAGTGTCAGAGTGTGTCAGAGTGTGTCAGAGAGATAGAGAGAGATAGAGAGAGATAGAGAGTGTCAGAGTGTGTCAGAGAGTTATAGAGCGTGTCAGAGAGTGTCAGAGAGTGATAGAGAGTGTCAGAGTGAGATAGAGAGTGTCAGCGAGCGATAGAGAATGATAGAGAGTGTCAGAGAGAGATAGAGAGTGTCAGAGAGAGATAGAGAGTGATGGAGAGTGTCAGAGAGTGATAGTGAGTGTCAGAGAGTGTGAGAGAGTGTCAGAGAGAGATAGTGTGTGTCTGAGATTGTCAGAGAGTGTCAGAGTGAGATAGAGAGTGTCAGAGAGTGATAGAGAGTGTCAGAGAGTGATAGAGAGTGTCAGAGAGTGATAATGAGTGTCAGAGAGTGTCAGAGTGTGTCAGAGAGTGATAATGAGTGTCAGAGAGTGTCAGAGTGTGTCAGAGAGTGATAGTGAGTGTCAGAGAGTGTCAGAGAGTGATAGTGAGTGTCTGAGAGTGTCAGAGAGCGATAGAGAGTGATAGAGAGTGTCAGAGAGAGATAGAGAGTGTCAGAGAGTGATAGTGAGTGTCAGAGAGTGACAGAGAGTGTCAGAGAGAGATAGCGAGTGTCAGAGAGTGATAGTGAGTGTTTGAGAGTGTCAGAGAGTGTCAGAGAGCGACAGAGAGTGATAGAGAGAGTCTGAGTGTGATAGAGAGTGTCAGAGAGTGTCAGAGATATATAGAGAATATCAGAGAGTGATAGAGAGAGTCAGAGAGTGATAGAGAGTGTCAGAGAGTGATAGTCTGTGTCTGAGAGTGTCTGAGATTGTCAGAGAGTGTCAGAGAGTGTCAGAGAGTGTCAGAGAGAGTCAGAGAGTGTCAGAGAGAGTCAGAGAGTTATAGACAGTGTCAGAGAGTGATAGTGCGTGTCTGAGAGTGTCAGAGAGTGATAGTGAGTGTCAGAGAGTATCAGATAGTGATAGTGAGTGTCTGAGATTGTCAGAGGGTGTCAGAGGGTGTCAGAGAGTGTCAGAGAGTGTCAGAGAGTGTCAGAGAGAGTCAGAGAGAGTCAGAGAGAGTCAGAGAATGATAGACAGTGTCAGAGTGTGTTAGTGTGTGTCTGAGAGTGTCAGAGTGTGTCGGAGAGTGATATAGAGTGTCAGAGAGTGATAGAGAGTGTCAGAGAGTGATAGTGAGTGTCAGAGAGTGATAGTGAGTGTCAGAGAGAGATAGTGAGTGCCTGAGTGTGTCTGAGATTGTCAGAGTGTGTCAAAGAGTTTCAGAGAATTATAGAGAGTGTCAGTGTGTGCCAGGGAGTGTCAGAGAGTGATAGAGATTGTCAGAGAGTGTCAGAGAGTGTCAGTGAGTGTCAGAGAGTGATACTGAGTGTCTGAGTGTGTCTGAGAGTGTCAGTTTGTGTCAGAGAGTGATAGAGAGTGGTAGAGAGTGATAGAGAGTGTCAGCGAGTGATAGTGAGTGTCAGAGAGTGTCAGAGAGTGTCAGAGAGTGATAATGAGTGTCAGAGAGTGTCAGAGAGTGTCAGAGAGAGATAGAGAGTGTCAGAGAGTGTCAGAGAGTGATAATGAGTGTCAGAGAGTGTCAGAGAGTGATAATGAGTGTCAGAGAGTGTCAGAGAGAGATAGAGAGTGTCAGAGAGTGATAGTGAGTGTCTGAGAGTGATAGTGAGTGTCTGAGAGTGGCAGAGAGTGATAGAGAGTGTCAGAGAGTGTGAGAGAGTGTCAGAGAGAGATAGAGAGTGTCAGAGAGTGATAGAGAGTGTCAGAGAGTGTCAGAGAGAGATAGAGAGTTTCAGAGAGTGATACTGATTCTCTGGGAGTGTCAGAGAGTGTCAGAGAGCGATAGAGAGTGATAGAGAGTGTCAGAGAGTTTCAGAAAGAGATAGAGAGTTCTAGAGAGTGTCAGAGAGTGTCAGAGTGTGATGGAGAGTGTCAGAGGGTGATAGTGAGTGTCAGAGAGTATCAGAGAGTGATAGTGAGTGTCAGAGAGTGTCAGAGAGTAATAGAGACTGTCAGAGAGTGATAGTGAGTTTCTGCGAGTGTCAGAGAGTGTCAGAGAGAGAGAGAGAGAGTGTCAGAGAGTGATAGAGAGTGTCAGAGAGTGTCAGAGAGTGATAGAGACTGTCAGAGAGTGATAGTGAGTGTCTGAGAGTGTCAGAGAGTGTCAGAGAGTGTCAGAGTGTCAGAGAGCGATAGAGAGTGATAGAGAGTGATAGAGAGTGTCAGAGAATGTCAGAGAGAGATAGAGAGTGTCAGAGAGTGATAGAGAGTGATAGAGAGTGATGGAGAGTGTCACAGAGTGTCAGAGAGAGATTGAGAGTGTCAGAGAGTGATAGAGAGTGTCAGAGAGTGTCAGAGAGTGAAAGTAAGTGTCTGAGAGTGTCAGAGAGTGATAGTGAGAGTCTGAGAGTGTCAGAGAGTGATAGAGAGTGTCAGAGAGTGACAGAGAGTGTCAGAGAGAGATAGTGTGTGACTGAGAGTGTCTGAGAGTGTCAGAGTGTGTCAGAGTGTGTCAGAGAGATAGAGAGAGATAGAGAGAGATAGAGAGTGTCAGAGTGTGTCAGAGAGTTATAGAGCGTGTCAGAGAGTGTCAGAGAGTGATAGAGAGTGTCAGAGTGAGATAGAGAGTGTCAGCGAGCGATAGAGAATGATAGAGAGTGTCAGAGAGAGATAGAGAGTGTCAGAGAGAGATAGAGAGTGATGGAGAGTGTCAGAGAGTGATAGTGAGTGTCAGAGAGTGTGAGAGAGTGTCAGAGAGAGATAGTGTGTGTCTGAGATTGTCAGAGAGTGTCAGAGTGAGATAGAGAGTGTCAGAGAGTGATAGAGAGTGTCAGAGAGTGATAGAGAGTGTCAGAGAGTGATAATGAGTGTCAGAGAGTGTCAGAGTGTGTCAGAGAGTGATAATGAGTGTCAGAGAGTGTCAGAGTGTGTCAGAGAGTGATAGTGAGTGTCAGAGAGTGTCAGAGAGTGATAGTGAGTGTCTGAGAGTGTCAGAGAGCGATAGAGAGTGATAGAGAGTGTCAGAGAGAGATAGAGAGTGTCAGAGAGTGATAGTGAGTGTCAGAGAGTGACAGAGAGTGTCAGAGAGAGATAGCGAGTGTCAGAGAGTGATAGTGAGTGTTTGAGAGTGTCAGAGAGTGTCAGAGAGCGACAGAGAGTGATAGAGAGAGTCTGAGTGTGATAGAGAGTGTCAGAGAGTGTCAGAGATATATAGAGAATATCAGAGAGTGATAGAGAGAGTCAGAGAGTGATAGAGAGTGTCAGAGAGTGATAGTCTGTGTCTGAGAGTGTCTGAGATTGTCAGAGAGTGTCAGAGAGTGTCAGAGAGTGTCAGAGAGAGTCAGAGAGTGTCAGAGAGAGTCAGAGAGTTATAGACAGTGTCAGAGAGTGATAGTGCGTGTCTGAGAGTGTCAGAGAGTGATAGTGAGTGTCAGAGAGTATCAGATAGTGATAGTGAGTGTCTGAGATTGTCAGAGGGTGTCAGAGGGTGTCAGAGAGTGTCAGAGAGTGTCAGAGAGTGTCAGAGAGAGTCAGAGAGAGTCAGAGAGAGTCAGAGAATGATAGACAGTGTCAGAGTGTGTTAGTGTGTGTCTGAGAGTGTCAGAGTGTGTCGGAGAGTGATATAGAGTGTCAGAGAGTGATAGAGAGTGTCAGAGAGTGATAGTGAGTGTCAGAGAGTGATAGTGAGTGTCAGAGAGAGATAGTGAGTGCCTGAGTGTGTCTGAGATTGTCAGAGTGTGTCAAAGAGTTTCAGAGAATTATAGAGAGTGTCAGTGTGTGCCAGGGAGTGTCAGAGAGTGATAGAGATTGTCAGAGAGTGTCAGAGAGTGTCAGTGAGTGTCAGAGAGTGATACTGAGTGTCTGAGTGTGTCTGAGAGTGTCAGTTTGTGTCAGAGAGTGATAGAGAGTGGTAGAGAGTGATAGAGAGTGTCAGCGAGTGATAGTGAGTGTCAGAGAGTGTCAGAGAGTGTCAGAGAGTGATAATGAGTGTCAGAGAGTGTCAGAGAGTGTCAGAGAGAGATAGAGAGTGTCAGAGAGTGTCAGAGAGTGATAATGAGTGTCAGAGAGTGTCAGAGAGTGATAATGAGTGTCAGAGAGTGTCAGAGAGAGATAGAGAGTGTCAGAGAGTGATAGTGAGTGTCTGAGAGTGATAGTGAGTGTCTGAGAGTGGCAGAGAGTGATAGAGAGTGTCAGAGAGTGTGAGAGAGTGTCAGAGAGAGATAGAGAGTGTCAGAGAGTGATAGAGAGTGTCAGAGAGTGTCAGAGAGAGATAGAGAGTTTCAGAGAGTGATACTGATTCTCTGGGAGTGTCAGAGAGTGTCAGAGAGCGATAGAGAGTGATAGAGAGTGTCAGAGAGTTTCAGAAAGAGATAGAGAGTTCTAGAGAGTGTCAGAGAGTGTCAGAGTGTGATGGAGAGTGTCAGAGGGTGATAGTGAGTGTCAGAGAGTATCAGAGAGTGATAGTGAGTGTCAGAGAGTGTCAGAGAGTAATAGAGACTGTCAGAGAGTGATAGTGAGTTTCTGCGAGTGTCAGAGAGTGTCAGAGAGAGAGAGAGAGAGTGTCAGAGAGTGATAGAGAGTGTCAGAGAGTGTCAGAGAGTGATAGAGAGTGTCAGAGAGTGATAGAGAGTGATAGAGAGTGATAGAGACTGTCAGAGAGTGATAGTGAGTGTCTGAGAGTGTCAGAGAGTGTCAGAGAGTGTCAGAGTGTCAGAGAGCGATAGAGAGTGATAGAGAGTGATAGAGAGTGTCAGAGAATGTCAGAGAGAGATAGAGAGTGTCAGAGAGTGATAGAGAGTGATAGAGAGTGATGGAGAGTGTCACAGAGTGTCAGAGAGAGATTGAGAGTGTCAGAGAGTGATAGAGAGTGTCAGAGAGTGTCAGAGAGTGAAAGTAAGTGTCTGAGAGTGTCAGAGAGTGATAGTGAGAGTCTGAGAGTGTCAGAGAGCGATAGAGAGTGATAGAGAGTGTCAGAGAGAGATAGAGAGTGTCAGAGAGTGATAGAGAGTGTCAGAGAGTGACAGAGAGTGTCAGAGAGAGATAGTGTGTGACTGAGAGTGTCTGAGAGTGTCAGAGTGTGTCAGAGTGTGTCAGAGAGATAGAGAGAGATAGAGAGAGATAGAGAGTGTCAGAGGGTGTCAGAGAGTTATAGAGCGTGTCAGAGAGTGTCAGAGAGTGATAGAGAGTGTCAGAGTGAGATAGAGAGTGTCAGCGAGCGATAGAGAATGATAGAGAGTGTCAGAGAGAGATAGAGAGTGTCAGAGAGAGATAGAGAGTGATGGAGAGTGTCAGAGAGTGATAGTGAGTGTCAGAGAGTGTGAGAGAGTGTCAGAGAGAGATAGTGTGTGTCTGAGATTGTCAGAGAGTGTCAGAGTGAGATAGAGAGTGTCAGAGAGTGATAGAGAGTGTCAGAGAGTGATAGAGAGTGTCAGAGAGTGATAATGAGTGTCAGAGAGTGTCAGAGTGTGTCAGAGAGTGATAATGAGTGTCAGAGAGTGTCAGAGTGTGTCAGAGAGTGATAGTGAGTGTCAGAGAGTGTCAGAGAGTGATAGTGAGTGTCTGAGAGTGTCAGAGAGCGATAGAGAGTGATAGAGAGTGTCAGAGAGAGATAGAGAGTGTCAGAGAGTGATAGTGAGTGTCAGAGAGTGACAGAGAGTGTCAGAGAGAGATAGCGAGTGTCAGAGAGTGATAGTGAGTGTTTGAGAGTGTCAGAGAGTGTCAGAGAGCGACAGAGAGTGATAGAGAGAGTCTGAGTGTGATAGAGAGTGTCAGAGAGTGTCAGAGATATATAGAGAATATCAGAGAGTGATAGAGAGAGTCAGAGAGTGATAGAGAGTGTCAGAGAGTGATAGTCTGTGTCTGAGAGTGTCTGAGATTGTCAGAGAGTGTCAGAGAGTGTCAGAGAGTGTCAGAGAGAGTCAGAGAGTGTCAGAGAGAGTCAGAGAGTTATAGACAGTGTCAGAGAGTGATAGTGCGTGTCTGAGAGTGTCAGAGAGTGATAGTGAGTGTCAGAGAGTATCAGATAGTGATAGTGAGTGTCTGAGATTGTCAGAGGGTGTCAGAGGGTGTCAGAGAGTGTCAGAGAGTGTCAGAGAGTGTCAGAGAGAGTCAGAGAGAGTCAGAGAATGATAGACAGTGTCAGAGTGTGTTAGTGTGTGTCTGAGAGTGTCAGAGTGTGTCGGAGAGTGATATAGAGTGTCAGAGAGTGATAGAGAGTGTCAGAGAGTGATAGTGAGTGTCAGAGAGTGATAGTGAGTGTCAGAGAGAGATAGTGAGTGCCTGAGTGTGTCTGAGATTGTCAGAGTGTGTCAAAGAGTTTCAGAGAATTATAGAGAGTGTCAGTGTGTGCCAGGGAGTGTCAGAGAGTGATAGAGATTGTCAGAGAGTGTCAGAGAGTGTCAGTGAGTGTCAGAGAGTGATACTGAGTGTCTGAGTGTGTCTGAGAGTGTCAGTTTGTGTCAGAGAGTGATAGAGAGTGGTAGAGAGTGATAGAGAGTGTCAGCGAGTGATAGTGAGTGTCAGAGAGTGTCAGAGAGTGTCAGAGAGTGATAATGAGTGTCAGAGAGTGTCAGAGAGTGTCAGAGAGAGATAGAGAGTGTCAGAGAGTGTCAGAGAGTGATAATGAGTGTCAGAGAGTGTCAGAGAGTGATAATGAGTGTCAGAGAGTGTCAGAGAGAGATAGAGAGTGTCAGAGAGTGATAGTGAGTGTCTGAGAGTGATAGTGAGTGTCTGAGAGTGGCAGAGAGTGATAGAGAGTGTCAGAGAGTGTGAGAGAGTGTCAGAGAGAGATAGAGAGTGTCAGAGAGTGATAGAGAGTGTCAGAGAGTGTCAGAGAGAGATAGAGAGTTTCAGAGAGTGATACTGATTCTCTGGGAGTGTCAGAGAGTGTCAGAGAGCGATAGAGAGTGATAGAGAGTGTCAGAGAGTTTCAGAAAGAGATAGAGAGTTCTAGAGAGTGTCAGAGAGTGTCAGAGTGTGATGGAGAGTGTCAGAGGGTGATAGTGAGTGTCAGAGAGTATCAGAGAGTGATAGTGAGTGTCAGAGAGTGTCAGAGAGTAATAGAGACTGTCAGAGAGTGATAGTGAGTTTCTGCGAGTGTCAGAGAGTGTCAGAGAGAGAGAGAGAGAGTGTCAGAGAGTGATAGAGAGTGTCAGAGAGTGTCAGAGAGTGATAGAGAGTGTCAGAGAGTGATAGAGAGTGATAGAGAGTGATAGAGACTGTCAGAGAGCGATAGAGAGTGATAGAGAGTGATAGAGAGTGTCAGAGAATGTCAGAGAGAGATAGAGAGTGTCAGAGAGTGATAGAGAGTGATAGAGAGTGATGGAGAGTGTCACAGAGTGTCAGAGAGAGATTGAGAGTGTCAGAGAGTGATAGAGAGTGTCAGAGAGTGTCAGAGAGTGAAAGTAAGTGTCTGAGAGTGTCAGAGAGTGATAGTGAGTGTCTGAGAGTGTCAGAGAGCGATAGAGAGTGATAGAGAGTGTCAGAGAGAGATAGAGAGTGTCAGAGAGTGATAGAGAGTGTCAGAGAGTGACAGAGAGTGTCAGAGAGAGATAGCGAGTGTCAGAGAGTGATAGTGAGTGTCTGAGAGTGTCAGAGAGTGTCAGAGAGCGACAGAGAGTGATAGAGAGAGTCTGAGAGTGATAGAGAGTGTCAGAGAGTGTCAGAGATATATAGAGAATGTCAGAGAGTGATAGAGAGAGTCAGAGAGTGATAGAGAGTGTCAGAGAGTGATAGTGAGTGTCTGAGAGTGTCAGAGAGCGACAGAGAGTGATAGAGAGTGTCAGAGAGTGTCAGAGAGAGGTATAGAGTTTCAGAGAGTGATAGTGAGTGTCTGAGAGTGTCAGAGAGTGTCAGAGAGCGATTGAGTGATAGAGTGTGTCAGAGAGTGTCAGAGAGAGATATAGAGTGTCAGAGAGTGATAGTGATTCTCTGGGAGTCTCAGAGAGTGTCAGAGAGCGATAGAGAGTGATAGAGAGTGTCAGAGAGTGATAGAGAGTGTCAGAGAGTCGCAGAGAGTGTCAGAGAGTGATAGAGAGTGTCAGAGAGTGATAGAGAGTGTCAGAGGGTGATAGTGAGTGTCAGAGAGTGTCAGAGAGTTATAGAGACTGCCAGAGAGTGATAGTGTTTCTGAGAGTGTCAGAGAGTGTCAGTGAGTGTCAGAGAGAAATAGAGAGTTACAGAGAGCGATAGAGAGTGTCAGAGAGTGTCAGAGAGTGATAGTGAGTGTCAGAGAGTGATAGAGACTGTCAGAGAGTGATAGTGAGTGTCTGAGAGTGTCAGAGAGTGTCAGAGAGCGATAGAGAGTGATAGAGAGTGTCAGAGAGTGTCAGAGAGAGATAGAGAGTGTCAGAGAGTGAAAGAGAGTGATAGAGAGTGTCACAGAGTGTCAGAGACTGATAGAGAGTGTCAGAGAGTGATAGAGAGTGTCAGAGAGTATCAGATAGTGATAGTGAGTGTCTGAGATTGTCAGAGGGTGTCAGAGAGTGTCAGAGAGTGTCAGAGAGAGTCAGAGAGAGTCAGAGAGAGTCAGAGAGAGTCAGAGAGTGATAGACAGTGTCAGAGTGTGTTAGTGTGTGTCTGAGAGTGTCAGAGTGTGTCAGAGAGTGATATAGAGTGTCAGAGAGTGATAGAGAGTGTCAGAGAGTGATAGTGAGTGTCAGAGAGTGATAGTGAGTGTCAGAGAGAGATAGTGAGTGCCTGAGTGTGTCTGAGATTGTCAGAGTGTGTCAAAGAGTTTCAGAGAATTATAGAGAGTGTCAGTGTGTGCCAGGGAGTGTCAGAGAGTGATAGAGATGTCAGAGAGTGTCAGAGAGTGTCAGTGAGTGTCAGAGAGTGATACTGAGTGTCTGAGTGTGTCTGAGAGTGTCAGTTTGTGTCAGAGAGTGATAGAGAGTGGTAGAGAGTGGTAGAGAGCGATAGAGAGTGTCAGCGAGTGATAGTGAGAGTCAGAGAGTGTCAGAGAGTGTCAGAGAGTGATAATGAGTGTCAGAGTGTGATAATGAGTGTCAGAGAGTGTCAGAGAGTGTCAGAGAGAGATAGAGAGTGTCAGAGAGTGTCAGAGAGTGATAATGAGTGTCAGAGAGTGTCAGAGAGTGATAATGAGTGTCAGAGTGTGTCAGAGAGAGATAGAGAGTGTCAGAGAGTGACAGTGAGTGTCTGAGAGTGATAGTGAGGGTCTGAGAGTTGCAGAGAGTGATAGAGAGTGTCAGAGAGTGTGAGAGAGTGTCAGAGAGAGATAGAGAGTGTCAGAGAAATAGAGAGTGTCAGAGAGCGATAGAGAGTGATAGAGAGTGTCAGAGAGTGTCAGAGAGAGATAGAGAGTGTCAGAGAGTGATACTGATTCTCTGGGAGTGTCAGAGAGTGTCAGAGAGCGATAGAGAGTGATAGAGAGTGTCAGAGAGTTTCAGAAAGAGATAGAGAGTTCTAGAGAGTGTCAGAGAGTGTCAGAGTGTGATGGAGAGTGTCAGAGGGTGATAGTGAGTGTCAGAGAGTATCAGAGAGTGATAGTGAGTTTCAGAGAGTGTCAGAGAGTTATAGAGACTGTCAGAGAGTGATAGTGAGTTTCTGCGAGTGTCAGAGAGTGTCAGAGAGAGAGAGAGTGTCAGAGAGTGATAGAGAGTGATAGAGAGTGTCAGAGAGTTTCAGAGAGTGTCAGAGAGTGATAGAGAGTGATAGAGACTGTCAGAGAGTGATAGTGAGTGTCTGAGAGTGTCAGTGAGTGTCAGAGAGTGTCAGTGAGTGTCAGAGAGTGTCAGAGAGCGATATAGAGTGATAGAGAGTGATAGAGACTGTCAGAGAATGTCAGAGAGAGATAGAGAGTGTCAGAGAGTGATAGAGAGTGATGGAGAGTGTCACAGAGTGTCAGAGAGAGATAGAGATTGTCAGAGAGTGATAGAGAGTGTCAGAGAGTGTCAGAGAGTGAAAGTAAGTGTCTGAGAGTGTCTGAGAGTGTCAGAGTGTGTCAGAGTGTGTCAGAGAGTGATAGAGAGTGTCAGAGGGTGTCAGAGACTGTCAGAGACTGTCAGAGAGTGTCAGAGAGTGTCAGAGGGTGTCAGAGAGTGTCAGAGAATTGTAGAGATTGTCAGAGTGTGCCAGGGAGTGTCAGAGAGTGATAGAGAGTGATAGAGAGTGTCAGAGAGTGATAGTGAGTGTCTGAGAGTGTCAGTTTGTGTCTGAGATTGTCAGAGTGTGTCAGAGAGTGTCAGAGTGTGATAGTGAATGTCAGAGAGTGGCAGAGAGTGATAGAGAGTGTGAGAGAGTGTCAGAGAGAGATAGAGAGTGTCAGAGAGATATAGAGGGTGTTAGTGAGTGTCAGAGAGCGATAGAGAGTGATAGAGTGTGTCAGAGAGTGATGGACAGTGTCAGAGAGTGATAGAGAGTTTCAGAGAGTGATAGTGAGTGTCAGAGAGTATCAGATAGTGATAGTGAGTTTCTGAGAGTGTCTGAGATTGTCAGAGAGTGTCAGAGAGTGTCAGAGAGAGTCAGAGTGAGTCAGAGAGAGTCAGAGAGTGATAGACAGTGTCAGAGAGTGATAGTGCGTGTCTGAGAGTGTCAGAGAGTGATAGTGAGTGTCAGAGAGTATCAGATAGTGATAGTGAGTATCTGAGATTGTCAGAGGGTGTCAGAGAGTGTCAGAGAGTGTCAGAGAGAGTCAGAGAGAGTCAGAGAGAGTCAGAGAGTGATAGACAGTGTCAGAGTGTGTTAGTGTGTGTCTGAGAGTGTCAGAGTGTGTCAGAGAGTGATATAGAGTGTCAGAGAGTGATAGAGAGTGTCAGAGAGTGATAGTGAGTGTCAGAGAGTGATAGTGAGTGTCAGAGAGAGATAGTGAGTGCCTGAGTGTGTCTGAGATTGTCAGAGTGTGTCAAAGAGTTTCAGAGAATTATAGAGAGTGTCAGTGTGTGCCAGGGAGTGTCAGAGAGTGATAGAGATTGTCAGAGAGTGTCAGAGAGTGTCAGTGAGTGTCAGAGAGTGATACTGAGTGTCTGATGTGTCTGAGAGTGTCAGTTTGTGTCAGAGAGTGATAGAGAGTGGTAGAGAGTGGTAGAGAGTGATAGAGAGAGTCAGCGAGTGATAGTGAGTGTCAGAGAGTGTCAGAGAGTGTCAGAGAGTGATAATGAGTGTCAGAGTGTGATAATGAGTGTCAGAGAGTGTCAGAGAGTGTCAGAGAGAGATAGAGAGTGTCAGAGAGTGTCAGAGAGTGATAATGAGTGTCAGAGAGTGTCAGAGAGTGATAATGAGTGTCAGAGAGTGTCAGAGTGTGTCAGAGAGAGATAGAGAGTGTCAGAGAGTGACAGTGAGTGTCTGAGAGTGATAGTGAGTGTCTGAGAGTTGCAGAGAGTGATAGAGAGTGTCAGAGAGTGTGAGAGAGTGTCAGAGAGAGATAGAGAGTGTCAGAGAAATAGAGAGTGTCAGAGAGCGATAGAGAGTGATAGAGAGTGTCAGAGAGTGTCAGAGAGAGATAGAGAGTGTCAGAGAGTGATACTGATTCTCTGGGAGTGTCAGAGAGTGTCAGAGAGCGATAGAGAGTGATAGAGAGTGTCAGAGAGTTTCAGAAAGAGATAGAGAGTTCTAGAGAGTGTCAGAGAGTGTCAGAGTGTGATGGAGAGTGTCAGAGGGTGATAGTGAGTGTCAGAGAGTATCAGAGAGTGATAGTGAGTTTCAGAGAGTGTCAGAGAGTTATAGAGACTGTCAGAGAGTGATAGTGATTTTCTGCGAGTGTCAGAGAGTGTCAGAGAGAGAGAGAGTGTCAGAGAGTGATAGAGAGTGTCAGAGAGTTTCAGAGAGTGTCAGAGAGTGATAGAGAGTGATAGAGACTGTCAGAGAGTGATAGTGAGTGTCTGAGAGTGTCAGAGAGTGTCAGAGAGTGTCAGAGAGTGTCAGAGAGCGATAGAGATTGATAGAGAGTGATAGAGAGTGTCAGAGAATGTCAGAGAGAGATAGAGAGTGTCAGAGAGTGATAGAGAGTGATGGAGAGTGTCACAGAGTGTCAGAGAGAGATAGAGAGTGTCAGAGAGTGATAGAGAGTGTCAGAGAGTGTCAGAGAGTGAAAGTAAGTGTCTGAGAGTGTCTGAGAGTGTCAGAGTGTGTCAGAGAGTGATAGGGAGTGTCAGAGGGTGTCAGAGACTGTCAGAGAGTGTCAGAGAGTGTCAGAGAGTGTCAGAGAGTGTCAGAGAGAGATAGAGAGTGTCAGAGATTGATAGTAAGTGTCTGAGAGCATCAGAGAGTGTCAGAGAGCGATAGAGAGTGATACAGAGTGTCAGAGAGTTTCAGAGAGAGAGACAGAGAGTGCCAGAGAGTGATAGAGAGTGTCAGCGAGTGATAGTGAGTGTCAGAGAGTGTCAGAGAGAGATAGAGAGTGTCAGAGACTGTCAGAGAGTGATAATGAGTGTCGGAGAGTGTCAGAGAGTGTCAGAGAGAGATAGACTGTCAGAGAGTGTCAGAGAGTGTCAGAGAGTGATAATGAGTGTCAGAGAGTGTCGGAGAGTGTCAGAGAGCGATAGAGAGTGATAGAGAGAGTCAGAGAGTGTCAGAGAGAGATGGAGAGTGTCAGAGACTGATAGAGATTGTCAGAGGGTGTCAGAGAGTGTCGGAGAGTGTCAGAGAGTGATAGTGAGTGTCTGAGTGTGTCTGAGAGTGTCAGTTTGTGTCAGAGAGTGATATAGAGTGGTAGAGAGTGATGGAGAGTGTCAGCGAGAGATAGTGAGTGTCAGAGAGTGTCAGAGAGTGTCAGAGAATTATAGAGAGTTTCAGAGTGTGTCTGAGAGTGTCAGTTTGTGTCAGAGAGTGATAGACAGTGGCAGAGAGTGATAGAGAGTGTCAGCGAGTGATAGTGAGTGTCAGAGAGTGTCAGAGAGAGATAGAGAGTGTCAGAGAGTGTCAGAGAGTGATAATGAGTGTCAGAGAGTGTCAGAGACTGTCAGAGAGAGATAGAGAGTGTCAGAGAGTGTCAGAGAGTGATAATGAGTGTCAGAGAGTGTCAGAGAGAGAGAGAGAGTGTCAGAGAGTGATAGTGAGTGTCAGAGAGTGTCAGAGAGCGATAGAGAGTGATAGAGAGAGTCAGAGAGTGTCAGAGAGAGATGGAGAGTGTCAGAGAGTGATAGAGATTGTCACAGAGTGTCAGAGAGTGTCAGAGAGTGATAGTGAGTGTCTGAGTGTGTCTGAGAGTGTCAGTTTGTGTCAGAGAGTGATAGAGAGTGTTAGAGAGTGATAGAGAGTGATAGAGAGTGTCAGAGGGTGTCAGAGAGTGTCAGAGAATTGTAGAGATTGTCAGAGTGTGCCAGGGAGTGTCAGAGAGTGATAGAGAGTGATAGAGAGTGTCAGAGAGTGATAGTGAGTGTCTGAGAGTGTCAGTTTGTGTCTGAGATTGTCAGAGTGTGTCAGAGAGTGTCAGAGTGTGATAGTGAATGTCAGAGAGTGGCAGAGAGTGATAGAGAGTGTGAGAGAGTGTCAGAGAGAGATAGAGAGTGTCAGAGAGATATAGAGGGTGTTAGTGAGTGTCAGAGAGCGATAGAGAGTGATAGAGAGTGTCAGAGAGTGTTAGAGAGAGTCAGAGAGAGATAGAGATTGTCAGAGAGTGACAGTGAGTGTCTGAGAGTGTCAGAGAGATATAGAGAGTGTCAGAGAGAGATAGAGAGTGTCAGACAGTGATAGTGAGTGTCTTAGAGTGTCAGATGCGACAGAGAGTGATAGAGAGTGTCAGAGAGTGTCAGAGAGTGTCAGAGAGTGTCAGAGAGATATAGAGTGTGTCAGAGAGTGATCGAGAGAGTCAGAGAGTGATAGAGAGTGTCAGAGAGAGATAGTGAGTGTCAGAGAGTGATAGTGAGTGTCAGAGAGTGTCAGAGAGTGTCAGAGAGTGATAGAGAGTGTCAGAGAGTGTCAGAGAGATATAGAGTGTGTCAGAGAGTGATCGAGAGAGTCAGAGAGTGACAGAGTGTGATAGTGAATGTCAGAGAGTGTCAGAGAGTGATAGAGAGTGTCAGAGTGTGATAGTGAATGTCAGAGAGTGGCAGAGAGTGATAGAGAGTGTGAGAGACTGTCAGAGAGAGATAGAGAGTGTCAGAGAGATATAGAGAGTGTCAGAGTGTGATAGTGAGTGTCAGAGAGCGATAGAGAGTGTTAGAGAGTGTCACAGAGTGTTAGAGAGAGTCAGAGAGAGATAGAGATTGTCAGAGAGTGACAGTGAGTGTCTGAGAGTGTCAGAGAGATATAGAGTGTGTCAGAGAGAGATAGAGAGTGTCAGACAGTGATAGCGAGTGTCTGAGAGTGTCAGAGAGCGATAGAGAGTGTCAGAGAGTGTCAGAGAGCGTCAGAGAGTGTCAGAGAGATATAGAGTGTGTCAGAGAGTGATCGAGAGAGTCAGAGAGTGATAGAGAGTGTCAGAGAGAGATAGTGAGTGTCAGAGAGTGATAGTGAGTGTCAGAGAGTGTCAGAGAGTGATAGAGAGTGTCAGAGTGTGATAGTGAGTGTCAGAGAGTGGCAGAGAGTGATAGAGAGTGTCAGAGAGTGTGAGAGAGTGTCAGAGAGAGATAGAGAGTGTCAGAGAGATATAGAGAGTGTCAGAGGGTGATAGTGAGTGTCAGAGAGCGATAGAGAGTGATAGAGAGTGTCAGAGAGTGTCAGAGAGTGTTAGAGAGAGTCAGAGAGAGATAGAGAGTGTCAGAGAGTGATAGAGAGTGTCAGAGAGTGTCAGAGAGAGATAGAGAGTGTCAGAGAGTGTCAGGGAGTGATAGTAAGTGTCAGAGAGTGTCAGAGAGTGTCCGAGAGTGATAGAGAATTTCAGAGTGTTAGTGAGTGTCTGAGACTGTCAGAGAGTGTCAGAGAGCGATGGAGAGTGATAGAGAAAGTCAGAGAGTATCAGAGAGTGATAGAGAGTGATAGAGAGTGATAGAGACTGTCACAGAGTGTCAGAGAGTGTTAGAGAGTGTCAGAGAGTGTCAGAGAGTGATAGTGTGTGACTGAGAGTGTCTGAGAGTGTCAGAGTGTGTCAGAGAGAGATAGAGAGAGATAGAGAGAGATAGAGAGAGATAGAGAGAGATAGAGAGTGTCAGAGTGTGTCAGAGTGTGTCAGCGAGTTATAGAGCGTGTCAGAGAGTGTCAGAGTGTGTCAGAGAGTGATAGAGAGTGTCAGAGTGTGTCAGAGAGTTATAGCGCGTGTCAGAGAGTGTCAGAGAGTGTCAGAGAGTGATAGAGAGTGTCAGAGTGAGATAGAGAGTGTCAGCGAGCGATAGAGAATGATAGAGAGTGTCAGAGAGTGTCAGAGAGAGATAGAGAGTGTCAGAGAGAGCTAGAGAGTGATGGAGAGTGTCAGAGAGTGATAGTGAGTGTCAGAGAGTGTCAGAGAGTGATAGAGAGTGTCAGAGAGAGTGAGAGAGTGTCAGAGAGAGATAGTGTGTTTCTGAGATTGTCAGAGAGTGTCAGAGAGAGATAGAGCGTGTCAGAGAGTGATAGTGAGTGTCTGAGAGTGTCAGAGAGTGTCAGAGAGCGATAGCGAGTGATAAAGAGTGTCAGAGAGAGATAGAGAGTGTCAGAGAGTGATAGAGAGTGTCAGAGAGTGTCAGAGTGTGTCAGAGAGTGATAGTGAGTGCCAGAGAGTGTCAGAGAGTGATAGTGAGTGTCTGAGAGTGTCAGAGAGCGATAGAGAGTGATAGAGAGTGTCAGAGAGAGATAGAGAGTGTCAGAGAGTGATAGAGAGTGTCAGAGAGTGACAGAGAGTGTCAGAGAGAGATAGCGAGTGTCAGAGAGTGATAGTGAGTGTCTGAGAGTGTCAGAGAGTGTCAGAGAGCGACAGAGAGTGATAGAGAGTGTCAGAGAGCGACAGAGAGTGATAGAGAGTGTCAGAGAGTGTCAGAGAGAGGTATAGAGTTTCAGAGAGTGATAGTGAGTGTCTGAGAGTGTCGGAGAGTGTCAGAGAGCGATTGAGAGTGATAGAGTGTGTCAGAGAGTGTCAGAGAGAGATATAGAGTGTCAGAGAGTGATAGTGATTCTCTGGGAGTCTCAGAGAGTGTCAGAGAGCGATAGAGAGTGATATAGAGTGTCAGAGAGTGTCAGAGAGTGTCAGAGAGAGATAGAGAGTGTCAGAGAGTGATAGAGAGTGTCAGAGAGTCGCAGAGAGTGTCAGAGAGTGATAGAGAGTGTCAGAGAGTGATAGAGAGTGTCAGAGGGTGATAGTGAGTGTCAGAGAGTATCAGAGAGTGATAGTGAGTGTCAGAGAGTGTCAGAGAGTTATAGAGACTGCCAGAGAGTGATAGTGTTTCTGAGAGTGTCAGAGAGTGTCAGTGAGTGTCAGAGAGAAATAGAGAGTTACAGAGAGTGATAGAGAGTGTCAGAGAGTGTCAGATAGTGTCAGAGTGTGATAGTGAGTGTCAGAGAGTGATAGAGACTGTCAGAGAGTGATAGTGAGTGTCTGAGAGTGTCAGAGAGTGTCAGAGAGCGATAGAGAGTGATAGAGAGTGTCAGAGAGTGAAAGAGAGTGATAGAGAGTGTCAGAGAGTGAAAGAGAGTGATAGAGAGTGTCACAGAGCGTCAGAGACTGATAGAGAGTGTCAGAGAGTGATAGAGAGTGTCAGAGAGTGTCAGAGAGTGATAGTGAGTGTCTGAGGGTGTCTGAGAGTGTCAGAGAGTGTCAGAGAGTGTCAGAGAGTGTCAGAGAGTTACAGAGAGTCTCAGAGAGTGTCAGAGAGAGATAGAGAGTGTCAGAGAGTGATAGTGAGTGTCTGAGAGCGTCAGAGAGTGTCAGAGAGCTATAGAGAGTGATACAGAGTGTCAGAGAGTGTCAGAGAGAGATAGAGAGTGCCAGAGAGTGATAGAGATTTTCAGCGAGTTATAGTGAGTGTCAGAGAGAGATAGAGAGTGTCAGAGAGTGTCAGAGAGTGATAATGAGTGTCAGAGAGTGTCAGAGAGAGATAGAGATTGTCAGAGAGTGATAGTGTGTGTCTGAGAGTGTCAGAGTGCGACAGAGAGTGATAGAGAGAGTCAGAGAGTGTCAGAGAGAGATGGAGAGTGTCAGAGAGTGATAGAGATTGTCAGAGAGTGTCAGAGAGTGTCAGAGAGTGTCAGAGAGTGATAGTGAGTGTCTGACTGTGTCTGAGAGTGTCAGAGTGTGTCAGAGAGTGATAGTGAGTGATAGAGAGTGATAGAGAGTGTCAGAGGGTGTCAGAGAGTGTCAGAGAGTTATAGAGAGTGTCAGAGAGTGTCAGAGAGTGATAGAGAGTGATAGAGAGTGATAGAGAGTGTCAGAGAGTGATAGTGAATGTCTGAGAGTGTCTGAGAGTATCTGAGATTGTCAGAGTGTGTCAGAGAGTGATAGAGATTGTCAGAGAGTGATAGGGAGTGTCAGAGAGTGATAGTGAGTGTCAGAGAGTATCAGATAGCGATAGTGAGTGTCTGAGAGTGTCTGAGATTGTCAGAGAGTGTCAGAGAGTGTCAGAGAGTGATAGAGTGTCAGAGAGTGATGGAGAGTGTCAGAGAGTTTCAGAGAGTGATAGTGAGTGTCAGAGAGTATCAGATAGTGATAGTGAGTGTCTGAGATTGTCAGAGGGTGCAGAGAGTGTCAGAGAGTGTCAGAGAGAGTCAGAGAGTGATAGACAGTGTCAGAGTGTGTTAGTTTGTGTCTGAGAGTGTCAGAGTGTGTCAGAGAGTGATATAGAGTGTCAGAGAGTGATAGAGAGAGTCAGAGAGTGCTAGTGAGTGTCAGAGAGTGCTAGTGAGTGTCAGAGAGTGATAGTGAGAGTCTGAGAGTGTCAGAGAGTGTCAGAGAGTGGTAGAGAGTGTCAGAGAGTGAAAGAGAGTGTCAGAGAGTGATAGTGAGTGCCTGAGTGTGTCTGAGAGTGTCAGAGTGTGTCAGAGAGTGATAGAGAGTTTCAGATTGTGATAGAGAGTGTCAGAGAGTGATAGTGAGTCTCAGAGAGTAATAGTGAGTGTCAGAGAGTGATAGTGAGTGTCTGAGAATGTCAGAGAGTGTCAGGGAGTGATAGAGAGTGTCAGAGAGTGGCAGAGAGTGTCAGAGATTGAAAGAGAGTGTCAGGGAGAGATAGTGAGTGTCTGAGAGTGTCAGAGAGTGATAGTGAGTGCCTGAGAGTGTCTGAGAGTGTCAGAGTGTGTCAGAGAGTGATAGAGAGTGTCAGAGAGTGTCAGAGAGTGATAGTGAGTGTCAGAGAGAGATAGTGAGTGTCAGAGAGTGATAGTGAGTGTCAGAGAGTGACAGAGAGTGATAGAGAGTGTCAGAGTGTGATAGTGAGTGTCAGAGAGTGGCAGAGAGTGATAGAGAGTGTCAGAGAGTGTGAGAGAGTGACAGAGAGTGATAGAGAGTGTCAGAGTGTGATAGTGAGTGTCAGAGAGCGATAGAGAGTGATAGAGAGTGTCAGAGAGTGTCAGAGAGTGTTAGAGAGAGTCAGAGAGAGATAGAGAGTGTCAGAGAGTGATAGAGAGTGTCAGAGAGTGTCAGAGAGAGATAGAGAGTGTCAGAGAGTGTCAGAGAGTGTCAGGGAGTGATAGTAAGTGTCAGAGAGTGTCAGAGAGTGTCCGAGAGTGATAGAGAATTTCAGAGAGTGTTAGTGAGTGTCTGAGACTGTCAGAGAGTGTCAGAGAGCGATGGAGAGTGATAGAGAGAGTCAGAGAGTATCAGAGAGTGATGGAGAGTGATAGAGAGTGATAGAGACTGTCACAGAGTGTCAGAGAGAGTCAGAGAGTGATAGACAGTGTCAGAGAGTGATAGTGCGTGTCTGAGAGTGTCAGAGACTGATAGTGAGTGTCAGAGAGTATCAGATAGTGATAGTGAGTGTCTGAGATTGTCAGAGGGTATCAGAGAGTGTCAGAGAGTGTCAGAGAGTGTCAGAGAGAGTCAGAGAGAGTCAGAGAGAGTCAGAGAGAGTCAGAGAGTGATAGACAGTGTCAGAGTGTGTTAGTGTGTGTCTGAGAGTGTCAGAGTGTGTCAGAGAGTGATATAGAGTGTCAGAGAGTGCTAGTGAGTGTCAGAGAGTGCTAGTGAGTGTCAGAGAGTGCCAGTGAGTGTCAGAGAGTGATAGTGAGAGTCTGAGAGTGTCAGAGAGTGTCAGAGAGTGGTAGAGAGTGTCAGAGAGTGAAAGAGAGTGTCAGAGAGTCATAGTGAGTGCCTGAGAGTGTCTGAGAGTGTCAGAGTGTGTCAGAGAGTGAAAGAGAGTGTCAGGGAGAGATAGTGAGTGTCTGAGAGTGTCAGAGAGTGATAGTGAGTGCCTGAGAATGTCAGAGAGTGTCAGGGTGTGGCAGAGAGTGTCAGAGAGTGAAAGAGAGTGTCAGGGAGAGATAGTGAGTGTCTGAGAGTGTCAGAGAGTGATAGTGAGTGCCTGAGAGTGTCTGAGAGTGTCAGAGTGTGTCACAGAGTGTCAGAGAGTGTCAGAGAGTGATAGTGAGTGTCAGAGAGAGATAGTGAGTGTCAGAGAGTGATAGTGAGTGTCAGAGAGTGACAGAGAGTGATAGAGAGTGTCAGAGTGTGATAGTGAGTGTCAGAGAGTGGCAGAGAGTGATAGAGAGTGTCAGAGAGTGTGAGAGAGTGTCAGAGAGAGATAGAGAGTGTCAGAGAGTGTCAGAGAGTGTCAGGGAGTGATAGTAAGTGTCAGAGAGTGTCAGAGAGTGTCCGAGAGTGATAGAGAATTTCAGAGAGTGTTAGTGAGTGTCTGAGACTGTCAGAGAGTGTCAGAGAGCGATGGAGAGTGATAGAGAGAGTCAGAGAGCATCAGAGAGTGATAGAGAGTGATAGAGAGTGATAGAGACTGTCACAGAGTGTCAGAGAGAGTTAGAGAGTGTCAGAGAGTGTCAGAGAGTGATAGTGTGTGATAGTGTGTGACTGAGTGTGTCTGAGAGTGTCAGAGTGTGTCAGAGAGAGATAGAGAGAGATAGAGAGAGATAGAGAGAGATAGAGAGAGATAGAGAGAGATAGAGAGTGTCAGAGTGTGTCAGAGAGTTATAGAGCGTGTCAGAGAGTGTCAGAGAGTGTTAGAGAGTGATAGAGAGTATCAGAGTGTGTCAGAGAGTTATAGAGCGTGTCAGAGAGTGTCAGAGAGTGATAGAGTGTGTCAGAGTGAGATAGAGAGTGTCAGCGAGCAATAGAGAATGATAGAGAGTGTCAGAGAGTGTCAGAGAGAGATAGAGAGTGTCAGAGAGAGATAGAGAGTGTGAGAGAGTGTCAGAGAGAGATAGTGTGTGTCTGAGATTGTCAGAGAGTCTCAGAGAGAGATAGAGCGAGTCAGAGAGTGATAGTGAGTGTCTGAGAGTGTCAGAGAGCGACAGCGAGTGATAAAGAGTGTCAGAGAGAGATAGAGAGTGTCACAGAGAGATAGAGAGTGTCAGAGAGTGATCGAGAGAGTCAGAGAGTGTCAGAGAGTGATAATGAGTGTCAGAGAGTGTCAGAGTGTGTCAGAGAGTGATAGTGAGTGTCAGAGAGTGTCAGAGAGTGATAGTGAGTGTCTGAGAGTGTCAGAGAGCGATAGAGAGTGATAGAGAGTGTCAGAGAGAGATAGAGAGTGTCAGAGAGTGATAGAGAGTGTCAGAGAGTGACAGAGAGTGTCAGAGAGAGATAGCGAGTGTCAGAGAGTGATAGTGAGTGTCTGAGAGTGTCAGAGAGTGTCAGAGAGCGACAGAGAGTGATAGAGAGAGTCTGAGAGTGATAGAGGGTGTCAGAGAGTGTCAGAGATATATAGAGAGTGTCAGAGAGTGATAGAGAGAGTCAGAGAGAGGTATAGAGTTTCAGAGAGTGATAGTGAGTGTCTGAGAGTGTCAGAGAGTGTCAGAGAGCGATTGAGAGTGATAGAGTGTGTCAGAGAGTGTCAGAGAGAGATATAGAGTGTCAGAGAGTGATAGTGATTCTCTGGGAGTCTCAGAGAGTGTCCGAGAGCGATAGAGAGTGATAGAGAGTGTCAGAGAGTTTCAGAGAGTGTCAGAGAGAGATAGAGAGTGTCAGAGAGTGATAGAGAGTGTCAGAGAGTCGCAGAGAGTGTCAGAGAGTGATAGAGAGTGATAGTGAGTGTCTGAGAGTGTCAGAGAGTGATAGAGAGTGTCAGAGAGTGTCAGAGAGCGATAGAGAGTGTCAGAGAGTGTCAGAGAGTGATAGTGAGTGTCAGAGAGTGATAGAGACTGTCAGAGAGTGATAGGGAGTGTCTGAGAGTGTCAGAGAGTGTCAGAGAGCGATAGAGAGTGATAGAGAGTGTCAGAGAGTGTCAGAGAGAGATAGAGAGTGCCAGAGAGTGAAAGAGAGTGATGGAGAGTGTCACAGAGTGTCAGAGACTGATAGAGAGTGTCATAGAGTGATAGAGAGTGTCAGAGAGTGTCAGAGAGTGATAGTGAGTGTCTGAGGGTGTCTGAGAGTGTCAGAGTGTGTCAGAGAGTGATAGAGAGTGTCAGAGGGTGTCAGAGGGTGTCAGAGTGTGTCAGAGAGTGTCAGAGAGTGTCAGAGAGTTACAGAGAGTGTCAGAGAGTGTCAGAGAGTGTCAGAGAGAGATAGAGAGTGTCAGAGAGTGATAGAGATTGTCAGCGAGTTATAGTGAGTGTCAGAGAGAGATAGAGAGTGTCAGAGAGTGTCAGAGAGTGATAATGAGTGTCAGAGAGTGTCAGAGAGAGATAGAGATTGTCAGAGAGTGATAGTGAGTGTCTGAGAGTGTCAGAGAGTGTCAGAGAGCGACAGAGAGTGATAGAGAGAGTCAGAGAGTGTCAGAGAGAGATGGAGAGTGTCAGAGAGTGATAGAGATTGTCAGAGAGTGTCAGAGAGTGATAGTGAGTGTCTGAGTGTGTCTGAGAGTGTCAGAGTGTGTCAGAGAGTGATAGTGAGTGATAGAGATTGATAGAGAGTGTCAGAGGGTGTCAGAGAGTGTCAGAGAGTTATAGAGAGTGTCAGAGAGTGTCAGAGAGTGATAGAGAGTGATAGAGAGAGATAGAGAGTGTCAGAGAGTGATAGTGAATGTCTGAGAGTGTCTGAGAGTATCTGAGATTGTCAGAGTGTGTCAGAGTGTGTCAGAGAGTGATAGAGATTGTCAGAGAGTGATAGGGAGTGTCAGAGAGTGACAGTGAGTGTCAGAGAGTATCAGATAGCGATAGTGAGTGTCTGAGAGTGTCTGAGATTGTCAGAGAGTGTCAGAGAGTGTCAGAGAGTGATAGAGTGTCAGAGAGTGATGGAGAGTGTCAGAGAGTTTCAGAGAGTGATAGTGAGTGTCAGAGAGTATCAGATAGTGATAGTGAGTGTCTGAGATTGTCAGAAAGTGTCAGAGAGAGTCAGAGAGAGTCAGAGAGAGTCAGAGAGAGTCAGAGAGAGTCAGAGAGAGTCAGAGAGTGATAGAAAGTGTCAGAGTGTGTTAGTGTGTGTCTGAGAGTGTCAGAGTGTGTCAGAGAGTGATATAGAGTGTCAGAGAGTGATAGAGAGTGTCAGAGAGTGCTAGTGAGTGTCAGAGAGTGCTAGTGAGTGTCAGAGAGTGATAGTGAGAGTCTGAGAATGTCAGAGAGAGTCAGGGAGTGATAGAGAGTGTCAGAGAGTGCTAGTGAGTGTCAGAGAGTGCTAGTGAGTGTCAGAGAGTGATAGTGAGAGTCTGAGAATGTCAGAGAGTTTCAGAGAGTGGTAGAGAGTGTCAGACAATGAAAGAGAGTGTCAGAGAGTGATAGTGAGTGCCTGAGAGTGTCTGAGAGTGTCAGAGTGTGTCAGAGAGTGATAGAGAGTGTCAGAGTGTGATAGAGAGTGTCAGAGAGTGATAGTGAGTCTCAGAGAGTAATAGTGAGTGTCAGAGAGTGATAGTGAGAGTCTGAGAATGTCAGAGAGTGTCAGGGAGTGATAGAGAGTGTCAGAGAGTGGCAGAGAGTGTCAGAGATTAAAAGAGAGTGTCAGGGAGAGATAGTGAGTGTCTGAGAGTGTCAGAGAGTGATAGTGAGTGCCTGAGAGTGTCTGAGAGTGTCAGAGTGTGTCAGAGAGTGATAGAGAGTGTCAGAGAGTGATAGAGAGTGTCAGAGAGAGATAGTGAGTGACAGTGAGTGTCTGAGAGTGTCTGAGAGTGTCAGAGAGTGTCAGAGAGTGATAGTGTGTGTCAGAGAGTGTCAGAGAGTGTTAGTGAGTATCAGAGTGTGTCAGAGAGTGTCAGAGAGTGTCAGAGTGTTGTCAGACAGTGTCAGAGAGTGTCAGAGTGTGATAGAGTGTGATAGAGAGTGTCTGAGAGTGATAGTGAGTGTCTGAGAGTGTCTGAGAGTGTCTGAGATTGTCAGAGAGTAATAGTGAGTGTCAGAGAGTGTCAGAGAGTGTCAGAGAGAGATAGAGAGTGTCAGAGAGTGATAGTGAGTGTCAGAGAGTGATAGTGAGTGTCAGAGAGCGTCAGAGAGCGTCAGAGTGTGTCAGAGGGAGATAGAGAGTGTCAGAGAGTGAAAGTGAGTGTCAGACAGTGTCAGAGAGCGATAGAGAGTGATAAAGAGTGTCAGAGAGTGTCAGAGAGTGATGGAGAGTGTCAGAGATCGTCAGAGTGTGTCAGAGAGTGATAGACAGTGTCAGAGAGCGATAGAGAGTTTCAGAGAGTGATAGTGAGTGTCAGAGAGTATCAGATAGTGATAGTGAGTGTCTGAGAGTGTCTGAGATTGTCAGAGAGTGTCAGAGAGTGTCAGAGAGTGTCAGAGAGAGTCAGAGAGAGTCAGAGAGAGTCAGAGAGAGTCAGAGAGTGTTAGACAGTGTCAGAGAGTGATAGTGCGTGTCTGAGAGTGTCAGAGAGTGATAGTGAGTGTCAGAGAGTATCAGATATTGATAGTGAGTGTCAGAGAGTATCAGAGAGAGATAGTGAGTGTCAGAGAGTGTCAGAGAGTGTCAGAGAGTGACAGTGAGTGTCAGAGAGTGTCAGAGAGTGTCAGAGACTGTCAGAGAGTTATAGAGACTGTCAGAGAGTGATAGTGAGTGTCTGAGAGTGTCAGAGAATGTCAGGGAGAGATGGAGAGTGTCAGAGAGTGACAGAGAGTGATGGAGAGTGTCACAGAGTGTCAGAGAGAGATAGAGAGTGTCAGAGAGTGATAGAGAGTGTCAGAGGGTTTCAGAGACTGTCAGAGAGAGAGACAGAGAGTGCCAGAGAGTGATAGAGAGTGTCAGCGAGTGATAGTGAGTGTCAGAGAGTGTCAGAGAGAGATAGAGAGTGTCAGAGACTGTCAGAGAGTGATAATGAGCGTCAGAGAGTGTCAGAGAGAGATAGAGTGTCAGAGAGTGATAGAGTTTGGCAGAGAGTGTCAGAGAGTGTCAGAGTGCGATAGAGAGTGATAGAGAGAGTCAGAGAGTGTCAGAGAGAGATGGAGAGTGTCAGAGACTGATAGAGATTGTCAGAGAGTGTCAGAGAGTGTCAGAGAGTGTCAGAGAGTGATAGTGAGTGTCTGAGTGTGTCTGAGAGTGTCAGTTTGTGTCAGAGAGTGATAGAGAGTGGTAGAGAGTGATAGAGAGTGTCAGCGAGAGATAGTGAGTGTCAGAGAGTGTCAGAGAATTATAGAGAGTTTCAGAGTGTGTCTGAGAGTGTCAGTTTGTGTCAGAGAGTGATAGACAGTGGTAGAGAGTGATAGAGAGTGTCAGCGAGTGATAGTGAGTGTCAGAGAGTGTCAGAGAGAGAGAGAGAGTGTCAGAGAGTGTCAGAGAGTGTCAGAGAGTGATAGAGAGTTTCAGAGTGAGATAGAGAGTGTCAGCGTGCGATAGAGAATGATAGAGTGTCAGAGAGTGTCAGAGAGAGATAGAGAGTGTCAGAGAGAGATAGAGAGTGATGGAGTGTGTCAGAGAGTGATAGTGAGTGTCAGAGAGTGTCAGAGAGTGATAGAGAGTGTCAGAGAGTGTGAGAGAGTGTCAGAGAGAGATAGTGTGTGTCTGAGATTGTCAGAGAGTGTCAGAGAGAGATAGAGCGTGTCAGAGAGTGATAGTGAGTGTCTGAGAGTGTCAGAGAGTGTCAGAGAGCGATAGCGAGTGATAAAGTGTGTCAGAGAGAGATAGAGAGTGTCAGAGAGTGATAGAGAGTGTCAGAGAGTGTCAGAGAGTGTCAGAGTGTGTCAGAGAGTGATAGAGAGTGTCAGAGTGTGTCAGAGAGTGATAGTGAGTGTCTGAGAGTGTCAGAGAGCGATAGAGAGTGATAGAGAGTGTCAGAGAGAGATAGAGAGTGTCAGAGAGTGATAGAGAGTGTCAGAGAGTGACAGAGAGTGTCAGAGAGAGATAGCGAGTGTCAGAGAGTGATAGTGAGTGTCTGAGAGTGTCAGAGAGTGTCAGAGAGCGACAGAGAGTGATAGAGAGAGACTGAGAGTGATAGAGAGTGTCAGAGAGTGTCAGAGATATATAGAGAGTGTCAGAGAGTGTCAGAGAGTGTCAGAGAGAGGTATAGAGTTTCAGAGAGTGATAGTGAGTGTCTGAGAGTGTCAGAGAGTGTCAGAGAGCGATTGAGAGTGATAGAGTGTGTCAGAGAGTGTCAGAGAGAGATATAGAGTGTCAGAGAGTGAAAGAGATTCTCTGGGAGTCTCAGAGAGTGTCAGAGAGCGATAGAGAGTGATAGAGAGTGTCAGAGAGTGTCAGAGAGTGTCAGAGAGAGATAGAGAGTGTCAGAGAGTGATAGAGAGTGTCAGAGAGTCGCAGAGAGTGTCAGAGAGTGATAGAGATTGTCAGAGAGTGATAGAGAGTGTCAGAGGGTGATAGTGAGTGTCAGAGAGTATCAGAGCGTGATAGTGAGTGTCAGAGAGTGTCAGAGAGTTATAGAGACTGCAACAGAGTGATAGTGTTTCTGAGAGTGTCAGAGAGTGTCAGTGAGTGTCAGAGAGAAATAGAGAGTTACAGAGAGCGATAGAGAGTGTCAGAGAGTGTCAGAGAGTGTCAGAGAATGATAGTGAGTGTCAGAGAGTGATAGAGACTGTCAGAGAGTGATAGTGAGTGTCTGAGAGTGTCAGAGAGTGTCAGAGAGCGATAGCGAGTGATAAAGTGTGTCAGAGAGAGATAGAGAGTGTCAGAGAGTGATAGAGGGTGTCAGAGAGTGTCAGAGAGTGATAATGAGTGTCAGAGAGTGTCAGAGTATGTCAGAGAGTGATAGAGAGTGTCAGAGTGTGTCAGAGAGTGATAGTGAGTGTCTGAGAGTGTCAGAGAGCGATAGAGAGTGATAGAGAGTGTCAGAGAGAGATAGAGAGTGTCAGAGAGTGATAGAGAGTGTCAGAGAGTGACAGAGAGTGTCAGAGAGAGATAGCGAGTGTCAGAGAGTGATAGTGAGTGTCTGAGAGTGTCAGAGAGTGTCAGAGAGCGACAGAGAGTGATAGAGAGAGTCTGAGAGTGTCAGAGAGTGTCAGAGAGTGTCAGAGAGAGGTATAGAGTTTCAGAGAGTGATAGTGAGTGTCTGAGAGTGTCAGAGAGTGTCAGAGAGCGATTGAGAGTGATAGAGTGTGTCAGAGAGTGTCAGAGAGAGATATAGAGTGTCAGAGAGTGAAAGTGATTCTCTGGGAGTCTCAGAGAGTGTCAGAGAGCGATAGAGAGTGATAGAGAGTGTCAGAGAGTGTCAGAGAGTGTCAGAGAGAGATAGAGAGTGTCAGAGAGTGATAGAGAGTGTCAGAGAGTCGCAGAGAGTGTCAGAGAGTGATAGAGAGTGTCAGAGAGTGATAGAGAGTGTCAGAGGGTGATAGTGAGTGTCAGAGAGTATCAGAGAGTGATAGTGAGTGTCAGAGAGTGTCAGAGAGTTATAGAGACTGCCAGAGAGTGATAGTGTTTCTGAGAGTGTCAGAGAGTGTCAGTGAGTGTCAGAGAGAAATAGAGAGTTACAGAGAGCGATAGAGAGTGTCAGAGAGTGTCAGAGAGTGTCAGAGAATGATAGTGAGTGTCAGAGAGTGATAGAGACTGTCAGAGAGTGATAGTGAGTGTCTGAGAGTGTCAGAGAGAGTCAGCGAGTGATAGAGAGTGATAGAGAGTGTCAGAGAGTGTCAGAGAGAGATAGAGAATGTCAGAGAGTGAAAGAGAGTGATAGAGAGTGTCGCAGAGTGTCAGAGACTGATAGAGAGTGTCAGAGAGTGATAGAGAGTGTCAGAGAGTGTCAGAGAGTGATAGTGAGTGTCTGAGGGTGTCTGAGAGTGTCAGAGTGTGTCAGAGAGTGATAGAGAGTGTCAGAGGGTGTCAGAGGGTGTCAGAGAGTGTCAGAGAGTTACAGAGAGTGTCAGAGAGTGATAGTGAGTGTCTGAGAGCGTCAGAGAGTGTCAGAGAGCTATAGAGAGTGATACAGAGTGTCAGAGAGTGTCAGAGAGAGATAGAGAGTGCCAGAGAGTGATAGAGATTGTCAGCGAGTTATAGTGAGTGTCAGAGAGAGATAGAGAGTGTCAGAGAGTGTCAGAGAGTGATAATGAGTGTCAGAGAGTGTCAGAGAGCGACAGAGATTGATAGAGAGAGTCAGAGAGTGTCAGAGAGAGATGGAGAGTGTCAGAGAGTGATAGAGATTGTCAGAGAGTGTCAGAGAGTGTCAGAGAGTGATAGTGAGTGTCTGAGTGTGTCTGAGAGTGTCACAGTGTGTCAGAGAGTGATAGTGAGTGATGGAGAGTGATAGAGAGTGTCAGAGGGTGTCAGAAAGTGTCAGAGAGTTATAGAGAGTGTCAGAGAGTGTCAGAGAGTGATAGAGAGTGATAGAGAGTGATAGAGAGTGTCAGAGAGTTATAGTGAATGTCTGAGAGTGTCTGAGAGTATCTGAGATTGTCAGAGTGTGTCAGAGTGTGTCAGAGAGTGATAGAGATTGTCATTGAGTGATAGGGAGTGTCAGAGAGTGATAGTGAGTGTCAGAGAGTATCAGATAGCGATAGTGAGTGTCTGAGAGTGTCTGAGATTGTCAGAGTGTGTCAGAGAGTGTCAGAGAGTGATAGAGTGTCAGAGAGTGATGGACAGTGTCAGAGAGTTTCAGAGAGTGACAGTGAGTGTCAGAGAGTATCAGATAGTGATAGTGAGTGTCTGAGATTGTCAGAGGGTGTCAGAGAGTGTCTGAGAGTGTCAGAGTGTGTCAGAGAGTGATATAGAGTGTCAGAGAGTGATAGAGAGTGTCAAAGAGTGCTAGTGAGTGTCAGAGAGTGCTAGTGAGTGTCAGAGAGTGATAGTGAGTGTCAGAGAGTGATAGTGAGTGTCAGAGAGTGATAGTGAGTGTCTGAGAGTGTCAGAGAGTGTCAGAGAGTGGTAGAGAGTGTCAGAGAGTGAAAGAGAGTGTCAGAGAGTGATAGTGAGTGCCTGAGAGTGTCTGAGAGTGTCAGAGTGTGTCAGAGAGTGATAGAGAGTGTCAGAGTGTGATAGAGAGTGTCAGAGAGTGATAGTGAGTCTCAGAGAGTAATAGTGAGTGTCAGAGAGTGATAGTGAGTGTCTGAGAATGTCAGAGAGTGTCAGAGAATGATAGAGAGTGGCAGAGAGTGGCAGAGAGTGTCAGAGAGTGAAAGAGAGTGTCAGGGAGAGATAGTGAGTGTCTGAGAGTGTCAGAGAGTGATAGTTAGTGCCTGAGAGTGTCTGAGAGTGTCAGAGTGTGTCAGAGAGTGATAGAGACTGTCAGAGAGTGATAGTGAGTGTCAGAGAGTGATAGTGAGTGTCTGAGAGTGTCAGAGAGTGTTAGTGAGTGTCAGAGTGTGTCAGAGAGTGATAGAGAGTGTCAGAGGGTGACAGTGAGTGTCTGAGAGTGTCAGAGAGTGTCAGAGAGTGTCAGAGAGTGATAGAGAGTGACAGAGAGTGTCAGAGAGTGTCAGAGTGTTGTCAGACAGTGTCAGAGAGTGTCAGAGTGTGCCAGAGAGTGTCAGAGAGTGATAGAGTGTGATAGAGAGTGTCAGAGAGTGATAGTGAGAGTCTGAGAGTGTCTGAGAGTGTCTGAGATTGTCAGAGAGTAATAGTGAGTGTCAGAGAGTGTCAGAGAGTGTCAGAGAGAGATAGAGAGTGTCAGAGAGTGATAGTGAGTGTCAGAGAGTGTCAGAGAGTGATAGAGAGTGTCAGAGAGTGTCAGAGTGTGTCAGAGAGTGTCAGAGAGTGTCAGAGGGCGATAGAGAGTGTCAGAGAGTGATAGTGAGTGTCAGACAGTGTCAGAGAGCGATAGAGAGTGATAAAGAGTGTCAGAGAGTGTCCGAGAGTGATAGAGAGTGTCAGAGAGCGTCAGAGTGTGTCAGAGAGTGATAGACAGTGTCAGAGAGTGATAGAGAGTTTCAGAGAGTGATAGTGAGTGTCAGAGAGTATCAGATAGTGATAGTGAGTGTCTGAGAGCGTCTGAGATTGTCAGAGAGTGTCAGAGAGTGTCAGAGAGTGTCAGAGAGAGTCAGAGAGAGTCAGAGAGAGTCAGAGAGTGATAGACAGTGTCAGAGAGTGATAGTGCATGTCTGAGAGTGTCAGAGAGTGATAGTGAGTGTCAGAGAGTATCAGATAGTGATAGTGAGTGTCTGAGATTGTCAGAGGGTGTCAGAGAGTGTCAGAGAGTGTCAGAGAGAGTCAGAGAGAGTCAGAGAGAGTCAGAGAGAGTCAGAGAGTGATAGACAGTGGCAGAGTGTGTCTGAGAGTGTCAGAGTGTGTCAGAGAGTGATATAGAGTGTCAGAGAGTGATAGAGAGTGTCAGAGAGTGATAATGAGTGTCAGAGAGTGTCAGAGAGTGATAATGAGTGTCAGAGAGTGTCAGAGTGTGTCAGAGAGAGATAGAGAGTGTCAGAGAGTGATAGTGAGTGTCTGAGAGTGATAGTGAGTGTCTGAGAGTGGCAGAGAGTGATAGAGAGTGTCAGAGAGAGATAGAGAGTGTCAGAGAGAGATAGAGAGTGTCAGAGAGCGATAGAGAGTGATAGAGAGTGTCAGAGAGTGTCAGAGAGAGATAGAGAGTGTCAGAGAGTGATACTGATTCTCTGGGAGTGTCAGAGAGTGTCAGAGAGCGATAGAGAGTGATAGAGAGTGTCAGAGAGTTTCAGAAAGAGATAGAGATTTATAGAGAGTGTCAGAGAGTGTCAGAGAGTGATGGAGAGTGTCAGAGGGTGATAGTGAGTGTCAGAGAGTATCAGAGAGTGATAGTGAGTGTCAGAGAGTGTCAGAGAGAGATAGAGAGAGATAGAGAGTGTCAGAGATTGATAGTAAGTGTCTGAGAGCGTCAGAGAGTGTCAGAGAGCGATAGAGTGTGATACAGAGAGTCAGAGAGTTTCAGAGAGAGAGACAGAGAGTGCCAGAGAGTGATAGAGAGTGTCAGCGAGTGATAGTGAGTGTCAGAGAGTGTGAGAGAGTGTCAGATAGTGATGGAGAGTGTCAGAGGGTGATAGTGAGTGTCAGAGAGTATCAGAGTATGATAGTGTGTGTCAGAGAGTGTCAGAGAGTTATAGAGACTGTCAGAGAGTGTCAGAGAGAGAGAGAGAGTGTCAGAGAGTGATAGAGAGTGTCAGAAAGTGTCAGATGGTGTCAGAGAGTGATAGTGAGTGTCAGAGAGTGTCAGAGAGTGTCAGAGAGTGATAGAGACTGTCAGAGAGTGATAGTGAGTGTCTGAGAGTGTCAGAGAGTGTCAGAGAGTGTCAGAGAGCGATAGAGAGTGATCGAGAGTGATAGAGAGTGTCAGAGAATGTCAGAGAGAGATAGAGAGTGTCAGAGAGTGATAGAGAGTGATGGAGAGTGTCACAGAGTGTCAGAGAGAGATAGAGAGTGTCAGAGAGTGATAGAGAGTGTCAGAGGGTGTCAGAGACTGTCAGAGAGTGTCAGAGAGTGTCAGAGAGTGTCAGAGAGTGTCAGAGAGAGATAGAGAGAGATAGAGAGTGTCAGAGATTGATAGTAAGTGTCTGAGAGCGTCAGAGAGTGTCAGAGAGCGATAGAGAGTGATACAGAGTGTCAGAGAGTTTCAGAGAGAGAGACAGAGAGTGCCAGAGAGTGATAGAGAGTGTCAGCGAGTGATAGTGAGTGTCAGAGAGTGTCAGAGAGAGATAGAGAGTGTCAGAGACTGTCAGAGAGTGATAATGAGTGTCAGAGCGTGTCAGAGAGTGTCAGAGAGAGATAGAGTGTCAGAGAGTGATAGAGTTTGGCAGAGAGTGTCAGAGAGTGTCAGAGAGCGATAGAGAGTGATAGAGAGAGTCAGAGAGTGTCAGAGAGAGATGGAGAGTGTCAGAGACTGATAGAGATTGTCAGAGAGTGTCAGAGAGTGTCAGAGAGTGTCAGAGAGTGATAGTGAGTGTCTGAGTGTGTCTGAGAGTGTCAGTTTGTGTCAGAGATTGATAGAGAGTGGTAGAGAGTGATAGAGAGTGTCAGCGAGAGATAGTGAGTGTCAGAGAGTGTCAGAGAATTATAGAGAGTTTCAGAGTGTGTCTGAGAGTGTCAGTTTGTGTCAGAGAGTGATAGACAGTGGTAGAGAGTGATAGAGAGTGTCAGCGAGTGATAGTCAGTGTCAGAGAGTGTCAGAGAGAGATAGAGAGTGTCAGAGAGTGATAATGAGTGTCAGAGAGTGTCAGAGAGTGTCAGAGAGAGATAGAGAGTGTCAGAGAGTGTCAGAGAGTGTCAGAGAGTGATAATGAGTGTCAGAGAGTGTCAGAGAGAGAGAGAGAGAGTCAGAGAGTGATAGTGAGTGTCTGAGAGTGTCAGAGAGTGTCAGAGAGCGATAGAGAGTGATAGAGAGAGTCAGAGAATGTCAGAGAGAGATGGAGAGTGTCAGAGAGTGATAGAGATTGTCACAGAGTGTCAGAGAGTGTCAGAGAGTGATAGTGAGTGTCTGAGTGCGTCTGAGAGTGTCAGTTTGAGTCTGAGAGTGATAGACAGTGTCAGAGAGTGATAGTGCGTGTCTGAGAGTGTCAGAGAGTGATAGTGAGTGTCAGAGAGTATCAGATAGTGATAGTGAGTGTCTGAGATTGTCAGAGGGTGTCAGAGAGTGTCAGAGAGTGTCAGAGAGAGGCAGAGAGAGGCAGAGAGAGTCAGAGAGAGTCAGAGAGAGTCAGAGAGTGATAGACAGTGTCAGAGTGTGTTAGTGTGTGTCTGAGAGTGTCAGAGTGTGTCAGAGAGTGATATAGAGTGTCAGAGAGTGATAGTGAGTGTCAGAGAGAGACAGTGAGTGCCTGAGTGCGTCTGAGAGTGTCAGAGTGTGTCAAAGAGTTTCAGAGAATTATAGAGAGTGTCAGTGTGTGCCAGGGAGTGTTAGAGAGTGATAGAGATTGCCAGAGAGTGTCAGAGAGTGTCAGTGAGTGTCAGAGAGTGATACTGAGTGTCTGAGTGTGTCTGAGAGTGTCAGTTTGTGTCAGAGAGTGATAGAGAGTGGTAGAGAGTGGTAGAGAGTGATAGAGAGTGTCAGCGAGTGATAGTGAGTGTCAGAGAGTGTCAGAGAGTGTCAGAGAGCGATAGAGAGTGTCAGAGAGTGATAATGAGTGTCAGAGAGTGTCAGAGAGTGTCAGAGAGAGATAGAGAGTGTCAGAGAGTATCAGAGAGTGTCAGAGAGTGTCAGAGAGTGATAATGAGTGTCAGAGAGTGTCAGAGAGTGATAATGAGTGTCAGAGACTGTCAGAGTGTGTCAGAGAGAGATAGAGAGTGTCAGAGAGTGATATTGAGTGTCTGAGAGTGATAGTGAGTGTCTGAGAGTGGCAGAGAGTGATAGAGAGTGTCAGAGAGTGTGAGAGAGTGTCAGAGAGAGTCAGAGAGTGATAGACAGTGTCAGAGTGTGTTAGTGTGTGTCTGAGAGTGTCAGAGTGTGTCAGAGAGTGATATAGAGTGTCAGAGAGTGATAGTGAGTGTCAGAGAGAGACAGTGAGTGCCTGAGTGTGTCTGAGAGTGTCAGAGTGTGTCAAAGAGTTTCAGAGAATTATAGAGAGTGTCAGTGTGTGCCAGGGAGTGTCAGAGAGTGATAGAGATTGTCAGAGAGTGTCAGAGAGTGTCAGTGAGTGTCAGAGAGTGAAACTGAGTGTCTGAGTGTGTCTGAGAGTGTCAGTTTGTGTCAGAGAGTGATAGAGAGTGGTAGAGAGTGGTAGAGAGTGATAGAGAGTGTCAGCGAGTGATAGTGAGTGTCAGAGAGTGTCAGAGAGTGTCAGAGAGCGATAGAGAGTGTCAGAGAGTGATAATGAGTGTCAGAGAGTGTCAGAGAGAGTCAGAGAGAGATAGAGAGTGTCAGAGAGTGTCAGAGAGTGTCAGAGAGTGATAATGAGTGTCAGAGAGTGTCAGAGAGTGAAAATGAGTGTCAGAGAGTTTCAGAGTGTGTCAGAGAGAGATAGAGAGTGTCAGAGAGTGATAGTGAGTGTCTGAGAGTGATAGTGAGTGTCTGAGAGTGGCAGAGAGTGATAGAGAGTGTCAGAGAGTGTGAGAGAGTGTCAGAGAGAGATGGAGAGTGTCAGAGAGAGATAGAGAGTGTCAGAGAGCGATAGAGAGTGATAGAGAGTGTCAGAGAGTGTCAGAGAGAGATAGAGAGTGTCAGAGAGAGTCAGAGAGTGATAGACAGTGTCAGAGTGTGTTAGTGTGTGTCTGAGAGTGTCAGAGTGTGTCAGAGAGTGATATAGAGTGTCAGAGAGTGATAGTGAGTGTCAGAGAGAGACAGTGAGTGCCTGAGTGTGTCTGAGAGTGTCAGAGTGTGTCAAAGAGTTTCAGAGAATTATAGAGAGTGTCAGTGTGTGCCAGGGAGTGTCAGAGAGTGATAGAGATTGTCAGAGAGTGTCAGAGAGTGTCAGTGAGTGTCAGAGAGTGAAACTGAGTGTCTGAGTGTGTCTGAGAGTGTCAGTTTGTGTCAGAGAGTGATAGAGAGTGGTAGAGAGTGGTAGAGAGTGATAGAGAGTGTCAGCGAGTGATAGTGAGTGTCAGAGAGTGTCAGAGAGTGTCAGAGAGCGATAGAGAGTGTCAGAGAGTGATAATGAGTGTCAGAGAGTGTCAGAGAGAGTCAGAGAGAGATAGAGAGTGTCAGAGAGTGTCAGAGAGTGTCAGAGAGTGATAATGAGTGTCAGAGAGTGTCAGAGAGTGAAAATGAGTGTCAGAGAGTGTCAGAGTGTGTCAGAGAGAGATAGAGAGTGTCAGAGAGTGATAGTGAGTGTCTGAGAGTGATAGTGAGTGTCTGAGAGTGGCAGAGAGTGATAGAGAGTGTCAGAGAGTGTGAGAGAGTGTCAGAGAGAGATGGAGAGTGTCAGAGAGAGATAGAGAGTGTCAGAGAGCGATAGAGAGTGATAGAGAGTGTCAGAGAGTGTCAGAGAGAGATAGAGAGTGTCAGAGAGGGATACTGATTCTCTGGGAGTGTCAGAGAGTGTCAGAGAGCGATAAAGAGTGATAGAGAGTGTCAGAGAGTTTCAGAAAGAGATAGAGAGTTATAGAGAGTGTCAGAGAGTGTCAGAGAGTGACGGAGAGTGTCAGAGGGTGATAGTGAGTGTCAGAGAGTATCAGAGAGTGATAGTGAGTGTCAGAGAGTGTCAGAGAGTTATAGAGACTGTCAGAGAGTGATAGTGAGTTTCTGCGAGTGTCAGAGAGTGTCAGAGAGAGAGAGAGAGTGTCAGAGAGTGATAGAGAGTGTCAGAGAGTGTCAGAGAGTGTCAGAGAGTGATAGTGAGTGTCAGAGAGTGTCAGAGAGTGTCAGAGAGTGATAGAGACTGTCAGAGAGTGATAGTGAGTGTCAGAGAGTGTCAGAGAGCGATAGAGAGTGATAGAGAGTGTCAGAGAATGTCAAAGAGAGATAGAGAGTGTCAGAGAGTGATAGAGAGTGATGGAGAGTGTCACAGAGTGTCAGAGAGAGATAGAGAGTGCCAGAGAGTGATAGAGAGTGTCAGCGAGTGATAGTGAGTGTCAGAGAGTGTCAGAGAGTGATAGTGAGTGTCAGAGAGTGTCAGAGAGTTATAGAGACTGTCAGAGAGTGATAGTGAGTTTCTGCGAGTATCAGAGAGTGTCAGAGAGAGAGAGAGAGTGTCAGAGAGTGATAGAGAGTGTCAGAGAGTGTCAGAGAGTGTCAGAGAGTGATAGTGAGTGTCAGAGAGTGTCAGAGAGTGATAGAGACTGTCAGAGAGTGATAGTGAGTCTCAGAGAGTGTCAGAGAGCGATAGAGAGTGATAGAGAGTGATAGAGAGTGTCAGAGAATGTCAAAGAGAGATAGAGAGTGTCAGAGAGTGATAGAGAGTGATGGAGAGTGTCACAGAGTGTCAGAGAGAGATAGAGAGTGTCAGAGAGTGATAGAGAGTGTCAGAGGGTGTCAGAGACGGTCAGAGAGTGTCAGAGAGTGTCAGAGAGTGTCAGAGAGAGATAGAGAGTGTCAGAGATTGATAGTAAGTGTCTGAGAGCGTCAGAGAGTGTCAGAGTGCCATAGAGAGTGATACAGAGTGTCAGAGAGTTTCAGAGAGAGAGACAGAGAGTGCCAGAGAGTGATAGAGAGTGTCAGCGAGTGATAGTGAGTGTCAGAGAGTGTCAGAGAGAGATAGAGAGTGTCAGAGACTGTCAGAGAGTGATAATGATTGTCAGAGAGTGTCAGAGAGTGTCAGAGAGAGATAGAGTGTCAGAGAGTGATAGAGTTTGGCAGAGAGTGTCAGAGAGTGTCAGAGAGCGATAGAGATTGATAGAGATAGTCAGAGAGTGTCAGAGAGAGATGGAGAGTGTCAGAGACTGATAGAGATTGTCAGAGAGTGTCAGAGAGTGTCAGAGAGTGTCAGAGAGTGATAGTGAGTGTCTGAGTGTGTCTGAGAGTGTCAGTTTGTGTCAGAGAGTGATAGAGAGTGGTAGAGAGTGATACAGAGTGTCAGCGAGAGATAGTGAGTTTCAGAGAGTGTCAGAGAATTATAGAGAGTTTCAGAGTGTGTCTGAGAGTGTCAGTTTGTGTCAGAGAGTGATAGACAGTGGTAGAGAGTGATAGAGAGTGTCAGCGAGTGATAGTGAGTGTCAGAGAGTGTCAGAGAGAGATAGAGAGTGTCAGAGAGTGTCAGAGAGTGATAATGAGTGTCAGAGAGTGTCAGAGAGAGATAGAGAGTGTCAGAGAGTGTCAGAGAGTGTCAGAGAGTGTCAGAGAGTGTCAGAGAGTGATAATGAGTGTCAGAGAGTGTCAGAGAGAGAGAGAGAGTGTCAGAGAGTGATAGTGAGTGTCTGAGAGTGTCAGAGAGTGTCAGAGAGCGATAGAGAGTGATAGAGAGTGATAGAGAGAGTCAGAGAGTGTCAGAGAGAGATGGTGAGTGTCAGAGAGTGATAGAGATTGTCACAGAGTGTCAGAGAGTGTCAGAGAGTGATAGTGAGTGTCTGAGTGTGTCTGAGAGTGTCAGTTTGTGTCAGAGAGTGATAGAGAATGTTAGAGAGTGATAGAGAGTGTCAGAGGGTGTCAGAGAGTGTCAGAGAATTATAGAGAGTGATAGAGAGTGATAGAGAGTGTCAGAGAGTGATAGGGAGTGTCAGAGAGTGATAGGGAGTCTCAGAGAGTGATATTGAGTGTCAGAGAGTGTCAGAGAGAGATAGAGAGTGTCAGAGAGTGTCAGAGAGTGATGATGAGTGTCAGAGAGTGTCAGAGAGAGAGAGAGAGTGTCAGAGAGTGATAGTGAGTGTCTGAGAGTGTCAGAGAGTGTCAGAGAGCGATAGAGAGTGATAGAGAGAGTCAGAGAGTGTCAGAGAGAGATGGAGAGTGTCAGAGAGTGATAGAGATTGTCACAGAGTGTCAGAGAGTGTCAGAGAGTGATAGTGAGTGTCTGAGTGTGTCTGAGAGTGTCAGTTTGTGTCATAGAGTGATGGAGAGTGTTAGAGAGTGATAGAGAGTGTCAGAGGGTGTCAGAGAGTGTCAGAGAATTATAGAGAGTGATAGAGAGTGATAGAGAGTGTCAGAGAGTGATAGGGAGTGTCAGAGAGTGATAGGGAGTGTCAGAGAGTGATAGGGAGTGTCAGAGAGTGATATTGAGTGTCAGAGAGTATCAGATAGCGATAGTGAGTGTCTGAGAGTGTCTGAGATTGTCAGAGAGTGTCAGAGATTGTCAGAGAGTGATAGAGAGTGTCAGAGAGTTATAGAGAGTGTCAGAGAGTGTCAGAGAGAGATAGAGAGTTTCAGAGAGTGATAGTGAGTGTCTGAGAGTGTCTGAGATTGTCAGAGAGTGTCAGAGAGAGTCAGAGAGTGTCAGAGAGTGTCAGAGAGTGTCAGAGAGTGATAGAGAGTGTCAGAGAGTTATAGAGAGTGTCAGAGAGTGTCAGAGAGAGATAGAGAGTTTCAGAGATTGATAGTGAGTGTCTGAGAGTGTCTGAGATTGTCAGAGAGTGTCAGAGAGAGTCAGAGAGTGTCAGAGAGTGTCAGAGAGTGTCAGAGAGTGATAGTGAGTGATAGTGAGTGTCTGAGAGTGATAGTGAGTGTCTGAGAGTGTCTGAGAGTGATAGTGAGTGTCTGAGAGTGTCAGAGAGTGATAGTGAGTGTCTGAGGGTGTCAGAGTGTGTCAGAGAATGTTAGAGAATGATACAGATTGTCAGAGAGTGTCAGAGAGTGATAGTGAGTGTCTGAGAGTGTCAGAGAGTTAAAGAGCATGTCAGAGAGTGATAATGAGTGTCAGAGAGTGTCAGAGAGAGATAGAGAGTGTCAGAGAGTGTCAGAGAGATATAGAGTGTGTCAGAGAGTGATCAAGAGAGTCAGAGAGTGATAGAGAGTGTCAGAGAGTGATAGTGAGTGTCAGAGAGTGATAGTGAGTGTCAGAGAGTGTCAGAGAGTGATAGAGAGTGTCAGAGTGTGATAGTGAATGTCAGAGAGTGGCAGAGAGTGATAGAGAGTGTGAGAGAGTGTCAGAGAGAGATAGAGAGTGTCAGAGAGATATAGAGAGTGTCAGAGGGTGTTAGTGAGTGTCAGAGAGCGATAGAGAGTGATAGAGAGTGTCAGAGAGTGTTAGAGAGAGTCAGAGAGAGATAGAGATTGTCAGAGAGTGACAGTGAGTGTCTGAGAGTGTCAGAGAGATATCGAGAGTGTCAGAGAGAGAGAGTGTCAGACAGTGATAGTGAGTGTCTTAGAGTGTCAGAGAGCGACAGAGAGTGATAGAGAGTGTCAGAGAGTGTCAGAGAGTGTCAGAGAGATATAGAGTGTGTCAGAGACTGATCGAGAGAGTCAGAGAGTGATAGAGAGTGTCAGAGAGAGATAGTGAGTGTCAGAGAGTGATAGTGAGTGTCAGAGTGTGTCAGAGAGTGTCAGAGAGTGATAGAGAGTGTCAGAGAGTGTCAGAGAGTGTCAGAGAGATATAGAGTGTGTCAGAGAGTGATCGAGAGAGTCAGAGAGTGATAGAGTGTCAGAGAGTGATAATGAGTGTCAGAGAGTGATAGTGAGTGTCAGAGAGTGTCAGAGAGTGTCAGAGAGTGATAGAGAGTGTCAGAGTGTGATAGTGAATGTCAGAGAGTGGCAGAGAGTGATAGAGAGTGTGAGAGAGTGTCAGAGAGAGATAGAGAGTGTCAGAGAGATATAGAGAGTGTCAGAGGGTGATAGTGAGTGTCAGAGAGCGATAGAGAGTGATAGAGAGTGTCAGAGAGTGTTAGAGAGAGTCAGAGAGAGATAGAGATTGTCAGAGAGTGACAGTGAGTGTCTGAGAGTGTCAGAGAGATATAGAGTGTGTCAGAGAGAGATAGAGAGTGTCAGACAGTGATAGCGAGTGTCTGAGAGTGTCAGAGAGCGACAGAGAGTGATAGAGAGTGTCAGAGAGTGTCAGAGAGTGTCAGAGAGATATAGAGTGTGTCAGAGAGTGATCGAGAGAGTCAGAGAGTGATAGTGTCAGAGAGAGATAGTGAGTGTCAGAGAGTGATAGTGAGTGTCAGAGAGTGTCAGAGAGTGATAGAGAGTGTCAGAGAGTGTCAGAGTGTGATAGTGAGTGTCAGAGAGTGATAGAGAGTGTCAGAGAGTGCGAGAGAGTGTCAGAGAGATATAGAGAGTGTCAGAGAGATATAGAGAGTGTCAGAGGGTGATAGTGAGTGTCAGAGAGCGATAGAGAGTGTCAGAGAGTGTTAGAGGGAGTCAGAGAGAGATAGAGAGTGTCAGAGAGAGATAGAGAGTGTCAGAGAGTGTCAGGGAGTGATAGTAAGTGTCAGAGAGTGTCAGAGAGTGTCCGAGAGTGATAGAGAATTTCAGAGAGTGTTAGTGAGTGTCTGAGACTGTCAGAGAGTGTCAGTGAGCGATGGAGAGTGAGAGAGAGAGTCAGAGAGTATCAGAGAGTGATAGAGAGTGTCAGAGAGTGATAGAGAGTGATAGAGACTGTCACAGAGTGTCAGAGAGAGTTAGAGAGTGTCAGAGAGTGTCAGAGAGTGATAGTGTGTGACTGAGAGTGTCTGAGAGTGTCAGAGTGTGTCAGAGAGTGATAGAGAGAGATAGAGAGTGTCAGAGGGTGTCAGAGAGTTATAGAGCGTGTCAGAGAGTGTCAGAGAGTGTCAGAGAGTGTCAGAGAGTGATAGAGAGTGTCAGAGTGAGATAGAGAGTGTCAGCGAGCGATAGAGAATGATAGAGAGTGTCAGAGAGTGTCAGAGAGAGATAGAGAGTGTCAGAGAGAGTTAGAGAGTGATGGAGAGTGTCAGAGAGTGATAGTGAGTGTCAGAGAGTGTCAGAGAGTGATAGATAGTGTCAGAGAGTGTGAGAGAGTGTCAGAGAGAGATAGTGTGTGTCTGAGATTGTCAGAGAGTGTCAGAGATTGATAGTGAGTGTCTGAGAGTGTCAGAGAGCGATAGCGAGTGATAAAGAGTGTCAGAGAGAGATAGAGAGTGTCAGAGAGTGATAGAGAGTGTCAGAGAGTGTCAGAGAGTGATAATGAGTGTCAGAGAGTGTCAGAGTGTGTCAGAGAGTGATAGTGAGTGTCAGAGAGAGTCAGAGAGTGATAGAGAGTGTCAGAGAGTGTCAGAGAGAGATAGAGAGTGTCAGAGAGTGATAGAGAGTGTCAGAGAGTCGCATAGAGTGTCAGAGAGTGATAGAGAGTGTCAGAGAGTGATAGAGAGTGTCAGAGGGTGATAGTGAGTGTCAGAGAGTATCAGAGAGTGATAGTGAGTGTCAGAGAGTGGCAGAGAGTGATAGAGAGTGTGAGAGAGTGTCAGAGAGAGATAGAGAGTGTCAGAGAGATATAGAGAGTGTCAGAGGGTGATAGTGAGTGTCAGAGAGCGATAGAGAGTGATAGAGAGTGTCAGAGAGTGTTAGAGAGAGTCAGAGAGAGATAGAGATTGTCAGAGAGTGACAGTGAGTGTCTGAGAGTGTCAGAGAGATATAGAGTGTGTCAGAGAGAGATAGAGAGTGTCAGACAGTGATGGCGAGTGTCTGAGAGTGTCAGAGAGCGAAAGAGAGTGATAGAGAGTGTCAGAGAGTGTCAGAGAGTGCAGGAGAGATATAGAGTGTGTCAGAGAGTGATCGAGAGAGTCAGAGAGTGATAGTGTCAGAGAGTGATAGAGAGAGATAGAGAGAGATAGAGAGTGTCAGAGGGTGTCAGAGAGTTATAGAGCGTGTCAGAGAGTGTCAGAGAGTGTCAGAGAGTGATAGAGAGTGTCAGAGTGAGATAGAGAGTTTCAGCGAGCGATAGAGAATGATAGAGAGTGTCAGAGAGTGTCAGAGAGAGATAGAGAGTGTCAGAGAGAGATAGAGAGTGATGGAGAGTGTCAGAGAGTGATAGTGAGTGTCAGAGAGTGATAGATAGTGTGAGAGAGTGTGAGAGAATGTCAGAGAGAGATAGTGTGTGTCTGAGATTGTCAGAGAGTGTCAGAGAGTGATAGTGAGTGTCTGAGAGTGTCAGAGAGTGTCAGAGAGCGATAGCGAGTGATAAAGAGTGTCAGAGAGAGATAGAGATTGTCAGAGAGTGACAGTGAGTGTCTGAGAGTGTCAGAGAGATATAGAGTGTGTCAGAGAGAGATAGAGAGTGTCAGAGAGTGTCAGAGAGTGATAGAGAGTGTCAAAGAGTGTCAGAGTGTGATAGTGAGTGTCAGAGAGTGATAGAGAGTGTCAGAGAGTGCGAGAGAGTGTCAGAGAGAGATAGAGAGTGTCAGAGAGATATAGAGAGTGTCAGAGGGTGATAGTGAGTGTCAGAGAGCGATAGAGAGTGTCAGAGAGTGTTAGAGGGAGTCAGAGAGAGATAGAGAGTGTCAGAGAGAGATAGAGAGTGTCAGAGAGTGTCAGGGAGTGATAGTAAGTGTCAGAGAGTGATAGTGAGTGTCAGAGAGTGTCAGAGAGTGATAGAGAGTGTCAGAGAGTGTCAGAGAGTGGTAGAGAGTGTCAAAGAGTGTCAGAGTGTGATAGTGAGTGTCAGAGAGTGATAGAGAGTGTCAGAGAGTGCGAGAGAGTGTCAGAGAGAGATAGAGAGTGTCAGAGAGATATAGAGAGTGTCAGAGGGTGATAGTGAGTGTCAGAGAGCGATAGAGAGTGTCAGAGAGTGTTAGAGGGAGTCAGAGAGAGATAGAGAGTGTCAGAGAGAGATAGAGAGTGTCAGAGAGTGTCAGGGAGTGATAGTAAGTGTCAGAGAGTGTCAGAGAGTGTCCGAGAGTGATAGAGAATTTCAGAGAGTGTTAGTGAGTGTCTGAGACTGTCAGAGAGTGTCAGAGAGCGATGGAGAGTGAGAGAGAGAGTCAGAGAGTATCAGAGAGTGATAGAGAGTGTCAGAGAGTGATAGAGAGTGATAGAGACTGTCACAGAGTGTCAGAGAGAGTTAGAGAGTGTCAGAGAGTGTCAGAGAGTGATAGTGTGTGACTGAGAGTGTCTGAGAGTGTCAGAGTGTGTCAGAGAGTGATAGAGAGAGATAGAGAGTGTCAGAGGGTGTCAGAGAGTTATAGAGGGTGTCAGAGAGTTATAGAGCGTGTCAGAGAGTGTCAGAGAGTGTCAGAGAGTGTCAGAGAGTGATAGAGAGTGTCAGAGTGAGATAGAGAGTGTCAGCGAGCGATAGAGAATGATAGAGAGTGTCAGAGAGTGTCAGAGAGAGATAGAGAGTGTCAGAGAGAGTTAGAGAGTGATGGAGAGTGTCAGAGAGTGATAGTGAGTGTCAGAGAGTGTCAGAGAGTGATAGATAGTGTCAGAGAGTGTGAGAGAGTGTCAGAGAGAGATAGTGTGTGTCTGAGATTGTCAGAGAGTGTCAGAGAGAGATAGAGAGTGTCAGAGAGAGTTAGAGAGTGATGGAGAGTGTCAGAGAGTGATAGTGAGTGTCAGAGAGTGTCAGAGAGTGATAGATAGTGTCAGAGAGTGTGAGAGAGTGTCAGAGAGTGATAATGAGTGTCAGAGAGTGTCAGAGTGTGTCAGAGAGTGATAGTGAGTGTCAGAGAGAGTCAGAGAGTGATAGAGAGTGATAGAGAGTGTCAGAGAGTCGCATAGAGTGTCAGAGAGTGATAGAGAGTGTCAGAGAGTGATAGAGAGTGTCAGAGGGTGATATTGAGTGTCAGAGAGTATCAGAGAGTGATAGTGAGTGTCAGAGAGTGGCAGAGAGTGATAGAGAGTGTGAGAGAGTGTCAGAGAGAGATAGAGAGTGTCAGAGAGATATAGAGAGTGTCAGAGGGTGATAGTGAGTGTCAGAGAGCGATAGAGAGTGATAGAGAGTGTCAGAGAGTGTTAGAGAGAGTCAGAGAGAGATAGAGATTGTCAGAGAGTGACAGTGAGTGTCTGAGAGTGTCAGAGAGATATAGAGTGTGTCAGAGAGAGATAGAGAGTGTCAGACAGTGATGGCGAGTGTCTGAGAGTGTCAGAGAGCGAAAGAGAGTGATAGAGAGTGTCAGAGAGTGTCAGAGAGTGCAGGAGAGATATAGAGTGTGTCAGAGAGTGATCGAGAGAGTCAGAGAGTGATAGTGTCAGAGAGTGATAGAGAGAGATAGAGAGAGATAGAGAGTGTCAGAGGGTGTCAGAGAGTTATAGAGCGTGTCAGAGAGTGTCAGAGAGTGTCAGAGAGTGATAGAGAGTGTCAGAGTGAGATAGAGAGTTTCAGCGAGCGATAGAGAATGATAGAGAGTGTCAGAGAGTGTCAGAGAGAGATAGAGAGTGTCAGAGAGAGATAGAGAGTGATGGAGAGTGTCAGAGAGTGATAGTGAGTGTCAGAGAGTGATAGATAGTGTGAGAGAGTGTGAGAGAGTGTCAGAGAGAGATAGTGTGTGTCTGAGATTGTCAGAGAGTGTCAGAGAGTGATAGTGAGTGTCTGAGAGTGTCAGAGAGTGTCAGAGAGCGATAGCGAGTGATAAAGAGTGTCAGAGAGAGATAGAGAGTGTCAGAGAGTGATAGAGAGTGTCAGAGAGTGTCAGAGAGTGATAATGAGTGTCAGAGAGTGTCAGAGTGTGTCAGAGAGTGATAGTGAGTGTCAGAGAGTGTCAGAGAGTGATAGTGAGTGTCTGAGAGTGTCAGAGAGCGATATAGAGTGATAGAGAGTGTCAGAGAGAGAGATAGAGAGTGTCTGAGAGTGTCAGAGAGTGTCAGAGAGCGACAGAGAGTGATAGAGAGAGTCTGAGAGTGATAGAGAGTGTCAGAGAGTGTCAGAGATATATAGAGAGTGTCAGAGAGTGATAGAGAGAGTCAGAGCGTGATAGAGAGTGTCAGAGAGTGATAGTGAGTGTCTGAGAGTGTCAGAGAGCGACAGAGAGTGATAGAGAGTGTCAGAGAGTGTCAGAGAGAGATATAGAGTTTCAGAGAGTGATAGTGAGTGTCTGAGAGTGTCAGAGAGTGTCAGAGAGCGATTGAGAATGTTAGAGTGTGTCAGAGAGTGTCAGAGAGAGATATAGAGTGTCAGAGAGTGATAGTGATTCTCTGGGAGTCTCAGAGAGTGTCAGAGAGTGTCAGAGAGCGATAGAGAGTGATAGAGAGTGTCAGAGAGTCGCAGAGAGTGTCAGAGGGTGATAGTGAGTGTCAGAGAGTATCAGAGAGTGATAGTGAGTGTCAGAGAGTGGCAGAGAGTGATAGAGAGTGTGAGAGAGTGTCAGAGAGAGATAGAGAGTGTCAGAGAGATATAGAGAGTGTCAGAGGGTGATAGTGAGTGTCAGAGAGCGATAGAGAGTGATAGAGAGTGTCAGAGAGTGTTAGAGAGAGTCAGAGAGAGATAGAGATTGTCAGAGAGTGACAGTGAGTGTCTGAGAGTGTCAGAGAGATATAGAGTGTGTCAGAGAGAGATAGAGAGTGTCAGACAGTGATGGCGACTGTGTGAGAGTGTCAGAGAGCGACAGAGAGTGATAGAGAGTGTCAGAGAGTGTCAGAGAGTGTCAGAGAGATATAGAGTGTGTCAGAGAGTGATCGAGAGAGTCAGAGAGTGATAGTGTCAGAGAGAGATAGTGAGTGTCAGAGAGTGATAGTGAGTGTCAGAGAGTGAATGAGAGTGTCAGAGTGTGATAGTGAGTGTCAGAGAGTGGCAGAGAGTGATAGAGAGTGTCAGAGAGTGTGAGAGAGTGTCAGAGAGAGATAGAGAGTGTCAGAGAGATATAGAGAGTGTCAGAGGGTGATAGTGAGTGTCAGAGAGCGATAGAGAGTGATAGAGAGTGTCAGAGAGTGTTAGAGGGAGTCAGAGAGAGATAGAGAGTGTCAGAGAGAGATAGAGAGTGTCAGAGAGTGTCAGAGAGAGATAGAGAGTGTCAGAGAGTGTCAGAGAGTGTCAGGGAGTGATTGTAAGTGTCAGAGAGTGTCAGAGAGTGTCCGAGAGTGACAGAGAATTTCAGAGAGTGTTAGTGAGTGTCTGAGACTGTCAGAGAGTGTCAGAGAGCGATGGAGAGTGAGAGAGAGAGTCAGAGAGTATCAGAGAGTGATAGAGAGTGTCAGAGAGTGATAGAGAGTGATAGAGACTGTCACAGAGTGTCAGAGAGAGTTAGAGAGTGTCAGAGAGTGTCAGAGAGTGATAGTGTGTGACTGAGAGTGTCTGAGAGTGTCAGAGTGTGTCAGAGAGTGATAGAGAGAGATAGAGAGAGATAGAGAGTGTCAGAGGGTGTCAGAGAGTTATAGAGCGTGTCAGAGAGTGTCAGAGAGTGTCAGAGAGTGATAGAGAGTGTCAGAGTGAGATAGAGAGTTTCAGCGAGCGATAGAGAATGATAGAGAGTGTCAGAGAGTGTCAGAGAGAGATAGAGTGTCAGAGAGAGATAGAGAGTGATGGAGAGTGTCAGAGAGTGATAGTGAGTGTCAGAGAGTGTCAGAGAGTGATAGATAGTGTCAGAGAGTGTGAGAGAGTGTCAGAGAGAGATAGTGTGTGTCTGAGATTGTCAGAGAGTGTCAGAGAGTGATAGTGAGTGTCTGAGAGTGTCAGAGAGTGTCAGAGAGCGATAGCGAGTGATAAAGAGTGTCAGAGATTGATAGAGAGTGTCAGAGAGTGATAGAGAGTGTCAGAGAGTGTCAGAGAGTGATAATGAGTGTCAGAGAGTGTCAGAGTGTGTCAGAGAGTGATAGTGAGTGTCTGAGAGTGTCAGAGAGTGTCAGAGAGCGATAGCGAGTGATAAAGAGTGTCAGAGAGAGATAGAGATTGTCAGAGAGTGACAGTGAGTGTCTGAGAGTGTCAGAGAGATATAGAGTGTGTCAGAGAGAGATAGAGAGTGTCAGACAGTGATAGCGAGTGTCTGAGAGTGTCAGAGAGCGACAGAGAGTGATAGAGAGTGTCAGAGAGTGTCAGAGAGATATAGAGTGTGTCAGAGAGTGATCGAGAGAGTCAGAGAGTGATAGTGTCAGAGAGAGATAGTGAGTGTCAGAGAGTGATAGTGAGTGTCAGAGAGTGTCAGAGAGTGATAGAGAGTGTCAAAGAGTGTCAGAGTGTGATAGTGAGTGTCAGAGAGTGATAGAGAGTGTCAGAGAGTGCGAGAGAGTGTCAGAGAGAGATAGAGAGTGTCAGAGAGATATAGAGAGTGTCAGAGGGTGATAGTGAGTGTCAGAGAGCGATAGAGAGTGTCAGAGAGTGTTAGAGGGAGTCAGAGAGAGATAGAGAGTGTCAGAGAGATATAGAGAGTGTCAGAGAGTGATAGTGAGTGTCAGAGATTGTCAGAGAGTGTCCGAGAGTGATAGAGAATTTCAGAGAGTGTTAGTGAGTGTCTGAGACTGTCAGAGAGTGTCAGAGAGCGATGGAGAGTGAGAGAGAGAGTCAGAGAGTATCAGAGAGTGATAGAGAGTGTCAGAGAGTGATAGAGAGTGATAGAGACTGTCACAGAGTGTCAGAGAGAGTTAGAGAGTGTCAGAGAGTGTCAGAGTGTGATAGTGTGTGACTGAGAGTGTCTGAGAGTGTCAGAGTGTGTCAGAGAGTGATAGAGAGAGATAGAGAGTGTCAGAGGGTGTCAGAGAGTTATAGAGGGTGTCAGAGAGTTATAGAGCGTGTCAGAGAGTGTCAGAGAGTGTCAGAGAGTGTCAGAGAGTGATAGAGAGTGTCAGAGTGAGATAGAGAGTGTCAGCGAGCGATAGAGAATGATAGAGAGTGTCAGAGAGTGTCAGAGAGAGATAGAGAGTGTCAGAGAGAGTTAGAGAGTGATGGAGAGTGTCAGAGAGTGATAGTGAGTGTCTGAGAGTGTCAGAGAGTGATAGATAGTGTCAGAGAGTGTGAGAGAGTGTCAGAGAGAGATAGTGTGTGTCTGAGATTGTCAGAGAGTGTCAGAGAGAGATAGAGAGTGTCAGAGAGAGTTAGAGAGTGATGGAGAGTGTCAGAGAGTGATAGTGAGTGTCAGAGAGTGTCAGAGAGTGATAGATAGTGTCAGAGAGTGTGAGAGAGTGTCAGAGAGTGATAATGAGTGTCAGAGAGTGTCAGAGTGTGTCAGAGAGTGATAGTGAGTGTCAGAGAGAGTCAGAGAGTGATAGAGAGTGTCAGAGAGTGTCAGAGAGAGATAGAGAGTGTCAGAGAGTGATAGAGAGTGTCAGAGAGTCGCATAGAGTGTCAGAGAGTGATAGAGAGTGTCAGAGAGTGATAGAGAGTGTCAGAGGGTGATAGTGAGTGTCAGAGAGTATCAGAGAGTGATAGTGAGTGTCAGAGAGTGGCAGAGAGTGATAGAGAGTGTGAGAGAGTGTCAGAGAGAGATAGAGAGTGTCAGAGAGATATAGAGAGTGTCAGAGGGTGATAGTGAGTGTCAGAGAGCGATAGAGAGTGATAGAGAGTGTCAGAGAGTGTTAGAGAGAGTCAGAGAGAGATAGAGATTGTCAGAGAGTGACAGTGAGTGTCTGAGAGTGTCAGAGAGATATAGAGTGTGTCAGAGAGAGATAGAGAGTGTCAGACAGTGATGGCGAGTGTCTGAGAGTGTCAGAGAGCGAAAGAGAGTGATAGAGAGTGTCAGAGAGTGTCAGAGAGTGCAGGAGAGATATAGAGTGTGTCAGAGAGTGATCGAGAGAGTCAGAGAGTGATAGTGTCAGAGAGTGATAGAGAGAGATAGAGAGAGATAGAGAGTGTCAGAGGGTGTCAGAGAGTTATAGAGCGTGTCAGAGAGTGTCAGAGAGTGTCAGAGAGTGATAGAGAGTGTCAGAGTGAGATAGAGAGTTTCAGCGAGCGATAGAGAATGATAGAGAGTGTCAGAGAGTGTCAGAGAGAGATAGAGAGTGTCAGAGAGAGATAGAGAGTGATGGAGAGTGTCAGAGAGTGATAGTGAGTGTCAGAGAGTGATAGATAGTGTGAGAGAGTGTGAGAGAGTGTCAGAGAGAGATAGTGTGTGTCTGAGATTGTCAGAGAGTGTCAGAGAGTGATAGTGAGTGTCTGAGAGTGTCAGAGAGTGTCAGAGAGCGATAGCGAGTGATAAAGAGTGTCAGAGAGAGATAGAGAGTGTCAGAGAGTGATAGAGAGTGTCAGAGAGTGTCAGAGAGTGATAATGAGTGTCAGAGAGTGTCAGAGTGTGTCAGAGAGTGATAGTGAGTGTCAGAGAGTGTCAGAGAGTGATAGTGAGTGTCTGAGAGTGTCAGAGAGCGATATAGAGTGATAGAGAGTGTCAGAGAGAGAGATAGAGAGTGTCTGAGAGTGTCAGAGAGTGTCAGAGAGCGACAGAGAGTGATAGAGAGAGTCTGAGAGTGATAGAGAGTGTCAGAGAGTGTCAGAGATATATAGAGAGTGTCAGAGAGTGATAGAGAGAGTCAGAGAGTGATAGAGAGTGTCAGAGAGTGATAGTGAGTGTCTGAGAGTGTCAGAGAGCGACAGAGAGTGATAGAGAGTGTCAGAGAGTGTCAGAGAGAGATATAGAGTTTCAGAGAGTGATAGTGAGTGTCTGAGAGTGTCAGAGAGTGTCAGAGAGCGATTGAGAATGTTAGAGTGTGTCAGAGAGTGTCAGAGAGAGATATAGAGTGTCAGAGAGTGATAGTGATTCTCTGGGAGTCTCAGAGAGTGTCAGAGAGTGTCAGAGAGCGATAGAGAGTGTTAGAGAGTGTCAGAGAGTCGCAGAGAGTGTCAGAGGGTGATAGTGAGTGTCAGAGAGTATCAGAGAGTGATAGTGAGTGTCAGAGAGTGGCAGAGAGTGATAGAGAGTGTGAGAGAGTGTCAGAGAGAGATAGAGAGTGTCAGAGAGATATAGAGAGTGTCAGAGGGTGATAGTGAGTGTCAGAGAGCGATAGAGAGTGATAGAGAGTGTCAGAGAGTGTTAGAGAGAGTCAGAGAGAGATAGAGATTGTCAGAGAGTGACAGTGAGTGTCTGAGAGTGTCAGAGAGATATAGAGTGTGTCAGAGAGAGATAGAGAGTGTCAGACAGTGATGGCGAGTGTGTGAGAGTGTCAGAGAGCGACAGAGAGTGATAGAGAGTGTCAGAGAGTGTCAGAGAGTGTCAGAGAGATATAGAGTGTGTCAGAGAGTGATCGAGAGAGTCAGAGAGTGATAGTGTCAGAGAGAGATAGTGAGTGTCAGAGAGTGATAGTGAGTGTCAGAGAGTGAATGAGAGTGTCAGAGTGTGATAGTGAGTGTCAGAGAGTGGCAGAGAGTGATAGAGAGTGTCAGAGAGTGTGAGAGAGTGTCAGAGAGAGATAGAGAGTGTCAGAGAGATATAGAGAGTGTCAGAGGGTGATAGTGAGTGTCAGAGAGCGATAGAGAGTGATAGAGAGTGTCAGAGAGTGTTAGAGGGAGTCAGAGAGAGATAGAGAGTGTCAGAGAGAGATAGAGAGTGTCAGAGAGTGTCAGAGAGAGATAGAGAGTTTCAGAGAGTGTCAGAGAGTGTCAGGGAGTGATTGTAAGTGTCAGAGAGTGTCAGAGAGTGTCCGAGAGTGACAGAGAATTTCAGAGAGTGTTAGTGAGTGTCTGAGACTGTCAGAGAGTGTCAGAGAGCGATGGAGAGTGAGAGAGAGAGTCAGAGAGTATCAGAGAGTGATAGAGAGTGTCAGAGAGTGATAGAGAGTGATAGAGACTGTCACAGAGTGTCAGAGAGAGTTAGAGAGTGTCAGAGAGTGTCAGAGAGTGATAGTGTGTGACTGAGAGTGTCTGAGAGTGTCAGAGTGTGTCAGAGAGTGATAGAGAGAGATAGAGAGAGATAGAGAGTGTCAGAGGGTGTCAGAGAGTTATAGAGCGTGTCAGAGAGTGTCAGAGAGTGTCAGAGAGTGATAGAGAGTGTCAGAGTGAGATAGAGAGTTTCAGCGAGCGATAGAGAATGATAGAGAGTGTCAGAGAGTGTCAGAGAGAGATAGAGTGTCAGAGAGAGATAGAGAGTGATGGAGAGTGTCAGAGAGTGATAGTGAGTGTCAGAGAGTGTCAGAGAGTGATAGATAGTGTCAGTGAGTGTGAGAGAGTGTCAGAGAGAGATAGTGTGTGTCTGAGATTGTCAGAGAGTGTCAGAGAGTGATAGTGAGTGTCTGAGAGATATAGAGTGTGTCAGAGAGAGATAGAGAGTGTCAGACAGTGATGGCGAGTGTGTGAGAGTGTCAGAGAGCGACAGAGAGTGATAGAGAGTGTCAGAGAGTGTCAGAGAGTGTCAGAGAGATATAGAGTGTGTCAGAGAGTGATCGAGAGAGTCAGAGAGTGATAGTGTCAGAGAGAGATAGTGAGTGTCAGAGAGTGATAGTGAGTGTCAGAGAGTGAATGAGAGTGTCAGAGTGTGATAGTGAGTGTCAGAGAGTGGCAGAGAGTGATAGAGAGTGTCAGAGAGTGTGAGAGAGTGTCAGAGAGAGATAGAGAGTGTCAGAGAGATATAGAGAGTGTCAGAGGGTGATAGTGAGTGTCAGAGAGCGATAGAGAGTGATAGAGAGTGTCAGAGAGTGTTAGAGGGAGTCAGAGAGAGATAGAGAGTGTCAGAGAGAGATAGAGAGTGTCAGAGAGTGTCAGAGAGAGATAGAGAGTTTCAGAGAGTGTCAGAGAGTGTCAGGGAGTGATTGTAAGTGTCAGAGAGTGTCAGAGAGTGTCCGAGAGTGACAGAGAATTTCAGAGAGTGTTAGTGAGTGTCTGAGACTGTCAGAGAGTGTCAGAGAGCGATGGAGAGTGAGAGAGAGAGTCAGAGAGTATCAGAGAGTGATAGAGAGTGTCAGAGAGTGATAGAGAGTGATAGAGACTGTCACAGAGTGTCAGAGAGAGTTAGAGAGTGTCAGAGAGTGTCAGAGAGTGATAGTGTGTGACTGAGAGTGTCTGAGAGTGTCAGAGTGTGTCAGAGAGTGATAGAGAGAGATAGAGAGAGATAGAGAGTGTCAGAGGGTGTCAGAGAGTTATAGAGCGTGTCAGAGAGTGTCAGAGAGTGTCAGAGAGTGATAGAGAGTGTCAGAGTGAGATAGAGAGTTTCAGCGAGCGATAGAGAATGATAGAGAGTGTCAGAGAGTGTCAGAGAGAGATAGAGTGTCAGAGAGAGATAGAGAGTGATGGAGAGTGTCAGAGAGTGATAGTGAGTGTCAGAGAGTGTCAGAGAGTGATAGATAGTGTCAGTGAGTGTGAGAGAGTGTCAGAGAGAGATAGTGTGTGTCTGAGATTGTCAGAGAGTGTCAGAGAGTGATAGTGAGTGTCTGAGAGTGTCAGAGAGTGTCAGAGAGCGATAGCGAGTGATAAAGAGTGTCAGAGATTGATAGAGAGTGTCAGAGAGTGATAGAGAGTGTCAGAGAGTGTCAGAGAGTGATAATGAGTGTCAGAGAGTGTCAGAGTGTGTCAGAGAGTGTCAGAGAGAGATATAGAGTGTCAGAGAGTGATAGTGATTCTCTGGGAGTCTCAGAGAGCGATATAGAGTGATAGAGAGTGTCAGAGAGAGATAGAGAGTGTCAGAGAGTGATAGGGAGTGTCAGAGAGTGACAGAGAGTGTCAGAGAGAGATAGCGAGTGTCAGAGAGTGATAGTGAGTGTCTGAGAGTGTTAGAGAGAGTCAGAGAGCGACAGAGAGTGATAGAGAGAATCTGAGAGTGATAGAGAGTGTCAGAGAGTGTCAGAGATATATAGAGAGTGTCAGAGAGTGATAGAGAGAGTCAGAGAGTGATAGAGAGTGTCAGAGAGTGATAGTGAGTGTCTGAGAGTGTCAGAGAGCGACAGAGAGTGATAGCGAGTGTCAGAGAGTGTCAGAGAGAGATATAGAGTTTCAGAGAGTGATAGTGAGTGTCTGAGAGTGTCAGAGAGTGTCAGAGAGCGATTGAGAGTGATAGAGTGTGTCAGAGAGTGTCAGAGAGAGATATAGAGTGTCAGAGAGTGATAGTGATTCTCTGGGAGTCTCAGAGAGTGTCAGAGAGCGATAGAGAGTGATAGAGAGTGTCAGAGAGTGTCAGAGAGTGTCAGAGAGAGATAGAGAGTGTCAGAGAGTGATGGAGAGTGTCAGAGAGTCGCAGAGAGTGTCAGAGGGTGATAGTGAGTGTCAGAGAGTATCAGAGAGTGATAGTGAGTGTCAGAGAGTGGCAGAGAGTGATAGAGAGTGTGAGAGAGTGTCAGAGAGAGATAGAGAGTGTCAGAGAGATATAGAGAGTGTCAGAGGGTGATAGTGAGTGTCAGAGAGCGATAGAGAGTGATAGAGAGTGTCAGAGATTCGCAGAGTGTGTCAGAGAGTGATAGAGAGTGTCAGAGAGTGATAGAGAGTGTCAGAGGGTGATAGTGAGTGTCAGAGAGTATCAGAGAGTGATAGTGAGTGTCAGAGAGTGTCAGAGAGTTATAGAGACTGCCAGAGAGTGATAGTGAATCTGAGAGTGTCAGAGAGTGTCAGTGAGTGTCAGAGAGAAATAGAGAGTTACAGAGAGCGATAGAGAGTGTCCGAGAGTGTCAGAGAGTGTCAGAGAGTGATAGTGAGTGTCAGAGAGTGAGAGAGACTGTCAGAGAGTGATAGTGAGTGTCTGAGAGTGTCAGAGAGTGTCAGAGAGCGATAGAGAGTGATAGAGAGTGTCAGAGAGTGTCAGAGAGAGATAGAGAGTGTCGGAGAGTGAAAGAGAGTGATAGAGAGTGTCAGAGAATGTCAGAGAGTGATAGTGAGTGTCTGAGGGTGTCTGAGAGTGTCAGAGTGTGTCAGAGAGTGATAGAGAGTGTCAGAGGGTGTCAGAGTTTGTCAGAGAGTGTCAGAGAGTGTCAGAGAGTTACAGAGAGTGTCAGAGAGAAATAGAGAGTGTCAGAGAGTGATAGTGAGTGTCTGAGAGCGTCAGAGAGTGTCAGAGAGAGATAGAGAGTGCCAGAGAGTGATAGAGATTGTCAGCGAGTTATAGTGAGTGTCAGAGAGAGATAGAGAGTGTCAGAGAGTGTCAGAGAGTGATAATGAGTGTCAGAGAGTGTCAGAGAGAGATAGAGATTGTCAGAGAGTGATAGTGAGTGTCTGAGAGTGTCAGAGAGTGTCAGAGAGCGACAGAGAGTGATAGAGAGAGTCTGAGAGTGATAGAGAGTGTCAGAGAGTGTCAGAGATATATAGAGAGTGTCAGAGAGTGATAGAGAGAGTCAGAGAGTGATAGAGAGTGTCAGAGAGTGATAGTGAGTGTCTGAGAGTGTCAGAGAGCGACAGAGAGTGATAGAGAGTGTCAGAGAGTGTCAGAGAGAGATATAGAGTTTCAGAGAGTGATAGTGAGTGTCTGAGAGTGTCAGAGAGTGTCAGAGAGCTATTGAGAGTGATAGAGTGTGTCAGAGAGTGTCAGAGAGAGATATAGAGTGTCAGAGAGTGATAGTGATTGTCTGGGAGTCTCAGAGAGTGTCAGAGAGCGATAGAGAGTGATAGAGAGTGTCAGAGAGAGTCAGAGAGTGTCAGAGAGAGATAGAGAGTGTCAGAGAGAGATAGAGAGTGTCAGAGAGTGATAGAGAGTGTCAGAGAGTCGCAGAGAGTGTCAGAGAGTGATAGAGAGTGTCAGAGAGTGATAGAGAGTGTCAGCGGGTGATATTGTGTGTCAGAGAGTATCAGAGAGTGATAGTGAGTGTCAGAGAGTGTCAGAGAGTTATAGAGACTGCCAGAGAGTGATAGTGTTTCTGAGAGTTTCAGAGAGTGTCAGTGAGTGTCAGAGAGAAATAGAGAGTTACAGAGAGCGATAGAGAGTGTCCGAGAGTGTCAGAGAGTGTCAGAGAGTGATAGTGAGTGTCAGAGAGTGAGAGAGACTGTCAGAGAGCGACAGAGAGTGATAGAGAGAGTCTGAGAGTGATAGAGAGTGTCAGAGAGTGTCAGAGATATATAGAGAGTGTCAGAGAGTGATAGAGAGAGTCAGAGAGTGATAGAGAGTGTCAGAGAGTGATAGTGAGTGATAGAGAGAGTCTGAGAGTGATAGAGAGTGTCAGAGAGTGTCAGAGCTATATAGAGAGTGTCAGAGAGTGATAGAGAGATTTAGAGAGTGATAGAGAGTGTCAGAGAGTGATAGTGAGTGTCTGAGAGTGTCAGTGAGCGACAGAGAGTGATAGCGAGTGTCAGAGAGTGTCAGAGAGAGATATAGAGTTTCAGAGAGTGATAGTGAGTGTCTGAGAGTGTCAGAGAGTGTCAGAGAGCGATTGAGAGTGATAGAGTGTGTCAGAGAGTGTCAGAGAGAGATATAGAGTGTCAGAGAGTGATAGTGATTCTCTGGGAGTCTCAGAGAGTGTCAGAGCGCGATAGAGAGTGATAGAGAGTGTCAGAGAGTGTCAGAGAGTGTCAGAGAGAGATAGAGAGTGTCAGAGAGTGATGGAGAGTGTCAGAGAGTCGCAGAGAGTGTCAGAGGGTGATAGTGAGTGTCAGAGAGTATCAGAGAGTGATAGTGAGTGTCAGAGAGTGGCAGAGAGTGATAGAGAGTGTGAGAGAGTGTCAGAGAGAGGTAGAGAGTGTCAGAGAGATATAGAGAGTGTCAGAGGGTGATAGTGAGTGTCAGAGAGCGATAGAGAGTGATAGAGAGTGTCAGAGAGTCGCAGAGAGTGTCAGAGAGTGATAGAGAGTGTCAGAGAGTGATAGAGAGTGTCAGAGGGTGATAGTGAGTGTCAGAGAGTATCAGAGAGTGATAGTGAGTGTCAGAGAGTGTCAGAGAGTTATAGAGACTGCCAGAGAGTGATAGTGAATCTGAGAGTGTCAGAGAGTGTCAGTGAGTGTCAGAGAGAAATAGAGAGTTACAGAGAGCGATAGAGAGTGTCCGAGAGTGTCAGAGAGTGTCAGAGAGTGATAGTGAGTGTCAGAGAGTGAGAGAGACTGTCAGAGAGTGATAGTGTGTGTCTGAGAGTGTCAGAGAGTGTCAGAGAGCGATAGAGAGTGATAGAGAGTGTCAGAGAGTGTCAGAGAGAGATAGAGAGTGTCAGAGAGTGAAAGAGAGTGATAGAGAGTGTCAGAGAATGTCAGAGAGTGATAGTGAGTGTCTAAGTGTGTCTGAGAGTGACAGAGTGTGTCAGAGAGTGATAGAGAGTGTCAGAGGGTGTCAGAGTTTGTCAGAGAGTAAAAGAGAGTGATAGAGAGTGTCAGAGAATGTCAGAGAGTGATAGTGAGTGTCTGAGAGTGTCAGAGAGCGACAGAGAGTGATAGAGAGTGTCAGAGAGTGTCAGAGAGAGATATAGAGTTTCAGAGAGTGATAGTGAGTGTCTGAGAGTGTCAGAGAGTGTCAGAGAGCGATTGAGAGTGATAGAGTGTGTCAGAGAGTGTCAGAGAGAGATATAGAGTGTCAGAGAGTGATAGTGATTCTCTGGGAGTCTCAGAGAGTGTCAGAGAGCGATAGAGAGTGATAGAGAGTGTCAGAGAGAGAGAGTCAGAGAGTGTCAGAGAGAGATAGAGAGTGTCAGAGAGAGATAGAGAGTGTCAGAGAGTGATAGAGAGTGTCAGAGAGTCGCAGAGAGTGTCAGAGAGTGATAGAGAGTGTCAGAGAGTGATAGAGAGTGTCAGAGGGTGATAGTGAGTGTCAGAGAGTATCAGAGAGTGATAGTGAGTGTCAGAGAGTGTCAGAGATTTATAGAGACTGCCAGAGAGTGATAGTGTTTCTGAGAGTTTCAGAGAGTGTCAGTGAGTGTCAGAGAGAAATAGAGAGTTACAGAGAGCGATAGAGAGTGTCAGAGAGTGTCAGAGAGTGTCAGAGAGTGATAGTGAGTGTCAGAGAGTGATAGAGACTGTCAGAGAGTGATAGTGAGTGTCTGAGAGTGTCAGAGAGATCCAGAGAGCGACAGAGAGTGATAGAGTGTCAGAGAGTGTCAGAGAGAGATAGAGAGTGTCAGAGAGTGAAAGAGAGTGAAAGAGAGTGATAGAGAGTGTCACAGAGTGTCAGAGACTGATAGAGAGTGTCAGAGAGTGATACAGAGTGTCAGAGAGTGTCAGAGAGTGATAGTGAGTGTCTGAGAGTGTCTGAGAGTGTCAGAGTGTGTCAGAGAGTGATAGAGAGTGTCAGAGGGTGTCAGAGGGTGTCAGAGAGTGTCAGAGAGTTACAGAGAGTGTCAGAGAGAGATAGAGAGTGTCAGAGAGTGATAGTGAGTGTCTGAGAGCGTCAGAGAGTGTCAGAGAGCTATAGAGAGTGATACAGAGTGTCAGAGAGTATCAGAGAGAGATAGAGAGTGCCAGAGAGTGATAGAGATTGTCAGCGAGTTATAGTGAGTGTCAGAGAGAGATAGAGAGTGTCAGAGAGTGTCAGAGAGTGATAATGAGTGTCAGAGAGTGTCAGAGAGAGATAGAGATTGTCAGAGAGTGATAGTGAGTGTCTGAGAGTGTCAGAGAGTGTCAGAGAGCGACAGAGAGTGATAGAGAGAGTCAGAGAGTGTCAGAGAGAGATGGAGAGTGTCAGAGAGTGATAGAGATTGTCAGAGAGTGTCAGAGAGTGTCAGAGAGTGATAGTGAGTGTCTGAGTGTGTCTGAGAGTGTCAGAGTGTGTCAGAGAGTGATAGTGAGTGATAGAGAGTGATAGAGATTGTCAGAGGGTGTCAGAGAGTGTCAGAGAGTTATAGAGAGTGTCAGAGAGAGATAGAGAGTGATAGAGAGTGATAGTGAATGTCTGAGAGTGTCTGAGAGTGTCTGAGAGTGATAGAGAGTGATAGAGAGTGATAGAGAGTGTTAGAGAGTGATAGTGAATGTCTGAGAGTGTCTGAGAGTGTCTGAGATTGTCAGAGTGTGTCAGAGAGTGATATAGATTGTCAGAGAGTGATAGGGAGAGTCAGAGAGTGATAGTGAGTGTCAGCGAGTTATAGTGAGTGTCAGAGAGAGATAGAGAGTGTCAGAGAGTGTCAGAGATTGATAATGAGTGTCAGAGAGTGTCAGAGAGAGATAGAGATTGTCAGAGAGTGATAGTGAGTGTCTGAGAGTGTCAGAGAGTGTCAGAGAGCGACAGAGAGTGATAGAGAGAGTCTGAGAGTGATAGAGAGTGTCAGAGAGTGTCAGAGATATATAGAGAGTGTCAGAGAGTGATAGAGAGTGTCAGAGAGTGATAGTGAGTGTCTGAGAGTGTCAGAGAGCGATTGAGAGTGATAGAGAGTGTCAGAGAGTGTCAGAGAGAGATATAGAGTGTCAGAGAGTGATAGTGATTCTCTGGGAGTCTCAGAGAGTGTCAGAGAGCGATAGAGAGTGATAGAGAGTGTCAGAGAGTGTCAGAGAGTGTCAGAGAGTGTCAGAGAGTGTCAGAGAGAGATAGAGAGTGTCAGAGAGTGATAGAGAGTGTCAGAGAGTCGCAGAGAGTGTCAGAGAGTGATAGAGAGTTTCAGAGAGTGATAGAGTTTGTCAGAGGGTGATAGTGAGTGTCAGAGAGTATCAGAGAGTGATAGTGAGTGTCAGAGAGTGTCAGAGAGTTATAGAGACTGCCAGAGAGTGATAGTGAATCTGAGAGTGTCAGAGAGTGTCAGTGTGTGTCAGAGAGAAATAGAGAGTTACAGAGAGCGATAGAGAGTGTCCGAGAGTGTCAGAGAGTGTCAGAGAGTGATAGTGAGTGTCTGAGAGTGTCAGAGAGAGTCAGAGAGCGATAGAGAGTGATAGAGAGTGTCAGAGAGTGTCAGAGAGAGATAGAGAGTGTCAGAGAGTGAAAGAGAGTGAAAGAGAGTGATAGTGAGTGTCACAGAGTGTCAGAGACTGATAGAGAGTGTCAGAGAGTGATAGAGAGTGTCAGAGAGTGTCAGAGAGAGATAGAGAGTGTCAGAGAGTGATAGTGAGTGTCTGAGAGCGTCAGAGAGTGTCAGAGAGAGATAGAGAGTGCCAGAGAGTGATAGAGATTGTCAGCGAGTTATAGTGAGTGTCAGAGAGAGATAGAGAGTGTCAGAGAGTGAAAGAGAGTGATAGAGAGTGTCAGAAAATGTCAGAGAGTGATAGTGAGTGTCTGAGGGTGTCTGAGAGTGACAGAGTGTGTCAGAGAGTGATAGAGAGTGTCAGAGGGTGTCAGTGTTTGTCAGAGAGTGAAAGAGAGTGATAGAGAGTGTCAGAGAATGTCAGAGAGTGATAGTGAGTGTCTGAGAGTGTCAGAGAGCGACAGAGAGTGATAGAGAGTGTCAGAGAGTGTCAGAGAGAGATATAGAGTTTCAGAGAGTGATAGTGAGTGTCTGAGAGTGTCAGAGAGTGTCAGAGAGCGATTGAGAGTGATAGAGTGTGTCAGAGAGTGTCAGAGAGAGATATAGAGTGTCAGAGAGTGATAGTGATTCTCTGGGAGTCTCAGAGATTGTCAGAGAGCGATAGAGAGTGATAGAGAGTGTCAGAGAGAGAGTCAGAGAGTGTCAGAGAGAGATAGAGAGTGTCAGAGAGAGATAGAGAGTGTCAGAGAGTGATAGAGAGTGTCAGAGAGTCGCAGAGAGTGTCAGAGAGTGATAGAGAGTGTCAGAGAGTGATAGAGAGTGTCAGAGGGTGATAGTGAGTGTCAGAGAGTATCAGAGAGTGATAGTGAGTGTCAGAGAGTGTCAGAGAGTTATAGAGACTGCCAGAGAGTGATAGTGTTTCTGAGAGTTTCAGAGAGTGTCAGTGAGTGTCAGAGAGAAATAGAGAGTTACAGAGAGCGATAGAGAGTGTCAGAGAGTGTCAGAGAGTGTCAGAGAGTGATAGTGAGTGTCAGAGAGTGATAGAGACTGTCAGAGAGTGATAGTGAGTGTCTGAGAGTGTCAGAGAGATCCAGAGAGCGACAGAGAGTGATAGAGTGTCAGAGAGTGTCAGAGAGAGATAGAGAGTGTCAGAGAGTGAAAGAGAGTGAAAGAGAGTGATAGAGAGTGTCACAGAGTGTCAGAGACTGATAGAGAGTGTCAGAGAGTGATACAGAGTGTCAGAGAGTGTCAGAGAGTGATAGTGAGTGTCTGAGAGTGTCTGAGAGTGTCAGAGTGTGTCAGAGAGTGATAGAGAGTGTCAGAGGGTGTCAGAGGGTGTCAGAGAGTGTCAGAGAGTTACAGAGAGTGTCAGAGAGAGATAGAGAGTGTCAGAGAGTGATAGTGAGTGTCTGAGAGCGTCAGAGAGTGTCAGAGAGCTATAGAGAGTGATACAGAGTGTCAGAGAGTATCAGAGAGAGATAGAGAGTGCCAGAGAGTGATAGAGATTGTCAGCGAGTTATAGTGAGTGTCAGAGAGAGATAGAGAGTGTCAGAGAGTGTCAGAGAGTGATAATGAGTGTCAGAGAGTGTCAGAGAGAGATAGAGATTGTCAGAGAGTGATAGTGAGTGTCTGAGAGTGTCAGAGAGTGTCAGAGAGCGACAGAGAGTGATAGAGAGAGTCAGAGAGTGTCAGAGAGAGATGGAGAGTGTCAGAGAGTGATAGAGATTGTCAGAGAGTGTCAGAGAGTGTCAGAGAGTGATAGTGAGTGTCTGAGTGTGTCTGAGAGTTTCAGAGTGTGTCAGAGAGTGATAGTGAGTGATAGAGAGTGATAGAGATTGTCAGAGGGTGTCAGAGAGTGTCAGAGAGTTATAGAGAGTGTCAGAGAGAGATAGAGAGTGATAGAGAGTGATAGAGAGTGTCAGAGAGTGATAGTGAATGTCTGAGAGTGTCTGAGAGTGTCTGAGAGTGTCTGAGAGTGATAGAGAGTGATAGAGAGTGATAGAGAGTGTCAGAGAGTGATAGTGAATGTCTGAGAGTGTCTGAGAGTGTCTGAGATTGTCAGAGTGTGTCAGAGTGTGTCAGAGAGTGATATAGATTGTCAGAGAGTGATAGGGAGAGTCAGAGAGTGATAGTGAGTGTCAGCGAGTTATAGTGAGTGTCAGAGAGAGATAGAGAGTGTCAGAGAGTGTCAGAGAGTGATAATGAGTGTCAGAGAGAGTCAGAGAGAGATAGAGATTGTCAGAGAGTGATAGTGAGTGTCTGAGAGTGTCAGAGAGTGTCAGAGAGCGACAGAGAGTGATAGAGAGAGTCTGAGAGTGAGAGAGAGTGTCAGAGAGTGTCAGAGATATATAGAGAGTGTCAGAGAGTGATAGAGAGTGTCAGAGAGTGATAGAGAGTGTCAGAGAGTGTCAGAGAGAGATATAGAGTGTCAGAGAGTGATAGTGATTCTCTGGGAGTCTCAGAGAGTGTCAGAGAGCGATAGAGAGTGATAGAGAGTGTCAGAGAGTGTCAGAGAGTGTCAGAGAGTGTCAGAGAGAGACAGAGAGTGTCAGAGAGTGATAGAGAGTGTCAGAGAGTCGCAGAGAGTGTCAGAGAGTGATAGAGAGTGTCAGAGAGTGATAGAGTTTGTCAGAGGGTGATAGTGAGTGTCAGAGAGTATCAGAGAGTGATAGTGAGTGTCAGAGAGTGTCAGAGAGTTATAGAGACTGCCAGAGAGTGATAGTAAATCTGAGAGTGTCAGAGAGTGTCAGTGTGTGTCAGAGAGAAATAGAGAGTTACAGAGAGCGATAGAGAGTGTCCGAGAGTGTCAGAGAGTGTCAGAGAGTGATAGTGAGTGTCAGAGAGAGATAGAGACTGTCAGAGAGTGATAGTGAGTGTCTGAGAGTGTCAGAGAGAGTCAGAGAGCGATAGAGAGTGATAGAGAGTGTCAGAGAGTGTCAGAGAGAGATAGAGAGTGTCAGAGAGTGAAAGAGAGTGATAGTGAGTGTCTGAGTGTGTCTGAGAGTGTCAGAGTGTGTCAGAGAGTGATAGTGAGTGATAGAGAGTGATAGAGATTGTCAGAGGGTGTCAGAGAGTGTCAGAGAGTTATAGAGAGTGTCAGAGAGAGATAGAGAGTGATAGAGAGTGATAGAGAGTGTCAGAGAGTGATAGTGAATGTCTGAGAGTGTCTGAGAGTTTCTGAGAGTGATAGAGAGTGATAGAGAGTGTCAGAGAGTGATAGTGAATGTCTGAGAGTGTCTGAGAGTGTCTGAGATTGGCAGAGTGTGTCAGAGTGTGTCAGAGAGTGATATAGATTGTCAGAGAGTGATAGGGAGAGTCAGAGAGTGATAGTGAGTGTCAGCGAGTTATAGTGAGTGTCAGAGAGAGATAGAGAGTGTCAGAGAGTGTCAGAGAGTGATAATGAGTGTCAGAGAGAGTCAGAGAGAGATAGAGATTGTCAGAGAGTGATAGTGAGTGTCTGAGAGTGTCAGAGAGTGTCAGCGAGCGACAGAGAGTGATAGAGAGAGTCTGAGAGTGATAGAGAGTGTCAGAGAGTGTCAGAGATATATAGAGAGTGTCAGAGAGTGATAGAGAGTGTCAGAGAGTGATAGAGAGTGTCAGAGAGTGTCAGAGAGAGATATAGAGTGTCAGAGAGTGATAGTGATTCTCTGGGAGTCTCAGAGAGTGTCAGAGAGCGATAGAGAGTGATAGAGAGTGTCAGAGAGTGTCAGAGAGTGTCAGAGAGTGTCAGAGAGAGATAGAGAGTGTCAGAGAGTGATAGAGAGTGTCAGAGAGTCGCAGAGAGTGTCAGAGAGTGATAGAGAGTGTCAGAGAGTGATAGAGTTTGTCAGAGGGTGATAGTGAGTGTCAGAGAGTATCAGAGAGTGATAGTGAGTGTCAGAGAGTGTCAGAGAGTTATAGAGACTGCCAGAGAGTGATAGTGAATCTGAGAGTGTCAGAGAGTGTCAGTGTGTGTCAGAGAGAAATAGAGAGTTACAGAGAGCGATAGAGAGTGTCCGAGAGTGTCAGAGAGTGTCAGAGAGTGATAGTGAGTGTCAGAGAGTGATAGAGACTGTCAGAGAGTGATAGTGAGTGTCTGAGAGTGTCAGAGAGAGTCAGAGAGCGATAGAGAGTGATAGAGAGTGTCAGAGAGTGTCAGAGAGAGATAGAGAGTGTCAGAGAGTGAAAGAGAGTGATAGTGAGTGTCACAGAGTGTCAGAGACTGATAGAGAGTGTCAGAGACTGATAGAGAGTGTCAGAGAGTGATAGAGAGTGTCAGAGAGTGTCAGAGAGAGATAGAGAGTGTCAGAGAGTGATAGTGAGTGTCTGAGAGCGATAGAGAGTGCCAGAGAGTGATAGAGATTGTCAGCGAGTTATAGTGAGTGTCAGAGAGAGATAGAGAGTGTCAGAGAGTGTCAGAGAGTGATAATGAGTGTCAGAGAGTGTCAGAGAGAGATAGAGATTGTCAGAGAGTGATAGTGAGTGTCTGAGAGTGTCAGAGAGTGTCAGAGAGCGACAGAGAGTGATAGAGAGAGTCTGAGAGTGATAGAGAGTGTCAGAGAGTGTCAGAGATATATAGAGAGTGTCAGAGAGTGATAGAGAGAGTCAGAGAGTGATAGAGAGTGTCAGAGAGTGATAGTGAGTGTCTGAGAGTGTCAGAGAGCGACAGAGAGTGATAGAGAGTGTCAGAGAGTGTCAGAGAGAGATATAGAGTTTCAGAGAGTGATAGTGAGTGTCTGAGAGTGTCAGAGAGTGTCAGAGAGCGATTAAGAGTGATAGAGTGTGTCAGAGAGTGTCAGAGAGAGATATAGAGTGTCAGAGAGTGATAGTGATTCTCTGGGAGTCTCAGAGAGTGTCAGAGAGCGATAGAGAGTGATAGAGAGTGTCAGAGAGAGTCAGAGAGTGTCAGAGAGAGATAGAGAGTGTCAGAGAGAGATAGAGTGTGTCAAAGAGTGATAGAGAGTGTCAGAGAGTGATAGAGAGTGTCAGAGAGTCGCAGAGAGTGTCAGAGAGTGATAGAGAGTGTCAGAGAGTGATAGAGAGTGTCAGAGGGTGATAGTGAGTGTCAGAGAGTATCAGAGAGTGATAGTGAGTGTCAGAGATTGTCAGAGAGTTATAGAGACTGCCAGAGAGTGATAGTGTTTCTGAGAGTTTCAGAGAGTGTCAGTGAGTGTCAGAGAGTGTCAGAGAGTGATAGTGAGTGTCAGAGAGAAATAGAGAGTTACAGAGAGCGATAGAGAGTGTCAGAGAGTGTCAGAGAGTGTCAGAGAGTGATAGTGAGTGTCAGAGAGTGATAGAGACTGTCAGAGAGTGATAGTGAGTGTCTGAGAGTGTCAGAGAGTGTCAGAGAGCGACAGACAGTGATAGAGAGAGGCAGAGAGAGATGGAGAGTGTCAGAGAGTGATAGAGATTGTCAGAGAGTGTCAGAGAGTGTCAGAGAGTGATAGTGAGTGTCTGAGTGTGTCTGAGAGTGTCAGAGTGTGTCAGAGAGTGATAGTGAGTGATAGAGAGTGATAGAGATTGTCAGAGGGTGTCAGAGAGTGTCAGAGAGCTATAGAGAGTGTCAGAGAGTGCCAGAGAGTGTCAGAGAGTGATAGAGAGTGATAGAGAGTGTCAGAGAGTGATAGTGAATGTCTGAGAGTGTCTGAGAGTGTCTGAGATTGTCAGAGTGTGTCAGAGTGTGTCAGAGAGTGATAGAGATTGTCAGAGAGTGATAGGGAGTGTCAGAGAGTGATAGTGAGTGTCAGAGAGTATCAGATAGCGATAGTGAGTGTCTGAGAGTGTCTGAGATTGTCAGAGAGTGTCAGAGAGTGATGGAGAGTGTCAGAGAGTTTCAGAGAGTGATAGTGAGTGTCAGAGAGTATCAGATAGTGATAATGAGTGTCTGAGATTATCAGAGGGTTTCAGAGAGTGTCAGAGAGTGTCAGAGAGAGTCAGAGAGAGTCAGAGAGTGATAGACAGTGTCAGAGTGTGTTAGTGTGTGTCTGAGAGTGTCAGAGTGTGTCAGAGAGTGATATAGAGTGTCAGAGAGTGATAGAGAGTGTCAGAGAGTGCTAGTGAGTGTCAGAGAGTGATAGTGAGTGTCTGAGAGTGTCAGAGAGTGTCAGAGAGTGGTAGAGAGTGTCAGAGAGTGAAAGAGAGTGTCAGAGAGTGATAGTGAGTGCCTGAGAGTGTCTGAGAGTGTCAGAGTGTGTCAGAGAGTGATAGTGAGTCTCAGAGAGTAATAGTGAGTGTCAGAGAGTGATAGTGAGTGTCTGAGAATGTCAGAGAGTGTCAGAGAGTGATAGAGAGTGTCAGAGAGTGCTAGTGAGTGTCAGAGAGTGATAGTGAGTGTCTGAGAGTGTCAGAGAGTGTCAGAGAGTGGTAGAGAGTGTCAGAGAGTGAAAGAGAGTGTCAGAGAGTGATAGTGAGTGCCTGAGAGTGTCTGAGAGTGTCAGAGTGTGTCAGAGAGTGATAGTGAGTCTCAGAGAGTAATAGTGAGTGTCAGAGAGTGATAGTGAGTGTCTGAGAATGTCAGAGAGTGTCAGAGAGTGATAGAGAGTGTCAGAGAGTGTCAGAGAGTGTCAGAGAGTGAAAGAGAGTGTCAGGGAGAGATAGTGAGTGTCTGAGAGTGTCAGAGAGTGATAGTGAGTGCCTGAGAGTGTCTGAGAGTGTCAGAGTGTGTCAGAGAGTGATAGAGAGTGTCAGAGAGTGATAGTGAGTGTCAGAGAGTGATAGTGAGTGTCAGAGAGTGATAGTGAGTGTCTGAGAGTGTCAGAGAGTGTTAGTGAGTGTCAGAGAGTGTCAGAGAGTGTCAGAGATTGATAGAGAGTGTCAGAGGGTGACAGTGAGTGTCAGAGAGTGTCAGAGAGTGATAGTGAGTGCCTGAGAGTGTCTGAGAGTGTCAGAGTGTGTCAGAGAGTGATAGAGAGTGTCAGAGATCGATAGTGAGTGTCAGAGAGTGATAGTGAGTGTCTGAGAGTGTCAGAGAGTGTTAGTGAGTGTCAGAGAGTGTCAGAGAGTGTCAGAGATTGATAGAGAGTGTCAGAGGGTGACAGTGAGTGTCAGAGAGTGTCAGAGAGTGATAGTGAGTGTCAGAGAGTGTCAGAGAGTGTTAGTGAGTATCAGAGAGTGTCAGAGAGTGATAGAGAGTGTCAGAGAGTGTCAGTGAGTGATAGAGAGTGTCAGAGAGTGATAGAGAGAGTCAGAGGGTGACAGTGAGTGTCTGAGAGTGTCAGAGTGTGTCAGAGAGTGATAGAGAGTGTCAGAGAGTGATAGTGAGTGTCAGAGAGTGATAGTGAGTGTCTGAGAGTGTCAGAGAGTATTAGTGAGTGTCAGAGAGTGTCAGAGAGTGTCAGAGATTGATAGAGAGTGTCAGAGGGTGACAGTGAGTGTCAGAGAGTGTCAGAGAGTGATAGTGAGTGTCAGAGAGTGTCAGAGAGTGTTAGTGAGTATCAGAGTGTGTCAGAGAGTGATAGAGAGTGTCAGAGAGTGTCAGTGAGTGATAGAGAGTGTCAGAGAGTGATAGAGAGTGACAGAGAGTGTCAGAGAGTGTCAGAGTGTTGTCAGACAGTGTCAGAGAGTGTCAGAGTGTGCCAGAGAGTGTCAGAGAGTGATAGAGTGTGTTAGAGAGTGTCAGAGAGTGATAGTGAGTGTCTGAGAGTGTCTGAGCGTGTCAGAGAGAGATAGAGAGTGTCAGAGAGTGATAGTGAGTGTCAGAGAGTGTCAGAGAGTGATAGAGAGTGTCAGAGAGTGTCAGAGAGTGTCAGAGAGTGTCAGAGGGAGATAGAGAGTGTCAGAGAGTGATAGTGAGTGTCAGACAGTGTCAGAGAGCGATAGAGAGTGATAAAGAGTGTCAGAGAGTCTCAGAGAGTGATCGAGAGTGTCAGAGAGCGTCAGAGTGTGTCAGAGAGTGATAGACAGTGTCAGAGAGTGATAGAGAGTTTCAAACAGTGATAGTGAGTGTCAGAGAGTATCAGATAGTGATAGTGAGTGTCTGAGAGTGTCTGAGATTGTCAGAGAGTGTCAGAGAGTGTCAGAGAGTGTCAGAGAGAGTCAGAGAGAGTCAGAGAGAGTCAGAGAGTGATAGACAGTGTCAGAGAGTGATAGTGCGTGTCTGAGAGTGTCAGAGAGTGATAGTGAGTGTGAGAGAATGTCAGATAGTGATAGTGAGTGTCTGAGGTTGTCAGAGGGTGTCAGAGAGTGTCAGAGAGTGTCAGAGACAGTCAGAGAGAGTCAGAGAGAGTCAGAGAGTGATGGACAGTGTCAGAGTGTGTTAGTGTGTGTCTGAGAGTGTCAGAGTGTGTCAGAGAGTGATATAGAGTGTCAGAGAGTGATAGAGAGTGTCAGAGAGTGATAGTGAGTGTCAGAGAGCGATAGTGAGTGTCAGAGAGAGATAGTGAGTGCCTGAGTGTGTCTGAGAGTGTCAGAGTGTGTCAAAGAGTGATAGTGAGTGTCAGAGTGTGATAGAGAGTGTCAGAGAGTGATATTGAGTCTCAGAGAGTAATAGTGAGTGTCAGAGAGTGATAGTGAGTGTCTGAGAGTGTCAGAGAGTGTCAGAGAGTGAAAGAGAGTGTCAGGGAGAGATAGTGAGTGTCTGAGAGTGCCAGAGAGTGATAGTGAGTGTCAGAGAGTGTCAGAGAGTTATAGAGACTGCCAGAGAGCGATAGTGTTTCTGAGAGTGTCAGAGAGTGTCAGAGAGTGTCAGAGAGCGATAGAGAGTGATAGAGAGTGTCAGAGAGTGTCAGAGAGAGATAGAGAGTGTCAGAGAGTGAAAGAGAGTGATAGAGAGTGTCACAGAGTGTCAGAGACTGATAGAGAATGTCAGAGAGTGATAGAGAGTGTCAGAGAGTGTCAGAGAGTGATAGTGAGTGTCTGAGGGTGTCTGAGAGTGTCAGAGTGTGTCAGAGTGTGTCAGAGAGTGATAGAGAGTGTCAGAGGGTGTCAGAGGGTGTCAGAGAGTGTCAGAGAGTGTCAGAGAGTGTCAGAGAGTTACAGAGAATGTCAGAGAGTGTCAGAGAGAGATAGAGAGTGTCAGAGAGTGATAGTGAGTGTCTGAGAGCGTCAGAGAGTGTCAGAGAGCTATAGAGAGTGATAAAGTGTGTCAGAGAGTGTCAGAGAGAGATAGAGAGTGCCAGAGAGTGATAGAGATTGTCAGCGAGTTATAGTGACTGTCAGAGTGAGATAGAGAGTGTCAGAGAGTGTCAGAGAGTGATAATGAGTGTCAGAGAGTGTCAGAGAGAGATAGAGATTGTCAGAGAGTGATAGTGAGTGTCTGAGAGTGTCAGAGAGTGTCAGAGAGCGACAGAGAGTGATAGAGAGAGTCAGAGAGTGTCAGAGACAGATGGAGAGTGTCAGAGAGAGATAGAGATTGTCAGAGAGTGTCAGAGAGTGTCAGAGAGTGATAGTGAGTGTCTGAGTGTGTCTGAGAGTGTCAGAGTGTGTCAGAGAGTGATAGTGAGTGATAGAGAGTGATAGAGATTGTCAGAGGGTGTCAGAGAGTGTCAGAGAGTTATAGAGAGTGTCAGAGAGTGCCAGAGAGTGTCAGAGAGTGATAGAGAGTGATAGAGAGTGATAGAGAGTGTCAGAGAGTGATAGTGAATGTCTGAGAGTGTCTGAGAGTGTCTGAGATTGTCAGAGTGTGTCAGAGTGTGTCAGAGTGTGTCAGAGAGTCTTAGAGATTGTCAGAGAGTGATAGGGAGTGTCAGAGAGTGATAGTGAGTGTCAGAGAGTATCAGATAGCGATAGTGAGTGTCTGAGAGTGTCTGAGATTGTCAGAGAGTGAGAGTGAGTGTCAGAGAGTGTCAGATAGTGTTAGTGAGTATCAGAGTGTGTCAGAGAGTGATAGAGTGTGTCAGAGAGTGTCAGTGAGTGATAGAGAGTGTCAGAGAGTGAGAGAGAGTGTCAGAGAGTGATAGTGAGTGTCTGAGAGTGTGAGAGTGTCTGAGATTGTCAGAGAGTAATAGTGAGTGTCAGAGAGTGTCAGAGAGTGTCAGAGAGTGTCAGAGAGAGATAGAGAGTGTCAGAGAGTGATAGTGAGTGTCAGAGAGTGATAGAGAGTGTCAGAGAGTGTCAGAGAGTGTCAGAGAGTGTCAGAGGGAGATAGAGAGTGTCAAAGAGTGATAGTGAGTGTCAGACAGTGTCAGAGAGCGATAGAGAGTGATAAAGAGTGTCAGAGAGTGTCAGAGAGTGATAGAGAGTGTCAGAGAGCGTCAGAGTGTGTCAGAGAGTGATAGACAGTGTCAGAGAGTGATAGAGAGTTTCTCAGAGTGATAGTAAGTGTCAGAGAGTATCAGATAGTGATAGTGAGTGTCTGAGAGTGTCTGAGATTGTCAGAGAGTGTCAGAGAGTGTCAGAGAGAGTCAGAGAGAGTCAGAGAGAGTCAGAGAGTGATAGACAGTGTCAGAGAGTGATAGTGCGTGTCTGAGAGTGCCAGAGAGTGATAGTGAGTGTCAGAGAGTATCAGATAGTGATAGTGAGTGTCAGAGATTGTCAGAGGGTGTCAGAGAGTGTCAGAGAGTGTCAGAGAGTGTCAGAGAGAGTCAGAGAGAGTCAGAGAGAGTCAGAGAGTGATAGACAGTGTCAGAGTGTGTTTGTGTGTGTCTGAGAGTGTCAGAGTGTGTCAGAGAGTGATATAGAGTGTCAGAGAGTGATAGAGAGTGTCAGAGAGTGATAGTGAGTGTCAGAGAGTGATACTGATTGTCAGAGAGTGATAGTGAGTGCCTGAGTGTGTCTGAGAGTGTCAGAGTGTGTCAGAGAGTGATAGTGAGTGTCAGAGTGTGATAGAGAGTGTCAGAGAGTGATAGTGAGTCTCAGAGAGTAATAGTGAGTGTCAAAGAGTGATAGTGAGTGTCTGAGGTGTCAGAGAGTGAGAGAGAGTGTCAGAGAGTGGCAGAGAGTGTCAGAGAGTGAAAGAGAGTGTCAGGGAGAGATAGTGAGTGTCTGAGAGTGTCAGAGAGTGATAGTGAGTGCCTGAGAGTGTCTGAGAGTGTCAGAGTGTGTCAGAGAGTGATAGAGAGTGTCAGAGAGTGATAGTGAGTGTCAGTGAGTGATAGTGAGTGCCTGAGAGTGTCAGAGAGTGTTAGTAAGTGTCAGAGAGTTTCAGAGAGTGTCAGAGATTGATAGAGAGTGTCAGAGGGTGACAGTGAGTGTCTGAGAGTGTCAGAGAGTGTCAGAGAGTGATAGTGAGTGTCAGAGAGTGTCAGAGAGTGTTGGTGAGTATCAGAGTGTGTCAGAGAGTGATAGAGAGAGATCGAGAGTGTCAGAGAGTGTCAGAGAGTGTCAGTGAGCGATAGAGAGTGTCAGAGAGTGATAGAGAGTGTCAGAGTGCGATAGAGAGTGATAAAGAGTGTCGGAGAGTGTCAGAGAGTGATAGAGAGAGTCAGAGAGCGTCAGAGTGTGTCAGAGAGTGAGAGAGAGTGTCAGAGAGTGATAGAGAGTTTCAGAGAGTGATAGTGAGTGTCAGAGAGTATCAGATAGTGATAGTGAGTGTCTGAGAGTGTCTGAGAGTGTCAGAGAGTGATAGTGAGTGTCAGAGAGTGTCAGAAAGTGTCAGAGAGTATCAGAGTGTGTCAGAGAGTGATAGAGAGTGATAGAGAGTGTCAGAGAGTGTCAGAGAGTGTCAGAGAGTGTCAGTGAGTGATAGGGAGTGTCAGAGAGTGATAGAGAGTGTCAGAGAGTGATAGTGAGTGTCAGAGAGTGTCAGAGAGTGTCAGAGAGTATCAGAGTGTGTCAGAGAGTGATAGAGAGTGATAGAGAGTGTCAGAGAGTGTCAGAGAGTGTCAGAGAGTGTCAGTGAGTGATAGGGAGTGTCAGAGAGTGATAGAGAGTGTCAGAGGGTGACAGTGAGTGTCTGAGAGTGTCAGAGAGTGATAGAGAGTGACAGAGAGTGTCAGAGAGTGTCAGAGTGTTGTCAGACAGTGTCAGAGAGTGTCAGAGTGTGCCAGAGAGTGATAGAGTGTGATAGAGAGTGTCAGAGAGTGATAGTGAGTGTCTGAGAGTGTCTGAGAGTGTCAGAGAGTGTCAGAGAGAGATAGAGAGTGTCAGAGAGTGATAGTGAGTGTCAGAGAGTGTCAGAGAGTGATAGAGAGTGTCAGAGAGTGTCAGAGAGTGTCAGAGGGAGATAGAGAGTGTCAGAGGGAGATAGAGATTGTCAGAGAGTGATCGTGAGTGTCCGAGAGTGTCAGAGAGCGATAGACAGTGTCAGAGAGTGATAGAGAGTTTCAGAGAGTGATAGTGAGTGTCAGAGAGTATCAGATAGTGATAGTGAGTGTCTGAGAGTGTCTGAGATTGTCAGAGAGTGTCAGAGAGTGTCAGAGAGTGTCAGAGAGAGTCAGAGAGAGTCAGAGAGAGTCAGAGAGTGATAGACAGTGTCAGAGTGTGATAGTGTGTATCTGAGAGTGATAGAGTGTGTCAGAGAGTGATATAGAGTGTCAGAGAGTGATAGAGAGTGTCAGAGAGTGATAGTGAGTGTCAGAGAGTGATAGTGAGTGTCAGAGAGTGATAGTGAGTGTCAGAGAGTGATAGTGAGTGTCTGAGAGTGTCAGAGAGTGTCAGAGAGAGATAGAGAGTGTCAGAGAGTGATAGTGAGTGTCAGAGAGTGTCAGAGAGTGATAGAGAGTGTCAGAGAGTGTCAGAGAGTGTCAGAGGGAGATAGAGAGTGTCATAGAGTGATAGTGAGTGTCAGAGAGTGTCAGAGAGCGATAGAGAGTGATAAAGAGTGTCAGAGAGTGTCAGAGAGTCATAGAGAGTGTCAGAGAGCGTCAGAGTGTGTCAGAGAGTGATAGACAGTGTCAGAGAGTGATAGAGAGTTTCAGAGAGTGATAGTGAGTGTCAGAGAGTATCAGATAGTGATAGTGAGTGTCTGAGAGTGTCTGAGAGTGTCAGAGAGTGATAGTGAGTGTCAGAGAGAGTCAGAGAGTGTTAGTGAGTATCAGAGTGTGTCAGAGAGTGTCAGAGAGTGATAGTGAGTGTCAGAGAGTGTTAGTGAGTATCAGAGTGTGTCAGAGGGTGACAGTGAGTGTCTGAGAGTGTCAGAGAGTGTCAGAGAGTGATAGAGAGTGACAGAGAGTGTCAGAGAGTGTCAGAGTGTTGTCAGACAGTGTCAGAGAGTGTCAGAGAGTGTCAGAGTGTGCCAGAGTGTGTCTGAGAGTGATAGAGTGTGATAGAGTGTGATAGAGAGTGTCAGAGAGTGATAGTGAGTGTCTGAGAGTGTCTGAGAGTGTCTGAGAGTGTCTGAGATTGTCAGAGAGTAATAGTGAGTGTCAGAGAGTGTCAGAGATTGTCAGAGAGAGATAGAGAGTGTCAGAGAGTTATAGTGAGTGTCAGAGAGTGTCAGAGAGTGATAGAGAGTGTCAGAGATTGTCAGAGATTGTCAGAGAGTGTCAGAGAGTGTCAGAGGGAGATAGAGAGTGTCAGAGAGTGATAGTGAGTGTCAGAGAGTGTCAGAGTGTTGTCAGACAGTGTCAGAGAGTGTCAGACAGTGTCAGAGAGTGATAGAGAGTTTCAGAGAGTGATAGAGAGTTTCAGAGAGTGATAGTGAGTGTCAGAGAGTGTCTGAGATTGTCAGAGAGTGTCAGAGAGTGTCAGAGAGAGTCAGAGAGTGATAGACATTGTCAGAGTGTGATAGTGTGTGTCTGAGAGTGTCAGAGTGTGTCAGAGAGTGACATAGAGTGTCAGAGAGTGATAGTGAGTGTCAGAGTGTGATAGCGAGTGTCTGAGAGTGTCAGAGAGTGATAGAGAGTGTCAGAGAATGGTAGAGAGTGTCAGAGAGTGAAAGAGAGTGTCAGAGAGTGATAGTGAGAGCCTGAGAGTGTCTGAGAGTGTCAGAGAGTGTCAGAGTGTGTCAGAGAGTGATAGAGAGTGTCAGAGTGTGATGGAGAGTGTCAGAGAGTGATAGTGTGTCTCAGAGAGTGATAGTGAGTGTCAGAGAGTGATAGTGAGTGTCTGAGAGTGTCAGAGAGTGTCAGAGAGTGATAGAGAGTGGCAGAGAGTGAAAGAGAGTGTCAGGGAGAGATAGTGAGTGTCTGAGAGTGTCTGAGAGTGATAGAGAGTGCCTGAGAGTGTCTGAGAGTGTCAGAGTGTGTCAGAGAGTGATAGAGAGTGTCAGAGAGTGATAGTGAGTGTCAGAGAGTGATAGTGAGTGTCTGAGAGTGATAGTGAGTGTCAGAGAGTGATAGTGAGTGTCTGAGAGTGATAGTGAGTGTCAGAGAGTGTCAGAGAGTGATAGAGAGTGACAGAGAGTGTCAGAGAGTGTCAGAGAGTGTCAGAGTGTTGTCAGAGTGTTGTCAGACAGTGTCAGAGAGTGTCAGAGTGTGCCAGAGAGTGTCAGAGAGTGATAGAGTGTGATAGAGAGTGTCAGAGTATGATAGTGTTTGTCTGAGAGTGTCTGAGAGTGTCTGAGATTGTCAGAGAGTAATAGTGAGTGTCAGAGAGTGTCCGCGAGTGTCAGAGAGAGATAGAGAGTGTCAGAGAGTGATAGTGAGTGTCAGAGAGTGTCAGAGAGTGATAGAGAGTGTCAGAGAGTGTCAGAGAGTGTCAGAGAGTATCAGAGTGTGTCAGAGAGTGATAGAGAGTGATAGAGAGTGTCAGAGAGTGTCAGAGAGTGTCAGAGAGTGTCAGTGAGTGATAGAGAGTGTTAGAGAGTGATAGAGAGTGTCAGAGGGTGACAGTGAGTGTCTGAGAGTGTCAGAGAGTGTCAGAGAGTGATAGAGAGTGACAGAGAGTGTCAGAGTGTTGTCAGACAGTGTCAGAGAGTGTCTGAGAGTGTCTGAGAGTGTCTGAGAGTGTCAGAGAGTGTCAGAGAGAGATAGTGAGTGTCAGAGAGTGTCAGAGAGTGTCAGAGAGTGATAGAGAGTGTCAGAGAGTGTCAGAGAGTGTCAGAGGGAGATAGAGAGTGTCAGAGGGAGATAGAGAGTGTCAGAGAGTGATCGTGAGTGTCCGAGAGTGTCAGAGAGCGATAGAGAGTGATAAAGAGTGTCAGAGTGTGTCAGAGAGAGATAGACAGTGTCAGAGAGTGATAGAGAGTTTCAGAGAGTGATAGTGAGTGTCAGAGAGTATCAGATAGTGATAGTAAGTGTCTGAGAGTGTCTGAGATTGTCAGAGAGTGTCAGAGAGTGTCAGAGAGTGTCAGACAGAGTCAGAGAGTGTCAGAGAGAGTCAGAGAGTGATAGACAGTGTCAGAGTGTTATAGTGTGTATCTGAGAGTGTCAGAGTGTGTCAGAGAGTGATAGAGAGTGTCAGAGAGTGATAGTGAGTGTCAGAGAGTGATAGTGAGTGTCAGAGAGTGATAGTGAGTGTCTGAGAGTGTCAGAGAGTGTCACAGAGTGTCAGAGAGTGTCAGAGAGAGATAGAGAGTGTCAGAGAGTGATAGTGAGTGTCAGAGAGTGTCAGAGAGTAATAGTGAGTGTCAGAGAGTGTCAGAGAGTGTCAGAGGGAGATAGAGAGTGTCATAGAGTGATAGTGAGTGTCAGAGAGTGTCAGAGAGTGATAGAGAGTGTCAGAGATTGTCAGAGAGTGTGAGAGAGTGTCAGAGGGAGATAGAGAGTGTCAGAGAGTGATAAAGAGTGTCAGAGAGTGTCAGAGTGAGATAGAGAGTGTCAGAGAGTGATAGTGAGTATCAGAGAGAGATGGAGAGTGTCAAAGATTGATATGAGTGTCTGAGAGCGTCAGAGAGTGTCAGAGAGCGATAGAGAGCGATAGAGAGTGATAGAGAGTGTCAGAGAGAGATAGAGAGTGTCAGAGAGTGATAGAGAGTGTCAGAGAGTGACAGAGAGTGTCAGAGAGAGATAGAGAGTGTCAGAGAGTGATAGTGAGTGTCTGAGAGTGTCAGAGAGTGTCAGAGAGCGATAGAGAGTGATAGAGATAGTCAGAGAGTGTCAGAGAGAGATAGAGATTGTCAGAGAGTGACAGTGAGTGTCTGAGAGTGTCAGAGTGTGTCAGAGAGTGTCAGAGTGTGATAGAGACTGTCAGAGAGTGTCAGAGATATATAGAGAGTGTCAGAGAGTGATAGAGAGTGTCAGAGAGTGATAGAGAGTTTCAGAGAGTGATAGTGAGTGTCTGAGAGTGTCAGAGAGTGTCAGAGAGCGATTGAGAGTGAAAGAGAGTGTCAGAGAGAGTCAGAGAGAGTCAGAGAGTGTCAGAGAGTGATAGTGATTCTCTGAGAGTGTCAGAGAGCGACAGAGAGTGATAGAGAGTGTCAGAGCGTGTCAGAGAGAGATAGAGAGTTTCAGAGAGTGATAGTGAGTGTCTGAGAGTGTCAGAGAGGGATAGAGAGTGTCAGAGAGTGGTAGAGAGTGTCAGAGAGTGAAAGAGTGTGTCAGAGAGTGAAAGAGAGTGTCAGAGAGTGATAGTGAGTGCCTGAGAGTGTCTGAGAGTGTCAGAGTGTGTCAGAGAGTGATAGAGAGTGTCAGAGTGTGATAGAGAGTGTCAGAGAGTGATAGTGAGTGTCAGAGAGTGATAGTGAGTGTCAGAGAGTGATAGTGAGTGTCAGACAGTGATAGTGAGTGTCTGAGAGTGTCAGAGAGTGTCAGAGAGTGATAGAGAGTGTCAGAGAGTGGCAGAGAGTGTCAGAGAGTGTCAGAGAGTGAAGGAGAGTGTCAGGGAGAGATAGTGAGTGTCTGAGAGTGTCAGAGAGTGATAGTTTGTGCCTGGGAGTGTCTGAGAGTGTCAGAGTGTGTCAGAGAGTGATAGAGCGTGTCAGAGAGTGATAGTGAGTGTCAGAGATTGATAGTGAGTGTCTGAGAGTGTCAGAGAGTGTTAGTGAGTGTCAGAGAGTGTCAGAGAGTGATAGTGATTGTCTGAGAGTGTCAGAGAGGGATAGAGAGTGTCAGAGAGTGGTAGAGAGTGTCAGAGAGTGAAAGAGAGTGTCAGAGAGTGATAGTGAGTGCCTGAGAGTGTCTGAGAGTGTCAGTGTGTGTCAGAGAGTGATAGAGAGTGTCAGAGTGTGATAGAGAGTGTTAGAGAGTGATAGTGAGTGTCTGAGAGTGTCAGAGAGTGTTAGTGAGTGTCAGAGAGTGTCAGAGAGTGTCAGAGAGTGTCAGAGAGTGATAGAGAGTGTCAGAGGGTGACAGTGAGTGTCTGAGAGTGTCAGAGAGTGTCAGAGAGTGTTCGTGAGTGTCAGAGTGTGTCAGAGAGTGATGGAGAGTTTTAGAGAGAGTCAGAGAGAGTCTGAGAGTGTCAGAGAGTGTCAGAGAGTGTCAGAGAGTGATAAAGAGTGTCTGTGGGTGACAGTGAGTGTCTGAGAGTGTCAGAAAGTGATAGTGAGTGTCTGAGAGTATCAGAGAGAGTCAGAGAGTCTCAGAGATTGTCAGAGAGTGACAGAGAGTGACAGAGAGTGATAGAGAGTGATAGAGAGTGATAGAGAGTGTCAGAGAGTGATAGAGATTGTCAGAGAGTCTCAGAGAGTGACAGAGAGTGATAGAGAGTGATAGAGAGTGTCAGAGAGTGATAGAGATTGTCAGAGAGTGTTAGTGAGTGTCAGAGATTGTCAGAGAGTGTCAGAGAGTGTCAGAGAGTGTCAGAGAGTGATAGAGAGTGTCAGAGATTGATAGAGAGTGTCAGAGGGTGACAGTGAGCGTCTGAGAGTGTCAGAGTGTGATAGTGAGTGTCAGAGAGTGTCAGAGAGTGTTAGTGAGTATCAGAGTGTGTCAGAGAGTGTCAGAGAGTGTCAGAGAGTGTCAGAGAGTGATAGAGAGTGTCAGAGATTGATAGAGAGTGTCAGAGGGTGACAGTGAGTGTCTGAGAGTGTCAGAGAGTGTCAGAGAGTGATAGTGAATGTCAGAGAGTGTCAGAGAGTGTTAGTGAGTATCAGAGTGTGTCAGAGAGTGATAGAGAGTGATAGAGAGTGTCAGAGAGTGTCAGAGAGTGTGAGAGAGTGTCAGAGAGAGATAGAGAGTGTCAGATAGTGATAGTGAGTGTCAGAGAGTGTCAGAGATTGTCAGAGAGTGTGAGAGAGTGTCAGAGGGAGATAGAGAGTGTCAGAGAGTGATAGTGAGTATCAGAGAGTGATGGAGAGTGTCAAAGAGTGATATGAGTGTCTGAGAGCGTCAGAGAGTGTCAGAGAGCGATAGAGAGCGATAGAGAGTGATAGAGAGTGTCAGAGAGAGATAGAGAGTGTCAGAGAGTGATAGAGAGTGTCAGAGAGTGACAGAGAGTGTCAGAGAGAGATAGAGAATGTCAGAGAGTGATAGTGAGTGTCTGAGAGTGTCAGAGAGTGTCAGAGAGCGATAGAGAGTGATAGAGATAGTCAGAGAGTGTCAGAGAGAGATAGAGATTGTCAGAGAGTGACAGTGAGTGTCAGAGAGTGTCAGAGTGTGTCAGAGAGTGTCAGAGTGTGATAGAGACTGTCAGAGAGTGTCAGAGATATATAGAGAGTGTCAGAGAGTGATAGAGAGTGTCAGAGAGTGATAGAGAGTTTCAGAGAGTGATAGTGAGTGTCTGAGAGTGTCAGAGAGTGTCAGAGAGCGATTGAGAGTGAAAGAGAGTGTCAGAGAGAGTCAGAGAGAGTCAGAGAGTGTCAGAGAGTGATAGTGATTCTCTGAGAGTGTCAGAGAGCGACAGAGAGTGATAGAGAGTGTCAGAGCGTGTCAGAGAGAGATAGAGAGTGTCAGAGAGAGATAGAGAGTTTCAGAGGGTGACAGTGAGTGTCTGAGAGTGCCAGAGAGTGATAGTGATTTTCAGAGAGTATCAGAGAACGATAGTGAGTGTCTGTGAGTGTCAAAGAGTGATAGAGAGTGTCAGAGAGTGATGGAGAGTGTCAGAGAGTGTCAGAGTGTGTCAGAGAGTGATAGAGTGTGTCAGAGTGTGATAGAGAGTGTCAGAGAGTGATAGTGTGTCTCAGAGAGTGATAGTGAGTGTCAGAGAGTGATAGTGAGTGTCTGAGAGTGTCAGAGAGTGTCAGAGAGTGATAGAGAGTGGCAGAGAGTGAAAGAGAGTGTCAGGGAGAGATAGTGAGTGTCTGAGAGTGTCTGAGAGTGATAGTGAGTGCCTGAGAGTGTCTGAGAGTGTCAGAGTGTGTCAGAGAGTGATAGTGAGTGTCAGAGAGTGATAGTGAGTGTCTGAGAGTGATAGTGAGTGTCTGAGAGTGATAGTGAGTGTCAGAGAGTGATAGTGAGTGTCTGAGAGTGATAGTGAGTGTCAGAGAGTGTCAGAGAGTGATAGAGAGTGACAGAGAGTGTCAGAGAGTGTCAGAGAGTGTCAGAGTGTTGTCAGAGTGTTGTCAGACAGTGTCAGAGAGTGTCTGAGAGTGTCTGAGAGTGTCTGAGATTGTCAGAGAGTAATAGTGAGTGTCAGAGAGTGTCCGCGAGTGTCAGAGAGAGATAGAGAGTGTCAGAGAGTGATAGTGAGTGTCAGAGAGTGTCAGAGAGTGATAGAGAGTGTCAGAGAGTGTCAGAGAGTGTCTGAGAGTGTCTGAGAGTGTCTGAGATTGTCAGAGAGTAATAGTGAGTGTCAGAGAGTGTCCGCGAGTGTCAGAGAGAGATAGAGAGTGTCAGAGAGTGATAGTGAGTGTCAGAGAGTGTCAGAGAGTGTCAGAGAGTGACAGAGAGTGTCAGAGAGTGTCAGAGAGTGTCAGAGTGTTGTCAGAGTGTTGTCAGACAGTGTCAGAGAGTGTCAGAGTGTGCCAGAGAGTGTCAGAGAGTGATAGAGTGTGATAGAGAGTGTCAGAGTATGATAGTGTTTGTCTGAGAGTGTCTGAGAGTGTCTGAGATTGTCAGAGAGTAATAGTGAGTGTCAGAGAGTGTCCGCGAGTGTCAGAGAGAGATAGAGAGTGTCAGAGAGTGATAGTGAGTGTCAGAGAGTGTCAGAGAGTGATAGAGAGTGTCAGAGAGTGTCAGAGAGTGTCAGAGAGTGTCAGAGAGTATCAGAGTGTGTCAGAGAGTGATAGAGAGTGATAGAGAGTGTCAGAGAGTGTCAGAGAGTGTCAGAGAGTGTCAGTGAGTGATAGAGAGTGTTAGAGAGTGATAGAGAGTGTCAGAGGGTGACAGTGAGTGTCTGAGAGTGTCAGAGAGTGTCAGAGAGTGATAGAGAGTGACAGAGAGTGTCAGAGTGTTGTCAGACAGTGTCAGAGAGTGTCAGAGTGTGCCAGAGAGTTTCAGAGAGTGATAGAGTGTGATAGAGAGTGTCAGAGAGTGATAGTGAGTGTCTGAGAGTGTCTGAGAGTGTCAGAGAGTGTCAGAGAGAGATAGTGAGTGTCAGAGTGTGTCAGAGAGTGTCAGAGAGTGTCAGAGAGTGATAGAGAGTGTCAGAGAGTGTCAGAGAGTGTCAGAGGGAGATAGAGAGTGTCAGAGGGAGATAGAGAGTGTCAGAGAGTGATCGTGAGTGTCCGAGAGTGTCAGAGAGCGATAGAGAGTGATAAAGAGTGTCAGAGTGTGTCAGAGAGAGATAGACAGTGTCAGAGAGTGATATAGAGTTTCAGAGAGTGATAGTGAGTGTCAGAGAGTATCAGATAGTGATAGTGAGTGTCTGAGAGTGTCTGAGATTGTCAGAGAGTGTCATAGAGTGTCAGAGAGTGTCAGAGAGAGTCAGAGAGAGTCAGAGAGTGATAGACAGTGTCAGAGTGTTATAGTGTGTATCTGAGAGTGTCAGAGTGTGTCAGAGAGTGATATAGAGTGTCAGAGAGTGATAGAGAGTGTCAGAGAGTGATAGTGAGTGTCAGAGAGTGATAGTGAGTGTCAGAGAGTGATAGTGAGTGTCTGAGAGTGTCAGAGAGTGTCACAGAGAGTCAGAGAGTGTCAGAGAGAGATAGAGAGTGTCAGAGAGTGATAGTGAGTGTCAGAGAGTGTCAGAGAGTAATAGTGAGTGTCAGAGAGTGTCAGAGAGTGTCAGAGGGAGATAGAGAGTGTCATAGAGTGATAGTGAGTGTCAGAGAGTGTCAGAGAGTGATAGAGAGTGTCAGAGATTGTCAGAGAGTGTGAGAGAGTGTCAGAGGGAGATAGAGAGTGTCAGAGAGTGATAAAGAGTGTCAGAGAGTGTCAGAGTGAGATAGAGAGTGTCAGAGAGTGATATTGAGTATCAGAGAGAGATGGAGAGTGTCAAAGAGTGATATGAGTGTCTGAGAGCGTCAGAGAGTGTCAGAGAGCGATAGAGAGCGATAGAGAGTGATAGAGAGTGTCAGAGAAAGATAGAGAGTGTCAGAGAGTGATAGTGAGTGTCTGAGAGTGTCAGAGAGTGTCAGAGAGCGATAGAGAGTGATAGAGATAGTCAGAGAGTGTCAGAGAGAGATAGAGATTGTCAGAGAGTGACAGTGAGTGTCTGAGAGTGTCAGAGTGTATCAGAGAGTGTCAGAGTGTGATAGAGACTGTCAGAGAGTGTCAGAGATATATAGAGAGTGTCAGAGAGTGATAGAGAGTGTCAGAGAGTGATAGAGAGTTTCAGAGAGTGATAGTGAGTGTCTGAGAGTGTCAGAGAGTGTCAGAGAGCGATTGAGAGTGAAAGAGAGTGTCAGAGAGAGTCAGAGAGAGTCAGAGAGTGATAGTGATTCTCTGAGAGTGTCAGAGAGCGACATAGAGTGATAGAGAGTGTCAGAGCGTGTCAGAGAGAGATAGAGAGTTTCAGAGAGTGATAGTGAGTGTCTGAGAGTGTCAGAGAGGGATAGAGAGTGTCAGAGAGTGGTAGAGAGTGTCAGAGAGTGAAAGAGAGTGTCAGAGAGTGTCTGAGAGTGTCAGAGTGTGTCAGAGAGTGATAGAGAGTGTCAGAGTGTGATAGAGAGTGTCAGAGAGTGATAGTGAGTGTCAGAGAGTGATAGTGAGTGTCAGACAGTGATAGTGAGTGTCTGAGAGTGTCAGAGAGTGTCAGAGAGTGATAGAGAGTGTCAGAGAGTGGCAGAGAGTGTCAGAGAGTGTCAGAGAGTGAAAGAGAGTGTCAGGGAGAGATAGTGAGTATCTGAGAGTGTCAGAGAGTGATAGTTTGTGCCTGGGAGTGTCTGAGAGTGTCAGAGTGTGTCAGAGAGTGATAGAGAGTGTCAGAGAGTGATAGTGAGTGTCAGAGATTGATAGTGAGTGTCTGAGAGTGTCAGAGAGTGTTAGTGAGTGTCAGAGAGTGTCAGAGAGTGATAGTGATTGTCTGAGAGTGTCAGAGAGGGATAGAGAGTGTCAGAGAGTGGTAGAGAGTGTCAGAGAGTGAAAGAGAGTGTCAGAGAATGATAGTGAGTGCCTGAGAGTGTCTGAGAGTGTCAGAGTGTGTCAGAGAGTGATAGAGTGTGTCAGAGTGTGATAGAGAGTGTTAGAGAGTGATAGTGAGTGTCAGAGAGTGATAGTGAGTGTCAGAGAGTGATAGTGAGTGTCTGAGAGTGTCAGAGAGTGTCAGAGAGTGGCAGAGAGTGATAGAGAGTGTCAGAGAGTGTCAGAGAGTGAAAGAGAGTGTCATGGAGATATAGTGAGTGTCTGAGAGTGTCAGAGAGTGATAGTTTGTGCCTGAGAGTGTCTGAGAGTGTCAGAGTGTGTCAGAGAGTGATAGAGAGTGTCAGAGAGTGATAGTGAGTGTCAGAGAGTGATAGTGAGTGTCTGAGAGTGTCAGAGAGTGTTAGTGAGTGTCAGAGAGTGTCAGAGAGTGTCAGAGAGTGATAGAGAGTGATAGAGAGTGTCAGAGGGTGACAGTGAGTGTCTGAGAGTGTCAGAGAGTGTCAGAGAGTGATAGTGAGTGTCAGAGAGTGTCAGAGAGTGTTAGTGAGTATCAGAGTGTGTCAGAGAGTGATAGAGAGTGATAGAGAGTGATAGAGAGTGTCAGAGAGTGTCAGAGAGTGTCAGTGAGTGATAGAGAGTGTCAGAGAGAGATAGAGAGATTCAGAGGGTGACAGTGAGTGTCTGAGAGTGTCAGAGAGTGTCAGAGAGTGATAGAGAGTGTCAGAGAGAGATAGAGAGTTTCAGAGGGTGACAGTGAGTGTCTGAGAGTGCCAGAGAGTGATCGTGAGTTTCAGAGAGTGTCAGAGAGTGTTCGTGAGTGTCAGAGTGTGTCAGAGAGTGATGGAGAGTGTTAGAGAGAGTCAGAGAGAGTCAGATAGTGTCAGAGAGTGTCAGAGAGTGTCAGAGAGTGATAAAGAGTGTCTGTGGGTGACAGTGAGTGTCTGAGAGTGTCAGAAAGTGATAGTGAGTGTCTGAGAGTATCAGAGAGAGTCAGAGAGTCTCAGAGATTGTCAGAGAGTGACAGAGAGTGATAGAGAGTGATAGAGAGTGATAGAGAGTGTCAGAGAGTGATAGAGATTGTCAGAGAGTCTCAGAGAGTGACAGAGAGTGATAGAGAGTGATAGAGAGTGATAGAGAGTGTCAGAGAGTGATAGAGATTGTCAGAGAGTGTTAGTGAGTGTCAGAGATTGTCAGAGAGTGTCAGAGAGTGTCAGAGAGTGATAGAGAGTGTCAGAGGGTGACAGTGAGCGTCTGAGAGTGTCAGAGTGTGATAGTGAGTGTCAGAGAGTGTCAGAGAGTGTTAGTGAGTATCAGAGTGTGTCAGAGAGTGTCAGAGAGTGTCAGAGAGTGTCAGAGAGTGTCAGAGAGTGATAGAGAGTGTCAGAGATTGATAGAGAGTGTCAGAGGGTGACAGTGAGTGTCTGAGAGTGTCAGAGAGTGTCAGAGAGTGATAGTGAATGTCAGAGAGTGTCAGAGAGTGTTAGTGAGTATCAGAGTGTGTCAGAGAGTGATAGAGAGTGATAGAGAGTGTCAGAGAGTGTCAGAGAGTGTGAGAGAGTGTCAGAGAGAGATAGAGAGTGTCAGATAGTGATAGTGAGTGTCAGAGAGTGTCAGAGAGTGATAGAGAGTGTCAGAGATTGTCAGAGAGTGTGAGAGAGTGTCAGAGGGAGATAGAGAGTGTCAGAGAGTGATAAAGAGTGTCAGAGAGTGTCAGAGTGAGATAGAGAGTGTCAGAGAGTGATAGTGAGTATCAGAGAGTGATGGAGAGTGTCAAAGAGTGATATGAGTTTCTGAGAGCGTCAGACAGTGTCAGAGAGCGATAGAGAGCGATAGAGAGTGATAGAGAGTGTCAGAGAGAGATAGAGAGTGTCAGAGAGTGATAGGGAGTGTCAGAGAGTGACAGAGAGTGTCAGAGAGAGATAGAGAGTGTCAGAGAGTGATAGTGAGTGTCTGAGAGTGTCAGAGAGTGTCAGAGAGCGATAGAGAGTGATAGAGATAGTCAGAGAGTGTCAGAGAGAGATAGAGATTGTCAGAGAGTGACAGTGAGTGTCTGAGAGTGTCAGAGTGTGTCAGAGAGTGTCAGAGTGTGATAGAGACTGTCAGAGAGTGTCAGAGATATATAGAGAGTGTCAGAGAGTGATAGAGAGTGTCAGAGAGTGATAGAGAGTTTCAGAGAGTGATAGTGAGTGTCTGAGAGTGTCAGAGAGTGTCAGAGAGCGATTGAGAGTGAAAGAGAGTGTCAGAGAGAGTCAGAGAGAGTCAGAGAGTGTCAGAGAGTGATAGTGATTCTCTGAGAGTGTCAGAGAGCGACAGAGAGTGATAGAGAGTGTCAGAGCGTGTCAGAGAGAGATAGAGAGTTTCAGAGAGTGATAGTGAGTGTCTGAGAGTGTCAGAGAGGGATAGAGAGTGTCAGAGAGTGGTAGAGAGTGTCAGAGAGTGAAAGAGAGTGTCAGAGAGTGAAAGAGAGTGTCAGAGAGTGATAGTGAGTGCCTGAGAGTGTCTGAGAGTGTCAGAGTGTGTCAGAGAGTGATAGAGAGTGTCAGAGTGTGATAGAGAGTGTCAGAGAGTGATAGTGAGTGTCAGAGAGTGATAGTGAGTGTCAGAGAGTGATAGTGAGTGTCAGACAGTGATAGTGAGTGTCTGAGAGTGTCAGAGAGTGTCAGAGAGTGATAGAGAGTGTCAGAGAGTGGCAGAGAGTGTCAGAGAGTGTCAGAGAGTGAAGGAGAGTGTCAGGGAGAGATAGTGAGTGTCTGAGAGTGTCAGAGAGTGATAGTTTGTGCCTGGGAGTGTCTGAGAGTGTCAGAGTGTGTCAGAGAGTGATAGAGAGTGTCAGAGAGTGATAGTGAGTGTCAGAGATTGATAGTGAGTGTCTGAGAGTGTCAGAGAGTGTTAGTGAGTGTCAGAGAGTGTCAGAGAGTGATAGTGATTGTCTGAGAGTGTCAGAGAGGGATAGAGAGTGTCAGAGAGTGGTAGAGAGTGTCAGAGAGTGAAAGAGAGTGTCAGAGAGTGATAGTGAGTGCCTGAGAGTGTCAGAGTGTGTCAGAGAGTGATAGAGAGTGTCAGAGTGTGATAGAGAGTGTTAGAGAGTGATAGTGAGTGTCAGAGAGTGATAGTGAGTGTCAGAGAGTGATAGTGAGTGTCTGAGAGTGTCAGAGAGTGGCAGAGAGTGATCGAGAGTGTCAGAGAGTGTCAGAGAGTGAAAGAGAGTGTCAGGGAGAGATATTGAGTGTCTGAGAGTGTCAGAGAGTGATAGTTTGTGCCTGAGAGTGTCTGAGAGTGTCAGAGTGTGTCAGAGAGTGATAGAGTGTGTCAGAGAGTGATAGTGAGTGTCAGAGAGTGATAGTGAGTGTCTGAGAGTGTCAGAGAGTGTTAGTGAGTGTCAGAGAGTGTCAGAGAGTGTCAGAGAGTGTCAGAGAGTGATAGAGAGTGTCAGAGGGTGACAGTGAGTGTCTGAGAGTGTCAGAGAGTGTCAGAGAGTGATAGTGAGTGTCAGAGAGTGTCAGAGAGTGTTAGTGAGTATCAGAGTGTGTCAGAGAGTGATAGAGAGTGATAGAGAGTGATAGAGAGTGTCAGAGAGTGTCAGTGAGTGATAGAGAGTGTCAGAGAGAGATAGAGAGTTTCAGAGGGTGACAGTGAGTGTCTGAGAGTGTCAGAGAGTGTCAGAGAGTGATAGAGAGTGTCAGAGAGAGATAGAGAGTTTCAGAGGGTGACAGTGAGTGTCTGAGAGTGCCAGAGAGTGTCAGAGAGTGATAGAGAGTGACAGAGAGTGTCAGAGTGTTGTCAGACAGTGTCAGAGAGTGTCAGAGTGTGCCAGAGAGTTTCAGAGAGTGATAGAGTGTGATAGAGAGTGTCAGAGAGTGATAGTGAGTGTCTGAGAGTGTCTGAGAGTGTCAGAGAGTGTCAGAGAGAGATAGTGAGTGTCAGAGAGTGTCAGAGAGTGTCAGAGAGTGTCAGAGAGTGATAGAGAGTGTCAGATAGTGTCAGAGAGTGTCAGAGGGAGATAGAGAGTGTCAGAGGGAGATAGAGAGTGTCAGAGAGTGATCGTGAGTGTCCGAGAGTGTCAGAGAGCGATAGAGAGTGATAAAGAGTGTCAGAGTGTGTCAGAGAGAGATAGACAGTGTCAGAGAGTGATAGAGAGTTTCAGAGAGTGATAGTGAGTGTCAGAGAGTATCAGATAGTGATAGTGAGTGTCTGAGAGTGTCTGAGATTGTCAGAGAGTGTCAGAGAGTGTCAGAGAGTGTCAGAGAGAGTCAGAGAGTGTCAGAGAGAGTCAGAGAGTGATAGACAGTGTCAGAGTGTTATAGTGTGTATCTGAGAGTGTCAGAGTGTGTCAGAGAGTGATATAGAGTGTCAGAGAGTGATAGAGAGTGTCAGAGAGTGATAGTGAGTGTCAGAGAGTGATAGTGAGTGTCAGAGAGTGATAGTGAGTGTCTGAGAGTGTCAGAGAGTGTCACAGAGTGTCAGAGAGTGTCAGAGAGAGATAGAGAGTGTCAGAGAGTGATAGTGAGTGTCAGAGAGTGTCAGAGAGTAATAGTGAGTGTCAGAGAGTGTCAGAGAGTGTCAGAGGGAGATAGAGAGTGTCATAGAGTGATAGTGAGTGTCAGAGAGTGTCAGAGAGTGATAGAGAGTGTCAGAGATTGTCAGAGAGTGTGAGAGAGTGTCAGAGCTGATAAAGAGTGTCAGAGAGTGATAAAGAGTGTCAGAGAGTGTCAGAGTGAGATAGAGAGTGTCAGAGAGTGATAGTGAGTATCAGAGAGAGATGGAGAGTGTCAAAGAGTGATATGAGTGTCTGAGAGCGTCAGAGAGTGTCAGAGAGCGATAGAGAGCGATAGAGAGTGATAGAGAGTGTCAGAGAGAGATAGAGAGTGTCAGAGAGTGATAGTGAGTGTCTGAGAGTGTCAGAGAGTGTCAGAGAGCGATAGAGAGTGATAGAGATAGTCAGAGAGTGTCAGAGAGAGATAGAGATTGTCAGAGAGTGACAGTGAGTGTCTGAGAGTGTCAGAGTGTGTCAGAGAGTGTCAGAGTGTGATAGAGACTGTCAGAGAGTGTCAGAGATATATAGAGAGTGTCAGAGAGTGATAGAGAGTGTCAGAGAGTGATAGAGAGTTTCAGAGAGTGATAGTGAGTGTCTGAGAGTGTCAGAGAGTGTCAGAGAGCGATTGAGAGTGAAAGAGAGTGTCAGAGAGAGTCAGAGAGAGTCAGAGAGTGTCAGAGATTGATAGTGATTCTCTGAGAGTGTCAGAGAGCGACATAGAGTGATAGAGAGTGTCAGAGCGTGTCAGAGAGAGATAGAGAGTTTCAGAGAGTGATAGTGAGTGTCTGAGAGTGTCAGAGAGGGATAGAGAGTGTCAGAGAGTGGTAGAGAGTGTCAGAGAGTGAAAGAGAGTGTCAGAGAGTGAAAGAGAGTGTCAGAGAGTGATAGTGAGTGCCTGAGAGTGTCTGAGAGTGTCAGAGTGTGTCAGAGAGTGATAGAGAGTGTCAGAGTGTGATAGAGAGTGTCAGAGAGTGATAGTGAGTGTCAGAGAGTGATAGTGAGTGTCAGAGAGTGATAGTGAGTGTCAGACAGTGATAGTGAGTGTCTGAGAGTGTCAGAGAGTGTCAGAGAGTGATAGAGAGTGTCAGAGAGTGGCAGAGAGTGTCAGAGAGTGTCAGAGAGTGAAAGAGAGTGTCAGGGAGAGATAGTGAGTGTCTGAGAGTGTCAGAGAGTGATAGTTTGTGCCTGGGAGTGTCTGAGAGTGTCAGAGTGTGTCAGAGAGTGATAGAGAGTGTCAGAGAGTGATAGTGAGTGTCAGAGATTGATAGTGAGTGTCTGAGAGTGTCAGAGAGTGTTAGTGAGTGTCAGAGAGTGTCAGAGAGTGATAGTGATTGTCTGAGAGTGTCAGAGAGGGATAGAGAGTGTCAGAGAGTGGTAGAGAGTGTCAGAGAGTGAAAGAGAGTGTCAGAGAATGATAGTGAGTGCCTGAGAGTGTCTGAGAGTGTCAGAGTGTGTCAGAGAGTGATAGAGAGTGTCAGAGTGTGATAGAGAGTGTTAGAGAGTGATAGTGAGTGTCAGAGAGTGATAGTGAGTGTCAGAGAGTGATAGTGAGTGTCTGAGAGTGTCAGAGAGTGTCAGAGAGTGGCAGAGAGTGATAGAGAGTGTCAGAGAGTGTCAGAGAGTGAAAGAGAGTGTCAGGGAGAGATAGTGAGTGTCTGAGAGTGTCAGAGAGTGATAGTTTGTGCCTGAGAGTGTCTGAGAGTGTCAGAGTGTGTCAGAGAGTGATAGAGAGTGTCAGAGAGTGATAGTGAGTGTCAGAGAGTGATAGTGAGTGTCTGAGAGTGTCAGAGAGTGTTAGTGAGTGTCAGAGAGTGTCAGAGAGTGTCAGAGAGTGTCAGAGAGTGATAGTGAGTGTCAGAGAGTGATAGTGAGTGTCTGAGAGTGTCAGAGAGTGTTAGTGAGTGTCAGAGAGTGTCAGAGAGTGTCAGAGAGTGTCAGAGAGTGATAGAGAGTGTCAGAGGGTGACAGTGAGTGTCTGAGAGTGTCAGAGAGTGTCAGAGAGTGATAGTGAGTGTCAGAGAGTGTCAGAGAGTGTTAGTGAGTATCAGAGTGTGTCAGAGAGTGATAGAGAGTGATAGAGAGTGATAGAGAGTGTCAGAGAGTGTCAGAGAGTGTCAGTGAGTGATAGAGAGTGTCAGAGAGAGATAGAGAGTTTCAGAGGGTGACAGTGAGTGTCTGAGAGTGTCATAGAGTGTCAGAGAGTGATAGAGAGTGTCAGAGAGAGATAGAGAGTTTCAGAGGGTGACAGTGAGTGTCTGAGAGTGCCAGAGAGTGATCGTGAGTGTCAGAGAGTGTCAGAGAGTGTTCGTGAGTGTCAGAGTGTGTCAGAGAGTGATGGAGAGTGTTAGAGAGAGTCAGAGAGAGTCAGAGAGTGTCAGAGATTGATAGTGATTCTCTGAGAGTGTCAGAGAGCGACATAGAGTGATAGAGAGTGTCAGAGCGTGTCAGAGAGAGATAGAGAGTTTCAGAGAGTGATAGTGAGTGTCTGAGAGTGTCAGAGAGGGATAGAGAGTGTCAGAGAGTGGTAGAGAGTGTCAGAGAGTGAAAGAGAGTGTCAGAGAGTGAAAGAGAGTGTCAGAGAGTGATAGTGAGTGCCTGAGAGTGTCTGAGAGTGTCAGAGTGTGTCAGAGAGTGATAGAGAGTGTCAGAGTGTGATAGAGAGTGTCAGAGAGTGATAGTGAGTGTCAGAGAGTGATAGTGAGTGTCAGAGAGTGATAGTGAGTGTCAGACAGTGATAGTGAGTGTCTGAGAGTGTCAGAGAGTGTCAGAGAGTGATAGAGAGTGTCAGAGAGTGGCAGAGAGTGTCAGAGAGTGTCAGAGAGTGAAAGAGAGTGTCAGGGAGAGATAGTGAGTGTCTGAGAGTGTCAGAGAGTGATAGTTTGTGCCTGGGAGTGTCTGAGAGTGTCAGAGTGTGTCAGAGAGTGATAGAGAGTGTCAGAGAGTGATAGTGAGTGTCAGAGATTGATAGTGAGTGTCTGAGAGTGTCAGAGAGTGTTAGTGAGTGTCAGAGAGTGTCAGAGAGTGATAGTGATTGTCTGAGAGTGTCAGAGAGGGATAGAGAGTGTCAGAGAGTGGTAGAGAGTGTCAGAGAGTGAAAGAGAGTGTCAGAGAATGATAGTGAGTGCCTGAGAGTGTCTGAGAGTGTCAGAGTGTGTCAGAGAGTGATAGAGAGTGTCAGAGTGTGATAGAGAGTGTTAGAGAGTGATAGTGAGTGTCAGAGAGTGATAGTGAGTGTCAGAGAGTGATAGTGAGTGTCTGAGAGTGTCAGAGAGTGTCAGAGAGTGGCAGAGAGTGATAGAGAGTGTCAGAGAGTGTCAGAGAGTGAAAGAGAGTGTCAGGGAGAGATAGTGAGTGTCTGAGAGTGTCAGAGAGTGATAGTTTGTGCCTGAGAGTGTCTGAGAGTGTCAGAGTGTGTCAGAGAGTGATAGAGAGTGTCAGAGAGTGATAGTGAGTGTCAGAGAGTGATAGTGAGTGTCTGAGAGTGTCAGAGAGTGTTAGTGAGTGTCAGAGAGTGTCAGAGAGTGTCAGAGAGTGTCAGAGAGTGATAGTGAGTGTCAGAGAGTGATAGTGAGTGTCTGAGAGTGTCAGAGAGTGTTAGTGAGTGTCAGAGAGTGTCAGAGAGTGTCAGAGAGTGTCAGAGAGTGATAGAGAGTGTCAGAGGGTGACAGTGAGTGTCTGAGAGTGTCAGAGAGTGTCAGAGAGTGATAGTGAGTGTCAGAGAGTGTCAGAGAGTGTTAGTGAGTATCAGAGTGTGTCAGAGAGTGATAGAGAGTGATAGAGAGTGATAGAGAGTGTCAGAGAGTGTCAGAGAGTGTCAGTGAGTGATAGAGAGTGTCAGAGAGAGATAGAGAGTTTCAGAGGGTGACAGTGAGTGTCTGAGAGTGTCATAGAGTGTCAGAGAGTGATAGAGAGTGTCAGAGAGAGATAGAGAGTTTCAGAGGGTGACAGTGAGTGTCTGAGAGTGCCAGAGAGTGATCGTGAGTGTCAGAGAGTGTCAGAGAGTGTTCGTGAGTGTCAGAGTGTGTCAGAGAGTGATGGAGAGTGTTAGAGAGAGTCAGAGAGAGTCAGAGAGTGTCAGAGAGTGTCAGAGAGTGTCAGAGAGTGATAAAGAGTGTCTGTGGGTGACAGTGAGTGTCTGAGAGTGTCAGAAAGTGATAGTGAGTGTCTGAGAGTATCAGAGAGAGTCAGAGAGTCTCAGAGATTGTCAGAGAGTGACAGAGAGTGACAGAGAGTGATAGAGAGTGATAGAGAGTGATAGAGAGTGATAGAGAGTGATAGAGAGTGTCAGAGAGTGATAGAGATTGTCAGAGAGTCTCAGAGAGTGACAGAGAGTGATAGAGAGTGATAGAGAGTGATAGAGAGTGTCAGAGAGTGATAGAGATTGTCAGAGAGTGTTAGTGAGTGTCAGAGATTGTCAGAGAGTGTCAGAGAGTGTCAGAGAGTGTCAGAGAGTGATAGAGAGTGTCAGAGATTGATAGAGAGTGTCAGAGGGTGACAGTGAGCGTCTGAGAGTGTCAGAGTGTGATAGTGAGTGTCAGAGAGTGTCAGAGAGTGTTAGTGAGTATCAGAGTGTGTCAGAGAGTGTCAGAGAGTGTCAGAGAGTGTCAGAGAGTGTCAGAGAGTGATAGAGAGTGTCAGAGATTGATAGAGAGTGTCAGAGGGTGACAGTGAGTGTCTGAGAGTGTCAGAGAGTGTCAGAGAGTGATAGTGAATGTCAGAGAGTGTCAGAGAGTGTTAGTGAGTATCAGAGTGTGTCAGAGAGTGATAGAGAGTGATAGAGAGTGTCAGAGAGTGTCAGAGAGTGTGAGAGAGTGTCAGAGAGAGATAGAGAGTGTCAGATAGTGATAGTGAGTGTCAGAGAGTGTCAGAGAGTGATAGAGAGTGTCAGAGATTGTCAGAGAGTGTGAGAGAGTGTCAGAGGGAGATAGAGAGTGTCAGAGAGTGATAAAGAGTGTCAGAGAGTGTCAGAGTGAGATAGAGAGTGTCAGAGAGTGATAGTGAGTATCAGAGAGTGATGGAGAGTGTCAAAGAGTGATATGAGTGTCTGAGAGCGTCAGAGAGTGTCAGAGAGCGATAGAGAGCGATAGAGAGTGATAGAGAGTGTCAGAGAGAGATAGAGAGTGTCAGAGAGTGATAGAGAGTGTCAGAGAGTGACAGAGAGTGTCAGAGAGAGATAGAGATTGTCAGAGAGTGACAGTGAGTGTCTGAGAGTGTCAGAGTGTGTCAGAGAGTGTCAGAGTGTGATAGAGACTGTCAGAGAGTGTCAGAGATATATAGAGAGTGTCAGAGAGTGATAGAGAGTGTCAGAGAGTGATAGAGAGTTTCAGAGAGTGATAGTGAGTGTCTGAGAGTGTCAGAGAGTGTCAGAGAGCGATTGAGAGTGAAAGAGAGTGTCAGAGAGAGTCAGAGAGAGTCAGAGAGTGTCAGAGAGTGATAGTGATTCTCTGAGAGTGTCAGATAGCGACAGAGAGTGATAGAGAGTGTCAGAGCGTGTCAGAGAGAGATAGAGAGTTTCAGAGAGTGATAGTGAGTGTCTGAGAGTGTCAGAGAGGGATAGAGAGTGTCAGAGAGTGGTAGAGAGTGTCAGAGAGTGAAAGAGAGTGTCAGAGAGTGAAAGAGAGTGTCAGAGAGTGATAGTGAGTGCCTGAGAGTGTCTGAGAGTGTCAGAGTGTGTCAGAGAGTGATAGAGAGTGTCAGAGTGTGATAGAGAGTGTCAGAGAGTGATAGTGAGTGTCAGAGAGTGATAGTGAGTGTCAGAGAGTGATAGTGAGTGTCAGACAGTGATAGTGAGTGTCTGAGAGTGTCAGAGAGTGATAGATAGTGTCAGAGAGTGGCAGAGAGTGTCAGAGAGTGTCAGAGAGTGAAGGAGAGTGTCAGGGAGAGATAGTGAGTGTCTGAGAGTGTCAGAGAGTGATAGTTTGTGCCTGGGAGTGTCTGAGAGTGTCAGAGTGTGTCAGAGAGTGATAGAGAGTGTCAGAGAGTGATAGTGAGTGTCAGAGATTGATAGTGAGTGTCTGAGAGTGTCAGAGAGTGTTAGTGAGTGTCAGAGAGTGTCAGAGAGTGATAGTGATTGTCTGAGAGTGTCAGAGAGGGATAGAGAGTGTCAGAGAGTGGTAGAGAGTGTCAGAGAGTGAAAGAGAGTGTCAGAGAGTGATAGTGAGTGCCTGAGAGTGTCTGAGAGTGTCAGAGTGTGTCAGAGAGTGATAGAGAGTGTCAGAGTGTGATAGAGAGTGTTAGAGAGTGATAGTGAGTGTCAGAGAGTGATAGTGAGTGTCAGAGAGTGATAGTGAGTGTCTGAGAGTGTCAGAGAGTGTCAGAGAGTGGCAGAGAGTGATCGAGAGTGTCAGAGAGTGTCAGAGAGTGAAAGAGAGTGTCAGGGAGAGATAGTGAGTGTCTGAGAGTGTCAGAGAGTGACAGTTTGTGCCTGAGAGTGTCTGAGAGTGTCAGAGTGTGTCAGAGAGTGATAGAGAGTGTCAGAGAGTGATAGTGAGTGTCAGAGAGTGATAGTGAGTGTCTGAGAGTGTCAGAGAGTGTTAGTGGGTGTCAGAGAGTGTCAGAGAGTGTCAGAGAGTGTCAGAGAGTGATAGAGAGTGTCAGAGGGTGACAGTGAGTGTCTGAGAGTGTCAGAGAGTGTCAGAGAGTGATAGTGAGTGTCAGAGAGTGTCAGAGAGTGTTAGTGAGTATCAGAGTGTGTCAGAGAGTGATAGAGAGTTGTAGAGAGTGATAGAGAGTGTCAGAGAGTGTCAGAGAGTGTCAGTGAGTGATAGAGAGTGTCAGAGAGAGATAGAGAGTTTCAGAGGGTGACAGTGAGTGTCTGAGAGTGTCAGAGAGTGTCAGAGAGTGATAGAGAGTGTCAGAGAGAGATAGAGAGTTTCAGAGGGTGACAGTGAGTGTCTGAGAGTGCCAGAGAGTGATCGTGAGTGTCAGAGAGTGTCAGAGAGTGTTCGTGAGTGTCAGAGTGTGTCAGAGAGTGATGGAGAGTGTTAGAGAGAGTCAGAGAGAGTCAGAGAGTGTCAGAGAGTGTCAGAGAGTGTCAGAGAGTGATAAAGAGTGTCTGTGGGTGACAGTGAGTGTCTGAGAGTGTCAGAAAGTGATAGTGAGTGTCTGAGAGTATCAGAGAGAGTCAGAGAGTCTCAGAGATTGTCAGAGAGTGACAGAGAGTGACAGAGAGTGATAGAGAGTGATAGAGAGTGATAGAGAGTGATAGAGAGTGTCAGAGAGTGATAGAGATTGTCAGAGAGTCTCAGAGAGTGACAGAGAGTGATAGAGAGTGATAGAGAGTGATAGAGAGTGTCAGAGAGTGATAGAGATTGTCAGAGAGTGTTAGTGAGTGTCAGAGATTGTCAGAGAGTGTCAGAGAGTGTCAGAGAGTGTCAGAGAGTGATAGAGAGTGTCAGAGATTGATAGAGAGTGTCAGAGGGTGACAGTGAGCGTCTGAGAGTGTCAGAGTGTGATAGTGAGTGTCAGAGAGTGTCAGAGAGTGTTAGTGAGTATCAGAGTGTGTCAGAGAGTGTCAGAGAGTGTCAGAGAGTGATAGAGAGTGTCAGAGATTGATAGAGAGTGTCAGAGGGTGACAGTGAGCGTCTGAGAGTGTCAGAGTGTGATAGTGAGTGTCAGAGAGTGTCAGAGAGTGTTAGTGAGTATCAGAGTGTGTCAGAGAGTGTCAGAGAGTGTCAGAGAGTGTCAGAGAGTGTCAGAGAGTGATAGAGAGTGTCAGAGATTGATAGAGAGTGTCAGAGGGTGACAGTGAGTGTCTGAGAGTGTCAGAGAGTGATAGTGAATGTCAGAGAGTGTCAGAGAGTGTTAGTGAGTATCAGAGTGTGTCAGAGAGTGATAGAGAGTGATAGAGAGTGTCAGAGAGTGTCAGAGAGTGTGAGAGAGTGTCAGAGAGAGATAGAGAGTGTCAGATAGTGATAGTGAGTGTCTGAGATTGTCAGAGAGTGTCAGAGAGTGTGAGAGAGTGTCAGAGAGAGATAGAGAGTGTCAGAGAGTGATAGTGTGTGTCTGAGAGTGTCAGAGAGTGTCAGAGAGCGATAGAGAGTGATAGAGAGTGTCAGAGACAGATAGAGAGTGTCAGAGAGTGATAGAGAGTGTCAGAGAGTGTCAGAGAGTGTCAGAGAGTGATAATGAGTGTCAGAGGGTGTCAGAGAGAGATAGAGAGTGTCAGAGAGTGATAGAGAGTGTCAGAGAGTATCAGAGAGTGATATTGAGTGTCAGAGAGTGTCAGAGAGAGATAGAGAGTGTCAGATAGTGATAGTGAGTGTCAGAGAGTGTCAGAGAGTGATAGAGAGTGTCAGAGAGTGTGAGAGAGTGTCAGAGAGAGATAGAGAGTGTCAGAGAGTGATAGTGAGTGTCAGAGAAAGATAGAGAGTGTCAGAGAGTGATAGTGAGTGTCTGAGAGTGTCAGAGAGTGTCAGAGAGCGTCAGAGAGTTATAGAGAGTGTCAGAGGGTGACAGTGAGTGTCTGAGAGTGTCAGAGAGTGTCAGAGAGTGATAGTGAGTGTCAGAGAGTGTCAGAGAGAGTTAGTGAGTATCAGAGTGTGTCAGAGAGTGATAGAGAGTGTCAGAGAGTGTCAGAGAGTGTCAGTGAGTGATATAGAGTGTCAGAGAGTGATAGAGAGTGAGAGAGAGTGTCAGAGAGTGTCAGAGTGTTGTCAGACAGTGTCAGAGAGTGTCAGAGTGTGCCAGAGAGTGTCAGAGAGTGATAGAGTGTGATAGAGAGTGTCAGAGAGTGATAGTGAGTGTCTGAGAGTGTCTGAGAGTGTCTGAGATTGTCAGAGAGTAATAGTGAGTGTCAGAGAGTGTCAGAGAGTGTCAGAGAGTGTCAGAGAGAGATAGAGAGTGTCAGAGAGTGATAGAGAGTGTCATTGGGTGACAGTGAGTGTCTGAGAGTGTCAGAAAGTGATAGTGAGTGTCTGAGAGTATCAGAGAGAGTCAGAGAGTCTCAGAGATTGTCAGAGAGTGACAGAGAGTGACAGAGAGTGATAGAGAGTGATAGAGAGTGATCGAGAGTGATAGAGAGTGTCAGAGAGTGATAGAGATTGTCAGAGAGTGTTAGTGAGTGTCAGAGATTGTCAGAGATTGTCAGAGAGTGTCAGAGAGTGATAGAGAGTGTCAGAGATTGATAGAGAAAGTCAGAGGGTGACAGTGAGTGTCTGAGAGTGTCAGAGAGTGTCAGAGAGTGATAGTGAGTGTCAGAGAGTGATAGTGAGTGTCAGAGAGTGTCAGAGAGTGTTAGTGAGTATCAGAGTGTGTCAGAGAGTGATAGAGAGTGATAGAGAGTGTCAGAGAGTGTCAGAGTGTGACAGAGAGTGATAGAGAGTGTCAGAGAGTGAAAGTGAGTGTCTGAGAGAGTCTGAGATTGTCAGAGAGTGATAGAGAGTGTCAGAGGGTGACAGTGAGTGTCTGAGAGTGTCAGAGAGTGTCAGAGAGTGATAGAGAGTGACAGAGAGTGTCAGAGAGTGTCAGAGAGTGTCAGAGTGTTGTCAGACAGTGTCAGAGAGTGTCAGAGTGTGCCAGAGAGTGTCAGAGAGTGATAGAGAGTGTCAGAGAGTGATAGAGAGTGTCATTGGGTGACAGTGAGTGTCTGAGAGTTTCAGAAAGTGATAGTGAGTGTCTGAGAGTATCAGAGAGAGTCAGAGAGTCTCAGAGATTGTCAGAGAGTGACAGAGAGTGACAGATAGTGATAGAGATTGATCGAGAGTGATAGAGAGTGTCAGAGAGTGATAGAGATTGTCAGAGAGTGTTAGTGAGTGTCAGAGATTGTCAGAGATTGTCAGAGAGTGTCAGAGAGTGATAGAGAGTGTCAGAGATTGATAGAGAGAGTCAGAGGGTGACAGTGAGTGTCTGAGAGTGTCAGAGAGTGTCAGAGAGTGATAGTGAGTGTCAGAGAGTGTCAGAGATTGTTAGTGAGTATCAGAGTGTGTCAGAGTGTGATAGAGAGTGATAGAGTGTGTCAGAGAGTGTCAGAGAGTTTTAGGGAGAGTCAGAGAGAGTCAGAGAGTGTCATGAGTGATAAAGAGTGTCAGTGGGTGACTGTGAGTGTCTGAGAGTGTCAGAGAGTGATAGTGAGTGTCTGAGAGTATCAGAGAGAGTCAGAGAGTCTCAGAGAGTGTCAGAGAGTGACAGAGAGTGACAAAGAGTGATAGAGAGTGATAGATAGTGTCAGAGAGTGTCAGAGTGTGACAGAGAGTGATAGAGAGTGTCAGAGAGTGATAGTGAGTGTCTGAGAGAGTCTGAGATTGTCAGAGAGTGATAGTGAGTGTCAGAGAGTGTCAGAGAGTGTCAGAGAGTTTCAGAGAGTTTCAGAGAGAGATAGAGAGTGTCAGAGAGTGATAGTGAGTGTCTGAGAGTGTGAGAGAGTGATAGAGAGTGTCAGAGAGTGTGAGAGAGTGTGAGAGAGTGTCAGAGGGAGATAGAGAGTGTCAGAGAGTGATAAAGAGTGTCAGAGAGTGTCAGAGTGAGATAGAGAGTGTCAGAGAGCGATAGTGAGTATCAGAGAGAGATGGAGAGTGTCAAAGAGTGATATGAGTGTCTGAGAGCGTCAGAGAGGTTCAGAGAGCGATAGAGAGCGATAGAGAGCGATAGAGAGTGATAGAGAGTGTCAGAGAGAGATAGAGAGTGTCAGAGAGTGATAGAGAGTGTCAGAGAGTGACATAGAGTGTCAGAGAGAGATAGAGAGTGTCAGAGAGTGATAGTGAGTGTCTGAGAGTGTCAGAGAGTGTCAGAGAGCGATAGAGAGTGATAGAGAGAGTCAGAGAGTGTCAGAGGGAGATAGAGATTGTCAGAGAGTGACAGTGAGTTTCTGAGAGTGTCAGAGTGTGTCAGTGAGTGTCAGAGTGTGATAGAGACTGTCAGAGAGTGTCAGAGATACATAGAGAGTGTCAGAGAGTGATAGAGAGAGTCAGAGAGTGATAGAGAGTGTCAGAGAGTGATAGTGACTGTCTGAGAGTGTCAGAGAGCGACAGAGAGTGATAGAGAGTGTCAGAGAGAGATAGAGAGTGTCAGAGAGTGATAGAGAGTGTCAGAGAGTGACAGAGAGTGTCAGAGAGAGATAGAGAGTGTCAGAGAGTGATAGTGAGTGTCTGAGAGTGTCAGAGAGTGTCAGAGAGCGATAGAGAGTGATAGAGAGAGTCAGAGAGTGTCAGAGGGAGATAGAGATTGTCAGAGAGTGACAGTGAGTGTCTGAGAGTGTCAGAGTGTGTCAGTGAGTGTCAGAGTGTGATAGAGACTGTCAGAGAGTGTCAGAGATACATAGAGAGTGTCAGAGAGTGATAGAGAGAGTCAGAGAGAGATAGAGAGTTTCAGAGAGTGATAGTGAGTGTCTGAGAGTGTCAGAGAGCGATTGAGAGTGATAGAGAGTGTCAGAGAGAGTCAGAGAGAGATAGAGAGTGTCAGAGAGTGATAGTGATTCTCTGAGAGTGTCAGAGAGCGACAGAGAGTGATAGCGAGTGTCAGAGAGTGTCAGAGAGAGATCGAGAGTTTCAGAGAGTGATAGTGAGTGTCTGAGAGTGTCAGAGAGTGTCAGAGAGTGTCAGAGAGTGATAGAGAGTGTCAGAGAGTATCAGAGAGTGATAGTGAGTGTCAGAGAGTGTCAGAGAGTGTTAGTGAGTATCAGAGTGTGTCGGAGAGTGTCAGAGAGAGATAGAGAGTGTCAGAGAGTGTCAGAGAGAAATAGAGAGCGATAGAGAGTGATAGAGAGTGTCAGAGAGAGATAGAGAGTGTCAGAGAGTGATAGAGAGTGTCAGAGAGTGACAGAGAGTGTCAGAGAGAGATAGAGAGTGTCAGAGAGTGATAGTGAGTGTCTGAGAGTGTCAGAGAGTGTCAGAGAGCGATAGAGAGTGATAGTGAGTGTCTGAGAGTATCAGAGAGAGTCAGAGAGTCTCAGAGATTGTCAGAGAGTGTCAGAGAGTGTCAGAGAGTGATAGAGAGTGTCAGAGGGTGACAGTGAGCGTCTGAGAGTGTCAGAGAGTGTCAGAGTGCGATAGTGAGTGTCAGAGAGTGTCAGAGAGTGTTAGTGAGTATCAGAGTGTGTCAGAGAGTGTCAGAGAGCGATAGAGAGTGTCAGAGAGTGTCAGAGAGTGTCAGAGAGTGTCAGAGTGCGATAGTGAGTGTCAGAGAGTGTCAGAGAGTGTTAGTGAGTATCAGAGTGTGTCAGAGAGTGTCAGAGAGTGATAGAGAGTGTCAGAGAGTCAGAGAGTGTCAGAGAGTGTCAGAGAGAGATAGAGAGTGTCAGAGATTGATAGAGAGTGTCAGAGGGTGACAGTGAGTGTCTGAGAGTGTCAGAGAGTGTCAGAGAGTGATAGTGAATGTCAGAGAGTGTCAGAGAGTGTTAGTGAGTATCAGAGTGTGTCAGAGAGTGATAGAGAGTGTCAGAGAGTGTCAGAGAGTGTGAGAGAGTGTCAGAGAGAGATAGAGAGTGTCAGATAGTGATAGTGAGTGTCTGAGATTGTCAGAGAGTGTCAGAGAGTGTCAGAGAGTGTGAGAGAGTGTCAGAGAGAGATAGAGAGTGTCAGAGAGAGATAGAGAGTGTCAGAGAGTGATAGTGAGTGTCAGAGAGTGACAGAGAGTGTCAGAGAGAGATAGAGAGTGTCAGAGAGTGATAGTGAGTGTCTGAGAGTGTCAGAGAGTGTCAGAGAGCGATAGAGAGTGATAAAGAGAGTCAGAGAGTGTCAGAGAGAGATAGAGATTGTCAGAGAGTGACAGTGAGTGTCTGAGTGTGTCAGAGTGTGTCAGAGAGTGTCAGAGTGTGATAGAGACTGTCAGAGAGTGTCAGAGATATATAGAGAGTGTCAGAGAGAGTCAGAGAGAGTCAGAGAGAGATAGAGAGTGTCAGAGAGTGATAGTGATTCTCTGAGAGTGTCAGAGAGCGACAGAGAGTGATAGAGAGTGTCAGAGAGTGTCAGTGAGAGATAGAGAGTTTCAGAGAGTGATAGTGAGTGTCTGAGAGTGTCAGAGAGTGTCAGAGAGCGATAGAGAGTGATAGTGAGTGTCTGAGAGTATCAGAGAGAGTCAGAGAGTCTCAGAGATTGTCAGAGATGTCAGAGAGTGTCAGAAAGTGATAGAGAGTGTCAGAGGTTGACAGTGAGCGTCTGAGAGTGTCAGAGAGTGTCAGAGTGCGATAGTGAGAGTCAGAGAGTGTCAGAGAGTGTTAGTGAGTATCAGAGTGTGTCAGAGAGTGTCAGAGAGTGTCAGAGAGTGTCAGAGAGTGATAGAGAGTGTCAGAGATTGATAGAGAGTGTCAGAGGGTGACAGTGAGTGTCTGAGAGTGTCAGAGAGTGTCAGAGAGTGATAGTGAATGTCAGACAGTGTCAGAGAGTGTTAGTGAGTATCAGAGTGTGTCAGAGAGTGATAGAGAGTGTCAGAGTGTGTCAGAGAGTGTCAGAGAGTGTGAGAGAGTGTCAGAGAGAGATAGAGAGTGTCAGATAGTGATAGTGAGTGTCTGAGATTGTCAGAGAGTGTCAGAGAGTGTGAGAGAGTGTCAGAGAGAGATAGAGAATGTCAGAGAGTGATAGTGTGTGTCTGAGAGTGTCAGAGAGTGTCAGAGAGCGATAGAGAGTGATAGAGAGTGTCAGAGACAGATAGAGAGTGTCAGAGAGTGATAGTGAGTGTCTGAGAGAGTCTGAGATTGTCAGAGAGTGATAGTGAGTGTCAGAGAGTGTCAGAGAGTGTCAGAGAGTTTCAGAGAGTTTCAGAGAGAGATAGAGAGTGTCAGAGAGTGATAGTGAGTGTCAGAGAGTGTGAGAGAGTGATAGAGAGTGTCAGAGAGTGTGAGAGAGTGTGAGAGAGTGTCAGAGGGAGATAGAGAGTGTCAGAGAGTGATAAAGAGTGTCAGAGAGTGTCAGAGTGAGATAGAGAGTGTCAGAGAGTGATAGTGAGTATCAGAGAGAGATGGAGAGTGTCAAAGAGTGATATGAGTGTCTGAGAGCGTCAGAGAGTGTCAGAGAGCGATAGAGAGCGATAGAGAGCGATAGAGAGTGATAGAGAGTGTCAGAGAGAGATAGAGAGTGTCAGAGAGTGATAGAGAGTGTCAGAGAGTGACAGAGAGTGTCAGAGAGAGATAAAGAGTGTCAGAGAGTGATAGTGAGTGTCTGAGAGTGTCAGAGAGTGTCAGAGAGCGATAGAGAGTGATAGAGAGAGTCAGAGAGTGTCAGAGGGAGATAGAGATTGTCAGAGAGTGACAGTGAGTTTCTGAGAGTGTCAGAGTGTGTCAGTGAGTGTCAGAGTGTGATAGAGACTGTCAGAGAGTGTCAGAGATACATAGAGAGTGTCAGAGAGTGATAGAGAGAGTCAGAGAGTGATAGAGAGTGTCAGAGAGTGATAGTGACTGTCTGAGAGTGTCAGAGAGCGACAGAGAGTGATAGAGAGTGTCAGAGAGAGATAGAGAGTGTCAGAGAGTGATAGAGAGTGTCAGAGAGTGACAGAGAGTGTCAGAGAGAGATAGAGAGTGTCAGAGAGTGATAGTGAGTGTCTGAGAGTGTCAGAGAGTGTCAGAGAGCGATAGAGAGTGATAGAGAGAGTCAGAGAGTGTCAGAGGGAGATAGAGATTGTCAGAGAGTGACAGTGAGTGTCTGAGAGTGTCAGAGTGTGTAAGTGAGTGTCAGAGTGTGATAGAGACTGTCAGAGAGTGTCAGAGATACATAGAGAGTGTCAGAGAGTGATAGAGAGAGTCAGAGAGAGATAGAGAGTTTCAGAGAGTGATAGTGAGTGTCTGAGAGTGTCAGAGAGCGATTGAGAGTGATAGAGAGTGTCAGAGAGAGTCAGAGAGAGATAGAGAGTGTCAGAGAGTGATAGTGATTCTCTGAGAGTGTCAGAGAGCGACAGAGAGTGATAGCGAGTGTCAGAGAGTGTCAGAGAGAGATCGAGAGTTTCAGAGAGTGATAGTGAGTGTCTGAGAGTGTCAGAGAGTGTCAGAGAGTGTCAGAGAGTGATAGAGAGTGTCAGAGAGTATCAGAGAGTGATAGTGAGTGTCAGAGAGTGTCAGAGAGTGTTAGTGAGTATCAGAGTGTGTCGGAGAGTGTCAGAGAGAGATAGAGAGTGTCAGAGAGTGTCAGAGAGAAATAGAGAGCGATAGAGAGTGATAGAGAGTGTCAGAGAGAGATAGAGAGTGTCAGAGAGTGATAGAGAGTGTCAGAGAGTGACAGAGAGTGTCAGAGAGAGATAGAGAGTGTCAGAGAGTGATAGTGAGTGTCTGAGAGTGTCAGAGAGTGTCAGAGAGCGATAGAGAGTGATAGTGAGTGTCTGAGAGTATCAGAGAGAGTCAGAGAGTCTCAGAGATTGTCAGAGAGTCTCAGAGAGTGTCAGAGAGTGATAGAGAGTGTCAGAGGGTGACAGTGAGCGTCTGAGAGTGTCAGAGAGTGTCAGAGTGCGATAGTGAGTGTCAGAGAGTGTCAGAGAGTGTTAGTGAGTATCAGAGTGTGTCAGAGAGTGTCAGAGAGTGATAGAGAGTGTCAGAGAGTGATAGAGAGTGTCTGAGAGTGTCAGAGAGTGTCAGAGAGCGATAGAGAGTGATAAAGAGAGTCAGAGAGTGTCAGAGAGAGATAGAGATTGTCAGAGAGTGACAGTGAGTGTCTGAGTGTGTCAGAGTGTGTCAGAGAGTGTCAGAGTGTGATAGAGACTGTCAGAGAGTGTCAGAGATATATAGAGAGTGTCAGAGAGAGTCAGAGAGAGTCAGAGAGAGATAGAGAGTGTCAGAGAGTGATAGTGATTCTCTGAGAGTGTCAGAGAGCGACAGAGAGTGATAGAGAGTGTCAGAGAGTGTCAGTGAGAGATAGAGAGTTTCAGAGAGTGATAGTGAGTGTCTGAGAGTGTCAGAGAGTGTCAGAGAGCGATAGAGAGTGATAGTGAGTGTCTGAGAGTATCAGAGAGAGTCAGAGAGTCTCAGAGATTGTCAGAGATGTCAGAGAGTGTCAGAAAGTGATAGAGAGTGTCAGAGGTTGACAGTGAGCGTCTGAGAGTGTCAGAGAGTGTCAGAGTGCGATAGTGAGAGTCAGAGAGTGTCAGAGAGTGTTAGTGAGTATCAGAGTGTGTCAGAGAGTGTCAGAGAGTGTCAGAGAGTGTCAGAGAGTGATAGAGAGTGTCAGAGATTGATAGAGAGTGTCAGAGGGTGACAGTGAGTGTCTGAGAGTGTCAGAGAGTGTCAGAGAGTGATAGTGAATGTCAGACAGTGTCAGAGAGTGTTAGTGAGTATCAGAGTGTGTCAGAGAGTGATAGAGAGTGTCAGAGTGTGTCAGAGAGTGTCAGAGAGTGTGAGAGAGTGTCAGAGAGAGATAGAGAGTGTCAGATAGTGATAGTGAGTGTCTGAGATTGTCAGAGAGTGTCAGAGAGTGTGAGAGAGTGTCAGAGAGAGATAGAGAATGTCAGAGAGTGATAGTGTGTGTCTGAGAGTGTCAGAGAGTGTCAGAGAGCGATAGAGAGTGATAGAGAGTGTCAGAGACAGATAGAGAGTGTCAGAGAGTGATAGTGAGTGTCTGAGAGAGTCTGAGATTGTCAGAGAGTGATAGTGAGTGTCAGAGAGTGTCAGAGAGTGTCAGAGAGTTTCAGAGAGTTTCAGAGAGAGATAGAGAGTGTCAGAGAGTGATAGTGAGTGTCAGAGAGTGTGAGAGAGTGATAGAGAGTGTCAGAGAGTGTGAGAGAGTGTGAGAGAGTGTCAGAGGGAGATAGAGAGTGTCAGAGAGTGATAAAGAGTGTCAGAGAGTGTCAGAGTGAGATAGAGAGTGTCAGAGAGTGATAGTGAGTATCAGAGAGAGATGGAGAGTGTCAAAGAGTGATATGAGTGTCTGAGAGCGTCAGAGAGTGTCAGAGAGCGATAGAGAGCGATAGAGAGCGATAGAGAGTGATAGAGAGTGTCAGAGAGAGATAGAGAGTGTCAGAGAGTGATAGAGAGTGTCAGAGAGTGACAGAGAGTGTCAGAGAGAGATAAAGAGTGTCAGAGAGTGATAGTGAGTGTCTGAGAGTGTCAGAGAGTGTCAGAGAGCGATAGAGAGTGATAGAGAGAGTCAGAGAGTGTCAGAGGGAGATAGAGATTGTCAGAGAGTGACAGTGAGTTTCTGAGAGTGTCAGAGTGTGTCAGTGAGTGTCAGAGTGTGATAGAGACTGTCAGAGAGTGTCAGAGATACATAGAGAGTGTCAGAGAGTGATAGAGAGAGTCAGAGAGTGATAGAGAGTGTCAGAGAGTGATAGTGACTGTCTGAGAGTGTCAGAGAGCGACAGAGAGTGATAGAGAGTGTCAGAGAGAGATAGAGAGTGTCAGAGAGTGATAGAGAGTGTCAGAGAGTGACAGAGAGTGTCAGAGAGAGATAGAGAGTGTCAGAGAGTGATAGTGAGTGTCTGAGAGTGTCAGAGAGTGTCAGAGAGCGATAGAGAGTGATAGAGAGAGTCAGAGAGTGTCAGAGGGAGATAGAGATTGTCAGAGAGTGACAGTGAGTGTCTGAGAGTGTCAGAGTGTGTAAGTGAGTGTCAGAGTGTGATAGAGACTGTCAGAGAGTGTCAGAGATACATAGAGAGTGTCAGAGAGTGATAGAGAGAGTCAGAGAGAGATAGAGAGTTTCAGAGAGTGATAGTGAGTGTCTGAGAGTGTCAGAGAGCGATTGAGAGTGATAGAGAGTGTCAGAGAGAGTCAGAGAGAGATAGAGAGTGTCAGAGAGTGATAGTGATTCTCTGAGAGTGTCAGAGAGCGACAGAGAGTGATAGCGAGTGTCAGAGAGTGTCAGAGAGAGATCGAGAGTTTCAGAGAGTGATAGTGAGTGTCTGAGAGTGTCAGAGAGTGTCAGAGAGTGTCAGAGAGTGATAGAGAGTGTCAGAGAGTATCAGAGAGTGATAGTGAGTGTCAGAGAGTGTCAGAGAGTGTTAGTGAGTATCAGAGTGTGTCGGAGAGTGTCAGAGAGAGATAGAGAGTGTCAGAGAGTGTCAGAGAGAAATAGAGAGCGATAGAGAGTGATAGAGAGTGTCAGAGAGAGATAGAGAGTGTCAGAGAGTGATAGAGAGTGTCAGAGAGTGACAGAGAGTGTCAGAGAGAGATAGAGAGTGTCAGAGAGTGATAGTGAGTGTCTGAGAGTGTCAGAGAGTGTCAGAGAGCGATAGAGAGTGATAGTGAGTGTCTGAGAGTATCAGAGAGAGTCAGAGAGTCTCAGAGATTGTCAGAGAGTCTCAGAGAGTGTCAGAGAGTGATAGAGAGTGTCAGAGGGTGACAGTGAGCGTCTGAGAGTGTCAGAGAGTGTCAGAGTGCGATAGTGAGTGTCAGAGAGTGTCAGAGAGTGTTAGTGAGTATCAGAGTGTGTCAGAGAGTGTCAGAGAGTGATAGAGAGTGTCAGAGAGTGATAGAGAGTGTCAGAGAGTGTCAGAGAGTGTGAGAGAGTGTCAGAGAGAGATAGAGAGTGTCAGATAGTGATAGTGAGTGTCTGAGATTGTCAGAGAGTGTCAGAGAGTGTCAGAGAGTGTGAGAGAGTGTCAGAGAGAGATAGAGAGTGTCAGAGAGAGATAGAGAGTGTCAGAGAGTGATAGTGAGTGTCAGAGAGTGACAGAGAGTGTCAGAGAGAGATAGAGAGTGTCAGAGAGTGATAGTGAGTGTCTGAGAGTGTCAGAGAGTGTCAGAGAGCGATAGAGAGTGATAAAGAGAGTCAGAGAGTGTCAGAGAGAGATAGAGATTGTCAGAGAGTGACAGTGAGTGTCTGAGTGTGTCAGAGTGTGTCAGAGAGTGTCAGAGTGTGATAGAGACTGTCAGAGAGTGTCAGAGATATATAGAGAGTGTCAGAGAGAGTCAGAGAGAGTCAGAGAGAGATAGAGAGTGTCAGAGAGTGATAGTGATTCTCTGAGAGTGTCAGAGAGCGACAGAGAGTGATAGAGAGTGTCAGAGAGTGTCAGTGAGAGATAGAGAGTTTCAGAGAGTGATAGTGAGTGTCTGAGAGTGTCAGAGAGTGTCAGAGAGCGATAGAGAGTGATAGTGAGTGTCTGAGAGTATCAGAGAGAGTCAGAGAGTCTCAGAGATTGTCAGAGATGTCAGAGAGTGTCAGAAAGTGATAGAGAGTGTCAGAGGTTGACAGTGAGCGTCTGAGAGTGTCAGAGAGTGTCAGAGTGCGATAGTGAGAGTCAGAGAGTGTCAGAGAGTGTTAGTGAGTATCAGAGTGTGTCAGAGAGTGTCAGAGAGTGTCAGAGAGTGTCAGAGAGTGTCAGAGAGTGATAGAGAGTGTCAGAGATTGATAGAGAGTGTCAGAGGGTGACAGTGAGTGTCTGAGAGTGTCAGAGAGTGTCAGAGAGTGATAGTGAATGTCAGACAGTGTCAGAGAGTGTTAGTGAGTATCAGAGTGTGTCAGAGAGTGATAGAGAGTGTCAGAGTGTGTCAGAGAGTGTCAGAGAGTGTGAGAGAGTGTCAGAGAGAGATAGAGAGTGTCAGATAGTGATAGTGAGTGTCTGAGATTGTCAGAGAGTGTCAGAGAGTGTGAGAGAGTGTCAGAGAGAGATAGAGAATGTCAGAGAGTGATAGTGTGTGTCTGAGAGTGTCAGAGAGTGTCAGAGAGCGATAGAGAGTGATAGAGAGTGTCAGAGACAGATAGAGAGTGTCAGAGAGTGATAGAGAGTGTCAGAGAGTGTCAGAGAGTGTCAGAGAGTGATAATGAGTGTCAGAGGGTGTCAGAGAGAGATAGAGAGTGTCAGAGAGTGATAGAGAGTGTCAGAGAGTATCAGAGAGTGATAGTGAGTGTCAGAGAGTGTCAGAGAGTGTTAGAACATAGAACATAGAACATAGAACATACAGCACAGAACAGGCCCTTCGGCCCACAATGTTGTGCCGATCCTTTGTCCTCTGTCAAGGACAATTTAATCTATACCCCATCATTCTCCTTTATCCATATACCTATCCAAAAGCCTTTTGAAAGTCCCTAAAGTTTCTGACTCAACAACTTCCCCGGGCAAGGCATTCCATGCCTCGACCACTCTCTGGGTAAAGAACCTTCCCCTGACATCCCCCTTATATCTCCCACCCTTCACCTTAAATTTATGACCCCTTGTAACGCTTTGCTCCACCCGGGGAAAAAGTTTCTGACTGTCTACCCTATCTATTCCCCTGATCATCTTATAAACCTCTATCATGTCACCCCTCATCCTTCTCCTTTCTAATGAGAAGAGGCCTAGAATGTTCAGCCTTTCCTCGTAAGACTTATTCTCCATTCCAGGCAACATCCTGGTAAATCTCCTCTGCACCCTCTCCAAGGCTTCCACATCCTTCCTAAAGTGAGGCGACCAGAACTGCACACAGTACTCCAAATGAGGCCTTACCAAGGTCCTGTACAGCTGCATCATCACCTCACGGCTCTTAAATTCAATCCCTCTGCTAATGAACGCTAACACCCCATATGCCTTCTTCACAGCCCTATCCACTTGAGTTGCAACTTTCAATGATCTATGCACATAGACCCCAAGGTCTCTCTGCTCCTCCACATGCCCAAGAACCCTACCGTTAACCCAGTATTTTGCATTCATGTTTGTCCTTCCAAAATGGACGACCTCACACTTTTCAGGGTTAAACTCCATCTGCCACTTTTCAGCCCAGCACTGCAACCTATCCAAGTCCCCCTGCAGACGACAATAGCCCTCCTCGGTATCCACAACTCCACCAACCTTTGTATCATCTGCAAATTTACTGACCCACCCTTCGACTTCCTCATCCAAGTCGTTAATAAAAATCACAAACAGGAGAGGACCCAGAACTGATCCCTGCGGCACGCCACTGGTAACTGGGCTCCAGGCTGAGTATTTACCATCTAAGACCACTCTCTGCCTTATATCAGTTAGCCAATTCTTAATCCAACTGGCCACATTCCCCACTATCCCATGCCTCCTGACTTTCTCCATAAGTCTACCATGGGGGACCTTATCAAATGCCTTACTAAAATCCATGTACACCACATCCACTGGTTTACCCTCATCCACTTGCTTGGTCACCTGCTCAAAGAATTCAATCAGGCTTGTGAGGCAAGACCTACCCCTCACAAAACCGTGCTGACTGTCCCGAATCAAGCAGTGTCTTTCCAGATGCTCAGAAATCCTATCCCTCAGCACCTTTTCCATCAACTTGCCTACCACCGAAGTAAGACTAACTGGCCTGTAATTCCCAGGGTTGTTCCTATTCCCTTTCTTGAACAGGGGCACAACATTTGCCACCCTCCAATCACCTGGTACCACCCCCGTCAGCAGAGAAGATGAAAAGATCATTGCCAGCGGCTCTGCAATTTCATCCCTTGCTTCCCATAACATCCTTGGATATACCCCGTCAGGCCCGGGAGACTTGTCTATCTTCAAGTTATTCAAAAACCCCAACACATCTTCCCTCCTAACGAGCACTTCCTCGAGCTTACCAGTCTGTTTCACACCGTCCTCTTCAGTAATACACCCCTTCTCATTCGTAAATACCGAAGAGAAGTACTCATTCAAAACCTCACTTATCTCTTCCGGCTCAACACACAGTCTCCCGCTATTGTCCTTGACCGGACCTACGGTCCCCCTAGTCATCCTCATATTTCTGACATACGCGTAAAAGACCTTGGGGTTTTCTTTTATCCTACCCGCCAAGCATTTTTCATGCCCTCTCTTAGCTCTCCTAATCCCTTTCTTCAGATCCTTCCTGGCCATCTTGTATCCCTCCAGAGCTATGCCTGTGCCCTTTTTCCTCAACCTTATATACGTATCCTTCTTCTTCCTAACAAGACTCTCAACCTCTCTTGTCAACCACGGTTCCCTCACATGACCATCCCTTCCCTGTCTGACAGGGACATGCTTATCAATGGCCCCTACTATCTGCTCCTTGAAAAAGTTCCACATTTCGACCGTGCCCTTCCCTGCCAGCATATGCTCCCAACTTATGCTCCTCAGTTCCTGCCTGACAGCATCATATCTACCCTAGTGAGTGTCAGAGAGTGACAGAGAGTGTCAGAGAGAGATAGAGAGTGTCAGAGAGTGATAGTGAGTGTCTGAGAGTGTCAGAGAGTGTCAGAGAGCGATAGAGAGTGATAAAGAGAGTCAGAGAGTGTCAGAGAGAGATAGAGATTGTCAGAGAGTGACAGTGAGTGTCTGAGTGTGTCAGAGTGTGTCAGAGAGTGTCAGAGTGTGATAGAGACTGTCAGAGAGTGTCAGAGATATATAGAGAGTGTCAGAGAGAGTCAGAGAGAGTCAGAGAGAGATAGAGAGTGTCAGAGAGTGATAGTGATTCTCTGAGAGTGTCAGAGAGCGACAGAGAGTGATAGAGAGTGTCAGAGAGTGTCAGTGAGAGATAGAGAGTTTCAGAGAGTGATAGTGAGTGTCTGAGAGTGTCAGAGAGTGTCAGAGAGCGATAGAGAGTGATAGTGAGTGTCTGAGAGTATCAGAGAGAGTCAGAGAGTCTCAGAGATTGTCAGAGATGTCAGAGAGTGTCAGAAAGTGATAGAGAGTGTCAGAGGTTGACAGTGAGCGTCTGAGAGTGTCAGAGAGTGTCAGAGTGCGATAGTGAGAGTCAGAGAGTGTCAGAGAGTGTTAGTGAGTATCAGAGTGTGTCAGAGAGTGTCAGAGAGTGTCAGAGAGTGTCAGAGAGTGTCAGAGAGTGATAGAGAGTGTCAGAGATTGATAGAGAGTGTCAGAGGGTGACAGTGAGTGTCTGAGAGTGTCAGAGAGTGTCAGAGAGTGATAGTGAATGTCAGACAGTGTCAGAGAGTGTTAGTGAGTATCAGAGTGTGTCAGAGAGTGATAGAGAGTGTCAGAGTGTGTCAGAGAGTGTCAGAGAGTGTGAGAGAGTGTCAGAGAGAGATAGAGAGTGTCAGATAGTGATAGTGAGTGTCTGAGATTGTCAGAGAGTGTCAGAGAGTGTGAGAGAGTGTCAGAGAGAGATAGAGAATGTCAGAGAGTGATAGTGTGTGTCTGAGAGTGTCAGAGAGTGTCAGAGAGCGATAGAGAGTGATAGAGAGTGTCAGAGACAGATAGAGAGTGTCAGAGAGTGATAGTGAGTGTCTGAGAGAGTCTGAGATTGTCAGAGAGTGATAGTGAGTGTCAGAGAGTGTCAGAGAGTGTCAGAGAGTTTCAGAGAGTTTCAGAGAGAGATAGAGAGTGTCAGAGAGTGATAGTGAGTGTCAGAGAGTGTGAGAGAGTGATAGAGAGTGTCAGAGAGTGTGAGAGAGTGTGAGAGAGTGTCAGAGGGAGATAGAGAGTGTCAGAGAGTGATAAAGAGTGTCAGAGAGTGTCAGAGTGAGATAGAGAGTGTCAGAGAGTGATAGTGAGTATCAGAGAGAGATGGAGAGTGTCAAAGAGTGATATGAGTGTCTGAGAGCGTCAGAGAGTGTCAGAGAGATATAGAGAGCGATAGAGAGTGATAGAGAGTGATAGAGAGTGTCAGAGAGAGATAGAGAGTGTCAGAGAGTGATAGAGAGTGTCAGAGAGTGACAGAGAGTGTCAGAGAGAGATAGAGAGTGTCAGAGAGTGATAGTGAGTGTCTGAGAGTGTCAGAGAGTGTCAGAGAGCGATAGAGAGTGATAGAGAGAGTCAGAGAGTGTCAGAGGGAGATAGAGATTGTCAGAGAGTGACAGTGAGTTTCTGAGAGTGTCAGAGTGTGTCAGTGAGTGTCAGAGTGTGATAGAGACTGTCAGAGAGTGTCAGAGATACATAGAGAGTGTCAGAGAGTGATAGAGAGAGTCAGAGAGTGATAGAGAGTGTCAGAGAGTGATAGTGACTGTCTGAGAGTGTCAGAGAGCGACAGAGAGTGATAGAGAGTGTCAGAGAGAGATAGAGAGTGTCAGAGAGTGATAGAGAGTGTCAGAGAGTGACAGAGAGTGTCAGAGAGAGATAGAGAGTGTCAGAGAGTGATAGTGAGTGTCTGAGAGTGTCAGAGAGTGTCAGAGAGCGATAGAGAGTGATAGAGAGAGTCAGAGAGTGTCAGAGGGAGATAGAGATTGTCAGAGAGTGACAGTGAGTGTCTGAGAGTGTCAGAGTGTGTCAGTGAGTGTCAGAGTGTGATAGAGACTGTCAGAGAGTGTCAGAGATACATAGAGAGTGTCAGAGAGTGATAGAGAGAGTCAGAGAGAGATAGAGAGTTTCAGAGAGTGATAGTGAGTGTCTGAGAGTGTCAGAGAGCGATTGAGAGTGATAGAGAGTGTCAGAGAGAGTCAGAGAGAGATAGAGAGTGTCAGAGAGTGATAGTGATTCTCTGAGAGTGTCAGAGAGCGACAGAGAGTGATAGCGAGTGTCAGAGAGTGTCAGAGAGAGATCGAGAGTTTCAGAGAGTGATAGTGAGTGTCTGAGAGTGTCAGAGAGTGTCAGAGAGTGTCAGAGAGTGATAGAGAGTGTCAGAGAGTATCAGAGAGTGATAGTGAGTGTCAGAGAGTGTCAGAGAGTGTTAGTGAGTATCAGAGTGTGTCGGAGAGTGTCAGAGAGAGATAGAGAGTGTCAGAGAGTGTCAGAGAGAAATAGAGAGCGATAGAGAGTGATAGAGAGTGTCAGAGAGAGATAGAGAGTGTCAGAGAGTGATAGAGAGTGTCAGAGAGTGACAGAGAGTGTCAGAGAGAGATAGAGAGTGTCAGAGAGTGATAGTGAGTGTCTGAGAGTGACAGAGAGTGTCAGAGAGAGATAGAGAGTGTCAGAGAGTGATAGTGAGTGTCTGAGAGTGTCAGAGAGTGTCAGAGAGCGATAGAGAGTGATAGTGAGTGTCTGAGAGTATCAGAGAGAGTCAGAGAGTCTCAGAGATTGTCAGAGAGTGTCAGAGAGTGTCAGAGAGTGATAGAGAGTGTCAGAGGGTGACAGTGAGCGTCTGAGAGTGTCAGAGAGTGTCAGAGTGCGATAGTGAGTGTCAGAGAGTGTCAGAGAGTGTTAGTGAGTATCAGAGTGTGTCAGAGAGTGTCAGAGAGTGATAGAGAGTGTCAGAGAGTGTCAGAGAGTGTCAGAGAGTGTCAGAGTGCGATAGTGAGTGTCAGAGAGTGTCAGAGAGTGTTAGTGAGTATCAGAGTGTGTCAGAGAGTGTCAGAGAGAGATAGAGAGTGTCAGAGAGTGTCAGAGAGCGATAGAGAACGATAGAGAGTGATAGAGAGTGTCAGAGAGAGATAGAGAGTGTCAGAGAGTGATACGGAGTGTCAGAGAGTGACAGAGAGTGTCAGAGAGAGATAGAGAGAGTCAGAGAGTGATAGTGAGTGTCTGAGAGTGTCAGAGAGTGTCAGAGAGCGATAGAGAGTGATAGTGAGTGTCTGAGAGTATCAGAGAGAGTCAGAGAGACTCAGAGATTGTCAGAGAGTGTCAGAGAGTGTCAGAGAGTGATAGAGAGTGTCAGAGGGTGACAGTGAGCGTCTGAGAGTGTCAGAGAGTGTCAGAGTGCGATAGTGAGTGTCAGAGAGTGTCAGAGAGTGTTAGTGAGTATCAGAGTGTGTCAGAGAGTGTCAGAGAGTGATAGAGAGTGTCAGAGAGTGTCAGAGAGTGTCAGAGTGCGATAGTGAGTGTCAGAGAGTGTCAGAGAGTGTTAGTGAGTATCAGAGTGTGTCAGAGAGTGTCAGAGAGTGATAGAGAGTGTCAGAGAGTGTCAGAGAGTGTCAGAGAGTGTCAGAGAGTGATAGAGAGTGTCAGAGATTGATAGAGAGTGTCAGAGGGTGATAGTGAATGTCAGAGAGTGTCAGAGAGTGTTAGTAAGTATCAGAGTGTGTCAGAGAGTGATAGAGAGTGTCAGAGAGTGTCAGAGAGTGTGAGAGAGTGTCAGAGAGAGATAGAGCGTGTCAGATAGTGATAGTGAGTGTCTGAGATTGTCAGAGAGTGTCAGAGAGTGTGAGAGAGTGTCAGAGAGAGATAGAGAGTGTCAGAGAGTGATAGTGTGTGTCTGAGAGTGTCAGAGAGTGTCAGAGAGCGATAGAGAGTGATAGAGAGTGTCAGAGACAGATAGAGAGTGTCAGAGAGTGATAGAGAGTGTCAGAGAGTGTCAGAGAGTGTCAGAGAGTGATAATGAGTGTCAGAGGGTGTCAGAGAGAGATAGAGAGTGTCAGAGAGTGTCAGAGAGTGTTAGTGAGTATCAGAGTGTGTCAGAGAGTGATAGAGAGTGTCAGAGAGTGTGAGAGAGTGTGAGAGAGTGTGAGAGAGTGTCAGAGAGAGATAGAGAGTGTCAGATAGTGATAGTGAGTGTCTGAGATTGTCAGAGAGTGTCAGAGAGTGTGAGAGAGTGTCAGAGAGAGATAGAGAGTGTCAGAGAGAGATAGAGAGTGTCAGAGAGTGATAGAGAGTGTCAGAGAGTGACAGAGAGTGTCAGAGAGAGATAGAGAGTGTCAGAGAGTGATAGAGACTGTCTGAGAGTGTCAGAGAGTGTCAGAGAGCGATAGAGAGTGATAGAGAGAGTCAGAGAGTGTCAGAGAGAGATAGAGATTGTCAGAGAGTGACAGTGAGTGTCTGAGAGTGTCAGAGTGTGTCAGAGAGTGTCAGAGTGTGATAGAGACTGTCAGAGAGTGTCAGAGATATATAGAGAGTGTCAGAGAGTGATAGAGAGAGTCAGAGAGTGATAGAGAGTGTCAGAGAGTGATAGTGACTGTCTGAGAGTGTCAGAGAGCGACAGAGAGTGATAGAGAGTGTCAGAGAGTGTCAGAGAGAGATACAGAGTTTCAGAGAGTGATAGTGAGTGTCTGAGAGTGTCAGAGAGTGTCAGAGAGCGATTGAGAGTGATAGAGAGTGTCAGAGAGAGTCAGAGAGAGATAGAGAGTGTCAGAGAGTGATAGTGATTCTCTGAGAGTGTCAGAGAGCGACAGAGAGTGATAGAGAGTGTCAGAGAGTGTCAGAGAGGGATAGAGAGTTTCAGAGAGTGATAGTGAGTGTCTGAGAGTGTCAGAGAGTGTCAGAGATCGATAGAGAGTGATAGTGAGTGTCTGAGAGTATCAGAGAGAGTCAGAGAGTCTCAGAGATTGTCAGAGATGTCAGAGAGTGTCAGAGAGTGATAGAGAGTGTCAGAGATTGATAGAGAGTGTCAGAGGGTGACAGTGAGTGTCTGAGAGTGTCAGAGAGTGTCAGAGAGTGATAGTGAATGTCAGAGAGTGTCAGAGAGTGTTAGTGAGTATCAGAGTGTGTCAGAGAGTGATAGAGAGTGTCAGAGAGTGTCAGAGAGTGTGAGAGAGTGTCAGAGAGAGATAGAGCGTGTCAGATAGTGATAGTGAGTGTCTGAGAGTGTCAGAGAGTGTCAGAGAGTGTGAGAGAGTGTCAGAGAGAGATAGAGAGTGTCAGAGAGTGATAGTGTGTGTCTGAGAGTGTCAGAGAGTGTCAGAGAGCGATAGAGAGTGATAGAGTGTGTCAGAGACAGATAGAGAGTGTCAGAGAGTGATAGAGAGTGTCAGAGAGTGTCAGAGAGTGTCAGAGAGTGATATTGAGTGTCAGAGTGTGTCAGAGAGTGTTAGTGAGTATCAGAGTGTGTCAGAGAGTGATGGAGAGTGTCAGAGAGTGTCAGAGAGTGTGAGAGAGTGTCAGAGAGAGATAGAGAGTGTCAGATAGTGATAGTGAGTGTCTGAGATTGTCAGAGAGTGTCAGAGAGTGTGAGAGAGTGTCAGAGAGAGATAGAGAGTGTCAGAGAGTGATAGAGAGTGTCAGAGAGTGACAGAGAGTGTCAGAGAGAGATAGAGAGTGTCAGAGAGTGATAGTGAGTGTCTGAGAGTGTCAGAGAGTGTCAGAGAGCGATAGAGAGTGATAGAGAGAGTCAGAGAGTGTCAGAGAGAGATAGAGATTGTCAGAGAGTGACAGTGAGTGTCTGAGAGTGTCAGAGTGTGTCAGAGAGTGTCAGAGTGTGATAGAGACTGTCAGAGAGTGTCAGAGATATATAGAGAGTGTCAGAGAGTGATAGAGAGAGTCAGAGAGTGATGGAGAGTGTCAGAGAGTGATAGTGACTGTCTGAGAGTGTCAGAGAGCGACAGAGAGTGATAGAGAGTGTCAGAGAGTGTCAGAGAGAGATAGAGAGTTTCAGAGAGTGATAGTGAGTGTCTGAGAGTGTCAGAGAGTGTCAGAGAGCGATTGAGAGTGATAGAGAGTGTCAGAGAGAGTCAGAGAGAGATAGAGAGTGTCAGAGAGTGATAGTGATTCTCTGAGAGTGTCAGAGAGCGACAGAGAGTGATCGAGAGTGTCAGAGAGTGTCAGAGAGGGATAGAGAGTTTCAGAGAGTGATAGTGAGTGTCTGAGAGTGTCAGAGAGTGTCAGAGAGCGATAGAGAGTGATAGTGAGTGTCTGAGAGTATCAGAGAGAGTCAGAGAGTCTCAGAGATTGTCAGAGATGTCAGAGAGTGTCAGAGAGTGATAGAGAGTGTCAGAGATTGATAGAGAGTGTCAGAGGGTGACAGTGAGTGTCCGAGAGTGTCAGAGAGTGTCAGAGAGTGATAGTGAATGTCAGAGAGTGTCAGAGAGTGTTAGTGAGTATCAGAGTGTGTCAGAGAGTGATAGAGAGTGTCAGAGAGTGTCAGAGAGTGTGAGAGAGTGTCAGAGAGAGATAGAGCGTGTCAGATAGTGATAGTGAGTGTCTGAGATTGTCAGAGAGTGTCAGAGAGTGTGAGAGAGTGTCAGAGAGAGATAGAGAGTGTCAGAGAGTGATAGTGTGTGTCTGAGAGTGTCAGAGAGTGTCAGAGAGCGATAGAGAGTGATAGAGAGTGTCAGAGACAGATAGAGAGTGTCAGAGAGTGATAGAGAGTGTCAGAGAGTGTCAGAGAGTGTCAGAGAGTGATAATGAGTGTCAGAGGGTGTCAGAGAGAGATAGAGAGTGTCAGAGAGTGTCAGAGAGTGTTAGTGAGCATCAGAGTGTGTCAGAGAGTGATAGAGAGTGTCAGAGAGTGTCAGAGAGTGTGAGAGAGTGTCAGAGAGAGATAGAGAGTGTCAGAGAGAGATAGAGAGTGTCAGAGAGTGATAGAGAGTGTCAGAGAGTGACAGAGAGTGTCAGAGAGAGATAGAGAGTGTCAGAGAGTGATAGTGAGTGTCTGAGAGTGTCAGAGAGCGATAGAGAGTGATAGAGAGAGTCAGAGAGTGTCAGAGAGAGATAGAGATTGTCAGAGAGTGACAGTGAGTGTCTGAGAGTGTCAGAGTGTGTCAGAGAGTGTCAGAGTGTGATAGAGTCTGTCAGAGAGTGTCAGAGAGTGATAGTGAGTGTCAGATAGTGATAGTGAGTGTCTGAGATTGTCAGAGAGTGTGAGAGAGTGTGAGAGAGTGTCAGGGAGAGATAGAGAGTGTCAGAGAGTGATAGTGTGTGTCTGAGAGTGTCAGAGAATGTCAGAGAGCGATAGAGAGTGATAGAGAGTGTCAGAGACAGATAGAGAGTGTCAGAGAGTGATAATGAGTGTCAGAGGGTGTCAGAGAGAGATAGAGAGTGTCAGAGAGTATCAGAAAGTGATAGTGAGTGTCAGAGAGTGTCAGAGAGAGATATAGAGTGTCAGATAGTGATAGTGAGTGTCAGAGAGTGTCAGAGAGTGATAGAGAGTGTCAGAGAGTGTGAGAGAGTGTCAGAGAGAGATAGAGAGTGTCAGAGAGTGATAGTGAGTGTCAGAGAAAGATAGAGAGTGTCAGAGAGTGATAGTGAGTGTCTGAGAGTGTCAGAGAGTGTCAGAGAGCGACAGAGAGTGCTAGAGAGTGTCAGAGAGAGATAGAGAGTGTCAGAGAGCGATAGAGAGTGTCAGAGAGTGACAGAGAGTGACAGAGAGTGTCAGAGAGTGATAGAGAGTGTCAGAGAGTGATAGTGAGTGTCAGAGAGTAATAGTGAGTGTCTGAGAGTGTCAGAGAGTGTTAGTGTGTGTCAGAGATTGTCAGAGCGTGTCAGAGAGTGTCAGATTGTGATAGAGAGTGTCAGAGACTGATAGAGAGTGTCAGTGGGTGACAGTGAGTGTCTGAGAGTGTCAGAGAGTGTCAGAGAGTGATAGTGAGTGTCAGAGTGTCAGAGAGTGTTAGTGAGTATCAGAGTGTGTCAGAGAGTGATAGAGAGTGTCAGAGAGTGTCAGTGAGTGATAGAGAGTGTCAGAGAGTGATAGAGAGTGTCAGAGGGTGACAGTGAGTGTCTGAGAGTGTCAGAGAGTGTCAGAGAGTGATAGAGAGTGACAGAGAGTGTCAGAGAGTGTCAGAGTGTTGTCAGACAGTGTCAGAGAGTGTCAGAGTGTGCCAGAGAGTGTCAGAGTGTGCCAGAGAGTGATAGAGTGTGATAGAGAGTATCAGAGAGTGATAGTGAGTGTCAGAGAGTGTCAGAGAGAGATTGAGAGTGTCAGATAGTGATAGTGAGTGTCAGAGAGTGTCAGAGAGTGATAGAGAGTGTCAGAGAGTGTGAGAGAGTGTCAGAGAGAGATAGAGAGTGTCAGAGAGTGATAGTGAGTGTCAGAGAGAGATAGAGAGTGTCAGAGAGTGATAGTGAGTGTCTGAGAGTGTGAGAGAGTGTCAGAGAGCAATAGAGAGTGATGGAGAGTGTCAGAGAGAGATAGAGAGTGTCAGAGAGCGATAGAGAGTGTCAGAGAGTGACAGAGAGTGTCAGAGAGTGATAGAGAGTGTCAGAGAGTGATAGTGAGCGTCAGAGAGTGATAGTGAGTGTCAGAGAGTGATAGTGAGTGTCTGAGAGTGTCAGAGAGTGTTAGTGAGTGACAGAGATTGTCAGAGAGTGTCAGAGAGTGTCAGATTGTGATAGAGAGTGTCAGAGAGTGATAGAGATTGTCAGAGAGTGTTAGTGAGTGTCAGAGATTGTCAGAGATTGATAGAGCGTGTCAGAGGGTGACAGTGAGCGTCTGAGAGTGTCAGAGAGTGTCAGAGTGTGTTAGTGAGTATCAGAGTGTGTCAGAGAGTGTCAGAGAGTGATAGAGAGTGTCAGAGAGTGTCAGAGAGTGATAGAGAGTGTCAGAGATTGATAGAGAGTGTCAGAGGGTGACAGTGAGTGTCTGAGAGTGTCAGAGAGTGTTAGAGAGCGATAGAGAGTGATAGAGAGTGTCAGAGAGAGATGGAGAGTGTCAGAGAGCGATAGAGAGTGTCAGAGAGTGACAGAGAGTGTCAGAGAGTGATAGAGAGTGTCAGAGAGTGATAGTGAGTGTCAGAGAGTGATAGTGAGTGTCAGAGATTGATAGTGAGTGTCTGAGAGTGTCAGAGAGTGTTAGTGAGTGACAGAGAGTGTCAGAGAGTGTCCGACTGTGATAGTGAGTGTCAGAGAGTGATAGTGAGTGTCTGAGAGTGTCAGAGAGTGTTAGTGAGTGACAGAGAGTGTCAGAGAGTGTCAGACTGTGATAGTGAGTGTCTGAGAGTGTCAGAGAGTGTCAGAGAGTGTCAGAGAGTGATAGAGAGTGTCAGAGAGTGGCAGAGAGTGTCAGAGAGTGTCAGAGAGTGTCAGGGAGAGATAGTGAGTGTCTGAGAGTGTCAGAGAGTGATAGTTTGTGCCTGAGAGTGTCTGAGAGTGTCAGAGAGTGATAGAGAGTGTCAGAGAGTGATAGTGAGTGTCAAGAGTGATAGTGAGTGTCTGAGAGTGTCAGAGAGTGTTACTGAGTGTCAGAGAGTGTCAGAGAGTGTCAGAGAGTGTCAGAGAGTGATAGAGTGTCAGAGGGTGACAGTGAGTGTCTGAGAGTGTCAGAGAGTGTCAGAGAGTGATAGTGAGTGTCAGAGAGTGTCAGAGAGTGTCAGAGAGTGTTAGTGAGTATCAGAGTGTGTCAGAGAGTGATAGAGAGTGATAGACAGTGATAGAGAGTGTCAGTGAGTGTCAGAGAGTGTCAGTGAGTGATAGAGAGTGTCAGAGAGAGATAGAGAGTTTCATAGGGTGACAGTGAGTGTCTGAGAGTGTCAGAGAGTGATAGAGAGTGTCAGAGAGTGTCAGAGAGAGATAGAGAGTTTCAGAGGGTGACAGTGAGTGTCTGAGAGTGCCAGAGAGTGTCAGAGAGTGATCGTGAGTGTCAGAGAGTGTCAGAGAGTGTTCGTGAGTGTCAGAGTGTGTCAGAGAGTGATGGAGAGTGTTAGAGAGAGTCAGAGAGAGTCAGAGAGTGTCAGAGAGTGTCAGAGATTGTCAGAGAGTGACAGAGAGTGACAGAGAGTGATAGAGAGTGATAGAGAGTGTCAGAGAGTGATAGTGAATGTCAGAGAGTGTCAGAGAGTGTTAGTGAGTATCAGAGTGTGTCAGAGAGTGATAGAGAGTGTCAGAGAGTGTCAGAGAGTGTCAGAGAGTGTGAGAGAGTGTCAGAGAGAGATAGAGAGTGATAGAGAGTGATAGTGAATGTCAGAGAGTGTCAGAGAGTGTTAGTGAGTATCAGAGTGTGTCAGAGAGTGATAGAGAGTGTCAGAGAGTGTCAGAGAGTGTCAGAGAGTGTGAGAGAGTGTCAGAGAGAGATAGAGAGTGTCAGATAGTGATAGTGAGTGTCTGAGATTGTCAGAGAGTGTCAGAGAGTGTGAGAGAGTGTCAGAGAGAGATAGAGAGTGTGAGAGAGTGATAGTGTGTGTCTGAGAGTGTCAGAGAGTGTCAGAGACAGATAGAGAGTGTCAGAGAGTTATAATGAGTGTCAGAGGGTGTCAGAGAGAGATAGAGAGTGTCAGAGAGTGATAGAGAGTGTCAGAGAGTATCAGAGAGTGATAGTGAGTGTCAGAGAGTGTCAGAGAGAGATATAGAGTGTCAGATAGTGTGAGAGAGTGTCAGAGAGAGATAGAGAGTGTCAGAGAGTGATAGTGAGTGTCAGAGAAAGATAGAGAGTGTCAGAGAGAGATAGTGAGTGTCTGAGAGTGTCAGAGAGTGTCAGAGAGCGACAGAGAGTGATAGAGAGTGTCAGAGAGAGATAGAGTGTGTCAGAGAGCGATAGAGAGTGTCAGAGAGTGACAGAGAGTGTCAGAGAGTGATAGAGAGTGTCAGAGAGTGATTGTGAGTGTCAGAGAGTGATAGTGAGTGTCTGAGAGTGTCAGAGAGTGTTAGTGTGTGTCAGAGATTGTTAGAGCGTGTCAGAGAGTGTCAGAGAGTGACAGAGAGTGTCAGAGATTGATAGAGGGTGTCAGAGGGTGACAGTGAGTGTCTGAGAGTGTCAGAGAGTGTCAGAGAGTGATAGTGAGTGTCAGAGAGTGTCAGAGAGTGTTAGTGAGTATCAGAGTGTGTCAGAGAGTGATAGAGAGTGTCAGAGAGTGTCAGTGAGTGATAGAGAGTGTCAGAGAGTGATAGAGAGTGTCAGAGGGTGACAGTGAGTGTCTGAGAGAGTCAGAGAGTGTCAGAGAGTGATAGAGAGTGACAGAGAGAGTCAGAGAGTGTCAGAGAGTGTCAGTGTGTTGTCAGACAGTGTCAGAGAGTGTCAGAGTGTGCCAGAGAGTGTCAGAGAGTGATAGAGTGTGATAGAGAGTGTCAGAGAGTGATAGTGAGTGTCTGAGAGTGTCTGAGAGTGTCTGAGATTGTCAGAGAGTAATAGTCAGTGTCAGAGAGTGTCAGAGAGTGTCAGAGAGTGTCAGAGAGAGATAGAGAGTGTCAGAGAGTGATAGAGAGTGTCAGAGAGTATCAGAGAGTGATAGTGAGTGCCAGAGAGTGTCAGAGAGAGATAGAGAGTGTCAGATAGTGATAGTGAGTGTCAGAGAGTGTCAGAGAGTGATAGAGAGTGTCAGAGAGTGTGAGAGAGTGTCAGAGAGAGATAGAGAGTGTCAGAGAGTGATAGTGAGTGTCAGAGAGAGATAGAGAGTGTCAGAGAGTGATAGTGTGTGTCTGAGAGTGTGAGAGAGTGTCAGAGAGCGATAGAGAGTGATAGAGAGTGTCAGAGAGAGATAGAGAGTGTCAGAGAGCGATAGAGAGTGTCAGAGAGTGACAGAGAGTGTCAGAGAGTGATAGAGAGTGTCAGAGAGTGATAGTGAGTGTCAGAGAGTGATAGTGAGTGTCAGAGAGTGATAGTGAGTGTCTGAGAGTGTCAGAGAGTGTTAGTGAGTGACAGAGATTGTCAGAGAGTGTCAGAGAGTGTCAGATTGTGATAGAGAGTGTCAGAGATTGATAGAGAGTGTCAGAGGGTGACAGTGAGTGTCTGAGAGTGTCAGAGAGTGACAGTGAGTGTCAGAGTGTCAGAGAGTGTTAGTGAGTATCAGAGTGTGTCAGAGAGTGATAGAGAGTGTCAGAGAGTGTCAGAGAGTGTCAGAGAGTGTCAGAGAGTGATAGAGAGTGATAGAGAGTGACAGACAGTGTCAGAGAGTGTCAGAGAGTGTCAGACAGTGTCAGACAGTGTCAGAGAGTGTCAGAGTGTGCCAGAGAGTGTCAGAGTGTGCCAGAGAGTGTCAGAGAGTGATAGAGTGTGATAGAGAGTGTCAGAGAGTGACAGTGAGTGTCTGAGAGTGTCTGAGAGTGTCTGAGATTGTCAGAGAGTAATAGTGAGTGTCAGAGAGTGTCAGAGTGTGCCAGAGAGTGTCAGAGAGTGATAGAGTGTGATAGAGAGTGTGAGAGAGTGATAGTGAGTGTCTGAGAGTGTCTGAGAGTGTCTGAGAGTGTCTGAGATTGTCAGAGAGTAATAGTGAGTCTCAGAGAGTGTCAGAGAGTGTCAGAGAGTGTCAGAGAGAGATAGAGAGTGTCAGAGAGTGATAGAGAGTGTCAGAGAGTATCAGAGTGTGGTAGTGAGTGTCAGAGAGTGTCAGAGAGAGATAGAGAGTGTCAGATAGTGATAGTGAGTGTCAGAGAGTGTCATGGAGTGATAGAGAGTGTCAGAGAGTGTGAGAGCGTGTCAGAGAGAGATAGAGAGTGTCAGAGAGTGATAGTGAGTGTCAGAGAGAGATAGAGAGTGTCAGAGAGTGATAGTGAGTGTCTGAGAGTGTGAGAGAGTGTCAGAGAGCGATAGAGAGTGATAGAGAGTGTCAGAGAGAGATAGAGAGTGTCAGAGAGCGAAAGAGAGTGTCAGAGAGTGACAGAGAGTGTCAGAGAGTGATAGAGACTGTCAGAGAGTGATAGTGAGTGTCAGAGAGTGATAGTGAGTGTCAGAGAGTGATAGTGAGTGTCTGAGAGTGTCAGAGAGTGTTAGTGAGTGACAGAGATTGTCAAAGAGTGTCAGAGAGTGTCAGATTGTGATAGAGAGTGTCAGAGATTGATAGAGAGTGTCAGAGGGTGACAGTGAGTGTCTGAGAGTGTCAGAGAGTGTCAGAGAGTGATAGTGAGTGTCAGAGAGTGTCAGAGAGTGTTAGTGAGTATCAGAGTGTGTCAGAGAGTGATAGAGAGTGTCAGAGTGTCAGAGAGTGTCAGAGAGTGTCAGAGAGTGATAGTGAATGTCAGAGAGTGTCAGAGAGTGTTAGTGAGTATCAGAGTGTGTCAGAGAGTGATAGAGAGTGTCAGAGAGTGTCAGAGAGTGTCAGAGAGTGTGAGAGAGTGTCAGAGAGAGATAGAGAGTGTCAGATAGTGATAGTGAGTGTCTGAGATTGTCAGAGAGTGTCAGAGAGTGTGAGAGAGTGTCAGAGAGAGATAGAGAGTGTCAGAGAGTGATAGTGTGTGTCTGAGAGTGTCAGAGAGTGTCAGAGAGCGATAGAGAGTGATAGAGAGTGTCAGAGACAGATAGAGAGTGTCAGAGAGTGATAGAGAGTGTCAGAGAGTGTCAGAGAGTGATAATGAGTGTCAGAGGGTGTCAGAGAGAGATAGAGAGTGTCAGAGAGTGATAGAGAGTGTCAGAGAGTATCAGAGAGTGATAGTGAGTGTCAGAGAGTGTCAGAGAGTGTTAGTGAGTATCAGAGTGTGTCAGAGAGTGTCAGAGAGAGATAGAGAGTGTCAGAGAGTGTCAGAGAGCGATAGAGAGCGATAGAGAGTGATAGAGAGTGTCAGAGAGAGATAGAGAGTGTCAGAGCGTGATAGAGAGTGTCAGAGAGTGACAGAGAGTGTCAGAGAGAGATAGAGAGTGTCAGAGAGTGATAGTGAGTGTCTGAGAGTGTCAGAGAGTGTCAGAGAGCGATAGAGAGTGATAGTGAGTGTCTGAGAGTATCAGAGAGAGTCAGAGAGTCTCAGAGATTGTCAGAGAGTGTCAGAGAGTGTCAGAGAGTGATAGAGAGTGTCAGAGGGTGACAGTGAGCGTCTGAGAGTGTCAGAGAGTGTCAGAGTGCGATAGTGAGTGTCAGAGAGTGTCAGAGAGTGTTAGTGAGTATCAGAGTGTGTCAGAGAGTGTCAGAGAGTGATAGAGAGTGTCAGAGAGTGTCAGAGAGTGTCAGAGAGTGTCAGAGAGTGTCAGAGTGCGATAGTGAGTGTCAGAGAGTGTCAGAGAGTGTTAGTGAGTATCAGAGTGTGTCAGAGAGTGTCAGAGAGTGATAGAGAGTGTCAGAGAGTGTCAGAGAGTGATAGAGAGTGTCAGAGATTGATAGAGAGTGTCAGAGGGTGACAGTGAGTGTCTGAGAGTGTCAGAGAGTGTCAGAGAGTGATAGTGAATGTCAGAGCGTGTCAGAGAGTGTTAGTGAGTATCAGAATGTGTCAGAGAGTGATAGAGAGTGTCAGAGAGTGTCAGAGAGTGTGAGAGAGTGTCAGAGAGAGATAGAGAGTGTCAGATAGTGATAGTGAGTGTCTGAGATTGTCAGAGAGTGTCAGAGAGTGTGAGAGAGTGTCAGAGAGAGATAGAGAGTGTCAGAGAGTGATAGTGTGTGTCTGAGAGTGTCAGAGAGTGTCAGAGAGCGATAGAGAGTGATAGAGTGTGTCAGAGATAGATAGAGAGTGTCAGAGAGTGATAGAGAGTGTCAGAGAGTGTCAGAGAGTGAAAATGAGTGTCAGAGGGTGTCAGAGAGAGATAGAGAGTGTCAGAGAGTGATAGAGAGTGTCAGAGAGTATCAGAGAGTGATAGTGAGTGTCAGAGAGTGTCAGAGAGAGATAGAGAGTGTCAGAGAGTGTCAGAGAGTGATAGAGAGTGTCAGAGAGTGTGAGAGAGTGTCAGAGAGTGATAGTGAGAGTCAGAGAAAGATAGAGAGTGTCAGAGAGTGATAGTGAGTGTCTGAGAGTGTCAGAGAGTGTCAGAGAGCGACAGAGAGTGATAGAGAGTGTCAGAGAGAGATAGAGAGTGTCAGAGAGCGATAGAGAGTGTCAGAGAGTGACAGAGAGTGTCAGAGAGTGATAGAGAGTGTCAGAGAGTGATAGTGAGTGTCAGAGAGTGATAGTGAATGTCTGAGAGTGTCAGAGAGTGTTAGTGTGCGTCAGAGATTGTCAGAGCGTGTCAGAGAGTGATAGAGAGTGTCAGAGATTGATAGAGAGTGTCAGAGGGTGACAGTGAGTGTCTGAGAGTGTCAGAGAGTGTCAGAGAGTGATAGTGAGTGTCAGAGAGTGTCAGAGAGTGTTAGTGAGTATCAGAGTGTGTCAGAGAGTGATAGAGAGTGATAGAGAGTGTCAGAGAGTGTCAGAGAGTGTCAGAGAGTGTCAGAGAGTGTCAGAGTGTGATAGAGAGTGTCAGAGAGTGATAGAGAGTGTCAGAGGGTGACAGTGAGTGTCTGAGAGTGTCAGAGAGTGTCAGAGAGTGATAGAGAGTGACAGAGAGTGTCAGAGAGTGTCAGACAGAGTCAGAGAGTGATAGTGAGTGACAGAGAGTGTCAGAGAGTGATAGTGAGTGTCTGATGGTGTCAGAGAAAGTCAGAGAGTGTCAGAGAGTGATAGAGAGTGTCAGTGAGCGATAGAGACTGTCAGAGAGAGATAGAGAGTGATAGAGAGTTTCTGAGATTGTCTGAGAGTGTCAGAGAGTGATAGTGACTGTCAGAGAGACTCAGAGAGTGATAGTGAGTGTCAGAGAGTGTCAGAGATTGTCAGAGAGTGATAGTGAGTGCCTGAGAGTGTCTGAGATTGTCAGAGAGTGTCAGAGACTATCAGAGAGTGATAGTGATCGTCTGAGAGTGTCTGAGATTGTCAGAGAGTGCCAGAGAGTATCAGAGAGTGATAGAGAGTGTCAGAGATTGTCAGAGAGTGATAGAGAGTGTCTGAGAGTGTCTGAGAGTGTCAGAGAGTGTCAGAGAGTGTCAGACAGTGCTAGAGAGTGATAGAGACTGTCAGAGGGTGTCAGAGAGTGTCAGAGTGTGATAGTGAGTGTCAGAGAGTGTCAGAGAGAGATAGAGAGTGTCAGAGAGTGTCAGAGAGTGATAGAGAGTGTCTGAGAGAGCCAGAGAGTGTCAGAAAGTGATCGAGAGTGAAAGAGACTGTCAGAGAGTGATACTGAGTGTCAGAGAGTGTCAGAGAGTGTCAGAGAGTGTCAGAGAGTGATAGTGAGTGACAGAGAGTTTCTGACATTGGCAGAGAGTGATAGTGAGTGTCAGAGAGTGTCAGAGAGTGATAGAGAGTGATAGACAGTGTCAGAGAGTGTCAGAGATTGTTAGAGAGTGATAGAGAGTGTCAGAGAGTGATACTGAGTGTCTGAGATTATCTGAGAATGTCAGAGAGTGTCAGAGAGTGTCAGAGAGTGTCAGAGAGTGTCTGTGAGTGTCAGAGAGTGATAGAGAGTGTCAGAGAGTGGTAGAGAGTGTCAGAGAGTGATAGAGACTGTCAGAGAGTGTCAGAGAGTGACAGAGAGTGGTAGAGAGTGGTAGAGAGTGTCAGAGAGTGTCAGAGAGTGTCTGAGAGTGATAGAGAGTGTCTGAGAGTGTCTGAGAGTGTCAGAGAGTGTCAGAGAGTGTCAGACAGTGCTAGAGAGTGATAGAGACTGTCAGAGGGTGTCAGAGAGTGTCAGAGAGAGTCAGAGAGTGACAGGGATTGTCAGAGAGTGTCAGAGTGTTTCGGAGAGTGATTATGAGTGTCAGAGAGTGTCAGAGAGTGTCAGAGAGTGTCAGAGAGTGATAGTGAGTGTCAGAGAGTGTCAGAGAGTGTCAGAGAGTTTTAGAGAGTGTCAGAGAGTGATAGTGATTGTCAGAGAGTATCAGAGAATGATAGTGAGTGTCTGAGAGTGTCTGAGAGTGTCTGAGAGTGAGAGAGAGTGATAGAGACTGTCAGAGAGTGTCAGAGAGAGATAGAGAGTGATGGAGTGTGATCAGAGTGTCAGAGTGTGTCAGAGAGTAATAGAGAGTGATAGAGACTGTCACAGAGTGTCAGAGAGTGATAGAGAGTGATAGAGAATGTCAGAGAGTGATAGTGAGTGTCAGAGAGTGTCAGAGAGTGTCAGAGAGTGATAGAGTGTGTCAGAGAGTGATAGTGAGTGTCAGAGAGTGATAGTGAATGTCTGAGAGTGTCAGAGAGTGTTAGTGTGCGTCAGAGATTGTCAGAGCATGTCAGAGAGTGATAGAGAGTGTCAGAGATTGATAGAGAGTGTCAGAGGGTGACAGCGAGTGTCTGAGAGTGTCAGAGAGTGTCAGAGAGTGATAGTGAGTGTCAGAGAGTGTCAGAGAGTGTTAGTGAGTATCAAGAGTGTGTCAGAGAGTGATAGAGAGTGTCAGAGAGTGTCAGAGAGTTTCAGAGAGTGTCAGAGAGTGATAGAGAGTGTCAGAGAGTGATAGAGAGTGTCAGAGGGTGACAGTGAGTGTCTGAGAGTGTCAGAGAGTGTCAGAGAGTGATAGAGAGTGACAGCGAGTGTCAGAGAGTGTCAGAGAGTGTCAGACAGGGTCAGAGAGTGATAGTGAGTGTCAGAGAGTGTCAGAGAGTGATAGTGAGTGCCTGATGGTGTCAGAGAAAGTCAGAGAGTGTCAGAGAGTGTCAGAGAGTGATAGTGAGTGTCAGAGAGTGTCAGTGAGTATCAGAGTGTGTCAGAGATTGATAGAGAGTGATAGAGAGTGTCAGAGTGTCAGAGAGTGTCAGAGAGTGTCAGAGAGTGTCAGAGTGTGATAGAGAGTGTCAGAGGGTGACAGTGAGTGTCTGAGAGTGTCAGAGAGTGTCAGAGAGTGATAGAGAGTGACAGAGAGTGTCAGAGAGTGTCAGAGAGTGTCAGACAGGGTCAGAGAGTGATAGTGAGTGTCAGAGAGTGTCAGAGAGTGATAGTGAGTGTCTGATGGTGTCAGAGAAAGTCAGAGAGTGTCAGAGAGTGATAGAGAGTGTCAGTGAGTGATAGAGAGTGTCAGAGAGAGATAGAGAGTGATAGAGAGTTTCTGAGATTGTCTGAGAGTGTCAGAGAGTGATAGTGACTGTCAGAGAGACTCAGAGAGTGATAGTGAGTGTCAGAGAGTGTCAGAGATTGTCAGAGAGTGATAGTGAGTGCCTGAGAGTGTCTGAGATTGTCAGAGAGTGTCAGAGACTATCAGAGAGTGATAGTGATCGTCTGAGAGTGTCTGAGATTGTCAGAGAGTGCCAGAGAGTATCAGAGAGTGATAGAGAGTGTCAGAGATTGTCAGAGAGTGATAGAGAGTGTCAGAGACTGATAGAGAGTGTCTGAGAGTGTCTGAGAGTGTCAGAGAGTGTCAGAGAGTGTCAGACAGTGCTAGAGAGTGATAGAGACTGTCAGAGGGTGTCAGAGAGTGTCAGAGTGTGATAGTGAGTGATAGAGAGTGTCAGAGAGTGTCAGAGAGTGATAGAGAGTGTCAGAGAGTGTCAGAGAGAGATAGAGAGTGTCAGAGAGTGTCAGAGAGTGATAGAGAGTGTCTGAGAGAGCCAGAGAGTGTCAGAAAGTGATCGAGAGTGAAAGAGACTGTCAGAGAGTGATACTGAGTGTCAGAGAGTGTCAGAGAGTGTCAGAGAGTGTCAGAGAGTGATAGTGAGTGACAGAGAGTTTCTGACATTGGCAGAGAGTGATAGTGAGTGTCAGAGAGTGTCAGAGAGTGATAGAGAGTGATAGACAGTGTCAGAGAGTGTCAGAGACTGTTAGAGAGTGATAGAGAGTGTCAGAGAGTGATACTGAGTGTCTGAGATTATCTGAGAATGTCAGAGAGTGTCAGAGAGTGTCAGAGAGTGTCAGAGAGTGTCTGTGAGTGTCAGAGAGTGATAGAGAGTGTCAGAGAGTGGTAGAGAGTGTCAGAGAGTGATAGAGACTGTCAGAGAGTGTCAGAGAGTGACAGAGAGTGGTAGAGAGTGTCAGAGAGTGTCAGAGAGTGTCAGAGAGTGTCAGAGAGTGATAGTGAGTGTCAGAGAGGGTCAGAGAGTGTCAGAGAGAGTCAGAGAGTGATAGTGAGTGTCAGAGAGTGTCAGAGAGTGTCAGAGAGTTTTAGAGAGTGTCAGAGAGTGATAGTGATTGTCAGAGAGTATCAGAGAATGATAGTGAGTGTCTGAGAGTGTCTGAGAGTGTCAGAGAGTGAGAGAGAGTGATAGAGACTGTCAGAGAGTGTCAGAGAGAGATAGAGAGTGATGGAGTGTGATCAGAGTGTCAGAGTGTGTCAGAGAGTAATAGAGAGTGATAGAGACTGTCACAGAGTGTCAGAGAGTGATAGAGAGTGATAGAGAATGTCAGAGAGTGATAGTGAGTGTCAGAGAGTGTCAGAGAGTGTCAGAGAGTGATAGAGTGTGTCAGAGAGTGATAGTGAGTGTCAGAGAGTGATAGTGAATGTCTGAGAGTGTCAGAGAGTGTTAGTGTGCGTCAGAGATTGTCAGAGCGTGTCAGAGAGTGATAGAGAGTGTCAGAGATTGATAGAGAGTGTCAGAGGGTGACAGTGAGTGTCTGAGAGTGTCAGAGAGTGTCAGAGAGTGATAGTGAGTGTCAGAGAGTGTCAGAGAGTGTTAGTGAGTATCAGAGTGTGTCAGAGAGTGATAGAGAGTGATAGAGAGTGTTAGAGAGTGTCAGAGAGTGTCAGAGAGTGTCAGAGAGTTTCAGAGAGTGTCAGAGAGTGATAGAGAGTGTCAGAGAGTGATAGAGAGTGTCAGCGGGTGACAGTGAGTGTCTGAGAGTGTCAGAGAGTGTCAGAGAGTGATAGAGAGTGACAGCGAGTGTCAGAGAGTGTCAGAGAGTGTCAGACAGGGTCAGAGAGTGATAGTGAGTGTCAGAGAGTGTCAGAGAGTGATAGTGAGTGTCTGATGGTGTCAGAGAAAGTCAGAGAGTGTCAGAGAGTGATAGAGAGTGTCAGTGAGTGATAGAGAGTGTCAGAGAGAGATAGAGAGTGATAGAGAGTTTCTGAGATTGTCTGAGAGTGTCAGAGAGTGATAGTGAGTGTCAGAGAGACTCAGAGAGTGATAGTGAGTGTCAGAGAGTGTCAGAGATTGTCAGAGAGTGATAGTGAGTGCCTGAGAGTGTCTGAGATTGTCAGAGAGTGTCAGAGACTATCAGAGAGTGACAGTGATCGTCTGAGAGTGTCTGAGATTGTCAGAGAGTGCCAGAGAGTATCAGAGAGTGATAGAGAGTGTCAGAGATTGTCAGAGAGTGATAGAGAGTGTCAGAGAGTGATAGAGAGTGTCTGAGAGTGTCTGAGAATGTCAGAGAGTGTCAGAGAGTGTCAGACAGTGCTAGAGAGTGATAGAGACTGTCAGAGGGTGTCAGAGAGTGTCAGAGTGTGATAGTGAGTGATAGAGAGTGTCAGAGAGTGTCAGAGAGTGATAGAGAGTGTCAGAGAGTGTCAGAGAGTGATAGAGAGTGTCTGAGAAAGCCAGAGAGTGTCAGAAAGTGATCGAGAGTGAAAGAGACTGTCAGAGTGTGATACTGAGTGTCAGAGAGTGTCAGAGAGTGTCAGAGAGTGATAGTGAGTGACAGAGAGTTTCTGACATTGGCAGAGAGTGATAGTGAGTGTCAGAGAGTGTCAGAGAGTGATAGTGAGTGATAGACAGTGTCAGAGAGTGTCACAGATTGTTAGAGAGTGATAGAGAGTGTCAGAGAGTGATACTGAGTGTCTGAGATTATCTGAGAATGTCAGAGAGTGTCAGAGAGTGTCAGAGAGTGTCAGAGAGTGTCTGTGAGTGTCAGAGAGTGATAGAGAGTGTCAGAGAGTGGTAGAGAGTGTCAGAGAGTGATAGAGACTGTCAGAGAGTGTCAGAGAGTGACAGAGAGTGATAGAGAGTGTCAGAGAGTGTCAGAGAGTGTCAGAGAGTGTCAGAGAGTGATAGTGAGTGTCAGAGAGGGTCAGAGAGAGTCAGAGAGTGACAGGGAGTGTCAGAGAGTGTCAGAGTGTTTCAGAGAGTGATTACGAGTGTCAGAGAGTGTCAGAGAGTGTCAGAGAGTGTCAGAGAGTTTTAGAGAGTGTCAGAGAGTGATAGTGATTGTCAGAGAGTATCAGAGAATGATAGTGAGTGTCTGAGAGTGTCTGAGAGTGTCAGAGAGTGATAGAGAGTGATAGAGACTGTCAGAGAGTGTCAGAGAGAGATAGAGAGTGATGGAGTGTGATCAGAGTGTCAGAGTGTGTCAGAGAGTAATAGAGAGTGATAGAGACTGTCACAGAGTGTCAGAGAGTGATAGAGAGTGATAGAGAATGTCAGAGAGTGATAGTGAGTGTCTGAGAGTGTCAGAGAGTGTCAGAGTGTGTCAGAGAGTGCCAGAGAGTGATAGTCAGTGTCGGAGTGTGTCAGAGAGTTATAGTGAGTGTCAGAGAGTGATAGAGAGTGTCAGAGAGTGATAGTGATTTTCAGAGAGTATCAGAGAATGACAGTGAGTGTCTGAGAGTGTCAGAGAGTGATGGAGAGTGGTAGAGAGTGTCAGAGAGTGTCAGTGAGTAATAGAGAGTGTCAGACAGGGTCAGAGAGTGATAGTGAGTGTCAGAGAGTGTCAGAGAGTGATAGTGAGTGCCTGATGGTGTCAGAGAAAGTCAGAGAGTGTCAGAGAGTGATAGAGAGTGTCAGTGAGTGATAGAGAGTGTCAGAGAGAGATAGAGAGTGTTAGAGAGTGATAGAGAGTGTCAGACAGTGATAGTGAGTGTCAGAGAGTGTCAGAGAGTGATAGTGAGTGTCAGAGAGTGTCAGAGAGTGATAGAGAGTTTCTGAGATTGTCTGAGAGTGTCAGAGAGTGATAATGAGTGTCAGAGAGACTCAGAGAGTGATAGTGAGTGTCTGAGAGTGTCTGAGATTGTCAGAGTGTGATAGTGAGTGTCAGAGAGTGTCAGAGAGTGTCAGAGAGTGTCAGAGAGAGATAGAGAGTGTCAGAGAGTGTCAGAGAGTGTCAGAGAGTGATAGAGAATGAGAGAGAGTGATAGAGACTGTCAGAGACTGTCAGAGAGTGTCAGAGAGAGATAGAGAGTGATAGAGAGTGTCAGAGATTGTCAGAGAGTGATAGTGAGTGTCAGAGAGTGCCAGAGATTGATAGAGAGTGATAGAGAGTGTCAGAGAGTGATAGAGAGTGTCAGAGAGTGATAGAGTGTGTCAGAGAGTGATAGTGAGTGTCTGAGAGTGTCTGCGAGCGTCAGAGAGTGATAGAGAGTGTCAGAGAGTGATGGAGAGTGTCAGAGAGTGATAGAGACAGTCAGAGAGTGTCAGAGAGTGTCAGAGAGTGATTGTGAGTGTCAGAGAGGGTCAGAGAGTGTCAGAGAGTGTCAGAGAGTGTCAGAGAGTGTCAGTGAGTGTCAGAGAGTGTCAGAGAGTGTCAGAGAGTGATAGTGAGTGTCAGAGAGTGTCTGATAGTGATAGAGAGTGTCAGAGATTGTCAGAGAGTGCCAGAGAGTGATAGTGCGTGTGAGAGAGTGTCAGAGAGTGATAGTGAGTATTTGAGAGTGTCAGAGAGTGTCAGAGAGTGATAGTGATTGTCAGAGAGTATCAGAGAATGATAGTGTGTGTCTGAGAGTGTCTGAGAGTGTCAGAGAGTGATAGAGAGTGATAGAGAGTGATAGAGAGTGATAGAGACTGTCAGAGAGTGTCAGAGAGAGATAGAGAGTGATGGAGAGTGATAGAGAGTGTCAGAGTGTGTCAGAGAGTAATAGAGAGTGATAGAGACTGTCACAGAGTGTCAGAGAGAGATAGAGAGTGAGAGAGAATGTCAGAGAGTGATAGTGAGTTTCTGAGAGTGTCAGAGAGTGTCAGAGAGTGATAGAGTGTGTCAGAGTGTGTCAGAGAGTGTCAGAGAGTGATAGTGCGTGTCAGAGAGTGATAGTGAGTGTCAGAGAGTGATAGAATGTGTCAGAGTGTGTCAGAGAGTGTCAGAGTGTGATAGTGCGTGTCAGAGAGTGATAGTGAGTGTCAGAGAGTGTCAGAGAGTTATAGTGAGTGTCAGAGATTGATAGAGAGTGTCAGAGAGTGATAATGATTTTCAGAGAGTATCAGAGAATGATAGTGAGTGTCTGAGAGTGTCAGAGAGTGATGGAGAGTGATAGAGAGTGTCAGAGAGTTTCAGAGAGTAATAGAGAGTGATAGAGAGTGTCAGAGAGTGTCAGAGAGTGTGAGAGAGTGTCAGAGAGAGATAGAGCGTGTCAGATAGTGATAGTGAGTGTCTGAGAGTGTCAGAGAGTGTCAGAGAGTGTGAGAGAGTGTCAGAGAGAGATAGAGAGTGTCAGAGAGTGATAGTGTGTGTCTGAGAGTGTCAGAGAGTGTCTGTGAGTGTCAGAGAGTGATAGAGAGTGTCAGAGAGTGGTAGAGAGTGTCAGAGAGTGATAGAGACTGTCAGAGAGTGTCAGAGAGTGACAGAGAGTGATAGAGAGTGTCAGAGAGTGTCAGAGAGTGTCAGAGAGTGTCAGAGAGTGATAGTGAGTGTCAGAGAGGGTCAGAGAGAGTCAGAGAGTGACAGGGAGTGTCAGAGAGTGTCAGAGTGTTTCAGAGAGTGATTACGAGTGTCAGAGAGTGTCAGAGAGTGTCAGAGAGTGTCAGAGAGTTTTAGAGAGTGTCAGAGAGTGATAGTGATTGTCAGAGAGTATCAGAGAATGATAGTGAGTGTCTGAGAGTGTCTGAGAGTGTCAGAGAGTGATAGAGAGTGATAGAGACTGTCAGAGAGTGTCAGAGAGAGATAGAGAGTGATGGAGTGTGATCAGAGTGTCAGAGTGTGTCAGAGAGTAATAGAGAGTGATAGAGACTGTCACAGAGTGTCAGAGAGTGATAGAGAGTGATAGAGAATGTCAGAGAGTGATAGTGAGTGTCTGAGAGTGTCAGAGAGTGTCAGAGTGTGTCAGAGAGTGCCAGAGAGTGATAGTCAGTGTCGGAGTGTGTCAGAGAGTTATAGTGAGTGTCAGAGAGTGATAGAGAGTGTCAGAGAGTGATAGTGATTTTCAGAGAGTATCAGAGAATGACAGTGAGTGTCTGAGAGTGTCAGAGAGTGATGGAGAGTGGTAGAGAGTGTCAGAGAGTGTCAGTGAGTAATAGAGAGTGTCAGACAGGGTCAGAGAGTGATAGTGAGTGTCAGAGAGTGTCAGAGAGTGATAGTGAGTGCCTGATGGTGTCAGAGAAAGTCAGAGAGTGTCAGAGAGTGATAGAGAGTGTCAGTGAGTGATAGAGAGTGTCAGAGAGAGATAGAGAGTGTTAGAGAGTGATAGAGAGTGTCAGACAGTGATAGTGAGTGTCAGAGAGTGTCAGAGAGTGATAGTGAGTGTCAGAGAGTGTCAGAGAGTGATAGAGAGTTTCTGAGATTGTCTGAGAGTGTCAGAGAGTGATAATGAGTGTCAGAGAGACTCAGAGAGTGATAGTGAGTGTCTGAGAGTGTCTGAGATTGTCAGAGTGTGATAGTGAGTGTCAGAGAGTGTCAGAGAGTGTCAGAGAGTGTCAGAGAGAGATAGAGAGTGTCAGAGAGTGTCAGAGAGTGTCAGAGAGTGATAGAGAATGAGAGAGAGTGATAGAGACTGTCAGAGACTGTCAGAGAGTGTCAGAGAGAGATAGAGAGTGATAGAGAGTGTCAGAGATTGTCAGAGAGTGATAGTGAGTGTCAGAGAGTGCCAGAGATTGATAGAGAGTGATAGAGAGTGTCAGAGAGTGATAGAGAGTGTCAGAGAGTGATAGAGTGTGTCAGAGAGTGATAGTGAGTGTCTGAGAGTGTCTGCGAGCGTCAGAGAGTGATAGAGAGTGTCAGAGAGTGATGGAGAGTGTCAGAGAGTGATAGAGACAGTCAGAGAGTGTCAGAGAGTGTCAGAGAGTGATTGTGAGTGTCAGAGAGGGTCAGAGAGTGTCAGAGAGTGTCAGAGAGTGTCAGAGAGTGTCAGTGAGTGTCAGAGAGTGTCAGAGAGTGTCAGAGAGTGATAGTGAGTGTCAGAGAGTGTCTGATAGTGATAGAGAGTGTCAGAGATTGTCAGAGAGTGCCAGAGAGTGATAGTGCGTGTGAGAGAGTGTCAGAGAGTGATAGTGAGTATTTGAGAGTGTCAGAGAGTGTCAGAGAGTGATAGTGATTGTCAGAGAGTATCAGAGAATGATAGTGTGTGTCTGAGAGTGTCTGAGAGTGTCAGAGAGTGATAGAGAGTGATAGAGAGTGATAGAGAGTGATAGAGACTGTCAGAGAGTGTCAGAGAGAGATAGAGAGTGATGGAGAGTGATAGAGAGTGTCAGAGTGTGTCAGAGAGTAATAGAGAGTGATAGAGACTGTCACAGAGTGTCAGAGAGAGATAGAGAGTGAGAGAGAATGTCAGAGAGTGATAGTGAGTTTCTGAGAGTGTCAGAGAGTGTCAGAGAGTGATAGAGTGTGTCAGAGTGTGTCAGAGAGTGTCAGAGAGTGATAGTGCGTGTCAGAGAGTGATAGTGAGTGTCAGAGAGTGATAGAATGTGTCAGAGTGTGTCAGAGAGTGTCAGAGTGTGATAGTGCGTGTCAGAGAGTGATAGTGAGTGTCAGAGAGTGTCAGAGAGTTATAGTGAGTGTCAGAGATTGATAGAGAGTGTCAGAGAGTGATAATGATTTTCAGAGAGTATCAGAGAATGATAGTGAGTGTCTGAGAGTGTCAGAGAGTGATGGAGAGTGATAGAGAGTGTCAGAGAGTTTCAGAGAGTAATAGAGAGTGATAGAGAGTGTCAGAGAGTGTCAGAGAGTGTCAGACAGGGTCAGAGAGTGATAGTGAGTGTCAGAGAGTGTCAGAGAGTGATAGTGAGTGCCTGATGGTGTCAGAGAAAGTCAGAGAGTGTCAGAGAGTGATAGAGAGTGTCAGTGAGTGATAGAGAGTGTCAGAGAGAGATAGAGAGAGATAGAGAGTGATAGTGAGTGTCAGAGAGTGATAGTGAGTGTCAGAGAGTGTCAGAGAGTGTCAGAGAGAGATAGAGACTGTCAGAGAGTGTCAGAGCGAGATAGAGAGTGATGGAGAGTGATAGAGAGTGTCAGAGTGTGTCAGAGAGTAATAGAGAGTGATAGAGAATGTCACAGAGTGTCAGAGAGAGATAGAGAGTGATAGAGAATGTCAGAGAGTGATAGTGAGTTTCTGAGAGTGTCAGAGAGTGTCAGAGAGTGATAGAGTGTGTCAGAGTGTGTCAGAGAGTGTCAGAGAGTGATAGTGCGTGTCAGAGTGTGATAGTGAGTGTCAGAGAGTGTCAGAGAGTGATAGAGTGTGTCAGAGTGTGTCAGAGAGTGTCAGAGTGTGATAGTGCGTGTCAGAGAGTGATAGTGAGTGTCAGAGAGTGTCAGAGAGTTATAGTGAGTGTCAGAGATTGATAGAGAGTGTCAGAGAGTGATAATGATTTTCAGAGAGTATCAGAGAATGATAGTGAGTGTCTGAGAGTGTCAGAGAGTGATGGAGAGTGATAGAGAGTGTCAGAGAGTTTCAGAGAGTAATAGAGAGAGATAGAGAGTGTCAGAGAGTGTCAGAGAGTGTCAGACAGGGTCAGAGAGTGATAGTGAGTGTCAGAGAGTGTCAGAGAGTGATAGAGAGTGTCAGAGATTGATAGAGAGTGTCAGAGGGTGACAGTGAGTGTCTGAGAGTGTCAGAGAGTGTCAGAGAGTGATAGTGAGTGTCAGAGAGTGTCAGAGAGTGTTAGTGAGTATCAGAGTGTGTCAGAGAGTGATAGAGAGTGATAGAGAGTGTTAGAGAGTGTCAGAGAGTGTCAGAGAGTGTCAGTGAGTGATAGAGAGTGTCAGAGAGTGATAGAGAGTGTCAGAGGGTGACAGTGAGTGTCTGAGAGTGTCAGAGAGTGTCAGAGAGTGATAGAGAGTGACAGCGAGTGTCAGAGAGTGTCAGAGAGTGTCAGACAGGGTCAGAGAGTGATAGTGAGTGTCAGAGAGTGTCAGAGAGTGATAGTGAGTGTCTGATGGTGTCAGAGAAAGTCAGAGAGTGTCAGAGAGTGATAGAGAGTGTCAGTGAGTGATAGAGAGTGTCAGAGAGAGATAGAGAGTGATAGAGAGTTTCTGAGATTGTCTGAGAGTGTCAGAGAGTGATAGTGAGTGTCAGAGAGACTCAGAGAGTGATAGTGAGTGTCAGAGAGTGTCAGAGATTGTCAGAGAGTGATAGTGAGTGCCTGAGAGTGTCTGAGATTGTCAGAGAGTGTCAGAGACTATCAGAGAGTGACAGTGATCGTCTGAGAGTGTCTGAGATTGTCAGAGAGTGCCAGAGAGTATCAGAGAGTGATAGAGAGTGTCAGAGATTGTCAGAGAGTGATAGAGAGTGTCAGAGAGTGATAGAGAGTGTCTGAGAGTGTCTGAGAATGTCAGAGAGTGTCAGAGAGTGTCAGACAGTGCTAGAGAGTGATAGAGACTGTCAGAGGGTGTCAGAGAGTGTCAGAGTGTGATAGTGAGTGATAGAGAGTGTCAGAGAGTGTCAGAGAGTGATAGAGAGTGTCAGAGAGTGTCAGAGAGTGATAGAGAGTGTCTGAGAAAGCCAGAGAGTGTCAGAAAGTGATCGAGAGTGAAAGAGACTGTCAGAGAGTGATACTGAGTGTCAGAGAGTTTCAGAGAGTGTCAGAGAGTGATAGTGAGTGACAGAGAGTTTCTGACATTGGCAGAGAGTGATAGTGAGTGTCAGAGAGTGTCAGAGAGTGATAGTGAGTGATAGACAGTGTCAGAGAGTGTCAGAGAGTGATACTGAGTGTCTGAGATTATCTGAGAATGTCAGAGAGTGTCAGAGAGTGTCAGAGAGTGTCTGTGAGTGTCAGAGAGTGATAGAGAGTGTCAGAGAGTGGTAGAGAGTGTCAGAGAGTGATAGAGACTGTCAGAGAGTGTCAGAGAGTGACTGAGAGTGATAGAGAGTGTCAGAGAGTGTCAGAGAGTGTCAGAGAGTGTCAGAGAGTGATAGTGAGTGTCAGAGAGGGTCAGAGAGAGTCAGAGAGTGACAGGGAGTGTCAGAGAGTGTCAGAGTGTTTCAGAGAGTGATTATGAGTGTCAGAGAGTGTCAGAGAGTGTCAGAGAGTGATAGTGAGTGTCAGAGAGTGTCAGAGAGTTTTAGAGAGTGTCAGAGAGTGATAGTGATTGTCAGAGAGTATCAGAGAATGATAGTGAGTGTCTGAGAGTGTCTGAGAGTGTCAGAGAGTGATAGAGAGTGATAGAGACTGTCAGAGAGTGTCAGAGAGAGATAGAGAGTGATGGAGAGTGATCAGAGTGTCAGAGTGTGTCAGAGAGTAATAGAGAGTGATAGAGACTGTCACAGAGTGTCAGAGAGTGATAGAGAGTGATAGAGAATGTCAGAGAGTGATAGTGAGTGTCTGAGAGTGTCAGAGAGTGTCAGAGTGTGTCAGAGAGTGCCAGAGAGTGATAGTGAGTGTCGGAGTGTGTCAGAGAGTTATAGTGAGTGTCAGAGAGTGATAGAGAGTGTCAGAGAGTGATAGTGATTTTCAGAGAGTATCAGAGAATGACAGTGAGTGTCTGAGAGTGTCAGAGAGTGATGGAGAGTGGTAGAGAGTATTAGAGAGTGTCAGTGAGTAATAGAGAGTGTCAGACAGGGTCAGAGAGTGATAGTGAGTGTCAGAGAGTGTCAGAGAGTGATAGTGAGTGCCTGATGGTGTCAGAGAAAGTCAGACAGTGTCAGAGAGTGATAGAGAGTGTCAGTGAGTGATAGAGAGTGTCAGAGAGAGATAGAGAGTGTTAGAGAGTGATAGAGAGTGTCAGACAGTGATAGTGAGTGTCAGAGAGTGTCAGAGAGTGATAGTGAGTGTCAGAGAGTGTCAGAGAGTGATAGAGAGTTTCTGAGATTGTCTGAGAGTGTCAGAGAGTGATAATGAGTGTCAGAGAGACTCAGAGAGTGATAGTGAGTGTCTGAGAGTGTCTGAGATTGTCAGAGTGTGATAGTGAGTGTCAGAGAGTGTCAGAGAGTGTCAGAGAGTGTCAGAGAGAGATAGAGAGTGTCAGAGAGTGTCAGAGAGTGTCAGAGAGTGATAGAGAATGAGAGAGAGTGATAGAGACTGTCAGAGACTGTCAGAGAGTGTCAGAGAGAGATAGAGAGTGATAGAGAGTGTCAGAGATTGTCAGAGAGTGATAGTGAGTGTCAGAGAGTGCCAGAGATTGATAGAGAGTGATAGAGAGTGTCAGAGAGTGATAGAGAGTGTCAGAGAGTGATAGCGTGTGTCAGAGAGTGATAGTGAGTGTCTGAGAGTGTCTGAGAGCGTCAGAGAGTGATAGAGAGTGTCAGAGAGTGATGGAGAGTGTCAGAGAGTGATAGAGACAGTCAGAGAGTGTCAGAGAGTGTCAGAGAGTGATTGTGAGTGTCAGAGAGGGTCAGAGAGTGTCAGAGAGTGACAGGGAGTGTCAGAGAGTGTCAGAGAGTGTCAGTGAGTGTCAGAGAGTAACAGAGAGTGTCAGAGAGTGTCAGAGAGTGATAGTGAGTGTCAGAGAGTGTCTGAGAGTGATAGAGAGTGTCAGAGATTGTCAGAGAGTGCCAGAGAGTGATAGTGCGTGTGAGAGAGTGTCAGAGAGTGATAGTGAGTGTCTGAGAGTGTCAGAGAGTGTCAGAGAGTGATAGTGATTGTCAGAGAGTATCAGAGAATGATAGTGAGTGTCTGAGAGTGTCTGAGAGTGTCAGAGAGTGATAGAGAGTGATAGAGAGTGATAGAGACTGTCAGAGAGTGTCAGAGAGAGATAGAGAGTGATGGAGAGTGATAGAGGGTGTCAGAGTGTGTCAGAGAGTAATAGAGAGTGATAGAGACTGTCACAGAGTGTCAGAGAGAGATAGAGAGTGAGAGAGAATGTCAGAGAGTGATAGTGAGTTTCTGAGAGTGTCAGAGAGTGTCAGAGAGTGATAGAGTGTGTCAGAGTGTGTCAGAGAATGTCAGAGAGTGATAGTGCGTGTCAGAGAGTGATAGTGAGTGTCAGAGAGTGTCAGAGAGTGATAGAGTGTGTCAGAGTGTGTCAGAGAGTGTCAGAGAGTGATAGTGCGTGTCAGAGAGTGATAGTGAGTGTCAGAGAGTGTCAGAGAGTTATAGTGAGTGTCAGAGATTGATAGAGAGTGTCAGAGAGTGATAATGATTTTCAGAGATTATCAGAGAATGATAGTGAGTGTCTGAGAGTGTCAGAGAGTGATGGAGAGTGATAGAGAGTGTCAGAGAGTTTCAGAGAGTAATAGAGAGTGATAGAGAGTGTCAGAGAGTGTCAGAGAGTGTCAGACAGGGTCAGAGAGTGATAGTGAGTGTCAGTGAGTGTCAGAGAGTGATAGTGAGTGCCTGATGGTGTCAGAGAAAGTCAGAGACTGTCAGAGAGTGATAGAGAGTGTCAGTGAGTGATAGAGAGTGTCAGAGAGAGATAGAGAGAGATAGAGAGTGATAGTGAGTGTCAGACAGTGATAGTGAGTGTCAGAGAGTGTCAGAGAGTGTCAGAGAGAGATAGAGACTGTCAGAGAGTGTCAGAGAGAGATAGAGAGTGATGGAGAGTGATAGAGAGTGTCAGAGTGTGTCAGAGAGTAATAGAGAGTGATAGAGACTGTCACAGAGTCTCAGAGAGAGATAGAGAGTGAGAGAGAGTGTCAGAGAGTGATAGTGCGTGTCAGAGAGTGATAGTGAGTGTCAGAGAGTGTCAGAGAGTGATAGAGTGTGTCAGAGTGTGTCAGAGAGTGTCAGAGTGTGATAGTGCGTGTCAGAGAGTGATAGTGAGTGTCAGAGAGTGTCAGAGAGTTATAGTGAGTGTCAGAGATTGATAGAGAGTGTCAGAGAGTGATAATGATTTTCAGAGAGTATCAGAGAATGATAGTGAGTGTCTGAGAGTGTCAGAGAGTGATGGAGAGTGATAGAGAGTGTCAGAGAGTTTCAGAGAGTAATAGAGAGTGATAGAGAGTGTCAGAGAGTGTCAGAGAGTGTCAGACAGGGTCAGAGAGTGATAGTGAGTGTCAGAGAGTGTCAGAGAGTGATAGTGAGTGCCTGATGGTGTCAGAGAAAGTCAGAGAGTGTCAGAGAGTGATAGAGAGTGTCAGTGAGTGATAGAGAGTGTCAGAGAGAGATAGAGAGAGATAGAGTGATAGTGAGTGTCAGACAGTGATAGTGAGTGTCAGAGAGTGTCAGAGAGTGTCAGAGAGTGATAGTGAGTGTCAGAGAGTGTCAGAGAGTGATAGAGAGTTTCTGAGATAGTCTGAGAGTGTCAGAGAGTGATAGTGAGTGTCAGAGAGACTCAGAGAGTGATAGTGAGTGTCTGAGAGCGTCTGAGATTGTCAGAGTGTGATAGTGAGTGTCAGAGAGTGTCAGAGAGTGTAAGAGAGTGATAGTGAGTGTCTGAGAGTGTCTGAGATTGTCAGAGAGTGTCAGAGACTATCAGAGAGTGATAGTGATCGTCTGAGAGTGTCTGAGATTGTCAGAGAGTGTCAGAGAGTGTCAGACAGTGCCGGAGAGTGATATAGACTGTCAGAGGGTGTCAGAGAGAGATAGAGAGTGATAGAGAATGTCAGAGAGTGATAGTGAGTGTCAGAGAGTGATAGTGAGTGATAGAGAGTGTCAGAGAGTGTCAGAGAGTGATAGAGAGTGTCAGAGAGCGATAGAGAGTGTCAGAGAGTGATAGTGAGAGTCAGAGAGTGTCAGGGAGTGATAGAGAGTGAATGAGACTGTCAGAGAGTGTCAGAGAGAGATAGAGAGTGTCAGAGAGTGTCAGAGAGTGATAGAGAGTGTCTGAGAGTGTCTGAGAGTGTCAGAGAGTGTCAGAAAGTGATAGTGAGTGTCAGAGAGTGTCAGAGAGTGTCAGAGAGTGATAGTGATTTTCAGAGAGTCTCAGAGAATGACAGTGAGTGTCTGAGAGTGTCAGAGAGTGATGGAGAGTGGTAGAGAGTGTCAGAGAGTGTCAGAGAGTAATAGAGAGTGTCAGACAGGGTCAGAGAGTGATAGTGAGTGTCAGAGAGTGTCAGAGAGTGATAGTGAGTGCCTGATGGTGTCAGAGAAAGTCAGAGAGTGTCAGAGAGTGATAGAGAGTGTCAGTGAGTGATAGAGAGTGTCAGAGAGAGATAGAGAGTGATAGAGAGTGATAGAGAGTGTCAGACAGTGATAGTGAGTGTCAGAGAGTGTCAGAGAGTGATAGTGAGTGTCAGAGAGTGCAAGAGAGTGATAGAGAGTTTCTGAGATTGTCTGAGAGTGTCAGAGAGTGATAATGAGTGTCAGAGAGACTCAGAGAGTGATAGTGAGTGTCTGAGAGTGTCTGAGATTGTCAGAGTGTGATAGTGAGTGTCAGAGAGTGTCAGAGAGTGTCAGAGAGTGTCAGAGAGAGATAGAGAGTGTCAGAGAGTGTCAGAGAGTGTCAGAGAGTGATAGAGAATGAGAGAGAGTGATAGAGACTGTCAGAGACTGTCAGAGAGTGTCAGAGAGAGATAGAGAGTGATAGAGAGTGTCAGAGATTGTCAGAGAGTGATAGTGAGTGTCAGAGAGTGCCAGAGATTGATAGAGAGTGATAGAGAGTGTCAGAGAGTGATAGAGAGTGTCAGAGAGTGATAGAGTGTGTCAGAGAGTGATAGTGAGTGTCTGAGAGTGTCTGAGAGCGTCAGAGAGTGATAGAGAGTGTCAGAGAGTGATGGAGAGTGTCAGAGAGTGATAGAGACAGTCAGAGAGTGTCAGAGAGTGTCAGAGAGTGATTGTGAGTGTCAGAGAGGGTCAGAGAGTGTCAGAGAGTGTCAGAGAGTGTCAGAGAGTGTCAGTGAGTGTCAGAGAGTGTCAGAGAGTGTCAGAGAGTGTCAGAGAGTGATAGTGAGTGTCAGAGAGTGTCTGAGAGTGATAGAGAGTGTCAGAGATTGTCAGAGAGTGCCAGAGAGTGATAGTGCGTGTGAGAGAGTGTCAGAGAGTGATAGTGAGTGTCTGAGAGTGTCAGAGAGTGTCAGAGAGTGATAGTGATTGTCAGAGAGTATCAGAGAATGATAGTGAGTGTCTGAGAGTGTCTGAGAGTGTCATAGAGTGATAGAGAGTGATAGAGAGTGATAGAGAGTGATAGAGAGTGATAGAGACTGTCAGAGAGTGTCAGAGAGAGATAGAGAGTGATGGAGAGTGATAGAGAGTGTCAGAGTGTGTCAGAGAGTAATAGAGAGTGATAGAGACTGTCACAGAGTGTCAGAGAGAGATAGAGAGTGAGAGAGAATGTCAGAGAGTGATAGTGAGTTTCTGAGAGTGTCAGAGAGTGTCAGAGAGTGATAGAGTGTGTCAGAGTGTGTCAGAGAGTGTCAGAGAGTGATAGTGCGTGTCAGAGAGTGTTAGTGAGTGTCAGAGAGTGTCAGAGAGTGATAGAGTGTGTCAGAGTGTGTCAGAGAGTGTCAGAGTGTGATAGTGCGTGTCAGAGAGTGATAGTGAGTGTCAGAGAGTGTCAGAGAGTTATAGTGAGTGTCAGAGATTGATAGAGAGTGTCAGAGAGTGATAATGATTTTCAGAGAGTATCAGAGAATGATAGTGAGTGTCTGAGAGTGTCAGAGAGTGATGGAGAGTGATAGAGAGTGTCAGAGAGTGTCAGAGAGTAATAGAGAGTGATAGAGAGTGTCAGAGAGTGTCAGAGAGTGTCAGACAGGGTCAGAGAGTGATAGTGAGTGCCTGATGGTGTCAGAGAAAGTCAAAGAGTGTCAGAGAGTGATAGAGAGTGTCAGTGAGTGATAGAGAGTCTCAGAGAGAGATAGAGAGAGATAGAGAGTGATAGTGAGTGTCAGACAGTGATAGTGAGTGTCAGAGAGTGTCAGAGAGTGTCAGAGAGTGATAGTGAGTGTCAGAGAGTGTCAGAGAGTGATAGAGAGTTTCTGAGATAGTCTGAGAGTGTCAGAGAGTGATAGTGAGTGTCAGAGTGACTCAGAGAGTGATAGTGAGTGTCTGAGAGCGTCTGAGATTGTCAGAGTGTGATAGTGAGTGTCAGAGAGTGTCAGAGAGTGTCAGAGAGTGATAGTGAGTGTCTGAGAGTGTCTGAGATTGTCAGAGAGTGTCAGAGACTATCAGAGAGTGATAGTGATCGTCTGAAAGTGTCTGAGATTGTCAGAGAGTGTCAGAGTGTGTCAGAAAGTGCCGGAGAGTGATAGAGACAGTCAGAGGGTGTCAGAGAGTGATAGAGAGTGTCAGAGAGTGTCAGAGAGTGATAGAGAGTGTCAGAGAGCGATAGAGAGTGTCAGAGAGTGATAGTGAGAGTCAGAGAGTGTCTGAGAGTGTCAGAGAGTGTCAGGGAGTGATAGAGAGTGAATGAGACTGTCAGAGAGTGTCAGAGAGAGATAGAGAGTGTCAGAGAGTGTCAGAGAGTGATAGAGAGTGTCTGAGAGTGTCTGAGAGTGTCAGAGAGTGTCAGAAAGTGATAGTGAGTGTCAGAGAGTGTCAGAGAGTGTCAGAGAGTGATAGTGAGTGACAGAGAGTTTCTGAGATTGGCAGAGAGTGATAGTGAGTGTCAGAGAGTGTCAGAGAGTGATAGAGAGTGATAGAGAGTGATGGTGAGTGAGAGAGAGTTTCTGAGATTGGCAGAGAGTGATAGTGAGTGTCAGAGAGTGTCAGAGAGTGATAGAGAGTGATAGAGAGTGATAGAGAGTGTCAGAGAGTGTCAGAGATTGTCAGAGAGTGAAATAGACTGTCAGAGAGTGTCAGAGAGAGATAGAGAGTGTCTGAGAGTGTCAGAGAGTGTCAGAGAGTGATAGAGAGTGATGGAGACTGTCAGAGAGTGTCAGAGAGTGTCAGAGAGATATAGAGAGTGACAGAGAGTGTCAGAGAGTGATAGTGAGTGTCTGAGAGTGTCTGAGAGTGACAGAGAGTGTCTGAGAGTGTCAGTCAGTGTCAGAGAGTGATAGAGAGTGTCTGAGTGTGTCAGAGACAGTCAGAGAGTGATAGTGAGTGTCTGTGAGTGTCAGAGAGTGATAGAAAGTGATAGAGAGTGTCAGAGAGTGTCAGAGAGTGTCAGAGAGTGATAGAGAGTGTTAGACAGTGACAGTGAGTGTCTGAGAGTGTCTGAGATTGTCAGAGATTGATGGAAAGTGATAGAGACTGTCAGAGAGTCTCAGAGAGTGTCAGAGAGTGATAGAGAGAGTGATAGAAAGAGTCAGAGAGTGTCAGAGAGTGTCAGAGAGTGGTAGTGAGTGTCAGAGAGTGTCAGAGAGATATAGAGAGTGAAAGAGAGTGTCAGAGAGTGTCAGAGAGTTATAGAGAGTGATCGTGAGTGTCTGAGAGAGTCAGAGAGTGTCAGAGAGTGATAGAGAGTGATAGAGAGTGTCAGAGAGTGATAGAGAGTGTCAGAGAGTGATAGTGAGTGTCTGAGTGCATCTGAGATTGTCAGAGAGTGATAGAGACTGTCAGAGAGTGTCAGAGAGTGTCAGAGAGAGATAGAGAGTGTCAGAGAGTGTCAGAGAGTGATAGTGAGTGTCAGAGAGTATCAGAGAGTGAACGTGAGTGTCTGAGAGTTTCAGAGAGACATAGAGAGTGTCAGTGAGTGTCAGAGAGTGTCAGAGAGTGATAGAGAGTGTCAGAGAGTATCAGAGAGTGATAGAGAGATTCAGAGAGTGTCAGAGAGTGTCAGAGAGTGATAGAAAGTGTTAGAGAGTGATAGAGAGTGTCAGAGAGTGTTATAGAGTGTCAGAGAGTGATATAGAGTGTCAGAGAATGTCAGAGAGTGATAGAGTCTGTCAGAGAGTGAGAGAGAGATAGAGAGTGTCAGAGAGTGATAGTGAGTGTCAGAGAGTGTCAGAGAGTGAAAGTGAGTGTCTGAGAGTGTCAGATAGTGTCAGAGAGTCATAGAGAGTGTTAGAGAGTGTCAGAGAGTGTCAGACAGTGTCAGAAAGTGTCAGACAGTGTCAGAGAGTAATAGTGAGTGTCTGAGAGTGTCAGAGTGTGTCAGAGAGTGATAGAGAGTGTTCGAGTGTTTCAGAGATTGTCAGAGAGTGATAGAGAGTGTAAGAGAGTGATAGAGAGTGTCAGAGAGTGTTAGAGAGTGTCAGAGAGTGATATAGAGTGTCAGAGAGTGTCAGAGAGCGATAGAGAGTGTCAGAGAGTGATAGAGAGTGTCAGAGAGTGTCAGAGAGTGATAGTGAGTGTCTGAGAGTGTCTGAGAGTGTCAGAGAGTGATAGAGAGTGATAGAGAGTGTCAGAGGGTGTCAGAGAGTGATAGTGAGTGTCAGAGAGTGATAGAGAATGTCAGAGAGTGTCAGAGAGTGATAGAGAGTGACAGAGAGTGTCAGAGAGTGATAGAGAGTGATAGAGAGTGACAGAGAGTGTCAGAGAGTGTCAGAGAGTGCTCGTGAGTGTCTGAGAGTGTCAGATAGTGTCAGAGAGTCATAGAGAGGCATAGAGAGCGATAGAGAGTGTCAGAGAGTGATAGTGATTTTCAGAGACTGTCAGAGAACGATAGTGAGTGTCTGAGAGTGTCAAAGAGTGATAGAGAGTGTCAGAGAGTGATGGAGAGTGTCAGAGAGTGTCAGAGAGTGTCAGAGAGTGTCAGAGAGTGATAGTGAGTTTCAGAGAGTGTCAGAGAGTGATAGTGAGTGTCTGAGAGTGTCAGAGAGTGTCAGAGAGTGATAGAGAATGTCAGTGAGTGATAGTGAGTGTCACAGTGTGATAGTGAGTGCCAGAGAGTCATAGAGAGTGACATAGAGAGTTTCAGAGAGTGCCTGAGATATTCTGAGAGTGAAAGAGAGTGATAGAGAGTGATAGAGAGTGACAGAGGGTGTCAGAGAGTGATAGAGAGATTCAGAGAGTGTCAGAGAGTGATAGAGAGTGTCAGAGAGTGATAATGAGTGTCTGAGAGTGTCTGAGAGTGTCTGAGAGTGTCAGAGCGTGATAGAGAGTGAAAGAGACTGTCAGAGAGTGTCAGAGAGTGTCAGAGAGAGATAGAGAGTGTCAGAGAGTGGCAGAGAGTGTCAGAGAGTGTCAGAGAGTGATAGTGAGTGATAGAGAGTTTCTGAGATTGTCAGAGAGTGATAGTGAGTGATAGAGAGTGATAGAGAGTGATAGTGAGTGTCAGAGAGTGTCAGAGAGTGATAGAGAGTGATAGTGAGTGATGGTGAGTGAGAGAGAGTTTCTGAGATTGGCAGAGAGTGATAGTGAGTGTCAGAGAGTGTCAGAGAGTGATAGAGAGTGATAGAGAGTGATAGAGAGTGTCAGAGAGTGTCAGAGATTGTCAGAGAGTGAAATAGACTGTCAGAGAGTGTCAGAGAGAGATAGAGAGTGTCTGAGAGTGTCAGAGAGTGTCAGAGAGTGATAGAGAGTGATGGAGACTGTCAGAGACTTTCAGAGAGTGTCAGAGAGATATAGAGAGTGACAGAGAGTGTCAGAGAGTGATAGTGAGTGTCTGAGAGTGTCTGAGAGTGTCAGAGAGTTTCAGAGAGTGATAGAGTGTCAGAGAGTGATAGTGAGTGTCTGAGAGTGTCTGAGAGTGACAGAGAGTGTCTGAGAGTGTCAGTCAGTGTCAGAGAGTGATAGAGAGTGTCTGAGTGTGTCAGAGACAGTCAGAGAGTGATAGTGAGTGTATGTGAGTGTCAGAGAGTGATAGAAAGTGATAGAGAGTGTCAGAGAGTGTCAGAGAGTGATAGAGAGTGTTAGACAGTGACAGTGAGTGTCTGAGAGTGTCTGAGATTGTCAGAGATTGATGGAAAGTGATAGAGACTGTCAGAGAGTCTCAGAGAGTGTCAGAGAGTGATAGAGAGATTGATAGAAAGAGTCAGAGAGTGTCAGAGAGTGTCAGAGAGTGGTAGTGAGTGTCAGAGAGTGTCAGAGAGATATAGAGAGTGAAAGAGAGTGTCAGAGAGTGTCAGAGAGTTATAGAGAGTGATCGTGAGTGTCTGAGAGAGTCAGAGAGTGTCAGAGAGTGATAGAGAGTGATAGAGAGTGTCAGAGAGTGATAGAGAGTGTCAGAGAGTGATAGTGAGTGTCTGAGTGTATCTGAGATTGTCAGAGAGTGATAGAGACTGTCAGAGAGTGTCAGAGAGTGTCAGAGAGAGATAGAGAGTGTCAGAGAGTGTCAGAGAGTGATAGTGAGTGTCAGAGAGTATCAGAGAGTGAACGTGAGTGTCTGAGAGTTTCAGAGAGAGATAGAGAGTGTCAGTGAGTGTCAGAGAGTGTCAGAGAGTGATAGAGAGTGTCAGAGAGTATCAGAGAGTGATAGAGAGAGTCAGAGAGTGTCAGAGAGTGTCAGAGAGTGATAGAGAGTGTTAGAGAGTGATAGAGAGTGTCAGAGAGTGTTATAGAGTGTCAGAGAGTGATATAGAGTGTCAGAGAATGTCAGAGAGTGATAGAGTCTGTCAGAGAGTGTCAGAGAGAGATAGAGAGTGTCAGAGAGTGATAGTGAGTGTCAGAGAGTGTCAGAGAGTGAAAGTGAGTGTCTGAGAGTGTCAGATAGTGTCAGAGAGTCATAGAGAGTGTTAGAGAGTGTCAGAGAGTGTCAGACAGTGTCAGACAGTGTCAGACAGTGTCAGAGAGTAATAGTGAGTGTCTGAGAGTGTCAGAGAGTGTTAGAGAGTGTCAGAGAGTGATATAGAGTGTCAGAGAGTGTCAGAGAGCGATAGAGAGTGTCAGAGAGTGATAGAGAGTGTCAGAGAGTGTCAGAGAGTGATAGTGAGTGTCTGAGAGTGTCTGAGAGTGTCTGAGAGTGTCAGAGAGTGATAGAGAGTGATAGAGAGTGTCAGAGGGTGTCAGAGAGTGATAGTGAGTGTCAGAGAGTGATAGAGAATGTCAGAGAGTGTCAGAGAGTGATAGAGAGTGACAGAGTGTGTCAGAGAGTGATAGAGAGTGATAGAGAGTGACAGAGAGTGTCAGAGAGTGTCAGAGAGTGCTCGTGAGTGTCTGAGAGTGTCAGATAGTGTCAGAGAGTCATAGAGAGGCATAGAGAGCGATAGAGAGTGTCAGAGAGTGATAGTGATTTTCAGAGAGTGTCAGAGAACGATAGTGAGTGTCTGAGAGTGTCAAAGAGTGATAGAGAGTGTCAGAGAGTGATGGAGAGTGTCAGAGTGTGTCAGAGAGTGTCAGAGAGTGTCAGAGAGTGATAGTGAGTGTCAGAGATTGTCAGAGAGTGATAGAGAATGTCAGTGAGTGATAGTGAGTGTCACAGTGTGATAGTGAGTGCCAGAGAGTGATAGAGAGTGACATAGAGAGTTTCAGAGAGTGTCTGAGATATTCTGAGAGTGAAAGAGAGTGATAGAGAGTGATAGAGAGTGACAGAGGGTGTCAGAGAGTGATAGAGAGATTCAGAGAGTGTCAGAGAGTGATAGAGAGTGTCAGAGAGTGATAATGAGTGTCTGAGAGTGTCTGAGAGTGTCTGAGAGTGTCAGAGCGTGATAGAGAGTGAAAGAGACTGTCAGAGAGTGTCAGAGAGTGTCAGAGAGAGATAGAGAGTGTCAGAGAGTGGCAGAGAGTGTCAGAGAGTGTCAGAGAGTGATAGTGAGTGATAGAGAGTTTCTGAGATTGTCAGAGAGTGATAGTGAGTGATAGAGAGTGATAGAGAGTGATAGAGAGTGTCAGAGAGTGTCAGAGAGTGATAGAGAGTGTCAGAGAGTGTCAGAGAGTGATAGTGAGTGTCTGAGTTTGTCAGAGATTGTCAGAGATTGATAGGGAGTGATAGAGACAGTCAGAGAGTGTCAGAGAGTGTCAGAGAGAGATAGAGTGTGTCAGAGAGTGTCAGAGAGTGATAGTGAGTTTCAGAGAGTGTCAGAGAGTGATAGTGAGTGTTAGAGAGTGTCAGAGAGTTTCAGAGAGTGTCAGACAGTGTCAGACAGTGTCAGAGAGTAATAGTGAGTGTCTGAGAGTGTCAGAGAGTGTCAAAGAGTGATAGAGAGTGTTAGAGAGTGTCAGAGATTGTCAGAGAGTGATAGAGAGCGTTAGAGAGTGATAGAGAGTGTCAGAGAGTGTTAGAGAGTGTCAGAGAGTGATATAGAGTGTCAGAGAGTGTCAGAGAGCGATAGAGAGTGTCAGAGAGTGATAGAGAGTGTCAGAGAGTGTCAGAGAGTGATAGTGAGTGTCTGAGAGTGTCTGAGAGTGTCAGACAGTGATAGAGAGTGATAGAGAGTGTCAGACAGTGTCAGAGAGTGATAGTGAGTGTCAGAGAGTGATAGAGAGTGTCAGAGAGTGTCAGAGAGTGATAGAGAGTGATAGAGAGTGACAGAGAGTGTCAGAGAGTGTCAGAGAGTGTCAGAGAGTCATAGAGAGGCATAGAGAGGCATAGAGAGTGTCAGAGAGTGTCAGAGAGTGTCAGAGAGTGTCAGAGAGTGTCAGAGAGCGATAGAGAGTGTCAGAGAGAGATAGAGAGTGTCAGAGAGTGTCAGAGAGTGATAGAGAGTGATAGAGAGTACCAGAGAGTGACAGAGATTGTCAGTGAGTGATCGTGAGTGTCTGAGAGTGTCAGATAGTGTCAGAGAGTCATAGAGAGTCATAGAGAATGTTAGAGAGTGTCAGAGAGTGTCAGAGAGTAATAGTGAGTGTCTGAGAGTGTCAGAGAGTGTCAGAGAGTGATAGTGAGTGTGTGAGAGTGTCTGAGAGTGTCAGAGTGTGATAGAGAGTGATAGAGATTGTCAGAGAGTGATAGTGATTTTCAGAGAGTATCAGAGAACGATAGTGAGTGTCTGTGAGTGTCAAAGAGTGATAGAGAGTGTCAGAGAGTGATGGAGAGTGTCAGAGAGTGTCAGAGAGTGTCAGAGAGTGTCAGATAGTGATAGTGAGTGTCAGAGAGTGATAGTGAGTGTCTGAGAGTGTCAGAGAGTGTCAGAGAGTGATAGAGAATGTCAGTGAGTGATAGTGAGTGTCACAGTGTGATAGTGAGTGCCAGAGAGTGATAGAGAGTGACATAGAGAGTTTCAGAGAGTGTCTGAGATATTCTGAGAGTGAAAGAGAGTGATAGAGAGTGATAGAGTGTGACAGAGTGTGAAGGAGAGTGATAGAGAGATTCAGAGTGTCAGAGAGTGATAGAGAGTGTCAGAGAGTGATAATGAGTGTCTGAGAGTGTCTGAGAGTGTCAGAGAGTGATAGAGAGTGAAAGAGACTGTCAGAGAGTGTCAGAGAGTGTCAGAGAGAGATAGAGAGTGTCAGAGAGTGGCAGATAGTGTCAGAGAGTGTCAGAGAGTGATAGTGAGTGATAGAGAGTTTCTGAGATTGTCAGAGAGTGATAGTGAGTGATAGAGAGTGATAGAGAGTGATAGAGAGTGATAGAGAGTGTCAGAGAGTGTCAGAGAGTGATAATGAGTGTCAGAGAGTGATAGAGAGTGTCAGAGAGTGTCAGGGAGTGATAGCGAGTGTCTGAGATTGTCAGAGATTGTCAGAGATTGATAGAGAGTGATAGAGACAGTCAGAGAGTGTCAGAGAGTGTCAGAGAGAGATAGAGTGTGTCAGAGAGTGTCAGAGAGTGATAGTGAGTTTCAGAGAGTGTCAGAGAGTGATAGGGAGTGTCTGACAGTGTCAGATAGTGTCAGAGAGTCATAGAGAGTGTTAGAGAGTGTCAGAGAGTTTCAGAGAGTGTCAGACAGTGTCAGAGAGTAATAGTGAGTGTCTGAGAGTGTCAGAGAGTGTCAGAGAGTGATAGAGAGTGTTAGAGAGTGTCAGAGATTGTCAGAGAGTGATAGAGAGTGTTAGAGAGTGATAGAGAGTGTCAGAGAGTGTTAGAGAGTGTCAGAGAGTGATATAGAGTGTCAGAGAGTGTCAGAGAGCGATTTAGAGTGTCAGAGAGTGATAGAGAGTGTCAGAGAGTGTCAGAGAGTGATAGTGAGTGTCTGAGAGTGTCTGAGAGTGTCAGACAGTGATAGAGAGTGATAGTGAGTGTCAGAGAGTGATAGAAAGTGTCAGAGAGTGTCAGAGAGTGATAGAGAGTGATAGAGAGTGACAGAGAGTGTCAGAGAGTGTCAGAGAGTCATAGAGAGGCTTAGAGAGTGTCAGAGAGTGTCAGAGAGTGTCAGAGAGTGTCAGAGAGCGATAGAGAGTGTCAGAGAGTGATAGAGAGTGTCAGAGAGTGTCAGAGAGTGATAGAGAGTGATAGAGAGTGACAGAGAGTGTCAGAGATTGTCAGAGAGTGATCGTGAGTGTCTGAGAGTGTCAGATAGTGTCAGAGAGTCATAGAGAGTCATCGAGAGTGTTAGAGAGTGTCAGAGAGTGTCAGAGAGTAATAGTGATTGTCTGAGAGTGTCAGAGAGTGTCAGAGAGTGATAGTGAGTGTGTGAGAGTGTCAGAGAGTGTCAGAGAGTGTCAGAGAGTGATGGAGAGTGTCAGAGAGTGTCAGAGAGTGTCAGAGAGAGATAGAGAGTGTCAGAGAGTGTCAGAGAGTGATAGTGAGTGTCAGAGAGTGTCAGAGAGTGTCAGAGAGTGATTGTGACTGTCTGAGAGTATCAGAGAGTGATAGAGAGTGTCAGAGAGTGTCAGAGAGTGTCAGAGAGTGATAGAGAGTGTTAGAGAGTGATAGAGAGTGTCAGAGAGAGTTATAGTGTGTCAGAGAGTGATATAGAGTGTCAGAGAATGTCAGAGAGTGATAGAGTCTGTCAGAGAGTGTCAGAGAGTGTCAGAGAGAGATAGAGAGTGTCAGAGAGTGATAGTGAGTGTCAGAGAGTGTCAGAGAATGAAAGTGAGTGTCTGAAAGTGTCAGATCGTGACAGAGAGTCATAGAGAGTGTTAGAGAGTGTCAGAGAGTGTCAGAGAGTGTCAGACAGTGTCAGAGAGTAATAGTGAGTGTCTGAGAGTGTCAGAGAGTGTCAGAGAATGATAGAGAGTGTTAGAGTGTGTCAGAGATTGTCAGAGAGTGATAGAGAGTGTCAGAGAGTGATTGTGACTGTCTGAGAGTATCAGAGAGTGATAGAGAGTGTCAGAGAGTGTCAGAGAGTGTCAGAGAGTGATAGAGAGTGTTAGAGAGTGATAGAGAGTGTCAGAGAGTGTCAGAGAGTGATAGTGAGTGTCTGAGAGTGTCTGAGAGTGTCAGACAGTGATAGAGAGTGATAGTGAGTGTCAGAGAGTGATAGAAAGTGTCAGAGAGTGTCAGAGAGTGATAGAGAGTGATAGAAAGTGACAGAGACTGTCAGAGAGTGTCAGAGAGTCATAGAGAGGCATAGAGAGTGTCAGAGAGTGTCAGAGAGTGTCAGAGAGCGATAGAGAGTGTCAGAGAGTGATAGAGAGTGTCAGAGAGTGTCAGAGAGTGATAGAGAGTGATAGAGAGTGATAGAGAGTGACAGAGAGTGTCAGAGATTGTCAGAGAGTGATCGTGACTGTCTGAGAGTGTCAGATAGTGTCAGAGAGTCATAGAGAGTCATCGAGAGTGTTAGAGAGTGTCAGAGAGTGTCAGAGAGTAATAGTGATTGTCTGAGAGTGTCAGAGAGTGTCAGAGAGTGATAGTGAGTGTGAGAGAGTGTCAGAGAGTGTCAGAGAGTGTCAGAGAGTGATGGAGAGTGTCAGAGTGTGTCAGAGAGTGTCAGAGAGAGATAGAGAGTGTCAGAGAGTGTCAGAGAGTGATAGTGAGTGTCAGAGAGTGTCAGAGAGTGTCAGAGAGTGATTGTGACTGTCTGAGATTATGAGAGAGTGATAGAGAGTGTCAGAGAGTGTCAGAGAGTGTCAGAGAGTGATAGAGAGTTTTAGAGAGTGATAGAGAGTGTCAGAGAGAGTTATAGAGTGTCAGAGAGTGATATAGAGTGTCAGAGAATGTCAGAGAGTGATAGTGAGTGTCAGAGAGTGTCAGAGAGTGTCAGACAGTGTCAGAGAGAGATAGAGAGTGTCAGAGAGTGATAGTGAGTGTCAGAGAGTGTCAGAGAGTGTCAGACAGTGTCAGAGAGTAATAGTGAGTGTCTGAGAGTGTCAGAGAGTGTCAGAGAATGATAGAGAGTGTTAGAGTGTGTCAGAGATTGTCAGAGAGTGATAGAGAGTGTCAGAGAGTGATTGTGACTGTCTGAGAGTATCAGAGAGTGATAGAGAGTGTCAGAGAGTGTCAGAGAGTGTCAGAGAGTGATAGAGACTGTTAGAGAGTGATAGAGAGTGTCAGAGAGTGTCAGAGAGTGATAGTGAGTGTCTGAGAGTGATCGAGAGTGTCAGAGAGTGTCAGAGAGTGATAGTGAGTGTTAGAGAGTGATAGAGAGTGTCAGAGAGTGTCAGAGAGTGATAGAGTGATAGAAAGTGACAGAGAGTGTCAGAGAGTGTCAGAGAGTCATAGAGAGGCATAGAGAACGATAGAGAGTGTCAGAGAGTGATAGAGAGTGTCAGAGAGTGTCAGAGAGTGATAGAGAGTGATAGAGAGTGACAGAGAGTGTCAGAGAGTGTCAGAGAGTGATCGTGAGTGTCTGAGAGTGTCAGATAGTGTCAGAGAGTCATAGAGAGTCATAGAGAGTGTTAGAGAGTGTCAGAGAGTGTCAGAGAGTAATAGTGAGTGTCTGAGAGTGTCAGAGAGTGTCAGAGAGTGATAGTGAGCGTGTGAGTGTGTCTGAGAGTGTCAGAGCGTGATAGAGAGTGATAGAGATTGTCAGAGAGTGATAGTGATTTTCAGAGAGTATCAGAGAACGATAGTGAGTGTCTGAGAGTGTCAAAGAGTGATAGAGAGTGTCAGAGAGTGATAGAGAATGTCAGTGAGTGATAGTGAGTGTCACAGTGTGATAGTGAGTGCCAGAGAGTGATAGAGAGTGACATAGAGAGTTTCAGAGAGTGTCTGAGATATTCTGAGAGTGAAAGAGAGTGATAGAGAGTGATAGAGAGTGACAGAGGGTGTCAGAGAGTGATAGAGAGATTCAGAGAGTGTCAGAGAGTGATAGAGAGTGTCAGAGAGTGATAATGAGTGTCTGAGAGTGTCTGAGAGTGTCTGAGAGTGTCAGAGAGTGATAGAGAGTGAAAGAGACTGTCAGAGAGTGTCAGAGAGTGTCAGAGAGAGATAGAGAGTGGCAGAGAGTGGCAGAGAGTGTCAGAGAGTGTCAGAGAGTGATAGTGAGTGATAGAGAGTTTCTGAGATTGTCAGAGAGTGATAGTGAGTGATAGAGAGTGATAGAGAGTGATAGAGAGTGTCAGAGAGTGTCAGAGAGTGATAGAGAGTGTCAGAGAGTGTCAGAGAGTGATAGTGAGTGTCTGAGTTTGTCAGAGATTGTCAGAGATTGATAGAGAGTGATAGAGACAGTCAGAGAGTGTCAGAGAGTGTCAGAGAGAGATAGAGTGTGTCAGAGAGTGTCAGAGAGTGATAGTGAGTTTCAGAGAGTGTCAGAGAGTGATAGTGAGTGTTAGAGAGTGTCAGAGAGTTTCAGAGAGTGTCAGACAGTGTCAGACAGTGTCAGACAGTGTCAGAGAGTAATAGTGAGTGTCTGAGAGTGTCAGAGAGTGTCAGAGAGTGATAGAGAGTGTTAGAGAGTGTCAGAGATTGTCAGAGAGTGATAGAGAGTGTTAGAGAGTGATAGAGAGTGTCAGAGAGTGTTAGAGAGTGTCAGAGAGTGATATAGAGTGTCAGAGAGTGTCAGAGAGCGATAGAGAGTGTCAGAGAGTGATAGAGAGTGTCAGAGAGTGTCAGAGAGTGATAGTGAGTGTCTGAGAGTGTCTGAGAGTGTCAGACAGTGATAGAGAGTGATAGAGAGTGTCAGACAGTGTCAGAGAGTGATAGAGAGTGATAGAGAGTGACAGAGAGTGTCAGAGAGTGTCAGAGAGTGTCAGAGAGTCATAGAGAGGCATAGAGAGGCATAGAGAGTGTCAGAGAGTGTCAGAGAGTGTCAGAGAGTGTCAGAGAGCGATAGAGAGTGTCAGAGAGAGATAGAGAGTGTCAGAGAGTTTCAGAGAGTGATAGAGAGTGATAGAGAGTGACAGAGAGTGACAGAGATTGTCAGAGAGTGATCGTGAGTGTCTGAGAGTGTCAGATAGTGTCAGAGAGTCATAGAGAGTCATAGAGAGTGTTAGAGAGTGTCAGAGAGTGTCAGGGAGTAATAGTGAGTGTCTGAGAGTGTCAGAGAGTGTCAGAGAGTGATAGTGAGTGTGTGAGAGAGTCTGAGAGTGTCAGAGTGTGATAGAGAGTGATAGAGATTGTCAGAGAGTGATAGTGATTTTCAGAGAGTATCAGAGAACGATAGTGAGTGTCTGTGAGTGTCAAAGAGTGATAGAGAGTGTCAGAGAGTGATGGAGAGTGTCAGAGAGTGTCAGAGAGTGTCAGAGAGTGTCAGAGAGAGATAGAGAGTGGCAGAGAGTGGCAGAGAGTGTCAGAGAGTGTCAGAGAGTGATAGTGAGTGATAGAGAGTTTCTGAGATTGTCAGAGAGTGATAGTGAGTGATAGAGAGTGATAGAGAGTGATAGAGAGTGTCAGAGAGTGTCAGAGAGTGATAGAGAGTGTCAGAGAGTGTCAGAGAGTGATAGTGAGTGTCTGAGTTTGTCAGAGATTGTCAGAGATTGATAGAGAGTGATAGAGACAGTCAGAGAGTGTCAGAGAGTGTCAGAGAGAGATAGAGTGTGTCAGAGAGTGTCAGAGAGTGATAGTGAGTTTCAGAGAGTGTCAGAGAGTGATAGTGAGTGTTAGAGAGTGTCAGAGAGTTTCAGAGAGTGTCAGACAGTGTCAGACAGTGTCAGACAGTGTCAGAGAGTAATAGTGAGTGTCTGAGAGTGTCAGAGAGTGTCAGAGAGTGATAGAGAGTGTTAGAGAGTGTCAGAGATTGTCAGAGAGTGATAGAGAGTGTTAGAGAGTGATAGAGAGTGTCAGAGAGTGTTAGAGAGTGTCAGAGAGTGATATAGAGTGTCAGAGAGTGTCAGAGAGCGATAGAGAGTGTCAGAGAGTGATAGAGAGTGTCAGAGAGTGTCAGAGAGTGATAGTGAGTGTCTGAGAGTGTCTGAGAGTGTCAGACAGTGATAGAGAGTGATAGAGAGTGTCAGACAGTGTCAGAGAGTGATAGAGAGTGATAGAGAGTGATAGAGAGTGTCAGACAGTGTCAGAGAGTGTCAGAGAGTCATAGAGAGGCATAGAGAGGCATAGAGAGTGTCAGAGAGTGTCAGAGAGTGTCAGAGAGTGTCAGAGAGCGATAGAGAGTGTCAGAGAGAGATAGAGAGTGTCAGAGAGTTTCAGAGAGTGATAGAGAGTGATAGAGAGTGACAGAGAGTGACAGAGATTGTCAGAGAGTGATCGTGAGTGTCTGAGAGTGTCAGATAGTGTCAGAGAGTCATAGAGAGTCATAGAGAGTGTTAGAGAGTGTCAGAGAGTGTCAGGGAGTAATAGTGAGTGTCTGAGAGTGTCAGAGAGTGTCAGAGAGTGATAGTGAGTGTGTGAGAGAGTCTGAGAGTGTCAGAGTGTGATAGAGAGTGATAGAGATTGTCAGAGAGTGATAGTGATTTTCAGAGAGTATCAGAGAACGATAGTGAGTGTCTGTGAGTGTCAAAGAGTGATAGAGAGTGTCAGAGAGTGATGGAGAGTGTCAGAGAGTGTCAGAGAGTGTCAGAGAGTGTCAGATAGTGATAGTGAGTGTCAGAGAGTGATAGTGAGTGTCTGAGAGTGTCAGAGAGTGATAGAGAATGTCAGTGAGTGATAGTGAGTGTCACAGTGTGATAGTGAGTGCCAGAGAGTGACAGAGAGTGACATAGAGAGTTTCAGAGAGTGTCTGAGATATTCTGAGAGTGAAAGAGAGTGATAGAGAGTGATAGAGTGTGACAGAGAGTGTCAGAGAGTGATAGAGAGATTCAGAGAGTGTCAGAGAGTGATAATGAGTGTCTGAGAGTGATAATGAGTGTCTGAGAGTGTCTGAGAGTGCCAGAGAGTGATAGAGAGTGAAAGAGACTGTCAGAGAGTGTCAGAGAGTGTCAGAGAGAGATAGAGAGTGTCAGAGAGTGGCAGAGAGTGTCAGAGAGTGTCAGAGAGTAATAGTGAGTGATAGAGAGTTTCTGAGATTGTCAGAGAGTGATAGTGAGTGATAGTGAGTGATAGAGAGTGATAGAGAGTGATAGAGAGTGATAGAGAGTGTCAGAGAGTGTCAGAGAGTGATAGAGAGTGTCAGAGAGTGATAGAGAGTGTCAGAGAGTGTCAGAGAGTGATAGTGAGTGTCTGAGATTGTCAGAGATTGTCAGAGATTGATAGAGAGTGATAGAGACAGTCAGAGAGTGTCAGAGAGTGTCAGAGAGAGATAGAGTGTGTCAGAGAGTGTCAGAGAGTGATAGTGAGTTTCAGAGAGTGTCAGAGAGTGATAGTGAGTGTCTGAGAGTGTCAGATAGTGTCAGAGAGTCATAGAGAGTGTTAGAGAGTGTCAGAGAGTTTCAGAGAGTGTCAGACAGTGTCAGAGAGTAATAGTGAGTGTCTGAGAGTGTCAGAGAGTGATAGAGAGTGTTAGAGAGTGTCAGAGATTGTCAGAGAGTGATAGAGAGTGTTAGAGAGTGATAGAGAGTGTCAGAGAGTGATAGAGAGTGTCAGAGAGTGATATAGAGTGTCAGAGAGTGTCAGAGAGCGATTTAGAGTGTCAGAGAGTGATAGAGAGTGTCAGAGAGTTTCAGAGAGTGTCAGACAGTGTCAGAGAGTAATAGTGAGTGTCTGAGAGTGTCAGAGAGTGATAGAGAGTGTTAGAGAGTGTCAGAGATTGTCAGAGAGTGATAGAGAGTGTTAGAGAGTGATAGAGAGTGTCAGAGAGTGTTAGAGAGTGTCAGAGAGTGATATAGAGTGTCAGAGAGTGTCAGAGAGCGATTTAAAGTGTCAGAGAGTGATAGAGAGTGTCAGAGAGTGTCAGAGAGTGATAGTGAGTGTCTGAGAGTGTCTGAGAGTGTCAGACAGTGATAGAGAGTGATAGAGAGTGTCAGACAGTGTCAGAGAGTGATAGTGAGTGTCAGAGAGTGATAGAGAGTGTCAGAGAGTGTCAGAGAGTGATAGAGAGTGATAGAGAGTGACAGAGAGTGTCAGAGAGTGTCAGAGAGTCATAGAGAGGCATAGAGAGTGTCAGAGAGTGTCAGAGAGTGTCAGAGAGCGATAGAGAGTGTCAGAGAGTGATAGAGAGTGTCAGAGAGTGTCAGAGAGTGATAGAGAGTGATAGAGAGTGACAGAGAGTGTCAGAGATTGTCAGAGAGTGATCGTGAGTGTCTGAGAGTATCAGATAGTGTCAGAGAGTCATAGAGAGTCATCGAGAGTGTTAGAGAGTGTCAGAGAGTGTCAGAGAGTAATAGTGATTGTCTGAGAGTGTCAGAGAGTGATAGTGAGTGTGTGAGAGTGTCAGAGAGTGTCAGAGAGTGTCAGAGAGTGATGGAGAGTGTCAGAGAGTGTCAGAGAGTGTCAGAGAGAGATAGAGAGTGTCAGAGAGTGTCAGAGAGTGATAGTGAGTGTCAGAGAGTGTCAGAGAGTGTCAGAGAGTGATTGTGACTGTCTGAGAGTATCAGAGAGTGATAGAGAGTGTCAGAGAGTGTCAGAGAGTGTCAGAGAGTGATAGAGAGTGTTAGAGAGTGATAGAGAGTGTCAGAGAGAGTTATAGAGTGTCAGAGAGTGATATAGAGTGTCAGAGAATGTCAGAGAGTGATAGAGTCTGTCAGAGAGTGTCAGAGAGTGTCAGAGAGAGATAGAGAGTGTCAGAGAGTGAAAGTGAGTGTCTGAGAGTGTCAGATAGTGACAGAGAGTCATAGAGAGTGTTAGAGAGTGTCAGAGAGTGTCAGAGAGTGTCAGACAGTGTCAGAGAGTAATAGTGAGTGTCTGAGAGTGTCAGAGAGTGTCAGAGAATGATAGAGAGTGATAGAGTGTGTCAGAGATTGTCAGAGAGTGATAGAGAGTGTTAGAGAGTGATAGAGAGTGTCAGAGAGTGTTAGAGAGTGTCAGAGAGTGATATAGAGTGTCAGAGAGTGTCGGAGAGCGATAGAGAGTGTCAGAGAGTGATAAAGAGTGTCAGAGAGTGTCAGAGAGTGATAGTGAGTGTCTGAGAGTGATAGAGAGTGTCAGAGAGTGTCAGAGAGTGATAGTGAGTGTCAGAGAGTGATAGAGAGTGTCAGAGAGTGTCAGAGAGTGATAGAGTGATAGAAAGTGACAGAGAGTGTCAGAGAGTGTCAAAGAGTCATAGAGAGGCATAGAGAGCGATAGAGAGTGTCAGAGAGTGATAGAGAGTGTCAGAGAGTGTCAGAGAGTGATAGAGAGTGATAGAGAGTGACAGAGAGTGTCAGAGAGTGTCAGAGAGTGATCGTGAGTGTCTGAGAGTGTCAGATAGTGTCAGAGAGTCATAGAGAGTCATAGAGAGTGTCAGAGAGTGTCAGAGAGTGTCAGAGAGTAATAGTGAGTGTCTGAGAGTGTCAGAGAGTGATAGTGAGTGTGTGAGAGTGTCTGAGAGTGTCAGAGCGTGATAGAAAGTGATAGAGATTGTCAGAGAGTGATAGTGATTTTCAGAGAGTATCAGAGAACGATAGTGAGTGTCTGAGAGTGTCAAAGAGTGATAGAGAGTGTCAGAGAGTGTCAGAGAGTGTCAGAGAGTGTCAGAGAGTGATAGTGAGCGTCAGAGAGTGTCAGAGAGTGATAGTGAGTGTCTGAGAGTGTCAGAGAGTGTCAGAGAGTGATAGAGAATGTCAGTGAGTGATAGTGAGTGTCTGAGAGTGTCAGACATTGTCAGTGAGTAACAGTGAGTGTCTGAGAGTGTCAGAGAGTGTCAGAGAGTGATAGAGAGTGTTAGAGAGTGTCAGAGATTGTCAGAGAGTCATAGAGAGTGTTAGAGAGTGATAGAGAGTGTCAGAGAGTGTTAGAGAGTGTCAGAGAGTGATATAGAGTGTCAGAGAGTGTCAGAGAGCGATAGAGAGTGTCAGAGAGTGATAGAGAGTGTCAGAGAGTGTCAGAGAGTGATAGTGAGTGTCTGAGAGTGTCTGAGAGTGTCAGACAGTGATAGAGAGTGATAGAGAGTGTCACAGAGTGTCAGAGAGTGATAGTGAGTGTCAGAGAGTGATAGAGAATGTCAGAGAGTGTCAGAGAGTAATAGAGAGTGATAGAGAGTGACAGAGAGTGTCAGAGAGTGTCAGAGAGTCATAGAGAGGCATAGAGACTGTCAGAGAGTGTCAGAGAGTGTCACAGAGCGATAGAGAGTGTCAGAGAGTGATAGAGTTTGTCAGAGAGTGTCAGAGAGTGTTAGAGAGTGATAGAGAGTGACAGAGAGTGTCAGAGATTGTCAGAGAGTGATCGTGAGTGTCTGAGAGTGTCAGATAGTGTCAGACAGTCATAGAGAGTCATTGAGAGTGTTAGAGAGTGTCAGAGAGTGTCAGATAGTAATAGTGATTGTCTGAGAGTGTCAGAGAGTGTCAGAGAGAGATAGTGAGTGTGTGAGAGTGTCAGAGAGTGTCAGAGAGTGTCAGAGAGTGTCAGAAAGAGTCAGAGAGTGTCAGAGAGAGATAGAGAGTGTCAGAGAGTGTCAGAGAGTGATAGAGAGTGTCAGAGAGTATCAGAGAGTGATAGAGAGAGTCAGAGAGTGTCAGAGAGTGTCAGAGAGTGATAGAGAGTGTTAGAGAGTGATAGAGAGTGTCAGAGAGTGTTATAGAGTGTCAGAGAGTGATATAGAGTGTCAGAGAATGTCAGAGAGTGTCAGAGAGTGTCAGAGAGTGTCAGAGAGTGATGGAGAGTGTCAGAGAGTGTCAGAAAGTGTCAGAGAGTGTGAGAGAGAGATAGAGAGTGTCAGAGAGTGATAGTGAGTGTCAGAGAGTGTCAGAGAGTGATTGTGAGTGTCTGAGAGTTTCAGAGAGTGATAGAGAGTGCCAGAGAGTGTCAGAGAGTGATAGTGAGTGTCTGAGAGTGTCAGATAGTGTCAGAGAGTCATAGAGAGTGTTAGAGAGTGTCAGAGAGTTTCAGAGAGTGTCAGACAGTGTCAGAGAGTAATAGTGAGTGTCTGAGAGTGTCAGAGAGTGATAGAGAGTGTTAGAGAGTGTCAGAGATTGTCAGAGAGTGATAGAGAGTGTTAGAGAGTGATAGAGAGTGTCAGAGAGTGATAGAGAGTGTCAGAGAGTGATATAGAGTGTCAGAGAGTGTCAGAGAGCGATTTAGAGTGTCAGAGAGTGATAGAGAGTGTCAGAGAGTTTCAGAGAGTGTCAGACAGTGTCAGAGAGTAATAGTGAGTGTCTGAGAGTGTCAGAGAGTGATAGAGAGTGTTAGAGAGTGTCAGAGATTGTCAGAGAGTGATAGAGAGTGTTAGAGAGTGATAGAGAGTGTCAGAGAGTGTTAGAGAGTGTCAGAGAGTGATATAGAGTGTCAGAGAGTGTCAGAGAGCGATTTAAAGTGTCAGAGAGTGATAGAGAGTGTCAGAGAGTGTCAGAGAGTGATAGTGAGTGTCTGAGAGTGTCTGAGAGTGTCAGACAGTGATAGAGAGTGATAGAGAGTGTCAGACAGTGTCAGAGAGTGATAGTGAGTGTCAGAGAGTGATAGAGAGTGTCAGAGAGTGTCAGAGAGTGATAGAGAGTGATAGAGAGTGACAGAGAGTGTCAGAGAGTGTCAGAGAGTCATAGAGAGGCATAGAGAGTGTCAGAGAGTGTCAGAGAGTGTCAGAGAGCGATAGAGAGTGTCAGAGAGTGATAGAGAGTGTCAGAGAGTGTCAGAGAGTGATAGAGAGTGATAGAGAGTGACAGAGAGTGTCAGAGATTGTCAGAGAGTGATCGTGAGTGTCTGAGAGTATCAGATAGTGTCAGAGAGTCATAGAGAGTCATCGAGAGTGTTAGAGAGTGTCAGAGAGTGTCAGAGAGTAATAGTGATTGTCTGAGAGTGTCAGAGAGTGATAGTGAGTGTGTGAGAGTGTCAGAGAGTGTCAGAGAGTGTCAGAGAGTGATGGAGAGTGTCAGAGAGTGTCAGAGAGTGTCAGAGAGAGATAGAGAGTGTCAGAGAGTGTCAGAGAGTGATAGTGAGTGTCAGAGAGTGTCAGAGAGTGTCAGAGAGTGATTGTGACTGTCTGAGAGTATCAGAGAGTGATAGAGAGTGTCAGAGAGTGTCAGAGAGTGTCAGAGAGTGATAGAGAGTGTTAGAGAGTGATAGAGAGTGTCAGAGAGAGTTATAGAGTGTCAGAGAGTGATATAGAGTGTCAGAGAATGTCAGAGAGTGATAGAGTCTGTCAGAGAGTGTCAGAGAGTGTCAGAGAGAGATAGAGAGTGTCAGAGAGTGAAAGTGAGTGTCTGAGAGTGTCAGATAGTGACAGAGAGTCATAGAGAGTGTTAGAGAGTGTCAGAGAGTGTCAGAGAGTGTCAGACAGTGTCAGAGAGTAATAGTGAGTGTCTGAGAGTGTCAGAGAGTGTCAGAGAATGATAGAGAGTGATAGAGTGTGTCAGAGATTGTCAGAGAGTGATAGAGAGTGTTAGAGAGTGATAGAGAGTGTCAGAGAGTGTTAGAGAGTGTCAGAGAGTGATATAGAGTGTCAGAGAGTGTCGGAGAGCGATAGAGAGTGTCAGAGAGTGATAAAGAGTGTCAGAGAGTGTCAGAGAGTGATAGTGAGTGTCTGAGAGTGATAGAGAGTGTCAGAGAGTGTCAGAGAGTGATAGTGAGTGTCAGAGAGTGATAGAGAGTGTCAGAGAGTGTCAGAGAGTGATAGAGTGATAGAAAGTGACAGAGAGTGTCAGAGAGTGTCAAAGAGTCATAGAGAGGCATAGAGAGCGATAGAGAGTGTCAGAGAGTGATAGAGAGTGTCAGAGAGTGTCAGAGAGTGATAGAGAGTGATAGAGAGTGACAGAGAGTGTCAGAGAGTGTCAGAGAGTGATCGTGAGTGTCTGAGAGTGTCAGATAGTGTCAGAGAGTCATAGAGAGTCATAGAGAGTGTCAGAGAGTGTCAGAGAGTGTCAGAGAGTAATAGTGAGTGTCTGAGAGTGTCAGAGAGTGATAGTGAGTGTGTGAGAGTGTCTGAGAGTGTCAGAGCGTGATAGAAAGTGATAGAGATTGTCAGAGAGTGATAGTGATTTTCAGAGAGTATCAGAGAACGATAGTGAGTGTCTGAGAGTGTCAAAGAGTGATAGAGAGTGTCAGAGAGTGTCAGAGAGTGTCAGAGAGTGTCAGAGAGTGATAGTGAGCGTCAGAGAGTGTCAGAGAGTGATAGTGAGTGTCTGAGAGTGTCAGAGAGTGTCAGAGAGTGATAGAGAATGTCAGTGAGTGATAGTGAGTGTCTGAGAGTGTCAGACATTGTCAGTGAGTAACAGTGAGTGTCTGAGAGTGTCAGAGAGTGTCAGAGAGTGATAGAGAGTGTTAGAGAGTGTCAGAGATTGTCAGAGAGTCATAGAGAGTGTTAGAGAGTGATAGAGAGTGTCAGAGAGTGTTAGAGAGTGTCAGAGAGTGATATAGAGTGTCAGAGAGTGATAGTGAGTTTCAGAGAGTGTCAGAGAGTGATAGTGAGTGTCTGAGAGTGTCAGATAGTGTCAGAGAGTCATAGAGAGTGTTAGAGAGTGTCAGAGAGTTTCAGAGAGTGTCAGACAGTGTCAGAGAGTAATAGTGAGTGTCTGAGAGTGTCAGAGAGTGATAGAGAGTGTTAGAGAGTGTCAGAGATTGTCAGAGAGTGATAGAGAGTGTTAGAGAGTGATAGAGAGTGTCAGAGAGTGATAGAGAGTGTCAGAGAGTGATATAGAGTGTCAGAGAGTGTCAGAGAGCGATTTAGAGTGTCAGAGAGTGATAGAGAGTGTCAGAGAGTTTCAGAGAGTGTCAGACAGTGTCAGAGAGTAATAGTGAGTGTCTGAGAGTGTCAGAGAGTGATAGAGAGTGTTAGAGAGTGTCAGAGATTGTCAGAGAGTGATAGAGAGTGTTAGAGAGTGATAGAGAGTGTCAGAGAGTGATAGAGAGTGTCAGAGAGTGATATAGAGTGTCAGAGAGTGTCAGAGAGCGATTTAGAGTGTCAGAGAGTGATAGAGAGTGTCAGAGAGTTTCAGAGAGTGTCAGACAGTGTCAGAGAGTAATAGTGAGTGTCTGAGAGTGTCAGAGAGTGATAGAGAGTGTTAGAGAGTGTCAGAGATTGTCAGAGAGTGATAGAGAGTGTTAGAGAGTGATAGAGAGTGTCAGAGAGTGTTAGAGAGTGTCAGAGAGTGATATAGAGTGTCAGAGAGTGTCAGAGAGCGATTTAAAGTGTCAGAGAGTGATAGAGAGTGTCAGAGAGTGTCAGAGAGTGATAGTGAGTGTCTGAGAGTGTCTGAGAGTGTCAGACAGTGATAGAGAGTGATAGAGAGTGTCAGACAGTGTCAGAGAGTGATAGTGAGTGTCAGAGAGTGATAGAGAGTGTCAGAGAGTGTCAGAGAGTGATAGAGAGTGATAGAGAGTGACAGAGAGTGTCCGAGAGTGTCAGAGAGTCATAGAGAGGCATAGAGAGTGTCAGAGAGTGTCAGAGAGTGTCAGAGAGCGATAGAGAGTGTCAGAGAGTGATAGAGAGTGTCAGAGAGTGTCAGAGAGTGATAGAGAGTGATAGAGAGTGACAGAGAGTGTCAGAGATTGTCAGAGAGTGATCGTGAGTGTCTGAGAGTATCAGATAGTGTCAGAGAGTCATAGAGAGTCATCGAGAGTGTTAGAGAGTGTCAGAGAGTGTCAGAGAGTAATAGTGATTGTCTGAGAGTGTCAGAGAGTGATAGTGAGTGTGTGAGAGTGTCAGAGAGTGTCAGAGAGTGTCAGAGAGTGATGGAGAGTGTCAGAGAGTGTCAGAGAGTGTCAGAGAGAGATAGAGAGTGTCAGAGAGTGTCAGAGAGTGATAGTGAGTGTCAGAGAGTGTCAGAGAGTGTCAGAGAGTGATTGTGACTGTCTGAGAGTATCAGAGAGTGATAGAGAGTGTCAGAGAGTGTCAGAGAGTGTCAGAGAGTGATAGAGAGTGTTAGAGAGTGATAGAGAGTGTCAGAGAGAGTTATAGAGTGTCAGAGAGTGATATAGAGTGTCAGAGAATGTCAGAGAGTGATAGAGTCTGTCAGAGAGTGTCAGAGAGTGTCAGAGAGAGATAGAGAGTGTCAGAGAGTGAAAGTGAGTGTCTGAGAGTGTCAGATAGTGACAGAGAGTCATAGAGAGTGTTAGAGAGTGTCAGAGAGTGTCAGAGAGTGTCAGACAGTGTCAGAGAGTAATAGTGAGTGTCTGAGAGTGTCAGAGAGTGTCAGAGAATGATAGAGAGTGATAGAGTGTGTCAGAGATTGTCAGAGAGTGATAGAGAGTGTTAGAGAGTGATAGAGAGTGTCAGAGAGTGTTAGAGAGTGTCAGAGAGTGATATAGAGTGTCAGAGAGTGTCGGAGAGCGATAGAGAGTGTCAGAGAGTGATAAAGAGTGTCAGAGAGTGTCAGAGAGTGATAGTGAGTGTCTGAGAGTGATAGAGAGTGTCAGAGAGTGTCAGAGAGTGATAGTGAGTGTCAGAGAGTGATAGAGAGTGTCAGAGAGTGTCAGAGAGTGATAGAGTGATAGAAAGTGACAGAGAGTGTCAGAGAGTGTCAAAGAGTCATAGAGAGGCATAGAGAGCGATAGAGAGTGTCAGAGAGTGATAGAGAGTGTCAGAGAGTGTCAGAGAGTGATAGAGAGTGATAGAGAGTGACAGAGAGTGTCAGAGAGTGTCAGAGAGTGATCGTGAGTGTCTGAGAGTGTCAGATAGTGTCAGAGAGTCATAGAGAGTCATAGAGAGTGTCAGAGAGTGTCAGAGAGTGTCAGAGAGTAATAGTGAGTGTCTGAGAGTGTCAGAGAGTGATAGTGAGTGTGTGAGAGTGTCTGAGAGTGTCAGAGCGTGATAGAAAGTGATAGAGATTGTCAGAGAGTGATAGTGATTTTCAGAGAGTATCAGAGAACGATAGTGAGTGTCTGAGAGTGTCAAAGAGTGATAGAGAGTGTCAGAGAGTGTCAGAGAGTGTCAGAGAGTGTCAGAGAGTGATAGTGAGCGTCAGAGAGTGTCAGAGAGTGATAGTGAGTGTCTGAGAGTGTCAGAGAGTGTCAGAGAGTGATAGAGAATGTCAGTGAGTGATAGTGAGTGTCTGAGAGTGTCAGACATTGTCAGTGAGTAACAGTGAGTGTCTGAGAGTGTCAGAGAGTGTCAGAGAGTGATAGAGAGTGTTAGAGAGTGTCAGAGATTGTCAGAGAGTCATAGAGAGTGTTAGAGAGTGATAGAGAGTGTCAGAGAGTGTTAGAGAGTGTCAGAGAGTGATATAGAGTGTCAGAGAGTGTCAGAGAGCGATAGAGAGTGTCAGAGAGTGATAGAGAGTGTCAGAGAGTGTCAGAGAGTGATAGTGAGTGTCTGAGAGTGTCTGAGAGTGTCAGACAGTGATAGAGAGTGATAGAGAGTGTCACAGAGTGTCAGAGAGTGATAGTGAGTGTCAGAGAGTGATAGAGAATGTCAGAGAGTGTCAGAGAGTAATAGAGAGTGATAGAGAGTGACAGAGAGTGTCAGAGAGTGTCAGAGAGTCATAGAGAGGCATAGAGACTGTCAGAGAGTGTCAGAGAGTGTCACAGAGCGATAGAGAGTGTCAGAGAGTGATAGAGTTTGTCAGAGAGTGTCAGAGAGTGTTAGAGAGTGATAGAGAGTGACAGAGAGTGTCAGAGATTGTCAGAGAGTGATCGTGAGTGTCTGAGAGTGTCAGATAGTGTCAGACAGTCATAGAGAGTCATTGAGAGTGTTAGAGAGTGTCAGAGAGTGTCAGATAGTAATAGTGATTGTCTGAGAGTGTCAGAGAGTGTCAGAGAGAGATAGTGAGTGTGTGAGAGTGTCAGAGAGTGTCAGAGAGTGTCAGAGAGTGTCAGAAAGAGTCAGAGAGTGTCAGAGAGAGATAGAGAGTGTCAGAGAGTGTCAGAGAGTGATAGAGAGTGTCAGAGAGTATCAGAGAGTGATAGAGAGAGTCAGAGAGTGTCAGAGAGTGTCAGAGAGTGATAGAGAGTGTTAGAGAGTGATAGAGAGTGTCAGAGAGTGTTATAGAGTGTCAGAGAGTGATATAGAGTGTCAGAGAATGTCAGAGAGTGTCAGAGAGTGTCAGAGAGTGTCAGAGAGTGATGGAGAGTGTCAGAGAGTGTCAGAAAGTGTCAGAGAGTGTGAGAGAGAGATAGAGAGTGTCAGAGAGTGATAGTGAGTGTCAGAGAGTGTCAGAGAGTGATTGTGAGTGTCTGAGAGTTTCAGAGAGTGATAGAGAGTGCCAGAGAGTGTCAGAGAGTGTCAGAGAGTGATACAGAGTGTCAGAGAGTATCAGAGAGTGATAGAGAGAGTCAGAGAGTGTTAGAGAGTGTCAGAGAGTGATAGAGAGTGTTAGAGAGTGATAGAGAGTGTCAGAGAGTGTTATAGAGTGTCAGAGAGTGATATAGAGTGTCAGAGAATGTCAGAGAGTGATAGAGTCTGTCAGAGAGTGTCAGAGAGAGATAGAGAGTGTCAGAGAGTGATAGTGCGTATCAGAGAGTGTCAGAGAGTGAAAGTGAGTGCCTGAGAGTGTCAGATAGTGTCAGAGAGTCATAGAGAGTGTTAGAGAGTGTCAGAGAGTGTCAGAGGGTGTCAGACAGTGTCAGACAGTGTCAGAGAGTGATAGTGAGTGTCAGAGAGTGTTAGTGAGTGTCAGAGAGTGTCAGAGAGTGATTGTGAGTGTCTGAGAGTTTCAGAGAGTGATAGAGATTGTCAGAGAGTGATAGAGAGTGTCAGAGAGCATCAGAGAGTGATAGTGAGTGTCAGAGAGTGTCAGAGAGTGATAGAGAGTGTCAGAGAGTGATAGAGAGTGTCAGAGTGTGTCAGAGAGTGATAGTGAGTGTCTGAGAGTGTCTGAGAGTGTCTGAGAGTGTCAGAGAGTGATAGAGAGTGATAGAGAGTGATAGAGAGTGTCAGAGAGTGTCAGAGAGTGATAGTGAGTGTCTGAGAGTGTCTGAGAGTGTCAGAGAGTGTCAGAGAGTGTCAGAGAGTGATAGAGAGTGATAGAGAGGGATAGAGAGTGTTAGAGAGTGTCAGAGAGTGTTAGAGACTGTCAGAGAGTGATATAGAGTGTCAGAGAGTGTCAGAGAGCGATAGAGAGTGTCAGAGAGTGATAGAGAGTGTCAGAGAGTGTCAGAGAGTGATAGAGAGTGTCAGAGAGTGAAAGTGAGTGTCTGAGAGTGTCAGATAGTGTCAGAGAGTCATAGAGCGTGTCAGAGAGAGATAGAGAGTGTCAGAGAGTGTCAGAGAGTGTCAGAGAGTGTCAGAGAGTGAAAGTGAGTGTCTGAGAGTGTCAGATAGTGTCAGAGAGTCATAGAGAGTGTCAGAGAGAGATAGAGAGTGTCAGAGAGTGATAGTGAGTGTCAGAGAGTGTCAGAGAGTGAAAGTGAGTGTCAGAGAGTGTCAGAGAGTCATAGAGAGTGTTAGAGAGTGTCAGAGAGTGTCAGAGAGTGTCAGAGAGTGATAGTGAGTGTCAGAGAGTGTCAGAGAGTGAAAGTGAGTGTCTGAGAGTGTCAAATAGTGTCAGAGAGTCATAGAGAGTGTCAGAGAGAGATAGAGAGTGTCAGAGAGTGATAGTGAGTGTCAGAGAGTGTCAGAGAGTGAAAGTGAGTGTCAGAGAGTGTCAGAGAGTCATAGAGAGTGTTAGAGAGTGTCAGAGAGTGTCAGAGAGTGTCAGAGAGTGATAGTGAGTGTCAGAGAGTGTCAGAGAGTGAAAGTGAGTGTCTGAGAGTGTCAAATAGTGTCAGAGAGTCATAGAGAGTGTTAGAGAGTGTCAGAGAGTGTCAGAGAGTGTCATGGAGTGTCAGAGAGTGATAGTGAGTGTCAGAGAGTGTCAGAGAGTGAAAGTGAGTGTCTGAGAGTGTCAAATAGTGTCAGAGAGTCATAGAGAGTGTTAGAGAGTGTCAGAGAGTGTCAGAGAGTGTCAGAGAGTGATAGTGAGTGTCTGAGAGTGTCTGAGAGTGTCAGAGAGTGTCAGAGAGTGATAGAGATTGATAGAGAGGAATAGAGAGTGTTAGAGAGTGTCAGAGAGTGATATAGAGTGTCAGAGAGTGATATAGAGTGTCAGAGAGTGTCAGAGAGCGATAGAGAGTGTCAGAGAGTGATAGAGAGTGTCAGAGAGCGATAGAGAGTGTCAGAGAGTGAAAGTGAGTGTCAGAGAGTGTCAGATAGTGTCAGAGAGTCATAGAGAGTGTCAGAGAGAGATAGAGAGTGTCAGAGAGTGTCAGAGAGCGATAGAGAGTGTCAGAGAGTGAAAGTGAGTGTCAGAGAGTGTCAGATAGTGTCAGAGAGTCATAGAGAGTGTCAGAGAGTCATAGAGAGTGTCAGAGAGAGATAGAGAGTGTCAGAGAGTGTCAGAGAGTGTCAGAGAGTGTCAGAGAGTGAAAGTGAGTGTCTGAGAGTGTCAGATAGTGTCAGAGAGTCATAGAGAGTGTCAGAGAGAGATAGAGAGTGTCAGAGAGTGATAGTGAGTGTCAGAAAGTGTCAGAGAGTGAAAGTGAGTGTCAGAGAGTGTCAGAGAGTGTCAGAGAGTCATAGAGAGTGTTAGAGAGTGTCAGAGAGTGTCAGAGAGTGTCAGAGAGTGATAGTGAGTGTCAGAGAGTGTCAGAGAGTGAAAGTGAGTGTCTGAGAGTGTCAAATAGTGTCAGAGAGTCATAGAGAGTGTTAGAGAGTGTCAGAGAGTGATAGTGAGTGTCAGAGAGTGTCAGAGAGTGAAAGTGAGTGTCTGAGAGTGTCAAATAGTGTCAGAGAGTCATAGAGAGTGTTAGAGAGTGTCAGAGAGTGTCAGAGAGTGTCAGACAATGTCAGAGAGTAATAGTGAGTGTCTGAGAGTGTCAGAGAGTGTCAGAGAGTGATAGAGAGTGTTAGAGAGTGTCAGAGATTGTCAGAGAGTGATAGAGAGTGTTAGAGAGTGATGGAGAGTGTCAGAGAGTGTTCGAGAGTGTCAGAGAGTGATATAGAGTGTCAGAGAGTGTCAGAGTGCGATAGAGAGTGTCAGAGAGTAATAGAGAGTGTCAGAGAGTGTCAGAGAGTGATAGTGAGTGTCTGAGAGTGTCTGAGAGTGTCAGACAGTGATAGAGAGTGATAGAGAGTGTCACAGAGTGTCAGAGAGTGATAGTGAGTGTCTAGAGAGTGATAGAGAGTGTCAGAGTGTGTCAGAGAGTGTCAGAGAGTGATAGAGAGTGACAGAGAGTGTCAGAGAGTGTCAGAGAGAGTCAGAGAGAGGCATAGTGAGTGTCAGAGAGTGTCAGAGAGCGATAGAGAGTGTCAGAGAGTGATAGAGAATGTCAGAGAGAGTCAGAGAGTGATAGAGAGTGACAGAGAGTGTCAGAGTTTGTCAGAGAGTGATCGTGAGTGTCTGAGAGTGTCAGATAGTGTCAGAGAGTCATAGAGAGTCATCGAGAGTGTTAGAGAGTGTCAGAGAGTGTCAGAGAGTAATAGTGATTGTCTGAGAATGTCAGAGAGTGTCAGAGAGAGATAGTGAGTGTGTGAGAGTGTCAGAGAGTGTCAGAGAGTGTCAGAGAGTGTCAGAGAGAGATAGAGAGTGTCAGAGAGTGTCAGAGAGTGATAGTGAGTGTCAGAGAGTGCCAGAGAGTGATTGTGAGTGTCTGAGAGTTTCAGAGAGAGATAGAGAGTGTCAGTGAGTGTCAGAGAGTGTCAGAGAGTGATAGAGAGTGTCAGAGAGTATCAGAGAGTGATAGAGAGAGTCAGAGAGTGTCAGAGAGTGTCAGAGAGTGATAAAGAGTGTTAGAGAGTGATAGAGAGTGTCAGAGAGTGTTATAGAGTGTCAGAGAGTGATATAGAGTGTCAGAGAATGTCAGAGAGTGATAGAGTCTGTCAGAGAGTGTCAGAGAGAGATAGAGAGTGTCAGAGAGTGATAGTGAGTGTCAGAGAGTGTCAGAGAGTGAAAGTGAGTGTCTGAGAGTGTCAGATAGTGTCAGAGAGTCATAGAGAGTGTTAGAGAGTGTCAGAGTGTGCCAGACAGTGTCAGACAGTGTCAGACAGTGTCAGAGTGTAATAGTGAGTGTCTGAGAGTGTCAGAGAGTGTCAGAGAGTGATAGAGAGTGTTCGAGTGTGTCAGAGATTGTCAGAGAATGATAGAGAGTGTTAGAGAGTGATAGAGAGTGTCAGAGAGTGTTAGAGAGTGTCAGAGAGTGATATAGAGTGTCAGAGAGTGTCAGAGAGCGATAGAGAGTGTCAGAGAGTGATAGAGAGTGTCAGAGAGTGTCAGAGAGTGATAGTGAGAGTCTGAGAGTGTCAGAGAGTGTCTGAGAGTGTCAGAGAGTGATAGAGAGTGATAGAGAGTGTCAGAGGGTGTCAGAGAGTGTCAGAGAGTGATAGAGAGTGTCAGAGGGTGTCAGAGAGTGATAGTGAGTGTCAGAGAGTGATAGAGAATGTCAGAGAGTGTCAGACAGTGATAGAGAGTGACAGAGAGAGTCAGAGAGTGATAGAGAGTGATAGAGAGTGACAGAGAGTGTCAGAGAGTGTCAGAGAGTGATCGTGAGTGTCTGAGAGTGTCAGATAGTGTCAGAGAGTCATAGAGAGGCATAGAGAGCGATAGAGAGTGTCAGAGAGTGATAGAGAGTGTCAGAGAGTGATAGAGAGTGATAGAGAGTGACAGAGTGTCAGAGATTGTCAGAGAGTGATCGTGAGTGACTGAGACTGTCAGATAGTGTCAGAGAGTCATAGAGAGTCATAGAGAGTGTTAGAGAGTGATAGAGAGTGTCAGAGGGTGATAGAGAGTGTCAGAGTGTGTCAGAGAGTGATAGTGAGTGTCTGAGAGTGTCTGAGAGTGTCAGAGAGTGATAGAGAGTGTCAGAGAGTGATAGAGAGTGTCAGAGAGTGTCAGAGAGTGTCAGAGAGTGATAGTGAGTGTCTGAGAGTGTCTGAGAGTGTCAGAGAGTGTCAGAGAGTGTCAGAGAGTGATAGAGAGTGATAGAGAGGGATAGAGAGTGTTAGAGAGTGTCAGAGAGTGTTAGAGACTGTCAGAGAGTGATATAGAGTGTCAGAGAGTGTCAGAGAGCGATAGAGAGTGTCAGAGAGTGATAGAGAGTGTCAGAGAGTGTCAGAGAGCGATAGAGAGTGTCAGAGAGTGAAAGTGAGTGTCTGAGAGTGTCAGATAGTGTCAGAGAGTCATAGAGCGTGTCAGAGAGAGATAGAGAGTGTCAGAGAGTGTCAGAGAGTGTCAGAGAGTGAAAGTGAGTGTCTGAGAGTGTCAGATAGTGTCAGAGAGTCATAGAGAGTGTCAGAGAGAGATAGAGAGTGTCAGAGAGTGATAGTGAGTGTCAGAGAGTGTCAGAGAGTGAAAGTGAGTGTCAGAGAGTGTCAGAGAGTGTCAGAGAGTCATAGAGAGTGTTAGAGAGTGTCAGAGAGTGTCAGAGAGTGTCAGAGAGTGATAGTGAGTGTCAGAGAGTGTCAGAGAGTGAAAGTGAGTGTCTGAGAGTGTCAAATAGTGTCAGAGAGTCACAGAGAGTGTTAGAGAGTGTCAGAGAGTGTCAGAGAGTGTCAGAGAGTGTCAGAGAGTGATAGTGAGTGTCAGAGAGTGTCAGAGAGTGAAAGTGAGTGTCTGAGAGTGTCAAATAGTGTCAGAGAGTCATAGAGAGTGTTAGAGAGTGTCAGAGAGTGTCAGAGAGTGTCAGAGAGTGATAGTGAGTGTCTGAGAGTGTCTGAGAGTTTCAGAGAGTGATAGAGAGTGTTAGAGAGTGTCAGAGATTGTCAGAGAGTGATAGAGAGTGTTAGAGAGTGATGGAGAGTGTCAGAGAGTGTTCGAGAGTGTCAGAGAGTGATATAGAGTGTCAGAGAGTGTCAGAGAGCGATAGAGAGTGTCAGAGAGTGATAGAGAGTGTCAGAGAGCGATAGAGAGTGTCAGAGAGTGAAAGTGAGTGTCTGAGAGTGTCAGATAGTGTCAGAGAGTCATAGAGAGTGTCAGAGAGAGATAGAGAGTGTCAGAGAGTGTCAGAGAGTGTCAGAGAGTGAAAGTGAGTGTCTGAGAGTGTCAGATAGTGTCAGAGAGTCATAGAGAGTGTCAGAGAGTGATAGTGAGTGTCAGAAAGTGTCAGAGAGTGAAAGTGAGTGTCAGAGAGTGTCAGAGAGTGTCAGAGAGTCATAGAGAGTGTTAGAGAGTGTCAGAGAGTGTCAGAGAGTGTCAGAGAGTGATAGTGAGTGTCAGAGAGTGTCAGAGAGTGAAAGTGAGTGTCTGAGAGTGTCAAATAGTGTCAGAGAGTCATAGAGAGTGTTAGAGAGTGTCAGAGAGTGATAGTGAGTGTCAGAGAGTGTCAGAGAGTGAAAGTGAGTGTCTGAGAGTGTCAAATAGTGTCAGAGAGTCATAGAGAGTGTTAGAGAGTGTCAGAGAGTGTCAGAGAGTGTCAGACAGTGTCAGAGAGTAATAGTGAGTGTCTGAGAGTGTCAGAGAGTGTCAGAGAGTGATAGAGAGTGTTAGAGAGTGTCAGAGATTGTCAGAGAGTGATAGAGAGTGTTAGAGAGTGATGGAGAGTGTCAGAGAGTGTTCGAGAGTGTCAGAGAGTGATATAGAGTGTCAGAGAGTGTCAGAGTGCGATAGAGAGTGTCAGAGAGTGATAGAGAGTGTCAGAGAGTGTCAGAGAGTGATAGTGAGTGTCTGAGAGTGTCTGAGAGTGTCAGACAGTGATAGAGAGTGATAGAGAGTGTCACAGAGTGTCAGAGAGTGATAGTGAGTGTCTAGAGAGTGATAGAGAGTGTCAGAGAGTGTCAGAGAGTGATAGAGAGTGATAGAGAGTGACAGAGAGTGTCAGAGAGTGTCAGAGAGTGTCAGAGAGAGGCATAGAGAGTGTCAGAGAGTGTCAGAGAGCGATAGAGAGTGTCAGAGAGTGATAGAGAGTGTCAGAGAGAGTCAGAGAGTGATAGAGAGTGACAGAGAGTGTCAGAGATTGTCAGAGAGTGATCGTGAGTGTCTGAGAGTGTCAGATAGTGTAAGAGAGTCATAGAGAGTCATCGAGAGTGTTAGAGAATGTCAGAGAGTGTCAGAGAGTAATAGTGATTGTCTGAGAGTGTCAGAGAGTGTCAGAGAGAGATATAGAGTGTCAGAGAATGTCAGAGAGTGATAGAGTCTGTCAGAGAGTGTCAGAGAGAGATAGAGAGTGTCAGAGAGTGATAGTGAGTGTCAGAGAGTGTCAGAGAGTGAAAGTGAGTGTCTGAGAGTGTCAAATAGTGTCAGAGAGTCATAGAGAGTGTTAGAGAGTGTCAGAGAGTGTCAGAGAGTGTCAGAGAGTGATAGTGAGTGTCTGAGAGTGTCTGAGAGTGTCAGAGAGTGTCAGAGAGTGATAGAGATTGATAGAGAGGGATAGAGAGTGTTAGAGAGTGTCAGAGAGTGATATAGAGTGTCAGAGAGTGATATAGAGTGTCAGAGAGTGTCAGAGAGCGATAGAGAGTGTCAGAGAGTGATAGAGAGTGTCAGAGAGCGATAGAGAGTGTCAGAGAGTGAAAGTGAGTGTCAGAGAGTGTCAGATAGTGTCAGAGAGTCATAGAGAGTGTCAGAGAGAGATAGAGAGTGTCAGAGAGTGTCAGAGAGTGTCAGAGAGTGTCAGAGAGTGAAAGTGAGTGTCTGAGAGTGTCAGAGAGTGTCAGAGAGCGATAGAGAGTGTTCGAGTGTGTCAGAGATTGTCAGAGAGTGATAGAGAGTGTCAGAGAGCGATAGAGAGTGTCAGAGAGTGAAAGTGAGTGTCAGAGAGTGTCAGATAGTGTCAGAAAGTCATAGAGAGTGTCAGAGAGTCATAGAGAGTGTTAGAGAGTGTCAGAGAGTGCCAGACAGTGTCAGACAGTGTCAGAGTGTAATAGTGAGTGTCTGAGAGTGTCAGAGAGTGTCAGAGAGTGATAGAGAGTGTTCGAGTGTGTCAGAGATTGTCAGAGAGTGATAGAGAGTGTTAGAGAGTGATAGAGAGTGTCAGAGAGTGTTAGAGAGTGTCAGAGAGTGATATAGAGTGTCAGAGAGTGTCAGAGAGCGATAGAGAGTGTCAGAGAGTGATAGAGAGTGTCAGAGAGTGTCAGAGAGTGATAGTGAGTGTCTGAGAGTGTCTGAGAGTGTCTGAGAGTGTCAGAGAGTGATAGAGAGTGATAGAGAGTGTCAGAGGGTGTCAGAGAGTGTCAGAGAGTGATAGAGAGTGATAGAGAGTGTCAGAGGGTGTCAGAGAGTGATAGTGAGTGTCAGAGAGTGATAGAGAATGTCAGAGAGTGTCAGAGAGTGATAGAGAGTGACAGAGAGTGTCAGAGAGTGATAGAGAGTGATAGAGAGTGACAGAGAGTGTCAGAGAGTGTCAGAGAGTGATCGTGAGTGTCTGAGAGTGTCAGATAGTGTCAGAGAGTCATAGAGAGGCATAGAGAGCGATAGAGAGTGTCAGAGAGTGATAGAGAGTGTCAGAGAGTGATAGAGAGTGATAGAGAGTGACAGAGTGTCAGAGATTGTCAGAGAGTGATCGTGAGTGACTGAGACTGTCAGATAGTGTCAGAGAGTCATAGAGAGTCATAGAGAGTGTTAGAGAGTGTCAGAGAGTGTCAGAGAGTAATAGTGAGTGTCTGAGAGTGTCAGAGAGTGTCAGAGAGTGATAGTGAGTGTGTGAGAGTATCTGAGAGTGTCAGAGTGTGATAGAGAGTGATAGAGATTGTCAGAGAGTGATAGTGATTTTCAGAGAGTATCAGAGAACGATAGTGAGTGTCTGAGAGTGTCAAAGAGTGATAGAGAGTGTCAGAGAGTGATGGAGAGTGTCAGAGAGTGTCAGAGAGTGTCAGAGAGTGTCAGAGAGTGATAGTGAGTGTCAGAGAGTGTCAGAGAGTGATAGTGAGTGTCTGAGAGTGTCAGAGAGTGTCAGAGAGTGATAGAGAATGTCAGTGAGTGATAGTGAGTGTCACAGTGTGATAGTGAGTGCCAGAGAGTGATAGAGAGTGACATAGGAGTGTCAGAGAGTGTCAGAGAGTGATAGTGAGTGTCTGAGAGTGTCAGAGAGTGTCAGAGAGTGATAGAGAATGTCAGTGAGTGATAGTGAGTGTCACAGTGTGATAGTGAGTGCCAGAGAGTGATAGAGAGTGACATAGGAGTTTCAGAGAGTGTCTGAGATATTCTGAGAGTGAAAGAGAGTGATAGAGAGTGATAGAGAGTGATAGAGAGTGACAGAGAGTGTCAGAGAGTGATAGAGAGATTCAGAGAGTGTCAGAGAGTGATAGAGAGTGTCAGAGAGTGATAATGAGTGTCAGAGAGTGTCTGAGAGTGTCAGAGAGTGATAGAGAGTGAAAGAGACTGTCAGAGAGTGTCAGAGAGTGTCAGAGAGAGATAGAGAGTGTCAGAGAGTGGCAGAGAGTGTCAGAGAGTGTCAGAGAGTGATAGTGAGTGATAGAGAGTTTCTGAGATTGTCAGAGAGTGATAGTGAGTGATAGAGAGTGATAGAAAGTGATAGAGAGTGTCAGAGAGTGTCAGAGAGTGATAGAGAGTGTCAGAGAGTGTCAGAGAGTGATAGTGAGTGACTGAGTTTGTCAGAGATTGTCAGAGATTGATAGAGAGTGTCAGAGAGTGATAGAGAGTGTCAGAGCGTGTCAGAGAGAGATAGAGTGTGTCAGAGAGTGTCAGAGAGTGATAGTGAGTTTCAGAGAGTGTCAGAGAGTGATAGTGAGTGTCTGAGAGTGTCAGATAGTGTCAGAGAGTGATAGATAGTGTTAGAGAGTGTCAGAGAGTTTCAGAGAGTGTCAGACAGTGTCAGACAGTGTCAGAGAGTAATAGTGAGTGTCTGAGAGTGTCAGAGAGTGTCAGAGATTGATAGAGAGTGTTAGAGAGTGTCAGAGATTGTCAGAGAGTGATAGAGAGTGTTAGAGAGTGATAGAGAGTGTCAGAGAGTGTTAGAGAGTGTCAGAGAGTGATATAGAGTGTCAGAGAGTGTCAGAGAGCGATAGAGAGTGTCAGAGAGTGATAGAGAGTGTCAGAGAGTGTCAGAGAGTGATAGTGAGTGTCTGAGAGTGTCTGAGAGTGTCAGACAGTGATAGAGAGTGATAGAGAGTGTCAGACCGCGTCAGAGAGTGATAGTGAGTGTCAGAGAGTGATAGAGAGTGTCAGAGAGTGATAGAGAGTGGTAGAGAGTGACAGAGAGTGTCAGAGAGTGTCAGAGAGTGTCAGAGAGTCATAGAGAGGCATAGAGAGGCATAGAGAGTGTCAGAGAGTGTCAGAGAGTGTCAGAGAGTGTCAGAGAGCGATAGAGAGAGTCAGAGAGTGATAGAGAGTGACAGAGAGTGTCAGAGATTGTCAGAGAGTGATCGTGAGTGTCTGAGAGTGTCAGATAGTGTCAGAGAGTCATAGAGAGTCATAGAGAGTGTTAGAGAGTGTCAGAGAGTGTCAGAGAGTAATAGTGAGTGTCTGAGAGTGTCAGAGAGTGTCAGAGAGTGATAGTGAGTGTGTGAGAGTGTCTGAGAGTGTCAGAGTGTGATAGAGAGTGATAGAGATTCTCAGAGAGTGATAGTGATTTTCAGAGAGTATCAGAGAACGATAGTGAGTGTCTGTGAGTGTCAAAGAGTGATAGAGAGTGTCAGAGAGTGTCGGAGAGTGTCAGAGAGTGTCAGAGAGTGTCAGAGAGTGATAGTGAGTGTCAGAGAGTGTCAGAGAGTGATAGTGAGTGTCTGAGAGAGTCAGAGAGAGTCAGAGAGTGATAGAGAATGTCAGTGAGTGATAGTGAGTGTCACAGTGTGATAGTAAGTGCCATAGAGTGATAGAGAGTGGCATAGAGAGTTTCAGAGAGTGTCTGAGATATTCTGAGAGTGAAAGAGAGTGATAGAGAGTGATAGAGTGTGACAGAGAGTGTCAGAGAGTGATAGAGAGATTCAGAGAGTGTCAGAGAGTGATAGAGAGTGTCAGAGAGTGATAATGAGTGTCTGAGAGTGTCTGAGAGTGTCAGAGAGTGATAGAGAGTGAAAGAGACTGTCAGAGAGTGTCAGAGAGTGTCAGAGAGAGATAGCGAGTGTCAGAGAGTGGCAGAGAGTGTCAGAGAGTGTCAGAGAGTGATAGTGAGTGATAGAGAGTTTCTGAGATTGTCAGAGAGTGATAGAGAGTGATAGAGAGTGATAGAGAGTGTCAGAGAGTGTCAGAGAGTGATAGAGAGTGTCAGAGAGTGATAGAGAGTGTCAGAGAGTGTCAGAGAGTGATAGTGAGTGTCTGAGATTGTCAGAGATTGTCAGAGATTGATAGAGAGTGATAGAGACAGTCAGAGAGTGTCAGAGAGTGTCAGAGAGAGATAGAGTGTGTCAGAGAGTGTCAGAGAGTTTCAGAGAGTGTCAGACAGTGTCAGAGGGTAATAGTGAGTGTCTGAGAGTGTCAGAGAGTTTCAGAGAGTGATAGTGAGTGTCTGAGAGTGTCAGATAGTGTCAGAGAGTCATAGAGAGTGTTAGAGAGTGTCAGAGAGTTTCAGAGAGTGTCAGACAGTGTCAGAGGGTAATAGTGAGTGTCTGAGAGTGTCAGAGAGTGTCAGAGAGTGATAGAGAGTGTTAGAGAGTGTCAGAGATTGTCAGAGAGTGATAGAGAGTGTTAGAGAGTGATAGAGAGTGTCAGAGAGTGTTAGAGAGTGTCAGAGAGTGATATAGAGTGTCAGAGAGTGTCAGAGAGCGATAGAGAGTGTCAGAGAGTGATAGAGAGTGTCAGAGAGTGATAGTGAGTGTCTGAGAGTGTCTGAGAGTGTCAGACAGTGATAGAGAGTGATAGAGAGTGTCAGACAGTGTCAGAGAGTGATAGTGAGTGTCAGAGAGTGATAGAGAGTGTCAGAGAGTGATAGAGAGTGATAGAGAGTGACAGAGAGTGTCAGAGAGTGTCAGAGAGTGTCAGAGAGTGTCAGAGAGTGATAGTGAGTGTCAGAGAGTGTCAGAGAGTGAAAGTGAGTGTCTGAGAGTGTCAAATAGTGTCAGAGAGTCATAGAGAGTGTTAGAGAGTGTCAGAGAGTGTCAGAGAGTGTCAGAGAGTGATAGTGAGTGTCTGAGAGTGTCTGAGAGTGTCTGAGAGTGTCAGAGAGTCAGAGAGTGATAGAGAGTGATAGAGAGGGATAGAGAGTGTTAGAGAGTGTCAGAGAGTGTTAGAGAGTGTCAGAGAGTGATATAGAGTGTCAGAGAGTGTCAGAGAGCGATAGAGAGTGTCAGAGAGTGATAGAGAGTGTCAGAGAGTGTCAGAGAGTGATAGACTGTGTCAGAGAGTGAAAGTGAGTGTCTGAGAGTGTCAGATAGTGTCAGAGAGTCATAGAGAGTGTCAGAGAGAGATAGAGAGTGTCAGAGAGTGTCAGAGAGTGTCAGAGAGTGTCAGAGAGTGAAAGTGAGTGTCTGAGAGTGTCAGATAGTGTCAGAGAGTCATAGAGAGTGTCAGAGAGAGATAGAGAGTGTCAGAGAGTGATAGTGAGTGTCAGAGAGTGTCAGAGAGTGAAAGTGAGTGTCAGTGAGTGTCAGAGAGTGTCAGAGAGTCATAGAGAGTGTTAGAGAGTGTCAGAGAGTGTCAGAGAGTGTCAGAGAGTGTCAGAGAGTGATAGTGAGTGTCAGAGAGTGTCAGAGAGTGAAAGTGAGTGTCTGAGAGTGTCAAATAGTGTCAGTGAGTCATAGAGAGTGTTAGAGAGTGTCAGAGAGTGATAGTGAGTGTCAGAGAGTGTCAGAGAGTGAAAGTGAGTGTCTGAGAGTGTCAAATAGTGTCAGAGAGTCATAGAGAGTGTTAGAGAGTGTCAGAGAGTGTCAGACAGTGTCAGAGAGTAATAGTGAGTGTCTGAGAGTGTCAGAGAGTGTCAGAGAGTGATAGAGAGTGTTAGAGAGTGTCAGAGATTGTCAGAGAGTGATAGAGAGTGTTAGAGAATGATGGAGAGTGTCAGAGAGTGTTCGAGAGTGTCAGAGAGTGATATAGAGTGTCAGAGAGTGTCAGAGTGCGATAGAGAGTGTCAGAGAGTGATAGAGAGTGTCAGAGAGTGTCAGAGAGTGATAGTGAGTGTCTGAGAGTTTCTGAGAGTGTCAGACAGTGAAAGAGAGTGATAGAGAGTGTCAGAGAGTGTCAGAGAGTGATAGTGAGTGTCAGAGCGTGATAGAGAGTGTCAGAGAGTGTCAGAGAGTGTCAGAGAGTGATAGAGAGTGATAGAGAGTGACAGAGAGTGTCAGAGAGTGTCAGAGAGAGTCAGAGAGAGGCATAGAGAGTGTCAGAGAGTGTCAGAGAGTGTCAGAGAGTGTCAGAGAGCGATAGAGAGAGTCAGAGAGTGATAGAGAATGTCAGTGAGTGATAGTGAGTGTCACAGTGTGATAGTAAGTGCCATAGAGTGATAGAGAGTGACATAGAGAGTTTCAGAGAGTGTCTGAGATATTCTGAGAGTGAAAGAGAGTGATAGAGAGTGATAGAGTGTGACAGAGAGTGTCAGAGAGTGATAGAGAGATTCAGAGAGTGTCAGAGAGTGATAGAGAGTGTCAGAGAGTGATAATGAGTGTCTGAGAGTGTCTGAGAGTGTCAGAGAGTGATAGAGAGTGAAAGAGACTGTCAGAGAGTGTCAGAGAGTGTCAGAGAGAGATAGAGAGTGTCAGAGAGTGGCAGAGAGTGTCAGAGAGTGTCAGAGAGTGATAGTGAGTGATAGAGAGTTTCTGAGATTGTCAGAGAGTGATAGAGAGTGATAGAGAGTGATAGAGAGTGATAGAGAGTGATAGAGAGTGTCAGAGAGTGTCAGAGAGTGATAGAGAGTGTCAGAGAGTGATAGAGAGTGTCAGAGAGTGTCAGAGAGTGATAGTGAGTGTCTGAGATTGTCAGAGATTGTCAGAGATTGATAGAGAGTGATAGAGACAGTCAGAGAGTTTCAGAGAGTGTCAGAGAGAGATAGAGTGTGTCAGAGAGTGTCAGAGAGTGATAGTGAGTTTCAGAGAGTGATAGTGAGTGTCTGAGAGTGTCAGATAGTGTCAGAGAGTCATAGAGAGTGTTAGAGAGTGTCAGAGAGTTTCAGAGAGTGTCAGACAGTGTCAGAGGGTAATAGTGAGTGTCTGAGAGTGTCAGAGAGTGTCAGAGAGTGATAGAGAGTGTTAGAGAGTGTCAGAGATTGTCAGAGAGTGATAGAGAGTGTTAGAGAGTGATAGAGAGTGTCAGAGAGTGTTAGAGAGTGTCAGAGAGTGATATAGAGTGTCAGAGAGTGTCAGAGAGCGATAGAGAGTGTCAGAGAGTGATAGAGAGTGTCAGAGAGTGATAGTGAGTGTCTGAGAGTGTCTGAGAGTGTCAGACAGTGATAGAGAGTGATAGAGAGTGTCAGACAGTGTCAGAGAGTGATAGTGAGTGTCAGAGAGTGATAGAGAGTGTCAGAGAGTGATAGAGAGTGATAGAGAGTGTCAGAGAGTGTCAGAGAGTGTCAGAGAGTGTCAGAGAGTGTCAGAGAGTGATAGTGAGTGTCAGAGAGTGTCAGAGAGTGAAAGTGAGTGTCTGAGAGTGTCAAATAGTGTCAGAGAGTCATAGAGAGTGTTAGAGAGTGTCAGAGAGTGTCAGAGAGTGTCAGAGAGTGTCAGAGAGTGATAGTGAGTGTCTGAGAGTGTCTGAGAGTGTCTGAGAGTGTCAGAGTGTCAGAGAGTGATAGAGAGTGATAGAGAGGGATAGAGAGTGTTAGAGAGTGTCAGAGAGTGTTAGAGAGTGTCAGAGAGTGATATAGAGTGTCAGAGAGTGTCAGAGAGCGATAGAGAGTGTCTAGAGTGATAGAGAGTGTCAGAGAGTGTCAGAGAGTGATAGACTGTGTCAGAGAGTGAAAGTGAGTGTCTGAGAGTGTCAGATAGTGTCAGAGAGTCATAGAGAGTGTCAGAGAGAGATAGAGAGTGTCAGAGAGTGTCAGAGAGTGTCAGAGAGTGTCAGAGAGTGAAAGTGAGTGTCTGAGAGTGTCAGATAGTGTCAGAGAGTCATAGAGAGTGTCAGAGAGAGATAGAGAGTGTCAGAGAGTGATAGTGAGTGTCAGAGAGTGTCAGAGAGTGAAAGTGAGTGTCAGTGAGTGTCAGAGAGTGTCAGAGAGTCATAGAGAGTGTTAGAGAGTGTCAGAGAGTGTCAGAGAGTGTCAGAGAGTGTCAGATAGTGATAGTGAGTGTCAGAGAGTGTCAGAGAGTGAAAGTGAGTGTCTGAGAGTGTCAAATAGTGTCAGTGAGTCATAGAGAGTGTTAGAGAGTGTCAGAGAGTGATAGTGAGTGTCAGAGAGTGTCAGACAGTGTCAGAGAGTAATAGTGAGTGTCTGAGAGTGTCAGAGAGTGTCAGAGAGTGATAGAGAGTGTTAGAGAGTGTCAGAGATTGTCAGAGAGTGATAGAGAGTGTTAGAGAATGATGGAGAGTGTCAGAGAGTGTTCGAGAGTGTCAGAGAGTGATATAGAGTGTCAGAGAGTGTCAGAGTGCGATAGAGAGTGTCAGAGAGTGATAGAGAGTGTCAGAGAGTGTCAGAGAGTGATAGTGAGTGTCTGAGAGTTTCTGAGAGTGTCAGACAGTGATAGAGAGTGATAGAGAGTGTCAGAGAGTGATAGTGAGTGTCAGAGCGTGATAGAGAGTGTCAGAGAGTGTCAGAGAGTGTCAGAGAGTGATAGAGAGTGATAGAGAGTGACAGAGAGTGTCAGAGAGTGTCAGAGAGAGTCAGAGAGAGGCATAGAGAGTGTCAGAGAGTGTCAGAGAGTGTCAGAGAGCGATAGAGAGTGTCAGAGAGTGATAGAGAGTGTCAGAGAGAGTCAGAGAGTGATAGAGAGTGACAGAGAGTGTCAGAGATTGTCAGAGAGTGATCGTGAGTGTCTGAGAGTGTCAGATAGTGTCAGAGAGTCATAGAGAGTCATCGAGAGTGTTAGAGAGTGTCAGAGAGTGTCAGAGAGTAATAGTGATTGTCTGAGAGTGTCAGAGAGTGTCAGAGAGAGATAGTGAGTGTGTGAGAGTGTCAGAGAGTGTCAGAGAGTGTCAGAGAGTGTCAGAGAGAGATAGAGAGTGTCAGAGAGTGATAGTGAGTGTCAGAGAGTGCCAGAGAGTGATTGTGAGTGTCTGAGAGTTTCAGAGAGAGATAGAGAGTGTCAGTGAGTGTCAGAGAGTGTCAGAGAGTGATAGAGAGTGTCAGAGAGTATCAGAGAGTGATAGAGAGAGTCAGAGAGTGTCAGAGAGTGTCAGAGAGTGATAGAGAGTGTTAGAGAGTGATAGAGAGTGTCAGAGAGTGTTATAGAGTGTCAGAGAGTGATATAGAGTGTCAGAGAATGTCAGAGAGTGATAGAGTCTGTCAGAGAGTGTCAGAGAGAGATAGAGAGTGTCAGAGAGTGATAGTGAGTGTCAGAGAGTGTCAGAGAGTGAAAGTGAGTGTCTGAGAGTGTCAGATAGTGTCAGAGAGTCATAGAGAGTGTTAGAGAGTGTCAGAGAGTGTCAGAGAGTTTCAGACAGTGTCAGACAGTGTCAGACAGTGTCAGAGTGTAATAGTGAGTGTCTGAGAGTGTCAGAGAGTGTCAGAGAGTGATAGAGAGTGTTCGAGTGTGTCAGAGATTGTCAGAGAGTGATAGAGAGTGTTAGAGAGTGATAGAGAGTGTCAGAGAGTGTTAGAGAGTGTCAGAGAGTGATATAGAGTGTCAGAGAGTGTCAGAGAGCGATAGAGAGTGTCAGAGAGTGATAGAGAGTGTCAGAGATTGTCAGAGAGTGATAGTGAGTGTCTGAGAGTGTCTGAGAGTGTCTGAGAGTGTCAGAGAGTGATAGAGAGTGATAGAGAGTGTCAGAGGGTGTCAGAGAGTGATAGTGAGTGTCAGAGAGTGATAGAGAATGTCAGAGAGTGTCAGAGAGTGATAGAGAGTGACAGAGAGTGTCAGAGAGTGATAGAGAGTGATAGAGAGTGACAGAGAGTGTCAGAGAGTGTCAGAGAGTGATCGTGAGTGTCTGAGAGTGTCAGATAGTGTCAGAGAGTCATAGAGAGGCATAGAGAGCGATAGAGAGTGTCAGAGAGTGATAGAGAGTGATAGAGAGTGATAGAGAGTGATAGAGAGTGACAGAGAGTGTCAGAGATTGTCAGAGAGTGATCGTGAGTGTCTGAGACTGTCAGATAGTGTCAGAGAGTCATAGAGAGTCATAGAGAGTGTTAGACAGTGTCAGAGAGTGTCAGAGGGTAATAGTGAGTGTCTGAGAGTGTCAGAGAGTGTCAGAGAGTGATAGTGAGTGTGTGAGAGTGTCTGAGAGTGTCAGAGTGTGATAGAGAGTGATAGAGATTGTCAGAGAGTGATATTGATTTTCAGAGAGTATCAGAGAACGATAGTGAGTGTCTGAGGGTGTCAAAGAGTGATAGAGAGTGTCAGAGAGTGATGGAGAGTGTCAGAGAGTGTCAGAGAGTGAAAGTGAGTGTCTGAGAGTGTCAAATAGTGTCAGTGAGTCTTAGAGAGTGTTAGAGAGTGTCAGAGAGTGATAGTGAGTGTCAGAGAGTGTCAGAGAGTGAAAGTGAGTGTCTGAGAGTGTCAAATAGTGTCAGAGAGTCATAGAGAGTGTTAGAGTGTGTCAGAGAGTGTCAGAGAGTGTCAGACAGTGTCAGAGAGTGATATAGAGTGTTAGAGAGTGTCAGAGATTGTCAGAGAGTGATAGAGAGTGTTAGAGAGTGATGGAGAGTGTCAGAGAGTGTTCGAGAGTGTCAGAGAGTGATATAGAGTGTCAGAGAGTGTCAGAGTGCGATAGAGAGTGTCAGAGAGTGATAGAGAGTGTCAGAGAGTGTCAGAGAGTGATAGTGAGTGTCTGAGAGTGTCTGAGAGTGTCAGACAGTGATAGAGAGTGATAGAGAGTGTCAGAGAGTGTCAGAGAGTGATAGTGAGTGTCAGAGTGTGATAGAGAGTGTCAGAGAGTGTCAGAGAGTGTCAGAGAGTGATAGAGAGTGATAGAGAGTGAAAGAGAGTGTCAGAGAGTGTCAGAGAGAGTCAGAGAGAGGCATAGAGAGTGTCAGAGAGTGTCAGAGAGTGTCAGAGAGCGATAGAGAGTGTCAGAGAGTGATAGAGAGTGTCAGAGAGAGTCAGAGAGTGATAGAGAGTGACAGAGAGTGTCAGAGATTGTCAGAGAGTGATCGTGAGTGTCTGAGAGTGTCAGATAGTGTCAGAGAGTCATAGAGAGTCATCGAGAGTGTTAGAGAGTGTCAGAGAGTGTCAGAGAGTAATAGTGATTGCCTGAGAGTGTCAGAGAGTGTCAGAGAGAGATAGTGAGTGTGTGAGAGTGTCAGAAAGTGTCAGAGAGTGTCAGAGAGTGTCAGAGAGAGATAGAGAGTGTCAGAGTGTGTCAGAGAGTGATAGTGAGTGTCAGAGAGTGCCAGAGAGTGATTGTGAGTGTCTGAGAGTTTCAGAGAGAGATAGAGAGTGTCAGTGAGTGTCAGAGAGTGTCAGAGAGTGATAGAGAGTGTCAGAGAGTATCAGAGAGTGATAGAGAGAGTCAGAGAGTGTCAGAGAGTGTCAGAGAGTGATAGAGAGTGTTAGAGAGTGATAGAGAGTGTCAGAGAGTGTTATAGAGTGTCAGAGAGTGATATAGAGTGTCAGAGAATGTCAGAGAGTGATAGAGTCTGTCAGAGAGTGTCAGAGAGAGATAGAGAGTGTCAGAGAGTGATAGTGAGTGTCAGAGAGTGTCAGAGAGTGAAAGTGAGTGTCTGAGAGTGTCAGATAGTGTCAGAGAGTCATAGAGAGTGTTAGAGAGTGTCAGAGAGTGTCAGACAGTGTCAGACAGTGTCAGACAGTGTCAGAGTGTAATAGTGAGTGTCTGAGAGTGTCAGAGAGTGTCAGAGAGTGATAGAGAGTGTTCGAGTGTGTCAGAGATTGTCAGAGAGTGATAGAGAGTGTTAGAGAGTGATAGAGAGTGTCAGAGAGTGTTAGAGAGTGTCAGAGAGTGATATAGAGTGTCAGAGAGTGTCAGAGAGCGATAGAGAGTGTCAGAGAGTGTCAGAGAGTGATAGTGAGTGTCTGAGAGTGTCTGAGAGTGTCTGAGAGTGTCAGAGAGTGATAGAGAGTGATAGAGAGTGTCAGAGGTTGTCAGAGAGTGATAGTGAGTGTCAGAGAGTGATAGAGAATGTCAGAGAGTGTCAGAGAGTGATAGAGAGTGATAGAGAGTGACAGAGAGTGTCAGAGAGTGTCAGAGAGTGATCGTGAGTGTCTGAGAGTGTCAGATAGTGTCAGAGAGTCATAGAGAGGCATAGAGAGCGATAGAGAGTGTCAGAGAGTGATAGAGAGTGATAGAGAGTGATAGAGAGTGACAGAGAGTGTCAGAGATTGTCAGAGAGTGATCGTGAGTGTCTGAGACTGTCAGATAGTGTCAGAGAGTCATAGAGAGTCATAGAGAGTGTTAGCGAGTGTCAGAGAGTGTCAGAGAGTAATAGTGAGTGTCTGAGAGTGTCAGAGAGTGTCAGAGAGTGATAGTGAGTGTGTGAGAGTGTCTGAGAGTGTCAGAGTGTGATAGAGAGTGATAGAGATTGTCAGAGAGTGATAGTGATTTTCAGAGAGTATCAGAGAACGATAGTGAGTGTCTGAGGGTGTCAAAGAGTGATAGAGAGTGTCAGAGAGTGATGGAGAGTGTCAGAGAGTGTCAGAGAGTGTCAGAGAGTGATAGTGAGTGTCAGAGAGTGTCAGAGAGTGATAGTGAGTGTCTGAGAGTGTCAGAGAGTGTCAGAGAGTGATAGAGAATGTCAGTGAGTGATAGTGAGTGTCACAGTGTGATAGTGAGTGCCAGAGAGTGATAGAGAGTGACATAGAGAGTTTCAGAGAGTGTCTGAGATATTCTGAGAGTGAAAGAGAGTGATAGAGAGTGATAGAGAGTGATAGAGAGTGACAGAGGGTGTCAGAGAGTGATAGAGAGATTCAGAGAGTGTTAGAGAGTGATAGAGAGTGTCAGAGAGTGTTAGAGAGTGTCAGAGAGTGATATAGAGTGTCAGAGAGTGTCAGAGAGCGATAGAGAGTGTCAGAGAGTGATAGAGAGTGTCAGAGAGTGTCAGAGAGTGATAGTGAGTGTCTGAGAGTGTCTGAGAGTGTCTGAGAGTGTCAGAGAGTGATAGAGAGTGATAGAGAGTGTCAGAGGGTGTCAGAGAGTGATAGTGAGTGTCAGAGAGTGATAGAGAATGTCAGAGAGTGTCAGAGAGTGATAGAGAGTGACAGAGAATGTCAGAGAGTGATAGAGAGTGATAGAGAGTGACAGAGAGTGTCAGAGAGTGTCAGAGAGTGATCGTGAGTGTCTGAGAGTGTCAGATAGTGTCAGAGAGTCATAGAGAGGCATAGAGAACGATAGAGAGTGTCAGAGAGTGATAGAGAGTGATAGAGAGTGATAGAGAGTGATAGAGAGTGACAGAGAGTGTCAGAGATTGTCAGAGAGTGATCGTGAGTGTCTGAGACTGTCAGATAGTGTCAGAGAGTCATAGAGAGTCATGGAGAGTGTTAGCGAGTGTCAGAGAGTGTCAGAGAGTAATAGTGAGTGTCTGAGAGTGTCAGAGAGTGTCAGAGAGTGATAGTGAGTGTGTGAGAGTGTCTGAGAGTGTCAGAGTGTGATAGAGAGTGATAGAGATTGTCAGAGAGTGATAGTGATTTTCAGAGAGTATCAGAGAACGATAGTGAGTGTCTGAGAGTGTCAAAGAGTGATAGAGAGTGTCAGAGAGTGATGGAGAGTGTCAGAGAGTGTCAGAGAGTGTCAGAGAGTGATAGTGAGTGTCAGAGAGTGTCAGAGAGTGATAGTGAGTGTCTGAGAGTGTCAGAGAGTGTCAGAGAGTGATAGAGAATGTCAGTGAGTGATAGTGAGTGTCACAGTGTGATAGTGAGTGCCAGAGAGTGATAGAGAGTGACATAGAGAGTTTCAGAGAGTGTCTGAGATATTCTGAGAGTGAAAGAGAGTGATAGAGAGTGATAGAGAGTGATAGAGAGTGACAGAGGGTGTCAGAGAGTGATAGAGAGATTCAGAGAGTGATAGAGAGTGTCAGAGAGTGATAATGAGTGTCTGAGAGTGTCTGAGAGTGTCAGAGAGTGATAGAGAGTGAAAGAGACTGTCAGAGAGTGTCAGAGAGTGTCAGAGAGAGATAGAGAGTGTCAGAGAGTGGCAGAGAGTGGCAGAGAGTGTCAGAGAGTGATAGTGAGTGATAGAGAGTTTCTGAGATTGTCAGAGAGTGATAGTGAGTGATAGAGAGTGATAGAGAGTGATAGAGAGTGTCAGAGAGTGTCAGAGAGTGATAGAGAGTGTCAGAGAGTGTCAGAGAGTGATAGTGAGTGTCTGAGTTTGTCAGAGATTGTCAGAGATTGATAGAGAGTGATAGAGACAGTCAGAGAGTGTCAGAGAGTGTCAGAGAGATAGAGTGTGTCAGAGAGTGATAGTGAGTTTCAGAGAGTGTCAGAGAGTGATAGTGAGTGTCTGAGAGTGTCAGATAGTGTCAGAGAGTCATAGAGAGTGTTAGAGAGTGTCAGAGATTTTCAGAGAGTGTCAGACAGTGTCAGAGAGTAATAGTGAGTGTCTGAGAGTGTCAGAGAGTGTCAGAGAGTGATAGAGAGTGTTAGAGAGTGTCAGAGATTGTCAGAGAGTGATAGAGAGTGTTTGAGTGTGATAGAGAGTGTCAGAGAGTGTTAGAGAGTGTCAGAGAGTGATATAGAGTGTCAGAGAGTGTCAGAGAGCGATAGAGAGTGTCAGAGAGTGATAGAGAGTGTCAGAGAGTGTCAGAGAGTGATAGTGACTGTCTGAGAGTGTCTGAGAGTGTCAGACAGTGATAGAGAGTGATAGAGATTGACAGAGAGTGTCAGAGAGTGATAGAGAGTGATAGAGAGTGACAGAGAGTGTCAGAGAGTGTCAGAGAGTGTCAGAGAGTGTCAGAGAGTCATAGAGAGGCATAGAGAGGCATAGAGAGTGTCAGAGAGTGTCAGAGAGTGTCAGAGAGTGTCAGAGAGCGATAGAGAGTGTCGGAGAGTGATAGAGAGTGTCAGAGAGTGTCAGAGAGTGATAGAGAGTGATAGAGAGTGACAGAGAGTGTCAGAGATTGTCAGAGAGTGATCGTGAGTGTCTGAGAGTGTCAGATAGTGTCAGAGAGTCATAGAGAGTCATAGAGAGTGTTAGAGAGTGTCAGAGAGTGTCAGAGAGTAATAGTGAGTGTCTGAGAGTGTCAGAGAGTGTCAGAGAGTGATAGTGAGTGTGTGAGAGTGTCTGAGAGTGTCAGAGTGTGATAGAGAGTGATAGAGATTGTCAGAGAGTGATAGTGATTTTCAGAGAGTATCAGAGAACGATAGTGAGTGTCTGAGAGTGACAAAGAGTGATAGAGAGTGTCAGAGAGTGATGGAGAGTGTCAGAGAGTGTCAGAGAGTGTCAGAGAGTGATAGTGAGTGTCAGAGAGTGTCAGAGAGTGATAGAGAATGTCAGTGAGTGATAGTGAGTGTCACAGTGTGATAGTGAGTGCCAGAGAGTGATAGAGAGTGACATAGAGAGTTTCAGAGAGTGTCTGAGATATTCTGAGAGTGAAAGAGAGTGATAGAGAGTGATAGAGAGTGACAGAGTGTGTCAGAGAGTGATAGAGAGATTCAGAGAGTGATAGAGAGTGTCAGAGAGTGATAATGAGTGTCTGAGAGTGTCTGAGAGTGTCAGAGAGCGATAGAGAGTGAAAGAGACTGTCAGAGAGTGTCAGAGAGTGTCAGAGAGAGATAGAGAGTGTCAGAGAGTGGCAGAGAGTGTCAGAGAGTGTCAGAGAGTGATAGTGAGTGATAGAGAGTTTCTGAGATTGTCAGAGAGTGATAGTGAGTGATAGAGAGTGATAGAGAGTGATAGAGAGTGTCAGAGAGTGTCAGAGAGTGATAGAGAGTGTCAGAGAGTGTCAGAGAGTGATAGTGAGTGTCTGAGTTTGTCAGAGATTGTCAGAGATTGATAGAGAGTGATAGAGACAGTCAGAGAGTGTCAGAGAGTGTCAGAGAGAGATAGAGTGTGTCAGAGAGTGTCAGAGAGTGATAGTGAGTTTCAGAGAGTGTCAGAGAGTGATAGTGAGTGTCTGAGAGTGTCAGATAGTGTCAGAGAGTCATAGAGAGTGTTAGAGAGTGTCAGAGAGTTTCAGAGAGTGTCAGACAGTGTCAGACAGTGTCAGAGAGTAATAGTGAGTGTCTGAGAGTGTCAGAGAGTGTCAGAGAGTGATAGAGAGTGTTAGAGAGTGTCAGAGATTGTCAGAGAGTGATAGAGAGTGTTAGAGAGTGATAGAGAGTGTCAGAGTGTGTTAGAGAGTGTCAGAGAGTGATATAGAGTGTCAGAGAGTGTCAGAGAGCGATAGAGAGTGTCAGAGAGTGATAGAGAGTGTCAGAGAGTGTCAGAGAGTGATAGTGAGTGTCTGAGAGTGTCTGAGAGTGTCAGACAGTGATAGAGAGTGATAGAGATTGACAGAGAGTGTCAGAGAGTGATAGAGAGTGATAGAGAGTGACAGAGAGTGTCAGAGAGTGTCAGAGAGTCATAGAGAGGCATAGAGAGGCATAGAGAGCGTCAGAGAGTGTCAGAGAGTGTCAGAGAGTGTCAGAGAGCGATAGAGAGTGTCAGAGAGTGATAGAGAGAGTCAGAGAGTGTCAGAGAGTGATAGAGAGTGATAGAGAGTGACAGAGAGTGTCAGAGATTGTCAGAGAGTGATCGTGAGTGTCTGAGAGTGTCAGATAGTGTCAGAGAGTCATAGAGAGTCATAGAGAGTGTTAGAGAGTGTCAGAGAGTGTCAGAGAGTAATAGTGAGTGTCTGAGAGTGTCAGAGAGTGTCAGAGAGTGATAGTGAGTGTCTGAGAGTGTCTGAGAGTGTCAGACAGTGATAGAGAGTGATAGAGAGTGTCAGACAGTGTCAGAGAGTGATAGTGAGTGTCAGAGAGTGATGGAGAGTGTCAGAGAGTGATAGAGAGTGATAGAGAGTGACAGAGAGTGTCAGAGAGTGTCAGAGAGTCATAGAGAGGCATAGAGAGTGTCAGAGAGTGTCAGAGAATGTCAGAGAGTGTCAGAGAGCGATAGAGAGTGTCAGAGAGTGATAGAGAGTGTCAGAGAGTGTCAGAGAGTGATAGAGAGTGATAGAGAGTGACAGAGAGTGTCAGAGATTGTCAGAGAGTGATCGTGAGTGTCTGAGAGTGTCAGATAGTGTCAGAGAGTCATAGAGAGTCATCGAGAGTGTTAGAGAGTGTCAGAGAGTGTCAGAGAGTAATAGTGATTGTCTGAGAGTGTCAGATAGTGTCAGAGAGTCATAGAGAGTCATCGAGAGTGTTAGAGAGTGTCAGAGAGTGTCAGAGAGTAATAGTGATTGTCTGAGAGTGTCAGAGAGTGTCAGAGAGTGATAGTGAGTGTGTGAGAGTGTCAGAGAGTGTCAGAGAGTGTCAGAGAGTGATGGAGAGTGTCAGGGAGTGTCAGAGAGTGTCAGAGAGTGTCAGAGAGAGATAGAGAGTGTCAGAGAGTGTCAGAGAGTGATAGTGAGTGTCAGAGAGTGTCAGAGAGTGTCAGAGAGTGATTGTGACTGTCTGAGAGTATCAGAGAGTGATAGAGAGTGTCAGAGAGTGTCAGAGAGTGTCAGAGAGTGATAGAGAGTGTTAGAGAGTGATAGAGAGTGTCAGAGAGAGTTATAGAGTGTCAGAGAGTGATATAGAGTGTCAGAGAATGTCAGAGAGTGATAGAGTCTGTCAGAGAGTGTCAGAGAGTGTCAGAGAGAGATAGAGAGTGTCAGAGAGTGATAGTGAGCGTCAGAGAGTGTCAGAGAGTGAAAGGCAGTGTCTGAGAGTGTCAGATAGTGACAGAGAGTCATAGAGAGTGTTAGAGAGTGTCAGAGAGTGTCAGACAGTGTCAGACCGTGTCAGAGAGTAATAGTGAGTGTCTGAGAGTGTCAGACGGTGTCAGAGAATGATAGAGAGTGTTAGAGTGTGTCAGAGATTGACAGAGAGTGATAGAGAGTGTTAGAGAGTGATAGAGAGTGTCAGAGAGTGTTAGAGAGTGATAGAGAGTGATAGAGAGTGACATAGAGTGTCAGAGAGTGACATAGAGTGTCAGAGAGTGTCAGAGAGTAATAGTGAGTGTCTGAGAGTGTCAGAGAGTGTCAGAGTGTGATAGAGAGTGATAGAGAATTTCAGAGAGTGATAGTGATTTTCAGAGAGTATCAGAGAACGATAGTGCGTGTCTGAGAGTGTCAAAGAGTGATAGAGAGTGTCAGAGAGTGATGGAGAGTGTCAGAGAGTGTCAGAGAGTGTCAGAGAGTGATAGTGAGCGTCAGAGAGTGTCAGAGAGTGATAGTGAGTGTCTGAGAGTGTCAGAGAGTGTCAGAGAGTGATATAGAGTGTCAGAGAGTGTCGGAGAGCGACAGAGAGTGTCAGAGAGTGATAGGGAGTGTCAGAGAGTGTCAGAGAGTGATAGTGAGTGTCTGAGAGTGATAGAGAGTGTCAGAGAGTGTCAGAGAGTGATAGTGAGTGTCAGAGAGTGATAGAGAGTGTCAGAGAGTGTCAGAGAGTGATAGAGTGATAGAAAGTGACAGAGAGTGTCAGAGAGTGTCAGAGAGTCATAGAGAGGCATAGAGAGCGATAGAGAGTGTCAGAGAGTGATAGAGAGGGTCAGAGAGTGTCAGAGAGTGATAGAGAGTGATAGAGAGTGACAGAGAGTGACAGAGAGTGTCAGAGAGTGTCAGAGAGTGATCGTGAGTGTCTGAGAGTGTCAGATAGTGTCAGAGAGTCATAGAGAGTCATAGAGAGTGTTAGAGAGTGTCAGAGAGTGTCAGAGAGTAATAGTGAGTGTCTGAGAGTGTCAGAGAGTGTCAGAGTGTGATAGAGAGTGATAGAGATTGTCAGAGAGTGATAGTGATTTTCAGAGAGTATCATAGAACGATTGTGAGTGTCTGAGACTGTCAAAGAGTGATAGAGAGTGTCAGAGAGTGATGGAGAGTGTCAGAGAGTGTCAGAGAGTGATAGTGAGCGTCAGAGAGTGTCAGAGATTGATAGTGAGTGTCTGAGAGTGTCAGAGAGTGTCAGAGAGTGATAGAGAATGTCAGTGAGTGATAGTGAGTGTTTGAGAGTGTCAGACAGTTTCAGAGAGTCATAGAGTGTGTTTGAGAGTGTCAGAGAGTGTCAGAGAGTAATAGTGAGTGTCTGAGAGTGTCAGAGAGTGATAGTGAGTGTGTGAGAGTGTCTGAGAGTGTCAGAGTGTGATAGAGAGTGATAGAGATTGTCAGAGACTGATAGTGATTTTCAGAGAGTATCAGAGAACGATAGTGAGTGTCTGAGAGTGTCAAAGAGTGATAGAGAGTGTCAGAGAGTGTCAGAGAGTGATAGTGAGCGTCAGAGAGTGTCAGAGAGTGATAGTGAGTGATAGTGAGTGTCAGAGTGTGATAGTGAGTGTCAGAGAGTGTTAGAGAGTGATAGAGAGTGATAGAGAGTGACATAGAGTGTCAGAGAGTGACATAGAGTGTCAGAGAGTGTCAGAGAGTAATAGTGAGTGTCTGAGAGTGTCAGAGAGTGTCAGAGTGTGATAGAGAGTGATAGAGAATTTCAGAGAGTGATAGTGATTTTCAGAGAGTATCAGAGAACGATAGTGCGTGTCTGAGAGTGTCAATGAGTGATAGAGAGTGTCAGAGAGTGATGGAGAGTGTCAGAGAGTGTCAGAGAGTGTCAGAGAGTGATAGTGAGCGTCAGAGAGTGTCAGAGAGTGATAGTGAGTGTCTGAGAGTGTCAGAGAGTGTCAGAGAGTGATATAGAGTGTCAGAGAGTGTCGGAGAGCGACAGAGAGTGTCAGAGAGTGATAGGGAGTGTCAGAGAGTGTCAGAGAGTGATAGTGAGTGTCTGAGAGTGATAGAGAGTGTCAGAGAGTGTCAGAGAGTGATAGTGAGTGTCAGAGAGTGATAGAGAGTGTCAGAGAGTGTCAGAGAGTGATAGAGTGATAGAAAGTGACAGAGAGTGTCAGAGAGTGTCAGAGAGTCATAGAGAGGCATAGAGAGCGATAGAGAGTGTCAGAGAGTGATAGAGAGGGTCAGAGAGTGTCAGAGAGTGATAGAGAGTGATAGAGAGTGACAGAGAGTGACAGAGAGTGTCAGAGAGTGTCAGAGAGTGATCGTGAGTGTCTGAGAGTGTCAGATAGTGTCAGAGAGTCATAGAGAGTCATAGAGAGTGTTAGAGAGTGTCAGAGAGTGTCAGAGAGTAATAGTGAGTGTCTGAGAGTGTCAGAGAGTGTCAGAGTGTGATAGAGAGTGATAGAGATTGTCAGAGAGTGATAGTGATTTTCAGAGAGTATCATAGAACGATTGTGAGTGTCTGAGAGTGTCAAAGAGTGATAGAGAGTGTCAGAGAGTGATGGAGAGTGTCAGAGAGTGTCAGAGAGTGATAGTGAGCGTCAGAGAGTGTCAGAGATTGATAGTGAGTGTCTGAGAGTGTCAGAGAGTGTCAGAGAGTGATAGAGAATGTCAGTGAGTGATAGTGAGTGTTTGAGAGTGTCAGACAGTTTCAGAGAGTCATAGAGTGTGTTTGAGAGTGTCAGAGAGTGTCAGAGAGTAATAGTGAGTGTCTGAGAGTGTCAGAGAGTGATAGTGAGTGTGTGAGAGTGTCTGAGAGTGTCAGAGTGTGATAGAGAGTGATAGAGATTGTCAGAGACTGATAGTGATTTTCAGAGAGTATCAGAGAACGATAGTGAGTGTCTGAGAGTGTCAAAGAGTGATAGAGAGTGTCAGAGAGTGTCAGAGAGTGATAGTGAGCGTCAGAGAGTGTCAGAGAGTGATAGTGAGTGATAGTGAGTGTCAGAGTGTGATAGTGAGTGTCAGAGAGTGACATAGAGAGTTTCAGAGAGTGTCTGAGATATTCTGAGAGTGAAAGAGAGTGATAGAGAGTGATAGAGAGTGACAGAGAGTGTCAGAGAGTGATAGAGAGATTCAGAGAGTGTCAGAGAGTGATAGAGAGTGTCAGAGAGTGATAATGAGTGTCTGAGAGTGTCAGAGAGTGACAGAGAGTGTCAGAGAGTGATAATGAGCGTCAGAGAGTGTCAGAGAGTGATAGTGAGTGTCTGAGAGTGTCAGAGAGTGATAGAGAGTGAAAGAGACTGTCAGAGAGTGTCAGAGAGAGATAGAGAGTGACAGAGAGTGGCAGAGAGTGATAGTGAGTGTCTGAGAGTGTCAGATAGTGTCAGAGAGTCATAGAGAGTGTTAGAGAGTGTCAGAGACTTTCAGAGAGTGTCAGACAGTGTCAGAGAGTAATAGTGAGTGTCTGAGAGTGTCAGAGAGTGTCAGAGAGTGATAGAGAGTGTTAGAGAGTGTCAGAGATTGACAGAGAGTGATAGAGAGTGTTAGAGAGTGATAGAGAGTGTCAGAGAGTGTTAGAGAGTGTCAGAGAGTGATATAGAGTGTCAGAGAGTGTCAGAGAGCGATAGAGAGTGTCAGAGAGTGATAGAGAGTGATAGAGAGTGTCAGACAGTGTCAGAGAGTGATAGTGAGTGTCAGAGAGTGATAGAGAGTGTCAGAGAGTGTCAGAGCGTGATAGAGAGTGATAGAGAGTGATAGAGAGTGAAAGAGAGTGTCAGAGAGTGTCAGAGAGTCATAGAGAGGCATAGAGAGTGTCAGAGAGTGTCAGACAGTGTCAGAGAGTGTCAGAGAGTGATAGAGAGTGATAGAGAGTGACAGAGAGTGTCAGAGATTGTCAGAGAGTGAGCGTGAGTGTCTGAGAGTGTCAGATAGTGTCAGAGAGTCATAGAGAGTCATCGAGAGTGTTAGAGAGTGTCAGAGAGTGTCAGAGAGTAATAGTGATTGTCTGAGAGTGTCAGAGAGTGTCAGAGAGTGATAGTGAGTGTGTGAGAGTGTCAGAGAGTGTCAGAGAGTGTCAGAGAGTGATGGAGAGTGTCAGAGAGTGTCAGAGAGTGTCAGAGAGAGATAGAGAGTGTCAGAGAGTGTCAGAGAGTGATAGTGAGTGTCAGAGAGTGTCAGAGAGTGATTGTGACTGTCTGAGAGTATCAGAGAGTGATAGAGAGTGTCAGAGAGTGTCAGAGAGTGTCAGAGAGTGATAGACAGTGTTAGAGAGTGATAGAGAGTATCAGAGAGAGTTATAGAGTGTCAGAGAGTGATAAAGAGTGTCAGAGAATGTCAGAGAGTGATAGAGTCTGTCAGAGAGTGTCAGAGAGAGATAGAGAGTGTCAGAGAGTGATAGTGAGTGTCAGAGAGTGTCAGAGAGTGAAAGTGAGTGTCTGAGAGTGTCAGATAGTGACAGAGAGTCATAGAGAGTGTTAGAGAGTGTCAGAGAGTGTCAGAGAGTGTCAGACAGTGTCAGAGAGTAATAGTGAGTGTCTGAGAGTGTCAGAGAGTGTCAGAGAGTGATAGAGAGCGTTAGAGTGTGTCAGAGATTGTCAGAGAGTGATAGAGAGTGTTAGAGAGTGATAGAGAGTGTCAGAGAGTGTCAGAGAGAGATAGAGAGTGACAGAGAGTGGCAGAGAGTGATAGTGAGTGTCTGAGAGTGTCAGATAGTGTCAGAGAGTCATAGAGAGTGTTAGACAGTGTCAGAGAGTTTCAGAGAGTGTCAGACAGTGTCAGAGAGTAATAGTGAGTGTCTGAGAGTGTCAGAGAGTGTCAGAGAGTGATAGAGAGTGTTAGAGAGTGTCAGAGATTGACAGAGAGTGATAGAGAGTGTTAGAGAGTGATAGAGAGTGTCAGAGAGTGTTAGAGAGTGTCAGAGAGTGATATAGAGTGTCAGAGAGTATCAGAGAGCGATAGAGAGTGTCAGAGAGTGATAGAGTGTGATAGAGAGTGTCAGACAGTGTCAGAGAGTGATAGTGAGTGTCAGAGAGTGATAGAGAGTGTCAGAGAGTGTCAGAGCGTGATAGAGAGTGATAGAGAGTGAAAGAGAGTGTCAGAGAGTGTCAGAGAGTCATAGAGAGGCATAGAGAGGCATAGAGAGTGTCAGAGAGTGTCAGACAGTGTCAGAGAGTGTCAGAGAGTGATAGAGAGTGATAGAGAGTGACAGAGAGTGTCAGAGATTGTCAGAGAGTGAGCGTGAGTGTCTGAGAGTGTCAGATAGTGTCAGAGAGTCATAGAGAGTCATCGAGAGTGTTAGAGAGTGTCAGAGAGTGTCAGAGAGTAATAGTGATTGTCTGAGAGTGTCAGAGAGTGTCAGAGAGTGATAGTGAGTGTGTGAGAGTGTCAGAGAGTGTCAGAGAGTGTCAGAGAGTGATGGAGAGTGTCAGAGAGTGTCAGAGAGTGTCAGAGAGAGATAGAGAGTGTCAGAGAGTGTCAGAGAGTGATAGTGAGTGTCAGAGAGTGTCAGAGAGTGATTGTGACTGTCTGAGAGTATCAGAGAGTGATAGAGAGCGTTAGAGTGTGTCAGAGATTGTCAGAGAGTGATAGAGAGTGTTAGAGAGTGATAGAGAGTGTCAGAGAGTGTTAGAGAGTGTCAGAGAGTGATATAGAGTGTCAGAGAGTGTCGGAGAGCGATAGAGAGTGTCAGAGAGTGATAGAGAGTGTCAGAGAGTGTCAGAGAGTGATAGTGAGTGTCTGAGAGTGTCTGAGAGTGTCAGAGAGTGATAGAGAGTGATAGAGAGTGTCAGAGAGTGTCAGAGAGTGATAGTGAGTGTCAGAGAGTGATAGAGAGTGTCAGAGAGTGTCAGAGAGTGATAGAGTGATAGAAAGTGACAGAGAGTGTCAGAGAGTGTCAGAGAGTCATAGAGAGGCATAGAGAGCGATAGAGAGTGTCAGAGAGTGATAGAGAGTGTCAGAGAGTGTCAGAGAGTGATAGAGAGTGATAGAGAGTGACAGAGAGTGTCAGAGAGTGTCAGAGAGTGATCGTGAGTGTCTGAGAGTGTCAGATAGTGTCAGAGAGTCATAGAGAGTCATAGAGAGTGTTAGAGAGTGTCAGAGTGTGATAGAGATTGTCAGAGAGTGATAGTGATTTTCAGAGTGTATCAGAGAACGATAGTGAGTGTCTGAGAGTGTCAAAGAGTGATAGAGAGTGTCAGAGAGTGATGGAGAGTGTCAGAGAGTGTCAGAGAGTGTCAGAGAGTGATAGTGAGTGTCAGAGAGTGTCAGAGAGTGATAGAGAATGTCAGTGAGTGATAGTGAGTGTCAGAGTGTGATAGTGAGTGTCAGAGAGTGATAGAGAGTGACATAGAGAGTTTCAGAGAGTGTCTGAGATATTCTGAGAGTGAAAGAGAGTGTCAGAGAGTGTCAGAAAGCGATAGAGAGTGTCAGAGAGTGATAGAGAGTGTCAGAGAGTGTCAGAGAGTGATAGTGAGTGTCTGAGAGTGTCTGAGAGTGTCAGACAGTGATAGAGAGTGATAGAGAGTGTCAGACAGTGTCAGAGAGTGATAGTGAGTGTCAGAGAGTGATAGAGAGTGTCAGAGAGTGTCAGAGTGTGATAGAGAGTGATAGAGAGTGAAAGAGAGTGTCAGAGAGTGTCAGAGAGTCATAGAGAGGCATAGAGAGTGTCAGAGAGTGTCAGAGAGTGTCAGAGAGCAATAGAGAGTGTCAGAGAGTGATAGAGAGTGTCAGCGAGTGTCAGAGAGTGATAGAGAGTGATATAGAGTGACAGAGAGTGTCAGAGATTGTCAGAGAGTGAGCGTGAGTGTCTGAGAGTGTCAGATAGTGTCAGAGAGTCATAGAGAGTCATCGAGAGTGTTAGAGAGTGTCAGAGAGTGTCAGAGAGTAATAGTGATTGTCTGAGAGTGTCAGAGAGTGTCAGAGAGTGATAGTGAGTGTGTGAGTGTGTCAGAGAGTGTCAGAGAGTGATGCAGAGTGTCAGAGAGTGATGGAGAGTGTCAGAGAGTGTCAGAGAGTGTCAGAGAGTGTCAGAGAGAGATAGAGAGTGTCAGAGAGTGATAGTGAGTGTCAGAGAGTGTCAGAGAGTGTCAGAGAGTGATTGTGACTGTCTGAGAGTATCAGAGAGTGTCAGAGAGTGTCAGAGAGTGTCAAAGAGTGATAGAGAGGGTTAGAGAGTGATACAGAGTATCAGAGAGAGTTATAGAGTGTCAGAGAGTGATATAGAGTGTCAGAGAATGTCAGAGAGTGATAGAGTCTGTCAGAGAGTGTCAGAGAGTGTCAGAGAGAGATAGAGAGTGTCAGAGAGTGATAGTGAGTGTCAGAGAGTGTCAGAGAGTGATAGTGAGTGTCAGAGAGTGTCAGAGAGTGAAAGTGAGTGTCAGAGAGTGAAAGTGAGTGTCTGAGAGTGTCAGATAGTGACAGAGAGTCATAGAGAGTGTTAGAGATTGTCAGAGAGTGTCAGAGAGTGTCAGACAGTGTCAGAGAGTAAGAGTGAGTGTCTGAGAGTGTCAGAGAGTGTCAGAGAGTGATAGAGAGTGTTAGAGTGTGTCAGAGATTGTCAGAGAGTGATAGCGAGTGTTAGAGAGTGATAGAGAGTGTCAGAGAGTGTTAGAGAGTGTCAGAGAGTGATAAAGAGTGTCAGAGAGTGTCGGAGAGCGATAGAGAGTGTCAGAGAGTGATAGAGAGTGTCAGAGAGTGTCAGAGAGTGATAGTGAGTGTCTGAGAGTGTCTGAGAGTGTCAGAGAGTGATAGAGAGTGATAGAGAGTGTCAGAGAGTGTCAGAGAGTGATAGTGAGTGTCAGAGAGTGATAGAGAGTGTCAGAGAGTGTCAGAGAGTGATAGAGTGATAGAAAGTGACAGAGAGTGTCAGAGAGTCATAGAGAGGCATAGAGAGCGATAGAGAGTGTCAGAGAGTGATAGAGAGTGTCAGAGAGTGTCAGAGAGTGATAGAGAGTGAAAGAGAGTGACAGAGAGTGTCAGAGAGTGTCAGAGAGTGATCGTGAGTCTCTGAGAGTGTCAGATAGTGTCAGAGAGTCATAGAGAGTCATAGAGAGTGTTAGAGAGTGTCAGAGTGTGATAGAGAGTGATAGAGATAGTCAGAGAGTGATAGTGATTTTCAGAGAGTGATATAGAGTGTCAGAGAGTGTCAGAGAGCGATAGAGAGTGTCAGAGAGTGATAGAGAGTGTCAGAGAGTGTCAGAGAGTGATAGACTGTGTCAGAGAGTAATAGTGAGTGTCTGAGAGTGTCAGAGAGTGTCAGAGAGTGATAGAGAGTGTTAGAGAGTGTCAGAGATTGTCAGAGAGTGATAGAGAGTGTTAGAGAGTGATAGAGAGTGTCAGAGAGTGTTAGAGAGTGTCAGAGAGTGATATAGAGTGTCAGAGAGTGTCAGAGAGCGATAGAGAGTGTCAGAGAGTGATAGAGAGTGTCAGAGAGTGTCAGAGAGTGATAGTGAGTGTCTGAGAGTGTCTGAGAGTGTCAGACAGTGATAGAGAGTGATAGAGAGTGTCAGACAGTGTCAGAGAGTGACAGTGAGTGTCAGAGCGTGATAGAGAGTGTCAGAGAGTGTCAGAGAGTGATAGAGAGTGATAGAGAGTGACAGAGAGTGTCAGAGAGTTTCAGAGAGTCATAGAGAGGCATAGAGAGTGTCAGAGAGTGTCAGATAGTGTCAGAGAGTCATAGAGAGTCATCGAGAGTGTTAGAGAGTGTCAGAGAGTGTCAGAGAGTAATAGTGATTGTCTGAGAGTGTCAGAGAGTGTCAGAGAGTGATAGTGAGTGTGTGAGAGTGTCAGAGAGTGATAGTGAGTGTCTGAGAGTGTCAAAGAGTGATAGAGAGTGTCAGAGAGTGATGGAGAGTGTCAGAGAGTGTCAGAGAGTGTCAGAGAGTGATAGTGAGTGTCAGAGAGTGTCAGAGAGTGATAGTGAATGTCTGAGAGTGTCAGAGAGTGATAGAGAATGTCAGTGAGTGATAGTGAGTGTCACAGTGTGATAGTGAGTGCCAGAGAGTGATAGAGAGTGACATAGAGAGTTTCAGAGAGTGTCTGAGATATTCTGAGAGTGAAAGAGAGTGATAGAGAGTGATAGAGTGTGACAGAGAGTGTCAGAGAGTGATAGAGAGATTCAGAGAGTGTCAGAGAGTGATAGAGAGTGTCAGAGAGTGATAATGAGTGTCTGAGAGTGTCTGAGAGTGTCAGAGAGTGATAGAGAGTGATAGAGAGTGTCATAGAGTGTCAGAGAGTGATAGAGAGTGTCAGAGAGTGATAGAGAGTGTCAGAGAGTGTCAGAGAGTGATAGTGAGTGTCTGAGATTGTCAGAGATTGTCAGAGATTGATAGAGAGTGATAGAGACAGTCAGAGAGTGTCAGAGAGTGTCAGAGAGAGATAGAGTGTGTCAGAGAGTGTCAGAGAGTGATAGTGAGTTTCAGAGAGTGTCAGAGAGTGATAGTGAGTGTCTGAGAGTGTCAGATAGTGTCAGAGAGTCATAGAGAGTGTTAGAGAGTGTCAGAGAGTTTCAGAGAGTGTCAGACAGTGTCAGAGAGTAATAGTGAGTGTCTGAGAGTGTCAGAGATTGTCGGAGAGTGATAGAGAGTGTTAGAGAGTGTCAGAGATTGTCAGAGAGTGATAGAGAGTGTTAGAGAGTGATAGAGAGTGTCAGAGAGTGATAGAGAGATTCAGAGAGTGTCAGAGAGTGATAGAGAGTGTCAGAGAGTGATAATGAGTGTCAGAGAGTGTCAGAGAGTGATAGTGAGTGTCTGAGATTGTCAGAGATTGTCAGAGATTGATAGAGAGTGATAGAGACAGTCAGAGAGTGTCAGAGAGTGTCAGAGAGTGATAGAGTGTGATAGAGAGTGTCAGAGAGTGATAGAGAGTGTCAGAGAGTGTCAGAGAGTGATAGTGAGTGTCTGAGATTGTCAGAGATTGTCAGAGATTGATAGAGAGTGATAGAGACAGTCAGAGAGTGTCAGAGAGTGTCAGAGAGAGATAGAGTGTGATAGAGAGTGTCAGAGAGAAATAGAGAGTGTCAGAGAGTGTCAGAGAGTGATAGTGAGTGTCTGAGATTGTCAGAGATTGTCAGAGATTGATAGAGAGTGATAGAGACAGTCAGAGAGTTTCAGAGAGTGTCAGAGAGAGATAGAGAGTGTCAGAGAGTGTCAGAGAGTGATAGTGAGTTTCAGAGAGTGTCAGAGAGTGATAGTGAGTGTCTGAGAGTGTCAGATAGTGTCAGAGAGTCATAGAGAGTGTTAGAGAGTGTCAGAGAGTTTCAGAGCGTGTCAGACAGTGTCAGAGAGTAATAGTGAGTGTCTGAGAGTGTCAGAGATTGTCGGAGAGTGATAGAGAGTGTTAGAGAGTGTCAGAGATTGTCAGAGAGTGATAGAGAGTGTTAGAGAGTGATAGAGAGTGTCAGAGAGTGTCAGAGAGTGTCAGAGAGTGATAGAGAGATTCAGAGAGTGTCAGAGAGTGATAGAGAGTGTCAGAGAGTGATAATGAGTGTCTGAGAGTGTCTGAGAGTGTCAGAGAGTGACAGAGAGTGAAAGAGACTGTCAGAGAGTGTCAGAGAGTGTCAGAGAGAGATAGAGAGTGACAGAGAGTGGCAGAGAGTGATAGTGAGTGTCTGAGAGTGTCAGAGAGTGTCAGAGTGTCATAGAGTGTGTCAGAGAGTGTCAGAGAGTGTCAGAGAGTAATAGTGAGTGTCAAGAGTGTCAGAGAGTGTCAGAGAGTGATAGAGTGTCTTAGAGAGTGTCAGAGGTTGTCAGAGAGTGATAGAGAGTGTTAGAGAGTGATAGAGAGTGTCAGAGAGTGTTAGAGAGTGTCAGAGAGTGATATAGAGTGTCAGAGAGTGTCAGAGAGCGATAGAGAGTGTCAGAGAGTGATAGAGAGTGTCAGAGAGTGTCAGAGAGTGATAGTGAGTGTCTGAGAGTGTCTGAGAGTGTCAGACAGTGATAGAGAGTGATAGAGAGTGTCAGAGAGTGATAGAGAGTGATAGAGAGTGACAGAGAGTGTCAGAGAGTGTCAGAGAGTCATAGAGAGGCATAGAGAGTGTCAGAGAGTGTCAGAGAGTGTCAGAGAGCGATAGAGTGTCAGAGAGTGATAGAGAGTGTCAGAGAGTGATAGAGAGTGATAGAGAGTGACAGAGAGTGACAGAGAGTGACAGAGAGTGTCAGAGATTGTCAGAGAGTGATCGTGAGTGTCTGAGAGTGTCAGATAGTGTCAGAGAGTAATAGTGATTGTCAGAGAGTGTCAGAGAGTGATAGTGAGTGTGTGAGAGTGTCAGAGCGTGATAGTGAGTGTCTGAGAGTGTCAAAGAGTGATAGAGAGTGTCAGAGAGTGATGGAGAGTGTCAGAGAGTGTCAGAGAGTGTCAGAGAGTGTCAGAGAGTGATAGTGAGTGTCAGAGAGTGTCAGAGAGTGATAGTGAGTGATAGTGAGTGTCTGAGAGTGTCAGAGAGTGTCAGAGAGTGATAGAGAATGTCAGTGAGTGATAGTGAGTGTCACAGTGTGATAGTGAGTGCCAGAGAGTGATAGAGAGTGACATAGAGAGTTTCAGAGAGTGTCTGAGATATTCTGAGAGTGAAAGAGAGTGATAGAGAGTGATAGAGTGTGACAGAGAGCGTCAGAGAGTGATAGAGAGATTCAGAGAGTGTCAGAGAGTGATAGAGAGTGTCAGAGAGTGATAATGAGTGTCTGAGAGTGTCTGAGAGTGTCAGAGAGTGATAGAGAGTGAAAGGGACTGTCAGAGAGTGTCAGAGAGTGTCAGAGAGAGATAGAGAGTGTCAGAGAGTGGCAGAGAGTGTCAGAGAGTGATAGAGAGTTTCTGAGATTGTCAGAGAGTGATAGTGAGTGATAGAGAGTAATAGAGAGTGATAGAGAGTGATAGAGAGTGTCAGAGAGTGTCAGAGAGTGATAGAGAATGATAGAGAGTGTCAGAGAGTGTCAGAGAGTGATAGTGAGTGTCTGAGATTGTCAGAGATAGTCAGAGATTGATAGAGAGTGATAGAGACAGTCAGAGAGTGTCAGAGAGTGTCAGAGAGAGATAGAGTGTGTCAGAGAGTGTCAGAGAGTGATAGTGAGTTTCAGAGAGTGTCAGAGAGTGATAGTGAGTGTCTGATAGTGTCAGATAGTGTCAGAGAGTCATAGAGAGTGTTAGAGAGTGTCAGAGAGTGTCAGACAGTGTCAGAGAGTAATAGTGAGTGTCTGAGAGTGTCAGAGATTGTCAGAGAGTGATAGAGAGTGTTAGAGAGTGTCAGAGATTGTCAGAGAGTGATGGAGAGTGTTAGAGAGTGATAGAGAGTGTCAGAGAGTGTTAGAGAGTGTCAGAAAGTGATATAGAGTGTCAGAGAGTGTCAGAGAGCGATAGAGAGTGTCAGAGAGTGATAGAGAGTGTCTGAGAGTGTCAGACAGTGATAGAGAGTGATAGGGAGTGTCAGACAGTGTCAGAGAGTGATAGTGAGTGTAAGAGAGTGATAGAGAGTGTCAGAGAGTGTCAGAGAGTGATAGAGAGTGATAGAGAGTGACAGAGAGTGTCAGAGAGTGTCAGAGAGTCATAGAGAGGCATAGAGAGTGTCAGAGAGTGTCAGAGAGTGTCAGAGAGCGATAGAGAGTGTCAGAGAGTGATAGAGAGTGGCAGAGAGTGTCAGAGAGTGATAGAGAGTGATAGAGAGTGACAGAGAGTGTCAGAGATTGTCAGAGAGTGATCGAGAGTGTCTGAGAGTGTCACATCGTGTCAGAGAGTCATAGAGAGTCATCGAGAGTGTTAGAGAGTGTCAGAGAGTGTCAGAGAGTAATAGTGATTGTCTGAGAGTGTCAGAGAGTGTCAGAGAGTGATAGTGAGTGTGTGAGCGTGTCAGAGAGTGTCAGAGAGTGTCAGAGAGTGATGGAGAGTGTCAGAGAGTGTCAGAGAGTGTCAGAGAGAGATAGAGAGTGTCAGAGAGTGTCAGAGAGTGATAGTGAGTGTCAGAGAGTGTCAGACAGTGTCAGAGAGTGATTGTGACTGTCTGAGAGTATCAGAGAGTGATAGAGAGTGTCAGAGAGTGTCAGAGAGTGATAGAGAGTGTTAGAGAGTGATAGAGAGTGTCAGAGAGAGTTATAGAGTGTCAGAGCGTGATATAGAGTGTCAGAGAATGTCAGAGATTGATAGAGTCTGTCAGAGAGTGTCAGAGAGTGTCAGAGAGAGATAGAGAGTGTCAGAGAGTGATAGTGAGTGTCAGAGAGTGTCAGAGAGTGAAAGTGAGTGTCTGAGAGTGTCAGATAGTGACAGAGAGTCATAGAGAGTGTTAGAGAGTGTCAGAGAGTGTCAGAGAGTGTCAGACAGTGTCAGAGAGTAATAGTGAGTGTCTGAGAGTGTCAGAGAGTGTCAGAGAATGATAGAGAGTGTTAGAGTGTGTCAGAGATTGTCAGAGTGTGATAGAGAGTGTTAGAGAGTGATAGAGAGTGTCAGAGAGTGATATAGAGTGATATAGAGTGTCAGAGAGTGTCGGAGAGCGATAGAGAGTGTCAGAGAGTGATAGAGAGTGTCAGAGAGTGTCAGAGAGTGATAGTGAGTGTCTGAGAGTGATAGAGAGTGTCAGAGAGTGTCAGAGAGTGATAGTGAGTGTCAGAGAGTGATAGAGAGTGTCAGAGAGTGTCAGAGAGTGATAGAGTGATAGAAAGTGACAGAGAGTGTCAGAGAGTCATAGAGAGGCATAGAGAGCGATAGAGAGTGTCAGAGAGTGATAGAGAGTGTCAGAGAGTGTCAGAGAGTGATAGAGAGTGATAGAGAGTGACAGAGAGTGTCAGAGAGTGTCAGAGAGTGATCGTGAGTGTCTGAGAGTGTCAGATAGTGTCAGAGAGTCATAGAGAGTCATAGAGAGTGTTAGAGAGTGTCAGAGAGTGTCAGAGAGTGATATAGAGTGTCAGAGAGTGTCGGAGAGCGATAGAGAGTGTCAGAGAGTGATAGAGAGTGTCAGAGAGTGTCAGAGAGTGATAGTGAGTGTCTGAGAGTGATAGAGAGTGTCAGAGAGTGTCAGAGAGTGATAGTGAGTGTCAGAGAGTGATAGAGAGTGTCAGAGAGTGTCAGAGAGTGATAGAGTGATAGAAAGTGACAGAGAGTGTCAGAGAGTCATAGAGAGGCATAGAGAGCGATAGAGAGTGTCAGGGAGTGATAGAGAGTGTCAGAGAGTGTCAGAGAGTGATAGAGAGTGATAGAGAGTGACAGAGAGTGTCAGAGAGTGATATAGAGTGTCAGAGAGTGTCGGAGAGCGATAGAGAGTGTCAGAGAGTGATAGAGAGTGTCAGAGAGTGTCAGAGAGTGATAGTGAGTGTCTGAGAGTGATAGAGAGTGTCAGAGAGTGTCAGAGAGTGATAGTGAGTGTCAGAGAGTGATAGAGAGTGTCAGAGAGTGTCAGAGAGTGATAGAGTGATAGAAAGTGACAGAGAGTGTCAGAGAGTCATAGAGAGGCATAGAGAGCGATAGAGAGTGTCAGAGAGTGATAGAGAGTGTCAGAGAGTGTCAGAGAGTGATAGAGAGTGATAGAGAGTGACAGAGAGTGTCAGAGAGTGTCAGAGAGTGATCGTGAGTGTCTGAGAGTGTCAGATAGTGTCAGAGAGTCATAGAGAGTCATAGAGAGTGTTAGAGAGTGTCAGAGAGTGATATAGAGTGTCAGAGAGTGTCGGAGAGCGATAGAGAGTGTCAGAGGGTGATAGAGAGTGTCAGAGAGTGTCAGAGAGTGATAGTGAGTGTCTGAGAGTGATAGAGAGTGTCAGAGAGTGTCAGAGAGTGATAGTGAGTGTCAGAGAGTGATAGAGAGTGTCAGAGAGTGTCAGAGAGTGATAGAGTGATAGAAAGTGACAGAGAGTGTCAGAGAGTCATAGAGAGGCATAGAGAGCGATAGAGAGTGTCAGGGAGTGATAGAGAGTGTCAGAGAGTGTCAGAGAGTGATAGAGAGTGATAGAGAGTGACAGAGAGTGTCAGAGAGTGTCAGAGAGTGATCGTGAGTGTCTGAGAGTGTCAGATAGTGTCAGAGAGTCATAGAGAGTCATAGAGAGTGTTAGAGAGTGTCAGAGAGTGTCAGAGAGTAATAGTGAGTGTCTGAGAGTGTCAGAGAGTGATAGTGAGTGTGTGAGAGTGTCTGAGAGTGTCAGAGAGTGTCAGAGAGCGATGGAGAGTGTCAGAGAGTGTCAGAGAGTGTCAGAGAGTGTCAGAGAGAGATAGAGAGTGATAGAGATTGTCAGAGAGTGATAGTGATTTTCAGAGAGTATCAGAGAACGATACTGAGTGTCTGAGAGTGTCAAAGAGTGATAGAGAGTTGCAGAGAGTGATGGAGAGTGTCAGAGAGTGTCAGAGAGTGATAGTGAGCGTCAGAGAGTGTCAGAGAGTGATAGTGAGTGTCTGAGAGTGTCAGAGAGTGTCAGAGAGTGATAGAGAATGTCAGTGAGTGATAGTGAGTGTCTGAGAGTGTCAGACAGTTTCAGAGAGTCATAGAGAGTCATAGAGTGTGTTCGAGAGTGTCAGAGAGTGTCAGAGAGTAATAGTGAGTGTCTGAAAGTGTCAGAGAGTGATAGTGAGTGTGTGAGAGCGTCTGAGAGTGTCAGAGTGTGATAGAGAGTGATAGAGATTGTCAGAGATTGATGGAGAGTGTCAGAGAGTGTCAGAGAGTGATAGAGAATGTCAGTGAGTGATAGTGAGTGTCAGAGTGTGATAGTGAGTGTCAGAGAGTGATAGAGAGTGACATAGAGAGTTTCAGAGAGTGTCTGAGATATTCTGAGAGTGAAAGAGAGTGATAGAGAGTGATAGAGAGTGACAGAGAGTGTCAGAGAGTGTCAGAGAGTGATAGAGAGATTCAGAGAGTGTCAGAGAGTGATAGAGAGAGTCAGAGAGTGATAATGAGTGTCTGAGAGTGTCAGAGAGTGATAGAGAGTGAAAGAGACTGTCAGAGAGTGTCAGAGAGTGTCAGAGAGAGATAGAGAGTGACAGAGAGTGGCAGAGAGTGATAGTGAGTGTCTGAGAGTGTCAGATAGTGTCAGAGAGTCATAGAGAGTGTTAGAGAGTGTCAGAGAGTTTCAGAGAGTTTCAGACAGTGTCAGAGAGTAATAGTGAGTGTCTGAGAGTGTCAGAGAGTGTCAGAGAGTGATAGAGAGTGTTTGAGAGTGTCAGAGATTGTCAGAGAGTGATAGAGAGTGTTAGAGAGTGATAGAGAGTGTCAGAGAGTGTTAGAGAGTGTCAGAGAGTGATATAGAGTGTCAGAGAGTGTCAGAGAGCGATAGAGCGTGTCAGAGAGTGATAGAGAGTGTCAGAGAGTGTCAGAGAGTGATAGTGAGTGTCTGAGAGTGTCTGAGAGTGTCAGACAGTGATAGAGAGTGATAGAGAGTGTCAGAGATTGTCAGAGAGTGATAGTGAGTGTCAGAGAGTGATAGAGAGTGTCAGAGAGTGTCAGAGAGTGATAGAGAGTGATAGAGAGTGAAAGAGAGTGTCAGAGAGTGTCAGAGAGTCATAGAGAGGCATAGAGAGTGTCAGAGAGTGTCAGAGAGTGTCAGAGAGCGATAGAGAGTGTCAGAGAGTGTCAGCGAGTGTCAGAGAGTGATAGAGAGTGATAGAGAGTGACAGAGAGTGTCAGAGATTGTCAGAGAGTGATCGTGAGTGTCTGAGAGTGTCAGATAGTGTCAGAGAGTCATAGAGAGTCATCGAGAGTGTTAGAGAGTGTCAGAGAGTGTCAGAGAGTAATAGTGATTGTCTGAGAGTGTCAGAGAGTGTCAGAGAGTGATAGTGAGTGTGTGAGAGTGTCAGAGAGTGTCAGAGAGTGTCAGAGAGTGATGGAGAGTGTCAGAGAGTGTCAGAGAGTGTCAGAGAGTGTCAGAGAGTGTCAGAGAGAGATAGAGAGTGTCAGAGAGTGTCAGAGAGTGATAGTGAGTGTCAGAGAGTGTCAGAGAGTGTCAGAGAGTGATTGTGACTGTCTGAGAGTATCAGAGAGTGATAGAGAGTGTCAGAGAGTGTCAGAGAGTGTCAGAGAGTGATAGAGAGTGTTAGAGAGTGATAGAGAGTGTCAGAGAGAGTTATAGAGTGTCAGAGAGTGATATAGAGTGTCAGAGAATGTCAGAGAGTGATAGAGTCTGTCAGAGAGTGTCAGAGAGTGTCAGAGAGAGATAGAGAGTGTCAGAGAGTGATAGTGAGTGTCAGAGAGTGTCAGAGAGTGAAAGTGAGTGTCTGAGAGTGTCAGATAGTGACAGAGAGTCATAGAGAGTGTTAGAGAGTGTCAGAGAGTGTCAGAGAGTGTCAGACAGTGTCAGAGAGTAATAGTGAGTGTCTGAGAGTGTCAGAGAGTGTCAGAGAATAATAGAGAGTGTTAGAGTGTGTCAGAGATTGTCAGAGAGTGATAGAGAGTGTTAGAGAGTGATAGAGAGTGTCAGAGAGTGTTAGAGAGTGTCAGAGAGTGATATAGAGTGTCAGAGAGTGTCGGAGAGCGATAGAGAGTGTCAGAGAGTGATAGAGAGTGTCAGAGAGTGTCAGAGAGTGATAGTGAGTGATAGTGAGTGATAGTGAGTGTCTGAGAGTGATAGAGAGTGTCAGAGAGTGTCAGAGAGTGATAGTGAGTGTCAGAGAGTGATAGAGAGTGTCAGAGAGTGTCAGAGAGTGATAGAGTGATAGAAAGTGACAGAGAGTGTCAGAGAGTGTCAGAGAGTCATAGAGAGGCATAGAGAGCGATAGAGAGTGTCAGAGAGTGATAGAGAGTGTCAGAGAGTGTCAGAGAGTGATAGAGAGTGATAGAGAGTGACAGAGAGTGTCAGAGAGTGTCAGAGAGTGATCGTGAGTCTCTGAGAGTGTCAGATAGTGTCAGAGAGTCATAGAGAGTCATAGAGAGTGTTAGAGAGTGTCAGAGAGTGTCAGAGAGTAATAGTGAGTGTCTGAGAGTGTCAGAGAGTGTCAGAGAGTGATAGTGAGTGTGTGAGAGTGTCTAAGAGTGTCAGAGTGTGATAGAGAGTGATAGAGATTGTCAGAGAGTGATAGTGATTTTCAGAGAGTATCAGAGAACGATAGTGAGTGTCTGAGAGTGTCAAAGAGTGATAGAGAGTGTCAGAGAGTGTCAGAGAGTGTCAGAGAGTGTCAGAGAGTGATAGTGAGCGTCAGAGAGTGTCAGAGAGTGATAGTGAGTGTCTGAGAGTGTCAGAGAGTGTCAGAGAGTGATAGAGAATGTCAGTGAGTGATAGTGAGTGTCTGAGAGTGTCAGACAGTTTCAGAGAGTCATAGAGAGTCATAGAGTGTGTTTGAGAGTGTCAGAGAGTGTCAGAGAGTAATATTGAGTGTCTGAGAGTGTCAGAGAGTGTCAGAGAGTGATAGTGAGTGTGTGAGAGTGTCTGAGAGTGTCAGAGTGTGATAGAGAGTGACAGAGATTGTCAGAGAGTGATAGTGATTTTCAGAGAGTATCAGAGAACGATAGTGAGTGTCTGAGAGTTTCAAAGAGTGATAGAGAGTGTCAGAGAGTGATGGAGAGTGTCAAAGAGTGTCAGAGAGTGTCAGAGAGTGATAGTGAGCGTCAGAGAGTGTCAGAGAGTGATAGTGAATGTCTGAGAGTGTCAGAGAGTGTCAGAGAGTGATAGAGAATGTCAGTGAGTGATAGTGAGTGTCAGAGAGTGATACAGAGTGACATAGAGAGTTTCAGAGAGTGTCTGAGATATTCTGAGAGTGAAAGAGAGTGATAGAGAGTGATAGAGAGTGACAGAGAGTGTCAGAGAGTGATAGAGAGATTCAGAGAGTGTCAGAGAGTGATAGAGAGTGTCAGAGAGTGATAATGAATGTCTGAGAGAGTCTGAGAGTGTCAGAGAGTGATAGAGAGTGAAAGAGACTCTCAGAGAGTGTCAGAGAGTGTCAGAGAGAGATAGAGAGTGTCAGAGAGTGTCAGAGAGTAATAGTGAGTGTCTGAGAGTGTCAGAGAGTGTCAGAGAGTGATAGTGAGTGTGTGAGAGTGTCTAAGAGTGTCAGAGTGTGATAGAGAGTGATAGAGATTGTCAGAGAGTGATAGTGATTTTCAGAGAGTATCAGAGAACGATAGTGAGTGTCTGAGAGTGTCAAAGAGTGATAGAGAGTGTCAGAGAGTGTCAGAGAGTGTCAGAGAGTGTCAGAGAGTGTCAGAGAGTGATAGTGAGCGTCAGAGAGTGTCAGAGAGTGATAGTGAGTGTCTGAGAGTGTCAGAGAGTGTCAGAGAGTGATAGAGAATGTCAGTGAGTGATAGTGAGTGTCTGAGAGTGTCAGACAGTTTCAGAGAGTCATAGAGAGTCATAGAGTGTGTTCGAGAGTGTCAGAGAGTGTCAGAGAGTAATAGTGAGTGTCTGAAAGTGTCAGAGAGTGATAGTGAGTGTGTGAGAGCGTCTGAGAGTGTCAGAGTGTGATAGAGAGTGATAGAGATTGTCAGAGATTGATGGAGAGTGTCAGAGAGTGTCAGAGAGTGATAGAGAATGTCAGTGAGTGATAGTGAGTGTCAGAGTGTGATAGTGAGTGTCAGAGAGTGATAGAGAGTGACATAGAGAGTTTCAGAGAGTGTCTGAGATATTCTGAGAGTGAAAGAGAGTGATAGAGAGTGATAGAGAGTGACAGAGAGTGTCAGAGAGTGTCAGAGAGTGATAGAGAGATTCAGAGAGTGTCAGAGAGTGATAGAGAGAGTCAGAGAGTGATAATGAGTGTCTGAGAGTGTCAGAGAGTGATAGAGAGTGAAAGAGACTGTCAGAGAGTGTCAGAGAGAGATAGAGAGTGACAGAGAGTGGCAGAGAGTGATAGTGAGTGTCTGAGAGTGTCAGATAGTGTCAGAGAGTCATAGAGAGTGTTAGAGAGTGTCAGAGAGTTTCAGAGAGTTTCAGACAGTGTCAGAGAGTAATAGTGAGTGTCTGAGAGTGTCAGAGAGTGTCAGAGAGTGATAGAGAGTGTTTGAGAGTGTCAGAGATTGTCAGAGAGTGATAGAGAGTGTTAGAGAGTGATAGAGAGTGTCAGAGAGTGATAGAGAGTGTCAGAGATTGTCAGAGAGTGATAGTGAGTGTCAGAGAGTGATAGAGAGTGTCAGAGAGTGTCAGAGAGTGATAGAGAGTGATAGAGAGTGAAAGAGAGTGTCAGAGAGTGTCAGAGAGTCATAGAGAGGCATAGAGAGTGTCAGAGAGTGTCAGAGAGTGTCAGAGAGCGATAGAGAGTGTCAGAGAGTGTCAGCGAGTGTCAGAGAGTGATAGAGAGTGATAGAGAGTGACAGAGAGTGTCAGAGATTGTCAGAGAGTGATCGTGAGTGTCTGAGAGTGTCAGATAGTGTCAGAGAGTCATAGAGAGTCATCGAGAGTGTTAGAGAGTGTCAGAGAGTGTCAGAGAGTAATAGTGATTGTCTGAGAGTGTCAGAGAGTGTCAGAGAGTGATAGTGAGTGTGTGAGAGTGTCAGAGAGTGTCAGAGAGTGTCAGAGAGTGATGGAGAGTGGCAGAGAGTGTCAGAGAGTGTCAGAGAGTGTCAGAGAGTGTCAGAGAGAGATAGAGAGTGTCAGAGAGTGTCAGAGAGTGATAGTGAGTGTCAGAGAGTGTCAGAGAGTGTCAGAGAGTGATTGTGACTGTCTGAGAGTATCAGAGAGTGATAGAGAGTGTCAGAGAGTGTCAGAGAGTGTCAGAGAGAGATAGAGAGTGTTAGAGAGTGATAGAGAGTGTCAGAGAGAGTTATAGAGTGTCAGAGAGTGATATAGAGTGTCAGAGAATGTCAGAGAGTGATAGAGTCTGTCAGAGAGTGTCAGAGAGTGTCAGAGAGAGATAGAGAGTGTCAGAGAGTGATAGTGAGTGTCAGAGAGTGTCAGAGAGTGAAAGTGAGTGTCTGAGAGTGTCAGATAGTGACAGAGAGTCATAGAGAGTGTTAGAGAGTGTCAGAGAGTGTCAGAGAGTGTCAGACAGTGTCAGAGAGTAATAGTGAGTGTCTGAGAGTGTCAGAGAGTGTCAGAGAATAATAGAGAGTGTTAGAGTGTGTCAGAGATTGTCAGAGAGTGATAGAGAGTGTTAGAGAGTGTTAGAGAGTGTCAGAGAGTGATATAGAGTGTCAGAGAGTGTCGGAGAGCGATAGAGAGTGTCAGAGAGTGATAGAGAGTGTCAGAGAGTGTCAGAGAGTGATAGTGAGTGATAGTGAGTGATAGTGAGTGTCTGAGAGTGATAGAGAGTGTCAGAGAGTGTCAGAGAGTGTCAGAGAGTGATAGTGAGTGTCAGAGAGTGATAGAGAGTGTCAGAGAGTGTCAGAGAGTGATAGAGTGATAGAAAGTGACAGAGAGTGTCAGAGAGTGTCAGAGAGTCATAGAGAGGCATAGAGAGCGATAGAGAGTGTCAGAGAGTGATAGAGAGTGTCAGAGAGTGTCAGAGAGTGATAGAGAGTGATAGAGAGTGACAGAGAGTGTCAGAGAGTGTCAGAGAGTGATCGTGAGTCTCTGAGAGTGTCAGATAGTTTCAGAGAGTCATAGAGAGTCATAGAGAGTGTTAGAGAGTGTCAGAGAGTGTCAGAGAGTAATAGTGAGTGTCTGAGAGTGTCAGAGAGTGTCAGAGAGTGATAGTGAGTGTGTGAGAGTGTCTAAGAGTGTCAGAGTGTGATAGAGAGTGATAGAGATTGTCAGAGAGTGATAGTGATTTTCAGAGAGTATCAGAGAACGATAGTGAGTGTCTGAGAGTGTCAAAGAGTGATAGAGAGTGTCAGAGAGTGTCAGAGAGTGTCAGAGAGTGTCAGAGAGTGTCAGAGAGTGATAGTGAGCGTCAGAGAGTGTCAGAGAGTGATAGTGAGTGTCTGAGAGTGTCAGAGAGTGTCAGAGAGTGATAGAGAATGTCAGTGAGTGATAGTGAGTGTCTGAGAGTGTCAGACAGTTTCAGAGAGTCATAGAGAGTCATAGAGTGTGTTTGAGAGTGTCAGAGAGTGTCAGAGAGTAATAGTGAGTGTCTGAGAGTGTCAGAGAGTGTCAGAGAGTGATAGTGAGTGTGTGAGAGTGTCTGAGAGTGTCAGAGTGTGATAGAGAGTGATAGAGATTGTCAGAGAGTGATAGTGATTTTCAGAGAGTATCAGAGAACGATAGTGAGTGTCTGAGAGTGTCAAAGAGTGATAGAGAGTGTCAGAGAGTGATGGAGAGTGTCAAAGAGTGTCAGAGAGTGTCAGAGAGTGATAGTGAGCGTCAGAGAGTGTCAGAGAGTGATAGTGAATGTCTGAGAGTGTCAGAGAGTGTCAGAGAGTGATAGAGAATGTCAGTGAGTGATAGTGAGTGTCAGAGAGTGATACAGAGTGACATAGAGAGTTTCAGAGAGTGTCTGAGATATTCTGAGAGTGAAAGAGAGTGATAGAGAGTGATAGAGAGTGACAGAGAGTGTCAGAGAGTGATAGAGAGATTCAGAGAGTGTCAGAGAGTGATAGAGAGTGTCAGAGAGTGATAATGAATGTCTGAGAGAGTCTGAGAGTGTCAGAGAGTGATAGAGAGTGAAAGAGACTCTCAGAGAGTGTCAGAGAGTGTCAGAGAGAGATAGAGAGTGACAGAGAGTGGCAGAGAGTGATAGTGAGTGTCTGAGAGTGTCAGATAGTGTCAGAGAGTCATAGAGAGTGTTAGAGAGTGTCAGAGAGTTTCAGAGAGTGTCAGACAGTGTCAGAGAGTAATAGTGAGTGTCTGAAAGTGTCAGAGAGTGTCAGAGAGTGATAGAGAGTGTTAGAGAGTGTCAGAGATTGTCAGAGAGTGATAGAGAGTGTTAGAGAGTGATAGAGAGTGTCAGAGAGTGTTAGAGAGTGTCAGAGAGTGATATAGAGTGTCAGAGAGTGTCAGAGAGCGATAGAGAGTGTCAGAGAGTGATAGAGAGTGTCAGAGAGTGTCAGAGAGTGATAGTGAGTGTCTGAGAGTGTCTGAGAGTCTCAGACAGTGTCAGAGAGTGATAGTGAGTGTCAGAGAGTGATAGAGAGTGTCAGAGAGTGTCAGAGAGTGATAGAGAGTGATAGAGAGTGAAAGAGAGTGTCAGAGAGTGTCAGAGAGTCATAGAGAGGCATAGAGAGTGTCAGAGAGTGTCAGAGAGCGATAGAGAGTGTCAGAGAGTGATAGAGAGTGTCAGCGAGTGTCAGAGAGTGATAGAGAGTGATAGAGAGTGACAGAGAGTGTCAGAGAGTGTCAGAGAGTAATAGTGAGTGTGTGAGAGTGTCAGAGAGTGTCAGAGAGTGTCAGAGAGTGATGGAGAGTGTCAGAGAGTGTCAGAGAGTGTCAGAGAGTGTCAGAGAGAGATAGAGAGTGTCAGAGAGTGTCAGAGAGTGATAGTGAGTGTCAGAGAGTGTCAGAGAGTGTCAGAGAGTGATTGTGACTGTCTGAGAGTATCAGAGAGTGATAGAGAGTGTCAGAGAGTGTCAGAGAGTGTCAGAGAGTGATAGAGAGTGTTAGAGAGTGATAGAGAGTGTCAGAGAGAGTTATAGAGTGTCAGAGAGTGATATAGAGTGTCAGAGAATGTCAGAGAGTGATAGAGTCTGTCAGAGATGTCAGAGAGTGTCAGAGAGAGATAGAGAGTGTCAGAGAGGGATAGTGAGTGTCAGAGAGTGTCAGAGAGTGAAAGTGAGTGTCTGAGAGTGTCAGATAGTGACAGAGAGTCATAGAGAGTGTTAGAGAGTGTCAGAGAGTGTCAGAGAGTGTCAGACAGTGTCAGAGAGTAAGAGTGAGTGTCTGAGAGTGTCAGAGAGTGATAGAGAGTGTTAGAGTGTGTCAGAGATTGTCAGAGAGTGATAGAGAGTGTTAGAGAGTGTTAGAGAGTGTCAGAGAGTGATATAGAGTGTCAGAGAGTGATATAGAGTGTCAGAGAGTGTCAGAGAGTGATAGTGAGTGTCAGAGAGTGATACAGAGTGACATAGAGAGTTTCAGAGAGTGTCTGAGATATTCTGAGAGTGAAAGAGAGTGATAGAGAGTGATAGAGAGTGACAGAGAGTGTCAGAGAGTGATAGAGAGATTCAGAGAGTGTCAGAGAGTGATAGAGAGTGTCAGAGAGTGATAATGAATGTCTGAGAGAGTCTGAGAGTGTCAGAGAGTGATAGAGAGTGAAAGAGACTCTCAGAGAGTGTCAGAGAGTGTCAGAGAGAGATAGAGAGTGACAGAGAGTGGCAGAGAGTGATAGTGAGTGTCTGAGAGTGTCAGATAGTGTCAGAGAGTCATAGAGAGTGTTAGAGAGTGTCAGAGAGTTTCAGAGAGTGTCAGACAGTGTCAGAGAGTAATAGTGAGTGTCTGAAAGTGTCAGAGAGTGTCAGAGAGTGATAGAGAGTGTTAGAGAGTGTCAGAGATTGTCAGAGAGTGATAGAGAGTGTTAGAGAGTGATAGAGAGTGTCAGAGAGTGTTAGAGAGTGTCAGAGAGTGATATAGAGTGTCAGAGAGTGTCAGAGAGCGATAGAGAGTGTCAGAGAGTGATAGAGAGTGTCAGAGAGTGTCAGAGAGTGATAGTGAGTGTCTGAGAGTGTCTGAGAGTCTCAGACAGTGTCAGAGAGTGATAGTGAGTGTCAGAGAGTGATAGAGAGTGTCAGAGAGTGTCAGAGAGTGATATAGAGTGATAGAGAGTGAAAGAGAGTGTCAGAGAGTCTTAGAGAGGCATAGAGAGTGTCAGAGAGTGTCAGAGAGCGATAGAGAGTGTCAGAGAGTGATAGAGAGTGTCAGCGAGTGTCAGAGAGTGATAGAGAGTGATAGAGAGTGACAGAGAGTGTCAGAGAGTGTCAGAGAGTAATAGTGATTGTCTGAGAGTGTCAGAGAGTGTCAGAGAGTGATAGTGAGTGTGTGAGAGTGTCAGAGAGTGTCAGAGAGTGTCAGAGAGTGATGGAGAGTGTCAGAGAGTGTCAGAGAGTGTCAGAGAGTGTCAGAGAGAGATAGAGAGTGTCAGAGAGTGTCAGAGAGTGATAGTGAGTGTCAGAGAGTGTCAGAGAGTGTCAGAGAGTGATTGTGACTGTCTGAGAGTATCAGAGAGTGATAGAGAGTGTCAGAGAGTGTCAGAGAGTGTCAGAGAGTGATAGAGAGTGTTAGAGAGTGATAGAGAGTGTCAGAGAGAGTTATAGAGTGTCAGAGAGTGATATAGAGTGTCAGAGAATGTCAGAGAGTGATAGAGTCTGTCAGAGATGTCAGAAAGTGTCAGAGAGAGATAGAGAGTGTCAGAGAGGGATAGTGAGTGTCAGAGAGTGTCAGAGAGTGAAAGTGAGTGTCTGAGAGTGTCAGATAGTGACAGAGAGTCATAGAGAGTGTTAGAGAGTGTCAGAGAGTGTCAGAGAGTGTCAGACAGTGTCAGAGAGTAAGAGTGAGTGTCTGAGAGTGTCAGAGAGTGATAGAGAGTGTTAGAGTGTGTCAGAGATTGTCAGAGAGTGATAGAGAGTGTTAGAGAGTGTTAGAGAGTGTCAGAGAGTGATATAGAGTGTCAGAGAGTGATATAGAGTGTCAGAGAGTGTCAGAGAGTGATAGAGAGTGTCAGAGAGTGATAGAGAGTGTCAGAGAGTGTCAGAGAGTGATAGTGAGTGTCAGAGTGTGATAGAGAGTGTCAGAGAGTGTCAGAGAGTGATAGAGTGATAGAAAGTGACAGAGAGTGTCAGCGAGTCATAGAGAGGCATAGAGAGCGATAGAGAGTGTCAGAGAGTGATAGAGAGTGTCAGAGAGTGTCAGAGAGTGATAGAGAGTGATAGAGAGTGACAGAGAGTGTCAGAGAGTGTCAGAGAGTGATCGTGAGTGTCTGAGAGTGTCAGATAGTGACAGAGAGTCATAGAGAGTGTTAGAGAGTGTCAGAGAGTGTCAGACAGTGTCAGACAGTGTCAGAGAGTAAGAGTGAGTGTCTGAGAGTGTCAGAGAGTGTCAGAGAGTGATAGAGAGTGTTAGAGTGTGTCAGAGATTGTCAGAGAGTGATAGAGAGTGTCAGAGAGTGTTAGAGAGTGTCAGAGAGTGATATAGAGTGTCAGAGAGTGTCGGAGAGCGATAGAGAGTGTCAGAGAGTGATAGAGAGTGTCAGAGAGTGTCAGAGAGTGATAGTGAGTGTCAGAGAGTGATAGAGAGTGTCAGAGAGTGTCAGAGAGTGATAGAGTGATAGAAAGTGACAGAGAGTGTCAGAGAGTGTCAGAGAGTCATAGAGAGGCATAGAGAGCGATAGAGAGTGTCAGAGAGTGATAGAGAGTGTCAGAGAGTGTCAGAGAGTGATAGAGAGTGATAGAGAGTGACAGAGAGTGTCAGAGAGTGTCAGAGAGTGATAGAGAGTGTCGGAGAGTGTCAGAGAGTGATAAAGAGTGATAGAGAGTGACAGAGAGTGTCAGAGAGTGTCAGAGAGTGATCGTGAGTGTCTGAGAGTGTCAGATAGTGTCAGAGAGTCATAGAGAGTCATAGAGAGTGTTAGAGAGTGTCAGAGTGTGATAGAGAGTGATAGAGATTGTCAGAGAGTGATAGTGATTTTCAGAGATTATCAGAGAACGATAGTGAGTGTCTGAGAGTGTCAAAGAGTGATAGAGAGTGTCAGAGAGTGATGGAGAGTGTCAGAGAGTGTCAGAGAATGTCAGAGAGTGATAGTGAGCGTCAGAGAGTGTCAGAGAGTGATAGTGAGTGTCTGAGAGTGTCAGAGAGTGTCAGAGAGTGATAGAGAATGTCAGTGAGTGATAGTGAGTGTCTGAGAGTGTCAGACAGTGTCAGAGAGTCATAGAGAGTCATAGAGTGTGTTAGAGAGTGTCAGAGAGTGTCAGAGAGTAATAGTGAGTGTCTGAGAGTGTCAGAGAGTGTCAGAGAGTGATAGTGAGTGTGTGAGAGTGTCTGAGAGTGTCAGAGTGTGATAGAGAGTGATAGAGATTGTCAGAGAGTGATAGTGATTTTCAGAGAGTATCAGAGAACGATAGTGAGTGTCTGAGTGTGTCAAAGAGTGATAGAGAGTGTCAGAGAGTGATGGAGAGTGTCAGAGAGTGTCAGAGAGTGTCAGAGAGTGTCACAGAGTGATAGTGAGCGTCTGAGAGTGTCAGAGAGTGTCAGAGAGTGATAGAGAATGTCAGTGAGTGATAGTGAGTGTCAGAGTGTGATAGTGAATGTCAGAGAGTGATAGAGAGTGACATAGAGAGTTTCAGAGAGTGTCTGAGATATTCTGAGAGTGAAAGAGAGTGATAGAGAGTGATAGAGAGTGACAGAGAGTGTCAGAGAGTGATAGAGAGATTCAGAGAGTGTCAGAGAGTGATAGAGAGTGTCAGAGAGTGTTAATGAGTGTCTGAGAGTGTCTGAGAGTGTCAGAGAGTGATAGAGAGTGAAAGAGACTGTCAGAGAGTGTCAGAGAGTGTCAGAGAGAGATAGAGAGCGACAGAGAGTGGCAGAGAGTGATAGTGAGTGTCTGAGAGTGTCAGATAGTGTCAGAGTGTCATAGAGAGTGTCAGAGAGTGTCAGAGAGTGTCAGAGAGTGTCAGAGAGTAATAGTGAGTGTCAGGAGTGTCAGAGAGTGTCAGAGAGTGATAGAGAGTGTCAGAGAGTGTCAGAGATTGTCAGAGAGTGATAGAGAGTGTTAGAGAGTGATAGAGAGTGCCAGAGAGTGTTAGAGAGTGTCAGAGAGTGATATAGAGTGTCAGAGAGTGTCAGAGAGCGATAGAGAGTGTCAGAGAGTGATAGAGAGTGTCAGAGAGTGTCAGAGAGTGATAGTGAGTGTCTGAGAGTGTCTGAGAGTGTCAGACAGTGATAGAGAGTGATAGAGAGTGTCAGACAGTGTCAGAGAGTGACAGTGAGTGTCAGAGAGTGATAGAGAGTGTCAGAGAGTGTCAGAGAGTGTCAGAGAGTGATAGAGAGTGACAGAGAGTGTCAGAGAGTGTCAGAAAGTCATAGAGAGGCATAGAGAGTGTCAGAGAGTGTCAGAGAGTGTCAGAGAGCGATAGAGTGTCAGAGAGTGATAGAGAGTGACAGAGAGTGTCAGAGAGTGATAGAGAGATTCAGAGAGTGTCAGAGAGTGATAGAGAGTGTCAGAGAGTGATAGTGAGTGTCTGAGAGTGTCAGAGAGTGATAGAGAGTGAAAGAGACTGTCAGAGAGTGTCAGAGAGTGTCAGAGAGAGATAGAGAGTGACAGAGAGTGGCAGAGAGTGATAGTGAGTGTCTGAGAGTGTCAGATAGTGTCAGAGAGTCATAGAGAGTGTTAGAGAGTGTCAGAGAGTTTCAGAGAGTGTCAGACAGTGTCAGAGAGTAATAGTGAGTGTCTGAGAGTGTCTGAGAGTGATAGAGAGTGTCAGAGAGTGATAATGAGTGTCTGAGAGTGTCTGAGAGTGTCAGAGAGTGATAGAAAGTGAAAGAGACTGTCAGAGAGTGTCAGAGAGAGATAGAGAGTGACAGAGAGTGGCAGAGAGTGATAGTGAGTGTCTGAGAGTGTCAGATAGTGTCAGAGAGTCATAGAGAGTGTTAGAGAGTGTCAGAGAGTTTCAGAGAGTGTCAGACAGTGTCAGAGAGTAATAGTGAGTGTCTGAGAGTGTCAGAGAGTGTCAGAGAGTGATAGAGAGTGTTAGATAGTGTCAGAGATTGTCAGAGAGTGATAGAGAGTGTTAGAGAGTGATAGAGAGTGTCAGAGAGTGTTAGGGAGTGTCAGAGAGTGATATAGAGTGTCAGAGAGTGTCAGAGAGCGATAGAGAGTGTCAGAGAGTGATAGAGAGTGTCAGAGAGTGTCAGAGAGTGATAGTGAGTGTCTGAGAGTGTCAAACAGTGATAGAGACTGATAGAGAGTGTCAGACAGTGTCAGAGAGTGATAGTGAGTGTCAGAGAGTGATAGAGAGTGTCAGAGAGTGTCAGAGAGTGATAGAGAGTGATAGAGAGTGAAAGAGAGTGTCAGAGTGTGTCAGAGAGTCATAGAGAGGCATAGAGAGTGTCAGAGAGTGTCAGAGAGTGTCAGAGAGCGATAGAGAGTGTCAGAGAGTGATAGAGAGTGTCAGCGAGTGTCAGAGTTTGATAGAGAGTGATAGAGAGTGACAGAGAGTGTCAGAGATTGTCAGAGAGTGATCGTGAGTGGCTGAGAGTGTCAGATAGTGTCAGAGAGTCATAGAGAGTCATCGAGAGTGTTAGAGAGTGTCAGAGAGTGTCAGAGAGTAATAGTGATTGTCTGAGAGTGTCAGAGAGTGTCAGAGAGTGATAGTGAGCGTGTGAGAGTGTCAGAGAGTGTCAGAGAGTGATGGAGAGTGTCAGAGAGTGTCAGAGAGTGTCAGAGAGTGTCAGAGAGTGATAGAGAGTGTCAGAGAGTGTCAGAGAGTGATAGTGAGTGTCAGAGAGTGTCAGAGAGTGTCAGAGAGTGATTGTGACTGTCTGAGAGTATCAGAGAGTGATAGAGAGTGTCAGAGAGTGTCAGAGAGTGTCAGAGAGTGATAGAGAGTGTTAGAGAGTGATAGAGAGTGTCAGAGAGAGTTATAGAGTGTCAGAGAGTGATATAGAGTGTCAGAGAATGTCAGAGAGTGATAGAGTCTGTCAGAGAGTGTCAGAGAGTGTCAGAGAGATATAGAGAGTGTCAGAGAGTGATAGTGAGTGTCAGAGAGTGTCAGAGAGTGAAAGTGAGTGAAAGAGAATGTCAGAGAGTGATAGTGACTGTCTGAGAGTGTCAGAGAGTGATAGAGAGTGAAAGAGACTGTCAGAGAGTGTCAGAGAGTGTCAGAGAGAGATAGAGAGTGACAGAGAGTGGCAGAGAGTGATAGTGAGTGTCTGAGAGTGTCAGATAGTGTCAGAGAGTCATAGAGAGTGTTAGAGAGTGTCAGAGAGTTTCAGAGAGTGTCAGACAGCGTCAGAGAGTAATAGTGAGTGTCTGAGAGTGTCAGAGAGTGATAGAGAGTGTCAGAGAGTGATAATGAGTGTCTGAGAGTGTCTGAGAGTGTCAGAGAGTGATAGAAAGTGAAAGAGACTGTCAGAGAGTGTCAGAGAGTGTCAGAGAGAGATAGAGAGTGACAGAGAGTGGCAGAGAGTGATAGTAAGTGTCTGAGAGTGTCAGATAGTGTCAGAGAGTCATAGAGAGTGTTAGAGAGTGTCAGAGAGTTTCAGAGAGTGTCAGACAGTGTCAGACAGTGTCAGAGAGTAATAGTGAGTGTCTGAGAGTGTCAGAGAGTGTCAGAGAGTGATAGAGAGTGTTTGAGAGTGTCAGAGATTGTCAGAGAGTGATAGAGAGTGTTAGAGAGTGATAGAGAGTGTCAGAGAGTGTTAGAGAGTGTCAGAGAGTGATATAGAGTGTCAGAGAGTGTCAGAGAGCGATAGAGAGTGTCAGAGAGTGATAGAGAGTGTCAGAGAGTGTCAGAGAGTGATAGTGAGTGTCTGAGAGTGTCAGACAGTGATAGAGAGTGATAGAGAGTGTCAGACAGTGTCAGAGAGTGATAGTGAGTGTCAGAGAGTGATAGAGAGAGTCAGAGAGTGTCAGAGAGTGATAGAGAGTGATAGAGAGTGAAAGAGAGTGTCAGGGAGTGTCAGAGAGTCATAGAGAGGCATAGAGAGTGTCAGAGAGTGTCAGAGAGTGTCAGAGAGCGATAGAGAGTGTCAGAGAGTGATAGAGAGTGTCAGCGAGTGTCAGAGTTTGATAGAGAGTGATAGAGAGTGCCAGAGAGTGTCAGAGATTGTCAGAGAGTGATCGTGAGTGTCTGAGAGTGTCAGATAGTGTCAGAGAGTCATAGAGAGTCATCGAGAGTGTTAGAGAGTGTCAGAGAGTGTCAGAGAGTAATAGTGATTGTCTGAGAGTGTCAGAGAGTGGCAGAGAGTGATAGTGAGTGTGTGAGAGTGTCAGAGAGTGTCAGAGAGTGTCAGAGAGCGATGGAGAGTGTCAGAGAGTGTCAGAGAGTGTCAGAGAGTGTCAGAGAGTGATAGAGAGTGTCAGAGAGTGTCAGAGAGTGATAGTGAGTGTCAGAGAGTGTCAGAGAGTGTCAGAGAGTGATTGTGACTGTCTGAGAGTATCAGAGAGTGATAGAGAGTGTCAGAGAGTGTCGGAGAGTGTCAGAGAGTGATAGAGAGTGTTAGAGAGTGATAGAGAGTGTCAGAGAGAGTTATAGAGTGTCAGAGAGTGATATAGAGTGTCAGAGAATGTCAGAGAGTGATAGAGTCTGTCAGAGAGTGTCAGAGAGTGTCAGAGAGAGATAGAGAGTTTCAGAGAGTGATAGTGAGTGTCAGAGAGTGTCAGAGAGTGAAAGTGAGTGTCTGAGAGTGTCAGATAGTGACAGAGAGTCATAGAGAGTGTTAGAGAGTGTCAGAGAGTGTCAGAGAGTGTCAGACAGTGTCAGAGAGTAAGAGTGAGTGTCTGAGAGTGTCAGAGAGTGTCAGAGAGTGATAGAGAGTGTTAGAGTGTGTCAGAGATTGTCAGAGAGTGATAGAGAGTGTTAGAGAGTGATAGAGAGTGTCAGAGAGTGTTAGAGAGTGTCAGAGAGTGATATAGAGTGTCAGAGAGTGTCGGAGAGCGATAGAGAGTGTCAGAGAGTGATAGAGAGTGTCAGAGAGTGTCAGAGAGTGATAGTGAGTGTCTGAGAGTGTCTGAGAGTGTCAGAGAGTGATAGAGAGTGTCAGAGAGTGTCAGAGAGTGTCAGAGAGTGATAGTGAGTGTCAGAGAGTGATAGAGAGTGTCAGAGAGTGTCAGAGGGTGATAGAGTGATAGAAAGTGACAGAGAGTGTCAGAGAGTGTCAGAGAGTCATAGAGAGGCATAGAGAGCGATAGAGAGTGTCAGAGAGTGATAGAGAGTGTCAGAGAGTGTCAGAGAGTGGTAGAGAGTGATAGAGAGTGACAGAGAGTGTCAGAGAGTGTCAGAGAGTGATCGTGAGTGTCTGAGAGTGTCAGACAGTGTCAGAGAGTCCTAGAGAGTCATAGAGAGTGTTAGAGAGTGTCAGAGTGTGATAGAGAGTGATAGAGATTGTCAGAGAGTGATAGTGATTTTCAGAGAGTATCAGAGAACGATAGTGAGTGTCTGAGAGTGTCAAAGAGTGATAGAGAGTGTCAGAGAGTGATGGAGAGTGTCAGAGAGTGTCAGAGAGTGTCAGAGAATGTCAGAGAGTGATAGTGAGCGTCAGAGAGTGTCAGAGAGTGATAGTGAGTGTCTGAGAGTGTCAGAGAGTGTCAGAGAGTGATAGAGAGTGTTTGAGAGTGTCAGAGATTGTCAGAGAGTGATAGAGAGTGTTAGAGAGTGATAGAGAGTGTCAGAGAGCGTTAGAGAGTGTCAGAGAGTGATATAGAGTGTCAGAGAGTGTCAGAGAGCGATAGAGAGTGTCAGAGAGTGATAGAGAGTGTCAGAGAGTGTCAGAGAGTGTCAGAGAGTGATAGAGAGTGTCAGAGAGTGTCAGAGAGTGAAAGTGAGTGAAAGAGAATGTCAGAGAGTGATAGTGACTGTCTGAGAGTGTCAGAGAGTGATAGAGAGTGAAAGAGACTGTCAGAGAGTGTCAGAGAGTGTCAGAGAGAGATAGAGAGTGACAGAGAGTGGCAGAGAGTGATAGTGAGTGTCTGAGAGTGTCAGATAGTGTCAGAGAGTCATAGAGAGTGTTAGAGAGTGTCAGAGAGTTTCAGAGAGTGTCAGACAGCGTCAGAGAGTAATAGTGAGTGTCTGAGAGTGTCAGAGAGTGATAGAGAGTGTCAGAGAGTGATAATGAGTGTCTGAGAGTGTCTGAGAGTGTCAGAGAGTGATAGAAAGTGAAAGAGACTGTCAGAGAGTGTCAGAGAGTGTCAGAGAGAGATAGAGAGTGACAGAGAGTGGCAGAGAGTGATAGTAAGTGTCTGAGAGTGTCAGATAGTGTCAGAGAGTCATAGAGAGTGTTAGAGAGTGTCAGAGAGTTTCAGAGAGTGTCAGACAGTGTCAGACAGTGTCAGAGAGTAATAGTGAGTGTCTGAGAGTGTCAGAGAGTGTCAGAGAGTGATAGAGAGTGTTTGAGAGTGTCAGAGATTGTCAGAGAGTGATAGAGAGTGTTAGAGAGTGATAGAGAGTGTCAGAGAGTGTTAGAGAGTGTCAGAGAGTGATATAGAGTGTCAGAGAGTGTCAGAGAGCGATAGAGAGTGTCAGAGAGTGATAGAGAGTGTCAGAGAGTGTCAGAGAGTGATAGTGAGTGTCTGAGAGTGTCAGACAGTGATAGAGAGTGATAGAGAGTGTCAGACAGTGTCAGAGAGTGATAGTGAGTGTCAGAGAGTGATAGAGAGAGTCAGAGAGTGTCAGAGAGTGATAGAGAGTGATAGAGAGTGAAAGAGAGTGTCAGGGAGTGTCAGAGAGTCATAGAGAGGCATAGAGAGTGTCAGAGAGTGTCAGAGAGTGTCAGAGAGCGATAGAGAGTGTCAGAGAGTGATAGAGAGTGTCAGCGAGTGTCAGAGTTTGATAGAGAGTGATAGAGAGTGCCAGAGAGTGTCAGAGATTGTCAGAGAGTGATCGTGAGTGTCTGAGAGTGTCAGATAGTGTCAGAGAGTCATAGAGAGTCATCGAGAGTGTTAGAGAGTGTCAGAGAGTGTCAGAGAGTAATAGTGATTGTCTGAGAGTGTCAGAGAGTGGCAGAGAGTGATAGTGAGTGTGTGAGAGTGTCAGAGAGTGTCAGAGAGTGTCAGAGAGCGATGGAGAGTGTCAGAGAGTGTCAGAGAGTGTCAGAGAGTGTCAGAGAGTGATAGAGAGTGTCAGAGAGTGTCAGAGAGTGATAGTGAGTGTCAGAGAGTGTCAGAGAGTGTCAGAGAGTGATTGTGACTGTCTGAGAGTATCAGAGAGTGATAGAGAGTGTCAGAGAGTGTCGGAGAGTGTCAGAGAGTGATAGAGAGTGTTAGAGAGTGATAGAGAGTGTCAGAGAGAGTTATAGAGTGTCAGAGAGTGATATAGAGTGTCAGAGAATGTCAGAGAGTGATAGAGTCTGTCAGAGAGTGTCAGAGAGTGTCAGAGAGAGATAGAGAGTTTCAGAGAGTGATAGTGAGTGTCAGAGAGTGTCAGAGAGTGAAAGTGAGTGTCTGAGAGTGTCAGATAGTGACAGAGAGTCATAGAGAGTGTTAGAGAGTGTCAGAGAGTGTCAGAGAGTGTCAGACAGTGTCAGAGAGTAAGAGTGAGTGTCTGAGAGTGTCAGAGAGTGTCAGAGAGTGATAGAGAGTGTTAGAGTGTGTCAGAGATTGTCAGAGAGTGATAGAGAGTGTTAGAGAGTGATAGAGAGTGTCAGAGAGTGTTAGAGAGTGTCAGAGAGTGATATAGAGTGTCAGAGAGTGTCGGAGAGCGATAGAGAGTGTCAGAGAGTGATAGAGAGTGTCAGAGAGTGTCAGAGAGTGATAGTGAGTGTCTGAGAGTGTCTGAGAGTGTCAGAGAGTGATAGAGAGTGTCAGAGAGTGTCAGAGAGTGTCAGAGAGTGATAGTGAGTGTCAGAGAGTGATAGAGAGTGTCAGAGAGTGTCAGAGGGTGATAGAGTGATAGAAAGTGACAGAGAGTGTCAGAGAGTGTCAGAGAGTCATAGAGAGGCATAGAGAGCGATAGAGAGTGTCAGAGAGTGATAGAGAGTGTCAGAGAGTGTCAGAGAGTGGTAGAGAGTGATAGAGAGTGACAGAGAGTGTCAGAGAGTGTCAGAGAGTGATCGTGAGTGTCTGAGAGTGTCAGACAGTGTCAGAGAGTCCTAGAGAGTCATAGAGAGTGTTAGAGAGTGTCAGAGTGTGATAGAGAGTGATAGAGATTGTCAGAGAGTGATAGTGATTTTCAGAGAGTATCAGAGAACGATAGTGAGTGTCTGAGAGTGTCAAAGAGTGATAGAGAGTGTCAGAGAGTGATGGAGAGTGTCAGAGAGTGTCAGAGAGTGTCAGAGAATGTCAGAGAGTGATAGTGAGCGTCAGAGAGTGTCAGAGAGTGATAGTGAGTGTCTGAGAGTGTCAGAGAGTGTCAGAGAGTGATAGAGAGTGTTTGAGAGTGTCAGAGATTGTCAGAGAGTGATAGAGAGTGTTAGAGAGTGATAGAGAGTGTCAGAGAGCGTTAGAGAGTGTCAGAGAGTGATATAGAGTGTCAGAGAGTGTCAGAGAGCGATAGAGAGTGTCAGAGAGTGATAGAGAGTGTCAGAGAGTGTCAGAGAGTGTCAGAGAGTGATAGAGAGTGTCAGAGAGTGTCAGAGAGTGATAGTGAGTGTCAGAGAGTGTCAGAGAGTGTCAGAGAGTGATTGTGACTGTCTGAGAGTATCAGAGAGTGATAGAGAGTGTCAGAGAGTGTCGGAGAGTGTCAGAGAGTGATAGAGAGTGTTAGAGAGTGATAGAGAGTGTCAGAGAGAGTTATAGAGTGTCAGAGAGTGATATAGAGTGTCAGAGAATGTCAGAGAGTGATAGAGTCTGTCAGAGAGTGTCAGAGAGTGTCAGAGAGAGATAGAGAGTTTCAGAGAGTGATAGTGAGTGTCAGAGAGTGTCAGAGAGTGAAAGTGAGTGTCTGAGAGTGTCAGATAGTGACAGAGAGTCATAGAGAGTGTTAGAGAGTGTCAGAGAGTGTCAGAGAGTGTCAGACAGTGTCAGAGAGTAAGAGTGAGTGTCTGAGAGTGTCAGAGAGTGTCAGAGAGTGATAGAGAGTGTTAGAGTGTGTCAGAGATTGTCAGAGAGTGATAGAGAGTGTTAGAGAGTGATAGAGAGTGTCAGAGAGTGTTAGAGAGTGTCAGAGAGTGATATAGAGTGTCAGAGAGTGTCGGAGAGCGATAGAGAGTGTCAGAGAGTGATAGAGAGTGTCAGAGAGTGTCAGAGAGTGATAGTGAGTGTCTGAGAGTGTCTGAGAGTGTCAGAGAGTGATAGAGAGTGTCAGAGAGTGTCAGAGAGTGATAGTGAGTGTCAGAGAGTGATAGAGAGTGTCAGAGAGTGTCAGAGAGTGATAGAGTGATAGAAAGTGACAGAGAGTGTCAGAGAGTGTCAGAGAGTCATAGAGAGGCATAGAGAGCGATAGAGAGTGTCAGAGAGTGATAGAGAGTGTCAGAGAGTGTCAGAGAGTGGTAGAGAGTGATAGAGAGTGACAGAGAGTGTCAGAGAGTGTCAGAGAGTGATCGTGAGTGTCTGAGAGTGTCAGACAGTGTCAGAGAGTCCTAGAGAGTCATAGAGAGTGTTAGAGAGTGTCAGAGTGTGATAGAGAGTGATAGAGATTGTCAGAGAGTGATAGTGATTTTCAGAGAGTATCAGAGAACGATAGTGAGTGTCTGAGAGTGTCAAAGAGTGATAGAGAGTGTCAGAGAGTGATGGAGAGTGTCAGAGAGTGTCAGAGAGTGTCAGAGAATGTCAGAGAGTGATAGTGAGCGTCAGAGAGTGTCAGAGAGTGATAGTGAGTGTCTGAGAGTGTCAGAGAGTGTCAGAGAGTGATAGAGAGTGTTTGAGAGTGTCAGAGATTGTCAGAGAGTGATAGAGAGTGTTAGAGAGTGATAGAGACTGTCAGAGAGCGTTAGAGAGTGTCAGAGAGTGATATAGAGTGTCAGAGAGTGTCAGAGAGCGATAGAGAGTGTCAGAGAGTGATAGAGAGTGTCAGAGAGTGTCAGAGAGTGATAGTGAGTGTCTGAGAGTGTCAGAGAGTGATAGAGAGTGATAGAGAGTGTCAGACAGTGTCAGAGAGTGATAGTGAGTGTCAGAGAGTGATAGAGAGAGTCAGAGAGTGTCAGAGAGTGATAGAGAGTGATAGAGAGTGAAAGAGAGTGTCAGAGAGTGTCAGAGAGTCATAGAGAGGCATAGAGAGTGTCAGATGGTGTCAGAGAGTGTCAGAGAGCGATAGAGAGTGTCAGAGAGTGATAGAGAGTGTCAGCGAGTGTCAGAGTTTGATAGAGAGTGATAGAGAGTGCCAGAGAGTGTCAGAGATTGTCAGAGAGTGATCGTGAGTGTCTGAGAGTGTCAGATAGTGTCAGAGAGTCATAGAGAGTCATCGAGAGTGTTAGAGAGTGTCAGAGAGTGTCAGAGAGTAATAGTGATTGTCTGAGAGTGTCAGAGAGTGGCAGAGAGTGATAGTGAGTGTGTGAGAGTGTCAGAGAGTGTCAGAGAGTGTCAGAGAGTGACGGAGAGTGTCAGAGAGTGTCAGAGAGTGTCAGAGAGTGTCAGAGAGTGATAGAGAGTGTCAGAGAGTGTCAGAGAGTGATAGTGAGTGTCAGAGAGTGTCAGAGAGTGTCAGAGAGTGATTGTGACTGTCTGAGAGTATCAGAGAGTGATAGAGAGTGTCAGAGAGTGTCGGAGAGTGTCAGAGAGTGATAGAGAGTGTTAGAGAGTGATAGAGAGTGTCAGAGAGAGTTATAGAGTGTCAGAGAGTGATATAGAGTGTCAGAGAATGTCAGAGAGTGATAGAGTCTGTCAGAGAGTGTCAGAGAGTGTCAGAGAGAGATAGAGAGTTTCAGAGAGTGATAGTGAGTGTCAGAGAGTGTCAGAGAGTGAAAGTGAGTGTCTGAGAGTGTCAGATAGTGACAGAGAGTCATAGAGAGTGTTAGAGAGTGTCAGAGAGTGTCAGAGAGTGTCAGACAGTGTCAGAGAGTGATAGAGAGTGTTAGAGTGTGTCAGAGATTGTCAGAGAGTGATAGAGAGTGTTAGAGAGTGATAGAGAGTGTCAGAGAGTGTTAGAGAGTGTCAGAGAGTGATATAGAGTGTCAGAGATTGTCGGAGAGCGATAGAGAGTGTCAGAGAGTGATAGAGAGTGTCAGAGAGTGTCAGAGAGTGATAGTGAGTGTCTGAGAGTGTCTGAGAGTGTCAGAGAGTGATAGAGAGTGTCAGAGAGTGTCAGAGAGTGATAGTGAGTGTCAGAGAGTGATAGAGAGTGTCAGAGAGTGTCAGAGAGTGATAGAGTGATAGAAAGTGACAGAGAGTGTCAGAGAGTGTCAGAGAGTCATAGAGAGGCATAGAGAGCGATAGAGAGTGTCAGAGAGTGATAGAGAGTGTCAGAGAGTGTCAGAGAGTGATAGAGAGTGATAGAGAGTGACAGAGAGTGTCAGAGAGTGTCAGAGAGTGATCGTGAGTGTCTGAGAGTGTCAGATAGTGTCAGAGAGTCCTAGAGAGTCATAGAGAGTGTTAGAGAGTGTCAGAGTGTGATAGAGAGTGATAGAGATTGTCAGAGAGTGATAGTGATTTTCAGAGAGTATCAGAGAACGATAGTGAGTGTCTGAGAGTGTCAAAGAGTGATAGAGAGTGTCAGAGAGTGATGGAGAGTGTCAGAGAGTGTCAGAGAGTGTCAGAGAATGTCAGAGAGTGATAGTGAGCGTCAGAGAGTGTCAGAGAGTGATAGAGAATGTCAGTGAGTGATAGTGAGTGTCTGAGAGTGTCAGACAGTGTCAGAGAGTCATAGTTAGTCGTAGAGTGTGTTAGAGAGTGTCAGAGAGTGTCAGAGAGTAATAGTGAGTGTCTGAGAGTGTCAGAGAGTGTCAGAGAGTGATAGTGAGTGTGTGAGAGTGTCTGAGAGTGTCAGAGTGTGATAGAGAGTGATAGAGATTGTCAGAGAGTGATAGTGATTTTCAGAGAGTATCAGAGAACGATAGTGAGTGTCTGAGAGTGTCAAAGAGTGATAGAGAGTGTCAGAGAGTGATGGAGAGTGTCAGAGAGTGTCAGAGAGTGTCAGAGAGTGATAGTGAGCGTCTGAGAGTGTCAGAGAGTGTCAGAGAGTGATAGAGAATGTCAGTGAGTGATAGTGAGTGTCAGAGTGTGATAGTGAGTGTCAGAGAGTGATAGAGAGTGACATAGAGAGTTTCAGAGAGTGTCTGAGATATTCTGAGAGTGAAAGAGAGTGATAGAGAGTGATAGAGAGTGACAGAGAGTGTCAGAGAGTGATAGAGAGATTCAGAGAGTGTCAGAGAGTGATAGAGAGTGTCAGAGATTGATAATGAGTGTCTGAGAGTGTCTGAGAGTGTCAGAGAGTGATAGAGAGTGAAAGAGACTGTCAGAGAGTGTCAGAGAGTGTCAGAGAGAGATAGAGAGTGACAGAGAGTGTCAGAGAGTGATAGTGAGTGTCTGAGAGTGTCAGATAGTGTCAGAGAGTAATAGAGAGTGTCAAGAGTGTCAGAGATTGTCAGAGAGTGATAGAGAGTGTTAGAGAGTGATAGAGAGTGTCAGAGAGTGTTAGAGAGTGTCAGAGAGTTTCAGAGAGTGTCAGACAGTGTCAGAGAGTAATAGTGAGTGTCTGAGAGTGTCAGAGAGTGATAGAGAGTGTCAGAGTGATAATGAGTGTCTGAGAGTGTCTGAGAGTGTCAGAGAGTGATAGAAAGTGAAAGAGACTGTCAGAGAGTGTCAGAGAGTGTCAGAGAGAGATAGAGAGTGACAGAGAGTGGCAGAGAGTGATAGTAAGTGTCTGAGAGTGTCAGATAGTGTCAGAGAGTCATAGAGAGTGTTAGAGAGTGTCAGAGAGTTTCAGAGAGTGTCAGACAGTGTCAGAGAGTAATAGTGAGTGTCTGAGAGTGTCAGAGAGTGTCAGAGAGTGATAGAGAGTGTTAGATAGTGTCAGAGATTGTCAGAGAGTGATAGAGAGTGTTAGAGAGTGATAGAGAGTGTCAGAGAGTGTTAGAGAGTGTCAGAGAGTGATATAGAGTGTCAGAGAGTGTCAGAGAGCGATAGAGAGTGTCAGAGAGTGATAGAGAGTGTCAGAGAGTGTCAGAGAGTGATAGTGAGTGTCTGAGAGTGTCAGACAGTGATAGAGAGTGATAGAGAGTGTCAGACAGTGTCAGAGAGTGATAGTGAGTGTCAGAGAGTGATAGAGAGTGTCAGAGAGTGTCAGAGAGTGATAGAGAGTGATAGAGAGTGAAAGAGAGTGTCAGAGAGTGTCAGAGAGTCATAGAGAGGCATAGAGAGTGTCAGAGAGTGTCAGAGAGTGTCAGAGAGCGATAGAGAGTGTCAGAGAGTGATATAGAGTGTCAGCGAGTGTCAGAGTTTGATAGAGAGTGATAGAGAGTGACAGAGAGTGTCAGAGATTGTCAGAGAGTGATCGTGAGTGTCTGAGAGTGTCAGATAGTGTCAGAGAGTCATAGAGAGTCATCGAGAGTGTTAGAGAGTGTCAGAGAGTGTCAGAGAGTAATAGTGATTGTCTGAGAGTGTCAGAGAGTGTCAGAGAGTGATAGTGAGTGTGTGAGAGTGTCAGAGAGTGTCAGAGAGTGATGGAGAGTGTCAGAGAGTGTCAGAGAGTGTCAGAGAGTGTCAGAGAGTGATAGAGAGTGTCAGAGAGTGTCAGAGAGTGATAGTGAGTGTCAGAGAGTGTCAGAGAGTGTCAGAGAGTGATTGTGACTGTCTGAGAGTATCAGAGAGTGATAGAGAGTGTCAGAGAGTGTCGGAGAGTGTCAGAGAGTGATAGAGAGTGATAGAGAGTGTCAGAGAGAGTTATAGAGTGTCAGAGAGTGATATAGAGTGTCAGAGAATGTCAGAGAGTGATAGAGTCTGTCAGAGAGTGTCAGAGAGTGTCAGAGAGAGATAGAGAGTTTCAGAGAGTGATAGTGAGTGTGAGAGAGTGTCAGAGAGTGAAAGTGAGTGTCTGAGAGTGTCAGATAGTGACAGAGAGTCATAGAGAGTGTTAGAGAGTGTCAGAGAGTGTCAGAGAGTGTCAGACAGTGTCAGAGAGTAAGAGTGAGTGTCTGAGAGTGTCAGAGAGTGTCAGAGAGTTATAGAGAGTGTTAGAGTATGTCAGAGATTGTCAGAGAGTGATAGAGAGTGTTAGAGAGTGATAGAGAGTGTCAGAGAGTGTTAGAGAGTGTCAGAGAGTGATATAGAGTGTCAGAGAGTGTCGGAGAGCGATAGAGAGTGTCAGAGAGTGATAGAGAGTGTCAGAGAGTGTCAGAGAGTGATAGTGAGTGTCTGAGAGTGTATGAGAGTGTCAGAGAGTGATAGAGAGTGTCAGAGAGTGTCAGAGAGTGATAGTGAGTGTCAGAGAGTGATAGAGAGTGTCAGAGAGTGATAGAGTGATAGAAAGTGACAGAGAGTGTCAGAGAGTGTCAGAGAGTCATAGAGAGGCATAGAGAGCGATAGAGAGTGTCAGAGAGTGATAGAGAGTGTCAGAGAGTGTCAGAGAGTGATAGAGAGTGATAGAGAGTGAAAGAGAGTGTCAGAGAGTGTCAGAGAGTCATAGAGAGGCATAGAGAGTGTCAGAGAGTGTCAGAGAGTGTCAGAGAGCGATAGAGAGTGTCAGAGAGTGATAGAGAGTGTCAGCGAGTGTCAGAGTTTGATAGAGAGTGATAGAGAGTGACAGAGAGTGTCAGAGATTGTCAGAGAGTGATCGTGAGTGTCTGAGAGTGTCAGATAGTGTCAGAGAGTCATAGAGAGTCATCGAGAGTGTTAGAGAGTGTCAGAGAGTGTCAGAGAGTAATAGTGATTGTCTGAGAGTGTCAGAGAGTGTCAGAGAGTGATAGTGAGTGTGTGAGAGTGTCAGAGAGTGTCAGAGAGTGATGGAGAATGTCAGAGAGTGTCAGAGAGTGTCAGAGAGTGTCAGAGAGTGATAGAGAGTGTCAGAGAGTGTCAGAGAGTGATAGTGAGTGTCAGAGAGTGTCAGAGAGTGTCAGAGAGTGATTGTGACTGTCTGAGAGTATCAGAGAGTGATAGAGAGTGTCAGAGAGTGTCGGAGAGTGTCAGAGAGTGATAGAGAGTGTTAGAGAGTGATAGAGAGTGTCAGAGAGAGTTATAGAGTGTCAGAGAGTGATATAGAGTGTCAGAGAATGTCAGAGAGTGATAGAGTCTGTCAGAGAGTGTCAGAGAGTGTCAGAGAGAGATAGAGAGTTTCAGAGAGTGATAGTGAGTGTGAGAGAGTGTCAGAGAGTGAAAGTGAGTGTCTGAGAGTGTCAGATAGTGACAGAGAGTCATAGAGAGTGTTAGAGAGTGTCAGAGAGTGTCAGAGAGTGTCAGACAGTGTCAGAGAGTAAGAGTGAGTGTCTGAGAGTGTCAGAGAGTGTCAGAGAGTGATAGAGAGTGTTAGAGTATGTCAGAGATTGTCAGAGAGTGATAGAGAGTGTTAGAGAGTGATAGAGAGTGTCAGAGAGTGTTAGAGAGTGTCAGAGAGTGATATAGAGTGTCAGAGAGTGTCGGAGAGCGATAGAGAGTGTCAGAGAGTGATAGAGAGTGTCAGAGAGTGTCAGAGAGTGATAGTGAGTGTCTGAGAGTGTATGAGAGTGTCAGAGAGTGATAGAGAGTGTCAGAGAGTGTCAGAGAGTGATAGTGAGTGTCAGAGAGTGATAGAGAGTGTCAGAGAGTGATAGAGTGATAGAAAGTGACAGAGAGTGTCAGAGAGTGTCAGAGAGTCATAGAGAGGCATAGAGAGCGATAGAGAGTGTCAGAGAGTGATAGAGAGTGTCAGAGAGTGTCAGAGAGTGATAGAGAGTGATAGAGAGTGACAGAGAGTGTCAGAGAGTGTCAGAGAGTGATCGTGAGTGTCTGAGAGTGTCAGATAGTGTCAGAGAGTCATAGAGAGTCATAGAGAGTGTTAGAGAGTGTCAGAGTGTGATAGAGAGTGATAGAGATTGTCAGAGAGTGATAGTGATTTTCAGAGAGTATCAGAGAACGATAGTGAGTGTCTGAGAGTGTCAAAGAGTGATAGAGAGTGATGGAGAGTGATGGAGAGTGTCAGAGAGTGTCAGAGAGTGTCAGAGAATGTCAGAGAGTGATAGTGAGCGTCAGAGAGTGTCAGAGAGTGATAGTGAGTGTCTGAGAGTGTCAGAGAGTGTCAGAGAGTGATAGAGAATGTCAGTGAGTGATAGTGAGTGTCTGAGAGTGTCAGACAGTGTCAGAGAGTCATAGTTAGTCATAGAGTGTGTTAGAGAGTGTCAGAGAGTGTCAGAGAGTAATAGTGAGTGTCTGAGAGTGTCAGAGAGTGTCAGAGAGTGATAGTGAGTGTGTGAGAGTGTCTGAGAGTGTCAGAGTGTGATAGAGAGTGATAGAGATTGTCAGAGAGTGATAGTGATTTTCAGAGAGTATCAGAGAACGATAGTGAGTGTCTGAGAGTGTCAAAGAGTGATAGAGAGTGTCAGAGAGTGATGGAGAGTGTCAGAGAGTGTCAGAGAGTGATAGTGAGCGTCTGAGAGTGTCAGAGAGTGTCAGAGAGTGATAGAGAATGTCAGTGAGTGATAGTGAGTGTCAGAGTGTGATAGTGAGTGTCAGAGAGTGATAGAGAGTGACATAGAGAGTTTCAGAGAGTGTCTGAGATATTCTGAGAGTGAAAGAGAGTGATAGAGAGTGATAGAGAGTGACAGAGAGTGTCAGAGAGTGATAGAGAGATTCAGAGAGTGTCAGAGAGTGATAGAGAGTGTCAGAGAGTGATAATGAGTGTCTGAGAGTGTCTGAGAGTGTCAGAGAGTGATAGAGAGTGAAAGAGACTGTCAGAGAGTGTCAGAGAGTGTCAGAGAGAGATAGAGAGTGACAGAGAGTGGCAGAGAGTGATAGTGAGTGTCTGAGGGTGTCAGATAGTGTCAGAGAGTAATAGTGAGTGTCAAGAGTGTCAGAGAGTGTCAGAGAGTGATAGAGAGTCTTAGAGTGTGTCAGAGATTGTCAGAGAGTGATAGAGAGTGTTAGAGAGTGATAGAGAGTGTCAGAGAGTGTTAGAGAGTGTCAGAGAGTGATAGAGAGTGTTAGAGAGTGATAGAGAGTGTCAGAGAGTGTTAGAGAGTGTCAGAGAGTGATATAGAGTGTCAGAGAGTGTCAGAGAGCGATAGAGAGTGTCAGAGAGTGATAGAGAGTGTCAGAGAGTGATAGTGAGTGTCTGAGAGTGTCTGAGATTGTCAGACAGTGATAGAGAGTGATAGAGAGTGTCAGACAGTGTCAGAGAGTGACAGTGAGTGTCAGAGAGTGATAGAGAGTGTCAGAGGGTGTCAGAGGGTGATAGAGAGTGATAGAGAGTGATAGAGAGTGACAGAGAGTGTCAGATAGTGTCAGAGAGTCATCGAGAGGCATAGAGAGTGTCAGAGAGTGTCAGAGAGTGATAGAGAATGTCAGTGAGTGATAGTGAGTGTCAGAGTGTGATAGTGAGTGTCAGAGAGTGATACAGAGTGACATTGAGAGTTTCAGAGAGTGTCTGAGATATTCTGAGAGTGAAAGAGAGTGATAGAGAGTGATAGAGAGTGACAGAGCGTGTCAGAGAGTGATAGAGAGATTCAGAGAGTGTCAGAGAGTGATAGAGAGTGTCAGAGAGTGATAATGAGTGTCTGAGAGTGTCTGAGAGTGTCAGAGAGTGATAGAGAGTGAAAGAGACTGTCAGAGAGTGTCAGAGAGTGTCAGAGAGAGATAGAGAGTGACAGAGAGTGGCAGAGAGTGATAGTGAGTGTCAGAGAGTGTCAGACAGTGTCAGAGAGTAATAGTGAGTGTCTGAGAGTGTCAGAGAGTGTCAGAGAGTGATAGAGAGTGTTAGAGAGTGTCAGAGATTGTCAGAGAGTGATAGAGAGTGTTAGAGAGTGATAGAGAGTGTCAGAGAGTGTTAGAGTGTGTCAGAGAGTGATATAGAGTGTCAGAGAGTGTCAGAGAGCGATAGAGAGTGTCAGAGAGTGATAGAGAGTGTCAGAGAGTGTCAGAGAGTGATAGTGAGTGTCTGAGAGTGTCTGAGAGTGTCAGACAGTGATAGAGAGTGATAGAGAGTGTCAGACAGTGTCAGAGAGTGATAGTGAGTGTCAGAGAGTGATAGAGAGTGTCAGAGAGTGTCAGAGAGTGATAGAGAGTGATAGAGAGTGAAAGAGAGTGTCAGAGAGTGTCAGAGAGTCATGGAGAGGCATAGAGAGTGTCAGAGAGTGTCAGAGAGCGATAGAGAGTGTCAGAGAGTGATAGAGAGTGTCAGCGAGTGTCAGAGAGTGATAGAGAGTGATAGAGAGTGACAGAGAGTGTCAGAGATTGTCAGAGAGTGATCGTGAGTGTCTGAGAGTGTCAGATAGTGTCAGAGAGTCATAGAGAGTCATCGAGAGTGTTAGAGAGTGTCAGAGAGTGTCAGAGAGTAATAGTGATTGTCCGAGAGTGTCAGAGAGTGTCAGAGAGTGATAGTGAGTGTGTGAGAGTGTCAGAGAGTGTCAGAGAGTGTCAGAGAGTGATGGAGAGTGTCAGAGAGTGTCAGAGAGTGTCAGAGAGAGATAGAGAGTGTCAGAGAGTGTCAGAGAGTGATAGTGAGTGTCAGAGAGTGTCAGAGAGTGTCGGAGAGTGATTGTGACTGTCTGAGAGTATCAGAGAGTGATAGAGAGTGTCAGAGAGTGTCAGAGAGTGTCAGAGAGTGATAGAGAGTGTTAGAGAGTGATAGAGAGTGTCAGAGAGAGTTATAGAGTGTCAGAGAGTGATATAGAGTGTCAGAGAATGTCAGAGAGTGATAGAGTCTGTCAGAGAGTGTCAGAGAGTGTCAGAGAGAGATAGAGAGTGTCAGAGAGTGATAGTGAGTGTCAGAGAGTGATAGTGAGTGTCAGAGAGTGTCAGAGAGTGAAAGTGAGTGTCTGAGAGTGTCAGATAGTGACAGAGAGTCATAGAGAGTGTTAGAGAGTGTCAGAGAGTGTCAGAGAGTGTCAGACAGTGTCAGAGAGTAAGAGTGAGTGTCTGAGAGTGTCAGAGAGTGTCAGAGAGTGATAGAGAGTGTTAGAGTGTGTCAGAGATTGTCAGAGAGTGATAGAGAGTGTTAGAGAGTGTTAGAGAGTGTCAGAGAGTGATATAGAGTGTCAGAGAGTGTCAGAGAGTGATAGAGAGTGTCAGAGAGTGTCAGAGAGTGATAGTGAGTGTCAGAGAGTGATAGAGAGTGTCTGAGAGTGTCAGAGAGTGTCAGAGAGTGATAGAGAATGTCAGTGAGTGATAGTGAGTGTCTGAGAGTGTCAGACAGTGTCAGAGAGTCATAGTTAGTCATAGAGTGTGTTAGAGAGTGTCAGAGAGTGTCAGAGAGTAATAGTGAGTGTCTGAGAGTGTCAGAGAGTGTCAGAGAGTGATAGTGAGTGTGTGAGAGTGTCTGAGAGTGTCAGAGTGTGATAGAGAGTGATAGAGATTGTCAGAGAGTGATAGTGATTTTCAGAGAGTATCAGAGAACGATAGTGAGTGTCTGAGAGTGTCAAAGAGTGATAGAGAGTGTCAGAGAGTGATGGAGAGTGTCAGAGAGTGTCAGAGAGTGATAGTGAGCGTCTGAGAGTGTCAGAGAGTGTCAGAGAGTGATAGAGAATGTCAGTGAGTGATAGTGAGTGTCAGAGTGTGATAGTGAGTGTCAGAGAGTGATAGAGAGTGACATAGAGAGTTTCAGAGAGTGTCTGAGATATTCTGAGAGTGAAAGAGAGTGATAGAGAGTGATAGAGAGTGACAGAGAGTGTCAGAGAGTGATAGAGAGATTCAGAGAGTGTCAGAGAGTGATAGAGAGTGTCAGAGAGTGATAATGAGTGTCTGAGAGTGTCTGAGAGTGTCAGAGAGTGATAGAGAGTGAAAGAGACTGTCAGAGAGTGTCAGAGAGTGTCAGAGAGAGATAGAGAGTGACAGAGAGTGGCAGAGAGTGATAGTGAGTGTCTGAGGGTGTCAGATAGTGTCAGAGAGTAATAGTGAGTGTCAAGAGTGTCAGAGAGTGTCAGAGAGTGATAGAGAGTCTTAGAGTGTGTCAGAGATTGTCAGAGAGTGATAGAGAGTGTTAGAGAGTGATAGAGAGTGTCAGAGAGTGTTAGAGAGTGTCAGAGAGTGATAGAGAGTGTTAGAGAGTGATAGAGAGTGTCATAGAGTGTTAGAGAGTGTCAGAGAGTGATATAGAGTGTCAGAGAGTGTCAGAGAGCGATAGAGAGTGTCAGAGAGTGATAGAGAGTGTCAGAGAGTGATAGTGAGTGTCTGAGAGTGTCTGAGATTGTCAGACAGTGATAGAGAGTGATAGAGAGTGTCAGACAGTGTCAGAGAGTGACAGCGAGTGTCAGAGAGTGATAGAGAGTGTCAGAGAGTGTCAGAGGGTGATAGAGAGTGATAGAGAGTGATAGAGAGTGACAGAGAGTGTCAGATAGTGTCAGAGAGTCATCGAGGGGCATAGAGAGTGTCAGAGAGTGTCAGAGAGTGATAGAGAATGTCAGTGAGTGATAGTGAGTGTCAGAGTGTGATAGTGAGTGTCAGAGAGTGATACAGAGTGACATTGAGAGTTTCAGAGAGTGTCTGAGATATTCTGAGAGTGAAAGAGAGTGATAGAGAGTGATAGAGAGTGACAGAGCGTGTCAGAGAGTGATAGAGAGATTCAGAGAGTGTCAGAGAGTGATAGAGAGTGTCAGAGAGTGATAATGAGTGTCTGAGAGTGTCTGAGAGTGTCAGAGAGTGATAGAGAGTGAAAGAGACTGTCAGAGAGTGTCAGAGAGTGTCAGAGAGAGATAGAGAGTGACAGAGAGTGGCAGAGAGTGATAGTGAGTGTCAGAGAGTGTCAGACAGTGTCAGAGAGTTATAGTGAGTGTCTGAGAGTGTCAGAGAGTGTCAGAGAGTGATAGAGAGTGTTAGAGAGTGTCAGAGATTGTCAGAGAGTGATAGAGAGTGTTAGAGAGTGATAGAGAGTGTCAGAGAGTGTTAGAGAGTGTCAGAGAGTGATATAGAGTGTCAGAGAGTGTCAGAGAGCGATAGAGAGTGTCAGAGAGTGATAGAGAGTGTCAGAGAGTGTCAGAGAGTGATAGTGAGTGTCTGAGAGTGTCTGAGAGTGTCAGACAGTGATAGAGAGTGATAGAGAGTGTCAGACAGTGTCAGAGAGTGATAGTGAGTGTCAGAGAGTGATAGAGAGTGTCAGAGAGTGTCAGAGAGTGATAGAGAGTGATAGAGAGTGAAAGAGAGTGTCAGAGAGTGTCAGAGAGTCATGGAGAGGCATAGAGAGTGTCAGAGAGTGTCAGAGAGCGATAGAGAGTGTCAGAGAGTGATAGAGAGTGTCAGCGAGTGTCAGAGAGTGATAGAGAGTGATAGAGAGTGACAGAGAGTGTCAGAGATTGTCAGAGAGTGATCGTGAGTGTCTGAGAGTGTCAGATAGTGTCAGAGAGTCATAGAGAGTCATCGAGAGTGTTAGAGAGTGTCAGAGAGTGTCAGAGAGTAATAGTGATTGTCTGAGAGTGTCAGAGAGTGTCAGAGAGTGATAGTGAGTGTGTGAGAGTGTCAGAGAGTGTCAGAGAGTGTCAGAGAGTGATGGAGAGTGTCAGAGAGTGTCAGAGAGTGTCAGAGAGTGTCAGAGAGAGATAGAGAGTGTCAGAGAGTGTCAGAGAGTGATAGTGAGTGTCAGAGAGTGTCAGAGAGTGTCGGAGAGTGATTGTGACTGTCTGAGAGTATCAGAGAGTGATAGAGAGTGTCAGAGAGTGTCAGAGAGTGTCAGAGAGTGATAGAGAGTGTTAGAGAGTGATAGAGAGTGTCAGAGAGAGTTATAGAGTGTCAGAGAGTGATATAGAGTGTCAGAGAATGTCAGAGAGTGATAGAGTCTGTCAGAGAGTGTCAGAGAGTGTCAGAGAGAGATAGAGAGTGTCAGAGAGTGATAGTGAGTGTCAGAGAGTGATAGTGAGTGTCAGAGAGTGTCAGAGAGTGAAAGTGAGTGTCTGAGAGTGTCAGATAGTGACAGAGAGTCATAGAGAGTGTTAGAGAGTGTCAGAGAGTGTCAGAGAGTGTCAGACAGTGTCAGAGAGTAAGAGTGAGTGTCTGAGAGTGTCAGAGAGTGTCAGAGAGTGATAGAGAGTGTTAGAGTGTGTCAGAGATTGTCAGAGAGTGATAGAGAGTGTTAGAGAGTGTTAGAGAGTGTCAGAGAGTGATATAGAGTGTCAGAGAGTGATAGAGAGTGTCAGAGAGTGTCAGAGAGTGATAGTGAGTGTCAGAGAGTGATAGAGTGTGTCAGAGAGTGTCAGAGAGTGATAGTGAGGGTCAGAGTGTGATAGAGAGTGTCAGAGAGTGTCAGAGAGTGATAGAGTGATGGAAAGTGACAGAGAGTGTCAGAGAGTGTCAGAGAGTCATAGAGAGGCATAGAGAGCGATAGAGAGTGTCAGAGAGTGATAGAGAGTGTCAGAGAGTGTCAGAGAGTGATAGAGAGTGATAGAGAGTGACAGAGAGTGTCAGAGAGTGTCAGAGAGTGATCGTGAGTGTCTGAGAGTGTCAGATAGTGACAGAGAGTCATAGAGAGTGTTAGAGAGTGTCAGAGAGTGTCAGACAGTGTCAGAGAGTAAGAGTGAGTGTCTGAGAGTGTCAGAGAGTGTCAGAGAGTGATAGAGAGTGTTAGAGTGTGTCAGAGATTGTCAGAGAGTGATAGAGAGTGTTAGAGAGTGATAGAGAGTGTCAGAGAGTGTTAGAGAGTGTCAGAGAGTGATATAGAGTGTCAGAGAGTGTCGGAGAGCGATAGAGAGTGTCAGAGAGTGATAGAGAGTGTCAGAGAGTGTCAGAGAGTGATAGTGAGTGTCAGAGAGTGATAGAGAGTGTCAGAGAGTGTCAGAGAGTGATAGAGTGATAGAAAGTGACAGAGAGTGTCAGAGAGTGTCAGAGAGGCATAGAGAGCGATAGAGAGTGTCAGAGAGTGATAGAGAGTGTCAGAGAGTGATAGAGAGTGTCAGAGAGTGTCAGAGAGTGATAGAGAGTGATAGAGAGTGACAGAGAGTGTCAGAGAGTGTCAGAGAGTGATCGTGAGTGTCTGAGAGTGTCAGATAGTGTCAGAGAGTCATAGAGAGTCATAGAGAGTCATAGAGAGTGTTAGAGAGTGTCAGAGTGTGATAGAGAGTGATAGAGATTGTCAGAGAGTGATAGTGATTTTCAGAGATTATCAGAGAACGATAGTGAGTGTCTGAGAGTGTCAAAGATTGATAGAGAGTGTCAGAGAGTGATGGAGAGTGTCAGAGAGTGTCAGAGAATGTCAGAGAGTGATAGTGAGCGTCAGAGAGTGTCAGAGAGTGATAGTGAGTGTCTGAGAGTGTCAGACAGTGTCAGAGAGTCATAGAGAGTCATAGAGTGTGTTAGAGAGTGTCAGAGAGTGTCAGAGAGTAATAGTGAGTGTCTGAGAGTGTCAGAGAGTGTCAGAGAGTGATAGTGAGTGTGTGAGAGTGTCTGAGAGTGTCAGAGTGTGATAGAGAGTGATAGAGATTGTCAGAGAATGATAGTGATTTTCAGAGAGTATCAGAGAACGATAGTGAGTGTCTGAGAGTGTCAAAGAGTGATAGAGAGTGTCAGAGAGTGATGGAGAGTGTCAGAGAGTGTCAGAGAGTGTCAGAGAGTGATAGTGAGCGTCTGAGAGTGTCAGAGAGTGTCAGAGAGTGATAGAGAATGTCAGTGAGTGATAGTGAGTGTCAGAGTGTGATAGTGAATGTCAGAGAGTGATAGAGAGTGACATAGAGAGTTTCAGAGAGTCTCTGAGATATTCTGAGAGTGAAAGACAGTGATAGAGAGTGATAGAGAGTGACAGAGAGTGTCAGAGAGTGATAGAGAGATTCAGAGAGTGTCAGAGAGTGATAGAGAGTGTCAGAGAGTGATAATGAGTGTCTGAGAGTGTCTGAGAGTGTCAGAGAGTGATAGAGAGTGAAAGAGACTGTCAGAGAGTGTCTGAGAGTGTCAAAGAGTGATAGAGAGTGTCAGAGAGTGATGGAGAGTGTCAGAGAGTGTCAGAGAGTGGCAGAGAGTGATAGTGAGTGTCTGAGAGTGTCAGATAGTGTCAGAGTGTCATAGAGAGTGTCAGAGAGTGTCAGAGAGTGTCAGAGAGTGTCAGAGAGTAATAGATGAGTGTCAGGAGTGTCAGAGAGTGTCAGAGAGTGATAGAGAGTCTTAGAGAGTGTCAGAGATTGTCAGAGAGTGATAGAGAGTGTTAGAGAGTGATAGAGAGTGTCAGAGAGTGTTAGAGAGTGTCAGAGAGTGATATAGAGTGTCAGAGAGTGTCAGAGAGCGATAGAGAGTGTCAGAGAGTGATAGAGAGTGTCAGAGATTGTCAGAGAGTGATAGTGAGTGTCTGAGAGTGTCTGAGAGTGTCAGACAGTGATAGAGAGTGATAGAGAGTGTCAGACAGTGTCAGAGAGTGACAGTGAGTGTCAGAGAGTGATAGAGAGTGTCAGAGAGTGTCAGAGAGTGATAGAGAGTGACAGAGAGTGTCAGAGAGTGTCAGAGAGTCATAGAGAGGCATAGAGAGTGTCAGAGAGTGTCAGAGAGTGTCAGAGAGCGATAGAGTGTCAGAGAGTGATAGAGAGTGACAGAGAGTGTCAGAGAGTGATAGAGAGATTCAGAGAGTGTCAGAGAGTGATAGAGAGTGTCAGAGAGTGATAGTGAGTGTCTGAGAGTGTCAGAGAGTGATAGAGAGTGAAAGAGACTGTCAGAGAGTGTCAGAGAGTGTCAGAGAGAGATAGAGAGTGACAGAGAGTGGCAGAGAGTGATAGTGAGTGTCTGAGAGTGTCAGATAGTGTCAGAGAGTCATAGAGAGTGTTAGAGAGTGTCAGAGAGTTTCAGAGAGTGTCAGACAGTGTCAGAGAGTAATAGTGAGTGTCTGAGAGTGTCAGAGAGTGATAGAGAGTGTCTGAGAGTGATAATGAGTGTCTGAGAGTGTCTGAGAGTGTCAGAGAGTGATAGAGAGTGAAAGAGACTGTCAGAGAGTGTCAGACAGTGTCAGAGAGTAATAGTGAGTGTCTGAGAGTGTCAGAGAGTGATAGAGAGTGTCTGAGAGTGATAATGAGTGTCTGAGAGTGTCTGAGAGTGTCAGAGAGTGATAGAGAGTGAAAGAGACTGTCAGAGAGTGTCAGACAGTGTCAGAGAGTAATAGTGAGTGTCTGAGAGTGTCAGAGAGTGTCAGAGAGTGATAGAGAGTGTTAGATAGTGTCAGAGATTGTCAGAGAGTTATAGAGAGTGTTAGAGAGTGATAGAGAGTGTCAGAGAGTGTTAGAGAGTGTCAGAGAGTGATATAGTGTGTCAGAGAGTGTCAGAGAGCGATAGAGAGTGTCAGAGAGTGATAGAGAGTGTCAGAGAGTGTCAGAGAGTGATAGTGAGTGTCTGAGAGTGTCAGACAGTGATAGAGAGTGATAGAGAGTGTCAGACAGTGTCAGAGAGTGATAGTGAGTGTCAGAGAGTGATAGAGAGTGTCAGAGAGTGATAGAGAGTGATAGAGAGTGAAAGAGAGTGTCAGAGAGTGTCAGAGAGTCATAGAGAGGCATAGAGAGTGTCAGGGAGTGTCAGAGAGTGTCAGAGAGTGTCAGAGAGCGATAGAGAGTGTCAGAGAGTGATAGAGAGTGTCAGCGAGTGTCAGAGTTTGATAGAGAGTGATAGAGAGTGACAGAGAGTGTCAGAGATTGTCAGAGAGTGATCGTGAGTGTCTGAGAGTGTCAGATAGTGTCAGAGAGTCATAGAGAGTCATCGAGAGTGTTAGAGAGTGTCAGAGAGTGTCAGAGAGTAATAGTGATTGTCTGAGAGTGTCAGAGAGTGTCAGAGAGTGATAGTGAGTGTGTGAGAGTGTCAGAGAGTGTCAGAGAGTGTCAGAGAGTGATGGAGAGTGTCAGAGAGTGTCAGAGAGTGTCAGAGAGTGTCAGAGAGTGATAGAGAGTGTCAGAGAGTGTCAGAGAGTGATAGTGAGTGTCAGAGAGTGTCAGAGAGTGTCAGAGAGTGATTGTGACTGTCTGAGACTATCAGAGAGTGATAGAGAGTGTCAGAGAGTGTCAGAGAGTGTCAGAGAGTGATAGAGAGTGTTAGAGAGTGATAGAGAGTGTCAGAGAGAGTTATAGAGTGTCAGAGAGTGATATAGAGTGTCAGAGAATGTCAGAGAGTGATAGAGTCTGTCAGAGAGTGTCAGAGAGTGTCAGAGAGAGATAGAGAGTGTCAGAGAGTGATAGTGAGTGTCAGAGAGTGTCAGAGAGTGAAAGTGAGTGTCTGAGAGTGTCAGATAGTGACAGAGAGTCATAGAGAGTGTTAGAGAGTAATTGTGAGTGTCTGAGTGTATCAGAGAGTGATAGAGAGTGTCAGAGAGTGTCAGAGAGTGATGGAGAGTGTTAGAGAGTGATAGAGAGTGTCAGAGAGTGTTATAGAGTGTCAGAGAGTGATATAGAGTGTCAGAGAATGTCAGAGAGTGATAGAGTCTGTCAGAGAGTGTCAGAGAGAGATAGAGAGTGTCAGAGAGTGATGGAGAGTGTCAGAGAGTGTCAGAGAGTGATAATGAGTGTCTGAGAGTGTCTGAGAGTGTCAGAGAGTGATAGAGAGTGAAAGAGACTGTCAGAGAGTGTCAGAGAGAGATAGAGTGTGGCAGAGAGTGGCAGAGAGTGTCAGAGAGTGTCAGAGAGTGATAGAGAGTGTCAGAGAGTGTCAGAGAGTGATAGTGAGTGTCTGAGAGTGTCTGAGATTGTCAGAGATTGATAGAGAGTGATAGAGACAGTCAGATAGTGTCAGAGAGAGATAGAGTGTGTCAGAGAGTGTCAGAGAGTGATAGTGAGTTTCAGAGAGTGTCAGAGAGTGATAGTGAGTGTCTGAGAGTGTCAGAGAGTGATAGTGAGTGTGTGAGAGTGTCAGAGAGTGTCAGAGAGTGTCAGAGAGTGATGGAGAGTGTCAGAGAGTGTCAGAGAGTGTCAGAGAGTGTCAGAGAGTGATAGAGAGTGTCAGAGAGTGTCAGAGAGTGATAGTGAGTGTCTGAGAGTGTCAGAGAGTGATAGTGAGTGTGTGAGAGTGTCAGAGAGTGTCAGAGAGTGTCAGAGAGTGATGGAGAGTGTCAGAGAGTGTCAGAGAGTGTCAGAGAGTGTCAGAGAGTGTCAGAGAGTGATAGAGAGTGTCAGAGAGTGTCAGAGAGTGATAGTGAGTGTCAGAGAGTGTCAGAGAGTGATGGAGAGTGTCAGAGAGTGTCAGAGTGTGTCAGAGAGTGTCAGAGAGTGATAGTGAGTTTCAGAGAGTGTCAGAGAGTGATAGTGAGTGTCTGAGAGAGTCAGAGAGTGATAGTGAGTGTGTGAGAGTGTCAGAGAGTGTCAGAGAGTGTCAGAGAGTGATGGAGAGTGTCAGAGAGTGATAGAGAGTGTCAGAGAGTGTCAGAGAGTGATAGTGAGTGTCTGAGAGTGTCAGAGAGTGATAGAAAGTGTTAGAGAGTGTCAGAGAGTGATAGTGAGTGTCAGAGAGTGTCAGAGAGTGATAGTGAGTGTCAGAGATTGATAGAGAGTGTCAGAGAGTTTCAGAGAGATATAGAGAGCGATAGAGAGTGTCAGAGAGCGATACTGAGTGATAGTGAGTGTCTGAGAGAGTCAGAGACAGTCAGAGAGTCATAGAGAGTGTCAGAGAGAGTCAGAGAGTGTCAGAGTGTGATAGAGAGTGTCAGAGAGTGTCAGAGAGTGATAGAGAGTGTCAGAGAGTGATAGAGAGCGTCAGAGCGTGTCAGAGAGTGATAGAGAGTGTCAGAGAGTGATAGTGAGTGTCTGAGTGTGTCTGAGATTGTCAGAGAGTGATAGAGAGTGATAGAGACGGTCAGAGAGTGTCAGAGACAGTCAGAGAAAGATAGTGAGTGATAGAGAGTGTCAGAGAGTGATAGAGAATGTCAGAGAATGTCAGAGAGTGTCAGAGAGTGATAGTGAGTGTCAGAGAGTGATAGAGAGTGTCAGATAGTGATGGAGAGTGTCAGAGAGTGATAGTGAGTGTCTGAGAGTGTCTGAGAGTGTCAGAGAGTGATAGAGAGTGATAGAGACTGTCAGAGAGTGTCAGAGAGTGTCAGAGAGTTATAGAGAGTGTCAGAGAGTGCCAGAGAGTTATAGTGAGTGTCTGAGTGTGTCTGAGAGTGTCAGAGAGTGATAGAGAGTGACAGAGACTGTCAGAGAGTGTCAGAGAGTGATAGAGAGTGTCAGAGAGTGATAGAGAGTGTCAAAGAGTGTCAGAGAGTGATAGTGAGAGTCTGAGAGTGTCTGAGAGTGTCAGAGAGTGTCAGAGAGTGATATAGAGTGTCAGAGAGTGATAGTGAGTGTCTGAGAGTGTCTGAGAGTGTCAGAGAGTGATAGAGAGTGATAGAGAGTGTCAGAGAGTGTCAGAGAGTGTCAGAGAGTGATAGAGAGTGTCAGAGAGTGATAGAGAGTGATAGAGAGTGTCAGAGAGTGTCAGAGAGTGATAGAGAGTGATAGAGACTGTCAGAGAGTGTCAGAGAGTGACAGAGAGTGATATAGAGTGTCAGAGAGTGATAGAGAGTGATAGAGAGTGTCAGAGAGTGATAGAGAGTGATAGAGACTGTCAGAGAGTGTCAGAGCGTGATAGAGAGTGTCAGAGAGTGATAGAGAGTGACAGAGACTGTCAGAGAGTGTCAGAGAGTAATAGAGAGTGTCAGAGAGTGATAGAGAGTGTCAAAGAGTGTCAGAGAGTGATAGTGAGTGTCTGAGAGTGTCTGAGAGTGTCAGAGAGTGTCAGAGAGTGATATAGAGTGTCAGAGAGTGATAGAGAGTGTCAGAGAGTGTCAGAGAGTGATAGTGAGTGTCTGAGAGTGTCTGAGAGTGTCAGAGAGTGATAGAGAGTGATAGAGAGTGTCAGAGAGTGTCAGAGAGTGTCAGAGAGTGATAGAGAGTGTCACAGAGTGATAGAGAGTGATAGAGAGTGTCAGAGAGTGTCAGAGAGTGATAGAGAGTGATAGAGACTGTCAGAGAGTGTCAGAGAGTGTCAGAGAGTGATAGAGAGTGACAGAGAGTGTCAGAGAGTGATAGAGAGTGATAAAGAGTGTCAGAGATTGATAGAGAGTGATAGAGACTGTCAGAGAGTGTCAGAGAGTGATAGAGAGTGTCAGAGAGTGATAGAGAGTGTCAGAGAGTGTCAGAGAGTGATAGTGAGTGTCTGAGAGTGTCAGAGAGTGTCAGAGAGTGTCAGAGAGTGATATAGAGTGTCAGAGAGTGATAGAGAGTGTCAGAGATTGTCAGAGAGTGATAGTGAGTGTCTGAGAGTGTCAGAGAGTGTCAGAGAGTGATGTAGAGTGTCAGAGAGTGATAGAGAGTGTCAGAGAGTGTCAGAGAGTGATAGTGAGTGTCTGAGAGTGTGAGAGAGTGTCAGAGAGTGATAGAGAGTGTCGGAGAGTGATAGAGAGTGATAGAGAGTGTCAGAGAGTGATAGAGAGTGATAGAGACAGTCAGAGAGTGTCAGATAGTGTCAGAGAGTGATAGAGAGTGTCAGAGAGTGTCAGAGAGTGATAGAGAGTGTCAGAGAGTGATAGAGAGTGATAGAGAGTGTCAGAGAGTGATAGAGAGTGATAGAGACTGTCAGAGAGTGTCAGAGAGTGTCAGAGAGTGATAGAGAGTGTCAGAGAGTGATAGAGAGTGTCAGAGAGTGTCAGAGAGTGATAGTGAGTGTCTGAGAGTGTCAGAGAGTGATATAGAGTGTCAGAGAGTGATAGAGAGTGTCAGAGAGTGTCAGAGAGTGATAGTGAGTGTCAGAGAGAGACATAGAGTGTCAGAGAGTGTCAGAGAGTGTCAGAGAGTGTCAGAGAGTGTCAGAGAGTGTCAGAGAGTGATAGTGAGTGTCTGAGAGTGTCAGAGAGTGTCAGAGAGTGTCAGAGAGTGATATAGAGTGTCAGAGAGTGATAGAGAGTGTCAGAGATTGTCAGAGAGTGATAGTGAGTGTCTGAGAGTGTCAGAGAGTGTCAGAGAGTGATGTAGAGTGTCAGAGAGTGATAGAGAGTGTCAGAGAGTGTCAGAGAGTGATAGTGAGTGTCTGAGAGTGTGAGAGAGTGTCAGAGAGTGATAGAGAGTGTCGGAGAGTGATAGAGAGTGTCAGAGAGTGATAGAGAGTGATAGAGACAGTCAGAGAGTGTCAGATAGTGTCAGAGAGTGATAGAGAGTGTCAGAGAGTGTCAGAGAGTGATAGAGAGTGTCAGAGAGTGATAGAGAGTGATAGAGAGTGTCAGAGAGTGATAGAGAGTGATAGAGACTGTCAGAGAGTGTCAGAGAGTGTCAGAGAGTGATAGAGAGTGTCAGAGAGTGATAGAGAGTGTCAGAGAGTGTCAGAGAGTGATAGTGAGTGTCTGAGAGTGTCAGAGAGTGATATAGAGTGTCAGAGAGTGATAGAGAGTGTCAGAGAGTGTCAGAGAGTGATAGTGAGTGTCAGAGAGTGACATAGAGTGTCAGAGAGTGTCAGAGAGTGATAGTGAGTGTCTGAGAGTGTCAGAGAGTGTCAGAGAGTGTCAGAGAGTGTCAGAGAGTGATATAGAGTGTCAGAGAGTGATAGAGAGTGTCAGAGAGTGTCAGAGAGTGATAGAGAGTGTCAGAGAGTGACATAGAAAGTCAGAGAGTGTCAGAGAGTGATAGAGAGTGATAGAGAGTGTCAGAGACTGTCAGAGAGTGTCAGATAGAGTCAGAGAGAGATAGAGAGTGTCAGGAAGTGTCAGAGAGTGATAGTGAGTGTCAGAGAGTGTCAGAGAGTGATTGTGAGTGTCTGAGAGTTTCAGAGAGTGATAGAGAGTGTCAGAGAGTGTCAGAGAGTGATAGAGAGTGTCAGAGAGTGTCAGAGAGTGATAGAGAGTGTTAGAGAGTGTCAGAGAGTGTCAATGAGTTTCAGAGAGTGATAGAAAGTGTCAGAGAGTGTTAGAGAGTGTCAGAGAGTGATAGAGAGTGTCAGAGAGTGTCTGAGAGTGATAGAGAGTGTCAGAGAGTGATATAGAGTGTCAGAGAGTGATAGAGAGTGTCAGAGAGTGTCAGAGAGTGATAGTGAGTGTCTGAGAGTGTCAGAGAGTGATTGTGAGTGTCTGAGAGTTTCAGAGAGTGATAGAGAGTGTCAGAGAGTGTCAGAGAGTGATAGAGTGTCAGAGAGTGTCAGAGAGTGATAGAGAGTGTTAGAGAGTGTCAGAGAGTGTCAGTGAGTGTCAGAGAGTGATAGAGAGTGTCAGAGAGTGTGAGAGAGTGATAGAGAGTGTCAGAGAGTGATAGAGAGTGTCAGAGAGTGTCAGAGAGTGATAGTGAGTGTCTGAGAGTGTCTGAGAGTGTCAGAGAGTGTCAGAGAGTGTCAGAGAGTGTTAGAGAGTGTCAGAGAGTGACATAGAGTTTCAGAGAGTGTCAGAGAGTGTCAGAGAGTGTCAGAGAGTGTCAGAGAGTTATAGAGAGTGTCAGAGAGTGTCAGAGAGTTATAGTGAGTGTCTGAGAGTATCTGAGAGTGTCAGAGTGTGATAGAGTGTGACAGAGACTGTCAGAGAGTGTCAGAGAGTGATAGAGAGTGTCAGAGAGTGATAGAGAGTGTCAAAGAGTGTCAGAGAGTGATAGTGAGTGTCTGAGAGTGTCTGAGAGTGTCAGAGAGTGTCAGAGAGTGATATAGAGTGTCAGAGAGTGATAGAGAGTGTCAGAGAGTGTCAGAGAGTGATAGTGAGTGTCTGAGAGTGTCTGAGAGTGTCAGAGAGTGATAGAGAGTGAAAGAGAGTGTCAGAGAGTGTCAGAGAGTGTCAGAGAGTGTCAGAGAGTGATAGAGAGTGTCAGAGAGTGATAGAGAGTGATAGAGAGTGTCAGAGAGTGTCAGAGAGTGTCAGAGAGTGATAGAGAGTGATAGAGACTGTCAGAGAGTGTCAGAGAGTGTCAGAGAGTGATAGAGGGTGTCAGAGAGTGATAGAGAGTGATAGAGAGTGTCAGAGAGTGATAGAGAGTGATAGAGACTGTCAGAGAGTGTCAGAGAGTGATAGAGAGTGTCAGAGAGTGTCAGAGAGTGATAGTGAGTGTCTGAGAGTGTCAGAGAGTGTCAGAGAGTGTCAGAGAGTGATATAGAGTGTCAGAGAGTGATAGAGAGTGTCAGAGATTGTCAGAGAGTGATAGTGAGTGTCTGAGAGTGTCAGAGAGTGTCAGAGAGTGATGTAGAGTGTCAGGGAGTGATAGAGAGTGTCAGAGAGTGTCAGAGAGTGATAGTGAGTGTCTGAGAGTGTGAGAGAGTGTCAGAGAGTGATAGAGAGTGTCAGAGAGTGATAGAGAGTGATAGAGAGTGTCAGAGAGTGTCAGAGAGTGATAGAGAGTGATAGAGACTGTCAGAGAGTGTCAGAGAGTGACAGAGAGTGATATAGAGTGTCAGAGAGTGATAGAGAGTGATAGAGAGTGTCAGAGAGTGATAGAGAGTGATAGAGACTGTCAGAGAGTGTCAGAGCGTGATAGAGAGTGTCAGAGAGTGATAGAGAGTGACAGAGACTGTCAGAGAGTAATAGAGAGTGTCAGAGAGTGATAGAGAGTGTCAAAGAGTGTCAGAGAGTGATAGTGAGTGTCTGAGAGTGTCTGAGAGTGTCAGAGAGTGTCAGAGAGTGATATAGAGTGTCAGAGAGTGATAGAGAGTGTCAGAGAGTGTCAGAGAGTGATAGTGAGTGTCTGAGAGTGTCTGAGAGTGTCAGAGAGTGATAGAGAGTGATAGAGAGTGTCAGAGAGTGTCAGAGAGTGTCAGAGAGTGATAGAGAGTGTCACAGAGTGATAGAGAGTGATAGAGAGTGTCAGAGAGTGTCAGAGAGTGATAGAGAGTGATAGAGACTGTCAGAGATTGTCAGAGAGTGTCAGAGAGTGATAGAGAGTGACAGAGAGTGTCAGAGAGTGATAGAGAGTGATAAAGAGTGTCAGAGAGTGATAGAGACTGTCAGAGAGTGTCAGAGAGTGATAGAGAGTGTCAGAGAGTGATAGAGAGTGTCAGAGAGTGTCAGAGAGTGATAGTGAGTGTCTGAGAGTGTCAGAGAGTGTCAGAGAGTGTCAGAGAGTGATATAGAGTGTCAGAGAGTGATAGAGAGTGTCAGAGATTGTCAGAGAGTGATAGTGAGTGTCTGAGAGTGTCAGAGAGTGTCAGAGAGTGATGTAGAGTGTCAGAGAGTGATAGAGAGTGTCAGAGAGTGTCAGAGAGTGATAGTGAGTGTCTGAGAGTGTGAGAGAGTGTCAGAGAGTGATAGAGAGTGTCGGAGAGTGATAGAGAGTGATAGAGAGTGTCAGAGAGTGATAGAGAGTGATAGAGACAGTCAGAGAGTGTCAGATAGTGTCAGAGAGTGATAGAGAGTGTCAGAGAGTGTCAGAGAGTGATAGAGAGTGTCAGAGAGTGATAGAGAGTGATAGAGAGTGTCAGAGAGTGATAGAGAGTGATAGAGACTGTCAGAGAGTGTCAGAGAGTGTCAGAGAGTGATAGAGAGTGTCAGAGAGTGATAGAGAGTGTCAGAGAGTGTCAGAGAGTGATAGTGAGTGTCTGAGAGTGTCAGAGAGTGATATAGAGTGTCAGAGAGTGATAGAGAGTGTCAGAGAGTGTCAGAGAGTGATAGTGAGTGTCAGAGAGTGACATAGAGTGTCAGAGAGTGTCAGAGAGTGATAGTGAGTGTCTGAGAGTGTCAGAGAGTGATATAGAGTGTCAGAGAGTGTCAGAGAGTGATATAGAGTGTCAGAGAGTGATAGAGAGTGTCAGAGAGTGTCAGAGAGTGATAGTGAGTGTCAGAGAGTGACATAGAGTGTCAGAGAGTGTCAGAGAGTGATAGTGAGTGTCTGAGAGTGTCAGAGAGTGTCAGAGAGTGTCAGAGAGTGTCAGAGAGTGATATAGAGTGTCAGAGAGTGATAGAGAGTGTCAGAGAGTGTCAGAGAGTGATAGAGAGTGTCAGAGAGTGACATAGAAAGTCAGAGAGTGTCAGAGAGTGATAGAGAGTGATAGAGAGTGTCAGAGACTGTCAGAGAGTGTCAGATAGAGTCAGAGAGAGATAGAGAGTGTCAGGAAGTGTCAGAGAGTGATAGTGAGTGTCAGAGAGTGTCAGAGAGTGATTGTGAGTGTCTGAGAGTTTCAGAGAGTGATAGAGAGTGTCAGAGAGTGTCAGAGAGTGATAGAGAGTGTCAGAGAGTGTCAGAGAGTGATAGAGAGTGTTAGAGAGTGTCAGAGAGTGTCAATGAGTTTCAGAGAGTGATAGAAAGTGTCAGAGAGTGTTAGAGAGTGTCAGAGAGTGATAGAGAGTGTCAGAGAGTGCCTGAGAGTGATAGAGAGTGTCAGAGAGTGATATAGAGTGTCAGAGAGTGATAGAGAGTGTCAGAGAGTGTCAGAGAGTGATAGTGAGTGTCTGAGAGTGTCAGAGAGTGATTGTGAGTGTCTGAGAGTTTCAGAGAGTGATAGAGAGTGTCAGAGAGTGTCAGAGAGTGATAGAGTGTCAGAGAGTGTCAGAGAGTGATAGAGAGTGTTAGAGAGTGTCAGAGAGTGTCAGTGAGTGTCAGAGAGTGATAGAGAGTGTCAGAGAGTGTGAGAGAGTGATAGAGAGTGTCAGAGAGTGATAGAGAGTGTCAGAGAGTGTCAGAAAGTGATAGTGAGTGTCTGAGAGTGTCTGAGAGTGTCAGAGAGTGTCAGAGAGTGTCAGAGAGTGTTAGAGAGTGTCAGAGAGTGACATAGAGTTTCAGAGAGTGTCAGAGAGTGTCAGAGAGTGTCAGAGAGTGTCAGAGAGTTATAGAGAGAGTCAGAGAGTGTCAGAGAGTTATAGTGAGTGTCTGAGAGTATCTGAGAGTGTCAGAGTGTGATAGAGTGTGACAGAGACTGTCAGAGAGTGTCAGAGAGTGATAGAGAGTGTCAGAGAGTGATAGAGAGTGTCAAAGAGTGTCAGAGAGTGATAGTGAGTGTCTGAGAGTGTCTGAGAGTGTCAGAGAGTGTCAGAGAGTGATATAGAGTGTCAGAGAGTGATAGAGAGTGTCAGAGAGTGTCAGAGAGTGATAGTGAGTGTCTGAGAGTGTCTGAGAGTGTCAGAGAGTGATAGAGAGTGAAAGAGAGTGTCAGAGAGTGTCAGAGAGTGTCAGAGAGTGATAGAGAGTGATAGAGAGTGTCAGAGAGTGATAGAGAGTGATAGAGACTGTCAGAGAGTGTCAGAGAGTGTCAGAGAGTGATAGAGAGTGTCAGAGAGTGATAGTGAGTGTCAGAGAGTGACATAGAGTGTCAGAGTGTGTCAGAGAGTGATAGTGAGTGTCTGAGAGTGTCAGAGAGTGTCAGAGAGTGTCAGAGAGTGTCAGAGAGTGATATAGAGTGTCAGAGAGTGATAGAGAGTGTCAGAGAGTGTCAGAGAGTGATAGAGAGTGTCAGAGAGTGTCAGAGAGTGACATAGAAAGTCAGAGAGTGTCAGAGAGTGATAGAGAGTGATGGAGAGTGTCAGAGACTGTCAGAGAGTGTCAGATAGAGTCAGAGACAGATAGAGAGTGTCAGGAAGTGTCAGAGAGTGATAGTGAGTGTCAGAGAGTGTCAGAGAGTGATTGTGAGTGTCTGAGAGTTTCAGAGAGTGATAGAGAGTGTCAGAGAGTGTCAGAGAGTGATAGAGAGTGTCAGAGAGTGTCAGAGAGTGATAGAGAGTGTCAGAGAGTGTCAGAGAGTGATAGAGAGTGTTAGAGAGTGTCAGAGAGTGTCAATGAGTTTCAGAGAGTGATAGAAAGTGTCAGAGAGTGTTAGAGAGTGTCAGAGAGTGATAGAGAGTGTCAGAGAGTGTCTGAGAGTGATAGAGAGTGTCAGAGAGTGATATAGAGTGTCAGAGAGTGATAGAGAGTGTCAGAGAGTGTCAGAGAGTGATAGTGAGTGTCTGAGAGTGTCAGAGAGTGATTGTGAGTGTCTGAGAGTTTCAGAGAGTGATAGAGAGTGTCAGAGAGTGTCAGAGAGTGATAGAGTGTCAGAGAGTGTCAGAGAGTGATAGAGAGTGTTAGAGAGTGTCAGAGAGCGTCAGTGAGTGTCAGAGAGTGATAGAGAGTGTCAGAGAGTGTGAGAGAGTGATAGAGAGTGTCAGAGAGTGATAGAGAGTGTCAGAGAGTGTCAGAGAGTGATAGTGAGTGTCTGAGAGTGTCTGAGAGTGATAGAGAGTGTCAGAGAGTGATAGAGAGTGATAGAGAGTGTCAGAGAGTGTCAGAGAGTGTCAGAGAGTGATAGAGAGTGATAGAGACTGTCAGAGAGTGTCAGAGAGTGTCAGAGAGTGATAGAGGGTGTCAGAGAGTGATAGAGAGTGATAGAGAGTGTCAGAGAGTGATAGAGAGTGATAGAGACTGTCAGAGAGTGTCAGAGAGTGATAGAGAGTGTCAGAGAGTGTCAGAGAGTGATAGTGAGTGTCTGAGAGTGTCAGAGAGTGTCAGAGAGTGTCAGAGAGTGATATAGAGTGTCAGAGAGTGATAGAGAGTGTCAGAGATTGTCAGAGAGTGATAGTGAGTGTCTGAGAGTGTCAGAGAGTGTCAGAGAGTGATGTAGAGTGTCAGAGAGTGATAGAGAGTGTCAGAGAGTGTCAGAGAGTGATAGTGAGTGTCTGAGAGTGTGAGAGAGTGTCAGAGAGTGATAGAGAGTGTCGGAGAGTGATAGAGAGTGATAGAGAGTGTCAGAGAGTGATAGAGAGTGATAGAGACAGTCAGAGAGTGTCAGATAGTGTCAGAGAGTGATAGAGAGTGTCAGAGAGTGTCAGAGAGTGATAGAGAGTGTCAGAGAGTGATAGAGAGTGATAGAGAGTGTCAGAGAGTGATAGAGAGTGATAGAGACTGTCAGAGAGTGTCAGAGAGTGTCAGAGAGTGATAGAGAGTGTCAGAGAGTGATAGAGAGTGTCAGAGAGTGTCAGAGAGTGATAGTGAGTGTCTGAGAGTGTCAGAGAGTGATATAGAGTGTCAGAGAGTGATAGAGAGTGTCAGAGAGTGTCAGAGAGTGATAGTGAGTGTCAGAGAGAGACATAGAGTGTCAGAGAGTGTCAGAGAGTGTCAGAGAGTGTCAGAGAGTGTCAGAGAGTGTCAGAGAGTGATAGTGAGTGTCTGAGAGTGTCAGAGAGTGTCAGAGAGTGTCAGAGAGTGATATAGAGTGTCAGAGAGTGATAGAGAGTGTCAGAGATTGTCAGAGAGTGATAGTGAGTGTCTGAGAGTGTCAGAGAGTGTCAGAGAGTGATGTAGAGTGTCAGAGAGTGATAGAGAGTGTCAGAGAGTGTCAGAGAGTGATAGTGAGTGTCTGAGAGTGTGAGAGAGTGTCAGAGAGTGATAGAGAGTGTCGGAGAGTGATAGAGAGTGATAGAGAGTGTCAGAGAGTGATAGAGAGTGATAGAGACAGTCAGAGAGTGTCAGATAGTGTCAGAGAGTGATAGAGAGTGTCAGAGAGTGTCAGAGAGTGATAGAGAGTGTCAGAGAGTGATAGAGAGTGATAGAGAGTGTCAGAGAGTGATAGAGAGTGATAGAGACTGTCAGAGAGTGTCAGAGAGTGTCAGAGAGTGATAGAGAGTGTCAGAGAGTGATAGAGAGTGTCAGAGAGTGTCAGAGAGTGATAGTGAGTGTCTGAGAGTGTCAGAGAGTGATATAGAGTGTCAGAGAGTGATAGAGAGTGTCAGAGAGTGTCAGAGAGTGATAGTGAGTGTCAGAGAGTGACATAGAGTGTCAGAGAGTGTCAGAGAGTGATAGTGAGTGTCTGAGAGTGTCAGAGAGTGTCAGAGAGTGTCAGAGAGTGTCAGAGAGTGATATAGAGTGTCAGAGAGTGATAGAGAGTGTCAGAGAGTGTCAGAGAGTGATAGAGAGTGTCAGAGAGTGACATAGAAAGTCAGAGAGTGTCAGAGAGTGATAGAGAGTGATAGAGAGTGTCAGAGACTGTCAGAGAGTGTCAGATAGAGTCAGAGAGAGATAGAGAGTGTCAGGAAGTGTCAGAGAGTGATAGTGAGTGTCAGAGAGTGTCAGAGAGTGATTGTGAGTGTCTGAGAGTTTCAGAGAGTGATAGAGAGTGTCAGAGAGTGTCAGAGAGTGATAGAGAGTGTCAGAGAGTGTCAGAGAGTGATAGAGAGTGTTAGAGAGTGTCAGAGAGTGTCAATGAGTTTCAGAGAGTGATAGAAAGTGTCAGAGAGTGTTAGAGAGTGTCAGAGAGTGATAGAGAGTGTCAGAGAGTGTCTGAGAGTGATAGAGAGTGTCAGAGAGTGATATAGAGTGTCAGAGAGTGATAGAGAGTGTCAGAGAGTGTCAGAGAGTGATAGTGAGTGTCTGAGAGTGTCAGAGAGTGATTGTGAGTGTCTGAGAGTTTCAGAGAGTGATAGAGAGTGTCAGAGAGTGTCAGAGAGTGATAGAGTGTCAGAGAGTGTCAGAGAGTGATAGAGAGTGTTAGAGAGTGTCAGAGAGTGTCAGTGAGTGTCAGAGAGTGATAGAGAGTGTCAGAGAGTGTGAGAGAGTGATAGAGAGTGTCAGAGAGTGATAGAGAGTGTCAGAGAGTGTCAGAGAGTGATAGTGAGTGTCTGAGAGTGTCTGAGAGTGTCAGAGAGTGTCAGAGAGTGTCAGAGAGTGTTAGAGAGTGTCAGAGAGTGACATAGAGTTTCAGAGAGTGTCAGAGAGTGTCAGAGAGTGTCAGAGAGTGTCAGAGAGTTATAGAGAGTGTCAGAGAGTGTCAGAGAGTTATAGTGAGTGTCTGAGAGTATCTGAGAGTGTCAGAGTGTGATAGAGTGTGACAGAGACTGTCAGAGAGTGTCAGAGAGTGATAGAGAGTGTCAGAGAGTGATAGAGAGTGTCAAAGAGTGTCAGAGAGTGATAGTGAGTGTCTGAGAGTGTCTGAGAGTGTCAGAGAGTGTCAGAGAGTGATATAGAGTGTCAGAGAGTGATAGAGAGTGTCAGAGAGTGTCAGAGAGTGATAGTGAGTGTCTGAGAGTGTCTGAGAGTGTCAGAGAGTGATAGAGAGTGAAAGAGAGTGTCAGAGAGTGTCAGAGAGTGTCAGAGAGTGTCAGAGAGTGATAGAGAGTGTCAGAGAGTGATAGAGAGTGATAGAGAGTGTCAGAGAGTGTCAGAGAGTGTCAGAGAGTGATAGAGAGTGATAGAGACTGTCAGAGAGTGTCAGAGAGTGTCAGAGAGTGATAGAGGGTGTCAGAGAGTGATAGAGAGTGATAGAGAGTGTCAGAGAGTGATAGAGAGTGATAGAGACTGTCAGAGAGTGTCAGAGAGTGATAGAGAGTGTCAGAGAGTGTCAGAGAGTGATAGTGAGTGTCTGAGAGTGTCAGAGAGTGTCAGAGAGTGTCAGAGAGTGATATAGAGTGTCAGAGAGTGATAGAGAGTGTCAGAGATTGTCAGAGAGTGATAGTGAGTGTCTGAGAGTGTCAGAGAGTGTCAGAGAGTGATGTAGAGTGTCAGGGAGTGATAGAGAGTGTCAGAGAGTGTCAGAGAGTGATAGTGAGTGTCTGAGAGTGTGAGAGAGTGTCAGAGAGTGATAGAGAGTGTCAGAGAGTGATAGAGAGTGATAGAGAGTGTCAGAGAGTGTCAGAGAGTGATAGAGAGTGATAGAGACTGTCAGAGAGTGTCAGAGAGTGACAGAGAGTGATATAGAGTGTCAGAGAGTGATAGAGAGTGATAGAGAGTGTCAGAGAGTGATAGAGAGTGATAGAGACTGTCAGAGAGTGTCAGAGCGTGATAGAGAGTGTCAGAGAGTGATAGAGAGTGACAGAGACTGTCAGAGAGTAATAGAGAGTGTCAGAGAGTGATAGAGAGTGTCAAAGAGTGTCAGAGAGTGATAGTGAGTGTCTGAGAGTGTCTGAGAGTGTCAGAGAGTGTCAGAGAGTGATATAGAGTGTCAGAGAGTGATAGAGAGTGTCAGAGAGTGTCAGAGAGTGATAGTGAGTGTCTGAGAGTGTCTGAGAGTGTCAGAGAGTGATAGAGAGTGATAGAGAGTGTCAGAGAGTGTCAGAGAGTGTCAGAGAGTGATAGAGAGTGTCACAGAGTGATAGAGAGTGATAGAGAGTGTCAGAGAGTGTCAGAGAGTGATAGAGAGTGATAGAGACTGTCAGAGATTGTCAGAGAGTGTCAGAGAGTGATAGAGAGTGACAGAGAGTGTCAGAGAGTGATAGAGAGTGATAAAGAGTGTCAGAGAGTGATAGAGAGTGATAGAGACTGTCAGAGAGTGTCAGAGAGTGATAGAGAGTGTCAGAGAGTGATAGAGAGTGTCAGAGAGTGTCAGAGAGTGATAGTGAGTGTCTGAGAGTGTCAGAGAGTGTCAGAGAGTGTCAGAGAGTGATATAGAGTGTCAGAGAGTGATAGAGAGTGTCAGAGATTGTCAGAGAGTGATAGTGAGTGTCTGAGAGTGTCAGAGAGTGTCAGAGAGTGATGTAGAGTGTCAGAGAGTGATAGAGAGTGTCAGAGAGTGTCAGAGAGTGATAGTGAGTGTCTGAGAGTGTGAGAGAGTGTCAGAGAGTGATAGAGAGTGTCGGAGAGTGATAGAGAGTGATAGAGAGTGTCAGAGAGTGATAGAGAGTGATAGAGACAGTCAGAGAGTGTCAGATAGTGTCAGAGAGTGATAGAGAGTGTCAGAGAGTGTCAGAGAGTGATAGAGAGTGTCAGAGAGTGATAGAGAGTGATAGAGAGTGTCAGAGAGTGATAGAGAGTGATAGAGACTGTCAGAGAGTGTCAGAGAGTGTCAGAGAGTGATAGAGAGTGTCAGAGAGTGATAGAGAGTGTCAGAGAGTGTCAGAGAGTGATAGTGAGTGTCTGAGAGTGTCAGAGAGTGATATAGAGTGTCAGAGAGTGATAGAGAGTGTCAGAGAGTGTCAGAGAGTGATAGTGAGTGTCAGAGAGTGACATAGAGTGTCAGAGAGTGTCAGAGAGTGTCAGAGAGTGTCAGAGAGTGTTAGAGAGTGTCAGAGAGTGACATAGAGTTTCAGAGAGTGTCAGAGAGTGTCAGAGAGTGTCAGAGAGTGTCAGAGAGTTATAGAGAGAGTCAGAGAGTGTCAGAGAGTTATAGTGAGTGTCTGAGAGTATCTGAGAGTGTCAGAGTGTGATAGAGTGTGACAGAGACTGTCAGAGAGTGTCAGAGAGTGATAGAGAGTGTCAGAGAGTGATAGAGAGTGTCAAAGAGTGTCAGAGAGTGATAGTGAGTGTCTGAGAGTGTCTGAGAGTGTCAGAGAGTGTCAGAGAGTGATATAGAGTGTCAGAGAGTGATAGAGAGTGTCAGAGAGTGTCAGAGAGTGATAGTGAGTGTCTGAGAGTGTCTGAGAGTGTCAGAGAGTGATAGAGAGTGAAAGAGAGTGTCAGAGAGTGTCAGAGAGTGTCAGAGAGTGATAGAGAGTGATAGAGAGTGTCAGAGAGTGATAGAGAGTGATAGAGACTGTCAGAGAGTGTCAGAGAGTGTCAGAGAGTGATAGAGAGTGTCAGAGAGTGATAGTGAGTGTCAGAGAGTGACATAGAGTGTCAGAGTGTGTCAGAGAGTGATAGTGAGTGTCTGAGAGTGTCAGAGAGTGTCAGAGAGTGTCAGAGAGTGTCAGAGAGTGATATAGAGTGTCAGAGAGTGATAGAGAGTGTCAGAGAGTGTCAGAGAGTGATAGAGAGTGTCAGAGAGTGTCAGAGAGTGACATAGAAAGTCAGAGAGTGTCAGAGAGTGATAGAGAGTGATGGAGAGTGTCAGAGACTGTCAGAGAGTGTCAGATAGAGTCAGAGACAGATAGAGAGTGTCAGGAAGTGTCAGAGAGTGATAGTGAGTGTCAGAGAGTGTCAGAGAGTGATTGTGAGTGTCTGAGAGTTTCAGAGAGTGATAGAGAGTGTCAGAGAGTGTCAGAGAGTGATAGAGAGTGTCAGAGAGTGTCAGAGAGTGATAGAGAGTGTCAGAGAGTGTCAGAGAGTGATAGAGAGTGTTAGAGAGTGTCAGAGAGTGTCAATGAGTTTCAGAGAGTGATAGAAAGTGTCAGAGAGTGTTAGAGAGTGTCAGAGAGTGATAGAGAGTGTCAGAGAGTGTCTGAGAGTGATAGAGAGTGTCAGAGAGTGATATAGAGTGTCAGAGAGTGATAGAGAGTGTCAGAGAGTGTCAGAGAGTGATAGTGAGTGTCTGAGAGTGTCAGAGAGTGATTGTGAGTGTCTGAGAGTTTCAGAGAGTGATAGAGAGTGTCAGAGAGTGTCAGAGAGTGATAGAGTGTCAGAGAGTGTCAGAGAGTGATAGAGAGTGTTAGAGAGTGTCAGAGAGCGTCAGTGAGTGTCAGAGAGTGATAGAGAGTGTCAGAGAGTGTGAGAGAGTGATAGAGAGTGTCAGAGAGTGATAGAGAGTGTCAGAGAGTGTCAGAGAGTGATAGTGAGTGTCTGAGAGTGTCTGAGAGTGATAGAGAGTGTCAGAGAGTGATAGAGAGTGATAGAGAGTGTCAGAGAGTGTCAGAGAGTGTCAGAGAGTGATAGAGAGTGATAGAGACTGTCAGAGAGTGTCAGAGAGTGTCAGAGAGTGATAGAGGGTGTCAGAGAGTGATAGAGAGTGATAGAGAGTGTCAGAGAGTGATAGAGAGTGATAGAGACTGTCAGAGAGTGTCAGAGAGTGATAGAGAGTGTCAGAGAGTGTCAGAGAGTGATAGTGAGTGTCTGAGAGTGTCAGAGAGTGTCAGAGAGTGTCAGAGAGTGATATAGAGTGTCAGAGAGTGATAGAGAGTGTCAGAGATTGTCAGAGAGTGATAGTGAGTGTCTGAGAGTGTCAGAGAGTGTCAGAGAGTGATGTAGAGTGTCAGGGAGTGATAGAGAGTGTCAGAGAGTGTCAGAGAGTGATAGTGAGTGTCTGAGAGTGTGAGAGAGTGTCAGAGAGTGATAGAGAGTGTCAGAGAGTGATAGAGAGTGATAGAGAGTGTCAGAGAGTGATAGAGAGTGATAGAGACTGTCAGAGAGTGTCAGATAGTGTCAGAGAGTGATAGAGAGTGTCAGAGAGTGTCAGAGAGTGATAGAGAGTGTCAGAGAGTGATAGAGAGTGTCAGAGAGTGATAGAGAGTGATAGAGACTGTCAGAGAGTGTCAGAGAGTTTCAGAGAGTGATAGAGAGTGTCAGAGAGTGATAGAGAGTGTCAGAGAGTGTCAGAGAGTGATAGTGAGTGTCTGAGAGTGTCAGAGAGTGTCAGAGAGTGATATAGAGTGTCAGAGAGTGATAGAGAGTGTCAGAGAGTGTCAGAGAGCGATAGTGAGTGTCAGAGAGTGACATAGAGTGTCAGAGAGTGTCAGAGAGTGATAGTGAGTGTCTGAGAGTGTCAGAGAGTGTCAGAGAGTGTCAGAGAGTGATATAGAGTGTCAGAGAGTGATAGAGAGTGTCAGAGAGTGTCAGAGAGTGATAGAGAGTGCCAGAGAGTGACATAGAGTGTCAGAGAGTGTCAGAGAGTGATAGAGAGTGTCAGAGACTGTCAGAGAGTGTCAGATAGAGTCAGAGAGAGATAGAGAGTGTCAGGAAGTGTCAGAGAGTGTCAGTGAGTGTCAGAGAGTGATAGAGAGTGTCAGAGAGTGTCAGAGAGTGATAGTGAGTGTCTGAGAGTGTGAGAGAGTGTCAGAGAGTGATAGAGAGTGTCAGAGAGTGATATACAGTGATAGAGACTGTCAGAGAGTGTCAGAGAGTTTCAGAGAGTGATAGAGAGTGTCAGAGAGTGATAGAGAGTGTCAGAGAGTGTCAGAGAGTGATAGTGAGTGTCTGAGAGTGTCAGAGAGTGTCAGAGAGTGATATAGAGTGTCAGAGAGTGATAGAGAGTGTCAGAGAGTGTCAGAGAGTGATAGTGATTGTCAGAGAAATACATAGAGTGTCAGAGAGTGTCAGAGAGTGATAGTGAGTGTCTGAGAGTGTCAGAGATTGTCAGAGAGTGTCAGAGAGTGATATAGAGTGTCAGAGAGTGATAGAGAGTGTCAGAGAGTGTCAGAGAGTGATAGAGAGTGTCAGAGAGTGACATAGAGTGTCAGAGAGTGTCAGAGAGTGATAGAGAGTGTCAGAGAGTGTCAGAGAGTGTCAGATAGAGTCAGAGAGAGATAGAGAGTGTCAGGAAGTGTCAGAGAGTGTCAGTGAGTGTCAGAGAGTGATAGAGAGTGTCAGAGAGTGTGAGAGAGTGATAGAGAGTGTCAGAGAGTGATAGAGAGTGTCAGAGAGTGTCAGAGAGTGATAGTGAGTGTCTGAGAGTGTCTGAGAGTGTCAGAGAGTGTCAGAGAGTGTCAGAGAGTGTTAGAGAGTGTCAGAGAGTGACATAGAGTTTCAGAGAGTGTCAGAGAGTGTCAGAGAGTGTCAGAGAGTGTCAGAGAGTTATAGAGAGTGTCAGAGAGTGTCAGAGAGTTATAGTGAGTGTCTGAGAGTATCTGAGAGTGTCAGAGTGTGATAGAGTGTGACAGAGACTGTCAGAGAGTGTCAGAGAGTGATAGAGAGTGTCAGAGAGTGATAGAGAGTGTCAAAGAGTGTCAGAGAGTGATAGTGAGTGTCTGAGAGTGTCTGAGAGTGTCAGAGAGTGTCAGAGAGTGATATAGAGTGTCAGAGAGTGATAGAGAGTGTCAGAGAGTGTCAGAGAGTGATAGTGAGTGTCTGAGAGTGTCTGAGAGTGTCAGAGAGTGATAGAGAGTGAAAGAGAGTGTCAGAGAGTGTCAGAGAGTGTCAGAGAGTGATAGAGAGTGTCAGAGAGTGATAGAGAGTGATAGAGAGTGTCAGAGAGTGTCAGAGAGTGATAGAGAGTGATAGAGACTGTCAGAGAGTGTCAGAGAGTGTCAGAGAGTGATAGAGGGTGTCAGAGAGTGATAGAGAGTGATAGAGAGTGTCAGAGAGTGATAGAGAGTGATAGAGACTGTCAGAGAGTGTCAGAGAGTGATAGAGAGTGTCAGAGCGTGTCAGAGAGTGATAGTGAGTGTCTGAGAGTGTCAGAGAGTGTCAGAGAGTGTCAGAGAGTGATATAGAGTGTCAGAGAGTGATAGAGAGTGTCAGAGATTGTCAGAGAGTGATAGTGAGTGTCTGAGAGTGTCAGAGAGTGTCAGAGAGTGATGTAGAGTGTCAGGGAGTGATAGAGAGTGTCAGAGAGTGTCAGAGAGTGATAGTGAGTGTCTGAGAGTGTGAGAGAGTGTCAGAGAGTGATAGAGAGTGTCAGAGAGTGATAGAGAGTGATAGAGAGTGTCAGAGAGTGATAGAGAGTGATAGAGACTGTCAGAGAGTGTCAGATAGTGTCAGAGAGTGATAGAGAGTGTCAGAGAGTGTCAGAGAGTGATAGAGAGTGTCAGAGAGTGATAGAGAGTGTCAGAGAGTGATAGAGAGTGATAGAGAGTGTCAGAGAGTGTCAGAGAGTGATAGTGAGTGTCAGAGAGTGACATAGAGTGTCAGAGAGTGTCAGAGAGTGATAGAGAGTGTCAGAGACTGTCAGAGAGTGTCAGATAGAGTCAGAGAGAGATAGAGAGTGTCAGGAAGTGTCAGAGAGTGATAGTGAGTGTCAGAGAGTGTCAGAGAGTGATTGTGAGTATCTGAGAGTTTCAGAGACTGATAGAGAGTGTCAGAGAGTGTCAGAGAGTGATAGAGTGTCAGAGAGTGTCAGAGAGTGATAGAGAGTGTTAGAGAGTGTCAGAGAGTGTCAGTGAGTGTCAGAGAGTGATAGACAGTGTCAGAGAGTGTGAGAGAGTGATAGAGAGTGTCAAAGAGTGATAGTGAGTGTCTGAGAGTGTCTGAGAGTGTCAGAGAGTGTCAGAGAGTGTCAGAGAGTGTTAGAGAGTGTCAGAGAGTGACATAGAGTTTCAGAGAGTGTCAGAGAGTGATAGTGAGTGTCTGAGAGTGTCTGAGAGTGTCAGAGATGATAGAGACTGATAGAGACTGTCAGAGAGTGTCAGAGAGTCATAGAGAGGCATAGAGAGTGTCAGAGAGTGTCAGAGAGTGTCAGAGAGCGAAAGAGTGTCAGAGAGTGATAGAGAGTGTCAGAGAGTGATAGAGAGTGATAGAGAGTGACAGAGAGTGTCAGAGATTGTCAGAGAGTGATCGTGAGTGTCTGAGAGTGTCAGATAGTGTCAGAGAGTCATAGAGAGTCATCGAGAGTGTTAGAGAGTTTCAGAGAGTGTCAGAGAGTAATAGTGATTGTGTGAGAGTGTCAGAGAGTGTCGGAGAGTGTCAGGGAGTGATGGAGAGTGTCAGAGAGTGTCAGAGATTGTCAGAGAGTGTCAGAGAGAGATAGAGAGTGTCAGAGAGTGTCAGAGAGTGTCAGAGAGTGTCAGAGAGTGTCAGATAGAGTCAGAGAGAGATAGAGAGTGTCAGGAAGTGTCAGAGAGTGTCAGTGAGTGTCAGAGAGTGATAGAGAGTGTCAGAGAGTGTGAGAGAGTGATAGAGAGTGTCAGAGAGTGATAGAGAGTGTCAGAGAGTGTCAGAGAGTGATAGTGAGTGTCTGAGAGTGTCTGAGAGTGTCAGAGAGTGTCAGAGAGTGTCAGAGAGTGTTAGAGAGTGTCAGAGAGTGACATAGAGTTTCAGAGAGTGTCAGAGAGTGTCAGAGAGTGTCAGAGAGTGTCAGAGAGTTATAGAGAGTGTCAGAGAGTGTCAGAGAGTTATAGTGAGTGTCTGAGAGTATCTGAGAGTGTCAGAGTGTGATAGAGTGTGACAGAGACTGTCAGAGAGTGTCAGAGAGTGATAGAGAGTGTCAGAGAGTGATAGAGAGTGTCAAAGAGTGTCAGAGAGTGATAGTGAGTGTCTGAGAGTGTCTGAGAGTGTCAGAGAGTGTCAGAGAGTGATATAGAGTGTCAGAGAGTGATAGAGAGTGTCAGAGAGTGTCAGAGAGTGATAGTGAGTGTCTGAGAGTGTCTGAGAGTGTCAGAGAGTGATAGAGAGTGAAAGAGAGTGTCAGAGAGTGTCATAGAGTGTCAGAGAGTGATAGAGAGTGTCAGAGAGTGATAGAGAGTGATAGAGAGTGTCAGAGAGTGTCAGAGAGTGATAGAGAGTGATAGAGACTGTCAGAGAGTGTCAGAGAGTGTCAGAGAGTGATAGAGGGTGTCAGAGAGTGATAGAGAGTGATAGAGAGTGTCAGAGAGTGATAGAGAGTGATAGAGACTGTCAGAGAGTGTCAGAGAGTGATAGAGAGTGTCAGAGAGTGTCAGAGAGTGATAGTGAGTGTCTGAGAGTGTCAGAGAGTGTCAGAGAGTGTCAGAGAGTGATATAGAGTGTCAGAGAGTGATAGAGAGTGTCAGAGATTGTCAGAGAGTGATAGTGAGTGTCTGAGAGTGTCAGAGAGTGTCAGAGAGTGATGTAGAGTGTCAGGGAGTGATAGAGAGTGTCAGAGAGTGTCAGAGAGTGATAGTGAGTGTCTGAGAGTGTGAGAGAGTGTCAGAGAGTGATAGAGAGTGTCAGAGAGTGATAGAGAGTGATAGAGAGTGTCAGAGAGTGATAGAGAGTGATAGAGACTGTCAGAGAGTGTCAGATAGTGTCAGAGAGTGATAGAGAGTGTCAGAGAGTGTCAGAGAGTGATAGAGAGTGTCAGAGAGTGATAGAGAGTGTCAGAGAGTGATAGAGAGTGATAGAGAGTGTCAGAGAGTGTCAGAGAGTGATAGTGAGTGTCAGAGAGTGACATAGAGTGTCAGAGAGTGTCAGAGAGTGATAGAGAGTGTCAGAGACTGTCAGAGAGTGTCAGATAGAGTCAGAGAGAGATAGAGAGTGTCAGGAAGTGTCAGAGAGTGATAGTGAGTGTCAGAGAGTGTCAGAGAGTGATTGTGAGTATCTGAGAGTTTCAGAGACTGATAGAGAGTGTCAGAGAGTGTCAGAGAGTGATAGAGTGTCAGAGAGTGTCAGAGAGTGATAGAGAGTGTTAGAGAGTGTCAGAGAGTGTCAGTGAGTGTCAGAGAGTGATAGACAGTGTCAGAGAGTGTGAGAGAGTGATAGAGAGTGTCAAAGAGTGATAGTGAGTGTCTGAGAGTGTCTGAGAGTGTCAGAGAGTGTCAGAGAGTGTCAGAGAGTGTTAGAGAGTGTCAGAGAGTGACATAGAGTTTCAGAGAGTGTCAGAGAGTGATAGTGAGTGTCTGAGAGTGTCTGAGAGTGTCAGAGATGATAGAGACTGATAGAGACTGTCAGAGAGTGTCAGAGAGTCATAGAGAGGCATAGAGAGTGTCAGAGAGTGTCAGAGAGTGTCAGAGAGCGAAAGAGTGTCAGAGAGTGATAGAGAGTGTCAGAGAGTGATAGAGAGTGATAGAGAGTGACAGAGAGTGTCAGAGATTGTCAGAGAGTGATCGTGAGTGTCTGAGAGTGTCAGATAGTGTCAGAGAGTCATAGAGAGTCATCGAGAGTGTTAGAGAGTTTCAGAGAGTGTCAGAGAGTAATAGTGATTGTGTGAGAGTGTCAGAGAGTGTCGGAGAGTGTCAGGGAGTGATGGAGAGTGTCAGAGAGTGTCAGAGATTGTCAGAGAGAGATAGAGAGTGTCAGAGAGAGATAGAGAGTGTCAGAGAGTGTCAGAGAGTGTCAGAGAGTGATAGAGAGTGTCAGAGAGTGACATAGAGTGTCAGAGAGTGTCAGAGAGTGATAGAGAGTGTCAGAGACTGTCAGAGAGTGTCAGATAGAGTCAGAGAGAGATAGAGAGTGTCAGGAAGTGTCAGAGAGTGTTAGTGAGTGTCAGAGAGTGTCAGAGAGTGATTGTGAGTGTCTGAGAGTTTCAGAGAGTGATAGAGAGTGTCAGAGAGTGTCAGAGTGTGATAGAGAGTGTCAGAGAGTGTCAGAGAGTGATAGAGAGTGTTAGAGAGTGTCAGAGAGTGTCAATGAGTTTCAGAGAGTGATAGAAAGTGTCAGAGAGTGTTAGAGAGTGTCAGAGAGTGATAGAGAGTGTCAGAGAGTGTCTGAGAGTGATAGAGAGTGTCAGAGAGTGATATAGAGTCAGAGAGTGTCAGAGAGTGATAGAGAGTGTCAGAGAGTGTCAGTGAGTGTCAGAGAGTGATAGAGAGGGTCAGAGAGTGTTAGAGAGTGTCAGAGAGTGATAGAGAGTGTCAGAGAGTGTCTGAGAGTGATAGAGAGTGTCAGAGAGTGATATAGAGTGTCAGAGAGTGATAGAGAGTGTCAGAGAGTGTCAGAGAGTGATAGAGAGTGTCAGAGAGTGTCAGAGAGTGATAGAGTGTCAGAGAGTGTCAGAGAGTGATAGAGAGTGTTAGAGAGTGTCAGAGAGTGTCAGTGAGTGTCAGAGAGTGATAGAGAGTGTCAGAGAGTGTGAGAGAGTGATAGAGAGTGTCAGAGAGTGATAGAGAGTGTCAGAGAGTGTCAGAGAGTGATAGTGAGTGTCTGAGAGTGTCTGAGAGTGTCAGAGTGTGTCAGAGAGTGTTAGAGAGTGTCAGAGAGTGACATAGAGTTTCAGAGAGTGTCAGAGAGTGATAGTGAGTGTCTGAGAGTGTCTGAGAGCGTCAGAGATGATAGAGAGTGATAGAGACTGTCAGAGAGTGTCAGAGAGTGTCAGAGAGTCATAGAGAGGCATAGAGAGTGTCAGAGAGTGTCAGAGAGTGTCAGAGAGCGAAAGAGTGTCAGAGAGTGATAGAGAGTGTCAGAGAGTGATAGAGAGTGATAGAGAGTGACAGAGAGTGTCAGAGATTGTCAGAGAGTGATCGTGAGTGTCTGAGAGTGTCAGATAGTGTCAGAGAGTCATAGAGAGTCATCGAGAGTGTTAGAGAGTGTCAGAGAGTGTCAGAGAGTAATAGTGATTGTCTGAGAGTGTCAGAGAGTGTCAGAGAGTGATAGTGAGTGTCTGAGAGTGTGAGAGAGTGTCAGAGAGTGATAGAGAGTGTCAGAGAGTGATAGAGAGTGATAGAGAGTGTCAGAGAGTGATAGAGAGTGATAGAGACTGTCAGAGAGTGTCAGATAGTGTCAGAGAGTGATAGAGAGTGTCAGAGAGTGTCAGAGAGTGATAGAGAGTGTCAGAGAGTGATAGAGAGTGATAGAGAGTGTCAGAGAGTGAAGAGTGATAGAGAGTGATAGAGACTGTCAGAGAGTGTCAGAGAGTGTCAGAGAGTGATAGAGAGTGTCAGAGAGTGATAGAGAGTGTCAGAGAGTGTCAGAGAGTGATAGTGAGTGTCTGAGAGTGTCAGAGAGTGTCAGAGAGTGATATAGAGTGTCAGAGAGTGATAGAGAGTGTCAGAGAGTGTCAGAGAGTGAGAGTGAGTGTCAGAGAGTGACATAGAGAGTCAGAGAGTGTCAGAGAGTGATAGTGAGTGTCTGAGAGTGTCAGAGAGTGTCAGGGAGTGATATAGAGTGTCAGAGAGTGATAGAGAGTGTCAGAGAGTGTCAGAGATTGATAGAGAGTGTCAGAGAGTGACATAGAGTGTCAGAGAGTGTCAGAGAGTGATAGAGAGTGTCAGAGAGTGTCAGATAGAGTCAGAGAGAGATAGAGAGTGTCAGGAAGTGTCAGAGAGTGATAGTGAGTGTCAGAGAGTGTCAGAGAGTGATTGTGAGTATCTGAGAGTTTCAGAGAGTGATAGAGAGTGTCAGAGAGTGTCAGAGAGTGATAGAGTGTCAGAGAGTGTCAGATAGTGATAGAGAGTGTTAGAGAGTGTCAGAGAGTGTCAGTGAGTGTCAGAGAGTGATAGAGAGTGTCAGAGAGTGTGAGAGAGTGATAGAGAGTGTCAGAGAGTGATAGAGAGTGTCAGAGAGTGTCAAAGAGTGATAGTGAGTGTCTGAGAGTGTCTGAGAGTGTCAGAGAGTGTCAGAGAGTGTCAGAGAGTGTTAGAGAGTGTCAGAGAGTGACATAGAGTTTCAGAGAGTGTCAGAGAGTGATAGTGAGTGTCTGAGAGTGTCTGAGAGTGTCAGAGATGATAGAGAGTGATAGAGACTGTCAGAGAGTGTCAGAGAGTCGTAGAGAGGCATAGAGAGTGTCAGAGAGTGTCAGAGAGTGTCAGAGAGCGAAAGAGTGTCAGAGAGTGATAGAGAGTGTCAGAGAGTGATAGAGAGTGATAGAGAGTGACAGAGAGTGTCAGAGATTGTCAGAGAGTGATCGTGAGTGTCTGAGAGTGTCAGATAGTGTCAGAGAGTCATAGAGAGTCATCGAGAGTGTTAGAGAGTGTCAGAGAGTGTCAGAGAGTAATAGTGATTGTCTGAGAGTGTCAGAGAGTGTCAGAGAGTGATAGTGAGTGTGTGAGAGTGTCAGAGAGTGTCGGAGAGTGTCAGGGAGTGATGGAGAGTGTCAGAGAGTGTCAGAGATTGTCAGAGAGTGTCAGAGAGAGATAGAGAGTGTCAGAGAGTGTCAGAGAGTGTCAGAGAGTGATAGTGGGTGTCAGAGAGTGTCAGAGAGTAATTGTGAGTGTCTGAGTGTATCAGAGAGTGATAGAGAGTGTCAGAGAGTGTCAGCAAGTGATAGAGAGTGTTAGAGAGTGATAGAGAGTGTCAGAGAGTGTTATAGAGTGTCAGAGAGTGATATAGAGTGTCAGAGAATGTCAGAGAGTGATAGAGTCTGTCAGAGAGTGTCAGAGAGTGTCAGAGAGAGATAGAGAGTGTCAGAGAGTGATAGAGAGTGTCAGAGAGTGTCAGAGAGTGATAATGAGTGTCTGAGAGTGTCTGAGAGTGTCAGAGAGTGTTAGAGAGTGAAAGAGACTGTCAGAGAGTGTCAGAGAGTGTCAGAGAGAGATAGAGAGTGGCAGAGAGTGGCAGAGAGTGTCAGAGAGTGTCAGAGAGTTACAGAGAGTGACAGAGAGTGACAGAGAGTGATAGAGAGTGATAGAGAGTGTCAGAGAGTGTCAGAGAGTGTCAGAGAGTGATAGAGAGTGTCAGAGAGTGTCAGAGAGTGATAGTGAGTGTCTGAGAGTGTCTGAGATTGTCAGAGATTGATAGAGAGTGATAGAACATAGAACATAGAACATAGAATATACAGCACAGAACAGGCCCTTCGGCCCACGATGTTGTGCCGATCCTTTGTCCTCTGTCAAGGACAAGTTAATCTATACCCCATCATTCTCCTTTATCCATATACCTATCTAAAAGCCGTTTGAAAGTCCCTAAAGTTTCTGACTCAACAACTTCCCCAGGCAAGGCATTCCATGCCCCGACCACTCTCTGGGTAAAGAACCTTCCCCTGACATCCCCCTTATATCTCCCACCCTTCACCTTAAATTTATGACCCCTTGTAACGCTTTGCTCCACCCGGGGAAAAGGTTTCTGACTGTCTACCCTATCTATTCCCCTGATCATCTTATAAACCTCTATCATGTCACCCCTCATCCTTCTCCGTTCTAATGAGAAGAGGCCTAGAATGTTCAGCCTTTCCTCGTAAGACTTATTCTCCATTCCAGGCAACATCCTGGTAAATCTCCTCTGCACCCTCTCCAAGGCTTCCACATCCTTCCTAAAATGAGGCGACCAGAACTGCACACAGTACTCCAAATGAGGCCTTCCCAAGGTCCTGTACAGCTGCATCATCACCTCACGGCTCTTAAATTCAATCCCTCTGCTAATGAACGCTAACACCCCATATGCCTTCTTCACAGCCCTATCCACTTGAGTTGCAACTTTCAACGATCTATGCACATAGACCCCAAGGTCTCTCTGCTCCTCCACATGCCCAAGAACCCTACCGTTAACCCAGTATTTTGCATTCGTGTTTGTCCTTCCAAAATGGACGACCTCACACTTTTCAGGGTTAAACTCCATCTGCCACTTTTCAGCCCAGCACTGCAACCTATCCAAGTCCCTTTGCAGACGACAATAGCCCTCCTCGGTATCCACAACTCCACCAACCTTTGTATCATCTGCAAATTTACTGACCCACCCTTCGACTTCCTCATCCAAGTCGTTAATAAAAATCACAAACAGGAGAGGACCCAGAACTGATCCCTGTGGCACGCCACTGGTAACTGGGCTCCAGGCTGAGTATTTACCATCTAAGACCACTCTCTGCCTTCTATCAGTTAGCCAATTCTTAATCCAACTGGCCACATTCCCCACTATCCCATGCCTCCTGACTTTCTCCATAAGTCTACCATGGGGGACCTTATCAAATGCCTTACTAAAATCCATGTACACCACATCCACTGGTTTACCCTCATCCACTTGCTTGGTCACCTGCTCAAAGAATTCAATCAGGCTTGTGAGGCAAGACCTACCCCTCACAAAACCGTGCTGACTGTCCCGAATCAAGCAGTGTCTTTCCAGATGCTCAGAAATCCTATCCCTCAGCACCTTTTCCATCAACTTGCCTACCACCGAAGTAAGACTAACTGGCCTGTAATTCCCAGGGTTGTTCCTATTCCCTTTCTTGAACAGGGGCACAACATTTGCCACCCTCCAATCACCTGGTACCACCCCCGTCAACAGAGAAGATGAAAAGATCATTGCCAGCGGCTCTGCAATTTCATCCCTTGCTTCCCATAACATCCTTGGATATACCCCGTCAGGCCCGGGAGACTTGTCTATCTTCAAGTTATTCAAAAACCCCAACACATCTTCCCTCCTAACGAGCACTTCCTCGAGCTTACCAGTCTGTTTCACACCGTCCTCTTCAGTAATACACCCCTTCTCATTCGTAAATACCGAAGAGAAGTACTCATTCAAAACCTCACTTATCTCTTCCGGCTCAACACACAGTCTCCCGCTATTGTCCTTGACCGGACCTACGGTCCCCCTAGTCATCCTCATATTTCTGACATACGCGTAAAAGACCTTGGGGTTTTCTTTTATCCTACCCGCCAAGCATTTTTCATGCCCTCTCTTAGCTCTCCTAATCCCTTTCTTCAGATCCTTCCTGGCCATCTTGTATCCCTCCAGAGCTATGCCTGTGCCCTTTTTCCTCAACCTTATATACGTATCCTTCTTCTTCCTAACAAGACTCTCAACCTCTCTTGTCAACCACGGTTCCCTCACATGACCATCCCTTCCCTGTCTGACAGGGACATGCTTATCAATGGCCCCTACTATCTGCTCCTTGAAAAAGTTCCACATTTCGACCGTGCCCTTCCCTGCCAGCATATGCTCCCAACTTATGCTCCTCAGTTCCTGCCTGACAGCATCATATCTACCCTTCCCCCAATTGTAAACCTTGCCCTGTTGCACATACCTATCCCTCTCCATTACCACAGTGAATGCTACAGAATTGTGATCACTATCTCCAAAGTGCTCGCCCACCAACAGCTCTATCACTTGCCCTGGTTCATTACCTAGTACCAAATCCAATATTGCCTCCCCTCTGGTCGGGCAGTCTACATACTGAGTCAGAAAAGCTTCCTGGACATACTGCACAAACACTACCCCATCCAAACTATTCGATCTAAAGAGTTGCCAATCAATATTTGGGAAGTTGAAATCCCCCATAATTACTACCCTGTGACTTCTGCTCCTTTCCAAAATCTGTTTCCCAATCTGCTCTTCCACCTCCCTGCTGCTATTGGGGGGCCGATAGAAAACTCCCATCAAGGTGACTGCTCCTTTCCTGTTCCTGACCTCAACCCACAGTGCCTCAGTCGGCAGATCCTCCTCGAAAATTCTTTCAGCAGTTGTTACACTATTTCTAACTAACAATGCCACCCCCCCCCACCTCTTTTACCACCATTCCTAATCTTATGAAAACATCTATAACCAGGTACCTCCAAGAACCATTCCTCCCCCTCACCTATCCACGTTTCAGTGATGGCCACAACATCGTAGTCCCAAGTGCCCATCCACGCCTTCAATTCACTCACCTTATTCCTGATGCTTCTTGCGTTGAAGTATACGCACTTTAACCCTTCTCCGTGCCCATCTGTCCTCTGCGACAGTGCTACCTTCCCCAATACCTCACTACACTCTTTGTCTTTCTGAGTGGACCCACTGGTCCCTGGACTACAAGTCCGGTTCCCATCCCCCTCCCAAACTAGTTTAAACCCTCCCGAACAGTACTAGCAAACCTCCCTCCCAGGATATTGGTGCCCCTCTGGTTCAGATGCAGCCCGTCCTGTTTGAACAGGTCCCATCTTCCCCAGAATGCAGTCCAATTATCCAAGAACTGGAAGCCCTCCCTCCTACACCATTCCTGCAGCCACGTGTTCAGCTGTGCTCTCTCCCTATTCCTAGCCTCACTATCACGTGGCGCCGGCAACAAACCAGAGATAACAACTCTGTCCGTCCGAGCTTTCAGCTTCCAGCCTAACTCCCTAAACTCACTTCTAACATCTGTGCCACCCTTCCTTCCTACGTCGTTGGTGCCAATGTGCACCACGACCTCTGGCTGCTCCCCCTCCCCTTTAAGGATCCTGAAGACGGGATCACAAACATCACGGACCCTGGCACCAGGGAGGCAACAAACCATCCGTGCGTCTCGCTTGCTCCCACAGAACCGCCTGTCGGTACTCCTCACCATCGAGTCCCCGATGACTAGTGCTCTCCCGTTCTCCCTCCTTCCCTTCTGAGCCACAGTGCAGGACCCCGTGCCAGAGGCCCGTTCACTGCAGCCTGCCCCCGATAGGCCGCCCCCCCCAACAGTATCTAAAACTGTATACTTGTTGTTGAGGGGAACGACCACAGGAGATCCCTGCACTGACCTCTTCCCACCTCTAACTGTTACCCAGCTGCCTTTGTTTTGTGGAGTAACGACATCCCTGTAGCTTCTATCTATCACCCCCTCAGCTTCCCGAATGATCCTCAGTTCATCCAGCTCCAGCTCCAGTTCCCTAACACGGTCTGATAGGAGCTGGAGACGGATGCACTTCCAGCAGGTAAAGTCGGCAGGGTCCCCGGAGGTTCCCCTCACCTCGAACATACTGCAGGAGGAGCACTGCACTCCCCTGGCTGCCTAGAGACAGTCAGATAGTGTCAGAGAGAGATAGAGTGTGTCAGAGAGTGTCAGAGAGTGATAGTGAGTTTCAGAGAGTGTCAGAGAGTGATAGTGAGTGTCTGAGAGTGTCAGAGAGTGATAGAAAGTGTTAGAGAGTGTCAGAGAGTGATAGTGAGTGTCTGAGAGTGTCAGAGAGTGATAGAAAGTGTTAGAGAGTGTCAGAGAGTGATAGTGAGTGTCAAAGAGTGTCAGAGAGTGATAGTGAGTGTCAGAGAGTAATAGAGAGTGTCAGAGAGTGTCAGAGAGATATAGAGAGCGATAGAGAGTGTCAGAGAGCGATACTGAGTGATAGTGAGTGTCTGAGAGAGTCAGAGACTGTCAGAGAGTCATAGAGAGTGTCAGAGAGAGTCAGAGAGTGTCAGAGTGTGATAGAGAGTGTCAGAGAGTGTCAGAGAGTGATAGAGAGTGTCAGGGAGTGATAGAGAGCGTCAGAGCGTGTCAGAGAGTGATAGAGAGTGTCAGAGAGTGATAGTGAGTGTCTGAGTGTGTCTGAGATTGTCAGAGAGTGATAGAGAGTGATAGAGACTGTCAGAGAGTGTCAGAGACAGTCAGAGAAAGATAGTGAGTGTCTGAGAGTGTCAGAGAGTGATAGAGAATGTCAGAGAATGTCAGAGAGTGTCAGAGAGTGATAGTGAGTGTCAGAGAGTGATAGAGAGTGTCAGAGAGTGATAGAGAGTGTCAGAGAGTGTCAGAGAGATATAGAGAGCGATAGAGAGTGTCAGAGAGCGATACTGAGTGATAGTGAGTGTCTGAGAGAGTCAGAGACTGTCAGAGAGTCATAGAGAGTGTCAGAGAGAGTCAGAGAGTGTCAGAGTGTGATAGAGAGTGTCAGAGAGTGTCAGAGAGTGATAGAGAGTGTCAGGGAGTGATAGAGAGCGTCAGAGCGTGTCAGAGAGTGATAGAGAGTGTCAGAGAGTGATAGTGAGTGTCTGAGTGTGTCTGAGATTGTCAGAGAGTGATAGAGAGTGATAGAGACTGTCAGAGAGTGTCAGAGACAGTCAGAGAAAGATAGTGAGTGTCTGAGAGTGTCAGAGAGTGATAGAGAATGTCAGAGAATGTCAGAGAGTGTCAGAGAGTGATAGTGAGTGTCAGAGAGTGATAGAGAGTGTCAGAGAGTGATAGAGAGTGTCAGAGAGTGATAGAGAGTGATAGAGACTGTCAGAGAGTGTCAGAGAGTGTCAGAGAGTTATAGAGAGTGTCAGAGAGTGTCAGAGAGTTATAGTGAGTGTCTGAGAGTGTCTGAGAGTGTCAGAGAGTGATAGAGAGTGACAGAGACTGTCAGAGAGTGTCAGAGAGTGATAGAGAGTGTCAGAGTGTGATAGAGAGTGTCAATGAGTGTCAGAGAGTGATAGTGAGTGTCTGAGAGTGTCTGAGAGTGTCAGAGAGTGTCAGAGAGTGTCAGAGAGTGATATCGAGTGTCAGAGAGTGTCAGAGAGTGTCAGAGAGTGATAGTGAGTGTCTGAGAGTGTCTGACAGTGTCAGAGAGTGATAGAGAGTGATAGAGAGTGTCATAGAGTGTCAGAGAGTGTCAGAGAGTGATAGAGAGTGTCAGAGAGTGATAGAGAGTGTCAGAGAGTGATAGAGAGTGTCAGAGAGTGATAGAGAGTGATAGAGAGTGTCAGAGAGTGATAGAGAGTGATAGAGAGTGTCAGAGAGTGATAGAGAGTGATAGAGAGTGTCAGAGAGTGATAGAGAGTGTCAGAGAGTGTCAGAGAGAGTCAGAGAGTGTCTGAGAGTGTCAGAGAGTGTCAGAGACTGATAGAGAGTGTCAGAGAGTGATAGAGAGTGATAGAGAGTGATAGAGAGTGATAGAGAGTGATAGAGAGTGTCAGAGAGTGATAGAGAGTGATAGAGAGTGTCAGAGAGTGATAGAGAGTGTCAGAGAGTGTCAGAGAGTGATAGTGAGTGTCTGAGAGTGTCAGAGAGTGTCAGAGAGTGTCAGAGAGTGATATAGAGTGTCAGAGAGTGATAGAGAGTGTCAGAGATTGTCAGAGAGTGATAGTGAGTGTCTGAGAGTGTCAGGGAGTGATAGAGAGTGTCAGGGAGTGATAGAGAGCGTCAGAGCGTGTCAGAGAGTGATAGAGAGTGTCAGAGAGTGATAGTGAGTGTCTGAGTGTGTCTGAGATTGTCAGAGAGTGATAGAGAGTGATAGAGACTGTCAGAGAGTGTCAGAGACAGTCAGAGAAAGATAGTGAGTGTCTGAGAGTGTCAGAGAGTGATAGAGAATGTCAGAGAATGTCAGAGAGTGTCAGAGAGTGATAGTGAGTGTCAGAGAGTGATAGAGAGTGTCAGAGAGTGATAGAGAGTGTCAGAGAGTGATAGAGAGTGATAGAGACTGTCAGAGAGTGTCAGAGAGTGTCAGAGAGTTATAGAGAGTGTCAGAGAGTGTCAGAGAGTTATAGTGAGTGTCTGAGAGTGTCTGAGAGTGTCAGAGAGTGATAGAGAGTGACAGAGACTGTCAGAGAGTGTCAGAGAGTGATAGAGAGTGTCAGAGTGTGATAGAGAGTGTCAATGAGTGTCAGAGAGTGATAGTGAGTGTCTGAGAGTGTCTGAGAGTGTCAGAGAGTGTCAGAGAGTGTCAGAGAGTGATATCGAGTGTCAGAGAGTGTCAGAGAGTGTCAGAGAGTGTCAGAGAGTGATAGTGAGTGTCTGAGAGTGTCTGGCAGTGTCAGAGAGTGATAGAGAGTGATAGAGAGTGTCATAGAGTGTCAGAGAGTGTCAGAGAGTGATAGAGAGTGTCAGAGAGTGATAGAGAGTGTCAGAGAGTGTCAGAGAGTGTCAGAGAGTGATAGAGAGTGATAGAGACTGTCAGAGAGTGTCAGAGAGTGTCAGAGAGTGATAGAGAGTGTCAGAGAGTGATAGAGAGTGATAGAGAGTGTCAGAGAGTGATAGAGAGTGATAGAGAGTGTCAGAGAGTGATAGAGAGTGATAGAGAGTGTCAGAGAGTGATAGAGAGTGTCAGAGAGTGTCAGAGAGAGTCAGAGAGTGTCTGAGAGTGTCAGAGAGTGTCAGAGACTGATAGAGAGTGTCAGAGAGTGATAGAGAGTGATAGAGAGTGATAGAGAGTGATAGAGAGTGATAGAGAGTGTCAGAGAGTGATAGAGAGTGATAGAGAGTGTCAGAGAGTGATAGAGAGTGTCAGAGAGTGTCAGAGAGTGATAGTGAGTGTCTGAGAGTGTCAGAGAGTGTCAGAGAGTGTCAGAGAGTGATATAGAGTGTCAGAGAGTGATAGAGAGTGTCAGAGATTGTCAGAGAGTGATAGTGAGTGTCTGAGAGTGTCAGAGAGTGTCAGAGAGTGATGTAGAGTGTCAGAGAGTGATAGAGAGTGTCAGAGAGTGTCAGAGAGTGATAGTGAGTGTCTGAGAGTGTGAGAGAGTGTCAGAGAGTGATAGAGAGTGTCAGAGAGTGATAGCGAGTTTCAGAGAGTGTCAGAGAGTGATAGTGAGTGTCTGAGAGTGTCAGAGAGTGATAGAAAGTGTTAGAGAGTGTCAGAGAGTTATAGAGAGTGTCAGAGAGTGTCAGAGAGTTATAGTGAGTGTCTGAGAGTGTCTGAGAGTGTCAGAGAGTGATAGAGAGTGACAGAGACTGTCAGAGAGTGTCAGAGAGTGATAGAGAGTGTCAGAGTGTGATAGAGAGTGTCAATGAGTGTCAGAGAGTGATAGTGAGTGTCTGAGAGTGTCTGAGAGTGTCAGAGAGTGTCAGAGAGTGTCAGAGAGTGATATAGAGTGTCAGAGAGTGTCAGAGAGTGTCAGAGAGTGATAGTGAGTGTCTGAGAGTGTCTGAGAGTGTCAGAGAGTGATAGAGAGTGATAGAGAGTGTCAGAGAGTGTCAGAGAGTGTCAGAGAGTGATAGAGAGTGTCAGAGAGTGATAGAGAGTGATAGAGAGTGTCAGAGAGTGATAGAGAGTGATAGAGACTGTCAGAGAGTGTCAGAGAGTGTCAGAGAGTGATAGAGAGTGTCAGAGAGTGATAGAGAGTGATAGAGAGTGTCAGAGAGTGATAGAGAGTGATAGAGAGTGTCAGAGAGTGATAGAGAGTGATAGAGAGTGTCAGAGAGTGATAGAGAGTGTAAGAGAGTGTCAGAGAGTGTCAGAGAGTGTCTGAGAGTGTCAGAGAGTGTCAGAGACTGATAGAGAGTTTCAGAGAGTGATAGAGAGTGATAGAGAGTGTCAGAGAGTGATAGAGAGTGATAGAGAGTGTCAGAGAGTGATAGAGAGTGTCAGAGAGTGATAGTGAGTGTCAGAGAGTGTCAGAGAGTGTCAGAGAGTGTCAGAGAGTGTCAGAGACTGATAGAGAGTGTCAGAGAGTGATAGAGAGTGATAGAGAGTGTCAGAGAGTGATAGAGAGTGATAGAGAGTGTCAGAGAGTGATAGAGAGTGTCAGAGGGTGTCAGAGAGTGATAGAGAGTGTCAGAGAGTGTCAGAGAGTGTCAGAGAGTGTCTGAGAGTGTCAGAGAGTGTCAGAGACTGAAAGAGAGTGTCAGAGAGTGATAGAGAGTGATAGAGAGTGTCAGAGAGTGATAGAGAGTGATAGAGAGTGTCAGAGAGTGATAGAGAGTGTCAGAGAGTGATAGTGAGTGTCAGAGAGTGTCAGAGAGTGTCAGAGAGTGTCAGAGAGTGTCAGAGACTGATAGAGAGTGTCAGAGAGTGATAGAGACTGATAGAGAGTGTCAGAGATTGATAGAGAGTGATAGAGAGTGTCAGAGAGTGATAGAGAGTGTCAGAGAGTGTCAGAGAGTGATAGAGAGTGTCAGAGAGTGTCAGAGAGTGTCAGAGAGTGTCTGAGAGTGTCAGAGAGTGTCAGAGACTGAAAGAGAGTGTCAGAGAGTGATAGAGAGTGATAGAGAGTGTCAGAGAGTGATAGAGAGTGATAGAGAGTGTCAGAGAGTGATAGAGAGTGTCAGAGAGTGATAGTGAGTGTCAGAGAGTGTCAGAGAGTGTCAGAGAGTGTCAGAGACTGATAGAGAGTGTCAGAGAGTGATAGAGACTGATAGAGAGTGTCAGAGAGTGATAGAGAGTGATAGAGAGTGTCAGAGAGTGATAGAGAGTGTCAGAGAGTGTCAGAGAGTGATAGTGAGTGTCTGAGAGTGTCAGAGAGTGTCAGAGAGTGTCAGAGAGTGATATAGAGTGTCAGAGAGTGATAGAGAGTGTCAGAGATTGTCAGAGAGTGATAGTGAGTGTCTGAGAGTGTCAGAGAGTGTCAGAGAGTGATGTAGAGTGTCTGAGAGTGTCAGAGAGTGTCAGAGACTGATAGAGAGTGTCAGAGAGTGATAGAGAGTGATAGAGAGTGTCAGAGAGTGATAGAGAGTGATAGAGCGTGTCAGAGAGTGATAGAGAGTGTCAGAGAGTGATAGTGAGTGTCAGAGAGTGTCAGAGAGTGTCAGAGAGTGTCAGAGAGTGTCAGAGACTGATAGAGAGTGTCAGAGATTGATAGAGAGTGATAGAGAGTGTCAGAGAGTGATAGAGAGTGATAGAGAGTGTCAGAGAGTGATAGAGAGTGTCAGAGAGTGTCAGAGAGTGATAGAGAGTGTCAGAGAGTGTCAGAGAGTGTCAGAGAGTGTCTGAGAGTGTCAGAGAGTGTCAGAGACTGATAGAGAGTGTCAGAGAGTGATAGAGAGTGATAGAGAGTGTCAGAGAGTGATAGAGAGTGATAGAGAGTGTCAGAGAGTGATAGAGAGTGCCAGAGAGTGATAGTGAGTATCAGAGAGTGTCAGAGAGTGTCAGAGAGTGTCAGAGAGTGTCAGAGAGTGTCAGAGACTGATAGAGAGTGTCAGAGAGTGATAGAGAGTGATAGAGAGTGTCAGAGAGTGATAGAGAGTGATAGAGAGTGTCAGAGAGTGATAGAGAGTGTCAGAGAGTGTCAGAGAGTGATAGTGAGTGTCTGAGAGTGTCAGAGAGTGTCAGAGAGTGTCAGAGAGTGATATAGAGTGTCAGAGAGTGATAGAGAGTGTCAGAGAGTGATAGAGAGTGTCAGAGAGTGTCAGAGAGTGATAGTGAGTGTCTGAGAGTGTCAGAGAGTGTCAGAGAGTGTCAGAGAGTGATATAGAGTGTCAGAGAGTGATAGAGAGTGTCAGAGATTGTCAGAGAGTGATAGTGAGTGTCTGAGAGTGTCAGAGAGTGTCAGAGAGTGATGTAGAGTGTCTGAGAGTGTCAGAGAGTGTCAGAGACTGATAGAGAGTGTCAGAGAGTGATAGAGAGTGATAGAGAGTGTCAGAGAGTGATAGAGAGTGATAGAGCGTGTCAGAGAGTGATAGAGAGTGTCAGAGAGTGATAGTGAGTGTCAGAGAGTGTCAGAGAGAGTCAGAGAGTGTCAGAGAGTGTCAGAGACTGATAGAGAGTGTCAGAGAGTGATAGAGAGTGATAGAGAGTGTCAGAGAGTGATAGAGAGTGATAGAGAGTGTCAGAGAGTGATAGAGAGTGTCAGAGAGTGTCAGAGAGTGATAGTGAGTGTCTGAGAGTGTCAGAGAGTGTCAGAGAGTGTCAGAGAGTGATATAGAGTGTCAGAGAGTGATAGAGAGTGTCAGAGATTGTCAGAGAGTGATAGTGAGTGTCTGAGAGTGTCAGAGAGTGTCAGAGAGTGATGTAGAGTGTCAGAGAGTGATAGAGAGTGTCAGAGAGTGTCAGAGAGTGATAGTGAGTGTCTGAGAGTGTGAGAGAGTGTCAGAGAGTGATAGAGAGTGTCAGAGAGTGATAGCGAGTTTCAGAGAGTGTCAGAGAGTGATAGTGAGTGTCTGAGAGTGTCAGAGAGTGATAGAAAGTGTTAGAGAGTGTCAGAGAGTTATAGAGAGTGTCAGAGAGTGTCAGAGAGTTATAGTGAGTGTCTGAGAGTGTCTGAGAGTGTCAGAGAGTGATAGAGAGTGACAGAGACTGTCAGAGAGTGTCAGAGAGTGATAGAGAGTGTCAGAGTGTGATAGAGAGTGTCAATGAGTGTCAGAGAGTGATAGTGAGTGTCTGAGAGTGTCTGAGAGTGTCAGAGAGTGTCAGAGAGTGTCAGAGAGTGATATAGAGTGTCAGAGAGTGTCAGAGAGTGTCAGAGAGTGATAGTGAGTGTCTGAGAGTGTCTGAGAGTGTCAGAGAGTGATAGAGAGTGATAGAGAGTGTCAGAGAGTGTCAGAGAGTGTCAGAGAGTGATAGAGAGTGTCAGAGAGTGATAGAGAGTGATAGAGAGTGTCAGAGAGTGATAGAGAGTGATAGAGACTGTCAGAGAGTGTCAGAGAGTGTCAGAGAGTGATAGAGAGTGTCAGAGAGTGATAGAGAGTGATAGAGAGTGTCAGAGAGTGATAGAGAGTGATAGAGAGTGTCAGAGAGTGATAGAGAGTGATAGAGAGTGTCAGAGAGTGATAGAGAGTGTAAGAGAGTGTCAGAGAGTGTCAGAGAGTGTCTGAGAGTGTCAGAGAGTGTCAGAGACTGATAGAGAGTGTCAGAGAGTGATAGAGAGTGATAGAGAGTGTCAGAGAGTGATAGAGAGTGATAGAGAGTGTCAGAGAGTGATAGAGAGTGTCAGAGAGTGATAGTGAGTGTCAGAGAGTGTCAGAGAGTGTCAGAGAGTGTCAGAGAGTGTCAGAGACTGATAGAGAGTGTCAGAGAGTGATAGAGAGTGATAGAGAGTGTCAGAGAGTGATAGAGAGTGTCAGAGAGTGATAGAGAGTGTCAGAGAGTGTCAGAGAGTGATAGAGAGTGTCAGAGAGTGTCAGAGAGTGTCAGAGAGTGTCAGAGAGTGTCAGAGAGTGTCAGAGAGTGTCAGAGAGTGTCTGAGAGTGTCAGAGAGTGATAGAGAGTGATAGAGAGTGTCAGAGAGTGATAGAGAGTGATAGAGAGTGTCAGAGAGTGATAGAGAGTGTCAGAGAGTGATAGTGAGTGTCAGAGAGTGTCAGAGAGTGTCAGAGAGTGTCAGAGACTGATAGAGAGTGTCAGAGAGTGATAGAGACTGATAGAGAGTGTCAGAGAGTGATAGAGAGTGATAGAGAGTGTCAGAGAGTGATAGAGAGTGTCAGAGAGTGTCAGAGAGTGATAGTGAGTGTCTGAGAGTGTCAGAGAGTGTCAGAGAGTGTCAGAGAGTGATATAGAGTGTCAGAGAGTGATAGAGAGTGTCAGAGATTGTCAGAGAGTGATAGTGAGTGTCTGAGAGTGTCAGAGAGTGTCAGAGACTGATAGAGAGTGTCAGAGAGTGTCAGAGACTGACAGAGAGTGTCAGAGAGTGATAGAGAGTGATAGAGAGTGTCAGAGAGTGATAGAGAGTGATAGAGCGTGTCAGAGAGTGATAGAGAGTGTCAGAGAGTGATAGTGAGTGTCAGAGAGTGTCAGAGAGTGTCAGAGAGTGTCAGAGAGTGTCAGAGACTGATAGAGAGTGTCAGAGATTGATAGAGAGTGATAGAGAGTGTCAGAGAGTGATAGAGAGTGATAGAGAGTGTCAGAGAGTGATAGAGAGTGTCAGAGAGTGTCAGAGAGTGATAGAGAGTGTCAGAGAGTGTCAGAGAGTGTCAGAGAGTGTCTGAGAGTGTCAGAGAGTGTCAGAGACTGATAGAGAGTGTCAGAGAGTGATAGAGAGTGATAGAGAGTGTCAGAGAGTGATAGAGAGTGATAGAGAGTGTCAGAGAGTGATAGAGAGTGCCAGAGAGTGATAGTGAGTATCAGAGAGTGTCAGAGAGTGTCAGAGAGTGTCAGAGAGTGTCAGAGAGTGTCAGAGACTGATAGAGAGTGTCAGAGAGTGATAGAGAGTGATAGAGAGTGTCAGAGAGTGATAGAGAGTGATAGAGAGTGTCAGAGAGTGATAGAGAGTGTCAGAGAGTGTCAGAGAGTGATAGTGAGTGTCTGAGAGTGTCAGAGAGTGTCAGAGAGTGTCAGAGAGTGATATAGAGTGTCAGAGAGTGATAGAGAGTGTCAGAGAGTGATAGAGAGTGTCAGAGAGTGTCAGAGAGTGATAGTGAGTGTCTGAGAGTGTCAGAGAGTGTCAGAGAGTGTCAGAGAGTGATATAGAGTGTCAGAGAGTGATAGAGAGTGTCAGAGATTGTCAGAGAGTGATAGTGAGTGTCTGAGAGTGTCAGAGAGTGTCAGAGAGTGATGTAGAGTGTCTGAGAGTGTCAGAGAGTGTCAGAGACTGATAGAGAGTGTCAGAGAGTGATAGAGAGTGATAGAGAGTGTCAGAGAGTGATAGAGAGTGATAGAGCGTGTCAGAGAGTGATAGAGAGTGTCAGAGAGTGATAGTGAGTGTCAGAGAGTGTCAGAGAGTGTCAGAGAGTGTCAGAGAGTGTCAGAGACTGATAGAGAGTGTCAGAGAGTGATAGAGAGTGATAGAGAGTGTCAGAGAGTGATAGAGAGTGATAGAGAGTGTCAGAGAGTGATAGAGAGTGTCAGAGAGTGTCAGAGAGTGATAGAGAGTGTCAGAGAGTGTCAGAGAGTGTCAGAGAGTGTCTGAGAGTGTCAGAGAGTGTCAGAGACTGATAGAGAGTGTCAGAGAGTGATAGAGAGTGATAGAGAGTGTCAGAGAGTGATAGAGAGTGATAGAGAGTGTCAGAGAGTGATAGAGAGTGTCAGAGAGTGATAGTGAGTATCAGAGAGTGTCAGAGAGTGTCAGAGAGTGTCAGAGAGTGTCAGAGAGTGTCAGAGACTGATAGAGAGTGTCAGAGAGTGATAGAGAGTGATAGAGAGTGTCAGAGAGTGATAGAGAGTGATAGAGAGTGTCAGAGAGTGATAGAGAGTGTCAGAGAGTGTCAGAGAGTGATAGTGAGTGTCTGAGAGTGTCAGAGAGTGTCAGAGAGTGTCAGAGAGTGATATAGAGTGTCAGAGAGTGATAGAGAGTGTCAGAGATTGTCAGAGAGTGATAGTGAGTGTCTGAGAGTGTCAGAGAGTGTCAGAGAGTGATGTAGAGTGTCAGAGAGTGATAGAGAGTGTCAGAGAGTGTCAGAGAGTGATAGTGAGTGTCTGAGAGTGTGAGAGAGTGTCAGAGAGTGATAGAGAGTGTCAGAGAGTGATAGTGAGTTTCAGAGAGTGTCAGAGAGTGATAGTGAGTGTCTGAGAGTGTCAGAGAGTGATAGAAAGTGTTAGAGAGTGTCAGAGAGTGATAGTGAGTGTCAGAGAGTGTCAGAGAGTGATAGTGAGTGTCAGAGAGTGATAGAGAGTGTCAGAGAGTGTCAGAGAGATATAGAGAGCGATAGAGAGTGTCAGAGAGCGATACTGAGTGATAGTGAGTGTCTGAGAGAGTCAGAGACTGTCAGAGAGTCATAGAGAGTGTCAGAGAGAGTCAGAGAGTGTCAGAGTGTGATAGAGAGTGTCAGAGTGTGTCAGAGAGTGATAGAGAGTGTCAGGGAGTGATAGAGAGCGTCAGAGCGTGTCAGAGAGTGATAGAGAGTGTCAGAGAGTGATAGTGAGTGTCTGAGTGTGTCTGAGATTGTCAGAGAGTGATAGAGAGTGATAGAGACTGTCAGAGAGTGTCAGAGACAGTCAGAGAAAGATAGTGAGTGTCTGAGAGTGTCAGAGAGTGATAGAGAATGTCAGAGAATGTCAGAGAGTGTCAGAGAGTGATAGTGAGTGTCAGAGAGTGATAGAGAGTGTCAGAGAGTGATAGAGAGTGTCAGAGAGTGATAGTGAGTGTCTGAGAGTGTCTGAGAGTGTCAGAGAGTGATAGAGAGTGATAGAGACTGTCAGAGAGTGTCAGAGAGTGTCAGAGAGTTATAGAGAGTGTCAGAGAGTTATAGTGAGTGTCTGAGAGTGTCTGAGAGTGTCAGAGAGTGATAGAGAGTGACAGAGACTGTCAGAGAGTGTCAGAGAGTGATAGAGAGTGTCAGAGTGTGATAGAGAGTGTCAAAGAGTGTCAGAGAGTGATAGTGAGTGTCTGAGAATGTCTGAGAGTGTCAGAGAGTGTCAGAGAGTGTCAGAGAGTGATATAGAGTGTCAGAGAGTGATAGAGAGTGTCAGAGAGTGTCAGAGAGTGATAGTGAGTGTCTGAGAGTGTCTGAGAGTGTCAGAGAGTGATAGAGAGTGTCAGAGAGTGTCAGAGAGTGTCAGAGAGTGATAGAGAGTGTCAGAGAGTGATAGAGAGTGATAGAGAGTGTCAGAGAGTGTCAGAGAGTGATAGAGAGTGATAGAGACTGTCAGAGAGTGTCAGAGAGTGTCAGAGAGTGATAGAGAGTGTCAGAGAGTGATAGAGAGTGATAGAGAATGTCAGAGAGTGATAGAGAGTGATAGAGAGTGTCAGAGAGTGATAGAGAGTGATAGAGAGTGTCAGAGAGTGATAGAGAGTGTCAGAGAGTGTCAGAGAGTGTCAGAGAGTGTCTGAGAGTGTCAGAGAGTGTCAGAGAGTGATAGAGAGTGATAGAGAGTGTCAGAGAGTGATAGAGAGTGATAGAGAGTGTCAGAGAGTGATAGAGAGTGATAGAGAGTGTCAGAGAGTGATAGAGAGTGTCAGAGAGTGTCAGAGAGTGATAGTGAGTGTCTGAGAGTGTCAGAGAGTGTCAGAGAGGGTCAGAGAGTGATAGAGAGTGTCAGAGATTGTCAGAGAGTGATAGTGAGTGTCTGAGAGTGTTAGAGAGTGTCAGAGAGTGTCAGTGAGTTTCAGAGAGTGATAGAAAGTGTCAGAGAGTGTTAGAGAGTGTCAGAGAGTGATAGAGAGTGTCAGAGAGTGTCAGAGAGTGTCAGAGAGTGATAGAGAGTGTCAGAGAGTGATAGAGAGTGATAGAGAGTGTCAGAGAGTGTCAGAGAGTGATAGAGAGTGATAGAGACTGTCAGAGAGTGTCAGAGAGTGTCAGAGAGTGATAGAGAGTGTCAGAGAGTGATAGAGAGTGATAGAGAATGTCAGAGAGTGATAGAGAGTGATAGAGAGTGTCAGAGAGTGATAGAGAGTGATAGAGAGTGTCAGAGAGTGATAGAGAGTGTCAGAGAGTGTCAGAGAGTGTCAGAGAGTGTCTGAGAGTGTCAGAGAGTGTCAGAGAGTGATAGAGAGTGATAGAGAGTGTCAGAGAGTGATAGAGAGTGATAGAGAGTGTCAGAGAGTGATAGAGAGTGATAGAGAGTGTCAGAGAGTGATAGAGAGTGTCAGAGAGTGTCAGAGAGTGATAGTGAGTGTCTGAGAGTGTCAGAGAGTGTCAGAGAGGGTCAGAGAGTGATAGAGAGTGTCAGAGATTGTCAGAGAGTGATAGTGAGTGTCTGAGAGTGTTAGAGAGTGTCAGAGAGTGTCAGTGAGTTTCAGAGAGTGATAGAAAGTGTCAGAGAGTGTTAGAGAGTGTCAGAGAGTGATAGAGAGTGTCAGAGAGTGTCTGAGAGTGATAGAGAGTGTCAGAGAGTGATATAGAGTGTCAGAGAGTGATAGAGAGTGTCAGAGAGTGTCAGAGAGTGATAGTGAGTGTCTGAGAGTGTCAGAGAGTGATTGTGAGTGTCTGAGAGTTTCAGAGAGTGATAGAGAGTGTCAGAGAGTGTCAGAGAGTGATAGAGTGTCAGAGAGAGTCAGAGAGTGATAGAGATTGTTAGAGACTGTCAGAGAGTGTCACTGAGTGTCAGAGAGTGATAGAGAGTGTCAGAGAGTGTGAGAGAGTGATAGAGAGTGTCAGAGAGTGATAGAGAGTGGCAGAGAGTGTCAGAGAGTGATAGTGAGTGTCTGAGAGTGTCTGAGAGTGTCAGAGAGTGTCAGAGAGTGTCAGAGAGTGTTAGAGAGTGTCAGAGAGTGACATAGAGTGTCAGAGAGTGATAGTGAGTGTCTGAGAGTGTCTGAGAGTGTCAGAGATGATAGAGAGTGATAGAGACTGTCAGAGAGTGTCAGAGAGTGTGAGAGAGTGATAGAGAGTGTCAGAGAGTGTCAGAGAGTGATAGTGAGTGTCTGAGAGTGTCTGAGAGTGTGAGAGAGTGATAGAGAGTGTCAGAGAGTGATAGAGAGTGTCAGAGAGTGTCAGAGAGTGATAGTGAGTGTCTGAGAGTGTCTGAGAGTGTCAGAGAGTGATATAGAGTGTCAGAGAGTGATAGAGAGTGTCAGAGAGTGTCAGAGAGTGTCAGAGAGTGATATAGAGTGTCAGAGAGTGTCAGAGAGTGTCAGAGAGTGTCAGAGAGTGATAGTGAGTCTCAGAGAGTGTCAGAGAGTGATATAGAGTGTCAGAGAGTGATAGAGAGTGTCAGAGAGTGTCAGAGAGTGTCAGAGAGTGATATAGAGTGTCAGAGAGTGATAGAGAGTGTCAGAGAGTGTCAGAGAGTGTCAGAGAGTGATAGTGAGTGTCAGAGAGTGTCAGAGAGTGATATAGAGTGTCAGAGAGGGATAGAGAGTGTCAGAGAGTGTCAGAGAGTGTCAGAGAGTGATAGTGAGTCTCAGAGAGTGTCAGAGAGTGATCGTGAGTGTCTGAGAGTGTCAGAGAGTGTCAGAGAGTGTCAGAGAGTGTCAGAGAGCGATAGAGAGTGTCAGAGAGTGATAGAGAGTGTCAGAGAGTGTCAGAGAGTGTCAGAGAGTGATAGCGAGTGTCTGAGAGTGTCAGAGAGTGATAGATAGTGTTAGAGAGTGTCAGAGAGTGTTAGAGAGTGTCAGAGAGTGACATAGAGTGTCAGAGAGTGTCAGAGAGTGTCAGAGAGTGATAGAGATTGTCAGAGACTGTCAGAGAGTGTCAGATAGTGTCAGAGAGAGATAGGGAGTGTCAGTAATTGTCAGAGAGTGATAGTGAGTGTCAGAGAGTGTCAGAGAGTGATTGTGAGTGTCTGAGAGTTTCAGAGAATGATAGAGAGTGTCAGAGAGTGTCAGAGAGTGTCAGAGAGTGATAGAGAGTGTTAGAGAGTGTCAGAGAGTTTCAGTGAGTGTCAGAGAGTGATAGAAAGTGTCAGAGAGTGTCAGAGAGTGTGAGAGAGTGATAGTGAGTGTCAGAGAGTGTCTGAGAGTGTCTGAGAGTGCCAGAGAGTGTCAGAGAGTGTCAGAGAGTGATATAGAGTGTCAGAGAGTGATAGAGAGTGTCAGAGAGTGTCAGGGAGTGATAGAGAGTGTTAGAGAGTGTCAGAGAGTGTTAGAGAGTGTCAGAGAGTGACATAGAGTGTCAGAGAGTGTGAGAGAGTGATAGAGAGTGTCAGAGAGTGATAGAGAGTGTCAGAGAGTGTCAGAGAGTGATAGAGAATGCCAGAGAGTGTCAGAGAGTGATAGTGAGTGTCTGAGAGTGTCAAAGAGTGTCAGAGAGTGATAGAGAGTGTTAGAGAGTGTCAGAGGGTGTCAGAGAGTGATAGAGAGCTTTCGAGACTGATAGAGAGTGTCCGAGAGTGTTAGAGAGTGTCAGAGAGTGATATAGAGAGTCAGAGAGTGTCAGAGAGTGATAGAGAGTTTCCGAGAGTGTCAGAGAGTGATAGAGAGTGTCAGAGAGTGTCAGAGAGTGATAGAGAGTGTCAGAGAGTGTCAGAGAGTGATAGAGAGTGTCAGAGAGTGATAGAGCGTGATAGAGAGTGTCAGAGAGTGATAGAGAGTGATAGAGACTGTCAGAGAGTGTCAGAGAGTGTCAGAGAGTGATAGAGAGTGTCAGAGAGTGTCAGAGAGTGATATAGAGTGTCTGAGAGTGTCAGAGAGTGTCAGAGAGTCATAGAGAGTGTCAGAGAGTGTCAGAGAGTGTCAGAGAGTCATAGAGAGAGTTAGAGAGTGTCAGAGAGTGTCAGAGAGTGATAGAGAGTGTCAGAGAGTGTCAGAGAGTGATAGAGAGTGTCAGAGAGTGATAGAGAGTGATAGAGAGTGTCAGAGAGTGATAGAGAGTGATAGAGACTGTCAGAGAGTGTCAGAGAGTGTCAGAGAGTGATAGAGAGTGTCAGAGAGTGATAGAGAGTGTCAGAGAGTGTCAGAGAGTGATAGAGAGTGTCAGAGAGTGATAGAGAGTGTCAGAGAGTGATAGAGAGTGTCAGAGAGTGTCAGAGAGTGATAGTGAGTGTCTGAGAGTGTCAGACAGTGTCAGAGAGTGATATAGAGTGTCAGAGAGTGATAGAGAGTGTCAGAGAGTGTCAGAGAGTGACATAGAGTGTCAGAGAGTGTCAGAGAGTGATAGAGAGTGTCAGAGACTTTCAGACAGTGGCAGAGAGAGATAGAGAGTGTCAGTAAGTGTCAGAGAGTGATAGTGAGTGTCAGAGAGTGTCAGAGAGTGATTGTGAGTGTCTGAGAGTTTCAGAGAGTGATAGAGAGTGTCAGAGAGTGTCAGAGAGTGATAGAGAGTGTCTGAGAGTGTCAGAGAGTGATAGAGAGTGATAGAGACTGTCAGAGAGTGTCAGAGAGTGTCAGAGAGTGATAGAGATTGTCAGAGAGTGATAGAGAGTGTCAGAGAGTGATAGAGAGTGTCAGAGAGTGATAGAGAGTGTCAGAGAGTGATAGTGAGTGTCTGAGAGTGTCAGAGAGTGTCAGAGAGCGATAGAGAGTGTCAGAGAGTGATAGAGAGTGTCAGAGAGTGTCAGAGAGTGTCAGAGAGTGATAGTGAGTGTCTGAGAGTGTCAGAGAGTGTCAGAGAGTGATAGAGAGTGTTAGAGAGTGTCAGAGAGTGTTAAAGAGTGTCAGAGAGTGACATAGAGTGTCAGAGAGTGTCAGAGAGTGATAGAGAGTGTCAGAGACTGTCAGAGAGTGTCAGATAGTGTCAGAGAGAGATAGAGAGTGTCAGAAAGTGTCAGAGAGTGATAGTGAGTGTCAGAGTGTGTCAGAGTGTGATTGTGAGTGTCTGAGAGTTTCAGAGAGTGGTAGAGAGTGTCAGAGAGTGTCAGAGAGTGTCGGAGAGTGATAGAGAGTGTTAGAGAGTGTCAGAGAGTGTCAGAGAGTGATAGAGAGTGTTAGAGAGTGTCAGAGAGTGTCAGTGAGTGTCAGAGAGTGATAGAAAGTGTCAGAGCGTGTCAGAGAGTGTGAGAGAGTGAGAGAGAGTGTCAGAGAGTGATAGAGAGTGTCAGAGAGTGTCAGAGAGTGTCAGAGAGTGATAGCGAGTGTCTGAGAGTGTCAGAGAGTGTCAGAGAGTGATAGAGAGTGTTAGAGAGTGTCAGAGAGTGTTAGAGAGTGTCAGAGAGTGACATAGAGTGTCAGAGAGTGTCAGAGAGTGTCAGAGAGTGATAGAGAGTGTCAGAGACTGTCAGAGATTGTCAGATAGTGTCAGAGAGAGATAGAGAGTGTCACTAAGTGTCAGAGAGTGATAGTGAGTGTCAGAGAGTGTCAGAGAGTGATTGTGAGTGTCTGAGAGTTTCAGAGAATGATAGAGAGTGTCAGAGAGTGTCAGAGAGTGTCAGACAGTGATAGAGAGTGTTAGAGAGTGTCACAGTGTGTCAGTGAGTGTCAGAGAGTGATAGAAAGTGTCAGAGAGTGTCAGAGAGTGTGAGAGAGTGATAGAGAGTGTCAGAGAGTGTCTGAGAGTGACTGAGAGTGCCAGAGAGTGTCAGAGAGTGATATAGAGTGTCAGAGAGTGATAGAGAGTGTCAGAGAGTGTCAGGGAGTGGTAGAGAGTGTTAGAGAGTGTCAGAGAGTGTTAGAGAGTGTCAGAGAGTGACATAGAGTGTCAGAGAGTGTCAGAGAGTGATAGAGAGTGTCAGAGACTGTCAGAGAGTGTCAGATAGTGTCAGAGAGAGATAGAGAGTGTCAGAAAGTGTCAGAGAGTGATAGTGAGTGTCAGAGAGTGTCAGAGAGTGATTGTGAGTGTCTGAGAGTTTCAGAGAGTGTTAGAGAGTGTCAGAGAGTGGTAGAGAGTGTCAGAGAGTGTCAGAGAGGTTCGGAGAGTGATAGAGAGTGTCAGAGAGTGTCAGAGAGTGATAGAGAGTGTTAGAGAGTGTCAGAGAGTGTCAGTGAGTGTCAGAGAGTGATAGAGAGTGTCAGAGAGTGATAGAGAGTGTCAGAGAGTGTCAGAGAGTGATAGAGTGTCAGAGAGTGATAGAGAGTGTTAGAGAGTGTCAGAGGGTGTCAGAGAGTGATAGAGAGCTTTCGAGACTGATAGAGAGTGTCCGAGAGTGTTAGAGAGTGTCAGAGAGCGATATAGAGAGTCAGAGAGTGATAGAGAGTTTCAGAGAGTGTCAGAGAGTGATAGAGAGTGTCAGAGAGTGTCAGAGAGTGATAGAGAGTGTCAGAGAGTGTCAGAGAGTGATAGAGAGTGTCAGAGTGTCATAGAGAGTGTTAGAGAGTGTCAGAGAGTGTCAGAAAGTCATAGAGAGTCATAGAGACAGTTAGAGAGTGTCAGAGAGTGTCAGAGAGTGATAGAGAGTGTCAGAGAGTGTCAGAGAGTGTCAGAGAGTGATAGAGAGTGTCAGAGAGTGTCAGAGAGTGATAGAGAGTGTCTGAGAGTGTCAGAGTGCGTCAGAGAGTCATAGAGAGTGTTAGAGAGTGTCAGAGAGTGTCAGAGAGTCATAGAGAGAGTTAGAGAGTGTCGGAGAGTGTCAGAGAGTGATAGAGAGTGTCAGAGAGTGTCAGAGAGTGTCAGAGAGTGATAGAGAGTGTCAGAGAGTGATAGAGAGTGATAGAGAGTGTCAGAGAGTGATAGAGAGTGATAGAGACTGTCAGAGAGTGTCAGAGAGTGTCAGAGAGTGATAGAGAGTGTCAGAGAGTGTCAGAGAGTGTCAGAGAGTGTCAGAGAGTGATAGTGAGTGTCTGAGAGTGTCAGAGAGTGTCAGAGAGTGATATAGAGTGTCAGAGAGTGATAGAGAGTGTCAGAGAGTGTCAGAGAGTGACATAGAGTGTCAGAGAGTGTCAGAGAGTGATAGAGAGTGTCAGAGTCTTTCAGAGAATGTCAGAGAGAGATAGAGAGTGTCAGTAAGTGTCAGAGAGTGATAGAGAGTGTCAGAGAGTGATAGTGAGTGTCTGAGAGTGTCAGAGAGTGTCAGAGAGTGTCAGAGAGCGATAGAGAGTGTCAGAGAGTGATAGAGATTGTCAGAGAGTGTCAGAGAGTGTCAGAGAGTGATAGCGAGTGTCTGAGAGTGTCAGAGAGTGTCAGAGAGTGATAGAGAGTGTTAGAGAGTGTCAGAGAGTGTTAGAGAGTGTCAGAGAGTGACATAGAGTGTCAGAGAGTGTCAGTGAGTGATAGAGAGTGTCAGAGACTGTCAGAGAGTGTCAGATAGTGTCAGAGAGAGATAGAGAGTGTCAGAAAGTGTCAGAGAGTGATTGTGAGTGTCTGAGAGTTTCAGAGAGTGGTAGAGAGTGTCAGAGAGTGTCAGAGAGTGTCAGAGAGTGTGAGAGAGTGATAGAGAGTGTCAGAGAGTGATATAGACTGGCAGAGAGTGTCAGAGAGTGTCAGAGAGTGTCAGAGAGTGATAGCGAGTGTCTGAGAGTGTCAGAGAGTGTCAGAGAGTGATAGAGAGTGTTAGAGAGTGTCAGAGAGTGTTAGAGAATGTCAGAGAGTGACATAGAGTGTCAGAGAGTGTCAGAGAGTGTCAGAGAGTGATAGAGAGTGTCAGAGACTGTCAGAGAGTGTCAGATAGTGTCAGAGAGAGATAGAGAGTGTCAGTAAGTGTCAGAGAGTGATAGTGAGTGTCAGAGGGTGTCAGAGAGTGATTGTGAGTGTCTGAGAGTTTCAGAGAATGATAGAGAGTGTCAGAGAGTGTCAGAGAGTGTCAGAGAGTGTCAGACAGTGATAGAGAGTGTTAGAGAGTGTCAGAGAGTGTCAGTGAGTGTGAGAGAGTGATAGAGAGTGTCAGAGAGTGTCAGAGAGTGTGAGAGAGTGATAGAGAGTGTCAGAGAGTGTCTGAGAGTGTCTGAGAGTGCCAGAGAGTGTCAGAGAGTGATATAGAGTGTCAGAGAGTGATAGAGAGTGTCAGAGAGTGTCAGGGAGTGATAGAGAGTGTTAGAGAGTGTCAGAGAGTGTTAGAGAGTGTCAGAGAGTGACATAGAGTGTCAGAGAGTGTCAGAGAGTGATAGAGAGTGTCAGAGACTGTCAGAGAGTGTCAGATAGTGTCAGAGAGAGATAGAGAGTTTCAGAAAGTGTCAGAGAGTGATAGTGAGTGTCAGAGAGTGTCAGAGAGTGATTGTGAGTGTCTGAGAGTTTCAGAGAGTGGTAGAGAGTGTCAGAGAGTGGTAGAGAGTGTCAGAGAGTGTCAGAGAGTGTCAGAGAGTGATAGAGAGTGTCTGAGAGTGTCAGAGAGCGATAGAGAGTGTTAGAGAGTGTCAGAGAGTGTCAGTGAGTGTCAGAGAGTGATAGAGAGTGTCAGAGAGAGATAGAGAGTGTCAGAGAGTGTCAGAGAGTGATAGAGAGTGCCAGAGAGTGTCAAAGAGTGTCAGAGAGTGATAGAGAGTGTTAGAGAGTGTCAGAGGGTGTCAGAGAGTGATAGAGAGCTTTCGAGACTGATAGAGAGTGTCTGAGAGTGTTAGAGAGTGTCAGAGAGTGATATAGAGAGTCAGAGAGTGTCAGAGAGTGATAGAGAGTTTCAGAGAGTGTCAGAGAGTGATAGAGAGTGTCAGAGAGTGTCAGAGAGTGATAGAGAGTGTCAGAGAGTGTCAGAGAGTGATAGAGAGTGTCTGAGAGTGTCAGAGAGTGTCAGAGAGTCATAGAGAGTGTTAGAGAGTGTCAGAGAGTGTCAGAGAGTCATAGAGAGAGTTAGAGAGTGTCAGAGAGTGTCAGAGAGTGATAGAGAGTGTCAGAGAGTGTCAGAGAGTGTCAGAGAGTGATAGAGAGTGTCAGAGAGTGATAGAGAGTGATAGAGAGTGTCAGAGAGTGATAGAGAGTGATAGAGACTGTCAGAAAGTGTCAGAGAGTGTCAGAGAGTGATAGAGAGTGTCAGAGAGTGTCAGAGAGTGATAGAGAGTGTCTGAGAGTGTCAGAGAGTGTCAGAGAGTCATAGAGAGTGTTAGAGAGTGTCAGAGAGTGTCAGAGAGTCATAGAGAGAGTTAGAGAGTGTCAGAGAGTGTCAGAGAGTGATAGAGAGTGTCAGAGAGTGTCAGAGAGTGTCAGAGAGTGTCAGAGAGTGATAGAGAGTGTCAGAGAGTGATAGAGAGTGATAGAGAGTGTCAGAGAGTGATAGAGAGTGATAGAGACTGTCAGAGAGTGTCAGAGAGTGTCAGAGAGTGATAGAGAGTGTCCGAGAGTGATAGAGAGTGTCAGAGAGTGTCAGAGAGTGATAGTGAGTGTCTGAGAGTGTCAGAGAGTGTCAGAGAGTGATATAGAGTGTCAGAGAGTGATAGAGAGTGTCAGAGAGTGTCAGAGAGTGACATAGAGTGTCAGAGAGTGTCAGAGAGTGATAGAGAGTGTCAGAGACTTTCAGAGAGTGTCAGAGAGAGATAGAGAGTGTCAGTAAGTGTCAGAGAGTGATAGTGAGTGTCAGAGATTGTCAGAGAGTGATTGTGAGTGTCTGAGAGTTTCAGAGAGTGATAGAGAGTGTCAGAGAGTGTCAGAGAGTGATAGAGAGTGTCTGAGAGTGTCAGAGAGTGATAGAGAGTGATAGAGACTGTCAGAGAGTGTCAGAGAGTGTCAGAGAGTGATAGAGAGTGTCAGAGAGTGATAGAGAGTGTCAGAGAGTGTCAGAGAGTGATAGTGAGTGTCAGAGAGTGATAGAGAGTGTCAGAGAGTGTCAGAGAGTGATAGTGAGTGTCTGAGAGTGTCAGAGAGTGTCAGAGAGTGTCAGAGAGCGATAGAGAGTGTCAGAGAGTGATAGAGAGTGTCAGAGTGTGTCAGAGAGTGATAGCGAGTGTCTGAGAGTGTCAGAGAGTGTCAGAGAGTGTCAGAGAGTGATAGAGACTGTTAGAGAGTGTCAGAGAGTGTTAGAGAGTGTCGGAGAGTGTCATAGAGTGTCAGAGAGTGTCAGAGAGTGATAGAGAGTGTCAGAGACTGTCAGAGAGTGTCAGATAGTGTCAGAGAGAGATAGAGAGTGTCAGAAAGTGTCAGAGAGTGATAGTGAGTGTCAGAGAGTGTCAGAGAGTGTCAGAGAGTCATAGAGAGTGTTAGAGAGTGTCAGAGAGTGTCAGAGAGTCATAGAGAGAGTTAGAGAGTGTCAGAGAGTGTCAGAGAGTGATAGAGAGTGTCAGAGAGTGTCAGAGAGTGATAGAGAGTGTCAGAGAGTGATAGAGAGTGATAGAGAGTGTCAGAGAGTGATAGAGAGTGATACAGACTGTCAGAGAGTGTCAGAGAGTGTCAGAGAGTGATAGAGAGTGTCAGAGAGTGATAGAGAGTGTCAGAGAGTGTCAGAGAGTGATAGTGAGTGTCTGAGAGTGTCAGAGAGTGTCAGAGAGTGATATAGAATGTCAGAGAGTGATAGAGAGTGTCAGAGAGTGACATAGAGTGTCAGAGAGTGTCAGAGAGTGATAGAGAGTGTCAGAGACTTTCAGACAGTGTCAGAGAGAGATAGAGAGTGTCAGTAAGTGTCAGAGAGTGATAGTGAGTGTCCGAGAGTGTCGGAGAGTGATTGTGAGTGTCTGAGAGTTTCAGAGAGTGATAGAGAGTGTCAGAGAGTGTCAGAGAGTGATAGAGAGTGTTAGAGAGTGTCAGAGAGTGTCAGTGAGTTTCAGAGAGTGATAGAAAGTGTCAGAGAGTGTCAGAGAGTTTGAGAGAGTGATAGAGGGTGTCAGAGAGTGTCTGAGAGTGATAGAGAGTGTCAGAGAGTGTCAGAGAGTGATATAGAGTGTCAGAGAGTGACATAGAGTGTCAGAGAGTCATAGAGAGTGTTACAGAGTGTCAGAGAGTGTCAGAGAGTCATAGAGAGAGTTAGAGAGTGATAGAGAGTGTCAGAGACTGTCAGAGAGTGTCATCTAGTGTCAGAGAGAGATGGAGAGTGTCAGAAAGTGTCAGAGAGTGATAGTGAGTGTCAGAGAGTGATTGTGAGTGTCTGAGAGTTTCAGAGAGTGATAGAGAGTGTCAGAGAGTGTCAGTGAGTGTCAGAGAGTGATAGAGAGTGTCAGAGAGTGTCAGTGAGTGTCAGAGAGTGATAGAGAGTGTCAGAGAGTGTCAGAGAGTGATAGAGAGTGTCAGAGAGTGTCAGAGAGTGATAGAGAGTGTCTGAGAGTGTCAGAGAGTGTCAGAGAGTCATAGAGAGTGTTAGAGAGTGTCAGAGAGTGTCAGAGAGTCATAGAGAGAGTTAGAGAGTGTCAGAGAGTGTCAGAGAGTGATAGAGAGTGTCAGAGAGTGTCAGAGAGTGTCAGAGAGTGATAGAGAGTGTCAGAGAGTGATAGAGAGTGATAGAGAGTGTCAGAGAGTGATAGAGAGTGATAGAGAGTGTCAGAGAGTGTCAGAGAGTGTCAGAGAGTGATAGAGAGTGTCAGAGAGTGTCAGAGAGTGATAGAGAGTGTCTGAGAGTGATATAGAGTGTCAGAGAGTGATAGAGAGTGTCTGAGAGTGTCAGAGATGATAGAGAGTGATAGAGACTGTCAGAGAGTGTCAGAGAGTGTCAGAGAGTGATGGAGAGTGATAGAGTGTGTCAGAGAGTGTCAGAGAGTGATAGAGAGTGTCAGAGGGTGATAGTGAGTGTCAGAGAGTATCAGAGATTGATAGTGAGTGTCAGAGAGTATCAGAGAGTGATAGTGAGTGTCAGAGAGTGATAGAGACTGTCAGAGAGTGATAGTGAGTGATAGAGAGTGTCAGAGAGTGTCAGAGAGAGTCAGTGAGAGATAGAGAGTTTCAGAGAGTGATAGACAGTGTCAGAGAGTGATAGTGAGTGTCAGAGTGTGTCAGAGAGTGATAGAGAATTTCAGAGAGTGATAGTGAGTGTCTGAGAGAGTCAGAGAGTGTCAGAGTGTGTCAGAGAGCGATAGAGAGTGATAGAGAGAGTCAGAGAGTGTCAGAGAGAGTTAGAGAGGGTCAGAGAGTGATAGAGAGTGTCACAGAGTGTCAGAGAGAGATAGAGAGTGATAGAGAGTGTCAGAGAGTGTCAGAGAGTGATAGTGTATGTCTGAGAGTGTCAGAGAGTGACAGTGTGTGTCTGAGAGTGTCTGAGAGTGTCAGAGTGTGTCAGAGAGAGATGGAGAGTGATAGAGAGTGTCAGAGGTTGTCAGAGAGTTATAGAGCGTGTCAGAGAGTGTCAGAGAGTGTCAGAGAGTGATAGAGAGTGTCAGAGAGAGATAGAGAGTGTCAGAGAGCGATAGAGAGTGATAGAGAGTGTCAGAGAGAGATAGAGAGGGTCAGAGAGTGATAGAGATTGTCAGAGAGTGTCAGAGAGTGACAGTGAGTGTCAGCGAGTGCCAGAGAGTGTCAGAGAGAGATAGAGAGTGTCAAAGAGTGATAGTGAGTGTCAGAGAGTGTCAGAGAGTGTTAGAGAGTGTCAGAGAGTGTGAGAGATTGTGGAGAGTGTCAGATAGAGATAGAGAGTGTCAGAGAGTGATAACGAGTGTCTGAGAGTGTCAGAGGGTGTCAGAGGGCGATGGAGAGTGATAAAGAGTGTCAGAGAGTGTCAGAGAGAGATAGAGAGTGTCAGAGAGTGATGGAGAGTGTCAGAGAGTGTCAGAGAGTGATAATGAGTGTCAGAGAGTGTCACAGAGTGTCAGAGAGAGATAGAGAGTGTCAGAGAGTGATAGTGAGTGTCTGAGAGTGTCAGAGAGTGTCAGAGAGTGTCAGAGAGTGTCAGAGAGAGATAGAGAGTGTCAGAGATTGATAGTGTGTGTCTGAGAGTGTCAGAGAGTGTCAGAGAGCGAAAGAGAGTGATAGAGAGTGTCAGAGAGTGATAGTGAGTTCTGAGAGCGATAGAAAGTGTCAGAGAGAGATAGAGAGTGTCAGAGAGTCATAGTGAGTGTCTGAATGTGTCAGAGAGTGTCAGAGAGCGATAGAGAGAGTCAGAGAGTGTCAGAGAGAGATAGAGATTGTCAGAGAGTGACAGTGAGTGTCTGAGAGTGTCAGAGAGATATAGAGAGTGTCAGAGAGAGAGAGAGAGTGTCAGAATGTAATAGTGAGTGTCTGAGAGTGTCAGAGAGCGACAGAGAGTGATAGAGAGTGTCAGAGAGTGTCAGAGAGATATAGAGTGTGTCAGAGAGTGATCAAGAGAGTCAGAGAGTGATAGAGAGTGTCAGAGAGTGATAGTGAGTGTCAGAGAGTGATAGTGAGTGTCTGAGAGTGTCAGAGAGTGTCAGAGAGTGATAGTGTATGTCTGAGAGTGTCAGAGAGTGACAGTGTGTGTCTGAGAGTGTCTGAGAGTGTCAGAGTGTGTCAGAGAGAGATGGAGAGTGATAGAGAGTGTCAGAGGTTGTCAGAGAGTTATAGAGCGTGTCAGAGAGTGTCAGAGAGTGTCAGTGAGTGATAGAGAGTGTCAGAGAGAGATAGAGAGTGTCAGAGAGCGATAGAGAGTGATAGAGAGTGTCAGAGAGAGATAGAGGGGGTCAGAGAGTGATAGAGATTGTCAGAGAGTGTCAGAGAGTGATAGTGAGTGTCAGTGAGTGCCAGAGAGTGTCAGAGAGTGATAGAGAGTGTCAAAGAGTGATAGTGAGTGTCAGAGAGTGTCAGAGAGTGTTGGAGAGTGTCAGAGAGTGTGAGAGTTTGTGGAGAGTGTCAGATAGAGATAGAGAGTGTCAGAGAGTGATAGAGAGAGTCAGAGAGTGTCAGAGAGTGATAGAGAGTGTCAGAGAGTGATAGAGAGAGTCAGAGAGTGTCAGAGAGTGATAGTGAGTGTCTGAGAGTGTCAGAGAGTGTCAGAGAGTGATAGTGAGTGTCAGAGAGAGTCAGAGAGTGTCAGAGAGTGATAGTGAGTGTCTGAGAGTGTCTGAGAGTGTCAGAGATGATAGAGAGTGATAGAGACTGTCAGAGAGTGTCAGAGAGTGTGAGAGAGTGATAGAGAGTGTCAGAGAGTGATAGAGAGTGTCAGAGAGTGTCAGAGAGTGATAGTGAGTGTCTGAGAGTGTCTGAGAGTGTCAGAGAGTGTCAGAGAGTGTCAGAGAGTGATATAGAGTGTCAGAGAGTGATAGAGAGTGTCAGAGAGTGTCAGAGAGAGATAGAGAGTGATAGAGACTGTCAGAGAGTGTCAGAGAGTGTCAGAGAGTGATAGAGAGTGATAGAGAGTGTCAGAGAGTGTCAGAGAATGATATAGAGTGTCAGAGAGTGATAGAGAGTGTCAGAGAGCGTCAGAGAGTGATAGTGAGTGTCTGAGAGTGTCAGAGAGTGTCAGAGAGTGTCAGAGAGTGATATAGAGTGTCAGAGAGTGATAGAGAGTGTCAGAGAGTGACAGAGAGTGTCAGAGAGTGATAGTGAGTGTCTGAGAGTGTCAGAGAGTGTCAGAGAGATTGATAGAGAGTGTCAGAGAGTGTTAGAGAGTGTCAGAGAGTGACATAGAGTGTCAGAGAGTGATAGAGAGTGTCAGAGACTGTCAGATAGTGTCAGAGAGAGATAGAGTGTGTCAGTAAGTGTCAGAGAGTGATAGTGAGTGTCAGAGAGTGTCAGAGGGTGATTGTGAGTGTCTGAGAGTTTCAGAGAGTGATAGAGAGTGTCAGAGAGTGTCAGAGAGTGATAGAGAGTGTCAGAGAGTGTCAGAGAGTGTCAGTGAGTGTCAGAGAGTGATAGAAAGTGTCAGAGAGTGTCAGAGAGTGTGAGAGAGTGATAGAGAGTGTCAGAGAGTGTCAGAGAGTGTCTGAGAGTGTCCGAGAGTGTCAGAAAATGTCAGAGAGTGATATAGAGTGTCAGAGAGTGATAGAGAGTGTCAGAGAGTGATAGTGGGTGTCTGAGAGTTTCAGAGAGTGTCAGAGAGTGATAGAGAGTGTTAGAGAGTGTCAGGGAGTGTTAGAGAGTGTCAGAGAGTGACATAGAGTGTCAGAGAGTGATAGAGAGTGTCAGAGACTGTCAGAGAGTGTCAGATAGTGTCAGATAGTGTCAGAGAGAGATAGAGAGTGTCAGAAAGTGTCAGAGAGTGATAGTGAGTGTCAGAGAGTGTCAGAGAGTGATTGTGAGTGTCTGAGAGTTTCAGAGAGTGGTAGAGAGTGTCAGAGAGTGTCAGAGAGTGTCAGAGTTTGATAGAGAGTGTCAGAGTGTGTCAGAGAGTGATAGAGAGTGTTAGAGAGTGTCAGAGAGTGTCAGTGAGTGTCAGAGAGTGATAGAGAGTGTCAGAGAGTGTCAGAGAGTGTGAGAGAGTGATAGAGAGTGTCAGAGAGTGATAGAGAGTGTCAGAGAGTGTCAGAGAGTGATAGAGGGTGCCAGAGAGTGTCAGAGAGTGATAGTGAGTGTCTGAGAGTGTCAAAGAGTGTCAGAGAGTGATAGAGAGTGTTAGAGAGTGTCAGAGAGTGTCAGAGAGTGATAGAGTGCTTTCGAGACTGATAGAGAGTGTCCGAGAGTGTTCGAGAGTGTCAGAGAGTGATATAGAGAGTCAGAGAGTGTCAGAGAGTGATAGAGAGTTTCAGAGAGTGTCAGAGAGTCATAGAGAGTGTCAGAGAGTGTCAGAGAGTGATAGTGTCAGAGAGTGACAAAGAGTGTCAAATAGTATCAGAGAGTATCAGAGAGTGATAGTGAGTGTCGGAGAGTGTCAGAGAGTGTCAGGGAGTGTCAGAGAGTGATAGAGAGTGTCAGAGAGTGATAGAGAGTGTCAGAGATTATCAGAGAATGATATTCAGTGTTTGAGAGTGTCTGAGAGTGTCAGAGAGTGACAGAGCGTGTCAGAGAGTGATAGTGAGTGTCAGAGAGTGTCAGAGAGTGATAGTGAGTGTCAGAGAGTGATAGCGAGTGTCAGAGAGTGATAGCAAATGTCAGAGTGATAGAGAGTGATAGAGAGTGATAGAGAGTGATAGAGAGTGATAGAGTGTGATAGTGAGTGTCTGAGAGTGTCAGAGAGCGTCAGAGTTTGATAGTGAGTGTCTGAGAGTGTCAGAGAGAGTCAGTGAGTGTCAGAGAGTGATAGAGAGTGATAGAGAGTGTCAGAGAGTGGCAGAGAGTGTCAGAGAGTGTCAGAGAGTGTCAGAGAGTGATAGAGAGTGTCAGAGAGTGATAGAGTGTGTCAGAGAGTGATAGTGAGTGTCAGAGAGTATCAGAGAGTGATAGCGAGTTTCTGAGAGTGTCTGAGATTGTCAGAGAGTGTCAGAGAGTGTCAGCGAGTGATAGAGAGTTTCAGAGAGTGTCAGAGAGTGATAGAGTGTGTCAGAGAGTGATAGTGAGTGTCTGAGAGTGTCTGAGTGTGTCAGAGAGTGATAGAGCGTTATAGAGAGTGATAGAGAGTGCCAGAGTGTCAGAGAGTGTCAGAGAGAGATAGAGAGTGTCAGAGAGTGATAGTGAGTGTCAGAGAGTGTCAGAGAGCGATAGAGAGTGTCAGAGAGTGTCAGAAAGTGTCAGAGAGTGACAGTGACTGTCAGAGAGTGATAGAGAGTGTCAGAGAGTGTCAGAGAGTGATAGAGAGTGTCAGAGAGTGATAGTGAGTGTCTGAGCGTGTCTGAGAGTTTCAGAGAGTGATAGAGAGTGATAGAGAGTGTCAGAGTGTGATAGAGTGTCAGAGAGAGATAGAGAGTGTCGGAGAGTGATTGTGAGTGTCTGAGAGTTTCAGAGAGTGTCAGAGAGCGATAGAGAGTGTCAGAGAGTGATAGTGAGTGTCTGAGAGTGATAGTGAGTGTCAGAGAGTGTCAGAGAGTGTCAGAGTGTGTCAGAGAGTGATAGTGAGTGTCTGAGAGTGATAGTGAGTGTCTGAGAGTGATAGTGAGTGTCAGAGAGTGTTAGAGCGTGATAGAGAGTGATAGTGATTGTCTGAGAGTGTCAGAGAGTGTCAGAGAGTGATAGAGAGTGTCAGAGTGTGATAGAGAGTGTCAGAGAGTATCAGAGACTGATATTGAGTGTCTGAGCGTGTCTGAGATTGTCAGAGAGTATCAGAGAGTGATAGAGAGTGTCAGAGTGTGTCAGAGAGTGTCAGAGAGAGAGTCTGAGAGTGTCAGAGAGTGTCAGTGAGTGTCAGAGAGTGATAGAGAGTGATATTGAGTGTCTGAGATTGTCAGAGAGTGACAGAGAGTGTCAGAGAGTGTCAGAGAGTGTCAGAGATTGTCAGAGAGTGCCAGAGAGTGATAGAGAGTGTCAGATTGTCAGAGAGTGTCAGAGAGTGATAGAGAGTGTCAGAGAGTGTCAGAGAGTTTCAGAGAAAGATAGAGAGTGATAGAGAGGGATAGAGAGTGTTTGAGAGTGTCAGAGAGTGTCAGTGAGTGTCAGAGTGTGATAGAGAGTGATAGTGAGTGGCTGAGAGTGTCAGAGAGCTTCAGAGATTGATAGTGAGTGTCTGAGAGTGTCCGAGAGTGTCAGTGAGTGTCAGAGAGTGATAGAGAGTGTCAGAGCGTGTCAGAGAGTGTCAGAGAGAGTCAGAGAGTGATAGTAAGTGTCAGAGAGTGATAGTGGGTGTCAGAGAGTGATCGTGAGTGTCAGAGAGTGATAGTGAGTGTCAGAGCATGTCAGGGAGTGATAGAGAGTGTCAGAGAGTGATAGTGAGTGTCAGAGCTTATCACAGAGTGATAGTGAGTGTCTGAGAGTGTCTAAGATTGTCAATGAGTGTCAGAGAGTGATAGAGAGTTTCAGAGCGTGTCAGCGAGAGACAGAGAGTGTCTGAGAGTGTCAGAGAGCGTCAGAGAGTGCTAGAGAGTGATAGAGAGTGATAGAGAGTGATAGAGAGTGATAGAGAGTGATAGAGAGTGTCAGAGAGTGATAGAGAGTGTCAGAGAGTGTCTGAGAGTTCTAGAGAGTGTCAGAGAGTGTCAGAGAGTGTCAGAGAGTGATAGAGAGTGATAGAGAGTGTCTGAGAGTGTCAGAGAGTGTCAGAGAGTGTGAGAGAGTTTCAGAGAGTTAACGAGAGTGTCAGAGAGTGATCGTGAGTGCCTGAGAGTGTCAGAGAGTGTCAGAGAGCGATAGAGAGTGATACAGAGTGTCAGACAGAGATAGAGAGTGTCAGAGAGTGAGAGAGAGTGTCAGATAGTGTCAGAGAGTGATACTGAGTGTCAGAGAGTGTCAGAGAGAGTTAGAGAGTGTCAGAGAGTGATAGAGAGTGTCAGAGAATGTCAGAGATTGATAATGAGTGTCAGAGAGAGTCAGAGAGCGATGGAGATTGATAGAGAGTGTCAGAGAGAGATAGAGAGTGTCAGAGAGTGATAGAGAGTGTCAGAGAGTGATATTGAGTGTCTGAGAGTGTCAGAGGGTGTCAGCGAGCGATACAGATTGATAGAGTGTGTCAGCGAGTGTCAGAGAGAGATAGAGAGTGTCAGTGAGTGATATTGAGTGTCAGAGAGTGTCAGAGAGAGATAGAGAGTGTCAGAGAGTGATAGCGAGTGTCTGAGAGTGTCAGAGAGTGTCAGAGAGCGACAGAGAGTGATAGAGAGTTTCAGAGAGTGTCAGAGAGAGATAGAGAGTGTCAGAGAGTGACAGAGATTGTCAGAGAGTGATAGTGAGTGTCAGAGAGTGTCAGAGAGTGTCAGAGAGAGGTAGAGATTGTCAGAGAGTGATAGTGAGGGTCAGAGAGTGTGAGGGAGTGTCAGAGAGTGATAGACAGTGTCAGAGAGTGATAGTGAGTGTCTGAGAGAGTCAGAGAGTGTCAGAGAGCAATAGAGAGTGATAGAGAGTGTCAGTGAGCGTCCGAGAGAGATAGAGAGTGTCAGAGAGTGATAGAGTGTGTCAGTGAGTGTCAGAGTGCGATAGAGAGTGATAGAGAGTGTCAGAGAGTATCAGAGAGAGATAGAGAGTGTCAGAGAGTGATAGTGAGTCTCTGAGAATGTCAGAGAGTGTCAGAGAGCGATAGAGAGTGATAGATAGTGTCAGAGAGTGTCAGATCGTGAAAGAGAGTGTCAGAGAGTTTCAGAGAGTTTCAGAGTGTGTCAGAGAGTGTCAGAGAGTGATAGAGAGTGTCAGAGGGTGATAGTGAGTGTCAGAGAGTATCAGAGATTCATAGTGAGTGTCAGAGAGTATCAGAGAGTGATAGTGAGTGTCAGAGAGTGATAGAGACTGTCAGAGAGTGATAGTGAGTGATAGAGAGTGTCAGAGAGTGTCAGAGAGAGTCAGTGAGAGATAGAGAGTTTCAGAGAGTGATAGACAGTGTCAGAGAGTGATAGTGAGTGTCAGAGTGTGTCAGAGAGTGATAGAGAATTTCAGAGAGTGATAGTGAGTGTCTGAGAGAGTCAGAGAGTGTCAGAGTGTGTCAGAAAGCGATAGAGAGTGATAGAGAGAGTCAGAGAGTGTCAGAGAGAGTTAGAGAGGGTCAGAGAGTGATAGAGAGTGTCACAGAGTGTCAGAGAGAGATAGAGAGTGATAGAGAGTGTCAGAGAGTGTCAGAGAGTGATAGTGTATGTCTGAGAGTGTCAGAGAGTGACAGTGTGTGTCTGAGAGTGTCTGAGAGTGTCAGAGTGTGTCAGAGAGAGATGGAGAGTGATAGAGAGTGTCAGAGGTTGTCAGAGAGTTATAGAGCGTGTCAGAGAGTGTCAGAGAGTGTCAGAGAGTGATAGAGAGTGTCAGAGAGAGATAGAGAGTGTCAGAGAGCGATAGAGAGTGATAGAGAGTGTCAGAGAGAGATAGAGAGGGTCAGAGAGTGATAGAGATTGTCAGAGAGTGTCAGAGAGTGACAGTGAGTGTCAGCGAGTGCCAGAGAGTGTCAGAGAGAGATAGAGAGTGTCAAAGAGTGATAGTGAGTGTCAGAGAGTGTCAGAGAGTGTTAGAGAGTGTCAGAGAGTGTGAGAGATTGTGGAGAGTGTCAGATAGAGATAGAGAGTGTCAGAGAGTGATAACGAGTGTCTGAGAGTGTCAGAGGGTGTCAGAGGGCGATGGAGAGTGATAAAGAGTGTCAGAGAGTGTCAGAGAGAGATAGAGAGTGCCAGAGAGTGATGGAGAGTGTCAGAGAGTGTCAGAGAGTGATAATGAGTGTCAGAGAGTGTCACAGAGTGTCAGAGAGAGATAGAGAGTGTCAGAGAGTGATAGTGAGTGTCTGAGAGTGTCAGAGAGTGTCAGAGAGTGTCAGAGAGTGTCAGAGAGAGATAGAGAGTGTCAGAGATTGATAGTGTGTGTCTGAGAGTGTCAGAGAGTGTCAGAGAGCGAAAGAGAGTGATAGAGAGTGTCAGAGAGTGATAGTGAGTTCTGAGAGCGATAGAGAGTGTCAGAGAGAGATAGAGAGTGTCAGAGAGTCATAGTGAATGTCTGAATGTGTCAGAGAGTGTCAGAGAGCGATAGAGAGAGTCAGAGAGTGTCAGAGAGAGATAGAGATTGTCAGAGAGTGACAGTGAGTGTCTGAGAGTGTCAGAGAGATATAGAGAGTGTCAGAGAGAGAGAGAGAGTGTCAGAATGTAATAGTGAGTGTCTGAGAGTGTCAGAGAGCGACAGAGAGTGATAGAGAGTGTCAGAGAGTGTCAGAGAGATATAGAGTGTGTCAGAGAGTGATCAAGAGAGTCAGAGAGTGATAGAGAGTGTCAGAGAGTGATAGTGAGTGTCAGAGAGTGATAGTGAGTGTCTGAGAGTGTCAGAGAGTGTCAGAGAGTGATAGTGTATGTCTGAGAGTGTCAGAGAGTGACAGTGTGTGTCTGAGAGTGTCTGAGAGTGTCAGAGTGTGTCAGAGAGAGATGGAGAGTGATAGAGAGTGTCAGAGGTTGTCAGAGAGTTATAGAGCGTGTCAGAGAGTGTCAGAGAGTGTCAGTGAGTGATAGAGAGTGTCAGAGAGAGATAGAGAGTGTCAGAGAGCGATAGAGAGTGATAGAGAGTGTCAGAGAGAGATAGAGGGGGTCAGAGAGTGATAGAGATTGTCAGAGAGTGTCAGAGAGTGATAGTGAGTGTCAGCGAGTGCCAGAGAGTGTCAGAGAGTGATAGAGAGTGTCAAAGAGTGATAGTGAGTGTCAGAGAGTGTCAGAGAGTGTTGGAGAGTGTCAGAGAGTGTGAGAGATTGTGGAGAGTGTCAGATAGAGATAGAGAGTGTCAGAGAGTGATAACGAGTGTCTGAGAGTGTCAGAGGGTGTCAGAGGGCGATGGAGAGTGATAAAGAGTGTCAGAGAGTGTCAGAGAGAGATAGAGAGTGTCAGAGAGTGATGGAGAGTGTCAGAGAGTGTCAGAGAGTGATAATGAGTGTCAGAGAGTGTCACAGAGTGTCAGAGAGAGATAGAGAGTGTCAGAGAGTGATAGTGAGTGTCTGAGAGTGTCAGAGAGTGTCAGAGAGTGTCAGAGAGTGTCAGAGAGAGATAGAGAGTGTCAGAGATTGATAGTGTGTGTCTGAGAGTGTCAGAGAGTGTCAGAGAGCGAAAGAGAGTGATAGAGAGTGTCAGAGAGTGATAGTGAGTTCTGAGAGCGATAGAGAGTGTCAGAGAGAGATAGAGAGTGTCAGAGAGTCATAGTGAGTGTCTGAATGTGTCAGAGAGTGTCAGAGAGCGATAGAGAGAGTCAGAGAGTGTCAGAGAGAGATAGAGATTGTCAGAGAGTGACAGTGAGTGTCTGAGAGTGTCAGAGAGGTATAGAGAGTGTCAGAGAGAGAGAGAGAGTGTCAGAATGTAATAGTGAGTGTCTGAGAGTGTCAGAGAGCGACAGAGAGTGATAGAGAGTGTCAGAGAGTGTCAGAGAGATATAGAGTGTGTCAGAGAGTGATCAAGAGAGTCAGAGAGTGATAGAGAGTGTCAGAGAGTGATAGTGAGTGTCAGAGAGTGATAGTGAGTGTCTGAGAGTGTCAGAGAGCGACAGAGAGTGATAGAGAGTGTCAGAGAGTGTCAGAGAGAGATAGAGAGTGTCAGACAGTGTCAGAGTGTGTCCGAGAGTGATAGTGAGTGTCAGAGAGTGTCAGAGAGTGTCAGAGAGAGACAGAGAGTGTCAGAGAGTGATAGAGATTGTCAGAGAGTGTCAGAGAATGATAGTGAAGGTCAGCGAGTGCCAGAGAGTGTCAGAGAGAGATAGAGAGTCTCAGAGAGTGATAGTGAGTGTCAGAGAGTGTCAGAGAGTGTTAGAGAGTGTCAGAGAGTGTGAGAGATTGTGAGAGAGTGTCAGAGAGAGAGAGTTTCAGAGAGTTTCAGAGAGTTTCAGAGTGTGTCAGAGAGTGTCAGAGAGTGTCAGAGAATGATAGAGAGTGTCAGAGGGTGATAGTGAGTGTCAGAGTGTATCAGAGATTGATAGTGAGTGTCAGAGTGTGTCAGAGAGTGATAGAGAGTGTTAGAGAGTGTCAGAGAGTGTCAGTGAGTGTCAGAGAGTGATAGAGAGTGTCAGAGAGTGTCAGAGAGTGTGAGAGAGTGATAGAGGTTGCCAGCGAGTGTCAGAGAGTGATAGTGAGTGTCTGAGAGTGTCAGAGAGTGATTGTGAGTGTCTGAGAGTTTCAGAGAGTGGTAGAGAGTGTCAGAGAGTGTCAGAGAGTGTCAGAGTTTGATAGAGAGTGTCAGAGTGTGTCAGAGAGTGATAGAGACTGTCAGAGAGTGTCAGATAGTGTCAGATAGTGTCAGAGAGAGATAGAGAGTGTCAGAAAGTGTCAGAGAGTGATAGTGAGTGTCAGAGAGTGTCAGAGAGTGATTGTGAGTGTCTGAGAGTTTCAGAGAGTGGTAGAGAGTGTCAGAGAGTGTCAGAGAGTGTCAGAGAGCAATAGAGAGTGATAGAGAGTGTCAGTGAGCGTCCGAGAGAGATAGAGAGTGTCAGAGAGTGATAGAGTGTGTCAGTGAGTGTCAGAGTGCGATAGAGAGTGATAGAGAGTGTCAGAGAGTATCAGAGAGAGGTAGAGAGTGTCAGAGAGTGATAGTGAGTCTCTGAGAATGTCAGAGAGTGTCAGAGAGCGATAGAGAGTGATAGATAGTGTCAGAGAGTGTCAGATCGTGAAAGAGAGTGTCAGAGAGTTTCAGAGAGTTTCAGAGTGTGTCAGAGAGTGTCAGAGAGTGATAGAGAGTGTCAGAGGGTGATAGTGAGTGTCAGAGAGTATCAGAGATTGATAGTGAGTGTCAGAGAGTATCAGAGAGTGATAGTGAGTGTCAGAGAGTGATAGAGACTGTCAGAGAGTGATAGTGAGTGATAGACAGTGTCAGAGAGTGTCAGAGAGAGTCAGTGAGAGATAGAGAGTTTCAGAGAGTGATAGACAGTGTCAGAGAGTGATAGTGAGTGTCAGAGTGTGTCAGAGAGTGATAGAGAATTTCAGAGAGTGATAGTGAGTGTCTGAGAGAGTCAGAGAGTGTCAGAGTGTGTCAGAGAGCGATAGAGAGTGATAGAGAGAGTCAGAGAGTGTCAGAGAGAGTTAGAGAGGGTCAGAGAGTGATAGAGAGTGTCACAGAGTGTCAGAGAGAGATAGAGAGTGATAGAGAGTGTCAGAGAGTGTCAGAGAGTGATAGTGTATGTCTGAGAGTGTCAGAGAGTGACAGTGTGTGTCTGAGAGTGTCTGAGAGTGTCAGAGTGTGTCAGAGAGAGATGGAGAGTGATAGAGAGTGTCAGAGGTTGTCAGAGAGTTATAGAGCGTGTCAGAGAGTGTCAGAGAGTGTCAGAGAGTGATAGAGAGTGTCAGAGAGAGATAGAGAGTGTCAGAGAGCGATAGAGAGTGATAGAGAGTGTCAGAGAGAGATAGAGAGGGTCAGAGAGTGATAGAGATTGTCAGAGAGTGTCAGAGAGTGACAGTGAGTGTCAGCGAGTGCCAGAGAGTGTCAGAGAGAGATAGAGAGTGTCAAAGAGTGATAGTGAGTGTCAGAGAGTGTCAGAGAGTGTTAGAGAGTGTCAGAGAGTGTGAGAGATTGTGGAGAGTGTCAGATAGAGATAGAGAGTGTCAGAGAGTGATAACGAGTGTCTGAGAGTGTCAGAGGGTGTCAGAGGGCGATGGAGAGTGATAAAGAGTGTCAGAGAGTGTCAGAGAGAGATAGAGAGTGTCAGAGAGTGATGGAGAGTGTCAGAGAGTGTCAGAGAGTGATAATGAGTGTCAGAGAGTGTCACAGAGTGTCAGAGAGAGATAGAGAGTGTCAGAGAGTGATAGTGAGTGTCTGAGAGTGTCAGAGAGTGTCAGAGAGTGTCAGAGAGTGTCAGAGAGAGATAGAGAGTGTCAGAGATTGATAGTGTGTGTCTGAGAGTGTCAGAGAGTGTCAGAGAGCGAAAGAGAGTGATAGAGAGTGTCAGAGAGTGATAGTGAGTTCTGAGAGCGATAGAGAGTGTCAGAGAGAGATAGAGAGTGTCAGAGAGTCATAGTGAGTGTCTGAATGTGTCAGAGAGTGTCAGAGAGCGATAGAGAGAGTCAGAGAGTGTCAGAGAGAGATAGAGATTGTCAGAGAGTGACAGTGAGTGTCTGAGAGTGTCAGAGAGATATAGAGAGTGTCAGAGAGAGAGAGAGAGTGTCAGAATGTAATAGTGAGTGTCTGAGAGTGTCAGAGAGCGACAGAGAGTGATAGAGAGTGTCAGAGAGTGTCAGAGAGATATAGAGTGTGTCAGAGAGTGATCAAGAGAGTCAGAGAGTGATAGAGAGTGTCAGAGAGTGATAGTGAGTGTCAGAGAGTGATAGTGAGTGTCTGAGAGTGTCAGAGAGTGTCAGAGAGTGATAGTGTATGTCTGAGAGTGTCAGAGAGTGACAGTGTGTGTCTGAGAGTGTCTGAGAGTGTCAGAGTGTGTCAGAGAGAGATGGAGAGTGATAGAGAGTGTCAGAGGTTGTCAGAGAGTTATAGAGCGTGTCAGAGAGTGTCAGAGAGTGTCAGTGAGTGATAGAGAGTGTCAGAGAGAGATAGAGAGTGTCAGAGAGCGATAGAGAGTGATAGAGAGTGTCAGAGAGAGATAGAGGGGGTCAGAGAGTGATAGAGATTGTCAGAGAGTGTCAGAGAGTGATAGTGAGTGTCAGCGAGTGCCAGAGAGTGTCAGAGAGTGATAGAGAGTGTCAAAGAGTGATAGTGAGTGTCAGAGAGTGTCAGAGAGTGTTGGAGAGTGTCAGAGAGTGTGAGAGATTGTGGAGAGTGTCAGATAGAGATAGAGAGTGTCAGAGAGTGATAACGAGTGTCTGAGAGTGTCAGAGGGTGTCAGAGGGCGATGGAGAGTGATTAAGAGTGTCAGAGAGTGTCAGAGAGAGATAGAGAGTGTCAGAGAGTGATGGAGAGTGTCAGAGAGTGTCAGAGAGTGATAATGAGTGTCAGAGAGTGTCACAGAGTGTCAGAGAGAGATAGAGAGTGTCAGAGAGTGATAGTGAGTGTCTGAGAGTGTCAGAGAGTGTCAGAGAGTGTCAGAGAGTGTCAGAGAGAGATAGAGAGTGTCAGAGATTGATAGTGTGTGTCTGAGAGTGTCAGAGAGTGTCAGAGAGCGAAAGAGAGTGATAGAGAATGTCAGAGAGTGATAGTGAGTTCTGAGAGCGATAGAGAGTGTCAGAGAGAGATAGAGAGTGTCAGAGAGTCATAGTGAGTGTCTGAATGTGTCAGAGAGTGTCAGAGAGCGATAGAGAGAGTCAGAGAGTGTCAGAGAGAGATAGAGATTGTCAGAGAGTGACAGTGAGTGTCTGAGAGTGTCAGAGAGGTATAGAGAGTGTCAGAGAGAGAGAGAGAGTGTCAGAATGTAATAGTGAGTGTCTGAGAGTGTCAGAGAGCGACAGAGAGTGATAGAGAGTGTCAGAGAGTGTCAGAGAGATATAGAGTGTGTCAGAGAGTGATCAAGAGAGTCAGAGAGTGATAGAGAGTGTCAGAGAGTGATAGTGAGTGTCAGAGAGTGATAGTGAGTGTCTGAGAGTGTCAGAGAGCGACAGAGAGTGATAGAGAGTGTCAGAGAGTGTCAGAGAGAGATAGAGAGTGTCAGACAGTGTCAGAGTGTGTCCGAGAGTGATAGTGAGTGTCAGAGAGTGTCAGAGAGTGTCAGAGAGAGACAGAGAGTGTCAGAGAGTGATAGAGATTGTCAGAGAGTGTCAGAGAATGATAGTGAAGGTCAGCGAGTGCCAGAGAGTGTCAGAGAGAGATAGAGAGTCTCAGAGAGTGATAGTGAGTGTCAGAGAGTGTCAGAGAGTGTTAGAGAGTGTCAGAGAGTGTGAGAGATTGTGAGAGAGTGTCAGAGAGAGAGAGTTTCAGAGAGTTTCAGAGAGTTTCAGAGTGTGTCAGAGAGTGTCAGAGAGTGTCAGAGAATGATAGAGAGTGTCAGAGGGTGATAGTGAGTGTCAGAGTGTATCAGAGATTGATAGTGAGTGTCAGAGTGTGTCAGAGAGTGATAGAGAGTGTTAGAGAGTGTCAGAGAGTGTCAGTGAGTGTCAGAGAGTGATAGAGAGTGTCAGAGAGTGTCAGAGAGTGTGAGAGCGTGATAGAGGGTGCCAGAGAGTGTCAGAGAGTGATAGTGAGTGTCTGAGAGTGTCAGAGAGTGATTGTGAGTGTCTGAGAGTTTCAGAGAGTGGTAGAGAGTGTCAGAGAGTGTCAGAGAGTGTCAGAGTTTGATAGAGAGTGTCAGAGTGTGTCAGAGAGTGATAGAGACTGTCAGAGAGTGTCAGATAGTGTCAGATAGTGTCAGAGAGAGATAGAGAGTGTCAGAAAGTGTCAGAGAGTGATAGTGAGTGTCAGAGAGTGTCAGAGAGTGATTGTGAGTGTCTGAGAGTTTCAGAGAGTGGTAGAGAGTGTCAGAGAGTGTCAGAGAGTGTCAGAGTTTGATAGAGAGTGTCAGAGTGTGTCAGAGAGTGATAGAGAGTGTTAGAGAGTGTCAGAGAGTGTCAGTGAGTGTCAGAGAGTGATAGAGAGTGTCAGAGAGTGTCAGAGAGTGTGAGAGAGTGATAGAGAGTGTCAGAGAGTGATATAGAGTGTCAGAGAGTGTCAGAGAGTGATAGAGGGTGCCAGAGAGTGTCAGAGAGTGATAGTGAGTGTCTGAGAGTGTCAAAGAGTGTCAGAGAGTGATAGAGAGTGTTAGAGAGTGTCAGAGAGTGTCAGAGAGTGATAGAGAGCTTTCGAGACTGATAGAGAGTGTCCAAGAGTGTTAGAGAGTGTCAGAGAGTGATATAGAGAGTCAGAGAGTGTCAGAGAGTGATAGAGAGTTTCAGAGAGTGTCAGAGAGTCATAGAGAGTGTCAGAGAGTGTCAGAGAGTGATAGTGTCAGAGAGTGACAAAGAGTGTCAAATAGTATCAGAGAGTATCAGAGAGTGATAGTGAGTGTCGGAGAGTGTCAGAGAGTGTCAGGGAGTGTCAGAGAGTGATAGAGAGTGTCAGAGAGTGATAGAGAGTGTCAGAGATTATCAGAGAATGATATTCAGTGTTTGAGAGTGTCTGAGATTGTCAGAGAGTGACAGAGAGTGTCAGAGAGTGTCAAAGAGTGTCAGACAGTGACAGAGAGTGATAGAGAGTGTCTGAGAGTGTCACAGAGTGTCAGAGCGTGTCAGAGAGTGATAGTGAGTGTCAGAGAGTGTCAGAGAGTGATAGTGAGTGTCAGAGAGTGATAGCGAGTGTCAGAGAGTGATAGCGAGTGTCAGAGAGTGATAGCAAATGTCAGAGTGATAGAGAGTGATAGAGAGTGATAGAGAGTGATAGAGAGTGATAGAGTGTGATAGTGAGTGTCTGAGAGTGTCAGAGAGTGTCAGAGTTTGATAGTGAGTGTCTGAGAGTGTCAGAGAGAGTCAGTGAGTGTCAGAGAGTGATAGAGAGTGATAGAGAGTGTCAGAGAGTGGCAGAGAGTGTCAGAGTGTGTCAGAGAGTTTCAGAGAGTGATAGAGAGTGTCAGAGAGTGATAGAGTGTGTCAGAGAGTGATAGTGAGTGTCAGAGAGTATCAGAGAGTGATAGCGAGTTTCTGAGAGTGTCTCAGATTGTCTGAGATTGTCAGAGAGTGTCAGCGAGTGATAGAGAGTTTCAGAGAGTGTCAGAGAGTGATAGAGTGTGTCAGAGAGTGATAGTGAGTGTCTGAGAGTGTCTGAGTGTGTCAGAGAGTGATAGAGCGTGATAGAGAGTGATAGAGAGTGCCAGAGTGTCAGAGAGTGTCAGAGAGAGATAGAGAGTGTCAGAGAGTGATAGTGAGTGTCAGAGAGTGTCAGAGAGCGATAGAGAGTGTCAGAGAGTGTCAGAAAGTGTCAGAGAGTGACAGTGACTGTCAGAGAGTGATAGAGAGTGTCAGAGAGTGTCAGAGAGTGATAGAGAGTGTCAGAGAGTGATAGTGAGTGTCTGAGCGTGTCTGAGAGTTTCAGAGAGTGATAGAGAGTGATAGAGAGTGTCAGAGTGTGAGAGAGTGTCAGAGAGAGATAGAGAGTGTCAGAGAGTGATTGTGAGTGTCTGAGAGTGTCAGAGAGTGTCAGAGAGCGATGGAGAGTGTCAGAGAGTGATAGTGAGTGTCTGAGAGTGATAGTGAGTGTCAGAGAGTGTCAGAGAGTGTCAGAGTGTGTCAGAGAGTGATAGTGAGTGTCTGAGAGTGATAGTGAGTGTCTGAGAGTGATAGTGAGTGTCAGAGAGTGTCAGAGAGTGATAGAGAGTGATAGTGAGTGTCTGAGAGTGTCAGAGAGTGTCAGAGAGTGATAGAGAGTGTCAGAGTGTGATAGAGAGTGTCAGAGAGTATCAGAGACTGATATTGAGTGTCTGAGCGTGTCTGAGATTGTCAGAGAGTATCAGAGAGTGATAGAGAGTGTCAGAGTGTGTCAGAGAGTGTCAGAGAGAGAGTCTGAGAGTGTCAGAGAGTGTCAGTGAGTGTCAGAGAGTGATAGAGAGTGATATTGAGTGTCTGAGATTGTCAGAGAGTGACAGAGAGTGTCAGAGAGTGTCAGAGAGTGTCAGAGATTGTCAGAGAGTGCCAGAGAGTGATAGAGAGTGTCAGATTGTCAGAGAGTGTCAGAGAGTGATAGAGAGTGTCAGAGAGTGTCAGAGAGTGTCAGAGAGTGTCAGAGAAAGATAGAGAGTGATAGAGAGGGATAGAGAGTGTTTGAGAGTGTCAGAGAGTGTCAGTGAGTGTCAGAGTGTGATAGAGAGTGATAGTGAGTGGCTGAGTGTCAGAGAGCTTCAGAGATTGATAGTGAGTGTCTGAGAGTGTCCGAGAGTGTCAGTGAGTGTCAGAGAGTGATAGAGAGTGTCAGAGCGTGTCAGAGAGTGTCAGAGAGAGTCAGAGAGTGATAGTAAGTGTCAGAGAGTGATAGTGGGTGTCAGAGAGTGATCGTGAGTGTCAGAGAGTGATAGTGAGTGTCAGAGCATGTCAGGGAGTGATAGAGAGTGTCAGAGAGTGATAGTGAGTGTCAGAGCTTATCACAGAGTGATAGTGAGTGTCTGAGAGTGTCTGAGATTGTCAAAGAGTGTCAGAGAGTGATAGAGAGTTTCAGAGCGTGTCAGCGAGAGACAGAGAGTGTCTGAGAGTGTCAGAGAGCGTCAGAGAGTGCTAGAGAGAGCTAGAGAGTGATAGAGAGTGATAGAGAGTGATAGAGAGTGTCAGAGAGTCATAGAGAGTGTCAGAGAGTGTCTGAGAGTTCTAGAGAGTGTCAGAGAGTGTCAGAGAGTGTCAGAGAGTGATAGAGAGTGATAGAGAGTGTCTGAGAGTGTCAGAGAGTGTCAGAGAGTGTCAGAGAGTGTGAGAGAGTTTCAGAGAGTTAACGAGAGTGTCAGAGAGTGATCGTGAGTGCCTGAGAGTGTCAGAGAGTGTCAGAGAGCGATAGAGAGTGATACAGAGTGTCAGAGAGAGATAGAGAGTGTCAGAGAGTGAGAGAGAGTGTCAGAAAGTGTCAGAGAGTGATACTGAGTGTCAGAGAGTGTCAGAGAGAGTTAGACAGTGTCAGAGAGTGATAGAGAGTGTCAGAGAATGTCAGAGATTGATAATGAGTGTCAGAGAGAGTCAGAGAGCGATGGAGATTGATAGAGAGTGTCAGAGAGAGATAGAGAGTGTCAGAGAGTGATAGAGAGTGTCAGAGAGTGATATTGAGTGTCTGAGAGTGTCAGAGGGTGTCAGCGGGCGATACAGATTGATAGAGTGTGTCAGCGAGTGTCAGAGAGAGATAGAGAGTGTCAGTGAGTGATATTGAGTGTCAGAGAGTGTCAGAGAGAGATAGAGAGTGTCAGAGAGTGATAGCGAGTGTCTGAGAGTGTCAGAGAGTGTCAGAGAGCGACAGAGAGTGATAGAGAGTTTCATTGAGTGTCAGAGAGAGATAGAGAGTGTCAGAGAGTGACAGAGATTGTCAGAGAGTGTCAGAGAGTGATAGTGAGTGTCAGAGAGTGTCAGAGAGTGTCAGAGAGAGATAGAGATTGTCAGAGAGTGATAGTGAGGGTCAGAGAGTGTGAGGGAGTGTCAGAGAGTGATAGACAGTGTCAGAGAGTGATAGTGAGTGTCTGAGAGAGTCAGAGAGTGTCAAAGAGCAATAGAGAGTGATAGAGAGTGTCAGTGAGCGTCCGGGAGAGATAGAGAGTGTCAGAGAGTATCAGAGAGAGATAGAGAGTGTCAGAGAGTGATAGTGAGTCTCTGAGAATGTCAGAGAGTGTCAGAGAGCGATAGAGAGTGATAGATAGTGTCAGAGAGTGTCAGATCGTGAAAGAGAGTGTCAGAGAGTTTCAGAGAGTTTCAGAGTGTGTCAGAGAGTGTCAGAGAGTGATAGAGAGTGTCAGAGGGTGATAGTGAGTGTCAGAGAGTATCAGAGATTGATAGTGAGTGTCAGAGAGTATCAGAGAGTGATAGTGAGTGTCAGAGAGTGATAGAGACTGTCAGAGCGTGATAGTGAGTGATAGAGAGTGTCAGAGAGTGTCAGAGAGAGTCAGTGAGAGATAGAGAGTTTCAGAGAGTGATAGACAGTGTCAGAGAGTGATAGTGAGTGTCAGAGAGTGTCAGAGAGTGATAGAGAATTTCAGAGAGTGATAGTGAGTGTCTGAGAGAGTCAGAGAGTGTCAGAGTGTGTCAGAGAGCGATAGAGAGTGATAGAGAGAGTCAGAGAGTGTCAGAGAGAGTAAGAGAGGGTCAGAGAGTGATAGAGAGTGTCACAGAGTGTCAGAGAGAGATAGAGAGTGATAGAGAGTGTCAGAGAGTGTCAGAGAGTGATAGTGTATGTCTGAGAGTGTCAGAGAGTGACAGTGTGTGTCTGAGAGTGTCTGAGAGTGTCAGAGTGTGTCAGAGAGAGATGGAGAGTGATAGAGAGTGTCAGAGGTTGTCAGAGAGTTATAGAGCGTGTCAGAGAGTGTCAGAGAGTGTCAGAGAGTGATAGAGAGTGTCAGAGAGTGTCAGAGAGAGATAGAGAGTGTCAGAGAGCGATAGAGAGTGATAGAGAGTGTCAGAGAGAGATAGAGAGGGTCAGAGAGTGATAATGATTGTCAGAGAGTGTCAGAGAGTGATAGTGAGTGTCAGCGAGTGCCAGAGAGTGTCAGAGAGAGATAGAGAGTGTCAAAGAGTGATAGTGAGTGTCAGAGAGTGTTAGAGAGTGTCAGAGAGTGTTAGAGATTGTGGAGAGTGTCAGATAGAGATAGAGAGTGTCAGAGAGTGATAACGAGTGTCTGAGAGTGTCAGAGGGTGTCAGAGGGCGATGGAGAGTGATAAAGAGTGTCAGAGAGTGTCAGAGAGAGATAGAGAGTGTCAGAGAGTGATGGAGAGTGTCAGAGAGTGTCAGAGAGTGATAATGAGTGTCAGAGAGTGTCACAGAGTGTCAGAGAGTGATAGTGAGTGTCTGAGAGTGTCAGAGAGTGTCAGAGAGTGTCAGAGAGTGTCAGAGAGTGTCAGAGAGAGATAGAGAGTGTCAGAGATTGATAGTGTGTGTCTGAGAGTGTCAGAGAGTGTCAGAGAGCGAAAGAGAGTGATAGAGAGTGTCAGAGAGTGATAGTGAGTTCTGAGAGCGATAGAGAGTGTCAGAGAGAGATAGAGAGTGTCAGAGAGTCATAGTGAGTGTCTGAATGTGTCAGAGAGTGTCAGAGAGCGATAGAGAGAGTCAGAGAGTGTCAGAGAGAGATAGAGATTGTCAGAGAGTGACAGTGAGTGTCTGAGAGTGTCAGAGAGATATAGAGAGTGTCAGAGAGAGAGAGAGAGTGTCAGAATGTAATAGTGAGTGTCTGAGAGTGTCAGAGAGCGACAGAGAGTGATAGAGAGTGTCAGAGAGTGTCAGAGAGATATAGAGTGTGTCAGAGAGTGATCAAGAGAGTCAGAGAGTGATAGAGAGTGTCAGAGAGTGATAGTGAGTGTCAGAGAGTGATAGTGAGTGTCTGAGAGTGTCAGAGAGTGTCAGAGAGTGATAGTGTATGTCTGAGAGTGTCAGAGAGTGACAGTGTGTGTCTGAGAGTGTCTGAGAGTGTCAGAGTGTGTCAGAGAGAGATGGAGAATGATAGAGAGTGTCAGAGGTTGTCAGAGAGTTATAGAGCGTGTCAGAGAGTGTCAGAGAGTGTCAGTGAGTGATAGAGAGTGTCAGAGAGAGATAGAGAGTGTCAGAGAGCGATAGAGAGTGATAGAGAGTGTCAGAGAGAGATAGAGAGGGGCAGAGAGTGATAGAGATTGTCAGAGAGTGTCAGAGAGTGATAGTGAGTGTCAGCGAGTGCCAGAGAGTGTCAGAGAGAGATAGAGAGTGTCAAAGAGTGATAGTGAGTGTCAGAGAGTGTCAGAGAGTGTTAGAGAGTGTCAGAGAGTGTGAGAGAATGTGGAGAGTGTCAGATAGAGATAGAGAGTGTCAGAGAGTGATAACGAGTGTCTGAGAGTGTCAGAGGGTGTCAGAGGGCGATGGAGAGTGATAAAGAGTGTCAGAGAGTGTCAGAGAGAGATAGAGAGTGTCAGAGAGTGATGGAGAGTGTCAGAGAGTGTCAGAGAGTGATAATGAGTGTCAGAGAGTGTCACAGAGTGTCAGAGAGAGATAGAGAGTGTCATAGAGTGATAGTGAGTGTCTGAGAGTGTCAGAGAGTGTCAGAGAGTGATAGAGAGTGTCAGAGGGTGATAGTGAGTTTCAGAGTGTATCAGAGATTGATAGTGAGTGTCAGAGAGTATCAGAGAGTGATAGTGAGTGTCAGAGAGTGTCAGAGAGTGATAGAGAGTGTCAGAGAGTGTCACAGAGCGATAGAGAGTGGTAGAGAGTGTCAGAGAGAGATAGAGAGTGTCAGAGAGCGATAGAGAGTGTCAGAGAGTTTCAGAGAGTGTCAGAGAGAGATAGAGAGTGTCAGATAGTGATATTGAGTGTCAGAGAGTGTCAGAGAGAGATAGAGAGTGTCAGAGAGTGATATTGAGTGTCTGAGAGTTTCAGAGAGTGTCTGAGAGAGATAGAGAGTGTCAGATAGTGATATTGAGTGTCAGAGAGTGTCAGAGAGTGTCAGAGAGAGATAGAGAGTGTCAGAGAGCGATAATGAGTGTCAGAGAGTGTCAGAGAGAGATAGAGAGTGTCAGAGAGTGATCGAGAGTGTCAGAGAGTGTCAGAGAGTGATAGAGAGTGTCAGAGAGAGATAGAGAGCGTCAGAGAGTGATAGAGAGTGTCAGAGTGTTTCAGAGAGTGTCAGAGAGAGATAGAGAGTGTCAGATAGTGATATTGAGTGTCAGAGAGTGTCAGAGAGTGTCAGAGAGAGATAGAGAGTGTCAGAGAGTATTAGAGAGTGTCAGAGAGTGTCAGAGAGAGATAGAGAGTGTCAGTGAGTGATAGTGAGTGTCAGAGAGTGTCAGAGAGTGATAGTGTCAGAGAGTGTCAGAGAGTTTCAGAGAGAGACAGAGAGTGTCGGAGAGTGATAGAGAGTGTCAGAGAGTGTGAGAGAGTTTCAGAGAGTGATAGAGAGTGTCAGAGAGTGATAGTGAGTGCCTGAGAGTGTCAGCGAGCGATAGAGAGTGATAGAGAGTGTCAGAGAGAGATAGAGAGTGTCAGAGAGTGATAGAGAGTGTCAGATAGTGTCAGAGAGTGATAATGAGTGTCAGAGAGTGTCAGAGAGAGTTAGAGAGTGTCAGAGAGTGACAGAGAGTGTCAGAGAGTGTCAGAGAGTGTCAGAGATTGATAATGAGTGGCAGAGAGAGTCAGAGAGCGATGGAGAGTGATAGAGAGAGTCAGAGAGAGATAGAGAGTGTCAGAGAGTGATAGAGAGTGTCAGAGCATGATATTGAGTGTCTGAGAGTGTCAGAGGGTGTCAGAGAGCGATACAGATTGATAGAGTGTGTCAGAGAGTGTCAGAGAGTGTCAGAGAGAGATAGAGAGTGTCAGAGAGTGCTAGCGAGTGTCAGAGAGTGTCAGAGAGTGATAGTGAGTGTAAGAGAGTGTCAGAGAGAGATAGAGAGTGTCAGTGAGTGATAGTGAGTGACAGAGAGTGTCAGAGAGAGATAGAGAGTGTCAGTGAGTGATAGTGAGTGTCAGAGAGTGTCAGAGAGTGATAGTGTCAGAGAGTGTCAGAGAGTTTCAGAGAGAGACAGAGAGTGTCGGAGAGTGATAGAGAGTGTCAGAGAGTGTGAGAGAGTTTCAGAGAGTGATAGAGAGTGTCAGAGAGTGATAGTGAGTGCCTGAGAGTGTCAGCGAGCGATAGAGAGTGATAGAGAGTGTCAGAGAGAGATAGAGAGTGTCAGAGAGTGATAGAGAGTGTCAGATAGTGTCAGAGAGTGATAATGAGTGTCAGAGAGTGTCAGAGAGAGTTAGAGAGTGTCAGAGAGTGACAGAGAGTGTCAGAGAGTGTCAGAGAGTGTCAGAGATTGATAATGAGTGGCAGAGAGAGTCAGAGAGCGATGGAGAGTGATAGAGAGAGTCAGAGAGAGATAGAGAGTGTCAGAGAGTGATAGAGAGTGTCAGAGCATGATATTGAGTGTCTGAGAGTGTCAGAGGGTGTCAGAGAGCGATACAGATTGATAGAGTGTGTCAGAGAGTGTCAGAGAGTGTCAGAGAGAGATAGAGAGTGTCAGAGAGTGCTAGCGAGTGTCAGAGAGTGTCAGAGAGTGATAGTGAGTGTAAGAGAGTGTCAGAGAGAGATAGAGAGTGTCAGTGAGTGATAGTGAGTGACAGAGAGTGTCAGAGAGAGATAGAGAGTGTCAGAGAGTGATAGCGAGTGTCAGAGAGTGTCAGAGAGTGTCAGAGAGCGACAGAGAGTGATAGAGAGTTTCAGAGAGTGTCAGAGAGAGATAGAGAGTGTCAGAGAGTGACAGAGATTGTCAGAGAGTGTCAGAGAGTGATAGTGAGTGTCAGAGAGTGTCAGAGAGTGATAGAGATTGTCAGAGAGTGATATTGAGTGTCTGAGAGAGTCAGAGAGTGTCAGAGAGCAATAGAGAGTGATAGAGAGTGTCAGTGAGCGTCCGAGAGAGATATGGAGTGTCAGAGAGTGATAGAGAGTGTCAGTGAGTGTCAGAGTGCAATAGAGAGTGATAGAGAGTGTCAGAGAGTATCAGAGAGAGATAGAGAGTGTCAGAGAGTGATAGTGAGTCTCTGAGAATGTCAGAGAGTGTCAGAGAGCGAGAGAGAGTGATAGATAGTGTCAGAGAGTGTCAGAGAGACATAGAGAGTGTCAGAGCGTGAAAGAGAGTGTCAGAGAGTTTCAGAGAGTTTCAGAGAGTTTCAGAGTGTGTCAGAGAGTGTCAGAGAGTGTCAGAGAGTGTCAGAGGGTGATAGTGAGTGTCCGACAGTATCAGAGATTGATAGTGAGTGTCAGAGAGTATCAGAGAGTGATAGTGAGTGTCAGAGAGTGTCAGAGAGTGTCAGAGAGTGATAGAGACTGTCAGAGAGTGATAGTGAGTGTCTGAGAGTGTCAGAGAATGTCAGAGAGAGATAGAGAGTGTCAGAGAGTGATATTGAGTGTCTGAGAGTTTCAGAGAGTGTCAGAGAGAGATAGAGAGTGTAAGATAGTGATATTGAGTGTCAGAGAGTGTCAGAGAGTGTCAGAGAGAGATAGAGAGTGTCAGAGAGTGATAATGAGTGTCAGAGAATGTCAGCGAGAGATAGAGTGTCAGAGAGTGATCGAGAGTGTCAGAGAGTATCAGAGAGTGATAGTGAGTGTCAGAGAGTGTCAGAGAGTGTCAGAGAGTGACAGAGAGTGTCAGAGAGAGATGGAGAGCGTCAGAGAGTGATAGTGAGTGTCAGAGAGTTTCAGAGAGTGTCAGAGAGAGATAGAGAGTGTCAGATAGTGATATTGAGTGTCAGAGAGTGTCAGAGAGTGTCAGAGAGAGATAGAGAGTGTCAGAGAGTGATAGAGAGTGTCAGAGAGTGTCAGAGATTGATAGTGAGTGTCAGAGAGTGTCAGAGAGAGATAGAGAGTGTCAGTGAGTGATAGTGAGTGTCAGAGAGTGTCAGAGAGTGTCAGAGAGTTTCAGAGAGAGACAGGGAGTGTCAGAGAGTGATAGAGAGTGTCAGAGAGTGTCAGAGAGTTTCAGAGAGAGATAGAAAGTGTCAGAGAGTGATAGAGAGTGTCTGAGAGGGTCAGAGAAAGTCAGAGAGCGATAGAGAGTGATAGAGTGTGTCAGACAGTGTCAGAGAGAGATAGATAGTGTCAGAGAGTGATAGTGTGTGTCTGAGAGTGTCAGAGAGTGTCAGAGAGCGATAGAGAGTGTCAGAGAGTGTCAGAGAGTGATAGAGAGTGTCAGAGAGTGTCAGAGAGTGATAATGAGTGTCAGAGAGAGATAGAATGTGTCAGAGAGTCATAGAGAGTGTCAGAGAGTATCAGAGAGTGATAGTGAGTGTCAGAGAGTGTCAGAGAGATATAGAGAGTGTCAGATAGTGATATTGAGTGACAGAGAGTGTCGGAGAGTGATAGAGAGTGTCAGAGAGTGTGAGAGAGTTTCAGAGAGTGATAGAGAGTGTCAGAGAGTGATAGTGAGTGCCTGAGAGTGTCAGAGAGTGTCAGAGAGCGATAGAGAGTGAGAGAGAGTGTCAGAGAGAGATAGAGAGTGTCAGAGAGTGATAGAGAGTGTCAGATAGTGTCAGAGAGTGATAATGAGTGTCAGAGAGTGTCAGAGAGAGTTGGAGAGTGTCAGAGAGTGATAGAGAGTGTCAGAAAGTGTCAGAGATTGATAATGAGTGACAGAGAGAGTAAGAGAGCGAGGGAGAGTGGTAGAGAGAGTCAGAGAGAGATAGAGAGTGTCAGAGAGTGATAGAGAGTGTCAGAGAGTGATATTGAGTGTCTGAGAGTGTCAGAGGGTGTCAGAGAGCGATACAGATTGATAGAGTGTGTCAGAGAGTGTCAGAGAGAGATAGAGAGTGTCAGAGAGTGCTAGAGAGTGTCAGAGAGTGTCAGAGAGTGATAGTGAGTGTAAGAGAGTGTCAGAGAATGTCAGAGAGCGATAGAGAGTGATAGAGAGTGTCAGAGAGAGATAGAGAGTGTCAGAGATTGATAGAGAGTGTCAGATAGTGTCAGAGAGTGATAATGAGTGTGAGAGAGTTTCAGAGAGTGATAGAGAGTGTCAGAGAGTGATAGTGAGTGCCTGAGAGTGTCAGAGAGTGTCAGAGAGCGATAGAGAGTGATAGAGAGTGTCAGAGAGAGATAGAGAGTGTCAGAGAGTGATAGAGAGTGTCAGATAGTGTCAGAGAGTGATAATGAGTGTCAGAGAGTGTCAGAGAGAGTTAGAGAATGTCAGAGAGTGACAGAGAGTGTCAGAGAGTGTCAGAGAGTGTCAGAGATTGATAATGAGTGGCAGAGAGAGTCAGAGAGCGATGGAGAGTGATAGAGAGAGTCAGAGAGAGATAGAGAGTGTCAGAGAGTGATAGAGAGTGTCAGAGAGTGTCAGAGAGTTTCAGAGAGAGATAGAAAGTGTCAGAGAGTGATAGTGAGTGTCTGAGAGGGTCAGAGAAAGTCAGAGAGCGATAGAGAGTGATAGAGTGTGTCAGAGAGTGTCAGAGAGAGATAGATAGTGTCAGAGAGTGATAGTGTGTGTCTGAGAGTGTCAGAGAGTGTCAGAGAGCGATAGAGAGTGTCAGAGAGTGTCAGAGAGTGATAGAGAGTGTCAGAGAGTGTCAGAGAGTGATAATGAGTGTCAGAGAGTGTCAGAGAGAGATAGAGTGTGTCAGAGAGTCATAGAGAGTGTCAGAGAGTGTCAGATAGTGATATTGAGTGACAGAGAGTGTCGGAGAGTGATAGAGAGTGTCAGAGAGTGTGAGAGAGTTTCAGAGAGTGATAGAGAGTGTCAGAGAGTGATAGTGAGTGCCTGAGAGTGTCAGAGAGTGTCAGAGAGAGATAGAGAGTGATAGAGAGTGTCAGAGAGAGATAGAGAGTGTCAGAGAGTGATAGAGAGTGTCAGATAGTGTCAGAGAGTGATAATGAGTGTCAGAGAGTGTCAGAGAGAGTTAGAGAGTGTCAGAGATTGATAATGAGTGACAGAGAGAGTAAGAGAGCGAGGGAGAGTGGTAGAGAGAGTCAGAGAGAGATAGAGAGTGTCAGAGAGTGATAGAGAGTGTCAGAGAGTGATATTGAGTGTCTGAGAGTGTCAGAGGGTGTCAGAGAGCGATACAGATTGATAGAGTGTGTCAGAGAGTGTCAGAGAGAGATAGAGAGTGTCAGAGAGTGCTAGAGAGTGTCAGAGAGTGTCAGAGAGTGATAGTGAGTGTAAGAGAGTGTCAGAGAGTGTCAGAGAGCGATAGAGAGTGATAGAGAGTGTCAGAGAGAGATAGAGAGTGTCAGAGAGTGATAGAGAGTGTCAGATAGTGTCAGAGAGTGATAATGAGTGTGAGAGAGTTTCAGAGAGTGATAGAGAGTGATAGAGAGTGTCAGAGAGTGATATTGAGTGTCTGAGAGTGTCAGAGGGTGTCAGAGAGCGATACAGATTGATAGAGTGTGTCAGAGAGTGTCAGAGAGAGATAGAGAGTGTCAGAGAGTGCTAGAGAGTGTCAGAGAGTGTCAGAGAGTGGTAGTGAGTGTAAGAGAGTGTCAGAGAGTGTCAGAGAGCGATAGAGAGTGATAGAGAGTGTCAGAGAGAGATAGAGAGTGTCAGAGAGTGATAGAGAGTGTCAGATAGTGTCAGAGAGTGATAATGAGTGTGAGAGAGTTTCAGAGAGTGATAGAGAGTGTCAGAGAGTGATAGTGAGTGCCTGAGAGTGTCAGAGAGTGTCAGAGAGCGATAGAGAGTGATAGAGAGTGTCAGAGAGAGTTAGAGAGTGTCAGAGAGTGATAGAGAGTGTCAGATAGTGTCAGAGAGTGATAATGAGTGTCAGAGAGTGTCAGAGAGAGTTAGAGAGTGTCAGAGAGTGACAGAGAGTGTCAGAGAGTGTCAGAGAGTGTCAGAGATTGATAATGAGTGGCAGAGAGAGTCAGAGAGCGATGGAGAGTGATAGAGAGAGTCAGAGAGAGATAGAGAGTGTCAGAGAGTGATAGAGAGTGTCAGAGCATGATATTGAGTGTCTGAGAGTGTCAGAGGGTGTCAGAGTGCGATACAGATTGATAGAGTGTGTCAGAGAGTGTCAGAGAGTGTCAGAGAGAGATAGAGAGTGTCAGAGAGTGCTAGAGAGTGTCAGAGAGTGTCAGAGAGTGATAGTGAGTGTAAGAGAGTGTCAGAGAGAGATAGAGAGTGTCAGTGAGTGATAGTGAGTGACAGAGAGTGTCAGAGAGAGATAGAGAGTGTCAGAGAGTGATAGCGAGTGTCTGAGAGTGTCAGAGAGTGTCAGAGAGTGTCAGAGAGCGACAGAGAGTGATAGAGAGTTTCAGAGAGTGTCAGAGAGAGATAGAGAGTGTCAGAGAGTGACAGAGATTGTCAGAGAGTGTCAGAGAGTGATAGTGAGTGTCAGAGAGTGTCAGAGAGTGATAGAGATTGTCAGAGAGTGATATTGAGTGTCTGAGAGAGTCAGAGAGTGTCAGAGAGCAATAGAGAGTGATAGAGAGTGTCAGTGAGCGTCCGAGAGAGATAGAGAGTGTCAGAGAGTGATAGAGAGTGTCAGTGAGTGTCAGAGTGCGATAGAGAGTGATAGAGAGTGTCAGAGAGTATCAGAGAGAGATAGAGAGTGTCAGAGAGTGATAGTGAGTCTCTGAGAATGTCAGAGAGTGTCAGAGAGCGAGAGAGAGTGATAGATAGTGTCAGAGAGTGTCAGAGAGACATAGAGAGTGTCAGAGCGTGAAAGAGAGTGTCAGAGAGTTTCAGAGAGTTTCAGAGAGTTTCAGAGAGTTTCAGAGTGTGTCAGAGAGTGTCAGAGAGTGTCAGAGAGTGTCAGAGGGTGATAGTGAGTGTCCGAGAGTATCAGAGATTGATAGTGAGTGTCAGAGAGTATCAGAGAGTGATAGTGAGTGTCAGAGAGTGTCAGAGAGTGATAGAGACTGTCAGAGAGTGATAGTGAGTGTCTGAGAGTGTCAGAGAATGTCAGAGAGAGATAGAGAGTGTCAGAGAGTGATATTGAGTGTCTGAGAGTTTCAGAGAGTGTCAGAGAGAGATAGAGAGTGTAAGATAGTGATATTGAGTGTCAGAGAGTGTCAGAGAGTGTCAGAGAGAGATAGAGAGTGTCAGAGAGTGATAATGAGTGTCAGAGAATGTCAGCGAGAGATAGAGTGTCAGAGAGTGATCGAGAGTGTCAGAGAGTATCAGAGAGTGATAGTGAGTGTCAGAGAGTGTCAGAGAGTGTCAGAGAGTGATAGAGAGTGTCAGAGAGAGATGGAGAGCGTCAGAGAGTGATAGTGAGTGTCAGAGAGTTTCAGAGAGTGTCAGAGAGAGATAGAGAGTGTCAGATAGTGATATTGAGTGTCAGAGAGTGTCAGAGAGTGTCAGAGAGAGATAGAGAGTGTCAGAGAGTGATAGAGAGTGTCAGAGAGTGTCAGAGATTGATAGTGAGTGTCAGAGAGTGTCAGAGAGAGATAGAGAGTGTCAGTGAGTGATAGTGAGTGTCAGAGAGTGTCAGAGAGTGTCAGAGAGTTTCAGAGAGAGACAGAGAGTGTCAGAGAGTGATAGAGAGTGTCAGAGACTGTCAGAGAGTTTCAGAGAGAGATAGAAAGTGTCAGAGAGTGAGAGAGAGTGTCTGAGAGGGTCAGAGAAAGTCAGAGAGCGATAGAGAGTGATAGAGTGTGTCAGAGAGTGTCAGAGAGAGATAGATAGTGTCAGAGAGTGATAGTGTGTGTCTGAGAGTGTCAGAGAGTGTCAGAGAGCGATAGAGAGTGTCAGAGAGTGTCAGAGAGTGATAGAGAGTGTCAGAGAGTGTCAGAGAGTGATAATGAGTGTCAGAGAGAGATAGAGAGTGTCAGAGAGTCATAGAGAGTGTCAGAGAGTATCAGAGAGTGATAGTGAGTGTCAGAGAGTGTCAGAGAGATATAGAGAGTGTCAGATAGTGATATTGAGTGACAGAGAGTGTCGGAGAGTGATAGAGAGTGTCAGAGAGTGTGAGAGAGTTTCAGAGAGTGATAGAGAGTGTCAGAGAGTGATAGTGAGTGCCTGAGAGTGTCAGAGAGTGTCAGAGAGCGATAGAGAGTGAGAGAGAGTGTCAGAGAGAGATAGAGAGTGTCAGAGAGTGATAGAGAGTGTCAGATAGTGTCAGAGAGTGATAATGAGTGTCAGAGAGTGTCAGAGAGAGTTAGAGAGTGTCAGAGAGTGATAGAGAGTGTCAGAAAGTGTCAGAGATTGATAATGAGTGACAGAGAGAGTAAGAGAGCGAGGGAGAGTGGTAGAGAGAGTCAGAGAGAGATAGAGAGTGTCAGAGAGTGATAGAGAGTGTCAGAGAGTGATATTGAGTGTCTGAGAGTGTCAGAGGGTGTCAGAGAGCGATACAGATTGATAGAGTGTGTCAGAGAGTGTCAGAGAGAGATAGAGAGTGTCAGAGAGTGCTAGAGAGTGTCAGAGAGTGTCAGAGAGTGATAGTGAGTGTAAGAGAGTGTCAGAGAGTGTCAGAGAGCGATAGAGAGTGATAGAGAGTGTCAGAGAGAGATAGAGAGTGTCAGACAGTGATAGAGAGTGTCAGATAGTGTCAGAGAGTGATAATGAGTGTGAGAGAGTTTCAGAGAGTGATAGAGAGTGATAGAGAGTGTCAGAGAGTGATATTGAGTGTCTGAGAGTGTCAGAGGGTGTCAGAGAGCGATACAGATTGATAGAGTGTGTCAGAGAGTGTCAGAGAGAGATAGAGAGTGTCAGAGAGTGCTAGAGAGTGTCAGAGAGTGTCAGAGAGTGATAGTGAGTGTAAGAGAGTGTCAGAGAATGTCAGAGAGCGATAGAGAGTGATAGAGAGTGTCAGAGAGAGATAGAGAGTGTCAGAGAGTGATAGAGAGTGTCAGATAGTGTCAGAGAGTGATAATGAGTGTGAGAGAGTTTCAGAGAGTGAGAGAGAGTGTCAGAGAGTGATAGTGAGTGCCTGAGAGTGTCAGAGAGTGTCAGAGAGCGATAGAGAGTGATAGAGAGTGTCAGAGAGAGATAGAGAGTGTCAGAGAGTGATAGAGAGTGTCAGATAGTGTCAGAGAGTGATAATGAGTGTCAGAGAGTGTCAGAGAGAGTTAGAGAATGTCAGAGAGTGACAGAGAGTGTCAGAGAGTGTCAGAGAGTGTCAGAGATTGATAATGAGTGGCAGAGAGAGTAGGAGAGCGATGGAGAGTGATAGAGAGAGTCAGAGAGAGATAGAGAGTGTCAGAGAGTGATAGAGAGTGTCAGAGAGTGTCAGAGAGTTTCAGGGAGAGATAGAAAGTGTCAGAGAGTGATAGTGAGTGTCTGAGAGGGTCAGAGAAAGTCAGAGAGCGATAGAGAGTGATAGAGTGTGTCAGAGAGTGTCAGAGAGAGATAGATAGTGTCAGAGAGTGATAGTGTGTGTCTGAGAGTGTCAGAGAGTGTCAGAGAGCGATAGAGAGTGTCAGAGAGTGTCAGAGAGTGATAGAGAGTGTCAGAGAGTGTCAGAGAGTGATAATGAGTGTCAGAGAGTGTCAGAGAGAGATAGAGAGTGTCAGAGAGTCATAGAGAGTGTCAGAGAGTATCAGAGAGTGATAGTGAGTGTCAGAGAGTGTCAGAGAGATATAGAGAGTGTCAGATAGTGATATTGAGTGACAGAGAGTGTCGGAGAGTGATAGAGAGTGTCAGAGAGTGTGAGAGAGTTTCAGAGAGTGATAGAGAGTGTCAGAGAGTGATAGTGAGTGCCTGAGAGTGTCAGAGAGTGTCAGAGAGAGATAGAGAGTGATAGAGAGTGTCAGAGAGAGATAGAGAGTGTCAGAGAGTGATAGAGAGTGTCAGATAGTGTCAGAGAGTGATAATGAGTGTCAGAGAGTGTCAGAGAGAGTTAGAGAGTGTCAGAGAGTGATAGAGAGTGTCAGAAAGTGTCAGAGATTGATAATGAGTGACAGAGAGAGTAAGAGAGCGAGGGAGAGTGGTAGAGAGAGTCAGAGAGAGATAGAGAGTGTCAGAGAGTGATAGAGAGTGTCAGAGAGTGATATTGAGTGTCTGAGAGTGTCAGAGGGTGTCAGAGAGCGATACAGATTGATAGAGTGTGTCAGAGAGTGTCAGAGAGAGATAGAGAGTGTCAGAGAGTGCTAGAGAGTGTCAGAGAGTGTCAGAGAGTGATAGTGAGTGTAAGAGAGTGTCAGAGAGTGTCAGAGAGCGATAGAGAGTGATAGAGAGTGTCAGAGAGAGATAGAGAGTGTCAGAGAGTGATAGAGAGTGTCAGATAGTGTCAGAGAGTGATAATGAGTGTGAGAGAGTTTCAGAGAGTGATAGAGAGTGTCAGAGAGTGATATTGAGTGTCTGAGAGTGTCAGAGGGTGTCAGAGAGCGATACAGATTGATAGAGTGTGTCAGAGAGTGTCAGAGAGAGATAGAGAGTGTCAGAGAGTGCCAGAGAGTGTCAGAGAGTGTCAGAGAGTGATAGTGAGTGTAAGAGAGTGTCAGAGAGTGTCAGAGAGCGATAGAGAGTGATAGAGAGTGTCAGAGAGAGATAGAGAGTGTCAGAGAGTGATAGAGAGTGTCAGATAGTGTCAGAGAGTGATAATGAGTGTGAGAGAGTTTCAGAGAGTGATAGAGAGTGTCAGAGAGTGATATTGAGTGTCTGAGAGTGTCAGAGGGTGTCAGAGAGCGATACAGATTGATAGAGTGTGTCAGAGAGTGTCAGAGAGAGATAGAGAGTGTCAGAGAGTGCTAGAGAGTGTCAGAGAGTGTCAGAGAGTGATAGTGAGTGTAAGAGAGTGTCAGAGAGTGTCAGAGAGCGATAGAGAGTGATAGAGAGTGTCAGAGAGAGATAGAGAGTGTCAGAGAGTGATAGAGAGTGTCAGATAGTGTCAGAGAGTGATAATGAGTGTGAGAGAGTTTCAGAGAGTGATAGAGAGTGTCAGAGAGTGATAGTGAGTGCCTGAGAGTGTCAGAGAGTGTCAGAGAGCGATAGAGAGTGATAGAGAGTGTCAGAGAGAGTTAGAGAGTGTCAGAGAGTGATAGAGAGTGTCAGATAGTGTCAGAGAGTGATAATGAGTGTCAGAGAGTGTCAGAGAGAGTTAGAGAGTGTCAGAGAGTGACAGAGAGTGTCAGAGAGTGTCAGAGAGTGTCAGAGATTGATAATGAGTGGCAGAGAGAGTCAGAGAGCGATGGAGAGTGATAGAGAGAGTCAGAGAGAGATAGAGAGTGTCAGAGAGTGATAGAGAGTGTCAGAGCATGATATTGAGTGTCTGAGAGTGTCAGAGGGTGTCAGAGTGCGATACAGATTGATAGAGTGTGTCAGAGAGTGTCAGAGAGAGATAGAGAGTGTCAGAGAGTGCTAGAGAGTGTCAGAGAGTGTCAGAGAGTGATAGTGAGTGTAAGAGAGTGTCAGAGAGAGATAGAGAGTGTCAGTGAGTGATAGTGAGTGACAGAGAGTGTCAGAGAGAGATAGAGAGTGTCAGAGAGTGATAGCGAGTGTCTGAGAGTGTCAGAGAGTGTCAGAGAGTGTCAGAGAGCGACAGAGAGTGATAGAGAGTTTCAGAGAGTGTCAGAGAGAGATAGAGAGTGTCAGAGAGTGACAGAGATTGTCAGAGAGTGTCAGAGAGTGATAGTGAGTGTCAGAGAGTGTCAGAGAGTGATAGAGATTGTCAGAGAGTGATATTGAGTGTCTGAGAGAGTCAGAGAGTGTCAGAGAGCAATAGAGAGTGATAGAGAGTGTCAGTGAGCGTCCGAGAGAGATAGAGAGTGTCAGAGAGTGATAGAGAGTGTCAGTGAGTGTCAGAGTGCGATAGAGAGTGATAGAGAGTGTCAGAGAGTGTCAGAGAGTGATAGTGAGTCTCTGAGAATGTCAGAGAGTGTCAGAGAGCGAGAGAGAGTGATAGATAGTGTCAGAGAGTGTCAGAGAGACATAGAGAGTGTCAGAGCGTGAAAGAGAGTGTCAGAGAGTTTCAGAGAGTTTCAGAGAGTTTCAGAGTGTGTCAGAGAGTGTCAGAGAGTGTCAGAGAGTGTCAGAGGGTGATAGTGAGTGTCCGAGAGTATCAGAGATTGATAGTGAGTGTCAGAGAGTATCAGAGAGTGATAGTGAGTGTCAGAGAGTGTCAGAGAGTGATAGAGACTGTCAGAGAGTGATAGTGAGTGTCTGAGAGTGTCAGAGAATGTCAGAGAGAGATAGAGAGTGTCAGAGAGTGATATTGAGTGTCTGAGAGTTTCAGAGAGTGTCAGAGAGAGATAGAGAGTGTAAGATAGTGATATAGAGTGTCAGAGAGTGTCAGAGAGTGTCAGAGAGAGATAGAGAGTGTCAGAGAGTGATAAAGAGTGTCAGAGAATGTCAGAGAGAGATAGAGTGTCAGAGAGTGATCGAGAGTGTCAGAGAGTATCAGAGAGTGATAGTGAGTGTCAGAGAGTGTCAGAGAGTGTCAGAGAGTGATAGAGAGTGTCAGAGAGAGATTGAGAGCGTCAGAGAGTGATAGAGAGTGTCAGAGAGTTTCAGAGAGTGTCAGAGAGAGATAGAGAGTGTCAGATAGTGATATTGAGTGTCAGAGAGTGTCAGAGAGTGTCAGAGAGAGATAGAGAGTGTCAGAGAGTGATAGAGAGTGTCAGAGAGTGTCAGAGATTGATAGTGAGTGTCAGAGAGTGTCAGAGAGAGATAGAGAGTGTCAGTGAGTGATAGTGAGTGTCAGAGAGTGTCAGAGAGTGTCAGAGAGTTTCAGAGAGAGACAGAGAGTGTCAGAGAGTGATAGAGAGTGTCAGAGACTGTCAGAGAGTTTCAGAGAGAGATAGAAAGTGTCAGAGAGTGAGAGAGAGTGTCTGAGAGGGTCAGAGAAAGTCAGAGAGCGATAGAGAGTGATAGAGTGTGTCAGAGAGTGTCAGAGAGAGATAGATAGTGTCAGAGAGTGATAGTGTGTGTCTGAGAGTGTCAGAGAGTGTCAGAGAGCGATAGAGAGTGTCAGAGAGTGTCAGAGAGTGATAGAGAGTGTCAGAGAGTGTCAGAGAGTGATAATGAGTGTCAGAGAGAGATAGAGAGTGTCAGAGAGTCATAGAGAGTGTCAGAGAGTATCAGAGAGTGATAGTGAGTGTCAGAGAGTGTCAGAGAGATATAGAGAGTGTCAGATAGTGATATTGAGTGACAGAGAGTGTCGGAGAGTGATAGAGAGTGTCAGAGAGTGTGAGAGAGTTTCAGAGAGTGATAGAGAGTGTCAGAGAGTGATAGTGAGTGCCTGAGAGTGTCAGAGAGTGTCAGAGAGCGATAGAGAGTGAGAGAGAGTGTCAGAGAGAGATAGAGAGTGTCAGAGAGTGATAGAGAGTGTCAGATAGTGTCAGAGAGTGATAATGAGTGTCAGAGAGTGTCAGAGAGAGTTAGAGAGTGTCAGAGAGTGATAGAGAGTGTCAGAAAGTGTCAGAGATTGATAATGAGTGACAGAGAGAGTAAGAGAGCGAGGGAGAGTGGTAGAGAGAGTCAGAGAGAGATAGAGAGTGTCAGAGAGTGATAGAGAGTGTCAGAGAGTGATATTGAGTGTCTGAGAGTGTCAGAGGGTGTCAGAGAGCGATACAGATTGATAGAGTGTGTCAGAGAGTGTCAGAGAGAGATAGAGAGTGTCAGAGAGTGCTAGAGAGTGTCAGAGAGTGTCAGAGAGTGATAGTGAGTGTAAGAGAGTGTCAGAGAGTGTCAGAGAGCGATAGAGAGTGATAGAGAGTGTCAGAGAGAGATAGAGAGTGTCAGAGAGTGATAGAGAGTGTCAGATAGTGTCAGAGAGTGATAATGAGTGTGAGAGAGTTTCAGAGAGTGATAGAGAGTGATAGAGAGTGTCAGAGAGTGATATTGAGTGTCTGAGAGTGTCAGAGGGTGTCAGAGAGCGATACAGATTGATAGAGTGTGTCAGAGAGTGTCAGAGAGAGATAGAGAGTGTCAGAGAGTGCTAGAGAGTGTCAGAGAGTGTCAGAGAGTGATAGTGAGTGTAAGAGAGTGTCAGAGAATGTCAGAGAGCGATAGAGAGTGATAGAGAGTGTCAGAGAGAGATAGAGAGTGTCAGAGAGTGATAGAGAGTGTCAGATAGTGTCAGAGAGTGATAATGAGTGTGAGAGAGTTTCAGAGAGTGAGAGAGAGTGTCAGAGAGTGATAGTGAGTGCCTGAGAGTGTCAGAGAGTGTCAGAGAGCGATAGAGAGTGATAGAGAGTGTCAGAGAGAGATAGAGAGTGTCAGAGAGTGATAGAGAGTGTCAGATAGTGTCAGAGAGTGATAATGAGTGTCAGAGAGTGTCAGAGAGAGTTAGAGAATGTCAGAGAGTGACAGAGAGTGTCAGAGAGTGTCAGAGAGTGTCAGAGATTGATAATGAGTGGCAGAGAGAGTAGGAGAGCGATGGAGAGTGATAGAGAGAGTCAGAGAGAGATAGAGAGTGTCAGAGAGTGATAGAGAGTGTCAGAGAGTGTCAGAGAGTTTCAGGGAGAGATAGAAAGTGTCAGAGAGTGATAGTGAGTGTCTGAGAGGGTCAGAGAAAGTCAGAGAGCGATAGAGAGTGATAGAGTGTGTCAGAGAGTGTCAGAGAGAGATAGATAGTGTCAGAGAGTGATAGTGTGTGTCTGAGAGTGTCAGAGAGTGTCAGAGAGCGATAGAGAGTGTCAGAGAGTGTCAGAGAGTGATAGAGAGTGTCAGAGAGTGTCAGAGAGTGATAATGAGTGTCAGAGAGTGTCAGAGAGAGATAGAGAGTGTCAGAGAGTCATAGAGAGTGTCAGAGAGTATCAGAGAGTGATAGTGAGTGTCAGAGAGTGTCAGAGAGATATAGAGAGTGTCAGATAGTGATATTGAGTGACAGAGAGTGTCGGAGAGTGATAGAGAGTGTCAGAGAGTGTGAGAGAGTTTCAGAGAGTGATAGAGAGTGTCAGAGAGTGATAGTGAGTGCCTGAGAGTGTCAGAGAGTGTCAGAGAGAGATAGAGAGTGATAGAGAGTGTCAGAGAGAGATAGAGAGTGTCAGAGAGTGATAGAGAGTGTCAGATAGTGTCAGAGAGTGATAATGAGTGTCAGAGAGTGTCAGAGAGAGTTAGAGAGTGTCAGAGAGTGATAGAGAGTGTCAGAAAGTGTCAGAGATTGATAATGAGTGACAGAGAGAGTAAGAGAGCGAGGGAGAGTGGTAGAGAGAGTCAGAGAGAGATAGAGAGTGTCAGAGAGTGATAGAGAGTGTCAGAGAGTGATATTGAGTGTCTGAGAGTGTCAGAGGGTGTCAGAGAGCGATACAGATTGATAGAGTGTGTCAGAGAGTGTCAGAGAGAGATAGAGAGTGTCAGAGAGTGCTAGAGAGTGTCAGAGAGTGTCAGAGAGTGATAGTGAGTGTAAGAGAGTGTCAGAGAGTGTCAGAGAGCGATAGAGAGTGATAGAGAGTGTCAGAGAGAGATAGAGAGTGTCAGAGAGTGATAGAGAGTGTCAGATAGTGTCAGAGAGTGATAATGAGTGTGAGAGAGTTTCAGAGAGTGATAGAGAGTGTCAGAGAGTGATATTGAGTGTCTGAGAGTGTCAGAGGGTGTCAGAGAGCGATACAGATTGATAGAGTGTGTCAGAGAGTGTCAGAGAGAGATAGAGAGTGTCAGAGAGTGCCAGAGAGTGTCAGAGAGTGTCAGAGAGTGATAGTGAGTGTAAGAGAGTGTCAGAGAGTGTCAGAGAGCGATAGAGAGTGATAGAGAGTGTCAGAGAGAGATAGAGAGTGTCAGAGAGTGATAGAGAGTGTCAGATAGTGTCAGAGAGTGATAATGAGTGTGAGAGAGTTTCAGAGAGTGATAGAGAGTGTCAGAGAGTGATATTGAGTGTCTGAGAGTGTCAGAGGGTGTCAGAGAGCGATACAGATTGATAGAGTGTGTCAGAGAGTGTCAGAGAGAGATAGAGAGTGTCAGAGAGTGCTAGAGAGTGTCAGAGAGTGTCAGAGAGTGATAGTGAGTGTAAGAGAGTGTCAGAGAGTGTCAGAGAGCGATAGAGAGTGATAGAGAGTGTCAGAGAGAGATAGAGAGTGTCAGAGAGTGATAGAGAGTGTCAGATAGTGTCAGAGAGTGATAATGAGTGTGAGAGAGTTTCAGAGAGTGATAGAGAGTGTCAGAGAGTGATAGTGAGTGCCTGAGAGTGTCAGAGAGTGTCAGAGAGCGATAGAGAGTGATAGAGAGTGTCAGAGAGAGTTAGAGAGTGTCAGAGAGTGATAGAGAGTGTCAGATAGTGTCAGAGAGTGATAATGAGTGTCAGAGAGTGTCAGAGAGAGTTAGAGAGTGTCAGAGAGTGACAGAGAGTGTCAGAGAGTGTCAGAGAGTGTCAGAGATTGATAATGAGTGGCAGAGAGAGTCAGAGAGCGATGGAGAGTGATAGAGAGAGTCAGAGAGAGATAGAGAGTGTCAGAGAGTGATAGAGAGTGTCAGAGCATGATATTGAGTGTCTGAGAGTGTCAGAGGGTGTCAGAGTGCGATACAGATTGATAGAGTGTGTCAGAGAGTGTCAGAGAGAGATAGAGAGTGTCAGAGAGTGCTAGAGAGTGTCAGAGAGTGTCAGAGAGTGATAGTGAGTGTAAGAGAGTGTCAGAGAGAGATAGAGAGTGTCAGTGAGTGATAGTGAGTGACAGAGAGTGTCAGAGAGAGATAGAGAGTGTCAGAGAGTGATAGCGAGTGTCTGAGAGTGTCAGAGAGTGTCAGAGAGTGTCAGAGAGCGACAGAGAGTGATAGAGAGTTTCAGAGAGTGTCAGAGAGAGATAGAGAGTGTCAGAGAGTGACAGAGATTGTCAGAGAGTGTCAGAGAGTGATAGTGAGTGTCAGAGAGTGTCAGAGAGTGATAGAGATTGTCAGAGAGTGATATTGAGTGTCTGAGAGAGTCAGAGAGTGTCAGAGAGCAATAGAGAGTGATAGAGAGTGTCAGTGAGCGTCCGAGAGAGATAGAGAGTGTCAGAGAGTGATAGAGAGTGTCAGTGAGTGTCAGAGTGCGATAGAGAGTGATAGAGAGTGTCAGAGAGTGTCAGAGAGTGATAGTGAGTCTCTGAGAATGTCAGAGAGTGTCAGAGAGCGAGAGAGAGTGATAGATAGTGTCAGAGAGTGTCAGAGAGACATAGAGAGTGTCAGAGCGTGAAAGAGAGTGTCAGAGAGTTTCAGAGAGTTTCAGAGAGTTTCAGAGTGTGTCAGAGAGTGTCAGAGAGTGTCAGAGAGTGTCAGAGGGTGATAGTGAGTGTCCGAGAGTATCAGAGATTGATAGTGAGTGTCAGAGAGTATCAGAGAGTGATAGTGAGTGTCAGAGAGTGTCAGAGAGTGATAGAGACTGTCAGAGAGTGATAGTGAGTGTCTGAGAGTGTCAGAGAATGTCAGAGAGAGATAGAGAGTGTCAGAGAGTGATATTGAGTGTCTGAGAGTTTCAGAGAGTGTCAGAGAGAGATAGAGAGTGTAAGATAGTGATATAGAGTGTCAGAGAGTGTCAGAGAGTGTCAGAGAGAGATAGAGAGTGTCAGAGAGTGATAAAGAGTGTCAGAGAATGTCAGAGAGAGATAGAGTGTCAGAGAGTGATCGAGAGTGTCAGAGAGTATCAGAGAGTGATAGTGAGTGTCAGAGAGTGTCAGAGAGTGTCAGAGAGTGATAGAGAGTGTCAGAGAGAGATTGAGAGCGTCAGAGAGTGATAGAGAGTGTCAGAGAGTTTCAGAGAGTGTCAGAGAGAGATAGAGAGTGTCAGATAGTGATATTGAGTGTCAGAGAGTGTCAGAGAGTGTCAGAGAGAGATAGAGAGTGTCAGAGAGTGATAGAGAGTGTCAGAGAGTGTCAGAGATTGATAGTGAGTGTCAGAGAGTGTCAGAGAGAGATAGAGAGTGTCAGTGAGTGATAGTGAGTGTCAGAGAGTGTCAGAGAGTGTCAGAGAGTTTCAGAGAGAGACAGAGAGTGTCAGAGAGTGATAGAGAGTGTCAGAGAGTGTCAGAGAGTTTCAGAGAGAGATAGAAAGTGCCAGAGAGTGATAGTGTGTGTCTGAGAGGGTCAGAGAAAGTCAGAGAGCGATAGAGAGTGATAGAGTGTGTCAGAGAGTGTTAGAGAGAGATAGATAGTGTCAGAGAGTGACAGTGTGTGTCTGAGAGTGTCAGAGAGTGTCAGAGAGCGATAGAGAGTGTCAGAGAGTGTCAGAGAGTGATAGAGAGTGTCAGAGAGTGATAATGAGTGTCAGAGAGTGTCAGAGAGAGATAGAGAGTGTCAGAGAGTCATAGTGAGTGTCAGAGAGTGTCAGAGAGATATAGAGAGTGTCAGATTGTGATATTGAGTGACAGAGAGTGTCAGATAGTGATATTGAGAGACAGAGAGTGTCGGAGAGTGATAGAGAGTGTCAGAGAGTGTGAGAGAGTTTCAGAGAGTGATAGAGAGTGTCAGAGAGTGATAGTGAGTGCCTGAGAGTGTCAGAGAGTGTCAGAGAGAGATAGAGAGTGATAGAGAGTGTCAGAGAGAGATAGAGAGTGTCAGAGAGTGATAGAGAGTGTCAGATAGTGTCAGAGAGTGATAATGAGTGTCAGAGAGTGTCAGAGAGAGTTAGAGAGTGTCAGAGAGTGATAGAGAGTGTCAGAGAGTGTCAGAGATTGATAATGAGTGACAGAGAGAGTAAGAGAGCGAGGGAGAGTGATAGAGAGAGTCAGAGAGAGATAGAGAGTGTCAGAGAGTGATAGAGAGTGTCAGAGAGTGATATTGAGTGTCTGAGAGTGTCAGAGGGTGTCAGAGAGCGATACAGATTGATAGAGTGTGTCAGAGAGTGTCAGAGAGAGATAGAGAGTGTCAGAGAGTGCTAGAGAGTGTCAGAGAGTGTCAGAGAGAGACAGAGAGTGTCAGTGAGTGATAGTGAGTGTCAGAGAGTGTCAGAGAGAGATAGAGATTGTCAGAGAGTGATAGTGAGTGTCTGAGAGTGTCAGAGAGTGTCAGAGAGCGACAGAGAGTGATAGAGAGTTTCAGAGAGTGTCAGAGAGAGATAGAGAGTGTCAGAGAGTGACAGAGATTGTCAGAGAGTGTCAGAGAGTGATAGTGAGTGTCAGAGAGTGTCAGAGTGAGATAGTGATTGTCAGAGAGTGATAGTGAATGTCAGAGAGTGATAGTGAGTGTCTGAGAGAGTCAGAGAGTGTAAGAGAGCAAGAGAGAGTGTCAGTGAGTGTCAGAGTGCGATAGAGAGTGATAGAGAGTGTCAGAGAGTATCAGAGAGAGATAGAGAGTGTCAGAGAGTGATAGTGAGTCTCTGAGAATGTCAGAGAGTGTCAGAGAGCGATAGAGAGTGATAGATAGTGTCAGAGAGTGTCAGAGAGAGATAGAGAGTGTCAGAGAGTGAAAGAGAGTGTCAGAGAGTTTCAGAGAGTTTCAGAGAGTTTCAGAGTGTGTCAGAGAGTGTCGGAGAGTGATAGAGAGTGTCAGAGGGTGATAGTGAGTGTCAGAGAGTATCAGAGATTGATAGTGAGTGTCAGAGAGTATCAGAGAGTGATAGTGAGTGTCAGAGAGTGTCAGAGAGTGATAGAGACTGTCAGAGAGTGATCGTGAGTGTCTGAGAGTGTCAGAGAATGTCAGAGAGTTTCAGAGAGTGATAGAGAGCGTCAGAGAGTGTCAGAGAGAGTCAGAGGGCGATGGAGAGTGATAAAGAGTTGTAGAGAGTGTCAGAGAGAGATAGAGAGTGTCAGAGAGTGATAGAGAGTGTCAGAGAGTGTCAGAGAGTGATAATGAGTGTCAGAGAGTGTCAGAGAGTGATAGAGAGTGTCAGAGAGTGATAGAGAGTGTCAGAGAGTATCAGAGAGTGATTGTGAGTGTCAGAGAGTGTCAGAGAGTGATTGAGAGTGATAGAGAGTGTCAGATCGTGATAGTGAGTGTCAGAGAGTGTCAGAGAGTAATAGAGAGTGTCAGACAGTATCAGAGAGAGATAGTGTCAGAGAGTGATAGTGAGTCTCTGAGAATGTCAGAGAGTGTCAGAGAGTGATTGAGAGTGATAGAGAGTGTCAGATAGTGATAGTGAGTGTCAGAGAGCGATAGAGAGTGATAGATAGTGTCAGAGAGTGTCAGAGAGACATAGAGAGTGTCAGAGAGTGAAAGAGAGTGTCAGAGAGTTTCAGAGAGTTTCAGAGTGTGTCAGAGATGGTCAGAGAGTGATAGAGAGTGTCAGAGGGTGATAGTGAGTGTCAGAGAGTATCAGAGATTGATAGTGAGTGTCAGAGAGTATCAGAGAGTGATAGTGAGTGTCAGAGAGTGTCAGAGAGTGATAGAGACTGTCAGAGAGTGATAGTGAGTGTCTGAGAGTATCAGAGAATGTCAGAGAGTGATAGAGAGTGATATAGAGTGTCAGAGAGTGCCAGAGAGTGTCAGAGAGTGATAGAGCATTTCAGAGAGTGATAGTGAGTGTCTGAGATTGTCAGAGAGTGTCAGAGTGTGTCAGAGAGCGATAGAGAGTGATAGAGAGAGTCAGAGAGTGTCAGAGAGAGTTAGAGAGGGTCAGAGAGTGAGAGAGAGTGTCACAGAGTGTCAGAGAGAGATAGAGAGTGATAGAGAGTGTCAGAGAGTGTCAGAGAGTGATAGTGTATGTCTGAGAGTGTCAGAGAGTGATAGTGTGTGTCTGAGAGTGTCTGAGAGTGTCAGAGTGTGTCAGAGAGAGATAGAGTGTGATAGAGAGTGTCAGAGGGTGTCAGAGAGTTATAGAGCGTGTCAGAGAGTGTCAGAGAGTGTCAGAGAGTGATAGAGAGTGTCAGAGAGTGATAGTGAGTGTCTGAGAGCGTCAGAGAGTGCCAGAGAGCGATAGAGAGTGATAGAGAGTGTCAGAGAGAAATAGAGAGGTTCAGAGAGTGATAGAGATTGTCAGAGAGTGATAGTGAGTGTCAGCGAGTGCCAGAGAGTGTCAGAGAGAGATTAGAGAGTGTCAGAGAGTGATAGTGAGTGTCAGAGAGTGTCAGAGAATGTTAGAGAATGTCAGAGAGTGTGAGAGATTGTGGAGAGTGTCAGAGAGAGATAGAGAGTGTCAGAGAGTGATAACGAGTGTCTGAGAGTGTCAGAGAGTGTCAGAGGGCGATGGAGAGTGATAAAGAGTGTCAGAGAGTGTCAGAGAGAGATAGAGAGTGTCAGAGAGTGATGGAGAGTGTCAGAGAGTGTCAGAGAGTGATAATGAGTGTCAGAGAGTGTCACAGAGTGTCAGAGAGAGATAGAGATTGTCAGAGAGTGATAGTGAGTGTCTGAGAGTGTCAGGGAGTGTGAGAGAGTGTCAGAGAGAGATAGAGAGTGTCAGAGATTGAACGACAGAGTCAGAGAGTGATAGTGAGTGTCTGAGAGTGTCAGAGAGTGTCAGAGTGTGTCAGAGAGCGATAGAGAGTGATAGAGAGAATCAGAAAGTGTCAGAGAGAGTTAGAGAGGGTCAGAGAGTGATAGAGAATGTCAGAGAGTGATAGAGAGTGATAGAGAGTGTCAGAGAGTGTCAGAGAGAGTCAGAGAGAGATAGAGAGTTTCAGAGAGTGATAGACAGTGTCAGAGAGTGAAAGTGAGTGTCAGAGAGTGTCAGAGAGTGATAGAGAATTTCAGAGAGTGATAGTGAGTGTCTGAGAGTGTCAGAGAGTGTCAGAGTGTGTCAGAGAGCGATAGAGAGCGATAGAGAGCGATAGAGAGAGTCAGAGATTGTCAGAGAGAGTTAGAGAGGGTCAGAGAGTGATAGAGAGTGTCACAGAGTGTCAGAGAGAGATAGAGAGTGATAGAGAGTGTCAGAGAGTGTCAGAGAGAGATAGTGTATGTCTGAGAGTGTCAGAGAGTGATAGTGTGTGTCTGAGAGTGTCAGAGAGTGTCAGAGAGAGATAGAGAGTGATAGAGAGTGTCAGAGGGTGTCAGAGAGTTATAGAGCGTGTCACAGAGTGTCAGAGAGTGATAGAGAGTGTCAGAGAGTGATAGAGAGTGTCAGAGAGTGATAGTGAGTGTCTGAGAGCGTCAGAAAGTGTCAGAGAGCGATAGAGAGTGATAGAGAGTGTCAGAGAGAAATAGAGAGTGTCAGAGAGTGATAGAGATTGTCAGAGAGTGTCAGAGAGTGATAGTGAGTGTCAGCGAGTGCCAGAGAGTGTCAGAGAGAGATTAGAGTGTGTCAGAGAGTGATAGTGAGTGTCAGAGAGTGTCAGAGAGTGTTAGAGAATGTCAGAGAGTGTGAGAGATTGTGGAGAGTGTCAGAGAGAGATAGAGAGTGTCAGAGAGTGATAACGAGTGTCTGAGAGTGTCAGAGAGTGTCAGAGGGCGATGGAGAGTGATAAAGAGTGTCACAGAGTGTCAGAGAGTGTCAGAGAGAGATAGAGAGTGTCAGAGAGTGATGGAGAGTGTCAGAGAGTGTCAGAGAGTGTCAGAGAGTGTCACAGAGTGTCAGAGAGAGATAGGGAGTGTCAGAGAGTGATAGTGATTGTCTGAGAGTGTCAGAGAGTGTCAGAGAGTGTGAGAGAGTGTCAGAGAGAGATAGAGAGTGTCAGAGATTGATAGTGTGTGTCTGAGAGTGTCAGAGAGTGTCAGAGAGCGAAAGAGAGTGATACAGAGTGTCAGAGAGAGATAGAGAGTGTCAGAGAGTGATAGAGAGTGTCAGAGAGTGTCAGAGAGTGATAATGAGTGTCAGAGAGTGTCAGAGAGAGATAGAGAGTGTCAAAGAGTGATACAGAGTGTCAGAGAGTATCAGAGAGTGATAGTGAGTGTCAGAGAGTGATTGAGAGTGATAGAAAGTGTCAGATAGTGATAGTGAGTGTCAGAGAGTGTGAGAGAGTGTCAGAGAGAGATATCGAGTGTAAGAGAGTGATAGTGAGTTCTGAGAGCGATAGAGAGTGCAAGAGAGTCTCAGAGAGAAAAAGAGAGTGTCAGAGAGTGACAGAGAGTGTCAGAGAGTGATAATGAGTGTCAGAGAGTGTCAGAGAGAGATAGAGAGTGTCAGAGAGTCATAGTGAGTGTCTGAATGTGTCAGAGAGTGTCTGAATGTGTCAGAGAGTGTCAGAGTGCGATAGAGAGTGATAGAGAAAGTCAGAGAGTGTCAGAGAGAGATAGAGATTGTCAGAGAGTGACAGTGAGTGTCTGAGAGTGTCAGAGAGATATAGAGAGTGTCAGAGAGAGATAGAGAGTGTCAGAATGTGATAGTGAGTGTCTGAGAGTGTCAGAGAGCGACAGAGAGTGATAGAGAGTGTCAGAGAGTGTCAGAAAGTGTCAGAGAGTGTCAGAGAGTGTCAGAGAGATATAGAGTGTGTCAGAGAGTGATCAAGAGAGTCAGAGAGTGATAGAGAGTGTCAGAGAGCGATAGTGTGTGTCAGAGAGTGATTGTGAGTGTATGAGAGTGTCAGAGAGCGACAGAGAGTGATAGAGAGTGTCAGAGAGAGATAGAGAGTGTCAGAGAGTGTCAGGGAGTGTCCGAGAGTGATTGTGAGTGTCAGAGAGTGTCAGAGAGAGATAGAGAGTGTCAGAGGGTGATAGAGATTGTCAGAGAGTGTCAGAGAGTGATAGTGAGTGTCAGCGAGTGCCAGAGAGTGTCAGAGAGAGATAGAGAGTCTCAGAGAGTGATAGTGAGTTTCAGAGAGTTTCAGAGTGTGTCAGAGAGTGTCAGAGAATGATAGAGAGTGTCAGAGGGTGATAGTGAGTGTCAGAGAGTATCAGAGATTGATAGTGAGTGTCAGAGAGTATCAGAGAGTGACAGTGAGTGTCAGAGAGTATCAGAGAGTGATAGAGACTGTCAGAGAGTGATAGTGAGTGTCTGAGAGTGTCAGAGAATGTCAGAGAGCGATAGAGAGTGTCAGAGAGTGTCAGATAGTGACAGAGAGTGTCAGAGAGTGATAATGAGTGTCAGAGAGTGTCAGAGAGAGATAGAGAGTGTCAGAGAGTCATAGTGAGTGTCTGCATGTGTCAGAGAGTGTCTGAATGTGTCAGAGAGTGTCAGAGGGCGATAGAGAGTGATAGAGAGAGTCAGAGAGTGTCAGAGAGAGATAGAGATTGTCAGAGAGTGACAGTGAGTGTCTGAGAGTGTCAGAGAGATATAGAGAGTGTCAGAGAGAGAGAGAGAGTGTCAGAATGTGATAGTGAGTGTCTGAGAGTGTCAGAGAGCGACAGAGAGTGATAGAGAGTGTCAGAGAGTGTCAGAGAGTGTCAGAGAGTGTCAGAGAGATATAGGGTGTGTCAGAGAGTGATCAAGAGAGTCAGAGAGTGATAGAGAGTGTCAGAGAGTGATAGTGAGTGTCAGAGAGTGATAGTGAGTGTATGAGAGTGTCAGAGAGCGACAGAGAGTGATAGAGAGTGTCAGAGAGTGTCAGAGAGAGATAGAGAGTGTCAGAGAGTGTCAGGGAGTGTCCGAGAGTGATTGTGAGTGTCAGAGAGTGTCAGAGAGTGTCAGAGAGAGTGATAGAGAGTGTCAGAGGGTGATAGAGATTGTCAGAGAGTGTCAGAGAGTTATAGTGAGTGTCAGCGAGTGCCAGAGAGTGTCAGAGAGAGATAGAGAGTCTCAGAGAGTGATAGTGAGTTTCAGAGAGTTTCAGAGTGTGTCAGAGAGTGTCAGAGAATGATAGAGAGTGTCAGAGGGTGATAGTGAGTGTCAGAGAGTATCAGAGAGTGACAGCGAGTGCCAGAGAGTGTCAGAGAGAGATAGAGAGTGTCAGAGAGTGATAGTGAGTGTCAGAGAGTGTCAGAGAGTGTTAGAGAATGCCAGAGAGTGTGAGAGATTGTGGAGAGTGTCAGAGAGAGATAGAGATTGTCAGAGAGTGATAACGAGTGTCTGAGAGTGTCAGAGAGTGTCAGAGGGCGATGGAGAGTGATAAAGAGTGTCAGAGAGTGTCAGAGAGAGATAGAGAGTGTCAGAGAGTGATGGAGAGTGTCAGAGAGAGATAGAGAGTCTCAGAGAGTGATAGTGAGTTTCAGAGAGTTTCAGAGTGTGTCAGAGAGTGTCAGAGAATGATAGAGAGTGTCAGAGGGTGATAGTGAGTGTCAGAGAGTATCAGAGATTGATAGTGAGTGTCAGAGAGTATCAGAGAGTGACAGTGAGTGTCAGAGAGTGTCAGAGAGTGATAGAGACTGTCAGAGAGTGATAGTGAGTGTCTGAGAGTGTCAGAGAATGTCAGAGAGCGATAGAGAGTGTCAGAGAGTGTCAGATAGTGACAGAGAGTGTCAGAGAGTGATAATGAGTGTCAGAGAGTGTCAGAGAGAGATAGAGAGTGTCAGAGAGTCATAGTGAGTGTCTGCATGTGTCAGAGAGTGTCTGAATGTGTCAGAGAGTGTCAGAGGGCGATAGAGAGTGATAGAGAGAGTCAGAGAGTGTCAGAGAGAGATAGAGATTGTCAGAGAGTGACAGTGAGTGTCTGAGAGTGTCAGAGAGATATAGAGAGTGTCAGAGAGAGAGAGAGAGTGTCAGAATGTGATAGTGAGTGTCTGAGAGTGTCAGAGAGCGACAGAGAGTGATAGAGAGTGTCAGAGAGTGTCAGAGAGTGTCAGAGAGTGTCAGAGAGATATAGGGTGTGTCAGAGAGTGATCAAGAGAGTCAGAGAGTGATAGAGAGTGTCAGAGAGTGATAGTGAGTGTCAGAGAGTGATAGTGAGTGTATGAGAGTGTCAGAGAGCGACAGAGAGTGATAGAGAGTGTCAGAGAGTGTCAGAGAGAGATAGAGAGTGTCAGAGAGTGTCAGGGAGTGTCCGAGAGTGATTGTGAGTGTCAGAGAGTGTCAGAGAGTGTCAGAGAGAGAGATAGAGAGTGTCAGAGGGTGATAGAGATTGTCAGAGAGTGTCAGAGAGTGATAGTGAGTGTCAGCGAGTGCCAGAGAGTGTCAGAGAGAGATAGAGAGTCTCAGAGAGTGATAGTGAGTTTCAGAGAGTTTCAGAGTGTGTCAGAGAGTGTCAGAGAATGATAGAGAGTGTCAGAGGGTGATAGTGAGTGTCAGAGAGTATCAGAGAGTGACAGCGAGTGCCAGAGAGTGTCAGAGAGAGATAGAGAGTGTCAGAGAGTGATAGTGAGTGTCAGAGAGTGTCAGAGAGTGTTAGAGAATACCAGAGAGTGTGAGAGATTGTGGAGAGTGTCAGAGAGAGATAGAGATTGTCAGAGAGTGATAACGAGTGTCTGAGAGTGTCAGAGAGTGTCAGAGGGCGATGGAGAGTGATAAAGAGTGTCAGAGAGTGTCAGAGAGAGATAGAGAGTGTCAGGGAGTGATGGAGAGTGTCAGAGAGTGATAATGAGTGTCAGAGAGTGTCAGAGAGAGATAGAGAGTGTCAAAGAGTGATAGAGAGTGTCAGAGAGTGTCAGAGAGTGATTGAGAGTGATAGAGGGTGTCAGATAGTGATAGTGAGTGTCAGAGAGTGTGAGAGAGTGTCAGAGGGAGTCAGAGAGATATAGAGAGTTTCAGAGAGTGATAGAGAGTGTCAGAGAGTGATAGTGAGTTCTGAGAGCGATAGAGAGTGAAAGAGAGTGTCAGAGAGAGAAAGAGAGTGTCAGAGGGTGACAGAGAGTGTCAGAGAGTGTCAGAGAGTGATAATGAGTGTCAGAGAGTGTCAGAGAGAGATAGAGAGTGTCAGAGAGTCATAGTGAGTGTCTGAATGTGTCAGAGAGTGTCAGAGAGCGATCGAGAGGGATAGAGAGAGTCAGAGAGTGTCAGAGAGAGATAGAGATTGTCAGAGAGTGACAGTGAGTGTCTGAGAGTGTCAGACAGATATAGAGAGTGTCAGAGAGAGAGAGAGTGTGTAAGAATGTGATAGTGAGTGTCTGAGAGTGTCAGAGAGCGACAGAGAGTGATAGAGAGTGTCAGAGATTGTCAGAGAGTGTCAGAGAGATATAGAGTGTGTCAGAGAGTGTTCAAGAGAGTCAGAGAGTGATAGAGAGTTTCAGAGAGTGATAGTGAGTGTCAGAGAGTGATAGTGAGTGTCTGGGAGTGTCAGAGAGCGACAGAGAGTGATAGAGAGTGTCAGAGAGTGTCAGAGAGAGTCAGAGAGATATAGAGAGTTTCAGAGAGTGATAGAGAGTGTCAGAGAGTGATAGTGAGTGTCAGAGAGTGTCAGAGAGTGTCAGAGTGTGTCAGAGAGTGATAGAGAGTGATAGAGAGAGTCAGAGAGTGTCAGAGAGAGTCAGAGAGTGATAGAGAGTGTCACAGAGTGTCAGAGAGTGATAGAGAGTGTCACAGAGTGTCAGAGAGAGATAGAGAGTGATAGAGAGTGTCAGAGAGTGTCAGAGAGTGACAGTGTGTGTCTGAGAGTGTCAGAGAGAGATAGAGAGTGTCAGAGAGTGATAGAGGGTGTCAGAGAGTATCAGAGAGTGATTGTGAGTGTCAGAGAGTGTCAGAGAGTGATTGAGAGTGATAGAGAGTGTCAGATAGTGATAGTGAGTGTCAGAGAGTGTCAGAGAGTGATAGAGAGTGTCAGACAGTATCAGAGAGAGATAGAGAGTGTCAGAGAGTGATAGTGAGTCTCTGAGAATGTCAGAGAGTGTCAGAGAGTGTCAGAGAGCGATAGAGAGTGATAGATAGTGTCAGAGAGTGTCAGAGAGACATAGAGTGTGTCAGAGAGTAAAAGAGAGTGTCAGAGAGTTTCAGAGAGTTTCAGAGTGTGTCAGAGAGTGTCAGAGAGTGATAGAGAGTGTCAGAGGGTGATAGCGAGTGTCAGAGAGTATCAGAGAGTGATAGTGAGTGTCAGAGAGTATCAGAGAGTGATAGTGAGTGTCAGAGAGTGTCAGAGAGTGATAGAGACTGTCAGAGAGTGTTAGTGAGTGTCTGAGAGTGTCAGAGAATGTCAGAGAGTGATAGAGAGTGATAGAGAGTGTCAGAGAGTGTCAGAGAGAGTCAGAGAGAGATAGAGAGTTTCAGAGAGTGATAGACAGTGTCAGAGAGTGATAGTGAGTGTCAGAGAGTGTCAGAGTGTGTCAGAGAGGGTCAGAGAGTGATAGAGAGTGTCACAGAGTGTCAGAGAGAGATAGAGAGTGATAGAGAGTGTCAGAGAGTGTCAGAGAGTGATAGTGTATGTCTGAGAGTGTCAGAGAGTGATAGTGTGTGTCTGAGAGTGTCTGAGAGTGTCAGAGTGTGTCAGAGAGAGATAGAGAGTGACAGAGAGTGTCAGAGGGTGTCAGAGAGTTATAGAGGGTGTCAGAGAGTGTCAGAGAGTGGTAGAGAGTGTCAGAGAGAGATAGAGAGTGTCAGAGAGTGATAGTGAGTGTCTGAGAGCGTCAGATAGTGTCAGAGAGCGACAGAGACTGATAGAGAGTGTCTGAGAGAAATAGAGAGTGTCAGAGAGTGATAGAGATTGTCAGAGAGTGTCAGAGAGTGATAGTGAGTGTCAGCGAGTGCCAGAGAGTGTCAGAGATAGATAGTGAGTGTCAGAGAGTGATAGTGAGTGTCAGAGAGTGTCAGAGAGTGTTAGAGAATGCCAGAGAGTGTGAGAGATTGTGGAGAGTGTCAGAGAGAGATAGAGATTGTCAGAGAGTGATAACGAGTGTCTGAGAGTGTCAGAGAGTGTCAGAGGGCGATGGAGAGTGATAAAGAGTGTCAGAGAGTGTCAGAGAGAGATAGAGAGTGTCAGAGAGTGATGGAGAGTGTCAGAGAGTGATAATGAGTGTCAGAGAGTTTCAGAGAGAGATAGAGAGTGTCAAAGAGTGATAGAGAGTGTCAGAGAGTGTCAGAGAGTGATTGAGAGTGATAGAGAGTGTCAGATAGTGATAGTGAGTGTCAGAGAGTGTGAGAGAGTGTCAGAGAGAGATATAGATTGTCAGAGAGTGATAGTGAGTTCTGAGAGCGATAGAGAGTGAAAGAGAGTGTCAGAGAGAGAAAGAGAGTGTCAGAGAGTGACAGAGAGTGTCAGAGAGTGTCAGAGAGTGATAATGAGTGTCAGAGAGTGTCAGAGAGAGATAGAGATTGTCAGAGAGTGACAGTGAGTGTCTGAGAGTGTCAGACAGATATAGAGAGTTTCAGAGAGAGAGAGAGAGAGTGTGTAAGAATGTGATAGTGAGTGTCTGAGAGTGTCAGAGAGCGACAGAGAATGATAGAGAGTGTCAGAGAGTGTCAGAGAGATATAGAGTGTGTCAGAGAGTGATCAAGAGAGTCAGAGAGTGATAGAGAGTTTCAGAGAGTGATAGTGAGTGTCAGAGAGTGATAGTGAGTGTCAGAGAGTGATAGTGAGTGTCTGAGAGTGTCAGAGAGCGACAGAGAGTGATAGAGAGTGTCAGAGAGTGTCAGAGAGAGATAGAGAGTGTCAGAGAGTGTCAGAGAGTGTCCGAGAGTGATAGTGAGTGTCAGAGAGTGTCAGAGAGTGTCATAGAGTGTCAGAGAGAGATAGAGAGTGTCAGAGGGTGATAGAGATTGTCAGAGAGTGTCAGAGCGAGATAGAGAGTGTCAGAGAGTGTCAGAGAGTGTCCGAGAGTGATAGAGAGTGTCAGAGAGTGTCCGAGAGTGATAGTGAGTGTCAGCGAGTGCCAGAGAGTGTCAGAGAGAGATAGAGAGTCTCAGAGAGTGATAGTGAGTGTCAGAGAGTGTTAGAGAGTGTCAGAGAGTGTGAGAGATTGTGAGAGAGCATCATAGAGAGATAGAGAGTTTCAGAGAGTTTCAGAGTGTGTCAGAGAGTGTCAGAGAGTGATAGAGAGTGTCAGAGGGTGATATTGAGTGTCAGAGAGTATCAGAGATTGATAGTGAGTGTCAGAGAGTATCAGAGAGTGATAGTGAGTGTCAGAGAGTGTCAGAGAGTGATAGAGACTGTCAGAGAGTGATAGTGAGTGTCTGAGAGTGTCAGAGAATGTCAGAGAGCGATAGAGAGTGTCAGAGAGTGTCAGAGAGAGTCAGAGAGAGATAGAGAGTTTCAGAGAGTGATAAAGAATGTCAGAGAGTGATAGTGAGTGTCAGAGAGTGTCAGAGAGTGATAGAGAATTTCAGAGAGTGATAGTGAGTGTCTGAGAGTGTCAGAGAGTGATAGAGAATTTCAGAGAGTGATAGTGAGTGTCTGAGAGTGTCAGAGAGTATCAGAGTGTGTCAGAGAGTGATAGATAGTGATAGAGAGAGTCAGAGAGTGTCAGAGAGAGTTAGAGAGGGTCAGAGAGTGATAGAGAGTGTCACAGAGTGTCAGAGAGTGATAGAGAGTGTCACAGAGTGTCAGAGAGAGATAGAGAGTGATAGAGAGTGTCAGAGAGTGTCAGAGAGTGATAGTGTGTGTCAGAGAGTGTCTGAGAGTGTCAGAGTGTGTCAGAGAGAGATAGAGAGTGAGAGAGAGTGTCAGAGGGTGTCAGAGAGTTATAGAGCGTGTCAGAGAGTGTCAGAGAGTGTCAGAGAGTGATAGAGAGTGTCAGAGAGAGATAGAGATGTCAGTGAGTGATAGTGAGTGTCTGAGAGCGTCAGAGAGTGTCAGAGAGCGATAGAGAGTGATAGAGAGTGTCAGAGAGAGATACAGAGTGTCAGAGAGTGATAGAGATTGTCAGAGAGTGTCAGAGAGTGATAGTGAGTGTCAGCGAGTGCCAGAGAGTGTCAGAGAGAGATAGAGAGTGTCAGAGAGTGATAGTGAAAGTCAGAGAGTGATAGAGAGTGTCAGAGGGTGATAGCGAGTGTCAGAGAGTATCAGAGAGTGATAGTGAGTGTCAGAGAGTATCAGAGAGTGATAGTGAGTGTCAGAGAGTGTCAGAGAGTGATAGAGACTGTCAGAGAGTGTTAGTGAGTGTCTGAGAGTGTCAGAGAATGTCAGAGAGTGATAGAGAGTGATAGAGAGTGTCAGAGAGTGTCAGAGAGAGTCAGAGAGAGATAGAGAGTTTCAGAGAGTGATAGACAGTGTCAGAGAGTGATAGTGAGTGTCAGAGAGTGTCAGAGTGTGTCAGAGAGGGTCAGAGAGTGATAGAGAGTGTCACAGAGTGTCAGAGAGAGATAGAGAGTGATAGAGAGTGTCAGAGAGTGTCAGAGAGTGATAGTGTATGTCTGAGAGTGTCAGAGAGTGATAGTGTGTGTCTGAGAGTGTCTGAGAGAGTCAGAGTGTGTCAGAGAGAGATAGAGAGTGACAGAGAGTGTCAGAGGGTGTCAGAGAGTTATAGAGGGTGTCAGAGAGTGTCAGAGAGTGGTAGAGAGTGTCAGAGAGTGTCAGAGAGAGATAGAGAGTGTCAGAGAGTGATAGTGAGTGTCTGAGAGCGTCAGATAGTGTCAGAGAGCGACAGAGAGTGATAGAGAGTGTCAGAGAGAAATAGAGAGTGTCAGAGAGTGATAGAGATTGTCAGAGAGTGTCAGAGAGTGATAGTGAGTGTCAGCGAGTGCCAGAGAGTGTCAGAGAGAGATAGTGAGTGTCAGAGAGTGATAGTGAGTGTCAGAGAGTGTCAGAGAGTGTTAGAGAATGCCAGAGAGTGTGAGAGATTGTGGAGAGTGTCAGAGAGAGATAGAGAGAGTCAGAGAGTGTCAGAGAGAGTCAGAGGGTGATAGAGAGTGTCACAGAGTGTCAGAGAGTGATAGAGAGTGTCACAGAGTGTCAGAGAGAGATAGAGAGTGATAGAGAGTGTCAGAGAGTGTCAGAGAGTGATAGTGTGTGTCTGAGAGTGTCAGAGAGAGATAGAGAGTGTCAGAGAGTGATAGAGAGTGTCAGAGAGTATCAGAGAGTGATTGTGAGTGTCAGAGAGTGTCAGAGAGTGATTGAGAGTGATAGAGAGTGTCAGATAGTGATAGTGAGTGTCAGAGAGTGATAGAGAGTGTCAGACAGTATCAGAGAGAGATAGAGAGTGTCAGAGAGTGATAGTGAGTCTCTGAGAATGTCAGAGAGTGTCAGAGAGTGTCAGAGAGCGATAGAGAGTGATAGATAGTGTCAGAGAGTGTCAGAGAGACATAGAGAGTGTCAGAGAGTAAAAGAGAGTGTCAGAGAGTTTCAGAGAGTTTCAGAGTGTGTCAGAGAGTGTCAGAGAGTGATAGAGAGTGTCAGAGGGTGATAGTGAGTGTCAGAGAGTATCAGAGAGTGATAATGAGTGTCAGAGAGTATCAGAGAGTGATAGTGAGTGTCAGAGAGTGTCAGAGAGTGATAGAGACTGTCAGAGAGTGATAGTGAGTGTCTGAGAGTGTCAGAGAATGTCAGAGAGTGATAGAGAGTGATAGAGAGTGTCAGAGAGTGTCAGAGAGAGTCAGAGAGAGATAGAGAGTTTCAGAGAGTGATAGACAGTGTCAGAGAGTGATAGTGAGTGTCAGAGAGTGTCAGAGAGTGTCAGAGAGGGTCAGAGAGTGATAGAGAGTGTCACAGAGTGTCAGAGAGAGATAGAGAGTGATAGAGAGTGTCAGAGAGTGTCAGAGAGTGATAGTGTATGTCTGAGAGTGTCAGAGAGTGATAGTGTGTGTCTGAGAGTGTCTGAGAGTGTCAGAGTGTGTCAGAGAGAGATAGAGAGTGACAGAGAGTGTCAGAGGGTGTCAGAGAGTTATAGAGAGTGTCAGAGAGTGTCAGAGAGTGGTAGAGAGTGTCAGAGAGAGATAGAGAGTGTCAGAGAGTGATAGTGAGTGTCTGAGAGCGTCAGATAGTGTCAGAGAGCGATAGAGAGTGATAGAGAGTGTCAGAGAGAAATAGAGAGTGTCAGAGAGTGATAGAGATTGTCAGAGAGTGTCAGAGAGTGATAGTGAGTGTCAGCGAGTGCCAGAGAGTGTCAGAGAGAGATAGAGAGTGTCAGAGAGTGATAGTGAGTGTCAGAGAGTGTCAGAGAGTGTTAGAGAATGCCAGAGAGTGTGAGAGATTGTGGAGAGTGTCAGAGTGAGATAGAGATAGTCAGAGAGTGATAACGAGTGTCTGAGAGTGTCAGAGAGTGTCAGAGGGCGATGGAGAGTGATAAAGAGTGTCAGAGAGTGTCAGAGAGAGATAGAGAGTGTCAGAGAGTGATAGAGAGTGTCAGATAGTGATAGTGAGTGTCAGAGAGTGTGAGAGAGTGTCAGAGAGAGATATAGAGTGTCAGAGAGTGATAGTGAGTTCTGAGAGCGATAGAGAGTGAAAGAGAGTGTCAGAGAGAGAAAGAGAGTGTCAGAGAGTGACAGAGAGTGTCAGAGATTGTCAGAGAGTGATAATGAGTGTCAGAGAGTGTCAGAGAGAGATAGAGAGGGATAGAGAGAGTCAGAGAGAGATAGAGATTGTCAGAGAGTCATAGTAAGTGTCTGAATGTGTCAGAGAGTGTCAGAGAGCGATAGAGAGGGATAGAGAGAGTCAGAGATAGATAGAGATTGTCAGAGAGTGACAGTGAGTGTCTGAGAGTGTCAGACAGATATAGAGAGAGTCAGAGAGAGAGAGAGAGTGTGTAAGAATGTGATAGTGAGTGTCTGAGAGTGTCAGAGAGCGACAGAGAGTGATAGAGAGTGTCAGAGAGTGTCAGAGAGTGTCAGAGAGATATAGAGTGTGTCAGAGAGTGATCAAGAGAGTCAGAGAGTGATAGAGAGTTTCAGAGAGTGATAGTGAGTGTCAGAGAGTGATAGTGAGTGTCTGAGAGTGTCAGAGAGCGACAGAGAGTGATAGAGAGTGTCAGAGAGTGTCAGAGAGAGATAGAGAGTGTCAGAGAGTGTCAGAGAGTGTCCGAGAGTGATAGTGAGTGTCAGAGAGTGTCAGAGAGTGTCAGTGAGTGTCAGAGAGAGATAGAGATTGTCAGAGGGTGATGGAGATTGTCAGAGAGTGTCAGAGAGTGATAGTGAGTGTCAGCGAGTGCCAGAGAGTGTCAGAGAGAGATAGAGAGTCTCAGAGAGTGATAGTGAGTGTCAGAGAGTCTTAGAGAGTGTCAGAGAGTGTGAGAGATTGTGAGAGAGAGTCATAGAGAGATAGAGAGTTTCAGAGAGTTTCAGAGCGTGTCAGAGAGTGTCAGAGAGTGATAGAGAGTGTCAGAGGGTGATAGTGAGTGTCAGAGAGTATCAGAGATTGATAGTGAGTGTCAGAGAGTATCAGAGAGTGATAGTGAGTGTCAGAGAGTGTCAGAGAGTGATAGAGACTGTCAGAGAGTGATAGTGAGTGTCTGAGAGTGTCAGAGAATGTCAGAGAGCGATAGAGAGTGATAGAGAGTGTCAGAGAGTGTCAGAGAGAGTCAGAGAGAGATAGAGAGTTTCAGAGAGTGATAGAGAGTGTCAGAGAGTGATAGTGAGTGTCAGAGAGTGTCAGAGAGTGATAGAGAATTTCAGAGAGTGATAGTGAGTGTCTGAGAGTGTCAGAGAGTGTCAGAGTGTGTCAGAGAGTGATAGAGAGTGATAGAGAGAGTCAGAGAGTGTCAGAGAGAGTTAGAGAGGGTCAGAGAGTGATAGAGAGTGTCACAGAGTGTCTGAGAGTGTCTGAGAGTGTCAGAGTGTGTCAGAGAGAGATAGAGAGTGAGAGAGAGTGTCAGAGGGTGTCAGAGAGTTATAGAGCGTGTCAGAGAGTGTCAGAGAGTGTCAGAGAGTGATAGAGAGTGTCAGAGAGAGATAGAGGTGTCAGAGAGTGATAGTGAGTTTCTGAGAGCGTCAGAGAGTGTCAGAGAGCGATAGAACATAGAACATAGAACATACAGCACAGAACAGGCCCTTCGGCCCACAATGTTGTGCCGATCCTTTGTCCTCTGTCAAGGACAATTTAATCTATACCCCATCATTCTCCTTTATCCATATACCTATCCAAAAGCCTTTTGAAAGTCCCTAAAGTTTCTGACTCAACAACTTCCCCGGGCAAGGCATTCCATGCCTCGACCACTCTCTGGGTAAAGAACCTTCCCCTGACATCCCCCTTATATCTCCCACCCTTCACCTTAAATTTATGACCCCTTGTAACGCTTTGCTCCACCCGGGGAAAAAGTTTCTGACTGTCTACCCTATCTATTCCCCTGATCATCTTATAAACCTCTATGATGTCACCCCTCATCCTTCTCCGTTCTAATGAGAAGAGGCCTAGAATGTTCAGCCTTTCCTCGTAAGACTTATTCTCCATTCCAGGCAACATCCTGGTAAATCTCCTCTGCACCCTCTCCAAGGCTTCCACATCCTTCCTAAAATGAGGCGACCAGAACTGCACACAGTACTCCAAATGAGGCCTTACCAAGGTCCTGTACAGCTGCATCATCACCTCACGGCTCTTAAATTCAATCCCTCTGCTAATGAACGCTAACACCCCATATGCCTTCTTCACAGCCCTATCCACTTGAGTTGCAACTTTCAATGATCTATGCACATAGACCCCAAGGTCTCTCTGCTCCTCCACATGCCCAAGAACCCTACCGTTAACCCAGTATTTTGCATTCATGTTTGTCCTTCCAAAATGGACGACCTCACACTTTTCAGGGTTAAACTCCATCTGCCACTTTTCAGCCCAGCACTGCAACCTATCCAAGTCCCTTTGCAGACGACAATAGCCCTCCTCGGTATCCACAACTCCACCAACCTTTGTATCATCTGCAAATTTACTGACCCACCCTTCGACTTCCTCATCCAAGTCGTTAATAAAAATCACAAACAGGAGAGGACCCAGAACTGATCCCTGCGGCACGCCACTGGTAACTGGGCTCCAGGCTGAGTATTTACCATCTAAGACCACTCTCTGCCTTCTATCAGTTAGCCAATTCTTAATCCAACTGGCCACATTCCCCACTATCCCATGCCTCCTGACTTTCTCCATAAGTCTACCATGGGGGACCTTATCAAATGCCTTACTAAAATCCATGTACACCACATCCACTGGTTTACCCTCATCCACTTGCTTGGTCACCTGCTCAAAGAATTCAATCAGGCTTGTGAGGCAAGACCTACCCCTCACAAAACCGTGCTGACTGTCCCGAATCAAGCAGTGTCTTTCCAGATGCTCAGAAATCCTATCCCTCAGCACCTTTTCCATCAACTTGCCTACCACCGAAGTAAGACTAACTGGCCTGTAATTCCCAGGGTTGTTCCTATTCCCTTTCTTGAACAGGGGCACAACATTTGCCACCCTCCAATCACCTGGTACCACCCCCGTCAGCAGAGAAGATGAAAAGATCATTGCCAGCGGCTCTGCAATTTCATCCCTTGCTTCCCATAACATCCTTGGATATACCCCGTCAGGCCCGGGAGACTTGTCTATCTTCAAGTTATTCAAAAACCCCAACACATCTTCCCTCCTAACGAGCACTTCCTCGAGCTTACCAGTCTGCTTCCCACCGTCCTCTTCAGTAATACACCCCTTCTCATTCGTAAATACCGAAGAGAAGTACTCATTCAAAACCTCACTTATCTCTTCCGGCTCAACACACAGTCTCCCGCTATTGTCCTTGACCGGACCTACGGTCCCCCTAGTCATCCTCATATTTCTGACATACGCGTAAAGGCCTTGGGGTTTTCTTTTATCCTACCCGCCAAGCATTTTTCATGCCCTCTCTTAGCTCTCCTAATCCCTTTCTTCAGATCCTTCCTGGCCATCTTGTATAGAGAGTGTCAGAGAGAGATAGAGAGTGTCAGAGAGTGATAGAGATTGTCAGAGAGTGTCAGAGAGTGATAGTGAGTGTCAGCGAGTGCCAGAGAGTGTCAGAGAGAGATAGAGAGTGTCAGAGAGTGATAGTGAGTGTCAGAGAGTGTGAGAGAGTGTCAGAGAGAGATAGAGATTGTCAGAGAGTGACAGTGAGTGTCTGAGAGTGTCAGACAGATATAGAGAGTGTCAGAGAGAGAGAGAGTGTGTAAGAATGTGATAGTGAGTGTCTGAGAGTGTCAGAGAGCGACAGAGAGTGATAGAGAGTGTCAGAGAGTGTCAGAGAGTGTCAGAGAGTGTCAGAGAGATATAGAGTGTGTCAGAGAGTGATCAAGAGAGTCAGAGAGTGATAGAGAGTTTCAGAGAGTGATAGTGAGTGTCAGAGAGGGATAGTGAGTGTCTGAGAGTGTCAGAGAGCGACAGAGAGTGATAGAGAGTGTCAGAGAGTGTCAGAGAGAGATAGAGAGGGTCAGAGAGTGATAGAGAGTGATAGAGAGAGTCAGAGAGTGTCAGAGAGAGTTAGAGAGGGTCAGAGAGTGATAGAGAGTGTCACAGAGTGTCTGAGAGTGTCTGAGAGTGTCAGAGTGTGTCAGAGAGAGATAGAGAGTGAGAGAGAGTGTCAGAGGGTGTCAGAGAGTTATAGAGCGTGTCAGAGAGTGTCAGAGAGTGTCAGAGAGTGATAGAGAGTGTCAGAGAGAGATAGAGGTGTCAGAGAGTGATAGTGAGTTTCTGAGAGCGTCAGAGAGTGTCAGAGAGCGATAGAGAGTGATAGAGAGTGTCAGAGAGAGATAGAGAGTGTCAGAGAGTGATAGAGATTGTCAGAGAGTGTCAGAGAGTGATAGTGAGTGTCAGCGAGTGCCAGAGAGTGTCAGAGAGAGATAGAGAGTGTCAGAGAGTGATAGTGAGTGTCAGAGAGTGTCAGACAGTGTTAGAGAGTGTCAGAGAGTGTGAGAGATTGTGAGAGAGTGTCAGAGAGAGATAGAGAGTGTCAGAGAGTGATAGCGAGTGTCTGAGAGTGTCAGAGAGTGTCAGAGGGCGATAGAGAGTGATAAAGAGTGTCAGAGAGTGTCAGAGAGAGATACAGAGTGTCAGAGAGTGATGGGGAGTGTCAGAGAGTGATAATGAGTGTCAGAGAGTGTCACAGAGTGTCAGAGAAAGATAGAGAGTGTCAGAGAGTGATAGTGAGTGTCTGAGAGTGTCAGAGAGTGTCAGAGAGTGTGAGAGAGTGTCAGAGAGAGATAGAGAGTGTCAGAGATTGATAGTGTGTGTCTGAGAGTGATAGAGAGTTTCAGAGAGAGATAGAGAGTGTCAGAGAGTGATAGAGAGTGTCAGAGAGTGTCAGAGAGTGATAATGAGTGTGAGAGAGTGTCAGAGAGAGATAGAGAGTGTCAGAGAGTGATAGAGAGTGTCAGAAAGTATCAGAGAGTGATAGTGAGTGTCAGAGAGTTTGAGAGAGTGTCAGAGAGAGATAGAGATTGTCAGAGAGTGTCAGAGAGTGTCAGAGAGTGTCAGAGAGATATAGAGTGTGTCAGACAGTGATCAAGAGAGTCAGAGAGTGATAGAGAGTTTCAGAGAGTGATAGTGAGTGTCAGAGAGTGATAGTGAGTGTCTGAGAGTGTCAGAGAGCAACAGAGAGTGATAGAGAGTGTCAGAGAGTGTCAGAGAGAGATAGTGAGTGTCTGAGTGTGTCAGAGAATGTCAGAGAGCGATAGAGAGTGATAGAGACAGTCAGAGAGTGTCAGAGAGAGATAGAGATTGTCGGAGAGTGACAGTGAGTGTCTGAGAGTGTCAGAGAGATATAGAGAGTGTCAGAAAGTGATAGAGAGTGTCAGACTGTGATAGGGAGTGTCTGAGAGTGTCAGAGAGCGACAGAGAGTGATAGAGAGTGTCAGAGAGTGTCAGAGAGTGTCAGAGAGATATAGAGTGTGTCAGAGAGTGATCGAGAGAGTCAGAGAGTGATAGAGAGTGACAGAGAGTGATAGTGAGTGTCAGAGAGTGATAGTGAGTGTCTGAGAGTGTCTGAGAGTGTCAGAGAGTGTCAGAGGGCGATGGAGAGTGATAAAGAGTGTCAGAGAGTGTCAGAGAGAGATAGAGAGTGTCAGAGAGTGATGGAGAGTGTCAGAGAGTGATAATGAGTGTCAGAGAGTGTCAGAGAGAGATAGAGAGTGTCAAAGAGTGATAGAGAGTGTCAGAGAGTGTCAGAGAGTGATTGAGAGTGATAGAGAGTGTCAGATAGTGATAGTGAGTGTCAGAGAGTGTGAGAGAGTGTCAGAGAGAGATATAGAGTGTCAGAGAGTGATAGTGAGTTCTGAGAGCGATAGAGAGTGAAAGAGAGTGTCAGAGAGAGAAAGAAAGTGTCAGAGAGTGACAGAGAGTGTCAGAGAGTGTCAGAGAGTGATAATGAATGTCAGAGAGTGTCAGAGAGAGATAGAGAGTGTCAGAGAGTCATAGTGAGTGTCTGAATGTGTCAGAGAGTGTCAGAGAGCGATAGAGAGGGATAGAGAGAGCCAGAGAGTGTCAGAGAGAGATAGAGAGTCTCAGAGAGTGACAGTGAGTGTCAGAGAGTGTTAGAGAGTGTCAGAGAGTGTGAGAGATTGTGAGAGAGTGTCATAGAGAGATAGAGAGTTTCAGAGAGTTTCAGAGTGTGTCAGAGAGTGATAGAGAGTGTCAGAGGGTGATAGTGAGTGTCAGAGAGTATCAGAGATTGATAGTGAGTGTCAGAGAGTATCAGAGAGTGAAAGTGAGTGTCAGAGAGTGTCAGAGAGTGATAGAGACTGTCAGAGAGTGATCGTGAGTGTCTGAGAGTGTCAGAGAATGTCAGAGAGCGATAGAGAGTGATAGAGAGTGTCAGAGAGCGTCAGAGAGAGTCAGAGAGAGATAGAGAGTTTCAGAGAGTGATAGAGAGTGTCAGAGAGTGATAGTGAGTGTCAGAGAGTGTCAGAGAGTGATAGAGAATTTCAGAGAGTGATAGTGAGTGTCTGAGAGTGTCAGAGAGTGTCAGAGTGTGTCAGAGAGTGATAGAGAGTGATAGAGAGAGTCAGAGAGTGTCAGAGAGAGTTAGAGAGGGTCAGAGAGTGATAGAGAGTGTCACAGAGTGTCAGAGAGTGATAGAGAGTGTCACAGAGTGTCAGAGAGAGATAGAGAGTGATAGAGAGTGTCAGAGAGTGTCAGAGAGTGATAGTGTGTGTCTGAGAATGTCTGAGAGTGTCAGAGTGTGTCAGAGAGAGATAAAGAGTGAGAGAGAGTGTCAGAGAGTGTCAGAGAGTTATAGAGCGTGTCAGAGAGTGTCAGAGAGTGTCAGAGAGTGTCAGAGAGTGATAGAGAGTGTCAGAGAGAGATAGAGGTGTCAGAGAGTGATAGTGAGTGTCTGAGAGCGTCAGAGAGTGTCAGAGAGCGATAGAGAGTGATAGAGAGAGTCAGAGAGAGATAGAGAGTGTCAGAGAGTGATAGAGATTGTCAGAGAGTGTCAGAGAGTGATAGTGAGTGTCAGCGAGTGCCAGAGAGTGTCAGAGAGAGATAGAGAGTGTGAGAGAGTGATAGTGAGTGTCAGAGAGTGTCAGACAGTGTTAGAGAGTGTCAGAGAGTGTGAGAGATTGTGAGAGAGTGTCAGAGAGAGATAGAGAGTGTCAGAGAGTGATAGCGAGTGTCTGAGAGTGTCAGAGAGTGTCAGAGGGCGATAGAGAGTGATAAAGAGTGTCAGAGAGTGTCGGAGAGAGATAGAGAGTGTCAGAGAGTGATGGGGAGTGTCAGAGAGTGTCAGAGAGTGATAATGAGTGTCAGAGAGTGTCACAGAGTGTCAGAGAAAGATAGAGAGTGTCAGAGAGTGATAGTGAGTGTCTGAGAGTGTCAGATAGTGTCAGAGAGTGTGAGAGAGTGTCAGAGAGAGATAGAGAGTGTCAGAGAGAGATAGAGAGTGTCAGAGATTGATAGTGTGTGTCTGAGAGTGATAGAGAGTGTCAGAGAGAGATAGAGAGTGTCAGAGAGTGATAGAGAGTGTCAGAGAGTGTCAGAGAGTGATAATGAGTGTGAGAGAGTGTCAGAGAGAGATAGAGAGTGTCAGAGTGTGATAGAGAGTGTCAGAGAGTATCAGAGAGTGATAGTGAGTGTCAGAGAGTGTGAGAGAGTGTCAGAGAGAGATAGAGAGTGTCAGAGAGTGATAGTGAGTTCTGAGAGCGATAGAGAGTGAAAGAGAGTGTCAGAGAGAGAAAGAGCGTGACAGAGAGTGACAGAGAGTGTCAGAGGGTGTCAGAGAGAGATAGAGAGTGTCAGAGACTCATAGTGAGTGTCTGAGTGTGTCAGAGAGTGTCAGAGAGCGATAGAGAGTGATAGAGACAGTCAGAGAGTGTCAGAGAGAGATAGAGATTGTCTGAGAGTGACAGTGAGTGTCTGAGAGTGTCAGAGAGATATAGAGAGTGTCAGATAGAGATAGAGCGTGTCAGACTGTGATCGTGAGTGTCAGAGAGCGACAGAGAGTGATCGAGAGAGTCAGAGAGTGATAGAGAGTGACAGAGAGTGATAGTGAGTGTCAGAGAGTGATAGTGAGTGTCTGAGAGTGTCAGAGAGCGACAGAGAGTGATAGAGAGTGTCAGAGAGTGTCAGAGAGAGATAGAGAGTGTCAGAGAGTGTCAGAGAGTGTCAGAGAGTGTCCGAGAGTGATAGTGAGTGTCAGAGAGTGTCAGAGAGTGTCACAGAGAGATAGAGAGTGTCAGAGAGTGATAGTGATTGTCAGAGAGTGTCAGAGAGTGATAGTGAGTGTCAGCGAGTGCCAGACAGTGTCAGAGAGAGATAGAGAGTGTCAGAGAGTGTTCGAGAGTGTCAGAGAGTGTGAGAGATTGTGAGAGAGTGTCAGAGAGAGATAGAGAGTGTCAGAGAGAGATAGAGAGTGTCAGAGAGTGATAGAGAGTGTCAGAGAGTGATAATGAGTGTCAGAGAGTGTCACAGAGTGTCAGAGAGAGACAGAGAGTGTCAGAGAGTGATAGTGAGTGTCTGAGAGTGTCAGAGAGTGTCAGAGATTGTCAGAGAGTGTGAGAGAGTGTCAGAGAGAGATCGAGAGTGTCAGAGATTGAGTGTGTGTCTGAGAGTGTCAGAGAGTGTCAGAGAGCGAAAGAGAGTGATAGAGAGTGTCAGAGAGAGATAGAGAGTGTCAGAGAGTGATAGAGAGTGTCAGAGAGTGTCAGAGAGTGATAATGAGTGTCAGAGAGTGGCAGAGAGAGATAGAGAGTGTCAGAGAGTGATAGAGAGTGTCAGAGAGTATCAGAGAGTGATTGTGAGTGTCAGAGAGTGATTGAGAGTGATAGAGAGTGTCAGATAGTGATAGTGAGTGTCAGAGAGTGATAGGGAGTGTCAGAGAGAGTGAGAGATTGTCAGAGAGAGATAGAAAGTGTCAGAGAGTGATAGTGAGTTCTGAGAGCGATAGAGAGTGAAAGAGAGTGTCAGAGAGAGAAAGAGAGTGTCAGAGAGTGTCAGAGAGTGATAATGAGTTTCAGAGTGTGTCAGAGAGAGAAGAGAGTGTCAGAGAGTCATAGTGAGTTTCTGAGTGTGTCAGAGAGTGTCAGAGAGCGATGGAGAGTGATAGAGAGAGTCAGAGAGTGTCAGAGAGAGATAGAGATTGTCAGAGAGTGACAGTGAGTGTCTGAGAGTGTCAGAGAGATATAGAGAGTGTGAGTGAGAGATAGAGAGTGTCAGACAGTGATAGTGAGTGTCTGAGAGTGTCAGAGAGCGACAGAGAGTGATAGAGAGTGTCAGAGAGTGTCAGAGAGATTATAGAGTGTGTCAGAGAGTGATCGAGAGAGTCAGAGAGTGATAGAGAGTGTCAGAGAGTGATAGTGAGTGTCAGAGAGTGATAGTGAGTGTCAGAGAGTGTCAGAGAGTGTCAGAGAGTGATAGAGAGTGTCAGAGTGTGATTGTGAGTGTCAGAGAGTGGCAGAGAGTGATAGAGAGTGTCAGAGAGTGTGAGAGAGTGTCAGAGAGAGATAGAGAGTGTCAGAGAGATTTCGAGAGTGTCAGAGGGTGATAGTGAGTTTCAGAGAGCGATAGAGAGTTATAGAGAATGTCAGAGAGTGTTAGAGAGAGTCAGAGAGAGATAGAGATTGTCAGAGAGTGACAGTGAGTGTCTGAGAGTGTCAGAGAGATATAGAGTGTCAGAGAGAGATAGAGAGTGTCAGACAGTGATAGTGAGTGTCTGAGAGTGTCAGAGAGCGACAGAGAGTGATTGAGAGTGATAGAGAGTGTCAGAGAGTGTCAGAGAGTGTCAGAGAGATATAGAGTGTGTCAGAGAGTGATCGAGAGAGTCAGAGAGTGATAGAGAGTGTCAGAGAGTGATAGTGAGTGTCAGAGAGTGATAGTGATTGTCAGAGAGTATCAGAGAGTGTCAGAGAGTGATAGTGAGTGTCAGAGAGTGACAGAGAGTGTCAGAGAGTGTCAGAGAGTGATAATGAGTGTCAGAGGGTGTCAGAGAGAGATAGAGAGTGTCAGAGACTCATAGTGAGTGTCTGAGTGTGTCAGAGAGTGTCAGAGAGCGATAGAGAGTGATAGAGACTGTCAGAGAGTGTCAGAGAGAGATAGAGATTGTCAGAGAGTGACAGTGAGTGTCTGAGAGTGTCAGAGAGATATAGAGAGTGTCAGAGAGAGATAGAGAGTGTCAGACTGTGATAGGGAGTGTCTGAGAGTGTCAGAGAGCGACAGAGAGTGATAGAGAGTGTCAGAGAGTGTCAGAGAGTGTCAGAGAGATATAGAGTGTGTCAGAGAGTGATCGAGAGAGTCAGAGAGTGATAGAGAGTGACAGAGAGTGATAGTGAGTGTCAGAGAGTGATAGTGAGTGTCTGAGAGTGTCAGACAGCGACAGAGAGTGATAGAGAGCGACAGAGAGTGATAGAGAGTGTCAGAGAGAGTCAGAGAGAGATAGAGAGTGTCAGAGAGTGTCAGAGAGTGTCCGAGAGTGATAGTGAGTGTCAGAGAGTGTGAGAGAGTGTGAGAGAGTGTCAGAGAGAGATAGCGAGTGTCAGAGATTGATAGTGTGTGTCTGAGAGTGTCAGAGAGTGTCAGAGAGCGAAAGAGAGTGATAGCGAGTGTCAGAGAGAGATAGAGAGTGTCAGAGAGTGATAGAGAGAGTCAGAGAGTGATAGAGAGTGTCAGAGGGTGTCAGAGAGAGATAGAGAGTGTCAGAGACTCATAGTGAGTGTCTGAGTGTGTCAGAGAGTGTCAGAGAGCGATAGAGAGTGATAGAGACTGTCAGAGAGTGTCAGAGAGAGATAGAGATTGTCAGAGAGTGACAGTGAGTGTCTGAGAGTGTCAGAGAGATATAGAGAGTGTCAGAGAGAGATAGAGAGTGTCAGACTGTGATAGGGAGTGTCTGAGAGTGTCAGAGAGCGACAGAGAGTGATAGAGAGTGTCAGAGAGTGTCAGAGAGTGTCAGAGAGATATAGAGTGTGTCAGAGAGTGATCGAGAGAGTCAGAGAGTGATAGAGAGTGACAGAGAGTGATAGTGAGTGTCAGAGAGTGATAGTGAGTGTCTGAGAGTGTCAGACAGCGACAGAGAGTGATAGAGAGCGACAGAGAGTGATAGAGAGTGTCAGAGAGAGTCAGAGAGAGATAGAGAGTGTCAGAGAGTGTCAGAGAGTGTCCGAGAGTGATAGTGAGTGTCAGAGAGTGTGAGAGAGTGTGAGAGAGTGTCAGAGAGAGATAGCGAGTGTCAGAGATTGATAGTGTGTGTCTGAGAGTGTCAGAGAGTGTCAGAGAGCGAAAGAGAGTGATAGCGAGTGTCAGAGAGAGATAGAGAGTGTCAGAGAGTGATAGAGAGAGTCAGAGAGTGATAGAGAGTGTCAGAGAGTGTCAGAGAGTGATAATCAGTGTCAGAGAGAGATAGAGATTGTCAGAAAGTGATTGAGAGTGATAGAGAGTGTCAGATAGTGATAGTGAGTGTCAGAGAGTGTCAGAGCGTTAAAGAGAGTGTCAGAGAGTGTGAGAGAGTGTCAGAGAGAGATGGAGAGTGTCAGAGAGTGATAGTGAGTTCTGAGAGCGATAGTGAGTGAAAGAGAGTGTCAGAGAGAGAAAGAGAGTGTCAGAGAGTGACAGAGAGTGTCAGAGAGTGTCAGAGAGTGACAGAGAGTGTCAGAGAGTGTCAGAGAGTCATAGTGAGTGTCTGAGTGTGTCAGAGAGTGTCAGAGAGCGATAGAGAGTGATAGAGAGAGTCATAATGTGTCAGAGAGAGATAGAGTGTGTCAGAGAGTGACAGTGACTTTCTGAGAGTGTCAGAGAGATATAGAGAGTGTCAGATAGAGATAGAGCGTGTCAGACTTTGATCGTGAGTGTCTGAGAGTGTCAGAGAGCGACAGAGAGTGATCGAGAGAGTCAGAGAGTGATAGAGAGTGACAGAGAGTGATAGTGAGTGTCAGAGAGTGATAGTGAGTGTCTGAGAGTGTCAGAGAGCGACAGAGAGTGATAGAGAGTGTCAGAGAGTGTCAGAGAGAGATAGAGAGTGTCAGAGAGTGTCAGAGAGTGATAGTGAGTGTCAGAGAGTGTCAGAGAGTGTCACAGAGAGATAGAGAGTGTCAGAGAGTGATAGTGATTGTCAGAGAGTGTCAGAGAGTGATAGTGAGTGTCAGCGAGTGCCAGACAGTGTCAGAGAGAGATAGAGAGTGTCAGAGAGTGTTCGAGAGTGTCAGAGAGTGTGAGAGATTGTGAGAGAGTGTCAGAGAGAGATAGAGAGTGTCAGAGAGTGATAGAGAGTGTCAGAGAGTGATAATGAGTGTCAGAGAGTGTCACAGAGTGTCAGAGAGAGACAGAGAGTGTCAGAGAGTGATAGTGAGTGTCTGAGAGTGTCAGAGAGTGTCAGAGATTGTCAGAGAGTGTGAGAGAGTGTCAGAGAGAGATCGAGAGTGTCAGAGATTGAGTGTGTGTCTGAGAGTGTCAGAGAGTGTCAGAGAGCGAAAGAGAGTGATAGAGAGTGTCAGAGAGAGATAGAGAGTGTCAGAGAGTGATAGAGAGTGTCAGAGAGTGTCAGAGAGTGATAATGAGTGTCAGAGAGTGTCAGAGAGAGATAGAGAGTGTCAGAGAGTGATAGAGAGTGTCAGAGAGTATCAGAGAGTGATTGTGAGTGTCAGAGAGTGATTGAGAGTGATAGAGAGTGTCAGATAGTGATAGTGAGTGTCAGAGAGTGATAGAGAGTGTCAGAGAGTGTGAGAGAGTGTCAGAGAGAGATAGAAAGTGTCAGAGAGTGATAGTGACTTCTGAGAGCGATAGAGAGTGAAAGAGAGTGTCAGAGAGAGAAAGAGAGTGTCAGAGAGTGTCAGAGAGTGATAATGAGTTTCAGAGAGTGTCAGAGAGAGAAGAGAGTGTCAGAGAGTCATAGTGAGTTTCTGAGTGTGTCAGAGAGTGTCAGAGAGCGATGGAGAGTGATAGAGAGAGTCAGAGAGTGTCAGAGAGAGATAGAGATTGTCAGAGAGTGACAGTGAGTGTCTGAGAGTGTCAGAGCGATATAGAGAGTGTGAGTGAGAGACAGAGAGTGTCAGACAGTGATAGTGAGTGTCTGAGAGTGTCAGAGAGCGACAGAGAGTGATAGAGAGTGTCAGAGAGTGTCAGAGAGATTATAGAGTGTGTCAGAGAGTGATCGAGAGAGTCAGAGAGTGATAGAGAGTGTCAGAGAGTGATAGTGAGTGTCAGAGAGTGATAGTGAGTGTCAGAGAGTGTCAGAGAGTGTCAGAGAGTGATAGAGAGTGTCAGAGTGTGATTGTGAGTGTCAGAGAGTGGCAGAGAGTGATAGAGAGTGTCAGAGAGTGTGAGAGAGTGTCAGAGAGAGATAGAGAGTGTCAGAGAGATATAGAGAGTGTCAGAGGGTGATAGTGAGTGTCAGAGAGCGATAGAGAGTGATAGAGAGAGTCATAATGTGTCAGAGAGAGATAGAGTGTGTCAGAGAGTGACAGTGACTTTCTGAGAGTGTCAGAGAGATATAGAGAGTGTCAGATAGAGATAGAGCGTGTCAGACTGTGATCGTGAGTGTCTGAGAGTGTCAGAGAGCGACAGAGAGTGATCGAGAGAGTCAGAGAGTGATAGAGAGTGACAGAGAGTGATAGTGAGTGTCAGAGAGTGATAGTGAGTGTCTGAGAGTGTCAGAGAGCGACAGAGAGTGATAGAGAGTGTCAGAGAGTGTCAGAGAGAGATAGAGAGTGTCAGAGAGTGTCAGAGAGTGTCAGAGAGTGTCCGAGAGTGATAGTGAGTGTCAGAGAGTGTCAGAGAGTGTCACAGAGAGATAGAGAGTGTCAGAGAGTGATAGTTATTGTCAGAGAGTGTCAGAGAGTGATAGTGAGTGTCAGCGAGTGCCAGACAGTGTCAGAGAGAGATAGAGAGTGTCAGAGAGTGTTCGAGAGTGTCAGAGAGTGTGAGAGATTGTGAGAGAGTGTCAGAGAGAGATAGAGAGTGTCAGAGAGTGATAGAGAGTGTCAGAGAGTGATAATGAGTGTCAGAGAGTGTCACAGAGTGTCAGAGAGAGACAGAGAGTGTCAGAGAGTGATAGTGAGTGTCTGAGAGTGTCAGAGAGTGTCAGAGATTGTCAGAGAGTGTGAGAGAGTGTCAGAGAGAGATCGAGAGTGTCAGAGATTGAGTGTGTGTCTGAGAGTGTCAGAGAGTGTCAGAGAGCGAAAGAGAGTGATAGAGAGTGTCAGAGAGAGATAGAGAGTGTCAGAGAGTGATAGAGAGTGTCAGAGAGTGTCAGAGAGTGATAATGAGTGTCAGAGAGTGTCAGAGAGAGATAGAGAGTGTCAGAGAGTGATAGAGAGTGTCAGAGAGTATCAGAGAGTGATTGTGAGTGTCAGAGAGTGATTGAGAGTGATAGAGAGTGTCAGATAGTGATAGTGAGTGTCAGAGAGTGATAGAGAGTGTCAGAGAGTGTGAGAGAGTGTCAGAGAGAGATAGAAAGTGTCAGAGAGTGATAGTGACTTCTGAGAGCGATAGAGAGTGAAAGAGAGTGTCAGAGAGAGAAAGAGAGTGTCAGAGAGTGTCAGAGAGTGATAATGAGTTTCAGAGAGTGTCAGAGAGAGAAGAGAGTGTCAGAGAGTCATAGTGAGTTTCTGAGTGTGTCAGAGAGTGTCAGAGAGCGCTGGAGAGTGATAGAGAGAGTCAGAGAGTGTCAGAGAGAGATAGAGATTGTCAGAGAGTGACAGTGAGTGTCTGAGAGTGTCAGAGCGATATAGAGAGTGTGAGTGAGAGACAGAGAGTGTCAGACAGTGATAGTGAGTGTCTGAGAGTGTCAGAGAGCGACAGAGAGTGATAGAGAGTGTCAGAGAGTGTCAGAGAGATTATAGAGTGTGTCAGAGAGTGATCGAGAGAGTCAGAGAGTGATAGAGAGTGTCAGAGAGTGATAGTGAGTGTCAGAGAGTGATAGTGAGTGTCAGAGAGTGTCAGAGAGTGTCAGAGAGTGATAGAGAGTGTCAGAGTGTGATTGTGAGTGTCAGAGAGTGGCAGAGAGTGATAGAGAGTGTCAGAGAGTGTGAGAGAGTGTCAGAGAGAGATAGAGAGTGTCAGAGAGATATAGAGAGTGTCAGAGGGTGATAGTGAGTGTCAGAGAGCGATAGAGAGTTATAGAGAATGTCAGAGAGTGTTAGAGAGAGTCAGAGAGAGATAGAGATTGTCAGAGAGTGACAGTGAGTGTCTGAGAGTGTCAGAGAGATATAGAGAGTGTCAGAGAGTGATTGAGAGTGATGGAGAGTGATAGTGAGTGTCAGAGAGTGTCAGAGAGTGTCAGAGAGTGTCAGAGAGATAAAGAGTGTGTCAGAGAGTGATCGAGAGAGTCAGAGAGTGATAGAGAGTGTCAGAGAGTGATAGTGAGTGTCAGAGAGTGATAGTGAGTGTCAGAGAGTGTCAGAGAGTGTCAGAGAGTGATAGTAAGTGTCAGAGAGTGTCAGAGAGTGATCGAGAGAGTCAGAGAGTGATAGAGAGTGTCAGAGAGTGATAGTGAGTGTCAGAGAGTGATAGTGAGTGTCAGAGATTGTCAGAGAGTGTCAGATAGTGATTGTGAGTGTCAGAGAGTGTCAGAGAGAGATAGAGAGTGTCAGAGAGTGATAGTGAGTTCTGAGAGCGATAGAGTGTGAAAGAGAGTGTCAGAGAGAGAAAGAGAGTGTCAGAGAGTGTCAGAGAGAGATAGAGAGTGTCAGAGAGTGTCAGAGAGTGTCCGAGAGTGATAGTGAGTGTCAGAGAGTGTCAGAGAGAGTCACAGAGAGATAGAGAGTGTCAGAGAGTGATAGAGATTGTCAGAGAGTGTCAGAGAGTGATAGTGAGTGTCAGCGAGTGCCAGAGAGTGTTAGAGAGTGTCAGAGAGAGATAGAGAGTGTCAGAGAGTGATAGCGAGTGTCAGAGAGTGTCAGAGAGTGTTAGAGAGTGTCAGAGAGAGATAGAGAGTGTCAGAGAGTGATAGCGAGTGTCCGAGAGTGATAGTGAGTGTCAGAGAGTGTCAGAGAGTGTCACAGAGAGATGGAGAGTGTCAGAGAGTGTCAGAGAGAGATAGAGAGTGTCGGAGAGTGATAGTGAGTGTCAGCGAGTGCCAGAGAGTGTCAGAGAGAGATAGAGAGTGTCAGAGAGTGATAGTGAGTGTCAGGGAGTGTCAGAGAGTGTTAGAGAGTGTCAGAGAGTGTGAGAGATTGTGAGAGAGTGTCAGAGAGAGATAGAGATTGTCAGAGAGTGATAGCGAGTGTCTGAGAGTGTCAGAGAGTGTCAGAGGGCGAAAGAGAGTGATAAAGAGTGTCAGAGAGTGTCAGAGAGAGATAGAGAGTGTCAGAGAGTGATAGCGAGTGTCCGAGAGTGATAGTGAGTGTCAGAGAGTGTCAGAGAGTGTCACAGAGAGATGGAGAGTGTCAGAGAGTGTCAGAGAGAGATAGAGAGTGTCGGAGAGTGATAGTGAGTGTCAGCGAGTGCCAGAGAGTGTCAGAGAGAGATAGAGAGTGTCAGAGAGTGATAGTGAGTGTCAGGGAGTGTCAGAGAGTGTTAGAGAGTGTCAGAGAGTGTGAGAGATTGTGAGAGAGTGTCAGAGAGAGATAGAGATTGTCAGAGAGTGATAGCGAGTGTCTGAGAGTGTCAGAGAGTGTCAGAGGGCGATAGAGAGTGATAAAGAGTGTCAGAGAGTGTCAGAGAGAGATAGAGAGTGTCAGAGTGTGATAGTGAGTGTCAGAGAGTGTCAGAGATTGTCAGAGAGTGTGAGAGAGTGTCAGAGAGAGATAGAGAGTGTCAGAGATTGATTGTGTGTGTCTGAGAGTGTCAGAGAGTGTCAGAGAGCGAAAGAGAGTGATAGAGAGTGTCAGAGAGAGATAGAGAGTGTCAGAGAGTGATAGAGAGTGTCAGAGAGTGTCAGAGAGTGATAATGAGTGTCAGAGAGTGTCAGAGAGAGATAGAGAGTGTCAGAGAGTGATAGAGAGTGTCAGAGAGTATCAGAGAGTGATTGTGAGTGTCAGAGAGTGTCAGAGAGTGATTGACAGTGATAGAGAGTGTCAGAGAGTGATAGTGAGTTCTGAGAGCGATAGAGAGTGAAAGAGAGTGTCAGAGAGAGAAAGAGAGTGTCAGAGAGTGTCAGAGAGTGATAATGAGTGTCAGAGAGTGTCAGAGAGAGATAGAGTGTGTCAGAGAGTCATAGTGAGTGTCTGAGTGAGTCAGAGAGTGTCAGAGAGAGATAGAGATTGTCAGAGAGTGACAGTGAGTGTCTGAGAGTGTCAGAGAGATATAGAGAGTGTCAGAGAGAGATAGAGAGTGTCAGAGAGTGTCAGAGAGTGTCACAGAGAGATGGAGAGTGTCAGAGAGTGTCAGAGAGAGATAGAGAGTGTCGGAGAGTGATAGTGAGTGTCAGCGAGTGCCAGAGAGTGTCAGAGAGAGATAGAGAGTGTCAGAGAGTGATAGTGAGTGTCAGGGAGTGTCAGAGAGTGTTAGAGAGTGTCAGAGAGTGTGAGAGATTGTGAGAGAGTGAGAGAGAGATAGAGATTGTCAGAGAGTGATAGCGAGTGTCTGAGAGTGTCAGAGAGTGTCAGAGGGCGATAGAGAGTGATAAAGAGTGTCAGAGAGTGTCAGAGAGAGATAGAGAGTGTCAGAGAGTGATAGTGAGTGTCAGAGAGTGTCAGAGATTGTCAGAGAGTGTGAGAGAGTGTCAGAGAGAGATAGAGAGTGTCGGAGAGTGATAGTGAGTGTCAGCGAGTGCCAGAGAGTGTCAGAGAGAGATAGAGAGTGTCAGAGAGTGATAGTGAGTGTCAGGGAGTGTCAGAGAGTGTTAGAGAGTGTCAGAGAGTGTGAGAGATTGTGAGAGAGTGTCAGAGAGAGATAGAGATTGTCAGAGAGTGATAGCGAGTGTCTGAGAGTGTCAGAGAGTGTCAGAGGGCGATAGAGAGTGATAAAGAGTGTCAGAGAGTGTCAGAGAGAGATAGAGAGTGTCAGAGATTGATTGTGTGTGTCTGAGAGTGTCAGAGAGTGTCAGAGAGCGAAAGAGAGTGATAGAGAGTGTCAGAGAGAGATAGAGAGTGTCAGAGAGTGATAGAGAGTGTCAGAGAGTGTCAGAGAGTGATAATGAGTGTCAGAGAGTGTCAGAGAGAGATAGAGAGTGTCAGAGAGTGATAGAGAGTGTCAGAGAGTATCAGAGAGTGTCAGAGAGTATCAGAGAGTGTCAGAGAGTGATTGACAGTGATAGAGAGTGTCAGAGAGTGATAGTGAGTTCTGAGAGCGATAGAGAGTGAAAGAGAGTGTCAGAGAGAGAAAGAGAGTGTCAGAGAGTGTCAGAGAGTGATAATGAGTGTCAGAGAGTGTCAGAGAGAGATAGAGAGTGTCAGAGAGTCATAGTGAGTGTCTGAGTGAGTCAGAGAGTGTCAGAGAGAGATAGAGATTGTCAGAGAGTGACAGTGAGTGTCTGAGAGTGTCAGAGATATAGAGAGTGTCAGAGAGAGATAGAGAGTGTCAGAGAGTGATAGTGATTGTCAGAGAGTGTCAGAGAGTGATAGTGAGTGTCAGCGAGTGCCAGACAGTGTCAGAGAGAGATAGAGAGTGTCAGAGAGTGTTCGAGAGTGTCAGAGAGTGTGAGAGATTGTGAGAGAGTGTCAGAGAGAGATAGAGAGTGTCAGAGAGAGATAGAGAGTGTCAGAGAGTGATAGAGAGTGTCAGAGAGTGATAATGAGTGTCAGAGAGTGTCAGAGAGTGTCACAGAGAGATAGAGTGTGTCAGAGAGTGATAGTGATTGTTAGAGAGTGTCAGAGAGTGTCAGAGAGAGATAGAGAGTGTCAGAGAGTGTTCGAGAGTGTCAGAGAGTGTGAGAGATTGTGAGAGAGTGTCAGAGAGAGATAGAGAGTGTCAGAGAGAGATAGAGAGTGTCAGAGAGTGATAGAGAGTGTCAGAGAGTGATAATGAGTGTCAGAGAGTGTCAGAGAGTGTCACAGAGAGATAGAGAGTGTCAGAGAGTGATAGTGATTGTCAGTGAGTGTCAGCGAGTGCCAGACAGTGTCAGAGAGAGATAGAGAGTGTCAGAGAGTGTTCGAGAGTGTCAGAGAGTGTGAGAGATTGTGAGAGAGTGTCAGAGAGAGATAGAGAGTGTCAGAGAGAGATAGTGTCAGAGAGTGTCAGAGAGTGATAATGAGTGTCAGAGAGTGTCACAGAGTGTCAGAGAGAGACAGAGAGTGTCAGAGAGTGATACTGAGTGTCCGAGAGTGATAGTGAGTGTCAGAGAGTGTCAGAGAGTGTCACAGAGAGATAGAGAGTGTCAGAGAGTGATAGTGATTGTCAGAGAGTGTCAGAGAGTGATAATGAGTGTCAGAGAGTGTCAGAGAGAGATAGAGAGTGTCAGAGAGTGATAGAGAGTGTCAGAGATTATCAGAGAGTGATTGTGAGTGTCAGAGAGTGATTGAGAGTGATAGAGAGTGTCAGATAGTGATAGTGAGTGTCAGAGAGTGATAGAGAGTGTCAGAGAGTGTGAGAGAGTGTCAGAGAGAGATAGAAAGTGTCAGAGAGTGATAGTGAGTTCTGAGAGCGATAGAGAGTGAAAGAGAGTGTCAGAGAGAGAAAGAGAGTGTCAGAGAGTGTCAGAGAGTGATAATGAGTTTCAGAGAGTGTTAGAGAGAGAAGAGAGTGTCAGAGAGTCATAGTGAGTTTCTGAGTGTGTCAGAGAGTGTCAGAGAGCGATGGAGAGTGATAGAGAGAGTCAGAGAGTGTCAGAGAGAGATAGAGATTGTCAGAGAGTGACAGTGAGTGTCTGAGAGTGTCAGAGAGATATAGAGAGTGTGAGTGAGAGATAGAGAGTGTCAGACAGTGATAGTGAGTGTCTGAGAGTGTCAGAGAGCGACAGAGAGTGATAGAGAGTGTCAGAGAGTGTCAGAGAGATTATAGAGTGTGTCAGAGAGTGATCGAGAGAGTCAGAGAGTGATAGAGAGTGTCAGAGAGTGATAGTGAGTGTCAGAGTGTGATAGTGAGTGTCAGAGAGTGTCAGAGAGTGTCAGAGAGTGATAGAGAGTGTCAGAGTGTGATTGTGAGTGTCAGAGAGTGGCAGAGAGTGATAGAGAGTGTCAGAGAGTGTGAGAGAGTGTCAGAGAGAGATAGAGAGTGTCAGAGAGATATAGAGAGTGTCAGAGGGTGATAGTGAGTGTCAGAGAGCGATAGAGAGTTATAGAGAATGTCAGAGAGTGTTAGAGAGAGTCAGAGAGAGATAGAGATTGTCAGAGAGTGACAGTGAGTGTCTGAGAGTGTCAGAGAGATATAGAGAGTGTCAGAGAGAGATAGAGAGTGTCAGACAGTGATAGTGAGTGTCTGAGAGTGTCAGAGAGCGACAGAGAGTGATTGAGAGTGATAGAGAGTGTCAGAGAGTGTCAGAGAGTGTCAGAGAGATATAGAGTGTGTCAGAGAGTGATCGAGAGAGTCAGAGAGTGATAGAGAGTGTCAGAGAGTGATAGTGAGTGTCAGAGAGTGATAGTGAGTGTCAGAGAGTGTCAGAGAGTGTCAGAGAGTGATAGTGAGTGTCAGAGAGTGTCAGAGAGTGTCAGAGAGTGATCGAGAGAGTCAGAGAGTGATAGAGAGTGTCAGAGAGTGTCAGAGAGTGACAGAGAGTGTCAGAGAGTGTCAGAGAGTGATAATGAGTGTCAGAGGGTGTCAGAGAGAGATAGAGAGTGTCAGAGACTCATAGTGAGTGTCTGAGTGTGTCAGAGAGTGTCAGAGAGCGATAGAGAGTGATAGAGACTGTCAGAGAGTGTCAGAGAGAGATAGAGATTGTCAGAGAGTGACAGTGAGTGTCTGAGAGTGTCAGAGAGATATAGAGAGCGACAGAGAGTGATAGAGAGTGTCAGAGAGTGTCAGAGAGTGTCAGAGAGATATAGAGTGTGTCAGAGAGTGTCAGAGAGCGACAGAGAGTGATAGAGAGCGACTGAGAGTGATAGAGAGTGTCAGAGAGTGTCAGAGAGAGATAGAGAGTGTCAGAGAGTGTCAGAGAGTGTCCGAGAGTGATAGTGAGTGTCAGAGAGTGTGAGAGAGTGTGAGAGAGTGTCAGAGAGAGATAGAGAGTGTCAGAGATTGATAGTGTTTGTCTGAGAGTGTCCGAGAGTGATAGTGAGTGTCAGAGAGTGTGAGAGAGTGTGAGAGAGTGTCAGAGAGAGATAGAGAGTGTCAGAGATTGATAGTGTTTGTCTGAGAGTGTCAGAGAGTGATAGTGAGTGTCTGAGAGTGTCAGAGAGTGTCAGAGATTGTCAGAGAGTGTGAGAGAGTGTCAGAGAGAGATCGAGAGTGTCAGAGATTGAGTGTGTGTCTGAGAGTGTCAGAGAGTGTCAGAGAGCGAAAGAGAGTGATAGAGAGTGTCAGAGAGAGATAGAGAGTGTCAGAGAGTGATAGAGAGTGTCAGAGAGTGTCAGAGAGTGATAATGAGTGTCAGAGAGTGTCAGAGAGAGATAGAGAGTGTCAGAGAGTGATAGAGAGTGTCAGATAGTGATAGTGAGTGTCAGAGAGTGATAGAGAGTGTCAGAGAGTGTCAGAGAGTGATAGAGAGTGTCAGAGAGTGATAGTGAGTGTCAGAGAGTGATAGTGAGTGTCAGAGAGCGTCAGAGAGTGTCAGAGAGTGATAGTGAGTGTCAGAGAGTGTCAGAGAGTGTCAGAGAGTGATCGAGAGCGTCAGAGAGTGATAGAGAGTGTCAGAGAGTGACAGAGAGTGTCAGAGAGTGTCAGAGAGTAATAATGAGTGTCAGAGGGTGTCAGAGAGAGATAGAGAGTGTCAGAGACTCATAGTGAGTGTCAGAGAGAGATAGAGATTGTCAGAGAGTGACAGTGAGTGTCTGAGAGTGTCAGAGAGATATAGAGAGTGTCAGAGAGAGATAGAGAGTGTCAGACTGTGATAGGGAGTGTCTGAGAGTGTCAGAGAGCGACAGAGAGTGATTGAGAGTGATAGAGAGTGTCAGAGAGTGTCAGAGAGTGTCAGAGAGATATAGAGTGTGTCAGAGAGTGATCGAGAGAGTCAGAGAGTGATAGAGAGTGTCAGAGCGTGATAGTGAGTGTCAGAGAGTGATAGTGAGTGTCAGAGAGTGTCAGAGAGTGTCAGAGAGTGATAGTGAGTGTCAGAGAGTGTCAGAGAGTGTCAGAGAGTGATCGAGAGAGTCAGAGAGTGATAGAGAGTGTCAGAGAGTGACAGAGAGTGTCAGAGAGTGTCAGAGAGTGATAATGAGTGTCAGAGGGTGTCAGAGAGAGATAGAGAGTGTCAGAGACTCATAGTGAGTGTCTGAGTGTGTCAGAGAGTGTCAGAGAGCGATAGAGAGTGATAGAGACTGTCAGAGAGTGTCAGAGAGAGATAGAGATTGTCAGAGAGTGACAGTGAGTGTCTGAGAGTGTCAGAGAGATATAGAGAGTGTCAGAGAGAGATAGAGAGTGTCAGACTGTGATAGGGAGTGTCTGAGAGTGTCAGAGAGCGACAGAGAGTGATAGAGAGTGTCAGAGAGTGTCAGAGAGTGTCAGAGAGATATAGAGAGTGACAGAGAGTGATAGTGAGTGTCAGAGAGTGATAGTGAGTGTCTGAGAGTGTCAGAGAGCGACAGAGAGTGATAGAGAGCGACAGAGAGTGATAGAGAGTGTCAGAGAGTGTCAGAGAGAGATAGAGAGTGTCAGAGAGTGTCAGAGAGTGTCCGAGAGTGATAGTGAGTGTGAGAGAGTGTGAGAGAGTGTCAGAGAGAGATAGAGAGTGTCAGAGATTGATAGTGTTTGTCTGAGAGTGTCAGAGAGTGTCAGAGAGCGAAAGAGAGTGATAGCGAGTGTCAGAGAGAGATAGAGAGTGTCAGAGAGTGATAGAGTGTGTCAGAGAGTGATAGAGAGTGTCAGAGAGTGATAATCAGTGTCAGAGAGAGATAGAGATTGTCAGAAAGTGATTGAGAGTGATAGAGAGTGTCAGATAGTGATAGTGAGTGTCAGAGAGTGTCAGAGAGTGATAGAGAGTGTCAGAGAGTGTGAGAGAGTGTCAGAGAGAGATGGAGAGTGTCAGAGAGTGATAGTGAGTTCTGAGAGCGATAGTGAGTGAAAGAGAGTGTCAGAGAGAGAAAGAGAGTGTCAGAGAGTGACAGAGAGTGTCAGAGAGTGTCAGAGAGTGACAGAGAGTGTCAGAGAGTGTCAGAGAGTGTCAGTGAGTCATAGTGAGTGTCTGAGTGTGTCAGAGAGTGTCAGAGAGCGATAGAGAGTGATAGAGAGAGTCAGAATGTGTCAGAGAGAGATAGCGTGTGTCAGAGAGTGACAGTGAGTTTCTGAGAGTGTCAGAGAGATATAGAGAGTGTCAGATAGAGATAGAGCGTGTCAGACTGTGATCGTGAGTGTCTGAGAGTGTCAGAGAGCGACAGAGAGTGATCGAGAGAGTCAGAGAGTGATAGAGAGTGACAGAGAGTGATAGTGAGTGTCAGAGAGTGACAGTGAGTGTCTGAGATTGTCAGAGAGCGACAGAGAGTGATAGAGAGTGTCAGAGAGTGTCAGAGAGAGATAGAGAGTGTCAGAGAGTGTCAGAGAGTGTCAGAGAGTGTCCGAGAGTGATAGTGAGTGTCAGAGAGTGTCAGAGAGTGTCACAGAGAGATAGAGAGTGTCAGAGAGTGATAGTTATTGTCAGAGAGTGTCAGAGAGTGATAGTGAGTGTCAGCGAGTGCCAGACAGTGTCAGAGAGAGATAAAGAGTGTCAGAGAGTGTTCGAGAGTGTCAGAGAGTGTGAGAGATTGTGAGAGAGTGTCAGAGAGAGATAGAGAGTGTCAGAGAGAGATAGAGAGTGTCAGAGAGTGATAGAGAGTGTCAGAGAGTGATAATGAGTGTCAGAGAGTGTCACAGAGTGTCAGAGAGAGACAGAGAGTGTCAGAGAGTGATAGTGAGTGTCTGAGAGTGTCAGAGAGTGTCAGAGATTGTCAGAGAGTGTGAGAGAGTGTCAGAGAGAGATCGAGAGTGTCAGAGATTGAGTGTGTGTCTGAGAGTGTCAGAGAGTGTCAGAGAGCGAAAGAGAGTGATAGAGAGTGTCAGAGAGAGATAGAGAGTGTCAGAGAGTGATAGAGAGTGTCAGAGAGTGTCAGAGAGTGATAATGAGTGTCAGAGAGTGTCAGAGAGAGATAGAGAGTGTCAGAGAGTGATAGAGAGTGTCTGAGAGTGTCAGAGAGCGACAGAGAGTGATAGAGAGGGTCAGAGAGTGTCAGAGAGATTATAGAGTGTGTCAGAGAGTGATCGAGAGAGTCAGAGAGTGATAGAGAGTGTCAGAGAGTGATAGTGAGTGTCAGAGAGTGATAGAGAGTGTCAGAGAGTGTGAGAGAGTGTCAGAGAGAGATAGAAAGTGTCAGAGAGTGATAGTGAGTTCTGAGAGCGATAGAGAGTGAAAGAGAGTGTCAGAGAGAGAAAGAGAGTGTCAGAGAGTGATAATGAGTTTCAGAGAGTGTCAGAGAGAGAAGAGAGTGTCAGAGAGTCATAGTGAGTTTCTGAGTGTGTCAGAGAGTGTCAGAGAGCGATGGAGAGTTTTAGAGAGAGTCAGAGAGTGTCAGAGAGAGATAGAGATTGTCAGAGAGTGACAGTGAGTGTCTGAGAGTGTCAGAGAGCGACAGAGAGTGATAGAGAGGGTCAGAGAGTGTCAGAGAGATTATAGAGTGTGTCAGAGAGTGATCGAGAGAGTCAGAGAGTGATAGAGAGTGTCAGAGAGTGATAGTGAGTGTCAGAGAGTGATAGTGAGTGTCAGAGAGTGTCAGAGAGTGTCAGAGAGTGATAGAGAGTGTCAGAGTGTGATTGTGAGTGTCAGAGAGTGGCAGAGAGTGATAGAGAGTGTCAGAGAGTGTGAGAGAGTGTCAGAGAGAGATAGAGAGAGTCAGAGAGATATAGAGAGTGTCAGAGGGTGATAGTGAGTGTCAGAGAGCGATAGAGAGTTATAGAGAATGTCAGAGAGTGTTAGAGAGAGTCAGAGAGAGATAGAGATTGTCAGACAGTGACAGTGAGTGTCTGAGAGTGTCAGAGAGCGACAGAGAGTGATTGAGAGTGATAGAGAGTGTCAGAGAGTGTCAGAGAGTGTCAGAGAGTGTCAGAGAGATATAGAGTGTGTCAGAGAGTGATCGAGAGAGTCAGAGAGTGATAGAGAGTGTCAGAGAGTGATAGTGAGTGTCAGAGAGTGATAGTGAGTGTCAGAGAGTGTCAGAGAGTGTCAGAGGGTGTCAGAGAGTGATAGTGAGTGTCAGAGAGTGTCAGAGAGTGATCGAGAGTGTCAGAGTGTGATAGAGAGTGTCAGAGAGTGATAGTGAGTGTCAGAGAGTGATAGTGAGTGTCAGAGAGTGTCAGAGAGTGATAGTGAGTGTCAGAGAGTGTCAGAGAGAGATAGAGAGTGTCAGAGAGTGATAGTGAGTTCTGAGAGCGATAGAGAGTGAAAGAGAGTGTCAGAGAGAGAAAGAGAGTGTCAGAGAGTGTCAGAGAGAGATAGAGAGTGTCAGAGAGTGTCAGAGAGTGTCCGAGAGTGATAGTGAGTGTCAGAGAGTGTCAGAGAGAGTCACAGAGAGATAGAGAGTGTCAGAGAGTGATAGAGATTGTCAGAGAGTGTCAGAGAGTGATAGTGAGTGTCAGCGAGTGCCAGAGTGTGTCAGAGAGATAGAGAGAGTGTCAGAGAGTGATAGTGAGTGTCAGAGAGTGTCAGAGAGTGTTAGAGAGTGTCAGAGAGTGTGAGAGATTGTGAGAGAGTGTCAGAGAGAGATAGAGAGTGTCAGAGAGTGATAGCGAGTGTCCGAGAGTGATAGTGAGTGTCTGAGAGTGTCAGAGAGCGACAGAGAGTGATTGAGAGTGATAGAGAGTGTCAGAGAGTGTCAGAGAGTGTCAGAGAGTGTCAGAGTGATATAGAGTGTGTCAGAGAGTGATCGAGAGAGTCAGAGAGTGATAGAGAGTGTCAGAGAGTGATAGTGAGTGTCAGAGAGTGATAGTGAGTGTCAGAGAGTGTCAGAGAGTGTCAGAGAGTGATAGTGAGTGTCAGAGAGTGTCAGAGAGTGTCAGAGAGTGATCGAGAGAGTCAGAGAGTGATAGAGAGTGTCAGAGAGTGACAGAGAATGTCAGAGAGTGTCAGAGAGTGATAATGAGTGTCAGAGGGTGTCAGAGAGAGATAGAGAGTGTCAGAGACTCATAGTGAGTGTCTGAGTGTGTCAGCGAGAGTCAGAGAGCGATAGAGAGTGATAGAGACTGTCAGAGAGTGTCAGAGAGAGATAGAGATTGTCAGAGAGTGACAGTGAGTGTCTGAGAGTGTCAGAGAGATATAGAGAGTGTCAGAGAGAGATAGAGAGTGTCAGACTGTGATAGGGATTGTCTGAGAGTGTCAGAGAGCGACAGAGAGTGATTGAGAGTGATAGAAAGTGTCAGAGAGTGTCAGAGAGTGTCAGAGAGATATAGAGTGTGTCAGAGAGTGATCGAGAGAGTCAGAGAGTGATAGAGAGTGTCAGAGAGTGATAGTGAGTGTCAGAGAGTGATAGTGAGTGTCAGAGAGTGTCAGAGAGTGTCAGAGAGTGATAGTGAGTGTCAGAGAGTGTCAGAGAGTGTCAGAGAGTGATCGAGAGAGTCAGAGAGTGATAGAGAGTGTCAGAGAGTGACAGAGAGTGTCAGAGAGTGTCAGAGAGTGATAATGAGTGTCAGAGGGTGTCAGAGAGAGATAGAGAGTGTCAGAGACTCATAGTGAGTGTCTGAGTGTGTCAGAGAGTGTCAGAGAGCGATAGAGAGTGATAGAGACTGTCAGAGAGTGTCAGAGAGAGATAGAGATTGTCAGAGAGTGACAGTGAGTGTCTGAGAGTGTCAGTGAGATATAGAGAGTGTCAGAGAGAGATAGAGAGTGTCAGACTGTGATAGGGAGTGTCTGAGAGTGTCAGAGAGCGACAGAGAGTGATAGAGAGTGTCAGAGAGTGTCAGAGAGTGTCAGAGAGATATAGAGTGTGTCAGAGAGTGATCGAGAGAGTCAGAGAGTGATAGAGAGTGACAGAGAGTGATAGTGAGTGTCAGAGAGTGATAGTGAGTGTCTGAGAGTGTCAGAGAGCGACAGAGAGTGATAGAGAGCGACAGAGAGTGATGGAGAGTGTCAGAGAGTGTCAGAGAGAGATAGAGAGTGTCAGAGAGTGTCAGAGAGTGTCCGAGAGTGATAGTGAGTGTGAGAGAGTGTGAGAGAGTGTCAGAGAGAGATAGAGAGTGTCAGAGATTGATAGTGTTTGTCTGAGAGTGTCAGAGAGTGTCAGAGAGCGAAAGAGAGTGATAGCGAGTGTCAGAGAGAGATAGAGAGTGTCAGAGAGTGATAGAGAGTGTCAGAGAGTGATAGAGAGTGTCAGAGAGTGATAATCAGTGTCAGAGAGAGATAGAGATTGTCAGAAAGTGATTGAGAGTGATAGAGAGTGTCAGATAGTGATAGTGAGTGTCAGAGAGTGTCAGAGAGTGATAGAGAGTGTCAGAGAGTGTGAGAGAGTGTCAGAGAGAGATGGAGAGTGTCAGAGAGTGATAGTGAGTTCTGAGAGCGATAGTGAGTGAAAGAGAGTGTCAGAGAGAGAAAGAGAGTGTCAGAGAGTGACAGAGAGTGTCAGAGAGTGTCAGAGAGTGACAGAGAGTGTCAGAGAGTGTCAGAGAGTGTCAGTGAGTCATAGTGAGTGTCTGAGTGTGTCAGAGAGTGTCAGAGAGCGATAGAGAGTGATAGAGAGAGTCAGAATGTGTCAGAGAGAGATAGAGTGTGTCAGAGAGTGACAGTGAGTTTCTGAGAGTGTCAGAGAGATATAGAGAGTGTCAGATAGAGATAGAGCATGTCAGACTGTGATCGTGAGTGTCTGAGAGTGTCAGAGAGCGACAGAGAGTGATCGAGAGAGTCAGAGAGTGATAGAGCGTGACAGAGAGTGATAGTGAGTGTCAGAGAGTGACAGTGAGTGTCTGAGAGTGTCAGAGAGCGACAGAGAGTGATAGAGAGTGTCAGAGAGTGTCAGAGAGAGATAGAGAGTGTCAGAGAGTGTCAGAGAGTGTCAGAGAGTGTCCGAGAGTGATAGTGAGTGTCAGAGAGTGTCAGAGAGTGTCACAGAGAGATAGAGAGTGTCAGAGAGTGATAGTGATTGTCAGAGAGTGTCAGAGAGTGATAGTGAGTGTCAGCGAGTGCCAGACAGTGTCAGAGAGAGATAGAGAGTGTCAGAGAGTGTTCGAGAGTGTCAGAGAGTGTGAGAGATTGTGAGAGAGTGTCAGAGAGAGATAGAGAGTGTCAGAGAGAGATAGAGAGTGTCAGAGAGTGATAGAGAGTGTCAGAGAGTGATAATGAGTGTCAGAGAGTGTCACAGAGTGTCAGAGAGAGACAGAGAGTGTCAGAGAGTGATAGTGAGTGTCTGAGAGTGTCAGAGAGTGTCAGAGATTGTCAGAGAGTGTGAGAGAGTGTCAGAGAGAGATCGAGAGTGTCAGAGATTGAGTGTGTGTCTGAGAGTGTCAGAGAGTGCCAGAGAGCGAAAGAGAGTGATAGAGAGTGTCAGAGAGAGATAGAGAGTGTCAGAGAGTGATAGAGAGTGTCAGAGAGTGTCAGAGAGTGATAATGAGTGTCAGAGAGTGTCAGAGAGAGATAGAGAGTGTCAGAGAGTGATAGAGAGTGTCAGAGAGTATCAGAGAGTGATTGTGAGTGTCAGAGAGTGATTGAGAGTGATAGAGAGTGTCAGATAGTGATAGTGAGTGTCAGAGAGTGATAGAGAGTGTCAGAGAGTGTGAGAGAGTGTCAGAGAGAGATAGAAAGTGTCAGAGAGTGATAGTGAGTTCTGAGAGCGATAGAGAGTGAAAGAGAGTGTCAGAGAGAGAAAGAGAGTGTCAGAGACTGTCAGAGAGTGATAATGAGTTTCAGAGAGTGTCAGAGAGAGAACAGAGTGTCAGAGAGTCATAGTGAGTTTCTGAGTGTGTCAGAGAGTGTCAGAGAGCGATGGAGAGTTTTAGAGAGAGTCAGAGAGTGTCAGAGAGAGATAGAGATTGTCAGAGAGTGACAGTGAGTGTCTGAGAGTGTCAGAGAGCGACAGAGAGTGATAGAGAGGGTCAGAGAGTGTCAGAGAGATTATAGAGTGTGTCAGAGAGTGATCGAGAGAGTCAGAGAGTGATAGAGAGTGTCAGAGAGTGATAGTGAGTGTCAGAGAGTGATAGTGAGTGTCAGAGAGTGTCAGAGAGTGTCAGAGAGTGATAGAGAGAGTCAGAGTGTGATTGTGAGTGTCAGAGAGTGGCAGAGAGTGTTAGAGAGTGTCAGAGAGTGTGAGAGAGTGTCAGAGAGAGATAGAGAGTGTCAGAGAGATATAGAGAGTGTCAGAGGGTGATAGTGAGTGTCAGAGAGCGATAGAGAGTTATAGAGAATGTCAGAGAGTGTTAGAGAGAGTCAGAGAGAGATAGAGATTGTCAGAGAGTGACAGTGAGTGTCTGAGAGTGTCAGAGAGATATAGAGAGTGTCAGAGAGAGATAGAGAGTGTCAGACAGTGATAGTGAATGTCTGAGAGTGTCAGAGAGCGACAGAGAGTGATTGAGAGTGATAGAGAGTGTCAGAGACTGTCAGAGAGATATAGAGTGTGTCAGAGAGTGATCTAGAGAGTCAGAGAGTGATAGAGAGTGTCAGAGAGTGATAGTGAGTGTCAGAGAGTGATAGTGAGTGTCAGAGAGTGTCAGAGAGTGTCAGAGGGTGTCAGAGAGTGATAGTGAGTGTCAGAGAGTGTCAGAGAGTGATCGAGAGAGTCAGAGAGTGATAGAGAGTGTCAGAGAGTGATAGTGAGTGTCAGAGAGTGATAGTGAGTGTCAGAGAGTGTCAGAGAGTGTCAGATAGTGATAGTGAGTGTCAGAGAGTGTCAGAGAGAGATAGAGAGTGTCAGAGAGTGATAGTGAGTTCTGAGAGCGATAGAGAGTGAAAGAGAGTGTCAGAGAGAGAAAGAGAGTGTCAGAGAGTGTCAGAGAGAGATAGAGAGTGTCAGAGAGTGTCAGAGAGTGTCCGAGAGTGATAGTGAGTGTCAGAGAGTGTCAGAGAGAGTCACAGAGAGATAGAGAGTGTCAGAGAGTGATAGAGATTGTCAGAGAGTGTCAGAGAGTGATAGTGAGTGTCAGCGAGTGCCAGAGTGTGTCAGAGAGATAGAGAGAGTGTCAGAGAGTGATAGTGAGTGTCAGAGAGTGTCAGAGAGTGTTAGAGAGTGTCAGAGAGTGTGAGAGATTGTGAGAGAGTGTCAGAGAGAGATAGAGAGTGTCAGAGAGTGATAGCGAGTGTCCGAGAGTGATAGTGAGTGTCAGAGAGTGTCAGAGAGTGTCACAGAGAGATGGAGAGTGTCAGAGAGTGTCAGAGAGAGATAGAGAGTGTCAGAGAGTGATATTGAGTGTCAGGGAGTGTCAGAGAGTGTTAGAGAGTGTCAGAGAGTGTGAGAGATTGTGAGAGAGTGTCAGAGAGAGATAGAGATTGTCAGAGAGTGATAGCGAGTGTCTGAGAGTGTCAGAGAGTGTCAGAGGGCGATAGAGAGTGATAAAGAGTGTCAGAGAGTGTCAGAGAGAGATAGAGAGTGTCAGAGAGTGATAGCGAGTGTCTGAGAGTGTCAGAGAGTGTCAGAGTGCGATAGAGAGTGATAGTGAGTGTCAGAGAGTGTCAGAGAGAGTCACAGAGAGATAGAGAGTGTCAGAGAGTGATAGAGATTGTCAGAGAGTGTCAGAGAGTGATAGTGAGTGTCAGCGAGTGCCAGAGTGTGTCAGAGAGATAGAGAGAGTGTCAGAGAGTGATAGTGAGTGTCAGAGAGTGTCAGAGAGTGTTAGAGAGTGTCAGAGAGTGTGAGAGATTGTGAGAGAGTGTCAGAGAGAGATAGAGAGTGTCAGAGAGTGATAGCGAGTGTCCGAGAGTGATAGTGAGTGTCAGAGAGTGTCAGAGAGTGTCACAGAGAGATGGAGAGTGTCAGAGAGTGTCAGAGAGAGATAGAGAGTGTCAGAGAGTGATATTGAGTGTCAGGGAGTGTCAGAGAGTGTTAGAGAGTGTCAGAGAGTGTGAGAGATTGTGAGAGAGTGTCAGAGAGAGATAGAGATTGTCAGAGAGTGATAGCGAGTGTCTGAGAGTGTCAGAGAGTGTCAGAGGGCGATAGAGAGTGATAAAGAGTGTCAGAGAGTGTCAGAGAGAGATAGAGAGTGTCAGAGAGTGATAGCGAGTGTCTGAGAGTGTCAGAGAGTGTCAGAGGGCGATAGAGAGTGATAAAGAGTGTCAGAGAGTGTCAGAGAGAGATAGAGAGTGTCAGAGAGTGATAGTGAGTGTCAGAGAGTGTCAGAGATTGTCAGAGAGTGTGAGAGAGTGTCAGAGAGAGATAGAGAGTGTCAGAGATTGATAGTGTGTGTCTGAGAGTGTCAGAGAGTGTCAGAGAGCGAAAGAGAGTGATAGAGCGTGTCAGAGAGAGATAGAGAGTGTCAGAGAGTGTCAGAGAGTGTCAGAGAGTGATAATGAGTGTCAGAGAGTGTCAGAGAGAGATAGAGAGTGTCAGAGAGTGATAGAGAGTGTCAGAGAGTATCAGAGAGTGATTGTGAGTGTCAGAGAGTGTCAGAGAGTGATTGACAGTGATAGAGAGTGTCAGAGAGAGAAAGAGAGTGTCAGAGAGTGTCAGAGAGTGATAATGAGTGTCAGAGAGTGTCAGAGAGAGATAGAGAGTGTCAGAGAGTCATAGTGAGTGTCTGAGTGAGTCAGAGAGTGTCAGAGAGAGATAGAGATTGTCAGAGAGTGACAGTGAGTGTCTGAGAGTGTCAGAGAGATATAGAGAGTGTCAGAGAGAGATAGAGTGTGTCAGACAGTGATAGTGAGTGTCTGAGAGTGTCAGAGAGTGACAGAGAGTGATAGAGAGTGTCAGAGAGTGTCAGAGAGAGTCAGAGAGATATAGAGTGTGTCAGAGAGTGATCGAGAGAGTCAGAGAGTGATAGAGAGTGTCAGAGAGTGATAGTGAGTGTCAGAGAGTGTCAGAGAGTGTCAGAGAGTGATAGAGAGTGCCAGAGAGTGGCAGAGAGTGAGAGAGAGTGTCAGAGAGTGTGAGAGAGTGTCAGAGAGAGATAGAGAGTGTCAGAGAGATATAGAGAGTGTCAGAGAGTGATAGTGAGTGTCAGAGAGCGCTAGAGAGTGATAGAGAGTGCCAGAGAGTGTTAGAGAGAGCCAGAGAGAGATAGAGATTGTCAGAGAGTGACAGTGAGTGTCAGAGAGATATAGAGAGTGTCAGAGAGAGATAGAGAGTGTCAGACAGTGATAGTGAGTGTCTGAGAGTGTCAGAGAGCGACAGAGAGTGATAGAGAGTGTCAGAGAGTGTCAGAGAGTGTCAGAGAGATATAGAGTGTGTCAGAGAGTGATCCGGAGAGTCAGAGAGTGATAGAGAGTGTCAGAGAGTGATAGTGAGTGTCAGAGAGTGATAGTGAGTGTCAGAGAGTGTCAGAGAGTGTCAGAGAGTGATAGAGAGTGTCAGAGTGTGATAGTGAGTGTCAGAGAGTGGCAGAGAGTGATAGAGAGTGTCAGAGAGTGTGAGAGAGTGTCAGAGAGTGATAGAGAGTGTCAGAGAGAGATAGAGAGTGTCAGAGAGTGATAGAGAGTGTCAGAGAGTGTCAGAGAGAGATAGAGAGTGTCAGAGAGTGTCAGGGAGTGATAGTAAGTGTCAGAGAGTGTCAGAGAGTGTCAGAGAGTGATAGAGAATTTCAGAGAGTGTTAGTGAGTGTCTGAGACTGTCAGAGAGTGTCAGAGAGCGATGGAGAGTGATAGAGAGAGTCAGAGAGTATCAGAGAGTGATAGAGAGTGTCAGAGAGTGATAGAGAGTGATAGAGACTGTCACAGAGTGTCAGAGAGAGTTAGAGAGTGTCAGAGAGTGTCAGAGAGTGATAGTGTGTGACTGAGTGTGTCTGAGAGTGTCAGAGTGAGTCAGAGAGAGATAGAGAGAGATAGAGATAGATAGAGAGTGTCAGAGGGTGTCAGAGAGTTATAGAGCGTGTCAGAGAGTGTCAGAGAGTGTCAGAGAGTGATAGAGAGTGTCAGAGTGAGATAGAGAGTGTCAGCGAGCGATAGAGAATGATAGAGAGTGTCAGAGAGTGTCAGAGAGAGATAGAGAGTGTCAGAGAGTGATAGAGAGTGATGGAGAGTGTCAGAGAGTGATAGAGAGTGTCAGAGAGTGTGAGAGAGTGTCAGAGAGAGATAGTGTGTGTCTGAGATTGTCAGAGAGTGTCAGAGAGAGATAGAGAGTGTCAGAGAGTGATAGTGAGTGTCTGAGAGGGTCAGAGAGTGTCAGAGAGCGATAGAGAGTGATAAAGTGTGTCAGAGAGTGTCAGAGAGAGATAGAGAGTGTCAGAGAGTGATAGAGTGTCAGAGAGTGTCAGAGAGTGATAATGAGTGTCAGAGAGTGTCAGAGTGTGTCAGAGAGAGATAGAGAGTGTCAGAGAGTGATAGTGAGTGTCTGAGAGTGATAATGAGTGTCTGAGAGTGGCAGCGAGTGATAGAGTGTGTCAGAGAGTGTGACAGAGTGTCAGAGAGAGATAGAGAGTGTCAGAGAGAGATAGAGAGTGTCAGAGAGTGATAGTGAGTGAATGAGTGTGTCAGAGAGTGTCAGAGAGCGATAGAGAGTGATAGAGAGTGTCAGAGAGTGTCAGAGAGTGTCAGAGAGAGATAGAGAGTGTCAGAGAGTGATACTGATTCTCTGGGAGTGTCAGAGAGTGTCAGAGAGCAATAGAGAGTGATAGAGTGTGTCAGAGAGTTTCAGAAAGAGATATAGATTTATAGAGAGTGTCAGAGAGTGTCAGAGAGTGATGGAGAGTATCAGAGGGTGATAGTGAGTGTCAGAGAGTATCAGAGAGTGATAGTGATTGTCAGAGAGTGTCAGAGAGTTATAGAGACTGTCAGAGAGTGATAGTGAGTTTCTGAGAGTGTCAGAGAGTGTCAGAGAGAGATAGAGAGTGTCAGAGAGTGACAGAGAATGACAGAGAGTGTCAGAGTGTGTCAGAGTGTGTCAGGGTGTGTCAGAGTGTGTCAGAGACTGTCAGAGAGTGATAGTGAGTGTCTGAGAGTGTCAGAGAGAGATAGAGAGTGTCAGAGTGTGATAGAGAGTGTCAGAGAGTGTCAGAGAGTGAAAGTAAGTGTCTGAGAGTGTCTGAGAGTGTCAGAGTGTGTCAGAGAGTGATAGAGAGTGTCAGAGAGTGTCAGAGAGAGATAGAGAGTGTCAGAGATTGATAGTGAGTGTCTGAGAGCGTCAGAGAGTGTCAGAGAGCGATAGAGAGTGATACAGAGTGTCAGAGAGTTTCAGAGAGTGAGAGAGAGAGAGTGCCAGAGAGTGTTAGGGAGTGTCAGCGAGTGATAGTGAGTGTCAGAGAGTGTCAGAGAGAGATAGAGAGTGTCAGAGAATGTCAGAGAGTGATAATGCGTGTCAGAGAGTGTCAGAGAGTGTCAGAGAGAGATAGAGAGTGTCAGAGAGTGATAGAGATTGTCAGAGTTTGATAGTGAGTGTCAGAGAGTGTCAGAGAGTGATAGAGAATGTCAGAGAGTGATAGTGAGTGTCAGAGAGTGATAGTGAGTGTCAGAGAGTGTCAGATAGTGATAGTGAGTGTCAGAGAGTGTCAGAGAGTGATAGAGAGTGTCAGAGAGTGTCAGAGAGTGTCAGAGAGAGATAGAGAGTGTCAGAGAGTGATAGTGAGTTCTGAGAGTGTCAGAGAGAGATAGAGAGTGTCAGAGAGTCATAGTGATTGTCTGAGTGTGTCAGAGAGTGTCAGAGAGCGATAGAGATTGTCAGAGAGTGACAGTGAGTGTCTGAGAGTGTCAGAGAGATATAGAGAGTGTCAGAGAGAGATAGAGCGTGTCAGACAGTGATAGTGAGTGTCTGAGAGTGTCAGAGAGCGACAGAGAGTGATAGAGAGTGTCAGAGTGTGTCAGAGAGTGATAGAGAGTGTCAGAGAGTGATAGAGAGTGTCAGAGAGTGATAGTGAGTGTCAGAGAGTGATATTGAGTGTCAGAGAGTGTCAGAGAGTGATAGAGAGTGTCAGAGTGTGATTGTGAATGTCAGAGAGTGGCAGAGAGTGATAGAGAGTGTGAGAGAGTGTCAGAGAGAGATAGAGAGTGTCAGAGAGATATAGAGAGTGTCAGAGGGTGATAGTGAGTGTCAGAGAGCGATAGAGAGTGATAGAGAGTGTCAGAGAGTGTTAGAGAGTGTCAGAGAAATATAGAGAGTGTCAGAGACAGATAGAGAGTGTCAGACAGTGATAGTGAGTGTCTTCGAGTGTCAGAGAGCGACAGAGAGTGATAGAGAGTGTCAGAGAGTGTCAGAGAGTGTCAGAGAGATATGGAGTGTGTCAGAGAGTGATCGAGAGAGTCAGAGAGTGATAGAGAGTGTCAGAGAGAGATAGTGAGTGTCAGAGAGTGATAGTGAGTGTCAGAGAGTGTCAGAGAGTGATAGAGAGTGTCAGAGTGTGATAGTGAGTGTCAGAGTGTGGCAGAGAGTGATAGAGAGTGTCAGAGAGTGTGAGAGAGAGATAGAGAGTGTCAGAGAGATATAGAGAGTGTCAGAGGGTGATAGTGAGTGTCAGAGAGCGATAGAGAGTGATAGAGAGTGTCAGAGAGAGTTAGAGAGAGTCAGAGAGAGATAGAGAGTGTCAGAGAGTGATAGAGAGTGACAGAGTGTGATAGTGAGTGTCAGAGTGTGGCAGAGAGTGATAGAGAGTGTCAGAGAGTGTGAGAGAGAGATAGAGAGTGTCAGAGAGATATAGAGAGTGTCAGAGGGTGTCAGAGAGTTATAGAGCGTGTCAGAGAGTGTCAGAGAGTGTCAGAGAGTGATAGAGAGTGTCAGAGTGAGATAGAGAGTGTCAGCGAGCGATAGAGAATGATAGAGAGTGTCAGAGAGTGTCAGAGAGAGATAGAGAGTGTCAGAGAGTGATAGAGAGTGTCAGAGAGTGTGAGAGAGTGTCAGAGAGAGATAGTGTGTGTCTGAGATTGTCAGAGAGTGTCAGAGAGAGATAGAGAGTGTCAGAGAGTGATAGTGAGTGTCTGAGAGTGTCAGAGAGTGTCAGAGAGTGTCAGAGAGCGATAGAGAGTGATAAAGTGTGTCAGAGAGTGTCAGAGAGAGATAGAGAGTGTCAGAGAGTGATAGAGTGTCAGAGAGTGTCAGAGAGTGTCAGAGAGTGATAGAGAGTGTCAGAGAGTGATAGTGAGTGAATGAGTGTGTCAGAGAGTGTCAGAGAGCGATAGAGAGTGATAGAGAGTGTCAGAGAGTGTCAGAGAGTGTCAGAGAGAGATAGAGAGTGTCAGAGAGTGATACTGATTCTCTGGGAGTGTCAGAGAGTGTCAGAGAGCGATAGAGAGTGATAGAGAGTGATAGAGTGTGTCAGAGAGTTTCAGAAAGAGATAGAGAGTAATAGAGAGTGTCAGAGAGTGTCAGAGAGTGATGGAGAGTGTCAGAGGGTGATAGTGAGTGTCAGAGAGTATCAGCGAGTGATAGTGAGTGTCAGAGAGTGTCAGAGAGTTATAGAGACTGTTAGAGAGTGATAGTGAGTTTCTGAGAGTGTCAGAGAGTGTCAGAGAGAGATAGAGAGTGTCAGAGAGTGATAGAGAATGTCAGAGAGTGTCAGAGAGTGTCAGAGAGTGTCAGAGAGTGATAGTGAGTGTCAGAGAGTGTCAGAGAGTGTCAGAGAGTGATAGAGACTGTCAGAGAGTGATAGTGAGCGTCTGAGAGCGTCAGAGAGTGTCAGAGAGCGATAGAGAGTGATACAGAGTGTCAGAGAGTTTCAGAGAGAGAGAGTGCCAGAGAGTGTTAGGGAGTGTCAGCGAGTGATAGTGAGTGTCAGAGAGTGTCAGAGAGAGATAGAGAGTGTCAGAGAATGTCAGAGAGTGATAATGCGTGTCAGAGAGTGTCAGAGAGTGTCAGAGAGAGATAGAGAGTGTCAGAGAGTGATAGAGATTGTCAGAGTTTGATAGTGAGTGTCAGAGAGTGTCAGAGAGTGATAGAGAGTGTCAGAGAGTGATAGTGAGTGTCAGAGAGTGTCAGATAGTGATAGTGAGTGTCAGAGAGTGTCAGAGAGTGATAGAGAGTGTCAGAGAGTGTCAGAGAGTGTCAGAGAGAGATAGAGAGTGTCAGAGAGTGATAGTGAGTTCTGAGAGTGTCAGAGAGAGATAGAGAGTGTCAGAGAGTCATAGTGATTGTCTGAGTGTGTCAGAGAGTGTCAGAGAGCGATAGAGATTGTCAGAGAGTGACAGTGAGTCTCTGAGAGTGTCAGAGAGATATAGAGAGTGTCAGAGAGAGATAGAGCGTGTCAGACAGTGATAGTGAGTGTCTGAGAGTGTCAGAGAGCGACAGAGAGTGATAGAGAGTGTCAGAGTGTGTCAGAGAGTGATCGAGAGAGTCAGAGAGTGATAGAGAGTGTCAGAGAGTGATAGAGAGTGTCAGAGAGTGATAGTGAGTGTCAGAGAGTGATATTGAGTTTCAGAGAGTGTCAGAGAGTGTCAGAGAGTGATAGAGAGTGTCAGAGTGTGATTGTGAATGTCAGAGAGTGGCAGAGAGTGATAGAGAGTGTGAGAGAGTGTCAGAGAGAGATAGAGAGTGTCAGAGAGATATAGAGAGTGTCAGAGGGTGATAGTGAGTGTCAGAGAGCGATAGAGAGTGATAGAGAGTGTCAGAGAGTGTTAGAGAGTGTCAGAGAAATATAGAGAGTGTCAGAGACAGATAGAGAGTGTCAGACAGTGATAGTGAGTGTCTTCGAGTGTCAGAGAGCGACAGAGAGTGATAGAGAGTGTCAGAGAGTGTCAGAGAGTGTCAGAGAGATATGGAATGTGTCAGAGAGTGATCGAGAGAGTCAGAGAGTGATAGAGAGTGTCAGAGAGAGATAGTGAGTGTCAGAGAGTGATAGTGAGTGTCAGAGAGTGTCAGAGAGTGAAAGAGAGTGTCAGAGTGTGATAGTGAGTGTCAGAGTGTGGCAGAGAGTGATAGAGAGTGTCAGAGAGTGTGAGAGAGAGATAGAGAGTGTCAGAGAGATATAGAGAGTGTCAGAGGGTGATAGTGAGTGTCAGAGAGCGATAGAGAGTGATAGAGAGTGTCAGAGAGAGTTAGAGAGAGTCAGAGAGAGATAGAGAGTGTCAGAGAGTGATAGATAGTGACAGAGTGTGATAGTGAGTGTCAGAGTGTGGCAGAGAGTGATAGAGAGTGTCAGAGAGTGTGAGAGAGAGATAGAGAGTGTCAGAGAGATATAGAGAGTGTCAGAGGGTGTCAGAGAGTTATAGAGCGTGTCAGAGAGTGTCAGAGAGTGTCAGAGAGTGATATAGAGTGTCAGAGTGAGATAGAGAGTGTCAGCGAGCGATAGAGAATGATAGAGAGTGTCAGAGAGTGTCAGAGAGAGATAGAGAGTGTCAGAGAGTGATAGAGAGTGTCAGAGAGTGTGAGAGAGTGTCAGAGAGAGATAGTGTGTGTCTGAGATTGTCAGAGAGTGTCAGAGAGAGATAGAGAGTGTCAGAGAGTGATAGTGAGTGTCTGAGAGTGTCAGAGAGTGTCAGAGAGTGTCAGAGAGCGATAGAGAGTGATAAAGTGTGTCAGAGAGTGTCAGAGAGAGATAGAGAGTGTCAGAGAGTGATAGAGTGTCAGAGAGTGTCAGAGAGTGTCAGAGAGTGATAGAGAGTGTCAGAGAGTGATAGTGAGTGAATGAGTGTGTCAGAGAGTGTCAGAGAGCGATAGAGAGTGATAGAGAGTGTCAGAGAGTGTCAGAGAGTGTCAGAGAGAGATAGAGAGTGTCAGAGAGTGATACTGATTCTCTGGGAGTGTCAGAGAGTGTCAGAGAGCGATAGAGAGTGATAGAGAGTGATAGAGTGTGTCAGAGAGTTTCAGAAAGAGATAGAGAGTAATAGAGAGTGTCAGAGAGTGTCAGAGAGTGATGGAGAGTGTCAGAGGGTGATAGTGAGTGTCAGAGAGTATCAGCGAGTGATAGTGAGTGTCAGAGAGTGTCAGAGAGTTATAGAGACTGTTAGAGAGTGATAGTGAGTTTCTGAGAGTGTCAGAGAGTGTCAGAGAGAGATAGAGAGTGTCAGAGAGTGATAGAGAATGTCAGAGAGTGTCAGAGTGTGTCAGAGAGTGTCAGAGAGTGATAGTGAGTGTCAGAGAGTGTCAGAGAGCGATAGAGAGTGATAAAGAGTGTCAGAGAGTGTCAGAGAGCGATAGAGAGTATCAGAGTCTGTCAGAGAGTGATAGAGAGTGTCAGAGAGTGATAGTGAGTGTCAGAGAGTGATAGTGAGTGTCAGAGAGTGATAGTGAGTGCCTGAGAGTGTCTGAGAGTGTCAGAGAGTGTCAGAGTGTGTCAGAGAGTGATAGAGAGTGTGAGAGTGTGATGGAGAGTGTCAGAGAGTGATAGTGTCTCTCAGAGAGTGATAGTGAGTGTCAGAGAGTGATAGTGAGTGTCTGAGAGTGTCAGAGAGTGATAGAGAGTGTCAGAGAATGGTAGAGAGTGTCAGAGAGTGAAAGAGAGTGTCAGAGAGTGATAGTGAGTGTCAGAGAGTGATAGTGAGTGTCTGAGAGTGTCAGAGAGTGTCAGAGAGTGATAGAGAGTGGCAGAGAGTGGCAGAGAGTGTCAGAGAGTGAAAGAGAGTGTCAGGGAGAGATAGTGAATGTCTGAGAGTGTCTGAGAGTGATAGTGAGTGCCTGAGAGTGTCTGAGAGTGTCAGAGTGTGTCTGAGAGTGATAGTGAGTGTCTGAGAGTGTCAGAGAGTGTCAGAGAGTGATAGAGAGTGACAGAGAGTGTCAGAGTGTTGTCAGACAGTGTCAGAGAGTGTCAGAGTGTGCCAGAGAGTGTCAGAGAGTGATAGAGTGTGATAGAGAGGGTCAGAGAGTGATAGTGAGTGTCTGAGAGTGTCTGTGAGTGTCTGAGATTGTCAGAGAGTAATAGTGAGTGTCAGAGAGTGTCAGAGAGTGTCAGAGAGAGATGAGAGTGTCAGAGAGTGATAGTGAGTGTCAGAGAGTGTCAGAGAGTGATAGAGAGTGTCAGATGTGTCAGAGAGTGTCAGAGGGAGATAGAGAGTGTCAGAGAGTGATCGTGAGTGTCAGAGAATGTCAGAGAGCGACAGAGAGTGATAAAGAGTGTCAGAGACTGTCACAGAGTGATAGAGAGTGTCAGAGAGCGTCAGAGTGTGTCAGAGAGTGATAGACAGTGTCTGAGATTGTCAGAGAGTGTCAGAGAGTGTCAGAGAGTGTCAGAGAGAGTCAGAGAGAGTCAGAGAGTGATAGACAGTGTCAGAGTGTGATAGTGTGTGTCTGAGAGTGTCAGAGTGTGTCAGAGAGTGATAGAGAGTGTCAGAGAGTGATAGAGAGTGTCAGAGAGTGATAGTGAGTGTCAGAGAGTGATAGTGAGTGTCTGAGAGTGATAGTGAGTGTCTGAGAGTGTCAGAGAGTGTCAGAGAGCAATAGAGAGTGTCAGAGAGTGATAGTGAGTGTCAGAGAGTGTCAGAGAGTGATAGAGAGTGTCAGAGAGTGTCAGAGAGTGTCAGAGAGTGATAGAGAAGGTCAGAGAGTATCAGATAGTGATAGTGAGTGTCTGAGAGTGTCTGAGAGTGTCAGAGAGTGATAGTGAGTGTCAGAGAGTGTCAGAGAGTGTTAGTGAGTATCAGAGTGTGTCAGAGAGTGATAGAGAGTGATAGAGAGTGTCAGAGAGTGTCAGAGAGTGTCAGTGAGTGATAGAGAGTGTCAGAGAGTGATAGAGAGTGTCAGAGGGTGACAGTGAGTGTCAGAGAGTGATAGTGAGTGTCAGAGAGTGTCAGAGAGTGTTAGTGAGTATCAGAGTGTGTCAGAGAGTGATAGAGAGTGATAGAGAGTGTCAGAGAGTGTCAGAGAGTGTCAGAGAGTGTCAGTGAGTGATAGAGAGTGTCAGAGAGTGATAGAGAGTGTCAGAGGGTGACAGTGAGTGTCTGAGAGTGATAGAGAGTGTCAGAGAGTGTCAGAGAGTGTCGGAGAGTGTCAGTGAGTGATAGAGAGTGTCAGAGAGTGATAGAGAGTGTCAGAGGGTGACAGTGAGTGTCTGAGAGTGTTAGTGAGTATCAGAGAGAGATAGAGAGTGTCAGAGAGTGATAGTGAGTGTCTGAGAGTGTCAGAGAGTGTCAGAGAGAGATATAGAGTGTCAGAGAGTGATAGTGAGTGTCAGAGAGTGTCAGAGAGTGATAGAGAGTGTCAGAGAGTGTCAGAGAGTGTCAGAGAGTGTCAGAGGGAGATAGAGAGTGTCAGAGAGTGATAGTGAGTGTCAGAGAGTGTCAGAGAGCGATAGAGAGTGATAAAGAGTGTCAGAGAGTGTCAGTGAGTGATAGTGAGTGTCAGAGAGTGTCAGAGAGTGTTAGTGAGTATCAGAGTGTGTCAGAGAGTGATCGAGAGAGTCAGAGAGTGATAGAGAGTGTCAGAGAGTGATAGAGAGTGTCAGAGAGTGATAGTGAGTGTCAGAGAGTGATATTGAGTGTCAGAGAGTGTCAGAGAGTGTCAGAGAGTGATAGAGAGTGTCAGAGTGTGATTGTGAATGTCAGAGAGTGGCAGAGAGTGATAGAGAGTGTGAGAGAGTGTCAGAGAGAGATAGAGAGTGTCAGAGAGATATAGAGAGTGTCAGAGGGTGATAGTGAGTGTCAGAGAGCGATAGAGAGTGATAGAGAGTGTCAGAGAGTGTTAGAGAGTGTCAGAGAAATATAGAGAGTGTCAGAGACAGATAGAGAGTGTCAGACAGTGATAGTGAGTGTCTTCGAGTGTCAGAGAGCGACAGAGAGTGATAGAGAGTGTCAGAGAGAGTCACAGAGTGTCAGAGAGATATGGAGTGTGTCAGAGAGTGATCGAGAGAGTCAGAGAGTGATAGAGAGTGTCAGAGAGAGATAGTGAGTGTCAGAGAGTGATAGTGAGTGTCAGAGAGTGTCAGAGAGTGATAGAGAGTGTCAGAGTGTGATAGTGAGTGTCAGAGTGTGGCAGCGAGTGATAGAGAGAGTCAGAGAGTGTGAGAGAGAGATAGAGAGTGTCAGAGAGATATAGAGAGTGTCAGAGGGTGATAGTGAGTGTCAGAGAGCGATAGAGAGTGATAGAGAGTGTCAGAGAGAGTTAGAGAGAGTCAGAGAGAGATAGAGAGTGTCAGAGAGTGATAGAGAGTGACAGAGTGTGATAGTGAGTGTCAGAGTGTGGCAGAGAGTGATAGAGAGAGTCAGAGAGTGTGAGAGAGAGATAGAGAGTGTCAGAGAGATATAGAGAGTGTCAGAGGGTGTCAGAGAGTTATAGAGCGTGTCAGAGAGTGTCAGAGAGTGTCAGAGAGTGATAGAGAGTGTCAGAGTGAGATAGAGAGTGTCAGCGAGCAATAGAGAATGATAGAGAGTGTCAGAGAGTGTCAGAGAGAGATAGAGAGTGTCAGAGAGTGATAGAGAGTGTCAGAGAGTGTGAGAGAGTGTCAGAGAGAGATAGTGTGTGTCTGAGATTGTCAGAGAGTGTCAGAGAGAGATAGAGAGTGTCAGAGAGTGATAGTGAGTGTCTGAGAGTGTCAGAGAGTGTCAGAGAGTGTCAGAGAGCGATAGAGAGTGATAAAGTGTGTCAGAGAGTGTCAGAGAGAGATAGAGAGTGTCAGAGAGTGATAGAGTGTCAGAGAGTGTCAGAGAGTGTCAGAGAGTGATAGAGAGTGTCAGAGAGTGATAGTGAGTGAATGAGTGTGTCAGAGAGTGTCAGAGAGCGATAGAGAGTGATAGAGAGTGTCAGAGAGTGTCAGAGAGTGTCAGAGAGAGATAGAGAGTGTCAGAGAGTGATACTGATTCTCTGGGAGTGTCAGAGAGTGTCAGAGAGCGATAGATGTTGATAGAGAGTGATAGAGTGTGTCAGAGAGTTTCAGAAAGAGATAGAGAGTAATAGAGAGTGTCAGAGAGTGTCAGAGAGTGATGGAGGGTGTCAGAGGGTGATAGTGAGTGTCAGAGAGTATCAGCGAGTGATAGTGAGTGTCAGAGAGTGTCAGAGAGTTATAGAGACTGTTAGAGAGTGATAGTGAGTTTCTGAGAGTGTCAGAGAGTGTCAGAGAGAGATAGAGAGTGTCAGAGAGTGATAGAGAATGTCAGAGAGTGTCAGAGAGTGTCAGAGAGTGTCAGAGAGTGATAGTGAGTGTCAGAGAGTGTCAGAGAGTGTCAGAGAGTGTCAGAGAGTGATAGAGACTGTCAGAGAGTGATAGTGAGTGTCTGAGAGTGTCAGAGAGTGTCAGAGAGCGATAGAGAGTGATAGAGAGTGTCAGAGAATGTCAGAGAGAGATAGAGAGTGTCAGAGTGTGATAGAGAGTGTCAGAGAGTGTGAGAGAGTGAAAGTAAGTGTCTGAGACTGTCTGAGAGTGTCAGAGTGTGTCAGAGAGTGATAGAGAGTGTCAGAGGGTGTCAGAGGGTGTCAGAGACTGTCAGAGAGTGTCAGAGAGTGTCAGAGAGTGTCAGAGAGAGATAGAGAGTGTCAGAGATTGATAGTGAGTGTCTGAGAGCGTCAGAGAGTGTCAGAGAGCGATGGAGAGTGATACAGAGTGTCAGAAAGTTTCAGAGAGAGAGAGAGAGAGAGTGCCAGAGAGTGATAGAGAGTGTCAGCGAGTGATAGTGAGTGTCAGAGAGTGTCAGAGAGAGATAGAGAGTGTCAGAGAATGTCAGAGAGTGATAATGAGTGTCAGAGAGTGTCAGAGAGTGTCAGAGAGAGATAGAGAGTGTCAGAGAGTGATAGAGATTGTCAGAGATTGATAGTGAGTGTCAGAGAGTGTCAGAGTGTGTCAGAGAGTGATATAGAGTGTCAGAGAGTGATAGAGAGTGTGAGAGAGTGATAGTGAGTGTCAGAGAGTGATAGTGAGTGTCTGAGAGTGTCAGATAGTGTCAGAGAGAGATAGAGAGTGTCAGAGAGTGATAGTGAGTGTCAGAGAGTGTCAGAGAGTGATAAAGTGTGTCAGAGAGTGATATAGAGTGTCAGAGAATGTCAGAGAGTGATAATGAGTGTCAGAGCGTGTCAGAGAGAGATAGAGAGTGTCAGAGAGTGATAGAGATTGTCAGAGATTGATAGTGAGTGTCAGAGAGTGATAGTGAGTGTCAGAGAGTGTCAGAGAGTGATAAAGTGTGTCAGAGAGTGATATAGATTGTCAGAGAGTGATAGAGAGTGTCAGAGAGTGATAGTGAGTGTCAGAGAGTGATAGTGAGTGTCTGAGAGTGTCAGAGAGTGTCAGAGAGAGATAGAGAGTGTCAGAGAGTGATAGTGAGTGTCAGAGAGTGTCAGAGAGTGATAGAGAGTGTCAGAGAGTGTCAGTGAGTGTCAGAGGGAGATAGAGAGTGTCAGAGAGTGATAGTGTGTGTCAGAGAGTGTCAGAGAGCGATAGAGAGTATCAGAGTCTGTCAGAGAGTGATAGTGAGTGTCAGAGAGTGTCAGAGAGCGATAGAGAGTATCAGAGTCTGTCAGAGAGTGATAGAGAGTGTCAATGAGTGATAGTGATTGTCAGAGAGTGATAGTGAGTGTCAGAGAGTGATAGTGAGTGCCTGAGAGTGTCTGAGAGTGTCAGAGAGTGTCAGAGTGTGTCAGAGAGTGATAGAGAGTGTGAGAGTGTGATGGAGAGTGTCAGAGAGTGATAGTGTCTCTCAGAGAGTGATAGTGAGTGTCAGAGAGTGATAGTGAGTGTCTGAGAGTGTCAGAGAGTGATAGAGAGTGTCAGAGAATGGTAGAGAGTGTCAGAGAGTGAAAGAGAGTGTCAGAGAGTGATAGTGAGTGCCTGAGAGTGTCTGAGAGTGTCAGAGAGTGTCAGCGTGTGTCAGAGTGTGTCAGAGAGTGATAGAGAGTGTCAGAGTGTGATGGAGAGTGTCAGAGAGTGATAGTGTGTCTCAGATAGTGATAGTGAGTGTCAGAGAGTGATAGTGAGTGTCTGAGAGTGTCAGAGAGTGTCAGAGAGTGATAGAGAGTGGCAGAGAGTGGCAGAGAGTGTCAGAGAGTGAAAGAGAGTGTCAGGGCGAGATAGTGAATGTCTGAGTGTGTCTGAGAGTGATAGTGAGTGTCTGAGAGTGTCAGAGAGTGTCAGAGAGTGATAGAGAGTGACAGAGAGTGTCAGAGTGTTGTCAGACAGTGTCAGAGTGTGCCAGAGTGTCAGAGAGTGATAGAGTGTGATAGAGAGGGTCAGAGAGTGTCAGAGAGTGTCAGAGAGTGTCAGAGAGTGTCAGAGAGTGATAGATATTGTCAGAGTGTGATAGAGAGTGTCAGAGAGTGATAGTGTGTCGCAGAGAGTGATAGTGAGTGTCAGAGAGTGATAGTGAGTGTCTGAGAGTGTCAGAGAGTGTCAGAGAGTGGTAGAGACTGGCAGAGAGTGGCAGAGAGTGAAAGAGAGTGTTAGGGAGAGATAGTGAGTGTCTGAGAGTGTCTGAGAGTGATAGTGAGTGCCTGAGAGTGTCTGAGAGTGTCAGAGTGTGTCAGAGAGTGATAGAGAGTGTCAGAGAGTGATAGTGAGTGTCAGAGAGTGATAGTGAGTGTCTGAGAGTGGCAGAGAGTTTTAGTGAGAGTCAGAGATTGTCAGAGAGTGTCAGAGGGTGACAGTGAGTGTCTGAGAGTGTCAGAGAGTGTCAGAGAGTGATAGTGAGTGTCAGAGAGTGTCAGAGAGTGTTAGTGAGTATCAGAGTGTGTCAGAGAGTGATAGGGAGTGATAGAGAGTGTCAGAGAGTGATAGAGAGTGTCAGAGAGTGTCAGAGAGTGATAGAGAGTGTCAGAGGGTGACAGTGAGTGTCTGAGTGTGTCTGAGAGTGTCAGAGAGTGTCAGAGAGTGATAGTGAGTGTCAGAGAGTGTCAGAGAGTGTTAGTGAGTATCAGAGTGTGTCAGAGAGTGATAGAGAGTGATAGAGAGTGTCAGAGAGTGTCAGAGAGTATCAGTGAGTGATAGAGAGAGTCAGAGAGTGAAAGAGAGTGTCAGAGGGTGACAGTGAGTGTCTGAGAGTGTCAGAGAGTGTCAGAGAGTGTCAGAGAGTGATAGAGACTGTCAGAGAGTGATAGTGAGTGTCTGAGAGTGACTGAGAGTGTCAGAGAGTGATAGAGAGTGTCAGAGGGTGACAGTGAGTGTCTGAGTGTGTCTGAGAGTGTCAGAGAGTGTCAGAGAGTGATAGTGAGTGTCAGAGAGTGTCAGAGAGTGTTAGTGAGTATCAGAGTGTGTCAGAGATTGATAGAGAGTGATAGAGAGTGTCAGAGAGTGTCAGAAAGTATCAGTGAGTGATAGAGAGAGTCAGAGAGTGATAGAGAGTGTCAGAGGGTGACAGTGAGTGTCTGAGAGTGTCAGAGAGTGTCAGAGAGTGTCAGAGAGTGATAGTGACTGTCAGAGAGTGATAGTGAGTGTCTGAGAGTGTCAGAGAGTGTCAGAGAGCGATAGAGAGTGATAGAGAGTGTCAGAGAATGTCAGAGAGAGATAGAGAGTGTCAGAGTGTGATAGAGAGTGTCAGAGAGTGTGAGAGAGTGAAAGTAAGTGTCTGAGACTGTCTGAGAGTGTCAGAGTGTGTCAGAGAGTGATAGAGAGTGTCAGAGGGTGTCAGAGGGTGTCAGAGACTGTCAGAGAGTGTCAGAGAGTGTCAGAGACAGATAGAGAGTGTCAGAGATTGATAGTGAGTGTCTGAGAGCGTCAGAGAGTGTCAGAGAGCGATGGAGAGTGATACAGAGTGTCAGAGAGTTTCAGAGAGAGAGAGAGAGAGAGTGCCAGAGAGTGATAGAGAGTGTCAGCGAGTGATAGTGAGTGTCAGAGAGTGTCAGAGAGAGATAGAGAGTGTCAGAAAATGTCAGAGAGTGATAATGAGTGTCAGAGAGTGTCAGAGAGTGTCAGAGAGAGATAGAGAGTGTCAGAGAGTGATAGAGATTGTCAGAGATTGATAGTGAGTGTCAGAGAGTGTCAGAGTGTGTCAGAGAGTGATATAGAGTGTCAGAGAGTGATAGAGAGTGTGAGAGAGAGATAGAGAGTGTGAGAGAGTGATAGTGAGTGTCAGAGAGTGATAGTGAGTGTCTGAGAGTGTCAGAGAGTGTCAGAGAGAGATAGAGAGTGTCAGAGAGTGATAGTGAGTGTCAGAGAGTGTCAGAGAGTGATAAAGTGTGTCAGAGAGTGATATAGAGTGTCAGAGAATGTCAGAGAGTGATAATGAGTGTCAGAGAGTGTCAGAGAGTGTCAGAGAGAGATAGAGAGTGTCAGAGAGTGATAGAGATTGTCAGAGATTGATAGTGAGTGTCAGAGAGTGATAGTGAGTGTCAGAGAGTGTCAGAGAGTGATAAAGTGTGTCAGAGAGTGATATAGATTGTCAGAGAGTGATAGAGAGTGTCAGAGAGTGATAGTGAGTGTCAGAGAGTGATAGTGAGTGTCTGAGAGTGTCAGAGAGTGTCAGAGTGAGATAGAGAGTGTCAGAGAGTGATAGTGAGTGTCAGAGAGTGTCAGAGAGTGATAGAGAGTGTCAGAGAGTGTCAGAGAGTGACAGAGGGAGATAGAGAGTGTCAGAGAGTGATAGTGTGTGTCAGAGAGTGTCAGAGAGCGATAGAGAGTATCAGAGTCTGTCAGAGAGTGATAGTGAGTGTCAGAGAGTGTCAGAGAGCGATAGAGAGTATCAGAGTCTGTCAGAGAGTGATAGAGAGTGTCAATGAGTGATAGTGATTGTCAGAGAGTGATAGTGAGTGTCAGAGAGTGATAGTGAGTGCCTGAGAGTGTCTGAGAGTGTCAGAGAGTGTCAGAGTGTGTCAGAGAGTGATAGAGAGTGTGAGAGTGTGATGGAGAGTGTCAGAGAGTGATAGTGTCTCTCAGAGAGTGATAGTGAGTGTCAGAGAGTGATAGTGAGTGTCTGAGAGTGTCAGAGAGTGATAGAGAGTGTCAGAGAATGGTAGAGAGTGTCAGAGAGTGAAAGAGAGTGTCAGAGAGTGATAGTGAGTGCCTGAGAGTGTCTGAGAGTGTCAGAGAGTGTCAGAGTGTGTCAGAGTGTGTCAGAGAGTGATAGAGAGTGTCAGAGTGTGATGGAGAGTGTCAGAGAGTGATAGTGTGTCTCAGATAGTGATAGTGAGTGTCAGAGAGTGATAGTGAGTGTCTGAGAGTGTCAGAGAGTGTCAGAGAGTGATAGAGAGTGGCAGAGAGTGGCAGAGAGTGTCAGAGAGTGAAAGAGAGTGTCAGGGAGAGATAGTGAATGTCTGAGTGTGTCTGAGAGTGATAGTGAGTGTCTGAGAGTGTCAGAGAGTGTCAGAGAGTGATAGAGAGTGACAGAGAGTGTCAGAGTGTTGTCAGACAGTGTCAGAGAGTGTCAGAGTGTGCCAGAGAGTGTCAGAGAGTGATAGAGTGTGATAGAGAGGGTCAGAGAGTGTCAGAGAGTGTCAGAGAGTGTCAGAGAGTGTCAGAGAGTGATAGAGATTGTCAGAGTGTGATAGAGAGTGTCAGAGAGTGATAGTGTGTCGCAGAGAGTGATAGTGAGTGTCAGAGAGTGATAGTGAGTGTCTGAGAGTGTCAGAGAGTGTCAGAGAGTGGTAGAGACTGGCAGAGAGTGGCAGAGAGTGAAAGAGAGTGTTAGGGAGAGATAGTGAGTGTCTGAGAGTGTCTGAGAGTGATAGTGAGTGCCTGAGAGTGTCTGAGAGTGTCAGAGTGTGTCAGAGAGTGATAGAGAGTGTCAGAGAGTGATAGTGAGTGTCAGAGAGTGATAGTGAGTGTCTGAGAGTGTCAGAGAGTGTTAGTGAGAGTCAGAGATTGTCAGAGAGTGTCAGAGAGTGATAGAGAGTGTCAGAGGGTGACAGTGAGTGTCTGAGAGTGTCAGAGAGTGTCAGAGAGTGATAGTGAGTGTCAGAGAGTGTCAGAGAGTGTTAGTGAGTATCAGAGTGTGTCAGAGAGTGATAGGGAGTGATAGAGAGTGTCAGAGAGTGATAGAGAGTGTCAGAGAATGTCAGAGAGTGTCAGAGAGTGATAGAGAGTGTCAGAGGGTGACAGTGAGTGTCTGAGTGTGTCTGAGAGTGTCAGAGAGTGTCAGAGAGTGATAGTGAGTGTCAGAGAGTGTCAGAGAGTGTTAGTGAGTATCAGAGTGTGTCAGAGAGTGTCAGAGAGTATCAGTGAGTGATAGAGAGAGTCAGAGAGTGATAGAGAGTGTCAGAGGGTGACAGTGAGTGTCTGAGAGTGTCAGAGATTGTCAGAGAGTGATAGTGAGTGTCAGAGAGAGTCAGAGAGTGTTCGTGAGTGTCAGAGTGTGTCAGAGAGTGATGGAGAGTGTTAGAGAGAGTCAGAGAGAGTCAGAGAGTGTCAGAGAGTGATAAAGAGTGTCAGTGGTTGACAGTGAGTGTCAGAGATTGATAGTGAGTGTCTGAGAGTATCAAAGAGAGTCAGAGAGTCTCAGAGATTGTCAGAGAGTGATAGAGAGTGTCAGAGAGTGATAGAGATTGTCAGAGGGTGATAGTGAGTGTCTGAGAGCGTCAGAGAGTGTCCGAGAGTGTCAGAGAGTGATAGAGGGTGATAGAGAGTGTCAGAGAGTGATAGAGAGTGACAGAGAGTGTCAGAGAGTGTCAGAGTGTGCCGGAGAGTGTCAGAGAGTGATAGAGTGTGATTGAGAGTGTCCGAGAGTGTCTGAGAGTGATGGAGAGTGTCAGAGAGTGATAATGAGTGTCAGAGAGTGATAGTGAGTGTCAGAGAGTGATAGTGAGTGTCAGAGAGTGTCAGAGCGTGATAGAGAATGTCAGAGAGTGTCAGAGAGTGTCAGAGAGTGTCAGAGAGTGTCAGAGGGAGATAGAGAGTGTCAGAGAGTGATAGTGAGTGTCAGAGAGTGTCAGAGAGCGATAGAGTGTGATAAAGAGTGTCAGAGAGTGTCAGAGAGAGATAGAGAGTGTCAGAGAGTGATGGAGAGTGTCAGAGAGTGTCAGAGTGTGTCAGAGAGTGATAATGAGTGTCAGAGAGTGATAATGAGTGTCAGAGAGTGTCAGAGAGTGTCAGAGAACGATGGAGAGTGTCAGAGAGTGATAGTGAGTGTCTGAGATTGTCAGAGAGTGTCAGAGAGTGTGAGAGAGTGTCAGAGAGAGAGATAGAGAGTGTCAGAGAGTGATAGTGTGTGTCAGAGAGAATCAGAGAGTGATAGTGAGTGTCAGAGAGTGTCAGAGAGAGATAGAGAGTGTCAGATAGTGACAGTGAGTGTCAGAGAGTGTCAGAGAGTGATAGAGAGTGTCAGAGAGTGTGAGAGAGTGTCAGAGAGAGATAGTGTGTCTCAGAGAGTGATAGTGAGTGTCAGAGAGTGATAGTGAGTGTCTGAGAGTGTCAGAGAGTGTCAGAGAGTGATAGAGAGTGGCAGAGAGTTGCAGAGAGTGTCAGAGAGTGAAAGAGAGTGTCAGGGAGAGATAGTGAGTGTCTGAGAGTGTCTGAGAGTGATAGTGAGTGCCTGAGAGTGTCTGAGAGTGTCAGAGTGTGTCAGAGAGTGATAGAGAGTGTCAGAGAGTGATAGTGAGTGTCAGAGAGTGATAGTGAGTGTCAGAGAGTGATAGTGAGTGTCTGAGAGTGTCAGAGAGTGTTAGTGAGTGTCAGAGAGTGTCAGAGAGTGTCAGAGAGTGTCAGTGAGTGATAGAGAGTGTCAGAGAGTGATAGAGAGTGTCAGAGGGTGACAGTGAGTGTCTGAGAGTGACAGAGAGTGTCAGAGTGTTGTCAGACAGTGTCAGAGAGTGTCAGAGAGTGTCAGAGAGAGATAGAGAGTGTCAGAGAGTGATAGTGAGTGTCAGAGAGTGTCAGAGAGTGATAGAGAGTGTCAGAGAGTGTCAGAGACTGTCAGAGAGTGTCAGAGGGAGATAGAGAGTGTCAGAGAGTGATAGTGAGTGTCAGAGAGTGTCAGAGAGCGATAGAGAGTGATAAAGAGTGTCAGAGAGTGTCAGAGAGTGATAGAGAGTGTCTGAGAGTGTCTGAGATTGTCAGAGAGTGTCAGAGAGTGTCAGAGAGTGTCAGAGAGAGTCAGAGGGAGTCAGAGAGTGATAGACAGTGTCAGAGTGTGATAGTGTATGTCTGAGAGTGTCAGAGTGTGTCAGAGAGTGATATAGAGTGTCAGAGAGTGATAGAGAGTGTCAGAGAGTGATAGTGAGTGTCAGAGAGTGATAGTGAGTGTCAGAGAGTGATAGTGAGTGTCTGAGAGTGTCAGACAGTGATAGTCAGTGTCTGAGAGTGTCAGAGAGTGTCCGAGAGTGTCAGAGAGTGATAGAGAGCGTCAGAGCATGGTAGGCAGTGTCAGAGAGTGCCTGAGAGTGTCTGAGAGTGTCAGAGAGTGTCAGAGTGTGTCAGAGAGTGATCGAGAGTGTCAGAGTGTTATAGTGTGTGTCTGAGAGTGTCAGAGTGTGTCAGAGAGTGATAGACAGTGTCAGAGTGTGATAGTGTGTGTCTGAGAGTGTCAGAGTGAGTCAGAGAGTGATGTAGAGTGTCAGAGAGTGATAGAGAGTGTCAGAGAGTGATAGTGAGTGTCAGAGAGTGACAGTGAGTGTCAGAGAGTGATAGTGAGTGTCTGAGAGTGTCAGAGAGTGTCAGAGAATGATAGAGAGTGTCAGAGAATGATAGAGAGTGTCAGAGAGTGAAAGAGAGTGTCAGAGTGTGTCAGAGAGTGATAGACAGTGTCAGAGTGTGATAGAGAGTGTCAGAGAGTGATAGTGTGTCGCAGAGAATGATAGTGAGTGTCAGAGAGTGATAGTGAGTGTCTGAGAGTGTCAGAGAGTGATAGAGAGTGTCTGAGAGTGTCAGAGAGTGTCAGAGAGTGATAGTGAGTGTCAGAGAGTGTCAGAGAGTGTTCGTGAGTGTCAGAGTGTGTCAGAGAGTGATAGAGGGTGATAGAGAGTGTCAGAGAGTGATAGAGAGTGACAGAGAGTGTCAGAGAGTGTCTGAGAGTGTCAGAGATTGTCAGAGAGTGATAGTGAGTGTCAGAGAGAGTCAGAGAGTGTTCGTGAGTGTCAGAGTGTGTCAGAGAGTGATGGAGAGTGTTAGAGAGAGTCAGAGAGAGTCAGAGAGTGTCAGAGAGTGATAAAGAGTGTCAGTGGTTGACAGTGAGTGTCAGAGATTGATAGTGAGTGTCTGAGAGTATCAAAGAGAGTCAGAGAGTCTCAGAGATTGTCAGAGAGTGATAGAGAGTGTCAGAGAGTGATAGAGATTGTCAGAGAGTGATAGTGAGTGTCTGAGAGCGTCAGAGAGTGTCCGAGAGTGTCAGAGAGTGATAGAGGGTGATAGAGAGTGTCAGAGAGTGATAGAGAGTGACAGAGAGTGTCAGAGAGTGTCAGAGTGTGCCGGAGAGTGTCAGAGAGTGATAGAGTGTGATAGAGAGTGTCCGAGAGTGTCTGAGAGTGATAGAGAGTGTCAGAGAGTGATAGTGAGTGTCAGAGAGTGATAGTGAGTGTCAGAGAGTGATAGTGAGTGTCAGAGAGTGTCAGAGCGTGATAGAGAATGTCAGAGAGTGTCAGAGAGTGTCAGAGAGTGTCAGAGAGTGTCAGAGGGAGATAGAGAGTGTCAGAGAGTGATAGTGAGTGTCAGAGAGTGTCAGAGAGCGATAGAGTGTGATAAAGAGTGTCAGAGAGTGTCAGAGAGAGATAGAGAGTGTCAGAGAGTGATGGAGAGTGTCAGAGAGTGTCAGAGTGTGTCAGAGAGTGATAATGAGTGTCAGAGAGTGTCAGAGAGTGTCAGAGAACGATGGAGAGTGTCAGAGAGTGATAGTGAGTGTCTGAGATTGTCAGAGAGTGTCAGAGAGTGTGAGAGAGTGTCAGAGAGAGATAGAGAGTGTCAGAGAGTGATAGTGTGTGTCAGAGAGAATCAGAGAGTGATAGTGAGTGTCAGAGAGTGTCAGAGAGAGATAGAGAGTGTCAGATAGTGACAGTGAGTGTCAGAGAGTGTCAGAGAGTGATAGAGAGTGTCAGAGAGTGTGAGAGAGTGTCAGAGAGAGATAGTGTGTCTCAGAGAGTGATAGTGAGTGTCAGAGAGTGATAGTGAGTGTCTGAGAGTGTCAGAGAGTGTCAGAGAGTGATAGAGAGTGGCAGAGAGTTGCAGAGAGTGTCAGAGAGTGAAATAGAGTGTCAGGGAGAGATAGTGAGTGTCTGAGAGTGTCTGAGAGTGATAGTGAGTGCCTGAGAGTGTCTGAGAGTGTCAGAGTGTGTCAGAGAGTGATAGAGAGTGTCAGAGAGTGATAGTGAGTGTCAGAGAGTGATAGTGAGTGTCAGAGAGTGATAGTGAGTGTCTGAGAGTGTCAGAGAGTGTTAGTGAGTGTCAGAGAGTGTCAGAGAGTGTCAGAGAGTGTCAGTGAGTGATAGAGAGTGTCAGAGTGTTGTCAGACAGTGTCAGAGAGTGTCAGAGAGTGTCAGAGAGAGATAGAGAGTGTCAGAGAGTGATAGTGAGTGTCAGAGAGTGTCAGAGAGTGATAGAGAGTGTCAGAGAGTGTCAGAGAGTGTCAGAGAGTGTCAGAGGGAGATAGAGAGTGTCAGAGAGTGATAGTGAGTGTCAGAGAGTGTCAGAGAGCGATAGAGAGTGATAAAGAGTGTCAGAGAGTGTCAGAGAGTGATAGAGAGTGTCTGAGAGTGTCTGAGATTGTCAGAGAGTGTCAGAGAGTGTCAGAGAGTGTCAGAGAGAGTCAGAGGGAGTCAGAGAGTGATAGACAGTGTCAGAGTGTGATAGTGTATGTCTGAGAGTGTCAGAGTGTGTCAGAGAGTGATATAGAGTGTCAGAGAGTGATAGAGAGTGTCAGAGAGTGATAGTGAGTGTCAGAGAGTGATAGTGAGTGTCAGAGAGTGATAGTGAGTGTCTGAGAGTGTCAGAGAGTGTCAGAGAGTGATAGAGAGCGTCAGAGCATGGTAGAGAGTGTCAGAGAGTGCCTGAGAGTGTCTGAGAGTGTCAGAAAGTGTCAGAGTGTGTCAGAGAGTGATCGAGAGTGTCAGAGTGTTATAGTGTGTGTCTGAGAGTGTCAGAGTGTGTCAGAGAGTGATAGACAGTGTCAGAGTGTGATAGTGTGTGTCTGAGAGTGTCAGAGTGAGTCAGAGAGTGATGTAGAGTGTCAGAGAGTGATAGAGAGTGTCAGAGAGTGATAGTGAGTGTCAGAGAGTGACAGTGAGTGTCAGAGAGTGATAGTGAGTGTCTGAGAGTGTCAGAGAGTGTCAGAGAATGATAGAGAGTGTCAGAGAATGGTAGAGAGTGTCAGAGAGTGAAAGAGAGTGTCAGAGTGTGTCAGAGAGTGATAGAGAGTGTCAGAGTGTGATAGAGAGTGTCAGAGAGTGATAGTGTGTCGCAGAGAATGATAGTGAGTGTCAGAGAGTGATAGTGAGTGTCTGAGAGTGTCAGAGAGTGATAGAGAGTGTCTGAGAGTGTCAGAGAGTGTCAGAGAGTGATAGTGAGTGTCAGAGAGTGTCAGAGAGTGTTCGTGAGTGCCAGAGTGTGTCAGAGAGTGATGGAGAGTGTTAGAGAGAGTCAGAGAGAGTCAGAGAGTGTCAGAGAGTGATAAAGAGTGTCAGTGGTTGACAGTGAGTGTCTGAGAGTGTCAGAGAGTGATAGTGAGTGTCTGAGAGTATCAAAGAGAGTCAGAGAGTCTCAGAGATTGTCAGAGAGTGATAGAGATTGTCAGAGAGTGATAGTGAGTGTCTGAGAGCGTCAGAGAGTGTCCGAGAGTGTCAGAGTGTTGTCAGACAGTGTCAGAGAGTGTCAGAGTGTGCCAGAGAGTGTCAGAGAGTGATAGTGAGTGTCTGAGAGTGTCTGAGAGTGTCTGAGATTGTCAGAGAGTGGTGGTGAGTGTCAGAGAGTGTCAGAGAGTGATAGAGAGTGACAGAGAGTGTCAGAGAGTGTCAGAGAGTGTCAGAGTGTTGTCAGACAGTGTCAGAGAGTGTCAGAGTGTGCCAGAGAGTGTCAGAGAGTGATAGTGAGTGTCTGAGAGTGTCTGAGAGTGTCTGAGATTGTCAGAGAGTGGTGGTGAGTGTCAGAGAGTGTCAGAGAGTGATAGAGAGTGACAGAGAGTGTCAGAGAGTGTCAGAGAGTGTCAGAGTGTTGTCAGACAGTGTCAGAGAGTGTCAGAGTGTGCCAGAGAGTGTCAGAGAGTGATAGAGTGTGTCTGAGAGTGTCTGAGAGTGTCTGAGATTGTCAGAGAGTGGTGGTGAGTGTCAGAGAGTGTCAGAGAGTGTCAGAGAGAGATAGAGAGTGTCAGAGAGTGATAGTGAGTGTCAGAGAATGTCAGAGAGTGATAGAGAGTGTCAGAGAGTGTCAGAGAGTGTCAGAGAGTGTCAGAGGGAGATAGAGAGTGTCAGAGAGTGATAGTGAGTGTCAGAGAGTGTCAGAGAGCGATAGAGTGTGATAAAGAGTGTCAGAGAGTGTCAGAGAGAGATAGAGTGTGTCAGAGAGTGATGGAGAGTGTCAGAGAGTGTCAGAGTGTGTCAGAGAGTGATAATGAGTGTCAGAGAGTGATAATGAGTGTCAGAGAGTGTCAGAGAGTGTCAGAGAACGATGGAGAGTGTCAGAGAGTGATAGTGAGTGTCTGAGATTGTCAGAGAGTGTCAGAGAGTGTGAGAGAGTGTCAGAGAGAGATAGAGAGTGTCAGAGAGTGATAGTGTGTGTCTGAGAGTGTCAGAGAGTGTCAGAGAGTGATAATGAGTGTCAGAGGGTGTCAGAGAGAGATAGAGAGTGTCAGAGAGTGATAGAGAGTGTCAGAGAGTATCAGAGAGTGATAGTGAGTGTCAGAGAGTGTCAGAGAGAGATAGAGAGTGTCAGATAGTGATAGTGAGTGTCAGAGAGTGATAGAGAGTGTCAGAGAGTGTGAGAGAGTGTCAGAGAGAGATAGTGTGTCTCAGAGAGTGATAGTGAGTGTCAGAGAGTGATAGTGAGTGTCTGAGAGTGTCAGAGAGTGTCAGAGAGTGATAGAGAGTGGCAGAGAGTGGCAGAGAGTGTCAGAGAGTGATAGAGAGTGTCAGAGAGTGATAGTGAGTGTCAGAGAGTGATAGTGAGTGTCAGAGAGTGATAGTGAGTGTCAGAGAGTGATAGTGAGTGTCTGAGAGTGTCATAGAGTGTCAGAGAGTGATAGAGAGCGTCAGAGCATGGTAGAGAGTGTCAGAGAGTGCCTGAGAGTGTCTGAGAGTGTCAGAGAATGTCAGAGTGTGTCAGAGAGTGATCGAGAGTGTCAGAGTGTGATAGTGTGTGTCTGAGAGTGTCAGAGTGTGTCAGAGAGTGATAGACAGTGTCAGAGTGTGATAGTGTGTGTCAGAGAGTGATGTAGAGTGTCAGAGAGTGATAGAGAGTGTCAGAGAGTGATAGTGAGTGTCAGAGAGTGACAGTGAGTGTCAGAGAGTGATAGTGAGTGTCTGAGAGTGTCAGAGAGTGTCAGAGAATGACAGAGAGTGTCAGAGAATGGTAGAGAGTGTCAGAGAGTGAAAGAGAGTGTCAGAGTGTGTCAGAGAGTGATAGAGAGTGTCAGAGTGTGATAGAGAGTGTCAGAGAGTGATAGTGTGTCGCAGAGAATGATAGTGAGTGTCAGAGAGTGATAGTGAGTGTCTGAGAGTGTCAGAGAGTGATAGAGAGTGTCTGAGAGTGTCAGAGAGTGTCAGAGAGTGATAGTGAGTGTCAGAGAGCGTCAGAGAGTGTTCGTGAGTGTCAGAGTGTGTCAGAGAGTGATGGAGAGTGTTAGAGAGAGTCAGAGAGAGTCAGAGAGTGTCAGAGAGTGATAAAGAGTGTCAGTGGTTGACAGTCAGTGTCTGAGAGTGTCAGAGAGTGATAGTGAGTGTCTGAGAGTATCAAAGAGAGTCAGAGAGTCTCAGAGATTGTCAGAGAGTGATAGAGAGTGTCAGAGAGTGTCAGAGAGTGATAGAGATTGTCAGAGAGTGATAGTGAGTGTCTGAGAGCGTCAGAGAGTGTCCGAGAGTGTCAGAGAGTGATAGAGGGTGAGAGAGAGTGTCAGAGAGTGATAGAGAGTGATAGAGAGTGACAGAGAGTGTCAGAGAGTGTCAGAGAGTGTCAGAGTGTTGTCAGACAGTGTCAGAGAGTGTCAGAGTGTGCCAGAGAGTGTCAGAGAGTGATAGAGTGTGTCTGAGAGTGTCTGAGATTGTCAGAGAGTGGTGGTGAGTGTCAGAGAGTGTCAGAGAGTGTCAGAGAGAGATAGAGAGTGTCAGAGAGTGATAGAGAGTGTCAGAGAGTGTCAGAGAGTGTCAGAGAGTGTCAGAGAGTGTCTGAGAGTGTCAGAGGGAGATAGAGAGTGTCAGAGAGTGATAGTGAGTGTCAGAGAGTGTCAGAGAGCGATAGAGTGTGATAAAGAGTGTCAGAGAGTGTCAGAGAGAGATAGAGTGTGTCAGAGAGTGATGGAGAGTGTCAGAGAGTGTCAGAGTGTGTCAGAGAGTGATAATGAGTGTCAGAGAGTGATAATGAGTGTCAGAGAGTGTCAGAGAGTGTCAGAGAACGATGGAGAGTGTCAGAGAGTGATAGTGAGTGTCTGAGATTGTCAGAGAGTGTCAGAGAGTGTGAGAGAGTGTCAGAGAGAGATAGAGAGTGTCAGAGAGTGGTGGTGAGTGTCAGAGAGTGTCAGAGAGTGTCAGAGAGTGATAGAGAGTGACAGAGAGTGTCAGAGAGTGTCAGAGAGTGTCAGAGTGTTGTCAGACAGTGTCAGAGAGTGTCAGAGTGTGCCAGAGAGTGTCAGAGAGTGATAGAGTGTGTCTCAGAGTGTCTGAGAGTGTCTGAGATTGTCAGAGAGTGGTGGTGAGTGTCAGAGAGTGTCAGAGAGAGATAGAGAGTGTCAGAGAGTGATAGTGAGTGTCAGAGAGTGTCAGAGAGTGATAGAGAGTGTCAGAGAGTGTCAGAGAGTGTCAGAGAGTGTCAGAGGGAGATAGAGAGTGTCAGAGAGTGATAGTGAGTGTCAGAGAGTGTCAGAGAGCGATAGAGTGTGATAAAGAGTGTCAGAGAGTGTCAGAGAGAGATAGAGTGTGTCAGAGAGTGATGGAGAGTGTCAGAGAGTGTCAGAGTGTGTCAGAGAGTGATAATGAGTGTCAGAGAGTGATAATGAGTGTCAGAGAGTGTCAGAGAGTGTCAGAGAACGATGGAGAGTGTCAGAGAGTGATAGTGAGTGTCTGAGATTGTCAGAGAGTGTCAGAGAGTGTGAGAGAGTGTCAGAGAGAGATAGAGAGTGTCAGAGAGTGTCAGAGAGTGATAATGAGTGTCAGAGGGTGTCAGAGAGAGATAGAGAGTGTCAGAGAGTGATAGAGAGTGTCAGAGAGTGATAGTGAGTGTCAGAGAGTGATAGTGAGTGTCAGAGAGTGATAGTGAGTGTCTGAGAGTGTCAGAGAGTGTCAGAGAGTGATAGAGAGTGGCAGAGAGTGGCAGAGAGTGTCAGAGAGTGATAGAGAGTGTCAGAGAGTGATAGTGAGTGTCAGAGAGTGATAGTGAGTGTCAGAGAGTGATAGTGAGTGTCTGAGAGTGTCAGAGAGTGTCAGAGAGTAATAGAGAGTGGCAGAGAGTGGCAGAGAGTGTCAGAGAGAGATAGAGTGTGTCAGAGAGTGATAGAGAGTGTCAGAGAGTGTCAGAGAGAGATAGAGTGTGTCAGAGAGTGATGGAGAGTGTCAGAGAGTGTCAGAGTGTGTCAGAGAGTGATAATGAGAGTCAGAGAGTGATAATGAGTGTCAGAGAGTGTCAGAGAACGATGGAGAGTGTCAGAGAGTGATAGTGAGTGTCTGAGATTGTCAGAGAGTGTCAGAGAGTGTGAGAGAGTGTCAGAGAGAGATAGAGAGTGTCAGAGAGTGATAGTGTGTGTCCGAGAGTGTCAGAGAGTGTCAGAGAGTGATAATGAGTGTCAGAGGGTGTCAGAGAGAGATAGAGAGTGTCAGAGAGTGATAGAGAGTGTCAGAGAGTATCAGAGAGTGATAGTGAGTGTCAGAGAGTGTCAGAGAGAGATAGAGAGTGTCAGATAGTGATAGTGAGTGTCAGAGAGTGATAGAGAGTGTGAGAGAGTATCAGAGAGAGATAGTGTGTCTCAGAGAGTGATAGTGAGTGTCAGAGAGTGATAGTGAGTGTCTGAGAGTGTCAGAGAGTGTCAGAGAGTGATAGAGAGTGGCAGAGAGTGGCAGAGAGTGTCAGAGAGTGATAGAGAGTGTCAGAGAGTGATAGTGAGTGTCAGAGAGTGATAGTGAGTGTCAGAGAGTGTTAGTGAGTGTCAGAGAGTGATAGTGAGTGTCTGAGAGTGTCATAGAGTGTCAGAGAGTGATAGAGAGCGTCAGAGCATGGTAGAGAGTGTCAGAGAGTGCCTGAGAGTGTCTGAGAGTGTCAGAGAGTGTCAGAGTGTGTCAGAGAGTGATCGAGAGTGTCAGAGTGTGATAGTGTGTGTCTGAGAGTGTCAGAGTGTGTCAGAGAGTGACAGACAGTGTCAGAGTGTGATAGTGTTTGTCTGAGAGTGTCAGAGTGTGTCAGAGAGTGATGTAGAGTGTCAGAGAGTGATAGAGAGTGTCAGAGAGTGTCAGAGTGTTGTCAGACAGTGTCAGAGAGTATCAGAGAGTGTCAGAGAGAGATAGACAGTATCAGAGAGTGATAGTGAGTGTCAGAGAGTGTCAGAGAGTGATAGAGAGTGTCAGAGAGTGTCAGAGAGTGTCAGAGGGAGATAGAGAGTGTCAGAGAGTGATAGTGAGTGTCAGAGAGTGTCAGAGAGCGATAGAGAGTGATAAAGAGCGTCAGAGTGTGTCAGAGAGTGATAGACAGTGTCAGAGAGTGATAGAGAGTTTCAGAGAGTGATAGTGAGTGTCAGAGAGTATCAGATAGTGATAGTGAGTGTCTGAGAGTGTCTGAGATTGTCAGAGAGTGTCAGAGAGTGTCAGAGAGTGTCAGAGAGAGTCAGAGAGAGTCAGAGAGAGTCAGAGAGTGATAGACAGTGTCAGAGTGTGATAGACAGTGTCAGAGTGTGATAGTGTGTGTCTAAGAGTGTCAGAGTGTGTCAGAGAGTGATATAGAGTGTCAGTGAGTGATAGAGAGTGTCAGAGAGTGATAGTGAGTGTCAGAGAGTGATAGTGAGTGTCAGAGAGAGATAGTGAGTGTCAGAGAGTGTCAGAGAGTGTCAGAGAGTGATAGAGAGTGTCAGAGAATGGTAGAGAGTGTCAGAGAGTGAAAGAGAGTGTCAGAGAGTGATAGTGAGTGCCTGAGTGTGTCTGAGAGTGTCAGAGAGTGTCAGAGTGTGTCAGAGAGTGATAGAGAGTGTCAGAGTGTGATAGTGTGTGTCTGAGAGTGTCAGAGTGTGTCAGAGAGTGTTATAGAGTGTCAGAGAGTGATAGTGAGTGTCAGAGAGTGATAGTGAGTGTCAGAGAGTGATAGTGAGTGTCTGAGAGTGTCAGAGAGTGTCAGAGAATGATAGAGAGTGTCAGAGAGTGATAGTGAGTGCCTGAGAGTGTCTGAGAGAGTCAGAGAGTGTCAGAGTGTGTCAGAGAGTGATAGAGAGTGTCAGAGTGTGATAGAGAGTGTCAGAGAGTGATACTGTGTCACAGAGAGTGATAGTGAGTGTCAGAGAGTGATAGTGAGTGTCTGAGAGTGTCAGAGAGTGTCAGAGAGTGATAGAGAGTGGCAGAGTGTGGCAGAGAGTGGCAGAGAGTGTCAGAGAGTGAAAGAGAGTGTCAGGGAGAGATAGTGAGTGTCTGAGAGTGTCTGAGAGTGTTAGTGAGTGCCTGAGAGTGGCTGAGAGTGTCAGAGTGTGTCAGAGAGTGATAGAGAGTGTCAGAGAGTGATAGTGAGTGTCAGAGCGTGATAGTGAGTGTCAGAGAGTGATAGTGAGTGTCTGAGAGTGTCAGAGAGTGTTAGTGAGTGTCAGAGAGTGTCAGAGGGTGACAGTGAGTGTCTGAGAGTGTCAGAGAGTGTCAGAGAGGGATAGTGAGTGCCAGAGAGTGTCAGAGTGTGCCAGAGAGTGTCAGAGAGTGATAGAGTGGGATAGAGAGTGTCAGAGAGTGATAGTGAGTGTCTGAGAGTGTCTGAGAGTGTCTGAGATTGTCAGAGAGTGGTGGTGAGTGTCAGAGAGTGTCAGAGAGTGTCAGAGAGAGATAGAGAGTGTCAGAGAGTGATAGTGAGTGTCAGAGAGTGTCAGAGAGTGATAGAGAGTGTCAGAGAGTGTCAGAGAGTGTCAGAGGGAGATAGAGAGTGTCAGAGAGTGATAGTGAGTGTCAGAGAGTGTCAGAGAGCGATAGAGAGTGATAAAGAGTGTCAGAGAGTGTCAGAGAGAGATAGAGAGTGTCAGAGAGTGATGGAGAGTGTCAGAGAGTGTCAGAGTGTGTCAGAGAGTGATAATGAGTGTCAGAGAGTGATAAGGAGTGTCAGAGAGTATCAGAGAGTGTCAGAGAACGATGGAGAGTGTCAGAGAGTGATAGTCAGTGACTGAGATTGTCAGAGAGTGTCAGAGAGTGTGAGAGAGTGTCAGAGAGAGATCGAGAGTGTCAGAGAGTGATAGTGTGTGTCTGAGAGTGTCAGAGAGTGTCAGAGAGCGATAGAGAGTGATAGAGAGTGTCAGAGACAGATAGAGAGTGTCAGAGAGTGATAGAGAGTGTCAGAGAGTGTCAGAGAGTGATAATGAGTGTCAGAGGGTGTCAGAGAGAGATAGAGAGTGTCAGAGAGTGATAGAGAGTGTCAGAGAGTATCAGAGAGTGATAGTGAGTGTCAGAGAGTGTCAGAGAGAGATAGAGAGTGTCAGATAGTGATAGTGAGTGTCAGAGAGTGTCAGAGAGTGATAGAGAGTGTCAGAGAGTGTGAGAGAGTGTCAGAGAGAGATAGTGTGTCTCAGAGAGTGATAGTGAGTGTCAGAGAGTGATAGTGAGTGTCTGAGAGTGTCAGAGAGTGTCAGAGAGTGTTAGAGAGTGGCAGAGAGTGGCAGAGAGTGTCAGAGAGTGAAAGAGAGTGTCAGGGAGAGATAGTGAGTGTCAGAGAGTGTCTGAGAGTGATAGTGAGTGCCTGAAAGTGTCTGAGAGTGTCAGAGTGTGTCAGAGAGTGATAGAGAGTGTCAGAGAGTGATAGTGAGTGTCAGAGAGTGATAGTGAGTGTCTGAGAGTGTCAGAGAGTGTCAGAGAGTGTCAGAGGGTGTCAGAGAGTGATAGAGAGTGTCAGAGGGTGACAGTGAGTGTCTGAGAGTGTCAGAGAGTGTCAGAGAGTGTTAGTGAGTATCAGAGTGTTTCAGAGAGTGATAGAGAGTGATAGAGAGTGTCAGAGAGTGATAGAGAGTGATAGAGAGTGTCAGAGAGAGTCAGAGAGTGTCAGAGAGTGATAGAGAGTGCCAGAGGGTGACAGTGAGTGTCTGAGAGTGTCAGAGAGTGTCAGAGAGTGTCAGAGAGTGATAGTGAGTGTCAGAGAGTGTCAGAGAGTGTTAGTGAGTATCAGAGTGTGTCAGAGAGTGATGGAGAGTGTTAGAGAGAGTCAGAGAGAGTCAGAGAGTGTCAGAGAGTGTGAGAGAGTGTCAGAGAGTGATAAAGAGTGTCAGTGGTTGACAGTGAGTGTCTGAGAGCGTCAGAGAGTGATAGTGAGTGTCTGAGAGTATCAAAGAGAGTCAGAGAGTCTCAGAGATTGTCAGTGAGTGACAGAGAGTGATAGAGAGTGATACAGAGTGATAGAGAGTGTCAGAGAGTGTCAGAGAGTGATAGAGATTGTCAGAGAGTGATAGTGAGTGTCTGAGAGTGTCAGAGAGTGTCCGAGAGTGTCAGAGAGTGATAGAGGGTGATAGAGAGTGTCAGAGAGTGATAGAGAGTGACAGAGAGTGTCAGAGAGTGTCAGAGTGTTGTCAGACAGTGTCAGAGAGTGTCAGAGTGTGCCAGAGAGTGTCAGAGAGTGCTAGAGTGTGATAGAGAGTGTCAGAGAGTGATAGTGAGTGTCTGAGAGTGTCTGAGAGTGTCAGAGAGTGTCAGAGAGAGATAGAGAGTGTCAGAGAGTGATAGTGAGTGTCAGAGAGTGTCAGAGAGTGATAGAGAGTGTCAGAGAGTGTCAGAGAGTGTCAGAGGGAGATAGAGAGTGTCAGAGAGTGATAGTGAGTGTCAGAGAGTGTCAGAGAGTGTCAGAGAACGATGGAGAGTGTCAGAGAGTGATAGTGAGTGTCTGAGATTGTCAGAGAGTGTCAGAGAGTGTGAGAGAGTGTCAGAGAGAGATAGAGAGTGTCAGAGAGTGATAGTGTGTGTCTGAGAGTGTCAGAGAGTGTCAGAGAGCGATAGAGAGTGATAGAGAGTGTCAGAGAAAGATAGAGAGTGTCAGAGAGTGATAGAGAGTGTCAGAGAGTGTCAGAGAGTGATAATGAGTGTCAGAGGGTGTCAGAGAGAGATAGAGAGCGTCAGAGAGTGATAGTGAGTGTCAGAGAGTGATAGTGAGTGTCAGAGAGCGATAGTGAGTGTCTGAGAGTGTCAGAGAGTGTCAGAGAGTGTCAGAGGGTGTCAGAGAGTGATAGAGAGTGTCAGAGGGTTGACAGTGAGTGTCTGAGAGTGTCAGAGAGTGTCAGAGAGTGTTAGTGAGTATCAGAGTGTTTCAGAGAGTGATAGAGAGTGATAGAGAGTGTCAGAGAGTGATAGAGAGTGATTGAGAGTGTCAGAGTGTGTCAGAGAGAGATAGAGAGTGTCAGAGAGTGATAGTGAGTGTCAGAGAGTGTCAGAGAGTGTCAGAGAGTGTCAGAGGGAGATAGAGTGTCAGAGAGTGATAGTGAGTGTCAGAGAGTGTCAGAGAGTGTCAGAGAACGATGGAGAGTGTCAGAGAGTGATAGTGAGTGTCTGAGAGTGTCAGAGAGTGTCAGAGAGCGATAGAGAGTGATAGAGAGTGTCAGAGACAGATAGAGCGTGTCAGAGAGTGATAGAGAGTGTCAGAGAGTGTCAGAGAGTGATAATGAGTGTCAGAGGGTGTCAGAGAGAGATAGAGAGTGTCAGAGAGTGATAGAGAGTGTCAGAGAGTGATAGTGATTATCAGAGAGTGGTAGTGAGTGTCAGAGAGTGTCAGAGAGAGATAGAGAGTGTCAGATAGTGATAGTGAGTGTCAGAGAGTGTCAGAGAGTGATAGAGAGTGTCAGAGAGTGTGAGAGAGTGTCAGAGAGAGATAGAGAGTGTCAGAGAGTGATAGTGAGTGTCAGAGAGTGATAGTGATTATCAGAGAGTGGTAGTGAGTGTCAGAGAGTGTCAGAGAGAGATAGAGAGTGTCAGATAGTGATAGTGAGTGTCAGAGAGTGTCAGAGAGTGATAGAGAGTGTCAGAGAGTGTGAGAGAGTGTCAGAGAGAGATAGAGAGTGTCAGAGAGTGATAGTGAGTGTCAGAGAGAGATAGAGAGTGTCAGAGAGTGATAATGAGTGTCTGAGAGTGTCAGAGAGTGTCAGAGAGCGATAGAGAGTGATAGAGAGTGTCAGAGAGAGATAGAGAGTGTCAGAGAGCGATAGAGAGTGTCAGAGAGTGACAGAGAGTGTCAGAGAGTGATAGAGACTGTCAGAGAGTGATAGTGAGTGTCAGAGAGTGATAGTGAGTGTCTGAGAGTGTCAGAGAGTGTTAGTGAGTGTCAGAGATTGTCAGAGAGTGTCAGAGAGTGTCAGAAAGTGTCAGAGAGTGATAGAGAGTTTCAGAGAGTGATAGTGAGTGTCAGAGAGTGTCAGAGAGTTATAGAGACTGCCAGAGAGTGATAGTGTTTCTGAGAGTGTCAGAGAGTGTCAATGAGTGTCAGAGAGAGATAGAGAGTTACAGAAAGTGATAGAGAGTGATAGAGAGGGTCAGAGAGTGTCAGAGAGAGATAGAGAGTTTCAGAGAGTGAAAGAGAGTGATGGAGAGTGTCACAGAGTGTCAGAGAGTGATAGAGAGTGTCTGAGAGTGTCAGAGAGTGTCCGAGAGTGTCAGAGAGTGATAGAGGGTGATAGAGAGTGTCAGAGAGTGATAGAGAGTGACAGAGAGTGTCAGAGAGTGTCAGAGAGTTGTCAGACAGTGTCAGAGAGTGTCAGAGTGTGCCAGAGAGTGTCAGAGAGTGATAGAGTGTGATAGAGAGTGTCAGAGAGTGATAGAGAGTGTCAGAGAGTGTCAGAGAGTGATAATGAGTGTCAGAGGGTGTCAAAGAGAGATAGAGAGTGTCAGAGAGTGATAGAGAGTGTCAGAGAGTGATAGTGATTATCAGAGAGTGATAGTGAGTGTCAGAGAGTGTCAGAGAGAGATAGAGAGTGTCAGAGAGAGATAGAGAGTGTCAGATAGTGATAGTGAGTGTCAGAGAGTGTCAGAGAGTGATAGAGAGTGTCAGAGAGTGTGAGAGAGTGTCAGAGAGATATACAGAGTGTCAGAGAGTGATAGTGAGTGTCAGAGAGAGATAGAGAGTGTCAGAGAGTGATAGTGAGTGTCTGAGAGTGTCAGAGAGTGTCAGAGAGCGATAGAGAGTGATAGAGAGTGTCAGAGAGAGATAGAGAGTGTCAGAGAGCGATAGAGAGTGTCAGAGAGTGACAGAGAGTGTCAGAGAGTGTCAGAGAGTGATCGAGACTGTCAGAGAGTGATAGTGAGTGTCAAAGAGTGATCGTGAGTGTCTGAGAGTGTCAGAGAGTGTTAGTGAGTGTCAGAGATTGTCAGAGAGTGTCAGAGAGTGTCAGAAAGTGTCAGAGAGTGATAGAGAGTTTCAGAGAGTGATAGAGAGTGTCAGAGGGTGATTGTGAGTTTCAGAGAGTATCAGAGAGTGATAGTGAGTGTCAGAGAGTGTCAGAGAGTTATAGAGACTGCCAGAGAGTGATAGTGTTTCTGAGAGTGTCAGAGAGTGTCAGTGAGTGTCATAGAGAGATAGAGATTTACAGAGAGTGATAGAGAGTGATAGAGAGGGTCAGAGAGTGTCAGAGAGAGATAGAGAGTGTCAGAGAGTGAAAGAGAGTGATGGAGAGTGTCACAGAGTGTCAGAGAGTGATAGAGAGTGTCAGAGAGTGTCAGAGAGTGATCGTGAGTGTCTGAGGGTGTCAGAGTGTGTCAGAGAGTGATAGAGAGTGTCAGAGGGTGCCAGAGAGTGTCAGAGAGTGTCAGAGAGTGTCAGAGAGTTACAAAGAGTGTCAGAGAGAGATATAGAGTGTCAGAGAGTGATAGTGAGTGTCTGAGAGCGTCAGAGAGTGTCAGCGAGCTATAGAGAGTGATACAGAGTGTCAGAGCGTGTCAGAGAGAGATAGAGAGTGCCAGAGAGTGATAGAGATTGTCAGCGAGTGATCGTGCGTGTCATAGAGAGATAGAGAGTGTCAGAGAGTGTCAGAGAGTGATAATGAGTGTCAGAGAGTGTCAGAGAGAGATAGAGAGTGTCAGAGAGTGATAGTGAGTGTCTGAGAGTGTCAGAGAGTGTCAGAGAGCGATAGAGAGTGATAGAGAGTGATAGAGAGACTCAGAGAGTGTCAGAGAGAGATGGAGAGTGTCAGAGAGTGATAGAGATTGTCAGAGAGTGTCAGAGAGTGTCAGAGGGTGTCAGAGAGTGTCAGAGAGTGAGAGAATGTCAGAGAGTGCCAGAGAGTGTCAGAGAGTGATAGAGAGTGATAGAGAGTGTCTGAGATTGATAGTGAATGTCTGAGAGTGTCTGAGAGTGTCTGAGATTGTCAGAGTGTGTCAGAGTGTGTCAGAGTGTGTCAGGGAGTGATAGAGAGTGTCAGCGAGTGATAGGGAGTGTCAGAGAGTGATAGTGAGTGTCAGAGAGTATCAGATAGCGATAGTGAGTGTCTGAGATTGTCAGAGTGTGTCAGAGAGTCATAGAGAGTGTCAGAGAGTGATGGAGAGTGTCAGAGAGTGATAGTGACTGTCAGAGAGTGATTGTGAGTGTCAGAGAGTGATAGTGAGTGTCAGAGAGTGTCAGAGAGTGATAGAGAGTGTCAGAGAGTGGTAGAGAGGGCCTGAGAGTGAAAGAGAGTGTCAGAGAGTGATAGTGAGTGCCTGAGAGTGTCTGAGAGTGTCAGAGTGTGTCAGAGAGTGATAGAGAGTGTCAGAGTGTGATAGAGAGAGTCAGAGAGTGATAGTGAGTGTCAGAGAGTGATAGTGAGTGTCAGAGAGTGATAGTGAGTGTCTGAGAGTGTCAGAGAGTGATAGAGAGTGGCAGAGAGTGTCAGAGAGTGAAAGAGAGTGTCAGGGAGAGATAGTGAGTGTCTGAGAGTGTCAGAGAGTGATAGTGAGTGCCTGAGAGTGTCTGAGAGTGTCATAGTGTGTCAGAGAGTGATAGAGAGTGTCAGAGAGTGATAGTGAGTGTCGCAGAGAGATAGTGAGTGTCTGAGAGTGTCAGAGATTGTCAGAGAGCGTCAGAGAGAGTCAGAGAGAGTCAGAGAGAGTCAGAGAGAGTCAGAGAGTTATAGACAGTGTCAGAGTGTGATAGTGAGTGTCTGAGAGTGTCAGAGTGTGTCAGAGAGTGATAGAGAGTGTCAGAGAGTGATAGAGAGTGTCAGAGAGTGATAGTGACTGTCAGAGAGTGATTGTGAGTGTCAGAGAGTGATAGTGAGTGTCTGAGAGTGTCAGAGAGTGTCAGAGAGTGATAGAGAGTGTCAGAGAGTGGTAGAGAGTGTCAGAGAGTGAAAGAGAGTGTCAGAGGGAGTCAGAGAGTGATATACAGTGTCAGAGTGTGATAGTGTGTGTCTGAGAGTGTCAGAGTGTGTCAGAGAGTGATATAGAGTGTCAGAGAGTGATAGAGAGTGTCAGAGAGTGATAGTGAGTGTCAGAGAGTGATAGTGAGTGTCAGAGAGTGATAGTGAGTGTCTGAGAGTGTCAGAGAGTGTCAGAGAGAGATAGAGAGTGTCAGAGAGTGATAGTGAGTGATAGAGAGTGTCAGAGGGTGATTGTGAGTTTCAGAGAGTATCAGAGAGTGATAGTGAGTGTCAGAGAGTGTCAGAGAGTTATAGAGACTGCCAGAGAGTGATAGTGTTTCTGAGAGTGTCAGAGAGTGTCAGTGAGTGTCATAGAGAGATAGAGATTTACAGAGAGTGATAGAGAGTGATAGAGAGGGTCAGAGAGTGTCAGAGAGAGATAGAGAGTGTCAGAGAGTGAAAGAGAGTGATGGAGAGTGTCACAGAGTGTCAGAGAGTGATAGAGAGTGTCAGAGAGTGTCAGAGAGTGATCGTGAGTGTCTGAGGGTGTCAGAGTGTGTCAGAGAGTGATAGAGAGTGTCAGAGGGTGCCAGAGAGTGTCAGAGAGTGTCAGAGAGTGTCAGAGAGTTACAAAGAGTGTCAGAGAGAGATATAGAGTGTCAGAGAGTGATAGTGAGTGTCTGAGAGCGTCAGAGAGTGTCAGAGAGCTATAGAGAGTGATACAGAGTGTCAGAGCGTGTCAGAGAGAGATAGAGAGTGCCAGAGAGTGATAGAGATTGTCAGCGAGTGATCGTGCGTGTCATAGAGAGATAGAGAGTGTCAGAGAGTGTCAGAGAGTGATAATGAGTGTCAGAGAGTGTCAGAGAGAGATAGAGAGTGTCAGAGAGTGATAGTGAGTGTCTGAGAGTGTCAGAGAGTGTCAGAGAGCGATAGAGAGTGATAGAGAGTGATAGAGAGACTCAGAGAGTGTCAGAGAGAGATGGAGAGTGTCAGAGAGTGATAGAGATTGTCAGAGAGTGTCAGAGAGTGTCAGAGGGTGTCAGAGAGTGTCAGAGAGTGAGAGAATGTCAGAGAGTGCCAGAGAGTGTCAGAGAGTGATAGAGAGTGATAGAGAGTGTCTGAGATTGATAGTGAATGTCTGAGAGTGTCTGAGAGTGTCTGAGATTGTCAGAGTGTGTCAGAGTGTGTCAGAGTGTGTCAGGGAGTGATAGAGAGTGTCAGCGAGTGATAGGGAGTGTCAGAGAGTGATAGTGAGTGTCAGAGAGTATCAGATAGCGATAGTGAGTGTCTGAGATTGTCAGAGTGTGTCAGAGAGTCATAGAGAGTGTCAGAGAGTGATGGAGAGTGTCAGAGAGTGATAGTGACTGTCAGAGAGTGATTGTGAGTGTCAGAGAGTGATAGTGAGTGTCAGAGAGTGTCAGAGAGTGATAGAGAGTGTCAGAGAGTGGTAGAGAGGGCCTGAGAGTGAAAGAGAGTGTCAGAGAGTGATAGTGAGTGCCTGAGAGTGTCTGAGAGTGTCAGAGTGTGTCAGAGAGTGATAGAGAGTGTCAGAGTGTGATAGAGAGAGTCAGAGAGTGATAGTGAGTGTCAGAGAGTGATAGTGAGTGTCAGAGAGTGATAGTGAGTGTCTGAGAGTGTCAGAGAGTGATAGAGAGTGGCAGAGAGTGTCAGAGAGTGAAAGAGAGTGTCAGGGAGAGATAGTGAGTGTCTGAGAGTGTCAGAGAGTGATAGTGAGTGCCTGAGAGTGTCTGAGAGTGTCATAGTGTGTCAGAGAGTGATAGAGAGTGTCAGAGAGTGATAGTGAGTGTCGCAGAGAGATAGTGAGTGTCTGAGAGTGTCAGAGATTGTCAGAGAGCGTCAGAGAGAGTCAGAGAGAGTCAGAGAGAGTCAGAGAGAGTCAGAGAGTTATAGACAGTGTCAGAGTGTGATAGTGAGTGTCTGAGAGTGTCAGAGTGTGTCAGAGAGTGATAGAGAGTGTCAGAGAGTGATAGAGAGTGTCAGAGAGTGATAGTGACTGTCAGAGAGTGATTGTGAGTGTCAGAGAGTGATAGTGAGTGTCTGAGAGTGTCAGAGAGTGTCAGAGAGTGATAGAGAGTGTCAGAGAGTGGTAGAGAGTGTCAGAGAGTGAAAGAGAGTGTCAGAGGGAGTCAGAGAGTGATATACAGTGTCAGAGTGTGATAGTGTGTGTCTGAGAGTGTCAGAGTGTGTCAGAGAGTGATATAGAGTGTCAGAGAGTGATAGAGAGTGTCAGAGAGTGATAGTGAGTGTCAGAGAGTGATAGTGAGTGTCAGAGAGTGATAGTGAGTGTCTGAGAGTGTCAGAGAGTGTCAGAGAGAGATAGAGAGTGTCAGAGAGTGATAGTGAGTGTCAGAGAGTGTCAGAGAGAGTCAGAGAGTGAGAGAATGTCAGAGAGTGCCAGAGAGTGTCAGAGGGTGTGAGAGAGTGTCAGATAGTGAGAGAATGTCAGAGAGTGCCAGAGAGTGTCAGAGAGTGATAGAGAGTGATAGAGAGTGTCTGAGAGTGATGGTGAATGTCTGAGAGTGTCTGAGAGTGTCTGAGATTGTCAGAGTGTGTCAGAGAGTGATAGGGAGTGTCAGAGAGTGATAGTGAGTGTCAGAGAGTATCAGATAGCGATAGTGAGTGTCTGAGATTGTCAGAGTGTGTCAGAGAGTCTTAGAGAGTGTCAGAGAGTGATGGAGAGTGTCAGAGAGTGATAGTGACTGTCAGAGAGTGATTGTGAGTGTCAGAGAGTGATAGTGAGTGTCAGAGAGTGTCAGAGAGTGATAGAGAGTGTCAGAGGGTGGTAGAGAGTGCCAGAGAGTGAAAGAGAGTGTCAGAGAGTGATAGTGAGTGCCTGAGAGTGTCTGAGAGTGTCAGAGTGTGTCAGAGAGTGATAGAGAGTGTCAGAGTGTGATAGAGTGTCAGAGAGTGATAGTCAGTGTCAGAGAGTGATAGTGAGTGTCAGAGAGTGATAGTGAGTGTCTGAGAGTGTCAGAGAGTGATAGAGAGTTGCAGAGAGTGTCAGAGAGTGAAAGAGTGTCAGGGAGAGATAGTGAGTGTCTGAGAGTGTCAGAGAATGATAGTGAGTGCCTGAGAGTGTCTGAGAGTGTCATAGTGTGTCAGAGAGTGATAGAGAGTGTCAGAGAGTGATAGTGAGTGTCACAGAGAGATAGTGAGTGTCTGAGAGTGTCAGAGATTGTCAGAGAGAGTCAGAGAGAGTCAGAGAGAGTCAGAGAGAGTCAGAGAGTTATAGACAGTGTCAGAGTGTGATAGTGAGTGTCTGAGAGTGTCAGAGTGTGTCAGAGAGTGATAGAGAGTGTCAGAGAGTGATAGTGACTGTCAGAGAGTGATTGTGAGTGTCAGAGAGTGATAGTGAGTGTCTGAGAGTGTCTGAGAGTGTCAGAGAGTGTCAGAGAGTGATAGAGAGTGTCAGAGAGTGGTAGAGAGTGTCAGAGAGTGAAAGAGAGTGTCAGAGGGAGTCAGAGAGTGATAGACAGTGTCAGAGTGTGATAGTGTGTGTCTGAGAGTGTCAGAGTGTGTCAGAGAGTGATATAGGGTGTCAGAGAGTGATAGAGAGTGTCAGAGAGTGATAGTGAGTGTCAGAGAGTGATAGTGAGTGTCAGAGAGTGATAGTGAGTGTCTGAGAGTGTCAGAGAGAGATAGAGAGTGTCAGAGAGTGATAGTGAGTGTCAGAGAGTGTCAGAGAGTGATAGAGAGTGTCAGAGAGTGTCAGAGAGTGCCAGAGAGTGATAGAGAGTGTCAGAGAGTGTCAGAGAGAGATAGAGAGTGTCAGAGAGTGTCAGAGAGTGTCAGAGAGTGATAGAGAGTGTCAGAGGTTGATAGTGAGTGTCAGAGCGTAACAGAGAGTGATAGTGAGTGTCAGAGAGTTATAGAGACTTCCAGAGAGTGATAGCGTTTCTGAGAGTGTCAGAGAGTGTCAGTGAGTGTCAGAGAGAGATAGAGAGTTACAAAGAGTGATAGAGAGTGTCAGAGAGCGTCAGAGAATGTCAGAGAGTGTCAGAGAGTGATAGTGAGTGTCTGAGAGTGTCAGAGAGTGTCAGAGAGCGAGGGAGAGTGTTAGAGAGTGTCAGAGAGTGTCAGAGAGAGATAGAGTGTGTCAGAGAGTGATAGAGAGTGATAGAGAGTGTCACAGAGTGTCAGAGAGAGATAGAGAGTGTCAGAGAGTGATAGTGAGTGTCAGAGAGTAATAGTTCGTGTCTGAGGGTTTCAGAGGGTGTCAGAGGGTGTCAGAGAGTGTCAGAGAGTTATAGAGAGTGTCAGAGAGAGTCAGAGAGTGATAGTGAGTGCCTGAGAGTGTCTGAGAGTGTCAGAGAGTGATAGAGATTGTCAGAGAGTGATAGAGATTGTCAGAGAGTGATAGTGAGTGTCTGAGAGTGTCAGAGAGTGTCAGAGAGCGATAGAGAGCGATATAGAGAGTCAGAGATTGTCAGAGAGAGATAGAGATTGTCAGAGTGTGACAGTGAGTGTCTGAGAGTGTCAGAGTGTGTCAGAGAGTGTCAGAGAGTGATAGAGAGTGTCATAGAGTTTCAGAGATATATAGAGATTGTCAGAGAGTGATAGAGAGAGTCAGAGAGTGATAGAGAGTGTCAGAGAGTGATAGTGACTGTCTGAGAGTGTCAGAGAGCGACAGAGAGTGATAGAGATTGTCAGAGAGTGTCAGAGAGAGATAGTGAGTGTCTGAGGGTGTCTGAGAGTGTCAGAGAGTGTCAGAGAGTTAAAGGGCGTGTGTGAGAGTGTCAGAGAGCGATAGAGAGTGATACAGAGAGTCAGAGAGTGTCAGAGAGAGATAGAGAGCGACAGAGAGTGATAGAGAGTGTCAGCGAGTGATAGTGAGTGTCAGAGAGAGATAGAGAGTGTCAGAGAGTGTCAGAGAGTGATAATGAGTGTCAGAGAGTGTCAGAGAAAGATAGTGAGTGTCAGAGAGTGATAGTGAGTGATAGAGAAAGTCAGATAGTGTCAGAGAGAGATGGAGAGTGTCAGAGAGTGATAGAGATTGTCAGAGAGTGTCAGAGAGTGTCTGAGTGTGTCTGAGTGTGTCTGAGAGTGTCAGAGTGTGTCAGAGAGTGATAGTGAGTGATAGAGAGTGATAGAGAGTGTCAGAGAGTGTCAGAGAGTTATAGAGAGTGTCAGAGAGTGCCAGAGAGTGTCAGAGAGTGATAGAGAGTGATAGAGAGAGTCAGAGAGTGATAGTGAGTGTCAGAGAGTATCAAATAGCGATAGTGAGTGTCTGAGAGTGTCTGAGATTGTCAGAGAGTGTCAGTGAGTGTCAGAGAGTGATAGAGAGTGTCAGAGAGTGAAAGAGAGTGTCAGAGAGTGTCAGAGAGTGATAGACAGTGTCGGAGAGTGATAGAGAGTTTCAGAGAGTGATAGTGAGTGTCAGAGAGTATCAGATCGTGATAGTGAGTGTCTGAGAGTGTCTGAGATTGTCAGAGAGTGTCAGAGAGTGTCAGAGAGAGTCAGAGAGAGTCAGAGAGAGTCAGAGAGTGATAGACAGTGTCAGAGAGTGATAGTGCGTGTCTGAGAGTGTCAGAGAGTGATAGTGAGTGCCTGAGATTGTCTGAGAGTGTCAGATGTGTCAGAGAGTGATAGAGAGTGTCAGAGAGTGTGTGTGAGTGTCAGAGAGTGATAGTGAGTGTCTGAGAGTGTCAGAGAGTGTCAGAGAGTGATAGAGAGTGTCAGGGAGTGGTAGAGAGTGTCAGAGAGTGATAGAGAGTGTCAGGGAGAGATAGTGAGTGTCAGAGAGTGTCAGAGAGTGATAGTGAGTGCCTGAGAGTGTCTGCGAGTATCAGAGTGTGTCGGAGAGTGATAGAGAGTGTCAGAGAGCGATAGTGAGTGTCAGAGAGTGTCAGTGAGTGTCAGAGAGAGTCAGAGAGTGTCAGAGAGTGTCAGAGAGTGTCCGAGAGTGATAGAGAGTGTCCGAGAGTGATAGAGAGTGTCAGAGAGTGATAGTGAGTGTCCGAGAGTGATAGAGAGTGTCAGAGAGTGATAGTGAGTGTCAGAGAGTGATAGTGAGTGTCAGAGAGTTTCAGTGAGTGTCAGAGAGAGTCAGAGAGAGTCAGAGAGTGTCAGAGAGAGTCAGAGAGTGTCAGAGAGTGTCCGAGAATGATTGAGAGTGTCAGAGGGTGACAGTGAGTGTCTGAGAGTGTCAGAGAGTGTCAGAGAGTGATAGTGAGTGTCAGAGAGTGTCAGAGAGTGTCAGTGAGTATCAGAGTGTGTCAGAGAGTGATAGAGAGTGTCAGAGTGTGTCAGAGAGTGATAGAGAGTGTCAGAGAGTGATAGAGAGTGTCAGAGGGTGACAGTGAGTGAAAGAGAGTGTTAGAGAGAGTCAGAGAGTGTCAGAGAGGGTCAGAGACGGTCAGAGAGTGTTAGTGAGTGTCAGAGATTGACAGAGAGTGACAGAGAGTGATAGAGAGTGATAGAGAATGATAGAGAGTGATAGAGAGTGTCAGAGAGTGTCAGAGAGTATCAGAGAGTGACAGAGATTGTCAGAGAGTGATAGAGAGTGTCAGAGAGTGTCAGAGAGTGTCAGAGAATGATAGAGATTGTCCGAGAGTGATAGAGAGTGTCAGAGAGTGATAGTGAGTGTCAGAGAGTGATAGTGAGTGTCAGAGAGTTTCAGTGAGTGTCAGAGAGATTCAGAGAGAGTCAGAGAGTGTCAGAGAGAGTCAGAGAGTGTCAGAGAGTGTCAGAGAGTGTCCGAGAATGATTGAGAGTGTCAGAGGGTGACAGTGAGTGTCTGAGAGTGTCAGAGTGTCAGAGAGTGATAGTGAGTGTCAGAGAGTGTCAGAGAGTGTCAGTGAGTATCAGAGTGTGTCAGAGAGTGATAGAGAGTGTCAGAGTGTGTCAGAGAGTGATAGAGAGTGTCAGAGAGTGATAGAGAGTGTCAGAGGGTGACAGTGAGTGTCTGAGTGTGTCAGAGAGTGTCAGAGAGTGTTTGTGAGTGCCAGAGTGTGTCAGAGAGTGAAAGAGAGTGTTAGAGAGAGTCAGAGAGTGTCAGAGAGGGTCAGAGAGTGTTAGTGAGTGTCAGAGATTGACAGAGAGTGACAGAGAGTGTCAGAGAGTGTCAGAGAGTGATAGAGAGTGTCAGAGAGTGTCAGAGAGTGTCAGAGAGTGACAGAGATTGTCAGAGAGTGATAGAGAGTGTCAGAGAGTGTCAGAGAGTGTCAGAGAGTGTCAGAGAATGATAGAGATTGTCAGAGAGTGATAGTGAGTGTCTGAGAGTGTCAGAGAGTGTCCGAGAGTGTCAGAGAGTGATAGAGGGTGATAGAGAGTGTCAGAGAGTGATAGAGAGTGACAGAGAGTGTCAGAGAGTGTCAGAGTGTGTCAGACAGTGTCAGAGAGTGATAGTGAGTGTCAGAGTGTGTCAGACAGTGTCAGAGAGTGATAGAGAGTGTCAGAGAGTGTAGTGAGACTCTGAGAGTGTCTGTGAGTGTCAGAGAGTGACAAAGAGTAATAGAAAGTGTCAGAAAGTGTCAGAGAGTGATCGAGAGTGATCGAGAGTGATAGAGAGTGTCAGAGAGTGATAGAGTTTGATAGAGAGTATCAGAGATTGATAGAGTGTGATAGAGAGTATCAGAGAGTGTCAGAGATTGTCAGACAGTGTCAGAGAGTGATAGTGAGAGTCAGAGAGTGTCAGAGAGTGTCCGAGAATGATTGAGAGTGTCAGAGGGTGACAGTGAGTGTCTGAGAGTGTCAGAGAGTGTCAGAGAGTGATAGTGAGTGTCAGAGAGTGTCAGAGAGTGTCAGTGAGTATCAGAGTGTGTCAGAGAGTGTCAGAGAGTGTTTGTGAGTGTCAGAGTGTGTCAGAGAGTGAAAGAGAGTGTTAGAGAAAGTCAGAGAGTGTCAGAGAGGGTCAGAGAGTGTTAGTGAGTGTCAGAGATTGACAGAGAGTGACAGAGAGTGATAGAGAATGATAGAGACTGATAGAGAGTGTCAGAGAGTGTCAGAGAGTGTCAGAGAGTGACAGAGATTGTCAGAGAGTGATAGAGAGTGTCAGAGAGTGTCAGAGAGTGTCAGAGAGTGTCAGAGAATGATAGAGATTGTCCGAGAGTGATAGAGAGTGTCAGAGAGTGATATTGAGTGTCAGAGAGTGATAGTGAGTGTCAGAGAGTTTCAGTGAGTGTCAGAGAGAGTCAGAGTGAGTCAGAGAGTGTCAGAGAGAGTCAGACAGTGTCAGAGAGTGATAGAGAGTGTCAGAGGGTGACAGTGAGTGTCTGAGTGTGTCAGAGAGTGTCAGAGAGTGTTTGTGAGTGTCATAGTGTGTCAGAGAGTGATAGAGAGTTTTAGAGAGAGTCAGAGAGTGTCAGAGAGGGTCAGAGAGTGATAGTGAGTGTCTGAGTGTGTCAGAGAGTGTCCGAGAGTGTCAGAGAGAGATAGAGTGTGATAGAGAGTGTCAGAGAGTGATAGAGAGTGTCAGAGACTGTCAGAGAGTGTCAGAGAGTGTCAGAGAGTTTTAGAGAGTGTCAGAGAGTGATAGAGAGTGTCAGAGGGTGTCAGTGAGTGTCTGAGTGTGTCAGAGAGTGTCAGAGAGTGATAGAGATTGTCAGAGAGTGATAGTGAGTGTCTGAGAGTGTCAGAGAGTGTCCGTGAGTGTCAGAGAGTGATAGAGGGTGATAGAGGGTGATAGAGAGTGTCAGAGAGTGATAGAGAGTGACAGAGAGTGTCAGAGAGTGATAGAGAGTGTCAGAGGTTGACAGTGAGTGTCTGAGAGTGCCAGAGAGTGTCAGAGAGTGATAGTGAGTGTCAGAGAGTGTTAGTGAGTATCAGAGTGTGTCAGAGAGTGATAGAGAGTGTCAGAGAGTGTCAGAGAGTGTCAGAGAGTGTCAGAGAGTTTTAGAGAGTGTCAGAGAGTGATAGAGAGTGTCAAAGGGTGACAGTGAGTGTCTGAGTGTGTCAGAGAGTGTCAGAGAGTGTCAGAGAGTGATAGTGAGTGTCTGAGAGTGTCAGAGAGTGTCCGTGAGTGTCAGAGATTGATAGAGGGTGATATAGGGTGATAGAGAGTGTCAGAGAGTGATAGAGTGTGACAGTGAGTGTCAGAGAGTGTCAGAGTGTGTCAGACAGTGTCAGAGAGTGATAGTGAGTGTCAGAGAGTGTCAGATACTGATAGTGAGTGTCTGAGAGTGTCAGAGAGTGATAGTGAGTGTCAGAGAGTGTCAGAGAGTGATAGTGAGTGTCTGAGAGTGCCAGAGAGTGTCAGAGAGTGATAGTGAGTGTCAGAGAGTGTCAGAGAGAGTTAGTGAGTATCAGAGTGTGTCAGAGAGTGATAGAGAGTGATAGAGAGTGTCAGAGAGTGTCAGAGAGTGTCAGAGAGTGATAGAGAGTGTCAAAGGGTGACAGTGAATGCCTGAGTGTGTCAGAGAGTGTCAGAGAGTGATAGACGGTGATAGAGGGTGATAGAGAGTGTCAGAGAGTGATAGAGAGTGACAGAGAGTGTCAGAGAGTGATAGAGAGTGTCAGAGGGTAACAGTGAGTGTCTGAGAGTGCCAGAGAGTGTCAGAGAGTGATAGTGAGTGTCAGAGAGTGTCAGAGAGTGTTAGTGAGTATCAGAGTGTGTCAGAGAGTGATAGAGAGTGTCAGAGAGTGTCAGAGAGTGTCAGAGAGTGTCAGAGAGTTTTAGAGAGTGTCAGAGAGTGATAGAGAGAGTCAGAGGGTGACAGTGAGTGTCTGAGTGTGTCAGAGAGTGTCAGAGAGTGTCAGAGAGTGATAGTGAGTGTCTGAGAGTGTCAGAGAGTGTCCGTGAGTGTCAGAGAGTGATAGAGGGTGATAGAGGGTGATAGAGAGTATCGGAGATTGATAGAGTGTGATAGAGAGTATCAGAGAGTGTCAGAGATTGTCAGACAGTGTCAGAGAGTGATAGTGAGTGTCAGAGAGTGTCAGAGAGTATCAGAGTGTGATGGACAGTGTCAGACAGTGTCAGAGAGTGATAGAGAGTGTCAGAGAGCGATAGTGAGTCTCTGAGAGTGTCAGAGAGTGTCAGAGAGTATCAGAGAGTGATAGTGAGAGTCAGAGAGTGTCAGAGAGTGACAGAGACTGTCAGAGAGTGATAGTGAGTGTCTGAGAATGTCAGAGAGTGTCAGAGAGTGATGGAGAGTGATGAAGAGTGTCAGACAGTGTCAGAGAGCGATAGAGTGTGTCAGAGAGTGATAGAGAGTGGCAGAGAGTGATAGTGAGTCTCTGAGAGTGTCTGAGAGTGTCAGCGAGTGTCAGAGATTGATAGAGAGTGCCAGAGTGTGTCAGAGAGTGTCAGAAAGTGATAGAGTGTGTCAGAGTGTGATAATGACTGTCAGAGAGTGATAGTGAGTGTCTGAGAGTGTCAGAGAGTGTCAGAGAGTGATAGAGAGTGTCAGAGTGTGATAGTGAGTGTCAGAGTATGTGAGTGAGTGTCAGAGAGTGATAGTGAGTGTCTGAGAGTGTCAGAGAGTGATAGAGAGTGTCAGAGAGTGGTAGAGATTGTCAGAGAGTGATAGCGAGTGTCAGGGAGAGATAGTGAGTGTCTGAGAGTGTAAGAGAGTGATAGTGAGTGCCTGAGAGTGTCTGAGAGTGTCAGAGTGTGTCAGAGAGTGATAGAGAGTGTCAGAGAGTGATAGTGAGTGTCAGAGAGTGATAGTGAGTGTCTGAGAGTGCCAGAGAGTGTCAGAGAGTGATAGTGAGTGTCAGAGAGTGTCAGAGAGTGTTAGTGAGTATCAGAGTGTGTCAGAGAGTGATAGAGTGTGACAGAGAGTGTCATAGAGTGTCAGAGTGTGTCAGACAGTGTCAGAGAGTGATAGTGAGTGTCAGAGAGTGTCAGATAGTGATAGTGAGTGTCTGAGAGTGTCAGAGTGATAGAGAGTGTCAGAGAGTGTAGTGAGACTCTGAGAGTGTCTGAGAGTGTCAGAGAGTGTCAGAGAGTGACAGAGAGTAATAGAAAGTGTCAGAAAGTGTCAGAGAGTGATAGAGCGTGTCAGAGAGTGATAGAGTTTGATCGAGAGTATCAGAGATTGATTGATTGTGATAGAGAGTATCAGAGAGTGTCAGAGATTGTCAGACAGTGTCAGAGAGTGATAGTGAGTGTCAGAGACTGTCAGAGAGTGATGGACAGTGTCAGAAAGGGTCAGAGAGTGATAGAGAGTGTCAGAGAGTGATAGTGAGTGTCTCAGAATGTCAGAGAGTGTCAGAGAGTGATAGAGATTGATAGAGAGTGTCAGAGAGTGTCAGAGAGTGATAGAGACTGTCAGAGAGTGTCAGAGAGTGTCAGAGAGTGTCAGAGAGTGTTAGTGAGTATCAGAGTGTGTCAGAGAGTGATAGAGTGTGACAGAGAGTGTCAGAGAGTGTCAGAGTGTGTCAGACAGTGTCAGAGAGTGATAGTGAGTGTCAGAGAGTGTCAGATAGTGATAGTGAGTGTCTGAGAGTGTCAGAGTGATAGAGAGTGTCAGAGAGTGTAGTGAGACTCTGAGAGTGTCTGAGAGTGTCACAGAGTGTCAGAGAGTGACAGAGAGTAATAGAAAGTGTCAGAAAGTGTCAGAGAGTGATAGAGCGTGTCAGAGAGTGATAGAGTTTAATAGAGAGTATCAGAGAGTGTCAGAGATTGTCAGACAGTGTCAGAGAGTGATAGTGAGTGTCAGAGACTGTCAGAGAGTGATGGACAGTGTCAGAAAGGGTCAGAGAGTGATAGAGAGTGTCAGAGAGTGATAGTGAGTCTCTGAGATTGTCAGAGAGTGTCAGAGAGTATCAGAGAGTGATAGTGAGTGTCAGAGAGTGTCAGAGAGTGATAGAGACTGTCAGAGAGTGATAGTGAGTGTCTGAGAATGTCAGAGAGTGTCAGAGAGTGATAGAGATTGATAGAGAGTGTCAGTCAGTGTCAGAGAGTGATAGAGTGTGTCAGAGAGTGTCTGAGAATGTCAGAGAGTGTCAGAGAGTGGTAGACAGCGCCAGAGTGTGTCAGAGAGCGTCAGAAAGTGATAGAGTCTGTCAGAGTGTGATAATGACTGTCAGAGAGTGATAGTGAGTGTCTGAGAGTGTCAGAGAGTGTCATAGAGTGATAGAGAGTGATAGTGAGTGTCAGAGAGTGATAGAGTGTGATAGAGAGTATCAGAGAGTGTCAGAGAGTTTCAGAGATTGTCAGACAGTGTCAGAGAGTGATAGTGAGTGTCAGAGAGTGTCAGAGAGTGTCAGAGAGTGATGGAGAGTGTCAGACAGTGTCAGAGAGTGATAGTGAGTCTCTGAGAGTTTCAGAGAGTGTCAGAGAGTGATAGTGAGTGTCAGAGAGTGTCAGAGAGTGATAGAGACTGTCAGAGAGTGATAGTGAGGGTCTGAGAGTGTCTGAGAGTGTCTGAGAGTGTCAGAGATTGATAGAGAGTGCCAGAGTGTGTCAGAGAGTGTCAGAAAGTGATAGAGTGTGTCAGAGTGTGATAATGACTGTCAGAGAGTGATAGTGAGTGTCTGAGAGTGCCTGAGAGTGTCAGAGAGTGTCAGAGATTGATAGAGAGTGCCAGAGTGTGTCAGAGGGTGTCAGACAGTGATAGAGTGTGTCAGAGTGTGATAATGACTGTCAGAGACTGATAGTGAGTGTCTGAGAATGTCAGAGAGTGTCAGAGAGTGATAGTGAGTGTCAGAGAGTGTGAGTGAGTGTCAGAGAGTGATAGTGAGTGTCTGAGAGTGTCAGAGAGTGTCAGAGAGTGATAGAGAATGTCAGAGAGTGGTAGAGATTGTCAGAGAGTGATAGCGAGTGTCAGGGAGAGATAGTGAGTGTCTGAGAGTGTCAGAGAGTGATAGTGAGTGCCTGAGAGTGTCTGAGAGTGTGTCAGAGAGTGATAGTGAGTGTCAGAGAGTGATAGTAAGTGTCAGAGAGTGATAGTGAGTGTCTGAGATTGCCAGAGAGTGTCAGAGAGTGATAGTGAGTGTCAGAGAGTGTCAGAGAGTGTTAGTGAGTATCAGAGTGTGTCAGAGAGTGATAGAGAGTGTCAGAGAGTGTCAGAGAGTGTCAGAGAGTTTTAGAGAGTGTCAGAGAGTGATAGAGAGTGTCAGAGGGTGACAGTGAGTGTCTGAGAGTGTCAGAGAGTGTCAGAGAGTGATAGAGATTGTCAGAGAGTGATAGTGAGTGTCTGAGAGTGTCAGAGAGTGTCCGTGAGTGTCAGAGAGTGATAGAGGGTGATAGAGGGTGATAGAGAGTGTCAGAGAGTGATAGAGAGTGACAGAGAGTGTCAGAGAGTGATAGAGTGTGTCAGAGGGTGACAGTGAGTGTCTGCGTGTGCCAGAGAGTGTCAGAGAGTGATAGTGAGTGTCAGAGAGTGTCAGAGAGTGTTAGTGAGTATCAGAGTGTGTCAGAGAGTGATAGAGAGTGTCAGAGAGTGTCAGAGAGTGTCAGAGAGTGTCAGAGAGTGATAGAGAGTGTCAGAGGGTGACAGTGAGTGTCAGAGAGTGTCAGAGAGTGTCAGAGAGTGTCAGAGAGTGTTAGTGATTGTCAGAGATTGATAGTGAGTGTCTGAGAGTGTCAGAGGGTGTCCGTGAGTGTCAGAGAGTGATGGAGGGTGATGGAGGGTGATAGAGAGTGTCAGAGAGTGATCGAGTGTGACAGAGAGTGTCAGAGAGTGTCAGAGTGTGTCAGACAGTGTCAGAGAGTGATAGTGAGTGTCAGAGAGTGGCAGAGAGTGATAGTGAGTCTCTGAGAGTGTCTGAGAATGTCAGCGAGTGTCAGAGAGTGACAGAGAGTGGTAGACAGCGACAGAGTGTGTCAGAGAGTGTCAGAAAGTGATAGAGTCTGTCAGAGTGTGATAATGACTGTCAGAGAGTGATAGTGAGTGTCTGAGAGTGTCTGAGAGTGTCAGAGAGTGTCAGAGATTGATAGAGAGTGCCAGAGTGTGTCAGAGTGTGTCAGAGAGTGTCAGAAAGTGATAGAGTCTGTCAGAGTGTGATAATGACTGTCAGACAGTGATAGTGAGTGTCAGAGAGTGTCAGAGAGTGATAGAGAGTGTCAGAGAGTGTGAGTGAGTGTCAGAGAGTGATAGTGAGTGTCTGAGCGTGTCAGAGAGTGTCAGAGAGTGATAGAGAGTGTCAGAGAGTGGTAGAGATTGTCAGAGAGTGATAGCGAGTGTCAGGGAGAGATAGTGAGTGTCTGAGTGTGTCAGAGAGTGATAGTGAGTGCCTGAGAGTGTCTGAGAGTGTCAGAGTGTGTCAGAGAGTGATAGAGAGTGTCAGGGAGAGATAGTGAGTGTCTGAGAGTGTCAGAGAGAGATAATGAGTGCCTGAGAGTGTCTGAGAGTGTCAGAGTGTGTCAGAGAGAGATAGCGAGTGTCAGGGAGAGATAGTGAGTGTCTGAGTGTGTCAGAGAGTGATAGTGAGTGCCTGAGAGTGTCTGAGAGTGTCAGAGTGTGTCAGAGAGTGATAGAGAGTGTCAGGGAGAGATAGTGAGTGTCTGAGAGTGTCAGAGAGTGATAGTGAGTGCCTGAGAGTGTCTGAGATTGCCAGAGAGTGTCAGAGAGTGATAGTGAGTGTCAGAGAGTGTCAGAGAGTGTTAGTGAGTATCAGAGTGTGTCAGAGAGTGATAGAGAGTGATAGAGAGTGTCAGAGAGTGTCAGAGAGTGTCAGAGAGTTTTAGAGAGTGTCAGATAGTGATAGAGAGTGTCAGAGGGTGACAGTGAGTGTCCGAGAGTGTCCGTGAGTGTCAGAGAGTGATAGAGGGTGATAGAGGGTGATAGAGAGTGTCAGAGAGTGATAGAGAGTGACAGAGAGTGTCAGAGAGTGATAGAGAGTGTCAGAGGGTGACAGTGAGTGTCTGCGTGTGCCAGAGAGAGTCAGAGAGTGTTAGTGAGTGTCAGAGAGTGTCAGAGAGTGTTAGTGAGTATCAGAGTGTGTCAGAGAGTGATAGAGAGTGTCAGAGGGTGACAGTGAGTGTCAGAGAGTGTCAGAGAGTGTCAGAGAGTGTCAGAGTGTGTCAGACAGTGTCAGAGAGTGATAGTGAGTGTCAGAGAGTGGCAGAGAGTGATAGTGAGTCTCTGAGAGTGTCTGAGAATGTCAGAGAGTGTCAGAGAGTGACAGAGAGTGGTAGACAGCGACAGAGTGTGTCAGAGAGTGTCAGAAAGTGATAGAGTCTGTCAGAGATTGATAATGACTGTCAGAGAGTGATAGTGAGTGTCTAAGAGTGTCAGAGAGTTTCATAGAGTGATAGAGAGTGATAGTGAGTGTCAGAGAGTGATAGAGTGTGATAGAGAGTATCAGAGAGTGTCAGAGATTGTCAGACAGTGTCAGAGAGTGATAGAGTGTCAGAGAGTGTCAGAGAGTGATGGAGAGTGTCAGACAGTGTCAGAGAGTGATAGTGAGTCTCTGAGAGTTTCAGAGAGTTTCAGAGAGTGATAGTGAGTGTCAGAGAGTGTCAGAGAGTGATAGAGACTGTCACAGAGTGATAGTGAGGGTCTGAGAGTGTCAGACAGTGTCAGAGAGTGATAGAGAATGATAGAGAGTGTTAGTGAGTGTCAGAGAGAGATAGAGAGTGTCAGAGAGTGTCAGAGAGTGATAATGAGTGTCAGAGAGTGTCAGAGAGAGATAGAGAGTGTCAGAAAGTGATAGTGAGTGATAGAGAGAGTCAGAGAGTGTCAGAGAGAGATGGAGAGTGTCAGAGAGTGATAGAGATTGTCAGAGAGTGTCAGAGAGTGTCAGAGAGTGTCTGAGTGTGTCTGAGAGTGTCAGAGTGTGTCAGAGAGTGATAGTGAGTGATAGAGAGTGATAGAGAGTGATAGAGAGTGTCAGATTGTGTCAGAGAGTGTCAGAGAGTTATAGAGAGTGCCAGAGAGTGCCAGAGAGTGTCAGAGAGTGATAGAGAGTGATAGAGAGTGTCAGAGAGTGATAGTGAGTGTCTGAGAGTTTCTGAGAGTGTCTGAGATTGTCAGAGTGTGTCAGAGTGTGTCAGAGAGTGATAGAGAGTGTCAGAGAGTGATAGTGAGTGTCAGAGAGTGATAGAGAGTGTCAGAGAGTGATAGAGAGTGTCAGAGAGTGTCAGAGAGTGATATACAGTGTCAGAGAGTGAAAGAGAGTTTCAGAGAGTGATAGTGAGTGTCAGAGAGTATCAGATAGTGAGAGTGAGTGTCTGAGAGTGTCTGAGATTGTCAGAGAGTGACTGAGAGTGTCAGAGAGAGTCAGAGAGTGATAGAAAGTGTCAGAGAGTGATAGTGCGTGTCTGAGAGTGTCAGAGAGTGATAGTGAGTGCCTGAGATTGTCTGAGAGTGTCAGAGTGTGTCAGAGAGTGATAGAGAGTGTCAGAGAGTGATAGTGAGTGTCAGAGAGTGTGAGTGAGTGTCAGAGAGTGATAGTGAGTGTCTGAGAGTGTCAGAGAGTGATAGAGAGTGTCAGAGAGTGGTAGAGAGTGTCAGAGAGTGATAGAGAGTGTCAGGGAGAGATAGTGAGTGTCTGAGAGTGTCAGAGAGTGATAGTGAGTGCCTGAGAATGTCTGAGAGTGTCAGAGTGTGTCGGAGAGTGATAGAGAGTGTCAGAGAGTGATAGAGAGTGTCAGAGAGTGATAGTGAGTGTCAGAGAGTGTCAGTGAGTGTCAGAGAGAGTCAGAGAGTGTCAGAGAGTGTCAGAGAGTGTCAGAGAGTGTCAGAGAGTGTCCGAGAGTGATAGACAGTGTCCGAGAGTGATAGAGAGTGTCAGAGAGTGATAGTGAGTGTCCGAGAGTGATAGAGAGTGTCGGAGAGTGATCGAGAGTGTCCGAGAGTGATAGAGAGTGTCAGAGAGTGATAGTGAGTGTCAGAGAGTGATAGTGAGTGTCAGAGAGTGTCAGTGAGTGTCAGAGAGAGTCAGAGAGTGATAGTGAGTGTCAGAGAGTGTCACATAGTGACAGAGAGTAATAGAAAGTGTCAGAAAGTGTCAGAGAGTGTCAGAGAGTGATAGAGAATGATAGAGAGTGTCAGAGAGTGATAGAGTTTGATAGAGAGTATCAGAGATTGATAGAGTGTGATAGAGAGTATCAGAGAGTGTCAGAGATTGTCAGACAGTGTCAGAGAGTGATAGTGAGTGTCAGAGAGTGTCAGAGAGTGTCAGAGAGTGATGGACAGTGTCAGACAGTGTCAGAGAGTGATAGAGAGTGTCAGAGAGTGATAGTGAGTCTCTGAGAGTGTCAGAGAGAGTCAGAGAGTGTCAGAGAGAGTCAGAGAGTGTCAGAGAGTGTCAGAGAGTGTCCGAGAATGCTTGAGAGTGTCAGAGGGTGACAGTGAGTGTCTGAGAGTGTCAGAGAGTGTCAGAGAGTGATAGTGAGTGTCAGAGAGTGTCAGAGAGTGTCAGTGAGTATCAGAGTGTGTCAGAGAGTGATAGAGAGTGTTGGAGAGTGTCAGAGAGTGTCAGAGAGTGTCAGAGAGTGTCAGAGTGTGTCAGAGAGTGATAGAGAGTGTCAGAGAGTGATAGAGAGTGTCAGAGGCTGACAGTGAGTGTCTGAGTGTGTCAGAGAGTGTCAGAGAGTGTTTGTGAGTGTCAGAGTGTGTCAGAGAGTGATAGAGAGTGTTAGCGAGAGTCTGAGAGTGTCAGAGAGGGTCAGAGAGTGTTAGTGAGTGTCAGAGATTGACAGAGAGTTACAGAGAGTTACAGAGAGTGATAGAGAATGATAGAGAGTGATAGAGAGTGTCAGAGAGTGTCAGAGAGTGTCAGAGAGTGACAGAGAGTGTCAGAGAGTGATAGAGAGTGTCAGAGAGTGTCAGAGAGTGTCAGAGAATGATAGAGATTGTCAGAGAGTGATAGTGAGTGTCTGAGAGTGTCAGAGAGTGTCCGAGAGTGTCAGAGAGTGATAGAGGGTGATAGAGAGTGTCAGAGAGTGATAGAGAGTGACAGAGAGTGTCAGAGAGTGTCAGAGTGTGAAAGACAGTGTCAGAGAGTGATAGTGAGTTTCAGAGAGTGTCAGATAGTGATAGTGAGTGTCTGAGAGTGTCAGAGAGTGATAGAGAGTGTCAGAGAGTGTAGTGAGACTCTGAGAGTGTCTGTGAGTGTCAGAGAGTGTCAGAGAGTGACAGAGAGTAATATAAAGTGTCAGAAAGTGTCAGAGAGTGATCGAGAGTGATAGAGAGTGTCCGAGAGTGATAGAGTTTGATAGAGAGTATCAGAGATTGATAGAGTGTGATAGAGAGTATCAGAGAGTATCAGAGAGTGTCAGAGATTGTCAGACAGTGTCAGAGAGTGATGGTGAGTGTCAGAGAGTGTCAGAGAGTGATGGACAGTGTCAGACAGTGTCAGAGAGTGATAGAGAGTGTCAGAGGGTGACAGTGAGTGTCTGAGTGTGTCAGAGAGTGTCAGAGAGTGTTTGTGAGTGTCAGAGTGTGTCAGAGAGTGATAGAGAGTGTTAGAGAGAGTCAGAGAGTGTCAGAGAGGGTCAGAGAGTGTTAGTGAGTGTCAGAGATTGACAGAGAGTGACAGAGAGTGATAGAGAATGATAGAGAGTGATAGAGAGTGTCAGAGAGTGTCAGAGAGTGATAGAGAGTGTCAGAGTGTGTAGTGAGACTCTGAGAGTGTCTGTGAGTGTCAGAGAGTGTCAGAGAGTGACAGAGAGTAATAGAAAGTGTCAGAAAGTGTCAGAGAGTGATCGAGAGTGATAGTGAGTGTCCGAGAGTGATAGAGTTTGATAGAGAGTATCAGAGATTGATAGAGTGTGATAGAGAGTATCAGAGAGTGTCAGAGATTGTCAGACAGTGTCAGAGAGTGATAGTGAGTGTCAGAGAGTGTCAGAGAGTGTCAGAGAGTGTCAGAGAGTGATGGACAGTGTCAGACAGTGTCAGAGAGTGATAGAGAGTGTCAGAGGGTGACAGTGAGTGTCTGAGTGTGTCAGAGAGTGTCAGAGAGTGTTAGTGAGTGTCAGAGAGTGACAGAGAGTGACAGAGAGTGATAGAGAATGATAGAGAGTGATAGAGAGTGTCAGAGAGTGTCAGAGAGTGTCAGAGAGTGACAGAGATTGTCAGAGAGTAATAGAGAGTGTCAGAGAGTGTCAGAGAGTGTCAGAGAGTGTCAGAGAATGATAAAGATTGTCAGAGAGTGATAGTGAGTGTCTGAGAGTGTCAGAGAGTGTCAGAGTGTGTCAGACAGTGTCAGAGAGTGATAGTGAGTGTCAGAGAGTGTCACATAGTGACAGAGAGTAATAGAAAGTGTCAGAAAGTGTCAGAGAGTGTCAGAGAGTGATAGAGAATGATAGAGAGTGTCAGAGAGTGATAGAGTTTGATAGAGAGTATCAGAGATTGATAGAGTGTGATAGAGAGTATCAGAGAGTGTCAGAGATTGTCAGACAGTGTCAGAGAGTGTCAGAGAGTGTCAGAGAGTGATGGACAGTGTCAGACAGTGTCAGAGAGTGATAGAGAGTGTCAGAGAGTGATAGTGAGTCTCTGAGAGTGTCAGAGAGAGTCAGAGAGTGTCAGAGAGAGTCAGAGAGTGTCAGAGAGTGTCAGAGAGTGTCCGAGAATGATTGAGAGTGTCAGAGGGTGACAGTGAGTGTCTGAGAGTGTCAGAGAGTGTCAGAGAGTGATAGTGAGTGTCAGAGAGTGTCAGAGAGTGTCAGTGAGTATCAGAGTGTGTCAGAGAGTGATAGAGAGTGTTGGAGAGTGTCAGAGAGTGTCAGAGAGTGTCAGAGAGTGTCAGAGTGTGTCAGAGAGTGATAGAGAGTGTCAGAGAGTGATAGAGAGTGTCAGAGGCTGACAGTGAGTGTCTGAGTGTGTCAGAGAGTGTCAGAGAGTGTTTGTGAGTGTCAGAGTGTGTCAGAGAGTGATAGAGAGTGTTAGCGAGAGTCTGAGAGTGTCAGAGAGGGTCAGAGAGTGTTAGTGAGTGTCAGAGATTGACAGAGAGTTACAGAGAGTTACAGAGAGTTACAGAGAGTGATAGAGAATGATAGAGAGTGATAGAGAGTGTCAGAGAGTGTCAGAGAGTGTCAGAGAGTGACAGAGAGTGTCAGAGAGTGATAGAGAGTGTCAGAGAGTGTCAGAGAGTGTCAGAGAATGATAGAGATTGTCAGAGAGTGATAGTGAGTGTCTGAGAGTGTCAGAGAGTGTCCGAGAGTGTCAGAGAGTGATAGAGGGTGATAGAGAGTGATAGAGAGTGACAGAGAGTGTCAGAGAGTGTCAGAGTGTGAAAGACAGTGTCAGAGAGTGATAGTGAGTTTCAGAGAGTGTCAGATAGTGATAGTGAGTGTCTGAGAGTGTCAGAGAGTGATAGAGAGTGTCAGAGAGTGTAGTGAGACTCTGAGAGTGTCTGTGAGTGTCAGAGAGTGTCAGAGAGTGACAGAGAGTAATATAAGGTGTCAGAAAGTGTCAGAGAGTGATCGAGAGTGATAGAGAGTGTCCGAGAGTGATAGAGTTTGATAGAGAGTATCAGAGATTGATAGAGTGTGATAGAGAGTATCAGAGAGTATCAGAGAGTGTCAGAGATTGTCAGACAGTGTCAGAGAGTGATGGTGAGTGTCATAGAGTGTCAGAGAGTGATGGACAGTGTCAGACAGTGTCAGAGAGTGATAGAGAGTGTCAGAGGGTGACAGTGAGTGTCTGAGTGTGTCAGAGAGTGTCAGAGAGTGTTTGTGAGTGTCAGAGTGTGTCAGAGAGTGATAGAGAGTGTTAGAGAGAGTCAGAGAGTGTCAGAGAGGGTCAGAGAGTGTTAGTGAGTGTCAGAGATTGACAGAGAGTGACAGAGAGTGATAGAGAATGATAGAGAGTGATAGAGAGTGTCAGAGAGTGTCAGAGAGTGATAGAGAGTGTCAGAGTGTGTAGTGAGACTCTGAGAGTGTCTGTGAGTGTCAGAGAGTGTCAGAGAGTGACAGAGAGTAATAGAAAGTGTCAGAAAGTGTCAGAGAGTGATCGAGAGTGATAGTGAGTGTCCGAGAGTGATAGAGTTTGATAGAGTATCAGAGATTGATATAGTGTGATAGAGAGTATCAGAGAGTGTCAGAGATTGTCAGACAGTGTCAGAGAGTGATAGTGAGTGTCAGAGAGTGTCAGAGAGTGCCAGAGAGTGATGGACAGTGTCAGACAGTGTCAGAGATTGTCAGAGAGTGATAGAGAGTGTCAGAGAGTTTTAGAGAGTGTCAGAGAGTGATAGAGAGTGTCAGAGGGTGACAGTGAGTGTCTGAGTGTGTCAGAGAGTGTCAGAGAGTGTTAGTGAGTGTCAGAGAGTGACAGAGAGTGATAGAGACTGATAGAGAGTGATAGAGAGTGTCAGAGAGTGTCAGAGAGTGTCAGAGAGTGACAGAGATTGTCAGAGAGTGATAGAGAGTGTCAGAGAGTGTCAGAGAGTGTCAGAGACTGTCAGAGAATTATAGAGATTGTCAGAGAGTGATAGTGAGTGTCTGAGAGTGTCAGAGAGTGTCAGAGTGTGTCAGACAGTGTCAGAGAGTGATAGTGAGTGTCAGAGAGTGTCACATAGTGACAGAGAGTAATAGAAAGTGTCAGAAAGTGTCAGAGATTGTCAGAGAGTGATAGAGAATGATAGAGAGTGTCAGAGAGTGATAGAGTTTGATAGAGAGTATCAGAGATTGATAGAGTGTGATAGAGAGTATCAGAGAGTGTCAGAGATTGTCAGACAGTGTCAGAGAGTGATAGTGAGTGTCAGAGAGTGTCAGAGAGTGTCAGAGAGTGATGGACAGTGTCAGACAGTGTCAGAGAGAGATAGAGAGTGTCAGAGAGTGATAGTGAGTCTCTGAGAGTGTCAGAGAGTGTCAGAGAGTATCAGAGAGTGATAGTGAGTGTCAGAGAGTGTCAGAGAGTGACAGAGACTGTCAGAGAGCGATAGTGAGTGTCTGAGAATGTCAGAGAGTGTGAGAGAGTGATGGAGAGTGATAGAGAGTGTCAGACAGTGTCAGAGAGCGATAGAGTGTGTCAGAGAGTGATAGTGAGTGTCAGAGAGTGTGAGTGAGTGTCAGAGATTGACAGAGAGTGACAGAGAGTGATAGAGAATGATAGAGAGTGATAGAGAGTGTCAGAGAGTGTCAGAGAGTGATAGAGAGTGTCAGAGTGTGTAGTGAGACTCTGAGAGTGTCTGTGAGTGTCAGAGAGTGTCAGAGAGTGACAGAGAGTAATAGAAAGTGTCAGAAAGTGTCAGAGAGTGATCGAGAGTGATAGTGAGTGTCCGAGAGTGATAGAGTTTGATAGAGAGTATCAGAGATTGATAGAGTGTGATAGAGAGTATCAGAGAGTGTCAGAGATTGTCAGACAGTGTCAGAGAGTGATAGTGAGTGTCAGAGAGTGTCAGAGAGTGTCAGAGAGTGATGGGCAGTGTCAGACAGTGTCAGAGAGTGATAGAGAGTGTCAGAGGGTGACAGTGAGTGTCTGAGTGTGTCAGAGAGTGTCAGAGAGTGTTAGTGAGTGTCAGAGAGTGACAGAGAGTGACAGAGAGTGATAGAGAATGATAGAGAGTGATAGAGTGTCAGAGAGTGTCAGAGAGTGTCAGAGAGTGACAGAGATTGTCAGAGAGTGATAGAGAGTGATAGAGAGTGTCAGAGAGTGTCAGAGAGTGTCAGAGAGTGTCAGAGAATGATAGAGATTGTCAGAGAGTGATAGTGAGTGTCTGAGAGTGTCAGAGTGTGTCAGACAGTGTCAGAGAGTGATAGTGAGTGTCAGAGAGTGTCACATAGTGACAGAGAGTAATAGAAAGTGTCAGAAAGTGTCAGAGAGTGTCAGAGAGTGATAGAGAATGATAGAGAGTGTCAGAGAGTGATAGAGTTTGATAGAGAGTATCAGAGATTGATAGAGTGTGATAGAGAGTATCAGAGAGTGTCAGAGATTTTTCAGACAGTGTCAGAGAGTGATAGTGAGTGTCAGAGAGTGTCAGAGAGTGATGGACAGTGTCAGACAGTGTCAGAGAGTGATAGAGAGTGTCAGAGAGTGATAGTGAGTCTCTGAGAGTGTCAGAGAGAGTCAGAGAGTGTCAGAGAGTGTCAGAGAGTGTCAGAGAGTGTCAGAGAGTGTCCGAGAATGATTGAGAGTGTCAGAGGGTGACAGTGAGTGTCTGAGAGTGTCAGAGAGTGTCAGAGAGTGATAGTGAGTGTCAGAGAGGGTCAGAGAGTGTCAGTGAGTATCAGAGTGTGTCAGAGAGTGATAGAGAGTGTTGGTGAGTGTCAGAGAGTGTCAGAGTGTGTCAGAGAGTGATAGAGAGTGTCAGAGAGTGATAGAGAGTGTCAGAGGCTGACAGTGAGTGTCTGAGTGTGTCAGAGAGTGTCAGAGAGTGTTTGTGAGTGTCAGAGTGTGTCAGAGAGTGATAGAGAGTGTTAGCGAGAGTCTGAGAGTGTCAGAGAGGGTCAGAGAGTGTTAGTGAGTTTCAGAGATTGACAGAGAGTTACAGAGAGTTACAGAGAGTGATAGAGAATGATAGAGAGTGATAGAGAGTGTCAGAGAGTGTCAGAGAGTGTCAGAGAGTGACAGAGAGTGTCAGAGAGTGATAGAGAGTGTCAGAGAGTGTCAGAGAGTGTCAGAGAATGATAGAGATTGTCAGAGAGTGATAGTGAGTGTCTGAGAGTGTCAGAGAGTGTCCGAGAGTGTCAGAGAGTGATAGAGGGTGATAGAGAGTGACAGAGAGTGATAGAGAGTGACAGAGAGTGTCAGAGAGTGTCAGAGTGTGAAAGACAGTGTCAGAGAGTGATAGTGAGTTTCAGAGAGTGTCAGATAGTGATAGTGAGTGTCTGAGAGTGTCAGAGAGTGATAGAGAGTGTCAGAGAGTGTAGTGAGACTCTGAGAGTGTCTGTGAGTGTCAGAGAGTGTCAGAGAGTGACAGAGAGTAATATAAAGTGTCAGAAAGTGTCAGAGAGTGATCGAGAGTGATAGAGAGTGTCCGAGAGTGATAGAGTTTGATAGAGAGTATCAGAGATTGATAGAGTGTGATAGAGAGTATCAGAGAGTGTCAGAGATTGTCAGACAATGTCAGAGAGTGATGGTGAGTGTCATAGAGTGTCAGAGAGTGATGGACAGTGTCAGACAGTGTCAGAGAGTGATAGAGAGTGTCAGAGGGTGACTGTGAGTGTCTGAGTGTGTCAGAGAGCGTCAGAGAGTGTTTGTGAGTGTCAGAGTGTGTCAGAGAGTGATAGAGAGTGATAGAGAGAGTCAGAGAGTGTCAGAGAGGGTCAGAGAGTGTTAGTGAGTGTCAGAGATTGACAGAGAGTGACAGAGAGTGATAGAGAATGATAGAGAGTGATAGAGAGTGTCAGAGAGTGTCAGAGAGTGATAGAGAGTGTCAGAGTGTGTAGTGAGACTCTGAGAGTGTCTGTGAGTGTCAGAGAGTGTCAGAGAGTGATCGAGAGGGATAGTGAGTGTCCGAGAGTGATAGAGTTTGATAGAGAGTATCAGAGATTGATAGAGTGTGATAGAGAGTATCAGAGAGTGTCAGAGATTGTCAGACAGTGTCAGAGAGTGATAGTGAGTGTCAGAGAGTGTCAGAGAGTGTCAGAGAGTGTCAGAGAGTGATGGACAGTGTCAGACAGTGTCAGAGAGTGATAGAGAGTGTCAGAGGGTGACAGTGAGTGTCTGAGTGTGTCAGAGAGTGTCAGAGAGTGTTAGTGAGTGTCAGAGAGTGACAGAGAGTGACAGAGAATGATAGAGAGTGATAGAGAGTGTCAGAGAGTGTCAGAGAGTGACAGAGATTGTCAGAGAGTGATAGAGAGTGTCAGAGAGTGTCAGAGAGTGTCAGAGACTGTCAGAGAATGATAGAGATTGTCAGAGAGTGATAGTGAGTGTCTGAGAGTGTCAGAGAGTGTCAGAGTGTGTCAGACAGTGTCAGAGAGTGATAGTGAGTGTCAGAGAGTGTCACATAGTGACAGAGAGTAATAGAAAGTGTCAGAAAGTGTCAGAGAGTGTCAGAGAGTGATAGAGAATGATAGAGATTGTCAGAGAGTGATAGAGTTTGATAGAGAGTATCAGAGATTGATAGAGTGTGATAGAGAGTATCAGAGAGTGTCAGAGATTGTCAGACAGTGTCAGAGAGTGATAGTGAGTGTCAGAGAGTGTCAGAGAGTGTCAGAGAGTGATGGACAGTGTCAGACAGTGTCAGAGAGTGATAGAGAGTGTCAGAGAGTCATAGCGAGTCTCTGAGAGTGTCAGAGAGTGTCAGAGAGTATCAGAGAGTGATAGTGAGTGTCAGAGAGTGTCAGAGAGTGACAGAGACTGTCAGAGAGTGATAGTGAGTGTCTGAGAATGTCAGAGAGTGTGAGAGAGTGATGGAGAGTGATGGAGAGTGATAGAGAGTGTCAGACAGTGTCAGAGAGCGATAGAGCGTGTCAGAGAGTGATAGTGAGTGTCAGAGAGTGTGAGTGAGTGTCAGAGATTGATAGAGAGTGCCAGAGTGTGTCAGAGAGTGTCAGAAAGTGATAGAGTGTGTCAGAGTGTGATAATGACTGTCAGAGAGTGATAGTGAGTGTCTGAGAGTGTGAGTGAGTGTCAAAGAGTGATAGTGAGTGTCAGAGTGTGTGAGTGAGTGTCAGAGAGTGATAGTGAGTGTCTGAGAGTGTCAGAGAGTGTCAGAGAGTGATAGAGAGTGTCAGAGAGTGGTAGAGATTGTCAGAGAGTGATAGCGAGTGTCAGGGAGAGATAGTGAGTGTCTGAGAGTGTCAGAGAGTGATAGTGAGTGCCTGAGAGTGTCTGAGAGTGTCAGAGTGTGTCAGAGAGTGATAGAGAGTGTCAGAGAGTGATAGTGAGTGTCAGAGAGTGATAGTGAGTGTCTGAGAGTGCCAGAGAGTGTCAGAGAGTGTTAGTGAGTATCAGAGTGTGTCAGAGAGTGATAGAGAGTGTCAGAGAGTGTCAGAGATTGTCAGGGAGTGATAGTGAGTGTCAGAGAGTGTCAGAGAGTGTCAGAGAGTGATGGACAGTGTCAGACAGTGTCAGAGAGTGATAGAGAGTGTCAGAGGGTGACAGTGAGTGTCTGAGTGTGTCAGAGAGTGTCAGAGAGTGTTTGTGAGTGTCATAGTTTGTCAGAGAGTGATAGAGAGTGTTAGAGAGTGTTAGAGAGAGTCAGAGAGGGTCAGAGAGTGATAGTGAGTGTCTGAGAGTGCCAGAGAGTGTCAGACAGTGATAGTGAGTGTCAGAGAGTGTCAGAGAGTGTTAGTGAGTATCAGAGTGTGTCAGAGAGTGATAGAGAGTGTCAGAGAGTGTCAGAGAGTGTCAGAGAGTTTTTGAGAGTGTCAGAGAGTGATAGAGAGTGTCAGAGGGTGACAGTGAGTGTCTGAGTGTGTCAGAGAGCGTCAGAGATTGATAGAGATTGTCAGAGAGTGATAGTGAGTGTCTGAGAGTGTCAGAGAGTGTCCGTGAGTGTCAGAGAGTGATAGAGGGTGATAGAGGGTGATAGAGGGTGATAGAGGGTGATAGAGAGTGTCAGAGAGTGATAGAGAGTGACAGAGAGTGTCAGAGAGTGATAGAGAGTGTCAGAGCGTGACAGTGAGTGTCTGAGTGTGCCAGAGAGTGTCAGAGAGTGATAGTGAGTGTCAGACAGTGTCAGAGAGTGTTAGTGAGTATCAGAGTGTGTCAGAGAGTGATAGAGAGTGTCAGAGACTGTCAGAGAGTGTCAGAGAGAGTCAGAGAGTTTTAGAGAGTGTCAGAGAGTGATAGAGAGTGTCAGAGGGTGACAGTGAGTGTCTGAGTGTGTCAGAGAGTGTCAGAGAGTGATAGAGATTGTCAGAGAGTGATAGTGAGTGTCCGAGAGTCTCAGAGAGTGTCCGTTAGTGTCAGAGAGTGATAGAGGGTGATAGAGGGTGATAGAGAGTGTCAGAGAGTGATAGAGTGTGACAGAGAGTGTCAGAGAGTTTCAGAGTGTGTCAGACGGTTTCAGAGAGTGATAGTGAGTGTCAGAGAGTGTCAGATAGTGATAGTGAGTGTCTGAGAGTGTCAGAGGGTGATAGAGAGTGTCAGAGAGTGTAGTGAGACTCTGAGAGTGTCTGAGAGTGTCAGAGAGTGTCAGAGAGTGACAGAGAGTAATAGAAAGTGTCAGAAAGTGTCAGAGAGTGATAGAGCGTGTCAGAGAGTGATAGAGTTTGATAGAGAGTATCAGAGATTGATAGATTGTGATAGAGAGTATCAGAGAGTGTCAGAGATTGTCAGACAGTGTCAGAGAGTGATAGTGAGTGTCAGAGACTGTCAGAGAGTGATAGTGAGTGTCTGAGAGTGTCAGAGAGTGTCATAGAGTGATAGAGAGTGATAGTGAGTGTCAGAGAGTGATAGAGTGTGATAGAGAGTATCAGAGAGTGTCAGAGATTGTCAGACAGTGTCAGAGAGTGATAGTGAGTGTCAGAGAGTGTCAGAGAGTGTCAGAGAGTGTCAGAGAGTGATGGAGAGTGTCAGACAGTGTCAGAGAGTGATAGTGAGTCTCTGAGAGTTTCAGAGAGTGTCAGAGAGTGATAGTGAGTGTCAGAGTGTGTCAGAGAGTGATAGAGACTGTCAGAGAGTGATATTGAGGGTCTGAGAGTGTCTGAGAGTGTCAGAGAGTGTCAGAGATTGATAGAGAGTGCCAGAGTGTGTCAGAGAGTGTCAGAAAGTGATAGAGTGTGTCAGAGTGTGATAATGACTGTCAGAGAGTGATAGTGAGTGTCTGAGAGTGTCTGAGAGTGTCAGAGATTGTCAGAGATTGATAGAGAGTGCCAGAGTGTGTCAGAGAGTGACAGAAAGTGATAGAGTGTGTCAGAGTGTGATAATGACTGTCAGAGAGTGATAGTGAGTGTCTGAGAGTGTCAGAGAGTGTCAGAGAGTGTCAGAGAGTGATAGAGAGTGTCAGAGAGTGATAGTGAGTGTCAGAGAGTGTGAGTGAGTGTCAGAGAGTGATAGTGAGTGTCTGAGAGTGTCAGAGAGTGATAGAGAGTGTCAGAGAGTGGTAGAGATTGTCAGAGAGTGATAGCGAGTGTCAGGGAGACATAGTGAGTGTCTGAGAGTGTCAGAGAGTGATAGTGAGTGCCTGAGAGTGTCTGAGAGTGTCAGAGTGTGTCAGAGAGTGATAGAGAGTGTCAGAGAGTGATAGTGAGTGTCAGAGAGTGTTAGTGAGTATCAGAGTGTGTCAGAGAGTTTTAGAGAGTGTCAGAGAGTGATAGAGAGTGTCAGAGGGTGACAGTGAGTGTCTGAGTGTGTCAGACAGTGTCAGAGAGTGATAGAGAGTGTCAGAGAGTGACAGTGAGTGATAGTGAGTGCCAGAGAGTGTCAGAGAGTGATAGAGACTGTCAGAGAGTGATAGTGAGTGTCTGAGAATGTCAGAGAGTGTCAGAGAGTGATAGAGATTGATAGAGAGTGTCAGACAGTGTCAGAGAGTGATAGAGTGTGTCAGAGATTGTCAGAGAGTGATAGAGAGTGGCAGAGAGTTATAGTGAGTCTCTGAGAGTGTCTGAGAATATCAGAGACTGTCAGAGAGTGGTAGACAGCGCCAGAGTGTGTCAGAGAGTGTCAGAAAGTGATAGAGTCTGTCAGAGTGTGATAATGACTGTCAGAGAGTGATAGTGAGTGTCTGAGAGTGTCAGAGAGTGTCATAGAGTGATAGAGAGTGATAGTGAGTGTCAGAGAGTGATAGAGTGTGATGGAGAGTATCAGAGAGTGTCAGAGATTGTCAGACAGTGTCAGAGAGTGATAGTGAGTGTCAGAGAGTGTCAGAGAGTGTCAGAGAGTGATGGAGAGTGTCAGACAGTGTCAGAGAGTGATAGTGAGTCTCTGAGAGTTTCAGAGAGTGTCAGAGAATGATAGCGAGTGTCAGAGAGTGTCAGAGAGTGATAGAGACTGTCAGAGAGTGATAGTGAGGGTCTGAGAGTGTCAGAGAGTGTCAGAGAGTGATAGAGAATGATAGAGAGTGTCAGAGAGTGTCAGAGAGTGATAGAGCGTGTCAGAGAGTGTTAGAGAGTGTCAGAGAGTGATAGAGAGTGTCAGAGGGTGATAGTGAGTGTCAGAGAGTATCAGAGAGTGATAGTGAGTGTCACAGAGTGTCAGAGAGTTATGGAGACTGCCAGAGAGTGATAGTGTTTCTGAGAGTGTCAGAGAGTGTCAGAGAGAGATAGTGAGTGTCAGAGAGTGTCAGAGAGTGTCAGAGAGTGATAGAGAATGTCAGAGATTGATAGCGAGTGTCTGAGAGTGTCACAGAGTGTCAGAGAGTGATAGAGAGTGATCGAGAGTGTCAGAGAGTGTCAGAGAGAGATAGAGAGTGTCAGAGAGTGATAGAGAGTGATAGAGAGTGTCACAGAGTGTCAGAGAGTGTCAGAGAGTAATAGAGAGTGTCAGAGAGAGTCAGAGAGTGATAGTGAGTGTCAGAGAGTGTGAGTGAGTGTCAGAGAGTGATAGTGAGTGTCTGAGATTGTCAGAGAGTGTCAGAGAGTGATAGAGAGTGTCAGAGAGTGGTAGAGATTGTCAGAGAGTGATAGCGAGTGTCAGGGAGAGATAGTGAGTGTCTGAGAGTGTCAGAGAGTGACAGTGAGTGCCTGAGAGTGTCTGAGAGTGTCAGAGAGAGATAGAGAGTGTCAGAGAGTGATAGAGAGTGATAGAGAGTGTCACAGAGTGTCAGCGAGAGATAGAGAGTGTCAGAGAGTAATAGAGAGTGTCAGAGAGTGTCAGAGAGTGATAGTGAGTATCAGAGAGTATCAGAGAGTGATAGTGAGTGCCAGAGAGTGTCAGAGAGTGATAGAGACTGTCAGAGAGTGATAGTGAGTGTCTGAGAATGTCAGAGAGTGTCACAGAGTGATAGAGATTGATAGAGAGTGTCAGACAGTGTCAGAGAGTGATATAGTGTGTCAGAGAGTGTCAGAGAGTGATAGAGAGTGGCAGAGAGTTATAGTGAGTCTCTGAGAGTGTCTGAGAATGTCAGAGACTGTCAGAGAGTGGTAGACAGCGCCAGAGTGTGTCAGAGAGTGTCAGAAAGTGATAGAGTCTGTCAGAGTGTGACAATGACTGTCAGAGAGTGATAGTGAGTGTCTGAGAGTGTCAGAGAGTGTCATAGAGTGATAGAGAGTGATAGTGAGTGTCTGAGAGTGTCAGACAGTTTCAGAGAGTGTCAGTGAGTGATAGCGAGTGTCAGAGAGTGTCAGAGAGTGATAGAGACTGTCAGAGAGTGATAGTGAGGGTCTGAGAGTGTCAGAGAGTGATAGAGAATGATAGAGAGTGTCAGAGAGTATCAGAGAGTGATAGAGCGTGTCAGAGAGTGTTAGAGAGTTATGGAGACTGCCAGAGAGTGATAGTGTTTCTGAGAGTGACAGAGAGTGTCAGAGAGTGTCAGAGAGTGATAGAGAATGTCAGAGATTGATAGCGAGTGTCTGAGAGTGTCACAGAGTGTCAGAGAGCGATAGAGAGGGATCGAGAGTGTCAGAGAGTGTCAGAGAGAGATAGAGAGTGTCAGAGAGTGATAGAGAGTGATAGGGAGTGTCACAGAGTGTCAGCGAGAGATAGAGAGTGTCAGAGAGTAATGGAGAGTGTCAGAGAGTGTCAGAGAGTGTCAGAGAGAGATAGAGAGTGTCAGAGAGTGATAGAGAGTGATAGGGAGTGTCACAGAGTGTCAGCGAGAGATAGAGAGTGTCAGAGAGTAATGGAGAGTGTCAGAGAGTGTCAGAGAGTGATAGTGAGTGTCTGAGAGTGTCTGAGAGTTTCACAGTGTGTCAGAGAGTGTCAGAGGGTGTCAGAGGGTGTCAGAGGGTGTCAGAGAGTGTCAGAGAGTGTCAGAGCGTGTCAGAGAGTGTCAGAGAGAGATAGAGAGTGTCAGAGATTGATAGTGAGTGTCTGAGAGCGTCAGAGAGTGTCAGAGAGCGATAGAGAGTGATAAAGAGTGTCAGAGAGAGATAGAGAGTGTCAGAGAGTGATAATGAGTGTAAGAGAGTGTCAGAGAGTGTCAGAGAGAGATAGAGAGTGTCAGAGAGTGATAGTGAGAGTCTGAGAGTGTCAGAGGGTGTCAGAGAGAGATGGAGAGTATCAGAGAGTGATAGAGATTGTCAGAGAGTGTCAGAGAGTGTCAGAGAGTGATAGTGAGTGTCTGAGTGTGTCTGAGAGTGTCAGAGAGTGTCAGAGAGAGTCAGAGAGTGATTGTGAGTGATAGAGAGTGATAGAGAGTGTCAGAGAGTGTCAGAGAGTGATAGAGAGTGATAGAGAGTGATCGTGTGTGTCTGAGAGTGTCTGAGATTGTCAGAGTGTGTCAGAGTGTGTCAGAGTGTGTCAGAGTGTGTCAGAGTGTGTCAGAGAGTGATGGAGAGAGTCAGAGAGTGATAGGGAGTATCAGAGAGTGATAGTGAGTGTCAGATAGTATCAGATAGCGATAGTGAGTGTCTGAGAGTGTCTGAGATTGTCAGAGATTGATAGAGAGTGTCAGAGAGTGATGGAGAGTGTCAGAGAGTGATAGACAGTGTCAGAGAGTGATAGAGAGTTTCAGAGAGTGATAGTGAGTGTCAGAGAGTATCAGATAGTGTTAGTGAGTGTCTGAGAGTGTCTGAGATTGTCAGAGAGTGTCAGAGAGTGTCAGAGAGTGTCAGAGAGAGTCAGAGACTGATAGACAGTGTCAGAGAGCGATAGTGAGTGTCTGAGAGTGTCAGAGAGTGAATGTGAGTGCCTGAGAGTCTCTGAGAGTGTCAGAGTGCGTCAGAGAGTGGTAGAGAGTGTCAGAGAGTGATAGTGAGTGTCAGTGAGTGATAGTGAGTGTCTGAGAGTGATAGTGAGTGTCTGAGAGTGTCAGATAGTGTCAGATTTTGATAGAGAGTGTCAGAGAGTGTCAGAGAGTGATAGTGAGTGCCTGAGAGTGTCTGAGAGTGTCAGAGTGAGTCAGAGAGTGACAGTGAGTGTCTGAGAGTGTCAGAGAGTGTCAGAGAGTGATAGTGAGTGTCAGAGAGTGTCAGAGAGTGTCAGAGAGTGTTCGTGAGTATCAGAGTGTGTCAGAGAGTGATAGAGAGTGTCAGAGAGTGTCAGAGAGTAATAGAGACTGTCAGAGAGTGATAGTGAGGGTCTGAGAGTGTCAGAGAGTGATAGAGAATGATAGAGAGTGTCAGAGAGTGTCAGAGAGTGATAGAGCGTGTCAGAGAGTGTTAGAGAGTGTCAGAGAGTGATAGAGAGTGTCAGAGGGTGATAGTGAGTGTCAGAGAGTATCAGAGAGTGATAGTGAGTGTCACAGAGTGTCAGAGAGTTATGGAGACTGCCAGAGAGTGATAGTGTTTCTGAGAGTGACAGAGAGTGTCAGAGAGTGTCAGAGAGTGATAGAGAATGTCAGAGATTGATAGCGAGTGTCTGAGAGTGTCACAGAGTGTCAGAGAGCGATAGAGAGTGATCGAGAGTGTCAGAGAGTGTCAGAGAGAGATAGAGAGTGTCAGAGAGTGATAGAGAGTGATAGAGAGTGTCACAGAGTGTCAGCGAGAGATAGAGAGTGTCAGAGAGTAATAGAGAGTGTCAGAGAGTGTCAGAGAGTGATAGTGAGTGTCTGAGAGTGTCACAGTGTGTCAGAGAGTGTCAGAGGGTGTCAGAGGGTGTCAGAGGGTGTCAGAGAGTGTCAGAGCGTGTCAGAGCGTGTCAGAGAGAGATAGAGAGTGTCAGAGAGTGATAGTGAGTGTCTGAGAGCGTCAGAGAGTGTCAGAGAGCGATAGAGAGTGATAAAGAGTGTCAGAGAGAGATAGAGAGTGTCAGAGAGTGATAATGAGTGTAAGAGAGTGTCAGAGAGTGTCAGAGAGAGATAGAGAGTGTCAGAGAGTGATAGTGAGAGTCTGAGAGTGTCAGAGGGTGTCAGAGAGAGATGGAGAGTGTCAGAGAGTGATAGAGATTGTCAAAGAGTGTCAGAGAGTGTCAGAGAGTGATAGTGAGTGTCTGAGTGTGTCTGAGAGTGTCAGAGAGTGTCAGAGAGTGTCAGAGAGTGATTGTGAGTGATTGTGAGTGATAGAGAGTGATAGAGAGTGTCAGAGAGTGATCGTGAGTGTCTGAGAGTGTATGAGAGTGTCTGAGATTGTCAGAGTGTGTCAGAGTGTGTCAGAGTGTGTCAGAGTGTGTCAGAGTGTGTCAGAGAGTGATGGAGAGAGTCAGAGAGTGATAGGGAGTATCAGAGAGTGATAGTGAGTGTCAGAGAGTATCAGATAGCGATAGTGAGTGTCTGAGAGTGTCTGAGATTGTCAGAGCTTGATAGAGAGTGTCAGAGAGTGATGGAGAGTGTCAGAGAGTGATAGACAGTGTCAGAGAGTGATAGAGAGTTTCAGAGAGTGATAGTGAGTGTCAGAGAGTGATAGTAAGTGTCAGAGAGTGATAGTGATTGTCAGAGAGTGATAGTGAGTGTCTGAGAGTGTCAGAGAGTGTCAGAGAGTGTCAGAGAGTGTCAGAGAGCGCTAGTGAGTGTCAGAGAGTGACAGTGAGTGTCTGAGAGTGTCAGCGAGTGACAGAGAGTGTCAGAGAGTATCAGAGAGTGATAGTGAGTGTCTGAGATTGTCAGAGAGTGTCAGGGAGTGTCAGAGAGTGATAGAGAGTGTCTGAGATTGTCAGAGAGTGTCTGAGATTGTCAGAGAGTGTCTGAGATTGATAGTGAGTGTCTGTGAGTGTCTGAGATTGTCACAGAGTGTCAGAGAGTGTCAGAGAGTGTCAGAGAGTATCAGAGCGTGATAGTGAGAGTTTGAGTGTGTCTGAGATTGTCAGAGAGTGTCAGAGAGTGATAGAGAGTTTCAGAGAGTGATAGTGAGTGTCAGAGTGTCTCAGAGAATGTCAGAGAGTGATAGTGAGTTTCAGAGAATTTCAGAGAGTGATAGTGAGTGTCTGAGAGTGTCTGAGAATGTCAGAGAGTGTCAGAGAGTATCAGAGAGTGTCAGAGAGTGATAGTGAGTGTCTGAGAAAGTCTGAGATTGTCAGAGAGTGTCAGAGAGTGTCAGAGAGTGATAGAGAATGTCACAGAGTATCAGAGAGTGATAGTGAGTGTCTGAGAGTGTCTGAGATTGTCAGAGATTGTCAGAGAGTGTCAGAGATTGTCAGAGAGTGATAGTGAGTGTCAGAGAGTGTCAGAGAGTGATATAGAGTGATAGTGAGTGATAGTGAGTGTCAAAAAGTGATAGTGAGTGTCTGTGAGCGTCTGACAGTGTCAGAGAGTGTCAGAGAGTGTCCGAGAGTGATAGAGAGTGATAGAGAGTGTCAGAGAGTGATGGAGAGTGTCAGAGAGTCAGATAGTGTCTGAGAGTGATGGAGACTGTCTGAGAGTGATAGAGACTGTCAGAGAGTGACGGAGAGTGATAGAGAGTGTCAGAGAGTGTCAGAGAGTGTCAGAGAGTGATGGAGAGTGACAGACAGTGATAGACAGTGTCTGAGAGTGATAGAGAGTGATAGAGAGTGTCAGAGAGAGATAGAGAGTGAGAGAGATTGAGAGAGAGATTGTCAGAGAGTGATAGTGAGCGATAGAGAGTGATAGAGAGTGATAGAGAGTGTCAGAGTGTGTCAGAGTGCGTCAGAGTGTGTCAGAGAGTGATAGAGAGTGTCAGAGAGTGTCAGCGATTGTCAGAGAGTGTCAGAGAGAGATAGAGAGTGTCAGAGAGAGATAGTGTCACAGAGTGTCAGAGAGTGTCAGAGAGTGATAGTGAGTGTCAGAGAGTGTCAGAGAGTGATAGTGAGTGTCTGAGAGTGTCAGAGAGTGAGAGTGAGTGTCAGAGAGTTTCAGAGAGTGAAATACAGTGATAGAGTGTTTCAGAGAGTGTCAGAGAGTGATCGTGAGTATTTGAGAGTGATAGAGACTGTCCGAGAGTGTCAGAGAGTGATGGAGAGTGTCTCAGAGTGTCTGAGAGTGTCTGAGAGTGTCTGAGAGTGTCAGAGAGTGATAGTGAGTGTCAGAGAGTGTCAGAGAGTGATATAGAGGAACAGAGAGTGTCAGAGAATGTCAGAGAGTGATCGAGAGTGATAGAGTGTCAGAGAGTGCCAGAGAGTGTCAGAGAGTGTCAGAGAGATTGTCAGAGGGTGTCAGAGAGTGATAGAGAGTGTCAAAGAGTGACAGTGAGTGTCTGAGTGTGTCTGAGATTGTCAGAGATTGTCAGAGAGTGTCAGAGAGTGTCAGAGAGTGTCAGAGAGTGATAGAGAGTGGTAGAGAGTGTCAGAGAGTGGCCGAGTGTGATAGAGAGTGGCAGAGAGTGATAGAGAGTGTCAGAGAGTGATAGTGAGAGTCAGAGAGTGTCAGAGACTGTCAGAGAGGGTCAGAGAGTGTCAGAGACTGTCAGAGAAAGGTAGAGAGCGTCAGGGAGTCATAGTGAGTGTCTGAGAGTGTCAGAGAGAGGTAGAAAGTGTCAGAGAGTGATAGTGAGTGTCAGAGAGTGACAGTGAGTGTCTGAGAGTGTCAGAGAGTGATAGAGATTGTCAGAGAGTGATAGAGAGTGTCAGAGAGTGTCAGAGATTGATAGTGAGTGTCAGAGAGTGATAGTGAGTGTCTGAGAGTGATGATGAGTGTCAGACAGTGTCAGAGAGTGATAGAGAGTGTCAGAGATTGATAGTGAGCGTTAGAGAGTGATAGTGTGTTTCTGAGAGTGTCAGAGAGTGTCAGACAGTGTCAGAGAGTGACAGTGAGTGTCAGAGAGTGTCAGAGAGTGATAGTGTGTGTCAGTGAGTGTCTGAGAGTGTCAGAGATTGTCAGAGCATATCAGAGAGTGATAGAGAGTGTCAGAGAGTATCAGAGAGTGATAGTGAGTATCAGAGTGATAGAGAGTTTCTGAGAGTGTCTGAGAGTGTCAGAGAGTGTCAGAGAGTGATAGAGAGTGATAGAGAGTGATAGAGAGTGTCAGAGAGTGTCAGAGATTGTCAGAGAGATAGAGAGTGTTAGAGAGTGATAGGGAGTGTCAGAGAGTGATAGTGATTGTCAGAGAGTGATAGTGATTGTCAGAGAGTGATAGTGAGTGTCTGAGAGTGTCAGAGAGTGTCAGAGAGTGTCAGAGAGTGTCAGAGAGTGCTAGTGAGTGTCAGAGAGTGATAGTGAGTGTCTGAGAGTGTCAGCGAGTGACAGAGAGTGTCAGAGAGTATCAGAGAGTGATAGTGAGTGTCTGAGATTGTCAGAGAGTGTCAGGGAGTGTCAGAGAGTGATAGAGAGTGTCTGAGATTGTCAGAGAGTGTCTGAGATTGTCAGAGAGTGTCTGAGATTGATAGTGAGTGTCTGTGAGTGTCTGAGATTGTCACAGAGTGTCAGAGAGTGTCAGAGAGTGTCAGAGAGTATCAGAGCGTGATAGTGAGAGTCTGAGTGTGTCTGAGATTGTCAGAGAGTGTCAGAGAGTGATAGAGAGTTTCAGAGAGTGATAGTGAGTGTCAGAGTGTCTCAGAGAATGTCAGAGAGTGATAGTGAGTTTCAGAGAATTTCAGAGAGTGATAGTGAGTGTCTGAGAGTGTCTGAGAATGTCAGAGAGTGTCAGAGAGTATCAGAGAGTGTCAGAGAGTGATAGTGAGTGTCTGAGAAAGTCTGAGATTGTCAGAGAGTGTCAGAGAGTGTCAGAGAGTGATAGAGAATGTCACAGAGTATCAGAGAGTGATAGTGAGTGTCTGAGAGTGTCTGAGATTGTCAGAGATTGTCAGAGAGTGTCAGAGATTGTCAGAGAGTGATAGTGAGTGTCAGAGAGTGTCAGAGAGTGTCAGAGAGTGATATAGAGTGATAGTGAGTGATAGTGAGTGTCAAAAAGTGATAGTGAGTGTCTGTGAGCGTCTGACAGTGTCAGAGAGTGTCAGAGAGTGTCCGAGAGTGATAGAGAGTGATAGAGAGTGTCAGAGAGTGATGGAGAGTGTCAGAGAGTCAGATAGTGTCTGAGAGTGATGGAGACTGTCTGAGAGTGATAGAGACTGTCAGAGAGTGACGGAGAGTGATAGAGAGTGTCAGAGAGTGTCAGAGAGTGTCAGAGAGTGATGGAGAGTGACAGACAGTGATAGACAGTGTCTGAGAGTGATAGAGAGTGATAGAGAGTGTCAGAGAGAGATAGAGAGTGAGAGAGATTGAGAGAGAGATTGTCAGAGAGTGATAGTGAGCGATAGAGAGTGATAGAGAGTGATAGAGAGTGTCAGAGAGTGTCAGAGTGTGTCAGAGAGTGATAGAGAGTGTCAGAGAGTGTCAGCGATTGTCAGAGAGTGTCAGAGAGAGATAGAGAGTGTCAGAGAGAGATAGTGTCACAGAGTGTCAGAGAGTGTCAGAGAGTGATAGTGAGTGTCAGAGAGTGTCAGAGAGTGATAGTGAGTGTCTGAGAGTGTCAGAGAGTGAGTGTCAGAGAGTTTCAGAGAGTGAAATACAGTGATAGAGTGTTTCAGAGAGTGTCAGAGAGTGATCGTGAGTATTTGAGAGTGATAGAGACTGTCCGAGAGTGTCAGAGAGTGATGGAGAGTGTCTCAGAGTGTCTGAGAGTGTCTGAGAGTGTCTGAGAGTGTCAGAGAGTGATAGTGAGTGTCAGAGAGTGTCAGAGAGTGATATAGAGGAACAGAGAGTGTCAGAGAGTGTCAGAGAGTGATCGAGAGTGATAGAGTGTCAGAGAGTGCCAGAGAGTGTCAGAGAGTGTCAGAGAGATTGTCAGAGGGTGTCAGAGAGTGATAGAGAGTGTCAAAGAGTGACAGTGAGTGTCTGAGTGTGTCTGAGATTGTCAGAGATTGTCAGAGAGTGTCAGAGATTGTCAGAGAGTGTCAGAGGGTGTCAGAGAGTGATAGAGAGTGGTAGAGAGTGTCAGAGAGTGGCCGAGTGTGATAGAGAGTGGCAGAGAGTGACAGAGAGTGATAGTGAGAGTCAGAGTGTCAGAGACTGTCAGAGAGGGTCAGAGAGTGTCAGAGAGTGTCAGAGAGAGGTAGAGAGCGTCAGAGAGTCATAGTGAGTGTCTGAGAGTGTCAGAGAGAGGTAGAAAGTGTCAGAGAGTGATAGTGAGTGTCAGAGAGTGACAGTGAGTGTCTGAGAGTGTCAGAGAGTGATAGAGATTGTCAGAGAGTGATAGAGAGTGTCAGAGAGTGTCAGAGATTGATAGTGAGTGTCAGAGAGTGATAGTGAGTGTCTGAGAGTGATGGAGAGTGTCAGACAGTGTCAGAGAGTGATAGAGAGTGTCAGAGATTGATAGTGAGCGTTAGAGAGTGATAGTGTGTTTCTGAGAGTGTCAGAGAGTGTCAGACAGTGTCAGAGAGTGACAGTGAGTCTCAGAGAGTGTCAGAGAGTGATAGTGTGTGTCAGTGAGTGTCTGAGAGTGTCAGAGATTGTCAGAGCATATCAGAGAGTGATAGAGAGTGTCAGAGAGTATCAGAGAGTGATAGTGAGTATCAGAGTGATAGAGAGTTTCTGAGAGTGTCAGAGAGTGTCAGAGAGTGATAGAGAGAGTCAGAGAGTGATAGAGAGTGTCAGAGAGTGATAGTGATTGTCTGAGAGTGTCAGAGAGTGTCAGAGAGTGATAGAGAGTGATAGAGAGTGTCAGAGAGTGTCAGAGATTGTCAGAGAGATAGAGAGTGTTAGAGAGTGATAGAGAGTGTCAGAGAGTGTCAGAGAGTGTCAGAGAGTGATAGAGAGTGATAGCGAGTGATCGAGAGTGTCAGAGAGTGTCAGAGAGTGTCAGAGACTGTCCGAGAGTGTCAGACAGTGATGGAGAGTGTCTCAGAGTGTCTCAGAGTGTCTGAGAGTGTCTGAGAGTGTCTGAGAGTTTCAGAGAGTGATAGTGTGTGTCAGAGAGTGTCAGAGAGTGATATAGAGGAACAGTGAATGTCAGAGAATGTCAGAGAGTGATAGAGAGTGATAGAGTGTCAGAGAGTGCCAGAGAGTGTCTGAGAGTGTCAGAGAGAGTGTCAGAGGGTGTCAGAGAGTGATAGAGAGTGTCAAAGAGTGACAGTGAGTGTCTGAGTGTGTCTGAGATTGTCAGAGATTATCAGAGAGTGTCAGAGAGTGTCAGAGAGTGTCAGAGAGTGATAGAGAGTGATAGAGATTGTCAGAGAGTGGCCGAGTGTGATAGAGAGTGGCAGAGAGTGATAGAGAGTGTCAGAGAGTGATAGTGAGAGTCAGAGAGTGTCAGAGACTGTCAGAGAGGGTCAGAGAGTGTCAGAGAGTGTCAGAGAGAGGTAGAGAGCGTCAGAGAGTCATAGTGAGTGTCTGAGAGTGTCAGAGAGAGGTAGAAAGTGTCAGAGAGTGATAGTGAGTGTCAGAGAGTGATAGTGAGTGTCTGAGAGTGTCAGAGAGTGAGTGTCAGAGAGTTTCAGAGAGTGAAATACAGTGATAGAGTGTTTCAGAGAGTGTCAGAGAGTGATCGTGAGTATTTGAGAGTGATAGAGACTGTCCGAGAGTGTCAGAGAGTGATGGAGAGTGTCTCAGAGTGTCTGAGAGTGTCTGAGAGTGTCTGAGAGTGTCAGAGAGTGATAGTGAGTGTCAGAGAGTGTCAGAGAGTGATATAGAGGAACAGAGAGTGTCAGAGAGTGTCAGAGAGTGATCGAGAGTGATAGAGTGTCAGAGAGTGCCAGAGAGTGTCAGAGAGTGTCAGAGAGATTGTCAGAGGGTGTCAGAGAGTGATAGAGAGTGTCAAAGAGTGACAGTGAGTGTCTGAGTGTGTCTGAGATTGTCAGAGATTGTCAGAGAGTGTCAGAGATTGTCAGAGAGTGTCAGAGGGTATCAGAGAGTGATAGAGAGTGGTAGAGAGTGTCAGAGAGTGGCCGAGTGTGATAGAGAGTGGCAGAGAGTGACAGAGAGTGATAGTGAGAGTCAGAGAGTGTCAGAGACTGTCAGAGAGGGTCAGAGAGTGTCAGAGAGAGGTAGAGAGCGTCAGAGAGTCATAGTGAGTGTCTGAGAGTGTCAGAGAGAGGTAGAAAGTGTCAGAGAGTGATAGTGAGTGTCAGAGAGTGACAGTGAGTGTCTGAGAGTGTCAGAGAGTGATAGAGATTGTCAGAGAGTGATAGAGAGTGTCAGAGAGTGTCAGAGATTGATAGTGAGTGTCAGAGAGTGATAGTGAGTGTCTGAGAGTGATGGAGAGTGTCAGACAGTGTCAGAGAGTGATAGAGAGTGTCAGAGATTGATAGTGAGCGTTAGAGAGTGATAGTGTGTTTCTGAGAGTGTCAGAGAGTGTCAGACAGTGTCAGAGAGTGACAGTGAGTGTCAGAGAGTGTCAGAGAGTGATAGTGTGTGTCAGTGAGTGTCTGAGAGTGTCAGAGATTGTCAGAGCATATCAGAGAGTGATAGAGAGTGTCAGAGAGTATCAGAGAGTGATAGTGAGTATCAGAGTGATAGAGAGTTTCTGAGAGTGTCAGAGAGTGTCAGAGAGTGATAGAGAGAGTCAGAGAGTGATAGAGAGTGTCAGAGAGTGATAGTGATTGTCTGAGAGTGTCAGAGAGTGTCAGAGAGTGATAGAGAGTGATAGAGAGTGTCAGAGAGTGTCAGAGATTGTCAGAGAGATAGAGAGTGTTAGAGAGTGATGGAGAGTGTCAGAGAGTGTCAGAGAGTGTCAGAGAGTGATAGAGAGTGATAGCGAGTGATCGAGAGTGTCAGAGAGTGTCAGAGAGTGTCAGAGACTGTCCGAGAGTGTCAGACAGTGATGGAGAGTGTCTCAGAGTGTCTCAGAGTGTCTGAGAGTGTCTGAGAGTGTCTGAGAGTTTCAGAGAGTGATAGTGTGTGTCAGAGAGTGTCAGAGAGTGATATAGAGGAACAGTGAATGTCAGAGAATGTCAGAGAGTGATAGAGAGTGATAGAGTGTCAGAGAGTGCCAGAGAGTGTCTGAGAGTGTCAGAGAGAGTGTCAGAGGGTGTCAGAGAGTGATAGAGAGTGTCAAAGAGTGACAGTGAGTGTCTGAGTGTGTCTGAGATTGTCAGAGATTATCAGAGAGTGTCAGAGAGTGTCAGAGAAAGTCAGAGAGTGATAGAGAGTGATAGAGATTGTCAGAGAGTGGCCGAGTGTGATAGAGAGTGGCAGAGAGTGACAGAGAGTGTCAGAGAGTGATAGTGAGAGTCAGAGAGTGTCAGAGACTGTCAGAGAGGGTCAGAGAGTGTCAGAGAGTGTCAGAGAGAGGTAGAGAGCGTCAGAGAGTCATAGTGAGTGTCTGAGAGTGTCAGAGAGAGGTAGAAAGTGTCAGAGAGTGATAGTGAGTGTCAGAGAGTGATAGTGAGTGTCTGAGAGTATCAGAGAGTGATAGTGAGTATCAGAGTGATAGAGAGTTTCTGAGAGTGTCCGAGAGTGTCAGAGAGTGATAGAGAGAGTCAGCGAGTGATAGAGAGTGTCAGAGAGTGACAGAGAGTGTCAGAGAGTGTCAGAGATTGATAGTGAGTGTCAGAGAGTGATAGTGAGTGTCTGAGAGTGTCAGAGAGTGTCAGACAGTGTCAGAGAGTGATAGAGAGTGTCTGAGATTGATAGTGAGCGTTAGAGAGTGATAGTGTGTTTCTGAGAGTGTCAGAGAGTGTCAGACAGTGTCAGAGAGTGACAGTGAGTGTCAGAGAGTGTCAGAGAGTGATAGGGTGTGTCAGTGAGTGTCTGAGAGTGTCAGAGATTGTCAGAGCATATCAGAGAGTGATAGAGAGTGTCAGAGAGTATCAGAGAGTGATAGTGAGTATCAGAGTGATAGTGAGTATCAGAGTGATAGAGAGTTTCTGAGAGTGTCAGAGAGTGTCAGACAGTGTCAGAGAGTGATAGTGAGTGTCAGAGAGTGTCAGAGAGTGATAGTGTGTGTCAGTGAGTGGCTGAGAGTGTCAGAGAGTGTCAGAGCATGTCAGAGAGTGATAGGGAGTATCAGAGAGTGATAGTGCGTGTCTGAGATTGTCAGAGAGTGTTCCGAGAGTGATAAAGAGTGTCAGAGAGTGTCAGAGAGTGTCAGAGAGTGTCAGAGAGTGACATAGAGTGACAGAGAGTGTCAGAGAGTGTCAGAGAGTGATAGTGAGTGTCAGAGAGTGATAGTGTGTGTCTGAGAGTGATAGTGAGCGTCAGAGAGTGATAGTGAGAGTCTGAGAGTGTCAGAGACTGTCAGAGAGTTATATAGATTGTCTGAGATTGTCAGAGATGTCAGAGAGTGATAGAGAGTGTCAGAGAGTGTCAGAGAGTGATAGTGAGTGTCAGAGAGTGATAGTGAGTGTTTGAGAGTGTCAGAGAGTGTCAGAGAGTGATAGAGAGTGTCAGAGAGTGTCAGAGATTGTCAGAGAGTGATAGAGAGTGATAGCGAGTGATCGAGAGTGTCAGAGATTGTCAGAGAGAGATAGAGAGTGTCAAAGAGTGACAGAGAGTGTCAGAGAGTGATAGTGAGTGATAGAGAGTGTCAGAGGGTGTCAGCGAGTGTCAGCGAGTGTCAGAGAGTGCCAGAGAGCGATAGTGAGTGTCAGAGAGTGATAGTGAGTGTCAGAGATTGTCAGAGACTGATAGAGAGTGATAGAGAGTGATAGAGAGAGTCAGAGAGTGTCAGAGAGAGAGAGAGAGTGTCAGAGAGTGTCAGAGAGTGTCAGAATGTGTCAGAGAGAGATAGCGAGTGTTAGAGAGTGTCAGAGAGAGATAGAGAGTTTCAGAGAGTGATAGTGAGTTTCTGAGAGTGTCAGAGAGTGTCAGAGAGCGATAGAGAGTGATAGAGAGTGTCAGAGAGTGTCAGAGAGTGATAGTGAGTGTCTGAGAGTGTCAGAGTGTGTCAGAGAGTGTCAGAGAGTGTCAGAGAGTGATAGAGAGTGATAGAGAGTGTTAGAGAGTGTCAGTGAGTGATGGAGAGTATCAGAGAGTCAGAGAGTTTCTGAGAGTGATAGAGACTGTCAGAGAGTGATAGAGAGTGACAGAGAGTGTCAGAGAGTGATAGAGAGTGTCAGAGAGTGTCAGAGAGTGTCTGAGAGTTTCAGAGTGTGTCAGAGAGTGTCAGAGAGTGTCAGAGAGAGATAGTGAGTGATAGAGAGTGTCAGAGAGAGAGATTGAGTGTGTCTGAGAGTGATAGTGAGTCTCAGAGAGTGTCAGAGATAGTCAGAGAGTGTCAGAGAGTGTCAGAGAGTGATAGTGAGTGTCAGAGTGTGATAGTGAGTTTCAGAGTGTGATAGTGAGTGATAGTGAGTGTCAAAAAGTGATAGTGAGTGTCAGAGAGTGTCAGAGAGCGATAGAGAGTGATAGAGAGTGTCAGAGAGTGATGGAGAGTGTCAGAGAGTCAGAGAGTGTCTGAGAGTGATAGAGACTGTCAGAGAGTGATCGAGAGTGATAGAGAGTGTCAGAGAGAGATAGAGAGAGTCAGAGAGTGATAGTGGGTGTCAGAGAGTGTCAGAGAGTGTCAGAGATTGATAATGCGTGTCAGAGAGTGTCAGAGAGTGATAGTGAGTGATAGTGAGTGTCAAAAAGTGACAGTGAGTGTCTGTGAGCGTCTGATAGTGTCAGAGAGTGTCAGAGAGCGTCAGAGAGTGTCAGAGAGTGTCAGAGAGTGTCAGAGATTGTCAGAGATTGTCAGAGAGAGATAGAGAGTGTCAAAGAGTGACAGAGAGTTTCAGAGAGAGATAGTGAGTGACAGAGAGTGTCAGAGAGTGTCAGCGAGTGTCAGCGAGTGTCAGCGAGTGTCAGAGAGTGTCAGAGAGTGTCAGAGAGTGATAGTGAGTGTCAGACAGTGATAGTGAGTGTCACAGATTGTCAGAGACTGATAGAGAGTGATAGAGAGTGATAGAGAGAGTCAGAGAGTGTCAGGGAGAGATAGAGAGTGTCAGAGAGTGTCAGAGAGTGTCAGAATGTATCAGAGAGAGATAGTGAGTGTTAGAGAGTGTCAGAGAGAGATATAGAGTTTCAGAGAGTGATAGTGAGTTTCTGAGAGTGTCAGAGAGTGTCAGAGAGCGATAGAGAGTGTCTGAGAGTGATAGTGAGTGTCAGAGAGTGTCAGAGAGTGATGGAGACTGTCAGAGAGTGATAGTGAGTGTCTGAGAGTGTCAGAGAGTGTCAGAGATTGTCAGAGACTGTCAGAGAGTGTCAGAGAGTGATAGTGAGTGTCAGAGAGTGATAGTGAGTGATAGTGAGTGATAGTGAGTGTCAAAGAGTGATAGTGAGTGTCTGTGAGCGTCTGATAAGGTCAGAGAGTGTCAGAGAGTGTCAGAGAGTGACAGGGAGTGACAGAGAGTGATGGAGAGTGTCAGAGAGTGATGGAGAGTGTCAGAGAGTCAGAGAGTGTCTGAGAGTGATAGAGACTGTCAGAGAGTGATAGAGAGTGATAGACAGTGTCAGAGAGTGTCAGAGAGTGTCAGCGATTGATAGAGAGTGATAGAGAGTGTCAGAGAGTGTCAGAGAGTGATGAAGAGTGTCAGAGATTCAGAGAGTGTCTGAGAGTGATAGAGACTGTCTGAGAGTGATAGAGAGTGTCAGAGAGTGACAGAGAGTGTCAGAGAGTGTCAGAGAGTGATAGTGAGTGTCAGAGGGTGTCAGAAAGTGATATGGAGTGATAGAGAGTGTCAGAGGGTGTCAGAGAGAGATAGAGAGTGTCAGAGAGAGATAGTGAGTGCCTGAGAGTGTCAGAGAGTGTCAGAGAGTGTCAGAGAGTGATAGAGAGTGATAGAGAGTGATGGAGAGTGTCAGAGAGTGTCAGAGAGTGTCAGAGTGTGATAGTGAGTGTCTGAGAGTGTCTGAGAGTGTCAGAGATTGTCAGAGAGTTTCAAAGAGTGGTAGAGAGTGTCAGAGAGTGATAGTGAGTGATAGTGAGTGATAGTGAGTGTCTGAGAGTGTCTGAGAGTGTCTGAGATTGTCAGAGAGTGTCAGAGAGAGATAGTGTCACAGAGTGAAATACAGTGATAGAGTGTTTCAGAGAGTGTCAGAGAGTGATAGTGAGTGTTTGAGAGTGATAGAGACTGTCAGAGAGTGTCAGGGAGTGATGGAGAGTGTCTCAGTGTGTCTGAGAGTGTCTGAGAGTGCCTGAGAGTGTCTGAGAGTGTCAGAGAGTGTCAGAGAGTGATAGTGAGTGTCAGTGAGTGTCAGAGAGTGATATAGAGGAACAGAGAGTGTCAGAGAATGTCAGAGAGTGATAGAGAGTGATAGAGAGTGTCAGAGAGTGTCAGAGAGTGATAGAGAGTGATAGAGAGTGATAGAGAGTGTCAGAGAGTGATGGAGAGTGTCAGAGAGTCAGAGAGTGTCTGAGAGTGATAGAGACTGTCTGAGAGTGATAGAGACTGTCAGAGAGTGATCGAGCATGATAGAGAGTGTCAGAGAGAGATAGAGAGTGTCAGAGAGTGATAGTGGGTGTCAGAGAGTGTCAGAGAGTGTCAGAGATTGATAATGCGTGTCAGAGAGTGTCAGAGAGTGATAGTGAGTGATAGTGAGTGATAGTGAGTGTCAAAAAGTGACAGTGAGTGTCTGTGAGCGTCTGATAGTGTCAGAGAGTGTCAGAGAGCGTCAGAGAGTGTCAGAGAGTGTCAGAGATTGTCAGAGAGAGATAGAGAGTGTCAAAGAGTGACAGAGAGTGTCAGAGAGTGATAGTGATTGACAGAGAGTGTCAGAGAGTGTCAGCGAGTGTCAGCGAGTGTCAGAGAGTGTCAGAGAGTGATAGTGAGTGTCAGAGAGTGATAGTGATTGTCAGAGAGTGATAGTGAGTGTCAGAGATTGTCAGAGACTGATAGAGAGTGATAGAGAGTGATAGAGAGATTCAGAGAGTGTCAGGGAGAGATTGAGAGTGTCAGAGAGTGTCAGAGAGTGTCAGAATGTGTCAGAGAGAGATAGTGAGTGTTAGAGAGTGTCAGAGAGAGATAGAGAGTTTCAGAGAGTGATAGTGAGTGTCTGAGAGAGTCAGAGAGTGTCAGAGAGCAATAGAGAGTGATAGAGAGTGTCAGTGAGCGTCCGAGAGAAATAGAGAGTGTCAGAGAGTGATAGAGAGTGTCAGTGAGTGTCAGAGTGCGATAGAGAGTGATAGAGAGTGTCAGAGAGTATCAGAGAGAGATAGAGAGTGTCAGAGAGTGATAGTGAGTCTCTGAAAGTGTCAGAGAGTGTCAGAGAGCGATAGAGAGTGATAGATAGTGTCAGAGAGTGTCAGAGAGACATAGAGAGTGTCAGAGAGTGAAAGAGAGTGTCAGAGAGTTTCAGAGAGTTTCAGAGTGTGTCAGAGAGTGTCAGAGAGTGATAGAGAGTGTCAGGGGGTGATAGTGAGTGTCAGAGAGTATCAGAGATTGATAGTGAGTGTCAGAGAGTATCAGAGAGTGATAGTGAGTGTCTGAGAGTGTCAGAGAGTGTCGGAGAGAGTCAGAGAGAGATAGAGAGTTTCAGAGAGTGATAGAGTGTGTCAGAGAGTGATAGAGAATTTCAGAGAGTGATAGTGAGTGTCTACTAGTGTCAGAGAGTGTCAGAGTGTGTCAATGAGCGATAGAGAGTGATAGAGAGAGTCAGAGAGTGTCAGAGAGTGATAGAGAGTGTCACAGAGTGTCAGAGAGAGATAGAGAGTGAGACAGAGTGTCAGAGAGTGTCAGAGAGTGATCGTGTATGTCTGAGAGTGTCAGAGAGTGATAGTGTGTGTCTGAGAGTGTCTGAGAGTGTCAGAGTGTGTCAGAGAGAGAAAGAGAGAGATAGAGAGTGTCAGAGGGTGTCAGAGAGTTATAGAGCGTGTCAGAGAGTGTCAGAGAGAGATAGAGAGTGTCAGAGAGTGATAGTGAGTGTCAGCGAGTGTCGGAGAGTGTCAGAGAGAGATAGAGAGTGTCAGAGAGTGATAGTGAGTGTCAGAGAGTGTCAGAGAGTGTTAGAGAGTGTCAGAGAGTGTGAGAGATTGTGAGAGAGTGTCAGAGAGAGATAGAGAGTGTCAGAGAGTGATAGTGAGTGTCTGAGAGTGTCAGAGTGTGTCAGAGGGCGATAGAGAGTGATAAAGAGTGTTAGAGAGTGTCAGAGAGAGATAGAGAGTGTCAGAGAGTGATAATGAGTGTCAGAGAGTGTCACAGAGTGTCAGAGAGAGATAGAGAGTGTCAGAGAGTGATAGTGAGTGTCGGAGAGTGATAGAGAGTGTCAGAGAATGTGAGAGAGTTTCATAGAGTGATAGAGAGTGTCAGAGAGTGATAGTGAGTGCCTGAGAGTGTCAGAGAGTGTCAGAGAGCGATAGAGAATGATAGAGAGTGTCAGAGAGAGATAGAGAGTGTCAGAGAGTGATAATGAGTGTCAGAGAGTGTCAGAGAGAGATAGAGAGTGTCAGAGAGTGATAGAGAGTGTCAGAGAGTATCAGAGAGTGATAGTGAGTGTCAGAGAGTGTCAGAGAGTAATTGAAAGTGCTAGAGAGTGTCAGATAGTGATATTGAGTGACAGAGAGTGTTGGAGAGTGATAGAGAGTGATATAGAGTGTCAGAGAGTGTGAGAGAGTTTCAGAGTGTGATAGAGAGTGTCAGAGAGTGATAGTGAGTGCCTGAGAGTGTCAGAGAGTGTCAGAGAGCGATAGAGAGTGATAGAGAGTGTCAGAGAGAGATAGAGAGTGTCAGAGAGTGATAGAGAGTGTCAGAGAGTGATAATGAGTGTCAGAGAGTGTCAGAGAGAGATAGAGAGTGTCAGAGAGTGATAGTGTCAGAGAGCGTCAGAGATTGAGAATGAGTGTCAGAGAGAGTCAGAGAGCGATGGAGAGTGATACAGAGCGATGGAGAGAGATAGAGAGTGTCAGAGAGTGATAGAGAGTGTCAGAGAGTTTCAGAGAGTGTCAGAGAGAGATAGAGAGTGTCAGAGAGTGATATTGAGTGTCTGAGAGTGTCAGAGGGTGTCAGAGAGCGATGCAGATTGATAGAGTGTGTCAGAAAGTGTCAGAGAGAGATAGAGAGCGCCAGAGAGTGATAGAGAGTGTCAGAGAGAGTCAGAGAATGATAGTGAAAGTCAGAGAGTGTCAGAGAGAGATAGAGAGTGTCAGTGAGTGATAGTGAGTGTCAGAGAGTGTCAGAGAGTGTCAGAGAGTGTCAGAGAGTGATAGAGAGTGATAGAGAGTGTCAGAGAGAGATAGAGAGTGTCAGAGAGTGATAGTGAGTCTCTGAGAGTGTCAGAGAGTGATAATGAGTGTCAGAGAGTGTCAGAGAGAGATAGAGAGTGTCAGAGAGTGTCACAGAGTGTCAGAGAGTGATAGAGAATGTCAGAGAGTGATAGAGAGTGTCTGAGAGTGTCAGAGAGTGTCAGAGAGTGTGAGAGAGTGTCAGAGAGAGATAGAGAGTGTCAGAGATTGATAGTGTGTGTCTGAGAGTGTCAGAGACTGTCAGAGAGCGATAGAGAGCGATAGAGAGTGTCAGAGAGAGATAGAGAGTGTCAGAGAGTGATAGAGAGTGTCAGAGAGTGTCAGAGAGTGTCAGAGAGTGTCAGAGAGTGATAATGAGTGTCAGAGACTGTCAGAGAGAGATAGAGAGTGTCAGAGAGAGATAGATAGTGTCAGAGAGTATCAGAGAGTGATAGTGAGTGTCAGAGAGTGTCAGAGAGTGTCAGAGAGAGATAGAGAGTGTCAGATAGTGATATTGAGTGACAGAGAGTGTCGGAGAGTGATAGAGAGTGTCAGAGAGTGTGAGAGAGTTTCAGAGAGTGATAGAGAGTGTCAGACAGTGATAGTGAGTGCCTGAGAGTGTCAGAGAGTGTCAGAGAGCGATAGAGAGTGACAGAGAGTGTCAGAGAGAGTTAGAGAGTGTCAGAGAGTGATAGAGAGTGTCAGAGAGTGTCAGAGAGTGATAATGAGTGTCAGAGAGTGTCAGAGAGAGATAGAGAGTGTCAGAGAGTGATAGAGAGTGTCAGAGAGTGTCAGAGATTGATAATGAGTGTCAGGGAGAGTCAGAGAGCGATGGAGAGTGATAGAGAGTGTCAGAGAGAGATAGAGAATGTCAGAGAGTGATAGAGAGTGTCAGAGAGTTTCAGAGAGTGTCAGAGAGAGATAGAGAGTGTCAGAGAGTGATATTGAGTGTCTGAGAGTGCCAGAGGGTGTCAGAGAGCGATTCAGATTGATAGAGTGTGTCAGAGAGTGTCAGAGAGAGATATGAGTGTCAGAGAGTGATAGAGACTGTCAGAGAGTGTCAGAGAGTGATAGTGAGTGTCAGAGAGTGTCAGAGAGAGATAGAGAGTGTCAGTGATTGATAGTGAATGTCAGAGAGTGTCAGAGAGTGTCAGAGAGTGATAGAGAGTGTCAGAGAGAGATAGAGAGTGTCAGAGAGTGATAGTGAGTGTCTGAGAGTGTCAGAGAGTGTCAGAGTGTGTCAGAGAGTGTCAGAGAGCGTCAGAGAGCGACAGAGAGCGACAGAGAGTGATCGAGAGTTTTAGAGAGTGTCAGAGAGAGATAGAGAGTGTCAGAGAAAGACAGAGATTGTCAGAGAGTGTCAGAGAGTGATAGAGATTGTCAGAGAGTGATAGTGAGTGTCAGAGAGTGTTAGGGAGTGTCAGAGAGTGATAGACAGTGTCAGAGAGTGATAGTGAGTGTCTGAGAGAGTCAGAGAGTGTCAGAGAGCAATAGAGAGTGATAGAGAGTGTCAGTGAGCGTCTGAGAGAAATAGAGAGTGTCAGAGAGTGATAGAGAGTGTCAGTGAGTGTCAGAGTGCGATAGAGAGTGATAGAGAGTGTCAGAGAGTATCAGAGAGAGATAGAGAGTGTCAGAGAGTGATAGTGAGTCTCTGAAAGTGTCAGAGAGTGTCAGAGAGCGATAGAGAGTGATAGATAGTGTCAGAGAGTGTCAGAGAGACATAGAGAGTGTCAGAGAGTGAAAGAGAGTGTCAGAGAGTTTCAGAGAGTTTCAGAGTGTGTCAGAGAGTGTCAGAGAGTGTCAGAGAGTGATAGAGAGTGTCAGGGGGTGATAGTGAGTGTCAGAGAGTATCAGAGATTGATAGTGAGTGTCAGAGAGTATCAGAGAGTGATAGTGAGTGTCTGAGAGTGTCAGAGAGTGTCGGAGAGAGTCAGAGAGAGATAGCGAGTTTCAGAGAGTGATAGAGAGTGTCAGAGAGTGATAGAGAATTTCAGAGAGTGATAGTGAGTGTCAGAGAGTGTCAGAGAGTGTCAGAGTGTGTCAGAGGGCGATAGAGAGTGATAAAGAGTGTTCGAGAGTGTCAGAGAGAGATAGAGAGTGTCAGAGAGTGATAATGAGTGTCAGAGAGTGTCACAGAGTGTCAGAGAGAGATAGAGAGTGTCAGAGAGTGATAGTGAGTGCCTGAGAGTGTCAGAGAGTGTCAGAGAGCGATAGAGAGTTATAGAGAGTGTCAGAGAGAGATAGAGTGTCAGAGAGTGATAGAGAGTGTCAGAGAGTGTCAGAGAGTGATAATGAGTGTCAGAGAGTGTCAGAGAGAGATAGAGAGTGTCAGAGAGTGATAGAGAGTGTCAGAGAGCGTCAGAGATTGATAATGAGTGTCAGAGAGAGTCAGAGAGCGATGGAGAGTGATACAGAGCGATGGAGAGAGATAGAGAGTGTCAGAGAGTGATAGAGAGTGTCAGAGAGTTTCAGAGAGTGTCAGAGAGAGATAGAGAGCGCCAGAGAGTGATAGAGAGTGTCAGAGAGAGTCAGAGAATGATAGTGAAAGTCAGAGAGTGTCAGAGAGAGATAGAGAGTGTCAGTGAGTGATAGTGAGTGTCAGAGAGTGTCAGAGAGTGTCAGAGAGTGTCAGAGAGTGATAGAGAGTGATAGAGAGTGTCAGAGAGAGATAGAACATAGAACATAGAACATAGAACATACAGCACAGAACAGGCCCTTCGGCCCACAATGTTGTGCCGATCCTTTGTCCTCTGTCAAGGACAATTTAATCTATACCCCATCATTCTCCTTTATCCATATACCTATCCAAAAGCCTTTTGAAAGTCCCTAAAGTTTCTGACTCAACAACTTCCCCGGGCAAGGCATTCCATGCCTCGACCACTCTCTGGGTAAAGAACCTTCCCCTGACATCCCCCTTATATCTCCCACCCTTCACCTTAAATTTATGACCCCTTGTAACGCTTTGCTCCACCCGGGGAAAAAGTTTCTGACTGTCTACCCTATCTATTCCCCTGATCATCTTATAAACCTCTATCATGTCACCCCTCATCCTTCTCCTTTCTAATGAGAAGAGGCCTAGAATGTTCAGCCTTTCCTCGTAAGACTTATTCTCCATTCCAGGCAACATCCTGGTAAATCTCCTCTGCACCCTCTCCAAGGCTTCCACATCCTTCCTAAAATGAGGCGACCAGAACTGCACACAGTACTCCAAATGAGGCCTTACCAAGGTCCTGTACAGCTGCATCATCACCTCACGGCTCTTAAATTCAATCCCTCTGCTAATGAACGCTAACACCCCATATGCCTTCTTCACAGCCCTATCCACTTGAGTTGCAACTTTCAATGATCTATGCACATAGACCCCAAGGTCTCTCTGCTCCTCCACATGCCCAAGAACCCTACCGTTAACCCAGTATTTTGCATTCATGTTTGTCCTTCCAAAATGGACGACCTCACACTTTTCAGGGTTAAACTCCATCTGCCACTTTTCAGCCCAGCACTGCAACCTATCCAAGTCCCTTTGCAGACGACAATAGCCCTCCTCGGTATCCACAACTCCACCAACCTTTGTATCATCTGCAAATTTACTGACCCACCCTTCGACTTCCTCATCCAAGTCGTTAATAAAAATCACAAATTTGAGTGATAGAGAGTGTCAGAGAGTTTCAGAGAGTGTCAGAGAGAGATAGAGAGTGTCAGAGAGTGATAGTGAGTCTCTGAGAGTGTCAGAGAGTGATAATGAGTGTCAGAGAGTGTCAGAGAGAGATAGAGAGTGTCAGAGAGTGATAGAGAGTGTCAGAGAGTGATAGTGAGTGTCAGAGAGTGTCAGAGAGTGATAATGAGTGTCAGAGAGTGTCAGAGAGAGAAAGAGAGTGTCAGAGAGTGATAGTGAGTGTCAGAGAGTGATAATGAGTGTCAGAGAGTGTCAGAGAGAGATAGTAAGTGTCAGAAAGTGTCAGAGAGTGATTGAGAGTGATGGAGAGTGTCAGATAGTGATATTGATTGACAGAGAGTGTCGGAGAGTGATGGAGAGTGTCAGAGAGTGTGAGAGGGTTTCAGAGAGTGATAGAGAGTGTCAGAGAGTGATAGTGAGTGCCTGAGAGTGTCAGAGAGTGTCAGAGAGCGATAGAGAGTGATAGAGAGTGTCAGAGAGAGATAGAGAGTGTCAGAGAGAGATAGAGAGTGTCAGAGAGTGTCAGAGAGTGATAATGAGTGTCAGAGAGTGTCAGAGAGAGATAGAGAGTGTCAGAGAGTGATAGAGAGTGTCAGAGAGTGATAGAGAGTGTCAGAGAGTATCAGAGAGCGATAGTGAGTGTCAGAGAGTGTCAGAGAGTGATTGAGAGTGATAGAGAGTGTCAGATAGTGATATTGAGTGCCAGAGAGTGTCGGAGAGTGATAGAGAGTGTCAGAGAGTGTGAGAGAGTTTCAGAGTGTGAGAGAGAGTGTCAGAGAGTGATAGTGAGTGCCTGAGAGTGTCAGAGAGTGTCAGAGAGCGATAGAGAGTGATAGAGAGTGATAGAGAGTGTCAGAGAGAGATAGAGAGTGTCAGAGAGTGATTGAGAGTGTCAGAGAGTGTCAGAGAGTGATAATGAGTGTCAGAGAGTGTCAGAGAGAGATAGAGAGTGTCAGAGAGTGATGGAGAGTGTCAGAGAGCGTCAGAGATTGATAATGAGTGTCAGAGAGAGTCAGAGAGCAATGGAGAGTGATAGAGAGCGATGGAGAGAGTTAGAGAGTTGCAGAGAGTGATAGAGAGTGTCAGAGAGTTTCAGAGAGTGTCAGAGAGAGATATAGAGTGTCAGAGAGTGATATTGAGTGTCTGAGAGTGTCAGAGGGTGTCAGAGAGCGATGCAGATTGATAGAGTGTGTCAGAGAGTGTCAGAGAGAGATAGAGAGTGTCAGAGAGTGTCAGAGAGAGATAGAGAGTGTCAGTGAGTGATAGTGAGTATCAGAGAGTGTCAGAGAGTGATAGAGAGTGTCAGAGAGTGTCAGAGAGTGATAGAGAGTGATAGAGAGTGATAGAGAGTGTCAGAGAGAGAGATAGAGAGTTTCAGAGAGTGATAGTGAGTGTCTGAGAGTGTCAGAGAGTGTCAGAGAGCGACCGAGAGTGATAGAGAGTTTCAGAGAGTGTCAGAGAGAGATAGAGAGTGTCACAGAGTGACAGAGATTGTCAGAGAGTGTCAGAGAGTGATAGTGAGTGTCAGAGAGTGTCAGTGAGAGATAGAGATTGTCCGAGAGTGATAGTGAGTGTCAGAGAGTGTCAGAGAGTGATAGAGAGTGTCAGAGTCTGATAGTGAGTGACAGAGAGTGGCAGAGACTAATAGAGAGTGTCAGAGAGTGTGAGAGAGTGTCAGAGAGAGATAGAGAGTGTCAGAGAGATATAGAGAGTGTCAGAGAGATATAGAGAGTGTCAGAGGGTGATAGTGAGTGTCAGAGAGAGATAGAGAGAGTCAGAGAGTGATAGTGTGTGTCTGAGAGTGTGAGAGAGTGTCAGAGAGCGATAGAGAGTGATAGAGAGTGTCAGAGAGAGATAGAGAGTGTCAGAGAGTGATAGAGAGTGTCAGAGAGTGTCAGAGAGTGATAATGAGTGTCAGAGAGTGTCAGAGAGAGATAGAGAGTGTCAGAGAGTGATCGAGAGTGTCAGAGCGTATCAGAGAGTGATAGAGAGTGTCAGAGAGTGTGAGAGAGAGATAGAGAGTGTCAGAGAGTGATAGAGAGTGTCAGAGAGTGTCAGAGAGTGTCAGAGAGTGATAATGCGTGTCAGAGAGTGTCAGAGAGAGATAGAGAGTGTCAGATAGTGATAGTGAGTGTCAGAGAGTGTCGGAGAGTGATAGAGAGTGTCAGAGAGTGTGAGAGAGAGATAGAGAGTGTCAGAGAGTGATAGTGAGTGTCTGAGAGTGTCAGAGAGTGTCAGAGAGCGGTAGAGAGTGATAGAAAGTGTCAGAGAGAGATAGAGAGTGTCAGAGAGTGATAGAGAGTGTCAGAGAGTGTCAGAGAGTGATAATGCGTGTCAGAGAGTGTCAGGGAGAGATAGAGAGTGTCAGAGAGTGATAGAGAGTGTCAGAGAGTGTCAGAGAGTGATAATGTGTGTCAGAGAGTGTCAGAGATAGATAGAGAGTGTCAGAGAGTGATAGAGAGTGTCAGAGAGTGTCAGAGATTGATAATGAGTGTCAGAGAGTGTCAGAGAGCGATGGAGAGTGATGGAGAGTGTCAGAGAGAGATAGAGAGTGTCAGAGAGTGATAGAGCGTGTCAGAGTGTTTCAGAGAGTGTCAGAGATAGATAGAGAGTGTCAGATAGTGATATTGAGTGTCAGAGAGTGTCAGAGAGTGTCAGAGAGAGAGAGAGAGTGTCAGAGAGTGATATTGAGTGTCTGAGAGTGTCAGAGGGTGTCAGAGAGTGATACAGATTGATAGAGTGTGTCAGAGAATGTCAGAGAGAGATAGAGAGTGTCAGAGAGTGATAGAGAGTGTCAGAGTGTGTCAGAGAGTGTCAGAGAGTGATAGTGAGTGTCAGAGAGTGTCAGAGAGAGATAGAGTGTCAGAGAGTGATAGAGAGTGTCAGAGAGTTTCAGAGAGTTTCAGAGAGAGATAGAAAGTGTCAGAGAGTGATAGTGAGTGTCTGAGAGGGTCAGAGAGTGTCAGAGAGCGATAGAGAGTGATAGAGAGTGATAGAGAGTGTCAGAGAGTGATAGAGAGTGTCAGAGAGTATCAGAGAGTGATAGTGAGTGTCAGAGAGTGTCAGAGAGTGTCAGAGAGAGTCAGAGAGAGATAGAGAGTGTCAGATAGTGATATTGAGTGACAGAGAGTGTCGGAGAGTGATAGAGAGTGTCAGAGAGTGTGAGAGAGTTTCAGAGAGTGATAGAGAGTGTCAGAGAGTGATAGTGAGTGCCTGAGAGTGTCAGAGAGTGTCAGAGTGCGATAGAGAGTGATAGACAGTGTCAGAGAGAGATAGAGAGTGTCAGAGAGTGATAGAGAGTGTCAGATAGTGTCAGAGAGTGATAATGAGTGTCAGCGAGTGTCAGAGAGAGATAGAGAGTGTCAGAGAGTGATAGAGCGTGTCAGAGAGTGTCAGAGAGAGATAGAGAGTGTCAGAGAGTGATATTGAGTGTCTGAGAGTGTCAGAGGGTGTCAGAGAGCGATACAGATTGATAGAGTGTGTCAGAGAGTGTCAGAGAGAGATAGAGAGTTTCAGAGAGAGATAGAGAGTGTCAGAGAGTGATAGAGAGTGTCAGATAGTGTCAGAGAGTGATAATGAGTGTCAGAGAGTGTCAGAGAGAGATAGAGAGTGTCAGAGAGTGATAGAGAGTGTCAGATAGTGTCAGAGAGTGATAATGAGTGTCAGCGAGTGTCAGAGAGAGATAGAGAGTGTCAGAGAGTGATAGAGCGTGTCAGAGAGTGTCAGAGAGAGATAGAGAGTGTCAGAGAGTGATAGAGAGTGTCAGAGAGCGTCAGAGATTGATAATGAGTGTCAGAGAGAGTCAGAGAGCAATGGAGAGTGATAGAGAGCGATGGACAGAGATAGAGAGTGTCAGAGAGTGATAGAGAGTGTCAGAGAGAGATATAGAGTGTCAGAGAGTGATATTGAGTGTCTGAGAGTGTCAGAGGGTGTCAGAGAGCGATAGAGAGTGTCAGAGAGTGTCAGAGAGAGACAGAGAGTGTCAGTGAGTGATAGTGAGTGTCAGAGAGTGTCAGAGAGTGATAGAGAGTGTCAGAGAGTGTCAGAGAGTGTCAGAGAGTGATAGAGAGTGATAGAGAGTGATAGAGAGTGTCAGAGAGAGAGATAGAGAGTGTCAGAGAGTGATAGTGAGTGTCTGAGAGTGATAGTGAGTGTCTGAGAGAGTCAGAGAATGTCAGAGTGAGATAGAGAGTGTCAGAGAGTGTCAGAGAGTGTCAGAGAGGGTCCGAGAGTGATAGTGAGTGTCAGAGAGTGTCAGAGAGTGTCAGAGAGTGATAGAGAGTGTCAGAGTGTGATAGTGAGTGACAGAGAGTGGCAGAGAGTAATAGAGAGTGTCAGAGAGTGTGAGAGAGTGTCAGAGAGAGATACAGAGTGTCAGAGAGATATAGAGAGTGTCAGAGGGTGATAGTGAGTGTCAGAGAGAGATAGAGAGTGTCAAATAGTGATAGTGTGTGTCTGAGAGTGTCAGAGAGCGATAGAGAGTAATAGAGAGTGTCAGAGAGAGATAGAGAGTGTCAGAGAGTGATAGAGAGTGTCAGAGAGTGTCAGAGAGTGATGATGAGTGTCAGAGAGTGTCAGAGAGAGATAGAGAGTGTCAGAGAGTGATCGAGAGTGTCAGAGAGTATCAGAGAGTGATAGTGAGTGTCAGAGAGTGTCAGAGAGAGATAGAGAGTGTCAGATAGTGATAGTGAGTGTCAGAGAGTGTCGGAGAGTGATAGAGAGAGTCAGAGAGTGTGAGAGAGAGATAGAGAGTGTCAGAGAGTGATAGTGAGTGTCTGAGAGTGTCAGAGAGTGTCAGAGAGTGTCAGAGAGCGGTAGAGAGTGATAGAAAGTGTCAGAGAGAGATAGAGAGTGTCAGAGAGTGATAGAGAGTGTCAGAGAGTGTCAGAGAGTGATAATGCGTGTCAGAGAGTGTCAGAGAGAGATAGAGAGTGTCAGAGAGTGATAGAGAGTGTCAGAGAGTGTCAGAGAGTGATAATGTGTGTCAGAGAGTGTCATAGATAGATAGAGAGTGTCAGAGAGTGATAGAGAGTGTCAGAGAGTGTCAGAGATTGATAATGAGTGTCAGAGAGTGTCAGAGAGCGATAGAGAGTGATGGAGAGTGTCAGAGAGAGATAGAGAGTGTCAGAGAGTGATAGAGCGTGTCAGAGTGTTTCAGAGAGTGTCAGAGATAGATAGAGAGTGTCAGATAGTGATATTGAGTGTCAGAGAGTGTCAGAGAGTGTCAGAGAGAGATAGAGAGTGTCAGAGAGTGATATTGAGTGTCTGAGAGTGTCAGAGGGTGTCAGAGAGTGATACAGATTGATGGAGTGTGTCAGAGAGTGTCAGAGAGAGATAGAGAGTGTCAGAGAGTGACAGAGAGTGTCAGAGAGTGTCAGAGAGTGATAGTGAGTGTCAGAGAGTGTCAGAGAGAGATAGAGAGTGTCAGATAGTGATATTGAGTGACAGAGAGTGTCGGAGAGTGATAGAGAGTGTCAGAGAGTGTGAGAGAGTTTCAGAGAGTGATAGAGAGTGTCAGAGAGTGATAGTGAGTGCCTGAGAGTGTCAGAGCGTGTCAGAGAGCGATAGAGAGTGATAGACAGTGTCAGAGAGAGATAGAGAGTGTCAGAGAGTGATAGAGAGTGTCAGATAGTGTCAGAGAGTGATAATGAGTGTCAGCGAGTGTCAGAGAGAGATAGAGAGTGTCAGAGAGTGATAGAGCGTGTCAGAGAGTGTCAGAGATTGATAGAGAGTGTCAGAGAGTTTCAGAGAGTGTCAGAGAGAGATAGAGAGTGTCAGAGAGTGATATTGAGTGTCTGAGAGTGTCAGAGGGTGTCAGAGAGTGATACAGATTGATAGAGTGTGTCAGAGAGTGTCAGAGAGAGATAGAGAGTGTCAGAGAGTGATAGAGAGTGTCAGAGAGTGTCAGAGAGTGATAGTGAGTGTCAGAGAGTGTCAGAGAGAGATAGAGAGTGTCAGAGAGTGATAGAGAGTGTCAGAGAGCGTCAGAGATTGATAATGAGTGTCAGAGAGAGTCAGAGAGCAATGGAGAGTGATAGAGAGCGATGGACAGAGATAGAGAGTGTCAGAGAGTGATAGAGAGTGTCAGAGAGTTTCAGAGAGTGTCAGAGAGAGATATAGAGTGTCAGAGAGTGATATTGAGTGTCTGAGAGTGTCAGAGGGTGTCATAGAGCGATAGAGAGTGTCAGAGAGTGTCAGAGAGAGATAGAGAGTGTCAGTGAGTGATAGTGAGTGTCAGAGAGTGTCAGAGAGTGATAGAGAGTGTCAGAGAGTGTCAGAGAGTGTCAGAGAGTGATAGAGAGTGATAGAGAGTGTCAGAGAGAGAGATAGAGAGTGTCAGAGAGTGATAGTGAGTGTCTGAGAGTGATAGTGAGTGTCTGAGAGAGTCAGAGAATGTCAGAGAGAGATAGAGAGTGTGAGAGAGTGTCAGAGAGGGTCCGAGAGTGATAGTGAGTGTCAGAGAGTGTCAGAGAGTGTCAGAGAGTGTCAGAGAGTGTCAGAGAGTGATAGAGAGTGTCAGAGTGTGATAGTGAGTGACAGAGAGTGGCAGAGAGTAATAGAGAGTGTCAGAGAGTGTGAGAGAGTGTCAGAGAGAGATACAGAGTGTCAGAGAGATATAGAGAGTGTCAGAGGGTGATAGTGAGTGTCAGAGAGAGAGATAGAGAGTGTCAAAGAGTGATAGTGTGTGTCTGAGAGTGTCAGAGAGCGATAGAGAGTGATAGAGAGTGTCAGAGAGAGATAGAGAGTGTCAGAGAGTGATAGAGAGTGTCAGAGAGTGTCAGAGAGTGATAATGAGTGTCAGAGAGTGTCAGAGAGAGATAGAGAGTGTCAGAGAGTGATCGAGAGTGTCAGAGAGTATCAGAGAGTGATAGTGAGTGTCAGAGAGTGTCAGAGAGTGTCAGAGAGAGATGGAGAGTGTCAGATAGTGATAGTGAGGGTCAGAGAGTGTCGGAGAGTGATAGAGAGTGTCAGAGAGTGTGAGAGAGAGATAGAGAGTGTCAGAGAGTGATAGTGAGTGTCTGAGAGTGTCAGAGAGTGTCAGAGAGCGATAGAGAGCGATAGAGAGTGTCAGAGAGAGATAGAGAGTGTCAGAGAGTGATAGAGAGTGTCAGAGAGTGTCAGAGAGTGATAATGCGTGTCAGAGAGTGTCAGAGAGAGATAGAGAGTGTCAGAGAGTGATAGTGTGTGTCAGAGAGTGTCAGAGAGTGATAATGTGTGTCAGAGAGTGTCATAGATAGATAGAGAGTGTCAGAGAGTGATAGAGAGTGTCAGAGAGTGTCAGAGATTGATAATGAGTGTCAGAGAGTGTCAGAGAGCGATAGAGAGTGATGGAGAGTGTCAGAGAGAGATAGAGAGTGTCAGAGAGTGATAGAGCGTGTCAGAGTGTTTCAGAGAGTGTCAGAGATAGATAGAGAGTGTCAGATAGTGATATTGAGTGTCAGAGAGTGTCAGAGAGAGATAGAGAGTGTCAGAGAGTGATATTGAGTGTCTGAGAGTGTCAGAGGGTGTCAGAGAGTGATACAGATTGATGGAGTGTGTCAGAGAGTGTCAGAGAGAGATAGAGAGTGTCAGAGAGTGATAGAGAGTGTCAGAGAGTGTCAGAGAGTGATAGTGAGTGTCAGAGAGTGTCAGAGAGAGATAGAGAGTGTCAGAGAGTGATAGAGAGTGTCAGAGAGTTTCAGAGAGTTTCAGAGAGAGATAGAAAGTGTCAGAGAGTGATAGTGAGTGTCTGAGAGGGTCAGAGAGTGTCAGAGAGCGATAGAGTGATAGAGTGTGTCAGAGAGTGTCAGAGAGAGATAGAGAGTGTCAGAGAGTGATAGTGTGCGTCTGAGAGTGTCAGAGAGTGTCAGAGAGCGATAGAGAGTGATTAGGAGTGTCAGAGAGAGATAGAGAGTGTCAGAGAGTGATAGAGAGTGTCAGAGAGTGATAATGCGTGTCAGGGAGTGTCAGAGAGAGATAGAGAGTGTCAGAGAGTGATAGAGAGTGTCAGAGAGTTTCAGAGAGTTTCAGAGAGAGATAGAAAGTGTCAGAGAGTGATAGTGAGTGTCTGAGAGGGTCAGAGAGTGTCAGAGAGCGATAGAGAGTGATAGAGTGTGTCAGAGAGTCTCAGAGAGAGATAGAGAGTGTCAGAGAGTGATAGTGTGTGTCTGAGAGTGTCAGAGAGTGTCAGAGAGCGATAGAGAGTGATAGAGAGTGTCAGAGAGAGATAGAGAGTGTCAGAGAGTGATAGAGAGTGTCAGAGAGTGATAATGAGTGTCAGGGAGAGTCAGAGAGAGATAGAGAGTGTCAGAGAGTGATAGAGAGTGTCAGAGAGTATCAGAGAGCGATAGTGAGTGTCAGAGAGTGTCAGAGAGTGTCAGAGAGAGTCAGAGAGAGATAGAGAGTGTCAGATAGTGATATTGAGTGACAGAGAGTGTCGGAGAGTGATAGAGAGTGTCAGAGAGTGTGAGAGAGTTTCAGAGAGTGATAGAGAGTGTCAGAGATTGATAGTGAGTGCCTGAGAGTGTCAGAGAGTGTCAGAGAGCGATAGAGAGTGATAGACAGTGTCAGAGAGAGATAGAGAGTGTCAGAGAGTGATAGAGAGTGTCAGATAGTGTCAGAGAGTGATAATGAGTGTCAGCGAGTGTCAGAGAGAGATAGAGAGTGTCAGAGAGTGATAGAGCGTGTCAGAGAGTGTCAGAGAGTTTCAGAGAGTGTCAGAGAGAGATAGAGAGTGTCAGAGAGTGATATTGAGTGTCTGAGAGTGTCAGAGGGTGTCAGAGAGTGATACAGATTGATAGAGTGTGTCAGAGAGTGTCAGAGAGAGATAGAGAGTGTCAGAGAGTGAGAGAGAGTGTCAGAGAGTGTCAGAGAGTGATAGTGAGTGTCAGAGAGTGTCAGAGAGAGATAGAGAGTGTCAGAGAGTGATAGAGAGTGTCAGAGAGTTTCAGAGAGTTTCAGAGAGAGATAGAAAGTGTCAGAGAGTGATAGTGAGTGTCTGAGAGGTTCAGAGAGTGTCAGAGGGCGATAGAGAGTGATAGAGCGTGTCAGAGAGTGTCAGAGAGAGATAGAGAGTGTCAGAGAGTGTCAGAGAGTGATAGAGAGTGTCAGAGAGCGTCAGAGATTGATAATGAGTGTCAGAGAGAGTCAGAGAGCAATGGAGAGTGATAGAGAGCGATGGACAGAGATAGAGAGTGTCAGATAGTGATAGAGAGTGTCAGAGAGTTTCAGAGAGTGTCAGAGAGAGATATAGAGTGTCAGAGAGTGATATTGAGTGTCTGAGAGTGTCAGAGGGTGTCAGAGAGCGATAGAGAGTGTCAGAGAGTGATAGTGAGTGTCAGAGAGTGTCAGAGAGTGATAGAGAGTGTCAGAGAGTGTCAGAGAGTGTCAGAGAGTGATAGAGAGTGATAGAGAGTGATAGAGAGTGTCAGAGAGAGAGATAGAGAGTGTCAGAGAGTGATAGTGAGTGTCTGAGAGTGATAGTGAGTGTCTGAGAGAGTCAGAGAATGTCAGAGTGAGATAGAGAGTGTCAGAGAGTGTCAGAAAGGGTCCGAGAGTGATAGTGAGTGTCAGAGAGTGTCAGAGAGTGTCAGAGAGTGTCAGAGAGTGATAGAGAGTGTCAGAGTGTGATAGTGAGTGACAGAGAGTGGCAGAGAGTAATAGAGAGTGTCAGAGAGTGTGAGAGAGTGTCAGAGAGAGATACAGAGTGTCAGAGAGATATAGAGAGTGTCAGAGGGTGATAGTGAGTGTCAGAGAGAGATAGAGAGTGTCAAAGAGTGATAGTGTGTGTCTGAGAGTGTCAGAGAGCGATAGAGAGTGATAGAGAGTGTCAGAGAGTGATAGAGAGTGTCAGAGAGTGTCAGAGAGTGTCAGAGAGTGTCAGAGAGTGATAATGAGTGTCAGAGAGTGTCAGAGAGAGATAGAGAGTGTCAGAGAGTGATCGAGAGTGTCAGAGAGTATCAGAGAGTGATAGTGAGTGTCAGAGAGTGTCAGAGAGTGTCAGAGAGAGATAGAGAGTGTCAGATAGTGATAGTGAGTGTCAGAGAGTGTCGGAGAGTGATATAGAGTGTCAGAGAGTGTGAGAGAGAGATAGAGAGTGTCAGAGAGTCATAGTGAGTGTCTGAGAGTGTCAGAGAGTGTCAGAGAGCGGTAGAGAGTGATAGAAAGTGTCAGAGAGAGATAGAGAGTGTCAGAGAGTGATAGAGAGTGTCAGAGAGTGTCAGAGAGTGATAATGCGTGTCAGAGAGTGTCAGAGAGAGATAGAGAGTGTCAGAGAGTGATAGAGAGTGTCAGAGAGTGTCAGAGAGTGATAATGTGTGTCAGAGAGTGTCATAGATAGATAGAGAGTGTCAGAGAGTGATAGAGAGTGTCAGAGAGTGTCAGAGATTGATAATGAGTGTCAGAGAGTGTCAGAGAGCGATAGAGAGTGATGGAGAGTGTCAGAGAGAGATAGAGAGTGTCAGAGAGTGATAGAGCGTGTCAGAGTGTTTCAGAGAGTGTCAGAGATAGATAGAGAGTGTCAGATAGTGATATTGAGTGTCAGAGAGTGTCAGAGGGTGTCAGAGAGTGATACAGATTGATGGAGTGTGTCAGAGAGTGTCAGAGAGAGATAGAGAGTGTCAGAGAGTGATAGAGAGTGTCAGAGAGTGTCAGAGAGTGATAGTGAGTGTCAGAGAGTGTCAGAGAGAGATAGAGAGTGTCAGAGAGTGATAGAGAGTGTCAGAGAGTTTCAGAGAGTTTCATAGAGAGATAGAAAGTGTCAGAGAGTGATAGTGAGTGTCTGAGAGGGTCAGAGAGTGTCAGAGAGCGATAGAGTGTGATACAGTCTGTCAGAGAGTGTCAGAGAGAGATATAGAGTGTCAGAGAGTGATAGTGTGTGTCTGAGAGTGTCAGAGAGTGTCAGAGAGTGTCAGAGAGTGATAGAGAGTGTCAGAGAGTGATAATGCGTGTCAGGGAGTGTCAGAGAGAGATAGAGAGTGTCAGAGAGTGATAGAGAGTGTCAGAGAGTATCAGAGAGCGATAGTGAGTGTCAGAGAGTGTCAGAGAGAGTCAGAGAGAGATAGAGAGTGTCAGATAGTGATATTGAGTGACAGAGAGTGTCGGAGAGTGATAGAGAGTGTCAGAGAGTGTGAGAGAGTTTCAGAGAGTGATAGAGAGTGTCAGAGAGTGATAGTGAGTGCCTGAGAGTGTCAGAGAGTGTCAGAGAGCGATAGAGAGTGATAGACAGTGTCAGAGAGAGATAGAGAGTGTCAGAGAGTGATAGAGAGTGTCAGATAGTGTCAGAGAGTGATAATGAGTGTCAGCGAGTGTCAGAGAGAGATAGAGAGTGTCAGAGAGTGATAGAGCGTGTCAGAGAGTGTCAGAGATTGATAGAGAGTGTCAGAGAGTTTCAGAGAGTGTCAGAGAGAGATAGAGAGTGTCAGAGAGTGATATTGAGTGTCTGAGAGTGTCAGAGGGTGTCAGAGAGTGATACAGATTGATAGAGTGTGTCAGAGAGAGATAGAGAGTGTCAGAGAGTGATAGAGAGTGTCAGAGAGTGTCAGAGAGTGATAGTGAGTGTCAGAGAGTGTCAGAGAGAGATAGAGAGTGTCAGAGAGTGATAGAGAGTGTCAGAGAGTTTCAGAGAGTTTCAGAGAGAGATAGAAAGTGTCAGAGAGTGATAGTGAGTGTCTGAGAGGGTCAGAGAGTGTCAGAGAGCGATAGAGAGTGATAGAGTGTGTCAGAGAGAGATAGAGAGTGTCAGAGAGTGATAGAGAGTGTCAGATAGTGTCAGAGAGTGATAATGAGTGTCAGCGAGTGTCAGAGAGAGATAGAGAGTGTCAGAGAGTGATAGTGCGTGTCAGAGAGTGTCAGAGAGTTTCAGAGAGTGTCAGAGAGAGATAGAGAGTGTCAGAGAGTGATATTGAGTGTCTGAGAGTGTCAGAGGGTGTCAGAGAGTGATACAGATTGATAGAGTGTGTCAGAGAGTGTCAGAGAGAGATAGAGAGTGTCAGAGAGTGAGAGAGAGTGTCAGAGAGTGTCAGAGAGTGATAGTGAGTGTCAGAGAGTGTCAGAGAGAGATAGAGAGTGTCAGAGAGTGATAGAGAGTGTCAGAGAGTTTCAGAGAGTTTCAGAGAGAGATAGAAAGTGTCAGAGAGTGATAGTGAGTGTCTGAGAGGGTCAGAGAGTGTCAGAGGGCGATAGAGAGTGATAGAGCGTGTCAGAGAGTGTCAGAGAGAGATAGAGAGTGTCAGAGAGTGTCAGAGAGTGATAGAGAGTGTCAGAGAGCGTCAGAGATTGATAATGAGTGTCAGAGAGAGTCAGAGAGCAATGGAGAGTGATAGAGAGCGATGGACAGAGATAGAGAGTGTCAGAGAGTGATAGAGAGTGTCAGAGAGAGATAGAGAGTGTCAGAGAGTGATAGAGAGTGTCAGAGAGTATCAGAGAGCGATAGTGAGTGTCAGAGAGTGTCAGAGAGTGTCAGAGAGAGTCAGAGAGAGATAGAGAGTGTCAGATAGTGATATTGAGTGACAGAGAGTGTCGGAGAGTGATAGAGAGTGTCAGAGAGTGTCAGAGAGTGTCAGAGAGTGATAGAGAGTGATAGAGAGTGATAGAGAGTGTCAGAGAGAGAGATAGAGAGAGTCAGAGAGTGATAGTGAGTGTCTGAGAGTGATAGTGAGTGTCTGAGAGAGTCAGAGAATGTCAGAGAGAGATACAGAGTGTCAGAGAGATATAGAGAGTGTCAGAGGGTGATAGTGAGTGTCAGAGAGAGATAGAGAGTGTCAAAGAGTGATAGTGTGTGTCTGAGAGTGTCAGAGAGCGATAGAGAGTGATAGAGAGTGTCAGAGAGAGATAGAGAGTGTCAGAGAGTGATAGAGAGTGTCAGAGAGTGTCAGAGAGTGTCAGAGAGTGATAATGAGTGTCAGAGAGTGTCAGAGAGAGATAGAGAGTGTCAGAGAGTGATCGAGAGTGTCAGAGAGTATCAGAGAGTGATAGTGAGTGTCAGAGAGTGTCAGAGAGTGTCAGAGAGAGATAGAGAGTGTCAGATAGTGATAGTGAGTGTCAGAGAGTGTCGGAGAGTGATAGAGAGTGTCAGAGAGTGTGAGAGAGAGATAGAGAGTGTCAGAGAGTCATAGTGAGTGTCTGAGAGTGTCAGAGAGTGTCAGAGAGCGGTAGAGAGTGATAGAAAGTGTCAGAGAGAGATAGAGAGTGTCAGAGAGTGATAGAGAGTGTCAGAGAGTGTCAGAGAGTGATAATGCGTGTCAGAGAGTGCCAGAGAGAGATAGAGAGTGTCAGAGAGTGATAGAGAGTGTCAGAGAGTGTCAGAGAGTGATAATGTGTGTCAGAGAGTGTCATAGATAGATAGAGAGTGTCAGAGAGTGTCAGAGAGCGATAGAGAGTGATAGAGAGTGTCAGAGAGTGATAGAGAGTGTCGGAGAGAGATAGAGAGTGTCAGAGAGTGATAGAGAGTGTCAGAGAGTGATAATGAGTGTCAGAGAGTGTCAGAGAGAGATAGAGAGTGTCAGAGAGTGATCGAGAGTGTCAGAGTATGAGAGAGTGATAGAGAGTGTCAGAGAGTGATAGAGAGTGCCAGAGAGTGATAATGAGTGTCAGAGAGTGTCAGAGAGAGATAGAGAGTGTCAGAGAGTGATAGAGAGTGTCAGAGAGTGATAGAGAGTGTCAGATAGTGATAGTGAGTGTCAGAGAGTATCGGAGAGTGATAGAGAGTGTCAGAGAGTGTGAGAGAGAGATAGAGAGTGTCAGAGAGTGATAGTGAGTGTCTGAGAGTGTCAGAGAGTGTCAGAGAGCGGTTGAGAGTGATAGAAAGTGTCAGAGAGAGATAGAGAGTGTCAGAGAGTGATAGAGAGTGTCAGAGAGTGTCAGAGAGTGATAATGCGTGTCAGAGAGTGTCAGAGAGAGATAGAGAGTGTCAGAGAGTGATAGAGAGTGTCAGAGAGTGTCAGAGAGTGATAATGACTGTCAGAGAGTTTCAGAGAGAGATAGAGAGTGTCAGAGAGTGATAGAGAGTGTCAGAGAGTGTCAGAGATTGATAATGAGTGTCAGAGAGTGTCAGAGAGCGATAGAGAGTGATGGAGAGTGTCAGAGAGAGATAGAGAGTGTCAGAGAGTGATAGAGCGTGTCAGAGTGTTTCAGAGAGTGTCAGAGATAGATAGAGAGTGTCAGATAGTGATATTGAGTGTCAGAGAGTGTCAGAGAGAGATAGAGAGTGTCAGAGAGAGATAGAGAGTGTCAGAGAGTGATAGAGCGTGTCAGAGTGTTTCAGAGAGTGTCAGAGATAGATAGAGAGTGTCAGATAGTGATATTGAGTGTCAGAGAGTGTCAGAGAGAGATAGAGAGTGTCAGAGAGTGATAGAGAGTGTCAGAGAGTGTCAGAGAGTGATAGTGAGTGTCAGAGAGTGTCAGAGAGAGATAGAGAGTGTCAGAGAGTGATAGAGAGTGTCAGAGAGTTTCAGAGAGTTTCAGAGAGAGATAGAAAGTGTCAGAGAGTGATAGTGAGTGTCTGAGAGGGTCAGAGAGTGTCAGAGAGCGATAGAGAGTGATAGAGTGTGTCAGAGAGTGTCAGAGAGAGATAGAGAGTGTCAGAGAGTGATAGTGTGTGTCTGAGAGTGTCAGAGAGTGTCAGAGAGTGTCAGAGAGTGATAGAGAGTGTCAGAGAGTGATAATGCGTGTCAGGGAGTGTCAGAGAGAGATAGAGAGTGTCAGAGAGTGATAGAGAGTGTCAGAGAGTATCAGAGAGCGATAGTGAGTGTCAGAGAGTGTCAGAGAGAGTCAGAGAGAGATAGAGAGTGTCAGATAGTGATATTGAGTGACAGAGAGTGTCGGAGAGTGATAGAGAGTGTCAGAGAGTGTGAGAGAGTTTCAGAGAGTGATAGAGAGTGTCAGAGAGTGATAGTGAGTGCCTGAGAGTGTCAGAGAGTGTCAGAGAGCGATAGAGAGTGATAGACAGTGTCAGAGAGAGATAGAGAGTGTCAGAGAGTGATAGAGAGTGTCAGATAGTGTCAGAGAGTGATAATGAGTGTCAGCGAGTGTCAGAGAGAGATAGAGAGTGTCAGAGAGTGATAGAGCGTGTCAGAGAGTGTCAGAGATTGATAGAGAGTGTCAGAGAGTTTCAGAGAGTGTCAGAGAGAGATAGAGAGTGTCAGAGAGTGATATTGAGTGTCTGAGAGTGTCAGAGGGTGTCAGAGAGTGATACAGATTGATAGAGTGTGTCAGAGAGTGTCAGAGAGAGATAGAGAGTGTCAGAGAGTGATAGAGAGTGTCAGAGAGTGTCAGAGAGTGATAGTGAGTGTCAGAGAGTGTCAGAGAGAGATAGAGAGTGTCAGAGAGTGATTGAGAGTGTCAGAGAGTTTCAGAGAGTTTCAGAGAGAGATAGAAAGTGTCAGAGAGTGATAGTGAGTGTCTGAGAGGGTCAGAGAGTGTCAGAGAGCGATAGAGAGTGATAGAGTGTGTCAGAGAGTCTCAGAGAGAGATAGAGAGTGTCAGAGAGTGATAGTGTGTGTCTGAGAGTGTCAGAGAGTGTCAGAGAGCGATAGAGAGTGATAGAGAGTGTCAGAGAGAGATAGAGAGTGTCAGAGAGTGATAGAGAGTGTCAGAGAGTGATAATGAGTTTCAGGGAGTGTCAGAGAGAGATAGAGAGTGTCAGAGAGTGATAGAGAGTGTCAGAGAGTATCAGAGAGCGATAGTGAGTGTCAGAGAGTGTCAGAGAGTGTCAGAGAGAGTCAGAGAGAGATAGAGAGTGTCAGATAGTGATATTGAGTGACAGAGAGTGTCGGAGAGTTATAGAGAGTGTCAGAGAGTGTGAGAGAGTTTCAGAGAGTGATAGAGAGTGTCAGAGAGTGATAGTGAGTGCCTGAGAGTGTCAGAGAGTGTCAGAGAGCGATAGAGAGTGATAGACAGTGTCAGAGAGAGATAGAGAGTGTCAGAGAGTGATAGAGTGTCAGATAGTGTCAGAGATTGATAGAGAGTGTCAGAGAGTTTCAGAGAGTGTCAGAGAGAGATAGAGAGTGTCAGATAGTGATATTGAGTGACAGAGAGTGTCGGAGAGTGATAGAGAGTGTCAGAGAGTGTGAGAGAGTTTCAGAGAGTGATAGAGAGTGTCAGAGAGTGATAGTGAGTGCCTGAGAGTGTCAGAGAGTGTCAGAGAGCGATAGAGAGTGATAGGCAGTGTCAGAGAGAGATAGAGAGTGTCAGAGAGTGATAGAGAGTGTCAGATAGTGTCAGAGAGTGATAATGAGTGTCAGCGAGTGTCAGAGAGAGGTAGAGAGTGTCAGAGAGTGATAGAGCGTGTCAGAGAGTGTCAGAGAGTGTCAGAGAGTGATAGAGAGTGTCAGAGAGTTTCAGAGAGTGTCAGAGAGAGATAGAGAGTGTCAGAGAGTGATATTGAGTGTCTGAGAGTGTCAGAGGGTGTCAGAGAGCGATACAGATTGATAGAGTGTGTCAGAGAGTGTCAGAGAGAGATAGAGAGTGTCAGAGAGTGATAGAGAGTGTCAGAGAGTTTCAGAGAGTGTCAGAGAGAGATAGAGAGTGTCAGAGAGTGATATTGAGTGTCTGAGAGTGTCAGAGGGTGTCAGAGAGCGATACAGATTGATAGAGTGTGTCAGAGAGTGTCAGAGAGAGATAGAGATTGTCAGAGAGTGATAGAGAGTGTCAGAGAGTGTCAGAGAGTGATAGTGAGTGTCAGAGAGAGATAGAGAGTGTCAGTGAGTGATAGTGAGTGTCAGAGAGTGTCAGAGAGAGATAGAGAGTGTCAGAGAGTGATAGCGAGTGTCTGAGAGTGTCAGAGAGTGTCAGAGAGAGTCAGAGAGATAGAGAGTTTCAGAGAGTGATAGAGAGTGATTGAGAGTGATAGTGAGTGTCAGATAGTGATAGTGAGTGTGAGAGAGTGATAGAGAGTGGCAGAGAGTGTGAGAGAGTGTCAGAGAGAGATAGAGAGTGTCAGAGAGATATAGAGAGTGTCAGAGGGTGTTAGTGAGTGTCAGAGAGAGATAGAGAGTGTCAGAGAGTGATAGTGTGTGTCTGAGAGTGTCAGAGAGCATAGAGAGTGATAGAGAGTGTCGGAGAGAGATAGAGAGTGTCAGAGAGTGATAGAGAGTGTCAGAGAGTGATAATGAGTGTCAGAGAGTGTCAGAGAGAGATAGAGAGTGTCAGAGAGTGATCGAGAGTGCCAGAGTATGAGAGAGTGATAGAGAGTGTCAGAGAGTGATAGAGAGTGCCAGAGAGTGATAATGAGTGTCAGAGAGTGTCAGAGAGAGATAGAGAGTGTCAGAGAGTGATCTAGAGTGTCAGAGAGTGATAGAGAGTGTCAGATAGTGATAGTGAGTGTCAGAGAGTATCGGAGAGTGATAGAGAGTGTCAGAGAGTGTGAGAGAGAGATAGAGAGTGTCAGAGAGTGATAGTGAGTGTCTGAGAGTGTCAGAGACTGTCAGAGAGCGGTAGAGAGTGATAGAAAGTGTCAGAGAGAGATAGAGAGTGTCAGAGAGTGATAGAGAGTGTCAGAGAGTGTCAGAGAGTGATAATGCGTGTCAGAGAGTGTCAGAGAGAGATAGAGAGTGTCAGAGAGTGATAGAGAGTGTCAGAGAGTGTCAGAGAGTGATAATGCGTGTCAGAGAGTGTCAGAGAGAGATAGAGAGTGTCAGAGAGTGATAGAGAGTGTCAGAGAGTGTCAGAGATTGATAATGAGTGTCAGAGAGTGTCAGAGAGCGATAGAGAGTGATGGAGAGTGTCAGAGAGAGATAGAGAGTGTCAGAGAGTGATAGAGCGTGTCAGAGTGTTTCAGAGAGTGTCAGAGATAGATAGAGAGTGTCAGATAGTGATATTGAGTGTCAGAGAGTGTCAGAGAGTGTCAGAGAGAGATAGAGAGTGTCAGAGAGTGATATTGAGTGTCTGAGAGTGTCAGAGGGTGTCAGAGAGTGATACAGATTGATAGAGTGTGTCAGAGAGTGTCAGAGAGAGATAGAGAGTGTCAGAGAGTGATAGAGAGTGTCAGAGAGTGTCAGAGAGTGATAGTGAGTGTCAGAGAGTGTCAGAGAGAGATAGAGAGTGTCAGAGAGTGATAGAGAGTGTCAGAGAGTTTCAGAGAGTTTCAGAGAGAGATAGAAAGTGTCAGAGAGTGATAGTGAGTGTCTGAGAGGGTCAGAGAGTGTCAGAGAGCGATAGAGAGTGATAGAGTGTGTCAGAGAGTCTCAGAGAGAGATAGAGAGTGTCAGAGAGTGATAGTGTGTGTCTGAGAGTGTCAGAGAGCGATAGAGAGTGATAGAGTGTCAGAGAGAGATAGAGAGTGTCAGAGAGAGATAGAGAGCGTCAGAGAGTGATAGAGAGTGTCAGAGAGTATCAGAGAGCGATAGTGAGTGTCAGAGAGTGTCAGAGAGTGTCAGAGAGAGTCAGAGAGAGATAGAGAGTGTCAGATAGTGATATTGAGTGACAGAGAGTGTCGGAGAGTGATAGAGAGTGTCAGAGAGTGTGAGAGAGTTTCAGAGAGTGATAGAGAGTGTCAGAGAGTGATAGTGAGTGCCTGAGAGTGTCAGAGAGTGTCAGAGAGCGATAGAGAGTGATAGACAGTGTCAGAGAGAGATAGAGAGTGTCAGAGAGTGATAGAGAGTGTCAGAGAGTGTCAGAGAGCGATAGAGAGTGATAGACAGTGTCAGAGAGAGATAGAGAGTGTCAGACAGTGATAGGGTGTGTCTGAGAGTGTCTGAGAGTGTCAGAGTGTGTCAGAGAGAGACAGAGAGTGATAGAGAGTGTCAGAGGGTGTCAGAGAGTTATAGAGAGTGTCAGAGAGTGTCAGAGAGTGATAGAGAGTGTCAGAGAGAGATAGAGAGTGTCAGAGAGTGATAATGAGTGTCTGAGAGCGTCAGATAGTGTCAGAGAGCGATAGAGAGTGATAGAGAGTGTCAGAGAGAAATAGAGAGTGTCAGAGAGTGATAGAGATTGTCAGAGAGTGTCAGAGAGTGATAGTGAGTGTCAGCGAGTGCCAGAGAGTGTCAGAGAGAGATAGAGAGTGTCAGAGAGTGATAGTGAGTGTCAGAGAGTGTCAGAGAGTGTTAGAGAATGTCAGAGAGTGTGAGAGATTGTGGAGAGTGTCAGAGAGAGTTAGAGATTGTCAGAGAGTGATAGTGAGTGTCTGACAGTGTCAGAGAGTGTCAGAGGGCGATTGAGAGTGATAAAGAGTGTCAGAGAGTGTCAGAGAGAGATAGAGAGTGTCAGAGAGTGATGGAGAGTGTCAGAGAGTGTCAGAGAGTGATAATGAGTGTCAGAGAGGGTCACAGAGTGTCAGAGAGAGATAGAGAGTGTCAGAGAGTGATAGTGAGTTTCTGAGACTGTCAGAGAGTGTGAGAGAGTGTGAGAGAGTGTCAGAGAGAGATAGAGAGTGTCAGAGATTGATAGTGTGTGTCTGAGAGTGTCAGAGAGTGATAGAGAGTGTCAGAGAGTGATAGAGAGTGTCAGAGAGTGATAATGAGTGTCAGAGAGTGTCAGAGAGTGATAGAGAGTGTCAGAGAGTGATAATGAGTGTCAGAGAGTGTCAGAGAGAGATAGAGAGTGTCAAAGAGTGATAGAGAGTGTCAGAGAGTATCAGAGAGTGATTGAGAGTGATAGAGAGTGTCAGATAGTGATGGTGAGTGTCAGAGAGTGTGAGAGAGTGTCAGAGAGAGATATAGAGTGTCAGAGAGTGATAGAGAGTGTCAGAGAGTGATAATGAGTGTCAGAGAGTGATAGAGAGTGTCAGAGAGTGATAATGAGTGTCAGAGAGTGTCAGAGAGTGATAGAGAGTGTCAGAGAGTGATAATGAGTGTCAGAGAGTGTCAGAGAGAGATAGAGAGTGTCAAAGAGTGATAGAGAGTGTCAGAGAGTGTCAGAGAGTGATTGAGAGTGATAGAGAGTGTCAGATAGTGATGGTGAGTGTCAGAGAGTGTGAGAGAGTGTCAGAGAGAGATATAGAGTGTCAGAGAGTGATAGTGAGTTCTGAGAGCGATAGAGAGTGAAAGAGAGTGTCAGAGAGAGAAAGAGAGTGTCAGAGAGTGACAGAGAGTGTCAGAGAGTGTCAGAGAGTGATAATGAGTGTCAGAGAGTGTCAGAGAGAGATAGAGAGTGTCAGAGAGTCATAGTGAGTGTCTGAATGTGTCAGAGAGTGTCATAGAGCGATAGAGAGGGATAGAGAGAGTCAGAGAGTGTCAGAGAGAGATAGAGATTGTCAGAGAGTGACAGTGAGTGTCTGAGAGTGTCAGAGAGATATAGAGAGTGTCAGAGAGAGAGAGAGTGTGTAAGAATGTGATAGTGAGTGTCTGAGAGTGTCAGAGAGCGACAGAGAGTGATAGAGAGTGTCAGAGAGAGTCAGAGAGTGTCAGAGAGTGTCAGAGAGAAATAGAGTGTGTCAGAGAGTGATCAAGAGAGTCAGAGAGTGATAGAGAGTTTCAGAGAGTGATAGTGAGTGTCAGAGAGTGATAGAGAGTGTCAGAGAGAGATAGAGAGTGTCAGAGAGTGTCAGAGAGTGTCCGAGAGTGATAGTGAGTGTCAGAGAGTGTCAGAGAGTGTCAGAGAGAGATAGAGAGTGTCAGAGGGTGATAGAGATTGTCAGAGAGTGTCAGAGAGTGATAGTGAGTGTCAGCGAGTGCCAGAGAGTGTCAGAGAGAGATAGAGAGTCTCAGAGAGTGATAGTGAGTGTCAGAGAGTGTCAGAGAGTGTTAGAGAGTGTCAGAGAGTGTGAGAGATTGTGAGAGAGTGTCATAGAGAGATAGAGAGTTTCAGAGAGTGTCAGAGGGTGATAGTGAGTGTCAGAGAGTATCAGAGATTGATAGTGAGTGTCAGAGAGTATCAGAGAGTGATAGTGAGTGTCAGAGATTGTCAGAGAGTGTCAGAGAGTGATAGTGAGTGTCAGCGAGTGCCAGAGAGTGTCAGAGAGAGATAGAGAGTCTCAGAGAGTGATAGTGAGTGTCAGAGAGTGTCAGAGAGTGTTAGAGAGTGTCAGAGAGTGTGAGAGATTGTGAGAGAGTGTCATAGAGAGATAGAGAGTTTCAGAGAGTGTCAGAGAGTGATAGTGAGTGTCTGAGAGTGTCAGAGAATGTCAGAGAGCGATAGAGAGTGATAGAGAGTGTCAGAGAGTGTCAGAGAGTGTCAGAGAGAGTCAGAGAGAGATAGAGAGTTTCAGAGAGTGATAGAGAGTGTCAGAGAGTGATAGTGAGTGTCAGAGAGTGTCAGAGAGTGATAGAGAATTTCAGAGAGTGATAGTGAGTGTCTGAGAGTGTCAGAGTGTGTCAGAGAGTGATAGAGAGTGATAGAGAGAGTCAGAGAGTGTCAGAGAGAGCTAGAGAGGGTCAGAGAGAGATAGAGAGTGTCACAGGGTGTCAGAGAGTGATAGAGAGTGTCACAGAGTGTCAGAGAGAGATAGAGAGTGATAGCGAGTGTCAGAGAGTGTCAGAGAGTGATAGTGTGTGTCTGAGAGTGTCAGAGAGTGTCAGAGAGTGATAGAGAGTGTCAGAGAGAGATAGAGGTGTCAGAGAGTGATAGTGAGTGTCTGAGAGCGTCAGAGAGTGTCAGAGAGCGATAGAGAGTGATAGAGAGTGTCAGAGAGAGATAGAGAGTGTCAGAGAGTGATAGAGATTGTCAGAGAGTGTCAGAGAGTGATAGTGAGAGTCAGCGAGTGCCAGAGAGTGTCAGAGAGAGATAGAGAGTGTCAGAGAGTGATAGCAAGTGTCTGAGAGTGTCAGAGAGTGTCAGAGAGTGTCAGAGGGCGATAGAGAGTGATAAAGAGTGTCAGAGAGTGTCAGAGAGTGATGGGGAGTGTCAGAGAGTGTCAGAGAGTAATAATGAGTGTCAGAGAGTGTCACAGAGTGTCAGAGAAAGATAGAGACTGGTAGAGAGTGATAGTGAGTGTCTGAGAGTGTCAGAGAGTGTCAGAGAGTGTGAGAGAGTGTCAGAGAGAGATAGAGAGTGTCAGAGATTGATAGTGTGTGTCTGAGTGATAGAGAGTGTCAGAGAGAGATAGAGAGTGTCAGAGAGTGATAGAGAGTGTCAGAGAGTGTCAGAGAGTGATAATGAGTGTCAGAGAGTGTCAGAGAGAGATAGAGAGTGTCAGAGAGTGATAGAGAGTGTCAGAGAGTATCAGAGAGTGATAGTGAGTGTCAGAGAGTGTCAGAGAGTGATTGAGAGTGATAGAGAGTGTCAGATAGTGATAGTGAGTGTCAGAGAGTGTCAGAGAGTGATAGAGAGTGTCAGAGAGTGTGAGAGAGTGTCAGAGAGAGATAGAGAGTGTCAGAGAGTGATAGTGAGTTCTGAGAGCGATAGAGAGTGAAAGAGAGTGTCAGAGAGAGAAAGAGAGTGACAGAGAGTGTCAGAGAGTGTCAGAGAGTGATAATGAGTGTCAGAGAGAGATAGAGAGTGTCAGAGAGTATCAGAGAGTGATAGTGAGTGTCAGAGAGTGTCAGAGAGTGATTGAGAGTGATAGAGAGTGACAGATAGTGATAGTGAGTGTCAGAGAGTGTGAGAGAGTGATAGAGAGTGTCAGAGAGTGTGAGAGAGTGTCAGAGAGAGATAGAGAGTGTCAGAGAGTGTCAGAGCGTGTCCGAGAGTGATAGTGAGTGTCAGAGAGTGATGGAGAGTGACAGAGAGTGATAGTAAGTGTCAGAGAGTGATAGTGAGTGTCTGAGAGTGTCAGAGAGTGTCAGAGAGTGTGAGAGAGTGTCAGAGAGAGATAGAGAGTGTCAGAGATTGATAGTGCGTGTCTGAGTGTGTCAGAGAGTGTCAGAGAGCGATAGAGAGTGATAGAGAGTGACAGTGAGTGTCTGAGAGTGTCAGAGAGATATAGAGAGTGTCAGAGAGAGATAGTGAGTGTCAGACTGTGATAGGGAGTGTCTGAGAGTGTCAGAGAGCGACAGAGAGTGATAGAGAGTGTCAGAAAGTGTCAGAGAGTGTCAGAGAGATATAGAGTGTGTCAGAGAGTGATCGAGAGAGTCAGAGAGTGATAGAGAGTGACAGAGAGTGATAGTGAGTGTCAGAGAGTGATAGTGAGTGTCTGAGAGTGTCAGAGAGCGACAGAGAGTGATAGAGAGTGTCAGAGAGTGTCAGAGAGAGATAGAGAGTGTCAGAGAGTGTCAGAGCGTGTCCGAGAGTGATAGTGATTGTCAGAGAGTGTCAGAGAGTGATAGTGAGTGTCAGCGAGTGCCAGAGAGTGTCAGAGAGAGATAGAGAGTGTCAGAGATTGATAGTGAGTGTCAGAGAGTGTCAGAGAGTGTTAGAGAGTGTCAGAGAGTGTGAGAGATTGTGAGAGAGTGTCAGAGAGAGATAGAGAGTGTCAGAGAGTGATAGCGAGTGTCTGAGAGAGTCAGAGAGTGTCGGAGAGAGATAGAGAGTGTCAGAGAGTGATAGAGAGTGTCAGAGAGTGATAATGAGTGTCAGAGAGTGTCACAGAGTGTCAGAGAGAGACAGAGAGTGTCAGAGAGTGATAATGAGTGTCAGAGAGTGTCAGAGAGAGATAGAGAGTGTCAGAGAGTGATAGAGAGTGTCAGAGAGTATCAGAGAGTGATAGTGAGTGTCAGAGAGTGTCAGAGAGTGATAATGAGTGTCAGAGGGTGTCAGAGAGAGATAGAGAGTGTCAGAGAGTCATAGTGAGTCTCTGAGTGTGTCAGAGAGTGTCAGAGAGCGATAGAGAGTGATAGAGACAGTCAGAGAGTGTCAGAGAGAGATAGAGATTGTCAGAGAGTGACAGTGAGTGTCTGAGAGTGTCAGAGAGATATAGAGTGTGTCAGAGAGTGATCGAGAGAGTCAGAGAGTGATAGAGAGTGACAGAGAGTGATAGTGAGTGTCAGAGAGTGATAGTGAGTGTCTGAGAGTGTCAGAGAGCGACAGAGAGTGATAGAGAGTGTCAGAGAGTGTCAGAGAGTGTCAGAGAGAGATAGAGAGTGTCAGAGAGTGTCAGAGCGTGTCCGAGAGTGATAGTGAGTGTCAGAGAGTGATGGAGAGTGACAGAGAGTGATAGTAAGTGTCAGAGAGTGATAGTGAGTGTCTGAGAGTGTCAGAGAGTGTCAGAGAGTGTGAGAGAGTGTCAGAGAGAGATAGAGAGTGTCAGAGATTGATAGTGTGTGTCAGAGAGTGTCAGAGAGCGAAAGAGAGTGATAGCGAGTGTCAGAGAGAGATAGAGAGTGTCAGAGAGTGATAGAGAGTGTCAGAGAGTGATAGAGAGTGTCAGAGAGTGTCAGAGAGTGATAATGAGTGTCAGAGAGAGATAGAGAGTGTCAGAGAGTATCAGAGAGTGAAAGTGAGTGTCAGAGAGTGTCAGAGAGTGATTGAGAGTGATAGAGAGTGACAGATAGTGATAGTGAGTGTCAGAGAGTGTGAGAGAGTGATAGAGAGTGTCAGAGAGTGTGAGAGAGTGTCAGAGAGTGTCAGAGAGTGATAATGAGTGTCAGAGAGAGTCAGAGAGAGATAGAGAGTGTCAGAGAGTCATAGTGAGTGTCTGAGTGTGTCAGAGAGTGTCAGAGAGCGATAGAGCGCGATAGAGAGAGTCAGAGAGAGTCAGAGAGAGATAGAGTGTGTCAGAGAGTGACAGTGAGTTTCTGAGAGTGTCAGAGTTATATAGAGTGTCAGAGAGAGATAGAGAGTGTCAGACTGTGATCGTGAGTGTCTGAGAGTGTCAGAGAGCGACAGAGAGTGATAGAGAGTGTCAGAGAGAGATAGAGAGTGTCAGAGAGTGATAATGAGTGTCTGAGAGCGTCAGATAGTGTCAGAGAGCGATAGAGAGTGATAGAGAGTGTCAGAGAGAAATAGAGAGTGTCAGAGAGTGATAGAGATTGTCAGAGAGTGTCAGAGAGTGATAGTGAGTGTCAGCGAGTGCCAGAGAGTGTCAGAGAGAGATAGAGAGTGTCAGAGAGTGATAGTGAGTGTCAGAGAGTGTCAGAGAGTGTTAGAGAATGTCAGAGAGTGTGAGAGATTGTGGAGAGTGTCAGAGAGAGTTAGAGATTGTCAGAGAGTGATAGTGAGTGTCTGACAGTGTCAGAGAGTGTCAGAGGGCGATTGAGAGTGATAAAGAGTGTCAGAGAGTGTCAGAGAGAGATAGAGAGTGTCAGAGAGTGATGGAGAGTGTCAGAGAGTGTCAGAGAGTGATAATGAGTGTCAGAGAGTGTCACAGAGTGTCAGAGAGAGATAGAGAGTGTCAGAGAGTGATAATGAGTTTCTGAGACTGTCAGAGAGTGTGAGAGAGTGTGAGAGAGTGTCAGAGAGAGATAGAGAGTGTCAGAGATTGATAGTGTGTGTCTGAGAGTGTCAGAGAGTGTCAGAGAGCGAAAGAGAGTGATAGAGAGTGTCAGAGAGAGATAGAGAGTGTCAGAGAGTGATAGAGAGTGTCAGAGAGTGATAATGAGTGTCAGAGAGTGTCAGAGAGTGATAGAGAGTGTCAGAGAGTGATAATGAGTGTCAGAGAGTGTCAGAGAGAGATAGAGAGTGTCAAAGAGTGATAGAGAGTGTCAGAGAGTGTCAGAGAGATATAGAGAGTGTCAGAGAGAGATAGTGAGTGTCAGACTGTGATAGGGAGTGTCTGAGAGTGTCACAGAGCGACAGAGAGTGATAGAGAGTGTCAGAAAGTGTCAGAGAGTGTCAGAGAGATATAGAGTGTGTCAGAGAGTGATCGAGAGAGTCAGAGAGTGATAGAGAGTGACAGAGAGTGATAGTGAGTGTCAGAGAGTGATAGTGAGTGTCTGAGAGTGTCAGAGAGCGACAGAGAGTGATAGAGAGTGTCAGAGAGTGTCAGAGAGAGATAGAGAGTGTCAGAGAGTGTCAGAGCGTGTCCGAGAGTGATAGTGATTGTCAGAGAGTGTCAGAGAGTGATAGTGAGTGTCAGCGAGTGCCAGAGAGTGTCAGAGAGAGATAGAGAGTGTCAGAGATTGATAGTGAGTGTCAGAGAGTGTCAGAGAGTGTTAGAGAGTGTCAGAGAGTGTGAGAGATTGTGAGAGAGTGTCAGAGAGAGATAGAGAGTGTCAGAGAGTGATAGCGAGTGTCTGAGAGAGTCAGAGAGTGTCGGAGAGAGATAGAGAGTGTCAGAGAGTGATAGAGAGTGTCAGAGAGTGATAATGAGTGTCAGAGAGTGTCACAGAGTGTCAGAGAGAGACAGAGAGTGTCAGAGAGTGATAATGAGTGTCAGAGAGTGTCAGAGAGAGATAGAGAGTGTCAGAGAGTGATAGAGAGTGTCAGAGAGTATCAGAGAGTGATAGTGAGTGTCAGAGAGTGTCAGAGAGTGATAATGAGTGTCAGAGGGTGTCAGAGAGAGATAGAGAGTGTCAGAGAGTCATAGTGAGTCTCTGAGTGTGTCAGAGAGTGTCAGAGAGCGATAGAGAGTGATAGAGACAGTCAGAGAGTGTCAGAGAGAGATAGAGATTGTCAGAGAGTGACAGTGAGTGTCTGAGAGTGTCAGAGAGATATAGAGTGTGTCAGAGAGTGATCGAGAGAGTCAGAGAGTGATAGAGAGTGACAGAGAGTGATAGTGAGTGTCAGAGAGTGATAGTGAGTGTCTGAGAGTGTCAGAGAGCGACAGAGAGTGATAGAGAGTGTCAGAGAGTGATAATGAGTGTCAGAGGGTGTCAGAGAGAGATAGAGAGTGTCAGAGAGTCATAGTGAGTCTCTGAGTGTGTCAGAGAGTGTCAGAGAGCGATAGAGAGTGATAGAGACAGTCAGAGAGTGTCAGAGAGAGATAGAGATTGTCAGAGAGTGACAGTGAGTGTCTGAGAGTGTCAGAGAGATATAGAGTGTGTCAGAGAGTGATCGAGAGAGTCAGAGAGTGATAGAGAGTGACAGAGAGTGATAGTGAGTGTCAGAGAGTGATAGTGAGTGTCTGAGAGTGTCAGAGAGCGGCAGAGAGTGATAGAGAGTGTCAGAGAGTGTCAGAGAGTGTCAGAGAGAGATAGAGAGTGTCAGAGAGTGTCAGAGCGTGTCCGAGAGTGATAGTGAGTGTCAGAGAGTGATGGAGAGTGACAGAGAGTGATAGTAAGTGTCAGAGAGTGATAGTGAGTGTCTGAGAGTGTCAGAGAGTGTCAGAGAGTGTGAGAGAGTGTCAGAGAGAGATAGAGAGTGTCAGAGATTGATAGTGTGTGTCAGAGAGTGTCAGAGAGCGAAAGAGAGTGATAGCGAGTGTCAGAGAGAGATAGAGAGTGTCAGAGAGTGATAGAGAGTGTCAGAGAGTGATAGAGAGTGTCAGAGAGTGTCAGAGAGTGATAATGAGTGTCAGAGAGAGATAGAGAGTGTCAGAGAGTATCAGAGAGTGAAAGTGAGTGTCAGAGAGTGTCAGAGAGTGATTGAGAGTGATAGAGAGTGACAGATAGTGATAGTGAGTGTCAGAGAGTGTGAGAGAGTGATAGAGAGTGTCAGAGAGTGTGAGAGAGTGTCAGAGAGTGTCAGAGAGTCATAGTGAGTGTCTGAGTGTGTCAGAGAGTGTCAGAGAGCGATAGAGCGCGATAGAGAGAGTCAGAGAGTGTCAGAGAGAGATAGAGTGTGTCAGAGAGTGACAGTGAGTTTCTGAGAGTGTCAGAGTTATATAGAGTGTCAGAGAGAGATAGAGAGTGTCAGACTGTGATCGTGAGTGTCTGAGAGTGTCAGAGAGCGACAGAGAGTGATAGAGAGTGTCAGAGAGAGATAGAGAGTGTCAGAGAGTGATAATGAGTGTCTGAGAGCGTCAGATAGTGTCAGAGAGCGATAGAGAGTGATAGAGAGTGTCAGAGAGAAATAGAGAGTGTCAGAGAGTGATAGAGATTGTCAGAGAGTGTCAGAGAGTGATAGTGAGTGTCAGCGAGTGCCAGAGAGTGTCAGAGAGAGATAGAGAGTGTCAGAGAGTGATAGTGAGTGTCAGAGAGTGTCAGAGAGTGTTAGAGAATGTCAGAGAGTGTGAGAGATTGTGGAGAGTGTCAGAGAGAGTTAGAGATTGTCAGAGAGTGATAGTGAGTGTCTGACAGTGTCAGAGAGTGTCAGAGGGCGATTGAGAGTGATAAAGAGTGTCAGAGAGTGTCAGAGAGAGATAGAGAGTGTCAGAGAGTGATGGAGAGTGTCAGAGAGTGTCAGAGAGTGATAATGAGTGTCAGAGAGTGTCACAGAGTGTCAGAGAGAGATAGAGAGTGTCAGAGAGTGATAGTGAGTTTCTGAGACTGTCAGAGAGTGTGAGAGAGTGTGAGAGAGTGTCAGAGAGAGATAGAGAGTGTCAGAGATTGATAGTGTGTGTCTGAGAGTGTCAGAGAGTGTCAGAGAGCGAAAGAGAGTGATAGAGAGTGTCAGAGAGAGATAGAGAGTGTCAGAGAGTGATAGAGAGTGTCAGAGAGTGATAATGAGTGTCAGAGAGTGTCAGAGAGTGATAGAGAGTGTCAGAGAGTGATAATGAGTGTCAGAGAGTGTCAGAGAGAGATAGAGAGTGTCAAAGAGTGATAGAGAGTGTCAGAGAGTGTCAGAGAGATATAGAGAGTGTCAGAGAGAGATAGTGAGTGTCAGACTGTGATAGGGAGTGTCTGAGAGTGTCACAGAGCGACAGAGAGTGATAGAGAGTGTCAGAAAGTGTCAGAGAGTGTCAGAGAGATATAGAGTGTGTCAGAGAGTGATCGAGAGAGTCAGAGAGTGATAGAGAGTGACAGAGAGTGATAGTGAGTGTCAGAGAGTGATAGTGAGTGTCTGAGAGTGTCAGAGAGCGACAGAGAGTGATAGAGAGTGTCAGAGAGTGTCAGAGAGAGATAGAGAGTGTCAGAGAGTGTCAGAGTGTGTCCGAGAGTGATAGTGATTGTCAGAGAGTGTCAGAGAGTGATAGTGAGTGTCAGCGAGTGCCAGAGAGTGTCAGAGAGAGATAGAGAGTGTCAGAGATTGATAGTGAGTGTCAGAGAGTGTCAGAGAGTGTTAGAGAGTGTCAGAGAGTGTGAGAGATTGTGAGAGAGTGTCAGAGAGAGATAGAGAGTGTCAGAGAGTGATAGCGAGTGTCTGAGAGAGTCAGAGAGTGTCGGAGAGAGATAGAGAGTGTCAGAGAGTGATAGAGAGTGTCAGAGAGTGATAATGAGTGTCAGAGAGTGTCACAGAGTGTCAGAGAGAGTCAGAGAGTGTCAGAGAGTGATAATGAGTGTCAGAGAGTGTCAGAGAGAGATAGAGAGTGTCAGAGAGTGATAGAGAGTGTCAGAGAGTATCAGAGAGTGATAGTGAGTGTCAGAGAGTGTCAGAGAGTGATAATGAGTGTCAGAGGGTGTCAGAGAGAGATAGAGAGTGTCAGAGAGTCATAGTGAGTCTCTGAGTGTGTCAGAGAGTGTCAGAGAGCGACAGAGAGTGATAGAGACAGTCAGAGAGTGTCAGAGAGAGATAGAGATTGTCAGAGAGTGACAGTGAGTGTCTGAGAGTGTCAGAGAGATATAGAGTGTGTCAGAGAGTGATCGAGAGAGTCAGAGAGTGATAGAGAGTGACAGAGAGTGATAGTGAGTGTCAGAGAGTGATAGTGAGTGTCTGAGAGTGTCAGAGAGCGACAGAGAGTGATAGAGAGTGTCAGAGAGTGTCAGAGAGTGTCAGAGAGAGATAGAGAGTGTCAGAGAGTGTCAGAGCGTGTCCGAGAGTGATAGTGAGTGTCAGAGAGTGATGGAGAGTGACAGAGAGTGATAGTAAGTGTCAGAGAGTGATAGTGAGTGTCTGAGAGTGTCAGAGAGTGTCAGAGAGTGTGAGAGAGTGTCAGAGAGAGATAGAGAGTGTCAGAGATTGATAGTGTGTGTCAGAGAGTGTCAGAGAGCGAAAGAGAGTGATAGCGAGTGTCAGAGAGAGATAGAGAGTGTCAGAGAGTGATAGAGAGTGTCAGAGAGTGATAGAGAGTGTCAGAGAGTGTCAGAGAGTGATAATGAGTGTCAGAGAGAGATAGAGAGTGTCAGAGAGTATCAGAGAGTGATAGTGAGTGTCAGAGAGTGTCAGAGAGTGATTGAGAGTGATAGAGAGTGACAGATAGTGATAGTGAGTGTCAGAGAGTGTGAGAGAGTGATAGAGAGTGTCAGAGAGTGTGAGAGAGTGTCAGAGAGTGTCAGAGAGTGATAATGAGTGTCAGAGAGAGTCAGAGAGAGATAGAGAGTGTCAGAGAGTCATAGTGAGTGTCTGAGTGTGTCAGAGAGTGTCAGAGAGCGATAGAGCGTGATAGAGAGAGTCAGAGAGTGTCAGAGAGAGATAGAGTGTGTCAGAGAGTGACAGTGAGTTTCTGAGAGTGTCAGAGATATATAGAGAGTGTAAGAGAGAGATAGAGAGTGTCAGACTGTGATCGTGAGTGTCTGAGAGTGTCAGAGAGCGACAGAGAGTGATAGAGAGTGTCAGAGAGTGTCAGAGAGTGATAGTGAGTGTCAGAGAGTGATAGAGAGTGTCAGAGAGTATCAGAGAGTGATAGTGAGTGTCAGAGAGTGATTGAGAGTGTCAGAGAGTGTCAGAGAGATATAGAGTGTGTAAGAGAGTGATCGATAGAGTCATAGAGTGATAGAGAGTGACAGAGAGTGATAGTGAGTGTCAGAGAGTAATAGTGAGTGTCTGAGAGTGTCAGAGAGTGTCCGAGAGTGATAGTGAGTGTCAGAGAGTGACAGAGAGTGTCACAGAGAGATAGAGAGTGTCAGAGAGTGATAGTGATTGTCAGAGAGTGTCAGAGAGTGATAGTGAGTGTCAGCGAGTGCCAGAGAGTGTCAGAGAGAGATAGAGAGTGTCAGAGATTGATAGTGAGTGTCAGAGAGTGTCAGAGAGTGTTAGAGAGTGTCAGAGAGTGTGAGAGATTGTGAGAGACTGTCAGAGAGAGATAGAGAGTGTCAGAGAGTGATAGCGAGTGTCTGAGAGAGTCAGAGAGTGTCAGAGAGAGATAGAGAGTGTCAGAGAGTGATAGAGAGAGTCAGAGAGTGATAATGAGTGTCAGAGAGTGTCACAGAGTGTCAGAGAGAGACAGAGAGTGTCAGAGAGTGTCAGAGAGTGATAGTGAGTGTCTGAGAGAGTCAGAGAGTGTCAGAGAGAGATAGAGAGTGTCAGAGAGTGATAGAGAGTGTCAGAGAGTGATAATGAGTGTCAGAGAGTGTCACAGAGTGTCAGAGAGAGACAGAGAGTGTCAGAGAGTGTCAGAGAGTGATAGTGAGTGTCTGAGAGTGTCAGAAAGTGTCAGAGAGTGTCAGAGAGTGTCAGAGAGAGATAGTGTCAGAGATTGATAGTGTGTGTCTGAGAGTGTCAGAGTGTGTCAGAGAGCGAAAGAGAGTGATAGAGAGTGTCAGAGAGAGATAGAGAGTGTCAGAGAGTGATAGAGAGTGTCAGAGAGTGATAATGAGTGTCAGAGAGAGATAGAGAGTGTCAGAGAGTGATAGAGAGTGTCAGAGTATCAGAGAGTGATTGTGAGTGTCAGAGAGTGTCAGAGAGTGATTGAGATTGATAGAGAGTGTCAGATAGTGATAGTGAGTGTCAGAGAGTGATAGAGAGTGTCAGAGAGTGTGAGAGAGTGTCAGAGAGTGATAGAGAGTGTCAGAGAGTGATAGTGAGTGTCAGAGAGTGATAGCGAGTGTCAGAGAGTGTCAGATAGTGATAGTGAGTGTCAGAGAGTGATCGAGAGAGTCAGAGAGTGATAGAGAGTGTCAGAGAGTGATAGTGAGTGTCAGAGAGTGATAGTGAGTGTCAGAGAGTGTCAGATAGTGATAGTGAGTGTCAGAGAGTGTCAGAGAGAGTTAGAGAGTGTCAGAGAGTGATAGTGAGTTCTGAGAGCGATAGAGAGTGAAAGAGAGTGTCAGTGAGAGAAAGAGAGTGTCAGAGAGTGACAGAGATTGTCAGAGAGTGATAGTGAGTGTCAGAGAGTGTCAGAGAGTGTTAGAGAGTGTCAGAGAGTGTGAGAGATTGTGAGAGAGTGTCAGAGAGAGATAGAGAGTGTCAGAGAGTGATAGCGAGTGTCTGAGAGAGTCAGAGAGTGTCAGAGAGAGATAGAGAGTGTCAGAGAGTGATAGAGAGTGTCAGAGAGTGTCAGAGAGAGATAGAGAGTGTCAGAGAGTGATAGAGAGTGTCAGAGAGTATCAGAGAGTGATTGTGAGTGCCAGAGAGTGTCAGAGAGTGATTGAGATTGATAGAGAGTGTCAGATAGTGATAGTGAGTGTCAGAGAGTGATAGAGAGTGTCAGAGAGTGTGAGAGAGTGTCAGAGAGAGATAGAGAGTGTCAGAGAGTGATAGTGAGTTCTGAGAGCGATAGAGAGTGAAAGAGAGTGTCAGAGAGAGAAAGAGAGTGTCAGAGAGTGTCAGAGAGTGATAATGAGTGTCAGAGAGTGTCAGAGAGAGATAGAGAGTGTCAGAGAGTCATAGTGAGTGTCTGAATGTGTCAGAGAGTGTCAGAGAGCGATAGAGCGTGATAGAGAGAGTCAGAGAGTGTCAGAGAGAGATAGAGTGTGTCAGAGAGTGACAGTGAGTTTCTGAGAGTGTCAGAGATATATAGAGAGTGTAAGAGAGAGATAGAGAGTGTCAGACTGTGATCGTGAGTGTCTGAGAGTGTCAGAGAGCGACAGAGAGTGATAGAGAGTGTCAGAGAGTGTCAGAGAGTGATAGTGAGTGTCAGAGAGTGATAGAGAGTGTCAGAGAGTATCAGAGAGTGATAGTGAGTGTCAGAGAGTGATTGAGAGTGTCAGAGAGTGTCAGAGAGATATAGAGTGTGTAAGAGAGTGATCGATAGAGTCATAGAGTGATAGAGAGTGACAGAGAGTGATAGTGAGTGTCAGAGAGTAATAGTGAGTGTCTGAGAGTGTCAGAGAGTGTCCGAGAGTGATAGTGAGTGTCAGAGAGTGACAGAGAGTGTCACAGAGAGATAGAGAGTGTCAGAGAGTGATAGTGATTGTCAGAGAGTGTCAGAGAGTGATAGTGAGTGTCAGCGAGTGCCAGAGAGTGTCAGAGAGAGATAGAGAGTGTCAGAGATTGATAGTGAGTGTCAGAGAGTGTCAGAGAGTGTTAGAGAGTGTCAGAGAGTGTGAGAGATTGTGAGAGAGTGTCAGAGAGAGATAGAGAGTGTCAGAGAGTGATAGCGAGTGTCTGAGAGAGTCAGAGAGTGTCAGAGAGAGATAGAGAGTGTCAGAGAGTGATAGAGAGTGTCAGAGAGTGATAATGAGTGTCAGAGAGTGTCACAGAGTGTCAGAGAGAGACAGAGAGTGTCAGAGAGTGTCAGAGAGTGATAGTGAGTGTCTGAGAGAGTCAGAGAGTGTCAGAGAGAGATAGAGAGTGTCAGAGAGTGATAGAGAGTGTCAGAGAGTGATAATGAGTGTCAGAGAGTGTCACAGAGTGTCAGAGAGAGACAGAGAGTGTCAGAGAGTGTCAGAGAGTGATAGTGAGTGTCTGAGAGTGTCAGAGAGTGTCAGAGAGTGTCAGAGAGTGTCAGAGAGAGATAGTGTCAGAGATTGATAGTGTGTGTCTGAGAGTGTCAGAGTGTGTGAGAGAGCGAAAGAGAGTGATAGAGAGTGTCAGAGAGAGATAGAGAGTGTCAGAGAGTGATAGAGAGTGTCAGAGAGTGATAATGAGTGTCAGAGAGAGATAGAGAGTGTCAGAGAGTGATAGAGAGTGTCAGAGTATCAGAGAGTGATTGTGAGTGTCAGAGAGTGTCAGAGAGTGATTGAGATTGATAGAGAGTGTCAGATAGTGATAGTGAGTGTCAGAGAGTGATAGAGAGTGTCAGAGAGTGTGAGAGAGTGTCAGAGAGAGATAGAGAGTGTCAGAGAGTGATAGTGAGTTCTGAGAGCGATAGAGAGTGAAATAGAGTGTCAGAGAGAGAAAGAGAGTATCAGAGAGTGTCAGAGAGTGATAATGAGTGTCAGAGAGTGTCAGAGAGAGATAGAGAGTGTCAGAGAGTCATAGTGAGTGTCTGAATGTGTCAGAGAGTGTCAGAGAGCGATAGAGAGGGATAGAGAGAGTCAGAGAGTGTCAGAGAGAGATAGAGATTGTCAGAGAGTGACAGTGAGTGTCTGAGAGTGTCAGAGAGATATAGAGAGTGTCAGAGAGAGAGAGTGTGTAAGAATGTGATAGTGAGTGTCTGAGAGTGTCAGAGAGCGACAGAGAGTGATAGAGAGTGTCAGAGAGTGTCAGAGAGTGTCAGAGAGATATAGAGTGTGTCAGAGAGTGATCAAGAGAGTCAGAGAGTGATAGAGAGTTTCAGAGAGTGATAGTGAGTGTCAGAGAGTGATAGAGAGTGTCAGAGAGTGTCAGAGAGAGATAGAGAGTGTCAGAGAGTGTCATAGAGTGTCCGAGAGTGATAGTGAGTGTCAGCGAGTGCCAGAGAGTGTCAGAGAGAGATAGAGAGTCTCAGAGAGTGATAGTGAGTGTCAGAGAGTGTCAGAGAGTGTTAGAGAGTGTCAGAGAGTGTGAGAGATTGTGAGAGAGTGTCATAGAGAGATAGAGAGTTTCAGAGAGTTTCAGAGAGTTTCAGAGTGTGTCAGAGAGTGTCAGAGAGCGATAGAGAGGGATAGAGAGAGTCAGAGAGTGTCAGAGAGAGATAGAGATTGTCAGAGAGTGACAGTGAGTGTCTGAGAGTGTCAGAGAGATATAGAGAGTGTGAGAGAGAGATAGAGAGTGTCAGACAGTGATAGTGAGTGTCTGAGAGTGTCAGAGAGCGACAGAGAGTGATAGAGAGTGTCAGAGAGTGTCAGAGAGTGTCAGAGAGATTATAGAGTGCGTCAGAGAGTGATCGAGAGAGTCAGAGAGTGATAGAGAGTGTCAGAGAGTGATAGTGAGTGTCAGAGAGTGATAGTGAGTGTCAGAGAGTGTCAGAGAGTGTCAGACAGTGATAGAGAGTGTCAGAGTGTGATTGTGAGTGTCAGAGAGTGTCAGATAGTGATAGTGAGTGTCAGAGAGTGATCGAGAGAGTCAGAGAGTGATAGAGAGTGTCAGAGAGTGACAGTGAGTGTCTGAGAGTGTCAGAGAGATATAGAGAGTGTCAGAGAGAGATAGAGAGTGACAGAGAGAGATGGAGAGTGTCAGACAGTGATAGTGAGTGTCTGAGAGTGTCAGAGAGCGACAGAGATTGATAGAGAGTGTCAGAGAGTGTCAGAGAGTGTCAGAGAGATATAGAGTGTGTTAGAGAGTGATCGAGAGAGTCAGGGAGTGATAGTGAGTGTCAGAGAGTGTCAGAGAGTGTCAGATAGTGATAGTGAGTGTCAGAGAGTATCAGAGAGAGATAGAGAGTGTCAGAGAGTGATAGTGAGTTCTGAGAGCGATAGAGAGTGAAAGAGAGTGTCAGAGAGAGAAAGAGAGTGTCAGAGAGTGACAGAGAGTGTCAGAGAGTGATAATGAGTGTCAGAGAGTGTCAGAGAGAGATAGAGAGTTTCAGAGAGTCATAGTGAGTGTCTGAGTGTGTCTGAGTGTGTCAGAGAGTGTCAGAGAACGATAGAGAGTGATAGAGAGAGTCAGAGAGTGTCAGAGAGAGATAGAGATTGTCAGAGAGTGACAGTGAGTGTCTGAGAGTGTCAGAGAGATATAGAGAGTGTGAGAGAGAGATAGAGAGTGTCAGACAGTGATAGTGAGTGTCTGAGAGTGTCAGAGAGCGACAGAGAGTGATAGAGAGTGTCAGAGAGTGTCAGAGAGTGTCAGAGTGATTATAGAGTGTGTCAGAGAGTGATCGAGAGAGTCAGAGAGTGATAGAGAGTGTCAGAGAGTGATAGTGAGTGTCAGAGAGTGATAGTGAGTGTCAGAGAGTGTCAGAGAGTGTCAGACAGTGATAGAGAGTGTCAGAGTGTGATTGTGAGTGTCAGAGAGTGGCAGAGAGTGATAGAGAGTGTCAGAGAGTGTGAGAGAGTGTCAGAGAGAGATAGAGAGTGTCAGAGAGATATAGAGAGTGTCAGAGGGTGATAGTGAGTGTCAGAGAGCGATAGAGAGTTATAGAGAGTGTCAGAGAGTGTTAGAGAGAGTCAGAGAGAGATAGAGATTGTCAGAGAGTGACAGTGAGTGTCTGAGAGTGTCAGAGAGATATAGAGAGTGTCAGAGAGAGATAGAGAGTGTCAGACAGTGATAGTGAGTGTCTGAGAGTGTCAGAGAGCGACAGAGAGTGATAGAGAGTGATAGAGAGTGTCAGAGAGTGTCAGAGAGATATAGAGTGTGTCAGAGAGTGATCGAGAGAGTCAGAGAGTGATAGAGAGTGTCAGAGAGTGATAGTGAGTGTCAGAGAGTGATAGCGAGTGTCAGAGAGTGTCAGATAGTGATAGTGAGTGTCAGAGAGTGATCGAGAGAGTCAGAGAGTGATAGAGAGTGTCAGAGAGTGATAGTGAGTGTCAGAGAGTGATAGTGAGTGTCAGAGAGTGTCAGATAGTGATAGTGAGTGTCAGAGAGTGTCAGAGAGAGTTAGAGAGTGTCAGAGAGTGATAGTGAGTTCTGAGAGCGATAGAGAGTGAAAGAGAGTGTCAGAGAGAGAAAGAGAGTGTCAGAGAGTGACAGAGATTGTCAGAGAGTGATAGTGAGTGTCAGAGAGTGTCAGAGAGTGTTAGAGAGTGTCAGAGAGTGTGAGAGATTGTGAGAGAGTGTCAGAGAGAGATAGAGAGTGTCAGAGAGTGATAGCGAGTGTCTGAGAGAGTCAGAGAGTGTCAGAGAGAGATAGAGAGTGTCAGAGAGTGTCAGAGAGTGTCAGAGAGATATAGAGTGTGTTAGAGAGTGATCGAGAGAGTCAGGGAGTGATAGTGAGTGTCAGAGAGTGTCAGAGAGTGTCAGATAGTGATAGTGAGTGTCAGAGAGTATCAGAGAGAGATAGAGAGTGTCAGAGAGTGATAGTGAGTTCTGAGAGCGATAGAGAGTGAAAGAGAGTGTCAGAGAGAGAAAGAGAGTGTCAGAGAGTGACAGAGAGTGTCAGAGAGTGATAATGAGTGTCAGAGAGTGTCAGAGAGAGATATAGAGTTTCAGAGAGTCATAGTGAGTGTCTGAGTGTGTCTGAGTGTGTCAGAGAGTGTCAGAGAACGATAGAGAGTGATAGAGAGAGTCAGAGAGTGTCAGAGAGAGATAGAGATTGTCAGAGAGTGACAGTGAGTGTCAGAGAGTGATAATGAGTGTCAGAGAGTGTCAGAGAGAGATAGAGAGTTTCAGAGAGTCATAGTGAGTGTCTGAGTGTGTCTGAGTGTGTCAGAGAGTGTCAGAGAACGATAGAGAGTGATAGAGAGAGTCAGAGAGTGTCAGAGAGAGATAGAGATTGTCAGAGAGTGACAGTGAGTGTCTGAGAGTGTCAGAGAGATATAGAGAGTGTGAGAGAGAGATAGAGAGTGTCAGACAGTGATAGTGAGTGTCTGAGAGTGTCAGAGAGCGACAGAGAGTGATAGAGAGTGTCAGAGAGTGTCAGAGAGTGTCAGAGTGATTATAGAGTGTGTCAGAGAGTGATCGAGAGAGTCAGAGAGTGATAGAGAGTGTCAGAGAGTGATAGTGAGTGTCAGAGAGTGATAGTGAGTGTCAGAGAGTGTCAGAGAGTGTCAGACAGTGATAGAGAGTGTCAGAGTGTGATTGTGAGTGTCAGAGAGTGGCAGAGAGTGATAGAGAGTGTCAGAGAGTGTGAGAGAGTGTCAGAGAGAGATAGAGAGTGTCAGAGAGATATAGAGAGTGTCAGAGGGTGATAGTGAGTGTCAGAGAGCGATAGAGAGTTATAGAGAGTGTCAGAGAGTGTTAGAGAGAGTCAGAGAGAGATAGAGATTGTCAGAGAGTGACAGTGAGTGTCTGAGAGTGTCAGAGAGATATAGAGAGTGTCAGAGAGAGATAGAGAGTGTCAGACAGTGATAGTGAGTGTCTGAGAGTGTCAGAGAGCGACAGAGAGTGATAGAGAGTGATAGAGAGTGTCAGAGAGTGTCAGAGAGATATAGAGTGTGTCAGAGAGTGATCGAGAGAGTCAGAGAGTTATAGAGAGTGTCAGAGAGTGATAGTGAGTGTCAGAGAGTGATAGCGAGTGTCAGAGAGTGTCAGATAGTGATAGTGAGTGTCAGAGAGTGATCGAGAGAGTCAGAGAGTGATAGAGAGTGTCAGAGAGTGATAGTGAGTGTCAGAGAGTGATAGTGAGTGTCAGAGAGTGTCAGATAGTGATAGTGAGTGTCAGAGAGTGTCAGAGAGAGTTAGAGAGTGTCAGAGAGTGATAGTGAGTTCTGAGAGCGATAGAGAGTGAAAGAGAGTGTCAGAGAGAGAAAGAGAGTGTCAGAGAGTGACAGAGATTGTCAGAGAGTGATAGTGAGTGTCAGAGAGTGTCAGAGAGTGTTAGAGAGTGTCAGAGAGTGTGAGAGATTGTGAGAGAGTGTCAGAGAGAGATAGAGAGTGTCAGAGAGTGATAGCGAGTGTCTGAGAGAGTCAGAGAGTGTCAGAGAGAGATAGAGAGTGTCAGAGAGTGATAGAGAGTGTCAGAGAGTGTCAGAGAGAGATAGAGAGTGTCAGAGAGTGATAGAGAGTGTCAGAGAGTATCAGAGAGTGATTGTGAGTGCCAGAGAGTGTCAGAGAGTGATTGAGATTGATAGAGAGTGTCAGATAGTGATAGTGAGTGTCAGAGAGTGATAGAGAGTGTCAGAGAGTGTGAGAGAGTGTCAGAGAGAGATAGAGAGTGTCAGAGAGTGATAGTGAGTTCTGAGAGCGATAGAGAGTGAAAGAGAGTGTCAGAGAGAGAAAGAGAGTGTCAGAGAGTGTCAGAGAGTGATAATGAGTGTCAGAGAGTGTCAGAGAGAGATAGAGAGTGTCAGAGAGTCATAGTGAGTGTCTGAATGTGTCAGAGAGTGTCAGAGAGCGATAGAGAGGGATAGAGAGAGTCAGAGAGTGTCAGAGAGAGATAGAGATTGTCAGAGAGTGACAGTGAGTGTCTGAGAGTGTCAGAGAGATATAGAGAGTGTCAGAGAGAGAGAGAGTGTGTAAGAATGTGATAGTGAGTGTCTGAGAGTGTCAGAGAGCGACAGAGAGTGATAGAGAGTGTCAGAGAGTGTCAGAGAGTGTCAGAGAGATATAGAGTGTGTCAGAGAGTGATCAAGAGAGTCAGAGAGTGATAGAGAGTTTCAGAGAGTGATAGTGAGTGTCAGAGAGTGATAGAGAGTGTCAGAGAGTGTCAGAGAGAGATAGAGAGTGTCAGAGAGTGTCATAGAGTGTCCGAGAGTGATAGTGAGTGTCAGCGAGTGCCAGAGAGTGTCAGAGAGAGATAGAGAGTCTCAGAGAGTGATAGTGAGTGTCAGAGAGTGTCAGAGAGTGTTAGAGAGTGTCAGAGAGTGTGAGAGATTGTGAGAGAGTGTCATAGAGAGATAGAGAGTTTCAGAGAGTTTCAGAGAGTTTCAGAGTGTGTCAGAGAGTGTCAGAGAGCGATAGAGAGGGATAGAGAGAGTCAGAGAGTGTCAGAGAGAGATAGAGATTGTCAGAGAGTGACAGTGAGTGTCTGAGAGTGTCAGAGAGATATAGAGAGTGTGAGAGAGAGATAGAGAGTGTCAGACAGTGATAGTGAGTGTCTGAGAGTGTCAGAGAGCGACAGAGAGTGATAGAGAGTGTCAGAGAGTGTCAGAGAGTGTCAGAGAGATTATAGAGTGTGTCAGAGAGTGATCGAGAGAGTCAGAGAGTGATAGAGAGTGTCAGAGAGTGATAGTGAGTGTCAGAGAGTGATAGTGAGTGTCAGAGAGTGTCAGAGAGTGTCAGACAGTGATAGAGAGTGTCAGAGTGTGATTGTGAGTGTCAGAGAGTGTCAGATAGTGATAGTGAGTGTCAGAGAGTGATCGAGAGAGTCAGAGAGTGATAGAGAGTGTCAGAGAGTGATAGTGAGTGTCTGAGAGTGTCAGAGAGATATAGAGAGTGTCAGAGAGAGATAGAGAGTGACAGAGAGAGATGGAGAGTGTCAGACAGTGATAGTGAGTGTCTGAGAGTGTCAGAGAGCGACAGAGATTGATAGAGAGTGCCAGAGAGTGTCAGAGAGTGTCAGAGAGATATAGAGTGTGTTAGAGAGTGATCGAGAGAGTCAGAGAGTGATAGTGAGTGTCAGAGAGTGTCAGAGAGTGTCAGATAGTGATAGTGAGTGTCAGAGAGTATCAGAGAGAGATAGAGAGTGTCAGAGAGTGATAGTGAGTTCTGAGAGCGATAGAGAGTGAAAGAGAGTGTCAGAGAGAGAAAGAGAGTGTCAGAGAGTGACAGAGAGTGTCAGAGAGTGATAATGAGTGTCGGAGAGTGTCAGAGAGAGATAGAGAGTTTCGGAGAGTCATAGTGAGTGTCTGAGTGTGTCTGAGTGTGTCAGAGAGTGTCAGAGAACGATAGAGAGTGATAGAGAGAGTCAGAGAGTGTCAGAGAGAGATAGAGATTGTCAGAGAGTGACAGTGAGTGTCTGAGAGTGTCAGAGAGATATAGAGAGTGTGAGAGAGAGATAGAGAGTGTCAGACAGTGATAGTGAGTGTCTGAGAGTGTCAGAGAGCGACAGAGAGTGATAGAGAGTGTCAGAGAGTGTCAGAGAGTGTCAGAGTGATTATAGAGTGTGTCAGAGAGTGATCGAGAGAGTCAGAGAGTGATAGAGAGTGTCAGAGAGTGATAGTGAGTGTCAGAGAGTGATAGTGAGTGTCAGAGAGTGTCAGAGAGTGTCAGACAGTGATAGAGAGTGTCAGAGTGTGATTGTGAGTGTCAGAGAGTGGCAGAGAGTGATAGAGAGTGTCAGAGAGTGTGAGAGAGTGTCAGAGAGAGATAGAGAGTGTCAGAGAGATATAGAGAGTGTCAGAGGGTGATAGTGAGTGTCAGAGAGCGATAGAGAGTTATAGAGAGTGTCAGAGAGTGTTAGAGAGAGTCAGAGAGAGATAGAGATTGTCAGAGAGTGACAGTGAGTGTCTGAGAGTGTCAGAGAGATATAGAGAGTGTCAGAGAGAGATAGAGAGTGTCAGACAGTGATAGTGAGTGTCTGAGAGTGTCAGAGAGCGACAGAGAGTGATAGAGAGTGATAGAGAGTGTCAGAGAGTGTCAGAGAGATATAGAGTGTGTCAGAGAGTGATCGAGAGAGTCAGAGAGTGATAGAGAGTGTCAGAGAGTGATAGTGAGTGTCAGAGAGTGATAGCGAGTGTCAGAGAGTGTCAGATAGTGATAGTGAGTGTCAGAGAGTGATCGAGAGAGTCAGAGAGTGATAGAGAGTGTCAGAGAGTGATAGTGAGTGTCAGAGAGTGATAGTGAGTGTCAGAGAGTGTCAGATAGTGATAGTGAGTGTCAGAGAGTGTCAGAGAGAGTTAGAGAGTGTCAGAGAGTGATAGTGAGTTCTGAGAGCGATAGAGAGTGAAAGAGAGTGTCAGAGAGAGAAAGAGAGTGTCAGAGAGTGACAGAGATTGTCAGAGAGTGATAGTGAGTGTCAGAGAGTGTCAGAGAGTGTTAGAGAGTGTCAGAGAGTGTGAGAGATTGTGAGAGAGTGTCAGAGAGAGATAGAGAGTGTCAGAGAGTGATAGCGAGTGTCTGAGAGAGTCAGAGAGTGTCAGAGAGAGATAGAGAGTGTCAGAGAGTGATAGAGAGTGTCAGAGAGTGTCAGAGAGAGATAGAGAGTGTCAGAGTGTGATTGTGAGTGTCAGAGAGTGGCAGAGAGTGATAGAGAGTGTCAGAGAGTGTGAGAGAGTGTCAGAGAGAGATAGAGAGTGTCAGAGAGATATAGAGAGTGTCAGAGGGTGATAGTGAGTGTCAGAGAGCGATAGAGAGTTATAGAGAGTGTCAGAGAGTGTTAGAGAGAGTCAGAGAGAGATAGAGATTGTCAGAGAGTGACAGTGAGTGTCTGAGAGTGTCAGAGAGATATAGAGAGTGTCAGAGAGAGATAGAGAGTGTCAGACAGTGATAGTGAGTGTCTGAGAGTGTCAGAGAGCGACAGAGAGTGATAGAGAGTGATAGAGAGTGTCAGAGAGTGTCAGAGAGATATAGAGTGTGTCAGAGAGTGATCGAGAGAGTCAGAGAGTGATAGAGAGTGTCAGAGAGTGATAGTGAGTGTCAGAGAGTGATAGCGAGTGTCAGAGAGTGTCAGATAGTGATAGTGAGTGTCAGAGAGTGATCGAGAGAGTCAGAGAGTGATAGAGAGTGTCAGAGAGTGATAGTGAGTGTCAGAGAGTGATAGTGAGTGTCAGAGAGTGTCAGATAGTGATAGTGAGTGTCAGAGAGTGTCAGAGAGAGTTAGAGAGTGTCAGAGAGTGATAGTGAGTTCTGAGAGCGATAGAGAGTGAAAGAGAGTGTCAGAGAGAGAAAGAGAGTGTCAGAGAGTGACAGAGATTGTCAGAGAGTGATAGTGAGTGTCAGAGAGTGTCAGAGAGTGTTAGAGAGTGTCAGAGAGTGTGAGAGATTGTGAGAGAGTGTCAGAGAGAGATAGAGAGTGTCAGAGAGTGATAGCGAGTGTCTGAGAGAGTCAGAGAGTGTCAGAGAGAGATAGAGAGTGTCAGAGAGTGATAGAGAGTGTCAGAGAGTGTCAGAGAGAGATAGAGAGTGTCAGAGAGTGATAGAGAGTGTCAGAGAGTATCAGAGAGTGATTGTGAGTGCCAGAGAGTGTCAGAGAGTGATTGAGATTGATAGAGAGTGTCAGATAGTGATAGTGAGTGTCAGAGAGTGATAGAGAGTGTCAGAGAGTGTGAGAGAGTGTCAAAGAGAGATAGAGAGTGTCAGAGCGTGATAGTGAGTTCTGAGAGCGATAGAGAGTGAAAGAGAGTGTCAGAGAGAGAAAGAGAGTGTCAGAGAGTGTCAGAGAGTGATAATGAGTGTCAGAGAGTGTCAGAGAGAGATAGAGAGTGTCAGAGAGTCATAGTGAGTGTCTGAATGTGTCAGAGAGTGTCAGAGAGCGATAGAGAGGGATAGAGAGAGTCAGAGAGTGTCAGAGAGAGATAGAGATTGTCAGAGAGTGACAGTGAGTGTCTGAGAGTGTCAGAGAGATATAGAGAGTTTCAGAGAGAGAGAGTGTGTAAGAATGTGATAGTGAGTGTCTGAGAGTGTCAGAGAGCGACAGAGAGTGATAGAGAGTGTCAGAGAGTGTCAGAGAGTGTCAGAGAGATATAGAGTGTGTCAGAGAGTGATCAAGAGAGTCAGAGAGTGATAGAGAGTTTCAGAGAGTGATAGTGAGTGTCAGAGAGTGATAGAGAGTGTCAGAGAGTGTCAGAGAGAGATAGAGAGTGTCAGAGAGTGTCATAGAGTGTCCGAGAGTGATAGTGAGTGTCAGCGAGTGCCAGAGAGTGTCAGAGAGAGATAGAGAGTCTCAGAGAGTGATAGTGAGTGTCAGAGAGTGTCAGAGAGTGTTAGAGAGTGTCAGAGAGTGTGAGAGATTGTGAGAGAGTGTCATAGAGAGATAGAGAGTTTCAGAGAGTTTCAGAGAGTTTCAGAGTGTGTCAGAGAGTGTCAGAGAGTGTCAGAGAGCGATAGAGAGGGATAGAGAGAGTCAGAGAGTGTCAGAGAGAGATAGAGATTGTCAGAGAGTGACAGTGAGTGTCTGAGAGTGTCAGAGAGATATAGAGAGTGTGAGAGAGAGATAGAGAGTGTCAGACAGTGATAGTGAGTGTCTGAGAGTGTCAGAGAGCGACAGAGAGTGATAGAGAGTGTCAGAGAGTGTCAGAGAGTGTCAGAGAGATTATAGAGTGTGTCAGAGAGTGATCGAGAGAGTCAGACAGTGATAGAGAGTGTCAGAGAGTGATAATGAGTGTCAGAGAGTGTCAGAGAGAGATAGAGAGTTTCAGAGAGTCATAGTGAGTGTCTGAGTGTGTCAGAGATGTGTCAGAGAGCGATAGAGAGTGATAGAGTGAGTCAGAGAGTGTCAGAGAGAGATAGAGATTGTCAGAGAATGACAGTGAGTGTCTGAGAGTGTCAGAGAGATATAGAGAGTGTCAGAGAGAGATAGAGAGTGTCAGACAGTGATAGTGAGTGTCTGAGAGTGTCAGAGAGCGACAGAGAGTGATTGAGAGTGTCAGAGAGTGTCAGAGAGTGTCAGAGAGATATAGAGCGTGTCAGAGGGTGATCGAGAGAGTCAGAGAGTGATAGAGAGTGTCAGAGAGTGATAGTGAGTGTCAGAGAGTGATAGTGAGTGTCAGAGAGTGTCAGAGAGTTTCAGAGAGTGATAGAGAGTGTCAGAGAGTGATAGTGAATGTCAGAGAGTGGCAGAGAGTGATAGAGAGTGTCAGAGAGTGTGAGAGAGTGTCAGAGAGAGATAGAGAGTGTCAGAGAGATATAGAGAGTGTCAGAGGTTGATAGTGAATGTCAGAGAGCGATAGAGAGAGATAGAGATTGTCAGAGAGTGATCGAGAGAGTACGAGAGTGATAGTGAGTGTCAGAGAGTGTCAGAGAGTGTCACAGAGAGATAGAGAGTGTCAGAGAGTGATAGAGATTGTCAGAGAGTGTCATTGAGTGATAGTGAGTGTCAGAGAGTGATAGAGAGTGTCAGAGAGTGATAGTGAGTGTCAGAGAGTGTCAGAGAGTGTGAGAGATTGTGAGAGAGTGTCACAGAGAGATGGAGAGTGTCAGAGAGTGATAGCGAGTGTCTGAGAGTGTCAGAGAGTGTCAGAGAGATTATAGAGTGTGTCAGAGAGTGATCGAGAGAGTCAGAGAGTGATAGAGAGTGTCAGAGAGTGATAGTGAGTGTCAGAGAGTGATAGTGAGTGTCAGAGAGTGTCAGAGAGTGTCAGACAGTGATAGAGAGTGTCAGAGTGTGATTGTGAGTGTCAGAGAGTGTCAGATAGTGATAGTGAGTGTCAGAGAGTGATCGAGAGAGTCAGAGAGTGATAGAGAGTGTCAGAGAGTGATAGTGAGTGTCTGAGAGTGTCAGAGAGATATAGAGAGTGTCAGAGAGAGATAGAGAGTGACAGAGAGAGATGGAGAGTGTCAGACAGTGATAGTGAGTGTCTGAGAGTGTCAGAGAGCGACAGAGATTGATAGAGAGTGCCAGAGAGTGTCAGAGAGTGTCAGAGAGATATAGAGTGTGTTAGAGAGTGATCGAGAGAGTCAGAGAGTGATAGTGAGTGTCAGAGAGTGTCAGAGAGTGTCAGATAGTGATAGTGAGTGTCAGAGAGTATCAGAGAGAGATAGAGAGTGTCAGAGAGTGATAGTGAGTTCTGAGAGCGATAGAGAGTGAAAGAGAGTGTCAGAGAGAGAAAGAGAGTGTCAGAGAGTGACAGAGAGTGTCAGAGAGTGATAATGAGTGTCGGAGAGTGTCAGAGAGAGATAGAGAGTTTCGGAGAGTCATAGTGAGTGTCTGAGTGTGTCTGAGTGTGTCAGAGAGTGTCAGAGAACGATAGAGAGTGATAGAGAGAGTCAGAGAGTGTCAGAGAGAGATAGAGATTGTCAGAGAGTGACAGTGAGTGTCTGAGAGTGTCAGAGAGATATAGAGAGTGTGAGAGAGAGATAGAGAGTGTCAGACAGTGATAGTGAGTGTCTGAGAGTGTCAGAGAGCGACAGAGAGTGATAGAGAGTGTCAGAGAGTGTCAGAGAGTGTCAGAGTGATTATAGAGTGTGTCAGAGAGTGATCGAGAGAGTCAGAGAGTGATAGAGAGTGTCAGAGAGTGATAGTGAGTGTCAGAGAGTGATAGTGAGTGTCAGAGAGTGTCAGAGAGTGTCAGACAGTGATAGAGAGTGTCAGAGTGTGATTGTGAGTGTCAGAGAGTGGCAGAGAGTGATAGAGAGTGTCAGAGAGTGTGAGAGAGTGTCAGAGAGAGATAGAGAGTGTCAGAGAGATATAGAGAGTGTCAGAGGGTGATAGTGAGTGTCAGAGAGCGATAGAGAGTTATAGAGAGTGTCAGAGAGTGTTAGAGAGAGTCAGAGAGAGATAGAGATTGTCAGAGAGTGACAGTGAGTGTCTGAGAGTGTCAGAGAGATATAGAGAGTGTCAGAGAGAGATAGAGAGTGTCAGACAGTGATAGTGAGTGTCTGAGAGTGTCAGAGAGCGACAGAGAGTGATAGAGAGTGATAGAGAGTGTCAGAGAGTGTCAGAGAGATATAGAGTGTGTCAGAGAGTGATCGAGAGAGTCAGAGAGTGATAGAGAGTGTCAGAGAGTGATAGTGAGTGTCAGAGAGTGATAGCGAGTGTCAGAGAGTGTCAGATAGTGATAGTGAGTGTCAGAGAGTGATCGAGAGAGTCAGAGAGTGATAGAGAGTGTCAGAGAGTGATAGTGAGTGTCAGAGAGTGATAGTGAGTGTCAGAGAGTGTCAGATAGTGATAGTGAGTGTCAGAGAGTGTCAGAGAGAGTTAGAGAGTGTCAGAGAGTGATAGTGAGTTCTGAGAGCGATAGAGAGTGAAAGAGAGTGTCAGAGAGAGAAAGAGAGTGTCAGAGAGTGACAGAGATTGTCAGAGAGTGATAGTGAGTGTCAGAGAGTGTCAGAGAGTGTTAGAGAGTGTCAGAGAGTGTGAGAGATTGTGAGAGAGTGTCAGAGAGAGATAGAGAGTGTCAGAGAGTGATAGCGAGTGTCTGAGAGAGTCAGAGAGTGTCAGAGAGAGATAGAGAGTGTCAGAGAGTGATAGAGAGTGTCAGAGAGTGTCAGAGAGAGATAGAGAGTGTCAGAGTGTGATTGTGAGTGTCAGAGAGTGGCAGAGAGTGATAGAGAGTGTCAGAGAGTGTGAGAGAGTGTCAGAGAGAGATAGAGAGTGTCAGAGAGATATAGAGAGTGTCAGAGGGTGATAGTGAGTGTCAGAGAGCGATAGAGAGTTATAGAGAGTGTCAGAGAGTGTTAGAGAGAGTCAGAGAGAGATAGAGATTGTCAGAGAGTGACAGTGAGTGTCTGAGAGTGTCAGAGAGATATAGAGAGTGTCAGAGAGAGATAGAGAGTGTCAGACAGTGATAGTGAGTGTCTGAGAGTGTCAGAGAGCGACAGAGAGTGATAGAGAGTGATAGAGAGTGTCAGAGAGTGTCAGAGAGATATAGAGTGTGTCAGAGAGTGATCGAGAGAGTCAGAGAGTGATAGAGAGTGTCAGAGAGTGATAGTGAGTGTCAGAGAGTGATAGCGAGTGTCAGAGAGTGTCAGATAGTGATAGTGAGTGTCAGAGAGTGATCGAGAGAGTCAGAGAGTGATAGAGAGTGTCAGAGAGTGATAGTGAGTGTCAGAGAGTGATAGTGAGTGTCAGAGAGTGTCAGATAGTGATAGTGAGTGTCAGAGAGTGTCAGAGAGAGTTAGAGAGTGTCAGAGAGTGATAGTGAGTTCTGAGAGCGATAGAGAGTGAAAGAGAGTGTCAGAGAGAGAAAGAGAGTGTCAGAGAGTGACAGAGATTGTCAGAGAGTGATAGTGAGTGTCAGAGAGTGTCAGAGAGTGTTAGAGAGTGTCAGAGAGTGTGAGAGATTGTGAGAGAGTGTCAGAGAGAGATAGAGAGTGTCAGAGAGTGATAGCGAGTGTCTGAGAGAGTCAGAGAGTGTCAGAGAGAGATAGAGAGTGTCAGAGAGTGATAGAGAGTGTCAGAGAGTGTCAGAGAGAGATAGAGAGTGTCAGAGAGTGATAGAGAGTGTCAGAGAGTATCAGAGAGTGATTGTGAGTGCCAGAGAGTGTCAGAGAGTGATTGAGATTGATAGAGAGTGTCAGATAGTGATAGTGAGTGTCAGAGAGTGATAGAGAGTGTCAGAGAGTGTGAGAGAGTGTCAAAGAGAGATAGAGAGTGTCAGAGCGTGATAGTGAGTTCTGAGAGCGATAGAGAGTGAAAGAGAGTGTCAGAGAGAGAAAGAGAGTGTCAGAGAGTGTCAGAGAGTGATAATGAGTGTCAGAGAGTGTCAGAGAGAGATAGAGAGTGTCAGAGAGTCATAGTGAGTGTCTGAATGTGTCAGAGAGTGTCAGAGAGCGATAGAGAGGGATAGAGAGAGTCAGAGAGTGTCAGAGAGAGATAGAGATTGTCAGAGAGTGACAGTGAGTGTCTGAGAGTGTCAGAGAGATATAGAGAGTGTCAGAGAGAGAGAGTGTGTAAGAATGTGATAGTGAGTGTCTGAGAGTGTCAGAGAGCGACAGAGAGTGATAGAGAGTGTCAGAGAGTGTCAGAGAGTGTCAGAGAGATATAGAGTGTGTCAGAGAGTGATCAAGAGAGTCAGAGAGTGATAGAGAGTTTCAGAGAGTGATAGTGAGTGTCAGAGAGTGATAGAGAGTGTCAGAGAGTGTCAGAGAGAGATAGAGAGTGTCAGAGAGTGTCATAGAGTGTCCGAGAGTGATAGTGAGTGTCAGCGAGTGCCAGAGAGTGTCAGAGAGAGATAGAGAGTCTCAGAGAGTGATAGTGAGTGTCAGAGAGTGTCAGAGAGTGTTAGAGAGTGTCAGAGAGTGTGAGAGATTGTGAGAGAGTGTCATAGAGAGATAGAGAGTTTCAGAGAGTTTCAGAGAGTTTCAGAGTGTGTCAGAGAGTGTCAGAGAGTGTCAGAGAGCGATAGAGAGGGATAGAGAGAGTCAGAGAGTGTCAGAGAGAGATAGAGATTGTCAGAGAGTGACAGTGAGTGTCTGAGAGTGTCAGAGAGATATAGAGAGTGTGAGAGAGAGATAGAGAGTGTCAGACAGTGATAGTGAGTGTCTGAGAGTGTCAGAGAGCGACAGAGAGTGATAGAGAGTGTCAGAGAGTGTCAGAGAGTGTCAGAGAGATTATAGAGTGTGTCAGAGAGTGATCGAGAGAGTCAGACAGTGATAGAGAGTGTCAGAGAGTGATAATGAGTGTCAGAGAGTGTCAGAGAGAGATAGAGAGTTTCAGAGAGTCATAGTGAGTGTCTGAGTGTGTCAGAGATGTGTCAGAGAGCGATAGAGAGTGATAGAGTGAGTCAGAGAGTGTCAGAGAGAGATAGAGATTGTCAGAGAATGACAGTGAGTGTCTGAGAGTGTCAGAGAGATATAGAGAGTGTCAGAGAGAGATAGAGAGTGTCAGACAGTGATAGTGAGTGTCTGAGAGTGTCAGAGAGCGACAGAGAGTGATTGAGAGTGTCAGAGAGTGTCAGAGAGTGTCAGAGAGATATAGAGCGTGTCAGAGGGTGATCGAGAGAGTCAGAGAGTGATAGAGAGTGTCAGAGAGTGATAGTGAGTGTCAGAGAGTGATAGTGAGTGTCAGAGAGTGTCAGAGAGTTTCAGAGAGTGATAGAGAGTGTCAGAGAGTGATAGTGAATGTCAGAGAGTGGCAGAGAGTGATAGAGAGTGTCAGAGAGTGTGAGAGAGTGTCAGAGAGAGATAGAGAGTGTCAGAGAGATATAGAGAGTGTCAGAGGTTGATAGTGAATGTCAGAGAGCGATAGAGAGAGATAGAGATTGTCAGAGAGTGATCGAGAGAGTACGAGAGTGATAGTGAGTGTCAGAGAGTGTCAGAGAGTGTCACAGAGAGATAGAGAGTGTCAGAGAGTGATAGAGATTGTCAGAGAGTGTCATTGAGTGATAGTGAGTGTCAGAGAGTGATAGAGAGTGTCAGAGAGTGATAGTGAGTGTCAGAGAGTGTCAGAGAGTGTGAGAGATTGTGAGAGAGTGTCACAGAGAGATGGAGAGTGTCAGAGAGTGATAGCGAGTGTCTGAGAGTGTCAGAGAGTGTCAGAGGGCGATAGAGAGTGATAAAGAGTGTCAGAGAGTGTCAGAGAGAGCTAGAGAGTGTCAGAGAGTGATAGTGAGTGTCAGCGAGTGCCAGAGAGTGTCAGAGAGAGATAGAGAGTGTCAGAGAGTGATAGTGAGTGTCAGAGAGTGTCAGAGAGTGTTAGAGAGTGTCAGAGAGTGTGAGAGATTGTGAGAGAGTGTCAGAGAGAGATTGAGATTGTCAGAGAGTGATAGCGAGTGTCTGAGAGTGTCAGAGAGTGTCAGAGGGCGATAGAGAGTGATAAAGAGTGTCAGAGAGTGTCAGAGAGAGATAGAGAGTGTCAGAGAGTGATAGTGAGTGTCAGTGAGTGTCAGAGAGTGTCAGAGATTGTCAGAGAGTGTGAGAGAGTGTCAGAGAGAGATAGAGAGTGTCAGAGATTGATAGTGTGTGTCTGAGAGTGTCAGAGAGTGTCAGAGAGCGAAAGGGAGTGAAAGAGAGTGTCAGAGAGAGATAGAGAGTGTCAGAGAGTGATAGAGAGTGTCAGAGAGTGTCAGAGAGTGATAATGAGTGTCAGAGAGTGTCAGAGAGAGATAGAGAGTGTCAGAGAGTATCAGAGAGTATCAGAGAGTGATTGTGAGTGTCAGAGAGTGATTGAAAGTGATAGAGAGTGTCAGATAGTGATAGTGAGTGTCAGAGAGTGTGAGAGAGTGTGAGAGAGTGTCAGAGAAAGTTAGAGAGTGTCAGAGAGTGATAGTGAGTTCTGAGAGCGATAGACAGTGAAAGAGAGTGATTGAAAGTGATAGAGAGTGTCAGATAGTGACAGTGAGTGTCTGAGAGTGTCAGAGAGATATAGAGAGTGTCAGAGAGAGATAGAGAGTGTCAGACAGTGATAGTGAGTGTCTGAGAGTGTCAGAGAGTGACAGAGAGTGATAGAGAGTGTAAGAGAGTGTCAGAGAGTATCAGAGAGTGTCAGAGAGTGTCAGAGAGATATAGAGTGTGTCAGAGAGTGATCAGGAGAGTCAGAGAGTGATAGAGAGTGTCAGAGAGTGATAGTGAGTGTCAGAGATTGATAGTGAGTGATAGTGAGTGTCAGAGAGTGTCAGAGAGGGATAGAGAGTGTCAGAGTGTGATAAAGAGTGTCAGAGAGTGTCAGAGAGAGATAGAGAGTGTCAGAGAGTGATAGTGAGTGTCAGAGAGTGTCAGAGAGTGTCAGAGATTGTCAGAGAGTGTGAGAGAGTGTCAGAGAGAGATAGAGAGTGTCAGAGATTGATAGTGTGTGTCTGAGAGTGTCAGAGAGTGTCAGAGAGCGAAAGGGAGTGAAAGAGAGTGTCAGAGAGAGATAGAGAGTGTCAGAGAGTGATAGAGAGTGTCAGAGAGTGTCAGGGAGTGATAATGAGTGTCCGAGAGTGTCAGAGAGAGATAGAGAGTGTCAGAGAGTATCAGAGAGTATCAGAGAGTGATTGTGAGTGTCAGAGAGTGATTGAAAGTGATAGAGAGTGTCAGATAGTGATAGTGAGTGTCAGAGAGTGTGAGAGAGTGTGAGAGAGTGTCAGAGAAAGATAGAGAGTGTCAGAGAGTGATAGTGAGTTCTGAGAGCGATAGACAGTGAAAGAGAGTGATTGAAAGTGATAGAGAGTGTCAGATAGTGACAGTGAGTGTCTGAGAGTGTCAGAGAGATATAGAGAGTGTCAGAGAGAGATAGAGAGTGTCAGACAGTGATAGTGAGTGTCTGAGAGTGTCAGAGAGTGACAGAGTGTGATAGAGAGTGTAAGAGAGTGTCAGAGAGTATCAGAGAGTGTCAGAGAGTGTCAGAGAGATATAGAGTGTGTCAGAGAGTGATCAGGAGAGTCAGAGAGTGATAGAGAGTGTCAGAGAGTGATAGTGAGTGTCAGAGATTGATAGTGAGTGATAGTGAGTGTCAGAGAGTGTCAGATAGATATAGAGAGTGTCAGAGAGAGATAGAGAGTGTCAGACAGTGATAGTGAGTGTCTGAGAGTGTCAGAGAGTGACAGAGTGTGATAGAGAGTGTAAGAGAGTGTCAGAGAGTATCAGAGAGTGTCAGAGAGTGTCAGAGAGATATAGAGTGTGTCAGAGAGTGATCAGGAGAGTCAGAGAGTGATAGAGAGTGTCAGAGAGTGATAGTGAGTGTCAGAGATTGATAGTGAGTGATAGTGAGTGTCTGAGAGTGTCAGAGAGTGACAGAGAGTGATAGAGAGTGTAAGAGAGTGTCAGAGAGTATCAGAGAGTGTCAGAGAGTGTCAGAGAGATATAGAGTGTGTCAGAGAGTGATCAGGAGAGTCAGAGAGTGATAGAGAGTGTCAGAGAGTGATAGTGAGTGTCAGAGATTGATAGTGAGTGATAGTGAGTGTCAGAGAGTGTCAGAGAGGGATAGAGAGTGTCAGAGTGTGATAAAGAGTGTCAGAGAGTGTCAGAGAGAGATAGAGAGTGTCAGAGAGTGATAGTGAGTGTCAGAGAGTGTCAGAGAGTGTCAGAGATTGTCAGAGAGTGTGAGAGAGTGTCAGAGAGAGATAGAGAGTGTCAGAGATTGATAGTGTGTGTCTGAGAGTGTCAGAGAGTGTCAGAGAGCGAAAGGGAGTGAAAGAGAGTGTCAGAGAGAGATAGAGAGTGTCAGAGAGTGATAGAGAGTGTCAGAGAGTGTCAGAGAGTGATAATGAGTGTCCGAGAGTGTCAGAGAGAGATAGAGAGTGTCAGAGAGTATCAGAGAGTATCAGAGAGTGATTGTGAGTGTCAGAGAGTGATTGAAAGTGATAGAGAGTGTCAGATAGTGATAGTGAGTGTCAGAGAGTGTGAGAGAGTGTGAGAGAGTGTCAGAGAAAGATAGAGAGTGTCAGAGAGTGATAGTGAGTTCTGAGAGCGATAGACAGTGAAAGAGAGTGATTGAAAGTGATAGAGAGTGTCAGATAGTGACAGTGAGTGTCTGAGAGTGTCAGAGAGATATAGAGAGTGTCAGAGAGAGATAGAGAGTGTCAGACAGTGATAGTGAGTGTCTGAGAGTGTCAGAGAGTGACAGAGAGTGATAGAGAGTGTAAGAGAGTGTCAGAGAGTATCAGAGAGTGTCAGAGAGTGTCAGAGAGATATAGAGTGTGTCAGAGAGTGATCAGGAGAGTCAGAGAGTGATAGAGAGTGTCAGAGAGTGATAGTGAGTGTCAGAGATTGATAGTGAGTGATAGTGAGTGTCAGAGAGTGTCAGAGAGGGATAGAGAGTGTCAGAGTGTGATAAAGAGTGTCAGAGAGTGTCAGAGAGAGATAGAGAGTGTCAGAGAGTGATAGTGAGTGTCAGAGAGTGTCAGAGAGTGTCAGAGATTGTCAGAGAGTGTGAGAGAGTGTCAGAGAGAGATAGAGAGTGTCAGAGATTGATAGTGTGTGTCTGAGAGTGTCAGAGAGTGTCAGAGAGCGAAAGGGAGTGAAAGAGAGTGTCAGAGAGAGATAGAGAGTGTCAGAGAGTGATAGAGAGTGTCAGAGAGTGTCAGAGAGTGATAATGAGTGTCCGAGAGTGTCAGAGAGAGATAGAGAGTGTCAGAGAGTATCAGAGAGTATCAGAGAGTGATTGTGAGTGTCAGAGAGTGATTGAAAGTGATAGAGAGTGTCAGATAGTGATAGTGAGTGTCAGAGAGTGTGAGAGAGTGTGAGAGAGTGTCAGAGAAAGATAGAGAGTGTCAGAGAGTGATAGTGAGTTCTGAGAGCGATAGACAGTGAAAGAGAGTGATTGAAAGTGATAGAGAGTGTCAGATAGTGACAGTGAGTGTCTGAGAGTGTCAGAGAGATATAGAGAGTGTCAGAGAGAGATAGAGAGTGTCAGACAGTGATAGTGAGTGTCTGAGAGTGTCAGAGAGTGACAGAGTGTGATAGAGAGTGTAAGAGAGTGTCAGAGAGTATCAGAGAGTGTCAGAGAGTGTCAGAGAGATATAGAGTGTGTCAGAGAGTGATCAGGAGAGTCAGAGAGTGATAGAGAGTGTCAGAGAGTGATAGTGAGTGTCAGAGATTGATAGTGAGTGATAGTGAGTGTCAGAGAGTGTCAGAGAGGGATAGCGAGTGTCAGAGTGTGATAGTGAGTGTCAGAGAGTGGCAGAGAGTGATAGAGAGTGTCAGAGAGAGATAGAGAGTGTCAGAGAGTGATAGAGAGTGTCAGAGAGTGATAGAGAGAGATAGAGAGTGTCAGAAATTGATAGTGAGTGTCTGAGAGCGTCAGAGAGTGTCAGAGAGCGATAGAGAGTGATACAGAGTGTCAGGGAGTTTCAGAGAGAGAGAGAGAGAGAGAGTGCCAGAGAGTGATAGAGGGTGTCAGCGAGTGATAGTGAGTGTCAGAGAGTGTCAGAGAGAGATAGAGAGTGTCAGAGAATGTCAGAGAGTGATAATGAGTGTCAGAGAGTGTCAGAGAGTGTCAGAGAGAGATAGAGAGTGTCAGAGAGTGATAGAGATTGTCAGAGATTGATAGTGAGTGTCAGAGAGTGTCAGAGAGTGATAGTGAGTGTCAGAGAGTGATAGTGAGTGTCAGAGAGTGTCAGAGAGTGTCAGATAGTGATAGTGAGTGTCGGAGAGTGTCAGAGAGTGATAGAGAGTGTCAGAGAGTGTGAGAGAGTGTCAGAGAGAGAAAGAGAGTGTCAGAGAATGACAGAGAGTGTCAGAGAGTGTCAGAGAGTGATAATGAGTGTCAGAGAGTGTCAGAGAGAGATAGAGAGTGTCAGAGAGTCATAGTGATTTTCTGAGTGTGTCAGAGAGTGTCAGAGAGCGATAGAGATTGTCAGAGAGTGACAGTGAGTGTCTGAGAGTGTCAGAGAGATATAGAGAGTGTCAGAGAGAGATAGAGCGTGTCAGACAGTGATAGTGAGTGTCTGAGAGTGTCAGAGAGCGACAGAGAGTGATAGAGAGTGTCAGAGTGTGTCAGAGAGTGATCGAGAGAGTCAGAGAGTGATAGAGAGTGTCAGAGAGTGATAGTGAGTGTCAGAGAGTGATATTGAGTGTCAGAGAGTGATAGAGAGTGTCAGAGTGTGATAGTGAATGTCAGAGAGTGGCAGGGAGTGATAGAGAGTGTGAGAGAGTGTCAGAGAGAGATAGAGAGTGTCAGAGAGATATAGAGAGTGTCAGAGTGTGATAGTGAGTGTCAGAGAGTGGCAGAGAGTGATAGAGAGTGTCAGAGAGTGTGAGAGAGTGTCAGAGAGAGATAGAGAGTGTCAGAGAGATATAGAGAGTGTCAGAGGGTGATAGTGAGTGTCAGAGAGCGATAGAGAGTGATAGAGAGTGTCAGAGAGTGTTAGAGAGAGTCAGAGAGAGATAGAGATTGTCAGAGAGTGACAGTGAGTGTCTGAGAGTGTCAGAGAGATATAGTGAGTGTCAGAGAGAGATAGTGAGTGTCAGACAGTGATAGTGAGTGTCTGAGAGTGTCAGAGAGCGACAGAGAGTGATAGAGAGTGTCAGAGAGTGTCAGAGAGATATAGAGTGTGTCAGAGAGTGATCGAGAGAGTCAGAGAGTGATAGAGAGTGTCAGAGAGTGATAGTGGGTGTCAGAGAGTGATAGTGGGTGTCAGAGAGTGATAGTGAGTGTCAGAGAGTGTCAGAGAGTGTCAGAGAGTGTCAGGTAGTGATAGTGAGTGTCAGAGAGTGTCAGAGAGTGATCGAGAGAGTCAGAGAGTGATAGAGAGTGTCAGAGAGTGATAGTGAGTGTCAGAGAGTATCAGAGAGAGATAGAGAGTGTCAGAGAGTGATAGTGAGTTCTGAGAGCGATAGAGAGTGAAAGAGGGTGTCAGAGAGAGAAAGAGAGTGTCAGAGAGAGAAAGAGAGTGTCAGAGAGTGACAGAGAGTGTCAGAGAGTGATAATGAGTGTCAGAGAGTGTCAGAGAGAGATAGAGAGTTTCAGAGAGTCATAGTGAGTGTCTGAGTGTGTCAGAGAGTGTCAGAGAGCGATAGAGAGTGATAGAGAGAGTCAGAGAGTGTCAGAGAGATAGAGATTGTCAGAGAGTGACAGTGAGTGTCTGAGAGTGTCAGAGAGATATAGAGAGTGTCAGAGAGAGATAGAGAGTGTCAGACAGTGATAGTGAGTGTCAGAGAGTGATAGTGAGTGTCAGAGAGTGTCAGAGAGTTTCAGAGAGTGATAGAGAGTGTCAGAGTGTGATAGTGATTGTCAGAGAGTGGCAGAGAGTGATAGAGAGTGTCAGAGAGTGTGAGAGAGTGTCAGAGAGAGATAGAGAGTGTCAGAGAGATATAGAGAGTGTCAGAGGTTGATAGTGAGTGTCAGAGAGCGATAGAGAGAGATAGAGATTGTCAGAGAGTGATCGAGAGAGTCAGAGAGTGATAGAGAGTGACAGAGAGTGATAGTGAGTGTCAGAGAGTGATAGTGAGTGTCTGAGAGTGTCAGAGAGCGACAGAGAGTGATAGAGAGTGTCAGAGAGTGTCGGAGAGAGATAGAGAGTGTCAGAGAGTGTCAGAGAGTGTCCGAGAGTGTCCGAGAGTGTCCGAGAGTGATAGTGAGTGTCAGAGAGTGTCAGAGAGTTTCACAGAGAGATAGAGAGTGTCAGAGAGTGATAGAGATTGTCAGAGAGTGTCAGAGAGTGATAGTGAGTGTCAGCGAGTGCCAGAGAGTGTCAGAGAGAGATAGAGAGTGTCAGAGAGTTTCAGAGAGTGATAGAGAGTGTCAGAGTGTGATAGTGATTGTCAGAGAGTGGCAGAGAGTGATAGAGAGTGTCAGAGAGTGTGAGAGAGTGTCAGAGAGAGATAGAGAGTGTCAGAGAGATATAGAGAGTGTCAGAGGTTGATAGTGAGTGTCAGAGAGCGATAGAGAGAGATAGAGATTGTCAGAGAGTGATCGAGAGAGTCAGAGAGTGATAGAGAGTGACAGAGAGTGATAGTGAGTGTCAGAGAGTGATAGTGAGTGTCTGAGAGTGTCAGAGAGCGACAGAGAGTGATAGAGAGTGTCAGAGAGTGTCGGAGAGAGATAGAGAGTGTCAGAGAGTGTCAGAGAGTGTCCGAGAGTGTCCGAGAGTGTCCGAGAGTGATAGTGAGTGTCAGAGAGTGTCAGAGAGTTTCACAGAGAGATAGAGAGTGTCAGAGAGTGATAGAGATTGTCAGAGAGTGTCAGAGAGTGATAGTGAGTGTCAGCGAGTGCCAGAGAGTGTCAGAGAGAGATAGAGCGTGTCAGAGAGTGATAGTGAGTGTCAGAGAGTGTCAGAGAGTGTTAGAGAGTGTCAGAGAGTGTGAGAGATTGTGAGAGATTGTGAGAGAGTGTCAGAGAGAGATAGAGAGTGTCAGAGAGTGATAGCGAGTGTCCGAGAGTGATAGTGAGTGTCAGAGAGTGTCAGAGAGTGTCACAGAGAGATGGAGAGTGTCAGAGAGTGATAGAGATTGTCAGAGAGTGTCAGAGAGTGATAGTGAGTGTCAGAGAGTGCCAGAGAGTGTCAGAGAGAGATAGAGAGTGTCAGAGAGTGATAGTGAGTGTCAGAGAGTGTCAGAGAGTGTTAGAGAGTGTCAGAGAGTGTGAGAGATTGTGAGAGAGTGTCAGAGAGAGATAGAGATTGTCAGAGAGTGATAGCGAGTGTCTGAGAGTGTCAGAGAGTGTGAGAGGGCGATAGAGAGTGATAAAGAGTGTCAGAGAGTGTCAGAGAGAGATAGAGAGTGTCAGAGAGTGATAGTGAGTGTCAGAGAGTGTCAGAGAGTGATAATGAGTGTCAGAGAGTGTCAGAGAGAGATAGAGAGTGTCAGAGAGTATCAGAGAGTGATTGTGAGTGTCAGAGAGTGTCAGAGAGTGATTGACAGTGATAGAGAGTGTCAGATAGTGATAGTGAGTGTCAGAGAGTGTCAGAGAGTGATAGAGAGTGTCAGAGAGTGTGAGAGAGTGTCAGAGAGAGATAGAGAGTGTCAGAGAGTGATAGTGAGTTCTGAGAGCGATAGAGAGTGAAAGAGAGTGTCAGAGAGAGAAAGAGAGTGTCAGAGAGTGTCAGAGAGTGATAGAGTGAGTCAGAGAGTGTCAGAGAGAGATAGAGATTGTCAGAGAGTGACAGTGAGTGTCTGAGAGTGTCAGAGAGATATAGAGAGTGTCAGAGAGAGATAGAGTTTGTCAGACAGTGATAGTGAGTGTCTGGGAGTGTCAGAGAGCGACAGAGAGTGATAGAGAGTGTCAGAGAGTGTCAGAGAGAGTCAGAGAGATATAGAGTGTGTCAGAGAGTGATCGAGAGAGTCAGAGAGTGATAGAGAGTGTCAGAGAGTGATAGAGAGTGTCAGAGAGTGATAGTGAGTGTCAGAGAGTGTCAGAGAGTGATAGAGAGTGTCAGAGTGTGATTGTGAGTGTCAGAGAGTGGCAGAGAGTGAGAGAGAGTGTGAGAGAGTGTGAGAGAGTGTCAGAGAGAGATAGAGAGTGTCAGAGAGATATAGAGAGTGTCAGAGGGTGATAGTGAGTGTCAGAGAGCGATAGAGAGTGATAGAGAGTGTCAGAGAGTGTTAGAGAGAGTCAGAGAGAGATAGAGATTGTCAGAGAGTGACAGTGAGTGTCTGAGAGTGTCAGAGAGATATAGAGAGTGTCAGAGAGAGATAGAGAGTGTCAGACAGTGATAGTGAGTGTCTGAGAGTGTCAGAGAGCGACAGAGAGTGATAGAGAGTGTCAGAGAGTGTCAGAGAGTGTCAGAGAGTGATAGTGAGTGTCAGAGAGTGATAGTGAGTGATAGTGAGTGTCAGAGAGTGTCAGAGAGATATAGAGTGTGTCAGAGAGTGATCGAGAGAGTCAGAGAGTGATAGAGAGTGTCAGAGAGTGATAGTGAGTGTCAGAGAGTGTCAGAGAGTGATAATGAGTGTCAGAGAGTGTCAGAGAGAGATAGAGAGTGTCAGAGAGTATCAGAGAGTGATTGTGAGTGTCAGAGAGTGTCAGAGAGTGATTGACAGTGATAGAGAGTGTCAGATAGTGATAGTGAGTGTCAGAGAGTGTCAGAGAGTGATAGAGAGTGTCAGAGAGTGTGAGAGAGTGTCAGAGAGAGATAGAGAGTGTCAGAGAGTGATAGTGAGTTCTGAGAGCGATAGAGAGTGAAAGAGAGTGTCAGAGAGAGAAAGAGAGTGTCAGAGAGTGTCAGAGAGTGATAGAGTGAGTCAGAGAGTGTCAGAGAGAGATAGAGATTGTCAGAGAGTGACAGTGAGTGTCTGAGAGTGTCAGAGAGATATAGAGAGTGTCAGAGAGAGATAGAGTGTGTCAGACAGTGATAGTGAGTGTCTGAGAGTGTCAGAGAGCGACAGAGAGTGATAGAGAGTGTCAGAGAGTGTCAGAGAGAGTCAGAGAGATATAGAGTGTGTCAGAGAGTGATCGAGAGAGTCAGACAGTGATAGAGAGTGTCAGAGAGTGATAGAGAGTGTCAGAGAGTGATAGTGAGTGTCAGAGAGTGTCAGAGAGTGATAGAGAGTGTCAGAGTGTGATTGTGAGTGTCAGAGAGTGGCAGAGAGTGAGAGAGAGTGTGAGAGAGTGTCAGAGAGTGTCAGAGAGAGATAGAGAGTGTCAGAGAGATATAGAGAGTGTCAGAGGGTGATAGTGAGTGTCAGAGAGCGATAGAGAGTGATAGAGAGTGTCAGAGAGTGTTAGAGAGAGTCAGAGAGAGATAGAGATTGTCAGAGAGTGACAGTGAGTGTCTGAGAGTGTCAGAGAGATATAGAGAGTGTCAGAGAGAGATAGAGAGTGTCAGACAGTGATAGTGAGTGTCTGAGAGTGTCAGAGAGCGACAGAGAGTGATAGAGAGTGTCAGAGAGTGTCAGAGAGTGTCAGAGAGTGATAGTGAGTGTCAGAGAGTGATAGTGAGTGATAGTGAGTGTCAGAGAGTGTCAGAGAGTGTCAGAGAGGGATAGAGAGGGATAGAGAGTGTCAGAGTGCGATAGTGAGTGTCAGAGAGTGTTAGAGAGTGTGAGAGATTGTGAGAGAGTGTCAGAGAGAGTTAGAGAGTGTCAGAGAGTGATAGCGAGTGTCCGAGAGTGATAGTGAGTGTCAGAGATTGTCAGAGAATGTCACAGAGAGATGGAGAGTGTCAGAGAGTGATCGAGATTGTCAGAGAGTGTCAGAGAGTGATAGTGAGTGTCAGCGAGTGCCAGAGAGTGTCAGAGAGAGATAAAGAGTGTCAGAGAGTGATAGTGAGTGTCAGAGAGTGTCAGAGAGTGTTAGAGAGTGTCAGAGAGTGTGAGAGATTGTGAGAGAGTGTCAGAGAGAGATCGTGATTGTCAGAGAGTGATAGCGAGTGTCAGAGAGTGTCAGAGGGCGATAGAGAGTGATAAAGAGTGTCAGAGAGTGTCAGAGAGAGATAGAGAGTGTCAGAGAGTGATAGTGAGTGTCAGAGAGTGTCAGAGAGTGTCAGAGATTGTCAGAGAGTGTGAGAGAGTGTCAGAGAGAGATAGAGATTGTCAGAGAGTGACAGTGAGTGTCTGAGAGTGTCAGAGAGATATAGAGAGTGTCAGAGAGAGATAGAGAGTGTCAGATAGTGATAGTGAGTGTCTGAGAGTGTCAGAGAGCGACAGAGAGTGATAGAGAGTGTCAGAGAGTGTCAAAGAGTGTCAGAGAGTGATAGTGAGTGTCAGAGAGTGATAGTGAGTGATAGTGAGTGTCAGAGAGTGTCAGAGAGATATAGAGTGTGTCAGAGAGTGATCGAGAGAGTCAGAGAGTGATAGAGAGTGTCAGAGAGTGATAGTGAGTGTCAGAGAGTGTCAGAGAGTGATAATGAGTGTCAGAGAGTGTCAGAGAGAGATAGAGAGTGTCAGAGAGTATCAGAGAGTGATTGTGAGTGTCAGAGAGTGTCAGAGAGTGATTGACAGTGATAGAGAGTGTCAGATAGTGATAGTGAGTGTCAGAGAGTGTCAGAGAGTGATAGAGAGTGTCAGAGAGTGTGAGAGAGTGTCAGAGAGAGATAGAGAGTGTCAGAGAGTGATAGTGAGTTCTGAGAGCGATAGAGAGTGAAAGAGAGTGTCAGAGAGAGAAAGAGAGTGTCAGAGAGTGTCAGAGAGTGATAGAGTGAGTCAGAGAGTGTCAGAGAGAGATAGAGATTGTCAGAGAGTGACAGTGAGTGTCTGAGAGTGTCAGAGAGATATAGAGAGTGTCAGAGAGAGATAGAGTGTGTCAGACAGTGATAGTGAGTGTCTGAGAGTGTCAGAGAGCGACAGAGAGTGATAGAGAGTGTCAGAGAGTGTCAGAGAGAGTCAGAGAGATATAGAGTGTGTCAGAGAGTGATCGAGAGAGTCAGACAGTGATAGAGAGTGTCAGAGAGTGATAGAGAGTGTCAGAGAGTGATAGTGAGTGTCAGAGAGTGTCAGAGAGTGATAGAGAGTGTCAGAGTGTGATTGTGAGTGTCAGAGAGTGGCAGAGAGTGTTAGAGAGTGTCAGAGAGTGTGAGAGATTGTGAGAGAGTGTCAGAGAGAGATCGTGATTGTCAGAGAGTGATAGCGAGTGTCAGAGAGTGTCAGAGAGTGTTAGAGAGTGTCAGAGAGTGTGAGAGATTGTGAGAGAGTGTCAGAGAGAGATCGTGATTGTCAGAGAGTGATAGCGAGTGTCAGAGAGTGTCAGAGGGCGATAGAGAGTGATAAAGAGTGTCAGAGAGTGTCAGAGAGAGATAGAGAGTGTCAGAGAGTGATAGTGAGTGTCAGAGAGTGTCAGAGAGTGTCAGAGATTGTCAGAGAGTGTGAGAGAGTGTCAGAGGGCGATAGAGAGTGATAAAGGGTGTCAGAGAGTGTCAGAGAGAGATAGAGAGTGTCAGAGAGTGATAGTGAGTGTCAGAGAGTGTCAGAGAGTGTCAGAGATTGTCAGAGAGTGTTAGAGAGTGTCAGAGAGTGTGAGAGATTGTGAGAGAGTGTCAGAGAGAGATCGTGATTGTCAGAGAGTGACAGCGAGTGTACGAGAGTGTCAGAGGGCGATAGAGAGTGATAAAGAGTGTCAGAGAGTGTCAGAGAGAGATAGAGAGTGTCAGAGAGTGATAGTGAGTGTCAGAGAGTGTCAGAGAGTGTCAGAGATTGTCAGAGAGTGTGAGAGAGTGTCAGAGAGAGATAGAGAGTGTCAGAGATTGATAGTGTGTGTCTGAGAGTGTCAGAGAGTGTCAGAGAGCGAAACAGAGTGAAAGAGAGTGTCAGAGAGTGATAATGAGTGTCAGAGAGTGTCAGAGAGAGATAGAGAGTGTCAGAGAGTATCAGAGAGTGATTGTGAGTGTCAGAGAGTGTCAGAGAGTGTCAGAGAGTGTGAGAGAGTGTCAGAGAGTGTGAGAGAGTGTCAGAGAGAGATAGAGAGTGTCAGAGAGTGATAGTGAGTTCTGAGAGCGATAGACAGTGAAAGAGAGTGATTGAAAGTGATAGAGAGTGTCAGATAGTGACAGTGAGTGTCTGAGAGTGTCAGAGAGATATAGAGAGTGTCAGAGAGAGATAGAGAGTGTCAGACAGTGATAGTGAGTGTCTGAGAGTGTCAGAGAGCGACAGAGAGTGATAGAGAGTGTCAGAGAGTGTCAGAGAGTGTCAGAGAGTGTCAGAGAGATATAGAGTGTGTCAGAGAGTGATCGAGAGAGTCAGAGAGTGATAGAGAGTGTCAGAGAGTGATAGTGAGTGTCAGAGAGTGATAGTGAGTGGTAGTGAGTGTCAGAGAGTGTCAGAGAGGGATAGAGAGTGTCAGAGTGTGATAGTGAGTGTCAGAGAGTGGCAGAGAGTGATAGAGAGTGTCAGAGAGTGTGAGAGAGTGTCAGAGAGTGATAGAGAGTGTCAGAGAGAGATAGAGAGTGTCAGAGAGTGATAGAGAGTGTCAGAGAGTGTCAGAGAGTGTCAGAGAGAGATAGAGAGAGATAGAGAGTGTCAGAGATTGATAGTGAGTGTCTGAGAGCGTCAGAGAGTGTCAGAGAGCGATAGAGAGTGATACAGAGTGTCAGAGAGTTTCAGAGAGAGAGAGAGAGAGTGCCAGAGAGTGATAGAGGGTCAGCGAGTGATAGTGAGTGTCAGAGAGTGTCAGAGAGAGATAGAGAGTGTCAGAGAATGTCAGAGAGTGTCAGATAGTGATAGTGAGTGTCAGAGAGTGTCAGAGAGTGATAGAGAGTGTCAGAGAGTGTCAGAGAGAGATAGAGAGTGTCAGAGAGTGATAGAGATTGTCAGAGATTGATAGTGAGTGTCAGAGAGTGTCAGAGAGTGATAGTGAGTGTCAGAGAGTGATAGTGAGTGTCAGAGAGTGTCAGAGAGTGTCAGATAGTGATAGTGAGTGTCAGAGAGTGTCAGAGAGTGATAGAGAGTGTCAGAGAGTGTGAGAGAGTGTCAGAGAGTGTGAGAGAGTGTCAGAGAGTGAAAGAGAGTGTCAGGGAATGACAGAGAGTGTCAGAGAGTGTCAGAGAGTGATAATGAGTGTCAGAGAGTTTCAGAGAGAGATAGAGAGTGTCAGAGAGTCATAGTGATTGTCTGAGTGTGTCAGAGAGTGTCAGAGAGCGATAGAGATTGTCAGAGAGTGACAGTGAGTGTCTGAGAGTGTCAGAGAGATATAGAGAGTGTCAGAGAGAGATAGAGCGTGTCAGACAGTGATAGTGAGTGTCTGAGAGTGTCAGAGAGCGACAGAGAGTGATAGAGAGTGTCGGAGTGTGTCAGAGAGTGATCGAGAGAGTCAGAGAGTGATAGAGAGTGTCAGAGAGTGATAGTGAGTGTCAGAGAGTGATATTGAGTGTCAGAGAGTGTCAGAGAGTGATAGAGAGTGTCAGAGTGTGATAGTGAATGTCAGAGAGTGGCAGGGAGTGATAGAGAGTGTGAGAGAGTGTCAGAGAGAGATAGAGAGTGTCAGAGAGATATAGAGAGTGTCAGAGTGTGATAGTGAGTGTCAGAGAGTGGCAGAGAGTGATAGAGAGTGTCAGAGAGTGTGAGAGAGTGTCAGAGAGAGATAGAGAGTGTCAGAGAGATATAGAGAGTGTCAGAGGGTGATAGTGAGTGTCAGAGAGCGATAGAGAGTGATAGAGAGTGTCAGAGAGTGTTAGAGAGAGTCAGAGAGAGATAGAGATTGTCAGAGAGTGACAGTGAGTGTCTGAGAGTGTCAGAGAGATATAGAGAGTGTCAGAGAGAGATAGAGAGTGTCAGACAGTGATAGTGAGTGTCAGAGAGTGTCAGAGAGCGACAGAGAGTGATAGAGAGTGTCAGAGAGTGTCAGAGAGATCTAGAGTGTGTCAGAGAGTGATCGAGAGATTCAGAGAGTGATAGAGAGTGTCAGAGAGTGATAGTGTGTGTCAGAGAGTGATAGTGAGTGTCAGAGAGTGTCGGAGAGTGTCAGATAGTGATAGTGAGTGTCAGAGAGTGTCAGAGAGTGATCGAGAGAGTCAGAGAGTGATAGAGAGTGTCAGAGAGTGATAGTGAGTGTCAGAGAGTGTCAGAGAGTGTCAGATAATGATAGTGAGTGTCAGAGAGTGTCAGAGAGAGATAGAGAGTGTCAGAGAGTGATAGTGAGTTCTGAGAGCGATAGAGAGTGAAAGAGAGTGTCAGAGAGAGATAGAGAGTTTCAGAGAGTCATAGTGAGTGTCTGAGTGTGTCAGAGAGTGTCAGAGAGCGATAGAGAGTGATAGAGAGAGTCAGAGAGTGTCAGAGAGATAGAGATTGTCAGAGAGTGACAGTGAGTGTCTGAGAGTGTCAGAGAGATATAGAGAGTGTCAGAGAGAGATAGAGAGTGTCAGACAGTGATAGTGAGTGTCTGAGAGTGTCAGAGAGCGACAGAGAGTGATAGAGAGTGTCAGAGAGTGTCAGAGAGCTATAGAGTGTGTCAGAGGGTGATCGAGAGAGTCAGAGAGTGATAGAGACTGTCAGAGAGTGATAGTGAGTGTCAGAGAGTGATAGTGAGTGTCAGAGAGTGTCAGAGAGTTTCAGAGAGTGATAGAGAGTGTCAGAGTGTGATAGTGAATGTCAGAGAGTGGCAGAGAGTGATAGAGAGTGTCAGAGATTGTGAGAGAGTGTCAGAGAGAGATAGAGAGTGTCAGAGAGATATAGAGAGTGTCAGAGGTTGATAGTGAGTGTCAGAGAGCGATAGAGAGAGATAGAGATTGTCAGAGAGTGATCGAGAGAGTCAGAGAGTGATAGAGAGTGACAGAGAGTGATAGTGAGTGTCAGAGAGTGATAGTGAGTGTCTGAGAGTATCAGAGAGCGACAGAGAGTGATAGAGAGTGTCAGAGAGTGTCAGAGAGAGATAGAGAGTGTCAGAGAGTGTCAGAGAGTGTCCGAGAGTGACCGAGAGTGATAGTGAGTGTCAGAGAGTGTCAGAGAGTGTCACAGAGAGATAGAGAGTGTCAGAGAGTGATAGCGAGTGCCCGAGAGTGATAGTGAGTGTCAGAGAGTGTCAGAGAGATATAGAGAGTGTCAGAGAGAGATAGAGCGTGTCAGACAGTGATAGTGAGTGTCTGAGAGTGTCAGAGAGCGACAGAGAGTGATAGAGAGTGTCAGTGTGTGTCAGAGAGTGATCGAGAGAGTCAGAGAGTGATAGATAGTGTCAGAGAGTGATAGTGAGTGTCAGAGAGTGATATTGAGTGTCAGAGAGTGTCAGAGAGTGATAGAGAGTGTCAGAGTGTGATAGTGAATGTCAGAGAGTGGCAGGGAGTGATAGAGAGTGTGAGAGAGTGTCAGAGAGAGATAGAGAGTGTCAGAGAGATATAGAGAGTGTCAGAGTGTGATAGTGAGTGTCAGAGAGTGGCAGAGAGTGATAGAGAGTGTCAGAGAGTGTGAGAGAGTGTCAGAGAGAGATAGAGAGTGTCAGAGAGATATAAAGAGTGTCAGAGGGTGATAGTGAGTGTCAGAGAGCGATAGAGAGTGATAGAGAGTGTCAGAGAGTGTTAGAGAGAGTCAGAGAGAGATAGAGATTGTCAGAGAGTGACAGTGAGTGTCTGAGAGTGTCAGAGAGATATAGAGAGTGTCAGAGAGAGATAGAGAGTGTCAGAGAGTGTCAGAGAGATATAGAGTGTGTCAGAGAGTGATCGAGAGAGTCAGAGAGTGATAGAGAGTGTCAGAGAGTGATAGTGAGTGTCAGAGAGTGATAGTGAGTGTCAGAGAGTGTCGGAGAGTGTCAGATAGTGATAGTCAGTGTCAGAGAGTGTCAGAGAGTGATCGAGAGAGTCAGAGAGTGATAGAGAGTGTCAGAGAGTGATAGTGAGTGTCAGAGAGTGTCAGAGAGTGTCAGAGAGCGACAGAGAGTGATAGAGAGTGTCAGAGAGTGTCAGAGAGATATAGAGTGTGTCAGAGAGTGATCGAGAGAGTCAGAGAGTGATAGAGAGTGTCAGAGAGTGATAGTGAGTGTCAGAGAGTGATAGTGAGTGTCAGAGAGTGTCGGAGAGTGTCAGATAGTGATAGTCAGTGTCAGAGAGTGTCAGAGAGTGATCGAGAGAGTCAGAGAGTGATAGAGAGTGTCAGAGAGTGATAGTGAGTGTCAGAGAGTGTCAGAGAGTGTCAGAGAGTGTCAGAGGTTGATAGTGAGTGTCAGAGAGTGTCAGAGAGACATAGAGAGTGTCAGAGAGTGATAGTGAGTTCTGAGAGCGATAGAGAGTGAAAGAGAGTGTCAGAGAGAGATAGAGAGTTTCAGAGAGTCATAGTGAGTGTCTGAGTGTGTCAGAGAGTGTCAGAGAGCGATAGAGAGTGATAGAGAGAGTCAGAGAGTGTCAGAGAGATAGAGATTGTCAGAGAGTGACAGTGAGTGTCTGAGAGTGTCAGAGAGATATAGAGAGTGTCAGAGAGAGATAGAGAGTGTCAGACAGTGATAGTGAGTGTCTGAGAGTGTCAGAGAGCGACAGAGAGTGATAGAGAGTGTCAGAGAGTGTCAGAGAGATATAGAGTGTGTCAGAGGGTGATCGAGAGAGTCAGAGAGTGATAGAGACTGTCAGAGAGTGATAGTGAGTGTCAGAGAGTGATAGTGAGTGTCAGAGAGTGTCAGAGAGTTTCAGAGAGTGATAGAGAGTGTCAGAGTGTGATAGTGAATGTCAGAGAGTGGCAGAGAGTGATAGAGAGTGTCAGAGAGTGTGAGAGAGTGTCAGAGAGAGATAGAGAGTGTCAGAGAGATATAGAGAGTGTCAGAGGTTGATAGTGAGTGTCAGAGAGCGATAGAGAGAGATAGAGATTGTCAGAGAGTGATCGAGAGAGTCAGAGAGTGATAGAGAGTGACAGAGAGTGATAGTGAGTGTCAGAGAGTGATAGTGAGTGTCTGAGAGTGTCAGAGAGCGACAGAGAGTGATAGAGAGTGTCAGAGAGTGTCAGAGAGAGATAGAGAGTGTCAGAGAGTGTCAGAGAGTGTCCGAGAGTGTCCGAGAGTGATAGTGAGTGTCAGAGAGTGTCAGAGAGTGTCACAGAGAGATAGAGAGTGTCAGAGAGTGATAGAGATTGTCAGAGAGTGTCAGAGAGTGATAGTGAGTGTCAGCGAGTGCCAGAGAGTGTCAGAGAGAGATAGAGAGTGTGAGAGAGTGTCAGAGAGAGATAGAGAGTGTCAGAGAGATATAGAGAGTGTCAGAGAGAGATAGAGAGTATCAGAGAGTGATAGTGAGTGTCAGAGAGTGTCAGAGAGTGTTAGAGAGTGTCAGAGAGTGTGAGAGATTGTGAGAGAGTGTCAGAGAGAGATAGAGATTGTCAGAGAGTGATAGCGAGTGTCTGAGAGTGTCAGAGAGTGTCAGAGGGCGATAGAGAGTGATAAAGAGTGTCAGAGAGTGTCAGAGAGAGATAGAGAGTGTCAGAGAGTGATAGTGAGTGTCAGAGAGTGTCAGAGAGTGTCAGAGATTGTCAGAGAGTGTGAGAGAGTGTCAGAGAGAGATAGAGAGTGTCAGAGATTGATAGTGTGTGTCTGAGAGTGTCAGAGAGTGTCAGAGAGCGAAAGAGAGTGATAGAGAGTGTCAGAGAGAGATAGAGAGTGTCAGAGAGTGATAGAGAGTGTCAGAGAGTGATAATGAGTGTCAGAGAGAGATAGAGAGTGTCAGAGAGTATCAGAGAGTGATTGTGAGTGTCAGAGAGTGTCAGAGAGTGATTGACAGTGATAGAGAGTGTCAGAGAGAGATAGAGAGTGTCAGAGAGTGATAGAGAGTGTCAGAGAGTGATAGAGAGTGTCAGAGAGTGATAATGAGTGTCAGAGAGAGATAGAGAGTGTCAGAGAGTATCAGAGTGTGATTGTGACTGTCAGAGAGTGGCAGAGAGTGATAGAGAGTGTCAGAGAGTGTGAGAGAGTGTCAGAGAGAGATAGAGAGTGTCAGAGAGAGATAGAGAGTGTCAGACAGTGATAGTGAGTGTCTGAGAGTGTCAGAGAGCGACAGAGAGTGATAGAGAGTGTCAGAGAGTGTCAGAGAGATATAGAGTGTGTCAGAGGGTGATCGAGAGAGTCAGAGAGTGATAGAGACTGTCAGAGAGTGATAGTGAGTGTCAGAGAGTGATAGTGAGTGTCAGAGAGTGTCAGAGAGTTTCAGAGAGTGATAGAGAGTGTCAGAGTGTGATAGTGAATGTCAGAGAGTGGCAGAGAGTGATAGAGAGTGTCAGAGAGTGTGAGAGAGTGTCAGAGAGAGATAGAGAGTGTCAGAGAGATATAGAGAGTGTCAGAGGTTGATAGTGAGTGTCAGAGAGCGATAGAGAGAGATAGAGATTGTCAGAGAGTGATCGAGAGAGTCAGAGAGTGATAGAGAGTGACAGAGAGTGATAGTGAGTGTCAGAGAGTGATAGTGAGTGTCTGAGAGTGTCAGAGAGCGACAGAGAGTGATAGAGAGTGTCAGAGAGTGTCAGAGAGAGATAGAGAGTGTCAGAGAGTGTCAGAGAGTGTCCGAGAGTGTCCGAGAGTGATAGTGAGTGTCAGAGAGTGTCAGAGAGTGTCACAGAGAGATAGAGAGTGTCAGAGAGTGATAGAGATTGTCAGAGAGTGTCAGAGAGTGATAGTGAGTGTCAGCGAGTGCCAGAGAGTGTCAGAGAGAGATAGAGAGTGTGAGAGAGTGTCAGAGAGAGATAGAGAGTGTCAGAGAGATATAGAGAGTGTCAGAGAGAGATAGAGAGTATCAGAGAGTGATAGTGAGTGTCAGAGAGTGTCAGAGAGTGTTAGAGAGTGTCAGAGAGTGTGAGAGATTGTGAGAGAGTGTCAGAGAGAGATAGAGATTGTCAGAGAGTGATAGCGAGTGTCTGAGAGTGTCAGAGAGTGTCAGAGGGCGATAGAGAGTGATAAAGAGTGTCAGAGAGTGTCAGAGAGAGATAGAGAGTGTCAGAGAGTGATAGTGAGTGTCAGAGAGTGTCAGAGAGTGTCAGAGATTGTCAGAGAGTGTGAGAGAGTGTCAGAGAGAGATAGAGAGTGTCAGAGATTGATAGTGTGTGTCTGAGAGTGTCAGAGAGTGTCAGAGAGCGAAAGAGAGTGATAGAGAGTGTCAGAGAGAGATAGAGAGTGTCAGAGAGTGATAGAGAGTGTCAGAGAGTGATAATGAGTGTCAGAGAGAGATAGAGAGTGTCAGAGAGTATCAGAGAGTGATTGTGAGTGTCAGAGAGTGTCAGAGAGTGATTGACAGTGATAGAGAGTGTCAGAGAGAGATAGAGAGTGTCAGAGAGTGATAGAGAGTGTCAGAGAGTGATAGAGAGTGTCAGAGAGTGATAATGAGTGTCAGAGAGAGATAGAGAGTGTCAGAGAGTATCAGAGTGTGATTGTGACTGTCAGAGAGTGGCAGAGAGTGATAGAGAGTGTCAGAGAGTGTGAGAGAGTGTCAGAGAGAGATAGAGAGTGTCAGAGAGATATAGAGAGTGTCAGAGGGTGATAGTGAGTGTCAGAGAGTGTTAGAGAGAGTCAGAGAGAGATAGAGATTGTCAGAGAGTGACAGTGAGTGTCTGAGAGTGTCAGAGAGATATAGAGAGTGTCAGAGAGAGATGGAGAGTGTCAGACAGTGATAGTGAGTGTCTGAGAGTGTCAGAGAGCGACAGAGAGTGATAGAGAGTGTCAGAGAGTGTCAGAGAGTGTCAGAGAGTGTCAGAGAGATATAGAGTGTGTCAGAGAGTGATCGAGAGAGTCAGAGAGTGATAGAGAGTGTCAGAGAGTGATAGTGAGTGTCAGAGAGTGATAGTGAGTGATAGTGAGTGTCAGAGAGTGGCAGAGAGTGATAGAGAGTGTCAGAGAGTGTGAGAGAGTGTCAGAGAGTGATAGAGAGTGTCAGAGAGAGATAGAGAGTGTCAGAGAGTGATAGAGAGTGTCAGAGAGTGTCAGAGAGAGACAGAGATTGTCAGAGAGTGTCAGAGAGAGTCAGGGAGTGATAATAAGTGTCAGAGAGTGTCAGAGAGTGATAGAGAATTTCAGAGAGTGTTAGTGAGTGTCTGAGACTGTCAGAGAGTGTCAGAGAGCGATGGAGAGTGATAGAGAGAGTCAGAGAGTATCAGAGAGTGATAGAGAGTGTCAGAGAGTGATAGAGAGTGATAGAGACTGTCACAGTGTGTCAGAGAGAGTTAGAGAGTGTCAGAGAGTGTCAGAGAGTGATAGTGTGTGACTGAGAGTGTCTGAGAGTGTCAGAGTGTGTCAGAGAGAGATAGAGAGAGATAGAGATAGATAGAGAGTGTCAGAGGGTGTCAGAGAGTTATAGAGCGTGTCAGAGAGTGTCAGAGAGTGTCAGAGAGTGATAGAGAGTGATAGAGAGTGTCAGTGTGAGATAGAGAGTGTCAGTGAGCGATAGAGAATGATAGAGAGTGTCAGAGAGAGATAGAGAGTGTCAGAGAGTGATAGAGTGTGATGGAGAGTGTCAGAGAGTGATAGTGAGTGTCAGAGAGTGTCAGAGAGTGATAGAGAGTGTCAGAGAGTGTGAGAGAGTGTCAGAGAGAGATAGTGTGTGTCTGAGATTGTCAGAGAGTGTCAGAGAGAGATAGAGAGTGTCAGAGAGTGATAGTGAGTGTCTGAGAGTGTCAGAGAGTTTCAGAGAGCGATAGAGAGTGATAAAGTGTGTCAGAGAGTGTCAGAGAGAGATAGAGAGTGTCAGAGAGTGTCAGAGAGTGTCAGAGAGTGATAATGAGTGTCAGAGAGTGTCAGAGTGTGTCAGAGAGAGATAGAGAGTGTCAGAGAGTGATAGTGAGTGTCAGAGAGTGATAGTGAGTGTCTGAGAGTGGCAGCGAGTGATAGAGTGTATCAGAGAGTGTGAGAGATTGTGAGAGAGTGTCAGAGAGAGATAGAGATTGTCAGAGAGTGATAGCGAGTGTCTGAGAGTGTCAGAGAGTGTCAGAGGGCGATAGAGAGTGATAGAGAGTGATAAAGAGTGTCAGAGAGTGTCAGAGAGAGATAGAGAGTGTCAGAGAGTGATAGTGAGTGTCAGAGAGTGTCAGAGAGTGTCAGAGATTGTCAGAGAGTGTGAGAGAGTGTCAGAGAGAGATAGAGAGTGTCAGAGATTGATAGTGTGTGTCTGAGAGTGTCAGAGAGTGTCAGAGAGCGAAAGAGAGTGATAGAGAGCGTCAGAGAGAGATAGAGAGTGTCAGAGAGAGATAGAGAGTGTCAGAGAGTGATAGAGAGTGTCAGAGAGTGTCAGAGAGTGATAATGAGTGTCAGAGAGTGTCAGAGAGAGATAGAGAGTGTCAGAGAGTATCAGAGAGTGAGTGTGAGTGTCAGAGAGTGTCAGAGAGTGATTGACAGTGATAGAGAGTGTCAGATAGTGATAGTGAGTGTCAGAGAGTGTCAGAGAGTGATAGAGAGTGTCAGAGAGTGTGAGAGAGTGTCAGAGAGAGATAGAGAGTGTCAGAGAGTGATAGTGAGTTCTGAGAGCGATAGAGAGTGAAAGAGAGTGTCAGAGAGAGAAAGAGAGTGTCAGAGTGTGTCAGAGAGTCATAGTGAGTGTCTGAGTGTGTCAGAGAGTGTCAGAGAGCGATAGAGAGTGATAGAGTGAGTCAGAGAGTGTCAGAGAGAGATAGAGTGTGTCAGACAGTGATAGTGAGTGTCTGAGAGTGTCAGAGAGCGACAGAGAGTGATAGAGAGTGTCAGAGAGTGTCAGAGAGAGTCAGAGAGATATAGAGTGTGTCAGAGAGTGATCCAGAGAGTCAGAGAGTGATAGTGAGTGTCAGAGAGTGTCAGAGTGTGTCAGAGAGTGATAGAGAGTGTCAGAGTGTGATTGTGAGTGTCAGAGAGTGGCAGAGAGTGATAGAGAGTGTCAGAGAGTGTGAGAGAGTGTCAGAGAGAGATAGAGAGTGTCAGAGAGAGTCAGAGAGATATAGAGTGTGTCAGAGAGTGATAGAGAGTGTCAGAGAGTGATAGTGAGTGTCAGAGAGTGTCAGAGAGTGTCAGAGAGTGATAGAGAGTGTCAGAGTGTGATTGTGAGTGTCAGAGAGTGGCAGAGAGTGATAGAGAGTGTCAGAGAGTGTGAGAGAGTGTCAGAGAGAGATAGAGAGTGTCAGAGAGATATAGAGAGTGTCAGAGGGTGATAGTGAGTGTCAGAGAGTGTTAGAGAGAGTCAGAGAGAGATAGAGATTGTCAGAGAGTGACAGTGAGTGTCTGAGAGTGTCAGAGAGATATAGAGAGTGTCAGAGAGAGATAGAGAGTGTCAGAGAGAGATGGAGAGTGTCAGACAGTGATAGTGAGTGTCTGAGAGTGTCAGAGAGCGACAGAGAGTGATAGAGAGTGTCAGAGAGTGTCAGAGAGTGTCAGAGAGTGTCAGAGAGATATAGAGTGTGTCAGAGAGTGATCGAGAGAGTCAGAGAGTGATAGAGAGTGTCAGAGAGTGATAGTGAGTGTCAGAGAGTGATAGTGAGTGATAGTGAGTGTCAGAGAGTGGCAGAGAGTGATAGAGAGTGTCAGAGAGTGTGAGAGAGTGTCAGAGAGTGATAGAGAGTGTCAGAGAGAGATAGAGAGTGTCAGAGAGTGATAGAGAGTGTCAGAGAGTGTCAGAGAGAGACAGAGAGTGTCAGAGAGTGTCAGAGAGTGTCAGGGAGTGATAGTAAGTGTCAGAGAGTGTCAGAGAGTGATAGAGAATTTCAGAGAGTGTTAGTGAGTGTCTGAGACTGTCAGAGAGTGTCAGAGAGCGATGGAGAGTGATAGAGAGAGTCAGAGAGTATCAGAGAGTGACAGAGAGTGTCAGAGAGTGATAGAGAGTGATAGAGACTGTCACAGTGTGTCAGAGAGAGTTAGAGAGTGTCAGAGAGTGATAGTGTGTGACTGAGAGTGTCTGAGAGTGTCAGAGTGTGTCAGAGAGAGATAGGGAGAGATAGAGATAGATAGAGAGTGTCAGAGGGTGTCAGAGAGTTATAGAGCGTGTCAGAGAGTGTCAGAGAGTGTCAGAGAGTGATAGAGAGTGATAGAGAGTGTCAGTGTGAGATAGAGAGTGTCAGTGAGCGATAGAGAATGATAGAGAGTGTCAGAGAGTGATAGTGAGTGTCAGAGAGTGTCAGAGAGTGATAGAGAGTGTCAGAGAGTGTGAGAGAGTGTCAGAGAGAGATAGTGTGTGTCTGAGATTGTCAGAGAGTGTCAGAGAGAGATAGAGAGTGTCAGAGAGTGATAGTGAGTGTCTGAGAGTGTCAGAGAGCGATAGAGAGTGATAAAGTGTGTCAGAGAGTGTCAGAGAGAGATAGAGAGTGTCAGAGAGTGATAGAGTGTCAGAGAGTGTCAGAGAGTGTCAGAGAGTGTCAGAGAATGATAATGAGTGTCAGAGAGTGTCAGAGTGTGTCAGAGAGAGATAGAGAGTGTCAGAGAGTGATAGTGAGTGTCTGAGAGTGATAGTGAGTGTCTGAGAGTGGCAGCGAGTGATAGAGTGTGTCAGAGAGTGTGAGAGAGTGTCAGAGAGAGATAGAGAGTGTCAGAGAGAGATAGAGCGTGTCAGAGAGTGATAGTGAGTGTCAGAGAGTGTCAGAGAGTGTTAGAGAGTGTCAGAGAGTGTGAGAGATTGTGAGAGATTGTGAGAGAGTGTCAGAGAGAGATAGAGAGTGTCAGAGAGTGATAGCGAGTGTCCGAGAGTGATAGTGAGTGTCAGAGAGTGTCAGAGAGTGTCACAGAGAGATGGAGAGTGTCAGAGAGTGATAGAGATTGTCAGAGAGTGTCAGAGAGTGATAGTGAGTTTCAGAGAGTGCCAGAGAGTGTCAGAGAGAGATAGACAGTGTCAGAGAGTGATAGTGAGTGTCAGAGAGTGTCAGAGAGTGTTAGAGAGTGTCAGAGAGTGTGAGAGATTGTGAGAGATTGTGAGAGAGTGTCAGAGAGAGATAGAGAGTGTCAGAGAGTGATAGCGAGTGTCCGAGAGTGATAGTGAGTGTCAGAGAGTGTCAGAGAGTGTCACAGAGAGATGGAGAGTGTCAGAGAGTGATAGAGATTGTCAGAGAGTGTCAGAGAGTGATAGTGAGTTTCAGAGAGTGCCAGAGAGTGTCAGAGAGAGATAGAGAGTGTCAGAGAGTGATAGTGAGTGTCAGAGAGTGTCAGAGAGTGTTAGAGAGTGTCAGAGAGTGTGAGAGATTGTGAGAGAGTGTCAGAGAGAGATAGAGATTGTCAGAGAGTGATAGCGAGTGTCTGAGAGTGTCAGAGAGTGTCAGAGGGCGATAGAGAGTGATAAAGAGTGTCAGAGAGTGTCAGAGAGAGATAGAGAGTGTCAGAGAGTGATAGTGAGTGTCAGAGAGTGTCAGAGAGTGTCAGAGATTGTCAGAGAGTGTGAGAGAGTGTCAGAGAGAGATAGAGAGTGTCAGAGATTGATAGTGTGTGTCTGAGAGTGTCAGAGAGTGTCAGAGAGCGAAAGAGAGTGATAGAGAGTGTCAGAGAGAGATAGAGAGTGTCAGAGAGAGATAGAGAGTGTCAGAGAGTGATAGAGAGTGTCTGAGAGTGTCAGAGAGTGATAATGAGTGTCAGAGAGTGTCAGAGAGAGATAGAGAGTGTCAGAGAGTATCAGAGAGTGATTGTGAGTGTCAGAGAGTGTCAGAGAGTGATTGACAGTGATAGAGAGTGTCAGATAGTGATAGTGAGTGTCAGAGAGTGTCAGAGAGTGATAGAGAGTGTCAGAGAGTGTGAGAGAGTGTCAGAGAGAGATAGAGAGTGTCAGAGAGTGATAGTGAGTTCTGAGAGCGATAGAGAGTGAAAGAGAGTGTCAGAGAGAGAAAGAGAGTGTCAGAGAGTGATAGAGAATTTCAGAGAGTGTTAGTGAGTGTCTGAGACTGTCAGAGAGTGTCAGAGAGCGATGGAGAGTGATAGAGAGAGTCAGAGAGTATCAGAGAGTGATAGAGAGTGTCAGAGAGTGATAGAGAGTGATAGAGACTGTCACAGTGTGTCAGAGAGAGTTAGAGTGTGTCAGAGAGTGTCAGAGAGTGATAGTGTGTGACTGAGAGTGTCTGAGAGTGTCAGAGTGTGTCAGAGAGAGATAGAGAGAGATAGAGATAGATAGAGAGTGTCAGAGGGTGTCAGAGAGTTATAGAGCGTGTCAGAGAGTGTCAGAGAGTGTCAGAGAGTGATAGAGAGTGATAGAGAGTGTCAGTGTGAGATAGAGAGTGTCAGTGAGCGATAGAGAATGATAGAGAGTGTCAGAGAGTGATAGTGAGTGTCAGAGAGTGTCAGAGAGTGATAGAGAGTGTCAGAGAGTGTGAGAGAGTGTCAGAGAGAGATAGTGTGTGTCTGAGATTGTCAGAGAGTGTCAGAGAGAGATAGAGATTGTCAGAGAGTGTCAGAGAGCGATAGAGAGTGATAAAGTGTGTCAGAGAGTGTCAGAGAGAGATAGAGAGTGTCAGAGAGTGATAGAGTGTCAGAGAGTGTCAGAGAGTGTCAGAGAGTGTCAGAGAGTGATAATGAGTGTCAGAGAGTGTCAGAGTGTGTCAGAGAGAGATAGAGAGTGTCAGAGAGTGATAGTGAGTGTCTGAGAGTGATAGTGAGTGTCTGAGAGTGGCAGCGAGTGATAGAGTGTGTCAGAGAGTGTGAGAGAGTGTCAGAGAGAGATAGAGAGTGTCAGAGAGAGATAGAGCGTGTCAGAGAGTGATAGTGAGTGTTAGAGAGTGTCAGAGAGTGTTAGAGAGTGTCAGAGAGTGTCAGAGAGTGTGAGAGATTGTGAGAGATTGTGAGAGAGTGTCAGAGAGAGATAGAGAGTGTCAGAGAGTGATAGCGAGTGTCCGAGAGTGATAGTGAGTGTCAGAGAGTGTCAGAGAGTGTCACAGAGAGATGGAGAGTGTCAGAGAGTGATAGAGATTGTCAGAGAGTGTCAGAGAGTGATAGTGAGTTTCAGAGAGTGCCAGAGAGTGTCAGAGAGAGATAGAGAGTGTCAGAGAGTGATAGTGAGTGTCAGAGAGCGTCAGAGAGTGTTAGAGAGTGTCAGAGAGTGTGAGAGATTGTGAGAGAGTGTCAGAGAGAGATAGAGATTGTCAGAGAGTGATAGCGAGTGTCTGAGAGTGTCAGAGAGTGTCAGAGGGCGATAGAGAGTGATAAAGAGTGTCAGAGAGTGTCAGAGAGAGATAGAGAGTGTCAGAGAGTGATAGTGAGTGTCAGAGAGTGTCAGAGAGTGTCAGAGATTGTCAGAGAGTGTGAGAGAGTGTCAGAGAGAGATAGAGAGTGTCAGAGATTGATAGTGTGTGTCTGAGAGTGTCAGAGAGTGTCAGAGAGTGAAAGAGAGTGATAGAGAGTGTCTGAGAGAGATAGAGAGTGTCAGAGAGAGATAGAGAGTGTCAGAGAGTGATAGAGAGTGTCAGAGAGTGTCAGAGAGTGATAATGAGTGTCAGAGAGTGTCAGAGAGAGATAGAGAGTGTCAGAGAGTATCAGAGAGTGATTGTGAGTGTCAGAGAGTGTCAGAGAGTGATTGACAGTGATAGAGAGTGTCAGATAGTGATAGTGAGTGTCAGAGAGTGTCAGAGAGTGATAGAGAGTGTCAGAGAGTGTGAGAGAGTGTCAGAGAGAGATAGAGAGTGTCAGAGAGTGATAGTGAGTTCTGAGAGCGATAGAGAGTGAAAGAGAGTGTCAGAGAGAGAAAGAGAGTGTCAGAGAGTGTCAGAGAGTCATAGTGAGTGTCTGAGTGTGTCAGAGAGTGTCAGAGAGCGATAGAGAGTGATAGAGTGAGTCAGAGAGTGTCAGAGAGAGATAGAGTGTGTCAGACAGTGATAGTGAGTGTCTGAGAGTGTCAGAGAGCGACAGAGAGTGATAGAGAGTGTCAGAGAGTGTCAGAGAGTGTCAGAGAGTGTCAGAGAGTGATAGAGAGTGTCAGAGTGTGATTGTGAGTGTCAGAGAGTGGCAGAGAGTGATAGAGAGTGTCAGAGAGTGTGAGAGAGTGTCAGAGAGAGATAGAGAGTGTCAGAGAGTGTCAGAGAGAGTCAGAGAGATATAGAGTGTGTCAGAGAGTGATAGAGAGTGTCAGAGAGTGATAGTGAGTGTCAGAGAGTGTCAGAGAGTGTCAGAGAGTGATAGAGAGTGTCAGAGTGTGATTGTGAGTGTCAGAGAGTGGCAGAGAGTGATAGAGAGTGTCAGAGAGTGTGAGAGAGTGTCAGAGAGAGATAGAGAGTGTCAGAGAGATATAGAGAATGTCAGAGGGTGATAGTGAGTGTCAGAGAGTGTTAGAGAGAGTCAGAGAGAGATAGAGATTGTCAGAGAGTGACAGTGAGTGTCTGAGAGTGATAGTGAGTGTCTGAGAGTGGCAGCGAGTGATAGAGTGTGTCAGAGAGTGTGAGAGAGTGTCAGAGAGAGATAGAGAGTGTCAGAGAGAGATAGAGCGTGTCAGAGAGTGATAGTGAGTGTCAGAGAGTGATAGTGAGTGTCAGAGAGTGTCAGAGAGTGTTAGAGAGTGTCAGAGAGTGTGAGAGATTGTGAGAGATTGTGAGAGAGTGTCAGAGAGAGATAGAGAGTGTCAGAGAGTGATAGCGAGTGTCCGAGAGTGATAGTGAGTGTCAGAGAGTGTCAGAGAGTGTCACAGAGAGATGGAGAGTGTCAGAGAGTGATAGAGATTGTCAGAGAGTGTCAGAGAGTGATCGTGAGTTTCAGAGAGTGCCAGAGAGTGTCAGAGAGAGATAGAGAGTGTCAGAGAGTGATAGTGAGTGTCAGAGAGTGTCAGAGAGTGTTAGAGAGTGTCAGAGAGTGTGAGAGATTGTGAGAGAGTGTCAGAGAGAGATAGAGATTGTCAGAGAGTGATAGCGAGTGTCTGAGAGTGTCAGAGAGTGTCAGAGGGCGATAGAGAGTGATAAAGAGTGTCAGAGAGTGTCAGAGAGAGATAGAGAGTGTCAGAGAGTGATAGTGAGTGTCAGAGAGTGTCAGAGAGTGTCAGAGATTGTCAGAGAGTGTGAGAGAGTGTCAGAGAGAGATAGAGAGTGTCAGAGATTGATAGTGTGTGTCTGAGAGTGTCAGAGAACGAAAGAGAGTGATAGAGAGTGTCAGAGAGAGATAGAGAGTGTCAGAGAGAGATAGAGAGTGTCAGAGAGTGATAGAGAGTGTCAGAGAGTGTCAGAGAGTGATAATGAGTGTCAGAGAGTGTCAGAGAGAGATAGAGAGTGTCAGAGAGTATCAGAGAGTGAGTGTGAGTGTCAGAGAGTGTCAGAGAGTGATTGACAGTGATAGAGAGTGTCAGATAGTGATAGTGAGTGTCAGAGAGTGTCAGAGAGTGATAGAGAGTGTCAGAGAGTGTGAGAGAGTGTCAGAGAGAGATAGAGAGTGTCAGAGAGCGATAGTGAGTTCTGAGAGCGATAGAGAGTGAAAGAGAGTGTCAGAGAGAGAAAGAGAGTGTCAGAGTGTGTCAGAGAGTCATAGTGAGTGTCTGAGTGTGTCAGAGAGTGTCAGAGAGCGATAGAGAGTGATAGAGTGAGTCAGAGAGTGTCAGAGAGAGATAGAGTGTGTCAGACAGTGATAGTGAGTGTCTGAGAGTGTCAGAGAGCGACAGAGAGTGATAGAGAGTGTCAGAGAGTGTCAGAGAGAGTCAGAGAGATATAGAGTGTGTCAGAGAGTGATCGAGAGAGTCAGAGAGTGATAGTGAGTGTCAGAGAGTGTCAGAGAGTGTCAGAGAGTGATAGAGAGTGTCAGAGTGTGATTGTGAGTGTCAGAGAGTGGCAGAGAGTGATAGAGAGTGTCAGAGAGTGTGAGAGAGTGTCAGAGAGAGATAGAGAGTGTCAGAGAGTGTCAGAGAGAGTCAGAGAGATATAGAGTGTGTCAGAGAGTGATAGAGAGTGTCAGAGAGTGATAGTGAGTGTCAGAGAGTGTCAGAGAGTGTCAGAGAGTGATAGAGAGTGTCAGAGTGTGATTGTGAGTGTCAGAGAGTGGCAGAGAGTGATAGAGAGTGTCAGAGAGTGTGAGAGAGTGTCAGAGAGAGATAGAGAGTGTCAGAGAGATATAGAGAGTGTCAGAGAGAGATGGAGAGTGTCAGACAGTGATAGTGAGTGTCTGAGAGTGTCAGAGAGCGACAGAGAGTGATAGAGAGTGTCAGAGAGTGTCAGAGAGTGATAGAGAGTGTCAGAGAGTGTCAGAGAGATATAGAGTGTGTCAGAGAGTGATCGAGAGAGTCAGAGAGTGATAGAGAGTGTCAGAGAGTGATAGTGAGTGTCAGAGAGTGATAGTGAGTGATAGTGAGTGTCAGAGAGTGGCAGAGAGTGATAGTGAGTGTCAGAGAGTGTTAGAGAGAGTCAGAGAGAGATAGAGATTGTCAGAGAGTGACAGTGAGTGTCTGAGAGTGTCAGAGAGATATAGAGAGTGTCAGAGAGAGATAGAGAGTGTCAGAGAGAGATGGAGAGTGTCAGACAGTGATAGTGAGTGTCTGAGAGTGTCAGAGAGCGACAGAGAGTGATAGAGAGTGTCAGAGAGTGTCAGAGAGTGTCAGAGAGTGTCAGAGAGTGTCAGAGAGATATAGAGTGTGTCAGAGAGTGATCGAGAGAGTCAGAGAGTGATAGAGAGTGTCAGAGAGTGATAGTGAGTGTCAGAGAGTGATAGTGAGTGATAGTGAGTGTCAGAGAGTGGCAGAGAGTGATAGAGAGTGTCAGAGGGTGTGAGAGAGTGTCAGAGAGTGATAGAGAGTGTCAGAGAGAGATAGAGAGTGTCAGAGAGTGATAGAGAGTGTCAGAGAGTGTCAGAGAGAGACAGAGATTGTCAGAGAGTGTCAGAGAGAGTCAGGGAGTGATAGTAAGTGTCAGAGAGTGTCAGAGAGTGATAGAGAATTTCAGAGAGTGTTAGTGAGTGTCTGAGACTGTCAGAGAGTGTCAGAGAGCGATGGAGAGTGATAGAGAGAGTCAGAGAGTATCAGAGAGTGATAGAGAGTGTCAGAGAGTGATAGAGAGTGATAGAGACTGTCACAGTGTGTCAGAGAGAGTTAGAGAGTGTCAGAGAGTGTCAGAGAGTGATAGTGTGTGACTGAGAGTGTCTGAGAGTGTCAGAGTGTGTCAGAGAGAGATAGACAGAGATAGAGATAGATAGAGAGTGTCAGAGGGTGTCAGAGAGTTATAGAGCGTGTCAGAGAGTGTCAGAGAGTGTCAGAGAGAGATAGTGTGTGTCTGAGATTGTCAGAGAGTGTCAGAGAGAGATAGAGAGTGTCAGAGAGTGATAGTGAGTGTCTGAGAGTGTCAGAGAGTGTCAGAGAGCGATAGAGAGTGATAAAGTGTGTCAGAGAGTGTCAGAGAGAGATAGAGAGTGTCAGAGAGTGATAGAGTGTCAGAGAGTGTCAGAGAGTGTCAGAGAGTGATAATGAGTGTCAGAGAATGTCAGAGTGTGTCAGAGAGAGATAGAGAGTGTCAGAGAGTGATAGTGAGTGTCTGAGAGTGATAGTGAGTGTCTGAGAGTGGCAGCGAGTGATAGAGTGTGTCAGAGAGTGTGAAAGAGTGTCAGAGAGAGATAGAGAGTGTCAGAGAGAGATAGAGAGTGTCAGAGAGTGATAGTGAGTGAATGAGAGTGTCAGAGTGTGTCAGAGAGCGATAGAGAGTGTCAGCGAGTGATAGTGAGTGTCAGAGAGTGTCAGAGAGTGATAGAGAGTGTCAGAGAGAGATAGTGAGTGTCAGAGAGTGATAGTGAGTGTCAGAGAGTGATAGTGAGTGTCAGAGAGTGTCAGAGAGTGATAGAGAGTGTCAGAGAGAGATAGAGAGTGTCAGAGAGTGATAGAGAGTGTCAGAGAGTGTCAGAGAGAGACAGAGATTGTCAGAGAGTGTCAGAGAGAGTCAGGGAGTGATAGTAAGTGTCAGAGAGTGTCAGAGAGTGATAGAGAATTTCAGAGTGTGATAGTGAGTGTCAGAGAGTGGCAGAGAGTGATAGAGAGTGTCAGAGAGTGTGAGAGAGTGTCAGAGAGAGATAGAGAGTGTCAGAGAGATATAGAGAGTGTCAGAGGGTGATAGTGAGTGTCAGAGAGCGATAGAGAGTGATAGAGAGTGTCAGAGAGTGTTAGAGAGCGTCAGAGAGAGATAGAGAGTGTCAGAGAGTGATAGAGAGTGTCAGAGAGTGTCAGAGAGAGATAGAGAGTGTCAGAGAGTGTCAGAGAGTGTCAGGGAGTGATAGTAAGTGATAGTAAGTGTCAGAGAGTGTCAGAGAGTGATCGAGAATTTCAGAGAGTGTTAGTGAGTGTCTGAGACTGTCAGAGAGTGTCAGAGAGCTATGGAGAGTGATAGAGAGAGTCAGAGAGTATCAGAGAGTGATAGAGAGTGTCAGAGAGTGATAGAGAGTGATAGAGACTGTCACAGAGTTTCAGAGAGAGTAAGAGAGTGTCAGAGAGTGATAGTCTGTGACTGAGAGTGTCTGAGAGTGTCAGAGTGTGTCAGAGAGAGATAGAGAGAGATAGAGAGTGTCAGAGGGTGTCAGAGAGTTATAGAGCGTGTCAGAGAGTGTCAGAGAGTGTCAGAGAGTGATAGAGAGTGTCAGAGTGAGATAGAGAGTGTCAGCGAGCGATAGAGAATGATAGAGAGAGTCAGAGAGAGATAGAGAGTGTCAGAGAGAGATAGAGAGTGATGGAGAGTGTCAGAGAGTGATAGTGAGTGTCAGAGAGTGTCAGAGAGTGATAGAGAGTGTCAGAGAGTGTGAGAGAGTGTCAGAGAGAGATAGTGTGTGTCATGATTGTCAGAGAGTGTCAGAGAGATATAGAGAGTGTCAGAGGGTGATAGTGAGTGAATGAGAGTGTCAGAGTGTGTCAGAGAGCGATAGAGAGTGTCAGCGAGTGATAGTGAGTGTCAGAGAGTGTCAGAGAGTGATAGAGAGTGTCAGAGAGAGATAGTGAGTGTCAGAGAGTGATAGTGAGTGTCAGAGAGTGATAGAGAGTGTCAGAGTGTGATTGTGAGTGTCAGAGAGTGGCAGAGAGTGATAGAGAGTGTCAGAGAGTGTGAGAGAGTGTCAGAGAGAGATAGAGAGTGTCAGAGAGATATAGAGAGTGTCAGAGAGAGATGGAGAGTGTCAGACAGTGATAGTGAGTGTCTGAGAGTGTCAGAGAGCGACAGAGAGTGATAGAGAGTGTCAGAGAGTGTCAGAGAGTGATAGAGAGTGTCAGAGAGTGTCAGAGAGATATAGAGTGTGTCAGAGAGTGATCGAGAGAGTCAGAGAGTGATAGAGAGTGTCAGAGAGTGATAGTGAGTGTCAGAGAGTGATAGTGAGTGATAGTGAGTGTCAGAGAGTGGCAGAGAGTGATAGTGAGTGTCAGAGAGTGTTAGAGAGAGTCAGAGAGAGATAGAGATTGTCAGAGAGTGACAGTGAGTGTCTGAGAGTGTCAGAGAGATATAGAGAGTGTCAGAGAGAGATAGAGAGTGTCAGAGAGAGATGGAGAGTGTCAGACAGTGATAGTGAGTGTCTGAGAGTGTCAGAGAGCGACAGAGAGTGATAGAGAGTGTCAGAGAGTGTCAGAGAGTGTCAGAGAGTGTCAGAGAGTGTCAGAGAGATATAGAGTGTGTCAGAGAGTGATCGAGAGAGTCAGAGAGTGATAGAGAGTGTCAGAGAGTGATAGTGAGTGTCAGAGAGTGATAGTGAGTGATAGTGAGTGTCAGAGAGTGGCAGAGAGTGATAGAGAGTGTCAGAGGGTGTGAGAGAGTGTCAGAGAGTGATAGAGAGTGTCAGAGAGAGATAGAGAGTGTCAGAGAGTGATAGAGAGTGTCAGAGAGTGTCAGAGAGAGACAGAGATTGTCAGAGAGTGTCAGAGAGAGTCAGGGAGTGATAGTAAGTGTCAGAGAGTGTCAGAGAGTGATAGAGAATTTCAGAGAGTGTTAGTGAGTGTCTGAGACTGTCAGAGAGTGTCAGAGAGCGATGGAGAGTGATAGAGAGAGTCAGAGAGTATCAGAGAGTGATAGAGAGTGTCAGAGAGTGATAGAGAGTGATAGAGACTGTCACAGTGTGTCAGAGAGAGTTAGAGAGTGTCAGAGAGTGTCAGAGAGTGATAGTGTGTGACTGAGAGTGTCTGAGAGTGTCAGAGTGTGTCAGAGAGAGATAGACAGAGATAGAGATAGATAGAGAGTGTCAGAGGGTGTCAGAGAGTTATAGAGCGTGTCAGAGAGTGTCAGAGAGTGTCAGAGAGAGATAGTGTGTGTCTGAGATTGTCAGAGAGTGTCAGAGAGAGATAGAGAGTGTCAGAGAGTGATAGTGAGTGTCTGAGAGTGTCAGAGAGTGTCAGAGAGCGATAGAGAGTGATAAAGTGTGTCAGAGAGTGTCAGAGAGAGATAGAGAGTGTCAGAGAGTGATAGAGTGTCAGAGAGTGTCAGAGAGTGTCAGAGAGTGATAATGAGTGTCAGAGAATGTCAGAGTGTGTCAGAGAGAGATAGAGAGTGTCAGAGAGTGATAGTGAGTGTCTGAGAGTGATAGTGAGTGTCTGAGAGTGGCAGCGAGTGATAGAGTGTGTCAGAGAGTGTGAAAGAGTGTCAGAGAGAGATAGAGAGTGTCAGAGAGAGATAGAGAGTGTCAGAGAGTGATAGTGAGTGAATGAGAGTGTCAGAGTGTGTCAGAGAGCGATAGAGAGTGTCAGCGAGTGATAGTGAGTGTCAGAGAGTGTCAGAGAGTGATAGAGAGTGTCAGAGAGAGATAGTGAGTGTCAGAGAGTGATAGTGAGTGTCAGAGAGTGATAGTGAGTGTCAGAGAGTGTCAGAGAGTGATAGAGAGTGTCAGAGAGAGATAGAGAGTGTCAGAGAGTGATAGAGAGTGTCAGAGAGTGTCAGAGAGAGACAGAGATTGTCAGAGAGTGTCAGAGAGAGTCAGGGAGTGATAGTAAGTGTCAGAGAGTGTCAGAGAGTGATAGAGAATTTCAGAGTGTGATAGTGAGTGTCAGAGAGTGGCAGAGAGTGATAGAGAGTGTCAGAGAGTGTGAGAGAGTGTCAGAGAGAGATAGAGAGTGTCAGAGAGATATAGAGAGTGTCAGAGGGTGATAGTGAGTGTCAGAGAGCGATAGAGAGTGATAGAGAGTGTCAGAGAGTGTTAGAGAGCGTCAGAGAGAGATAGAGAGTGTCAGAGAGTGATAGAGAGTGTCAGAGAGTGTCAGAGAGAGATAGAGAGTGTCAGAGAGTGTCAGAGAGTGTCAGGGAGTGATAGTAAGTGATAGTAAGTGTCAGAGAGTGTCAGAGAGTGATCGAGAATTTCAGAGAGTGTTAGTGAGTGTCTGAGACTGTCAGAGAGTGTCAGAGAGCTATGGAGAGTGATAGAGAGAGTCAGAGAGTATCAGAGAGTGATAGAGAGTGTCAGAGAGTGATAGAGAGTGATAGAGACTGTCACAGAGTTTCAGAGAGAGTAAGAGAGTGTCAGAGAGTGATAGTCTGTGACTGAGAGTGTCTGAGAGTGTCAGAGTGTGTCAGAGAGAGATAGAGAGAGATAGAGAGTGTCAGAGGGTGTCAGAGAGTTATAGAGCGTGTCAGAGAGTGTCAGAGAGTGTCAGAGAGTGATAGAGAGTGTCAGAGTGAGATAGAGAGTGTCAGCGAGCGATAGAGAATGATAGAGAGAGTCAGAGAGAGATAGAGAGTGTCAGAGAGAGATAGAGAGTGATGGAGAGTGTCAGAGAGTGATAGTGAGTGTCAGAGAGTGTCAGAGAGTGATAGAGAGTGTCAGAGAGTGTGAGAGAGTGTCAGAGAGAGATAGTGTGTGTCATGATTGTCAGAGAGTGTCAGAGAGATATAGAGAGTGTCAGAGGGTGATAGTGAGTGAATGAGAGTGTCAGAGTGTGTCAGAGAGCGATAGAGAGTGTCAGCGAGTGATAGTGAGTGTCAGAGAGTGTCAGAGAGTGATAGAGAGTGTCAGAGAGAGATAGTGAGTGTCAGAGAGTGATAGTGAGTGTCAGAGAGTGATAGTGAGTGTCAGAGAGTGTCAGAGAGTGATAGAGAGTGTCAGAGAGAGATAGAGAGTGTCAGAGAGTGATAGAGAGTGTCAGAGAGTGTCAGAGAGAGACAGAGATTGTCAGAGAGTGTCAGAGAGAGTCAGGGAGTGATAGTAAGTGTCAGAGAGTGTCAGAGAGTGATAGAGAATTTCAGAGTGTGATAGTGAGTGTCAGAGAGTGGCAGAGAGTGATAGAGAGTGTCAGAGAGTGTGAGAGAGTGTCAGAGAGAGATAGAGAGTGTCAGAGAGATATAGAGAGTGTCAGAGGGTGATAGTGAGTGTCAGAGAGCGATAGAGAGTGATAGAGAGTGTCAGAGAGTGTTAGAGAGCGTCAGAGAGAGATAGAGAGTGTCAGAGAGTGATAGAGAGTGTCAGAGAGTGTCAGAGAGAGATAGAGAGTGTCAGAGAGTGTCAGAGAGTGTCAGGGAGTGATAGTAAGTGATAGTAAGTGTCAGAGAGTGTCAGAGAGTGATCGAGAATTTCAGAGAGTGTTAGTGAGTGTCTGAGACTGTCAGAGAGTGTCAGAGAGCTATGGAGAGTGATAGAGAGAGTCAGAGAGTATCAGAGAGTGATAGAGAGTGTCAGAGAGTGATAGAGAGTGATAGAGACTGTCACAGAGTTTCAGAGAGAGTAAGAGAGTGTCAGAGAGTGATAGTCTGTGACTGAGAGTGTCTGAGAGTGTCAGAGTGTGTCAGAGAGAGATAGAGAGAGATAGAGAGTGTCAGAGGGTGTCAGAGAGTTATAGAGCGTGTCAGAGAGTGTCAGAGAGTGTCAGAGAGTGATAGAGAGTGTCAGAGTGAGATAGAGAGTGTCAGCGAGCGATAGAGAATGATAGAGAGAGTCAGAGAGAGATAGAGAGTGTCAGAGAGAGATAGAGAGTGATGGAGAGTGTCAGAGAGTGATAGTGAGTGTCAGAGAGTGTCAGAGAGTGATAGAGAGTGTCAGAGAGTGTGAGAGAGTGTCAGAGAGAGATAGTGTGTGTCTGAGATTGTCAGAGAGTGTCAGAGAGATATAGAGAGTGTCAGAGGGTGATAGTGAGTGTCAGAGAGTGTCAGAGAGTGTTAGAGAGAGTCAGAGAGAGATAGAGAGTGTCAGAGAGTGATAGAGAGTGTCAGAGAGTGTCAGAGAGAGATAGAGAGTGTCAGAGAGTGTCAGAGAGTGTCAGGGAGTGATAGTAAGTGATAGTAAGTGATAGTAAGTGTCAGAGAGTGTCAGAGAGTGTCAGAGAGTGATCGAGAATTTCAGAGAGTGTTAGTGAGTGTCTGAGACTGTCAGAGAGTGTCAGAGAGCTATGGAGAGTGATAGAGAGAGTCAGAGAGTATCAGAGAGTGATAGAGAGTGTCAGAGAGTGATAGAGAGTGATAGAGACTGTCCCAGAGTTTCAGAGAGAGTTAGAGAGTGTCAGAGAGTGATAGTGAGTGTCAGAGAGTGATAGTGAGTGTCAGAGAGTGTCAGAGAGTGATAGAGAGTGTCAGAGAGAGATAGAGAGTGTCAGAGAGTGATAGAGAGTGTCAGAGAGTGTCAGAGAGAGACAGAGATTGTCAGAGAGTGTCAGAGAGAGTCAGGGAGTGATAGTAAGTGTCAGAGAGTGTCAGAGAGTGATAGAGAATTTCAGAGTGTGATAGTGAGTGTCAGAGAGTGGCAGAGAGTGATAGAGAGTGTCAGAGAGTGTGAGAGAGTGTCAGAGAGAGATAGAGAGTGTCAGAGAGATATAGAGAGTGTCAGAGGGTGATAGTGAGTGTCAGAGAGCGATAGAGAGTGATAGAGAGTGTCAGAGAGTGTTAGAGAGCGTCAGAGAGAGATAGAGAGTGTCAGAGAGTGATAGAGAGTGTCAGAGAGTGTCAGAGAGAGATAGAGAGTGTCAGAGAGTGTCAGAGAGTGTCAGGGAGTGATAGTAAGTGATAGTAAGTGTCAGAGAGTGTCAGAGAGTGATCGAGAATTTCAGAGAGTGTTAGTGAGTGTCTGAGACTGTCAGAGAGTGTCAGAGAGCTATGGAGAGTGATAGAGAGAGTCAGAGAGTATCAGAGAGTGATAGAGAGTGTCAGAGAGTGATAGAGAGTGATAGAGACTGTCACAGATTTTCAGAGAGAGTAAGAGAGTGTCAGAGAGTGATAGTCTGTGACTGAGAGTGTCTGAGAGTGTCAGAGTGTGTCAGAGAGAGATAGAGAGAGATAGAGAGTGTCAGAGGGTGTCAGAGAGTTATAGAGCGTGTCAGAGAGTGTCAGAGAGTGTCAGAGAGTGATAGAGAGTGTCAGAGTGAGATAGAGAGTGTCAGCGAGCGATAGAGAATGATAGAGAGAGTCAGAGAGAGATAGAGAGTGTCAGAGAGAGATAGAGAGTGATGGAGAGTGTCAGAGAGTGATAGTGAGTGTCAGAGAGTGTCAGAGAGTGATAGAGAGTGTCAGAGAGTGTGAGAGAGTGTCAGAGAGAGATAGTGTGTGTCATGATTGTCAGAGAGTGTCAGAGAGATATAGAGAGTGTCAGAGGGTGATAGTGAGTGAATGAGAGTGTCAGAGTGTGTCAGAGAGCGATAGAGAGTGTCAGCGAGTGATAGTGAGTGTCAGAGAGTGTCAGAGAGTGATAGAGAGTGTCAGAGAGAGATAGTGAGTGTCAGAGAGTGATAGTGAGTGTCAGAGAGTGATAGTGAGTGTCAGAGAGTGTCAGAGAGTGATAGAGAGTGTCAGAGAGAGATAGAGAGTGTCAGAGAGTGATAGAGAGTGTCAGAGAGTGTCAGAGAGAGACAGAGATTGTCAGAGAGTGTCAGAGAGAGTCAGGGAGTGATAGTAAGTGTCAGAGAGTGTCAGAGAGTGATAGAGAATTTCAGAGTGTGATAGTGAGTGTCAGAGAGTGGCAGAGAGTGATAGAGAGTGTCAGAGAGTGTGAGAGAGTGTCAGAGAGAGATAGAGAGTGTCAGAGAGATATAGAGAGTGTCAGAGGGTGATAGTGAGTGTCAGAGAGCGATAGAGAGTGATAGAGAGTGTCAGAGAGTGTTAGAGAGCGTCAGAGAGAGATAGAGAGTGTCAGAGAGTGATAGAGAGTGTCAGAGAGTGTCAGAGAGAGATAGAGAGTGTCAGAGAGTGTCAGAGAGTGTCAGGGAGTGATAGTAAGTGATAGTAAGTGTCAGAGAGTGTCAGAGAGTGATCGAGAATTTCAGAGAGTGTTAGTGAGTGTCTGAGACTGTCAGAGAGTGTCAGAGAGCTATGGAGAGTGATAGAGAGAGTCAGAGAGTATCAGAGAGTGATAGAGAGTGTCAGAGAGTGATAGAGAGTGATAGAGACTGTCACAGAGTTTCAGAGAGAGTAAGAGAGTGTCAGAGAGTGATAGTCTGTGACTGAGAGTGTCTGAGAGTGTCAGAGTGTGTCAGAGAGAGATAGAGAGAGATAGAGAGTGTCAGAGGGTGTCAGAGAGTTATAGAGCGTGTCAGAGAGTGTCAGAGAGTGTCAGAGAGTGATAGAGAGTGTCAGAGTGAGATAGAGAGTGTCAGCGAGCGATAGAGAATGATAGAGAGAGTCAGAGAGAGATAGAGAGTGTCAGAGAGAGATAGAGAGTGATGGAGAATGTCAGAGAGTGATAGTGAGTGTCAGAGAGTGTCAGAGAGTGATAGAGAGTGTCAGAGAGTGTGAGAGAGTGTCAGAGAGAGATAGTGTGTGTCTGAGATTGTCAGAGAGTGTCAGAGAGATATAGAGAGTGTCAGAGGGTGATAGTGAGTGTCAGAGAGTGTCAGAGAGTGTTAGAGAGAGTCAGAGAGAGATAGAGAGTGTCAGAGAGTGATAGAGAGTGTCAGAGAGTGTCAGAGAGAGATAGAGAGTGTCAGAGAGTGTCAGAGAGTGTCAGGGAGTGATAGTAAGTGATAGTAAGTGATAGTAAGTGTCAGAGAGTGTCAGAGAGTGTCAGAGAGTGATCGAGAATTTCAGAGAGTGTTAGTGAGTGTCTGAGACTGTCAGAGAGTGTCAGAGAGCTATGGAGAGTGATAGAGAGAGTCAGAGAGTATCAGAGAGTGATAGAGAGTGTCAGAGAGTGATAGAGAGTGATAGAGACTGTCCCAGAGTTTCAGAGAGAGTTAGAGAGTGTCAGAGAGTGATAGTCTGCGACTGAGAGTGTCTGAGAGTGTCAGAGTGTGTCAGAGAGAGATAGAGAGAGATAGAGAGAGATAGAGAGTGTCAGAGGGTGTCAGAGAGTTATAGAGCGTGTCAGAGAGTGTCAGAGAGTGTCAGAGAGTGATAGAGAGTGTCAGAGTGAGATAGAGAGTGTCAGCGAGCGATAGAGAATGATAGAGAGTGTCAGAGAGAGATAGAGAGTGTCAGAGAGATATAGAGAGTGATGGAGAGTGTCAGAGAGTGAATGTGAGTGTCAGAGAGTGTCAGAGTGTGTCAGAGAGAGATAGAGAGTGTCAGAGAGTGATAGTGAGTGTCTGAGAGTGATAGTGAGTGTCTGAGAGTGGCAGAGAGTGATAATGAGTGTCAGAGAGTGTCAGAGTGTGTCAGAGAGAGATAGAGTGTGTCAGAGAGTGTGAGAGAGTGTCAGAGAGAGATAGAGAGTGTCAGAGGGAGATAGAGAGTGTCAGAGAGTGATAGTGAGTGAATGAGAGTGTCAGAGAGGGGCCGAGTGTGATAGAGAGTGGCAGAGAGTGATAGAGAGTGTCAGAGAGTGATAGTGAGTGTCAGAGAGTGTCAGAGAGTGTCAGAGAGTGATAGAGAGTGTCAGAGTGTGATTGTGAGTGTCAGAGAGTGGCAGAGAGTGATAGAGAGTGTCAGAGAGTGTGAGAGAGTGTCAGAGAGAGATAGAGAGTGTCAGAGAGATATAGAGAGTGTCAGAGGGTGATAGTGAGTGTCAGAGAGTGTTAGAGAGAGTCAGAGAGAGATAGAGATTGTCAGAGAGTGACAGTGAGTGTCTGAGAGTGATAGTGAGTGTCTGAGAGTGGCAGCGAGTGATAGAGTGTGTCAGAGAGTGTGAGAGAGTGTCAGAGAGAGATAGAGAGTGTCAGAGAGAGATAGAGCGTGTCAGAGAGTGATAGTGAGTGTCAGAGAGTGATAGTGAGTGTCAGAGAGTGGCAGAGAGTGATAATGAGTGTCAGAGAGTGTCAGAGTGTGTCAGAGAGAGATAGAGAGTGTCAGAGAGTGTGAGAGAGTGTCAGAGAGAGATAGAGAGTGTCAGAGAGTGATAATGAGTGTCAGAGAGTGTCAGAGTGTGTCAGAGAGAGATAGAGAGTGTCAGAGAGTGATAGTGAGTGTCTGAGAGTGATAGTGAGTGTCTGAGAGTGGCAGAGAGTGATAATGAGTGTCAGAGAGTGTCAGAGTGTGTCAGAGAGAGATAGAGTGTGTCAGAGAGTGTGAGAGAGTGTCAGAGAGAGATAGAGAGTGTCAGAGGGAGATAGAGAGTGTCAGAGAGTGATAGTGAGTGAATGAGAGTGTCAGAGAGGGGCCGAGTGTGATAGAGAGTGGCAGAGAGTGATAGAGAGTGTCAGAGAGTGATAGTGAGTGTCAGAGAGTGTCAGAGAGTGTCAGAGAGTGATAGAGAGTGTCAGAGTGTGATTGTGAGTGTCAGAGAGTGGCAGAGAGTGATAGAGAGTGTCAGAGAGTGTGAGAGAGTGTCAGAGAGAGATAGAGAGTGTCAGAGAGATATAGAGAGTGTCAGAGGGTGATAGTGAGTGTCAGAGAGTGTTAGAGAGAGTCAGAGAGAGATAGAGATTGTCAGAGAGTGACAGTGAGTGTCTGAGAGTGATAGTGAGTGTCTGAGAGTGGCAGAGAGTGATAATGAGTGTCAGAGAGTGTCAGAGTGTGTCAGAGAGAGATAGAGAGTGTCAGAGAGTGTGAGAGAGTGTCAGAGAGAGATAGAGAGTGTCAGAGAGTGATAATGAGTGTCAGAGAGTGTCAGAGTGTGTCAGAGAGAGATAGAGAGTGTCAGAGAGTGATAGTGAGTGTCTGAGAGTGATAGTGAGTGTCTGAGAGTGGCAGAGAGTGATAATGAGTGTCAGAGAGTGTCAGAGTGTGTCAGAGAGAGATAGAGTGTGTCAGAGAGTGTGAGAGAGTGTCAGAGAGAGATAGAGAGTGTCAGAGGGAGATAGAGAGTGTCAGAGAGTGATAGTGAGTGAATGAGAGTGTCAGAGAGGGGCCGAGTGTGATAGAGAGTGGCAGAGAGTGATAGAGAGTGTCAGAGAGTGATAGTGAGTGTCAGAGAGTGTCAGAGAGTGTCAGAGAGTGATAGAGAGTGTCAGAGTGTGATTGTGAGTGTCAGAGAGTGGCAGAGAGTGATAGAGAGTGTCAGAGAGTGTGAGAGAGTGTCAGAGAGAGATAGAGAGTGTCAGAGAGATATAGAGAGTGTCAGAGGGTGATAGTGAGTGTCAGAGAGTGTTAGAGAGAGTCAGAGAGAGATAGAGATTGTCAGAGAGTGACAGTGAGTGTCTGAGAGTGATAGTGAGTGTCTGAGAGTGGCAGCGAGTGATAGAGTGTGTCAGAGAGTGTGAGAGAGTGTCAGAGAGAGATAGAGAGTGTCAGAGAGAGATAGAGCGTGTCAGAGAGTGATAGTGAGTGTCAGAGAGTGATAGTGAGTGTCAGAGAGTGTCAGAGAGTGTTAGAGAGTGTCAGAGAGTGTGAGAGATTGTGAGAGATTGTGAGAGAGTGTCAGAGAGAGATAGAGAGTGTCAGAGAGTGATAGCGAGTGTCCGAGAGTGATAGTGAGTGTCAGAGAGTGTCAGAGAGTGTCACAGAGAGATGGAGAGTGTCAGAGAGTGATAGAGATTGTCAGAGAGTGTCAGAGAGTGATAGTGAGTTTCAGAGAGTGCCAGAGAGTGTCAGAGAGAGATAGAGAGTGTCAGAGAGTGATAGTGAGTGTCAGAGAGTGTCAGAGAGTGTTAGAGAGTGTCAGAGAGTGTGAGAGATTGTGAGAGAGTGTCAGAGAGAGATAGAGATTGTCAGAGAGTGATAGCGAGTGTCTGAGAGTGTCAGAGAGTGTCAGAGGGCGATAGAGAGTGATAGAGAGTGATAAAGAGTGTCAGAGAGTGTCAGAGAGAGATAGAGAGTGTCAGAGAGTGATAGTGAGTGTCAGAGAGTGTCAGAGAGTGTCAGAGAGTGTCAGAGATTGTCAGAGAGTGTGAGAGAGTGTCAGAGAGAGATAGAGAGTGTCAGAGATTGATAGTGTGTGTCTGAGAGTGTCAGAGAGTGTCAGAGAGCGAAAGAGAGTGATAGAGAGCGTCAGAGAGAGATAGAGAGTGTCAGAGAGAGATAGAGAGTGTCAGAGAGTGATAGAGAGTGTCAGAGAGTGTCAGAGAGTGATAATGAGTGTCAGAGAGTGTCAGAGAGAGATAGAGAGTGTCAGAGATTATCAGAGAGTGAGTGTGAGTGTCAGAGAGTGTCAGAGAGTGATTGACAGTGATAGAGAGTGTCAGATAGTGATAGTGAGTGTCAGAGAGTGTCAGAGAGTGATAGAGAGTGTCAGAGAGTGTGAGAGAGTGTCAGAGAGAGATAGAGAGTGTCAGAGAGTGATAGTGAGTTCTGAGAGCGATAGAGAGTGAAAGAGAGTGTCAGAGAGAGAAAGAGAGTGTCAGAGTGTGTCAGAGAGTCATAGTGAGTGTCTGAGTGTGTCAGAGAGTGTCAGAGAGCGATAGAGAGTGATAGAGTGAGTCAGAGAGTGTCAGAGAGAGATAGAGTGTGTCAGACAGTGATAGTGAGTGTCTGAGAGTGTCAGAGAGCGACAGAGAGTGATAGAGAGTGTCAGAGAGTGTCAGAGAGAGTCAGAGAGATATAGAGTGTGTCAGAGAGTGATCGAGAGAGTCAGAGAGTGATAGTGAGTGTCAGAGAGTGTCAGAGAGTGTCAGAGAGTGATAGAGAGTGTCAGAGTGTGATTGTGAGTGTCAGAGAGTGGCAGAGAGTGATAGAGAGTGTCAGAGAGTGTGAGAGAGTGTCAGAGAGAGATAGAGAGTGTCAGAGAGTGTCAGAGAGAGTCAGAGAGATATAGAGTGTGTCAGAGAGTGATAGAGAGTGTCAGAGAGTGATAGTGAGTGTCAGAGAGTGTCAGAGAGTGTCAGAGAGTGATAGAGAGTGTCAGAGTGTGATTGTGAGTGTCAGAGAGTGGCAGAGAGTGATAGAGAGTGTCAGAGAGTGTGAGAGAGTGTCAGAGAGAGATAGAGAGTGTCAGAGAGATATAGAGAGTGTCAGAGGGTGATAGTGAGTGTCAGAGAGTGTTAGAGAGAGTCAGAGAGAGATAGAGATTGTCAGAGAGTGACAGTGAGTGTCTGAGAGTGTCAGAGAGATATAGAGAGTGTCAGAGAGAGATAGAGAGTGTCAGAGAGAGATGGAGAGTGTCAGACAGTGATAGTGAGTGTCTGAGAGTGTCAGAGAGCGACAGAGAGTGATAGAGAGTGTCAGAGAGTGTCAGAGAGTGTCAGAGAGTGTCAGAGAGATATAGAGTGTGTCAGAGAGTGATCGAGAGAGTCAGAGAGTGATAGAGAGTGTCAGAGAGTGATAGTGAGTGTCAGAGAGTGATAGTGAGTGATAGTGAGTGTCAGAGAGTGGCAGAGAGTGATAGAGAGTGTCAGAGAGTGTGAGAGAGTGTCAGAGAGTGATAGAGAGTGTCAGAGAGAGATAGAGAGTGTCAGAGAGTGATAGAGAGTGTCAGAGAGTGTCAGAGAGAGACAGAGATTGTCAGAGAGTGTCAGAGAGAGTCAGGGAGTGATAGTAAGTGTCAGAGAGTGTCAGAGAGTGATAGAGAATTTCAGAGAGTGTTAGTGAGTGTCTGAGACTGTCAGAGAGTGTCAGAGAGCGATGGAGAGTGATAGAGAGAGTCAGAGAGTATCAGAGAGTGATAGAGAGTGTCAGAGAGTGATAGAGAGTGATAGAGACTGTCACAGTGTGTCAGAGAGAGTTAGAGAGTGTCAGAGAGTGTCAGAGAGTGATAGTGTGTGACTGAGAGTGTCTGAGAGTGTCAGAGTGTGTCAGAGAGAGATAGAGAGAGATAGAGATAGATAGAGAGTGTCAGAGGGTGTCAGAGAGTTATAGAGCGTGTCAGAGAGTGTCAGAGAGTGTCAGAGAGTGATAGAGAGTGATAGAGAGTGTCAGTGTGAGATAGAGAGTGTCAGTGAGCGATAGAGAATGATAGAGAGATCAGAGAGTGTCAGAGAGAGATAGAGAGTGTCAGAGAGTGATAGAGTGTGATGGAGAGTGTCAGAGAATGATAGTGAGTGTCAGAGAGTGTCAGAGAGTGATAGAGAGTGTCAGAGAGTGTGAGAGAGTGTCAGAGAGAGATAGTGTGTGTCTGAGATTGTCAGAGAGTGTCAGAGAGAGATAGAGAGTGTCAGAGAGTGATAGTGAGTGTCTGAGAGTGTCAGAGAGTGTCAGAGAGCGATAGAGAGTGATAAAGTGTGTCAGAGAGTGTCAGAGAGAGATAGAGAGTGTCAGAGAGTGTCAGAGAGTGTCAGAGAGTGATAATGAGTGTCAGAGAGTGTCAGAGTGTGTCAGAGAGAGATAGAGAGTGTCAGAGAGTGATAGTGAGTGTCTGAGAGTGATAGTGAGTGTCTGAGAGTGGCAGCGAGTGATAGAGTGTGTCAGAGAGTGTGAAAGAGTGTCAGAGAGAGATAGAGAGTGTCAGAGAGAGATAGAGAGTGTCAGAGAGTGATAGTGAGTGAATGAGAGTGTCAGAGTGTGTCAGAGAGCGATAGAGAGTGTCAGCGAGTGATAGTGAGTGTCAGAGAGTGTCAGAGAGTGATAGAGAGTGTCAGAGAGAGATAGTGAGTGTCAGAGAGTGATAGTGAGTGTCAGAGAGTGATAGTGAGTGTCAGAGAGTGTCAGAGAGTGATAGAGAGTGTCAGAGAGAGATAGAGAGTGTCAGAGAGTGATAGAGAGTGTCAGAGAGTGTCAGAGAGAGACAGAGATTGTCAGAGAGTGTCAGAGAGAGTCAGGGAGTGATAGTAAGTGTCAGAGTGTGTCAGAGAGTGATAGAGAATTTCAGAGTGTGATAGTGAGTGTCAGAGAGTGGCAGAGAATGATAGAGAGTGTCAGAGAGTGTGAGAGAGTGTCAGAGAGAGATAGAGAGTGTCAGAGAGATATAGAGAGTGTCAGAGGGTGATAGTGAGTGTCAGAGAGCGATAGAGAGTGATAGAGAGTGTCAGAGAGTTTTAGAGAGAGTCAGAGAGAGATAGAGAGTGTCAGAGAGTGATAGAGAGTGTCAGAGAGTGTCAGAGAGAGATAGAGAGTGTCAGAGAGTGTCAGAGAGTGTCAGGGAGTGATAGTAAGTGATAGTAAGTGTCAGAGAGTGTCAGAGAGTGATCGAGAATTTCAGAGAGTGTTAGTGAGTGTCTGAGACTGTCAGAGAGTGTCAGAGAGCTATGGAGAGTGATAGAGAGAGTCAGAGAGTATCAGAGAGTGATAGAGAGTGTCAGAGAGTGATAGAGAGTGATAGAGACTGTCACAGAGTTTCAGAGAGAGTAAGAGAGTGTCAGAGAGTGATAGTCTGTGACTGAGAGTGTCTGAGAGTGTCAGAGTGTGTCAGAGAGAGATAGAGAGAGATAGAGAGAGATAGAGAGTGTCAGAGGGTGTCAGAGAGTTATAGAGCGTGTCAGAGAGTGTCAGAGAGTGTCAGAGAGTGATAGAGAGTGTCAGAGTGAGATAGAGAGTGTCAGCGAGCGATAGAGAATGATAGAGAGTGTCAGAGAGAGATAGAGAGTGTCAGAGAGAGATAGAGAGTGATGGAGAGTGTCAGAGAGTGATAGTGAGTGTCAGAGAGTGTCAGAGAGTGATAGAGAGTGTCAGAGAGTGTGAGAGAGTGTCAGAGAGAGATAGTGTGTGTCTGAGATTGTCAGAGAGTGTCAGAGAGTTATAGAGAGTGTCAGAGGGTGATAGTGAGTGTCAGAGAGCGATAGAGAGTGATAGAGAGTGTCAGAGAGTGTTGGAGAGAGTCAGAGAGAGATAGAGAGTGTCAGAGAGTGATAGAGAGTGTCAGAGAGTGTCAGAGAGAGATAGAGAGTGTCAGAGAGTGTCAGAGAGTGTCAGGGAGTGATAGTAAGTGATAGTAAGTGATAGTAAGTGTCAGAGAGTGTCAGAGAGTGTCAGAGAGTGATCGAGAATTTCAGAGAGTGTTAGTGAGTGTCTGAGACTGTCAGAGAGTGTCAGAGAGCTATGGAGAGTGATAGAGAGAGTCAGAGAGTATCAGAGAGTGATAGAGAGTGTCAGAGAGTGATAGAGAGTGATAGAGACTGTCACAGAGTTTCAGAGAGAGTTAGAGAGTGTCAGAGAGTGATAGTCTGTGACTGAGAGTGTCTGAGAGTGTCAGAGTGTGTCAGAGAGAGATAGAGAGAGATAGAGAGAGATAGAGAGTGTCAGAGGGTGTCAGAGAGTTATAGCGCGTGTCAGAGAGTGTCAGAGAGTGTCAGAGAGTGATAGAGAGTGTCAGAGTGAGATAGAGAGTGTCAGCGAGCGATAGAGAATGATAGAGAGTGTCAGAGAGAGATAGAGAGTGTCAGAGAGAGATAGAGAGTGATGGAGAGTGTCAGAGAGTGATAGTGAGTGTCAGAGAGTGTCAGAGAGTGATAGAGAGTGTCAGAGAGTGTGAGAGAGTGTCAGAGAGAGATAGTGTGTGTCTGAGATTGTCAGAGAGTGTCAGAGAGAGATAGAGAGTGTCAGAGAGTGATAATGAGTGTCAGAGAGTGTCAGAGTGTGTCAGAGAGAGATAGAGAGTGTCAGAGAGTGATAGTGAGTGTCTGAGAGTGATAGTTAGTGTCTGAGAGTGGCAGAGAGTGATAATGAGTGTCAGAGAGTGTCAGAGTGTGTCAGAGAGAGATAGAGAGTGTCAGAGAGTGTGAGAGAGTGTCAGAGAGAGATAGAGAGTGTCAGAGGGAGATAGAGAGTGTCAGAGAGTGATAGTGAGTGAATGAGAGTGTCAGAGAGTGTCAGAGAGCGATAGAGAGTGATAGAGAGTGATAGAGAGTGTCAGAGAGTGTCAGAGAGTGTCAGAGAGAGATAGAGAGTGTCAGAGAGTGATACTGATTCTCTGGGAGTGTCAGAGAGTGTCAGAGAGCGATAGAGAGTGATAGAGTGTGTCAGAGAGTTTCAGAAAGAGATAGAGAGTTATAGAGAGTGTCAGAGAGTGATGGAGGGTGTCAGAGGGTGATAGTGAGTGTTAGAGAGTATCAGAGAGTGATAGTGAGTGTCAGAGAGTGTCAGAGAGTGATAGAGACTGTCAGAGAGTGATAGTGAGTTTCTGAGAGTGTCAGAGAGAGATAGAGAGTGTCAGAGAGTGATAGAGAGTGTCAGAGAGTGATAGAGAGTGTCAGAGAGGGTCAGAGAGGGTCAGAGAGTGATAGTGAGTGTCAGAGAGTGTCAGAGAGTTATAGAGACTGTCAGAGAGTGATAGTGAGTTTCTGAGAGTGTCAGAGAGAGATAGAGAGTGTCAGAGAGTGATAGAGAGTGTCAGAGAGTGTCAGAGAGGGTCAGAGAGTGATAGTGAGTGTCAGAGAGTGTCAGAGAGTGATAGAGACTGTCAGAGAGTGATAGAGAGTGTCAGAGAGTATGAGTGAGTGTCTGAGAGTGGCAGAGAGTGATGGAGAGTGTCACAGAGTGTCAGAGAGAGATAGAGAGTGTCAGAGAGCGATAGAGAGTGTCAGAGAGTGTCAGAGAGTGAAAGTAAGTGTCTGAGAGTGTCTGAGAGTGTCAGAGTGTGTCAGAGAGTGAGAGAGAGTGTCATAGAGTGTCAGAGAATGTCAGAGAGAGATAGAGAGTGTCAGAGATTGATAGTAAGTGCCTGAGAGCGTCAGAGAGTGTCAGAGAGCGATAGAGAGTGATACAGAGTGTCAGAGAGTTTCAGAGAGAGAGACAGAGAGTGCCAGAGAGTAATAGAGAGTGTCAGCGAGTGATAGTGAGTGTCAGAGAGTGTCAGAGAGAGATAGAGAGTGTCAGAGAGTGATAGTGAGTGTCTGAGTGTGTCTGAGAGTGTCAGTTTGTGTCAGAGAGTGATAGAGATTGGTAGAGAGTGATAGAGAGTGTCAGAGGGTGTCAGAGAGTTTCAGAGAATTATAGAGAGTGTCAGAGTGTGCCAGGGAGTGTCAGAGAGTGATATAGATTGTCAGAGAGTGTCAGAGAGTGTCAGTGAGTGTCAGAGAGTGACACTGAGTGTCTGAGTGTGTCTGAGAGTGTCAGTTTGTGTCAGAGAGTGATAGAGAGTGGTAGAGAGTGATAGAGAGTGTCAGCGTGTGATAGTGAGTGTCAGAGAGTGTCAGAGAGAGATAGAGAGTGTCAGAGAGTGTCAGAGAGTGATAATGAGTGTCAGAGAGTGTCAGAGACTGTCAGAGAGAGATAGAGAGTGTCAGAGAGTGTCAGAGAATGTCAGAGAGTGATAATGAGTGTCAGAGAGTGATAATGAGTGTCAGAGAGTGTCAGAGTGTGTCAGAGAGAGATAGAGAGTGTCAGAGAGTGATAGTGAGTGTCTGAGAGTGATAGTGAGTGTCTGAGAGTGGCAGAGAGTGATAGAGAGTGTCAGAGAGTGTGAGAGAGTGTCAGAGAGAGATAGAGAGTGTCAGAGAGAGATAGAGAGTGTCAGAGAGTGATAGAGAGTGTCAGAGAGTGTCAGAGAGAGATAGAGAGTGTCAGAGAGTGATACTGATTCTCTGGGAGTGTCAGAGAGTGTCAGAGAGCGATAGAGAGTGATAGAGAGTGTCAGAGAGTTTCAGAAAGAGATAGAGAGTTATAGAGAGTGTCAGAGAGTGTCAGAGAGTGATGGAGAGTGTCAGAGGGCGATAGTGAGTGTCAGAGAGTATCAGAGAGTGATAGTGAGTGTCAGAGAGTATCAGAGAGTTATAGAGACTGTCAGACAGTGATAGTGAGTTTCTGCGAGTGTCAGAGAGTGTCAGAGAGAAATAGAGAGTGTCAGAGAGTGATAGAGAGTGTCAGAGAGTGTCAGAGAGTGATAGTGAGTGTCAGAGAGTGTCAGAGAGTGATAGAGACTGTCAGAGAGAGATAGTGAGTGTCTGAGAGTGTCAGAGAGTGTCAGAGAGAGATAGAGAGTGATAGAGAGTGATAGAGAGTGTCAGAGAATGTCAGAGAGAGATAGAGAGTGTCAGAGAGTGATAGAGAGTGATGGAGAGTGTCACAGAGTGTCAGAGAGAGATAGAGAGTGTCAGAGAGTGATAGAGAGTGTCAGAGAGTGTCAGAGAGTGATAGAGACTGTCAGAGGGTGTCAGAGACTGTCAGAGAGTGTCAGAGAGTGTCAGAGAGAGATAGAGAGTGTCAGAGATTGATAGTGAGTGTCTGAGAGCGTCAGAGAGTGTCAGAGAGCGATAGAGAGTGATACAGTGTGTCAGAGAGTTTCAGAGAGAGAGAGAGAGAGAGAGTGCCAGAGAGTGATAGAGAGTGTCAGCGAGTGATAGTGAGTGTCAGAGAGTGTCAGAGAGAGATAGAGAGTGTCAGAGACTGTCAGAGAGTGATAATGAATGTCAGAGAGTGTCAGAGAGTGTCAGAGAGAGATAGAGTGTCAGAGAGTGATAGAGATTGGCAGAGAGTGTCAGAGAGTGTCAGAGAGCGATATAGAGTGATAGAGAGAGTCAGAGAGTGTCAGAGAGAGATGGAGAGTGTCAGAGACTGATAGAGATTGTCAGAGAGTGTCAGAGAGTGATAGTGAGTGTCTGAGTGTGTCTGAGAGTGTCTGTTTGTGTCAGAGAGTGATAGAGAGTGGTAGAGAGTGATAGAGAGTGTCAGCGAGAGATAGTGAGTGTCAGAGAGTGTCAGAGAATTATAGAGAGTTTCAGAGTGTGCCAGGGAGTATCAGAGAGTGATAGAGATTGTCAGAGAGTGTCAGAGAGAGATAGAGAGTGTCAGAGAGTGATAATGCGTGTCAGAGAGTGTCAGAGAGTGTCAGAGAGAGATAGAGAGTGTCACAGAGTGTCAGAGAGTGTCAGAGAGTGTCAGAGAGTGATAATGAGTGTCAGAGAGTGTCAGAGAGAGAGAGAGAGTGTCAGAGAGTGACAGTGAGTGTCTGAGAGTGTCAGAGAGTGTCAGAGAGCGATAGAGAGTGATAGAGAGAGTCAGAGAGTGTCAGAGAGAGAGGGAGAGTGTCAGAGAGTGATATAGATTGTCACAGAGTGTCAGAGAGTGATAGTGAGTGTCTGAGTGCGTCTGAGAGTGTCAGTTTGTGTCAGAGAGTGATAGAGAGTGTTAGAGAGTGATAGAGAGTGACAGAGAGTGTCAGTGGGTGTCAGGGAGTGTCAGAGAGTGTCAGAGAATTATAGAGATTGTCAGAGTGTGCCAGGGAATGTCAGAGAGTGATAGAGAGTGATAGAGAGTGTCAGAGAGTGTCAGAGAGTGATAGTGAGTGTCTGAGAGTGTCAGTTTGTGTCTGAGATTGTCAGAGTGTGTCAGAGTGTGTCAGAGAGTGATAGAGAGTGTCAGAGAGTGATAGGGAGTGTCAGAGAGTGATAGGGAGTGTCAGAGAGTGATATTGAGTGTCAGAGAGTATCAGATAGCGATAGTGAGTGTCTGAGAGTGTCTGAGATTGTCAGAGAGTGTCAGAGACTGTCAGAGAGTGATAGAGAGTGTCAGAGAGTTATAGAGAGTGTCAGAGAGTGATAGAAAGTGTCAGAGAGAGATAGAGAGTTTCAGAGAGTGATAGTGAGTGTCAGAGAGTATCAGATAGTGATAGTGAGTGTCTGAGAGTGTCTGAGATTGTCAGAGAGTGTCAGAGAGTGTCAGAGAGTGTCAGAGAGTGTCAGAGAGTGTCAGAGAGTGATAGTGAGCGTCTGAGAGTGTCAGAGAGTGATAGTGAGTGTCTGAGAGTGTCAGAGTGTGTCAGAGAATGTTAGAGAATGACAGAGATTGTCAGAGAGTGTCAGAGAGAGATAGAGAGTGTCAGAGAGTGATAGTGAGTGTCTGAGAGTGACAGAGTGTGTCAGAGAATGTTAGAGAATGATAGAGATTGTCAGAGAGTGTCAGAGAGTGATAGTGAGTGTCTGAGAGTGTCAGAGAGTTTCAGAGCATGTCAGAGAGTGATAATGAGTGTCAGAGAGTGTCAGAGAGAGATAGAGAGTGTCAGAGAGTGATAGTGAGTGTCTGAGAGTGTCAGAGAGTGTCAGAGAGCGATAGAGAGTGATAGAGAGAGTCAGAGAGTGTCAGAGAGAGATGGAGAGTGTCAGAGAGTGTCAGAGAGTGTCAGAGAGTGTCAGAGAGTGATAGTGAGTGTCTGAGAGTGTCAGTTTGTGTCAGAGAGTGATAGAGAGTGGTAGAGAGTGATAGAGAGTTATCGAGAGTGTCAGAGTGTGCCAGAGAGTGATAGAGATTGATAGAGTGTCAGAGAGTGATAGTGAGTGTCTGAGAGTGTCAGAGTGTCTGAGATTGTCAGAGTGTGTCAGAGAGTGATAGAGAGTGTCAGAGTGTGATAGGGAGTGACAGAGAGTGATGGTGAGTGTCAGAGATTCAGATAGCGATAGTGAGTGTCTGAGAGTGTCTGAGATTGTCAGAGAGTGATAGACAGTGTCAGAGAGTGATAGAGAGTTTCAGAGAGTGATAGTGAGTGTCAGAGAGTATCAGATCGTGATAGTGAGTGTCTGAGAGTGTCTGAGATTGTGAGAGAGTGTCAGAGAGTGTCAGAGAGAGTCAGAGAGAGTCAGAGAGTGTCAGAGAGTGTCAGAGAGTGTCAGAGAGTGACAGTGAGTGTCTGAGAGGGTCAGAGAGTGATCGTGAGTGTCTGAGAGTGTCTGAGAGTGTCAGAGTGTGTCAGAGAGTGTTAGAGAATGATAGAGATTGTCAGAGAGTGTCAGAGAGTGATAGTGAGTGTCTGAGAGTGTCAGAGAGTTGCAGAGCATGTCAGAGAGTGATAGTGAGTGTCAGAGAGTGATAGTGAGTTTCAGCGAGTGATCGGGAGTGTCAGAGAGTGATAGTGAGTGTCAGAGAGTATCAGATAGCGATAGTGAGTGTCTGAGAGTGTCTGAGATTGTCAGAGAGTGTCAGAGAGTGTCAGAGAGTGATAGAGAGTGATAGAGAGTGTCAGAGAGTGATAGAGAGTGATAGAGAGTGTCAGAGAGTGTCAGAGAGTGATAAACAGTGTCAGAGAGTGATAAAGAGTTTCAGAGAGTGATAGTGAGTTTCTGCGAGTGTCAGAGAGAAGTAGAGAGTGTCAGAGAGTGATAGAGAGTGTCAGAGAGTGTCAGAGAGTGATAGTGAGTGTCAGAGAGTGTCAGAGAGTGATAGAGACTGTCAGAGAGTGATAGTGAGTGTCTGAGAGTGTCAGAGAGTGTCAGAGAGCGATAGAGATTGATAGAGAGTGATAGAGAGTGTCAGAGAATGTCAGAGAGAGATAGAGAGTGTCAGAGAGTGATAGAGAGTGATGGAGAGTGTCACAGAGTGTCAGAGAGAGATAGAGAGTGTCAGAGAGTGATAGAGAGTGTCAGAGAGTGTCAGAGAGTGTCAGAGAGTGAAAGTAAGTTTCTGAGAGTGTCTGAGAGTGTCAGAGTGTGTCAGAGAGTGATAGAGAGTGTCAGAGGGTGTCAGAGACTGTCAGAGAGTGTCAGAGAGAGATAGAGAGTGTCAGAGATTGATAGTGAGTGTCTGAGAGCGTCAGAGAGTGTCAGAGAGCGATAGAGAGTGATACAGAGTGTCAGAGAGTTTCAGAGGGAGAGAGAGAGAGTGCCAGATAGTGATAGAGAGTGTCAGCGAGTGATAGTGAGTGTCAGAGAGTGTCAGAGAGAGATAGAGAGTGTCAGAGACTGTCAGAGAGTGATAATGAGTGTCAGAGAGTGTCAGAGAGTGTCAGAGAGAGATAGAGTGTCAGAGAGTGATAGAGATTGGCAGAGAGTGTCAGAGAGTGTCAGAGAGCGATATAGAGTGATAGAGAGAGTCAGAGAGTGTCAGAGAGAGATGGAGAGTGTCAGAGACTGATAGAGATTGTCAGAGAGTGTCAGAGAGTGTCAGAGAGTGTCAGAGAGTGATAGTGAGTGTCTGAGTGTGTCTGAGAGTGTCTGTTTGTGTCAGAGAGTGATAGAGAGTGGTAGAGAGTGATAGAGAGTGTCAGCGAGAGATGGTGAGTGTCAGAGAGTGTCAGAGAGTGTCAGAGAATTATAGAGAGTTTCAGAGTGTGCCAGGGAGTATCAGAGAGTGATAGAGATTGTCAGAGAGTGTCAGAGAGAGATAGAGAGTGTCAGAGAGTGATAATGAGTGTCAGAGAGTGTCAGAGAGTGTCAGAGAGAGATAGAGAGTGTCACAGAGTGTCAGAGAGTGTCAGAGAGTGTCAGAGAGTGTCAGAGAGTGATAATGAGTGTCAGATAGTGTCAGAGAGAGAGAGAGAGTGTCAGAGAGTCACAGTGAGTGTCTGAGAGTGTCAGAGAGTGTCAGAGAGCGATAGAGAGTGATAGAGAGAGTCAGAGAGTGTCAGGGAGAGAGGGAGAGTGTCAGAGAGTGATATAGATTGTCACAGAGTGTCAGAGAGTGATAGTGAGTGTCTGAGTGTGTCTGAGAGTGTCAGTTTGTGTCAGAGAGTGATAGAGAGTGATAGAGAGTGATAGAGAGTGTCAGAGGGTGTCAGAGAGTGTCAGAGAATTATAGAGATTGTCAGAGTGTGCCAGGGAGTGTCAGAGAGTGATAGAGAGTGATAGAGAGTGTCAGAGAGTGTCAGAGAGTGATAGTGAGTGTCTGAGAGTGTCAGTTTGTGTCTGAGATTGTCAGAGTGTGTCAGAGTGTGTCAGAGAGTGATAGAGAGTGTCAGAGAGTGATAGGGAGTGTCAGAGAGTGATAGGGAGTGTCAGAGAGTGATATTGAGTGTCAGAGAGTATCAGATAGCGATAGTGAGTGTCTGAGAGTGTCTGAGATTGTCAGAGAGTGTCAGAGACTGTCAGAGAGTGATAGAGAGTGTCAGAGAGTTATAGAGAGTGTCAGAGAGTGATAGAAAGTGTCAGAGAGAGATAGAGAGTTTCAGAGAGTGATAGTGAGTGTCAGAGAGTATCAGATAGTGATAGTGAGTGTCTGAGAGTGTCTGAGATTGTCAGAGAGTGTCAGAGAGTGTCAGAGAGTGTCAGAGAGAGTCAGAGAGTGTCAGAGAGTGTCAGAGAGTGATAGTGAGCGTCTGAGAGTGTCAGAGAGTGATAGTGAGTGTCTGAGAGTGTCAGAGTGTGTCAGAGAATGTTAGAGAATGACAGAGATTGTCAGAGAGTGTCAGAGAGAGATAGAGAGTGTCAGAGAGTGATAGTGAGTGTCTGAGAGTGTCAGAGTGTGTCAGAGAATGTTAGAGAATGATAGAGATTGTCAGAGAGTGTCAGAGAGTGATAGTGAGTGTCTGAGAGTGTCAGAGAGTTTCAGAGCATGTCAGAGAGTGATAATGAGTGTCAGAGAGTGTCAGAGAGAGATAGAGAGTGTCAGAGAGTGATAGTGAGTGTCTGAGAGTGTCAGAGAGTGTCAGAGAGCGATAGAGAGTGATAGAGAGAGTCAGAGAGTGTCAGAGAGAGATGGAGAGTGTCAGAGAGTGATAGAGATTGTCAGAGAGTGTCAGAGAGTGTCAGAGAGTGTCAGAGAGTGATAGTGAGTGTCTGAGTGTGTCTGAGAGTGTCAGTTTGTGTCAGAGAGTGATAGAGAGTGATAGAGAGTGGTAGAGAGTGATAGAGAGTGTCAGAGGGTGTCAGAGAGTTTCAGAGAATTATAGAGAGTGTCAGAGTGTGCCAGGGAGTGTCAGAGAGTGATATAGATTGTCAGAGAGTGTCATAGAGTGTCAGTGAATGTCAGAGAGAGATAGAGAGTGTCAGAGATTGATAGTAAGTGCCTGAGAGCGTCAGAGAGTGTCAGAGAGCGATAGAGAGTGATACAGAGTGTCAGAGAGTTTCAGAGAGAGAGACAGAGAGTGCCAGAGAGTAATAGAGAGTGTCAGCGAGTGATAGTGAGTGTCAGAGAGTGTCAGAGAGAGATAGAGAGTGTCAGAGAGTGATAGTGAGTGTCTGAGTGTGTCTGAGAGTGTCAGTTTGTGTCAGAGAGTGATAGAGATTGGTAGAGAGTGATAGAGAGTGTCAGAGGGTGTCAGAGAGTTTCAGAGAATTATAGAGAGTGTCAGAGTGTGCCAGGGAGTGTCAGAGAGTGATATAGATTGTCAGAGAGTGTCAGAGAGTGTCAGTGAGTGTCAGAGAGTGACACTGAGTGTCTGAGTGTGTCTGAGAGTGTCAGTTTGTGTCAGAGAGTGATAGAGAGTGGTAGAGAGTGATAGAGAGTGTCAGCGTGTGATAGTGAGTGTCAGAGAGTGTCAGAGAGAGATAGAGAGTGTCAGAGAGTGTCAGAGAGTGATAATGAGTGTCAGAGAGTGTCAGAGACTGTCAGAGAGAGATAGAGAGTGTCAGAGAGTGTCAGAGAATGTCAGAGAGTGATAATGAGTGTCAGAGAGTGATAATGAGTGTCAGAGAGTGTCAGAGTGTGTCAGAGAGAGATAGAGAGTGTCAGAGAGTGATAGTGAGTGTCTGAGAGTGATAGTGAGTGTCTGAGAGTGGCAGAGAGTGATAGAGAGTGTCAGAGAGTGTGAGAGAGTGTCAGAGAGAGATAGAGAGTGTCAGAGAGAGATAGAGAGTGTCAGAGAGTGATAGAGAGTGTCAGAGAGTGTCAGAGAGAGATAGAGAGTGTCAGAGAGTGATACTGATTCTCTGGGAGTGTCAGAGAGTGTCAGAGAGCGATAGAGAGTGATAGAGAGTGTCAGAGAGTTTCAGAAAGAGATAGAGAGTTATAGAGAGTGTCAGAGAGTGTCAGAGAGTGATGGAGAGTGTCAGAGGGCGATAGTGAGTGTCAGAGAGTATCAGAGAGTGATAGTGAGTGTCAGAGAGTATCAGAGAGTTATAGAGACTGTCAGACAGTGATAGTGAGTTTCTGCGAGTGTCAGAGAGTGTCAGAGAGAAATAGAGAGTGTCAGAGAGTGATAGAGAGTGTCAGAGAGTGTCAGAGAGTGATAGTGAGTGTCAGAGAGTGTCAGAGAGTGATAGAGACTGTCAGAGAGAGATAGTGAGTGTCTGAGAGTGTCAGAGAGTGTCAGAGAGAGATAGAGAGTGTCACAGAGTGTCAGAGAGAGATAGAGAGTGTCAGAGAGTGATAGAGAGTGTCAGAGAGTGTCAGAGAGTGATAGAGACTGTCAGAGGGTGTCAGAGACTGTCAGAGAGTGTCAGAGAGTGTCAGAGAGAGATAGAGAGTGTCAGAGATTGATAGTGAGTGTCTGAGAGCGTCAGAGAGTGTCAGAGAGCGATAGAGAGTGATACAGAGTGTCAGAGAGTTTCAGAGAGAGAGAGAGAGAGAGAGTGCCAGAGAGTGATAGAGAGTGTCAGCGAGTGATAGTGAGTGTCAGAGAGTGTCAGAGAGAGATAGAGAGTGTCAGAGACTGTCAGAGAGTGATAATGAATGTCAGAGAGTGTCAGAGAGTGTCAGAGAGAGATAGAGTGTCAGAGAGTGATAGAGATTGGCAGAGAGTGTCAGAGAGTGTCAGAGAGCGATATAGAGTGATAGAGAGAGTCAGAGAGTGTCAGAGAGAGATGGAGAGTGTCAGAGACTGATATAGATTGTCAGAGAGTGTCAGAGAGTGATAGTGAGTGTCTGAGTGTGTCTGAGAGTGTCTGTTTGTGTCAGAGAGTGATAGAGAGTGGTAGAGAGTGATAGAGAGTGTCAGCGAGAGATAGTGAGTGTCAGAGAGTGTCAGAGAATTATAGAGAGTTTCAGAGTGTGCCAGGGAGTATCAGAGAGTGATAGAGATTGTCAGAGAGTGTCAGAGAGAGATAGAGAGTGTCAGAGAGTGATAATGCGTGTCAGAGAGTGTCAGAGAGTGTCAGAGAGAGATAGAGAGTGTCACAGAGTGTCAGAGAGTGTCAGAGAGTGTCAGAGAGTGATAATGAGTGTCAGAGAGTGTCAGAGAGAGAGAGAGAGTGTCAGAGAGTGACAGTGAGTGTCTGAGAGTGTCAGAGAGTGTCAGAGAGCGATAGAGAGTGATAGAGAGAGTCAGAGAGTGTCAGAGAGAGAGGGAGAGTGTCAGAGAGTGATATAGATTGTCACAGAGTGTCAGAGAGTGATAGTGAGTGTCTGAGTGCGTCTGAGAGTGTCAGTTTGTGTCAGAGAGTGATAGAGAGTGTTAGAGAGTGATAGAGAGTGACAGAGAGTGTCAGTGGGTGTCAGGGAGTGTCAGAGAGTGTCAGAGAATTATAGAGATTGTCAGAGTGTGCCAGGGAATGTCAGAGAGTGATAGAGAGTGATAGAGAGTGTCAGAGAGTGTCAGAGAGTGATAGTGAGTGTCTGAGAGTGTCAGTTTGTGTCTGAGATTGTCAGAGTGTGTCAGAGTGTGTCAGAGAGTGATAGAGAGTGTCAGAGAGTGATAGGGAGTGTCAGAGAGTGATAGGGAGTGTCAGAGAGTGATATTGAGTGTCAGAGAGTATCAGATAGCGATAGTGAGTGTCTGAGAGTGTCTGAGATTGTCAGAGAGTGTCAGAGACTGTCAGAGAGTGATAGAGAGTGTCAGAGAGTTATAGAGAGTGTCAGAGAGTGATAGAAAGTGTCAGAGAGAGATAGAGAGTTTCAGAGAGTGATAGTGAGTGTCAGAGAGTATCAGATAGTGATAGTGAGTGTCTGAGAGTGTCTGAGATTGTCAGAGAGTGTCAGAGAGTGTCAGAGAGTGTCAGAGAGTGTCAGAGAGTGATAGTGAGCGTCTGAGAGTGTCAGAGAGTGATAGTGAGTGTCTGAGAGTGTCAGAGTGTGTCAGAGAATGTTAGAGAATGACAGAGATTGTCAGAGAGTGTCAGAGAGAGATAGAGAGTGTCAGAGAGTGATAGTGAGTGTCTGAGAGTGACAGAGTGTGTCAGAGAATGTTAGAGAATGATAGAGATTGTCAGAGAGTGTCAGAGAGTGATAGTGAGTGTCTGAGAGTGTCAGAGAGTTTCAGAGCATGTCAGAGAGTGATAATGAGTGTCAGAGAGTGTCAGAGAGAGATAGAGAGTGTCAGAGAGTGATAGTGAGTGTCTGAGAGTGTCAGAGAGTGTCAGAGAGCGATAGAGAGTGATAGAGAGAGTCAGAGAGTGTCAGAGAGAGATGGAGAGTGTCAGAGAGTGTCAGAGAGTGTCAGAGAGTGTCAGAGAGTGATAGTGAGTGTCTGAGAGTGTCAGTTTGTGTCAGAGAGTGATAGAGAGTGGTAGAGAGTGATAGAGAGTTATCGAGAGTGTCAGAGTGTGCCAGAGAGTGATAGAGATTGATAGAGTGTCAGAGAGTGATAGTGAGTGTCTGAGAGTGTCAGAGTGTCTGAGATTGTCAGAGTGTGTCAGAGAGTGATAGAGAGTGTCAGAGTGTGATAGGGAGTGACAGAGAGTGATGGTGAGTGTCAGAGATTCAGATAGCGATAGTGAGTGTCTGAGAGTGTCTGAGATTGTCAGAGAGTGATAGACAGTGTCAGAGAGTGATAGAGAGTTTCAGAGAGTGATAGTGAGTGTCAGAGAGTATCAGATCGTGATAGTGAGTGTCTGAGAGTGTCTGAGATTGTGAGAGAGTGTCAGAGAGTGTCAGAGAGAGTCAGAGAGAGTCAGAGAGTGTCAGAGAGTGTCAGAGAGTGTCAGAGAGTGACAGTGAGTGTCTGAGAGGGTCAGAGAGTGATCGTGAGTGTCTGAGAGTGTCTGAGAGTGTCAGAGTGTGTCAGAGAGTGTTAGAGAATGATAGAGATTGTCAGAGAGTGTCAGAGAGTGATAGTGAGTGTCTGAGAGTGTCAGAGAGTTGCAGAGCATGTCAGAGAGTGATAGTGAGTGTCAGAGAGTGATAGTGAGTTTCAGCGAGTGATCGGGAGTGTCAGAGAGTGATAGTGAGTGTCAGAGAGTATCAGATAGCGATAGTGAGTGTCTGAGAGTGTCTGAGATTGTCAGAGAGTGTCAGAGAGTGTCAGAGAGTGATAGAGAGTGATAGAGAGTGTCAGAGAGTGATAGAGAGTGATAGAGAGTGTCAGAGAGTGTCAGAGAGTGATAAACAGTGTCAGAGAGTGATAAAGAGTTTCAGAGAGTGATAGTGAGTTTCTGCGAGTGTCAGAGAGAAGTAGAGAGTGTCAGAGAGTGATAGAGAGTGTCAGAGAGTGTCAGAGAGTGATAGTGAGTGTCAGAGAGTGTCAGAGAGTGATAGAGACTGTCAGAGAGTGATAGTGAGTGTCTGAGAGTGTCAGAGAGTGTCAGAGAGCGATAGAGATTGATAGAGAGTGATAGAGAGTGTCAGAGAATGTCAGAGAGAGATAGAGAGTGTCAGAGAGTGATAGAGAGTGATGGAGAGTGTCACAGAGTGTCAGAGAGAGATAGAGAGTGTCAGAGAGTGATAGAGAGTGTCAGAGAGTGTCAGAGAGTGTCAGAGAGTGAAAGTAAGTTTCTGAGAGTGTCTGAGAGTGTCAGAGTGTGTCAGAGAGTGATAGAGAGTGTCAGAGGGTGTCAGAGACTGTCAGAGAGTGTCAGAGAGAGATAGAGAGTGTCAGAGATTGATAGTGAGTGTCTGAGAGCGTCAGAGAGTGTCAGAGAGCGATAGAGAGTGATACAGAGTGTCAGAGAGTTTCAGAGGGAGAGAGAGAGAGTGCCAGATAGTGATAGAGAGTGTCAGCGAGTGATAGTGAGTGTCAGAGAGTGTCAGAGAGAGATAGAGAGTGTCAGAGACTGTCAGAGAGTGATAATGAGTGTCAGAGAGTGTCAGAGAGTGTCAGAGAGAGATAGAGTGTCAGAGAGTGATAGAGATTGGCAGAGAGTGTCAGAGAGTGTCAGAGAGCGATATAGAGTGATAGAGAGAGTCAGAGAGTGTCAGAGAGAGATGGAGAGTGTCAGAGACTGATAGAGATTGTCAGAGAGTGTCAGAGAGTGTCAGAGAGTGTCAGAGAGTGATAGTGAGTGTCTGAGTGTGTCTGAGAGTGTCTGTTTGTGTCAGAGAGTGATAGAGAGTGGTAGAGAGTGATAGAGAGTGTCAGCGAGAGATGGTGAGTGTCAGAGAGTGTCAGAGAGTGTCAGAGAATTATAGAGAGTTTCAGAGTGTGCCAGGGAGTATCAGAGAGTGATAGAGATTGTCAGAGAGTGTCAGAGAGAGATAGAGAGTGTCAGAGAGTGATAATGAGTGTCAGAGAGTGTCAGAGAGTGTCAGAGAGAGATAGAGAGTGTCACAGAGTGTCAGAGAGTGTCAGAGAGTGTCAGAGAGTGTCAGAGAGTGATAATGAGTGTCAGATAGTGTCAGAGAGAGAGAGAGAGTGTCAGAGAGTCACAGTGAGTGTCTGAGAGTGTCAGAGAGTGTCAGAGAGCGATAGAGAGTGATAGAGAGAGTCAGAGAGTGTCAGGGAGAGAGGGAGAGTGTCAGAGAGTGATATAGATTGTCACAGAGTGTCAGAGAGTGATAGTGAGTGTCTGAGTGTGTCTGAGAGTGTCAGTTTGTGTCAGAGAGTGATAGAGAGTGATAGAGAGTGATAGAGAGTGTCAGAGGGTGTCAGAGAGTGTCAGAGAATTATAGAGATTGTCAGAGTGTGCCAGGGAGTGTCAGAGAGTGATAGAGAGTGATAGAGAGTGTCAGAGAGTGTCAGAGAGTGATAGTGAGTGTCTGAGAGTGTCAGTTTGTGTCTGAGATTGTCAGAGTGTGTCAGAGTGTGTCAGAGAGTGATAGAGAGTGTCAGAGAGTGATAGGGAGTGTCAGAGAGTGATAGGGAGTGTCAGAGAGTGATATTGAGTGTCAGAGAGTATCAGATAGCGATAGTGAGTGTCTGAGAGTGTCTGAGATTGTCAGAGAGTGTCAGAGACTGTCAGAGAGTGATAGAGAGTGTCAGAGAGTTATAGAGAGTGTCAGAGAGTTATAGAGAGTGTCAGAGAGTGATAGAAAGTGTCAGAGAGAGATAGAGAGTTTCAGAGAGTGATAGTGAGTGTCAGAGAGTATCAGATAGTGATAGTGAGTGTCTGAGAGTGTCTGAGATTGTCAGAGAGTGTCAGAGAGTGTCAGAGAGTGTCAGAGAGAGTCAGAGAGTGTCAGAGAGTGTCAGAGAGTGATAGTGAGCGTCTGAGAGTGTCAGAGAGTGATAGTGAGTGTCTGAGAGTGTCAGAGTGTGTCAGAGAATGTTAGAGAATGACAGAGATTGTCAGAGAGTGTCAGAGAGAGATAGAGAGTGTCAGAGAGTGATAGTGAGTGTCTGAGAGTGTCAGAGTGTGTCAGAGAATGTTAGAGAATGATAGAGATTGTCAGAGAGTGTCAGAGAGTGATAGTGAGTGTCTGAGAGTGTCAGAGAGTTTCAGAGCATGTCAGAGAGTGATAATGAGTGTCAGAGAGTGTCAGAGAGAGATAGAGAGTGTCAGAGAGTGATAGTGAGTGTCTGAGAGTGTCAGAGAGTGTCAGAGAGCGATAGAGAGTGATAGAGAGAGTCAGAGAGTGTCAGAGAGAGATGGAGAGTGTCAGAGAGTGATAGAGATTGTCAGAGAGTGTCAGAGAGTGTCAGAGAGTGTCAGAGAGTGATAGTGAGTGTCTGAGTGTGTCTGAGAGTGTCAGTTTGTGTCAGAGAGTGATAGAGAGTGATAGAGAGTGGTAGAGAGTGATAGAGAGTTATCGAGAGTGTCAGAGTGTGCCAGAGAGTGATAGAGATTGGTAGAGTGTCAGAGAGTGATAGTGAGTGTCTGAGAGTGTCAGAGTGTCTGAGATTGTCAGAGTGTGTCAGAGAGTGATAGAGAGTGTCAGAGTGTGATAGGGAGTGACAGAGAGTGATGGTGAGTGTCAGAGATTCAGATAGCGATAGTGAGTGTCTGAGAGTGTCTGAGATTGTCAGAGAGTGATAGACAGTGTCAGAGAGTGATAGAGAGTTTCAGAGAGTGATAGTGAGTGTCAGAGAGTATCAGATCGTGATAGTGAGTGTCTGAGAGTGTCTGAGATTGTGAGAGAGTGTCAGAGAGTGTCAGAGAGAGTCAGAGAGAGTCAGAGAGTGTCAGAGAGTGTCAGAGAGTGATAGTGAGTGTCAGAGAGTGATAGTGAGTTTCAGCGAGTGATAGTGAGTGTCAGAGAGTATCAGATCGTGATAGTGAGTGTCTGAGAGTGTCTGAGATTGTGAGAGAGTGTCAGAGAGTGTCAGAGAGTCAGAGAGAGTAAGAGAGTTTCAGAGCATGTCAGAGAGTGATAGTGAGTGTCAGAGAGTGATAGTGAGTTTCAGCGAGTGATCGGGAGTGTCAGAGAGTGATAGTGAGTGTCAGAGAGTATCAGATAGCGATAGTGAGTGTCTGAGAGTGTCTGAGATTGTCAGAGAGTGTCAGAGAGTGTTAGAGAGTGATAGAGAGTGTCAGAGAGTGATAGAGAGTGATAGAGAGTGTCAGAGAGTGTCAGAGAGTGATAAACAGTGTCAGAGAGTGATAAAGAGTTTCAGAGAGTGATAGTGAGTGTCAGAGAGTATCAGATAGTGATAGTGAGTGTCTGAGAGTGTTTGAGATTGTCAGAGAGTGTTAGAGAATGATAAAGATTGTCAGAGAGTGTGAGTGAGTGTCTGAGAGTGGCAGAGAGTGATGGAGAGTGTCACAGAGTGTCAGAGAGAGATAGAGAGTGTCAGAGAGCGATAGAGAGTGTCAGAGAGTGTCAGAGAGTGAAAGTAAGTGTCTGAGAGTGTCTGAGAGTGTCAGAGTGTGTCAGAGAGTGAGAGAGAGTGTCATAGAGTGTCAGAGAATGTCAGAGAGAGATAGAGAGTGTCAGAGATTGATAGTAAGTGTCTGAGAGCGTCAGAGAGTGTCAGCGAGAGATAGTGAGTGTCAGAGAGTGTCAGAGAGAGATAGAGAGTGTCAGAGAGTGTCAGAGAGTGATAGTGAGTGTCTGAGTGTGTCTGAGAGTGTCAGTTTGTGTCAGAGAGTGATAGAGATTGGTAGAGAGTGATAGAGAGTGTCAGAGGGTGTCAGAGAGTTTCAGAGAATTATAGAGAGTGTCAGAGTGTGCCAGGGAGTGTCAGAGAGTGATATAGATTGTCAGAGAGTGTCAGAGAGTGTCAGTGAGTGTCAGAGAGTGACACTGAGTGTCTGAGTGTGTCTGAGAGTGTCAGTTTGTGTCAGAGAGTGATAGAGAGTGGAAGAGAGTGATAGAGAGTGTCAGCGAGTGATAGTGAGTGTCAGAGAATGTCAGAGAGTGATAATGAGTGTCAGAGAGTGATAATGAGTGTCAGAGAGTGTCAGAGTGTGTCAGAGAGAGATAGAGAGTGTCAGAGAGTGATAGTGAGTGTCTGAGAGTGATAGTGAGTGTCTGAGAGTGGCAGAGAGTGATAGAGAGTGTCAGAGAGTGTGAGAGAGTGTCAGAGAGAGATAGAGAGTGTCAGAGAGAGATAGAGAGTGTCAGAGAGTGATAGAGAGTGATTGAGAGTGTCAGAGAGTGTCAGAGAGTGTCAGAGAATTATAGAGAGTTTCAGAGTGTGCCAGGGAGTATCAGAGAGTGATAGAGATTGTCAGAGAGTGTCAGAGAGAGATAGAGAGTGTCAGAGAGTGATAATGAGTGTCAGAGAGTGTCAGAGAGTGTCAGAGAGAGATAGAGAGTGTCAGAGAGTGTCAGAGAGTGTCAGAGAGTGATAATGAGTGTCAGAGAGTGTCAGAGAGAGAGAGAGAGTGTCAGAGAGTGACAGTGAGTGATAGAGAGAGTCAGAGAGTGTCAGAGAGAGAGGGAGAGTGTCAGAGAGTGATATAGATTGTCACAGAGTGTCAGAGAGTGATAGAGATTGTCAGAGTGTGTCAGAGAGTGATAGAGAGTGTCAGAGTGTGATAGGGAGTGACAGAGAGTGATGGTGAGTGTCAGAGATTCAGATAGCGATAGTGAGTGTCTGAGAGTGTCTGAGATTGTCAGAGAGTGATAGACAGTGTCAGAGAGTGATAGAGAGTTTCAGAGAGTGATAGTGAGTGTCAGAGAGTATCAGATCGTGATAGTGAGTGTCTGAGAGTGTCTGAGATTGTGAGAGAGTGTCAGAGAGTGTCAGAGAGAGTCAGAGAGAGTCAGAGAGTGTCAGAGAGTGTCAGAGAGTGACAGTGAGTGTCTGAGAGGCTCAGAGAGTGATCGTGAGTGTCTGAGAGTGTCTGAGAGTGTCAGAGTGTGTCAGAGAGTGTTAGAGAATGATAGAGATTGTCAGAGAGTGTCAGAGAGTGATAGTGAGTGTCTGAGAGTGTCAGAGAGTTTCAGAGCATGTCAGAGAGTGATAGTGAGTGTCAGAGAGTGATAGTGAGTTTCAGCGAGTGATCGGGAGTGTCAGAGAGTGATAGTGAGTGTCAGAGAGTATCAGATAGCGATAGTGAGTGTCTGAGAGTGTCTGAGATTGTCAGAGAGTGTCAGAGAGTGTTAGAGAGTGATAGAGAGTGTCAGAGAGTGATAGAGAGTGATAGAGAGTGTCAGAGAGTGTCAGAGAGTGATAAACAGTGTCAGAGAGTGATAAAGAGTTTCAGAGAGTGATAGTGAGTGTCAGAGAGTATCAGATAGTGATAGTGAGTGTCTGAGAGTGTTTGAGATTGTCAGAGAGTGTTAGAGAATGATAAAGATTGTCAGAGAGTGATAGTGAGTGTCTGAGAGTGTCAGAGAGTGTCAGAGAGAGATAGAGAGTGTCAGAGAGTGATAGTGAGTGTCTGAGAGTATCAGAGAGTGTCAGAGAGCGATAGAGAGTGATAGAGATAGTCAGAGAGTGTCAGAGAGAGATGGAGAGTGTCAGAGAGTGTCAGAGAGTGATAGTGAGTGATAGGGAGTGTCTGAGTGTGTCTGAGAGTGTCAGTTTGTGTCAGAGAGTGATAGAGAGTGGTAGAGAGTGATAGAGAGTGATAGAGAGTGTCAGAGAGTTATAGAGAGTGTCAGAGTGTGCCAGAGAGTGTCAGAGAGTGATAGAGATTGATAGAGAGTGTCAGAGAGTGATAGTGAGTGTCTGAGAGTGTCAGAGTGTCTGAGATAGTCAGAGTGTGTCAGAGTGTGTCAGAGAGTGAAAGAGAGTGTCAGAGAGTGATAGAGAGTGTCAGAGAGTGTCAGAGAGTGATAGACAGTGTCAGAGAGTGATAGAGAGTTTCAGAGAGTGATAGTGAGTGTCTGAGAGTGTCTGAGATTGTGAGAGAGTGTCAGAGAGAGTCAGAGAGTGTCAGAGAGTGTCAGAGAGTGTCAGAGAGTGTCAGAGAGTGACAGTGAGTGTCTGAGAGGGTCAGAGAGTGACAGTGAGTGTCTGAGAGTGTCAGAGTGTGTCAGAGATTGTTAGAGAATGATAGAGATTGTCAGAGAGTGTCAGAGAGTGATAGTGAGTGTTTGAGAGTGTCAGAGAGTTTCAGAGCATGTCAGAGAGTGATAGTGAGTGTCAGAGAGTGATAGTGAGTTTCAGCGAGTGATCGGGAGTGTCAGAGAGTGATAGTGAGTGTCAGAGAGTATCAGATAGCGATAGTGAGTGTCTGAGAGTGTCTGAGATTGTCAGAGAGTGTCAGAGAGTGTTAGAGAGTGATAGAGAGTGTCAGAGAGTGATAGAGAGTGATAGAGAGTGATAGAGAGTGTCAGAGAGTGATAAACAGTGTCAGAGAGTGATAAAGAGTTTCAGAGAGTGATAGTGAGTGTCAGAGAGTATCAGATAGTGATAGTGAGTGTCTGAGAGAGTTTGAGATTGTCAGAGAGTGTTAGAGAATGATAAAGATTGTCAGAGAGTGATAGTGAGTGTCTGAGAGTGTCAGAGAGTTTCAGAGCATGTCAGAGAGTGAAAGAGAGTCTCAGAGAGTGATAGTGAGTGTCAGAGAGTGATAGAGTGTCAGAGAGTATCAGAGAGTTATAGTGAGTGCCTGAGAGTTTCTGAGATTGTCAGAGAGTGTCAGAGAGTGTCAGAGAGTGTCAGAGAGTGTCAGAGAGAGATAGTGAGTGTCAGAGAGTGTGAGAGAGTGATAGAGAGTGACAGAGAGTGACAGAGAGTGTCAGAGAGTGTCAGAGAGTGTCAGAGAGTGTCAGAGGGAGATAGAGAGTGTCAGAGAGTGATAGTGAGTGTCAGAGAGTGTCAGAGAGCGATAGAGAGTGATAAAGAGTGTCAGAGAGTGTCAGGGAGAGATAGAGAGTGTCAGAGGGTGATGGAGAATGTCAGAGAGTGTCAGAGAGAGATGGAGAGTGTCAGAGAGTGATAGAGATTGTCAGAGAGTGTCAGAGAGTGTCAGAGAGTGATAGTGAGTGTCTGAGTTTGTCTGAGAGTGTCAGTTTGTGTCAGAGAGTGATAGAGAGTGGTAGAGAGTGATAGAGAGTTATCGAGAGTGTCAGAGTGTGCCAGAGAGTGTCAGAGAGTGATAGAGTTTGATAGAGTGTCAGAGAGTGTCAGAGAGTGACAGTGAGTGTCTGAGAGGGTCAGAGAGTGACAGTGAGTGTCTGAGAGTGTCTGAGAGTGTCAGAGTGTGTCAGAGATTGTTAGAGAATGATAGAGATTGTCAGAGAGTGTCAGAGAGTGATAGTGAGTGTCTGAGAGTGTCAGAGAGTTTCAGAGCATGTCAGAGAGTGATAGTGAGTGTCAGAGAGTGATAGTGAGTTTCAGCGAGTGATCGGGAGTGTCAGAGAGTGATAGTGAGTGTCAGAGAGTATCAGATAGCGATAGTGAGTGTCTGAGAGTGTCTGAGATTGTCAGAGAGTGTCAGAGAGTGTTAGAGAGTGATAGAGAGTGTCAGAGAGTGATAGAGAGTGATAGAGAGTGTCAGAGAGTGATAATGAGTGTCAGAGAGTGTCAGAGTGTGTCAGAGAGAGATAGAGAGTGTCAGAGAGTGATAGTGAGTGTCTGAGAGTGATAGTGAGTGTCTGAGAGTGGCAGAGAGTGATAATGAGTGTCAGAGAGTGTCAGAGTGTGTCCGAGAGAGATAGAGAGTGTCAGAGAGTGTGAGAGAGTGTCAGAGAGAGATAGAGAGTGTCAGAGGGAGATAGAGAGTGTCAGAGAGTGATAGTGAGTGAATGAGAGTGTCAGAGAGCGATAGAGAGTGATAGAGAGTGTCAGAGAGTGTCAGAGAGTGTCAGAGAGAGATAGAGAGTGTCAGAGAGTGATACTGATTCTCTGGGAGTGTCAGAGAGTGTCAGAGAGCGATAGAGAGTGATAGAGTGTGTCAGAGAGTTTCAGAAAGAGATAGAGAGTTATAGAGAGAGTCAGAGAGTGATGGAGAGAGTCAGAGGGTGATAGTGAGTGTTAGAGAGTATCAGAGAGTGATAGTGAGTGTCAGAGAGTGTCAGAGAGTTATAGAGACTGTCAGAGAGTGATAGTGAGTTTCTGAGAGTGTCAGAGAGTGTCAGAGAGTGATAGTGAGTGTCAGAGAGTGTCAGAGAGTGTCAGAGAATTATAGAGAGTTTCAGAGTGTGCCAGGGAGTATCAGAGAGTGATAGAGATTGTCAGAGAGTGTCAGACAGTGATAGTGAGTGTCTGAGTGTGTCTGAGAGTGTCAGTTTGTGTCAGAGAGTGATAGAGAGTGGTAGAGAGTGATAGAGAGTGTCAGTGAGTGATAGTGAGTGTCAGAGAGTGTCAGAGAGAGATAGAGAGTGTCAGAGAGTGATAATGAGTGTCAGAGAGTGTCAGAGAGTGTCAGAGAGAGATAGAGAGTGTCAGAGAGTGTCAGAGAGTGTCAGAGAGTGTCAGAGAGTGATAATGAGTGTCAGAGAGTGTCAGAGAGAGAGAGAGAGAGTGTCAGAGAGTGACAGTGAGTGTCTGAGAGTGTCAGAGAGTGTCAGAGAGCGATAGAGAGTGATAGAGAGAGTCAGAGAGTGTCAGAGAGAGAGGGAGAGTGTCAGAGAGTGATATAGATTGTCACAGAGTGTCAGAGTGTGATAGTGAGTGTCTGAGTGTGTCTGTGAGTGTCAGTTTGTGTCAGAGAGTGATAGAGAGTGTTAGAGAGTGATAGAGAGTGTCAGAGGGTGTCAGAGAGTGTCAGAGAATTATAGAGATTGTCAGAGTGTGCCAGGGAGTGTCAGAGAGTGATAGAGAGTGATAGAGAGTGTCAGAGAGTGACAGAGAGTGATAGTGAGTGTCTGAGAGTGTCCGTTTGTGTCTGAGATTGTCAGAGTGTGTCAGAGTGTGTCAGAGAGTGATAGAGAGTGTCAGAGAGTGATAGGGAGTGTCAGAGAGTGATAGGGAGTGTCAGAGAGTGATATTGAGTGTCAGAGAGTATCAGATAGCGATAGTGAGTGTCTGAGAGTGTCTGAGATTGTCAGAGAGTGTCAGAGACTGTCAGAGAGTGATAGAGAGTGTCAGAGAGTTATAGAGAGTGTCAGAGAGTGATAGAAAGTGTCAGAGAGAGATAGAGAGTTTCAGAGAGTGATAGTGAGTGTCAGAGAGTATCAGATAGTGATAGTGAGTGTCTGAGAGTGTCTGAGATTGTCAGAGAGTGTCAGAGAGTGTCAGAGAGAGTCAGAGAGTGTCAGAGAGTGTCAGAGAGTGATAGTGAGCGTCTGAGAGTGTCAGAGAGTGATAGTGAGTGTCTGAGAGTGTCAGAGTGTGTCAGAGAATGTTAGAGAATGACAGAGATTGTCAGAGAGTGTCAGAGTGTGATAGTGAGTGTCAGAGAGTTTCAGAGCATGTCAGAGAGTGATAATCAGTGTCAGAGAGTGTCAGAGAGAGATAGAGAGTGTCAGAGAGTGATAGTGAGTGTCTGAGAGTGTCAGAGTGTGTCAGAGAATGTTAGAGAATGATAGAGATTGTCAGAGAGTGTCAGAGAGTGATAGTGAGTGTCTGAGAGTGTCAGAGAGTTTCAGAGCATGTCAGAGAGTGATAATGAGTGTCAGAGAGTGTCAGAGAGAGATAGAGAGTGTCAGAGAGTGATAGTGAGTGTCTGAGAGTGTCAGAGAGTGTCAGAGAGAGACAGAGAGTGTCAGAGAGTGATAGAGAGTGTCAGAGAGTATCAGAGAGTGATAGTGAGTGTCAGAGAGTGTCAGAGAGAGATAGAGAGTGTCAGATAGTGATAGTGAGTGTCAGAGAGTGTGAGAGAGTGTCAGAGAGAGATAGAGAGTGTCAGAGAGTGATAGTGAGTGTCTGAGAGTGTCAGAGTGTGTCAGAGAATGTTAGAGAATGATAGAGATTGTCAGAGAGTGTCAGAGAGTGATAGTGAGTGTCTGAGAGTGTCAGAGAGTTTCAGAGCATGTCAGAGAGTGATAATGAGTGTCAGAGAGTGTCAGAGAGAGATAGAGAGTGTCAGAGAGTGATAGTGAGTGTCTGAGAGTGTCAGAGAGTGTCAGAGAGCGATAGAGAGTGATAGAGAGAGTCAGAGAGTGTCAGAGAGAGATGGAGAGTGTCAGAGAGTGATAGAGATTGTCAGAGAGTGTCAGAGAGTGTCAGAGAGTGATAGTGAGTGTCTGAGTTTGTCTGAGAATGTCAGTTTGTGTCAGAGAGTGATAGAGAGTTGTAGAGAGTGATAGAGAGTTATCGAGAGTGTCAGAGTGTGCCAGAGAGTGTCAGAGAGTGATAGAGATTGATAGAGTGTCAGAGAGTGATAGTGAGTGTCTGAGAGTGTCAGAGTGTCTGAGATTGTCAGAGTGTGTCAGAGAGTGATAGAGAGTGTCAGAGTGTGATAGGGAGTGACAGAGAGTGATGGTGAGTGTCAGAGATTCAGATAGCGATAGTGAGTGTCTGAGAGTGTCTGAGATTGTCAGAGAGTGATAGACAGTGTCAGAGAGTGATAGAGAGTTTCAGAGAGTGATAGTGAGTGTCAGAGAGTATCAGATCGTGATAGTGAGTGTCTGAGAGTGTCTGAGATTGTGAGAGAGTGTCAGAGAGTGTCAGAGAGTGATAGTGAGTGTCTGAGAGGGTCAGAGAGTGATCGTGAGTGTCTGAGAGTGTCTGAGAGTGTCAGAGTGTGTCAGAGAGTGTTAGAGAATTTTAGAGATTGTCAGAGAGTGTCAGAGAGTGATAGTGAGTGTCTGAGAGTGTCAGAGAGTTTCAGAGCATGTCAGAGAGTGATAGTGAGTTTCAGCGAGTGATCGGGAGTGTCAGAGAGTGATAGTGAGTGTCAGAGAGTATCAGATAGCGATAGTGAGTGTCTGAGATTGTCAGAGAGTGTTAGAGAATGATAAAGATTGTCAGAGAGTTATAGTGAGTGTCTGAGGGTGTCAGAGAGAGATAGAGAGTGTCAGAGAGTGATAGTGAGTGTCTGAGAGTGTTAGAGAGTGATAGAGAGTGTCAGAGAGTGATAGAGAGTGATAGAGAGTGTCAGAGAGTGTCAGAGAGTGTTAGAGAGTGATAGAGAGTGTCAGAGAGTGATAGAGAGTGATAAACAGTGTCAGAGAGTGATAAAGAGTTTCAGAGAGTGATAGTGAGTGTCAGAGAGTATCAGATAGTGATAGTGAGTGTCTGAGAGTGTTTGAGATTGTCAGAGAGTGTCAGAGCGTGTCAGAGAGTGTCAGAGAGTGATAGTGAGTGATAGTGAGTGTCTGAGTGTGTCTGAGAGTGTCAGTTTGTGTCAGAGAGTGATAGAGAGTGGTAGAGAGTGATAGAGAGTGATAGAGAGTGTCAGAGAGTTATAGAGAGTGTCAGAGTGTGCCAGAGAGTGTCAGAGATTGATAGAGAGTGTCAGAGAGTGATAGTGAGTGTCTGAGAGTGTCAGAGTGTCTGAGATTGTCAGAGTGTGTCAGAGTGTGTCAGAGAGTGATAGAGAGTGTCAGAGTGTGATAGGGAGTGACAGAGAGTGATGGTGAGTTTCAGAGATTCAGACAGTGATAGAGAGTGTCAGAGAGTGATAGAGAGTGTCAGAGAGTGTCAGAGAGTGATAGACAGTGTCAGAGAGTGATAGAGAGTTTCAGAGAGTGATAGTGAGTGTCAGAGAGTATCAGATCGTGATAGTGAGTGTCTGAGAGTGTCTGAGATTGTGAGAGAGTGTCAGAGAGTGTCAGAGAGAGTCAGAGAGTGTCAGAGAGTGTCAGAGAGTGACAGTGAGTGTCTGAGAGGGTCAGAGAGTGACAGTGAGTGTCTGAGAGTGTCTGAGAGTGTCAGAGTGTGTCAGAGAGTGTTAGAGAATGATATTGTCAGAGAGTGTCAGAGAGTGATAGTGAGTGTCAGAGAGTGATAGTGAGTTTCAGCGAGTGATCGGGAGTGTCAGAGAGTGATAGTGAGTGTCAGAGTGTATCAGATAGCGATAGTGAGTGTCTGAGAGTGTCTGAGATTGTCAGAGAGTGTCAGAGAGTGTTAGAGAGTGATAGAGAGTGTCAGAGAGTGATAGAGAGTGATAGAGAGTGATAGAGAGTGTCAGAGAGTGTCAGAGATTGCTAAACAGTGTCAGAGAGTGATAAAGAGTTTCAGAGAGTGATAGTGAGTGTCAGAGAGTATCAGATAGTGATAGTGAGTGTCTGAGAGTGTTTGAGATTGTCAGAGAGTGTTAGAGAATGATAAAGATTGTCAGAGAGTGATAGTGAGTGTCTGAGAGTGTCAGATAGTATCAGAGAGTTATAGTGAGTGCCTGAGAGTTTCTGAGATTGTCAGAGAGTGTCAGAGAGTGTCAGAGAGTGATAGTGAGTGTCAGAGAGTGTGAGAGAGTGATAGAGAGTGACAGAGAGTGTGAGAGATTGTGAGAGAGTGTCAGAGAGTGTCAGAGGGAGATAGAGAGTGTCAGAGAGTGATAGTGAGTGTCAGAGAGTGTCAGAGAGCGATAGAGAGTGATAAAGAGTGTCAGAGAGAGTCAGGGAGAGATAGAGAGTGTCAGAGGGTGATGGAGAGTGTCAGAGAGTGTCAGAGAGTGTCAGAGAGTGATAATGAGTGTCAGAGAGTGTCGGAGAGTGTCAGAGAGAGATAGAGAGTGTCAGAGAGTGTCAGAGAGAGATAGAGAGTGACAGAGTGTGTCAGAGAGTGTCAGAGAGCGATAGTGAGTGTCAGAGAGTGTCAGAGAGATATAGAGAGTGTCAGAGAGTGATTGAGAGAGTCAGAGAGTGATAGAGAGTGTCAGAGAGTGTGAGTGAGTGTCTGAGAGTGGCAGAGAGTGATAGAGAGTGTCAGAGAGTGTGAGAGAGTGTCAGAGAGAGATAGAGGGTGTCAGAGAGAGATAGAGAGTGTCAGAGAGTGATAGTGAGTGAATGAGAGTGTCAGAGAGTGTCAGAGAGCGATAGAGAGAGATAGAGAGAGATAGAGAGTGTCAGAGAGTGTCAGAGAGAGATAGAGAGTGTCAGAGAGAGATATTGATTCTCTGGGAGTGTCAGAGAGTGTCAGAGAGCGATAGAGAGCGATCGAGAGTTTCAGAGAGTGTCAGAGAGAGATACAGAGTGATAGAGAGTGTCAGAGAGTGTCAGAGAGTGTCAGAGAGTGATAGTGAGTGTCAGACAGTATCAGAGAGTGATAGTGAGTGTCAAAGAGTGTCAGAGAGTTATAGAGACTGTCAGAGAGTGTCAGAGAGTGTCAGAGAGTGTCAGAGAGTGATAGACAGTGTCAGAGAGTGATAGAGAGTTTCAGAGAGTGATAGTGAGTGTCAGAGAGTATCAGATCGTGATAGTGAGTGTCTGAGAGTGTCTGAGATTGTGAGAGATTGTCAGAGAGAGTCAGAGAGTGTCAGAGAGTGACAGTGAGTGTCTGAGAGGGTCAGAGAGTGACAGTGAGTGTCTGAGATTGTCAGAGAGTGTCAGAGAGTGATAGTGAGTGTCTGAGAGTGTCAGAGAGTTTCAGAGCATGTCAGAGAGTGATAGTGAGTGTCAGAGAGTGATAGTGAGTTTCAGCGAGTGATCGGGAGTGTCAGAGAGTGATAGTGAGTGTCAGAGAGTATCAGATAGCGATAGTGAGTGTCTGAGAGTGTCTGAGATTGTCAGAGAGTGTCAGAGAGTGTTAGAGAGTGATAGAGAGTGTCAGAGAGTGATAGAGAGTGTCAGAGAGTGATAAACAGTGTCAGAGAGTGAAAAAGAGTTTCAGAGAGTGATAGTGAGTGTCAGAGAGTATCAGATAGTGATAGTGAGTGTCTGAGAGTGTTTGAGATTGTCAGAGAGTGTTAGAGAATGATAAAGATTGTCAGAGAGTGATAGTGAGTGTCTGAGAGTGTCAGAGATTGTCAGAGCATGTCAGAGAGTGAAAGAGAGTCTCAGAGAGTGATAGTGAGTGTCAGAGAGTGATAGAGTGTCAGAGAGTATCAGAGAGTTATAGTGAGTGCCTGAGAGTTTCTGAGATTGTCAGAGAGTGTCAGAGAGTGTCAGAGAGTGTCAGAGAGTGATAGTGAGTGTCAGAGAGTGTGAGAGAGTGATAGAGAGTGACAGAGAGTGATAGAGAGTGACAGAGAGTGACAGAGAGTGTCAGAGAGTGTCAGAGAGTGTCAGAGGGAGATAGAGAGTGTCAGAGAGTGATAGTGAGTGTCAGAGAGTGTCAGAGAGCGATAGAGAGTGATAAAGAGGGACGGAGAGTGTCAGGGAGAGATAGAGAGTGTCAGAGGGTGATGGAGAGTGTCAGAGAGTGTCAGGGAGAGATAGAGAGTGTCAGAGGGTGATGGAGAGTGTCAGAGAGTGTCAGAGAGAGATAGAGAGTGTCAGAGAGAGATAGAGAGTGTCAGAGAGTGACAGAGTTTGTCAGAGAGTGTCAGAGAGCGATAGTGAGTGTCAGAGAGTGTCAGAGAGATATAGAGAGTGTCAGAGAGTGATTGAGAGAGATAGAGAGTGTCAGAGAGAGATAGAGAGTGTCAGACAGTGATAGTGAGTGAATGAGAGTGTCAGAGAGTGTCAGAGAGCGATAGAGAGAGATAGAGAGTGTCAAAGAGTGTCAGAGAGAGATAGAGAGTGTCAGAGAGAGATATTGATTCTCTGGGAGTGTCAGAGAGTGTCAGAGAGTGATAGAGAGCGATCGAGAGTTTCAGAGAGTGTCAGAGAGAGATACAGAGTGATAGAGAGTGTCAGAGAGTGTCAGAGAGTGTCAGAGAGTGTCAGAGAGAGTCAGAGAGTGTCAGAGGGTGATAGTGAGTGTCAGACAGTATCAGAGAGTGATAGTGAGTGTCAAAGAGTGTCAGAGAGTTATAGAGACTGTCAGAGAGTGTCAGAGAGTGTCAGAGAGTGTCAGAGAGTGATAGTGAGTGTCAGAGAGTGTCAGAGAGTGTCAGAGAATTATAGAGAGTTTCAGAGTGTGCCAGGGAGTATCAGAGAGTGATAGAGATTGTCAGAGAGTGTCAGAGAGTGATAGTGAGTGTCTGAGAGTGATAGAGAGTGGTAGAGAGTGATAGAGAGTGTCAGTGAGTGATAGTGAGTGTCAGAGAGTGTCAGAGAGAGATAGAGAGTGTCAGAGAGTGATAATGAGTGTCAGAGAGTGTCAGAGAGTGTCAGAGAGAGATAGAGAGTGTCTGAGAGTGTCAGAGAGTGTCAGAGAGTGTCAGAGAGTGATAATGAGTGTCAGAGAGTGTCAGAGAGAGAGAGAGAGTGTCAGAGAGTGACAGTGAGTGTCTGAGAGTGTCAGAGAGTGTCAGAGAGCGATAGAGAGTGATAGAGAGAGTCAGAGAGTGTCAGAGAGAGAGGGAGAGTGTCAGAGAGTGATATAGATTGTCACAGAGTGTCAGAGTGTGATAGTGAGTGTCTGAGTGTGTCTGAGAGTGTCAGTTTGTGTCAGAGAGTGATAGAGAGTGTTAGAGAGTGATAGAGAGTGTCAGAGGGTGTCAGAGAGTGTCAGAGAATTATAGAGATTGTCAGAGTGTGCCAGGGAGTGTCAGAGAGTGATAGAGAGTGATAGAGAGTGTCACAGAGTGTCAGAGAGTGATAGTGAGTGTCTGAGAGTGTCAGTTTGTGTCTGAGATTGTCAGAGTGTGTCAGAGTGTGTCAGAGAGTGATAGAGAGTGTCAGAGAGTGATAGGGAGTGTCAGAGAGTGATAGGGAGTGTCAGAGAGTGATATTGAGTGTCAGAGAGTATCAGATAGCGATAGTGAGTGTCTGAGAGTGTCTGAGATTGTCAGAGAGTGTCAGAGACTGTCAGAGAGTGATAGAGAGTGTCAGAGAGTTATAGTGAGTGTCAGAGAGTGATAGAAAGTGTCAGAGAGAGATAGAGAGTTTCAGAGAGTGATAGTGAGTGTCAGAGAGTATCAGATAGTGATAGTGAGTGTCTGAGTGTGTCTGAGATTGTCAGAGAGTGTCAGAGAGAGTCAGAGAGTGTCAGAGAGTGATAGTGAGCGTCTGAGAGTGTCAGAGAGTGATAGTGAGTGTCTGAGAGTGTCAGAGTGTGTCAGAGAATGTTAGAGAATGACAGAGATTGTCAGAGAGTGTCAGAGTGTGATAGTGAGTGTCTGAGAGTGTCAGAGAGTTTCAGAGCATGTCAGAGAGTGATAATCAGTGTCAGAGAGTGTCAGAGAGAGATAGAGAGTGTCAGAGAGTGATAGTGAGTGTCTGAGAGTGTCAGAGTGTGTCAGAGAATGTTAGAGAATGATAGAGATTGTCAGAGAATGTCAGAGAGTGACAGTGAGTGTCTGAGAGTGTCAGAGAGTTTCAGAGCATGTCAGAGAGTGATAATGAGTGTCAGAGAGTGTCAGAGAGAGATAGAGAGTGTCAGAGAGTGATAGTGAGTGTCTGAGAGTGTCAGAGAGTGTCAGAGAGAGATAGAGAGTGTCATAGAGTGATAGAGAGTGTGAGAGAGTATCAGAGAGTGATAGTGAGTGTCAGAGAGTGATAGTGAGTGTCTGAGAGTGTTAGAGAGTGATAGAGAGTGTCAGAGAGTGATAGAGAGTGATAGAGAGTGTCAGAGAGTGTCAGAGAGTGTTAGAGAGTGTTAGAGAGTGATAGAGAGTGTCAGAGATTGATAGAGAGTGATAAACAGTGTCAGAGAGTGATAAAGAGTTTCAGAGAGTGATAGTGAGTGTCAGAGAGTATCAGATAGTGATAGTGAGTGTCTGAGAGTGTTTGAGATTGTCAGAGAGTGTTGGAGAATGATAAAGATTGTCAGAGAGTGATAGTGAGTGTCTGAGAGTGTCAGAGAGAGATAGAGAGTGTCAGAGAGTGATAGTGAGTGTCTGAGAGTATCAGAGAGTGTCAGAGAGCGATAGAGAGTGATAGAGATAGTCAGAGAGTGTCAGAGAGAGATGGAGAGTGTCAGAGAGTGATAGAGAGTGATAGTGAGTGATAGTGAGTGACTGAGTGTGTCTGAGAGTGTCAGTTTGTGTCAGAGAGTGATAGAGAGTGGTAGAGAGTGATAGAGAGTGATAGAGAGTGATAGAGAGTGTCAGAGAGTTATAGAGAGTGTCAGAGTGTGCCAGAGAGTGTCAGAGATTGATAGAGAGTGTCAGAGAGTGATAGTGAGTGTCTGAGAGTGTCAGAGTGTCTGAGATTGTCAGAGTGTGTCAGAGTGTGTCAGAGATTGATAGAGAGTGTCAGAGTGTGATAGGGAGCGACAGAGAGTGATGGTGAGTGTCAGAGATTCAGACAGTGTCAGAGAGTGATAGAGAGTTTCAGAGAGTGATAGTGAGTGTCAGAGAGTATCAGATCGTGACAGTGAGTGTCTGAGAGTGTCTGAGATTGTGAGAGAGTGTCAGAGTGTGTCAGAGAGAGTCAGAGAGTGTCAGAGAGTGTCAGAGAGTGACAGTGAGTGTCTGAGAGGGTCAGAGAGTGACAGTGAGTGTCTGAGAGTGTCAGAGTGTGTCAGAGAGTGTTAGAGAATGATAGAGATTGTCAGAGAGTGTCAGAGAGTGATAGTGAGTGTCTGAGAGTGTCAGAGAGTTTCAGAGCATGTCAGAGATTGATAGTGAGTGTCAGAGAGTGATAGTGAGTTTCAGCGAGTGATCGGGAGTGTCAGAGAGTGATAGTGAGTGTCAGAGAGTATCAGATAGCGATAGTGAGTGTCTGAGAGTGTCTGAGATTGTCAGAGAGTGTCAGAGAGTGTTAGAGAGTGATAGAGAGTGTCAGAGAGTGATAGAGAGTGATAGAGAGTGTCAGAGAGTGTCAGAGAGTGATAAACAGTGTCAGAGAGTGATAGAGAGTTTCAGAGAGTGATAGTGAGTGTCAGAGAGTATCAGATCGTGATAGTGAGTGTCTGAGAGTGTCTGAGATTGTGAGAGAGTGTCAGAGAGTGTCAGAGAGAGTCAGAGAGCGTCAGAGAGTGTCAGAGAGTGTCAGAGAGTGACAGTGAGTGTCTGAGAGGGTCAGAGAGTGATCGTGAGTGTCTGAGAGTGTCTGAGAGTGTCAGAGTGTGTCAGAGAGTGTTAGAGAATGATAGAGATTGTCAGAGAGTGTCAGAGAGTGATAGTGAGTGTCTGAGAGTGTCAGAGAGTTTCAGAGCATGTCAGAGAGTGATAGTGAGTGTCAGAGAGTGATAGTGAGTTTCAGCGAGTGATCGGGAGTGTCAGAGAGTGATAGTGAGTGTCAGAGAGTATCAGATAGCGATAGTGAGTGTCTGAGATTGTCAGAGAGTGTTAGAGAATGATAAAGATTGTCAGAGAGTGATAGTGAGTGTCTGAGAGTGTCAGAGAGAGATAGAGAGTGTCAGAGAGTGATAGTGAGTGTCTGAGAGTGTTAGAGAGTGATAGAGAGTGTCAGAGAGTGATAGAGAGTGATAGAGAGTGTCAGAGAGTGACAGAGAGTGATAGAGAGTGTCAGAGAGTGTCAGAGAGTGATAAACAGTGTCAGAGAGTGATAGAGAGTTTCAGAGAGTGATAGTGAGTGTCAGAGAGTATCAGATCGTGATAGTGAGTGTCTGAGAGTGTCTGAGATTGTGAGAGAGTGTCAGAGAGTGTCAGAGAGAGTCAGAGAGAGTCAGAGAGTGTCAGAGAGTGTCAGAGAGTGACAGTGAGTGTCTGAGAGGGTCAGAGAGTGATCGTGAGTGTCTGAGAGTGTCAGAGTGTGTCAGAGAGTGTTAGAGAATGATAGAGATTGTCAGAGAGTGTCAGAGAGTGATAGTGAGTGTCTGAGAGTGTCTGAGATTGTGAGAGAGTGTCAGAGAGTGTCAGAGAGAGTCAGAGAGAGTCAGAGAGTGTCAGAGAGTGTCAGAGAGTGACAGTGAGTGTCTGAGAGGGTCAGAGAGTGATCGTGAGTGTCTGAGAGTGTCTGAGAGTGTCAGAGTGTGTCAGAGAGTGTTAGAGAATGATAGAGATTGTCAGAGAGTGTCAGAGAGTGATAGTGAGTGTCTGAGAGTGTCAGAGAGTTTCAGAGCATGTCAGAGAGTGATAGTGAGTGTCAGAGAGTGATAGTGAGTTTCAGCGAGTGATCGGGAGTGTCAGAGAGTGATAGTGAGTGTCAGAGAGTATCAGATAGCGATAGTGAGTGTCTGAGATTGTCAGAGAGTGTTAGAGAATGATAAAGATTGTCAGAGAGTGATAGTGAGTGTCTGAGAGTGTCAGAGAGAGATAGAGAGTGTCAGAGAGTGATAGTGAGTGTCTGAGAGTGTTAGAGAGTGATAGAGAGTGTCAGAGAGTGATAGAGAGTGATAGAGAGTGTCAGAGAGTGTCAGAGAGTGATAGTGAGTGTCAGAGAGTGTCAGAGAGTGTCAGATAATTATAGAGAGTTTCAGAGTGTGCCAGGGAGTATCAGAGAGTGATAGAGATTGTCAGAGAGTGTCAGAGAGTGATAGTGAGTGTCTGAGAGTGGTAGAGAGTGGTAGAGAGTGATAGAGAGTGTCAGTGAGTGATAGTGAGTGTCAGAGAGTGTCAGAGAGAGATAGAGAGTGTCAGAGAGTGATAATGAGTGTCAGAGAGTGTCAGAGAGTGTCAGAGAGAGATAGAGTGTGTCAGAGAGTGTCAGAGAGTGTCAGAGAGTGTCAGAGAGTGATAATGAGTGTCAGAGAGTGTCAGAGAGAGAGAGAGAGTGTCAGAGAGTGACAGTGAGTGTCTGAGAGTGTCAGAGAGTGTCAGAGAGCGATAGAGAGTGATAGAGAGAGTCAGAGAGTGTCAGAGAGAGAGGGAGAGTGTCAGAGAGTGATATAGATTGTCACAGAGTGTCAGAGTGTGATAGTGAGTGTCTGAGTGTGTCTGAGAGTGTCAGTTTGTGTCAGAGAGTGATAGAGAGTGTTAGAGAGTGATAGAGAGTGTCAGAGGGTGTCAGAGAATTATAGAGATTGTCAGAGTGTGCCAGGGAGTGTCAGAGAGTGATAGAGAGTGATAGAGAGTGTCAGAGAGTGTCAGAGAGTGATAGTGAGTGTCTGAGAGTGTCAGTTTGTGTCTGAGATTGTCAGAGTGTGTCAGAGTGTGTCAGAGAGTGATAGAGAGTGTCAGAGAGTGATAGGGAGTGTCAGAGAGTGATAGGGAGTGTCAGAGAGTGATATTGAGTGTCAGAGAGTATCAGATAGCGATAGTGAGTGTCTGAGAGTGTCTGAGATTGTCAGAGAGTGTCAGAGACTGTCAGAGAGTGATAGAGAGTGTCAGAGAGTTATAGAGAGTGTCAGAGAGTGATAGAAAGTGTCAGAGAGAGATAGAGAGTTTCAGAGAGTGATAGTGAGTGTCAGAGAGTATCAGATAGTGATAGTGAGTGTCTGAGTGTGTCTGAGATTGTCAGAGAGTGTCAGAGAGAGTCAGAGAGTGTCAGAGAGTGTCAGAGAGTGATAGTGAGCGTCTGAGAGTGTCAGAGAGTGATAGTGAGTGTCTGAGAGTGTCAGAGTGTGTCAGAGAATGTTAGAGAATGACAGAGATTGTCAGAGAGTGTCAGAGTGTGATAGTGAGTGTCTGAGAGTGTCAGAGAGTTTCAGAGCATGTCAGAGAGTGATAATCAGTGTCAGAGAGTGTCAGAGAGAGATAGAGAGTGTCAGAGAGTGATAGTGAGTGTCTGAGAGTGTCAGAGTGTGTCAGAGAATGTTAGAGAATGATAGAGATTGTCAGAGAGTGTCAGAGAGTGAAAGTGAGTGTCTGAGAGTGTCAGAGAGTTTCAGAGCATGTCAGAGAGTGATAATGAGTGTCAGAGAGTGTCAGAGAGAGATAGAGAGTGTCAGAGAGTGATAGTGAGTGTCTGAGAGTGTCAGAGAGTGTCAGAGAGTGTCAGAGAGAGATAGAGAGTGTCAGAGAGTGATAGAGAGTGTCAGAGAGTATCAGAGAGTGATAGTGAGTGTCAGAGAGTGATAGTGAGTGTCTGAGAGTGTTAGAGAGTGATAGAGAGTGTCAGAGAGTGATAGAGAGTGATAGAGAGTGTCAGAGAGTGTCAGAGAGTGTTAGAGAGTGTTAGAGAGTGATAGAGAGTGTCAGAGAGTGATAGAGAGTGATAAACAGTGTCAGAGAGTGATAAAGAGTTTCAGAGAGTGATAGTGAGTGTCAGAGAGTATCAGATAGTGATAGTGAGTGTCTGAGAGTATTTGAGATTGTCAGAGAGTGTTGGAGAATGATAAAGATTGTCAGAGAGTGATAGTGAGTGTCTGAGAGTGTCAGAGAGAGATAGAGAGTGTCAGAGAGTGATAGTGAGTGTCTGAGAGTATCAGAGAGTGTCAGAGAGCGATAGAGAGTGATAGAGATAGTCAGAGAGTGTCAGAGAGAGATGGAGAGTGTCAGAGAGTGATAGAGATTGTCAGAGAGTGTCAGAGAGTGTCAGAGAGTGATAGTGAGTGATAGTGAGTGTCTGAGTGTGTCTGAGAGTGTCAGTTTGTGTCAGAGAGTGATAGAGAGTGGTAGAGAGTGATAGAGAGTGATAGAGAGTGATAGAGAGTGTCAGAGAGTTATAGAGAGTGTCAGAGTGTGCCAGAGAGTGTCAGAGATTGATAGAGAGTGTCAGAGAGTGATAGTGAGTGTCTGAGAGTTTCAGAGTGTCTGAGATTGTCAGAGTGTGTCAGAGTGTGTCAGAGATTGATAGAGAGTGTCAGAGTGTGATAGGGAGCGACAGAGAGTGATGGTGAGTGTCAGAGATTCAGACAGTGTCAGAGAGTGATAGAGAGTTTCAGAGAGTGATAGTGAGTGTCAGAGAGTATCAGATCGTGATAGTGAGTGTCTGAGAGTGTCTGAGATTGTGAGAGAGTGTCAGAGTGTGTCAGAGAGTGTCACAGAGTGTCAGAGAGTGTCAGAGAGTGACAGTGTGTGTCTGAGTGGGTCAGAGAGTGACAGTGAGTGTCTGAGAGTGTCAGAGTGTGTCAGAGAGTGTTAGAGAATGATAGAGATTGTCAGAGAGTGTCAGAGAGTGATAGTGAGTGTCTGAGAGTGTCAGAGAGTTTCAGAGCATGTCAGAGATTGATAGTGAGTGTCAGAGAGTGATAGTGAGTTTCAGCGAGTGATCGGGAGTGTCAGAGAGTGATAGTGAGTGTCAGAGAGTATCAGATAGCGATAGTGAGTGTCTGAGAGTGTCTGAGATTGTCAGAGAGTGTCAGAGAGTGTTAGAGAGTGATAGAGAGTGTCAGAGAGTGATAGAGAGTGATAGAGAGTGTCAGAGAGTGTCAGAGAGTGATAAACAGTGTCAGAGAGTGATAGAGAGTTTCAGAGAGTGATAGTGAGTGTCAGAGAGTATCAGATCGTGATAGTGAGTGTCTGAGAGTGTCTGAGATTGTGAGAGAGTGTCAGAGAGTGTCAGAGAGAGTCAGAGAGAGTCAGAGAGTGTCAGAGAGTGTCAGAGAGTGACAGTGAGTGTCTGAGAGGGTCAGAGAGTGATCGTGAGTGTCTGAGAGTGTCTGAGAGTGTCAGAGTGTGTCAGAGAGTGTTAGAGAATGATAGAGATTGTCAGAGAGTGTCAGAGAGTGATAGTGAGTGTCTGAGAGTGTCAGAGAGTTTCAGAGCATGTCAGAGAGTGATAGTGAGTGTCAGAGAGTGATAGTGAGTTTCAGCGAGTGATCGGGAGTGTCAGAGAGTGATAGTGAGTGTCAGAGAGTATCAGATAGCGATAGTGAGTGTCTGAGATTGTCAGAGAGTGTTAGAGAATGATAAAGATTGTCAGAGAGTGATAGTGAGTGTCTGAGAGTGTCAGAGAGAGATAGAGAGTGTCAGAGAGTGATAGTGAGTGTCTGAGAGTGTTAGAGAGTGATAGAGAGTGTCAGAGAGTGATAGAGAGTGATAGAGAGTGTCAGAGAGTGTCAGAGAGTGTTAGAGAGTGTTAGAGAGTGATAGAGAGTGTCAGAGAGTGATAGAGAGTGATAAACAGTGTCAGAGAGTGATAAAGAGTTTCAGAGAGTGATAGTAAGTGTCAGAGAGTATCAGATAGTGATAGTGAGTGTCTGAGAGTTTTTGAGATTGTCAGAGAGTGTTGGAGAATGATAAAGATTGTCAGAGAGTGATAGTGAGTGTCTGAGAGTGTCAGAGAGAGATAGAGAGTGTCAGAGAGTGATAGTGAGTGTCTGAGAGTATCAGAGAGTGTCAGAGAGCGATAGAGAGTGATAGAGATAGTCAGAGAGTGTCAGAGAGAGATGGAGAGTGTCAGAGAGTGATAGAGATTGTCAGAGAGTGTCAGAGAGTGTCAGAGAGTGATAGTGAGTGATAGTGAGTGTCTGAGTGTGTCTGAGAGTGTCAGTTTGTGTCAGAGAGTGATAGAGAGTGGTAGAGAGTAATAGAGAGTGATAGAGAGTGATAGAGAGTGTCAGAGAGTTATAGAGAGTGTCAGAGTGTGCCAGAGAGTGTCAGAGATTGATAGAGAGTGTCAGAGAGTGATAGTGAGTGTCTGAGAGTGTCAGAGTGTCTGAGATTGTCAGAGTGTGTCAGAGATTGATAGAGAGTGTCAGAGTGTGATAGGGAGCGACAGAGAGTGATGGTGAGTGTCAGAGATTCAGACAGTGTCAGAGAGTGATAGAGAGTTTCAGAGAGTGATAGTGAGTGTCAGAGAGTATCAGATTTTGATAGTGAGTGTCTGAGAGTGTCTGAGATTGTGAGAAAGTGTCAGAGTGTGTCAGAGAGAGTCAGAGAGTGTCAGAGAGTGTCAGAGAGTGACAGTGAGTGTCTGAGAGGGTCAGAGAGTGACAGTGAGTGTCTGAGAGTGTCTGAGAGTGTCAGAGTGTGTCAGAGAGTGTTAGAGAATGATAGAGATTGTCAGAGAGTGTCAGAGAGTGATAGTGAGTGTCTGAGAGTGTCAGAGAGTTTCAGAGCATGTCAGAGATTGATAGTGAGTGTCAGAGAGTGATAGTGAGTTTCAGCGAGTGATCGGGAGTGTCAGAGAGTGATAGTGAGTGTCAGAGAGTATCAGATAGCGATAGTGAGTGTCTGAGAGTGTCTGAGATTGTCAGAGAGTGTCAGAGAGTGTTAGAGAGTGATAGAGAGTGTCAGAGAGTGATAGAAAGTGATAGAGAGTGTCAGAGAGTGATAAACAGTGTCAGAGAGTGATAAAGAGTTTCAGAGAGTGATAGTGAGTGTCAGAGAGTATCAGATAGTGATAGTGAGTGTCTGAGAGTGTTTGAGATTGTCAGAGAGTGTTAGAGAATGATAAAGATTGTCAGAGAGTGATAGTGAGTGTCTGAGAGTGTCAGAGAGTTTCAGAGCATGTCAGAGAGTGAAAGAGAGTCTCAGAGAGTGATAGTGAGTGTCAGAGAATGTCAGAGAGTAATAGAGAGTGTCAGATAGTATCAGAGAGTTATAGTGAGTGCCTGAGAGTTTCTGAGATTGTCAGAGAGTGTCAGCGAGTGTCAGAGAGTGATAGTGAGTGTCAGAGAGTGTGAGAGAGTGATAGAGAGTGACAGAGAGTGTGAGAGACTGTGAGAGAGTGTCAGAGAGTGTCAGAGGGAGATAGAGAGTGTCAGAGAGTGATAGTGAGTGTCAGAGAGTGTCAGAGAGCGATAGAGAGTGATAAAGAGTGTCAGAGAGTGTCAGGCAGAGATAGAGAGTGTCAGAGGGTGATGGAGAGTGTCAGAGAGTGTCAGAGAGTGTCAGAGAGTGATAATGAGTGTCAGAGAGTGTCAGAGAGTGTCAGAGAGTGCCAGAGAGAGATAGAGAGTGTCAGAGGGTGTCAGAGAGCGATAGTGAGTGTCAGAGAGTGTCAGAGAGATATAGAGAGTGTCAGAGAGTGATTGAGAGAGTCAGAGAGTGATAGAGAGTGTCAGAGAGTGTGAGTGAGTGTCTGAGAGTGGCAGAGAGTGATAGAGAGTGTCAGAGAGTGTGGGAGAGTGTCAGAGAGAGATAGAGAGTGTCAGAGAGAGATAGAGAGTGTCAGAGAGTGATAGTGAGTGAATGAGAGTGTCAGAGAGTGTCAGAGAGTGATAGAGAGAGATAGAGAGTGTCAGAGAGTGTCAGAGAGAGATAGAGAGTGTCAGAGAGAGATATTGATTCTCTGGGAATGTCAGAGAGTGTCAGAGAGCGATAGAGAGCGATCGAGAGTTTCAGAGAGTGTCAGAGAGAGATACAGTGTGATAGAGAGTGTCAGAGAGTGTCAGAGAGTGTCAGAGAGAGTCAGAGAGTGATAGAGGGTGTCAGAGTGTGATAGTGAGTGTCAGACAGTATCAGAGCGTGATAGTGAGTGTCAAAGAGTGTCAGAGAGTTATAGAGACTGTCAGAGAGTGTCAGAGAGTGTCAGAGAGTGATAGTGAGTGTCAGAGAGTGTCAGAGAGTGTCAGAGAGTTGTAGAGACTGTCAGAGAGTGATAGTGAGTGTCTGAGAGTGTCAGAGAGTGTCAGAGAGTGTGAGAGAGTGTCAGAGAGAGATAGAGAGAGTCAGAGAGTGATAGTGTGTGTCTGAGAGTGTCAGAGAGCGATAGAGAGTAATAGAGAGTGTCAGAGAGTGATAGAGAGTGTCAGAGAGTGATAATGAGTGTCAGAGGGTGTCAGAGAGAGATAGAGAATGTCAGAGAGCTATAGAGAGTGATACAGAGTGTCAGAGAGTGTCAGAGAGAGATAGAGAGTGTCAGAGAGTTTCAGAGAGTGATAATGAGTGTCAGAGAGTGTCAGAGAGAGATAGAGATTGTCAGAGAGTGATAGTGAGTGTCTGAGAGTGTCAGAGAGAGAGGGAGAGTGTCAGAGAGTGATAGAGATTGTCAGAGGGTGTCAGAGGGTGTCAGAGAGTGTCAGAGAGTGTCAGAGAGTGTCAGAGAGTTACAGAGAGTGTCAGAGAGTGTCAGAGAGAGATAGAGAGTGTCAGAGAGTGATAGAGAGTGTCTGAGAGCGTCAGAGAGCGATAGAGAGTGATAAAGAGTGTCTGAGAGTGTCTGAGATTGTCAGAGAGTAATAGTGAGTGTCAGAGAGTGTCAGAGAGAGATAGAGAGTGTCAGAGAGTGTCAGAGAGTGTCAGAGAGTGTCAGAGAGAGATAGACAGTGTCAGAGAGTGATAGAGAGTTTCAGAGAGTGATAGTGAGTGTCAGAGAATATCAGATAGTGATAGTGAGTGTCTGAGAGTGTCTGAGATTGTCAGAGAGTGTCAGAGAGTGTCAGAGAGAGTCAGAGAGAGTCAGAGAGTGATAGACAGTGTCAGAGTGTGTTAGTGTGTGTCTGAGAGTGTCAGAGTGTGTCACAGAGTGATATAGAGTGTCAGAGAGTGATAGAGAGTGTCAGAGAGTGATAGTGAGTGTCAGAGAGTGATAGTGAGTGTCAGAGTGTGATAGAGAGTGTCAGAGAGTGATCGTGAGTCTCAGAGAGTAATAGTGAGTGTCAGAGAGTAATAGTGAGTGTCAGAGAGTGATAGTGAGTGTCTGAGAGTGTCAGAGATTGTCAGAGAGTGATAGAGAGTGTCAGAGAGTGGCAGAGAGTGTCAGAGAGTGAAAGAGAGTGTCAGGGAGAGATAGTGAGTGGCTGAGAGTGTCAGAGAGTGATAGTGAGTGCCTGAGAGTGTCTGAGAGTGTCAGAGTGTGTCAGAGAGTGATATAGAGTGTCAGAGAGTGATAGTGAGTGTCAGAGAGTGTTAGTGAGTGTCAGAGAGTGTCAGAGATTGATAGAGAGTGTCAGAGGGTGACAGTGAGTGTCTGAGAGTGTCAGAGAGTGATAGTGAGTGTCAGAGAGTGTCAGAGAGTGTTAGTGAGTATCAGAGTGTGTCAGAGAGTGATAGAGAGTGTCAGAGAGTGTCAGAGAGTGTCAGAGAGTGTCAGTGAGTGATAGAGAGTGTCAGAGAGTGATAGAGAGTGTCAGAGAGCGATAGAGAGTGATAAAGAGTGGCGGAGAGTGTCAGAGAGTGATAGAGAGTTTCAGAGAGTGATAGTGAGTGTCAGAGAGTATCAGATAGTGATAGTGAGTGTCTGAGAGTGTCTGAGAGTGTCAGAGAGTGATAGTGAGTATCAGAGAGTGTCAGAGAGTGTTAGTGAGTATCAGAGTGTGTCAGAGAGTGATGGAGAGTGATAGAGAGTGTCAGAGAGTGTCAGTGAGAGATAGAGAGTGTCAGAGAGTGATAGAGAGTGTCAGAGGGTGACAGTGAGTGTCTGAGAGTGTCAGAGTGTCAGAGAGTGATAGAGAGTGACAGAGAGTGTCAGAGAGTGTCAGAGTGTTGTCAGACAGTGTCAGAGAGTGTCAGAGTGTGCCAGAGAGTGTCAGAGAGTGATAGAGTGTGATAGAGAGTGTCAGAGAGTGATAGTGAGTGTCTGAGAGTGTCTGAGAGTGTCTGAGAGTGTCTGAGATTGTCAGAGAGTAATAGTGAGTGTCAGAGAGTGTCAGAGAGAGATAGAGAGTGTCAGAGAGTGATAGTGAGTGTCAGAGAGTGTCAGAGAGTGATAGAGAGTGTCAGAGAGTGATAGAGAGTGTCAGAGAGTGTCAGAGAGTGTCAGAGAGTGTCAGAGGGAGATAGAGAGTGCCAGAGAGTGATCGTGAGTGACCGAGAATGTCAGAGAGCGATAGAGAGTGATAAAGAGTGTCAGAGAGTGTCAGAGAGTGATAGAGAGTGTCAGAGAGCGTCAGAGTGTGTGAGAGAGTGATAGACAGTGTCAGAGAGTGATAGAGAGTTTCAGAGAGTGATAGTGAGTGTCAGAGAGTATCAGATAATGATAGTGAGTGTCTGAGAGTGTCTGAGATTGTCAGAGAGTGTCAGAGAGAGTCAGAGAGTGATAGACAGTGTCAGAGTGTGATAGTGTGTGTCTGAGAGTGTCAGAGTGTGTCAGAGAGTGATATAGAGTGTCAGAGAGTGATAGAGAGTGTCAGAGAGTGATAGTGAGTGTCAGAGAGTGATAGTGAGTGTCAGAGAGTGATAGTGAGTGTCTGAGAGTGATAGTGAGTGTCTGAGAGTGTCAGAGAGTGTCAGAGAGAGATAGAGAGTGTCAGAGAGTGATAGTGAGTGTCAGAGAGTGTCAGAGAGTGATAGAGAGTGTCAGAGATTGTCAGAGAGTGTCAGAGAGTGTCAGAGAGTGTCAGAGGGAGATAGAGAGTGTCAGAGAGTGATAGTGAGTGTCAGAGAGTGTCAGAGAGCGATAGAGAGTATCAGAGTGTGTCAGAGAGTGATAGAGAGTGTCAGAGAGTGATATAGAGTGTCAGAGAGTGATAGTGAGTGTCAGAGAGTGATAGTGAGTGTCAGAGAGTGATAGTGAGTGTCTGAGAGTGTCAGAGAGTGATAGAGAGTGTCAGAGAATGGTAGAGAGTGTCAGAGAGTGAAAGAGAGTGTCAGAGAGTGATAGTGAGTGTCTGAGAGTGTCAGAGAGTGATAGAGAGTGTCAGAGAGTGATAGTGTGTCTCAGAGAGTGATAGTGAGTGTCAGAGAGTGATAGTGAGTGTCTAAGAGTGTCAGAGAGTGTCAGAGAGTGATAGAGAGTGGCAGAGAGTGGCAGAGAGTTTCAGAGAGTGAAAGAGAGTGTCAGGGAGAGATAGTGAGTGCCTGAGAGTGTCTGAGAGTGTCAGAGTGTGTCAGAGAGTGATAGTGAGTGTCAGAGAGTGATAGTGAGTGTCTGAGAGTGATAGTGAGTGTCTGAGAGTGTCAGAGAGTGTCAGAGCATGTCAGAGAGTGAAAGAGAGTATCAGAGAGTTATAGTGAGTGCCTGAGAGTTTCTGAGATTGTCAGAGAGTGTCAGAGAGTGTCAGAGAGTGATAGTGAGTGTCAGAGAGTGTGAGAGAGTGATAGAGAGTGACAGAGAGTGTGAGAGAGTGTGAGAGAGTGTCAGAGAGTGTCAGAGGGAGATAGAGAGTGTCAGATAGTGATAGTGAGTGTCTGAGAGTGTTTGAGATTGTCAGAGAGTGTTAGAGAATGATAAAGATTGTCAGAGAGTGATAGTGAGTGTCTGAGAGTGTCAGAGAGTTTCAGAGCATGTCAGAGAGTGAAAGAGAGTATCAGAGAGTTATAGTGAGTGCCTGAGAGTTTCTGAGATTGTCAGAGAGTGTCAGAGAGTGTCAGAGAGTTATAGTGAGTGTCAGAGAGTGTGAGAGAGTGATAGAGAGTGACAGAGAGTGTGAGAGAGTGTGAGAGAGTGTCAGAGAGTGTCAGAGGGAGATAGAGAGTGTCAGAGAGTGATAGTGAGTGTCAGAGAGTGTCAGAGAGCGATAGAGAGTGATAAAGAGTGTCAGAGAGTGTCAGGGAGAGATAGAGAGTGTCAGAGAGTGATGGAGAGTGTCAGTGAGTGTCAGAGAGTGTCAGAGAGTGATAATGAGTGTCAGAGAGTGTCAGAGAGAGATAGAGAGTGTCAGAGGGTGTCAGAGAGAGATAGAGAGTGTCAGAGAGTGACAGAGTGTGTCAGAGAGTGTCAGAGAGCGATAGTGAGTGTCAGAGAGTGTCAGAGAGATATAGAGAGTGTCAGAGAGTGATTGAGAGAGTCAGAGAGTGATAGAGAGTGTCAGAGAGTGTGAGTGAGTGTCTGAGAGTGGCAGAGAGTGATAGAGAGTGTCAGAGAGTGTGAGAGAGTGTCAGAGAGAGATAGAGAGTGTCAGAGAGAGATAGAGAGTGTCAGAGAGTGATAGTGAGTGAATGAGAGTGTCAGAGAGTGTCAGAGAGCGTTAGAGAGAGATAGAGAGTGTCAGAGAGCGTCAGAGAGAGATAGAGAGTGTCAGAGAGAGATATTGATTCTCTGGGAGTGTCAGAGAGTGTCAGAGAGCGATAGAGAGTGATCGAGAGTTTCAGAGAGTGTCAGAGAGAGATACAGAGTGATAGAGAGTGTCAGAGAGTGTCAGAGAGAGTCAGAGAGTGATAGAGAGTGTCAGAGGGTGATAGTGAGTGTCAGACAGTATCAGAGAGTGATAGTGAGTGTCAAAGAGTGTCAGAGAGTTATAGAGACTGTCAGAGAGTGTCAGAGAGTGTCAGAGAGTGTCAGAGAGTGATATACAGTGTCAGAGAGTGATAGAGAGTTTCAGAGAGTGATAGTGAGTGTCAGAGAGTATCAGATCGTGATAGTGAGTGTCTGAGAGTGTCTGAGATTGTGAGAGAGTGTCAGAGAGTGTCAGAGAGAGTCAGAGAGTGTCAGAGAGTGTCAGAGAGTGTCAGAGAGTGACAGTGAGTGTCTGAGAGGGTCAGAGAGTGACAGTGAGTGTCTGAGAGTGTCTGAGAGTGTCAGAGTGTGTCAGAGAGTGTTAGAGAATGATAGAGATTGTCAGAGAGTGTCAGAGAGTGATAGTGAGTGTCTGAGAGTGTCAGAGAGTTTCAGAGCATGTCAGAGAGTGATAGTGAGTGTCAGAGAGTGATAGTGAGTTTCAGCGAGTGATCGGGCGTGTCAGAGAGTGATAGTGAGTGTCAGAGAGTATCAGATAGCGATAGTGAGTGTCTGAGAGTGTCTGAGATTGTCAGAGAGTGTCAGAGAGTGTTAGAGAGTGATAGAGAGTGTCAGAGAGTGATAGAGAGTGATAGAGAGTGATAGAGAGTGTCAGAGAGTGTCAGAGAGTGATAAACAGTGTCAGAGAGTGATAAAGAGTTTCAGAGAGTGATAATGAGTGTCAGAGAGTATCAGATAGTGATAGTGAGTGTCTGAGAGTGTTTGAGATTGTCAGAGAGTGTTAGAGAATGATAAAGATTGTCAGAGAGTGATAGTGTGTGTCTGAGAGTGTCAGAGAGTTTCAGAGCATGTCAGAGAGTGAAAGAGAGTCTCAGAGAGTGATAGTGAGTGTCAGAGAATGTCAGAGAGTAATAGAGAGTGTCAGAGAGTATCAGATAGTGATAGTGAGTGTCTGAGAGTGTTTGAGATTGTCAGAGAGTGTTAGAGAATGATAAAGATTGTCAGAGAGTGATAGTGAGTGTCTGAGAGTGTCAGAGAGTTTCAGAGCATGTCAGAGAGTGAAAGAGAGTATCAGAGAGTTATAGTGAGTGCCTGAGAGTTTCTGAGATTGTCAGAGAGTGTCAGAGAGTGATAGTGAGTGTCAGAGAGTGTGAGAGAGTGATAGAGAGTGATAGAGAGTGACAGAGAGTGTGAGAGAGTGTCAGAGAGTGTCAGAGGGAGATAGAGAGTGTCAGAGAGTGATAGTGAGTGTCAGAGAGTGTCAGAGAGCGATAGAGAGTGATAAAGAGTGTCAGAGAGTGTCAGGGAGAGATAGACAGTGTCAGAGGGTGATGGAGAGTGATAATGAGTGTCAGAGAGTGTCGGAGAGTGTCAGAGAGAGATAGAGACTGTCAGAGAGTGTCAGAGTGAGATAGAGAGTGTCAGAGAGTGACAGAGTGTGTCAGAGAGTGTCAGAGAGCGATAGTGAGTGTCAGAGAGTGTCAGAGTGAGATAGAGAGTGTCAGAGAGTGACAGAGTGTGTCAGAGAGTGTCAGAGAGTGATTGAGAGAGTCAGAGAGTGATAGAGAGTGTCAGAGAGTGTGAGTGAGTGTCTGAGAGTGGCAGAGAGTGATAGAGAGTGTCAGAGAGTGTGAGAGAGTGTCAGAGAGAGATAGAGAGATCAGAGAGAGATAGAGAGTGTCAGAGAGTGATAGTGAGTGAATGAGAGTGTCAGAGAGTGTCAGAGAGCGATAGAGAGAGATAGAGAGTGTCAGAGAGTGTCAGAGAGAGATAGAGAGTGTCAGAGAGAGATATTGATTCTCTGGGAGTGTCAGAGAGTGTCAGAGAGCGATAGAGAGCGATCGAGAGTTTCAGAGAGTGTCAGAGAGAGATACAGAGTGATAGAGAGTGTCAGAGAGTGTCAGAGAGTGTCAGAGAGAGTCAGAGAGTGATAGAGAGTGTCAGAGGGTGATAGTGAGTGTCAGACAGTATCAGAGAGTGAGAGTGAGTGTCAAAGAGTGTCAGAGAGTTATAGAGACTGTCAGAGAGTGTCAGAGAGTGTCAGAGAGTGATAGTGAGTGTCAGAGAGTGTCAGAGAGTGTCAGAGAGTGATAGAGACTGTCAGAGAGTGATAGTGAGTGTCTAAGAGTGTCAGAGAGTGTCAGAGAGTGTGAGAGAGTGTCAGAGAGAGATAGAGAGTGTCAGAGAGTGATAGTGTGTGTCTGAGAGTGTCAGAGAGCGGTAGAGAGTAATAGAGAGTGTCAGAGAGTGATAGAGAGTGTCAGAGAGTGATAATGAGTGTCAGAGGGTGTCAGAGAGAGATAGAGAGTGTCTGAGAGCTATAGAGAGTGATACAGAGTGTCAGAGAGTGTCAGAGAGAGATAGAGAGTGTCAGAGAGTGTCAGAGAGTGATAATGAGTGTCAGAGAGTGTCAGAGAGAGATAGAGATTGTCAGAGAGTGATAGTGAGTGTCTGAGAGTGTCAGAGAGAGAGGGAGAGTGTCAGAGAGTGATAGAGATTGTCAGAGGGTGTCAGAGGGTGTCAGAGAGTGTCAGAGAGTGTCAGAGAGTGTCAGAGAGTTACAGAGAGTGTCAGAGAGTGTCAGAGAGAGATAGAGAGTGTCAGAGAGTGATAGTGAGTGTCTGAGAGCGTCAGAGAGCGATAGAGAGTGATAAAGAGTGTCTGAGAGTGTCTGAGATTGTCAGAGAGTAATAGTGAGTGTCAGAGAGTGTCAGAGAGAGATAGAGAGTGTCAGAGAGTGATAGTGAGTGTCAGAGAGTGTCAGAGAGTGATAGAGAGTGTCAGAGAGTGTCAGAGAGTGTCAGAGAGAGATAGAGAGTGTCAGAGAGTGTCAGAGAGTGTCAGAGAGAGATAGACAGTGTCAGAGAGTGATAGAGAGTTTCAGAGAGTGATAGTGAGTGTCAGAGAGTATCAGATAGTGATAGTGAGTGTCTGAGAGTGTCTGAGATTGTCAGAGAGTGTCAGAGAGTGTCAGAGAGAGTCAGAGAGAGTCAGAGAGTGATAGACAGTGTCAGAGTGTGTTAGTGTGTGTCTGAGAGTGTCAGAGTGTGTCACAGAATGATATTGAGTGTCAGAGAGTGATAGAGAGTGTCAGAGAGTGATAGTGAGTGTCAGAGAGTGATAGTGAGTGTCAGAGTGTGATAGAGAGTGTCAGAGAGTGATCGTGAGTCTCAGAGAGTAATAGTGAGTGTCAGAGAGTAATAGTGAGTGTCAGAGAGTGATAGTGAGTGTCTGAGAGTGTCAGAGATTGTCAGAGAGTGATAGAGAGTGTCAGAGAGTGGCAGAGAGTGTCAGAGAGTGAAAGAGAGTGTCAGAGAGTGATAGTGAGTGCCTGAGAGTGTCTGAGAGTGTCAGAGTGTGTCAGAGAGTGATAGAGAGTGTCAGAGAGTGATAGTGAGTGTCAGAGAGTGATAGTGAGTGTCTGAGAGTGTCAGAGAGTGTTAGTGAGTGTCAGAGAGTGTCAGAGATTGATAGAGAGTGTCAGAGGGTGACAGTGAGTGTCTGAGAGTGTCAGAGAGTGATAGTGAGTGTCAGAGAGTGTCAGAGAGTGTTAGTGAGTATCAGAGTGTGTCAGAGAGTGATAGAGAGGGTCAGAGAGTGTCAGAGAGTGTCAGAGAGTGTCAGTGAGTGATAGAGAGTGTCAGAGAGTGATAGAGAGTGTCAGAGAGCGATAGAGAGTGATAAAGAGTGTCGGAGAGTGTCAGAGAGTGATAGAGAGTTTCAGAGAGTGATAGTGAGTGTCAGAGAGTATCAGATAGTGATAGTGAGTGTCTGAGAGTGTCTGAGAGTGTCAGAGAGTGATAGTGAGTATCAGAGAGTGTCAGAGAGTGTTAGTGAGTATCAGAGTGTGTCAGAGAGTGATGGAGAGTGATAGAGAGTGTCAGAGAGTGTCAGAGAGTGTCAGTGAGAGATAGAGAGAGTCAGAGAGTGATAGAGAGTGTCAGAGGGTGACAGTGAGTGTCTGAGAGTGTCAGAGTGTCAGAGAGTGATAGAGAGTGACAGAGAGTGTCAGAGAGTGTCAGAGTGTTGTCAGACAGTGTCAGAGAGTGTCAGAGTGTGCCAGAGAGTGTCAGAGAGTGATAGAGTGTGATAGAGAGTGTCAGAGAGTGTGAGTGAGTGTCTGAGAGTGGCAGAGAGTGATAGAGAGTGTCAGAGAGTGTGAGAGAGTGTCAGAGAGAGATAGAGAGTGTCAGAGAGAGATAGAGAGTGTCAGAGAGTGATAGTGAGTGAATGAGAGTGTCAGAGAGTGTCAGAGAGCGTTAGAGAGAGATAGAGAGTGTCAGAGAGCGTCAGAGAGAGATAGAGAGTGTCAGAGAGAGATATTGATTCTCTGGGAGTGTCAGAGAGTGTCAGAGAGCGATAGAGAGCGATCGAGAGTTTCAGAGAGTGTCAGAGAGAGATACAGTGTGATAGAGAGTGTCAGAGAGTGTCAGAGAGTGTCAGAGAGAGTCAGAGAGTGATAGAGAGTGTCAGAGGGTGATAGTGAGTGTCAGACAGTATCAGAGAGTGATAGTGAGTGTCAAAGAGTGTCAGAGAGTTATAGAGACTGTCAGAGAGTGTCAGATAGTGATAGTGAGTGTCTGAGAGTGTCTGAGAGTGTCAGAGAGTGATAGTGAGTATCAGAGAGTGTCAGAGAGTGTTAGTGAGTATCAGAGTGTGTCAGAGAGTGATGGAGAGTGATAGAGAGTGTCAGAGAGTGTCAGAGAGTGTCAGTGAGAGATAGAGAGTGTCAGAGAGTGATAGAGAGTGTCAGAGGGTGACAGTGAGTGTCTGAGAGTGTCAGAGTGTCAGAGAGTGATAGAGAGTGACAGAGAGTGTCAGAGAGTGTCAGAGTGTTGTCAGACAGTGTCAGAGAGTGTCAGAGTGTGCCAGAGTGTGTCAGAGAGTGATAGAGTGTGATAGAGAGTGTCAGAGAGTGATAGTGAGTGTCTGAGAGTGTCAGAGAGAGATAGAGAGTGTCAGAGAGTGATAGTGAGTGTCAGTGAGTGTGAGTGAGTGTCTGAGAGTGGCAGAGAGTGATAGAGAGTGTCAGAGAGTGTGAGAGAGTGTCAGAGAGAGATAGAGAGTGTCAGAGAGAGATAGAGAGTGTCAGAGAGTGATAGTGAGTGAATGAGAGTGTCAGAGAGTGTCAGAGAGCGTTAGAGAGAGATAGAGAGTGTCAGAGAGCGTCAGAGAGAGATAGAGAGTGTCAGAGAGAGATATTGATTCTCTGGGAGTGTCAGAGAGTGTCAGAGAGCGATAGAGAGCGATCGAGAGTTTCAGAGAGTGTCAGAGAGAGATACAGAGTGATAGAGAGTGTCAGAGAGTGTCAGAGAGTGTCAGAGAGAGTCAGAGAGTGATAGAGAGTGTCAGAGGGTGATAGTGAGTGTCAGACAGTATCAGAGAGTGATAGTGAGTGTCAAAGAGTGTCAGAGAGTTATAGAGACTGTCAGAGAGTGTCAGAGAGTGTCAGAGAGTGTCAGAGAGTGATAGACAGTGTCAGAGAGTGATAGAGAGTTTCAGAGAGTGATAGTGAGTGTCAGAGAGTATCAGATCGTGATAGTGAGTGTCTGAGAGTGTCTGAGATTGTGAGAGAGTGTCAGAGAGTGTCAGAGAGAGTCAGAGAGTGTCAGAGAGTGTCAGAGAGTGTCAGAGAGTGACAGTGAGTGTCTGAGAGGGTCAGAGAGTGACAGTGAGTGTCTGAGAGTGTCTGAGAGTGTCAGAGTGTGTCAGAGAGTGTTAGAGAATGATAGAGATTGTCAGAGAGTGTCAGAGAGTGATAGTGAGTGTCTGAGAGTGTCAGAGAGTTTCAGAGCATGTCAGAGAGTGATAGTGAGTGTCAGAGAGTGATAGTGAGTTTCAGCGAGTGATCGGGCGTGTCAGAGAGTGATAGTGAGTGTCAGAGAGTATCAGATAGCGATAGTGAGTGTCTGAGAGTGTCTGAGATTGTCAGAGAGTGTCAGAGAGTGTTAGAGAGTGATAGAGAGTGTCAGAGAGTGATAGAGAGTGATAGAGAGTGTCAGAGAGTGTCAGAGAGTGATAAACAGTGTCAGAGAGTGATAAAGAGTTTCAGAGAGTGATAATGAGTGTCAGAGAGTATCAGATAGTGATAGTGAGTGTCTGAGAGTGTTTGAGATTGTCAGAGAGTGTTAGAGAATGATAAAGATTGTCAGAGAGTGATAGTGTGTGTCTGAGAGTGTCAGAGAGTTTCAGAGCATGTCAGAGAGTGAAAGAGAGTCTCAGAGAGTGATAGTGAGTGTCAGAGAATGTCAGAGAGTAATAGAGAGTGTCAGAGAGTATCAGATAGTGATAGTGAGTGTCTGAGAGTGTTTGAGATTGTCAGAGAGTGTTAGAGAATGATAAAGATTGTCAGAGAGTGATAGTGAGTGTCTGAGAGTGTCAGAGAGTTTCAGAGCATGTCAGAGAGTGAAAGAGAGTATCAGAGAGTTATAGTGAGTGCCTGAGAGTTTCTGAGATTGTCAGAGAGTGTCAGAGAGTGATAGTGAGTGTCAGAGAGTGTGAGAGAGTGATAGAGAGTGATAGAGAGTGACAGAGAGTGTGAGAGAGTGTCAGAGAGTGTCAGAGGGAGATAGAGAGTGTCAGAGAGTGATAGTGAGTGTCAGAGAGTGTCAGAGAGCGATAGAGAGTGATAAAGAGTGTCAGAGAGTGTCAGGGAGAGATAGAGAGTGTCAGAGGGTGATGGAGAGTGATAATGAGTGTCAGAGAGTGTCGGAGAGTGTCAGAGAGAGATAGAGACTGTCAGAGAGTGTCAGAGTGAGATAGAGAGTGTCAGAGAGTGACAGAGTGTGTCAGAGAGTGTCAGAGAGCGATAGTGAGTGTCAGAGAGTGATTGAGAGAGTCAGAGAGTGATAGAGAGTGTCAGAGAGTGTGAGTGAGTGTCTGAGAGTGGCAGAGAGTGATAGAGAGTGTCAGAGAGTGTGAGAGAGTGTCAGAGAGAGACAGAGAGTGTCAGAGAGAGATAGAGAGTGTCAGAGAGTGATAGTGAGTGAAAGAGTGTCAGAGAGTGTCAGAGAGCGATAGAGAGAGATAGAGAGTGTCAGAGAGTGTCAGAGAGAGATAGAGAGTGTCAGAGAGAGATATTGATTCTCTGGGAGTGTCAGAGAGTGTCAGAGAGCGATAGAGAGCGATCGAGAGTTTCAGAGAGTGTCAGAGAGAGATACAGAGTGATAGAGAGTGTCAGAGAGTGTCAGAGAGTGTCAGAGAGAGTCAGAGAGTGATAGAGAGTGTCAGAGGGTGATAGTGAGTGTCAGACAGTATCAGAGAGTGATAGTGAGTGTCAAAGAGTGTCAGAGAGTTATAGAGACTGTCAGAGAGTGTCAGAGAGTGTCAGAGAGTGATAGTGAGTGTCAGAGAGTGTCAGAGAGTGTCAGAGAGTGATAGAGACTGTCAGAGAGTGATAGTGAGTGTCTGAGAGTGTCAGAGAGTGTCAGAGAGTGTGAGAGAGTGTCAGAGAGAGATAGAGAGTGTCAGAGAGTGATAGTGTGTGTCAGAGAGTATCAGATAGCGATAGTGAGTGTCTGAGAGTGTCTGAGATTGTCAGAGAGTGTCAGAGAGTGTTAGACAGTGATAGAGAGTGTCAGAGAGTGATAGAGAGTGATAGAGAGTGTCAGAGAGTGTCAGAGAGTGATAAACAGTGTCAGAGAATGATAAAGAGTTTCAGAGAGTGATAATGAGTGTCAGAGAGTATCAGATAGTGATAGTGAGTGTCTGAGAGTGTTTGAGATTGTCAGAGAGTGTTAGAGAATGATAAAGATTGTCAGAGAGTGATAGTGTGTGTCTGAGAGTGTCAGAGAGTTTCAGAGCATGTCAGAGAGTGAAAGAGAGTCTCAGAGAGTGATAGTGAGTGTCAGAGAATGTCAGAGAGTAATAGAGAGTGTCAGAGAGTATCAGATAGTGATAGTGAGTGTCTGAGAGTGTTTGAGATTGTCAGAGAGTGTTAGAGAATGATAAAGATTGTCAGAGAGTGATAGTGAGTGTCTGAGAGTGTCAGAGAGTTTCAGAGCATGTCAGAGAGTGAAAGAGAGTATCAGAGAGTTATAGTGAGTGCCTGAGAGTTTCTGAGATTGTCAGAGAGTGTCAGAGAGTGATAGTGAGTGTCAGAGAGTGTGAGAGAGTGATAGAGAGTGATAGAGAGTGACAGAGAGTGTGAGAGAGTGTCAGAGAGTGTCAGAGGGAGATAGAGAGTGTCAGAGAGTGATAGTGAGTGTCAGAGAGTGTCAGAGAGCGATAGAGAGTGATAAAGAGTGTCAGAGAGTGTCAGGGAGAGATAGAGAGTGTCAGAGGGAGATGGAGAGTGATAATGTGTGTCAGAGAGTGTCGGAGAGTGTCAGAGAGAGATAGAGACTGTCAGAGAGTGTCAGAGTGAGATAGAGAGTGTCAGAGAGTGACAGAGTGTGTCAGAGAGTGTCAGAGAGCGATAGTGAGTGTCAGAGAGTGTCAGAGAGATATAGAGAGTGTCAGAGAGTGATTGAGAGAGTCAGAGAGAGATAGAGAGTGTCAGAGAGTGTGAGTGAGTGTCTGAGAGTGGCAGAGAGTGATAGAGAGTGTCAGAGAGTGTGAGAGAGTGTCAGAGAGAGATAGAGAGTGTCAGAGAGAGATAGAGAGTGTCAGAGAGTGATAGTGAGTGAATGAGAGTGTCAGAGAGTGTCAGAGAGCGATAGAGAGAGATAGAGAGTGTCAGAGAGTGTCAGAGAGAGATAGAGAGTGTCAGAGAGAGATATTGATTCTCTGGGAGTGTCAGAGAGTGTCAGAGAGCGATAGAGAGCGATCGAGAGTTTCAGAGAGTGTCAGAGAGAGATACAGAGTGATAGAGAGTGTCAGAGAGTGTCAGAGAGTGTCAGAGAGAGTCAGAGAGTGATAGAGAGTGTCAGAGGGTGATAGTGAGTGTCAGACAGTATCAGAGAGTGATAGTGAGTGTCAAAGAGTGTCAGAGAGTTATAGAGACTGTCAGAGAGTGTCAGAGAGTGTCAGAGAGTGATAGTGAGTGTCAGAGAGTGTCAGAGAGTGTCAGAGAGTGATAGAGACTGTCAGAGAGTGATAGTGAGTGTCTGAGAGTGTCAGAGAGTGTCAGAGAGTGTGAGAGAGTGTCAGAGAGAGATAGAGAGTGTCAGAGAGTGATAGTGTGTGTCTGAGAGTGTCAGAGAGCGATAGAGAGTAATAGAGAGTGTCAGAGAGTGATAGAGAGTGTCAGAGAGTGATAATGAGTGTCAGAGGGTGTCAGAGAGAGATAGAGAGTGTCAGAGAGCTATAGAGAGTGATACAGAGTGTCAGAGAGTGTCAGAGAGAGATAGAGAGTGTCAGAGAGTGTCAGAGAGTGATAATGAGTGTCAGAGAGTGTCAGAGAGAGATAGAGATTGTCAGAGAGTGATAGTGAGTGTCTGAGAGTGTCAGAGAGAGAGGGAGAGTGTCAGAGAGTGATAGAGATTGTCAGAGGGTGTCAGAGGGTGTCAGAGAGTGTCAGAGAGTGTCAGAGAGTGTCAGAGAGTTACAGAGAGTGTCAGAGAGTGTCAGAGAGAGATAGAGAGTGTCAGAGAGTGATAGTGAGTGTCTGAGAGCGTCAGAGAGCGATAGAGAGTGATAAAGAGTGTCTGAGAGTGTCTGAGATTGTCAGAGAGTAATAGTGAGTGTCAGAGAGTGTCAGAGAGAGATAGAGAGTGTCAGAGAGTGATAGTGAGTGTCAGAGAGTGTCAGAGAGTGATAGAGAGTGTCAGAGAGTGTCAGAGAGTGTCAGAGAGAGATAGAGAGTGTCAGAGAGTGTCAGAGAGTGTCAGAGAGAGATAGACAGTGTCAGAGAGTGATAGAGAGTTTCAGAGAGTGATAGTGAGTGTCAGAGAGTATCAGATAGTGATAGTGAGTGTCTGAGAGTGTCTGAGATTGTCAGAGAGTGTCAGAGAGTGTCAGAGAGAGTCAGAGAGAGTCAGAGAGTGATAGACAGTGTCAGAGTGTGTTAGTGTGTGTCTGAGAGTGTCAGAGTGTGTCACAGAATGATATAGAGTGTCAGAGAGTGATAGAGAGTGTCAGAGAGTGATAGTGAGTGTCAGAGAGTGATAGTGAGTGTCAGAGTGTGATAGAGAGTGTCAGAGAGTGATCGTGAGTCTCAGAGAGTAATAGTGAGTGTCAGAGAGTAATAGTGAGTGTCAGAGAGTGATAGTGAGTGTCTGAGAGTGTCAGAGATTGTCAGAGAGTGATAGAGAGTGTCAGAGAGTGGCAGAGAGTGTCAGAGAGTGACAGAGAGTGTCAGGGAGAGATAGTGAGTGTCTGAGAGTGTCAGAGAGTGATAGTGAGTGCCTGAGAGTGTCTGAGAGTGTCAGAGTGTGTCAGAGAGTGATAGAGAGTGTCAGAGAGTGATAGTGAGTGTCAGAGAGTGATAGTGAGTGTCTGAGAGTGTCAGAGAGTGTTAGTGAGTGTCAGAGAGTGTCAGAGATTGATAGAGAGTGTCAGAGGGTGACAGTGAGTGTCTGAGAGTGTCAGAGAGTGATAGTGAGTGTCAGAGAGTGTCAGAGAGTGTTAGTGAGTATCAGAGTGTGTCAGAGAGTGATAGAGAGGGTCAGAGAGTGTCAGAGAGTGTCAGAGAGTGTCAGTGAGTGATAGAGAGTGTCAGAGAGTGATAGAGAGTGTCAGAGAGCGATAGAGAGTGATAAAGAGTGTCGGAGAGTGTCAGAGAGTGATAGAGAGTTTCAGAGAGTGATAGTGAGTGTCAGAGAGTATCAGATAGTGATAGTGAGTGTCTGAGAGTGTCTGAGAGTGTCAGAGAGTGATAGTGAGTATCAGAGAGTGTCAGAGAGTGTTAGTGAGTATCAGAGTGTGTCAGAGAGTGATGGAGAGTGATAGAGAGTGTCAGAGAGTGTCAGAGAGCGTCAGTGAGAGATAGAGAGTGTCAGAGAGTGATAGAGAGTGTCAGAGGGTGACAGTGAGTGTCTGAGAGTGTCAGAGTGTCAGAGAGTGATAGAGAGTGACAGAGAGTGTCAGAGAGTGTCAGAGTGTTGTCAGACATTGTCAGAGATTGTCAGAGTGTGCCAGAGAGTGTCAGAGAGTGATAGAGTGTGATAGAGAGTGTCAGAGAGTGATAGTGAGTGTCTGAGAGTGTCAGAGAGAGATAGAGAGTGTCAGAGAGTGATAGTGAGTGTCAGAGAGTGTCAGAGAGTGATAGAGAGTGTCAGAGAGTGATAGAGAGTGTCAGAGAGTGTCAGAGAGTGTCAGAGAGTGTCAGAGGGAGATAGAGAGTGTCAGAGAGTGATCGTGAGTGACCGAGAATGTCAGAGAGCGATAGAGAGTGATAAAGAGTGTCAGAGAGTGATAGAGAGTGTCAGAGAGCGTCAGAGTGTGTCAGAGAGTGATAGACAGTGTCAGAGAGTGATAGAGAGTTTCAGAGAGTGATAGTGAGTGTCAGAGAGAATCAGATAATGATAGTGAGTGTCTGAGAGTGTCTGAGATTGTCAGAGAGTGTCACAGAGAGTCAGAGAGTGATAGACAGTGTCAGAGTGTGATAGTGTGTGTCTGAGAGTGTCAGAGTGTGTCAGAGAGTGATATAGAGTGTCAGAGAGTGATAGAGAGTGTCAGAGAGTGATAGTGAGTGTCAGAGAGTGATAGTGAGTGTCAGAGTGTGATAGAGAGTGTCAGAGAGTGATCGTGAGTCTCAGAGAGTAATAGTGAGTGTCAGAGAGTAATAGTGAGTGTCAGAGAGTGATAGTGAGTGTCTGAGAGTGTCAGAGATTGTCAGAGAGTGATAGAGAGTGTCAGAGAGTGGCAGAGAGTGTCAGAGAGTGACAGAGAGTGTCAGGGAGAGATAGTGAGTGTCTGAGAGTGTCAGAGAGTGATAGTGAGTGCCTGAGAGTGTCTGAGAGTGTCAGAGTGTGTCAGAGAGTGATAGAGAGTGTCAGAGAGTGATAGTGAGTGTCAGAGAGTGATAGTGAGTGTCTGAGAGTGTCAGAGAGTGTTAGTGAGTGTCAGAGAGTGTCAGAGATTGATAGAGAGTGTCAGAGGGTGACAGTGAGTGTCTGAGAGTGTCAGAGAGTGATAGTGAGTGTCAGAGAGTGTCAGAGAGTGTTAGTGAGTATCAGAGTGTGTCAGAGAGTGATAGAGAGGGTCAGAGAGTGTCAGAGAGTGTCAGAGAGTGTCAGTGAGTGATAGAGAGTGTCAGAGAGTGATAGAGAGTGTCAGAGAGCGATAGAGAGTGATAAAGAGTGTCGGAGAGTGTCAGAGAGTGATAGAGAGTTTCAGAGAGTGATAGTGAGTGTCAGAGAGTATCAGATAGTGATAGTGAGTGTCTGAGAGTGTCTGAGAGTGTCAGAGAGTGATAGTGAGTATCAGAGAGTGTCAGAGAGTGTTAGTGAGTATCAGAGTGTGTCAGAGAGTGATGGAGAGTGATAGAGAGTGTCAGAGAGTGTCAGAGAGCGTCAGTGAGAGATAGAGAGTGTCAGAGAGTGATAGAGAGTGTCAGAGGGTGACAGTGAGTGTCTGAGAGTGTCAGAGTGTCAGAGAGTGATAGAGAGTGACAGAGAGTGTCAGAGAGTGTCAGAGTGTTGTCAGACATTGTCAGAGATTGTCAGAGTGTGCCAGAGAGTGTCAGAGAGTGATAGAGTGTGATAGAGAGTGTCAGAGAGTGATAGTGAGTGTCTGAGAGTGTCAGAGAGAGATAGAGAGTGTCAGAGAGTGATAGTGAGTGTCAGAGAGTGTCAGAGAGTGATAGAGAGTGTCAGAGAGTGATAGAGAGTGTCAGAGAGTGTCAGAGAGTGTCAGAGAGTGTCAGAGGGAGATAGAGAGTGTCAGAGAGTGATCGTGAGTGACCGAGAATGTCAGAGAGCGATAGAGAGTGATAAAGAGTGTCAGAGAGTGATAGAGAGTGTCAGAGAGCGTCAGAGTGTGTCAGAGAGTGATAGACAGTGTCAGAGAGTGATAGAGAGTTTCAGAGAGTGATAGTGAGTGTCAGAGAGAATCAGATAATGATAGTGAGTGTCTGAGAGTGTCTGAGATTGTCAGAGAGTGTCACAGAGAGTCAGAGAGTGATAGACAGTGTCAGAGTGTGATAGTGTGTGTCTGAGAGTGTCAGAGTGTGTCAGAGAGTGATATAGAGTGTCAGAGAGTGATAGAGAGTGTCAGAGAGTGATAGTGAGTGTCAGAGAGTGATAGTGAGTGTCAGAGAGTGATAGTGAGTGTCTGAGAGTGTCAGAGAGTGTCAGAGAGAGATAGAGAGTGTCAGAGAGTGATAGTGAGTGTCAGAGAGTGATAGAGAGTGTCAGAGAGTGTCAGAGAGTGATAGAGAGTGTCAGAGAGTGTCAGAGAGTGTCAGAGGGAGATAGAGAGTGTCAGAGAGTGATAGTGAGTGTCAGAGAGTGTCAGAGAGCGATAGAGAGTATCAGAGTGTGTCAGAGAGTGATAGAGAGTGTCAGAGAGTGATATAGAGTGTCAGAGAGTGATAGTGAGTGTCAGAGAGTGATAGTGAGTGTCAGAGAGTGATAGTGAGTGTCTGAGAGTGTCAGAGAGTGATAGAGAGTGTCAGAGAATGGTAGAGAGTGTCAGAGAGTGAAAGAGAGTGTCAGAGAGTGATAGTGAGTGCCTGAGAGTGTCTGAGAGTGTCAGAGTGTGTCAGAGAGTGATAGAGAGTGTCAGAGTGTGATAGAGAGTGTCAGAGAGTGATAGTGTGTCTCAGAGAGTGATAGTGAGTGTCAGAGAGTGATAGTGAGTGTCTAAGAGTGTCAGAGAGTGTCAGAGAGTGATAGAGAGTGGCAGAGAGTGGCAGAGAGTGGCAGAGAGTGAAAGAGAGTGTCAGGGAGAGATAGTGAGTGCCTGAGAGTGTCTGAGAGTGTCAGAGTGTGTCAGAGAGTGATAGTGAGTGTCAGAGAGTGATAGTGAGTGTCTGAGAGTGATAGTGAGTGTCTGAGAGTGTCAGAGAGTGTCAGAGAGTGACAGAGAGTATCAGATAGTGATAGTGAGTGTCTGAGAGTGTTTGAGATTGTCAGAGAGTGTTAGAGAATGATAAAGATTGTCAGAGAGTGATAGTGAGTGTCTGAGAGTGTCAGAGAGTTTCAGAGCATGTCAGAGAGTGAAAGAGAGTATCAGAGAGTTATAGTGAGTGCCTGAGAGTTTCTGAGATTGTCAGAGAGTGTCAGAGAGTGTCAGAGAGTGATAGTGAGTGTCAGAGAGTGTGAGAGAGTGATAGTGAGTGACAGAGAGTGTGAGAGAGTGTGAGAGAGTGTCAGAGAGTGTCAGAGGGAGATAGAGAGTGTCAGAGAGTGATAGTGAGTGTCAGAGAGTGTCAGAGAGCGATAGAGAGTGATAAAGAGTGTCAGAGAGTGTCAGGGAGAGATAGAGAGTGTCAGAGAGTGATGGAAAGTGTCAGAGAGTATCAGAGAGTGTCAGAGAGTGATAATGAGTGTCAGAGAGTGTCAGAGAGTGTCAGAGAGAGATAGAGAGTGTCAGAGGGTGTCAGAGAGAGATAGAGAGTGTCAGAGAGTGACAGAGTGTGTCAGAGAGTGTCAGAGAGCGATAGTGAGTGTCAGAGAGTGTCAGAGAGTTATAGAGAGTGTCAGAGAGTGATTGAGAGAGTCAGAGAGTGATAGAGAGTGTCAGAGAGTGTGAGTGAGTGTCTGAGAGTGGCAGAGAGTGATAGAGAGTGTCAGAGAGTGTGAGAGAGTGTCAGAGAGAGATAGAGAGTGTCAGAGAGAGATAGAGAGTGTCAGAGAGTGATAGTGAGTGAATGAGAGTGTCAGAGAGTGTCAGAGAGCGTTAGAGAGAGATAGAGAGTGTCAGAGAGTGTCAGAGAGAGAAAGAGAGTGTCAGAGAGATATATTGATTCTCTGGGAGTGTCAGAGGGTGTCAGAGAGCGATAGAGAGCGATCGAGAGTTTCAGAGAGTGTCAGAGAGAGATACAGAGTGATAGAGAGTGTCAGAGAGTGTCAGAGAGTGTCAGAGAGAGTCAGAGAGTGATAGAGAGTGTCAGAGGGTGATAGTGAGTGTCAGACAGTATCAGAGAGTGATAGTGAGTGTCAAAGAGTGTCAGAGAGTTATAGAGACTGTCAGAGAGTGTCAGAGAGTGTCAGAGAGTGATAGACAGTGTCAGAGAGTGATAGAGAGTTTCAGAGAGTGATAGTGAGTGTCAGAGAGTATCAGATCGTGATAGTGAGTGTCTGAGAGTGTCTGAGATTGTGAGAGAGTGTCAGAGAGTGTCAGAGAGAGTCAGAGAGTGTCAGAGAGTGTCAGAGAGTGTCAGAGAGTGACAGTGAGTGTCTGAGAGGGTCAGAGAGTGACAGTGAGTGTCTGAGAGTGTCTGAGAGTGTCAGAGTGTGTCAGAGAGTGTTAGAGAATGATAGAGATTGTCAGAGAGTGTCAGAGAGTGATAGTGAGTGTCTGAGAGTGTCAGAGAGTTTCAGAGCATGTCAGAGAGTGATAGTGAGTGTCAGAGAGTGATAGTGAGTTTCAGCGAGTGATCGGGAGTGTCAGAGAGTGATAGTGAGTGTCAGAGAGTATCAGATAGCGATAGTGAGTGTCTGAGAGTGTCTGAGATTGTCAGAGAGTGTCAGAGAGTGTTAGAGAGTGATAGAGAGTGTCAGAGAGTGATAGAGAGTGATAGAGAGTGTCAGAGAGTGTCAGAGAGTGATAAACAGTGTCAGAGAGTGATAAAGAGTTTCAGAGAGTGATAATGAGTGTCAGAGTGTATCAGATAGTGATAGTGAGTGTCTGAGAGTGTTTGAGATTGTCAGAGAGTGTTAGAGAATGATAAAGATTGTCAGAGAGTGATAGTGTGTGTCTGAGAGTGTCAGAGAGTTTCAGAGCATGTCAGAGAGTGAAAGAGAGTCTCAGAGAGTGATAGTGAGTGTCAGAGAATGTCAGAGAGTAATAGAGAGTGTCAGAGAGTATCAGATAGTGATAGTGAGTGTCTGAGAGTGTTTGAGATTGTCAGAGAGTGTTAGAGAATGATAAAGATTGTCAGAGAGTGATAGTGAGTGTCTGAGAGTGTCAGAGAGTTTCAGAGCATGTCAGAGAGTTATAGTGAGTGCCTGAGAGTTTCTGAGATTGTCAGAGAGTGTCAGAGAGTGTCAGAGAGTGATAGTGAGTGTCAGAGAGTGTGAGAGAGTGATAGAGAGTGATAGAGAGTGACAGAGAGTGTGAGAGAGTGTCAGAGAGTGTCAGAGGGAGATAGAGAGTGTCAGAGAGTGATAGTGAGTGTCAGAGAGTGTCAGAGAGCGATAGAGAGTGATAAAGATTAGATTAGAGATACAGCACTGAAACAGGCCATTCAGCCCACCGAGTCTGTGCCGAACATCAACCACCCATTTATACTAATCCTACACTAATCCCATATTCCTACCAAACATCCCCACCTGTCCCTATATTTCCCTACCACCTACCTATACTAGTGACAATTTATAATGGCCAATTTACCTATCAACCTGCAAGTCTTTTGGCTTGTGGGAGGAAACCGGAGCACCCGGAGAAAACCCACGCAGACACAGGGAGAACTTGCAAACTCCACACAGACAGTACCCGGAATCGAACCCGGGTCCCTGGAGCTGTGAGACTGCGGTGCTAACCACTGCGCCACTGTGCAGAGTGTCAGAGAGTGTCAGGGAGAGATAGAGAGTGTCAGAGGGTGATGGAGAGTGTCAGAGAGTGTCAGAGAGTGTCAGAGAGTGATAATGAGTGCCAGAGAGTGTCAGAGAGTGTCAGAGAGAGATAGAGAGTGTCAGAGAGTGTCAGAGAGAGATAGAGAGTGTCAGAGAGTGACAGAGTGTGTCAGAGAGTGTCAGAGAGCGATAGTGAGTGTCAGAGAGTGTCAGAGAGATATAGAGAGTGTCAGAGAGTGATTGAGAGAGTCAGAGAGTGATAGAGAGTGTCAGAGAGTGTGAGTGAGTGTCTGAGAGTGGCAGAGAGTGATAGAGAGTGTCAGAGAGTGTGAGAGAGTGTCAGAGAGAGATAGAGAGTGTCAGAGAGAGATAGAGAGTGTCAGAGAGTGATAGTGAGTGAATGAGAGTGTCAGAGAGTGTCAGAGAGCGATAGAGAGAGATAGAGAGTGTCAGAGAGTGTCAGAGAGAGATAGAGAGTGATATAGAGTGTCAGAGAGTGATAGAGAGTGTCAGAGAGTGATAGTGAGTGTCAGAGAGTGATAGTGAGTGTCTGAGAGTGTCAGAGAGAGATAGAGAGTGTCAGAGAGTGATAGTGAGTGTCAGAGAGTGTCAGAGAGTGATAGAGAGTGTCAGAAAGTGTCAGAGAGTGTCAGAGAGTGTCAGAGGGAGATAGAGAGTGTCAGAGAGTGATAGTGAGTGTCAGAGAGTGATAGTGAGTGTCTGAGAGTGTCAGAGAGAGATAGAGTGTCAGAGAGTGATAGTGAGTGTCAGAGAGTGTCAGAGAGTGATAGAGAGTGTCAGAAAGTGTCAGAGAGAGTCAGAGAGTGTCAGAGGGAGATAGAGAGTGTCAGAGAGTGATAGTGAGTGTCAGAGAGTGTCAGAGAGCGATAGAGAGTGATAAAGAGTGTCAGAGAGTGTCAGAGAGTGTTAGAGAGTGTCAGAGAGCGTCAGAGTGTGTCAGAGAGTGACAGACAGTGTCAGAGAGTGATAGAGAGTTTCAGAGAGTGTCAGAGAGTGATAGTGAGTGTCAGAGAGTGATAGTGAGTGCCTGAGAGTGTCTGAGAGTGTCAGAGTGTGATAGAGAGTGTCAGAGAGTGATAGTGTGTCGCAGAGAGTGATAGTGAGTGTCAGAGAGTGATAGTGAGTGTCTGAGAGTGTCAGAGAGTGTCAGAGAATGATAGAGAGTGTCAGAGAATGGGAGAGAGTGTCAGAGAATGGTAGAGACTGTCAGAGAATGCAGGAGAGTGTCAGAGAGTGAAAGAGAGTGTCAGAGAGTGATAGTGAGTGCCTGAGAGTGTCTGAGAGTGTCAGAGTGTGATAGAGAGTGTCAGAGAGTGATAGTGTGTCGCAGAGAGTGATAGTGAGTGTCAGAGAGTGATAGTGAGTGTCTGAGAGTGTCAGAGAGTGTCAGTGAGTGATAGAGAGTGGCAGAGAGTGGCAGAGAGTGTCAGAGAGTGAAAGAGAGTGTCAGGGAGAGATAGTGAGTGTCTGCGAGTGTCAGAGAGTGTCAGAGAGTGATAGAGAGTGTCAGAGAGTGATAGTGAGTGTCAGAGAGTGATAGTGAGTGTCAGAGAGTGATAGTGACTGTCTGAGAGTGTCAGAGAGTGTTAGTGAGTGTCAGAGAGTGTCAGAGTGTGTCAGAGAGAGTCAGAGAGTGATAGAGAGTGTCAGAGGGTGACAGTGAGTGTCTGAGAGTGTCAGAGAGTGATAGTGAGTGTCAGAGAGTGTCAGAGAGTGTTAGTGAGGATCAGAGTGTGTCAGAGAGTGATAGAGAGTGATAGAGAGTGTCAGAGAGTGATAGAGAGTGTCAGAGAGTGTCAGAGAGTGATAGAGAGTGTCAGAGGGTGACAGTGAGTGTCTGAGAGTGTCTGAGAGTGTCAGAGAGTGTCAGAGAGTGATAGTGAGTGTCAGAGAGTGATAGTGAGTATCAGAGTGTGTCAGAGAGTGATAGAGAGTGTCAGAGAGTGTCAGAGAGTGTCAGAGAGTGTTCGTGAGTGTCAGAGTGTGTCAGAGAGTGATGGAGAGTTTTAGAGAGAGTCAGAGAGAGTCAGAGAGTGTCAGAGAGTGATAAAGAGTGTCAGTGGTTGACAGTGAGTGTCTGAGAGGGTCAGAGAGTGATAGTGAGTGTCTGAGAGTATCAAAGAGAGTCAGAGAGTCTCAGAGATTGTCAGAGAGTGACAGAGAGTGACAGAGAGTGACAGAGAGTGATAGAGAGTGATAGAGAGTGTCAGAGAGTGTCAGAGAGTGTCCGAGAGTGTCAGAGAGTGATAGAGGGTGATAGAGAGTGTCAGAGAGTGATAGAGAGTGACAGAGAGTGTCAGAGAGTGTCAGAGTGTTGTCAGGCAGTGCCAGAGAGTGTCAGAGTGTGTCAGAGAGTGATAGTGAGTGTCAGAGAGTGATAGTGAGTGTCTGAGAGTGATAGTGAGTGTCTGAGAGTGTTTGAGATTGTCAGAGAGTGTTAGAGAATGATAAAGATTGTCAGAGAGTGATAGTGAGTGTCTGAGAGTGTCAGAGAGTTTCAGAGCATGTCAGAGAGTGAAAGAGAGTATCAGAGAGTTATAGTGAGTGCCTGAGAGTTTCTGAGATTGTCAGAGAGTGTCAGAGAGTGTCAGAGAGTGATAGTGAGTGTCAGAGAGTGTGAGAGAGTGATAGTGAGTGACAGAGAGTGTGAGAGAGTGTGAGAGAGTGTCAGAGAGTGTCAGAGGGAGATAGAGAGTGTCAGAGAGTGATAGTGAGTGTCAGAGAGTGTCAGAGAGCGATAGAGAGTGATAAAGAGTGTCAGAGAGTGTCAGGGAGAGATAGAGAGTGTCAGAGAGTGATGGAAAGTGTCAGAGAGTGTCAGAGAGTGTCAGAGAGTGATAATGAGTGTCAGAGAGTGTCAGAGAGTGTCAGAGAGAGATAGAGAGTGTCAGAGGGTGTCAGAGAGAGATAGAGAGTGTCAGAGAGTGACAGAGTGTGTCAGAGAGTGTCAGAGAGCGATAGTGAGTGTCAGAGAGTGTCAGAGAGTTATAGAGAGTGTCAGAGAGTGATTGAGAGTGTCAGAGAGTGATTGAGAGAGTCAGAGAGTGTGAGTGAGTGTCTGAGAGTGGCAGAGAGTGATAGAGAGTGTCAGAGAGTGTGAGAGAGTGTCAGAGAGAGATAGAGAGTGTCAGAGAGAGATAGAGAGTGTCAGAGAGTGATAGTGAGTGAATGAGAGTGTCAGAGAGTGTCAGAGAGCGTTAGAGAGAGATAGAGAGTGTCAGAGAGTGTCAGAGAGAGATAGAGAGTGTCAGAGAGAGATATTGATTCTCTGGGAGTGTCAGAGGGTGTCAGAGAGAGATAGAGAGCGATCGAGAGTTTCAGAGAGTGTCAGAGAGAGATACAGAGTGATAGAGAGTGTCAGAGAGTGTCAGAGAGTGTCAGAGAGAGTCAGAGAGTGATAGAGAGTGTCAGAGGGTGATAGTGAGTGTCAGACAGTATCAGAGAGTGATAGTGAGTGTCAAAGAGTGTCAGAGAGTTATAGAGACTGTCAGAGAGTGTCAGAGAGTGTCAGAGAGTGTCAGAGAGTGATAGACAGTGTCAGAGAGTGATAGAGAGTTTCAGAGAGTGATAGTGAGTGTCAGAGAGTATCAGATCGTGATAGTGAGTGTCTGAGAGTGTCTGAGATTGTGAGAGAGTGTCAGAGAGTGTCAGAGAGAGTCAGAGAGTGTCAGAGAGTGTCAGAGAGTGTCAGAGAGTGACAGTGAGTGTCTGAGAGGGTCAGAGAGTGACAGTGAGTGTCTCAGAGTGTCTGAGAGTGTCAGAGTGTGTCAGAGAGTGTTAGAGAATGATAGAGATTGTCAGAGAGTGTCAGAGAGTGATAGTGAGTGTCTGAGAGTGTCAGAGAGTTTCAGAGCATGTCAGAGAGTGATAGTGAGTGTCAGAGAGTGATAGTGAGTTTCAGCGAGTGATCGGGAGTGTCAGAGAGTGATAGAGAGTGTCAGAGAGTGATAGAGAGTGATAGAGAGTGTCAGAGAGTGTCAGAGAGTGATAAACAGTGTCAGAGAGTGATAAAGAGTTTCAGAGAGTGATAATGAGTGTCAGAGAGTATCAGATAGTGATAGTGAGTGTCTGAGAGTGTTTGAGATTGTCAGAGAGTGTTAGAGAATGATAAAGATTGTCAGAGAGTGATAGTGTGTGTCTGAGAGTGTCAGAGAGTTTCAGAGCATGTCAGAGAGTGAAAGAGAGTCTCAGAGAGTGATAGTGAGTGTCAGAGAATGTCAGAGAGTAATAGAGAGTGTCAGAGAGTATCAGATAGTGATAGTGAGTGTCTGAGAGTGTTTGAGATTGTCAGAGAGTGTTAGAGAATGATAAAGATTGTCAGAGAGTGATAGTGAGTGTCTGAGAGTGTCAGAGAGTTTCAGAGCATGTCAGAGAGTGAAAGAGAGTATCAGAGAGTTATAGTGAGTGCCTGAGAGTTTCTGAGATTGTCAGAGAGTGTCAGAGAGTGTCAGAGAGTGTCAGAGAGTGATAGTGAGTGTCAGAGAGTGATAGTGAGTGTCTGAGAGTGTCAGAGAGTGTCAGAGAGAGATAGAGAGTGTCAGAGAGTGATAGTGAGTGTCAGAGAGTGATAGAGAGTGTCAGAGAGTGTCAGAGAGTGATAGAGAGTGTCAGAGAGTGTCAGAGAGTGTCAGAGGGAGATAGAGAGTGTCAGAGAGTGATAGTGAGTGTCAGAGAGTGTCAGAGAGCGATAGAGAGTATCAGAGTGTGTCAGAGAGTGATAGAGAGTGTCAGAGAGCGATATAGAGTGTCAGAGAGTGATAGTGAGTGTCAGAGAGTGATAGTGAGTGTCAGAGAGTGATAGTGAGTGTCTGAGAGTGTCAGAGAGTGATAGAGAGTGTCAGAGAATGGTAGAGAGTGTCAGAGAGTGAAAGAGAGTGTCAGAGAGTGATAGTGAGTGCCTGAGAGTGTCTGAGAGTGTCAGAGTGTGTCAGAGAGTGATAGAGAGTGTCAGAGTGTGATAGAGAGTGTCAGAGAGTGATAGTGTGTCTCAGAGAGTGATAGTGAGTGTCAGAGAGTGATAGTGAGTGTCTAAGAGTGTCAGAGAGTGTCAGAGAGTGATAGAGAGTGGCAGAGAGTGGCAGAGAGTGGCAGAGAGTGAAAGAGAGTGTCAGGGAGAGATAGTGAGTGCCTGAGAGTGTCTGAGAGTGTCAGAGTGTGTCAGAGAGTGATAGTGAGTGTCAGAGAGTGATAGTGAGTGTCTGAGAGTGATAGTGAGTGTCTGAGAGTGTCAGAGAGTGTCAGAGAGTGACAGAGAGTATCAGATAGTGATAGTGAGTGTCTGAGAGTGTTTGAGATTGTCAGAGAGTGTTAGAGAATGATAAAGATTGTCAGAGAGTGATAGTGAGTGTCTGAGAGTGTCAGAGAGTTTCAGAGCATGTCAGAGAGTGAAAGAGAGTATCAGAGAGTTATAGTGAGTGCCTGAGAGTTTCTGAGATTGTCAGAGAGTGTCAGAGAGTGTCAGAGAGTGTCAGAGAGTGATAGTGAGTGTCAGAGAGTGTGAGAGAGTGATAGTGAGTGACAGAGAGTGTGAGAGAGTGTGAGAGAGTGTCAGAGAGTGTCAGAGGGAGTTAGAGAGTGTCAGAGAGTGATAGTGAGTGTCAGAGAGTGTCAGAGAGCGATAGAGAGTGATAAAGAGTGTCAGAGAGTGTCAGGGAGAGATAGAGAGTGTCAGAGAGTGATGGAAAGTGTCAGAGAGTGTCAGAGAGTGTCAGAGAGTGATAATGAGTGTCAGAGAGTGTCAGAGAGTGTCAGAGAGAGATAGAGAGTGTCAGAGGGTGTCAGAGAGAGATAGAGAGTGTCAGAGAGTGACAGAGTGTGTCAGAGAGTGTCAGAGAGCGATAGTGAGTGTCAGAGAGTGTCAGAGAGTTATAGAGAGTGTCAGAGAGTGATTGAGAGAGTCAGAGAGTGATAGAGAGTGTCAGAGAGTGTGAGTGAGTGTCTGAGAGTGGCAGAGAGTGATAGAGAGTGTCAGAGAGTGTGAGAGAGTGTCAGAGAGAGATAGAGAGTGTCAGAGAGAGATAGAGAGTGTCAGAGAGTGATAGTGAGTGAATGAGAGTGTCAGAGAGTGTCAGAGAGCGTTAGAGAGAGATAGAGAGTGTCAGAGAGTGTCAGAGAGAGATAGAGAGTGTCAGAGAGAGATATTGATTCTCTGGGAGTGTCAGAGGGTGTCAGAGAGAGATAGAGAGCGATCGAGAGTTTCAGAGAGTGTCAGAGAGAGATACAGAGTGATAGAGAGTGTCAGAGAGTGTCAGAGAGTGTCAGAGAGAGTCAGAGAGTGATAGAGAGTGTCAGAGGGTGATAGTGAGTGTCAGACAGTATCAGAGAGTGATAGTGAGTGTCAAAGAGTGTCAGAGAGTTATAGAGACTGTCAGAGAGTGTCAGAGAGTGTCAGAGAGTGTCAGAGAGTGATAGACAGTGTCAGAGAGTGATAGAGAGTTTCAGAGAGTGATAGTGAGTGTCAGAGAGTATCAGATCGTGATAGTGAGTGTCTGAGAGTGTCTGAGATTGTGAGAGAGTGTCAGAGAGTGTCAGAGAGAGTCAGAGAGTGTCAGAGAGTGTCAGAGAGTGTCAGAGAGTGACAGTGAGTGTCTGAGAGGGTCAGAGAGTGACAGTGAGTGTCTCAGAGTGTCTCAGAGTGTCAGAGTGTGTCAGAGAGTGTTAGAGAATGATAGAGATTGTCAGAGAGTGTCAGAGAGTGATAGTGAGTGTCTGAGAGTGTCAGAGAGTTTCAGAGCATGTCAGAGAGTGATAGTGAGTGTCAGAGAGTGATAGTGAGTTTCAGCGAGTGATCGGGAGTGTCAGAAAGTGATAGAGAGTGTCAGAGAGTGATAGAGAGTGATAGAGAGTGTCAGAGAGTGTCAGAGAGTGATAAACAGTGTCAGAGAGTGATAAAGAGTTTCAGAGAGTGATAATGAGTTTCAGAGAGTATCAGATAGTGATAGTGAGTGTCTGAGAGTGTTTGAGATTGTCAGAGAGTGTTAGAGAATGATAAAGATTGTCAGAGAGTGATAGTGTGTGTCTGAGAGTGTCAGAGAGTTTCAGAGCATGTCAGAGAGTGAAAGAGAGTCTCAGAGAGTGATAGTGAGTGTCAGAGAATGTCAGAGAGTAATAGAGAGTGTCAGAGAGTATCAGATAGTGATAGTGAGTGTCTGAGAGTGTTTGAGATTGTCAGAGAGTGTTAGAGAATGATAAAGATTGTCAGAGAGTGATAGTGAGTGTCTGAGAGTGTCAGAGAGTTTCAGAGCATGTCAGAGAGTGAAAGAGAGTATCAGAGAGTTATAGTGAGTGCCTGAGAGTTTCTGAGATTGTCAGAGAGTGTCAGAGAGTGTCAGAGAGTGTCAGAGAGTGATAGTGAGTGTCAGAGAGTGTGAGAGTGTGATAGAGAGTGATAGAGAGTGACAGAGAGTGTCAGAGAGTTTCAGAGGGAGATAGAGAGTGTCAGTGAGTGATAGTGAGTGTCAGAGAGTGTCAGAGAGCGATAGAGAGTGATAAAGATTAGATTAGAGATACAGCACTGAAACAGGCCCTTCAGCCCACCGAGTCTGTGCCGAACATCAACCACCCATTTATACTAATCCTACACTAATCCCATATTCCTACCAAACATCCCCACCTGTCCCTATATTTCCCTACCACCTACCTATACTAGTGACAATTTATAATGGCCAATTTACCTATCAACCTGCAAGTCTTTTGGCTTGTGGGAGGAAACCGGAGCACACGGAGAAAACCCACGCAGACACAGGGAGAACTTGCAAACTCCACACAGACAGTACCCGGAATCGAACCCGAGTCCCTGGAGCTGTGAGACTGCGGTGCTAACCACTGCGCCGCTGTGCAGAGTGTCAGAGAGTGTCAGGGAGAGATAGAGAGTGTCAGAGGGTGATGGAGAGTGTCAGAGAGTGTCAGAGAGTGTCAGAGAGTGATAATGAGTGCCAGAGAGTGTCAGAGAGTGTCAGAGAGAGATAGAGAGTGTCAGAGAGTGTCAGAGAGAGATAGAGAGTGTCAGAGAGTGACAGAGTGTGTCAGAGAGTGTCAGAGAGCGATAGTGAGTGTCAGAGAGTGTCAGAGAGATATAGAGAGTGTCAGAGAGTGATTGAGAGAGTCAGAGAGTGATAGAGAGTGTCGGAGAGTGTGAGTGAGTGTCTGAGAGTGGCAGAGAGTGATAGAGAGTGTCAGAGAGTGTGAGAGAGTGTCAGAGAGAGATAGAGAGTGTCAGAGAGAGATAGAGAGTGTCAGAGAGTGATAGTGAGTGAATGAGAGTGTCAGAGAGTGTCAGAGAGCGATAGAGAGAGATAGAGAGTGTCAGAGAGTGTCAGAGAGAGATAGAGAGTGATATAGAGTGTCAGAGAGTGATAGAGAGTGTCAGAGAGTGATAGTGAGTGTCAGAGAGTGATAGTGAGTGTCTGAGAGTGTCAGAGAGAGATAGAGAGTGTCAGAGAGTGATAGTGAGTGTCAGAGAGTGTCAGAGAGTGATAGAGAGTGTCAGAAAGTGTCAGAGAGTGTCAGAGAGTGTCAGAGGGAGATAGAGAGTGTCAGAGAGTGATAGTGAGTGTCAGAGAGTGATAGTGAGTGTCTGAGAGTGTCAGAGAGAGATAGAGTGTCAGAGAGTGATAGTGAGTGTCAGAGAGTGTCAGAGAGTGATAGTGAGTGTCAGAGAGTGTCAGAGAGTGATAGAGAGTGTCAGAAAGTGTCAGAGAGTGTCAGAGGGAGATAGAGAGTGTCAGAGAGTGATAGAGAGTGATAAAGAGTGTCAGAGAGTGTCAGAGAGTGTTAGAGAGTGTCAGAGAGCGTCAGAGTGTGTCAGAGAGTGACAGACAGTGTCAGAGAGTGATAGAGAGTTTCAGAGAGTGTCAGAGAGTGATAGTGAGTGTCAGAGAGTGATAGTGAGTGCCTGAGAGTGTCTGAGAGTGTCAGAGTGTGATAGAGAGTGTCAGAGAGTGATAGTGTGTCGCAGAGAGTGATAGTGAGTGTCAGAGAGTGATAGTGAGTGTCTGAGAGTGTCAGAGAGTGTCAGAGAATGATAGAGAGTGTCAGAGAATGGTAGAGAGTGTCAGAGAATGGTAGAGAGTGTCAGAGAGTGAAAGAGAGTGTCAGAGAGTGATAGTGAGTGCCTGAGAGTGTCTGAGAGTGTCAGAGTGTGATAGAGAGTGTCAGAGAGTGATAGTGTGTCGCAGAGAGTGATAGTGAGTGTCAGAGAGTGATAGTGAGTGTCTGAGAGTGTCAGAGAGTGTCAGTGAGTGATAGAGAGTGGCAGAGAGTGGCAGAGAGTGTCAGAGAGTGAAAGAGAGTGTCAGGGAGAGATAGTGAGTGTCTGCGAGTGTCAGAGAGTGTCAGAGAGTGATAGAGAGTGTCAGAGAGTGATAGTGAGTGTCAGAGAGTGATAGTGAGTGTCAGAGAGTGATAGTGACTGTCTGAGAGTGTCAGAGAGTGTTAGTGAGTGTCAGAGAGTGTCAGAGTGTGTCAGAGAGAGTCAGAGAGTGATAGAGAGTGTCAGAGGGTGACAGTGAGTGTCTGAGAGTATCAGAGAGTGATAGTGAGTGTCAGAGAGTGTCAGAGAGTGTTAGTGAGGATCAGAGTGTGTCAGAGAGTGATAGAGAGTGATAGAGAGTGTCAGAGAGTGTCAGAGAGTGATAGAGAGTGTCAGAGGGTGACAGTGAGTGTCTGAGAGTGTCTGAGAGTGTCAGAGAGTGTCAGAGAGTGATAGTGAGTGTCAGAGAGTGATAGTGAGTATCAGAGTGTGTCAGAGAGTGATAGAGAGTGTCAGAGAGTGTCAGAGAGTGTTAGAGAGAGTCAGAGAGAGTCAGAGAGTGTCAGAGAGTGATAAAGAGTGTCAGTGGTTGACAGTGAGTGTCTGAGAGGGTCAGAGAGTGATAGTGAGTGTCTGAGAGTATCAAAGAGAGTCAGAGAGTCTCAGTGATTGTCAGAGAGTGACAGAGAGTGACAGAGAGTGACATAGAGTGACAGAGAGTGATAGAGAGTGATAGAGAGTGTCTGAGAGTGTCAGAGAGTGTCCGAGAGTGTCAGAGAGTGATAGAGGGTGATAGAGAGTGTCAGAGAGTGATAGAGAGTGACAGAGAGTGTCAGAGAGTGTCAGAGTGTTGTCAGGCAGTGCCAGAGAGTGTCAGAGTGTGTCAGAGAGTGATAGTGAGTGTCAGAGAGTGATAGTGAGTGTCTGAGAGTGATAGTGTGTGTCTGAGAGTGTCAGAGAGTGTCAGAGAGTGACAGAGAGTATCAGATAGTGATAGTGAGTGTCTGAGAGTGTTTGAGATTGTCAGAGAGTGTTAGAGAATGATAAAGATTGTCAGAGAGTGATAGTGAGTGTCTGAGAGTGTCAGAGAGTTTCAGAGCATGTCAGAGAGTGAAAGAGAGTATCAGAGAGTTATACTGAGTGCCTGAGAGTTTCTGAGATTGTCAGAGAGTGTCAGAGAGTGTCAGAGAGTGATAGTGAGTGTCAGAGAGTGTGAGAGAGTGATAGAGAGTGACAGAGAGTGTGAGAGAGTGTGAGAGAGTGTGAGAGAGTGTCAGAGAGTGTCAGAGGGAGATAGAGAGTGTCAGAGAGTGATAGTGAGTGTCAGAGAGTGTCAGAGAGCGATAGAGAGTGATAAAGAGTGTCAGAGAGTGTCAGGGAGAGATAGAGAGTGTCAGAGGGTGATGGAGAGTGTCAGAGAGTGTCAGAGAGTGATAATGAGTGTCAGAGAGTGTCAGAGAGTGTCAGAGAGTGTCAGAGAGTGTCAGAGAGAGATAGAGAGTGTCAGAGGGTGTCAGAGAGAGATAGAGAGTGTCAGAGAGTGACAGAGTGTGTCAGAGAGTGTCAGAGAGCGATAGTGAGTGTCAGAGAGTGTCAGAGAGATATAGAGAGTGTCAGAGAGTGATTGAGAGAGTCAGAGAGTGATAGAGAGTGTCAGAGAGTGTGAGTGAGTGTCTGAGAGTGGCAGAGAGTGATAGAGAGTGTCAGAGAGTGTGAGAGAGTGTCAGAGAGAGATAGAGAGTGTCAGAGAGAGATAGAGAGTGTCAGAGAGTGATAGAGAGTGAATGAGAGTGTCAGAGAGTGTCAGAGAGCGATAGAGAGAGATAGAGAGTGTCAGAGAGTGTCAGAGAGAGATAGAGAGTGTCAGAGAGAGATATTGATTCTCTGGGAGTGTCAGAGAGTGTCAGAGAGCGATGGAGAGCGATCGAGAGTTTCAGAGAGTGTCAGAGAGAGATACAGAGTGATAGAGAGTGTCAGAGAGTGTCAGAGAGTGTCAGAGAGAGTCAGAGAGTGATAGAGAGTGTCAGAGGGTGATAGTGAGTGTCAGACAGTATCAGAGAGTGATAGTGAGTGTCAAAGAGTGTCAGAGAGTTATAGAGACTGTCAGAGAGTGTCAGAGAGTGTCAGAGAGTGATAGACAGTGTCAGAGAGTGATAGAGAGTTTCAGAGAGTGATAGTGAGTGTCAGAGAGTATCAGATCGTGATAGTGAGTGTCTGAGAGTGTCTGAGATTGTGAGAGAGTGTCAGAGAGTGTCAGAGAGAGTCAGAGAGTGTCAGAGAGTGTCAGAGAGTGTCAGAGAGTGATAGTGAGTGTCAGAGAGTGTGAGAGAGTGATAGAGAGTGATAGAGAGTGACAGAGAGTGTGAGAGAGTGTCAGAGAGTGTCAGAGGGAGATAGAGAGTGTCAGAGAGTGATAGTGAGTGTCAGAGAGTGTCAGAGAGCGATAGAGAGTGATAAAGAGTGTCAGAGAGTGTCAGGGAGAGATAGAGAGTGTCAGAGGGTGATGGAGAGTGTCAGAGAGTGTCAGAGAGTGTCTGGGAGTGATAATGAGTGTCAGAGAGTGTCAGAGAGTGTCAGAGAGAGATAGAGAGTGTCAGAGAATGTCAGAGAGAAATAGAGAGTGTCAGAGAGTGACAGAGTGTGTCAGAGAGAGTCAGAGAGCGATAGTGAGTGTCAGAGAGTGTCAGAGAGATATAGAGAGTGTCAGAGAGTGATTGAGAGAGTCAGAGAGTGATAGAGAGTGTCAGAGAGTGTGAGTGAGTGTCTGAGAGTGGCAGAGAGTGATAGAGAGTGTCAGAGAGTGTGAGAGAGTGTCAGAGAGAGATAGAGAGTGTCAGAGAGAGATAGAGAGTGTCAGAGAGTGAGAGTGAGTGAATGAGAGTGTCAGAGAGTGTCAGAGAGCGATAGAGAGAGATAGAGAGTGTCAGAGAGTGTCAGAGAGAGATAGAGAGTGTCAGAGAGAGATATTGATTCTCTGGGAGTGTCAGAGAGTGTCAGAGAGTGATAGAGAGTGTCTGAGAGTGATAGAGATTGTCAGAGAGTGTCAGAGAGTGTTAGAGAGTGATAGAGAGTGTCAGAGAGTGTCAGAGAGAGTCAGAGAGAGTCAGAGAGAGTCAGAGAGTGATAGACAGTGTCAGAGTGTGATAGTGTGTGTCTGAGAGTGTCAGAGTGTGTCAGAGAGTGATATAGAGTGTCAGAGAGTGATAGAGAGTGTCAGAGAGTGATAGTGAGTGTCAGAGAGTGATAGTGAGTGTCTGAGAGTGTCAGAGAGTGTCAGAGGGAGATAGAGAGTGTCAGAGAGTGATAGTGAGTGTCAGAGAGTGTCAGAGAGCGATAGAGAGTGATAAAGAGTGTCAGAGAGTGTCAGAGAGTGATAGAGAGTGTCAGAGAGCGTCAGAGTGTGTCAGAGAGTGACAGACAGTGTCAGAGAGTGATAGAGAGTTTCAGAGAGTGTCAGAGAGTGATAGTGAGTGTCAGAGAGTGATAGTGAGTGCCTGAGAGTGTCTGAGAGTGTCAGAGTGTGATAGAGAGTGTCAGAGAGTGATAGTGTGTCGCAGAGAGTGATAGTGCGTGTCAGAGAGTGATAGTGAGTGTCTGAGAGTGTCAGAGAGTGTCAGAGAATGATAGAGAGTGTCAGAGAATGGTAGAGAGTGTCAGAGAATGGTAGAGAGTGTCAGAGAATGGTAGAGAGTGTCAGAGAGTGAAAGAGAGTGTCAGAGAGTGATAGTGAGTGCCTGAGAGTGTCTGAGAGTGTCAGAGTGTGATAGAGAGTGTCAGAGAGTGATAGTGTGTCGCAGAGAGTGATAGTGAGTGTCAGAGAGTGATAGTGAGTGTGTGAGAGTGTCAGAGAGTGTCAGTGAGTGATAGAGAGTGGCAGAGAGTGGCAGAGAGTGTCAGAGAGTGAAAGAGAGTGTCAGGGAGATATAGTGAGTGTCTGCGTGTGTCAGAGAGTGTCAGAGAGTGATAGAGAGTGTCAGAGAGTGATAGTGAGTGTCAGAGAGTGATAGTGAGTGTCAGAGAGTGATAGTGAGTGTCAGAGAGTGATAGTGAGTGTCTGAGAGTGTCAGAGAGTGTTAGTGAGTGTCAGAGAGTGTCAGAGTGTGTCAGAGAGAGTCAGAGAGTGATAGAGAGTGTCAGAGGGTGACAGTGAGTGTCTGAGAGTGTCAGAGAGTGATAGTGAGTGTCAGAGAGTGTCAGAGAGTTTTAGTGAGGATCAGAGTGTGTCAGAGAGTGATAGAGAGTGATAGAGAGTGTCAGAGAGTGATAGAGAGTGTCAGAGAGTGTCAGAGAGTGATAGAGAGTGTCAGAGGGTGACAGTGAGTGTCTGAGAGTGTCTGAGAGTGTCAGAGAGTGATAGTGAGTGTCAGAGAGTGATAGTGAGTATCAGAGTGTGTCAGAGAGTGATAGAGAGTGTCAGAGAGTGTCAGAGAGTGTCAGAGAGTGTTCGTGAGTGTCAGAGTGTGTCAGAGAGTGATGGAGAGTGTTAGAGAGAGTCAGAGAGTGTCAGAGAGTGTCAGAGAGTGATAAAGAGTGTCAGTGGTTGACAGTGAGTGTCTGAGAGGGTCAGAGAGTGATAGTGAGTGTCTGAGAGTATCAAAGAGAGTCAGAGAGTCTCAGAGATTGTCAGAGAGTGACAGAGAGTGACAGAGAGTGACAGAGAGTGATAGAGAGTGATAGAGAGTGATAGAGAGTGTCTGAGAGTGTCAGAGAGTGTCCGAGAGTGTCAGAGAGTGATAGAGGGTGATAGAGAGTGTCAGAGAGTGATAGAGAGTGACAGAGAGTGTCAGAGAGTGTCAGAGTGTTGTCAGGCAGTGCCAGAGAGTGTCAGAGTGTGTCAGAGAGTGATAGTGAGTGTCAGAGAGTGATAGTGAGTGTCTGAGAGTGATAGTGAGTGTCTGAGAGTGTCAGAGAGTGTCAGAGAGTGACAGAGAATATCAGATAGTGATAGTGAGTGTCTGAGAGTGTTTGAGATTGTCAGAGAGTGTTAGAGAATGATAAAGATTGTCAGAGAGTGATAGTGAGTGTCTGAGAGTGTCAGAGAGTTTCAGAGCATGTCAGAGAGTGAAAGAGAGTATCAGAGAGTTATAGTGAGTGCCTGAGAGTTTCTGAGATTGTCAGAGAGTGTCAGAGAGTGTCAGAGAGTGATAGTGAGTGTCAGAGAGTGTGAGAGAGTGATAGAGAGTGACAGAGAGTGTGAGAGAGTGTGAGAGAGTGTGAGAGAGTGTGAGAGAGTGTCAGAGAGTGTCAGAGAGTGTCAGAGGGAGATAGAGAGTGTCAGAGAGTGATAGTGAGTGTCAGAGAGTGTCAGAGAGCGATAGAGAGTGATAAAGAGTGTCAGAGAGTGTCAGGGAGAGATAGAGAGTGTCAGAGGGTGATGGAGAGTGTCAGAGAGTGTCAGAGAGTGATAATGAGTGTCAGAGAGTGTCAGAGAGTGTCAGAGAGTGTCAGAGAGTGTCAGAGAGAGATAGAGAGTGTCAGAGGGAGTCAGAGAGAGATAGAGAGTGTCAGAGAGTGACAGAGTGTGTCAGAGAGTGTCAGAGAGCGATAGTGAGTGTCAGAGAGATATAGAGAGTGTCAGAGAGTGATTGAGAGAGTCAGAGAGTGATAGAGAGTGTCAGAGAGTGTGAGTGAGTGTCTGAGAGTGTCAGAGAGTGTCAGAGAATGATAGAGAGTGTCAGAGAATGGTAGAGAGTGTCAGAGAATGGTAGAGAGTGTCAGAGAATGGTAGAGAGTGTCAGAGAGTGAAAGAGAGTGTCAGAGAGTGATAGTGAGTGCCTGAGAGTGTCTGAGAGTGTCAGAGTGTGATAGAGAGTGTCAGAGAGTGATAGTGTGTCGCAGAGAGTGATAGTGAGTGTCAGAGAGTGATAGTGAGTGTCTGAGAGTGTCAGAGAGTGTCAGTGAGTGATAGAGAGTGGCAGAGAGTGGCAGAGAGTGTCAGAGAGTGAAAGAGAGTGTCAGGGAGATATAGTGAGTGTCTGCGAGTGTCAGAGAGTGTCAGAGAGTGATAGAGAGTGTCAGAGAGTGATAGTGAGTGTCAGAGAGTGATAGTGAGTGTCAGAGAGTGATAGTGAGTGTCTGAGAGTGTCAGAGAGTGTTAGTGAGTGTCAGAGAGTGTCGGAGTGTGTCAGAGAGAGTCAGAGAGTGATAGAGAGTGTCAGAGGGTGACAGTGAGTGTCTGAGAGTGTCAGAGAGTGATAGTGAGTGTCAGAGAGTGTCAGAGAGTGTTAGTGAGGATCAGAGTGTGTCAGAGAGTGATAGAGAGTGATAGAGAGTGTCAGAGAGTGATAGAGAGTGTCAGAGAGTGTCAGAGAGTGATAGAGAGTGTCAGAGGGTGACAGTGAGTGTCTGAGAGTGTCTGAGAGTGTCATAGAGTGATAGTGAGTGTCAGAGAGTGATAGTGAGTATCAGAGTGTGTCAGAGAGTGATAGAGAGTGTCAGAGAGTGTCAGAGAGTGTCAGAGAGTGTTCGTGAGTGTCAGAGTGTGTCAGAGAGTGATGGAGAGTGTTAGAGAGAGTCAGAGAGAGTCAGAGAGTGTCAGAGAGTGATAAAGAGTGTCAGTGGTTGACAGTGAGTGTCTGAGAGGGTCAGAGAGTGATAGTGAGTGTCTGAGAGTATCAAAGAGAGTCAGAGAGTCTCAGAGATTGTCAGAGAGTGACAGAGAGTGACAGAGAGTGACAGAGAGTGATAGAGAGTGATAGAGAGTGATAGAGAGTGTCTGAGAGTGTCAGAGAGTGTCCGAGAGTGTCAGAGAGTGATAGAGGGTGATAGAGAGTGTCAGAGAGTGATAGAGAGTGACAGAGAGTGTCAGAGAGTGTCAGAGTGTTGTCAGGCAGTGCCAGAGAGTGTCAGAGTGTGTCAGAGAGTGATAGTGAGTGTCAGAGAGTGATAGTGAGTGTCTGAGAGTGATAGTGAGTGTCTGAGAGTGTCAGAGAGTGTCAGAGAGTGACAGAGAATATCAGATAGTGATAGTGAGTGTCTGAGAGTGTTTGAGATTGTCAGAGAGTGTTAGAGAATGATAAAGATTGTCAGAGAGTGATAGTGAGTGTCTGAGAGTGTCAGAGAGTTTCAGAGCATGTCAGAGAGTGAAAGAGAGTATCAGAGAGTTATAGTGAGTGCCTGAGAGTTTCTGAGATTGTCAGAGAGTGTCAGAGAGTGTCAGAGAGTGATAGTGAGTGTCAGAGAGTGTGAGAGAGTGATAGAGAGTGACAGAGAGTGTGAGAGAGTGTGAGAGAGTGTGAGAGAGTGTGAGAGAGTGTCAGAGAGTGTCAGAGAGTGTCAGAGGGAGATAGAGAGTGTCAGAGAGTGATAGTGAGTGTCAGAGAGTGTCAGAGAGCGATAGAGAGTGATAAAGAGTGTCAGAGAGTGTCAGGGAGAGATAGAGAGTGTCAGAGGGTGATGGAGAGTGTCAGAGAGTGTCAGAGAGTGTCAGGGAGTGATAATGAGTGTCAGAGAGTGTCAGAGAGTGTCAGAGAGAGATAGAGAGTGTCAGAGAGTGTCAGAGAGAGATAGAGAGTGTCAGAGAGTGACAGAGTGTGTCAGAGAGTGTCAGAGAGCGATAGTGAGTGTCAGAGAGTGTCAGAGAGATATAGAGAGTGTCAGAGAGTGATTGAGAGAGTCAGAGAGTGATAGAGAGTGTCAGAGAGTGTGAGTGAGTGTCTGAGAGTGGCAGAGAGTGATAGAGAGTGTCAGAGAGTGTGAGAGAGTGTCAGAGAGAGATAGAGAGTGTCAGAGAGAGATAGAGAGTGTCAGAGAGTGATAGTGAGTGAATGAGAGTGTCAGAGAGTGTCAGAGAGCGATAGAGAGAGATAGAGAGTGTCAGAGAGTGTCAGAGAGAGATAGAGAGTGTCAGAGAGAGATATTGATTCTCTGGGAGTGTCAGAGAGTGTCAGAGAGTGATAGCGAGTGTCTGAGAGTGATAGAGATTGTCAGAGAGTGTCAGAGAGTGTTAGAGAGTGATAGAGAGTGTCAGAGAGTGTCAGAGAGAGTCAGAGAGAGTCAGAGAGAGTCAGAGAGTGATAGACAGTGTCAGAGTGTGATAGTGTGTGTCTGAGAGTGTCAGAGTGTGTCAGAGAGTGATATAGAGTGTCAGAGAGTGATAGAGAGTGTCAGAGAGTGATAGTGAGTGTCAGAGAGTGATAGTGAGTGTCTGAGAGTGTCAGAGAGAGATATAGTGTGTCAGAGAGTGATAGTGAGTGTCAGAGAGTGTCAGAGAGTGATAGAGAGTGTCAGAAAGTGTCAGAGAGTGTCAGAGAGTGTCAGAGGGAGATAGAGAGTGTCAGAGAGTGATAGTGAGTGTCAGAGAGTGTCAGAGAGCGATAGAGAGTGATAAAGAGTGTCAGAGAGTGTCAGAGAGTGATAGAGAGTGTCAGAGAGCGTCAGAGTGTGTCAGAGAGTGACAGACAGTGTCAGAGTGTGATAGAGAGTTTCAGAGAGTGTCAGAGAGTGATAGTGAGAGTCAGAGAGTGATAGTGAGTGTCTGAGAGTGATAGTGAGTGTCTGAGAGTGTCAGAGAGTGTCAGAGAATGATAGAGAGTGTCAGAGAATGGTAGAGAGTGTCAGAGAATGGTAGAGAGTATCAGAGAATGGTAGAGAGTTTCAGAGAGTGAAAGAGAGTGTCAGAGAGTGATAGTGAGTGCCTGAGAGTGTCTGAGAGTGTCAGAGTGTGATAGAGAGTGTCAGAGAGTGATAGTGTGTCGCAGAGAGTGATAGTGAGTGTCAGAGAGTGATAGTGAGTGTCTGAGAGTGTCAGAGAGTGTCAGTGAGTGATAGAGAGTGGCAGAGAGTGGCAGAGAGTGTCAGAGAGTGAAAGAGAGTGTCAGGGAGAGATAGTGAGTGTCAGAGAGTGATAGTGAGTGTCAGAGAGTGATAGTGAGTGTCAGAGAGTGATAGTGAGTGTCTGAGAGTGTCAGAGAGTGTTAGTGAGTGTCAGAGAGTGTCAGAGTGTGTCAGAGAGTGTCAGAGAGTGATAGAGAGTGTCAGAGGGTGACAGTGAGTGTCTGAGAGTGTCAGAGAGTGATAGTGAGTGTCAGAGACTGTCAGAGAGTGTTAGTGAGGATCAGAGTGTGTCAGAGAGTGATAGAGAGTGATAGAGAGTGTCAGAGAGTGATAGAGAGTGTCAGAGAGTGTCAGAGAGTGATAGAGAGTGTCAGAGGGTGACAGTGAGTGTCTGAGAGTGTCTGAGAGTGTCAGAGAGTGTCAGAGAGTGTCAGAGAGTGATAGTGAGTGTCAGAGAGTGATAGTGAGTATCAGAGTGTGTCAGAGAGTGATAGAGAGTGTCAGAGAGTGTCAGAGAGTGTCAGAGAGTGTTTGTGAGTGTCAGAGTGTGTCAGAGAGTGATGGAGAGTGTTAGAGAGAGTCAGAGAGAGTCAGAGAGTGTCAGAGAGTGATAAAGAGTGTCAGTGGTTGACAGTGAGTGTCTGAGAGGGTCAGAGAGTGATAGTGAGTGTCTGAGAGTATCAAAGAGAGTCAGAGAGTCTCAGAGATTGTCAGAGAGTGACAGAGAGTGACAGAGAGTGACAGAGAGTGATAGAGAGTGATAGAGAGTGTTAGAGAGTGTCAGAGAGTGATAGAGATTGTCAGAGAGTGATAGTGAGTGTCTGAGAGTGTCAGAGAGTGTCCGAGAGTGTCAGAGAGTGATAGAGGGTGATAGAGAGTGTCAGAGAGTGATAGAGAGTGACAGAGAGTGTCAGAGAGTGTCAGAGTGTTGTCAGGCAGTGCCAGAGAGTGTCAGAGTGTGTCAGAGAGTGATAGTGAGTGTCAGAGAGTGATAGTGAGTGTCTGAGAGTGATAGTGAGTGTCTGAGAGTGTCAGAGAGTGTCAGAGAGTGACAGAGAGTATCAGATAGTGATAGTGAGTGTCTGAGAGTGTTTGAGATTGTCAGAGAGTGTTAGAGAATGATAAAGATTGTCAGAGAGTGATAGTGAGTGTCTGAGAGTGTCAGAGAGTTTCAGAGCATGTCAGAGAGTGAAAGAGAGTATCAGAGAGTTATAGTGAGTGCCTGAGAGTTTCTGAGATTGTCAGAGAGTGTCAGAGAGTGTCAGAGAGTGATAGTGAGTGTCAGAGAGTGTGAGAGAGTGATAGAGAGTGACAGAGAGTGACAGTGAGTGTCTGAGAGTGTCTGAGAGTGTCAGAGTGTGTCAGAGAGTGTTAGAGAATGATAGAGATTGTCAGAGAGTGTCATAGAGTGATAGTGAGTGTCTGAGAGTGTCAGAGAGTTTCAGAGCATGTCAGAGAGTGATAGTGAGTGTCAGAGAGTGATAGTGAGTTTCAGCGAGTGATCGGGAGTGTCAGAGAGTGATAGTGAGTGTCAGAGAGTATCAGATAGCGATAGTGAGTGTCTGAGAGTGTCTGAGATTGTCAGAGAGTGTCAGAGAGTGTTAGAGAGTGATAGAGAGTGTCAGAGAGTGATAGAGAGTGATAGAGAGTGTCAGAGAGTGATAAACAGTGTCAGAGAGTGATAAAGAGTTTCAGAGAGTGATAGTGAGTGTCAGAGAGTATCAGATAGTGATAGTGAGTGTCTGAGAGTGTTTGAGATTGTCAGAGAGTGTTAGAGAATGATAAAGATTGTCAGAGAGTGATAGTGTGTGTCTGAGAGTGTCAGAGAGTTTCAGAGCATGTCAGAGAGTGAAAGAGAGTCTCAGAGAGTGATAGTGAGTGTCAGAGAATGTCAGAGAGTAATAGAGAGTGTCAGAGAGTATCAGATAGTGATAGTGAGTGTCTGAGAGTGTTTGAGATTGTCAGAGAGTGTTAGAGAATGATAAAGATTGTCAGAGAGTTATAGTGAGTGTCTGAGAGTGTCAGAGAGTTTCAGAGCATGTCAGAGAGTGAAAGAGAGTATCAGAGAGTTATAGTGAGTGCCTGAGAGTTTCTGAGATTGTCAGAGAGTGTCAGAGAGTGATAGAGAGTGTCAGAGAGTGATAGTGAGTGTCAGAGAGTGTGAGAGAGTGATAGAGAGTGACAGAGAGTGTGAGAGAGTGTCAGAGAGTGTCAGAGAGTGTCAGAGAGTGTCAGAGAGTGTCAGAGAGTGATAGTGAGTGTCAGAGAGTGTCAGAGAGCGATAGAGAGTGATAAAGAGTGTCAGAGAGTGTCAGGGAGAGATAGAGAGTGTCAGAGGGTGATGGAGAGTGTCAGAGAGTGTCAGAGAGTGTCAGAGAGTGATAATGAGTGTCAGAGAGTGTCAGAGAGTGTCAGAGAGAGATAGAGAGTGTCAGAGAGTGTCAGAGAGAGATAGAGAGTGTCAGAGAGTGACAGAGTGTGTCAGAGAGTGTAAGAGAGCGATAGTGAGTGTCAGAGAGTGTCAGAGAGATATAGAGAGTGTCAGAGAGTAATTGAGAGAGTCAGAGAGTGATAGAGAGTGTCAGAGAGTGTGAGTGAGTGTCTGAGAGTGGCAGAGAGTGATAGAGAGTGTCAGAGAGTGTGAGAGAGTGTCAGAGAGAGATAGAGAGTGTCAGAGAGAGATAGAGAGTGTCAGAGAGTGATAGTGAGTGAATGAGAGTGTCAGAGAGTGTCAGAGAGCGATAGAGAGAGATAGAGAGTGTCAGAGAGTGTCAGAGAGAGATAGAGAGTGCCAGAGAGAGATAGAGAGTGTCAGAGAGAGATATTGATTCACTGGGAGTGTCAGAGAGTGTCAGAGAGTGATAGAGAGTGTCTGAGAGTGATAGAGATTGTCAGAGAGTGTCAGAGAGTGTTAGAGGGTGATAGAGAGTGTCAGAGAGTGTCAGAGAGAGTCAGAGAGAGTCAGAGAGTGTCAGAGAGAGTCAGAGAGAGTCAGAGAGTGTGAGAGAGTGTCAGAGAGAGATAGAGAGTGTCAGAGAGAGATAGAGAGTGTCAGAGAGTGATAGTGAGTGTCTGAGAGTGTCAGAGAGTGATAGTGAGTGTCAGAAAGTGTCAGAGAGTGTCAGAGAGTGTCAGAGGGAGATAGAGAGTGTCAGAGAGTGATAGTGAGTGTCAGAGAGTGTCAGAGAGCGATAGAGAGTGATAAAGAGTGTCAGAGAGTGATAGAGAGTGTCAGAGAGCGTCAGAGTGTGTCAGAGAGTGACAGACAGTGTCAGAGAGTGATAGAGAGTTTCAGAGAGTGTCAGAGAGTGATAGTGAGTGTCAGAGAGTGATAGTGAGTGTCTGAGAGTGTCAGAGAGTGTCAGAGAATGATAGAGAGTGTCAGAGAATGGTAGAGAGTGTCAGAGAATGGTAGAGAGTGTCAGAGAATGGTAGAGAGTGTCAGAGAGTGAAAGAGAGTGTCAGAGAGTGATAGTGAGTGCCTGAGAGTGTCTGAGAGTGTCAGAGTGTGATAGAGAGTGGCAGAGAGTGGCAGAGAGTGGCAGAGAGTGGCAGAGAGTGGCAGAGAGTGAAAGAGAGTGTCAGGGAGAGATAGTGAGTGTCTGAGAGTGTCAGAGAGTGTCAGAGAGTGATAGAGAGTGTCAGAGAGTGATAGTGAGTGTCTGAGAGTGTCAGAGAGTGATAGAGAGTGTCAGAGAGTGATAGTGAGTGTCAGAGAGTGATAGTGAGTGTCAGAGAGTGATAGTGAGTGTCAGAGAGTGTCAGAGAGTGATAGAGAGTGTCAGAGGGTGACAGTGAGTGTCTGAGAGTGTCAGAGAGTGATAGTGAGTGTCAGAGAGTGTGAGAGAGTGATAGAGAGTGACAGAGAGTGTCAGAGAGTGATAGTGAGTGTCAGAGAGTGTGAGAGAGTGATAGAGAGTGACAGAGAGTGTGAGAGAGTGTGAGAGAGTGTCAGAGAGTGTCAGAGGGAGATAGAGAGTGTCAGAGAGTGATAGTGAGTGTCAGAGAGTGTCAGAGAGCGATAGAGAGTGATAAAGAGTGTCAGAGAGTGTCAGGGAGAGATAGAGAGTGTCAGAGGGTGATGGAGAGTGTCAGAGAGTGTCAGAGAGTGATAATGAGTGTCAGAGAGTGTCGGAGAGTGTCAGAGAGAGATAGAGAGTGTCAGAGAGTGTCAGAGAGAGATAGAGAGTGTCAGAGAGTGACAGAGTGTGTCAGAGAGTGTCAGAGAGCGATCGTGAGTGTCAGAGAGTGTCAGAGAGATATAGAGAGTGTCAGAGAGTGATTGAGAGAGTCAGAGAGTGATAGAGAGTGTCAGAGAGTGTGAGTGAGTGTCTGAGAGTGGCAGAGAGTGATAGAGAGTGTGAGAGAGTGTCAGAGAGAGATGGAGAGTGTCAGAGAGAGATAGAGAGTGTCAGAGAGTGATAGTGAGTGAATGAGAGTGTCAGAGAGTGTCAGAGAGCGATAGAGAGAGATAGAGAGTGTCAGAGAGTGTCAGAGAGAGATAGAGAGTGTCAGAGAGAGATATTGATTCTCTGGGAGTGTCAGAGAGTGTCAAAGAGTGATAGAGAGTGTCTGAGAGTGATAGAGATTGTCAGAGAGTGTCAGAGAGTGTTAGAGAGTGATAGAGAGTGTCAGAGAGTGTCAGAGAGAGTCAGAGAGAGTCAGAGAGAGTCAGAGAGAGTCAGAGAGAGTCAGAGAGTGATAGACAGTGTCAGAGTGTGATAGTGTGTGTCTGAGAGTGTCAGAGTGTGTCAGAGAGTGATATAGAGTGTCAGAGAGTGATAGAGAGTGTCAGAGAGTGATAGTGAGTGTCAGAGAGTGATAGTGAGTGTCTGAGAGTGTCAGAGAGAGATAGAGAGTGTCAGAGATTGATAGTGAGTGTCAGAGAGTGTCAGAGAGTGATAGAGAGTGTCAGAAAGTGTCAGAGAGTGACAGAGAGTGTCAGAGGGAGATAGAGAGTGTCAGAGAGTGTCAGAGAGCGATAGAGAGTGATAAAGAGTGTCAGAGAGTGTCAGAGAGCGATAGAGAGTGATAAAGAGTGTCAGAGTGTGTCAGAGAGTGACAGACAGTGTCAGAGAGTGATAGAGAGTTTCAGAGAGTGTCAGAGAGTGATGGAGAGTGTCAGAGAGCGTCAGAGTGTGTCAGAGAGTGACAGACAGTGTCAGAGAGTGATAGAGAGTTTCAGAGAGTGATAGTGCGTGTCAGAGAGTGATAGTGAGTGTCTGAGAGTGTCAGAGAGTGTCAGAGAATGATAGAGAGTGTCAGAGAATGGTAGAGAGTGTCAGAGAATGGTAGAGAGTGTCAGAGAGTGAAAGAGAGTGTCAGAGAGTGATAGTGAGCGCCTGAGAGTGTCTGAGAGTGTCAGAGTGTGATAGAGAGTGTCAGAGAGTGATAGTGAGTGTCTGAGAGTGTCAGAGAGTGTTAGTGAGTGTCAGAGAGTGTCAGAGTGTGTCAGAGAGTGTCAGAGAGTGATAGAGAGTGTCAGAGGGTGACAGTGAGTGTCTGAGAGTGTCAGAGAGTGATAGTGAGTGTCAGAGACTGTCAGAGAGTGTTAGTGAGGATCAGAGTGTGTCAGAGAGTGATAGAGAGTGATAGAGAGTGTCAGAGAGTGATAGAGAGTGTCAGAGAGTGTCAGAGAGTGATAGAGAGTGTCAGAGGGTGACAGTGAGTGTCTGAGAGTGTCTGAGAGTGTCAGAGAGTGTCAGAGAGTGTCAGAGAGTGATAGTGAGTGTCAGAGAGTGATAGTGAGTATCAGAGTGTGTCAGAGAGTGATAGAGAGTGTCAGAGAGTGTCAGAGAGTGTCAGAGAGTGTTTGTGAGTGTCAGAGTGTGTCAGAGAGTGATGGAGAGTGTTAGAGAGAGTCAGAGAGAGTCAGAGAGTGTCAGAGAGTGATAAAGAGTGTCAGTGGTTGACAGTGAGTGTCTGAGAGGGTCAGAGAGTGATAGTGAGTGTCTGAGAGTATCAAAGAGAGTCAGAGAGTCTCAGAGATTGTCAGAGAGTGACAGAGAGTGACAGAGAGTGACAGAGAGTGATAGAGAGTGATAGAGAGTGTTAGAGAGTGTCAGAGAGTGATAGAGATTGTCAGAGAGTGATAGTGAGTGTCTGAGAGTGTCAGAGAGTGTCCGAGAGTGTCAGAGAGTGATAGAGGGTGATAGAGAGTGTCAGAGAGTGATAGAGAGTGACAGAGAGTGTCAGAGAGTGTCAGAGTGTTGTCAGGCAGTGCCAGAGAGTGTCAGAGTGTGTCAGAGAGTGATAGTGAGTGTCAGAGAGTGATAGTGAGTGTCTGAGAGTGATAGTGAGTGTCTGAGAGTGTCAGAGAGTGTCAGAGAGTGACAGAGAGTATCAGATAGTGATAGTGAGTGTCTGAGAGTGTTTGAGATTGTCAGAGAGTGTTAGAGAATGATAAAGATTGTCAGAGAGTGATAGTGAGTGTCTGAGAGTGTCAGAGAGTTTCAGAGCATGTCAGAGAGTGAAAGAGAGTATCAGAGAGTTATAGTGAGTGCCTGAGAGTTTCTGAGATTGTCAGAGAGTGTCAGAGAGTGTCAGAGAGTGATAGTGAGTGTCAGAGAGTGTGAGAGAGTGATAGAGAGTGACAGAGAGTGACAGTGAGTGTCTGAGAGTGTCTGAGAGTGTCAGAGTGTGTCAGAGAGTGTTAGAGAATGATAGAGATTGTCAGAGAGTGTCATAGAGTGATAGTGAGTGTCTGAGAGTGTCAGAGAGTTTCAGAGCATGTCAGAGAGTGATAGTGAGTGTCAGAGAGTGATAGTGAGTTTCAGCGAGTGATCGGGAGTGTCAGAGAGTGATAGTGAGTGTCAGAGAGTATCAGATAGCGATAGTGAGTGTCTGAGAGTGTCTGAGATTGTCAGAGAGTGTCAGAGAGTGTTAGAGAGTGATAGAGAGTGTCAGAGAGTGATAGAGAGTGATAGAGAGTGTCAGAGAGTGATAAACAGTGTCAGAGAGTGATAAAGAGTTTCAGAGAGTGATAGTGAGTGTCAGAGAGTATCAGATAGTGATAGTGAGTGTCTGAGAGTGTTTGAGATTGTCAGAGAGTGTTAGAGAATGATAAAGATTGTCAGAGAGTGATAGTGTGTGTCTGAGAGTGTCAGAGAGTTTCAGAGCATGTCAGAGAGTGAAAGAGAGTCTCAGAGAGTGATAGTGAGTGTCAGAGAATGTCAGAGAGTAATAGAGAGTGTCAGAGAGTATCAGATAGTGATAGTGAGTGTCTGAGAGTGTTTGAGATTGTCAGAGAGTGTTAGAGAATGATAAAGATTGTCAGAGAGTTATAGTGAGTGTCTGAGAGTGTCAGAGAGTTTCAGAGCATGTCAGAGAGTGAAAGAGAGTATCAGAGAGTTATAGTGAGTGCCTGAGAGTTTCTGAGATTGTCAGAGAGTGTCAGAGAGTGATAGAGAGTGTCAGAGAGTGATAGTGAGTGTCAGAGAGTGTGAGAGAGTGATAGAGAGTGACAGAGAGTGTGAGAGAGTGTCAGAGAGTGTCAGAGAGTGTCAGAGAGCGTCAGAGAGTGTCAGAGAGTGATAGTGAGTGTCAGAGAGTGTCAGAGAGCGATAGAGAGTGATAAAGAGTGTCAGAGAGTGTCAGGGAGAGATAGAGAGTGTCAGAGGGTGATGGAGAGTGTCAGAGAGTGTCAGAGAGTGTCAGAGAGTGATAATGAGTGTCAGAGAGTGTCAGAGAGTGTCAGAGAGAGATAGAGAGTGTCAGAGAGTGTCAGAGAGAGATAGAGAGTGTCAGAGAGTGACAGAGTGTGTCAGAGAGTGTAAGAGAGCGATAGTGAGTGTCAGAGAGTGTCAGAGAGATATAGAGAGTGTCAGAGAGTAATTGAGAGAGTCAGAGAGTGATAGAGAGTGTCAGAGAGTGTGAGTGAGTGTCTGAGAGTGGCAGAGAGTGATAGAGAGTGTCAGAGAGTGTCAGAGAGTGTCAGAGAGAGATAGAGAGTGTCAGAGAGAGATAGAGAGTGTCAGAGAGTGATAGTGAGTGAATGAGAGTGTCAGAGAGTGTCAGAGAGCGATAGAGAGAGATAGAGAGTGTCAGAGAGTGTCAGAGAGAGATAGAGAGTGCCAGAGAGAGATAGAGAGTGTCAGAGAGAGATATTGATTCACTGGGAGTGTCAGAGAGTGTCAGAGAGTGATAGAGAGTGTCTGAGAGTGATAGAGATTGTCAGAGAGTGTCAGAGAGTGTTAGAGGGTGATAGAGAGTGTCAGAGAGTGTCAGAGAGAGTCAGAGAGAGTCAGAGAGTGTCAGAGAGAGTCAGAGAGAGTCAGAGAGTGTGAGAGAGTGTCAGAGAGAGATAGAGAGTGTCAGAGAGAGATAGAGAGTGTCAGAGAGTGATAGTGAGTGTCTGAGAGTGTCAGAGAGTGATAGTGAGTGTCAGAAAGTGTCAGAGAGTGTCAGAGAGTGTCAGAGGGAGATAGAGAGTGTCAGAGAGTGATAGTGAGTGTCAGAGAGTGTCAGAGAGCGATAGAGAGTGATAAAGAGTGTCAGAGAGTGATAGAGAGTGTCAGAGAGCGTCAGAGTGTGTCAGAGAGTGACAGACAGTGTCAGAGAGTGATAGAGAGTTTCAGAGAGTGTCAGAGAGTGATAGTGAGTGTCAGAGAGTGATAGTGAGTGTCTGAGAGTGTCAGAGAGTGTCAGAGAATGATAGAGAGTGTCAGAGAATGGTAGAGAGTGTCAGAGAATGGTAGAGAGTGTCAGAGAATGGTAGAGAGTGTCAGAGAGTGAAAGAGAGTGTCAGAGAGTGATAGTGAGTGCCTGAGAGTGTCTGAGAGTGTCAGAGTGTGATAGAGAGTGGCAGAGAGTGGCAGAGAGTGGCAGAGAGTGGCAGAGAGTGGCAGAGAGTGAAAGAGAGTGTCAGGGAGAGATAGTGAGTGTCTGAGAGTGTCAGAGAGTGTCAGAGAGTGATAGAGAGTGTCAGAGAGTGATAGTGAGTGTCTGAGAGTGTCAGAGAGTGATAGAGAGTGTCAGAGAGTGATAGTGAGTGTCAGAGAGTGATAGTGAGTGTCAGAGAGTGATAGTGAGTGTCAGAGAGTGTCAGAGAGTGATAGAGAGTGTCAGAGGGTGACAGTGAGTGTCTGAGAGTGTCAGAGAGTGATAGTGAGTGTCAGAGAGTGTGAGAGAGTGATAGAGAGTGACAGAGAGTGTCAGAGAGTGATAGTGAGTGTCAGAGAGTGTGAGAGAGTGATAGAGAGTGACAGAGAGTGTGAGAGAGTGTGAGAGAGTGTCAGAGAGTGTCAGAGGGAGATAGAGAGTGTCAGAGAGTGATAGTGAGTGTCAGAGAGTGTCAGAGAGCGATAGAGAGTGATAAAGAGTGTCAGAGAGTGTCAGGGAGAGATAGAGAGTGTCAGAGGGTGATGGAGAGTGTCAGAGAGTGTCAGAGAGTGATAATGAGTGTCAGAGAGTGTCGGAGAGTGTCAGAGAGAGATAGAGAGTGTCAGAGAGTGTCAGAGAGAGATAGAGAGTGTCAGAGAGTGACAGAGTGTGTCAGAGAGTGTCAGAGAGCGATCGTGAGTGTCAGAGAGTGTCAGAGAGATATAGAGAGTGTCAGAGAGTGATTGAGAGAGTCAGAGAGTGATAGAGAGTGTCAGAGAGTGTGAGTGAGTGTCTGAGAGTGGCAGAGAGTGATAGAGAGTGTGAGAGAGTGTCAGAGAGAGATGGAGAGTGTCAGAGAGAGATAGAGAGTGTCAGAGAGTGATAGTGAGTGAATGAGAGTGTCAGAGAGTGTCAGAGAGCGATAGAGAGAGATAGAGAGTGTCAGAGAGTGTCAGAGAGAGATAGAGAGTGTCAGAGAGAGATATTGATTCTCTGGGAGTGTCAGAGAGTGTCAAAGAGTGATAGAGAGTGTCTGAGAGTGATAGAGATTGTCAGAGAGTGTCAGAGAGTGTTAGAGAGTGATAGAGAGTGTCAGAGAGTGTCAGAGAGAGTCAGAGAGAGTCAGAGAGAGTCAGAGAGAGTCAGAGAGAGTCAGAGAGTGATAGACAGTGTCAGAGTGTGATAGTGTGTGTCTGAGAGTGTCAGAGTGTGTCAGAGAGTGATATAGAGTGTCAGAGAGTGATAGAGAGTGTCAGAGAGTGATAGTGAGTGTCAGAGAGTGATAGTGAGTGTCTGAGAGTGTCAGAGAGAGATAGAGAGTGTCAGAGATTGATAGTGAGTGTCAGAGAGTGTCAGAGAGTGATAGAGAGTGTCAGAAAGTGTCAGAGAGTGACAGAGAGTGTCAGAGGGAGATAGAGAGTGTCAGAGAGTGTCAGAGAGCGATAGAGAGTGATAAAGAGTGTCAGAGAGTGTCAGAGAGCGATAGAGAGTGATAAAGAGTGTCAGAGTGTGTCAGAGAGTGACAGACAGTGTCAGAGAGTGATAGAGAGTTTCAGAGAGTGTCAGAGAGTGATGGAGAGTGTCAGAGAGCGTCAGAGTGTGTCAGAGAGTGACAGACAGTGTCAGAGAGTGATAGAGAGTTTCAGAGAGTGATAGTGCGTGTCAGAGAGTGATAGTGAGTGTCTGAGAGTGTCAGAGAGTGTCAGAGAATGATAGAGAGTGTCAGAGAATGGTAGAGAGTGTCAGAGAATGGTAGAGAGTGTCAGAGAGTGAAAGAGAGTGTCAGAGAGTGATAGTGAGCGCCTGAGAGTGTCTGAGAGTGTCAGAGTGTGATAGAGAGTGTCAGAGAGTGATAGTGTGTCGCAGAGAGTGATAGTGAGTGTAAGAGAGTGATAGTGAGTGTCTGAGAGTGTCAGAGAGTGTCAGTGAGTGATAGAGAGTGGCAGAGAGTGTCAGAGAGTGAAAGAGAGTGTCAGGGAGAGATAGTGAGTGTCAGAGAGTGATAGTGAGTGTCAGAGAGTGATAGTGAGTGTCAGAGAGTGATAGTGAGTGTCAGAGAGTGATAGTGAGTGTCTGAGAGTGTCAGAGAGTGTCAGTGAGTGTCAGAGTGTGTCAGAGAGTGTCAGAGCGTGATAGAGAGTGTAAGAGGGTGACAGTGAGTGTCTGAGAGTGTCAGAGAGTGATAGTGAGTGTCAGAGAGTGTGAGAGAGTGATAGAGAGTGACAGAGAGTGTCAGAGAGTGATAGTGAGTGTCAGAGAGTGTGAGAGAGTGATAGAGAGTGACAGAGAGTGTGAGAGAGTGTGAGAGAGTGTCAGAGATTGTCAGAGGGAGATAGAGAGTGTCAGAGAGTGATAGTGAGTGTCAGACAGTGTCAGAGAGCGATAGAGAGTGATAAAGAGTGTCAGATAGTGTCAGGGAGAGATAGAGAGTGTCCGAGGGTGATGGAGAGTGTCAGAGAGTGTCAGAGAGTGTCAGAGAGTGATAATGAGTGTCAGAGAGTGTCGGAGAGTGTCAGAGAGAGATAGAGAGTGTCAGAGAGTGTCAGAGAGAGATAGAGAGTGTCAGAGAGTGACAGAGTGTGTCAGAGAGTGTCAGAGAGCGATAGTGAGTGTCAGAGAGTGTCAGAGAGATATAGAGAGTGTCAGAGAGTGATTGAGAGAGTCAGAGAGTGATAGAGAGTGTCAGAGAGTGTGAGTGAGTGTCTGAGAGTGGCAGAGAGTGATAGAGAGTGTCAGAGAGTGTGAGAGAGTGTCAGAGAGAGATAGAGAGTGTCAGAGAGAGATAGAGAGTGTCAGAGAGTGATAGTGAGTGAATGAGAGTGTCAGAGAGTGTCAGAGAGCGATAGAGAGAGATAGAGAGTGTCAGAGAGTGTCAGAGAGAGATAGAGAGTGTCAGAGAGAGATATTGATTCTCTGGGAGTGTCAGAGAGTCTCAGAGAGCGATAGAGAGCGATCGAGAGTTTCAGAGAGTGTCAGAGAGAGATACAGAGTGATAGATAGTGTCAGAGAGTGTCAGAGAGTGTCAGAGAGAGTCAGAGAGTGATAGAGAGTGTCAGAGGGTGATAGTGAGTGTCAGACAGTATCAGAGAGTGATAGTGAGTGTCAAAGAGTGTCAGAGAGTTATAGAGACTGTCAGAGAGTGTCAGAGAGTGTCAGAGAGTGTCAGAGAGTGATAGACAGTGTCAGAGAGTGATAGAGAGGTTCAGAGAGTGACAGTGAGTATCAGAGAGTATCAGATCGTGATAGTGAGTGTCTGAGAGTGTCTGAGATTGTGAGAGAGTGTCAGAGAGTGTCAGAGAGAGTCAGAGAGTGTCAGAGAGTGTCAGAGAGTGTCAGAGAGTGACAGTGAGTGTCTGAGAGGGTCAGAGAGTGACAGTGAGTGTCTGAGAGTGTCTGAGAGTGTCAGAGTGTGTCAGAGAGTGTTAGAGAATGATAGAGATTGTCAGAGAGTGTCAGAGAGTGATAGTGAGTGTCTGAGAGTGTCAGAGAGTTTCAGAGCATGTCAGAGAGTGATAGTGAGTGTCAGAGAGTGATAGTGAGTTTCAGCGAGTGATCGGGAGTGTCAGAGAGTGATAGTGAGTGTCAGAGAGTATCAGATAGCGATAGTGAGTGTCTGAGAGTGTCTGAGATTGTCAGAGAGTGTCAGAGAGTGTTAGAGAGTGATAGAGAGTGTCAGAGAGTGATAGAGAGTGATAGAGAGTGTCAGAGAGTGATAAACTGTGTCAGAGAGTGATAAAGAGTTTCAGAGAGTGATAGTGAGTGTCAGAGAGTATCAGATAGTGATAGTGAGTGTCTGAGAGTGTTTGAGATTGTCAGAGAGTGTTAGAGAATGATAAAGATTGTCAGAGAGTGATAGTGTGTGTCTGAGAGTGTCAGAGAGTTTCAGAGCATGTCAGAGAGTGAAAGAGAGTCTCAGAGAGTGATAGTGAGTGTCAGAGAATGTCAGAGAGTAATAGAGAGTGTCAGAGAGTATCAGATAGTGATAGTGAGTGTCTGAGAGTGTTTGAGATTGTCAGAGAGTGTTAGAGAATGATAAAGATTGTCAGAGAGTTATAGTGAGTGTCTGAGAGTGTCAGAGAGTTTCAGAGCATGTCAGAGAGTGAAAGAGAGTATCAGAGAGTTATAGTGAGTGCCTGAGAGTTTCTGAGATTGTCAGAGAGTGTCAGAGAGTGTCAGAGAGTGATAGAGAGTGTGAGAGAGTGATAGAGAGTGTCAGAGAGTGTGAGAGAGTGATAGAGAGTGATAGAGAGTGACAGAGAGTGTGAGAGAGTGTGAGAGAGTGTCAGAGAGTGTCAGAGAGTGTCAGAGAGTGTCAGAGAGTGTCAGAGAGTGATAGTGAGTGTCAGAGAGTGTCAGAGAGCGATAGAGAGTGATAAAGAGTGTCAGAGAGTGTCAGGGAGAGATAGAGAGTGTCAGAGGGTGATGGAGAGTGTCAGAGAGTGTCAGAGAGTGATAATGAGTGTCAGAGAGTGTCAGAGAGTGTCAGAGAGAGATAGAGAGTGTCAGAGAGAGATAGAGAGTGTCAGAGAGTGACAGAGTGTGTCAGAGAGTGTCAGAGAGCGATAGTGAGTGTCAGAGAGTGTCAGAGAGATATAGAGAGTGTCAGAGAGTGATTGAGAGAGTCAGAGAGTGATAGAGAGTGTCAGAGAGTGTGAGTGAGTGTCTGAGAGTGGCAGAGAGTGATAGAGAGTGTCAGAGAGTGTGAGAGAGTGTCAGAGAGAGATAGAGAGTGTCAGAGAGAGATAGAGAGTGTCAGAGAGTGATAGTGAGTGAATGAGAGTGTCAGAGAGTGTCAGAGAGCGATAGAGAGAGATAGAGAGTGTCAGAGAATGTCAGAGAGAGATAGAGAGTGTCAGAGAGAGATAGAGAGTGTCAGAGAGAGATATTGATTCTCTGGGAGTGTCAGAGAGTGTCAGAGAGTGATAGAGAGTGTCTGAGAGTGATAGAGATTGTCAGAGAGTGTCAGAGAGTGTTAGAGAGTGATAGAGAGTGTCAGAGAGTGTCAGAGAGAGTCAGAGAGAGTCAGAGAGTGTCAGAGAGAGTCAGAGAGAGTCAGAGAGTGATAGACAGTGTCAGAGTGTGATAGTGTGTGTCTGAGAGTGTCAGAGTGTGTCAGAGAGTGATATAGAGTGTCAGAGAGTGATAGAGAGTGTCAGAGAGTGATAGTGAGTGTCAGAGAGTGATAGTGAGTGTCTGAGAGTGTCAGAGAGTGATAGTGAGTGTCAGAAAGTGTCAGAGAGTGTCAGAGAGTGTCAGAGGGAGATAGAGAGTGTCAGAGAGTGATAGTGAGTGTCAGAGAGTGTCAGAGAGCGATAGAGAGTGATAAAGAGTGTCAGAGAGTGTCAGAGAGTGATAGAGAGTGTCAGAGAGCGTCAGAGTGTGTCAGAGAGTGACAGACAGTGTCAGAGAGTGATAGAGAGTTTCAGAGAGTGTCAGAGAGTGATAGTGAGTGTCAGAGAGTGATAGTGAGTGTCTGAGAGTGTCAGAGAGTGTCAGAGAATGATAGAGAGCGTCAGAGAATGGTAGAGAGTGTCAGAGAATGGTAGAGAGTGTCAGAGAATGGTAGAGAGTGTCAGAGAGTGAAAGAGATTGTCAGAGAGTGATAGTGAGTGCCTGAGAGTGTCTGAGAGTGTCAGAGTGTGATAGAGAGTGGCAGAGAGTGGCAGAGAGTGTCAGAGAGTGTCAGAGAGTGAAAGAGAGTGTCAGGGAGAGATAGTGAGTGTCTGAGAGTGTCAGAGAGTGTCAGAGAGTGATAGTGAGTGTCAGAGAGTGATAGTGAGTGTCAGAGAGTGATAGTGAGTGTCTGAGAGTGTCAGAGAGTGTTAGTGAGTGTCAGAGAGTGTCAGAGTGTGTCAGAGAGTGTCAGAGAGTGATAGAGAGTGTCAGAGGGTGACAGTGAGTGTCTGAGAGTGTCAGAGAGTGATAGTGAGTGTCAGAGAGTGTGAGAGAGTGATAGAGAGTGACAGAGTGTGTCAGAGAGTGATAGTGAGTGTTAGAGAGTGTGAGAGAGTGATAGAGAGTGACAGAGAGTGTGAGAGAGTGTGAGAGAGTGTCAGAGAGTGTCAGAGGGAGATAGAGAGTGTCAGAGAGTGATAGTGAGTGTCAGAGAGTGTCAGAGAGCGATAGAGAGTGATAAAGAGTGTCAGAGAGTGTCAGGGAGAGATAGAGAGTGTCAGAGGGTGATGGAGAGTGTCAGAGAGTGTCAGAGAGTGTCAGAGAGTGATAATGAGTGTCAGAGAGTGTCGGAGAGTGTCAGTGAGAGATAGAGAGTGTCAGAGAGTGTCAGAGAGAGATAGAGAGTGTCAGAGAGTGACAGAGTGTGTCAGAGAGTGTCAGAGAGCGATAGTGAGTGTCAGAGAGTGTCAGAGAGATATAGAGAGTGTCAGAGAGTGATTGAGAGAGTCAGAGAGTGATAGAGAGTGTCAGAGAGTGTGAGTGAGTGTCTGAGAGTGGCAGAGAGTGATAGAGAGTGTCAGAGAGTGTGAGAGAGTGTCAGAGAGAGATGGAGAGTGTCAGAGAGAGATAGAGAGTGTCAGAGAGTGATAGTGAGTGATTGAGAGTGTCAGAGAGTGTCAGAGAGCGATAGAGAGAGATAGAGAGAGATAGAGAGTGTCAGAGAGTGTCAGAGAGAGATAGAGAGTGTCAGAGAGAGATATTGATTCTCTGGGAGTGTCAGAGAGTGTCAGAGAGCGATAGAGAGCGATCGAGAGTTTCAGAGAGTGTCAGAGAGAGATACAGAGTGATAGAGAGTGTCAGAGAGTGTCAGAGAGTGTCAGAGAGAGTCAGAGAGTGATAGAGAGTGTCAGAGGGTGATAGTGAGTGTCAGACAGTATCAGAGAGTGATAGTGAGTGTCAAAGAGTGTCAGAGAGTTATAGAGACTGTCAGAGAGTGTCAGAGAGTGTCAGAGAGTGTCAGAGAGTGATAGACAGTGTCAGAGAGTGATAGAGAGTTTCAGAGAGTGATAGTGAGTGTCAGAGAGTATCAGATCGTGATAGTGAGTGTCTGAGAGTGTCTGAGATTGTGAGAGAGTGTCAGAGAGTGTCAGAGAGAGTCAGAGAGTGTCAGAGAGTGTCAGAGAGTGTCAGAGAGTGACAGTGAGTGTCTGAGAGGGTCAGAGAGTGACAGTGAGTGTCTGAGAGTGTCTGAGAGTGTCAGAGTGTGTCAGAGAGTGATAGTGAGTGTCTGAGAGTGTCAGAGAGTTTCAGAGCATGTCAGAGAGTGATAGTGAGTGTCAGAGAGTGATAGTGAGTTTCAGCGAGTGATCGGGAGTGTCAGAGAGTGATAGTGAGTGTCAGAGAGTATCAGATAGCGATAGTGAGTGTCTGAGAGTGTCTGAGATTGTCAGAGAGTGTCAGAGAGTGTTAGAGAGTGATAGAGAGTGTCAGAGAGTGATAGAGAGTGATAGAGAGTGTCAGAGAGTGTCAGAGAGTGATAAACAGTGTCAGAGAGTGATAAAGAGTTTCAGAGAGTGATAGTGAGTGTCAGAGAGTATCAGATAGTGATAGTGAGTGTCTGAGAGTGTTTGAGATTGTCAGAGAGTGTTAGAGAATGATAAAGATTGTCAGAGAGTGATAGTGTGTGTCTGAGAGTGTCAGAGAGTTTCAGAGCATGTCAGAGAGTGAAAGAGAGTCTCAGAGAGTGATAGTGAGTGTCAGAGAATGTCAGAGAGTAATAGAGAGTGTCAGAGAGTATCAGATAGTGATAGTGAGTGTCTGAGAGTTTTTGAGATTGTCAGAGAGTGTTAGAGAATGATAAAGATTGTCAGAGAGTTACAGTGAGTGTCTGAGAGTGTCAGAGAGTTTCAGAGCATGTCAGAGAGTGAAAGAGAGTATCAGAGAGTTATAGTGAGTGCCTGAGAGTTTCTGAGATTGTCAGAGAGAGTCAGAGAGTGTCAGAGAGTGATAGTGAGTGTCAGAGAGTGTGAGAGAGTGATAGAGAGTGACAGAGAGTGTGAGAGAGTGTCAGAGAGTGTCAGAGAGTGTCAGAGGGAGATAGAGAGTGTCAGAGAGTGATAGTGAGTGTCAGAGAGTGTCAGAGAGCGATAGAGAGTGATAAAGAGTGTCAGAGAGTGTCAGGGAGAGATAGAGAGTGTCAGAGGGTGATGGAGAGTGTCAGAGAGTGTCAGAGAGTGTCAGAGAGTGATAATGAGTGTCAGAGAGTGTCAGAGAGTGTCAGAGAGAGATAGAGAGTGTCAGAGAGTGTCAGAGAGAGATAGAGAGTGTCAGAGAGTGACAAAGTGTGTCAGAGAGTGTCAGAGAGCGATAGTGAGTGTCAGAGAGTGTCAGAGAGATATAGAGAGTGTCAGAGAGTGATTGAGAGAGTCAGAGAGTGATAGAGAGTGTCAGAGAGTGTTAGTGAGTGTCTGAGAGTGGCAGAGAGTGATAGAGAGTTTCAGAGAGTGTGAGAGAGTGTCAGAGAGAGATAGAGAGTGTCAGAGAGAGGTAGAGAGTGTCAGAGAGTGATAGTGAGTGAATGAGAGTGTCAGAGAGTGTCAGAGAGCGATAGTGATAGAGAGTGTCAGAGAGAGATAGAGAGTGTCAGAGAGAGATATTGATTCTCTGGGAGTGTCAGAGAGTGTCAGAGAGTGATAGAGAGTGTCTGAGAGTGATAGAGATTGTCAGAGAGTGTCAGAGAGTGTTAGAGAGTGATAGAGAGTGTCAGAGAGTGTCAGAGAGAGTCAGAGAGAGTCAGAGAGAGTCAGAGAGTGATAGACAGTGTCAGAGTGTGATAGTGTGTGTCTGAGAGTGTCAGAGTGTGTCAGAGAGTGATATAGAGTGTCAGAGAGTGATAGAGAGTGTCAGAGAGTGATAGTGAGTGTCAGAGAGTGATAGTGAGTGTCTGAGAGTGTCAGAGAGAGATAGAGAGCGTCAGAGAGTGATAGTGAGTGTCAGAGAGTGTCAGAGAGTGATAGAGAGTGTCAGAAAGTGTCAGAGAGTGTCAGAGAGTGTCAGAGGGAGATAGAGAGTGTCAGAGAGCGATAGAGAGTGATAAAGAGTGTCAGAGAGTGTCAGAGAGTGATAGAGAGTGTCAGAGAGCGTCAGAGTGTGTCAGAGAGTGACAGACAGTGTCAGAGAGTGATAGAGAGTTTCAGAGAGTGTCAGAGAGTGATAGTGAGTGTCAGAGAGTGATAGTGAGTGTCTGAGAGTGTCAGAGAATGATAGAGAGTGTCAGAGAATGGTAGAGAGTGTCAGAGAATGGTAGAGAGTGTCAGAGAATGGTAGAGAGTGTCAGAGAGTGAAAGAGAGTGTCAGAGAGTGATAGTGAGTGCCTGAGAGTGTCTGAGAGTGTCAGAGTGTGATAGAGAGTGTCAGAGAGTGATAGTGTGTCGCAGAGAGTGATAGTGAGTGTCAGAGAGTGATAGTGAGTGTCTGAGAGTGTCAGAGAGTGTCAGTGAGTGATAGAGAGTGGCAGAGAGTGGCAGAGAGTGGCAGAGAGTGTCAGAGAGTGAAAGAGAGTGTCAGGGAGAGATAGTGAGTGTCAGAGAGTGATAGAGAGTGTCAGAGAGTGATAGAGAGTGTCAGAGAGTGATAGTGAGTGTCAGAGAGTGATAGTGAGTGTCAGAGAGTGATAGTGAGTGTCTGAGAGTGTCAGAGAGTGTTAGTGAGTGTCAGAGAGTGTCAGAGTGTGTCAGAGAGTGTCAGAGAGTGATAGAGAGTGTCAGAGGGTGACAGTGAGTGTCTGAGAGTGTCAGAGAGTGATAGTGAGTGTCAGAGAGTGTCAGAGAGTGTTAGTGAGGATCAGAGTGTGTCAGAGAGTGATAGAGAGTGATAGAGAGTGATAGAGAGTGTCAGAGAGTGATAGAGAGTGTCAGAGAGTGTCAGAGAGTGTCAGAGAGTGATAGAGAGTGTCAGAGGGTGACAGTGAGTGTCTGAGAGTGTCTGAGAGTGTCAGAGAGTGTCAGAGAGTGATAGTGAGTGTCAGAGAGTGATAGTGAGTATCAGAGTGTGTCAGAGAGTGATAGAGAGTGTCAGAGAGTGTCAGAGACTGTCAGAGAGTGTTCGTGAGTGTCAGAGTGTGTCAGAGAGTGATGGAGAGTTTTAGAGAGAGTCAGAGAGTGTCAGAGAGTGTCAGAGAGTGATAAAGAGTGTCAGTGGTTGACAGTGAGTGTCTGAGAGGGTCAGAGAGTGATAGTGAGTGTCTGAGAGTATCAAAGAGAGTCAGAGAGTCTCAGAGATTGTCAGAGAGTGACAGAGAGTGACAGAGAGTGACAGAGAGTGACAGAGAGTGATAGAGAGTGTTAGAGAGTGTCAGAGAGTGATAGAGATTGTCAGAGAGTGATAGTGAGTGTCTGAGAGTGTCAGAGAGTGTCCGAGAGTGTCAGAGAGTGATAGAGGGTGATAGAGAGTGTCAGAGAGTGATAGAGAGTGACAGAGAGTGTCAGAGAGTGTCAGAGTGTTGTCAGGCAGTGCCAGAGAGTGTCAGAGAGTGATAGAGTGTGATAGAGAGTGTCAGAGAGTGATAGTGAGTGTCTGAGAGTGTCAGAGTGTCTGAGATTGTCAGAGAGTGGTGGTGAGTGTCAGAGAGTGTCAGAGAGTGTCAGAGAGAGATAGAGAGTGTCAGAGAGTGATAGTGAGTGTCAGAGAGTGTCAGAGAGTGATAGAGAGTGTCAGAGAGTGTCAGAGAGTGTCAGAGAGTGTCAGAGAGTGTCAGAGGGAGATAGAGAGTGTCAGAGAGTGATAGTGAGTGTCAGAGAGTGTCAGAGAGCGATAGAGAGTGATAAAGAGTGTCAGAGAGTGTCAGCGAGTGATGGAGAGTGTCAGAGAGTGTCAGAGTGTGTCAGAGAGTGATAATGAGTGTCAGAGAGAGATAATGAGTGTCAGAGAGTGTCAGAGAGTGTCAGAGAACGATGGAGAGTGTGAGAGAGTGATAGTGAGTGTCTGAGATTGTCAGAGAGTGTCAGAGAGTGTCAGAGAGTGTGAGAGAGTGTCAGAGAGAGATAGAGAGTGTCAGAGAGTGATAGTGTGTGTCTGAGAGTGTCAGAGAGTGTCAGAGAGCCATAGAGAGTGATAGAGAGTGTCAGAGACAGATAGAGAGTGTCAGAGAGTGTCAGAGAGTGTCAGAGAGTGATAAAGAGTGTCAGAGAGTGTCAGAGTGAGATAGAGAGTGTCAGAGAGTGATAGTGAGTATCAGAGAGAGATGGAGAGTGTCAAAGAGTGAGATGAGTGTCTGAGAGCGTCAGAGAGTGTCAGAGAGTGTCAGAGAGCGATAGAGAGCGATAGAGAGAGATAGAGAGTGTCAGAGAGTGATAGAGAGTGATAGAGAGTGTCAGAGAGTGACAGAGAGTGTCAGAGAGACATAGAGAGTGTCAGAGAGTTATAGTGAGTGTCAGAGAGTGTCAGAGAGTGTGAGAGATTGTGAGAGTGTCAGAGAGAGATAGAGAGTGTCAGAGAGTGATAGTGTGTGTCGGAGAGTGTCAGAGAGTGTCAGAGACAGATAGAGAGTGTCAGAGAGTGATAATGAGTGTCAGAGGGTGTCAGAGAGAGATAGAGAGTGTCAGAGAGTGATAGAGTGTGTCAGAGAGTATCAGAGAGTGATAGTGAGTGTCAGAGAGTGTCAGAGAGAGATAGAGAGTGTCAGATAGTGATAGTGAGTGTCAGAGAGTGATAGAGAGTGTCAGAGAGTGTGAGAGAGTGTCAGAGAGAGATAGTGTGTCTCAGAGAGTGATAGTGAGTGTCAGAGAGTGATAGTGAGTGTCTGAGAGTGTCAGAGAGTGTCAGAGAGTGATAGAGAGTGGCAGAGAGTGGCAGGGAGTGTCAGAGAGTGAAAGAGAGTGTCAGGGAGAGATAGTGAGTGTCTGAGAGTGTCTGAGAGTGATAGTGAGTGCCTGAGAGTGTCTGAGAGTGTCAGAGTGTGTCAGAGAGTGATAAAGAGTGTCAGAGAGTGATAGTGAGTGTCAGAGAGTGATAGTGAGTGTCAGAGAGTGATAGTGAGTGTCTGAGAGTGTCAGAGAGTGTTAGTGAGTGTCAGAGAGTGTGAGAGAGTGTCAGAGAGTGTCAGAGAGTGTCAGAGAGTGTCAGAGAATGATAATGAGTGTCAGAGGGTGTCAGAGAGAGATAGAGAGTGTCAGAGAGTGATAGAGAGTGTCAGAGAGTATCAGAGAGTGATAGTGAGTGTCAGAGAGTGTCAGAGAGAGATAGAGAGTGTCAGATAGTGATAGTGAGTGTCAGAGAGTGTCAGAGAGTGATAGAGAGTGTCAGAGAGTGTGAGAGAGTGTCAGAGAGAGATAGTGTGTCTCAGAGAGTGACAGTGAGTGTCAGAGAGTGATAGTGAGTGTCTGAGAGTGTCAGAGAGTGTCAGAGAGTGATAGAGAGTGGCAGAGTGTGGCAGAGAGTGTCAGAGAGTGAAAGAGAGTGTCAGGGAGAGATAGTGAGTGTCTGAGAGTGTCTGAGAGTGATAGTGAGGGCCTGAGAGTGTCTGAGAGTGTCAGAGTGTGTCAGAGAGTGATAGAGAGTGTCAGAGAGTGATAGTGAGTGTCAGAGAGTGATAGTGAGTGTCAGAGAGTGTCAGAGAGTGTCAGAGAGTGATAGTGAATGTCAGAGAGTGTCAGAGAGTGTTAGTGAGTATCAGAGTGTGTCAGAGAGTGATAGAGAGTGTCAGAGAGTGATAGAGAGTGTCAGAGAGTGTCAGAGAGTGTCAGAGAGTGATAGAGAGTGTCAGAGGGTGACAGTGAGTGTCTGAGAGTGTCAGAGAGTGTCAGAGAGTGATAGTGAGTGTCAGAGAGTGTCAGGGAGAGATAGAGAGTGTCAGAGGGTGATGGAGAGTGTCAGAGAGTGTCAGAGAGTGTGAGAGAGTGATAATGAGTGTCAGAGAGTGTCAGAGAGAGATAGAGAGTGTCAGAGAGAGATAGAGAGTGTCAGAGAGTGACAGAGTGTGTCAGAGAGTGTCAGAGAGCGATAGTGAGTGTCAGAGAGTGTCAGAGAGATATAGAGAGTGTCAGAGAGTGATTGAGAGAGTCAGAGAGTGATAGAGAGTGTCAGAGAGTGTGAGAGAGTGTCAGAGAGAGATAGAGAGTGTCAGAGAGAGATAGAGAGTGTCAGAGAGTGATAGTGAGTGAATGAGAGTGTCAGAGAGTGTCAGAGAGCGATAGAGAGAGATAGAGAGTGTCAGAGAGAGATAGAGAGTGTCAGAGAGAGATATTGTTTCTCTGGGAGTGTCAGAGAGTGTCAGAGAGTGATAGAGAGTGTCTGAGAGTGATAGAGATTGTCAGAGAGTGTCAGAGAGTGTTAGAGAGTGATAGAGAGTGTCAGAGAGTGTCAGAGAGAGTCAGAGAGAGTCAGAGAGAGTCAGAGAGTGATAGACAGTGTCAGAGTGTGATAGTGTGTGTCTGAGAGTGTCAGAGTGTGTCAGAGAGTGATATAGAGTGTCAGAGAGTGATAGTGAGTGTCAGAGAGTGATAGTGAGTGTCTGAGAGTGTCAGAGAGAGATAGAGAGCGTCAGAGAGTGATAGTGAGTGTCAGAGAGTGTCAGAGAGTGATAGAGAGTGTCAGAAAGTGTCAGAGAGTGTCAGAGAGTGTCAGAGGGAGATAGAGAGTGTCAGAGAGTGATAGTGAGTGTCAGAGAGTGTCAGAGAGCGATAGAGAGTGATAAAGAGTGTCAGAGAGTGTCAGAGAGTGATAGAGAGTGTCAGAGAGCGTCAGAGTGTGTCAGAGAGTGACAGACAGTGTCAGAGAGTGATAGAGAGATTCAGAGAGTGTCAGAGAGTGATAGTGAGTGTCAGAGAGTGATAGTGAGTGTCTGAGAGTATCAGAGAATGATAGAGAGATTCAGAGAATGGTAGAGAGTGTCAGAGAATGGTAGAGAGTGTCAGAGAATGGTAGAGAGTGTCAGAGAGTGAAAGAGAGTGTCAGAGAGTGATAGTGAGTGCCTGAGAGTGTCTGAGAGTGTCAGAGTGTGATAGAGAGTGTCAGAGAGTGATAGTGTGTCGCAGAGAGTGATAGTGAGTGTCAGAGAGTGATAGTGAGTGTCTGAGAGTGTCAGAGAGTGTCAGTGAGTGATAGAGAGTGGCAGAGAATGGCAGAGAGTGTCAGAGAGTGAAAGAGAGTGTCAGGGAGAGATAGTGAGTGTCTGAGAGTGTCAGAGAGTGTCAGAGAGTGATAGAGAGTGTCAGAGAGTGATAGTGAGTGTCAGAGAGTGATAGTGAGTGTCAGAGAGTGATAGTGAGTGTCAGAGAGTGATAGTGAGTGTCTGAGAGTGTCAGAGAGTGTTAGTGAGTGTCAGAGAGTGTCAGAGTGTGTCAGAGAGTGTCAGAGAGTGATAGAGAGTGTCAGAGGGTGACAGTGAGTGTCTGAGAGTGTCAGAGAGTGATAGTGAGTGTCAGAGAGTGTCAGAGAGTGTTAGTGAGGATCAGAGTGTGTCAGAGAGTGATAGAGAGTGATAGAGAGTGATAGAGAGTGATAGAGAGTGATAGAGAGTGTCAGAGAGTGATAGAGAGTGTCAGAGAGTGTCAGAGAGTGTCAGAGAGTGATAGAGAGTGTCAGAGGGTGACAGTGAGTGTCTGAGAGTGTCTGAGAGTGTCAGAGAGTGTCAGAGAGTGATAGTGAGTGTCAGAGAGTGATAGTGAGTATCAGAGTGTGTCAGAGAGTGATAGAGAGTGTCAGAGAGTGTCAGAGACTGTCAGAGACTGTCAGAGAGTATTCGTGAGTGTCAGAGTGTGTCAGAGAGTGATGGAGAGTTTTAGAGAGAGTCAGAGAGTGTCAGAGAGTGTCAGAGAGTGATAAAGTGTGTCAGTGGTTGACAGTGAGTGTCTGAGAGGGTCAGAGAGTGATAGTGAGTGTCTGAGAGTATCAAAGAGAGTCAGAGAGTCTCAGAGATTGTCAGAGAGTGACAGAGAGTGACAGAGAGTGACAGAGAGTGATAGAGAGTGATAGAGAGTGATAGAGAGTGTTAGAGAGTGTCAGAGAGTGATAGAGATTGTCAGAGAGTGATAGTGAGTGTCTGAGAGTGTCAGAGAGTGTCCGAGAGTGTCAGAGAGTGATAGAGGGTGATAGAGAGTGTCAGAGAGTGATAGAGAGTGACAGAGAGTGTCAGAGAGTGTCAGAGAGTGTCAGAGTGTTGTCAGGCAGTGCCAGAGAGTGTCAGAGAGTGTCAGAGAGTGATAATGAGTGTCAGAGGGTGTCAGAGAGAGATAGAGTGTCAGAGAGTGATAGAGAGTGTCAGAGAGTATCAGAGAGTGATAGTGAGTGTCAGAGAGTGTCAGAGAGAGATAGAGAGTGTCAGATAGTGATAGTGAGTGTCAGAGAGTGTTAGAGAGTGATAGAGAGTGTCAGAGAGTGTGAGAGAGTGTCAGAGAGAGATAGTGTGTCTCAGAGAGTGACAGTGAGTGTCAGAGAGTGATAGTGAGTGTCTGAGAGTGTCAGAGAGTGTCAGAGAGTGACAGAGAGTGGCAGAGAGTGGCAGAGAGTGTCAGAGAGTGAAAGAGAGTGTCAGGGAGAGATAGTGAGTGTCTGAGAGTGATAGTGAGTGCCTGAGAGTGTCTGAGAGTGTCAGAGTGTGTCAGAGAGTGATAGAGAGTGTCAGAGAGTGATAGTGAGTGTCAGAGAGTGATAGTGAGTGTCAGAGAGTGATAGTGAGTGTCAGAGAGTGATAGTGAGTGTCTGAGAGTGTCAGAGAGTGTTAGTGAGTGTCAGAGAGTGTCAGAGAGTGTCAGAGAGTGTCAGAGAGTGTCAGAGAGTGATAGAGAGTGTCAGAGAGTGATAGAGAGTGTCAGAGAGTGTCAGAGAGTGATAGTGAATGTCAGAGAGTGTCAGAGAGTGTTAGTGAGTATCAGAGTGTGTCAGAGAGTGATAGAGAGTGTCAGAGAGTGATAGAGAGTGTCAGAGAGTGTCAGAGAGTGTCAGAGAGTGATAGAGAGTGTCAGAGGGTGACAGTGAGTGTCTGAGAGTGTCAGAGAGTGTCAGAGAGTGATAGTGAGTGTCAGAGAGTGATATTGAGTATCAGAGTGTGTCAGAGAGTGATAGAGAGTGATAGAGAGTGATAGAGAGTGATAGAGAGTGATAGAGAGTGTCAGAGAGTGATAGAGAGAGTGTCAGTGAGTGATAGAGAGTGTCAGAGGGTGACAGTGAGTGTCTGAGAGTGTCAGAGAGTGTCAGAGAGTGATAGTGAGTGTCAGTGAGTGTCAGAGAGTGTTCGTGAGTGTCAGAGTGTGTCAGAGAGTGATGGAGAGTGTTAGAGAGAGTCAGAGAGAGTCAGAGAGTGTCAGAGAGTGTGAGAGAGTGTCAGAGTGATAAAGAGTGTCAGTGGTTGACAGTGAGTGTCTGAGAGTGTCAGAGAGTGATAGTGAGTGTCTGAGAGTATCAAAGAGAGTCAGAGAGTCGCAGAGATTGTCAGAGAGTGATAGAGAGTGTCAGAGAGTGTCAGTGAGTGATAGAGAGAGTCAGAGAGTGATAGAGATTGTCAGAGGGTGACAGTGAGTGTCTGAGAGTGTCTGAGAGTGTCAGAGAGTGATAGTGAGTGTCAGAGAGTGTCAGAGAGTGTTCGTGAGTGTCAGAGTGTGTCAGAGAGTGATGGAGAGTGTTAGAGAGAGTCAGAGAGAGTCAGAGAGTGTCAGAGAGTGTGAGAGAGTGTCAGAGAGTGATAAAGAGTGTCAGTGGTTGACAGTGAGTGTCTGAGAGTGTCAGAGAGTGATAGTGAGTGTATGAGAGTATCATGGAGAGTCAGAGAGTCTCAGAGATTGTCAGTGAGTGACAGGGAGTGACAGAGAGTGATAGGGAGTGATAGAGAGTGATAGAGAGTAATAGAGAGTGATAGAGAGTGATAGAGAGTGTCAGAGAGTGTCAGAGAGTGATAGAGATTGTCAGAGAGTGATAGTGAGTGTCTGAGAGTGTCAGAGAGTGATAGAGAGTGTCAGAGAGTGTCAGAGAGTGTCAGAGAACGATGGAGAGTGTCAGAGAGTGATAGTGAGTGTCTGAGATTGTCAGAGAGTGTCAGAGAGTGTGAGAGAGTGTCAGAGAGAGATAGAGAGTGTCAGAGAGAGATAGAGAGTGTCAGAGAGTGATAGTGTGTGTCTGAGAGTGTCAGAGAGTGTCAGAGAGCGATAGAGAGTGATAGAGAGTGTCAGAGACAGATAGAGAGTGTCAGAGAGTGATAGAGAGTGTCAGAGAGTGATAGAGAGTGTCAGAGAGTGATAATGAGTGTCAGAGGGTGTCAGAGAGAGATTGAGAGTGTCAGAGAGTGATAGAGAGTGTCAGAGAGTGATAGTGAGTATCAGAGAGTGATAGTGAGTGTCAGAGAGTGTCAGAGAGAGATAGAGAGTGTCAGATAGTGATAGTGAGTGTCAGAGAGTGTCAGAGAGTGATAGAGAGTTTCAGAGAGTGTGAGAGAGTGTCAGAGAGAGATAGAGAGTGTCAGAGAGTGATAGTGAGTGTCAGAGAGAGATAGAGAGTGTCAGAGAGTGATAGTGAGTGTCTGAGAGTGTCAGAGAGTGTCAGAGAGCGATACAGAGTGATAGAGAGTGTCAGAGAGAGATAGAGAGTGTCAGAGAGCGATAGAGAGTGTCAGAGAGTGACAGAGAGTGTCAGAGAGTGATAGAGACTGTCAGAGAGTGATAGTGAGTGTCAGAGAGTGATAGTGAGTGTCTGAGAGTGTCAGAGAGTGTCAGTGAGTGTCAGAGATTGTCAGCGAGTGTCAGAGAGTGTCAGAGAGTGTCAGAGAGTGATAGAGAGCGTCAGAGAGTGATAGAGAGTGTCAGAGGGTGATAGTGAGTTTCAGAGAGTATCAGAGAGTGATAGTGAGTGCCAGAGAGTGTCAGAGAGTTATAGAGACTGCCAGAGAGTGACAGTGTTTCTGAGAGTGTCAGAGAGTGTCAGAGAGTGTCAGTGAGTGTCAGAGAGAGATAGAGAGTTACAGAGAGTGATAGAGAGTGATAGAGAGGGTCAGAGAGTGTCAGAGAGAGATAGAGAGTGTCAGAGAGTGAAAGAGAGTGATGGAGAGTGTCACAGAGTGTCAGACAGTGATAGAGAGTGTCAGAGAGTGATAGAGGGTGTCAGAGAGTGTCAGAGAGTGATAGTGAGTGTCTGAGGGTGTCAGAGTGTGTCAGAGAGTGATAGAGACTGTCAGAGGGTGCCAGAGAGTGTCAGAGAGCGTCAGAGAGTGTCAGAGAGTGTCAGAGAGTTACAGAGAGTTACAGAGAGTGTCAGAGAGAGATAGAGAGTGTCAGAGAGTGATAGTGAGTGTCTGAGAGTGTCAGAGAGTGTCAGAGAGAGATAGAGAGTGCCAGAGAGTGATAGAGATTGTCAGCGAGTGATCGTGCGTGTCAGAGAGAGATAGAGAGTGTCACAGATTGTCAGAGAGTGATAATGAGTGTCAGAGAGTGTCAGAGAGAGATAGAGAGTGTCAGAGAGTGATAGTGAGTGTCTTAGAGTGTCAGAGAGTGTCAGAGAGCGATAGAGAGTGATAGAGAGACTCAGAGAGAGTCAGAGAGAGATGGAGAGTGTCAGAGAGTGATAGAGATTGTCAGAGAGTGTCAGAGAGTGTCAGAGGGTGTCAGAGAGTGTCAGAGTGTTATAGAGAATGTCAGAGTGTGCCAGAGAGTGTCGGAGAGTGATAGAGAGTGATAGAGAGTGATAGAGAGTGTCAGAGAGTGTCAGAGAGTGTCAGAGAGTGATAGTGAATGTCTGAGAGTGTCTGAGAGTGTCTGAGATTGTCAGAGTGTGTCAGAGTGTGTCAGAGAGTGATAGAGAGTGTCAGAGAGTGATAGGGAGTGTCAGAGATTGATAGTGAGTGTCAGAGAGTATCAGATAGCGATAGTGAGTGTCTGAGATTGTCAGATTGTGTCAGAGACTCATAGAGAGTGTCAGAGAGTGATGGAGAGTGTCAGAGAGTGATAGTGACTGTCAGAGAGTGATTGTGAGTGTCAGAGAGTGATAGTGAGTGTCAGAGATTGTCAGAGAGTGATAGAGAGTGTCAGAGAGTGGTAGAGAGTGTCAGAAAGTGAAAGAGAGTGTCAGAGAGTGATAGTGAGTGCCTGAGAGTGTCTGAGAGTGTCAGAGTGTGTCAGAGAGTGATAGAGAGTGTCAGAGTGTGATAGAGAGTGTCAGAGAGTGATAGTGAGTGTCAGAGAGTGATAGTGAGTGTCAGAGAGTGATAGTGAGTGTCTGAGAGTGTCAGAGAGTGATAGGGAGTGTGAGAGAGTGGCAGAGAGTGTCAGAGAGTGAAAGAAAGTCTCAGGGAGAGATAGTGAGTGTCTGAGAGTGTCAGAGAGTGATAGTGAGTGCCTGAGAGTGTCTGAGAGTGTCATAGTGTGTCAGAGAGTGATAGAGAGTGTCAGAGAGTGATAGTGAGTGTCACAGAGAGATAGTGAGTGTCTGAGAGTGTCAGAGAGCGTCAGAGAGCGTCAGAGAGAGTCAGAGAGTGATAGACAGTGTCAGAGTGTGATAGTGAGTGTCTGAGAGTGTCAGAGTGTGTCAGAGAGTCATAGAGAGTGTCAGAGAGTGATAGAGAGTGTCAGGGAGTGATAGTGACTGTAAGAGAGTGATTGTGAGTGTCAGAGAGTGATAGTGAGTGTCTGAGAGTGATAGTGAGTGTCTGAGAGTGTCAGAGAGTGATAGAGAGTGTCAGAGAGTGGTAGAGAGTGTCAGAGAGTGAAAGAGAGTGTCAGAGAGAGTCAGAGAGAGATAGACAGTGTCAGAGTGTGATAGTGTGTGTCTGAGAGTGTCAGAGTGTGTCAGAGAGTGATATAGAGTGTCAGAGAGTGATAAAGAGTGTCAGAGAGTGATAGTGAGTGTCAGAGAGTGATAGTGAGTGTCAGAGAGTGATAGTGAGTGTCTGAGAGTGTCAGAGAGAGATAGAGAGTGTCAGAGAGTGATAGTGAGTGTCAGAGAGTGATAGAGAGTGATAGAGAGTGTCAGAGAGTGTCAGAGAGCGATAGAGAGCGATAGAGAGTGTCAGAGAGTGTCAGAGAGTGATAGAGAGTGTCAGAGAGCGTCAGAGTGTGTCAGAGAGTGATAGACAGTGTCAGAGAGTGATATAAAGTTTCAGAGAGTGATAGTGAGTGTCAGAGAGTATCAGATAGTGATAGTGAGTGTCTGAGAGTGTCAGAGAGTATCAGATAGTGATAGTGAGTGTCTGAGAGTGTCTGAGAGTGTCAGAGAGTGATAGAGAGTGTCAGAGAGTGTCAGAGAGTGTCAGAGAGTGTCAGTGAGTGATAGAGAGTGTCAGAGAGTGATAGAGAGTGTCAGAGGGTGACAGTGAGTTTCTGAGAGTGTCAGAGAGTGTCAGAGAGTGATAGAGAATGACAGAGAGTGACAGAGAGTGTCAGAGAGTGTCAGAGTGTTGTCAGACAGTGTCAGAGAGTGTCAGAGTGTGCCAGAGTGTGCCAGAGAGTGTCAGAGAGTGATAGAGTGTGATAGAGAGTGTCAGAGAGTGATAGTGAGTGTCTGAGAGTGTCTGAGAGTGTCTGAGATTGTCAGAGAGTAATAGTGAGTGTCAGAGAGTGTCAGAGAGTGTCAGAGAGAGATAGAGAGTGTCAGAGAGTGATAGTGAGTGTCAGAGAGTGTCAGAGAGTGATAGAGAGTGTCAGAGTGTCAGAGAGTGTCAGAGAGTGTCAGAGAGTGTCAGAGGGAAATAGAGAGTGTCAGAGAATGATAGTGAGTGTCAGAGAGTGTCAGAGAGTGTCAGAGAGCGATAAAGAGTGTCAGAGAGTGTCCGAGAGTGTCAGAGAGTGATAGAGAGTGTCAGAGAGTGATAGAGAGTGTCAGAGAGTGTCAGAGAGTGTCAGAGAGTGTCAGAGGGAGATAGAGAGTGTTAGAGAGTGATAGTGAGTGTCAGAGAGTGTCAGAGAGCGATAGAGAGTGATAAAGAGGTCAGAGAGTGATAGCGAGTGTCAGAGAGCGTCAGAGTGTGTCAGAGAGTGATAGACAGTGTCAGAGAGTGATAGAGAGTTTCAGAGAGTGATAGTGAGTGTCAGAGAGTGTCAGAGTGTGTCAGAGAGTGATAGAGAGTGTCAGAGAGTGATAGAGAGTGTCAGAGAGTGACAGTGACTGTCAGAGAGTGAGTGTGAGTGTCAGAAAGTGATTGTGAGTGTCAGAGCGTGATAGTGAGTGTCTGAGAGTGTCAGAGAGTGTCAGAGAGTGATAGAGAGTGTCAGAGAGTGGTAGAGAGTGTCAGAGAGTGAAAGAGAGTGTCAGAGAGAGTCAGAGAGAGTCAGAGAGAGTCAGAGATTGATAGACAGTGTCAGAGTGTGATAATGTGTGTCTGAGAGTGTCAGAGTATGTCAGAGAGTGATATAGAGTGTCAGAGAGTGATAGAGAGGGTCAGAGAGTGATAGTGAGTGTCAGAGAGTGATAGTGAGTGTCAGAGAGTGTCAGAGAGTGATAGAGAGTGTCAGAGAGTGTCAGAGAGTGATAGTGAGTGTCAGAGAGTGTCAGAGAGCGATAGAGAGTGATAAAGAGTGTCAGAGAGTGTCAGAGAGTGATATAGAGTGTCAGAGAGCGTCAGAGTGTGTCAGAGAGTGATAGACAGTGTCAGAGAGTGATAGAGAGTTTCAGAGAGTGATAGTGAGTGTCAGAGGGTATCAGATAGTGATAGTGAGTGTCTGAGAGTGTCTGAGAGCGTCAGAGAGTGATAGTGAGTGTCAGAGAGTGTCAGAGAGTGTTAGTGAGTATCAGAGTGTGTCAGAGAATGATAGAGAGTGATAGAGAGTGATAGAGAGTGTCAGAGAGTGTCAGAGAGTGTCAGAGAGTGTCAGTGAGTGATAGAGAGTGTCAGAGAGTAATAGAGAGTGTCAGAGGGTGACAGTGAGTGTCTGAGAGTGTCAGAGAGTGTCAGAGAGTGTCAGAGAGTGATTGAGAGTGACAGAGAGTGTCAGAGAGTGTCAGAGAGTGATATAGAGTGTCAGAGAGCGTCAGAGTGTGTCAGAGAGTGTCAGAGAGTGTCAGTGAGTGATAGAGAGTGTCAGAGAGTAATAGAGAGTGTCAGAGGGTGACAGTGAGTGTCTGAGAGTGTCAGAGAGTGTCAGAGAGTGTCAGAGAGCGATAGAGAGTGATAAAGAGTGTCAGAGAGTGTCAGAGAGTGATATAGAGTGTCAGAGAGCGTCAGAGTGTGTCAGAGAGTGATAGACAGTGTCAGAGAGTGATAGAGAGTTTCAGAGAGTGATAGTGAGTGTCAGAGAGTATCAGATAGTGATAGTGAGTGTCTGAGAGTGTCTGAGAGCGTCAGAGAGTGATAGTGAGTGTCAGAGAGTGTCAGAGAGTGTTAGTGAGTATCAGAGTGTGTCAGAGAATGATAGAGAGTGATAGAGAGTGATAGAGAGTGTCAGAGAGTGTCAGAGAGTGTCAGTGAGTGATAGAGAGTGTCAGAGAGTGATAGAGAGTGTCAGAGGGTGACAGTGAGTGTCTGAGAGTGTCAGAGAGTGTCAGAGATTGTCAGAGAGTGATTGAGAGTGACAGAGAGTGTCAGAGAGTGTCAGAGAGTGTCAGAGAGTGTCAGAGTGTTGTCAGACAGTGTCAGAGTGTGCCAGAGAGTGTCAGAGAGTGATAGAGTGTGATAGAGAGTGTCAGAGAGTGATAGTGAGTGTCTGAGAGTGTCTGAGAGTGTCTGAGATTGTCAGAGAGTAATAGTGAGTGTCAGAGAGTGTCAGAAAGTGTCAGAGAGAGATAGAGAGTGTCAGAGAGTGATAGTGAGTGTCAGAGAGTGTCAGTGAGATATAGAGAGTGTCAGAGTGTCAGAGAGTGTCAGAGAGTGTCAGAGAGTGTCAGAGGGAGATAGAGAGCGTCAGAGAGTGATAGTGAGTGTCAGAGAGTGTCAGAGAGCGATAGAGAGTGATAAAGAGTGTCAGAGAGTGTCAGAGAGCGTCAGAGAGCGTCAGAGTGTGTCAGAGAGTGATAGAGAGTGTCAGAGAGTGGTAGAGAGTGTCAGAGAGTGTCAGAGAGAGTCAGAGAGAGTCAGAGAGATTCAGAGAGTGATAGACAGTGTCAGAGTGTGATAGTGTGTGTCTGAGAGTGTCAGAGTGTGTCAGAGAGTGATATAGAGTGTCAGAGAGTGATAGTGAGTGTCAGAGAGTGATAGTGAGTGTCAGAGAGTGATAGTGAGTGTCAGAGAGTGATAGTGAGTGTCTGAGAGTGTCAGAGAGTGTCAGAGAGAGATAGAGAGTGTCAGAGAGTGATAGTGAGTGTCAGAGAGTGTCAGAGAGTGATAGAGAGTGTCAGAGAGTGTCAGAGAGTGTCAGAGGGAGATAGAGAGTGTCAGAGAGTGATAGTGAGTGTCAGAGAGTGTCAGAGAGCGATAGAGAGTGATAAAGAGTGTCAGAGAGTGTCAGAGAGTGATAGAGAGTGTCAGAGAGTGTCAGAGAGTGTCAGAGAGTGTCTGAGAGTGTCAGAGAGTGTCAGAGAGTGTCAGAGAGTGTCAGAGTGTTGTCAGACAGTGTCAGAGAGTGTCAGAGTGAGCCAGAGAGTGTCAGAGAGTGATAGAGTGTGATAGAGAGTGTCAGAGAGTGATAGTGAGTGAAAGAGAGTGTCTGAGAGTGTCTGAGATTGTCAGAGAGTAATAGTGAGTGTCAGAGAGTGTCAGAGAGTGTCAGAGAGTGTCAGAGAGAGATAGAGAATGTCAGAGAGTGATAGTGAGTGTCAGAGAGTGTAGAGAGTGTCAGAGAGTGTCAGAGAGTGTCAGAGGGAGATAGAGAGTGTCAGAGAATGATAGTGAGTGTCAGAGAGTGTCAGAGAGCGATAGAGAGTGATAGACAGTGTCAGAGAGTGATAGAGAGTTTCAGAGAGTGATAGAGAGTTTCAGAGAGTGATAGTGAGTGTCAGAGAGTATCAGATAGTGATAGTGAGTGTCTGAGAGTGTCTGAGATTGTCAGAGAGTGTCAGAGAGAGTCAGAGAGAGTCAGAGAGAGTCAGAGAGAGTCAGAGAGTGATAGACAGTGTCAGAGTGTGATAGTGTGTGTCTGAGAGTGTCAGAGTGTGTCAGAGAGTGATATAGAGTGTCAGAAAGTGTCAGAGAGTGATAGTGAGTGTCAGAGAGTGATAGTGAGTGTCAGAGAGTGAGAGTGAGTGTCTGAGAGTGTCAGAGAGTGTCAGAGAGTGATAGAGAGTGTCAGAGAATGGTAGAGAGTGTCAGAGAGTGAAAGAGAGTGTCAGAGAGTGATAGTGAGTGCCTGAGAGTGTCTGAGAGTGTCAGAGAGTGTCAGAGTGTGTCAGAGAGTGATAGAGAGTGTCAGAGTGTGATAGAGAGTGTCAGAGAGTGATAGTGTGTCTCAGAGAGTGATAGTGAGTGTCTGAGAGTGATAGTGAGTGTCTGAGAGTGTCAGAGAGTGTCAGAGTGTGATAGAGAGTGGCAGAGAGTGTCAGGGAGAGATAGTGAGTGTCTGAGAGTGTCTGAGAGTGATAGTGAGTGCCTGAGAGTGTCTGAGAGTGTCAGAGTGTGTCAGAGAGTGATAGAGAGTGTCAGAGAGTGATAGTGAGTGTCTGAGAGTGTCAGAGAGTGTTAGTGAGTGTCAGAGAGTGTCAGAGAGTGTCAGAGAGTGTCAGAGAGTGTCAGAGGGTGACAGTGAGTGTCTGAGAGTGTCAGAGTGTGCCAGAGAGTGTCAGAGAATGATAGAGTGTGATAGAGAGTGTCAGAGAGTGGTGGTGAGTGTCAGAGAGTGTCTGAGAGTATCAGAGAGAGTCAGAGATTCTCAGAGATTGTCAGAGATTGTCAGAGAGTGACAGAGAGTGACAGAGAGTGATAGTGAGTGTCAGAGAGTGTCAGAGAGTGATAGTGAGTGTCTGAGAGTGTCAGAGAGTGATAGAGAGTGTCAGAGTGTGATAGAGAGTGTCAGAGAATGATAGTGTGTCTCAGAGAGTGATAGTGAGTGTCAGAGAGTGATAGTGAGTGTCTGAGAGTGTCAGAGAGTGTCAGAGTGTGATAGAGAGTGGCAGAGAGTGTCAGAGAGTGAAAGAGAGTGTCAGGGAGAGATAGTGAGTGTCTGAGAGTGTCTGAGAGTGATAGTGAGTGTCTGAGAGTGTCAGAGATTGTCAGAGTGTGTCAGAGAGTGATAGAGAGTGTCAAAGAGTGATAGAGAGTGTCAGAGAGTGATAGTGAGTGTCAGAGAGTGATAGTGAGTGTCAGAGAGTGATAGTGAGTGTCTGAGAGTGTCAGAGAGTGTTAGTGAGTGTCTGAGAGTGTCAGAGATTGTCAGAGAGAGTCAGAGAGTGTCAGAGAGTGATAGTGAGTGTCAGAGAGTGTGAGAGAGTGATAGAGAGTGACAGAGAGTGTGAGAGAGTGTCAGAGAGTGTCAGAGAGTGTCAGAGGGAGATAGAGAGTGTCAGAGAGTGATAGTGAGTGTCAGAGAGTGTCAGAGAGCGATAGAGAGTGATAAAGAGTGTCAGAGAGTGTCAGGGAGAGATAGAGAGTGTCAGAGGGTGATGGAGAGTGTCAGAGAGTGTCAGAGAGTGTCAGAGAGTGATAATGAGTGTCAGAGAGTGTCAGAGAGTGTCAGAGAGAGATAGAGAGTGTCAGAGAGTGTCAGAGAGAGATAGAGAGTGTCAGAGAGTGACAGAGTGTGTCAGAGAGTGTCAGAGAGCGATAGTGAGTGTCAGAGAGTGTCAGAGAGATATAGAGAGTGTCAGAGAGTGATTGAGAGAGTCAGAGAGTGATAGAGAGTGTCAGAGAGTGTGAGTGAGTGTCTGAGAGTGGCAGAGAGTGATAGAGAGTTTCAGAGAGTGTGAGAGAGTGTCAGAGAGAGATAGAGAGTGTCAGAGAGAGGTAGAGAGTGTCAGAGAGTGATAGTGAGTGAATGAGAGTGTCAGAGAGTGTCAGAGAGCGATAGTGATAGAGAGTGTCAGAGAGAGATAGAGAGTGTCAGAGAGAGATATTGATTCTCTGGGAGTGTCAGAGAGTGTCAGAGAGTGATAGAGAGTGTCTGAGAGTGATAGAGATTGTCAGAGATTGTCAGAGAGTGTTAGAGAGTGATAGAGAGTGTCAGAGAGTGTCAGAGAGAGTCAGAGAGAGTCAGAGAGAGTCAGAGAGTGATAGACAGTGTCAGAGTGTGATAGTGTGTGTCTGAGAGTGTCAGAGTGTGTCAGAGAGTGATATAGAGTGTCAGAGAGTGATAGAGAGTGTCAGAGAGTGATAGTGAGTGTCAGAGAGTGATAGTGAGTGTCTGAGAGTGTCAGAGAGAGATAGAGAGCGTCAGAGAGTGATAGTGAGTGTCAGAGAGTGTCAGAGAGTGATAGAGAGTGTCAGAAAGTGTCAGAGAGTGTCAGAGAGTGTCAGAGGGAGATAGAGAGTGTCAGAGAGCGATAGAGAGTGATAAAGAGTGTCAGAGAGTGTCAGAGAGTGATAGAGAGTGTCAGAGAGCGTCAGAGTGTGTCAGAGAGTGACAGACAGTGTCAGAGAGTGATAGAGAGTTTCAGAGAGTGTCAGAGAGTGATAGTGAGTGTCAGAGAGTGATAGTGAGTGTCTGAGAGTGTCAGAGAATGATAGAGAGTGTCAGAGAATGGTAGAGAGTGTCAGAGAATGGTAGAGAGTGTCAGAGAATGGTAGAGAGTGTCAGAGAGTGAAAGAGAGTGTCAGAGAGTGATAGTGAGTGCCTGAGAGTGTCTGAGAGTGTCAGAGTGTGATAGAGAGTGTCAGAGAGTGATAGTGTGTCGCAGAGAGTGATAGTGAGTGTCAGACAGTGATAGTGAGTGTCTGAGAGTGTCAGAGAGTGTCAGTGAGTGATAGAGAGTGGCAGAGAGTGGCAGAGAGTGGCAGAGAGTGTCAGAGAGTGATAGTGAGTGTCTGAGAGTGTCAGAGAGTGATAGAGAGTGTCAGAGTGTGATAGAGAGTGTCAGAGAATGATAGTGTGTCTCAGAGAGTGATAGTGAGTGTCAGAGAGTGATAGTGAGTGTCTGAGAGTGTCAGAGAGTGTCAGAGTGTGATAGAGAGTGGCAGAGAGTGTCAGAGAGTGAAAGAGAGTGTCAGGGAGAGATAGTGAGTGTCTGAGAGTGTCTGAGAGTGATAGTGAGTGTCTGAGAGTGTCAGAGAGTGTCAGAGTGTGTCAGAGAGTGATAGAGAGTGTCAAAGAGTGATAGAGAGTGTCAGAGAGTGATAGTGAGTGTCAGAGAGTGATAGTGAGTGTCAGAGAGTGATAGTGAGTGTCTGAGAGTGTCAGAGAGTGTTAGTGAGTGTCTGAGAGTGTCAGAGATTGTCAGAGAGAGTCAGAGAGTGTCAGAGAGTGATAGTGAGTGTCAGAGAGTGTGAGAGAGTGATAGAGAGTGACAGAGAGTGTGAGAGAGTGTCAGAGAGTGTCAGAGAGTGTCAGAGGGAGATAGAGAGTGTCAGAGAGTGATAGTGAGTGTCAGAGAGTGTCAGAGAGCGATAGAGAGTGATAAAGAGTGTCAGAGAGTGTCAGGGAGAGATAGAGAGTGTCAGAGGGTGATGGAGAGTGTCAGAGAGTGTCAGAGAGTGTCAGAGAGTGATAATGAGTGTCAGAGAGTGTCAGAGAGTGTCAGAGAGAGATAGAGAGTGTCAGAGAGTGTCAGAGAGAGATAGAGAGTGTCAGAGAGTGACAGAGTGTGTCAGAGAGTGTCAGAGAGCGATAGTGAGTGTCAGAGAGTGTCAGAGAGATATAGAGAGTGTCAGAGAGTGATTGAGAGAGTCAGAGAGTGATAGAGAGTGTCAGAGAGTGTGAGTGAGTGTCTGAGAGTGGCAGAGAGTGATAGAGAGTTTCAGAGAGTGTGAGAGAGTGTCAGAGAGAGATAGAGAGTGTCAGAGAGAGGTAGAGAGTGTCAGAGAGTGATAGTGAGTGAATGAGAGTGTCAGAGAGTGTCAGAGAGCGATAGTGATAGAGAGTGTCAGAGAGAGATAGAGAGTGTCAGAGAGAGATATTGATTCTCTGGGAGTGTCAGAGAGTGTCAGAGAGTGATAGAGAGTGTCTGAGAGTGATAGAGATTGTCAGAGATTGTCAGAGAGTGTTAGAGAGTGATAGAGAGTGTCAGAGAGTGTCAGAGAGAGTCAGAGAGAGTCAGAGAGAGTCAGAGAGTGATAGACAGTGTCAGAGTGTGATAGTGTGTGTCTGAGAGTGTCAGAGTGTGTCAGAGAGTGATATAGAGTGTCAGAGAGTGATAGAGAGTGTCAGAGAGTGATAGTGAGTGTCAGAGAGTGATAGTGAGTGTCTGAGAGTGTCAGAGAGAGATAGAGAGCGTCAGAGAGTGATAGTGAGTGTCAGAGAGTGTCAGAGAGTGATAGAGAGTGTCAGAAAGTGTCAGAGAGTGTCAGAGAGTGTCAGAGGGAGATAGAGAGTGTCAGAGAGCGATAGAGAGTGATAAAGAGTGTCAGAGAGTGTCAGAGAGTGATAGAGAGTGTCAGAGAGCGTCAGAGTGTGTCAGAGAGTGACAGACAGTGTCAGAGAGTGATAGAGAGTTTCAGAGAGTGTCAGAGAGTGATAGTGAGTGTCAGAGAGTGATAGTGAGTGTCTGAGAGTGTCAGAGAATGATAGAGAGTGTCAGAGAATGGTAGAGAGTGTCAGAGAATGGTAGAGAGTGTCAGAGAATGGTAGAGAGTGTCAGAGAGTGAAAGAGAGTGTCAGAGAGTGATAGTGAGTGCCTGAGAGTGTCTGAGAGTGTCAGAGTGTGATAGAGAGTGTCAGAGAGTGATAGTGTGTCGCAGAGAGTGATAGTGAGTGTCAGACAGTGATAGTGAGTGTCTGAGAGTGTCAGAGAGTGTCAGTGAGTGATAGAGAGTGGCAGAGAGTGGCAGAGAGTGGCAGAGAGTGTCAGAGAGTGAAAGAGAGTGTCAGGGAGAGATAGTGAGTGTCAGAGAGTGATAGAGAGTGTCAGAGAGTGATAGAGAGTGTCAGAGAGTGATAGTGAGTGTCAGAGAGTGATAGTGAGTGTCAGAGAGTGATAGTGAGTGTCTGAGAGTGTCAGAGAGTGTTAGTGAGTGTCAGAGAGTGTCAGAGTGTGTCAGAGAGTGTCAGAGAGTGATAGAGAGTGTCAGAGGGTGACAGTGAGTGTCTGAGAGTGTCAGAGAGTGATAGTGAGTGTCAGAGAGTGTCAGAGAGTGTTAGTGAGGATCAGAGTGTGTCAGAGAGTGATAGAGAGTGATAGAGAGTGATAGAGAGTGTCAGAGAGTGATAGAGAGTGTCAGAGAGTGTCAGAGAGTGTCAGAGAGTGATAGAGAGTGTCAGAGGGTGACAGTGAGTGTCTGAGAGTGTCTGAGAGTGTCAGAGAGTGTCAGAGAGTGATAGTGAGTGTCAGAGAGTGATAGTGAGTATCAGAGTGTGTCAGAGAGTGATAGAGAGTGTCAGAGAGTGTCAGAGACTGTCAGAGAGTGTTCGTGAGTGTCAGAGTGTGTCAGAGAGTGATGGAGAGTTTTAGAGAGAGTCAGAGAGTGTCAGAGAGTGTCAGAGAGTGATAAAGAGTGTCAGTGGTTGACAGTGAGTGTCTGAGAGGGTCAGAGAGTGATAGTGAGTGTCTGAGAGTATCAAAGAGAGTCAGAGAGTCTCAGAGATTGTCAGAGAGTGACAGAGAGTGACAGAGAGTGACAGAGAGTGACAGAGAGTGATAGAGAGTGTTAGAGAGTGTCAGAGAGTGATAGAGATTGTCAGAGAGTGATAGTGAGTGTCTGAGAGTGTCAGAGAGTGTCCGAGAGTGTCAGAGAGTGATAGAGGGTGATAGAGAGTGTCAGAGAGTGATAGAGAGTGACAGAGAGTGTCAGAGAGTGTCAGAGTGTTGTCAGGCAGTGCCAGAGAGTGTCAGAGAGTGATAGAGTGTGATAGAGAGTGTCAGAGAGTGATAGTGAGTGTCTGAGAGTGTCAGAGTGTCTGAGATTGTCAGAGAGTGGTGGTGAGTGTCAGAGAGTGTCAGAGAGTGTCAGAGAGAGATAGAGAGTGTCAGAGAGTGATAGTGAGTGTCAGAGAGTGTCAGAGAGTGATAGAGAGTGTCAGAGAGTGTCAGAGAGTGTCAGAGAGTGTCAGAGAGTGTCAGAGGGAGATAGAGAGTGTCAGAGAGTGATAGTGAGTGTCAGAGAGTGTCAGAGAGCGATAGAGAGTGATAAAGAGTGTCAGAGAGTGTCAGCGAGTGATGGAGAGTGTCAGAGAGTGTCAGAGTGTGTCAGAGAGTGATAATGAGTGTCAGAGAGAGATAATGAGTGTCAGAGAGTGTCAGAGAGTGTCAGAGAACGATGGAGAGTGTGAGAGAGTGATAGTGAGTGTCTGAGATTGTCAGAGAGTGTCAGAGAGTGTCAGAGAGTGTGAGAGAGTGTCAGAGAGAGATAGAGAGTGTCAGAGAGTGATAGTGTGTGTCTGAGAGTGTCAGAGAGTGTCAGAGAGCCATAGAGAGTGATAGAGAGTGTCAGAGACAGATAGAGAGTGTCAGAGAGTGTCAGAGAGTGTCAGAGAGTGATAAAGAGTGTCAGAGAGTGTCAGAGTGAGATAGAGAGTGTCAGAGAGTGATAGTGAGTATCAGAGAGAGATGGAGAGTGTCAAAGAGTGAGATGAGTGTCTGAGAGCGTCAGAGAGTGTCAGAGAGTGTCAGAGAGCGATAGAGAGCGATAGAGAGAGATAGAGAGTGTCAGAGAGTGATAGAGAGTGATAGAGAGTGTCAGAGAGTGACAGAGAGTGTCAGAGAGACATAGAGAGTGTCAGAGAGTGATAGTGAGTGTCAGAGAGTGTCAGAGAGTGTCAGAGAGTGTGAGAGATTGTGAGAGTGTCAGAGAGAGATAGAGAGTGTCAGAGAGTGATAGTGTGTGTCGGAGAGTGTCAGAGAGTGTCAGAGACAGATAGAGAGTGTCAGAGAGTGATAATGAGTGTCAGAGGGTGTCAGAGAGAGATAGAGAGTGTCAGAGAGTGATAGAGTGTGTCAGAGAGTATCAGAGAGTGATAGTGAGTGTCAGAGAGTGTCAGAGAGAGATAGAGAGTGTCAGATAGTGATAGTGAGTGTCAGAGAGTGATAGAGAGTGTCAGAGAGTGTGAGAGAGTGTCAGAGAGAGATAGTGTGTCTCAGAGAGTGATAGTGAGTGTCAGAGAGTGATAGTGAGTGTCTGAGAGTGTCAGAGAGTGTCAGAGAGTGATAGAGAGTGGCAGAGAGTGGCAGGGAGTGTCAGAGAGTGAAAGAGAGTGTCAGGGAGAGATAGTGAGTGTCTGAGAGTGTATGAGAGTGATAGTGAGTGCCTGAGAGTGTCTGAGAGTGTCAGAGTGTGTCAGAGAGTGATAAAGAGTGTCAGAGAGTGATAGTGAGTGTCAGAGAGTGATAGTGAGTGTCAGAGGGTGACAGTGAGTGTCTGAGAGTGTCAGAGAGTGTCAGAGAGTGATAGTGAGTGTCAGTGAGTGTCAGAGAGTGTTCGTGAGTGTCAGAGTGTGTCAGAGAGTGATGGAGAGTGTTAGAGAGAGTCAGAGAGAGTCAGAGAGTGTCAGAGAGTGTGAGAGAGTGTCAGAGTGATAAAGAGTGTCAGTGGTTGACAGTGAGTGTCTGAGAGTGTCAGAGAGTGATAGTGAGTGTCTGAGAGTATCAAAGAGAGTCAGAGAGTCGCAGAGATTGTCAGAGAGTGATAGAGAGTGTCAGAGAGTGTCAGTGAGTGATAGAGAGAGTCAGAGAGTGATAGAGATTGTCAGAGGGTGACAGTGAGTGTCTGAGAGTGTCTGACAGTGTCAGAGAGTGATAGTGAGTGTCAGAGAGTGTCAGAGAGTGTTCGTGAGTGTCAGAGTGTGTCAGAGAGTGATGGAGAGTGTTAGAGAGAGTCAGAGAGAGTCAGAGAGTGTCAGAGAGTGTGAGAGAGTGTCAGAGAGTGATAAAGAGTGTCAGTGGTTGACAGTGAGTGTCTGAGAGTGTCAGAGAGTGATAGTGAGTGTATGAGAGTATCATGGAGAGTCAGAGAGTCTCAGAGATTGTCAGTGAGTGACAGGGAGTGACAGAGAGTGATAGGGAGTGATAGAGAGTGATAGAGAGTAATAGAGAGTGATAGAGAGTGATAGAGAGTGTCAGAGAGTGTCAGAGAGTGATAGAGATTGTCAGAGAGTGATAGTGAGTGTCTGAGAGTGTCAGAGAGTGATAGAGAGTGTCAGAGAGTGTCAGAGAGTGTCAGAGAACGATGGAGAGTGTCAGAGAGTGATAGTGAGTGTCTGAGATTGTCAGAGAGTGTCAGAGAGTGTGAGAGAGTGTCAGAGAGAGATAGAGAGTGTCAGAGAGAGATAGAGAGTGTCAGAGAGTGATAGTGTGTGTCTGAGAGTGTCAGAGAGTGTCAGAGAGCGATAGAGAGTGATAGAGAGTGTCAGAGACAGATAGAGAGTGTCAGAGAGTGATAGAGAGTGTCAGAGAGTGATAGAGAGTGTCAGAGAGTGATAGAGAGTGTCAGAGAGTGATAATGAGTGTCAGAGGGTGTCAGAGAGAGATTGAGAGTGTCAGAGAGTGATAGAGAGTGTCAGAGAGTGATAGTGAGTATCAGAGAGTGATAGTGAGTGTCAGAGAGTGTCAGAGAGAGATAGAGAGTGTCAGATAGTGATAGTGAGTGTCAGAGAGTGTCAGAGAGTGATAGAGAGTTTCAGAGAGTGTGAGAGAGTGTCAGAGAGAGATAGAGAGTGTCAGAGAGTGATAGTGAGTGTCAGAGAGAGATAGAGAGTGTCAGAGAGTGATAGTGAGTGTCTGAGAGTGTCAGAGAGTGTCAGAGAGCGATACAGAGTGATAGAGAGTGTCAGAGAGAGATAGAGAGTGTCAGAGAGCGATAGAGAGTGTCAGAGAGTGACAGAGAGTGTCAGAGAGTGATAGAGACTGTCAGAGAGTGATAGTGAGTGTCAGAGAGTGATAGTGAGTGTCTGAGAGTGTCAGAGAGTGTCAGTGAGTGTCAGAGATTGTCAGCGAGTGTCAGAGAGTGTCAGAGAGTGTCAGAGAGTGATAGAGAGCGTCAGAGAGTGATAGAGAGTGTCAGAGGGTGATAGTGAGTTTCAGAGAGTATCAGAGAGTGATAGTGAGTGCCAGAGAGTGTCAGAGAGTTATAGAGACTGCCAGAGAGTGACAGTGTTTCTGAGAGTGTCAGAGAGTGTCAGAGAGTGTCAGTGAGTGTCAGAGAGAGATAGAGAGTTACAGAGAGTGATAGAGAGTGATAGAGAGGGTCAGAGAGTGTCAGAGAGAGATAGAGAGTGTCAGAGAGTGAAAGAGAGTGATGGAGAGTGTCACAGAGTGTCAGACAGTGATAGAGAGTGTCAGAGAGTGATAGAGGGTGTCAGAGAGTGTCAGAGAGTGATAGTGAGTGTCTGAGGGTGTCAGAGTGTGTCAGAGAGTGATAGAGACTGTCAGAGGGTGCCAGAGAGTGTCAGAGAGCGTCAGAGAGTGTCAGAGAGTGTCAGAGAGTTACAGAGAGTTACAGAGAGTGTCAGAGAGAGATAGAGAGTGTCAGAGAGTGATAGTGAGTGTCTGAGAGTGTCAGAGAGTGTCAGAGAGAGATAGAGAGTGCCAGAGAGTGATAGAGATTGTCAGCGAGTGATCGTGCGTGTCAGAGAGAGATAGAGAGTGTCACAGATTGTCAGAGAGTGATAATGAGTGTCAGAGAGTGTCAGAGAGAGATAGAGAGTGTCAGAGAGTGATAGTGAGTGTCTTAGAGTGTCAGAGAGTGTCAGAGAGCGATAGAGAGTGATAGAGAGACTCAGAGAGAGTCAGAGAGAGATGGAGAGTGTCAGAGAGTGATAGAGATTGTCAGAGAGTGTCAGAGAGTGTCAGAGGGTGTCAGAGAGTGTCAGAGTGTTATAGAGAATGTCAGAGTGTGCCAGAGTGTGTCGGAGAGTGATAGAGAGTGATAGAGAGTGATAGAGAGTGTCAGAGAGTGTCAGAGAGTGATAGTGAATGTCTGAGAGTGTCTGAGAGTGTCTGAGATTGTCAGAGTGTGTCAGAGTGTGTCAGAGAGTGATAGAGAGTGTCAGAGAGTGATAGGGAGTGTCAGAGATTGATAGTGAGTGTCAGAGAGTATCAGATAGCGATAGTGAGTGTCTGAGATTGTCAGATTGTGTCAGAGACTCATAGAGAGTGTCAGAGAGTGATGGAGAGTGTCAGAGAGTGATAGTGACTGTCAGAGAGTGATTGTGAGTGTCAGAGAGTGATAGTGAGTGTCAGAGATTGTCAGAGAGTGATAGAGAGTGTCAGAGAGTGGTAGAGAGTGTCAGAAAGTGAAAGAGAGTGTCAGAGAGTGATAGTGAGTGCCTGAGAGTGTCTGAGAGTGTCAGAGTGTGTCAGAGAGTGATAGAGAGTGTCAGAGTGTGATAGAGAGTGTCAGAGAGTGATAGTGAGTGTCAGAGAGTGATAGTGAGTGTCAGAGAGTGATAGTGAGTGTCTGAGAGTGTCAGAGAGTGATAGGGAGTGTGAGAGAGTGGCAGAGAGTGTCAGAGAGTGAAAGAAAGTCTCAGGGAGAGATAGTGAGTGTCTGAGAGTGTCAGAGAGTGATAGTGAGTGCCTGAGAGTGTCTGAGAGTGTCATAGTGTGTCAGAGAGTGATAGAGAGTGTCAGAGAGTGATAGTGAGTGTCACAGAGAGATAGTGAGTGTCTGAGAGTGTCAGAGAGCGTCAGAGAGCGTCAGAGAGAGTCAGAGAGTGATAGACAGTGTCAGAGTGTGATAGTGAGTGTCTGAGAGTGTCAGAGTGTGTCAGAGAGTCATAGAGAGTGTCAGAGAGTGATAGAGAGTGTCAGGGAGTGATAGTGACTGTAAGAGAGTGATTGTGAGTGTCAGAGAGTGATAGTGAGTGTCTGAGAGTGATAGTGAGTGTCTGAGAGTGTCAGAGAGTGATAGAGAGTGTCAGAGAGTGGTAGAGAGTGTCAGAGAGTGAAAGAGAGTGTCAGAGAGAGTCAGAGAGAGATAGACAGTGTCAGAGTGTGATAGTGTGTGTCTGAGAGTGTCAGAGTGTGTCAGAGAGTGATATAGAGTGTCAGAGAGTGATAAAGAGTGTCAGAGAGTGATAGTGAGTGTCAGAGAGTGATAGTGAGTGTCAGAGAGTGATAGTGAGTGTCTGAGAGTGTCAGAGAGAGATAGAGAGTGTCAGAGAGTGATAGTGAGTGTCAGAGAGTGACAGAGAGTGATAGAGAGTGTCAGAGAGTGTCAGAGAGCGATAGAGAGCGATAGAGAGTGTCAGAGAGTGTCAGAGAGTGATAGAGAGTGTCAGAGAGCGTCAGAGTGTGTCAGAGAGTGATAGACAGTGTCAGAGAGTGATAGAAAGTTTCAGAGAGTGATAGTGAGTGTCAGAGAGTATCAGATAGTGATAGTGAGTGTCTGAGAGTGTCAGAGAGTATCAGATAGTGATAGTGAGTGTCTGAGAGTGTCTGAGAGTGTCAGAGAGTGATAGAGAGTGTCAGAGAGTGTCAGAGAGTGTCAGAGAGTGTCAGTGAGTGATAGAGAGTGTCAGAGAGTGATAGAGAGTGTCAGAGGGTGACAGTGAGTTTCTGAGAGTGTCAGAGAGTGTCAGAGAGTGATAGAGAATGACAGAGAGTGACAGAGAGTGTCAGAGAGTGTCAGAGTGTTGTCAGACAGTGTCAGAGAGTGTCAGAGTGTGCCAGTGTGTGCCAGAGAGTGTCAGAGAGTGATAGAGTGTGATAGAGAGTGTCAGAGAGTGATAGTGAGTGTCTGAGAGTGTCTGAGAGTGTCTGAGATTGTCAGAGAGTAATAGTGAGTGTCAGAGAGTGTCAGAGAGTGTCAGAGAGAGATAGAGAGTGTCAGAGAGTGATAGTGAGTGTCAGAGAGTGTCAGAGAGTGATAGAGAGTGTCAGAGTGTCAGAGAGTGTCAGAGAGTGTCAGAGAGTGTCAGAGGGAAATAGAGAGTGTCAGAGAATGATAGTGAGTGTCAGAGAGTGTCAGAGAGTGTCAGAGAGCGATAAAGAGTGTCAGAGAGTGTCCGAGAGTGTCAGAGAGTGATAGAGAGTGTCAGAGAGTGATAGAGAGTGTCAGAGAGTGTCAGAGAGTGTCAGAGAGTGTCAGAGGGAGATAGAGAGTGTTAGAGAGTGATAGTGAGTGTCAGAGAGTGTCAGAGAGCGATAGAGAGTGATAAAGAGGTCAGAGAGTGATAGCGAGTGTCAGAGAGCGTCAGAGTGTGTCAGAGAGTGATAGACAGTGTCAGAGAGTGATAGAGAGTTTCAGAGAGTGATAGTGAGTGTCAGAGAGTGTCAGAGTGTATCAGAGAGTGATAGAGAGTGTCAGAGAGTGATAGAGAGTGTCAGAGAGTGACAGTGACTGTCAGAGAGTGAGTGTGAGTGTCAGAAAGTGATTGTGAGTGTCAGAGCGTGATAGTGAGTGTCTGAGAGTGTCAGAGAGTGTCAGAGAGTGATAGAGAGTGTCAGAGAGTGGTAGAGAGTGTCAGAGAGTGAAAGAGAGTGTCAGAGAGAGTCAGAGAGAGTCAGAGAGAGTCAGAGATTGATAGACAGTGTCAGAGTGTGATAATGTGTGTCTGAGAGTGTCAGAGTATGTCAGAGAGTGATATAGAGTGTCAGAGAGTGATAGAGAGGGTCAGAGAGTGATAGTGAGTGTCAGAGAGTGATAGTGAGTGTCAGAGAGTGTCAGAGAGTGATAGAGAGTGTCAGAGAGTGTCAGAGAGTGATAGTGAGTGTCAGAGAGTGTCAGAGAGCGATAGAGAGTGATAAAGAGTGTCAGAGAGTGTCAGAGAGTGATATAGAGTGTCAGAGAGCGTCAGAGTGTGTCAGAGAGTGATAGACAGTGTCAGAGAGTGATAGAGAGTTTCAGAGAGTGATAGTGAGTGTCAGAGAGTATCAGATAGTGATAGTGAGTGTCTGAGAGTGTCTGAGAGCGTCAGAGAGTGATAGTGAGTGTCAGAGAGTGTCAGAGAGTGTTAGTGAGTATCAGAGTGTGTCAGAGAATGATAGAGAGTGATAGAGAGTGATAGAGAGTGTCAGAGAGTGTCAGAGAGTGTCAGTGAGTGATAGAGAGTGTCAGAGAGTGATAGAGAGTGTCAGAGGGTGACAGTGAGTGTCTGAGAGTGTCAGAGAGTGTCAGAGAGTGTCAGAGAGTGATTGAGAGTGACAGAGAGTGTCAGAGAGTGTCAGAGAGTGTCAGAGAGTGTCAGAGTGTTGTCAGACAGTGTCAGAGTGTGCCAGAGAGTGTCAGAGAGTGATAGAGTGTGATAGAGAGTGTCAGAGAGTGATAGTGAGTGTCTGAGAGTGTCTGAGAGTGTCTGAGATTGTCAGAGAGTAATAGTGAGTGTCAGAGAGTGTCAGAAAGTGTCAGAGAGAGATAGAGAGTGTCAGAGAGTGATAGTGAGTGTCAGAGAGTGTCAGTGAGATATAGAGAGTGTCAGAGTGTCAGAGAGTGTCAGAGAGTGTCAGAGAGTGTCAGAGGGAGATAGAGAGCGTCAGAGAGTGATAGTGAGTGTCAGAGAGTGTCAGAGAGCGATAGAGAGTGATAAAGAGTGTCAGAGAGTGTCAGAGAGCGTCAGAGAGCGTCAGAGTGTGTCAGAGAGTGATAGAGAGTGTCAGAGAGTGGTAGAGAGTGTCAGAGAGTGTCAGAGAGAGTCAGAGAGAGTCAGAGAGAGTCAGAGAGTGATAGACAGTGTCAGAGTGTGATAGTGTGTGTCTGAGAGTGTCAGAGTGTGTCAGAGAGTGATATAGAGTGTCAGAGAGTGATAGTGAGTGTCAGAGAGTGATAGTGAGTGTCAGAGAGTGATAGTGAGTGTCAGAGAGTGATAGTGAGTGTCTGAGAGTGTCAGAGAGTGTCAGAGAGAGATAGAGAGTGTCAGAGAGTGATAGTGAGTGTCAGAGAGTGTCAGAGAGTGATAGAGAGTGTCAGAGAGTGTCAGAGAGTGTCAGAGGGAGATAGAGAGTGTCAGAGAGTGATAGTGAGTGTCAGAGAGTGTCAGAGAGCGATAGAGAGTGATAAAGAGTGTCAGAGAGTGTCAGAGAGTGATAGAGAGTGTCAGAGAGTGTCAGAGAGTGTCAGAGAGTGTCTGAGAGTGTCAGAGAGTGTCAGAGAGTGTCAGAGAGTGTCAGAGTGTTGTCAGACAATGTCAGAGAGTGTCAGAGTGAGCCAGAGAGTGTCAGAGAGTGATAGAGTGTGATAGAGAGTGTCAAGGAGTGATAGTGAGTGAAAGAGAGTGTCTGAGAGTGTCTGAGATTGTCAGAGAGTAATAGTGAGTGTCAGAGAGTGTCAGAGAGTGTCAGAGAGTGTCAGAGAGAGATAGAGAATGTCAGAGAGTGATAGTGAGTGTCAGAGAGTGTAGAGAGTGTCAGAGAGTGTCAGAGAGTGTCAGAGGGAGATAGAGAGTGTCAGAGAATGATAGTGAGTGTCAGAGAGTGTCAGAGAGCGATAGAGAGTGATAGACAGTGTCAGAGAGTGATAGAGAGTTTCAGAGAGTGATAGAGAGTTTCAGAGAGTGATAGTGAGTGTCAGAGAGTATCAGATAGTGATAGTGAGTGTCTGAGAGTGTCTGAGATTGTCAGAGAGTGTCAGAGAGAGTCAGAGAGAGTCAGAGAGTGTCAGAGAGAGTCAGAGAGTGATAGACAGTGTCAGAGTGTGATAGTGTGTGTCTGAGAGTGTCAGAGTGTGTCAGAGAGTGATATAGAGTGTCAGAAAGTGTCAGAGAGTGATAGTGAGTGTCAGAGAGTGATAGTGAGTGTCAGAGAGTGAGAGTGAGTGTCTGAGAGTGTCAGAGAGTGTCAGAGAGTGATAGAGAGTGTCAGAGAATGGTAGAGAGTGTCAGAGAGTGAAAGAGAGTGTCAGAGAGTGATAGTGAGTGCCTGAGAGTGTCTGAGAGTGTCAGAGAGTGTCAGAGTGTGTCAGAGAGTGATAGAGAGTGTCAGAGTGTGATAGAGAGTGTCAGAGAGTGATAGTGTGTCTCAGAGAGTGATAGTGAGTGTCTGAGAGTGATAGTGAGTGTCTGAGAGTGTCAGAGAGTGTCAGAGTGTGATAGAGAGTGGCAGAGAGTGTCAGGGAGAGATAGTGAGTGTCTGAGAGTGTCTGAGAGTGATAGTGAGTGCCTGAGAGTGTCTGAGAGTGTCAGAGTGTGTCAGAGAGTGATAGAGAGTGTCAGAGAGTGATAGTGAGTGTCTGAGAGTGTCAGAGAGTGTTAGTGAGTGTCAGAGAGTGTCAGAGAGTGTCAGAGAGTGTCAGAGAGTGTCAGAGGGTGACAGTGAGTGTCTGAGAGTGTCAGAGTGTGCCAGAGAGTGTCAGAGAATGATAGAGTGTGATAGAGAGTGTCAGAGAGTGGTGGTGAGTGTCAGAGAGTGTCTGAGAGTATCAGAGAGAGTCAGAGATTCTCAGAGATTGTCAGAGATTGTCAGAGAGTGTCAGAGAGTGACAGAGTGTGATAGTGAGTGTCAGAGAGTGTCAGAGAGTGATAGTGAGTGTCTGAGAGTGTCAGAGAGTGATAGAGAGTGTCAGAGTGTGATAGAGAGTGTCAGAGAATGATAGTGTGTCTCAGAGAGTGATAGTGAGTGTCAGAGAGTGATAGTGAGTGTCTGAGAGTGTCAGAGAGTGTCAGAGTGTGATAGAGAGTGGCAGAGAGTGTCAGAGAGTGAAAGAGAGTGTCAGGGAGAGATAGTGAGTGTCTGAGAGTGTCTGAGAGTGATAGTGAGTGTCTGAGAGTGTCAGAGAGTGTCAGAGTGTGTCAGAGAGTGATAGAGAGTGTCAAAGAGTGATAGAGAGTGTCAGAGAGTGATAGTGAGTGTCAGAGAGTGATAGTGAGTGTCAGAGAGTGATAGTGAGTGTCTGAGAGTGTCAGAGAGTGTTAGTGAGTGTCTGAGAGTGTCAGAGAGTGTTAGTGAGTGTCAGAGAGTGTCAGAGAGTGATAGTGAGTGTCAGAGAGTGATAGTGAGTGTCAGAGAGTGATAGTGAGTGTCTGAGAGTGTCAGAGAGTGTTAGTGAGTGTCAGAGAGTGTCAGAGAGTGTCAGAGAGTGTCAGAGAGTGTCAGAGGGTGACAGTGAGTGTCTGAGAGTGTCAGAGAGTGTCAGAGAGTGATAGTGAGTGTCAGAGAGTGTCAGAGAGTGTTAGTGAGTATCAGAGTGTGTCAGAGAGTGATAGAGAGTGATAGAGAGTGTCAGAGAGTGATAGAGAGTGTCAGAGAGTGTCAGAGAGTGTCAGAGAGTGATAGAGAGTGTCAGTGGGTGACAGTGAGTGTCTGAGAGTGTCAGAGAGTGTCAGAGAGTGATAGTGAGTGTCAGAGAGTGTCAGAGAGTGTTAGTGAGTATCAGAGTGTGTCAGAGAGTGATAGAGAGTGATAGAGAGTGTCAGAGAGTGTCAGAGAGTGTCAGTGAGTGATAGAGAGAGTCAGAGAGTGATAGAGAGTGTCAGTGGGTGACAGTGAGTGTCTGAGAGTGTCAGACAGTGTCAGAGAGTGATAGTGAGTGTCAGAGAGTGTCAGAGAGTGTTAGTGAGTATCAGAGTGTGTCAGAGAGTGATAGAGAGTGATAGAGAGTGTCAGAGAGTGTCAGAGAGTGTCAGTGAGTGATAGAGAGAGTCAGAGAGTGATAGAGAGTGTCAGAGGGTGACAGTGAGTGTCTGAGAGTGTCAGAGAGTGTCAGAGAGTGATAGTGAGTGTCAGAGAGTGTCAGAGAGTGTTCGTGAGTGTCAGAGTGTGTCAGAGAGTGATGGAGAGTGTTAGAGAGAGTCAGAGAGAGTCAGAGAGTGTCAGAGAGTGATAAAGAGTGTCAGTGGTTGACAGTGAGTGTCTGAGAGTGATAGTGAGTGTCTGAGAGTGTCAGAGAGTGTCAGAGAGAGATAGTGAGTGTCAGAGTGTGTCAGAGAGTGATAAAGAGTGTCAGTGGTTGACAGTGAGTGTCTGAGAGTGTCAGAGAGTGATAGTGAGTGTCAGAGAGTGATAGTGAGTGTCAGAGAGTGATAGTGAGTGTCTGAGAGTGTCAGAGAGTGTCAGAGAGAGATAGAGAGTGTCAGAGAGTGATAGTGAGTGTCAGAGAGTGTCAGAGAGTGATAGAGAGTGTCAGAGTGTCAGAGAGTGTCAGAGAGTGTCAGAGGGAGATAGAGAGTGTCAGAGAGTGATAGTGAGTGTCAGAGAGTGTCAGAGAGCGATAGAGAGTGATAGAGAGTGATAAAGAGTGTCAGAGAGTGTCAGAGAGTGATAGAGAGTGTCAGAGAGTGTCAGAGAGTGTCAGTGAGTGATAGAGAGTGATAGAAAGTGTCAGAGAGTGTCAGAGAGTGTCAGAGAGTGTCTGAGAGTGATAGTGAGTGTCAGAGAGTGATAGTGAGTGTCAGAGAGTGATAGTGAGTGTCTGAGAGTGTCAGAGAGAGATAGAGAGTGTCAGAGAGTGATAGTGAGTGTCAGAGAGTGTCAGAGAGTGTCAGAGAGTGTCAGAGAGTGTCAGAGGGAGATAGAGAGTGTCAGAGAGTGATAGTGAGTGATAAAGAGTGTCAGAGAGTGTCAGAGAGTGATAAAGAGTGTCAGGGAGTGTCAGAGAGTGATAGAGAGTGTCAGAGAGTGTCAGAGAGTGTCAGAGAGTGTCAGTGAGTGATAGAGAGTGTCAGAGAGTGATAGAGAGTGTCAGAGGGTGACAGTGAGTGTCTGAGAGTGTAAGAGAGTGTCAGAGAGTGATAGAGAGTGTCAGAGAGTGTCAGAGAGTGTCACAGTGTTGTCAGACAGTGTCAGAGTGTGTCAGAGTGAGCCAGAGAGTGTCAGAGAGTGATAGAGTGTGATAGAGAGTGTCAGAGAGTGATAGTGAGTGTCTGAGAGTGTCTGAGATTGTCAGAGAGTAATAGTGAGTGTCAGAGAGTGTCAGAGAGTGTCAGAGAGAGATAGAGAGTGTCAGAGAGTGATAGTGAGTGTCAGAGAGTGTCAGAGAGTGTCAGAGAGTGTCAGAGAGTGTGAGAGGGAGATAGAGAGTGTCAGAGAATGATAGTGAGTGTCAGAGAGTGTCAGAGAGCGATAGAGAGTGATAAAGAGTGTCAGAGAGTGATAGAGAGTGTCAGAGAGTGATAGACAGTGTCAGAGAGTGATAGAGAGTTTCAGAGAGTGATAGTGAGTGTCAGAGAGTATCAGATAGTGATAGTGAGTGTCTGAGAGTGTCTGAGATTGTCAGAGAGTGTCAGAGAGTGTCAGAGAGAGTCAGAGAGAGTCAGAGAGGGTCAGAGAGTGATAGACAGTGTCAGAGTGTGATAGTGTATGTCTGAGAGTGTCAGAGTGTGTCAGAGAGTGATATAGAGTGTCAGAGAGTGTCAGAGAGTGATAGTGAGTGTCAGAGAGTGATAGTGAGTGTCAGAGAGTGAGAGTGAGTGTCTGAGAGTGTCAGAGAGTGTCAGAGAGTGATAGAGTGTGTCAGAGAATGATAGAGAGTGTCAGAGAGTGAAAGAGAGTAATAGAGTGTGTCAGAGAGTGTCAGAGAGAGATAGATAGTGTCAGAGAGTGATAGTGACTGTCTGAGAGGGTCAGAGAGTGTCAGAGAGCGATAGAGAGTAATAGAGTGTGTCAGAGAGTGTCAGAGAGAGATAGATAGTGTCAGAGAGTGATAGTGTGTGTCTGAGAGTGTCAGAGAGTGTCAGAGAGCGATAGAGAGTGATAGAGAGTGTCAGAGAGAGATAGAGAGTGTCAGAGAGAGATAGAGAGTGTCAGAGAGTGATAGTGTGTGTCTGAGAGTGTCAGAGAGTGTCAGAGAGCGATAGAGAGTGATAGAGAGTGATCGAGAGTGTCAGAGAGTATCAGAGAGTGATAGTGAGTGTCTGAGAGTATCAGAGAGTGATAATGAGTGTCAGAGAGTGTCAGAGAGAGATAGAGAGTGTCAGAGAGTGATCGAGAGTGTCAGAGAGTATCAGAGAGTGATAGTGAGTGTCAGAGAGTGTCAGAGAGAGATAGAGAGTGTCAGAGAGTGATAGTGAGTGTCTGAGAGTGTCAGAGAGTGTCAGAGAGTGTCAGAGAGCGATGGAGTGTGATAGAAAGTGTCAGAGAGAGATAGAGAGTGTCAGAGAGTGATAGAGAGTGTCAGAGAGTGTCAGAGAGTGATAATGCGTGTCAGAGAGTGTCAGAGAGAGATAGAGAGTGTCAGAGAGTGATAGAGAGTGTCAGAGAGTGTCAGAGAGTGATAATGTGTGTCAGAGAGTGTCAGAGAGAGATAGAGAGTGTCAGAGAGTGATAGAGAGTGTCAGAGAGAATCAGAGATTGATAATGAATGTCAGAGAGTGTCAGAGAGCGATAGAGAGTGATAGAGAGTGTCAGAGAGAGATAGATTATGTCAGAGAGTGATAGAGAGAGTCAGAGAGTTTCAGAGAGTGTCAGAGAGAGATCGAGAGTGTCAGATGGTGATATTGAGTGTCAGAGAGTGTCAGAGAGAGATAGAGAGTGTCAGAGAGTGATAATGAGTGTCAGAGAGTGTCAGAGAGAGATAGAGAGTGTCAGAGAGTGATCGAGAGTGTCAGCGAGTATCAGAGAGTGATAGTGAGTGTCAGAGAGTGTCAGAGAGTGTCAGTGAGAGATAGAGATTGTCCGAGAGTGATAGTGAGTGTCAGAGAGTGTGAGGGAGTGTCAGACAGTGCTAGACAGTGTCAGAGAGAGATAGTGAGTGTCTGAGAGAGTCAGAGAATGTCAGAGTGAGATAGAGAGTGTCAGAGAGTGTCAGAGAGTGTCCGAGAGTGATAGTGAGTGTCAGAGAGTGTCAGAGAGTGATAGAGAGTGTCAGAGAGATATAGAGAGTGTCAGAGGGTGATAGTGAGTGTCAGAGAGAGATAGAGAATGTCAGAGAGTGATAGTGTGTGTCTGAGAGTGTCAGAGAGTGTCAGAGAGTGTCAGAGAGTGATAGAGAGTGTCAGAGAGATATAGAGAGTGTCAGAGGGTGATAGTGAGTGTCAGAGAGAGATAGAGAGTGTCAGAGAGTGATAGTGTGTGTCTGAGAGTGTCAGAGAGTGTCAGAGAGCGATAGAGAGTGATAGAGAGTGTCAGAGAGAGATAGAGAGTGTCAGAGAGTGATAGAGAGTGTCAGAGAGTGTCAGGGAGCGATAATGAGTGTCAGAGAGTGTCAGAGAGAGATAGAGAGTGTCAGAGAGTGATCGAGAGTGTCAGAGAGTATCAGAGAGTGATAGTGAGTGTCAGAGAGTGTCAGAGAGAGATAGAGAGTGTCAGAGAGTGATAGTGAGTGTCTGAGAGTGTCAGAGAGTGTCAGAGAGTGTTAGAGAGTGTCAGAGAGTGATAGAAAGTGTCAGAGAGAGATAGAGAGTGTCAGAGAGTGATAGAGAGTGTCAGAGAGTGTCAGAGAGTGATAATGCGTGTCAGAGAGTGTCAGAGAGAGATAGAGAGTGTCAGAGAGTGATAGAGAGTGTCAGAGAGTGTAAGAGAGTGATAATGTGTGTCAGAGAGTGTCAGAGAGAGATAGAGAGTGTCAGAGAGTGATAGAGAGTGTCAGAGAGAATCAGAGATTGATAATGAATGTCAGAGAGTGTCAGAGAGCGATAGAGAGTGATAGAGAGTGTCAGAGAGAGATAGATTATGTCAGAGAGTGATAGAGAGTGTCAGAGAGTTTCAGAGAGTGTCAGAGAGAGATCGAGAGTGTCAGAGAGTGATATTGTTTGTCTGAGAGTTTCAGAGAGTGTCAGAGAGAGATAGAGAGTGTCAGATGGTGATATTGAGTGTCAGAGAGTGTCAGAGAGTGTCAGAGAGAGATAGAGAGTGTCAGAGAGTGATAATGAGTGTCAGAGAGTGTCAGAGAGAGATAGAGAGTGTCAGAGAGTGATCGAGAGTGTCAGCGAGTATCAGAGAGTGTCAGAGAGTGTCAGTGAGAGATAGAGATTGTCCGAGAGTGATAGTGAGTGTCAGAGAGTGTGAGGGAGTGTCAGACAGTGATAGACAGTGTCAGAGAGTGATAGTGAGTGTCTGAGAGTGTCAGAGAATGTCAGAGAGCGATAGAGAGTGACAGAGAGTGTCAGAGAGTGTCAGAGAGAGTCAGAGAGAGATAGAGAGTTTCAGAGAGTGATAGAGAGTGTCAGAGAGTGATAGTGAGTGTCTGAGAGAGTCAGACAGTGTCAGAGTGTGTCAGTGAGTGATAGAGAGTGATAGAGAGTGTTAGAGAGAGTCAGAGAGTGTCAGAGAGAGCTAGAGAGGGTCAGAGAGTGATAGAGAGTGTCACAGGGTGTCAGAGAGTGATAGAGAGTGTCACAGAGTGTCAGAGAGAGATAGAGAGTGATAGCGAGTGTCAGAGAGTGTCAGAGAGTGTCAGAGAGTGTTAGTGTGTGTGTGAGAGTGTCAGAGAGTGTCAGAGAGAGATAGAGAGTGTCAGAGAGAGATAGAGGTGTCAGAGAGTGATAGTGAGTGTCTGAGAGCGTCAGAGAGTGTCAGAGAGCGATCGAGAGTGATAGAGCGTGTCAGAGAGAGATAGAGAGTGTCAGAGAGTGTTAGAGAGAGTCAGAGAGTGTCAGAGAGAGCTAGAGAGGGTCAGAGAGTGATAGAGAGTGTCACAGGGTGTCAGAGAGTGATAGAGAGTGTCACAGAGTGTCAGAGAGAGATAGAGAGTGATAGCGAGTGTCAGAGAGTGTCAGAGAGTGTCAGAGAGTGTTAGTGTGTGTGTGAGAGTGTCAGAGAGTGTCAGAGAGAGATAGAGAGTGTCAGAGAGAGATAGAGGTGTCAGAGAGTGATAGTGAGTGTCTGAGAGCGTCAGAGAGTGTCAGAGAGCGATCGAGAGTGATAGAGCGTGTCAGAGAGAGATAGAGAGTGTCAGAGAGTGATAAAGTGTGTCAGAGAGTGTCAGAGAGTGATGGGGAGTGTCAGAGAGTGTCAGAGAGTGATAATGAGTGTCAGAGATTGTCACAGAGTGTCAGAGAAAGATAGAGAGTGTCAGAGAGTGATAGTGAGTGTCTGAGAGTGTCAGAGAGTGTCAGAGAGTGTGAGAGAGTGTCAGAGAGAGATAGAGAGTGTCAGAGATTGATAGTGTGTGTCTGAGTGATAGAGAGTGTCAGAGAGAGATAGAGAGTGTCAGAGAGTGATAGAGAGTGTCAGAGAGTGTCAGAGAGTGATAATGAGTGTCAGAGAGTGTCAGAGAGAGATAGAGAGTGTCAGAGAGTGATAGAGAGTGTCAGAGAGTATCAGAGAGTGATAGTGAGTGTCAGAGAGTGTCAGAGAGTGATTGAGAGTGATAGAGAGTGTCAGATAGTGATAGTGAGTGTCAGAGAGTGTCAGAGAGTGACAGAGAGTTTCGGAGAGTGTGAGAGAGTGTCAGAGAGAGATAGAGAGTGTCAGAGAGTGATAGTGAGTTCTGAGAGCGATAGAGAGTGAAAGAGAGTGTCAGAGAGAGAAAGAGAGTGACAGAGAGTGTCAGAGAGTGATAATGAGTGTCAGAGGGTGTCAGAGAGAGATAGAGAGTGTCAGAGAGTCATAGTGAGTGTCTGAGTGTGTCAGAGAGATATAGAGAGTGTCAGAGAGAGATAGAGAGTGTCAGACTGTGATAGGGAGTGTCTGAGAGTGTCAGAGAGCGACAGAGAGTGATAGAGAGTGTCAGAGAGTGTCAGAGAGTGTCAGAGAGATATAGAGTGTGTCAGAGAGTGATCGAGAGAGTCAGAGAGTGATGGAGAGTGACAGAGAGTGATAGTGAGTGTCAGAGAGTGATAGTGAGTGTCTGAGAGTGTCAGAGAGCGACAGAGAGTGATAGAGAGTGTCAGAGAGTGTCAGAGAGAGCTAGAGAGTGTCAGAGAGTGTCAGAGCGTGTCCGAGAGTGATAGTGAGTGTCAGCGAGTGCCAGAGAGTGTCAGAGAGAGATAGAGAGTGTCAGAGATTGATAGTGAGTGTCAGAGAGTGTCAGAGAGTGTTAGAGAGTGTCAGAGAGTGTGAGAGATTGTGAGAGAGTGTCAGAGAGAGATAGAGAGTGTCAGAGAGTGATAGCGAGTGTCTGAGAGAGTCAGAGAGTGTCAGAGAGAGATAATGAGTGTCAGAGAGTGTCACAGAGTGTCAGAGAGAGACAGAGAGTGTCAGAGAGTGATAGTGAGTGTCTGAGAGTGTCAGAGAGTGTCAGAGATTGTCAGAGAGTGTGAGAGAGTGTCAGAGAGAGATAGAGAGTGTCAGAGATTGATAGTGTGTGTCTGAGAGTGTCAGAGTGTGTCAGAGAGCGAAAGAGAGTGATAGAGAGTGTCAGAGAGAGATAGAGAGTGTCAGAGAGTTATAGAGAGTGTCAGAGAGTATCAGAGAGTGATTGTGAGTGTCAGAGAGTGTCAGAGAGTGATTGAGAGTGTCAGAGAGAGATAGAGGTGTCAGAGAGTGATAGTGAGTGTCTGAGAGCGTCAGAGAGTGTCAGAGAGCGATAGAGAGTGATAGAGAGTGTCAGAGAGAGATAGAGAGTGTCAGAGAGTGTCAGAGAGTGATAGTGAGAGTCAGCGAGTGCCAGAGAGTGTCAGAGAGCGATAGAGAGTTTCAGAGAGTGATAGCGAGTGTCTGAGAGTGTCAGAGAGTGTCAGAGGGCGATAGAGAGTGATAAAGAGTGTCAGAGAGTGATGGGGAGTGTCAGAGAGTGATATTGAGTGTCAGAGAGTGTCACAGAGTGTCAGAGAAAGATAGAGAGTGTCAGAGAGTGATAGTGAGTGTCTGAGAGTGTCAGAGAGTGTGAGAGAGTGTCAGAGAGAGATAGAGAGTGTCAGAGATTGATAGTGTGTGTCTGAGTGATAGAGAGTGTCAGAGAGAGATAGAGAGTGTCAGAGAGTGATAGAGAGTGTCAGAGAGTGTCAGAGAGTGATAATGAATGTCTGAGAGTGTCAGAGAGAGATAGAGAGTGTCAGAGAGTGATAGAGAGTGTCAGAGAGTATCAGAGAGTGATAGTGAGTGTCAGAGAGTGATTGAGAGTGATAGAGAGTGTCAGATAGTGATAGTGAGTGTCAGAGAGTGTCAGAGAGTGATAGAGAGTGTCAGAGAGTGTGAGAGAGTGTCAGAGAGAGATAGAGAGTGTCAGAGAGTGATAGTGAGTTCTGAGAGCGATAGAGAGTGAAAGAGAGTGTCAGAGAGAGAAAGAGAGTGACAGAGAGTGTCAGAGAGTGTCAGAGAGTGATAATGAGTGTCAGAGGGTGTCAGAGAGAGAAAGAGAGTGTCAGAGAGTCATAGTGAGTGTCTGAGTGTGTCAGAGAGTGTCAGAGAGCGATAGAGAGTGATAGAGACAGTCAGAGAGTGTCAGAGAGAGATAGAGATTGTCAGAGAGTGACAGTGAGTGTCTGAGAGTGTCAGAGAGATATAGAGAGTGTCAGAGAGAGATAGAGAGTGTCAGACTGTGATAGAGTGTGTCAGAGAGTGATCGAGAGAGTCAGAGAGTGATAGAGAGTGACAGAGAGTGATAGTGAGTGTCAGAGAGTGATAGTGAGTGTCTGAGAGTGTCAGAGAGCGACAGAGAGTGATAGAGAGTGTCAGAGAGTGTCAGAGAGAGATAGAGAGTGTCAGAGAGTGTCAGAGCGTGTCCGAGAGTGATAGTGAGTGTCAGAGAGTGATGGAGAGTGACAGAGAGTGATAGTGAGTGTCAGAGAGTGATAGTGAGTGTCTGAGAGTGTCAGAGAGTGTCAGAGAGTGTGAGAGAGTGTCAGAGAGAGATAGAGAGTGTCAGAGATTGATAGTGTGTGTCTGAGAGTGTCAGAGAGTGTCAGAGAGCGAAAGAGAGTGATAGCGAGTGTCAGAGAGAGATAGAGAGTGTCAGAGAGTGATAGAGAGTGTCAGAGAGTGTCAGAGAGTGATAATGAGTGTCAGAGAGAGATAGAGAGTGTCAGAGAGAGATAGAGAGTGTCAGAGAGTATCAGAGAGTGATAGTGAGTGTCAGAGAGTGTCAGAGAGTGATTGAGAGTGATAGAGAGTGACAGATAGTGATAGTGAGTGTCAGAGAGTGTCAGAGAGTGATAGAGAGTGTCAGAGAGTGTCAGAGAGTGTGAGAGAGTGTCAGAGAGTGTCAGAGAGTGATAATGAGTGTCAGAGAGTGTCAGAGAGAGATAGAGAGTGTCAGAGAGCGATAGAGCGTGATAGAGAGAGTCAGAGAGTGTCAGAGAGAGATAGAGTGTGTCAGAGAGTGACAGTGAGTTTCTGAGAGTGTCAGAGATATATAGAGAGTTTCAGAGAGAGATAGAGAGTGTCAGACTGTGATCGTGAGTGTCTGAGAGTGTCAGAGAGCGACAGAGAGTGATAGAGAGTGTCAGAGAGTGTCAGAGAGTGATAGTGAGTGTCAGAGAGTGTCAGAGAGTGATAATGAGTTTCAGAGAGTGTCAGAGAGAGATAGAGAGTGTCAGAGAGTGATAGAGAGTGTCAGAGAGTATCAGAGAGTGATAGTGAGTGTCAGAGAGTGATTGAGAGTGTCAGAGAGTGTCAGAGAGATATAGAGTGTGTAAGAGAGTGATCGAGAGAGTCAGAGAGTGATAGAGAGTGACAGAGAGTGATAGTGAGTGTCAGAGAGTGATAGTGAGTGTCTGAGAGTGTCAGAGAGCGACAGAGAGTGATAGAGTGTCAGAGAGTGTCAGAGAGAGATAGAGAGTGTCAGAGAGTGTCAGAGAGTGTCAGAGAGTGTCCGAGAGTGATAGTGAGTGTCAGAGAGTGTCAGAGAGTGTCACAGAGAGATAGAGAGTGTCAGAGAGTGATAGTGATTGTCAGAGAGTGTCAGAGAGTGATAGTGAGTGTCAGCGAGTGCCAGAGAGTGTCAGAGAGAGATAGAGAGTGTCAGAGAGTGATAGTGAGTGTCAGAGAGTGTCAGAGAGTGTCAGAGAGTGTTAGAGAGTGTCAGAGAGTGTCAGAGAGTGTTAGAGAGTGTCAGAGAGTGTGAGAGATTGTGAGAGAGTGTCAGAGAGAGATAGAGAGTGTCAGAGAGTGATAGCGAGTGTCTGAGAGAGTCAGAGAGTGTCAGAGAGAGATAGAGAGTGTCAGAGAGTGATAGAGAGTGTCAGAGAGTGATAATGAGTGTCAGAGAGTGTCACAGAGTGTCAGAGAGAGACAGAGAGTGTCAGAGAGTGATAGTGAGTGTCAGAGAGTGTCAGAGAGTGTTAGAGAGTGTCAGAGAGTGTCAGAGAGTGTTAGAGAGTGTCAGAGAGTGTGAGAGATTGTGAGAGAGTGTCAGAGAGAGATAGAGAGTGTCAGTGAGTGATAGCGAGTGTCTGAGAGAGTCAGAGAGTGTCAGAGAGAGATAGAGAATGTCAGAGAGTGATAGAGAGTGTCAGAGAGTGATAATGAGTGTCAGAGAGTGTCACAGAGTGTCAGAGAGAGACAGAGAGTGTCAGAGAGTGTCAGAGAGTGATAGTGAGTGTCAGAGAGTGTCAGAGAGTGTCAGAGATTGATAGTGTGTGTCTGAGAGTGTCAGAGTGTGTCAGAGAGCGAAAGAGAGTGATAGAGAGTGTCAGAGAGAGATAGAGAGTGTCAGAGAGTGATAGAGAGTGTCAGAGAGTGATAATGAGTGTCAGAGATTGTCAGAGAGAGATAGAGAGTATCAGAGAGTGATTGTGAGTGTCAGAGAGTGTCAGAGAGTGATTGAGAGTGATAGAGAGTGTCAGATAGTGATAGTGAGTGTCACAGAGTGATAGAGAGTGTCAGAGAGTGTGAGAGAGTGTCAGAGAGAGATAGAGAGTGTCAGAGAGTGATAGTGAGTTCTGAGAGCGACAGAGAGTGAAAGAGAGTGTCAGAGAGAGAAAGAGAGTGTCAGAGAGTGATAATGAGTGTCAGAGAGTGTCAGAGAGAGATAGAGAGTGTCAGAGAGTCATAGTGAGTGTCTGAATGTGTCAGAGAGTGTCAGAGAGCGATAGAGAGGGATAGAGAGAGTCAGAGAGTGTCAGAGAGAGATAGAGATTGTCAGAGAGTGACAGTGAGTGTCTGAGAGTGTCAGAGAGATATAGAGAGTGTCAGAGAGTGTCAGAGAGAGATAGAGAGTGTCAGAGAGTGATCAAGAGAGTCAGAGAGTGATAGAGAGTTTCAGAGAGTGATAGTGAGTGTCAGAGAGTGATAGAGAGTGTCAGAGAGTGTCAGAGAGATATAGAGTGTGTCAGAGAGTGATCAAGAGAGTCAGAGAGTGATAGAGAGTTTCAGAGAGTGATAGTGAGTGTCAGAGAGTGATAGAGAGTGTCAGAGAGTGTCCGAGAGTGATAGTGAGTGTCAGCGAGTGCCAGAAAGTGTCAGAGAGAGATAGAGAGTCTCAGAGAGTGATAGTGAGTGTCAGAACATAGAACATAGAACATAGAACATACAGCACAGAACAGGCCCTTCGGCCCACAATGTTGTGCCGATCCTTTGTCCTCTGTCAAGGACAATTTAATCTATACCCCATCATTCTCCTTTATCCATATACCTATCCAAAAGCCTTTTGAAAGTCCCTAAAGTTTCTGACTCAACAACTTCCCCGGGCAAGGCATTCCATGCCTCGACCACTCTCTGGGTAAAGAACCTTCCCCTGACATCCCCCTTATATCTCCCACCCTTCACCTTAAATTTATGACCCCTTGTAACGCTTTGCTCCACCCGGGGAAAAAGTTTCTGACTGTCTACCCTATCTATTCCCCTGATCATCTTATAAACCTCTATCATGTCACCCCTCATCCTTCTCCTTTCTAATGAGAAGAGGCCTAGAATGTTCAGCCTTTCCTCGTAAGACTTATTCTCCATTCCAGGCAACATCCTGGTAAATCTCCTCTGCACCCTCTCCAAGGCTTCCACATCCTTCCTAAAATGAGGCGACCAGAACTGCACACAGTACTCCAAATGAGGCCTTACCAAGGTCCTGTACAGCTGCATCATCACCTCACGGCTCTTAAATTCAATCCCTCTGCTAATGAACGCTAACACCCCATATGCCTTCTTCACAGCCCTATCCACTTGAGTTGCAACTTTCAATGATCTATGCACATAGACCCCAAGGTCTCTCTGCTCCTCCACATGCCCAAGAACCCTACCGTTAACCCAGTATTTTGCATTCATGCTTGTCCTTCCAAAATGGACGACCTCACACTTTTCAGGGTTAAACTCCATCTGCCACTTTTCAGCCCAGCACTGCAACCTATCCAAGAGATATAGAGAGTGTCAGAGGGTGATAGTGAGTGTCAGAGAGCGATAGAGAGTTATAGAGAGTGTCAGAGAGTGTTAGAGAGTGTCAGAGAGTGTGAGAGATTGTGAGAGAGTGTCATAGAGAGATACAGAGTTTCAGAGAGTTTCAGAGAGTTTCAGAGTGTGTCAGAGAGTGTCAGAGAGCGATAGAGAGGGATAGAGAGAGTCAGAGAGTGTCAGAGAGATATAGAGATTGTCAGAGAGTGACAGTGAGTGTCTGAGAGTGTCAGAGAGATATAGAGAGTGTGAGAGAGAGATAGAGAGTGTCAGACAGTGATAGTGAGTGTCTGAGAGTGTCAGAGAGCGACAGAGAGTGATAGAGAGTGTCAGAGAGTGTCAGAGAGTGTCAGAGAGATTATAGAGTGTGTCAGAGAGTGATCGAGAGAGTCAGAGAGTGATAGAGAGTGTCAGAGAGTGATAGTGAGTGTCAGAGAGTGATAGTGAGTGTCAGAGAGTGATAGTGAGTGTCAGAGAGTGTCAGAGAGTGTCAGACAGTGATAGAGAGTGTCAGAGTGTGATTGTGAGTGTCAGAGAGTGGCAGAGAGTGATAGAGAGTGTCAGAGAGTGTGAGAGAGTGTCAGAGAGAGATTGAGAGTGTCAGAGAGATATAGAGAGTGTCAGAGGGTGATAGTGAGTGTCAGAGAGCGATAGAGAGTTATAGAGAGTGTCAGAGAGTGTTAGAGAGAGTCAGAGAGAGATAGAGATTGTCAGAGAGTGACAGTGAGTGTCTGAGAGTGTCAGAGAGATATAGAGAGTGTCAGAGAGAGATAGAGAGTGTCAGACAGTGATAGTGAGTGTCAGAGAGTGTCAGAGAGTGATAATGAGTGTCAGAGAGTGTCAGAGAGAGATAGAGAGTGTCAGAGAGTGATAGAGAGTGTCAGAGAGTGATAGAGAGTGTCAGAGAGTATCAGAGAGTGATAGTGAGTGTCAGAGAGTGTCAGAGAGTGATTGAGAGTGATAGAGAGTGTCAGATAGTGATAGTGAGTGTCAGAGAGTGTCAGAGAGTGATAGAGAGTGTCAGAGAGTGTGAGAGAGTGTCAGAGAGAGATAGAGAGTGTCAGAGAGTGATAGTGAGTTCTGAGAGCGATAGAGAGTGAAAGAGAGTGTCAGAGAGAGAAAGAGAGTGACAGAGAGTGTCAGAGAGTGATAATGAGTGTCAGAGGGTGTCAGAGAGAGATAGAGAGTGTCAGAGAGTCATAGTGAGTGTCTGAGTGTGTCAGAGAGATATAGAGAGTGTCAGAGAGAGATAGAGAGTGTCAGACTGTGATAGGGAGTGTCTGAGAGTGTCAGAGAGCGACAGAGAGTGATAGAGAGTGTCAGAGAGTGTCAGAGAGTGTCAGAGAGATATAGAGTGTGTCAGAGAGTGATCGAGAGAGTCAGAGAGTGATGGAGAGTGACAGAGAGTGATAGTGAGTGTCAGAGAGTGATAGTGAGTGTCTGAGAGTGTCAGAGAGCGACAGAGAGTGATAGAGAGTGTCAGAGAGTGTCAGAGAGAGATAGAGAGTGTCAGAGAGTGTCAGAGCGTGTCCGAGAGTGATAGTGATTGTCAGAGAGTGTCAGAGAGTGATAGTGAGTGTCAGCGAGTGCCAGAGAGTGTCAGAGAGAGATAGAGAGTGTCAGAGATTGATAGTGAGTGTCAGAGAGTGTCAGAGAGTGTTAGAGAGTGTCAGAGAGTGTGAGAGATTGTGAGAGAGTGTCAGAGAGAGATAGAGAGTGTCAGAGAGTGATAGCGAGTGTCTGAGAGAGTCAGAGAGTGTCAGAGAGAGATAATGAGTGTCAGAGAGTGTCACAGAGTGTCAGAGAGAGACAGAGAGTGTCAGAGAGTGATAGTGAGTGTCTGAGAGTTTCAGAGAGTGTCAGAGATTGTCAGAGAGTGTGAGAGAGTGTCAGAGAGAGATAGAGAGTGTCAGAGATTGATAGTGTGTGTCTGAGAGTGTCAGAGTGTGTCAGAGAGCGAAAGAGAGTGATAGAGAGTGTCAGAGAGAGATAGAGAGTGTCAGAGAGTGATAGAGAGTGTCAGAGAGTATCAGAGAGTGATTGTGAGTGTCAGAGAGTGTCAGAGAGTGATTGAGAGTGTCAGAGAGAGATAGAGGTGTCAGAGAGTGATAGTGAGTGTCTGAGAGCGTCAGAGAGTGTCAGAGAGCGATAGAGAGTGATAGAGAGTGTCAGAGAGAGATAGAGAGTGTCAGAGAGTGATAGAGATTGTCAGAGAGTGTCAGAGAGTGATAGTGAGAGTCAGCGAGTGCCAGAGAGTGTCAGAGAGAGATAGAGAGTGTCAGAGAGTGATAGCGAGTGTCTGAGAGTGTCAGAGAGTGTCAGAGGGCGATAGAGAGTGATAAAGAGTGTCAGAGAGTGATGGGGAGTGTCAGAGAGTGATAATGAGTGTCAGAGAGTGTCACAGAGTGTCAGAGAAAGATAGAGAGTGTCAGAGAGTGATAGTGAGTGTCTGAGAGTGTCAGAGAGTGTCAGAGAGTGTGAGAGAGTGTCAGAGAGAGATAGAGAGTGTCAGAGATTGATAGTGTGTGTCTGAGTGATAGAGAGTGTCAGAGAGAGATAGAGAGTGTCAGAGAGTGATAGAGAGTGTCAGAGAGTGTCAGAGAGTGATAATGAGTGTCAGAGAGTGTCAGAGAGAGATAGAGAGTGTCAGAGAGTGATAGAGAGTGTCAGAGAATATCAGAGAGTGATAGTGAGTGTCAGAGAGTGATTGAGAGTGATAGAGAGTGTCAGATAGTGATAGTGAGTGTCAGAGAGTGTCAGAGAGTGATAGAGAGTGTCAGAGAGTGTGAGAGAGTGTCAGAGAGAGATAGAGAGTGTCAGAGAGTGATAGTGAGTTCTGAGAGAGATAGAGAGTGAAAGAGAGTGTCAGAGAGAGAAAGAGAGTGACAGAGAGTGTCAGAGAGTGTCAGAGAGTGATAATGAGTGTCAGAGGGTGTCAGAGAGAGATAGAGAGTGTCAGAGAGTCATAGTGAGTGTCTGAGTGTGTCAGAGAGTGTCAGAGAGCGATAGAGAGTGATAGAGAGTGATAGAGACAGTCAGAGAGTGTCAGAGAGAGATAGAGATTGTCAGAGAGTGACAGTGAGTGTCTGAGAGTGACAGAGAGATATAGAGAGTGTCAGAGAGAGATAGAGAGTGTCAGACTGTGATAGAGTGTGTCAGAGAGTGATCGAGAGAGTCAGAGAGTGATAGAGAGTGACAGAGAGTGATAGTGAGTGTCAGAGAGTGATAGTGAGTGTCTGAGAGTGTCAGAGAGCGACAGAGAGTGATAGAGAGTGTCAGAGAGAGAGATAGAGAATGTCAGAGAGTGTCAGAGCGTGTCCGAGAGTGATAGTGAGTGTCAGAGAGTGATGGAGAGTGACAGAGAGTGATAGTGAGTGTCAGAGAGTGATAGTGAGTGTCTGAGAGTGTCAGAGAGTGTCAGAGAGTGTGAGAGAGTGTCAGAGAGAGATAGAGAGTGTCAGAGATTGATAGTGTGTGTCTGAGAGTGTCAGAGAGTGTCAGAGAGCGAAAGAGAGTGATAGCGAGTGTCAGAGAGAGATAGAGAGTGTCAGAGAGAGATAGAGAGTGTCAGAGAGTGATAGAGAGTGTCAGAGAGTGTCAGAGAGTGATAATGAGTGTCAGAGAGAGATAGAGAGTGTCAGAGAGAGATAGAGAGTGCCAGAGAGTATCAGAGAGTGATAGTGAGTGTCAGAGAGTGTCAGAGAGTGATTGAGAGTGATAGAGAGTGACAGATAGTGATAGTGAGTGTCAGAGAGTGTCAGAGAGTGATAGAGAGTGTCAGAGAGTGTGAGAGAGTGTCAGAGAGTGTCAGAGAGTGATAATGAGTGTCAGAGAGTGTCAGAGAGAGATAGAGAGTGTCAGAGAGTCATAGTGAGTGTCTGAGTGTGTCAGAGAGTGTCAGAGAGCGATAGAGCGTGATAGAGAGAGTCAGAGAGTGTCAGAGAGAGATAGAGTGTGTCAGAGAGTGACAGTGAGTTTCTGAGAGTGTCAGAGATATATAGAGAGTTTCAGAGAGAGATAGAGAGTGTCAGACTGTGATCGTGAGTGTCTGAGAGTGTCAGAGAGCGACAGAGAGTGATAGAGAGTGTCAGAGAGTGTCAGAGAGTGATAGTGAGTGTCAGAGAGTGTCAGAGAGTGATAATGAGTTTCAGAGAGTGTCAGAGAGAGATAGAGAGTGTCAGAGAGTGATAGAGAGTGTCAGAGAGTATCAGAGAGTGATAGTGAGTGTCAGAGAGTGATTGAGAGTGTCAGAGAGTGTCAGAGAGATATAGAGTGTGTAAGAGAGTGATCGAGAGAGTCAGAGAGTGATAGAGAGTGACAGAGAGTGATAGTGAGTGTCAGAGAGTGATAGTGAGTGTCTGAGAGTGTCAGAGAGCGACAGAGAGTGATAGAGAGTGTCAGAGAGTGTCAGAGAGAGATAGAGAGTGTCAGAGAGTTTCAGAGAGTGTCCGAGAGTGATAGTGAGTGTCAGAGAGTGTCAGAGAGTGTCACAGAGAGATAGAGCGTGTCAGAGAGTGATAGTGATTGTCAGAGAGTGTCAGAGAGTGATAGTGAGTGTCAGCGAGTGCCAGAGAGTGTCAGAGAGAGATAGAGAGTGTCAGAGATTGATAGTGAGTGTCAGAGAGTGTTAGAGAGTGTCAGAGAGTGTGAGAGATTGTGAGAGAGTGTCAGAGAGAGATAGAGAGTGTCAGAGAGTGATAGCGAGTGTCTGAGAGAGTCAGAGAGTGTCAGAGAGAGATAGAGAGTGTCAGAGAGTGATAGAGAGTGTCAGAGAGTGATAATGAGTGTCAGAGAGTGTCACAGAGTGTCAGAGAGAGACAGAGAGTGTCAGAGAGTGTCAGAGAGTGATAATGAGTGTCAGAGAGTGTCACAGAGTGTCAGAGAGAGACAGAGAGTGTCAGAGAGTGTCAGAGAGTGATAGTGAGTGTCAGAGAGTGTCAGAGAGTGTCAGAGAGAGATAGTGTCAGAGATTGATAGTGTGTGTCTGAGAGTGTCAGAGTGTGTCAGAGAGCGAAAGAGAGTGATAGAGAGTGTCAGAGAGAGATAGAGAGTGTCAGAGAGTGATAGAGAGTGTCAGAGAGTGATAATGAGTGTCAGAGAGTGTCAGAGAGAGATAGAGAGTATCAGAGAGTGATTGTGAGTGTCAGAGAGTGTCAGAGAGTGATTGAGAGTGATAGCGAGTGTCAGATAGTGATAGTGAGTGTCAGAGAGTGATAGAGAGTGTCAGAGAGTGTGAGAGAGTGTCAGAGAGAGATAGAGAGTGTCAGAGAGTGATAGTGAGTTCTGAGAGCGACAGAGAGTGAAAGAGAGTGTCAGAGAGAGAAAGAGAGTGTCAGAGAGTGTCAGAGAGTGATAATGAGTGTCAGAGAGTGTCAGAGAGAGATAGAGAGTGTCAGAGAGTCATAGTGAGTGTCTGAATGTGTCAGAGAGTGTCAGAGAGCGATAGAGAGGGATAGAGAGAGTCAGAGAGTGTCAGAGAGAGATAGAGATTGTCAGAGAGTGACAGTGAGTGTCTGAGAGTGTCAGAGAGATATAGAGAGTGTCAGAGAGAGAGAGTGTGTAAGAATGTGATAGTGAGTGTCTGAGAGTGTCAGAGAGCGACAGAGAGTGATAGAGAGTGTCAGAGAGTGTCAGAGAGATATAGAGTGTGTCAGAGAGTGATCAAGAGAGTCAGAGAGTGATAGAGAGTTTCAGAGAGTGATAGTGAGTGTCAGAGAGTGATAGAGAGTGTCAGAGAGTGTCCGAGAGAGATAGAGAGTGTCAGAGAGTGTCATAGAGTGTCCGAGAGAGATAGAGAGTCTCAGAGAGTGATAGTGAGTGTCAGCGAGTGCCAGAGAGTGTCAGAGAGAGATAGAGAGTCTCAGAGAGTGATAGTGAGTGTCAGAGAGTGTCAGAGAGTGTTAGAGAGTGTGAGAGATTGTGAGAGAGTGTCATAGAGAGATAGAGAGTTTCAGAGAGTTTCAGAGAGTTTCAGAGTGTGTCAGAGAGTGTCAGAGAGCGATAGAGAGGGATAGAGAGAGTCAGAGAGTGTCAGAGAGAGATAGAGATTGTCAGAGAGTGACAGTGAGTGTCTGAGAGTGTCAGAGAGATATAGAGAGTGTGAGAGAGAGATAGAGAGTGTCAGACAGTGATAGTGAGTGTCTGAGAGTGTCAGAGAGCGACAGAGAGTGATAGAGAGTGTCAGAGAGTGTCAGAGAGTGTCAGAGAGATTATAGAGTGTGTCAGAGAGTGATCGAGAGAGTCAGAGAGTGATAGAGAGTGTCAGAGAGTGATAGTGAGTGTCAGAGAGTGATAGTGAGTGTCAGAGAGTGATAGTGAGTGTCAGAGAGTGTCAGAGAGTGTCAGAGAGTGTCAGACAGTGATAGAGAGTGTCAGAGTGTGATTGTGAGTGTCAGAGAGTGGCAGAGAGTGATAGAGAGTGATAGAGAGTGTCAGAGAGTGTCAGAGAGAGATAGAGAGTGTCAGAGAGATATAGAGAGTGTCAGAGGGTGATAGTGAGTGTCAGAGAGCGATAGAGAGTTATAGAGAGTGTCAGAGAGTGTTAGAGAGAGTCAGAGAGAGATAGAGATTGTCAGAGAGTGACAGTGAGTGTCTGAGAGTGTCAGAGAGATATAGAGAGTGTCAGAGAGAGATAGAGAGTGTCAGACAGTGATAGTGAGTGTCTGAGAGTGTCAGAGAGCGACAGAGAGTGATAGAGAGTGATAGAGAGTGTCAGAGAGTGTCAGAGAGATATAGAGTGTGTCAGAGAGTGATCGAGAGAGTCAGAGAGTGATAGAGAGTGTCAGAGAGTGATAGTGAGTGTCAGAGAGTGATAGCGAGTGTCAGAGAGTGTCAGATAGTGATAGTGAGTGTCAGAGAGTGATCGAGAGAGTCAGAGAGTGATAGAGAGTGTCAGAGAGTGATAGTGAGTGTCAGAGAGTGATAGTGAGTGTCAGAGAGTGTCAGATAGTGATAGTGAGTGTCAGAGAGTGTCAGAGAGAGATAGAGAGTGTCAGAGAGTGATAGTGAGTTCTGAGAGCGATAGAGAGTGAAAGAGAGTGTCAGAGAGAGAAAGAGAGTGTCAGAGAGTGACAGAGAGTGTCAGAGAGTGATAATGAGTGCCAGAGAGAGATAGAGAGTTTCAGAGAGTCATAGTGAGTGTCTGAGTGTGTGAGAGAGTGTCAGAGAGCGATAGAGAGTGTCAGAGAGATATAGAGAGTGTCAGAGAGAGATAGAGAGTGTCAGACAGTGATAGTGAGTGTCTGAGAGTGTCAGAGAGCGACAGAGAGTGATAGAGAGTGTCAGAGAGTGATAGTGATTGTCAGAGAGTGTCAGAGATTGATAGTGAGTGTCAGAGAGTGTCAGAGAGTGTTAGAGAGTGTCAGAGAGTGTGAGAGATTGTGAGAGAGTGTCAGAGAGAGATAGAGAGTGTCAGAGAGTGATAGCGAGTGTCTGAGAGAGTCTGAGAGTGTCAGAGAGAGATAGAGAGTGTCAGAGAGTGATAGAGTGTGACAGAGAGTGATAATGAGTGTCAGAGAGTGTCACAGAGTGTCAGAGAGAGACAGAGAGTGTCAGAGAGTGTCAGAGAGTGATAGTGAGTGTCTGAGAGTGTCAGAGAGTGTCAGAGAGTGTCAGAGAGTGTCAGAGAGAGATAGTGTCAGAGATTGATAGTGTGTGTCTGAGAGTGTCAGAGAGCGAAAGAGAGTGATAGAGAGTGTCAGAGAGAGATAGAGAGTGTCAGAGAGTGATAGAGAGTGTCAGAGAGTGATAATGAGTGTCAGAGAGTGTCAGAGAGAGATAGAGAGTGTCAGAGAGTGATAGAGAGTGTCAGAGAGTATCAGAGAGTGATTGTGAGTGTCAGAGAGTGTCAGAGAGTGATTGAGAGTGATAGAGAGTGTCAGATAGTGATAGTGAGTGTCAGAGAGTGATAGAGAGTGTCAGAGAGTGTGAGAGAGTCTCAGAGAGAGATAGAGAGTGTCAGAGAGTGATAGTGAGTTCTGAGAGCGACAGAGAGTGAAAGAGAGTGTCAGAGAGAGAAAGAGAGTGTCAGAGAGTGTCAGAGAGTGATAATGAGTGTCAGAGAGTGTCAGAGAGAGATAGAGAGTGTCAGAGAGTCATAGTGAGTGTCTGAATGTGTCAGAGAGTGTCAGAGAGCGATAGAGAGGGATAGAGAGAGTCAGAGAGTGTCAGAGAGAGATAGAGATTGTCAGAGAGTGACAGTGAGTGTCTGAGAGTGTCAGAGAGATATAGAGAGTGTCAGAGAGAGAGAGTGTGTAAGAATGTGATAGTGAGTGTCTGAGAGTGTCAGAGAGCGACAGAGAGTGATAGAGAGTGTCAGAGAGTGATAGTGAGTGTCTGAGAGTGTCAGAGAGCGACAGAGAGTGATAGAGAGTGTCAGAGAGTGTCAGAGAGTGATAGAGAGTGTCAGAGAGTGTCAGAGAGTGTCCGAGAGTGATAGTGAGTGTCAGAGAGTGTCACAGAGAGATAGAGAGTGTCAGAGAGTGATAGTGATTGTCAGAGAGTGTCAGAGATTGATAGTGAGTGTCAGAGAGTGTCAGAGAGTGTTAGAGAGTGTCAGAGAGTGTGAGAGATTGTGAGAGAGTGTCAGAGAGAGATAGAGAGTGTCAGAGAGTGATAGCGAGTGTCTGAGAGAGTCTGAGAGTGTCAGAGAGAGATAGAGAGTGTCAGAGAGTGATAGAGTGTGACAGAGAGTGATAATGAGTGTCAGAGAGTGTCACAGAGTGTCAGAGAGAGACAGAGAGTGTCAGAGAGTGTCAGAGAGTGATAGTGAGTGTCTGAGAGTGTCAGAGAGTGTCAGAGAGTGTCAGAGAGTGTCAGAGAGAGATAGTGTCAGAGATTGATAGTGTGTGTCTGAGAGTGTCAGAGTGTGTCAGAGAGCGAAAGAGAGTGATAGAGAGTGTCAGAGAGAGATAGAGAGTGTCAGAGAGTGATAGAGAGTGTCAGAGAGTGATAATGAGTGTCAGAGAGTGTCAGAGAGAGATAGAGAGTGTCAGAGAGTGATAGAGAGTGTCAGAGAGTATCAGAGAGTGATTGTGAGTGTCAGAGAGTGTCAGAGAGTGAGTGAGAGTGATAGAGAGTGTCAGATAGTGATAGTGAGTGTCAGAGAGTGATAGAGAGTGTCAGAGAGTGTGAGAGAGTCTCAGAGAGAGATAGAGAGTGTCAGAGAGTGATAGTGAGTTCTGAGAGCGACAGAGAGTGAAAGAGAGTGTCAGAGAGAGAAAGAGAGTGTCAGAGAGTGTCAGAGAGTGATAATGAGTGTCAGAGAGTGTCAGAGAGAGATAGAGAGTGTCAGAGAGTCATAGTGAGTGTCTGAATGTGTCAGAGAGTGTCAGAGAGCGATAGAGAGGGATAGAGAGAGTCAGAGAGTGTCAGAGAGAGATAGAGATTGTCAGAGAGTGACAGTGAGTGTCTGAGAGTGTCAGAGAGATATAGAGAGTGTCAGAGAGAGAGAGTGTGTAAGAATGTGATAGTGAGTGTCTGAGAGTGTCAGAGAGCGACAGAGAGTGATAGAGAGTGTCAGAGAGTGTCAGAGAGATATAGAGTGTGTCAGAGAGTGATCAAGAGAGTCAGAGAGTGATAGAGAGTTTCAGAGAGTGATAGTGAGTGTCAGAGAGTGATAGAGAGTGTCAGAGAGTGTCAGAGAGAGATAGAGAGTGTCAGAGAGTGTCATAGAGTGTCAGAGAGTGATAGTGAGTGTCAGAGAGTGTCAGAGAGTGTTAGAGAGTGTCAGAGAGTGTGAGAGATTGTGAGAGAGTGTCATAGAGAGATAGAGACTTTCAGAGAGTTTCAGAGAGTTTCAGAGTGTGTCAGAGAGTGTCAGAGAGCGATAGAGAGGGATAGAGAGAGTCAGAGAGTGTCAGAGAGAGATAGAGATTGTCAGAGAGTGACAGTGAGTGTCTGAGAGTGTCAGAGAGATATAGAGAGTGTGAGAGAGAGATAGAGAGTGTCAGACAGTGATAGTGAGTGTCTGAGAGTGTCAGAGAGCGACAGAGAGTGATAGAGAGTGTCAGAGAGTGTCAGAGAGTGTCAGAGAGATTATAGAGTGTGTCAGAGAGTGATCGAGAGAGTCAGAGAGTGATAGAGAGTGTCAGAGAGTGATAGTGAGTGTCAGAGAGGGATAGTGAGTGTCAGAGAGTGATAGTGAGTGTCAGAGAGTCTCAGAGAGTGTCAGAGAGTGTCAGACAGTGATAGAGAGTGTCAGAGTGTGATTGTGAGTGTCAGAGAGTGGCAGAGAGTGATAGAGAGTGTCAGAGAGTGTGAGAGAGTGTCAGAGAGAGATAGAGAGTGTCAGAGAGATATAGAGAGTGTCAGAGGGTGATAGTGAGTGTCAGAGAGCGATAGAGAGTTATAGAGAGTGTCAGAGAGTGTTAGAGAGAGTCAGAGAGAGATAGAGATTGTCAGAGAGTGACAGTGAGTGTCTGAGAGTGTCAGAGAGATATAGAGAGTGTCAGAGAGAGATAGAGAGTGTCAGACAGTGATAGTGAGTGTCTGAGAGTGTCAGAGAGCGACAGAGAGTGATAGAGAGTGATAGAGAGTGTCAGAGAGTGTCAGAGAGTGTCAGAGAGTGTCAGAGAGATATAGAGTGGGTCAGAGAGTGATCGAGAGAGTCAGAGAGTGATAGAGAGTGTCAGAGAGTGATAGTGAGTGTCAGAGAGTGATAGCGAGTGTCAGAGAGTGTCAGATAGTGATAGTGAGTGTCAGAGAGTGATCGAGAGAGTCAGAGAGTGATAGAGAGTGTCAGAGAGTGATAGTGAGTGTCAGAGAGTGATAGTGAGTGTCAGAGAGTGATAGTGAGTGTCAGAGAGTGTCAGATAGTGATAGTGAGTGTCAGAGAGTGTCAGAGAGAGATAGAGAGTGTCAGAGAGTGATAGTGAGTTCTGAGAGCGATAGAGAGTGAAAGAGGGTGTCAGAGAGAGAAAGAGAGTGTCAGAGAGTGACAGAGAGTGTCAGAGAGTGATAATGAGTGTCAGAGAGAGATAGAGAGTTTCAGAGAGTCATAGTGAGTGTCTGAGTGTGTGAGAGAGTGTCAGAGAGCGATAGAGAGTGATAAAGTGAGTCAGAGAGCGTCAGAGAGAGATAGAGATTGTCAGAGAGTGACAGTGAGTGTCTGAGAGTGTCAGAGAGATATAGAGAGTGTCAGAGAGAGATAGAGAGTGTCAGACAGTGATAGTGAGTGTCTGAGAGTGTCAGAGAGCGATAGAGAGTGATAGAGAGTGTCAGAGAGTGATAGTGAGTGTCTGAGAGTGTCAGAGAGCGACAGAGAGTGATAGAGAGTGTCAGAGAGTGATAGTGAGTGTCTGAGAGTGTCAGAGAGCGACAGAGAGTGATAGAGAGTGTCAGAGAGTGTCAGAGAGAGATAGAGAGTGTCAGAGAGTGTCAGAGAGTGTCCGAGAGTGATAGTGAGTGTCAGAGAGTGTCAGAGAGTGTCACAGAGAGATAGAGAGTGTCAGAGAGTGATAGTGATTGTCAGAGAGTGTCAGAGAGTGATAGTGAGTGTCAGCGAGTGCCAGAGAGTGTCAGAGAGAGATAGAGAGTGTCAGAGATTGATAGTGAGTGTCAGAGAGTGTCAGAGAGTGTTAGAGAGTGTCAGAGAGTGTGAGAGATTGTGAGAGAGTGTCAGAGAGAGATAGCGAGTGTCAGAGAGTGATAGCGAGTGTCTGAGAGAGTCAGAGAGTGTCAGAGAGAGATAGAGAGTGTCAGAGAGTGATAGAGAGTGTCAGAGAGTGATAATGAGTGTCAGAGAGTGATAATGAGTGTCAGAGAGTGTCACAGAGTGTCAGAGAGAGACAGAGAGTGTCAGAGAGTGTCAGAGAGTGATAGTGAGTGTCTGAGAGTGTCAGAGAGTGTCAGAGAGTGTCAGAGAGTGTCAGAGAGAGATAGTGTCAGAGATTGATAGTGTGTGTCTGAGAGTGTCAGAGTGTGTCAGAGAGCGAAAGAGAGTGATAGAGAGTGTCAGAGAGAGATAGAGAGTGTCAGAGAGTGATAGAGAGTGTCAGAGAGTGAAAATGAGTGTCAGAGAGTGTCAGAGAGAGATAGAGAGTGTCAGAGAGTGATAGAGAGTGTCAGAGAGTATCAGAGAGTGATTGTGAGTGTCAGAGAGTGTCAGAGAGTGATTTAGAGTGATAGAGAGTGTCAGATAGTGATAGTGAGTGTCAGAGAGTGATAGAGAGTGTCAGAGAGTGTGAGAGAGTGTCAGAGAGAGATAGAGAGTGTCAGAGAGTGATAGTGAGTTCTGAGAGCGACAGAGAGTGAAAGAGAGTGTCAGAGAGAGAAAGAGAGTGTCAGAGAGTGTCAGAGAGTGATAATGAGTGTCAGAGAGTGTCAGAGAGAGATAGAGAGTGTCAGAGAGTCATAGTGAGTGTCTGAATGTGTCAGAGAGTGTCAGAGAGCGATAGAGAGGGATAGAGAGAGTCAGAGAGTGTCAGAGAGAGATAGAGATTGTCAGAGAGTGACAGTGAGTGTCTGAGAGTGTCAGAGAGATATAGAGAGTGTCAGAGAGAGAGAGTGTGTAAGAATGCGATAGTGAGTGTCTGAGAGTGTCAGAGAGCGACAGAGAGTGATAGAGAGTGTCAGAGAGTGTCAGAGAGATATAGAGTGTGTCAGAGAGTGATCAAGAGAGTCAGAGAGTGATAGAGAGTTTCAGAGAGTGATAGTGAGTGTCAGAGAGCGATAGAGAGTGTCAGAGAGATTCAGAGAGAGATAGTGTCAGAGAGTGTCAGAGAGTGTCAGAGAGTGTCAGAGAGAGATAGTGTCAGAGATTGATAGTGTGTGTCTGAGAGTGTCAGAGTGTGTCAGAGAGCGAAAGAGAGTGATAGAGAGTGTCAGAGAGAGATAGAGAGTGTCAGAGAGTGATAGAGAGTGTCAGAGAGAGATAGAGAGTGTCAGAGAGAGATAGAGAGTGTCAGAGAGTGATAGAGAGTGTCAGAGAGTATCAGAGAGTGATTGTGAGTGTCAGAGAGTGTCAGAGAGTGATTGAGAGTGATAGAGAGTGTCAGATAGTGATAGTGAGTGTCAGAGAGTGATAGAGAGTGTCAGAGAGTGTGAGAGAGTGTCAGAGAGAGATAAAGAGTGTCAGAGAGTGATAGTGAGTTCTGAGAGCGACAGAGAGTGAAAGAGAGTGTCAGAGAGAGAAAGAGAGTGTCAGAGAGTGGCAGAGAGTGATAATGAGTGTCAGAGAGTGTCAGAGAGAGATAGAGAGTGTCAGAGAGTCATAGTGAGTGTCTGAATGTGTCAGAGAGTGTCAGAGAGCGATAGAGAGGGATAGAGAGAGTCAGAGAGTGTCAGAGAGAGATAGAGATTGTCAGAGAGTGACAGTGAGTGTCTGAGAGTGTCAGAGAGATATAGAGAGTGTCAGAGAGAGAGAGTGTGTAAGAATGTGATAGTGAGTGTCTGAGAGTGTCAGAGAGCGACAGAGAGTGATAGAGAGTGTCAGAGAGTGTCAGAGAGATATAGAGTGTGTCAGAGAGTGATCAAGAGAGTCAGAGAGTGATAGAGAGTTTCAGAGAGTGATAGTGTGTGTCAGAGAGTGATAGAGAGTGTCAGAGAGTGTCAGAGAGAGATAGTGTCAGAGAGTGTCATAGAGTGTCCGAGAGTGATAGTGAGTGTCAGAGAGAGATAGAGAGTCTCAGAGAGTGATAGTGAGTGTCAGAGAGTGTCAGAGAGTGTTAGAGAGTGTCAGAGAGTGTGAGAGATTGTGAGAGAGTGTCATAGAGAGATAGAGAGTTTCAGAGAGTTTCAGAGAGTTTCAGAGTGTGTCAGAGAGTGTCAGAGAGCGATAGAGAGGGATAGAGAGAGTCAGGGAGTGTCAGAGAGAGATAGAGATTGTCAGAGAGTGACAGTGAGTGTCTGAGAGTGTCAGAGAGATATAGAGAGTGTGAGAGAGAGATAGAGAGTGTCAGACAGTGATAGTGAGTGTCTGAGAGTGTCAGAGAGCGACAGAGAGTGATAGAGAGTGTCAGAGAGTGTCAGAGAGTGTCAGAGAGATTATAGAGTGTGTCAGAGAGTGATCGAGAGAGTCAGAGAGTGATAGAGAGTGTCAGAGAGTGATAGTGAGTGTCAGAGAGTGATAGTGAGTGTCAGAGAGTGATAGTGAGTGTCAGAGAGTGTCAGAGAGTGTCAGACAGTGATAGAGAGTGTCAGAGTGTGATTGTGAGTGTCAGAGAGTGGCAGAGAGTGATAGAGAGTGTCAGAGAGTGTGAGAGAGTGTCAGAGAGAGATAGAGAGTGTCAGAGAGATATAGAGAGTGTCAGAGGGTGATAGTGAGTGTCAGAGAGCGATAGAGAGTTATAGAGAGTGTCAGAGAGTGTTAGAGAGAGTCAGAGAGAGATAGAGATTGTCAGAGAGTGACAGTGAGTGTCTGAGAGTGTCAGAGAGATATAGAGAGTGTCAGAGAGAGATAGAGAGTGTCAGACAGTGATAGTGAGTGTCTGAGAGTGTCAGAGAGCGACAGAGAGTGATAGAGAGTGATAGAGAGTGTCAGAGAGAGTCAGAGAGTGTCAGAGAGATATAGAGTGTGTCAGAGAGTGATCGAGAGAGTCAGAGAGTGATGGAGAGTGTCAGAGAGTGATAGTGAGTGTCAGAGAGTGATAGCGAGTGTCAGATAGTGATAGTGAGTGTCAGAGAGTGATCGAGAGAGTCAGAGAGTGATAGAGAGTGTCAGAGAGTGATAGTGAGTGTCAGAGAGTGATAGTGAGTGTCAGAGAGTGTCAGATAGTGATAGCGAGTGTCAGAGAGTGTCAGAGAGAGATAGAGAGTGTCAGAGAGTGATAGTGAGTTCTGAGAGCGATAGAGAGTGAAAGAGAGTGTCAGAGAGAGAAAGAGAGTGTCAGAGAGTGACAGAGAGTGTCAGAGAGTGATAATGAGTGTCAGAGAGTGTCAGAGAGAGATAATGAGTGTCAGAGAGTGTCAGAGAGTCATAGTGAGTGTCTGAATGTGTCAGAGAGTGTCAGAGAGCGATAGAGAGGGATAGAGAGAGTCAGAGAGTGTCAGAGTGAGATAGAGATTGTCAGAGAGTGACAGTGAGTGTCTGAGAGTGTCAGAGAGATATAGAGAGTGTCAGAGAGAGAGAGTGTGTAAGAATGCGATAGTGAGTGTCTGAGAGTGTCAGAGAGCGACAGAGAGTGATAGAGAGTGTCAGAGAGTGTCAGAGAGATATAGAGTGTGTCAGAGAGTGATCAAGAGAGTCAGAGAGTGATAGAGAGTTTCAGAGAGTGATAGTGAGTGTCAGAGAGCGATAGAGAGTGTCAGAGAGATTCAGAGAGAGATAGTGTCAGAGAGTGTCAGAGAGTGTCAGAGAGTGTCAGAGAGAGATAGTGTCAGAGATTGATAGTGTGTGTCTGAGAGTGTCAGAGTGTGTCAGAGAGCGAAAGAGAGTGATAGAGAGTGTCAGAGAGAGATAGAGAGTGTCAGAGAGTGATAGAGAGTGTCAGAGAGTGATAATGAGTGTCAGAGAGTGTCAGAGAGAGATAGAGAGTGTCAGAGAGTGATAGAGAGTGTCAGAGAGTATCAGAGAGTGATTGTGAGTGTCAGAGAGTGTCAGAGAGTGATTGAGAGTGATAGAGAGTGTCAGATAGTGATAGTGAGTGTCAGAGAGTGATAGAGAGTGTCAGAGAGTGTGAGAGAGTGTCAGAGAGAGATAAAGAGTGTCAGAGAGTGATAGTGAGTTCTGAGAGCGACAGAGAGTGAAAGAGAGTGTCAGAGAGAGAAAGAGAGTGTCAGAGAGTGGCAGAGAGTGATAATGAGTGTCAGAGAGTGTCAGAGAGAGATAGAGAGTGTCAGAGAGTCATAGTGAGTGTCTGAATGTGTCAGAGAGTGTCAGAGAGCGATAGAGAGGGATAGAGAGAGTCAGAGAGTGTCAGAGAGAGATAGAGATTGTCAGAGAGTGACAGTGAGTGTCTGAGAGTGTCAGAGAGATATAGAGAGTGTCAGAGAGAGAGAGTGTGTAAGAATGTGATAGTGAGTGTCTGAGAGTGTCAGAGAGCGACAGAGAGTGATAGAGAGTGTCAGAGAGTGTCAGAGAGATATAGAGTGTGTCAGAGAGTGATCAAGAGAGTCAGAGAGTGATAGAGAGTTTCAGAGAGTGATAGTGAGTGTCAGAGAGTGATAGAGAGTGTCAGAGAGTGTCAGAGAGAGATAGTGTCAGAGAGTGTCATAGAGTGTCCGAGAGTGATAGTGAGTGTCAGAGAGAGATAGAGAGTCTCAGAGAGTGATAGTGAGTGTCAGAGAGTGTCAGAGAGTGTTAGAGAGTGTCAGAGAGTGTGAGAGATTGTGAGAGAGTGTCATAGAGAGATAGAGAGTTTCAGAGAGTTTCAGAGAGTTTCAGAGTGTGTCAGAGAGTGTCAGAGAGCGATAGAGAGGGATAGAGAGAGTCAGGGAGTGTGAGAGAGAAATAGAGATTGTCAGAGAGTGACAGTGAGTGTCTGAGAGTGTCAGAGAGATATAGAGAGTGTGAGAGAGAGATAGAGAGTGTCAGACAGTGATAGTGAGTGTCTGAGAGTGTCAGAGAGCGACAGAGAGTGATAGAGAGTGTCAGAGAGTGTCAGAGAGTGTCAGAGAGATTATAGAGTGTGTCAGAGAGTGATCGAGAGAGTCAGAGAGTGATAGAGAGTGTCAGAGAGTGATAGTGAGTGTCAGAGAGTGATAGTGAGTGTCAGAGAGTGATAGTGAGTGTCAGAGAGTGTCAGAGAGTGTCAGACAGTGATAGAGAGTGTCAGAGTGTGATTGTGAGTGTCAGAGAGTGGCAGAGAGTGATAGAGAGTGTCAGAGAGTGTGAGAGAGTGTCAGAGAGAGATAGAGAGTGTCAGAGAGATATAGAGAGTGTCAGAGGGTGATAGTGAGTGTCAGAGAGCGATAGAGAGTTATAGAGAGTGTCAGAGAGTGTTAGAGAGAGTCAGAGAGAGATAGAGATTGTCAGAGAGTGACAGTGAGTGTCTGAGAGTGTCAGAGAGATATAGAGAGTGTCAGAGAGAGATAGAGAGTGTCAGACAGTGATAGTGAGTGTCTGAGAGTGTCAGAGAGCGACAGAGAGTGATAGAGAGTGATAGAGAGTGTCAGAGAGAGTCAGAGAGTGTCAGAGAGATATAGAGTGTGTCAGAGAGTGATCGAGAGAGTCAGAGAGTGATGGAGAGTGTCAGAGAGTGATAGTGAGTGTCAGAGAGTGATAGCGAGTGTCAGATAGTGATAGTGAGTGTCAGAGAGTGATCGAGAGAGTCAGAGAGTGATAGAGAGTGTCAGAGAGTGATAGTGAGTGTCAGAGAGTGATAGTGAGTGTCAGAGAGTGTCAGATAGTGATAGCGAGTGTCAGAGAGTGTCAGAGAGAGATAGAGAGTGTCAGAGAGTGATAGTGAGTTCTGAGAGCGATAGAGAGTGAAAGAGAGTGTCAGAGAGAGAAAGAGAGTGTCAGAGAGTGACAGAGAGTGTCAGAGAGTGATAATGAGTGTCAGAGAGTGTCAGAGAGAGATAGAGAGTTTCAGAGAGTGATAGTGAGTGTCAGAGAGTGTCAGAGAGTGTTAGAGAGTGTTAGAGAGTGTCAGAGAGTGTGAGAGATTGTGAGAGAGTGTCAGAGAGTGTGAGAGATTGTGAGAGAGTGTCAGAGAGAGATCGAGATTGTCAGAGAGTGATAGCGAGTGTCTGAGAGTGTCAGAGAGTGTCAGAGAGAGATAGAGAGTGTCAGAGAGTGATAGTGAGTGTCAGAGAGTGTCAGAGAGTGTCAGAGAGAGATAGAGAGTGTCAGAGAGTGATAGTGTGTGTCAGAGAGTGTCAGAGAGTGTCAGAGAGAGATAGAGAGTGTCAGAGAGTGTTAGAGAGTGTCAGAGAGTGTGAGAGATTGTGAGAGAGTGTCAGAGAGAGATCGAGATTGTCAGAGAGTGATAGCGAGTGTCTGAGAGTGTCAGAGAGTGTCAGAGAGAGATAGAGAGTGTCAGAGAGTGATAGTGAGTGTCAGAGAGTGTCAGAGATTGTCAGAGAGTGTGAGAGAGTGTCAGAGAGAGATAGAGAGTGTCAGAGATTGATAGTGTGTGTCTGAGAGTGTCAGAGAGTGTCAGAGAGCGAAAGAGAGTGAAAGAGAGTGTCAGAGAGAGATAGAGAGTGTCAGAGAGTGATAGAGAGTGTCAGAGAGTGTCAGAGAGTGATAATGAGTGTCAGAGAGTGTCAGAGAGTGTGAGAGAGTGTCAGAGAGAGATAGAGAGTGTCAGAGAGTGATAGTGAGTTCTGAGAGCGATAGACAGTGAAAGAGAGTGATTGAAAGTGATAGAGAGTGTCAGATAGTGACAGTGAGTGTCTGAGAGTGTCAGAGAGATATAGAGAGTGTCAGAGAGAGATAGAGAGTGTCAGACAGTGATAGTGAGTGTCTGAGAGTGTCAGAGAGCGACAGAGAGTGATAGAGAGTGTCAGAGAGTGTCAGAGAGTGTCAGAGAGTGTCAGAGAGATATAGAGTGTGTCAGAGAGTGATCGAGAGAGTCAGAGAGTGATAGAGAGTGTCAGAGAGTGATAGTGAGTGTCAGAGATTGATAGTGAGTGATAGTGAGTGTCAGAGAGTGTCAGAGAGTGTCAGAGAGGGATAGAGAGTGTCAGAGTGTGATAGTGAGTGTCAGAGAGTGGCAGAGAGTGATAGAGAGTGACAGAGAGTGTGAGAGAGTGTCAGAGAGTGATAGAGAGTGTCAGAGAGAGATAGAGAGTGTCAGAGAGTGTCAGAGAGTGTCAGAGAGAGATAGAGAGAGATAGAGAGTGTCAGAGATTGATAGTGAGTGTCTGAGAGCGTCAGAGAGTGTCAGAGAGCGATAGAGAGTGATACAGAGTGTCAGAGAGTTTCAGAGAGAGAGAGAGAGAGAGTGCCAGAGAGTGATAGAGGGTGTCAGCGAGTGATAGTAAGTGTCAGAGAGTGTCAGAGAGAGATAGAGAGTGTCAGAGAATGTCAGAGAGCGATAATGAGTGTCAGAGAGTGTCAGAGAGTGTCAGAGAGAGATAGAGAGTGTCAGAGAGTGATAGAGATTGTCAGAGATTGATAGTGAGTGTCAGAGAGTGTCAGAGAGTGATAGTGAGTGTCAGAGAGTGATAGTGAGTGTCAGAGAGTGTCAGATAGTGATAGTGAGTGTCAGAGAGTGTCAGAGAGTGATAGAGAGTGTCAGAGAGTGTCAGAGAGTGTCAGAGAGAGAAAGAGAGTGATAGAGAGTGTCAGAGAGTGTCAGAGAGTGTCAGAGAGTGATAATGAGTGTCAGAGAGTGTCAGAGAGAGATAGAGAGTGTCAGAGAGTCATAGTGATTTTCTGAGTGTGTCAGAGAGTGTCAGAGAGCGATAGAGATTGTCAGAGAGTGACAGTGAGTGTCTGAGAGTGTCAGAGAGATATAGAGAGTGTCAGAGAGAGATAGAGCGTGTCAGACAGTGATAGTGAGTGTCTGGAATGTCAGAGAGCGACAGAGAGTGATAGAGAGTGTCAGAGTGTGTCAGAGAGTGATCGAGAGAGTCAGAGAGTGATAGAGAGTGTCAGAGAGTGATAGTGAGTGTCAGAGAGTGATATTGAGTGTCAGAGAGTGTCAGAGAGTGATAGAGAGTGTCAGAGTGTGATAGTGAATGTCAGAGAGTGGCAGGGAGTGATAGAGAGTGTGAGAGAGAGTCAGAGAGAGATAGAGAGTGTCAGAGAGATATAGAGAGTGTCAGAGTGTGATAGTGAGTGTCAGAGAGTGGCAGAGAGTGATAGAGAGTGTCAGAGAGTGTGAGAGAGTGTCAGAGAGAGATAGAGAGTGTCAGAGAGATATAGAGAGTGTCATAGAGATATAGAGAGTGTCAGAGGGTGATAGTGAGTGTCAGAGAGCGATAGAGAGTGATAGAGAGTGTCAGAGAGTGTTAGAGAGAGTCAGAGAGAGATAGAGATTGTCAGAGAGTGACAGTGAGTGTCTGAGAGTGTCAGAGAGATATAGAGAGTGTCAGAGAGAGATAGAGAGTGTCAGACAGTGATAGTGAGTGTCTGAGAGTGTCAGAGAGCGACAGAGAGTGATAGAGAGTGTCAGAGAGTGTCAGAGAGATATAGAGTGTGTCAGAGAGTGATCGAGAGAGTCAGAGAGTGATAGTGAGTGTCAGAGAGTGTTAGTGAGTGTCAGAGAGTGTCAGAGAGTGTCAGAGAGTGTCAGAGAGTGTCAGATAGTGATAGTGAGTGTCAGAGAGTGTCAGAGAGTGATCGAGAGAGTCAGAGAGTGATAGAGAGTGTCAGAGAGTGATAGTGAGTGTCAGAGAGTGTCAGAGAGTGTCAGATAGTGATAGTGAGTGTCAGAGAGTATCAGAGAGAGATAGAGAGTGTCAGAGAGTGATAGTGAGTTCTGAGAGCGATAGAGAGTGAAAGAGAGTGTCAGAGAGAGAAAGAGAGTGTCAGAGAGTGACAGAGATTGTCAGAGAGTGATAATGAGTGTCAGAGAGTGTCAGAGAGAGATAGAGAGTTTCAGAGAGTCATAGTGAGTGTCTGAGTGTGTCAGAGAGTGTCAGAGAGCGATAGAGAGTGATAGAGAGAGTCAGAGAGTGTCAGAGAGATAGAGATTGTCAGAGAGTGACAGTGAGTGTCTGAGAGTGTCAGAGAGATATAGAGAGTGTCAGAGAGAGATAGAGAGTGTCAGACAGTGATAGTGAGTGTCTGAGAGTGTCAGAGAGCGACAGAGAGTGATAGAGAATGTCAGAGAGTGTCAGAGAGTGTCAGAGAGATATAGAGAGTGTCAGAGGGTGATCGAGAGAGTCAGAGAGTGATAGAGAGTGTCAGAGAGTGATAGTGAGTGTCAGAGAGTGATAGTGAGTGTCAGAGAGTGTCAGAGAGTTTCAGAGAGTGATAGAGAGTGTCAGAGTGTGATAGTGAATGTCAGAGAGTGGCAGAGAGTGATAGAGAGTGTCAGAGAGTGTGAGAGAGTGTCAGAGAGAGATAGAGAGTGTCAGAGAGATATAGAGAGTGTCAGAGGTTGATAGTGAGTGTCAGAGAGCGATAGAGAGAGATAGAGATTGTCAGAGAGTGATCGAGAGAGTCAGAGAGTGATAGAGTGTGACAGAGAGTGATAGTGAGTGTCAGAGAGTGATAGTGAGTGTCTGAGAGTGTCAGAGAGCGACAGAGAGTGATAGAGAGTGTCAGAGAGTGTCAGAGAGAGATAGAGAGTGTCAGAGAGTGTCAGAGAGTGTCCGAGAGTGTCCGAGAGTGATAGTGAGTGTCAGAGAGTGTCAGAGAGTGTCACAGAGAGATAGAGAGTGTCAGAGAGTGATAGAGATTGTCAGAGAGTGTCAGAGAGTGATAGTGAGTGTCAGCGAGTGCCAGAGAGTGTCAGAGAGAGATAGAGCGTGTCAGAGAGTGATAGTGAGTGTCAGAGAGTGTCAGAGAGTGTTAGAGAGTGTCAGCGAGTGTGAGAGATTGTGAGAGAGTGTCAGAGAGAGATAGAGATTGTCAGAGAGTGATAGCGAGTGTCTGAGAGTGTCAGAGAGTGTCAGAGGGCGATAGAGAGTGATAAAGAGTGTCAGAGAGTGTCAGAGAGAGATAGAGAGTGTCAGAGAGTGATAGTGAGTGTCAGAGAGTGTCAGAGAGTGTCAGAGATTGTCAGAGAGTGTGAGAGAGTGTGAGAGAGTGTCAGAGAGAGATAGAGAGAGATAGAGAGTGTCAGAGATTGATAGTGTGTGTCTGAGAGTGTCAGAGAGTGTCAGAGAGCGAAAGAGAGTGATAGAGAGTGTCAGAGAGTGATAGAGAGTGTCAGAGAGTGTCAGAGAGAGATAGAGAGTGTCAGAGAGTGTCAGAGAGTGTCCGAGAGTGATAGTGAGTGTCAGAGAGTGTCAGAGAGTGTCACAGAGAGATAGAGAGTGTCAGAGAGTGATAGAGATTGTCAGAGAGTGTCAGAGAGTGATAGTGAGTGTCAGCGAGTGCCAGAGAGTGTCAGAGAGAGATAGAGCGTGTCAGAGAGTGATAGCGAGTGTCCGAGAGTGATAGTGAGTGTCAGAGAGTGTCAGAGAGTGTCACAGAGAGATGGAGAGTGTCAGAGAGTGATAGAGATTGTCAGAGAGTGATAGTGAGTGTCAGAGAGTGCCAGAGAGTGTCAGAGAGAGATAGAGAGTGTCAGAGAGTGATAGTGAGTGTCAGAGAGTGGTAGAGAGTGTCAGCGAGTGTGAGAGATTGTGAGAGAGTGTCAGAGAGAGATAGAGAGTGTCAGAGAGTGATAGTGAGTGTCAGAGAGTGTCAGAGAGTGTCAGAGAGTGTCAGAGATTGTCAGAGAGTGTGAGAGAGAGTCAGAGAGAGATAGAGAGAGATAGAGAGTGTCAGAGATTGATAGTGTGTGTCTGAGAGAGTCAGAGAGTGTCAGAGAGCGAAAGAGAGTGATAGAGAGTGTCAGAGAGAGATAGAGAGTGTCAGAGAGAGATAGAGTGTGTCAGAGAGTGATAGAGAGTGTCAGAGAGTGTCAGAGAGTGATAATGAGTGTCAGAGAGAGATAGAGAGTGTCAGAGAGTATCAGAGAGTGATTGTGAGTGTCAGAGAGTGTCAGAGAGTGATTGACAGTGATAGAGAGTGTCAGATAGTGATAGTGAGTGTCAGAGAGTGTCAGAGAGTGATAAAGAGTGTCAGAGAGTGTGAGAGAGTGTCAGAGAGAGATAGAGAGTGTCAGAGAGTGATAGTGAGTTCTGAGAGCGATAGAGAGTGAAAGAGAGTGTCAGAGAGAGAAAGAGAGTGTCAGAGAGTGTCAGAGAGTGATAATGAGTGTCAGAGAGTGTCAGAGAGAGATAGAGAGTGTCAGAGAGTCATAGTGAGTGTCTGAGTGTGTCAGAGAGTGTCAGAGAGCGATAGAGAGTGATAGAGTGAGTCAGAGAGTGTCAGAGAGAGATAGAGATTGTCAGAGAGTGACAGTGAGTGTCTGAGAGTGTCAGAGAGATATAGAGAGTGTCAGAGAGAGATAGAGTGTGTCAGACAGTGATAGTGAGTGTCTGAGAGTGTCAGAGAGCGACAGAGAGTGATAGAGAGTGTCAGAGAGTGTCAGAGAGAGTCAGAGATATATAGAGTGTGTCAGAGAGTGATCGAGAGAGTCAGAGAGTGATAGAGAGTGTCAGAGAGTGATAGTGAGTGTCAGAGAGTGTCAGAGTGTGATAGAGAGTGTCAGAGTGTGATTGTGAGTGTCAGAGAGTGGCAGAGAGTGATAGAGAGTGTCAGAGAGTGTGAGAGAGTGTCAGAGAGAGATAGAGAGTGTCAGAGAGATATAGAGAGTGTCAGAGGGTGATAGTGAGTGTCAGAGAGAGATAGAGAGTGATAGAGAGTGTCAGAGAGTGTTAGAGAGAGTCAGAGAGAGATAGAGATTGTCAGAGAGTGTCTGAGAGTGTCTGAGATTGTCAGAGAGTAATAGTGAGTGTCAGAGAGTGTCAGAGAGTGTCAGAGAGAGACAGAGAGTGTCAGAGAGTGATAGTGAGTGTCAGAGAGTGATAGTGAGTGTCAGAGAGTGTCAGAGAGTGATAGAGAGTGTCAGAGAGTGTCAGAGAGTGTCAGAGGGAGATAGAGAGTGTCAGAGAGTGATAGTGAGTGTCAGAGAGTGTCAGAGAGCGATAGAGAGTGATAAAGAGTGTCAGAGAGTGTCAGAGAGTGATAGAGAGTGTCAGAGAGCGTCAGAGTGTGTCAGAGAGTGATAGACAGTGTCAGAGAGTGATAGAGAGTTTCAGAGAGTGATAGTGAGTGTCATAGATTATCAGATAGTGATAGTGAGTGTCTGAGAGTGTCTGAGATTGTCAGAGAGTGTCAGAGAGTGTCAGAGAGAGTCAGAGAGTGATAGACAGTGTCAGAGTGTGTTAGTGTGTGTCTGAGAGTGTCAGAGTGTGTCAGAGAGTGATTATAGAGTGTCAGAGAGTGATAGAGAGTGTCAGAGAGTGATAGTGAGTGTCAGAGAGTGATAGTGAGTGTCAGAGTGTGATAGAGAGTGTCAGAGAGTGATAGTGAGTCTCAGAGAGTAATAGTGAGTGTCAGAGAGTAATAGTGAGTGTCAGAGAGTGATAGTGAGTCTCAGAGAGTAATAGTGAGTGTCAGAGAGTAATAGTGAGTGTCAGAGAGTGATAGTGAGTGTCTGAGAGTGTCAGAGATTGTCAGAGAGTGATAGAGAGTGTCAGAGAGTGGCAGAGAGTGAAAGAGAGTGTCAGGGAGAGATAGTGAGTGTCTGAGAGTGTCAGAGAGTGATAGTGAGTGCCTGAGAGTGTCTGAGAGTGTCAGAGTGTGTCAGAGAGTGATAGAGAGTGTCAGAGAGTGATAGCGAGTGTCAGAGAGTGATAGTGAGTGTCTGAGAGTGTCAGAGAGTGTTAGTGAGTGTCAGAGAGTGTCAGAGAGTCTCAGAGATTGATAGAGAGTGTCAGAGGGTGACAGTGAGTGTCTGAGAGTGTCTGAGAGTGTCAGAGAGTGTCAGAGAGTGATTGACAGTGATAGAGAGTGTCAGATAGTGATAGTGTGTGTCAGAGAGTGTCAGAGAGTGATAGAGAGTGTCAGAGAGTGTGAGAGAGTGTCAAAGAGAGATAGAGAGTGTCAGAGAGTGATAGTGAGTTCTGAGAGCGATAGAGAGTGAAAGAGAGTGTCAGAGAGAGAAAGAGAGTGTCAGAGAGTGTCAGAGAGTGATAATGAGTGTCAGAGAGTGTCAGAGAGAGAGATAGAAAGTGTCAGAGAGTCATAGTGAGTGTCTGAGTGTGTCAGAGAGTGTCAGAGAGCGATAGAGAGTGATAGAGTGAGTCAGAGCGTGTCAGAGAGAGATAGAGATTGTCAGAGAGTGACAGTGAGTGTCTGAGAGTGTCAGAGAGATATAGAGAGTGTCAGAGAGAGATAGAGTGTGTCAGACAGTGATAGTGAGTGTCTGAGAGTGTCAGAGAGCGACAGAGAGTGATAGAGAGTGTCAGAGAGTGTCAGAGAGAGTCTGAGATATATAGAGTGTGTCAGAGAGTGATCGAGAGAGTCAGAGAGTGATAGAGAGTGTCAGAGAGTGATAGAGAGTGTCAGAGAGTGATAGTGAGTGTCAGAGAGTGTCAGAGAGTGTCAGAGTGTGCTAGAGAGTGTCAGAGTGTGATTGTGAGTGTCAGAGAGTGGCAGAGAGTGATAGAGAGTGTCAGAGAGTGTGAGAGAGTGTCAGAGAGAGATAGAGAGTGTCAGAGAGATATAGAGAGTGTCAGAGGGTGATAGTGAGTATCAGAGAGAGATAGAGAGTGATAGAGAGTGTCAGAGAGTGTTAGAGAGAGTCAGAGAGAGATAGAGATTGTCAGAGAGTGTCTGAGAGTGTCTGAGATTGTCAGAGAGTAATAGTGAGTGTCAGAGAGTGTCAGAGAGTGTCAGAGAGAGATAGAGAGTGTCAGAGAGTGATAGTGAGTGTCAGAGAGTGATAGTGAGTGTCAGAGAGTGTCAGAGAGTGATAGAGAGTGTCAGAGAGTGTCAGAGAGTGTCAGAGAGTGTCAGAGGGAGATAGAGAGTGTCAGAGAGTGATAGTGAGTGTCAGAGAGTGTCAGAGAGCGATAGAGAGTGATAAAGAGTGTCAGAGAGTGTCAGAGAGTGATAGAGAGTGTCAGAGAGCGTCAGAGTGTGTCAGAGAGTGATAGACAGTGTCAGAGAGTGATAGAGAGTTTCAGAGAGTGATAGTGAGTGTCAGAGAGTATCAGATAGTGATAGTGAGTGTCTGAGAGTGTCTGAGATTGTCAGAGAGTGTCAGAGAGTGTCAGAGAGTGTCAGAGAGAGTCAGAGAGTGATAGACAGTGTCAGAGTGTGTTAGTGTGTGTCTGAGAGTGTCAGAGTGTGTCAGAGAGTGATTATAGAGTGTCAGAGAGTGATAGAGAGTGTCAGAGAGTGATAGTGAGTGTCAGAGAGTGATAGTGAGTGTCAGAGTGTGATAGAGAGTGTCAGAGAGTGATAGTGAGTCTCAGAGAGTAATAGTGAGTGTCAGAGAGTAATAGTGAGTGTCAGAGAGTGATAGTGAGTGTCTGAGAGTGTCAGAGATTGTCAGAGAGTGATAGAGAGTGTCAGAGAGTGGCAGAGAGTGAAAGAGAGTGTCAGGGAGAGATAGTGAGTGTCTGAGAGTGTCAGAGAGTGATAGTGAGTGCCTGAGAGTGTCTGAGAGTGTCAGAGTGTGTCAGAGAGTGATAGAGAGTGTCAGAGAGTGATAGTGAGTGTCAGAGAGTGATAGTGAGTGTCTGAGAGTGTCAGAGAGTGTTAGTGAGTGTCAGAGAGTGTCAGAGAGTCTCAGAGATTGATAGAGAGTGTCAGAGGGTGACAGTGAGTGTCTGAGAGTGTCTGAGAGTGTCAGAGAGTGATAGTGAGTGTCAGAGAGTGTTAGTGAGTATCAGAGTGTGTCAGAGAGTGATAGAGAGTGTCAGAGAGTGTCAGAGAGTGTCAGTGAGTGATAGAGAGTGTCAGAGAGTGATAGAGAGTGTCAGAGAGCGATAGAGAGTGATAAAGAGTGTCGGAGAGTGTCAGAGAGTGATAGAGAGTGTCAGAGAACGTCAGAGTGTGTCAGAGAGTGATAGTGAGTGTCTGAGAGTGTCTGAGAGTGTCAGAGAGTGATAGTGAGTATCAGAGTGTGTCAGAGAGTGTTAGTGAGTATCAGAGTGTGTCAGAGAGTGATGGAGAGTGTCAGAGAGTGTCAGAGAGTGTCAGAGAGTGATAGAGAGTGTCAGAGAGTGATAGTGAGTATCAGAGAGTGTCAGAGAGTGTTAGTGAGTATCAGAGTGTGTCAGAGAGTGATGGAGAGTGATAGAGAGTGTCAGAGAGTGTCAGAGAGTGTCAGAGAGTGTCAGTGAGTGATGGAGAGTGTCAGAGAGTGATAGAGAGTGTCAGAGGGTGACAGTGAGTGTCTGAGAGTGTCAGAGAGTGATAGAGAGTGACAGAGAGTGTCAGAGAGTGTCAGAGTGTTGTCAGACAGTGTCAGAGAGTGTCAGAGTGTGCCAGAGAGTGTCAGAGAGTGATAGAGTGTGATAGAGAGTGTCAGAGAGTGATAGTGAGTGTCTGAGAGTGTCTGAGAGTGTCTGAGATTGTCAGAGAGTAATAGTGAGTGTCAGAGAGTGTCAGAGAGTGTCAGAGAGAGATAGAAAGTGTCAGAGAGTGTCAGAGAGTGTCAGAGAGTGTCAGAGGGAGATAGAGAGTGTCAAAGAGTGATCGTGAGTGTCCGAGAGTGTCAGAGAGCGATAGAGAGTGATAAAGAGTGTCAGAGAGTGTCAGAGAGTGATAGAGAGTGTCAGATAGCGTCAGAGTGTGTCATAGAGTGATAGACAGTGTCAGAGAGTGATAGAGAGTTTCAGAGAGTGATAGTGAGTGTCAGAGAGTATCAGATAATGATAGTGAGTGTCTGAGAGTGTCTGAGATTGTCAGAGAGTGTCAGAGAGTGTCAGAGAGAGTCAGAGAGATTCAGAGAGAGTCAGAGAGAGTCAGAGAGTGATAGAGAGTGCCAGAGAGTGATAGTGTGTGTCTGAGAGTGTCAGAGTTTGTCAGAGAGTGATTATAGAGTGTCAGAGAGTGATAGAGAGTGTCAGAGAGTGATAGTGAGTGTCAGAGAGTGATAGTGAGTGTCAGAGTGTGATAGAGAGTGTCAGAGAGTGATAGTGAGTCTCAGAGAGTAATAGTGATTGTCAGAGAGTAATAGTGTGTGTCAGAGAGTAATAGTGAGTGTCAGAGAGTGATAGTGAGTGTCTGAGAGTGTCAGAGATTGTCAGAGAGTGATAGACAGTGTCAGAGTGTGTTAGTGTGTGTCTGAGAGTGTCAGAGTGTGTCAGAGAGTGATTATAGAGTGTCAGAAAGTGATAGAGAGTGTCAGAGAGTGATAGTGAGTGTCAGAGAGTGATAGTGAGTGTCAGAGTGTGATAGAGAGTGTCAGAGAGTGATAGTGAGTCTCAGAGAGTAATAGTGAGTGTCAGAGAGTAATAGTGAGTGTCAGAGAGTAATAGTGAGTGTCAGAGAGTGATAGAGAGTGTCAGAGAGTGGCAGAGAGTGTCAGAGAGTGAAAGAGAGTGTCAGGGAGAGATAGTGAGTGTCTGAGAGTGTCAGAGAGTGATAGTGAGTGCCTGAGAGTGTCTGAGAGTGTCAGAGTGTGTCAGAGAGTGATAGAGAGTGTCAGAGAGTGATAGTGAGTGTCAGAGAGTGATAGTGAGTGTCTGAGAGTGTCAGAGAGTGTTAGTGAGTGTCAGAGAGTGTCAGAGAGTCTCAGAGAGTGATAGAGAGTGTCAGAGAGTGGCAGAGAGTGTCAGAGAGTGAAAGAGAGTGTCAGGGAGAGATAGTGAGTGTCTGAGAGTGTCAGAGAGTGATAGTGAGTGCCTGAGAGTGTCTGAGAGTGTCAGAGTGTGTCAGAGAGTGATAGAGAGTGTCAGAGAGTGATAGTGAGTGTCAGAGAGTGATAGTGAGTGTCAGAGAGTGTCAGAGAGTGATAGTGAGTGTCAGAGAGTGTCAGAGAGTGTTAGTGAGTATCAGAGTGTGTCAGAGAGTGATAGAGAGTGATAGAGAGTGTCAGAGAGTGTCAGAGAGTGTCAGAGAGTGTCAGTGAGTGATAGAGAGTGTCAGAGAGTGATAGAGACTGTCAGAGAGCGATAGAGAGTGATAAAGAGTGTCGGAGAGTGTCAGAGAGTGATAGAGAGTGTCAGAGAGCGTCAGAGTGTGTCACAGAGTGATAGACAATGTCAGAGAGTGATAGAGAGTTTCAGAGAGTGATAGTGAGTGTCAGAGAGTATCAGATAGTGATAGTGAGTGTCTGAGAGTGTCTGAGAGTGTCAGAGAGTGATAGTGAGTATCAGAGAGTGTCAGAGAGTGTTAGTAAGTATCAGAGTGTGTCAGAGAGTGATGGAGAGTGATAGAGAGTGTCAGAGAGTGTCAGAGAGTGTCAGAGAGTGTCAGTGAGTGATAGAGAGTGTCAGAGAGTGATAGAGAGTGTCAGAGAGTGATAGTGAGTATCAGAGAGTGTCAGAGAGTGTTAGTGAGTATCAGAGTGTGTCAGAGAGTGATGGAGAGTGATAGAGAGTGTCAGAGAGTGTCAGAGAGTGTCAATGAGTGATAGAGAGTGTCAGAGAGTGATAGAGAGTGTCAGAGGGTGACAGTGAGTGTCTGAGAGTGTCAGAGAGTGTCAGAGAGTGATAGAGAGTGACAGAGAGTGTCAGAGAGTGTCAGAGTGTTGTCAGACAGTGTCAGAGAGTGATTATAGAGTGTCAGAGAGTGATAGAGAGTGTCAGAGAGTGATAGTGAGTGTCAGAGAGTGATAGTGAGTGTCAGAGTGTGATAGAGAGTGTCAGAGAGTGATAGTGAGTCTCAGAGAGTAATAGTGAGTGTCAGAGAGTAATAGTGAGTGTCAGAGAGTGATAGTGAGTGTCTGAGAGTGTCAGAGATTGTCAGAGAGTGATAGAGAGTGTCAGAGAGTGGCAGAGAGTGTCAGAGAGTGAAAGAGAGTGTCAGGGAGAGATAGTGAGTGTCTGAGAGTGTCAGAGAGTGATAGTGAGTGCCTGAGAGTGTCTGAGAGTGTCAGAGTGTGTCAGAGAGTGATAGAGAGTGTCAGAGAGTGATAGTGAGTGTCAGAGAGTGATAGTGAGTGTCTGAGAGTGTCAGAGAGTGTTAGTGAGTGTCAGAGAGTGTCAGAGAGTGATAGAGTGTGATAGAGAGAGTCAGAGAGTGATAGTGAGTGTCTGAGAGTGTCTGAGATTGTCAGAGAGTAATAGTGAGTGTCAGAGAGTGTCAGAGAGTGTCAGAGAGTGTCAGAGAGAGATAGAGAGTGTCAGAGAGTGATAGAGAGTGTCAGAGAGTGTCAGAGAGTGTTAGAGAGTGTCAGAGAGTGTCAGAGAGTGTCAGAGGGAGATAGAGAGTGTCAGAGAGTGATCGTGAGTGTCCGAGAGTGTCAGAGAGCGATAGAGAGTGATAAAGAGTGTCAGAGAGTGTCAGAGAGTGATAGAGAGTGTCAGAGAGCGTCAGAGTGTGTCAGAGAGTGATAGACAGTGTCAGAGAGTGATAGAGAGTTTCAGAGAGTGATAGAGAGTGTCAGAGAGTATCAGATAATGATAGTGAGTGTCTGAGAGTGTCTGAGATTGTCAGAGAGTGTCAGAGAGTGTCAGAGAGTGTCAGAGAGAGTCAGAGAGATTCAGAGAGAGTCAGAGAGAGTCAGAGAGTGATAGACAGTGTCAGAGTGCGATAGTGTGTGTCTGAGAGTGTCAGAGCGTGTCAGAGAGTGATATAGAGTGTCAGAGAGTGATAGAGAGTGTCAGAGAGTGATAGTGAGTGTCAGAGAGTGATAGTGAGTGTCAGAGAGTGATAGTGAGTGTCAGAGAGTGTCAGAGAGAGATAGAGAGTGTCAGAGAGTGATAGTGAGTGTCAGAGAGTGTCAGAGAGTGATAGAGAGTGTCAGAGAGTGTCAGAGAGTGATAGAGAGTGTCAGAGAGTGTCAGAGTGTGTCAGAGAGTGATAGTGAGTGTCAGAGAGTGATAGAGAGTGTCAGAGAGTGTCAGAGAGTGTCAGAGAGTGATAGTGAGTGTCAGAGAGTGATAGTGAGTGTCAGAGAGTGTCAGAGAGTGTCAGAGAGTGATAGACAGTGTCAGAGTGTGATAGTGTGTGTCTGAGAGTGTCAGAGTGAGTCAGAGAGTGATATAGAGTGTCAGAGAGTGATAGAGAGTGTCAGAGAGTGATAGTGAGTGTCAGAGAGTGATAGTGAGTGTCAGAGAGTGATAGTGAGTGTCAGAGAGTGTCAGAGAGAGATAGAGAGTGTCAGAGAGTGATAGTGAGTGTCAGAGAGTGTCAGAGAGTGATAGAGAGTGTCAGAGAGTGTCAGAGAGTGATAGAGAGTGTCAGAGAATGGTAGAGAGTGTCAGAGAGTGAAAGAGAGTGTCAGAGAGTGATAGTGAGTGTCTGAGAGTGTCAGAGAGTGTCAGAGAGTGTCAGAGAGTGATAGAGAGTGTCAGAGTGTGATAGAGAGTGTCAGAGAGTGATAGTGTGTCTCAGAGAGTGATAGTGAGTGTCAGAGAGTGATAGTGAGTGTCTGAGAGTGTCAGAGAGTGGCAGAGAGTGGCAGAGACTGTCAGAGAGTGAAAGAGAGTGTCAGGGAGAGATAGTGAGTGTCTGAGAGTGTCTGAGAGTGATAGTGAGTGCCTGAGAGTGTCAGAGAGTGTCAGAGAGTGTCAGAGAGTGATAGAGAGTGTCAGAGTGTGATAGAGAGTGTCAGAGAGTGTCAGAGAGTGACAGAGATTGAAAGAGAGTGATAGAGAGTGTCAGAGAGTGTCAGAGAGTGTCAGAGAATGATAGAGATTGTCAGAGAGTGATAGTGAGTGTCTGAGAGTGTCAGAGAGTGTCCGAGAGTGTCAGAGAGTGATAGAGGGTGATAGAGAGTGTCAGAGAGTGATAGACAGTGACAGAGAGTGTCAGAGAGCGTCAGAGTGTGTCAGACAGTGTCAGAGAGTGAAAGTGAGTGTCAGAGAGTGTCAGATAGTGATAGTGAGTGTCTGAGAGTGTCAGAGAGTGATAGAGGGTGTCAGAGAGTGTAGTGAGACTGAGAGTGTCTGTGAGTGTCAGAGAGTGTCAGAGAGTGACAGAGAGTAATAGAAAGTGTCAGAAAGTGTCAGAGAGTGATCGAGAGTGATAGAGAGTGTCCGAGAGTGATAGAGTTTGATAGAGAGTATCAGAGATTGCTAGAGTGTGATAGAGAGTATCAGAGAGTGTCGGAGATTGTCAGACAGTGTCAGAGAGTGATAGTGAGTGTCAGAGAGTGTCAGAGAGTGATGGACAGTGTCAGACAGTGTCAGAGAGTGATAGAGAGTGTCAGAGGGTGACAGTGAGTGTCTGAGTGTGTCAGAGAGTGTCAGAGAGTGTTTGTGAGTGTCATAGTGTGTCAGAGAGTGACAGAGAGTGTTAGAGAGAGTCAGAGAGGGTCAGAGAGTGTCAGTGAGTGTCAGAGATTGACAGAGAGTGACAGAGAGTGATAGAGAATGATAGAGAGTGATAGAGAGTGTCAGAGAGTGTCAGAGAGTGTCAGAGAGAGATAGAGAGTGTCAGAGAGAGATAGAGGGTGATAGAGAGTGTCAGAGAGTGATAGAGAGTGACAGAGAGTGTCAGAGAGTGTCAGAGTGTGTCAGACAGTGTCAGAGAGTGATAGTGAGTGTCAGAGAGTGTCAACTAGTGATAGTGAGTGTCTAGAGTGTCAGAGAGTGATAGAGAGTGATAGAGTGTGTCAGAGAGTTTCAGAGAGTGATAGAGAGTGAAAGAGACTGTCAGAGCATATCAGAGAGTGTCAGAGTGAGTTAGTGAGTGTCAGAGAGTGATAGAGAGTGATAGAGTGTGTCAGAGAGTTTCAGAGAGTGATAGAGAGTGTCAGAGAGTGATAGTGAGTTTCAGAGAGTGTCAGAGAGTGATAGTGAGTGTCTGAGAGTGTCAGAGAGTGATAGTGAGTGTCTGAGAGTGTCAGAGAGTGTCAGAGAGTGATACAGAGTGTCAGAGAGGGTCAGAGAGTGTCAGAGAGAGATAGTGAGTGTCAGAGAGTGTCAGAGAGTGAGAGACAGTGTCAGAGAGAGATAGAGAGTGCCAGAGAGTGTCAGAGAGATATAGAGAGTGATAGAGAGTGTCAGAGAGTGTCAGAGAGTGATAGAGAGTGATAGTGAGTGTCTGAGAGAGTCAGAGACAGTCAGAGAGTGATAGAGAGTGTCAGAGAGAGTCAGAGAGTGTCAGAGAGTGATAGAGAGTGTCAGAGAGTGTCAGAGAGTGAGAGAGAGTGATAGAGAGTGTCAGAGAGTGATAGTGAGTGTTAGAGAGTGATAGAGAGTGTCAGAGAGTGATAGTGAGTGTCTGAGAGTGTCAGAGAGTGATAGTGAGTGTCAGAGAGTGTCAGAGAGTGATAGAGAGTGTCTGAGAGTGTCAGAGTGTGATGGAGAGTGTCAGAGGGTGACAGAGGGTGTCAGAGAGTTTCAGAGAGTGATAGTGAGTGTCTGAGAGGGTCAGAGAGTGTCAGAGAGTGATAGAGAGTGTTAGAGAGTGTCAGAGCGTGTCAGAGAGTGATAGAGAGTGTTAGAGAGTGATAGAGAGTGTCAGAGAGTGTCAGAGAGTGATAGTGAGTGTCAGAGAGTGTTAGAGAGTGATAGAGAGTGTCAGAGAGTGTTAGAGAGTGTCAGAGATTGATAGAGAGTTTCAGAGAGAGTAAGAGAGTGATAGAGAGTGTCAGAGAGTGATAGTGAGTGTCAGAGAGGGACAGAGAGTGTCAGAGAGTGATAGAGAGTGTTAGAGAGTGTCAGAGCGTGTCAGAGAGTGATAGAGAGTGTTGGAGTGTGATAGAGAGTGATAGAGAGTGTCAGAGAGTGATAGTGAGTGTCAGAGAGTGATAGAGAGTGTCAGAGAGTTTTAGAGAGTGTCAGAGATTGATAGAGAGTTTCAGAGAGTGTCAGAGAGTGATATAGAGTGTCAGAGAGTGTCAGAGAGTGATAGTGAGTGTCAGAGAGTGTCGGAGAGTGTCAGAGAGTGATAGAGAGTGTTAGAGAGTGATAGAGAGTGTCACAGTGTGTTAGAGAGTGTCAGAGATTGATAGAGAGTTTCAGAGAGTGTCAGAGAGTGATATAGAGTGTCAGAGAGTGTCAGAGAGTGATAGAGTCTGTCAGAGAGTGATAGAGAGTGTCAGAGAGTGTCAGAGAGTGATAGTGAGTGTCAGAGAGTGACGGAGAGTGTCAGAGAGTGTCAGAGAGTGATGGAGAGTGATAGAGAGTGTCAGAGAGTGTCAGAGAGTGTCAGAGAGTGTCAGTGAGTGATAGAGAGTGTCAGAGAGTGATAGAGAGTGTCAGAGAGTGATAGTGAGTATCAGAGAGTGTCAGAGAGTGTTAGTGAGTATCAGAGTGTGTCAGAGAGTGATGGAGAGTGATAGAGAGTGTCAGAGAGTGTCAGAGAGTGTCAGAGAGTGTCAATGAGTGATATAGAGTGTCAGAGAGTGATAGAGAGTGTCAGAGGGTGACAGTGAGTGTCTGAGAGTGTCAGAGAGTGTCAGAGAGTGATAGAGAGTGACAGAGAGTGTCAGAGAGTGTCAGAGTGTTGTCAGACAGTGTCAGAGAGTGATTATAGAGTGTCAGAGAGTGATAGAGAGTGTCAGAGAGTGATAGTGAGTGTCAGAGAGTGATAGTGAGTGTCAGAGTGTGATAGAGAGTGTCAGAGAGTGATAGTGAGTCTCAGAGAGTAATAGTGAGTGTCAGAGAGTAATAGTGAGTGTCAGAGAGTGATAGTGAGTGTCTGAGAGTGTCAGAGATTGTCAGAGAGTGATAGAGAGTGTCAGAGAGTGGCAGAGAGTGTCAGAGAGTGAAAGAGAGCGTCAGGGAGAGATAGTGAGTGTCTGAGAGTGTCAGAGAGTGATAGTGAGTGCCTGAGAGTGTCTGAGAGTGTCAGAGTGTGTCAGAGAGTGATAGAGAGTGTCAGAGAGTGATAGTGAGTGTCAGAGAGTGATAGTGAGTGTCTGAGAGTGTCAGAGAGTGTTAGTGAGTGTCAGAGAGTGTCAGAGAGTGATAGAGTGTGATAGAGAGAGTCAGAGAGTGATAGTGAGTATCTGAGAGTGTCTGAGATTGTCAGAGAGTAATAGTGAGTGTCAGAGAGTGTCGGAGAGTGTCAGAGAGTGTCAGAGAGAGATAGAGAGTGTCAGAGAGTGATAGAGAGTGTCAGAGAGTGTCAGAGAGTGTTAGAGAGTGTCAGAGAGTGTCAGAGAGTGTCAGAGGGAGATAGAGAGTGTCAGAGAGTGATCGTGAGTGTCCGAGAGTGTCAGAGAGCGATAGAGAGTGATAAAGAGTGTCAGAGAGTGTCAGAGAGTGATAGAGAGTGTCAGAGAGCGTCAGAGTGTGTCAGAGAGTGATAGACAGTGTCAGAGAGTGATAGAGAGTTTCAGAGAGTGATAGAGAGTGTCAGAGAGTATCAGATAATGATAGTGAGTGTCTGAGAGTGTCTGAGATTGTCAGAGAGTGTCAGAGAGTGTCAGAGAGTGTCAGAGAGTGTCAGAGAGAGTCAGAGAGATTCAGAGAGAGTCAGAGAGAGTCAGAGAGTGATAGACAGTGTCAGAGTGTGATAGTGTGTGTCTGAGAGTGTCAGAGCGTGTCAGAGAGTGATATAGAGTGTCAGAGAGTGATAGAGAGTGTCAGAGAGTGATAGTGAGTGTCAGAGAGTGATAGTGAGTGTCAGAGAGTGATAGTGAGTGTCAGAGAGTGTCAGAGAGAGATAGAGAGTGTCAGAGAGTGATAGTGAGTGTCAGAGAGTGTCAGAGAGTGATAGAGAGTGTCAGAGAGTGTCAGAGAGTGATAGAGAGTGTCAGAGAGTGTCAGAGTGTGTCAGAGAGTGATAGTGAGTGTCAGAGAGTGATAGAGAGTGTCAGAGAGTGTCAGAGAGTGTCAGAGAGTGATAGTGAGTGTCAGAGATTGATAGTGAGTGTCAGAGAGTGTCAGAGAGTGTCAGAGAGTGATAGACAGTGTCAGAGTGTGATAGTGTGTGTCTGAGAGTGTCAGAGTGAGTCAGAGAGTGATATAGAGTGTTAGAGAGTGATAGAGAGTGTCAGAGAGTGATAGTGAGTGTCAGAGAGTGATAGTGAGTGTCAGAGAGTGATAGTGAGTGTCAGAGAGTGTCAGAGAGAGATAGAGAGTGTCAGAGAGTGATAGTGAGTGTCAGAGAGTGTCAGAGAGTGATAGAGAGTGTCAGAGAGTGTCAGAGAGTGATAGAGAGTGTCAGAGAATGGTAGAGAGTGTCAGAGAGTGAAAGAGAGTGTCAGAGAGTGATAGTGAGTGTCTGAGAGTGTCAGAGAGTGTCAGAGAGTGTCAGAGAGTGATAGAGAGTGTCAGAGTGTGATAGAGAGTGTCAGAGAGTGATAGTGTGTCTCAGAGAGTGATAGTGAGTGTCAGAGAGTGATAGTGAGTGTCTGAGAGTGTCAGAGAGTGGCAGAGAGTGGCAGAGACTGTCAGAGAGTGAAAGAGAGTGTCAGGGAGAGATAGTGAGTGTCTGAGAGTGTCTGAGAGTGATAGTGAGTGCCTGAGAGTGTCAGAGAGTGTCAGAGAGTGTCAGAGAGTGATAGAGAGTGTCAGAGTGTGATAGAGAGTGTCAGAGAGTGTCAGAGAGTGACAGAGATTGAAAGAGAGTGATAGAGAGTGTCAGAGAGTGTCAGAGAGTGTCAGAGAATGATAGAGATTGTCAGAGAGTGATAGTGAGTGTCTGAGAGTGTCAGAGAGTGTCCGAGAGTGTCAGAGAGTGATAGAGGGTGATAGAGAGTGTCAGAGAGTGATAGACAGTGACAGAGAGTGTCAGAGAGCGTCAGAGTGTGTCAGACAGTGTCAGAGAGTGAAAGTGAGTGTCAGAGAGTGTCAGATAGTGATAGTGAGTGTCTGAGAGTGTCAGAGAGTGATAGAGGGTGTCAGAGAGTGTAGTGAGACTGAGAGTGTCTGTGAGTGTCAGAGAGTGTCAGAGAGTGACAGAGAGTAATAGAAAGTGTCAGAAAGTGTCAGAGAGTGATCGAGAGTGATAGAGAGTGTCCGAGAGTGATAGAGTTTGATAGAGAGTATCAGAGATTGCTAGAGTGTGATAGAGAGTATCAGAGAGTGTCGGAGATTGTCAGACAGTGTCAGAGAGTGATAGTGAGTGTCAGAGAGTGTCAGAGAGTGATGGACAGTGTCAGACAGTGTCAGACAGTGATAGAGAGTGTCAGAGGGTGACAGTGAGTGTCTGAGTGTGTCAGAGAGTGTCAGAGAGTGTTTGTGAGTGTCATAGTGTGTCAGAGAGTGACAGAGAGTGTTAGAGAGAGTCAGAGAGGGTCAGAGAGTGTCAGTGAGTGTCAGAGATTGACAGAGAGTGACAGAGAGTGATAGAGAATGATAGAGAGTGATAGAGAGTGTCAGAGAGTGTCAGAGAGTGTCAGAGAGAGATAGAGAGTGTCAGAGAGAGATAGAGGGTGATAGAGAGTGTCAGAGAGTGATAGAGAGTGATAGAGTGTGTCAGAGAGTTTCAGAGAGTGATAGAGAGTGTCAGAGAGTGATAGTGAGTTTCAGAGAGTGTCAGAGAGTGATAGTGAGTGATAGAGTGTGTCAGAGAGTTTCAGAGAGTGATAGAGAGTGTCAGAGAGTGATAGTGAGTTTCAGAGAGTGTCAGAGAGTGATAGTGAGTGTCTGAGAGTGTCAGAGAGTGTCAGAGAGTGATACAGAGTGTCAGAGAGGGTCAGAGAGTGTCAGAGAGAGATAGTGAGTGTCAGAGAGTGTCAGAGAGTGAGAGAGAGTGTCAGAGAGAGATAGAGAGTGCCAGAGAGTGTCAGAGAGATATAGAGAGTGATAGAGAGTGTCAGAGAGTGTCAGAGAGTGATAGAGAGTGATAGTGAGTGTCTGAGAGAGTCAGAGACAGTCAGAGAGTGATAGAGAGTGTCAGAGAGAGTCAGAGAGTGTCAGAGAGTGATAGAGAGTGTCAGAGAGTGTCAGAGAGTGAGAGAGAGTGATAGAGAGTGTCAGAGAGTGATAGTGAGTGTTAGAGAGTGATAGAGAGTGTCAGAGAGTGATAGTGAGTGTCAGAGAGTGATAGTGAGTGTCTGAGAGTGTCAGAGAGTGATAGTGAGTGTCAGAGAGTGTCAGAGAGTGATAGAGAGTGTCTGAGAGTGTCAGAGTGTGATGGAGAGTGTCAGAGGGTGACAGAGGGTGTCAGAGAGTTTCAGAGAGTGATAGAGAGTGTTAGAGAGTGTCAGAGCGTGTCAGAGAGTGATAGAGAGTGTTAGAGAGTGATAGAGAGTGTCAGAGAGTGTCAGAGAGTGATAGTGAGTGTCAGAGAGTGTTAGAGAGTGATAGAGAGTGTCAGAGAGTGTTAGAGAGTGTTAGAGAGTGTCAGAGATTGATAGAGAGTTTCAGAGAGAGTAAGAGAGTGATAGAGAGTGTCAGAGAGTGATAGTGAGTGTCAGAGAGTTTCAGAGAGTGTCAGAGAGTGATAGAGAGTGTTAGAGAGTGTCAGAGCGTGTCAGAGAGTGATAGAGAGTGTTAGAGTGTGATAGAGAGTGATAGAGAGTGTCAGAGAGTGATAGTGAGTGTCAGAGAGTGATAGAGAGTGTCAGAGAGTTTTAGAGAGTGTCAGAGATTGATAGAGAGTTTCAGAGAGTGTCAGAGAGTGATAGAGAGTGTCAGAGAGTGTCAGAGAGTGATAGTGAGTGTCAGAGAGTGTCGGAGAGTGTCAGAGAGTGATAGAGAGTGTTAGAGAGTGATAGAGAGTGTCACAGTGTGTTAGAGAGTGTCAGAGATTGATAGAGAGTTTCAGAGAGTGTCAGAGAGTGATATAGAGTGTCAGAGAGTGTCAGAGAGTGATAGAGTCTGTCAGAGAGTGATAGAGAGTGTCAGAGAGTGTCAGAGAGTGATAGTGAGTGTCAGAGAGTGTCGGAGAGTGTCAGAGAGTGTCAGAGAGTGTTAGAGAGTGTTAGAGAGTGATAGAGAGTGTCACAGAGTGTTAGAGAGTGTCAGAGATTGATAGAGAGTTTCAGAGAGTGTCAGAGAGTGATATAGAGTGTCAGAGAGTGATAGTGAGTGTCAGAGAGTGTCAGAGAGTGATAGTGAGTGTCAGAGAGTGTCAGAGAGTGTCAGAGAGTGATAGAGAGTGTTAGAGAGTGATAGAGAGTGTCACAGAGTGTTAGAGAGTGTCAGAGAGTGATAGAGAGTGACAGAGTGTGTCAGAGAGTGATAGTGAGTGTCTAAGAGTGTCAGAGAGTGATAGAGAGTGTCAGAGAGTGATAGAGACTGTCACAAAGCGTCAGAGAGTGACAGAAAGTGATAGAGAGTGTCAGAGAGTGTCAGAGAGTGTCAGAGAGTGTCAGAGAGTGATAGTGAGTGTCAGAGAGGGTCAGAGAGAGTCAGAGAGTGACAGGGAGTGTCAGAGAGTGACAGAGAGTGTCAGAGAGTGATAGTGAGTGTCAGAGAGTGTCAGAGAGTGTCAGAGAGTGATAGTGAGTGTCAGAGAGTGTCAGAGTGTGATAGAGAGTGATAGAGAGTGTCCGAGATTGCCAGAGATTGCAAGAGAGTGATAGTGCGTGTGAGAGAGTGTCAGAGAGTGATAGTGAGTGTCTGAGAGTGTCAGAGAGTGTCAGAGAGTGATAGTGATTGTCAGAGAGTATCAGAGAATGATAGTGAGTGTCTGGGAGTGTCTGAGAGTGTCAGAGAGTGATAGAGAGTGATAGAGAGTGATAGAGACTGTCAGAGAGTGTCAGAGAGAGATAGAGAGAGATAGAGAGTGATAGAGAGTGTCAGAGTGTGTCAGAGAGTGATAGATAGTGATAAAGACTGTCACAGAGTGTCAGAGAGAGATAGAGAGTGATAAAGAATGTCAGAGAGTGATAGTGATTGTCTAAGAGTGTCAGAGAGTGTCAGAGAGTGATAGTGAGTGTCAGAGAGTGTCAGAGAGTGATAGTGAGTGATAGTGAGTGTCTGAGAGTGTCAGAGAGTGATAGAGAGTGTCAGAGTGTGTCAGAGAGTGTCAGAGAGTGATAGTGAGTGTCAGAGAGTGTCAGAGAGTTATAGTGAGTGTCAGAGAGTGATAGAGAGTGTCAGAGAGTGATAGTGATTTTCAGAGAGTGTCAGAGAGTGATAGAGAGTGTCTGAGAGTGTCAGAGAGTGTCAGAAAGTGTCATAGAGTGTCAGACAGGGTCAGAGAGTGATAGTGAGTATCAGAGAGTGTCAGAGAGTGATAGTGAGTGTCTGATGGTGTCAGAGATTGTCAGAGAGTGTCAGAGAGAGATAGAGAGAGATAGAGAGTGATAGAGAGTTTCAGAGAGTTTCTGAGATTGTCTGAGAGTGTCAGAGAGTGATAGTGAGTGTCAGAGAGATCAGAGAGTGATAGTGAGTGTCTGAGAGTGTCTGAGATTGTCAGAGTGTGATAGTGAGTGTCAGAGAGTGTCAGAGAGTGATAGTGATCGTCTGAGAGTGTCTGAGATTGTCAGAGAGTCTCAGAGAGTATCAGAGAGTGATAGAGAGTGTCAGAGATTGTCAGAGAGTGATAGAGAGTGTCAGAGAGTGATAGAGAGTGTCAGAGAGTGATAGAGAGTGTCTGAGAGTGTCTGAGAGTGTCTGAGAGTGTCAGAGAGTGTCAGACAGTGATAGAGAGTGATAGAGACTGTCAGAGGGTGTCAGAGAGAGATAGAGAGTGATAGAGAATGTCAGAGAGTGATAGTGAGTGTCAGAGAGTGTCAGAGAGTGTCAGAGAGTGATAGTGAGTGATAGAGAGTGTCAGAGAGTGTCAGAGAGTGTCAGAGAGTGATAGAGAGTGTCAGAGAGCGATAGAGAGTGTCAGCGAGTGATAGTGAGTGTCAGAGAGTGTCTGAGAGTGTCAGAGAGTGTCAGAGAGTGATAGAGAGTGATAGTGAGTGTCTGAGAGAGTCAGAGACAGTCAGAGAGTGATAGAGAGTGTCAGAGAGAGTCAGAGAGTGTCAGAGAGTGATAGAGAGTGTCAGAGAGTGAGCGAGAGTGTCAGAGAGTGATAGAGAGTGTCAGAGAGTGTCAGAGAGTGATAGTGACTGTCTGAGAGTGTCAGAGAGTGTCAGAGAGTGATAGTGAGTGTCTGAGTGTGGCTGAGATTGTCAGAGAGTGATAGAGGGTGATAGAGACTGTCAGAGAGTGTCAGAGACTGTCAGAGAGAGATAGTGAGTGTCTGAGAGTGTCAGAGAGTGATAGTGAGTGTTAGAGAGTGATAGAGAGTGATAGAGAGTGTCAGAGTGTGTCAGAGAGTGATAGAGAGTGTCAGAGAGAGTAAGAGAGTGATAGAGAGTGTCAGAGAGTGATAATGAGTGTCTGAGAGTGTCAGAGTGTGATGGAGAGTGTCAGAGGGTGACAGAGGGTGTCAGAGAGTTTCAGAGAGTGATAGTGAGTGTCTGAGAGGGTCAGAGCGTGTCAGAGAGTGTCAGAGAGTGATAGAGAGTGTTAGAGAGTGTCAGAGCGTGATAGAGAGTGTTAGAGAGTGATAGAGTGTCAGAGAGTGCTGGAGAGTGTCAGAGAGTGATAGAGAGTGTCAGAGAGTGATAGTGAGTGTCAGAGAGTGTTAGAGAGTGATAGAGAGTGTCAGAGAGTGTTAGAGAGTGTCAGAGATTGATAGAGAGTTTCAGAGAGTGTCAGAGAGTGATATAGAGTGTCAGAGAGTGTCAGAGAGTGATAGAGTCTGTCAGAGAGTGATAGAGAGTGTCAGAGAGTGTCAGAGAGTGATAGTGAGTGTCAGAGAGTGTCAGAGAGAGTCGGAGAGTGTCAGAGAGTGATAGAGAGTGTTAGAGAGTTTCAGAGAGTGTCAGAGAGTGATATCGAGTGTCAGAGAGTGTCAGAGAGTGATAGAGAGTGATAGAGTGTGTCAGAGAGTTTCAGAGAGTGATAGAGAGTGAAAGAGACTGTCAGAGCATATCAGAGAGTGTCAGAGTGAGTTAGTGAGTGTCAGAGAGTGATAGAGAGTGATAGAGTGTGTCAGAGAGTTTCAGAGAGTGTCAGAGAGTGATAGTGAGTGTCTGAGAGTGTCAGAGAGCGTCAGAGAGTGATAGAGAGTGAAAGAGACAGTCAGAGCATATCAGAGAGTGTCAGAGTGAGTTAGAGAGTGTCAGAGAGTGATAGAGAGTGTCAGAGAGTGATAGAGAGTGATAGAGAGTGATAAAGAGTGTCAGAGTGTGCAGAGAGTGATAGAGAGTGATAGAGTGTGTCAGAGAGTTTCAGAGAGTGATAGAGAGTGTCAGAGAGTGATAGTGAGTTTCAGAGAGTGTCAGAGAGTGATAGTGAGTGTCTGAGAGTGTCAGAGAGTGTCAGAGAGTGATACAGAGTGTCAGAGAGGGTCAGAGAGTGTCAGAGAGAGATAGTGAGTGTCAGAGAGTGTCAGAGAGTGAGAGAGAGTGTCAGAGAGAGATAGAGAGTGCCAGAGAGTGTCAGAGAGATATAGAGAGTGATAGAGAGTGTCAGAGAGTGTCAGAGAGTGATAGAGAGTGATAGTGAGTGTCTGAGAGAGTCAGAGACAGTCAGAGAGTGATAGAGAGTGTCAGAGAGAGTCAGAGAGTGTCAGAGAGTGATAGAGAGTGTCAGAGAGTGAGAGAGAGTGTCAGAGAGTGATAGAGAGTGTCAGAAAGTGTCAGAGAGTGATAGTGAGTGTTAGAGAGTGATAGAGAGTGTCAGAGAGTGATAGTGAGTGTCTGAGAGTGTCAGAGAGTGATAGTGAGTGTCAGAGAGTGTCAGAGAGTGATAGAGAGTGATAGAGAGTGTCTGAGAGTGTCTGAGAGTGTCAGAGTGTGATGGAGAGTGTCAGAGGGTGACAGAGGGTGTCAGAGAGTGTCAGAGAGTGATAGAGAGTGTTAGAGAGTGTCAGAGCGTGTCAGAGAGTGATAGAGAGAGTTAGAGAGTGATAGAGAGTGTCAGAGAGTGTCAGAGAGTGTCAGAGAGTGATAGTGAGTGTCAGAGAGTGTTAGAGAGTGATAGAGAGTGTCAGAGAGTGTTAGAGAGTGTCAGAGATTGATAGAGAGTTTCAGAGAGAGTAAGAGAGTGATAGAGAGTGTCAGAGAGTGATAGTGAGTGTCTGAGAGTGTCAGAGTGTGATGGAGAGTGTCAGAGGGTGACAGAGAGTGTCAGAGAGTTTCAGAGAGTGATAGTGAGTGTCTGAGAGGGTCAGAGAGTGTCATAGAGTGATAGAGAGTGTTAGAGAGTGTCAGAGCGTGTCAGAGAGTGATAGAGAGTGTTAGAGAGTGATAGTGATAGAGAGTGTCAGAGAGTGATAGTGAGTGTCAGAGAGTGTTAGAGAGTGTTAGAGAGTGTCAGAGATTGATAGAGAGTTTCAGAGAGTGTCAGAGAGTGATATAGAGTGTCAGAGAGTGTCAGAGAGTGTCAGAGAGTGATAGAGTCTGTCAGAGAGTGATAGAGAGTGTCAGAGAGTGTCAGAGAGTGATAGTGAGTGTCAGAGAGTGTCAGAGAGTGTTGGAGAGTGTCAGAGAGTGTCAGAGAGTGATAGAGAGTGTTAGAGAGTGATAGAGAGTGTCACAGAGTGTTAGAGAGTGTCAGAGATTGATAGAGAGTTTCAGAGAGTGTCAGAGAGTGATATAGAGTGTCAGAGAGTGATAGAGAGTGATAGAGTGTGTCAGAGAGTTTCAGAGAGTGTCAGAGAGTGATAGTGAGTGTCAGAGAGTGTCAGAGAGTGATAGTGAGTGTCAGAGAGTGTCAGAGAGTGTCAGAGAGTGATAGAGAGTGTTAGAGAGTGTTAGAGAGTGATAGAGAGTGTCACAGAGTGTTAGAGAGTGTCAGAGATTGATAGAGAGTTTCAGAGAGTGTCAGAGAGTGATATAGAGTGTCAGAGAGTGATAGTGAGTGTCAGAGAGTGTCAGAGAGTGATAGTGCGTGTCAGAGAGTGTCAGAGAGTGTCAGAGAGTGATAGAGAGTTTTAGAGAGTGATAGAGAGTGTCACAGAGTGTTAGAGAGTGTCAGAGAGTGATAGAGAGTGACAGAGTGTGTCAGAGAGTGATAGTGAGTGTCTGAGAGTGTCAGAGAGTGATATAGAGTGTCAGAGAGTGATAGAGAGTGTCAGAGAGTGTCAGAGAGTGTCAGAGTGTGTCAGAGAGTGATAGTGAGTGTCAGAGAGGGTCAGAGAGTGTCAGAGAGTGACAGGGAGTGTCAGAGAGTGTCAGAGAGTGTCAGAGAGTGATAGTGAGTGTCAGAGAGTGTCAGAGAGTGTCAGAGAGTGATAGTGAGTGTCAGAGAGTGTCAGAGAGTGATAGAGAGTGATAGAGAGTGTCCGAGATTGCCAGAGATTGCAAGAGAGTGATAGTGCGTGTCAGAGAGTGTCAGAGAGTGATAGTGAGTGTCTGAGAGTGTCAGAGAGTGTCAGAGAGTGTCAGAGAGTGATAGCGATTGTCAGAGAGTATCAGAGAATGATAGTGAGTGTCTGGGAGTGTCTGAGAGTGTCAGAGAGTGATAGAGAGTGATAGAGAGTGATAGAGACTGTCAGAGAGTGTCAGAGAGAGATAGAGAGAGATAGAGAGTGATAGAGATTGTCAGAGTGTGTCAGAGAGTGATAGATAGTGATAAAGACTGTCACAGAGTGTCAGAGAGAGATAGAGAATGATATAGAATGTCAGAGAGTGATAGTGATTGTCTGAGAGTGTCAGAGAGTGTCAGAGAGTGATAGTGAGTGTTAGAGAGTGTCAGAGAGTAATAGTGAGTGATAGTGAGTGTCTGAGAGTGTCAGAGAGTGATAGAGAGTGTCAGAGTGTGTCAGAGAGTGTCAAAGAGTGATAGTGAGTGTCAGAGAGTGTCAGAGAGTTATAGTGAGTGTCAGAGAGTGATAGAGAGTGTCAGAGAGTGAAAGAGAGTGTCAGAGATTGCCAGAGAGTGATAGAGAGTGTCAAAGAGTGACAGAGGGTGCTGAGAGTGTCTGAGAGTGTCAGAGAGTGTCAGCGATTGTCTGAGAGTATCTGAGATTGTCAGAGAATGCCAGAGACAGATAGAGAGTGATAGAGAGTATCAGAGAGTGCCAGAGAGTGTCAGAGAGTGATAGTGAGTGTCAGAGAGTGTCAGAGAGTGATAGAGAGTGATAGAGATTGTCTGAGAGAGTCTGAGAGTGTCAGAGTGTGATGGAGAGTGTCAGAGGGTGACAGAGGGTGTCAGAGAGTTTCAGAGAGTGATAGTGAGTGTCTGAGAGGGTCAGAGAGTGTCAGAGAGTGATAGAGAGTGTTAGAGAGTGTCAGAGCGTGTCAGAGAGTGATAGAGAGTGTTAGAGAGTGATAGAGAGTGTCAGAGAGTGTCAGAGAGTGTCAGAGAGTGATAGTGAGTGTCAGAGTGTGTTAGAGAGTGTCAGAGATTGATAGAGAGTTTCAGAGAGAGTAAGAGAGTGATAGAGAGTGTCAGAGAGTGATAGTGAGTGTCTGAGAGTGTCAGAGTGTGATGGAGAGTGTCAGAGGGTGACAGAGAGTGTCAGAGAGTTTCAGAGAGTGATAGTGAGTGTCTGAGAGGGTCAGAGAGTGTCATAGAGTGATAGAGAGTGTTAGAGAGTGTCAGAGCGTGTCAGAGAGTGATAGAGAGTGTTAGAGAGTGATAGAGAGTGATAGAGAGTGTCAGAGAGTGATAGTGAGTGTCAGAGAGTGTTAGAGAGTGTTAGAGAGTGTCAGAGATTGATAGAGAGTTTCAGAGAGTGTCAGAGAGTGATATAGAGTGTCAGAGAGTGTCAGAGAGTGTCAGAGAGTGATAGAGTCTGACAGAGAGTGATAGAGAGTGTCAGAGAGTGTCAGAGAGTGATAGTGAGTGTCAGAGAGTGTCAGAGAGTGTCAGAGAGTGTCGGAGAGTGTCAGAGAGTGTCAGAGAGTGATAGAGAGTGTTAGAGAGTGATAGAGAGTGTCACAGAGTGTTAGAGAGTGTCAGAGATTGATAGAGAGTTTCAGAGAGTGTCAGAGAGTGATATAGAGTGTCAGAGAGTGATATAGAGTGATAGAGTGTGTCAGAGAGTTTCAGAGAGTGTCAGAGAGTGATAGTGAGTGTCAGAGAGTGTCAGAGAGTGATAGTGAGTGTCAGAGAGTGTCAGAGAGTGTCAGAGAGTGATAGAGAGTGTTAGAGAGTGTTAGAGAGTGATAGAGAGTGTCACAGAGTGTTAGAGAGTGTCAGAGATTGATAGAGAGTTTCAGAGAGTGTCAGAGAGTGATATAGAGTGTCAGAGAGTGATAGTGAGTGTCAGAGAGTGTCAGAGAGTGATATTGCGTGTCAGAGAGTGTCAGAGAGTGTCAGAGAGTGATAGAGAGTGTTAGAGAGTGATAGAGAGTGTCACAGAGTGTTAGAGAGTGTCAGAGAGTGATAGAGAGTGACAGAGTGTGTCAGAGAGTGATAGTGAGTGTCTGAGAGTGTCAGAGAGTGATAGAGAGTGTCAGAGAGTGATAGAGAGTGTCAGAGAGTGTCAGAGTGTGTCAGAGAGTGATAGTGAGTGTCAGAGAGGGTCAGAGAGTGTCAGAGAGTGACAGGGAGTGTCAGAGAGTGTCAGAGAGTGTCAGAGAGTGATAGTGAGTGTCAGAGAGTGTCAGAGAGTGTCAGAGAGTGTCAGAGAGTGATAGTGAGTGTCAGAGAGTGTCAGAGAGTGATAGAGAGTGATAGAGAGTGTCCGAGATTGCCAGAGATTGCAAGAGAGTGATAGTGCGTGTCAGAGAGTGTCAGAGAGTGATAGTGAGTGTCTGAGAGTGTCAGAGAGTGTCAGAGAGTGATAGCGATTGTCAGAGAGTATCAGAGAATGATAGTGAGTGTCTGGGAGTGTCTGAGAGTGTCAGAGAGTGATAGAGAGTGATAGAGAGTGATAGAGAGTGATAGAGACTGTCAGAGAGTGTCAGAGAGAGATAGAGAGAGATAGAGAGTGATAGAGATTGTCAGAGTGTGTCAGAGAGTGATAGATAGTGATAAAGACTGTCACAGAGTGTCAGAGAGAGATAGAGAGTGATATAGAATGTCAGAGAGTGATAGTGATTGTCTGAGAGTGTCAGAGAGTGTCAGAGAGTGATAGTGAGTGTTAGAGAGTGTCAGAGAGTAATAGTGAGTGATAGTGAGTGTCTGAGAGTGTCAGAGAGTGATAGAGAGTGTCAGAGTGTGTCAGAGAGTGTCGGAGAGTGATAGTGAGTGTCAGAGAGTGTCAGAGAGTTATAGTGAGTGTCAGAGAGTGATAGAGAGTGTCAGAGAGTGATAGTGATTTTCAGAGAGTGTCAGAGAGTGTCAGAGAGTGATAGTGAGTGCCTGATGGTGTCAGAGATTGTCAGAGAGTGTCAGAGAGAGATAGAGATAGATAGAGAGTGATAGAGAGTTTCAGAGAGTTTCTGAGATTGTCTGAGGGTTTCAGAGAGTGATAGTGAGTGTCAGAGAGATCAGAGAGTGATAGTGAGTGTCTGAGAGTGTCTGAGATTGTCAGAGTGTGATAGTGAGTGTCAGAGAGTGTCAGAGAGTGATAGTGATCGTCTGAGAGTGTCTGCGATTGTCAGAGAGTGTCAGAGAGTATCAGAGAGTGATAGAGAGTGTCAGAGACTGTCAGAGAGTGTCAGAGAGTGATAGAGAGTGTCTGAGAGTGTCTGAGAGTGTCTGAGAGTGTCTGAGAGTGTCAGAGAGTGTCAGACAGTGATAGCGAGTGATAGAGACTGTCAGAGGGTGACAGAGAGAGATAGAGAGTGATAGAGAATGTCAGAGAGTGATAGTGAGTGTCAGAGAGTGTCAGAGAGTGTCAGAGAGTGTCAGAGAGTGATAGTGAGTGATAGAGAGTGTCAGAGAGTGTCAGAGAGTGTCAGAGAGTGTCAGAGAGTGATAGAGAGTGTCAGAGAGCGATAGAGAGTGTCAGCGAGTGATAGTGAGTGTCAGAGAGTGTCTGAGAGTGTCAGAGAGTGTCAGGGAGTGATAGAGAGAGAAAGAGACTGTCAGAGAGTGTCAGAGAGAGATAGAGAGTGTCAGAGAGTGTCAGAGTGATAGAGAGTGTCTGAGAGTGTCTGAGAGTGTCAGAGAGTGTCAGAGAGTGTCAGAGAGTGTCAGAGATTGATAGAGAGTGAAAGAGACTGTCAGAGAGTAATAGTCTGTGTCAGAGAGTGTCAGAGAGTGATAGTGAGTGACAGAGAGTTTCTGAGATTGGCAGAGAGTGATCGTGAGTGTCAGAGAGTGATAGAGAGTGATAGAGAGTGATAGAGAGTGTCAGAGAGTGTCAGAGAGTGTCAGAGAGTGTCAGAGATTGTCAGAGAGTGATAGAGATTGTCAGAGAGAGAGAGAGTGAGAGTCTGAGAGTGTCTGTGAGAGTCAGAGAGTGTCAGAGAGTGATAGAGAGTGAAAGAGACTGTCAGAGAGTGTCAGAGAGAGATAGAGAGTGTCTGAGAGTGTCAGAGAGTGATAGACAGTGAAAGAGACTGTCAGAGAGTGTCAGAGAGTGTCAGAGAGTGTCAGAGAGTGTCAGAGAGTGATAGAGAGTGATAGAGACTGTCAGAGAGTGTCAGAGAGAGATAGAGTGATAGAGAGTGTCTGAGAGTGTCTGAGAGTGTCAGAGAGTTCTGGTCGCCTCATTTTAGGAAGGATGTGGAAGCCTTGGAGAGGGTGCAGAGGAGATTTACCAGGATGTTGCCTGGAATGGAGAATAAGTCTTACGAGGAAAGGCTGAACATTCTAGGCCTCTTCTCATTAGAAAGGAGAAGGATGAGGGGTGACATGATAGAGGTTTATAAGATGATCAGGGGAATAGATAGGGTAGACAGTCAGAAACTTTTTCCCCGGGTGGAGCAAAGCGTTACAAGGGGTCATAAATTTAAGGTGAAGGGTGGGAGATATAAGGGGGATGTCAGGGGAAGGTTCTTTACCCAGAGAGTGGTCGAGGCATGGAATGCCTTGCCCGGGGAAGTTGTTGAGTCAGAAACTTTAGGGACTTTCAAAAGGCTTTTGGATAGGTATATGGATAAAGGAGAATGATGGGGTATAGATTAAATTGTCCTTGACAGAGGACAAAGGATCGGCACAACATTGTGGGCCGAAGGGCCTGTTCTGTGCTGTATGATCTATGTTCTATGTTCTATGTTCTAGAGAGAGATCGAGTGTCAGAGAGTGTCAGAGAGTGTCAGAGAGTGATAGTGAGTGATAGTGAGTGATAGTGAGTGATAGTGAGTGATAGAGAGTGTCAGGGATTGTCAGAGAGTGATAGAGAGTGTCAGAGAGTGATAGTGAGTGTCAGAGAGGGTCAGAGAGTGTCAGAGAGTGTCAGAGAGTGACAGGGAGTGTCAGAGAGTGTCAGAGAGTGTCAGAGAGTGATAGAGAGTGTTAGAGAGTGTCAGAGCGTGTCAGAGAGTGATAGAGAGTGTTAGAGAGTGATAGAGAGTGTCAGAGAGTGTCAGAGAGTGTCAGAGAGTGATAGTGAGTGTCAGAGAGTGTTAGAGAGTGATAGAGAGAGTAAGAGAGTGTTAGAGAGTTTCAGAGATTGATAGAGAGTTTCAGAGAGAGTAAGAGAGTGATAGAGAGTGTCAGAGAGTGATAGTGAGTGTCTGAGAGTGTCAGAGTGTGATGGAGAGTGTCAGAGGGTGACAGAGAGTGTCAGAGAGTGATAGAGAGTGTTAGAGAGTGTCAGAGCGTGTCAGAGAGTGATAGAGAGTGTTAGAGAGTGATAGAGAGTGTCAGAGAGTGTCAGAGAGTGTCAGAGAGTGATAGTGAGTGTCAGAGAGTGTTAGAGAGTGATAGAGAGAGTAAGAGAGTGATAGAGAGTGTCAGAGAGTGATAGTGAGTGTCTGAGAGGGTCAGAGAGTGTCAGAGAGTGATAGAGAGTGTTAGAGAGTGTCAGAGCGTGTCAGAGAGTGATAGAGAGTGTTAGAGAGTGATAGAGAGTGTCAGAGAGTGATAGTGAGTGTCAGAGAGTGTTAGAGAGTGACAGAGAGTGTCAGAGAGTGTTAGAGAGTGTCAGAGATTGATAGAGAGTTTCAGAGAGTGTCAGAGAGTGATATAGAGTGTCAGAGAGTGTCAGAGAGTGTCAGAGAGTGATAGAGTCTGTCAGAGAGTGATAGAGAGTGTCAGAGAGTGTCAGAGAGTGATAGTGAGTGTCAGAGAGTGTCAGAGAGTGTTGGAGAGTGTCAGAGAGTGATAGAGAGTGTTAGAGAGTGTTAGAGAGTGATAGAGAGTGTCACAGAGTGTTAGATAGTGTCAGAGATTGATAGAGAGTTTCAGAGAGTGTCAGAGAGTGATATAGAGTGTCAGAGAGTGATAGAGAGTGATAGAGTGTGTCAGAGAGTTTCAGAGAGTGTCAGAGAGTGATAGTGAGTGTCAGAGAGTGTCAGAGAGTGATAGTGAGTGTCAGAGAGTGTCAGAGAGTGATAGAGAGTGTTAGAGAGTGTTAGAGAGTGTTAGAGAGTGATAGAGAGTGTCACAGAGTGTTAGAGAGTGTCAGAGATTGATAGACAGTTTCAGAGAGTGTCAGAGAGTGATATAGAGTGTCAGAGAGTGATAGTGAGTGTCAGAGAGTGTCAGAGAGTGATAGTGAGTGTCAGAGAGTGTCAGAGAGTGTCAGAGAGTGATAGAGAGTGTTAGAGAGTGATAGAGAGTGTCACAGAGTGTTAGAGAGTGTCAGAGAGTGATAGTGAGTGTCAGAGAGTGTCAGAGAGTGATAGAGAGTGTTAGAGAGTGTTAGAGAGTGTTAGAGAGTGATAGTGAGTGTCAGAGAGTGTCAGAGAGTGTCAGAGAGTGTCAGAGAGTGATAGTGAGTGATAGAGAGTGTCAGAGAGTGTCAGAGAGTGTCAGAGAGTGTCAGAGAGTGATAGAGAGTGTCAGAGAGCGATAGAGAGTGTCAGCGAGTGATAGTGAGTGTCAGAGAGTGTCTGAGAGTGTCAGAGAGTGTCAGGGAGTGATAGAGAGAGAAAGAGACTGTCAGAGAGTGTCAGAGAGAGATAGAGAGTGTCAGAGAGTGTCAGAGTGATAGAGAGTGTCTGAGAGTGTCTGAGAGTGTCAGAGAGTGTCAGAGAGTGTCAGAGAGTGTCAGAGATTGATAGAGAGTGAAAGAGACTGTCAGAGAGTAATAGTCTGTGTCAGAGAGTGTCAGAGAGTGATAGTGAGTGACAGAGAGTTTCTGAGATTGGCAGAGAGTGATCGTGAGTGTCAGAGAGTGATAGAGAGTGATAGAGAGTGATAGAGAGTGTCAGAGAGTGTCAGAGAGTGTCAGAGAGTGTCAGAGATTGTCAGAGAGTGATAGAGATTGTCAGAGAGAGAGAGAGTGAGAGTCTGAGAGTGTCTGTGAGAGTCAGAGAGTGTCAGAGAGTGATAGAGAGTGAAAGAGACTGTCAGAGAGTGTCAGAGAGAGATAGAGAGTGTCTGAGAGTGTCAGAGAGTGATAGACAGTGAAAGAGACTGTCAGAGAGTGTCAGAGAGTGTCAGAGAGTGTCAGAGAGTGTCAGAGAGTGATAGAGAGTGATAGAGACTGTCAGAGAGTGTCAGAGAGAGATAGAGTGATAGAGAGTGTCTGAGAGTGTCTGAGAGTGTCAGAGAGTTCTGGTCGCCTCATTTTAGGAAGGATGTGGAAGCCTTGGAGAGGGTGCAGAGGAGATTTACCAGGATGTTGCCTGGAATGGAGAATAAGTCTTACGAGGAAAGGCTGAACATTCTAGGCCTCTTCTCATTAGAAAGGAGAAGGATGAGGGGTGACATGATAGAGGTTTATAAGATGATCAGGGGAATAGATAGGGTAGACAGTCAGAAACTTTTTCCCCGGGTGGAGCAAAGCGTTACAAGGGGTCATAAATTTAAGGTGAAGGGTGGGAGATATAAGGGGGATGTCAGGGGAAGGTTCTTTACCCAGAGAGTGGTCGAGGCATGGAATGCCTTGCCCGGGGAAGTTGTTGAGTCAGAAACTTTAGGGACTTTCAAAAGGCTTTTGGATAGGTATATGGATAAAGGAGAATGATGGGGTATAGATTAAATTGTCCTTGACAGAGGACAAAGGATCGGCACAACATTGTGGGCCGAAGGGCCTGTTCTGTGCTGTATGATCTATGTTCTATGTTCTATGTTCTAGAGAGAGATCGAGTGTCAGAGAGTGTCAGAGAGTGTCAGAGAGTGATAGTGAGTGATAGTGAGTGATAGTGAGTGATAGTGAGTGATAGAGAGTGTCAGGGATTGTCAGAGAGTGATAGAGAGTGTCAGAGAGTGATAGTGAGTGTCAGAGAGGGTCAGAGAGTGTCAGAGAGTGTCAGAGAGTGACAGGGAGTGTCAGAGAGTGTCAGAGAGTGTCAGAGAGTGATAGAGAGTGTTAGAGAGTGTCAGAGCGTGTCAGAGAGTGATAGAGAGTGTTAGAGAGTGATAGAGAGTGTCAGAGAGTGTCAGAGAGTGTCAGAGAGTGATAGTGAGTGTCAGAGAGTGTTAGAGAGTGATAGAGAGAGTAAGAGAGTGTTAGAGAGTTTCAGAGATTGATAGAGAGTTTCAGAGAGAGTAAGAGAGTGATAGAGAGTGTCAGAGAGTGATAGTGAGTGTCTGAGAGTGTCAGAGTGTGATGGAGAGTGTCAGAGGGTGACAGAGAGTGTCAGAGAGTGATAGAGAGTGTTAGAGAGTGTCAGAGCGTGTCAGAGAGTGATAGAGAGTGTTAGAGAGTGATAGAGAGTGTCAGAGAGTGTCAGAGAGTGTCAGAGAGTGATAGTGAGTGTCAGAGAGTGTTAGAGAGTGATAGAGAGAGTAAGAGAGTGATAGAGAGTGTCAGAGAGTGATAGTGAGTGTCTGAGAGGGTCAGAGAGTGTCAGAGAGTGATAGAGAGTGTTAGAGAGTGTCAGAGCGTGTCAGAGAGTGATAGAGAGTGTTAGAGAGTGATAGAGAGTGTCAGAGAGTGATAGTGAGTGTCAGAGAGTGTTAGAGAGTGACAGAGAGTGTCAGAGAGTGTTAGAGAGTGTCAGAGATTGATAGAGAGTTTCAGAGAGTGTCAGAGAGTGATATAGAGTGTCAGAGAGTGTCAGAGAGTGTCAGAGAGTGATAGAGTCTGTCAGAGAGTGATAGAGAGTGTCAGAGAGTGTCAGAGAGTGATAGTGAGTGTCAGAGAGTGTCAGAGAGTGTTGGAGAGTGTCAGAGAGTGATAGAGAGTGTTAGAGAGTGTTAGAGAGTGATAGAGAGTGTCACAGAGTGTTAGATAGTGTCAGAGATTGATAGAGAGTTTCAGAGAGTGTCAGAGAGTGATATAGAGTGTCAGAGAGTGATAGAGAGTGATAGAGTGTGTCAGAGAGTTTCAGAGAGTGTCAGAGAGTGATAGTGAGTGTCAGAGAGTGTCAGAGAGTGATAGTGAGTGTCAGAGAGTGTCAGAGAGTGATAGAGAGTGTTAGAGAGTGTTAGAGAGTGTTAGAGAGTGATAGAGAGTGTCACAGAGTGTTAGAGAGTGTCAGAGATTGATAGACAGTTTCAGAGAGTGTCAGAGAGTGATATAGAGTGTCAGAGAGTGATAGTGAGTGTCAGAGAGTGTCAGAGAGTGATAGTGAGTGTCAGAGAGTGTCAGAGAGTGTCAGAGAGTGATAGAGAGTGTTAGAGAGTGATAGAGAGTGTCACAGAGTGTTAGAGAGTGTCAGAGAGTGATAGAGAGTGACAGAGTGTGTCAGAGAGTGATAGTGAGTGTCTGAGAGTGTCAGAGAGTGATAGAGAGTGTCAGAGAGTGATAGAGACTGTCACAAAGCGTCAGAGAGTGACAGAAAGTGATAGAGAGTGTCAGAGAGTGTCAGAGAGTGTCAGAGTGTGTCAGAGTGTGTCAGAGAGTGATAGTGAGTGTCAGAGAGGGTCAGAGAGGGTCAGAGAGTGACAGGGAGTGTCAGAGAGTGTCAGAGAGTGTCAGAGAGTGATAGTGAGTGTCAGAGAGTGTCAGAGAGTGTCAGAGAGTGATAGTGAGTGTCAGAGAGTGTCAGAGAGTGATAGAGAGTGATAGAGAGTGTCCGAGATTGCCAGAGATTGCAAGAGAGTGATAGTGCGTGTGAGAGAGTGTCAGAGAGTGATAGTGAGTGTCTGAGAGTGTCAGAGAGTGTCAGAGAGTGATAGCGATTGTCAGAGAGTATCAGAGAATGATAGTGAGTGTCTGGGAGTGTCTGAGAGTGTCAGAGAGTGATAGATAGTGATAGAGAGTGATAGAGACTGTCAGAGAGTGTCAGAGAGAGATAGAGAGAGATAGAGAGTGATAGAGATTGTCAGAGTGTGTCAGAGAGTGATAGATAGTGATAAAGACTGTCACAGAGTGTCAGAGAGAGATAGAGAGTGATAGAGAATGTCAGAGAGTGATAGTGAATGTCTGAGAGTGTCAGAGAGTGTCAGAGAGTGATAGTGAGTGTCAGAGAGTGTCAGAGAGTGATAGTGAGTGATAGTGAGTGTCTGAGAGTGTCAGAGAGTGATAGAGAGTGTCAGAGTGTGTCAGAGAGTGTCAGAGAGTGATAGTGAGTGTCAGAGAGTGTCAGAGAGTTATAGTGAGTGTCAGAGAGTGATAGAGAGTGTCAGAGAGTGATAGTGATTTTCAGAGAGTGTCAGAGAGTGATAGAGAGTGTCTGAGAGTGTCAGAGAGTGTCAGAAAGTGTCATAGAGTGTCAGACAGGGTCAGAGAGTGATAGTGAGTGTCAGAGAGTGTCAGAGAGTGATAGTGAGTGTCTGATGGTGTCAGAGATTGTCAGAGAGTGTCAGAGAGAGATAGAGAGAGATAGAGAGTGAAAGAGAGTTTCAGAGAGTTTCTGAGATTGTCTGAGAGTGTCAGAGAGTGATAGTGAGTGTCAGAGAGATCAGAGAGTGATAGTGAGTGTCTGAGAGTGTCTGAGATTGTCAGAGTGTGATAGTGAGTGTCAGAGAGTGTCAGAGAGTGATAGTGATCGTCTGAGAGTGTCTGAGATTGTCAGAGAGTGTCAGAGAGTATCAGAGAGTGATAGAGAGTGTCAGAGATTGTCAGAGAGTGTCAGAGAGTGATAGAGAGTGTCTGAGAGTGTCTGAGAGTGTCTGAGAGTGTCAGACAGTGACAGAGAGTGATAGAGACTGTCAGAGGGTGTCAGAGAGAGATAGAGAGTGATAGAGAATGTCAGAGAGTGATAGTGAGTGTCAGAGAGTGTCAGAGAGTGTCAGAGAGTGTCAGAGAGTGATAGTGAGTGATAGAGAGTGTCAGAGAGTGTCAGAGAGTGTCAGAGAGTGATAGAGAGTGTCAGAGAGCGATAGAGAGTGTCAGCGAGTGATAGTGAGTGTCAGAGAGTGTCTGAGAGTGTCAGAGAGTGTCAGGGAGTGATAATGAGTGAAAGAGACTGTCAGAGAGTGTCAGAGAGAGATAGAGAGTGTCAGAGAGTGTCAGAGTGATAGAGAGTGTCTGAGAGTGTCAGAGAGTGTCAGAGAGTGTCAGAGAGTGTCAGAGAGTGTCAGAGATTGATAGAGAGTGAAAGAGACTGTCAGAGAGTGATAGTCTGTGTCAGAGAGTGTCAGAGAGTGATAGTGAGTGACAGAGAGTTTCTGAGATTGGCAGAGAGTGATCGTGAGTGTCAGAGAGTGATAGAGAGTGATAGAGAGTGATAGAGAGTGTCAGAGAGTGTCAGAGAGTGTCAGAGAGTGTCAGAGAGTGTCAGAGATTGTCAGAGAGTGATAGAGATTGTCAGAGAGAGAGAGTGAGAGTCTGAGAGTGTCTGTGAGAGTCAGAGAGTGTCAGAGAGTGATAGAGAGTGAAAGAGACTGTCAGAGAGTGTCAGAGAGAGATAGAGAGTGTCTGAGAGTGTCAGAGAGTGATAGACAGTGAAAGAGACTGTCAGAGAGTGTCAGAGAGTGTCAGAGAGTGTCAGAGAGTGATAGAGAGTGATAGAGAGTGATAGAGACTGTCAGAGAGTGTCAGAGAGAGATAGATAGAGATCGAGTGTCTGAGAGTGTCAGAGAGTGTCAGAGAGTGTTAGAGAGTGATAGAGAGAGTAAGAGAGTGATAGAGAGTGTCAGAGAGTGATAGTGAGCGTCTGAGAGGGTCAGAGAGTGTCAGAGAGTGATAGAGAGTGTTAGAGAGTGTCAGAGCGTGTCAGAGAGTGATAGAGAGTGTTAGAGAGTGATAGAGAGTGTCAGAGAGTGATAGTGAGTGTCAGAGAGTGTTAGAGAGTGACAGAGAGTGTCAGAGAGTGTCAGAGAGTGATAGTGAGTGTCAGAGAGTGTTAGAGAGTGATAGAGAGAGTAAGAGAGTGATAGAGAGTGTCAGAGAGTGATAGTGAGTGTCTGAGAGGGTCAGAGAGTGTCAGAGAGTGATAGAGAGTGTTAGAGAGTGTCAGAGCGTGTCAGAGAGTGATAGAGAGTGTTAGAGAGTGATAGAGAGTGTCAGAGAGTGATAGTGAGTGTCAGAGAGTGTTAGAGAGTGACAGAGAGTGTCAGAGAGTGTTAGAGAGTGTCAGAGATTGATAGAGAGTTTCAGAGAGTGTCAGAGAGTGATATAGAGTGTCAGAGAGTGTCAGAGAGTGTCAGAGAGTGATAGAGTCTGTCAGAGAGTGATAGAGAGTGTCAGAGAATGTCAGAGAGTGATAGTGAGTGTCAGAGAGTGTCAGAGAGTGTCGGAGAGTGTCAGAGAGTGATAGAGAGTGTTAGAGAGTGTTAGAGAGTGATAGAGAGTGTCACAGAGTGTTAGAGAGTGTCAGAGATTGATAGAGAGTTTCAGAGAGTGTCAGAGAGTGATATAGAGTGTCAGAGAGTGATAGAGAGTGATAGAGTGTGTCAGAGAGTTTCAGAGAGTGTCAGAGAGTGATAGTGAGTGTCAGAGAGTGTCAGAGAGTGATAGTGAGTGTCAGAGAGTGTCAGAGAGTGATAGAGAGTGTTAGAGAGTGTTAGAGAGTGTTAGAGAGTGATAGAGAGTGTCACAGATTGTTAGAGAGTGTCAGAGATTGATAGAGAGTTTCAGAGAGTGTCAGAGAGTGATATAGAGTGTCAGAGAGTGATAGTGAGTGTCAGAGAGTGTCAGAGAGTGATAGTGAGTGTCAGAGAGTGTCAGAGAGTGTCAGAGAGTGATAGAGAGTGTTAGAGAGTGATAGAGAGTGTCACAGAGTGTTAGAGAGTGTCAGAGAGTGATAGAGAGTGACAGAGTGTGTCAGAGAGTGATAGTGAGTGTCTGAGAGTGTCAGAGAGTGATAGAGAGTGTCAGAGAGTGATAGAGACTGTCACAAAGCGTCAGAGAGTGACAGAAAGTGATAGAGAGTGTCAGAGAGTGTCAGAGAGTGTCAGAGTGTGTCAGAGTGTGTCAGAGAGTGATAGTGAGTGTCAGAGAGGGTCAGAGAGGGTCAGAGAGTGACAGGGAGTGTCAGAGAGTTTCAGAGAGTGTCAGAGAGTGATAGTGAGTGTCAGAGAGTGTCAGAGAGTGTCAGAGAGTGATAGTGAGTGTCAGAGAGTGTCAGAGAGTGATAGAGAGTGATAGAGAGTGTCCGAGATTGCCAGAGATTGCAAGAGAGTGATAGTGCGTGTGAGAGAGTGTCAGAGAGTGATAGTGAGTGTCTGAGAGTGTCAGAGAGTGTCAGAGAGTGATAGCGATTGTCAGAGAGTATCAGAGAATGATAGTGAGTGTCTGGGAGTGTCTGAGAGTGTCAGAGAGTGATAGAGAGTGATAGAGAGTGATAGAGACTGTCAGAGAGTGTCAGAGAGAGATAGAGAGAGATAGAGAGTGATAGAGATTGTCAGAGTGTGTCAGAGAGTGATAGATAGTGATAAAGACTGTCACAGAGTGTCAGAGAGAGATAGAGAGTGATAGAGAATGTCAGAGAGTGATAGTGATTGTCTGAGAGTGTCAGAGAGTGTCAGAGAGTGATAGTGAGTGTCAGAGAGTGTCAGAGAGTGATAGTGAGTGATAGTGAGTGTCTGAGAGTCTCAGAGAGTGATAGAGAGTGTCAGAGTGTGTCAGAGAGTGTCAGAGAGTGATAGTGAGTGTCAGAGAGTGTCAGAGAGTTATAGTGAGTGTCAGAGAGTGATAGAGAGTGTCAGAGAGTGATAGTGATTTTCAGAGAGTGTCAGAGAGTGATAGAGAGTGTCTGAGAGTGTCAGAGAGTGTCAGAAAGTGTCATAGAGTGTCAGACAGGGTCAGAGAGTGATAGTGAGTGTCAGAGAGTGTCAGAGAGTGATAGTGAGTGTCTGATGGTTTCAGAGATTGTCAGAGAGTGTCAGAGAGAGATAGAGAGAGATAGAGAGTGAAAGAGAGTTTCAGAGAGTTTCTGAGATTGTCTGAGAGTGTCAGAGAGTGATAGTGAGTGTCAGAGAGATCAGAGAGTGATAGTGAGTGTCTGAGAGTGTCTGAGATTGTCAGAGTGTGATAGTGAGTGTCAGAGAGTGTCAGAGAGTGATAGTGATCGTCTGAGAGTGTCTGAGATTGTCAGAGAGTGTCAGAGAGTATCAGAGAGTGATAGAGAGTGTCAGAGATTGTCAGAGAGTGTCAGAGAGTGATAGAGAGTGTCTGAGAGTGTCTGAGAGTGTCTGAGAGTGTCAGACAGTGACAGAGAGTGATAGAGACTGTCAGAGGGTGTCAGAGAGAGATAGAGAGTGATAGAGAATGTGAGAGAGTGATAGTGAGTGTCAGAGAGTGTCAGAGAGTGTCAGAGAGTGTCAGAGAGTGATAGTGAGTGATAGAGAGTGTCAGAGAGTGTCAGAGAGTGTCAGAGAGTGTCAGAGAGTGATAGAGAGTGTCAGAGAGCGATAGAGAGTGTCAGCGAGTGATAGTGAGTGTCAGAGAGTGTCAGGGAGTGATAGAGAGTGAAAGAGACTGTCAGAGAGTGTCAGAGAGAGATAGAGAGTGTCAGAGAGTGTCAGAGTGATAGAGAGTGTCAGAGAGTGTCAGAGAGTGTCAGAGAGTGTCAGAGAGTGTCAGAGAGTGTCAGAGAGTGATAGAGAGTGATAGAGAGTGATAGAGACTGTCAGAGAGTGTCAGAGAGAGATAGAGAGAGATCGAGTGTCAGAGAGTGTCAGAGAGTGTCAGAGAGTGTTAGAGAGTGATAGAGAGAGTAAGAGAGTGAAAGAGACTGTCAGAGAGTGATAGTCTGTGTCAGAGAGTGTCAGAGAGTGATAGTGAGTGACAGAGAGTTTCTGAGATTGGCAGAGAGTGATCGTGAGTGTCAGAGAGTGATAGAGAGTGATAGAGAGTGTCAGAGATTGTCAGAGAGTGTCAGAGAGTGTCAGAGATTGTCAGAGAGTGATAGAGATTGTCAGAGAGAGAGAGTGAGAGTCTGAGAGTGTCTGTGAGAGTCAGAGAGTGTCAGAGAGTGATAGAGAGTGAAAGAGACTGTCAGAGAGTTTCAGAGAGAGATAGAGAGTGTCTGAGAGTGTCAGAGAGTGATAGACAGTGAAAGAGACTGTCAGAGAGTGTCAGAGAGTGTCAGAGAGTGTCAGAGAGTGTCAGAGAGTGATAGAGAGTGATAGAGAGTGATAGAGACTGTCAGAGAGTGTCAGAGAGAGATAGAGAGAGATCGAGTGTCAGAGAGTGTCAGAGAGTGTCAGAGAGTGTTAGAGAGTGATAGAGAGAGTAAGAGAGTGATAGAAAGTGTCAGAGAGTGATAGCGAGTGTCTGAGAGGGTCAGAGAGTGTCAGAGAGTGATAGAGAGTGTTAGAGAGTGTCAGAGCGTGTCGGAGAGTGATAGAGAGTGTTAGAGAGTGATAGAGAGTGTCAGAGAGTGATAGTGAGTGTCAGAGAGTGTTAGAGAGTGACAGAGAGTGTCAGAGAGTGTCAGAGAGTGATAGTGAGTGTCAGAGAGTGTTAGAGAGTGATAGAGAGAGTAAGAGAGTGATAGAGAGTGTCAGAGAGTGATAGTGAGTGTCTGAGAGGGTCAGAGAGTGTCAGAGAGTGATAGAGAGTGTTAGAGAGTGTCAGAGCGTGTCAGAGAGTGATAGAGAGTGTTAGAGAGTGATAGAGAGTGTCAGAGAGTGATAGTGAGTGTCAGAGAGTGTTAGAGAGTGACAGAGAGTGTCAGAGAGTGTTAGAGAGTGTCAGAGATTGATAGAGAGTTTCAGAGAGTGTCAGAGAGTGATATAGAGTGTCAGAGAGTGTCAGAGAGTGTCAGAGAGTGATAGAGTCTGTCAGAGAGTGATAGAGAGTGTCAGAGAGTGTCAGAGAGTGATAGTGAGTGTCAGAGAGTGTCAGAGAGTGTCGGAGAGTGTCAGAGAGTGATAGAGAGTGTTAGAGAGTGTTAGAGAGTGATAGAGAGTGTCACAGAGTGTTAGAGAGTGTCAGAGATTGATAGAGAGTTTCAGAGAGTGTCAGAGAGTGATATAGAGTGTCAAAGAGTGATAGAGAGTGATAGAGTGTGTCAAAGAGTTTCAGAGAGTGTCAGAGAGTGATAGTGAGTGTCAGAGAGTGTCAGAGAGTGATAGTGAGTGTCAGAGAGTGTCAGAGAGTGATAGAGAGTGTTAGAGAGTGTTAGAGAGTGTTAGAGAGTGATAGAGAGTGTCACAGAGTGTTAGAGAGTGTCAGAGATTGATAGAGAGTTTCAGAGAGTGTCAGAGAGTGATATAGAGTGTCAGAGAGTGATAGTGAGTGTCAGAGAGTGTCAGAGAGTGATAGTGAGTGTCAGAGAGTGGCAGAGAGTGTCAGAGAGTGATAGAGAGTGTTAGAGAGTGATAGAGAGTGTCACAGAGTGTTAGAGAGTGTCAGAGAGTGATAGAGAGTGACAGAGTGTGTCAGAGAGTGATGGTGAGTGTCTGAGAGTGTCAGAGAGTGATAGAGAGTGTCAGAGAGTGATAGAGACTGTCACAAAGCGTCAGAGAGTGACAGAAAGTGATAGAGAGTGTCAGAGAGTGTCAGAGAGTGTCAGAGTGTGTCAGAGTGTGTCAGAGAGTGATAGTGAGTGTCAGAGAGGGTCAGAGAGGGTCAGAGAGTGACAGGGAGTGTCAGAGAGTGTCAGAGAGTGTCAGAGAGTGATAGTGAGTGTCAGAGAGTGTCAGAGAGTGTCAGAGAGTGATAGTGAGTGTCAGAGAGTGTCAGAGAGTGATAGAGAGTGATAGAGAGTGTCCGAGATTGCCAGAGATTGCAAGAGAGTGATAGTGCGTGTGAGAGAGTGTCAGAGAGTGATAGTGAGTGTCTGAGAGTGTCAGAGAGTGTCAGAGAGTGATAGCGATTGTCAGAGAGTATCAGAGAATGATAGTGAGTGTCTGGGAGTGTCTGAGAGTGTCAGAGAGTGATAGAGAGTGATAGAGAGTGATAGAGACTGTCAGAGAGTGTCAGAGAGAGATAGAGAGAGATAGAGAGTGATAGAGATTGTCAGAGTGTGTCAGAGAGTGATAGATAGTGATAAAGACTGTCAGAGAGTGATAGTGATTGTCTGAGAGTGTCAGAGAGTGTCAGAGAGTGATAGTGAGTGTCAGAGAGTGTCAGAGAGTGATAGTGAGTGATAGTGAGTGTCTGAGAGTGTCAGAGAGTGATAGAGAGTGTCAGAGTGTGATAGTGATTGTCTGAGAGTGTCAGAGAGTGTCAGAGAGTGATAGTGAGTGTCAGAGAGTGTCAGAGAGTGATAGTGAGTGATAGTGAGTGTCTGAGAGTGTCAGAGAGTGATAGAGAGTGTCAGAGTGTGTCAGAGAGTGTCAGAGAGTGATAGTGAGTGTCAGAGAGTGTCAGAGAGTTATAGTGAGTGTCAGAGAGTGATAGAGAGTGTCAGAGAGTGATAGTGATTTTCAGAGAGTGTCAGAGAGTGATAGAGAGTGTCTGAGAGTGTCAGAGAGTGTCAGAAAGTGTCATAGAGTGTCAGACAGGGTCAGAGAGTGATAGTGAGTGTCAGAGAGTGTCAGAGAGTGATAGTGAGTGTCTGATGGTGTCAGAGATTGTCAGAGAGTGTCAGAGAGAGAGATAGAGAGAGATAGAGAGTGAAAGAGAGTTTCAGAGAGTTTCTGAGATTGTCTGAGAGTGTCAGAGAGTGATAGTGAGTGTCAGAGAGATCAGAGAGTGATAGTGAGTGTCTGAGAGTGTCTGAGATTGTCAGAGTGTGATAGTGAGTGTCAGAGAGTGTCAGAGAGTGATAGTGATCGTCTGAGAGTGTCTGAGATTGTCAGAGAGTGTCAGAGAGTATCAGAGAGTGATAGAGAGTGTCAGAGATTGTCAGAGAGTGTCAGAGAGTGATAGAGAGTGTCTGAGAGTGTCTGAGAGTGTCTGAGAGTGTCAGACAGTGACAGAGAGTGATAGAGACTGTCAGAGGGTGTCAGAGAGAGATAGAGAGTGATAGAGAATGTGAGAGAGTGATAGTGAGTGTCAGAGAGTGTCAGAGAGTTTCAGAGAGTGTCAGAGAGTGATAGTGAGTGATAGAGAGTGTCAGAGAGTGTCAGAGAGTGTCAGAGAGTGTCAGAGAGTGATAGAGAGTGTCAGAGAGCGATAGAGAGTGTCAGCGAGTGATAGTGAGTGTCAGAGAGTGTCTGAGAGTGTCAGAGAGTGTCAGGGAGTGATAGAGAGTGAAAGAGACTGTCAGAGAGTGTCAGAGAGAGATAGAGAGTGTCAGAGAGTGTCAGAGTGATAGAGAGTGTCTGAGAGTGTCAGAGAGTGTCAGAGAGTGTCAGAGAGTGTCAGAGATTGATAGAGAGTGAAAGAGACTGTCAGAGAGTGATAGTCTGTGTCAGAGAGTGTCAGAGAGTGATAGTGAGTGACAGAGAGTTTCTGAGATTGGCAGAGAGTGATTGTGAGTGTCAGAGAGTGATAGAGAGTGATAGAGAGTGATAGAGAGTGTCAGAGAGTGTCAGAGAGTGTCAGAGAGTGTCAGAGAGTGTCAGAGATTGTCAGAGAGTGATAGAGATTGTCAGAGAGAGAGAGTGAGAGTCTGAGAGTGTCTGTGAGAGTCAGAGAGTGTCAGAGAGTGATAGAGAGTGAAAGAGACTGTCAGAGAGTGTCAGAGAGAGATAGAGAGTGTCTGAGAGTGTCAGAGAGTGATAGACAGTGAAAGAAACTGTCAGAGAGTGTCAGAGAGTGTCAGAGAGTGTCAGAGAGTGTCAGAGAGTGATAGAGAGTGATAGAGAGTGATAGAGACTGTCAGAGAGTGTCAGAGAGAGATAGAGAGAGATCGAGTGTCAGAGAGTGTCAGAGAGTGTCAGAGAGTGATAGTGAGTGATAGTGAGTGATAGTGAGTGATAGAGAGTGTCAGGGATTGTCAGAGAGTGATAGTGAGTGTCAGAGAGTGCCAGAGAGTGTCAGAGAGTGATAGAGAGTGATAGAGAGTGATAGAGACTGTCAGAGAGTGTCAGAGAGAGATAGAGAGAGATCGAGTGTCAGAGAGTGTCAGAGAGTGTCAGAGAGTGATAGTGAGTGATAGTGAGTGATAGTGAGTGATAGAGAGTGTCAGGGATTGTCAGAGAGTGATAGTGAGTGTCAGAGAGTGCCAGAGAGTGATAGAGAGTGATAGAGAGTGTCAGAGAGTGATAGAGAGTGTCAGAGAGTGACCGAGTGTGTCAGAGAGTGATAGTGAGTGTCCGAGAGTGTCAGAGAGTGATAGTGTCAGAGAGTGATAGAGAGTGTCAGAGAGTGATAGTGAGTGTCAGAGAGGGTCAGAGAGTGTCAGAGAGTGTCAGAGAGTGACAGGGAGTGTCAGAGAGTGTCAGAGAGTGTCAGAGAGTGTCAGAGAGTGATAGTGAGTGTCAGAGAGAGTCAGAGAGTGTCAGAGAGTGTCAGAGAGTGTCAGAGAGTGTCAGAGAGTGATAGAGAGTGTCAGAGATTGCCAGAGATTGCAAGAGAGTGATAGTGCGTGTGAGAGAGTGTCAGAGAGTGATAGTGAGTGTCTGACAGCGTCAGAGAGTGTCAGAGAGTGTCAGAGAGTGATAGTGATTGTCAGAGAGTATCAGAGAATGATAGTGACTGTCTGGGAGTGTCAGAGAGTGTCAGAGAGTGATAGAGAGTGATAGAGACTGTCAGAGAGTGTCAGAGAGAGATAGAGAGTGATAGAGAGTGATAGAGAGTGTCAGAGTGTGTCAGAGAGTGATAGAGAGTGATAAAGACAGTTAGAGTGTCAGAGAGAGATAGAGAGTGATAGAGAATGTCAGAGAGTGATAGTGAGTGTCTGAGAGTGTCAGAGAGTGTCAGAGAGTGATAGTGAGTGTCAGAGAGTGTCAGAGAGTGATAGTGAGTGTGAGAGAGTGCCAGAGAGTGCCAGAGAGTGTCAGAGAGTGTCAGAGTGTGATAGTGAGTGTCTGAGAGTGTCAGAGAGTGTCAGAGAGTGTCAGAGAGTGATAGAGAGTGTCAGAGAGTGATAGAGAGTGTCAGAGTGTGTCAGAGAGTGTTAGAGAGTGATAGTGAGTGTCAGAGAGTGTCAGAGAGTTATAGTGAGTGTCAGAGAGTGATAGAGTGTGTCAGAGAGTGATAGTGATTTTCAGAGAGTATCAAAGAATGATAGTGAGTGTCTGAGAGTGTCAGAGAGTGATAGAGAGTGACAGAGAGTGTCAGAGAGTGATAGAGAGTGATAGAGAGTGTCAGAGAGTGTCAGAGAGTGTCAGAGAGTGTCAGAGAGTGTCAGAGAGTGATATTGAGTGTCAGAGAGTGTCAGAGAGTGATAGTGAGACTCTGATGGTGTCAGAGAATGTCAGAGATTGTCAGAGAGAGATAGAGAGAGATAGAGAGTGATAGAGAGTTTCAGAGAGTTTCTGAGATTGTCTGAGAGTGTCAGAGAGTGATAGTGAGTGTCAGAGAAATCAGAGAGTGATAGTGAGTGTCTGAGAGTGTCTGAGATTGTCAGAGAGTGTCAGAGACTATCAGAGAGTGATAGTGATCATCTGAGAGTGTCTGAGATTGTCAGAGAGTGTCAGAGAGTATCAGAGAGTGATAGAGAGTGTCAGAGATTGTCAGAGAGCGATAGAGAGTGATAGAGAGTGTCAGAGAGTGTCAGAGAGTGTCAGACAGTGATAGAGAGTGATAGAGAGTGTCAGAGAGTGATAGTGAGTGATAGAGAGTGTCAGAGAGTGATAGAGAGTGTCAGGGAGTGATAGAGAGTGAAAGAGACTGTCAGAGAGTGTCAGAGAGAGATAGAGAGTGTCAGAGAGTGTCAGAGAGTGATAGAGAGTGTCTGAGAGTGTCAGAGAGTGTCAGAGATTGATAGAGAGTGAAAGAGACTATCAGAGAGTGATAGTGAGTGTCAGAGTGTGTCAGAGAGTGTCAGAGAGTGATAGTGAGTGATAGTGAGTGACAGAGTGTTTCTGAGATTGGCAGAGAGTGATCGTGAGTGTCAGAGAGTGTCAGAGAGTGATAGAGAGTGTCAGAGAGTGTCAGAGATTGTCAGAGAGTGATAGAGATTGTCAGAGATTGATAGAGAGTGAAAGAGACTGTCAGAGAGTGTCAGAGAGTGATAGAGAGTGATAGAGAGTGAAGGAGAGTGTCAGAGAGTGTCAGAGAGATATAGAGAGTGACAGAGAGTGTCAGAGAGTGTCAGAGAGTGATAGTGAGTGTCTGAGAGTGGCAGAGAGTTTCAGAGAGTGATAGAGAGCCAGAGAGTGTCAGAGAGTGACAGAGAGTGTCAGAGAGTGTCAGAGAGTGATAGAGAGTGATAGAGAGTGATCGTGAGTGTCAGAGAGTGTCAGAGAGTGTCAGAGAGAGATAGTGAGTGTCTGAGAGTGTCAGAGAGTGATAGAGAGTGATAGAGAGTGATAGAGAGTGATCGAGAGTGTCAGAGATTGCCAGAGATTGCAAGAGAGTGATAGTGCTTGTGAGAGAGTGTCAGAGAGTGATAGTGAGTGTCTGACAGCGTCAGAGAGTGTCAGAGAGTTTCAGAGAGTGATAGAGAGTGTCAGAGAGTGTCAGAGAGTGATAGAGAGTGTTAGAGAGTGTCAGAGAGTGATAGAGAGTGATAGAGAGTGATAGAGAGTGATAGAGAGTGATCGAGAGTGTCAGAGATTGCCAGAGATTGCAAGAGAGTGATAGTGCTTGTGAGAGAGTGTCAGAGAGTGATAGTGATTGTCTGACAGCGTCAGAGAGTGTCAGAGAGTTTCAGAGAGTGTCAGAGAGTGATAGTGATTGTCAGAGAGTATCAGAGAATGATCGTGACTGTCTGGGAGTGTCTGAGAGTGTCATAGAGTGATAGAGAGTGATAGAGAGTGATAGAGACTGTCAGAGAGTGTCAGAGAGAGATAGAGAGAGATAGAGAGTGATAGAGAGTGATAGAGAGTGTCAGAGTGTGTCAGAAAGTGATAGAGAGTGTCTGAGAGTGTCAGAGAGTGATAGTGAGTGTCTGAGAGTGTCAGAGAGTGCCAGAGAGTGATAGAGAGTGATAGAGAGTGATAGAGAGTGTCAGAGCGTGTCAGAGAGTGATAGAGAGTGATAAAGACTGTCACAGAGCGTCAGAGAGAGATAGAGAGTGATAGAGAATGTCAGAGATTGATAGTGAGTGTCTGAGAGTGTCAGAGAGTGTCAGAGAGTGATAGTGAGTGTCAGAGAGTGTCAGAGAGTGATAGTGAGTGTCTGAGAGTGTCTGAGAGTGTCAGAGAGTGTCTGAGAGTGTCAGAGAGTGATAGACAGTGAAAGAGACTGTCAGAGAGTGTCAGAGAGTGTCAGAGAGTGTCAGAGAGTGTCAGAGAGTGATAGAGAGTGATAGAGAGTGATAGAGACTGTCAGAGAGTGTCAGAGAGAGATAGAGAGAGATCGAGTGTCAGAGAGTGTCAGAGAGTGTCAGAGAGTGATAGTGAGTGATAGTGAGTGATAGTGAGTGATAGAGAGTGTCAGGGATTGTCAGAGAGTGATAGTGAGTGTCAGAGAGTGCCAGAGAGTGATAGAGAGTGATAGAGAGTGTCAGAGAGTGACCGAGTGTGTCAGAGAGTGATAGTGAGTGTCCGAGAGTGTCAGAGAGTGATAGTGTCAGAGAGTGATAGAGAGTGTCAGAGAGTGATAGTGAGTGTCAGAGAGGGTCAGAGAGTGTCAGAGAGTGTCAGAGAGTGACAGGGAGTGTCAGAGAGTGTCAGAGAGTGTCAGAGAGTGTCAGAGAGTGATAGTGAGTGTCAGAGAGAGTCAGAGAGTGTCAGAGAGTGTCAGAGAGTGTCAGAGAGTGTCAGAGAGTGATAGAGAGTGTCAGAGATTGCCAGAGATTGCAAGAGAGTGATAGTGCGTGTGAGAGAGTGTCAGAGAGTGATAGTGAGTGTCTGACAGCGTCAGAGAGTGTCAGAGAGTGCCAGAGAGTGATAGTGATTGTCAGAGAGTATCAGAGAATGATAGTGACTGTCTGGGAGTGTCAGAGAGTGTCAGAGAGTGATAGAGAGTGATAGAGACTGTCAGAGAGTGTCAGAGAGAGATAGAGAGTGATAGAGAGTGATAGAGAGTGTCAGAGTGTGTCAGAGAGTGATAGAGAGTGATAAAGACAGTTACAGAGTGTCAGAGAGAGATAGAGAGTGATAGAGAATGTCAGAGAGTGATAGTGAGTGTCTGAGAGTGTCAGAGAGTGTCAGAGAGTGATAGTGAGTGTCAGAGAGTGTCAGAGAGTGATAGTGAGTGTGAGAGAGTGCCAGAGAGTGCCAGAGAGTGTCAGAGAGTGTCAGAGTGTGATAGTGAGTGTCTGAGAGTGTCAGAGAGTGTCAGAGAGTGATAGAGAGTGTCAGAGAGTGATAGAGAGTGTCAGAGTGTGTCAGAGAGTGTTAGAGAGTGATAGTGAGTGTCAGAGAGTGTCAGAGAGTTATAGTGAGTGTCAGAGAGTGATAGAGTGTGTCAGAGAGTGATAGTGATTTTCAGAGAGTATCAGAGAATGATAGTGAGTGTCTGAGAGTGTCAGAGAGTGATAGAGAGTGACAGAGAGTGTCAGAGAGTGATAGAGAGTGATAGAGAGTGTCAGAGAGTGTCAGAGAGTGTCAGAGAGTGTCAGAGAGGGTCAGAGAGTGATATTGAGTGTCAGAGAGTGTCAGAGAGTGATAGTGAGTCTCTGATGGTGTCAGAGAATGTCAGAGATTGTCAGAGAGAGATAGAGAGAGATAGAGAGTGATAGAGAGTTTCAGAGAGTTTCTGAGATTGTCTGAGAGTGTCAGAGAGTGATAGTGAGTGTCAGAGAAATCAGAGAGTGATAGTGAGTGTCTGAGAGTGTCTGAGATTGTCAGAGAGTGTCAGAGACTATCAGAGAGTGATAGTGATCATCTGAGAGTGTCTGAGATTGTCAGAGAGTGTCAGAGAGTATCAGAGAGTGATAGAGAGTGTCAGAGATTGTCAGAGAGCGATAGAGAGTGATAGAGAGTGTCAGAGAGTGTCAGAGAGTGTCAGACAGTGATAGAGAGTGATAGAGAGTGTCAGAGAGTGATAGTGAGTGATAGAGAGTGTCAGAGAGTGATAGAGAGTGTCAGGGAGTGATAGAGAGTGAAAGAGACTGTCAGAGAGTGTCAGAGAGAGATAGAGAGTGTCAGAGAGTGTCAGAGAGTGATAGAGAGTGTCTGAGAGTGTCAGAGAGTGTCAGAGATTGATAGAGAGTGAAAGAGACTGTCAGAGAGTGATAGTGAGTGTCAGAGTGTTTCAGAGAGTGTCAGAGAGTGTCAGGGAGTGTCAGAGAGTGATAGTGTGTGATAGTGAGTGACAGAGTGTTTCTGAGATTGGCAGAGAGTGATCGTGAGTGTCAGAGAGTGTCAGAGAGTGATAGAGAGTGTCAGAGAGTGTCAGAGATTGTCAGAGAGTGATAGAGATTGTCAGAGATTGATAGAGAGTGAAAGAGACTGTCAGAGAGTGTCAGAGAGTGATAGAGAGTGAAGGAGAGTGTCAGAGAGTGTCAGAGAGATATAGAGAGTGACAGAGAGTATCAGAGAGTGTCAGAGAGTGATAGTGAGTGTCTGAGAGTGGCAGAGAGTTTCAGAGAGTGATAGAGAGCCAGAGAGTGTCAGAGAGTGACAGAGAGTGTCAGAGAGTGTCAGAGAGTGATAGAGAGTGATAGAGAGTGATAGAGAGTGATCGTGAGTGTCAGAGAGTGTCAGAGAGTGTCAGAGAGTGATAGAGAGTGATAGAGAGTGATAGAGAGTGATCGAGAGTGTCAGAGATTGCCAGAGATTGCAAGAGAGTGATAGTGCTTGTGAGAGAGTGTCAGAGAGTGTTAGTGAGTGTCTGACAGCGTCAGAGAGTGTCAGAGAGTTTCAGAGAGTGTCAGAGAGTGATAGTGATTGTCAGAGAGTATCAGAGAATGATCGTGACTGTCTGGGAGTGTCTGAGAGTGTCATAGAGTGATAGAGAGTGATAGAGAGTGATAGAGACTGTCAGAGAGTGTCAGAGAGAGATAGAGAGAGATAGAGAGTGATAGAGAGTGATAGAGAGTGTCAGAGTGTGTCAGAAAGTGATAGAGAGTGATAAAGACTGTCACAGAGTGTCAGAGAGAGATAGACAGTGATAGAGAATGTCAGAGAGTGATAGTGAGTGTCTGAGAGTGTCAGAGAGTGTCAGAGAGTGATAGCGAGTGTCAGAGAGTGTCAGAGAGTGATAGTGAGTGTCTGAGAGTGTCAGAGAGTGTCAGAGAGTGTCAGAGAGTGATAGTGAGTGTCAGAGAGTGATAGTGAGTGTCAGAGAGTGACAGAGTGTGTCAGAGAGTGATAGTGAGTGTCTGAGAGTGTCAGAGAGTGATAGTGAGTGTCTGAGAGTGTCAGAGAGTGCCAGAGAGTGATAGAGAGTGATAGAGAGTGTCAGAGTGTGTCAGAGAGTGATAGAGAGTGATAAAGACTATCACAGAGCGTCAGAGAGAGATAGAGAGTGATAGAGAATGTCAGAGAGTGATAGTGAGTGTCTGAGAGTGTCAGAGAGTGTCAGAGAGTGATAGTGAGTGTCAGAGAGTGTCAGAGAGCGATAGTGAGTGTCTGAGAGTGTCAGAGAGTGTCAGAGAGTGTCAGAGAGTGATAGTGAGTGTCAGAGAGTGATAGAGAGTGATAAAGACTGTCACAGAGTGTCAGAGAGAGATAGAGAGTGATAGAGAATGTCAGAGAGTGATAGTGAGTGTCTGAGAGTGTCAGAGAGTGTCAGAGAGTGTCAGAGAGTGATAGTGAGTGTCAGAGAGTGATAGAGAGTGTCGGAGAGTGTCAGAGAGTGTCAGAGAGTGAGAGAGAGTGTCAGAGTGTGTCAGAGAGTGATAGTGAGTGTCTGAGAGTGTCAGCGAATGTCAGAGAGTGATAGGGAGTGTCAGAGAGTGATAGTCAGTGTCTGAGAGTGTCAGAGAGTGATAGAGAGTGTCAGAGAGTTTCAGAGAGTGTCAGCGAATGTCAGAGAGTGATAGGGAGTGTCAGAGAGTGATAGTCAGTGTCTGAGAGTGTCAGAGAGTGATAGAGAGTGTCAGAGAGTTTCAGAGAGTGATAGGGAGTGTCAGAGAGTGATAGAGAGTGTCAGAGAGTGTCAGAGAGTGATAGAGTGTGTCAGAGAGTGTCAGAGAGTGACAGTGAGTGTCTGAGAGTGTCAGAGAGTGTCAGAGAGTGTCAGAGAGTGATAGAGAGTGTTCGAGAGTGTCAGAGAGTGTCAGAGAGTGTTAGAGAGTGATATAGACTGTCAGAGAGTGTCAGAGAGTGATAGAAACTGTCGGAGAGTGTCAGAGAGTGTCAGAGAGAGACAGAGAGTGTCAGAGAGTGATAGTGAGTGTCAGAGAGCGTCAGAGAGTGAAAGTGAGTGTCTGAGAGTGTCAGAGAGTGATAGAGAGTGTCAGAGAGTGTCAGAGAGTGTCAGAGAGTTATATAGAGTGTCAGAGAGTGTCAGAGAGTGATAGAGAGTGTCAGAGAGTGATAGTGAGTGTCAGAGAGTGATAGTGAGTGTCAGAGAGTGTCAGAGAGTGATAGTGAGTGTCTGAGAGTGTCAGAGAGTGATAGAGAGTGTTAGAGAGTGTCAGAGAGTGTCAGAGAGTGTCAGAGAGTGATAGAGAATGTTAGAGAGTGATAGAGAGTGTCAGAGAGTGTTAGAGGGTGTCAGAGAGTGATATAGAGTGTCAGAGAGTGTCAGAGAGAGATAGAGAGTGTCAGAGAGTGTCAGAGAGTGATAGAGAGTGTCACAGAGTGTCAGGGAGTGATAGTGAGTATCAGAGAGTGTCAGAGAGTGTCAGAGACAGTGTTAGGGAGTGTCAGAGAGTGATAGAGAGTGTTAGAGAGTTTCAGAGATTGTCAGAGAGTGATAGAGAGTGTTAGAGTATGATAGAGAGTGTTAGAGAGTGTCAGAGAGTGATATAGAGTTCCAGAGAGTGTCAGAGAGTGATAGACAGTGTCAGAGAGTGACAGAGAGTGACAGAGAGTGACAGAGAGTGTCAGAGAGTGTCAGAGAGTGATAGTGAGTGTCTGAGAGTGTCTGAGAGAGACAGTGAGTGTCTGAGAGTGTCTGAGAGTGTCAGAGAGTGATAGTGAGTGATAGAGAGTGATATAGAGTGTCAGAGATTGTCAGAGAGTGATAGAGAGTGTTAGAGAGTGATGGAGAGTGTTAGAGAGAGTTAGAGAGTGTCAGAGAGTGATATAGAGTGTCAGAGAGTGTCAGAGAGTGATAGAGAGTGTCAGAGAGTGATAGAGTGTGTCAGAGAGCGTCAGAGAGTGATAGTGAGTGTCTGAGAGTGTCTGAGAGTGTTAGAGAGTGATAGAGAGTGATGTGGAGTGATATAGAGTGTCAGAGAGTGTCAGAGAGTGTCAGAGAGCCACGGACAGTGTCAGAGAGTGATGGAGAGTGTCAGAGAGCGATGGAGAGTGTCAGAGAGTGATAGAGAGTGTCAGAGAGAGTCAGAGAGTGATAGAAAGTGTCAGAGAGTGATATAGAGTGATAGAGAGTGTCAGAGAGTGTCAGAGAGTGATAGTGAGTGTCTGAGAGTGTCAGAGAGTGCCAGAGAGTGATAGAGAGTGTCAGAGAGTGTCAGAGAGTGATAGTGAGTGTCAGAGAGTGATAGAGAGTGATAAAGACTGTCACAGAGTGTCAGAGAGAGATAGAGAGTGATAGAGAATGTCAGAGAGTGATAGTGAGTGTCTGAGAGTGTCAGAGAGTGTCAGAGAGTGATAGTGAGTGTCAGAGAGTGATAGAGAGTGTTGGAGAGTGTCAGAGAGTGTCAGAGAGTGAGAGAGAGTGTCAGAGTGTGTCAGAGAGTGATAGTGAGTGTCAGAGAGTGTCAGAGAGTTATAGTGAGTGTCAGAGAGTGATAGAGAGTGTCAGAGAGTATCAGAGAATGATAGTGAGTGTCTGAGAGTATCAGAGAGTGATAGAGAGTGTCAGAGAGTGTCAGAGAGTGATAGAGAGTGTTAGAGAGTGTCAGAGAGTGTCAGAGAGTGTCAGACAGGGTCAGAGAGTGATAGAGAGTGATAGAGAGTGTCAGAGAGTGTCAGAGACTGTCAGAGAGTGATAGTGAGTGTCTGTGAGTGTCAGAGAGTGACAGAGAGTGACAGAGAGTGTGTGAGAGTGTCAGTCAGTGTCAGAGAGTGATAGAGAGTGTCAGAGAGTGTCAGAGAATGTCAGAGAGTGATAGTGAGTGTCTGTGAGTGTCAGAGAGTGATAGAGAGTGATAGAAAGTGTCAGAGAGTGTCAGAGAGTGATAGAGAGTGTCAGAGAGTGATAGAGAGTGTTAGAGAGTGATAGTGAGTGTCTGAGAGTGTCTGAGATTGTCAGAGATTGATAGAGAGTGATAGAGACTGTCAGAGAGTCTCAGAGAGTGTCAGAGAGAGATAGAGAGTGTCAGAGAGAGATAGAGAGTGTCAGAGAGAGATAGAGAGTGTCAGAGAGTGTCAGAGAGTGATAGTGAGTTTCAGAGAGTGTCAGAGAGTGATAGTGAGTGTCTGAGAGTGTCAGAGACTGATAGAGAGTGTCAGAGAGTTTTAGAGAGTGACAGAGTGTGTCAGAGAGTGATAGAGAGTGTTAGAGAGCGTTAGAGAGTGATAGTGAGTGTCTGAGAGTGTCTGAGATTGTCAGAGATTGATAGAGAGTGATAGAGACTGTCAGAGAGTCTCAGAGAGTGTCATAGAGAGATAGAAAGTGTCAGAGAGTGTCAGAGCGTGATAGTGAGTTTCAGAGAGTGTCAGAGAGTGATAGTGAGTGTCTGAGAGTGTCAGAGAGTGATAGAGAGTGTCAGAGAGTGTCAGAGAGTGTCAGAGAGTGTCAGAGAGTGTCAGAGAGTTTCAGAGAGTGGTAGTGATTGTCAGAGAGTGTCAGAGAGATATAGAGAGCGAAAGAGAGTGTCAGAGAGTGTCAGAGAGTGATAGAGAGTGATAGTGAGTGTCAGAGAGAGTCAGAGAGTGTCAGAGAGTGATAGAGAGCGATAGAGAGTGTCAGAGAGTGATAGTGAGTGTCTGAGTGTGTCTGAGATTGTCACAGAGTGATAGAGAGTGATCGAGACTGTCAGAGAGTTTCAGAAACTGTCAGAGAGAGATAGTGAGTGTCTGAGAGTGTCAGAGAGTGATAGAGAGTGTCAGAGAGTGTCAGAGAGTGTCAGAGAGTGTCAGAGAGTATTAGAGAGTGTCAGAGAGTGATAGTGAGTGTCAGAGTGTGATATAGAGTGTCAGAGTGTGATAGAGAGTGTCAGAGTGTGATAGAGAGTGATAGAGAGTTTCAGAGAGTGATAGAGAGTGTCAGAGAGTGATAGTGAGTGTCTCAGAGTGTCTGAGAGTGTCAGAGAGTGTCAGAGAGTGATAGAGAGTGATAGAGAGTGATAGAGACTGTCAGAGAGTGTCAGAGAGTGTCAGAGAGAGATAGAGAGTGTCAGAGAGTGTCAGAGAGAGATAGAGAGTGTCAGAGAGTGTCAGAGAGTGATAGTGAGTGTCAGAGAGTGTCAGAGAGTGTCAGAGAGTGATAGTCAGTGTCTGAGAGTGTCAGAGAGTGATAGAGAGTGTCAGTGAGTGTCAGAGAGTGATAGGGAGTGTCAGAGAGTGACAGAGAGTGTCAGAGAGTGTCAGAGAGTGATAGTGAGTGTCTGAGAGTGTCAGCGAATGTCAGAGAGTGATAGGGAGTGTCAGAGAGTGATAGTGAGTGTCAGAGAGTGTCAGAGAGTGATAGTCAGTGTCTGAGAGTGTCAGAGAGTGATAGAGAGTGTCAGAGAGTTTCAGAGAGTGATAGGGAGTGTCAGAGAGTGATAGAGAGTGTCAGAGAGTGATAGAGAGTGTCAGAGAGTGTCAGAGAGTGATAGTGAGTGTCTGAGAGTGTCAGAGAGTGTCAGAGAGTGATAGAGAGTGTTCGAGAGTGTCAGAGAGTGTCAGAGAGTGATAGTCAGTGACTGAGAGTGTCAGAGAGTGATAGAGAGTGTCAGTGAGTGTCAGAGAGTGATAGGGAGTGTCAGAGAGTGACAGAGAGTGTCAGAGAGTGTCAGAGAGTGTCAGAGAGTGATAGTGAGTGTCTGAGAGTGTCAGCGAATGTCAGAGAGTGATAGGGAGTGTCAGAGAGTGATAGTCAGTGTCTGAGAGTGTCAGAGAGTGATAGAGAGTGTCAGAGAGTTTCAGAGAGTGATAGGGAGTGTCAGAGAGTGATAGAGAGTGTCAGAGAGTGTCAGAGAGTGATAGAGAGTGTCAGAGAGTGTCAGAGAGTGACAGTGAGTGTCTGAGAGTGTCAGAGAGTGTCAGAGAGTGTCAGAGAGTGATAGAGAGTGTTCGAGAGTGTCAGAGAGTGTCAGAGAGTGTTAGAGAGTGATATAGACTGTCAGAGAGTGTCAGAGAGTGATAGAAACTGTCGGAGAGTGTCAGAGAGTGTCAGAGAGAGACAGAGAGTGTCAGAGAGTGATAGTGAGTGTCAGAGAGCGTCAGAGAGTGAAAGTGAGTGTCTGAGAGTGTCAGAGAGTGATAGAGAGTGTCAGAGAGTGTCAGAGAGTGTCAGAGAGTGATATAGAGTGTCAGAGAGTGTCAGAGAGTGATAGAGAGTGTCAGAGAGTGATAGTGAGTGTCAGAGAGTGTCAGAGAGTGATAGATAGTGTTAGAGAGTGTCAGAGAGTGTCAGAGAGTGATAGAGAATGTTAGAGAGTGATAGAGAGTGTCAGAGAGTGTTAGAGGGTGTCAGAGAGTGATACAGAGTGTCAGAGAGTGTCAGAGAGAGATAGAGAGTGTCAGAGAGTGTCAGAGAGTGATAGAGAGTGTCACAGAGTGTCAGGGAGTGATAGTGAGTATCAGAGAGTGTCAGAGAGTGTCAGAGACAGTGTTAGGGAGTGTCAGAGAGTGATAGAGAGTGTTAGAGAGTTTCAGAGATTGTCAGAGAGTGATAGAGAGTGTTAGAGTGTGATAGAGAGTGTTAGAGAGTGTCAGAGAGTGATATAGAGTTCCAGAGAGTGTCAGAGAGTGATAGACAGTGTCAGAGAGTGACAGAGAGTGACAGAGAGTGACAGAGAGTGTCAGAGAGTGTCAGAGAGTGATAGTGAGTGTCTGAGAGTGTCTGAGAGAGATAGTGAGTGTCTGAGAGTGTCTGAGAGTGTCAGAGAGTGATAGTGAGTGATAGAGAGTGATATAGAGTGTCAGAGATTGTCAGAGAGTGATAGAGAGTGTTAGAGAGTGATGGAGAGTGTTAGAGAGAGTTAGAGAGTGTCAGAGAGTGATATAGAGTGTCAGAGAGTGTCAGAGAGTGATAGAGAGTGTCAGAGAGCGTCAGAGAGTGATAGTGAGTGTCTGAGAGTGTCTGAGAGTGTTAGAGAGTGATAGAGAGTGATGTGGAGTGATATAGAGTGTCAGAGAGTGTCAGAGAGTGTCAGAGAGCGATGGAGAGTGTCAGAGAGTGATGGAGAGTGTCAGAGAGCGATGGAGAGTGTCAGAGAGTGATAGAGAGTGTCAGAGAGAGTCAGAGAGTGATAGAAAGTGTCAGAGAGTGATATAGAGTGATAGAGAGTGTCAGAGAGTGTCAGAGAGTGATAGTGAGTGTCTGAGAGTGTCAGAGAGTGCCAGAGAGTGATAGAGAGTGTCAGAGAGTGTCAGAGAGTGATAGTGAGAGTCAGAGAGTGATAGAGAGTGTTAAATACTGTCACAGAGTGTCAGAGAGAGATAGAGAGTGATAGAGAATGTCAGAGAGTGATAGTGAGTGTCTGAGAGTGTCAGAGAGTGTCAGAGAGTGATAGTGAGTGTCAGAGAGTGATAGAGAGTGTTGGAGAGTGTCAGAGAGTGTCAGAGAGTGAGAGAGAGTGTCAGAGTGTGTCAGAGAGTGATAGTGAGTGTCAGAGAGTGTCAGAGAGTTATAGTGAGTGTCAGAGAGTGATAGAGAGTGTCAGAGAGTATCAGAGAATGATAGTGAGTGTCTGAGAGTATCAGAGAGTGATAGAGAGTGTCAGAGAGTGTCAGAGAGTGATAGAGAGTGTTAGAGAGTGTCAGAGAGTGTCAGAGAGTGTCAGAGAGTGTCAGAGAGTGTCAGACAGGGTCAGAGAGTGATAGAGAGTGATAGAGAGTGTCAGAGAGTGTCAGAGACTGTCAGAGAGTGATAGTGAGTGTCTGTGAGTGTCAGAGAGTGACAGAGAGTGACAGAGAGTGTGTGAGAGTGTCAGTCAGTGTCAGAGAGTGATAGAGAGTGTCAGAGAGCGTCAGAGAATGTCAGAGAGTGATAGTGAGTGTCTGTGAGTGTCAGAGAGTGATAGAGAGTGATAGAAAGTGTCAGAGAGTGTCAGAGAGTGATAGAGATTGTCAGAGAGTGATAGAGAGTGTTAGAGAGTGATAGTGAGTGTCTGAGAGTGTCTGAGATTGTCAGAAATTGATAGAGAGTGATAGAGACTGTCAGAGAGTCTCAGAGAGTGTCAGAGAGAGATAGAGAGTGTCAGAGAGAGATAGAGAGTGTCAGAGAGAGATAGAGAGTGTCAGAGAGTGTCAGAGAGTGATAGTGAGTTTCAGAGAGTGTCAGAGAGTGATAGTGAGTGTCTGAGAGTGTCAGAGACTGATAGAGAGTGTCAGAGAGTGTCAGAGAGTTTTAGAGAGTGACAGAGTGTGTCAGAGAGTGATAGAGAGTGTTAGAGAGTGTTAGAGAGTGATAGTGAGTGTCTGAGAGTGTCTGAGATTGTCAGAGATTGATAGAGAGTGATAGAGACTGTCAGAGAGTCTCAGAGAGTGTCATAGAGAGATAGAGAGTGTCAGAGAGTGTCAGAGCGTGATAGTGAGTTTCAGAGAGTGTCAGAGAGTGATAGTGAGTGTCTGAGAGTGTCAGAGAGTGATAGAGAGTGTCAGAGAGTGTCAGAGAGTGTCAGAGAGTGTGAGAGAGTTTCAGAGAGTGGTAGTGATTGTCAGAGAGTGTCAGAGAGATATAGAGAGCGAAAGAGAGTGTCAGAGAGTGTCAGAGAGTGATAGAGAGTGATAGTGAGTGTCTGAGAGAGTCAGAGACAGTCAGAGAGTGACAGAGAGTGTCGGAGAGAGTCAGAGAGTGTCAGAGAGTGATAGAGAGCGATAGAGAGTGTCAGAGAGTGATAGTGAGTGTCTGAGTGTGTCTGAGATTGTCACAGAGTGATAGAGAGTGATCGAGACTGTCAGAGAGTTTCAGAAACTGTCAGAGAGAGATAGTGAGTGTCTGAGAGTGTCAGAGAGTGATAGAGAGTGTCAGAGAGTGTCAGAGAGTGTCAGAGAGTGTCAGAGAGTGATAGCGAGTGTCAGAGTGTGATATAGAGTGTCAGAGTGTGATAGAGAGTGTCAGAGTGTGATAGAGAGTGTCTGAGAGTTTCAGAGAGTGATAGAGAGTGTCAGAGAGTGATAGTGAGTGTCTCAGAGTGTCTGAGAGTGTCAGAGAGTGTCAGAGAGTGTCAGAGAGTGTCAGAGAGTGTCAGAGAGTGATAGAGAGTGATAGAGACTGTCAGAGAGTGTCAGAGAGTGTGAGAGAGAGATAGAGAGTGTCAGAGAGTGTCAGAGAGAGATAGAGAGTGTCAGAGAGTGTCAGAGAGTGATAGTGAGTGTCAGAGAGTGTCAGAGAGTGTCAGAGAGTGATAGTCAGTGTCTGAGAGTGTCAGAGAGTGATAGAGAGTGTCAGTGAGTGTCAGAGAGTGATAGGGAGTGTCAGAGAGTGACAGAGAGTGTCAGAGAGTGTCAGAGAGTGATAGTGAGTGTCTGAGAGTGTCAGCGAATGTCAGAGAGTGATAGGGAGTGTCAGAGAGTGATAGAGAGTGTCAGAGAGTGTCAGAGAGTGATAGTCAGTGTCTGAGAGTGTCAGAGAGTGATAGAGAGTGTCAGAGAGTTTCAGAGAGTGATAGGGAGTGACAGAGAGTGATAGAGAGTGTCAGAGAGTGTCAGAGACTGATAGAGAGTGTCAGAGAGTGTCAGAGAGTTTTAGAGAGTGACAGAGTGTGTCAGAGAGTGATAGAGAGTGTTAGAGAGTGTTAGAGAGTGATAGTGAGTGTCTGAGAGTGTCTGAGATTGTCAGAGATTGATAGAGAGTGATAGAGACTGTCAGAGAGTCTCAGAGAGTGTCATAGAGAGATAGAGAGTGTCAGAGAGTGTCAGAGCGTGATAGTGAGTTTCAGAGAGTGTCAGAGAGTGATAGTGAGTGTCTGAGAGTGTCAGAGAGTGATAGAGAGTGTCAGAGAGTGTCAGAGAGTGTCAGAGAGTGTGAGAGAGTTTCAGAGAGTGGTAGTGATTGTCAGAGAGTGTCAGAGAGATATAGAGAGCGAAAGAGAGTGTCAGAGAGTGTCAGAGAGTGATAGAGAGTGATAGTGAGTGTCTGAGAGAGTCAGAGACAGTCAGAGAGTGACAGAGAGTGTCGGAGAGAGTCAGAGAGTGTCAGAGAGTGATAGAGAGCGATAGAGAGTGTCAGAGAGTGATAGTGAGTGTCTGAGTGTGTCTGAGATTGTCACAGAGTGATAGAGAGTGATCGAGACTGTCAGAGAGTTTCAGAAACTGTCAGAGAGAGATAGTGAGTGTCTGAGAGTGTCAGAGAGTGATAGAGAGTGTCAGAGAGTGTCAGAGAGTGTCAGAGAGTGTCAGAGAGTGATAGCGAGTGTCAGAGTGTGATATAGAGTGTCAGAGTGTGATAGAGAGTGTCAGAGTGTGATAGAGAGTGTCTGAGAGTTTCAGAGAGTGATAGAGAGTGTCAGAGAGTGATAGTGAGTGTCTCAGAGTGTCTGAGAGTGTCAGAGAGTGTCAGAGAGTGTCAGAGAGTGTCAGAGAGTGTCAGAGAGTGATAGAGAGTGATAGAGACTGTCAGAGAGTGTCAGAGAGTGTGAGAGAGAGATAGAGAGTGTCAGAGAGTGTCAGAGAGAGATAGAGAGTGTCAGAGAGTGTCAGAGAGTGATAGTGAGTGTCAGAGAGTGTCAGAGAGTGTCAGAGAGTGATAGTCAGTGTCTGAGAGTGTCAGAGAGTGATAGAGAGTGTCAGTGAGTGTCAGAGAGTGATAGGGAGTGTCAGAGAGTGACAGAGAGTGTCAGAGAGTGTCAGAGAGTGATAGTGAGTGTCTGAGAGTGTCAGCGAATGTCAGAGAGTGATAGGGAGTGTCAGAGAGTGATAGAGAGTGTCAGAGAGTGTCAGAGAGTGATAGTCAGTGTCTGAGAGTGTCAGAGAGTGATAGAGAGTGTCAGAGAGTTTCAGAGAGTGATAGGGAGTGACAGAGAGTGATAGAGAGTGTCAGAGAGTGTCAGAGAGTGATAGAGAGTGTCAGAGAGTGTCAGAGAGTGTCAGAGAGTGATAGTGAGTGTCTGAGAGTGTCAGACAGTGTCAGAGAGTGTCATAGAGTGATAGAGAGTGTTCGAGAGTGTCAGAGAGTGTCAGAGAGTGTTAGAGAGTGATATAGACTGTCAGAGAGTGTCAGAGAGTGATAGAAACTGTCGGAGAGTGTCAGAGAGTGTCAGAGAGAGACAGAGAGTGTCAGAGAGTGATAGTGAGTGTCAGAGAGCGTCAGAGAGTGAAAGTGAGTGTCTGAGAGTGTCAGAGAGTGATAGAGTGTCAGAGAGTGTCAGAGAGTGTCAGAGAGTGTCAGAGAGTGTCAGAGAGTGTCAGAGAGTGATATAGAGTGTCAGAGAGTGTCAGAGAGTGATAGAGAGTGTCAGAGAGTGATAGTGAGTGTCAGAGAGTGTCAGAGAGTGATAGTGAGTGTCTGAGAGTGTCAGAGAGTGATAGAGAGTGTTAGAGAGTGTCAGAGTGTGTCAGAGAGTGATAGAGAATGTTAGAGAGTGATAGAGAGTGTCAGAGAGTGTTAGAGGGTGTCAGAGAGTGATATAGAGTGTCAGAGAGTGTCAGAGAGAGATAGAGAGTGTCAGAGAGTGTCAGAGAGTGATAGAGAGTTTCACAGAGTGTCGGAGTGATAGTGAGTATCAGAGAGTGTCAGAGAGTGTCAGAGACAGTGTTAGGGAGTGTCAGAGAGTGATAGAGAGTATTAGAGAGTTTCAGAGATTGTCAGAGAGTGATAGAGAGTGTTAGAGTGTGATAGAGAGTGTTAGAGAGTGTCAGAGAGTGATAGACAGTGTCAGAGAGTGACAGAGAGTGACAGAGAGTGACAGAGAGTGTCAGAGAGTGTCAGAGAGTGATAGTGAGTGTCTGAGAGTGTCTGAGAGAGATAGTGAGTGTCTGAGAGTGTCTGAGAGTGTCAGAGAGTGATAGTGAGTGATAGAGAGTGATATAGAGTGTCAGAGATTGTCAGAGAGTGATAGAGAGTGTTAGAGAGTGATGGAGAGTGTTAGAGAGAGTTAGAGAGTGTCAGAGAGTGATATAGAGTGTCAGAGATTGTCAGAGAGTGATAGAGAGTGTTAGAGAGTGATGGAGAGTGTTAGAGAGAGTTAGAGAGTGTCAGAGAGTGATATAGAGTGTCAGAGAGTGTCAGAGAGTGATAGAGAGTGTCAGAGAGTGATAGAGTGTGTCAGAGAGCGTCAGAGAGTGATAGTGAGTGTCTGAGAGTGTCTGAGAGTGTTAGAGAGTGGTAGAGAGTGATGTGGAGTGATATAGAGTGTCAGAGAGTGTCAGAGTGTGTCAGAGAGCGATGGAGAGTGTCAGAGAGTGATGGAGAGTGTCAGACAGCGATGGAGAGTGTCAGAGAGTGATAGAGAGTGTCAGAGAGAGTCAGAGAGTGATAGAAAGTGTCAGAGAGTGATATAGAGTGATAGAGAGTGTCAGAGAGTTTCAGAGAGTGTCAGAGAGTGATAGTGAGTGTCTGAGAGTGTCAGATAGTGTCAGAAAGTCATAGCGAGTGTTAGAGAGGGTCAGAGATGGTCAGAGAGTGTTAGAGAGTGTCAGAGAGAGTTAGAGAGTGTCAGAGAGTGATATAGAGTGTCAGAGAGTGTCAGAGAGCGATAGAGAGTGTCAGAGAGTGATAGAGAGTGTCAGAGAGTGTCAGAGAGTGATAGTGAGTGTCTGAGAGTGTCAGAGAGTGTCAGAGAGTGATAGAGAGTGATAGAGAGTGATAGAGAGTGATATAGAGTGATATAGAGTGTCAGAGAGTGTCAGAGAGCGATGGAGAGTGTCAGAGAGTGATAGAGAGTGTCAGAGAGAGTCAGAGAGTGATAGAGAGTGATAGAGAGTGATAGAGAGTGATAGAGAGTTTCAAAGAGTGTCAGAGAGTGATAGTGAGTGTCTGAGAGTGTCAGATAGTGTCAGAGAGTCTTAGAGAGACATAGAGAGTGTTAGAGAGTGTCAGAGAGTGTCAGAGAGTGCCAGAGAGCGATAGAGAGTGTCAGAGAGTGATAGAGAGTGTCAGAGAGTGTCAGAGAGTGATAGTGAGTGTCTGAGAGTGTCAGAGAGTGTCAGCGAATGTCAGAGAGTGATAGGGAGTGTCAGAGAGTGATAGTGAGTGTCAGAGAGTGCCAGAGAGCGATAGAGAGTGTCAGAGAGTGATAGAGAGTGTCAGAGAGTGTCAGAGAGTGATAGTCAGTGTCTGAGAGTGTCAGAGAGTGATAGAGAGTGTCAGAGAGTTTCAGAGAGTGATAGGGAGTGTCAGAGAGTGATAGAGAGTGTTAGAGAGTATCAGAGAGTGATAGAGAGTGTCAGAGAGTGTCAGAGAGTGATAGTGAGTGTCTGAGAGTGTCAGAGAGTGTCAGAGAGTGTCAGAGAGTGATAGAGAGTGTTCGAGAGTGTCAGAGAGTGTTAGAGAGTGATATAGAGTGTCAGAGAGTGTCAGAGAGTGATAGAAACTGTCGGAGAGTGTCAGAGAGTGTCAGAGAGAGATAGAGAGTGTCAGACAGTGTCAGAGAGTGATAGTGAGTGTCAGAGAGTGATAGTGAGTGTCTGAGAGTGTCAGAGAGTGATAGAGAGTGTTAGAGAGTGTCAGAGAGTGTCAGAGAGTGATAGAGAATGTTAGAGAGTGATAGAGAGTGTCAGAGAGTGTTAGAGGGTGTCAGAGAGTGATATAGAGTGTCAGAGAGTGTCAGAGAGAGATAGAGAGTGTCAGAGAGTGTCAGAGAGTGATAGAGAGTGTCACAGAGTGTCAGGGAGTGATAGTGAGTATCAGAGAGTGTCAGAGATTGTCAGAGAGTGATAGAGAGTGTTAGAGTGTGATAGAGAGTGTTAGAGAGTGTCAGAGAGTGATATAGAGTTCCAGAGAGTGTCAGAGAGTGATAGACAGTGTCAGAGAGAGACAGAGAGTGACAGAGAGTGTCAGAGAGTGTCAGAGAGTGATAGTGAGTGTCTGAGAGTGTCTGAGAGAGATAGTGAGTGTCTGAGAGTGTCTGAGATTGTCAGAGAGTGATAGTGAGTGATAGAGAGTGATATAGAGTGTCAGAGATTGTCAGAGAGTGATAGAGAGTGTTAGAGAGTGATGGAGAGTGTTAGAGAGAGTTAGAGAGTGTCAGAGAGTGATATAGAGTGTCAGAGAGTGTCAGAGAGTGATAGAGAGTGTCAGAGAGTGATAGAGAGTGTCAGAGAGCATCAGAGAGTGATAGTGAGTGTCTGAGAGTGTCTGAGAGTGTTAGAGAGTGACAGAGAGTGATAGAGAGTGATGTGGAGTGACATAGAGTGTCAGAGAGTGTCAGAGAGTGTCAGAGAGCGATGGAGAGTGTCAGAGAGCGATGGAGAGTGTCAGAGAGTGATAGAGAGTGTCAGAGAGTGATAGAGAGTGTCAGAGAGAGTCAGAGAGTGATAGAAAGTGATAGAGAGTGATATAGAGTGATAGAGAGTGTCAGAGAGTGATATAGAGTGATAGTGAGTGTCTGAGAGTGTCAGAAAGTCATTGCGAGTGTTAGAGAGTGTCAGAGAGTGTCAGAGAGTATCAGAGAGTGATAGTGAGTGTCTGAGAGTGTCTGAGAGTGATAGCGAGTGTCTGAGAGTGTCTGAGAGTGTCAGAGAGTGATAGAGAGTGATATAGAGTGTCAGAGATTGTCAGAGAGTGTTAGAGAGTGATAGAGAGTGTCAGAGAGAGTTAGAGAGTGTCAGAGAGTGTCAGAGAGCGATAGAGAGTGTCAGAGAGTGATAGAGAGTGTCTGAGAGTGATAGCGAGTGTCTGAGAGTGTCAGAGAGTGTCAGAGAGTGATAGAGAGTGATAGAGAGTGATATAGAGTGTCAGAGATTGTCAGAGAGTGTTAGAGAGTGATAGAGAGTGTCAGAGAGAGTTAGAGAGTGTCAGAGAGTGTCAGAGAGCGATGGAGAGTGTCAGAGAGTGATAGAGAGTGATAGAGAGTGATAGAGAGTGATATAGAGTGATATAGAGTGTCAGAGAGTGTCAGAGAGCGATGGAGAGTTTCAGAGAGTGATAGAGAGTGTCAGAGAGTGTCAGAGAGTGTCAGAGAGTGATAGAGAGTGATAGAGAGTGATAGAGAGTGATAGAGAGTGTCAGAGAGTGTCAGAGAGTGATTATGAGTGTCAGAGACTGTCAGAGAGTGATAGAGAGTGATAGAGAGTTTCACAGAGTGTCAGAGAGTGATAGTGAGTGTCTGAGAGTGTCAGATAGTGTCAGAGAGTCATAGAGAGACATAGAGAGTGTTAGAGAGTGTCAGAGAGTGTCAGAGAGTGCCAGAGAGCGATAGAGAGTTTCACAGAGTGTCGGAGTGATAGTGAGTATCAGAGAGTGTCAGAGAGTGTCAGAGACAGTGTTAGGGAGTGTCAGAGAGTGATAGAGAGTGTTAGAGAGTTTCAGAGATTGTCAGAGAGTGATAGAGAGTGTTAGAGTGTGATAGAGAGTGTTAGAGAGTGTCAGAGAGTGATAGACAGTGTCAGAGAGTGACAGAGAGTGACAGAGAGTGACAGAGAGTGTCAGAGAGTGTCAGAGAGTGATAGTGAGTGTCTGAGAGTGTCTGAGAGAGATAGTGAGTGTCTGAGAGTGTCTGAGAGTGTCAGAGAGTGATAGTGAGTGATAGAGAGTGATATAGAGTGTCAGAGATTGTCAGAGAGTGATAGAGAGTGTTAGAGAGTGATGGAGAGTGTTAGAGAGAGTTAGAGAGTGTCAGAGAGTGATATAGAGTGTCAGAGATTGTCAGAGAGTGATAGAGAGTGTTAGAGAGTGATGGAGAGTGTTAGAGAGAGTTAGAGAGTGTCAGAGAGTGATATAGAGTGTCAGAGAGTGTCAGAGAGTGATAGAGAGTGTCAGAGAGTGATAGAGTGTGTCAGAGAGCGTCAGAGAGTGATAGTGAGTGTCTGAGAGTGTCTGAGAGTGTTAGAGAGTGGTAGAGAGTGATGTGGAGTAATATAGAGTGTCAGAGAGTGTCAGAGTGTGTCAGAGAGCGATGGAGAGTGTCAGAGAGTGATGGAGAGTGTCAGACAGCGATGGAGAGTGTCAGAGAGTGATAGAGAGTGTCAGAGAGAGTCAGAGAGTGATAGAAAGTGTCAGAGAGTGATATAGAGTGATAGAGAGTGTCAGAGAGTTTCAGAGAGTGTCAGAGAGTGATAGTGAGTGTCTGAGAGTGTCAGATAGTGTCAGAAAGTCATAGCGAGTGTTAGAGAGGGTCAGAGATGGTCAGAGAGTGTTAGAGAGTGTCAGAGAGAGTTAGAGAGTGTCAGAGAGTGATATAGAGTGTCAGAGAGTGTCAGAGAGCGATAGAGAGTGTCAGAGAGTGATAGAGAGTGTCAGAGAGTGTCAGAGAGTGATAGTGAGTGTCTGAGAGTGTCAGAGAGTGTCAGAGAGTGATAGAGAGTGATAGAGAGTGATAGAGAGTGATATAGAGTGATATAGAGTGTCAGAGAGTGTCAGAGAGCGATGGAGAGTGTCAGAGAGTGATAGAGAGTGTCAGAGAGAGTCAGAGAGTGATAGAGAGTGATAGAGAGTGATAGAGAGTGTCAGAGAGTGTCAGAGAGTGATAATGAGTGTCAGAGACTGTCATAGAGTGATAGAGAGTGATAGAGAGTTTCAAAGAGTGTCAGAGAGTGATAGTGAGTGTCTGAGAGTGTCAGATAGTGTCAGAGAGTCTTAGAGAGACATAGAGAGTGTTAGAGAGTGTCAGAGAGTGTCAGAGAGTGCCAGAGAGCGATAGAGAGTGTCAGAGAGTGATAGAGAGTGTCAGAGAGTGTCAGAGAGTGATAGTGAGTGTCTGAGAGTGTCAGAGAGTGTCAGCGAATGTCAGAGAGTGATAGGGAGTGTCAGAGAGTGATAGTGAGTGTCAGAGAGTGCCAGAGAGCGATAGAGAGTGTCAGAGAGTGATAGAGAGTGTCAGAGAGTGTCAGAGAGTGATAGTCAGTGTCTGAGAGTGTCAGAGAGTGATAGAGAGTGTCAGAGAGTTTCAGAGAGTGATAGGGAGTGTCAGAGAGTGATAGAGAGTGTTAGAGAGTATCAGAGAGTGATAGAGAGTGTCAGAGAGTGTCAGAGAGTGATAGTGAGTGTCTGAGAGTGTCAGAGAGTGTCAGAGAGTGTCAGAGAGTGATAGAGAGTGTTCGAGAGTGTCAGAGAGTGTTAGAGAGTGATATAGAGTGTCAGAGAGTGTCAGAGAGTGATAGAAACTGTCGGAGAGTGTCAGAGAGTGTCAGAGAGAGATAGAGAGTGTCAGACAGTGTCAGAGAGTGATAGTGAGTGTCAGAGAGTGATAGTGAGTGTCTGAGAGTGTCAGAGAGTGATAGAGAGTGTTAGAGAGTGTCAGAGAGTGTCAGAGAGTGATAGAGAATGTTAGAGAGTGATAGAGAGTGTCAGAGAGTGTTAGAGGGTGTCAGAGAGTGATATAGAGTGTCAGAGAGTGTCAGAGAGAGATAGAGAGTGTCAGAGAGTGTCAGAGAGTGATAGAGAGTGTCACAGAGTGTCAGGGAGTGATAGTGAGTATCAGAGAGTGTCAGAGATTGTCAGAGAGTGATAGAGAGTGTTAGAGTGTGATAGAGAGTGTTAGAGAGTGTCAGAGAGTGATATAGAGTTCCAGAGAGTGTCAGAGAGTGATAGACAGTGTCAGAGAGAGACAGAGAGTGACAGAGAGTGTCAGAGAGTGTCAGAGAGTGATAGTGAGTGTCTGAGAGTGTCTGAGAGAGATAGTGAGTGTCTGAGAGTGTCTGAGATTGTCAGAGAGTGATAGTGAGTGATAGAGAGTGATATAGAGTGTCAGAGATTGTCAGAGAGTGATAGAGAGTGTTAGAGAGTGATGGAGAGTGTTAGAGAGAGTTAGAGAGTGTCAGAGAGTGATATAGAGTGTCAGAGAGTGTCAGAGAGTGATAGAGAGTGTCAGAGAGTGATAGAGAGTGTCAGAGAGCATCAGAGAGTGATAGTGAGTGTCTGAGAGTGTCTGAGAGTGTTAGAGAGTGACAGAGAGTGATAGAGAGTGATGTGGAGTGACATAGAGTGTCAGAGAGTGTCAGAGAGTGTCAGAGAGCGATGGAGAGTGTCAGAGAGCGATGGAGAGTGTCAGAGAGTGATAGAGAGTGTCAGAGAGTGATAGAGAGTGTCAGAGAGAGTCAGAGAGTGATAGAAAGTGATAGAGAGTGATATAGAGTGATAGAGAGTGTCAGAGAGTGATATAGAGTGATAGTGAGTGTCTGAGAGTGTCAGAAAGTCATTGCGAGTGTTAGAGAGTGTCAGAGAGTGTCAGAGAGTATCAGAGAGTGATAGTGAGTGTCTGAGAGTGTCTGAGAGTGATAGCGAGTGTCTGAGAGTGTCTGAGAGTGTCAGAGAGTGATAGAGAGTGATATAGAGTGTCAGAGATTGTCAGAGAGTGTTAGAGAGTGATAGAGAGTGTCAGAGAGAGTTAGAGAGTGTCAGAGAGTGATAGAGAGTGTTCGAGAGTGTCAGAGAGTGTTAGAGAGTGATATAGAGTGTCAGAGAGTGTCAGAGAGTGATAGAAACTGTCGGAGAGTGTCAGAGAGTGTCAGAGAGAGATAGAGAGTGTCAGACAGTGTCAGAGAGTGATAGTGAGTGTCAGAGAGTGATAGTGAGTGTCTGAGAGTGTCAGAGAGTGATAGAGAGTGTTAGAGAGTGTCAGAGAGTGTCAGAGAGTGATAGAGAATGTTAGAGAGTGATAGAGAGTGTCAGAGAGTGTTAGAGGGTGTCAGAGAGTGATATAGAGTGTCAGAGAGTGTCAGAGAGAGATAGAGAGTGTCAGAGAGTGTCAGAGAGTGATAGAGAGTGTCACAGAGTGTCAGGGAGTGATAGTGAGTATCAGAGAGTGTCAGAGATTGTCAGAGAGTGATAGAGAGTGTTAGAGTGTGATAGAGAGTGTTAGAGAGTGTCAGAGAGTGATATAGAGTTCCAGAGAGTGTCAGAGAGTGATAGACAGTGTCAGAGAGAGACAGAGAGTGACAGAGAGTGTCAGAGAGTGTCAGAGAGTGATAGTGAGTGTCTGAGAGTGTCTGAGAGAGATAGTGAGTGTCTGAGAGTGTCTGAGATTGTCAGAGAGTGATAGTGAGTGATAGAGAGTGATATAGAGTGTCAGAGATTGTCAGAGAGTGATAGAGAGTGTTAGAGAGTGATGGAGAGTGTTAGAGAGAGTTAGAGAGTGTCAGAGAGTGATATAGAGTGTCAGAGAGTGTCAGAGAGTGATAGAGAGTGTCAGAGAGTGATAGAGAGTGTCAGAGAGCATCAGAGAGTGATAGTGAGTGTCTGAGAGTGTCTGAGAGTGTTAGAGAGTGACAGAGAGTGATAGAGAGTGATGTGGAGTGACATAGAGTGTCAGAGAGTGTCAGAGAGTGTCAGAGAGCGATGGAGAGTGTCAGAGAGCGATGGAGAGTGTCAGAGAGTGATAGAGAGTGTCAGAGAGTGATAGAGAGTGTCAGAGAGAGTCAGAGAGTGATAGAAAGTGATAGAGAGTGATATAGAGTGATAGAGAGTGTCAGAGAGTGATATAGAGTGATAGTGAGTGTCTGAGAGTGTCAGAAAGTCATTGCGAGTGTTAGAGAGTGTCAGAGAGTGTCAGAGAGTATCAGAGAGTGATAGTGAGTGTCTGAGAGTGTCTGAGAGTGATAGCGAGTGTCTGAGAGTGTCTGAGAGTGTCAGAGAGTGATAGAGAGTGATATAGAGTGTCAGAGATTGTCAGAGAGTGTTAGAGAGTGATAGAGAGTGTCAGAGAGAGTTAGAGAGTGTCAGAGAGTGTCAGAGAGCGATAGAGAGTGTCAGAGAGTGATAGAGAGTGTCTGAGAGTGATAGCGAGTGTCTGAGAGTGTCAGAGAGTGTCAGAGAGTGATAGAGAGTGATAGAGAGTGATATAGAGTGTCAGAGATTGTCAGAGAGTGTTAGAGAGTGATAGAGAGTGTCAGAGAGAGTTAGAGAGTGTCAGAGAGTGTCAGAGAGCGATGGAGAGTGTCAGAGAGTGATAGAGAGAGATAGAGAGTGATAGAGAGTGATATAGAGTGATATAGAGTGTCAGAGAGTGTCAGAGAGCGATGGAGAGTTTCAGAGAGTGATAGAGAGTGTCAGAGAGTGTCAGAGAGTGTCAGAGAGTGATAGAGAGTGATAGAGAGTGATAGAGAGTGATAGAGAGTGTCAGAGAGTGTCAGAGAGTGATTATGAGTGTCAGAGACTGTCAGAGAGTGATAGAGAGTGATAGAGAGTTTCACAGAGTGTCAGAGAGTGATAGTGAGTGTCTGAGAGTGTCAGATAGTGTCAGAGAGTCATAGAGAGACATAGAGAGTGTTAGAGAGTGTCAGAGAGTGTCAGAGAGTGCCAGAGAGCGATAGAGAGTGTCAGAGTGTGTCAGAGAGTGATAGAGAGTGTCAGAGAGTGTCAGAGAGCGATAGAGAGTGATAGAGAGCGTCAGAGAGTGTCAGAGAGTGTCAGAGAGTGATAGAGAGTGATAGAGAGTGTCTGAGAGTGTCTGAGATTGTCTGAGATTGTCAGAGATTGATAGAGACTGCCAGAGAGTGTCAGAGAGAGAGACAGAGTGTGTCAGAGAGTGATAGTAAGTTTCAGAGAGTGTCAGAGTGATAGAGAGTGTCAGAGAGAGTCAGAGAGTGACAGTGAGTGTCAGAGAGTGATAGTGAGAGTCAGAGAGTGAAAGAGAGTGTCAGAGAATGTCAGAGAGTGTCAGAGATATATAGAGAGTGATAGAGAGTGTCAGAGAGTGTCAGATAGTGATACTCAGTGATAGTGAGTGTCTGAGAGAGTCAGAGACTGTCAGAGAGTGATAGAGAGTGTCAGAGAGAGTCAGAGAGTGATAGAGAGTGTTAGAGAGTGTCAGAGAGTGATAGAGAGTGATAGAGAGTGATAGAGAGTGTCAGAGAGTGATAGTGAGTGTCAGTGAGTGTCAGAGAGTGTCAGAGAGTGTCAGAGAGTGATAGTGAGTGTCAGAGAGTGCCTGAGATTGATAGTGAGTGTCTGAGAGTGATATAGAGTGTCAGAGATTGTCAGAGAGAGTTAGAGAGTGTCAGAGAGTGATATAGAGTGTCAGAGAGTGTCAGAGAGCGATAGAGAGTGTCAGAGAGTGATAGAGAGTGTCAGAGAGTGTCAGAGAGTGATAGAGAGTGATGTCGAGTGATATAGAGTGTCAGAGATTGTCAGAGAGTGATAGTGTTAGAGAGTGATAGAGAGTGTCAGAGAGAGTTGGAGAGTGTCATAGAGTGATATAGAGTGTCAGAGAATGATATAGAGTGTCAGAGATTGTCAGAGAGTGATAGAGAGTGTTAGAGAGTGATAGAAAGTGTCAGAGAGAGTTAGAGAGTGTCAGAGAGTGATATAGAGTGTCAGAGAGTGTCAGAGAGTGATAGTGAGTGTCTGAGAGTGTCAGAGAGTGATAGTGAGTGTCTGAGAGTGTCAGAGAGTGATAGTGAGTGTCAGAGAGTGATAGCGAGTGTCAGAGAGTGTTAGAGAGTGTCAGAGAGTGTTAGAGAGTGTCAGAGATTGTCAGAGAGTGATAGAGAGTGTTGGAGAGTGATAGAGAGTGTCAGAGAGTGTCAGAGAGTGATAGAGAGTGATAGTGAGTGTCAGAGAGTGTCAGAGAGTGGTAGTGAGTGTCTGAGAGTGTCTGAGATTGTCAGAGATTGATAGAGAGTGATAGAGACTGTCAGAGACTGTCAGAGAGTGTCAGAGAGAGATAGAGTGTGTCAGAGAGGGTCAGAGAGTGATAGTAAGTTTCAGAGAGTGTCAGAGAGTGATAGTGAGTGTCTGAGAGTGTCAGAGAGTGATAGAGAGAGTCAGAGAGAGTCAGAGAGTGATAGTGAGTGTCAGAAAGTGATAGTGAGAGTCAGAGAGTGATAGAAAGTGTCAGAGAGTGTCAGAGAGTGTCAGAGAGTGATAGTGTGTGTCAGAGAGTGCCTGAGAGTGATAGTGAGTGTCTGAGAGTGTCTGAGAGTGTCAGAGAGTGTCAGAGAGTGATGGAGAGTGTTAGAGAGTGTCAGAGATTGTCAGAGAGTGATAGAGAGTGTTAGAGAGTGATAGAGAGTGTCAGAAAGTGTTAGGGAGTGTCAGAGAGTGATATAGAGTGTCAGAGAGTGTCAGAGAGTGTCAGAGAGCGATAGAGAGTGTCAGAAAGTGATAGAGAGTGTCAGAGAGTGTCAGAGAGTGATAGTGAGTGTCTGAGAGTGTCAGATAGTGTCAGAGAGTCATAGAGAGTGTTAGAGAGTGTCAGAGAGTGTCAGAGAGTGTCAGAGAGAGTCAGAGATTAATAGTGAGTGTCTGAGAGTGTCAGAGAGTGTCAGAGAGTGATAGAGAGAGTTAGAGAGTGTCAGAGATTGTCAGAGAGTGACAGAGAGTGTTAGAGAGTGATAGAGAGTGTCAGAGAGTGTTCGAGAGTGTCAGAGGGTGATGTAGAGTGTCAGATAGTGTCAGAGAGCGATAGAGAGTGTCAGAGAGTGTCAGAGAGTGTCAGAGAGTGATAGTGAGTGTCTGAGAGTGTCTGAGAGTGATATCGAGTGATATCGAGTGATATCGAGTATCAGAGAGTGTCAGAGAGCGATAGAGAGTGTCAGAGAGTGATAATGAGTGTCAGAGAGTGTCAGAGAGTGATAGAGACTGTCAGAGAGTGTCAGAGAGCGATAGAGAGTGTCAGAGAGCGATAGAGAGTGTCAGAGAGCGATAGAGAGTGTCAGAGAGCGATAGAGAGTGATTTAGAGTGTCAGAGATTGTCAGAGAGTGATAGAGAGTGTTAGAGAGTGATAGAGAGTGTCAGAGAGAGAGAGTGTCAGAGAGTGATATAGAGTGTCAGAGAGTATCAGAGAGCGATAGAGAGTGTCAGAGAGTGATAGAGAGTGTCAGAGAGTGTCAGAGAGTGATAGTGAGTGTCTGAGAGTGTCAGAGAGTGATAGAGAGTGATATAGAGTGTCAGAGATTGTCAGAGAGTGATAGAGAGTGTTAGAGACTGATAGAGAGTGTCAGAGAGAGTTAGAGAGTGTCAGAGAGTGATATAGAGTGTCAGAGAGTGTCAGAGAGTGATATAGAGTGTCAGAGAGTGTCAGAGAGTGATTTAGAGTGTCAGAGATTGTCAGAGAGTGATAGAGTGTTAGAGAGTGATAGAGATTGTCAGAGAGTGATAGAGTGTTAGAGAGTGATAGAGAGTGTCAGAGAGAGTTAGAGAGTGTCAGAGAGTGATATAGAGTGTCAGAGAGTGTCAGAGAGCGATAGAGAGTGTCAGAGAGTGATAGAGAGTGATAGAGAGTGTCAGAGAGTGATAGAGAGTGACATAGAGTGTCAGAGATTGTCAGAGAGTGATAGAGAGTGTTAGAGAGTGATAGAGAGTGTCAGAGAGAGTTAGAGAGTGTCAGAGAGTGATATAGAGTGTCAGAGAGTGCCAGAGAGTGATATAGAGTGTCAGAGATTGTCAGAGAGTGATAGAGAGTGTTAGAGACTGATAGAGAGTGTCAGAGAGAGTTAGAGAGTGTCAGAGAGTGATATAGAGTGTCAGAGAGTGTCAGAGAGTGATATAGAGTGTCAGAGAGTGTCAGAGAGCGATAGAGAGTGTCAGAGAGTGATAGAGAGTGATAGAGAGTGTCAGAGAGTGATAGAGAGTGACATAGAGTGTCAGAGATTGTCAGAGAGTGATAGAGAGTGTTAGAGAGTGATAGAGAGTGTCAGAGAGAGTTAGAGAGTGTCAGAGAGTGATATAGAGTGTCAGAGAGTGCCAGAGAGTGATATAGAGTGTCAGAGATTGTCAGAGAGTGATAGAGAGTGTTAGAGACTGATAGAGAGTGTCAGAGAGAGTTAGAGAGTGTCAGAGAGTGATATAGAGTGTCAGAGAGTGTCAGAGAGTGATAGTGAGTGTCTGAGAGTGTCAGAGAGTGATAGAGAGTGATATAGAGTGTCAGAGAGTGTCAGAGAGCGATGGAGAGTGTCAGAGAGTGATAGAGAGTGATAGAGAGTGTCAGAGAGTGTCAGAGAGTGATAGAGAGTGATAGAGAGTGATAGAGAGTGTCAGAGAGTGTCAGAGAGTGTCAGAGAGTGATAGTGAGTGTCTGAGAGTGTCAGACAGTGTCAGAGAGTCATAGAGAGTGTCAGAGAGTGATAGTGAGTGTCTGAGAGTGTCAGAGAGTGATAGAGAGTGTCAGAGAGTGTCAGAGAGTGTCAGAGAGTGTCAGAGAGTGTCAGAGTGTGATAGTGAGTGTCAGAGAGTGTCAGAGAGTAATAGTGAGAGTCAGAGAGTGATAGAGAGTGTCAGGGAGAGTCAGAGGGTGTCAGAGAGTGATAGAGAATGTCAGAGAGTGTCAGAGAGTGATACTGAGTGCCAGAGAGTGATAGAGAGGGTCAGAGAGTGATAGAGAGTGCCAGAGCGTGATAGTGAGTGTCTGAGAGTGTCAGTGAGTGATAGAGAGTGATAGAGACTGTCAGAGAGTGTCAGAGAGTGTCAGAGAGTGATAGACAGTGATAGAGAGTGATAGAGAGTGTCAGAGAGTGTCAGAGAGTGTCAGAGAGTGTCAGAGAGTGATAGAGACTGTCAGAGAGTGTCAGAGAGCGATAGAGAGTGTCAGAGAGCGATAGAGAGTGTCAGAGAGCGATAGAGAGTGATAGAGACTGTCAGAGAGTGTCAGAGAGTGTCAGAGAGTGATAGACAGTGATAGAGAGTGATAGAGAGTGTCAGAGAGTGTCAGAGAGTGTCAGAGAGTGTCAGAGAGTGATAGAGACTGTCAGAGAGTGTCAGAGAGCGATAGAGAGTGTCAGAGAGCGATAGAGAGTGTCAGAGAGCGATAGAGAGTTTCAGAGAGCGATAGAGAGTGTCAGAGAGCGATAGAGAGTGTCAGAGAGTGTCAGAGAGTGATAGAGAGTGTCAGAGAGTGTCAGAGAGTGATAGAGAGTGATAGAGAGTGTCAGAGAGTGTCAGAGAGTGTCAGAGAGTGATAGAGAGTGTCTGAGAGTGTCAGAGAGTCATAGAGAGACATAGAGAGTGTTAGAGAGTGTTAGAGAGTGTCAGAGAGTGTCAGAGAGTGTCAGAGAGTGCCAGAGAGCGATAGAGAGTGTCAGAGAGTGATAGAGAGTGTCAGAGAGTGTCAGAGAGTGTCAGAGAGAGATAGAGTGTGTCAGAGAGTGTCAGAGAGTGATGGTAAGTTTCAGAGAGTGATAGTCAGTTTCTGAGAGTGTCAGAGAGTGATAGAGAATGATAGAGAGAGTCAGAGAGAGTCAGAGAGTGATAGTGAGTGTCAGAGAGTGATAGTGAGAGTCAGATAGTGATAGAGAGTGTCAGAGAGTGTCAGAGAAATATGGAGAGTGATAGAGAGTGTCAGAGAGTGTCAGATAGTGATAGTGAGTGTCTGAGAGAGTCAGAGACTGTCAGAGAGTGATAGAGTGTGTCAGAGAGAGTCAGAGAGAGTCACAGAGTGTCAGAGAGTGATAGAGAGTGTCAGAGAGTGTCAGAGAGTGATAGAGAGTGTCAGAGAGTGTCAGAGAGTGATAGTGAGTGTCTGAGAGTGATAATGAGTGTCAGAGAGTGTCAGAGAGTGATAGAGACTGTCAGAGAGTGTCAGAGAGCGATAGAGAGTGTCAGAGAGTGATAATGAGTGTCAGAGAGTGTCAGAGAGTGATAGAGACTGTCAGAGAGTGTCAGAGAGCGATAGAGAGTGTCAGAGAGCGATAGAGAGTGTCAGAGAGCGATAGAGAGTGTCAGAGAGCGATAGAGAGTGATTTAGAGTGTCAGAGATTGTCAGAGAGTGATAGAGAGTGTTAGAGAGTGATAGAGAGTGTCAGAGAGAGAGAGTGTCAGAGAGTGATATAGAGTGTCAGAGAGTATCAGAGAGCGATAGAGAGTGTCAGAGAGTGATAGAGAGTGTCAGAGAGTGTCAGAGAGTGATAGTGAGTGTCTGAGAGTGTCAGAGAGTGATAGAGAGTGATATAGAGTGTCAGAGATTGTCAGAGAGTGATAGAGAGTGTTAGAGACTGATAGAGAGTGTCAGAGAGAGTTAGAGAGTGTCAGAGAGTGATATAGAGTGTCAGAGAGTGTCAGAGAGTGATATAGAGTGTCAGAGAGTGTCAGAGAGTGATTTAGAGTGTCAGAGATTGTCAGAGAGTGATAGAGTGTTAGAGAGTGATAGAGATTGTCAGAGAGTGATAGAGTGTTAGAGAGTGATAGAGAGTGTCAGAGAGAGTTAGAGAGTGTCAGAGAGTGATATAGAGTGTCAGAGAGTGTCAGAGAGCGATAGAGAGTGTCAGAGAGTGATAGAGAGTGATAGAGAGTGTCAGAGAGTGATAGAGAGTGACATAGAGTGTCAGAGATTGTCAGAGAGTGATAGAGAGTGTTAGAGAGTGATAGAGAGTGTCAGAGAGAGTTAGAGAGTGTCAGAGAGTGATATAGAGTGTCAGAGAGTGCCAGAGAGTGATATAGAGTGTCAGAGATTGTCAGAGAGTGATAGAGAGTGTTAGAGACTGATAGAGAGTGTCAGAGAGAGTTAGAGAGTGTCAGAGAGTGATATAGAGTGTCAGAGAGTGTCAGAGAGTGATATAGAGTGTCAGAGAGTGTCAGAGAGCGATAGAGAGTGTCAGAGAGTGATAGAGAGTGATAGAGAGTGTCAGAGAGTGATAGAGAGTGACATAGAGTGTCAGAGATTGTCAGAGAGTGATAGAGAGTGTTAGAGAGTGATAGAGAGTGTCAGAGAGAGTTAGAGAGTGTCAGAGAGTGATATAGAGTGTCAGAGAGTGCCAGAGAGTGATATAGAGTGTCAGAGATTGTCAGAGAGTGATAGAGAGTGTTAGAGACTGATAGAGAGTGTCAGAGAGAGTTAGAGAGTGTCAGAGAGTGATATAGAGTGTCAGAGAGTGTCAGAGAGTGATAGTGAGTGTCTGAGAGTGTCAGAGAGTGATAGAGAGTGATATAGAGTGTCAGAGAGTGTCAGAGAGCGATGGAGAGTGTCAGAGAGTGATAGAGAGTGATAGAGAGTGTCAGAGAGTGTCAGAGAGTGATAGAGAGTGATAGAGAGTGATAGAGAGTGTCAGAGAGTGTCAGAGAGTGTCAGAGAGTGATAGTGAGTGTCTGAGAGTGTCAGACAGTGTCAGAGAGTCATAGAGAGTGTCAGAGAGTGATAGTGAGTGTCTGAGAGTGTCAGAGAGTGATAGAGAGTGTCAGAGAGTGTCAGAGAGTGTCAGAGAGTGTCAGAGAGTGTCAGAGTGTGATAGTGAGTGTCAGAGAGTGTCAGAGAGTAATAGTGAGAGTCAGAGAGTGATAGAGAGTGTCAGGGAGAGTCAGAGGGTGTCAGAGAGTGATAGAGAATGTCAGAGAGTGTCAGAGAGTGATACTGAGTGCCAGAGAGTGATAGAGAGGGTCAGAGAGTGATAGAGAGTGCCAGAGCGTGATAGTGAGTGTCTGAGAGTGTCAGTGAGTGATAGAGAGTGATAGAGACTGTCAGAGAGTGTCAGAGAGTGTCAGAGAGTGATAGACAGTGATAGAGAGTGATAGAGAGTGTCAGAGAGTGTCAGAGAGTGTCAGAGAGTGTCAGAGAGTGATAGAGACTGTCAGAGAGTGTCAGAGAGCGATAGAGAGTGTCAGAGAGCGATAGAGAGTGTCAGAGAGCGATAGAGAGTGATAGAGACTGTCAGAGAGTGTCAGAGAGTGTCAGAGAGTGATAGACAGTGATAGAGAGTGATAGAGAGTGTCAGAGAGTGTCAGAGAGTGTCAGAGAGTGTCAGAGAGTGATAGAGACTGTCAGAGAGTGTCAGAGAGCGATAGAGAGTGTCAGAGAGCGATAGAGAGTGTCAGAGAGCGATAGAGAGTTTCAGAGAGCGATAGAGAGTGTCAGAGAGCGATAGAGAGTGTCAGAGAGTGTCAGAGAGTGATAGAGAGTGTCAGAGAGTGTCAGAGAGTGATAGAGAGTGATAGAGAGTGTCAGAGAGTGTCAGAGAGTGTCAGAGAGTGATAGAGAGTGTCTGAGAGTGTCAGAGAGTCATAGAGAGACATAGAGAGTGTTAGAGAGTGTTAGAGAGTGTCAGAGAGTGTCAGAGAGTGTCAGAGAGTGCCAGAGAGCGATAGAGAGTGTCAGAGAGTGATAGAGAGTGTCAGAGAGTGTCAGAGAGTGTCAGAGAGAGATAGAGTGTGTCAGAGAGTGTCAGAGAGTGATGGTAAGTTTCAGAGAGTGATAGTCAGTTTCTGAGAGTGTCAGAGAGTGATAGAGAATGATAGAGAGAGTCAGAGAGAGTCAGAGAGTGATAGTGAGTGTCAGAGAGTGATAGTGAGAGTCAGATAGTGATAGAGAGTGTCAGAGAGTGTCAGAGAAATATGGAGAGTGATAGAGAGTGTCAGAGAGTGTCAGATAGTGATAGTGAGTGTCTGAGAGAGTCAGAGACTGTCAGAGAGTGATAGAGTGTGTCAGAGAGAGTCAGAGAGAGTCACAGAGTGTCAGAGAGTGATAGAGAGTGTCAGAGAGTGTCAGAGAGTGATAGAGAGTGTTAGAGAGTGTCAGAGAGTGATAGAGAGTGATAGAGAGTGATAGAGAGTGTCAGAGAGTGTCAGAGAGTGTCAGAGAGTGATAGTGAGTGTCTGAGATTGTCAGAGAGTAAGAGAGAGTGTCAGAGAGTGTCAGAGAGTGATAGTGAGTGTCAGAGAGTGTCTGAGAGTGATAGTGAGTGTCTGAGAGTGTCAGAGAATGATAGAGAGTGATTTAGAGTGTCAGAGATTGTCAGAGAGTGATAGAGAGTGTTAGAGAGTGACAGAGAGTGTCAGAGAGAGTTAGAGAGTGTCAGAGAGTGATATAGAGTGTCAGAGAGTGTCAGAGCGCGATAGAGAGTGTCAGAGAGTGTCAGAGAGTGATAGTGAGTGTCTGAGAGTGTCAGAGAGTGATAGTGAGTGTCTGAGAGTGTCAGAGAGTGATAGTGAGTGTCAGAGAGTGATAGTGAGTGTCAGAGAGTGTTAGAGAGTGTCAGAGATTGTCAGAGAGTGATAGAGAGTGTTGGAGAGTGATAGAGAGTGTCAGAAAGTGTCAGAGAGCGATAGAGAGTGTCAGAGAGTGATAGAGAGTGTCAGAGAGTGTCAGAGAGTGATAGTGAGTGTCTGAGATTGTCAGATAGTGTCAGAGAGTCATAGAGAGTGTTAGAGAGTGTCAAAGAGAGTCAGAGAGTAATAGTGAGTGTCTGAGAGTGTCAGAGAGTGTCAGAGAGTGATAGAGAGTGTCAGAGATTGTCAGAGAGTGATAGAGAGTGTTAGAGAGTGATAGAGATTGTCAGAGAGTGTCAGAGAGTGATATAGAGTGTCAGAGAGTGTCAGAGAGCGATAGAGAGTGTCAGAGAGTGATAGAGAGTGTCACAGAGTGTCTGAGAGTGTCAGAGAGTGTCAGAGAGTGATAGTGAGTGTCTGAGAGTGTCAGAGAGTGATAGAGAGTGATAGAGAGTGATGTCGAGTATCAGAGAGTGTCAGAGAGTGATAGAGACTGTCAGAGAGTGTCAGAGAGCAATAGAGAGTGTCAGAGAGCGATAGAGAGTGTCAGAGAGTGATAATGAGTGTCTGAGAGTGTCAGAGAGTGATAGAGACTGTCAGGGAGTGTCAGAGAGTGATAGTGAGTGTCTGAAAGTGTCAGATAGTGTCAGAGAGTCAAAGAGAGTGTTAGAGATGTCAGAGAGTGTCAGAGAGTGTCAGAGAGTGATAGAGAGTGTCAGAGAGTGATAGAGAGTGATAGAGAGTGATAGAGAGTGTCAGAGAGTGTCAGAGAGTGATATAGAGTGTCAGAGAGTGATATAGAGTGTTAGAGAGTGTCAGAGAGTGATAGTGAGTGTCTGAGAGTGTCAGATAGTGTCAGAGAGTCATAGAGAGACATAGAGAGTGATAGAGAGTGTCAGAGAGTGTCAGAGAGTGATAGAGAGTGATAGTGAGTGTCAGAGAGTGTCAGAGAGTGGTAGTGAGTGTCTGAGAGTGTCTGAGATTGTCAGAGATTGATAGAGAGTGATAGAGACTGTCAGAGACTGTCAGAGAGTGTCAGAGAGAGATAGAGTGTGTCAGAGAGGGTCAGAGAGTGATAGTAAGTTTCAGAGAGTGTCAGAGAGTGATAGTGAGTGTCTGAGAGTGTCAGAGAGTGATAGAGAGAGTCAGAGAGTGTCAGAGAGTGATAGTGAGTGTCAGAAAGTGATAGTGAGAGTCAGAGAGTGATAGAAAGTGTCAGAGAGTGTCAGAGAGTGTCAGAGAGTGATAGTGTGTGTCAGAGAGTGCCTGAGAGTGATAGTGAGTGTCTGAGAGTGTCTGAGAGTGTCAGAGAGTGTCAGAGAGTGATGGAGAGTGATAGAAAGTGTCAGAGAGTGTCAGAGAGTGTCAGAGAGTGATAGTGTGTGTCAGAGAGTGCCTGAGAGTGATAGTGAGTGTCTGAGAGTGTCTGAGAGTGTCAGAGAGTGTCAGAGAGTGATAGAGAGTGTCAGAAAGTGTTAGGGAGTGTCAGAGAGTGATATAGAGTGTCAGAGAGTGTCAGAGAGTGTCAGAGAGCGATAGAGAGTGTCAGAGAGTGATAGAGAGTGTCAGAGAGTGTCAGAGAGTGATAGTGAGTGTCTGAGAGTGTCTGAGAGTGTCAGAGAGTCATAGAGAGTGTTAGAGAGTGTCAGAGAGTGTCAGAGAGTGTCAGAGAGAGTCAGAGATTAATAGTGAGTGTCTGAGAGTGTCAGAGAGTGTCAGAGAGTGATAGAGAGAGTTAGAGAGTGTCAGAGATTGTCAGAGAGTGACAGAGAGTGTTAGAGAGTGATAGAGAGTGTCAGAGAGTGTTCGAGAGTGTCAGAGAGTGATGTAGAGTGTCAGATAGTGTCAGAGAGCGATAGAGAGTGTCAGAGAGTGTCAGAGAGTGTCAGAGAGTGTCAGAGAGTGATAGTGAGTGTCTGAGAGTGATATCGAGTGATATCGAGTGATATCGAGTATCAGAGAGTGTCAGAGAGCGATAGAGAGTGTCAGAGAGTGATAATGAGTGTCAGAGAGTGTCAGAGAGTGATAGAGACTGTCAGAGAGTGTCAGAGAGCGATAGAGAGTGTCAGAGAGCGATAGAGAGTGTCAGAGAGCGATAGAGAGTGTCAGAGAGCGATAGAGAGTGATTTAGAGTGTCAGAGATTGTCAGAGAGTGATAGAGAGTGTTAGAGAGTGATAGAGAGTGTCAGAGAGAGAGAGTGTCAGAGAGTGATATAGAGTGTCAGAGAGTATCAGAGAGCGATAGAGAGTGTCAGAGAGTGATAGAGAGTGTCAGAGAGTGTCAGAGAGTGATAGTGAGTGTCTGAGAGTGTCAGAGAGTGATAGAGAGTGATATAGAGTGTCAGAGATTGTCAGAGAGTGATAGAGAGTGTTAGAGACTGATAGAGAGTGTCAGAGAGAGTTAGAGAGTGTCAGAGAGTGATATAGAGTGTCAGAGAGTGTCAGAGAGTGATATAGAGTGTCAGAGAGTGTCAGAGAGTGATAGAGAGTGATTTAGAGTGTCAGAGATTGTCAGAGAGTGATAGAGTGTTAGAGAGTGATAGAGAGTGTCAGAGAGAGTTAGAGAGTGTCAGAGTTTGATATAGAGTGTCAGAGAGTGTCAGAGAGCGATAGAGCGTGTCAGAGAGTGATAGAGAGTGATAGAGAGTGTCAGAGAGTGATAGAGAGTGATAGAGAGTGACATAGAGTGTCAGAGATTGTCAGAGAGTGATAGAGAGTGTTAGAGAGTGATAGAGAGTGTCAGAGAGAGTTAGAGAGTGTCAGAGAGTGATATAGAGTGTCAGAGAGTGCCAGAGAGTGATATAGAGTGTCAGAGATTGTCAGAGAGTGATAGAGAGTGTTAGAGACTGATAGAGAGTGTCAGAGAGAGTTAGAGAGTGTCAGAGAGTGATATAGAGTGTCAGTGAGTGTCAGAGAGTGTCAGAGTGTGATAGAGAGTGATAGAGAGTGTCAGAGAGTGTCAGAGAGCGATGGAGAGTGTCAGAGAGTGATAGAGAGTGATAGAGAGTGTCAGAGAGTGTCAGAGAGTGATAGAGAGTGATAGAGAGTGTCAGAGAGTGTCAGAGAGTGTCAGAGAGTGATAGTGAGTGTCTGAGAGTGTCAGACAGTGTCAGAGAGTCATAGAGAGTGTCAGAGAGTGATAGTGAGTGTCTGAGAGTGTCAGAGAGTGATAGAGAGTGTCAGAGAGTGTCAGAGAGTGTCAGAGAGTGTCAGAGTGTGATAGTGAGAGTCAGAGAGTGATAGAGAGTGTCAGGGAGAGTCAGAGGGTGTCAGAGAGTGATAGAGAATGTCAGAGAGTGTCAGAGAGTGATACTGAGTGCCAGAGAGTGATAGAGAGGGTCAGAGAGTGATAGAGAGTGCCAGAGCGTGATAGTGAGTGTCTGAGAGTGTCAGTGAGTGATAGAGAGTGATAGAGACTGTCAGAGAGTGTCAGAGAGTGTCAGAGAGTGATAGAGAGTGTCAGAGAGTGATAGAGAGTGTTAGAGAGTGATAGAGAGTGTCAGAGAGTGTCAGAGAGTGATATAGAGTGTCAGAGAGTGTCAGAGAGCGAAAGAGAGTGCCAGAGAGTGATAGAGAGTGTCACAGAGTGTCTGAGAGTGTCAGAGAGTGTCAGAGAGTGATAGTGAGTGTCTGAGAGTGTCAGAGAGTGTCAGAGAGTGATAGAGAGTGTCAGAGATTGTCAGAGAGTGATAGAGAGTGTTAGAGAGTGATAGAGAGTGTCAGAGAGTGTCAGAGAGTGATATAGAGTGTCAGAGAGTGTCAGAGAGCGATAGAGAGTGTCAGAGAGTGATAGAGAGTGTCACAGAGTGTCTGAGAGTGTCAGAGAGTGTCAGAGAGTGATAGTGAGTGTCTGAGAGTGTCAGAGAGTGATAGAGAGTGATAGAGAGTGATGTCGAGTATCAGAGAGTGTCAGAGAGTGATAGAGACTGTCAGAGAGTGTCAGAGAGCAATAGAGAGTGTCAGAGAGCGATAGAGAGTGTCAGAGAGTGATAATGAGTGTCTGAGAGTGTCAGAGAGTGATAGAGACTGTCAGGGAGTGTCAGAGAGTGATAGTGAGTGTCTGAAAGTGTCAGATAGTGTCAGAGAGTGTCAGAGTGTGATAGTGAGAGTCAGAGAGTGATAGAGAGTGTCAGGGAGAGTCAGAGGGTGTCAGAGAGTGATAGAGAATGTCAGAGAGTGTCAGAGAGTGATACTGAGTGCCAGAGAGTGATAGAGAGGGTCAGAGAGTGATAGAGAGTGCCAGAGCGTGATAGTGAGTGTCTGAGAGTGTCAGTGAGTGATAGAGAGTGATAGAGACTGTCAGAGAGTGTCAGAGAGTGTCAGAGAGTGATAGAGAGTGATAGAGAGTGTCAGAGAGTGATAGAGAGTGTTAGAGAGTGATAGAGAGTGTCAGAGAGTGTCAGAGAGTGATATAGAGTGTCAGAGAGTGTCAGAGAGCGATAGAGAGTGTCAGAGAGTGATAGAGAGTGTCACAGAGTGTCTGAGAGTGTCAGAGAGTGTCAGAGAGTGATAGTGAGTGTCTGAGAGTGTCAGAGAGTGTCAGAGAGTGATAGAGAGTGTCAGAGATTGTCAGAGAGTGATAGAGAGTGTTAGAGAGTGATAGAGAGTGTCAGAGAGTGTCAGAGAGTGATATAGAGTGTCAGAGAGTGTCAGAGAGCGATAGAGAGTGTCAGAGAGTGATAGAGAGTGTCACAGAGTGTCTGAGAGTGTCAGAGAGTGTCAGAGAGTGATAGAGAGTGTCAGAGAGTGTCAGAGAGTGATATAGAGTGTCAGAGAGTGTCAGAGAGCGATAGAGAGTGTCAGAGAGTGATAGAGAGTGTCAGAGATTGTCAGAGAGTGATAGAGAGTGTTAGAGAGTGATAGAGATTGTCAGAGAGTGTCAGAGAGTGATATAGAGTGTCAGAGAGTGTCAGAGAGCGATAGAGAGTGTCAGAGAGTGATAGAGAGTGTCACAGAGTGTCTGAGAGTGTCAGAGAGTGTCAGAGAGTGATAGTGAGTGTCTGAGAGTGTCAGAGAGTGATAGAGAGTGATAGAGAGTGATGTCGAGTATCAGAGAGTGTCAGAGAGTGATAGAGACTGTCAGAGAGTGTCAGAGAGCAATAGAGAGTGTCAGAGAGCGATAGAGAGTGTCAGAGAGTGATAATGAGTGTCTGAGAGTGTCAGAGAGTGATAGAGACTGTCAGGGAGTGTCAGAGAGTGATAGTGAGTGTCTGAAAGTGTCAGATAGTGTCAGAGAGTCAAAGAGAGTGTTAGAGATGTCAGAGAGTGTCAGAGAGTGTCAGAGAGTGATAGAGAGTGTCAGAGAGTGATAGAGAGTGATAGAGAGTGATAGAGAGTGTCAGAGAGTGTCAGAGAGTGATATAGAGTGTCAGAGAGTGATATAGAGTGTTAGAGAGTGTCAGAGAGTGATAGTGAGTGTCTGAGAGTGTCAGATAGTGTCAGAGAGTCATAGAGAGACATAGAGAGTGATAGAGAGTGTCAGAGAGTGTCAGAGAGTGATAGAGAGTGATAGTGAGTGTCAGAGAGTGTCAGAGAGTGGTAGTGAGTGTCTGAGAGTGTCTGAGATTGTCAGAGATTGATAGAGAGTGATAGAGACTGTCAGAGACTGTCAGAGAGTGTCAGAGAGAGATAGAGTGTGTCAGAGAGTGTCAGAGAGTGTCAGAGAGTGATAGTGTGTGTCAGAGAGTGCCTGAGAGTGATAGTGAGTGTCTGAGAGTGTCTGAGAGTGTCAGAGAGTGTCAGAGAGTGATGGAGAGTGATAGAAAGTGTCAGAGAGTGTCAGAGAGTGTCAGAGAGTGATAGTGTGTGTCAGAGAGTGCCTGAGAGTGATAGTGAGTGTCTGAGAGTGTCAGAGAGTGATAGAGAGAGTCAGAGAGTGTCAGAGAGTGTCAGAGAGTGATAGTGTGTGTCAGAGAGTGCCTGAGAGTGATAGTGAGTGTCTGAGAGTGTCTGAGAGTGTCAGAGAGTGTCAGAGAGTGATGGAGAGTGATAGAAAGTGTCAGAGAGTGTCAGAGAGTGTCAGAGAGTGATAGTGTGTGTCAGAGAGTGCCTGAGAGTGATAGTGAGTGTCTGAGAGTGTCTGAGAGTGTCAGAGAGTGTCAGAGAGTGATAGAGAGTGTCAGAAAGTGTTAGGGAGTGTCAGAGAGTGATATAGAGTGTCAGAGAGTGTCAGAGAGTGTCAGAGAGCGATAGAGAGTGTCAGAGAGTGATAGAGAGTGTCAGAGAGTGTCAGAGAGTGATAGTGAGTGTCTGAGAGTGTCAGATAGAGTCAGAGAGTCATAGAGAGTGTTAGAGAGTGTCAGAGAGTGTCAGAGAGTGTCAGAGAGAGTCAGAGATTAATAGTGAGTGTCTGAGAGTGTCAGAGAGTGTCAGAGAGTGATAGAGAGAGTTAGAGAGTGTCAGAGATTGTCAGAGAGTGACAGAGAGTGTTAGAGAGTGATAGAGAGTGTCAGAGAGTGTTCGAGAGTGTCAGAGAGTGATGTAGAGTGTCAGATAGTGTCAGAGAGCGATAGAGAGTGTCAGAGAGTGTCAGAGAGTGTCAGAGAGTGATAGTGAGTGTCTGAGAGTGTCTGAGAGTGATATCGAGTGATATCGAGTGATATCGAGTGATATCGAGTGATATCGAGTGATATCGAGTATCAGAGAGTGTCAGAGAGCGATAGAGAGTGTCAGAGAGTGATAATGAGTGTCAGAGAGTGTCAGAGAGTGATAGAGACTGTCAGAGAGTGTCAGAGAGCGATAGAGAGTGTCAGAGAGCGATAGAGAGTGTCAGAGAGCGATAGAGAGTGTCAGAGAGCGATAGAGAGTGATTTAGAGTGTCAGAGATTGTCAGAGAGTGATAGAGAGTGTTAGAGAGTGATAGAGAGTGTCAGAGAGAGAGAGTGTCAGAGAGTGATATAGAGTGTCAGAGAGTATCAGAGAGCGATAGAGAGTGTCAGAGAGTGATAGAGAGTGTCAGAGAGTGTCAGAGAGTGATAGTGAGTGTCTGAGAGTGTCAGAGAGTGATAGAGAGTGATATAGAGTGTCAGAGATTGTCAGAGAGTGATAGAGAGTGTTAGAGACTGATAGAGAGTGTCAGAGAGAGTTAGAGAGTGTCAGAGAGTGATATAGAGTGTCAGAGAGTGTCAGAGAGTGATATAGAGTGTCAGAGAGTGTCAGAGAGTGATAGAGAGTGATTTAGAGTGTCAGAGATTGTCAGAGAGTGATAGAGTGTTAGAGAGTGATAGAGAGTGTCAGAGAGAGTTAGAGAGTGTCAGAGAGTGATATAGAGTGTCAGAGAGTGTCAGAGAGCGATAGAGAGTGTCAGAGAGTGATAGAGAGTGATAGAGAGTGTCAGAGAGTGATAGAGAGTGATAGAGAGTGACATAGAGTGTCAGAGATTGTCAGAGAGTGATAGAGAGTGTTAGAGAGTGATAGAGAGTGTCAGAGAGAGTTAGAGAGTGTCAGAGAGTGATATAGAGTGTCAGAGAGTGCCAGAGAGTGATATAGAGTGTCAGAGATTGTCAGAGAGTGATAGAGAGTGTTAGAGACTGATAGAGAGTGTCAGAGAGAGTTAGAGAGTGTCAGAGAGTGATATAGAGTGTCAGAGAGTGTCAGAGAGTGATAGTGAGTGTCTGAGAGTGTCAGAGAGTGATAGAGAGTGATAGAGAGTGTCAGAGAGTGTCAGAGAGCGATGGAGAGTGTCAGAGAGTGATAGAGAGTGATAGAGAGTGTCAGAGAGTGTCAGAGAGTGATAGAGAGTGATAGAGAGTGTCAGAGAGTGTCAGAGAGTGTCAGAGAGTGATAGTGAGTGTCTGAGAGTGTCAGACAGTGTCAGAGAGTCATAGAGAGTGTCAGAGAGTGATAGTGAGTGTCTGAGAGTGTCAGAGAGTGATAGAGAGTGTCAGAGAGTGTCAGAGAGTGTCAGAGAGTGTCAGAGTGTGATAGTGAGAGTCAGAGAGTGATAGAGAGTGTCAGGGAGAGTCAGAGGGTGTCAGAGAGTGATAGAGAATGTCAGAGAGTGTCAGAGAGTGATACTGAGTGCCAGAGAGTGATAGAGAGGGTCAGAGAGTGATAGAGAGTGCCAGAGCGTGATAGTGAGTGTCTGAGAGTGTCAGTGAGTGATAGAGAGTGATAGAGACTGTCAGAGAGTGTCAGAGAGTGTCAGAGAGTGATAGAGAGTGTCAGAGAGTGATAGAGAGTGTTAGAGAGTGATAGAGAGTGTCAGAGAGTGTCAGAGAGTGATATAGAGTGTCAGAGAGTGTCAGAGAGCGATAGAGAGTGCCAGAGAGTGATAGAGAGTGTCACAGAGTGTCTGAGAGTGTCAGAGAGTGTCAGAGAGTGATAGTGAGTGTCTGAGAGTGTCAGAGAGTGTCAGAGAGTGATAGAGAGTGTCAGAGATTGTCAGAGAGTGATAGAGAGTGTTAGAGAGTGATAGAGAGTGTCAGAGAGTGTCAGAGAGTGATATAGAGTGTCAGAGAGTGTCAGAGAGCGATAGAGAGTGTCAGAGAGTGATAGAGAGTGTCACAGAGTGTCTGAGAGTGTCAGAGAGTGTCAGAGAGTGATAGTGAGTGTCTGAGAGTGTCAGAGAGTGATAGAGAGTGATAGAGAGTGATGTCGAGTATCAGAGAGTGTCAGAGAGTGATAGAGACTGTCAGAGAGTGTCAGAGAGCAATAGAGAGTGTCAGAGAGCGATAGAGAGTGTCAGAGAGTGATAATGAGTGTCTGAGAGTGTCAGAGAGTGATAGAGACTGTCAGGGAGTGTCAGAGAGTGATAGTGAGTGTCTGAAAGTGGCAGATAGTGTCAGAGAGTGTCAGAGTGTGATAGTGAGAGTCAGAGTGTGATAGTGAGAGTCAGAGAGTGATAGAGAGTGTCAGGGAGAGTCAGAGGGTGTCAGAGAGTGATAGAGAATGTCAGAGAGTGTCAGAGAGTGATACTGAGTGCCAGAGAGTGATAGAGAGGGTCAGAGAGTGATAGAGAGTGCCAGAGCGTGATAGTGAGTGTCTGAGAGTGTCAGTGAGTGATAGAGAGTGATAGAGACTGTCAGAGAGTGTCAGAGAGTGTCAGAGAGTGATAGAGAGTGATAGAGAGTGTCAGAGAGTGATAGAGAGTGTTAGAGAGTGATAGAGAGTGTCAGAGAGTGTCAGAGAGTGATATAGAGTGTCAGAGAGTGTCAGAGAGCGATAGAGAGTGTCAGAGAGTGATAGAGAGTGTCACAGAGTGTCTGAGAGTGTCAGAGAGTGTCAGAGAGTGATAGTGAGTGTCAGAGAGTGTCAGAGAGTGTCAGAGAGTGATAGAGAGTGTCAGAGATTGTCAGAGAGTGATAGAGAGTGTTAGAGAGTGATAGAGAGTGTCAGAGAGTGTCAGAGAGTGATATAGAGTGTCAGAGAGTGTCAGAGAGCGATAGAGAGTGTCAGAGAGTGATAGAGAGTGTCACAGAGTGTCTGAGAGTGTCAGAGAGTGTCAGAGAGTGATAGTGAGTGTCTGAGAGTGTCAGAGAGTGATAGAGAGTGATAGAGAGTGATGTCGAGTATCAGAGAGTGTCAGAGAGTGATAGAGACTGTCAGAGAGTGTCAGAGAGCAATAGAGAGTGTCAGAGAGCGATAGAGAGTGTCAGAGAGTGATAATGAGTGTCTGAGAGTGTCAGAGAGTGATAGAGACTGTCAGGGAGTGTCAGAGAGTGATAGTGAGTGTCTGAAAGTGTCAGATAGTGTCAGAGAGTCAAAGAGAGTGTTAGAGATGTCAGAGAGTGTCAGAGAGTGTCAGAGAGTGATAGAGAGTGTCAGAGAGTGATAGAGAGTGATAGAGAGTGATAGAGAGTGTCAGAGAGTGTCAGAGAGTGATATAGAGTGTTAGAGAGTGTCAGAGAGTGATAGTGAGTGTCTGAGAGTGTCAGATAGTGTCAGAGAGTCATAGAGAGACATAGAGAGTGATAGAGAGTGTCAGAGAGTGTCAGAGAGTTTTAGAGAGTGATAGTGAGTGTCAGAGAGTGTCAGAGAGTGGTAGTGAGTGTCTGAGAGTGTCTGAGATTGTCAGAGATTGATAGAGAGTGATAGAGACTGTCAGAGACTGTCAGAGAGTGTCAGAGAGAGATAGAGTGTGTCAGAGAGGGTCAGAGAGTGATAGTAAGTTTCAGAGAGTGTCAGAGAGTGATAGTGAGTGTCTGAGAGTGTCAGAGAGTGATAGAGAGAGTCAGAGAGTGTCAGAGAGTGATAGTGAGTGTCAGAAAGTGATAGTGAGAGTCAGAGAGTGATAGAAAGTGTCAGAGAGTGTCAGAGAGTGTCAGAGAGTGATAGTGTGTGTCAGAGAGTGCCTGAGAGTGATAGTGAGTGTCTGAGAGTGTCTGAGAGTGTCAGAGAGTGTCAGAGAGTGATGGAGAGTGATAGAAAGTGTCAGAGAGTGTCAGAGAGTGTCAGAGAGTGATAGTGTGTGTCAGAGAGTGCCTGAGAGTGATAGTGAGTGTCTGAGAGTGTCTGAGAGTGTCAGAGAGTGTCAGAGAGTGATAGAGAGTGTCAGAAAGTGTTAGGGAGTGTCAGAGAGTGATATAGAGTGTCAGAGAGTGTCAGAGAGCGATAGAGAGTGTCAGAGAGTGATAGAGAGTGTCAGAGAGTGTCAGAGAGTGATAGTGAGTGTCTGAGAGTGTCAGATAGTGTCAGAGAGTCATAGAGAGTGTTAGAGAGTGTCAGAGAGTGTCAGAGAGTGTCAGAGAGAGTCAGAGATTAATAGTGAGTGTCTGAGAGTGTCAGAGAGTGTCAGAGAGTGATAGAGAGAGTTAGAGAGTGTCAGAGATTGTCAGAGAGTGACAGAGAGTGTTAGAGAGTGATAGAGAGTGTCAGAGAGTGTTCGAGAGTGTCAGAGAGTGATGTAGAGTGTCAGATAGTGTCAGAGAGCGATAGAGAGTGTCAGAGAGTGTCAGAGAGTGTCAGAGAGTGTCAGAGAGTGATAGTGAGTGTCTGAGAGTGTCTGAGAGTGATATCGAGTGATATCGAGTGATATCGAGTATCAGAGAGTGTCAGAGAGCGATAGAGAGTGTCAGAGAGTGATAATGAGTGTCAGAGAGTGTCAGAGAGTGATAGAGACTGTCAGAGAGTGTCAGAGAGCGATAGAGAGTGTCAGAGAGCGATAGAGAGTGTCAGAGAGCGATAGAGAGTGTCAGAGAGCGATAGAGAGTGATTTAGAGTGTCAGAGATTGTCAGAGAGTGATAGAGAGTGTTAGAGAGTGATAGAGAGTGTCAGAGAGAGAGAGTGTCAGAGAGTGATATAGAGTGTCAGAGAGTATCAGAGAGCGATAGAGAGTGTCAGAGAGTGATAGAGAGTGTCAGAGAGTGTCAGAGAGTGATAGTGAGTGTCTGAGAGTGTCAGAGAGTGATAGAGAGTGATATAGAGTGTCAGAGATTGTCAGAGAGTGATAGAGAGTGTTAGAGACTGATAGAGAGTGTCAGAGAGAGTTAGAGAGTGTCAGAGAGTGATATAGAGTGTCAGAGAGTGTCAGAGAGTGATATAGAGTGTCAGAGAGTGTCAGAGAGTGATAGAGAGTGATTTAGAGTGTCAGAGATTGTCAGAGAGTGATAGAGTGTTAGAGAGTGATAGAGAGTGTCAGAGAGAGTTAGAGAGTGTCAGAGTTTGATATAGAGTGTCAGAGAGTGTCAGAGAGCGATAGAGCGTGTCAGAGAGTGATAGAGAGTGATAGAGAGTGTCAGAGAGTGATAGAGAGTGATAGAGAGTGACATAGAGTGTCAGAGATTGTCAGAGAGTGATAGAGAGTGTTAGAGAGTGATAGAGAGTGTCAGAGAGAGTTAGAGAGTGTCAGAGAGTGATATAGAGTGTCAGAGAGTGCCAGAGAGTGATATAGAGTGTCAGAGATTGTCAGAGAGTGATAGAGAGTGTTAGAGACTGATAGAGAGTGTCAGAGAGAGTTAGAGAGTGTCAGAGAGTGATATAGAGTGTCAGTGAGTGTCAGAGAGTGTCAGAGTGTGATAGAGAGTGATAGAGAGTGTCAGAGAGTGTCAGAGAGCGATGGAGAGTGTCAGAGAGTGATAGAGAGTGATAGAGAGTGTCAGAGAGTGTCAGAGAGTGATAGAGAGTGATAGAGAGTGTCAGAGAGTGTCAGAGAGTGTCAGAGAGTGATAGTGAGTGTCTGAGAGTGTCAGACAGTGTCAGAGAGTCATAGAGAGTGTCAGAGAGTGATAGTGAGTGTCTGAGAGTGTCAGAGAGTGATAGAGAGTGTCAGAGAGTGTCAGAGAGTGTCAGAGAGTGTCAGAGTGTGATAGTGAGAGTCAGAGAGTGATAGAGAGTGTCAGGGAGAGTCAGAGGGTGTCAGAGAGTGATAGAGAATGTCAGAGAGTGTCAGAGAGTGATACTGAGTGCCAGAGAGTGATAGAGAGGGTCAGAGAGTGATAGAGAGTGCCAGAGCGTGATAGTGAGTGTCTGAGAGTGTCAGTGAGTGATAGAGAGTGATAGAGACTGTCAGAGAGTGTCAGAGAGTGTCAGAGAGTGATAGAGAGTGTCAGAGAGTGATAGAGAGTGTTAGAGAGTGATAGAGAGTGTCAGAGAGTGTCAGAGAGTGATATAGAGTGTCAGAGAGTGTCAGAGAGCGATAGAGAGTGCCAGAGAGTGATAGAGAGTGTCACAGAGTGTCTGAGAGTGTCAGAGAGTGTCAGAGAGTGATAGTGAGTGTCTGAGAGTGTCAGAGAGTGTCAGAGAGTGATAGAGAGTGTCAGAGATTGTCAGAGAGTGATAGAGAGTGTTAGAGAGTGATAGAGAGTGTCAGAGAGTGTCAGAGAGTGATATAGAGTGTCAGAGAGTGTCAGAGAGCGATAGAGAGTGTCAGAGAGTGATAGAGAGTGTCACAGAGTGTCTGAGAGTGTCAGAGAGTGTCAGAGAGTGATAGTGAGTGTCTGAGAGTGTCAGAGAGTGATAGAGAGTGATAGAGAGTGATGTCGAGTATCAGAGAGTGTCAGAGAGTGATAGAGACTGTCAGAGAGTGTCAGAGAGCAATAGAGAGTGTCAGAGAGCGATAGAGAGTGTCAGAGAGTGATAATGAGTGTCTGAGAGTGTCAGAGAGTGATAGAGACTGTCAGGGAGTGTCAGAGAGTGATAGTGAGTGTCTGAAAGTGGCAGATAGTGTCAGAGAGTGTCAGAGTGTGATAGTGAGAGTCAGAGTGTGATAGTGAGAGTCAGAGAGTGATAGAGAGTGTCAGGGAGAGTCAGAGGGTGTCAGAGAGTGATAGAGAATGTGAGAGAGTGTCAGAGAGTGATACTGAGTGCCAGAGAGTGATAGAGAGGGTCAGAGAGTGATAGAGAGTGCCAGAGCGTGATAGTGAGTGTCTGAGAGTGTCAGTGAGTGATAGAGAGTGATAGAGACTGTCAGAGAGAGTCAGAGAGTGTCAGAGAGTGATAGAGAGTGATAGAGAGTGTCAGAGAGTGATAGAGAGTGTTAGAGAGTGATAGAGAGTGTCAGAGAGTGTCAGAGAGTGATATAGAGTGTCAGAGAGTGTCAGAGAGCGATAGAGAGTGTCAGAGAGTGATAGAGAGTGTCACAGAGTGTCTGAGAGTGTCAGAGAGTGTCAGAGAGTGATAGTGAGTGTCTGAGAGTGTCAGAGAGTGTCAGAGAGTGATAGAGAGTGTCAGAGATTGTCAGAGAGTGATAGAGAGTGTTAGAGAGTGATAGAGAGTGTCAGAGAGTGTCAGAGAGTGATATAGAGTGTCAGAGAGTGTCAGAGAGCGATAGAGAGTGTCAGAGAGTGATAGAGAGTGTCACAGAGTGTCTGAGAGTGTCAGAGAGTGTCAGAGAGTGATAGTGAGTGTCTGAGAGTGTCAGAGAGTGATAGAGAGTGATAGAGAGTGATGTCGAGTATCAGAGAGTGTCAGAGAGTGATAGAGACTGTCAGAGAGTGTCAGAGAGCAATAGAGAGTGTCAGAGAGCGATAGAGAGTGTCAGAGAGTGATAATGAGTGTCTGAGAGTGTCAGAGAGTGATAGAGACTGTCAGGGAGTGTCAGAGAGTGATAGTGAGTGTCTGAAAGTGTCAGATAGTGTCAGAGAGTCAAAGAGAGTGTTAGAGATGTCAGAGAGTGTCAGAGAGTGTCAGAGAGTGATAGAGAGTGTCAGAGAGTGATAGAGAGTGATAGAGAGTGATAGAGAGTGTCAGAGAGTGTCAGAGAGTGATATAGAGTGTTAGAGAGTGTCAGAGAGTGATAGTGAGTGTCTGAGAGTGTCAGATAGTGTCAGAGAGTCATAGAGAGACATAGAGAGTGATAGAGAGTGTCAGAGAGTGTCAGAGAGTGATAGAGAGTGATAGTGAGTGTCAGAGAGTGTCAGAGAGTGGTAGTGAGTGTCTGAGAGTGTCTGAGATTGTCAGAGATTGATAGAGAGTGATAGAGACTGTCAGAGACTGTCAGAGAGTGTCAGAGAGAGATAGAGTGTGTCAGAGAGGGTCAGAGAGTGATAGTAAGTTTCAGAGAGTGTCAGAGAGTGATAGTGAGTGTCTGAGAGTGTCAGAGAGTGATAGAGAGAGTCAGAGAGTGTCAGAGAGTGATAGTGAGTGTCAGAAAGTGATAGTGAGAGTCAGAGAGTGATAGAAAGTGTCAGAGAGTGTCAGAGAGTGTCAGAGAGTGATAGTGTGTGTCAGAGAGTGCCTGAGAGTGATAGTGAGTGTCTGAGAGTGTCTGAGAGTGTCAGAGAGTGTCAGAGAGTGATGGAGAGTGATAGAAAGTGTCAGAGAGTGTCAGAGAGTGTCAGAGAGTGATAGTGTGTGTCAGAGAGTGCCTGAGAGTGATAGTGAGTGTCTGAGAGTGTCTGAGAGTGTCAGAGAGTGTCAGAGAGTGATAGAGAGTGTCAGAAAGTGTTAGGGAGTGTCAGAGAGTGATATAGAGTGTCAGAGAGTGTCAGAGAGTGTCAGAGAGCGATAGAGAGTGTCAGAGAGTGATAGAGAGTGTCAGAGAGTGTCAGAGAGTGATAGTGAGTGTCTGAGAGTGTCAGATAGTGTCAGAGAGTCATAGAGAGTGTTAGAGAGTGTCAGAGAGTGTCAGAGAGTGTCAGAGAGAGTCAGAGATTAATAGTGAGTGTCTGAGAGTGTCAGAGAGTGTCAGAGAGTGATAGAGAGAGTTAGAGAGTGTCAGAGATTGTCAGAGAGTGACAGAGAGTGTTAGAGAGTGATAAAGATTGTCAGAGAGTGTTCGAGAGTGTCAGAGAGTGATGTAGAGTGTCAGATAGTGTCAGAGAGCGATAGAGAGTGTCAGAGAGTGTCAGAGAGTGTCAGAGAGTGTCAGAGAGTGATAGTGAGTGTCTGAGAGTGTCTGAGAGTGATATCGAGTGATATCGAGTGATATCGAGTATCAGAGAGTGTCAGAGAGCGATAGAGAGTGTCAGAGAGTGATAATGAGTGTCAGAGAGTGTCAGAGAGTGATAGAGACTGTCAGAGAGTGTCAGAGAGCGATAGAGAGTGTCAGAGAGCGATAGAGAGTGTCAGAGAGCGATAGAGAGTGATTTAGAGTGTCAGAGATTGTCAGAGAGTGATAGAGAGTGTTAGAGAGTGATAGAGAGTGTCAGAGAGAGAGAGAGTGTCAGAGAGTGATATAGAGTGTCAGAGAGTGTCAGAGAGCGATAGAGAGTGTCAGAGAGTGATAGAGAGTGTCACAGAGTGTCTGAGAGTGTCAGAGAGTGTCAGAGAGTGATAGTGAGTGTCTGAGAGTGTCAGAGAGTGATAGAGAGTGATAGAGAGTGATGTCGAGTATCAGAGAGTGTCAGAGAGTGATAGAGACTGTCAGAGAGTGTCAGAGAGCAATAGAGAGTGTCAGAGAGCGATAGAGAGTGTCAGAGAGTGATAATGAGTGTCTGAGAGTGTCAGAGAGTGATAGAGACTGTCAGGGAGTGTCAGAGAGTGATAGTGAGTGTCTGAAAGTGTCAGATAGTGTCAGAGAGTCAAAGAGAGTGTTAGAGATGTCAGAGAGTGTCAGAGAGTGTCAGAGAGTGATAGAGAGTGTCAGAGAGTGATAGAGAGTGATAGAGAGTGATAGAGAGTGTCAGAGAGTGTCAGAGAGTGATATAGAGTGTTAGAGAGTGTCAGAGAGTGATAGTGAGTGTCTGAGAGTGTCAGATAGTGTCAGAGAGTCATAGAGAGACATAGAGAGTGATAGAGAGTGTCAGAGAGTGTCAGAGAGTGATAGAGAGTGATAGTGAGTGTCAGAGAGTGTCAGAGAGTGGTAGTGAGTGTCTGAGAGTGTCTGAGATTGTCAGAGATTGATAGAGAGTGATAGAGACTGTCAGAGACTGTCAGAGAGTGTCAGAGAGAGATAGAGTGTGTCAGAGAGGGTCAGAGAGTGATAGTAAGTTTCAGAGAGTGTCAGAGAGTGATAGTGAGTGTCTGAGAGTGTCAGAGAGTGATAGAGAGAGTCAGAGAGTGTCAGAGAGTGATAGTGAGTGTCAGAAAGTGATAGTGAGAGTCAGAGAGTGATAGAAAGTGTCAGAGAGTGTCAGAGAGTGTCAGAGAGTGATAGTGTGTGTCAGAGAGTGCCTGAGAGTGATAGTGAGTGTCTGAGAGTGTCTGAGAGTGTCAGAGAGTGTCAGAGAGTGATGGAGAGTGATAGAAAGTGTCAGAGAGTGTCAGAGAGTGTCAGAGAGTGATAGTGTGTGTCAGAGAGTGCCTGAGAGTGATAGTGAGTGTCTGAGAGTGTCTGAGAGTGTCAGAGAGTGTCAGAGAGTGATAGAGAGTGTCAGAAAGTGTTAGGGAGTGTCAGAGAGTGATATAGAGTGTCAGAGAGTGTCAGAGAGTGTCAGAGAGCGATAGAGAGTGTCAGAGAGTGATAGAGAGTGTCAGAGAGTGTCAGAGAGTGATAGTGAGTGTCTGAGAGTGTCAGATAGTGTCAGAGAGTCATAGAGAGTGTTAGAGAGTGTCAGAGAGTGTCAGAGAGTGTCAGAGAGAGTCAGAGATTAATAGTGAGTGTCTGAGAGTGTCAGAGAGTGTCAGAGAGTGATAGAGAGAGTTAGAGAGTGTCAGAGATTGTCAGAGAGTGACAGAGAGTGTTAGAGAGTGATAAAGATTGTCAGAGAGTGTTCGAGAGTGTCAGAGAGTGATGTAGTGTGTCAGATAGTGTCAGAGAGCGATAGAGAGTGTCAGAGAGTGTCAGAGAGTGTCAGAGAGTGTCAGAGAGTGATAGTGAGTGTCTGAGAGTGTCTGAGAGTGATATCGAGTGATATCGAGTGATATCGAGTATCAGAGAGTGTCAGAGAGCGATAGAGAGTGTCAGAGAGTGATAATGAGTGTCAGAGAGTGTCAGAGAGTGATAGAGACTGTCAGAGAGTGTCAGAGAGCGATAGAGAGTGTCAGAGAGCGATAGAGAGTGTCAGAGAGCGATAGAGAGTGTCAGAGAGCGATAGAGAGTGATTTAGAGTGTCAGAGATTGTCAGAGAGTGATAGAGAGTGTTAGAGAGTGATAGAGAGTGTCAGAGAGAGAGAGAGTGTCAGAGAGTGATATAGAGTGTCAGAGAGTATCAGAGAGCGATAGAGAGTGTCAGAGAGTGATAGAGAGTGTCAGAGAGTGTCAGAGAGTGATAGTGAGTGTCTGAGAGTGTCAGAGAGTGATAGAGAGTGATATAGAGTGTCAGAGATTGTCAGAGATTGATAGAGAGTGTTAGAGACTGATAGAGAGTGTCAGAGAGAGTTAGAGAGTGTCAGAGAGTGATATAGAGTGTCAGAGAGTGTCAGAGAGTGATATAGAGTGTCAGAGAGTGTCAGAGAGTGATAGAGAGTGATTTAGAGTGTCAGAGATTGTCAGAGAGTGATAGAGTGTTAGAGAGTGATAGAGAGTGTCAGAGAGAGTTAGAGAGTGTCAGAGAGTGATATAGAGTGTCAGAGAGTGTCAGAGAGCGATAGAGAGTGTCAGAGAGTGATAGAGAGTGATAGAGAGTGTTAGAGAGTGATAGAGAGTGTCAGAGAGAGTTAGAGAGTGTCAGAGAGTGATATAGAGTGTCAGAGAGTGATATAGTGTGTCAGAGATTGTCAGAGAGTGATAGAGAGTGTTAGAGACTGATAGAGAGTGTCAGAGAGAGTTAGAGAGTGTCAGAGAGTGATATAGAGTGTCAGAGAGTGTCAGAGAGTGATAGTGAGTGTCTGAGAGTGTCAGAGAGTGATAGAGAGTGATAGAGAGTGTCAGAGAGTGTCAGAGAGCGATGGAGAGTGTCAGAGAGTGATAGAGAGTGTCAGAGAGTGTCAGAGAGTGATAGAGAGTGATAGAGAGTGTCAGAGAGTGTCAGAGAGTGTCAGAGAGTGATAGTGAGTGTCTGAGAGTGTCAGACAGTGTCAGAGAGTCATAGAGAGTGTCAGAGAGTGATAGTGAGTGTCTGAGAGTGTCAGAGAGTGATAGAGAGTGTCAGAGAGTGTCAGAGAGTGTCAGAGAGTGTCAGAGTGTGATAGTGAGAGTCAGAGAGTGATAGAGAGTGTCAGGGAGAGTCAGAGGGTGTCAGAGAGTGATAGAGAATGTCAGAGAGTGTCAGAGAGTGATACTGAGTGCCAGAGAGTGATAGAGAGGGTCAGAGAGTGATAGAGAGTGCCAGAGCGTGATAGTGAGTGTCTGAGAGTGTCAGTGAGTGATAGAGAGTGATAGAGACTGTCAGAGAGTGTCAGAGAGTGTCAGAGAGTGATAGAGAGTGATAGAGAGTGTCAGAGAGTGTCAGAGAGTGTCAGAGAGTGTCAGAGAGTGTCAGAGAGCGATAGAGAGTGTCAGAGAGCGATAGAGAGTGTCAGAGAGCGATAGAGAGTGTCAGAGAGCGATAGAGAGTGTCAGAGAGTGTCAGAGAGTGTCAGAGAGTGATAGAGAGTGTCAGAGAGTGTCAGAGAGTGATAGAGAGTGATAGAGAGTGTCAGAGAGTGTCAGAGAGTGTCAGAGAGTGATAGAGAGTGTCAGAGAGTGTCAGAGAGTGTCAGAGAGTGATAGTGAGTGTCTGAGAGTGTCAGAGAGTCATAGAGAGACATAGAGAGTGTTAGAGAGTGTCAGAGAGTGTCAGAGAGTGCCAGAGAGCGATAGAGAGTGTCAGAGAGTGATAGAGAGTGTCAGAGAGTGTCAGAGAGTGTCAGAGAGAGATAGAGTGTGTCAGAGAGTGTCAGAGAGTGATGGTAAGTTTCAGAGAGTGATAGTCAGTGTCTGAGAGTGTCAGAGAGTGATAGAGAATGATAGAGAGAGTCAGAGAGATTCAGAGAGTGATAGTGAGTGTCAGAGAGTGATAGTGAGAGTCAGATAGTGATAGAGAGTGTCAGAGAGTGTCAGAGAGATATGGAGAGTGATAGAGAGTGTCAGAGAGTGTCAGATAGTGATAGTGAGTGTCTGAGAGAGTCAGAGACTGTCAGAGAGTGATAGAGTGTGTCAGAGAGAGTCAGAGAGAGTCACAGAGTGTCAGAGAGTGATAGAGAGTGTCAGAGAGTGTCAGAGAGTGATAGAGAGTGTTAGAGAGTGTCAGAGAGTGATAGAGAGTGATAGAGAGTGATAGAGAGTGTCAGAGAGTGTCAGAGAGTGTCAGAGAGTGATAGTGAGTGTCAGAGAGTGTCTGAGAGTGATAGTGAGTGTCTGAGAGTGTCAGAGAATGATAGAGAGTGATTTAGAGTGTCAGAGATTGTCAGAGAGTGATAGAGAGTGTTAGAGAGTGACAGAGAGTGTCAGAGAGAGTTAGAGAGTCTCAGAGAGTGATATAGAGTGTCAGAGAGTGTCAGAGCGCGATAGAGAGTGTCAGAGAGTGTCAGAGAGTGATAGTGAGTGTCTGAGAGTGTCAGAGAGTGATAGAGAGTGATTTAGAGTGTCAGAGATTGTCAGAGAGTGATAGAGAGTGTTGGAGAGTGATAGAGAGTGTCAGAGCGAGTTAGAGAGTGTCAGAGAGTGATATAGAGTGTCAGAGAGTGTCAGAGAGCGATAGAGAGTGTCTGAGAGTGATAGAGAGTGTCGGAGAGTGTCAGAGAGCGATGGAGAGTGTCAGAGAGTGATAGAGAGTGATGGAGAGTGATATAGAGTGTCAGAGATTGTCAGAGAGTGATAGAGAGTGTTAGAGAGTGATAGAGAGTGTCAGAGAACGTTAGAGAGTGTCAGAGAGTGATATAGAGTGTCAGAGAGTGTCAGAGAGTGATATAGAGTGTCAGAGATTGTCAGAGAGTGATAGAGAGTGTTAGAGACTGATAGAGAGTGTCAGAGAGAGTTAGAGAGTGTCAGAGAGTGATATAGAGTGTCAGAGAGTGATAGTGAGTGTCAGAGATTGTCAGAGAGTGATAGAGAGTGTTCGAGAGTGATAGAGAGTGTCAGAGAGAGTTAGAGAGTGTCAGAGAGTGACATAGAGTGACAGAGAGTGTCAGAGAGCGATAGAGAGTGACAGAGAGTGATAGAGAGTGTCAGAGAGTGTCAGAGAGTGATAGTGAGTGTCTGAGAGTGTCAGAGAGTGTCAGAGAGTGATAGAGAGTGATAGAGAGTGATATAGAGTGTCAGAGATTGTCAGAGAGTGATAGAGAGTGTTAGAGAGTGATAGAGAGTGTCAGAGAGAGTTAGAGAGTGTCAGAGAGTGATATAGAGTGTCAGAGATTGTCAGAGAGTGATAGAGAGTGTTAGAGACTGATAGAGAGTGTCAGAGAGAGTTAGAGAGTGTCAGAGAGTGATATAGAGTGTCAGAGAGTGTCAGAGACTGATAGTGAGTGTCTGAGAGTGTCAGAGAGTGATAGAGAGTGATATAGAGTGTCAGAGAGTGTCAGAGAGCGATGGAGAGTGTAAGAGAGTGATAGAGAGTGTCAGAGAGTGTCAGAGAGTGATAGAGAGTGATAGAGAGTGATAGAGAGTGTCAGAGAGTGTCAGAGAGTGATAGTGAGTGTCTGAGAGTGTCAGACAGTGTCAGAGAGTCATAGAGTGTGTTAGAGAGTGATAGAGACTGTCAGAGAGTGTCAGAGAGAGATAGAGTGTGTCAGAGAGTGTCAGAGAGTGATAGTGAGTGTCTGAGAGTGTCAGAGAGTGATAGAGAGTGTCAGAGAGTGTCAGAGAGTGTCAGAGAGTGTCAGAGAGTGTCAGAGTGTGATAGTGAGTGTCAGAGAGTGTCAGAGAGTAATAGTGAGAGTCAGAGAGTGATAGAGAGTGTCAGGGAGAGTCAGAGGGTGTCAGAGAGTGATAGAGAATGTCAGAGAGTGTCAGAGAGTGATACTGAGTGCCAGAGAGTGATAGAGAGGGTCAGAGACTGTCAGAGAGTGATAGAGAGTGATAGAGAGTGTCAGAGAGTGTCAGAGAGTGTCAGAGAGTGTCAGAGAGTGATAGAGACTGTCAGAGAGTGTCAGAGAGCGATAGAGAGTGTCAGAGAGCGATAGAGAGTGTCAGAGAGTGATAGAGACTGTCAGAGAGTGATGGAGACTGTCAGAGAGTGATAGAGACTGTCAGAGAGTGTCAGAGAGTGATAGTGAGTGTCTGAGAGTGTCAGATAGTGTCAGAGAGTCATAGAGAGCCATCGAGAGTCATAGAGAGTGTTAGAGATGTTAGAGATGTCAGAGAGTGTCAGAGAGTGTCAGAGAGTCATAGAGAGTGTCAGAGAGTGTCAGAGAGTGATAGAGAGTGATAGAGTGTGTCAGAGAGTGTCAGAGAGTGTCAGAGAGTGATAGAGAGTGTCAGAGAGTGTCAGAGAGTCATAGAGAGACATAGAGAGTGTCTGAGAGTGTCAGATAGTGTCAGAGAGTCATAGAGAGACATAGAGAGTGTTAGAGAGTGTCAGAGAGTGTCAGAGAGTGCCAGAGAGCGATAGAGAGTGTCAGAGAGTGATAGAGAGTGTCAGAGAGTGTCAGAGAGTGTCAGAGAGAGATAGAGTGTGTCAGAGAGTGTCAGAGAGTGATGGTAAGTTTCAGAGAGTGATAGTCAGTGTCTGAGAGTGTCAGAGAGTGATAGAGAATGATAGAGAGAGTCAGAGAGAGTCAGAGAGTGATAGTGAGTGTCAGAGAGTGATAGTGAGAGTCAGATAGTGATAGAGAGTGTCAGAGAGTGTCAGAGAGATATAGAGAGTGATAGAGAGTGTCAGAGAGTGTCAGATAGTGATAGTGAGTGTCTGAGAGAGTCAGAGACTGTCAGAGAGTGATAGAGAGTGTCAGAGAGAGTCAGAGAGAGTCAGAGAGTGTCAGAGAGTGATAGAGAGTGTCAGAGAGTATCAGAGAGTGATAGAGAGTGTTAGAGAGTGTCAGAGAGTGATAGAGAGTGATAGAGAGTGATAGAGAGTGTCAGAGAGTGATAGTGAGTGTCTGAGAGTGTCAGATAGTGTCAGAGAGTCAGAGAGAGTGTCAGAGAGAGTGTCAGAGAGTGTCAGAGAGTGATAGTGAGTGTCAGAGAGTGTCAGAGAGAGTTAGAGAGAGTTAGAGAGTGTCAGAGAGTGATATAGAGTGTCAGAGAGTGATATAGAGTGTCCGAGAGTGTCAGAGAGTGATAGAGAGTGTCAGAGAGTGATAGAGAGTGTCAGAGAGTGATAGTGAGTGTCTGAGAGTGTCAGAGAGTGATAGAGAGTGATTTAGAGTGTCAGAGATTGTCAGAGAGTGATAGAGAGTGTTGGAGAGTGATAGAGAGTGTCAGAGCGAGTTAGAGAGTGTCAGAGAGTGATATAGAGTGTCAGAGAGTGTCAGAGAGCGATAGAGAGTGTCAGAGAGTGATAGAGAGTGTCAGAGAGTGTCAGAGAGTGTCAGAGAGTGATAGAGAGTGATGGAGAGTGATATAGAGTGTCAGAGATTGTCAGAGAGTGATAGAGAGTGTTAGAGAGTGATAGAGAGGGTCAGAGAGAGTTAGAGAGTGTTAGAGAGTGATATAGAGTGTCAGAGAGTGTCAGAGAGTGTTTTAGAGTGTCAGAGATTGTCAGAGAGTGATAGAGAGTGTTAGAGACTGATAGAGAGTGTCAGAGAGAGTTAGAGAGTGATAGAGAGTGTCAGAGCGAGTTAGAGAGTGTCAGAGAGTGATATAGAGTGTCAGAGAGTGTCAGAGAGCGATAGAGAGTGTCAGAGAGTGATAGAGAGTGTCAGAGAGTGTCAGAGAGCGATGGAGAGTGTCAGAGAGTGTCAGAGAGTGATCGAGAGTGATCGAGAGTGATATAGAGTGTCAGAGATTGTCAGAGAGTGATAGAGAGTGTTAGAGAGTGATAGAGAGGGTCAGAGAGAGTTAGAGAGTGTCAGAGAGTGATATAGAGTGTCAGAGAGTGATGGAGAGTGTAAGAGAGTGATAGAGAGTGTCAGAGAGTGTCAGAGAGTGATAGAGAGTTTTAGAGAGTGATAGAGAGTGATAGAGAGTGTCAGAGAGTGTCAGAGAGTGATAGTGTGTGTCTGAGAGTGTCAGACAGTGTCAGAGAGTCATAGAGTGTGTTAGAGAGTGATAGAGACTGTCAGAGAGTGTCAGAGAGAGATAGTGTGTGTCAGAGAGTGTCAGAGAGTGATAGTGAGTGTCTGAGAGTGTCAGAGAGTGATAGAGAGTGTCAGAGAGTGTCAGAGAGTGTCAGAGTGTGATAGTGAGTGTCAGAGAGTGTCAGAGAGTAATAGTGAGAGTCAGAGAGTGATAGAGAGTGTCAGGGAGAGTCAGAGGGTGTCAGAGAGTGATAGAGAATGTCAGAGAGTGTCAGAGAGTGATACTGAGTGCCAGAGAGTGATAGAGAGGGTCAGAGACTGTCAGAGAGTGATAGAGAGTGATAGAGCGTGTCAGAGAGTGTCAGAGAGTGTCAGAGAGTGATAGAGACTGTCAGAGAGTGATAGAGACTGTCAGAGAGTGTCAGAGAGCGATAGAGAGTGTCAGAGAGCGATAGAGAGTGTCAGAGAGCGTTAGAGAGTGTCAGAGAGTGATATAGAGTGTCAGAGATTGTCAGAGAGTGATAGAGAGTGTTAGAGACTGATAGAGAGTGTCAGAGAGAGTTAGAGAGTGTCAGAGAGTGATAGAGACTGTCAGAGAGTGTCAGAGAGTGATAGTGAGTGTCTGAGAGTGTCAGATAGTGTCAGAGAGTCATAGAGAGCCATCGAGAGTCATAGAGAGTGTTAGAGATGTTAGAGATGTCAGAGAGTGTCAGAGAGTGTCAGAGAGTCATAGAGAGTGTCAGAGAGTGTCAGAGAGTGATAGAGAGTGATAGAGAGTGTCAGAGAGTGTCAGAGAGTTTCAGAGAGTGATAGATAGTGTCAGAGGGTGTCAGAGAGTGATAGTGAGTGTCTGAGAGTGTCAGATAGTGTCAGAGAGTCATAGAGAGACATAGAGAGTGTTAGAGAGTGTCAGAGAGTGTCAGAGAGTGCCAGAGAGCGATAGAGAGTGTCAGAGAGTGATAGAGTGTCAGAGAGTGTCAGAGAGTGTCAGAGAGAGATAGAGTGTGTCAGAGAGTGTCAGAGAGTGATGGTAAGTTTCAGAGAGTGATAGTCAGTGTCTGAGAGTGTCAGAGAGTGATAGAGAATGATAGAGAGAGTCAGAGAGAGTCAGAGAGTGATAGTGAGTGTCAGAGAGTGATAGTGAGAGTCAGATAGTGATAGAGAGTGTCAGAGAGTGTCAGAGAGATATAGAGAGTGATAGAGAGTGTCAGAGAGTGTCAGATAGTGATAGTGAGTGTCTGAGAGAGTCAGAGACTGTCAGAGAGTGATAGAGAGTGTCAGAGAGAGTCAGAGAGTGTCAGAGAGTGATAGAGTGTCAGAGAGTGATAGTGAGTGTTAGAGAGTGTCAGAGAGTGATAGAGAGTGATAGAGAGTGATAGAGAGTGTCAGAGAGTGTCAGAGAGTGTTAGAGAGTGTTAGAGAGTGTCAGAGAGTGATAGAGAGTGATAGAGAGTGATAGAGAGTGTCAGAGAGTGTCAGAGAGTGATAGAGAGTGTCAGAGAGTGTCAGAGAGTGTCAGAGAGTGTCAGAGAGTGATAGTGAGTGTCTGAGAGTGTCAGATAGTGTCCGAGAGTCAGAGAGAGTGTCAGAGAGAGTGTCAGAGAGTGTCAGAGAGTGATAGTGAGTGTCAGAGAGTGTCTGAGAGTGATAGTGAGTGTCTGAGAGTGTCAGAGAGAGTTAGAGAGTGTCAGAGAGTGATATAGAGTGTCCGAGAGTGTCAGAGAGCGATAGAGAGTGTCAGAGAGTGATAGAGAGTGTCAGAGAGTGTCTGAGAGTGATAGTGATTGTCTGAAAGTGTCAGAGAGAGTTAGAGAGTGTCAGAGAGTGATATAGAGTGTCCGAGAGTGTCAGAGAGAGTTAGAGAGTGTCAGAGAGAGTTAGAGAGTGTCAGAGAGTGATATAGAGTGTCCGAGAGTGTCAGAGAGCGATAGAGAGTGTCAGAGAGTGATAGAGAGTGTCAGAGAGTGTCTGAGAGTGATAGTGAGTGTCTGAAAGTGTCAGAGAGAGTTAGAGAGTGTCAGAGAGTGATATAGAGTGTCCGAGAGTGTCAGAGAGCGATAGAGAGTGTCAGAGAGTGATAGAGAGTGTCAGAGAGTGTCAGAGAGTGTCAGAGAGTGATAGTGAGTGTCTGAGAGTGTCAGAGAGTGATAGAGAGTGATTTAGAGTGTCAGAGATTGTCAGAGAGTGATAGAGAGTGTTGGAGAGTGATAGAGAGTGTCAGAGCGAGTTAGAGAGTGTCAGAGAGTGATATAGAGTGTCAGAGAGTGTCAGAGAGCGATAGAGAGTGTCAGAGAGTGATAGAGAGTGTCAGAGAGTGTCAGAGAGTGTCAGAGAGCGATGGAGAGTGTCAGAGACTGATAGTGAGAGTCAGATAGTGATAGAGAGTGTCAGAGAGTGTCAGAGAGATATAGAGAGTGATAGAGAGTGTCAGAGAGTGTCAGATAGTGATAGTGAGTGTCTGAGAGAGTCAGAGACTGTCAGAGAGTGATAGAGAGTGTCAGAGAGAGTCAGAGAGAGTCAGAGAGTGTCAGAGAGTGATAGAGAGTGTCAGAGAGTGATAGTGAGTGTTAGAGAGTGTCAGAGAGTGATAGAGAGTGATAGAGAGTGATAGAGAGTGTCAGAGAGTGATAGTGAGTGTCTGAGAGTGTCAGATAGTGTCAGAGAGTCAGAGAGAGTGTCAGAGAGAGTGTCAGAGAGTGTCAGAGAGTGTCAGAGAGTGTCAGAGAGTGATAGTGAGTGTCTGAGAGTGTCAGAGAGAGTTAGAGAGTGTCAGAGAGTGATATAGAGTGTCCGAGAGTGTCAGAGAGCGATAGAGAGTGTCAGAGAGTGATAGAGAGTGTCAGAGAGTGTCAGAGAGTGATAGTGAGTGTCTGAGAGTGTCAGAGAGTGATAGAGAGTGATTTAGAGTGTCAGAGATTGTCAGAGAGTGATAGAGAGTGTTGGAGAGTGATAGAGAGTGTCAGAGCGAGTTAGAGAGTGTCAGAGAGTGATATAGAGTGTCAGAGAGTGTCAGAGAGCGATAGAGAGTGTCAGAGAGTGTCAGAGAGTGTCAGAGAGTGATAGAGAGTGTCAGAGAGTGTCAGAGAGTGTCAGAGAGCGATGGAGAGTGTCAGAGAGTGTCAGAGAGTGATGGAGAGTGATATAGAGTGTCAGAGATTGTCAGAGAGTGATAGAGAGTGTTAGAGACTGATAGAGAGTGTCAGAGAGAGTTAGAGAGTGATAGAGAGTGTCAGAGCGAGTTAGAGAGTGTCAGAGAGTGATATAGAGTGTCAGAGAGTGTCAGAGAGCGATATAGAGTGTCAGAGAGTGATAGAGAGAGTCAGAGAGTGTCAGAGAGCGATGGAGAGTGTCAGAGAGTGTCAGAGAGTGATCGAGAGTGATGGAGAGTGATATAGAGTGTCAGAGATTGTCAGAGAGTGATAGAGAGTGTTAGAGAGTGATAGAGAGGGTCAGAGAGAGTTAGAGAGTGTCAGAGAGTGATATAGAGTGTCAGAGAGTGTCAGAGAGTGATATAGAGTGTCAGAGATTGTCAGAGAGTGATAGAGAGTGTTAGAGACTGATAGAGAGTGTCAGAGAGAGTTAGAGAGTGTCAGAGAGTGATATAGAGTGTCAGAGAGTGTCAGAGAGTGATAGTGAGTGTCAGAGAGTGTCAGAGAGTGATAGAGATTGTCAGAGAGTGATAGAGAGTGTCAGAGAGTGTCAGAGAGTGTCAGAGAGCGATGGAGAGTGTCAGAGAGTGTCAGAGAGTGATGGAGAGTGATATAGAGTGTCAGAGATTGTCAGAGAGTGATAGAGAGTGTTAGAGACTGATAGAGAGTTTCAGAGAGAGTTAGAGAGTGATAGAGAGTGTCAGAGCGAGTTAGAGAGTGTCAGAGAGTGATAGAGAGTGTCAGAGAGTGTCAGAGAGCGATAGAGAGTGTCAGAGAGTGATAGAGAGTGTCAGAGAGTGTCAGAGAGCGATGGAGAGTGTCAGAGAGTGTCAGAGAGTGATCGAGAGTGATGGAGAGTGATATAGAGTGTCAGAGATTGTCAGAGAGTGATAGAGAGTGTTAGAGAGTGATAGAGAGGGTCAGAGAGAGTTAGAGAGTGTCAGAGAGTGATATAGAGTGTCAGAGAGTGTCAGAGAGTGATATAGAGTGTCAGAGATTGTCAGAGAGTGATAGAGAGTGTTAGAGACTGATAGAGAGTGTCAGAGAGAGTTAGAGAGTGTCAGAGAGTGATATAGAGTGTCAGAGAGTGTCAGAGAGTGATAGTGAGTGTCTGAGAGTGTCAGAGAGTGTCAGATAGTGTCAGAGAGTCATAGAGAGTGTTAGAGAGTGATAGAGACTGTCAGAGAGTGTCAGAGAGTGTCAGAGAGTGTCAGAGAGCGATGGAGAGTGTCAGAGAGTGTCAGAGAGTGATCGAGAGTGATGGAGAGTGATATAGAGTGTCAGAGATTGTCAGAGAGTGATAGAGAGTGTTAGAGAGTGATAGAGAGGGTCAGAGAGAGTTAGAGAGTGTCAGAGAGTGATATAGAGTGTCAGAGAGTGTCAGAGAGTGATATAGAGTGTCAGAGACTGTCAGTGAGTGATAGAGAGTGTTAGAGACTGATAGAGAGTGTCAGAGAGAGTTAGAGAGTGTCAGAGAGTGATATAGAGTGTCAGAGAGTGTCAGAGAGTGATAGTGAGTGTCTGAGAGTGTCAGAGAGTGATATAGAGTGTCAGAGAGTGTCAGAGAGTGATAGTGAGTGTCTGAGAGTGTCAGAGAGTGATAGTGAGTGTCTGAGAGTGTCTGAGAGTGTCAGAGAGTGTCAGAGAGTGTCAGAGAGTGTCAGAGAATGATAGAGAGTGATAGAGAGTGATAGTGTGTGATGTCGAGTGATATAGAGTGTCAGAGAGTGTCAGAGAGCGATGGAGAGTGTCTGAGAGTGATAGAGAGTGTCAGAGAGTGATAGAGAGTGTCAGAGAGTGTCAGAGAGCGATGGAGAGTGTCAGAGAGTGATAGAGAGTGTCAGAGAGTGTCAGAGAGTGATAGAGAGTGATAGAGAGTGATAGAGAGCGATAGAGAGTGTCAGAGAGTGATAGTGAGTGTCTGAGAGTGTCAGATAGTGTCAGAGAGTCATAGAGAGTGTTAGAGAGTGATAGAGACTGTCAGAGAGTGTCAGAGAGAGATAGAGTGTGTCAGAGAGTGTCGGAGAGTGATAGTGAGTTTCAGAGAGTGTCAGAGAGTGATAGAGAGTGTCTGAGAGTGTCTGAGAGTGTCAGAGAGTGTCTGAGAGTGTCAGAGAGTGTCAGAGAGTGTCAGAGAGTGATAGTGAGTGTCAGAGAGTGTCAGAGAGTAATAGTGAGAGTCAGAGAGTGATAGAGAGTGTCAGGGAGAGTCAGATGGTGTCAGAGAGTGTCAGAGAGTGTCAGAGAGTGTCAGAGAGAGATAGAGTGTGTCAGAGAGTGTCAGAGAGTGATGGTAAGTTTCAGAGAGTGATAGTCAGTGTCTGAGAGTGTCAGAGAGTGATAGAGAATGATAGAGAGAGTCAGAGAGAGTCAGAGAGTGATAGTGAGTGTCAGAGAGTGATAGTGAGAGTCAGATAGTGATAGAGAGTGTCAGAGAGTGTCAGAGAGTGTCAGAGAGATATAGAGAGTGATAGAGAGTGTCAGAGAGTGACAGATAGTGATAGTGAGTGTCTGAGAGAGTCAGAGACTGTCAGTGAGTGATAGAGAGTGTCTGAGAGTGTCAGAGAGTGTCAGATAGTGTCAGAGAGTCATAGAGAGTGTTAGAGAGTGATAGAGACTGTCAGAGAGTGTCAGAGAGTGTCAGAGAGTGATATAGAGTGTCAGAGAGTTTCAGAGAGTGATAGTGAGTGTCTGAGAGTGTCAGAGAGTGTCAGATAGTGTCAGAGAGTCATAGAGAGTGTTAGAGAGTGATAGAGACTGTCAGAGAGTGTCAGAGAGTGTCAGAGAGTGTCAGAGAGCGATGGAGAGTGTCAGAGAGTGTCAGAGAGTGATCGAGAGTGATGGAGAGTGATATAGAGTGTCAGAGAGTGATAGAGAGTGTTAGAGAGTGATAGAGAGGGTCAGAGAGAGTTAGAGAGTGTCAGAGAGTGATATAGAGTGTCAGAGAGTGTCAGAGAGTGATATAGAGTGTCAGAGACTGTCAGTGAGTGATAGAGAGTGTTAGAGACTGATAGAGAGTGTCAGAGAGAGTTAGAGAGTGTCAGAGAGTGATATAGAGTGTCAGAGAGTGTCAGAGAGTGATAGTGAGTGTCTGAGAGTGTCAGAGAGTGATATAGAGTGTCAGAGAGTGTCAGAGAGTGATAGTGAGTGTCTGAGAGTGTCAGAGAGTGATAGTGAGTGTCTGAGAGTGTCTGAGAGTGTCAGAGAGTGTCAGAGAGTGTCAGAGAGTGTCAGAGAGTGTCAGAGAATGATAGAGAGTGATAGAGAGTGATAGAGTGTGATGTCGAGTGATATAGAGTGTCAGAGAGTGTCAGAGAGCGATGGAGAGTGTCAGAGAGTGATAGAGAGTGTCAGAGAGTGATAGAGAGTGTCAGAGAGTGTCAGAGAGCGATGGAGAGTGTCAGAGAGTGATAGAGAGTGTCAGAGAGTGTCAGAGAGTGATAGAGAGTGATAGAGAGTGATAGAGAGTGATAGAGAGTGTCAGAGAGTGATAGTGAGTGTCTGAGAGTGTCAGATAGTGTCAGAGAGTCATAGAGAGTGTTAGAGAGTGATAGAGAGTGTCAGAGAGTGTCAGAGAGAGATAGAGTGTGTCAGAGAGTGTCAGAGAGTGATAGTGAGTTTCAGAGAGTGTCAGAGAGTGATAGAGAGTGTCTGAGAGTGTCTGAGAGTGTCAGAGAGTGTCAGAGAGTGTCTGAGAGTGTCAGAGAGTGTCAGAGAGTGTCAGAGAGTGATAGTGAGTGTCAGAGAGTGTCAGAGAGTAATAGTGAGAGTCAGAGAGTGATAGAGAGTGTCAGGGAGAGTCAGAGGGTGTCAGAGAGTGTCAGAGAGTGTCAGAGAGTCTCAGAGAGAGATAGAGTGTGTCAGAGAGTGTCAGAGAGTGATGGTAAGTTTCAGAGAGTGATAGTCAGTGTCTGAGAGTGTCAGAGAGTGATAGAGAATGATAGAGAGAGTCAGAGAGAGTCAGAGAGTGATAGTGAGTGTCAGAGAGTGATAGTGAGAGTCAGATAGTGATAGAGAGTGTCAGAGAGTGTCAGAGAGTGTCAGAGAGATATAGAGAGTGATAGAGAGTGTCAGAGAGTGTCAGATAGTGATAGTGAGTGTCTGAGAGAGTCAGAGACTGTCAGAGAGTGATAGAGAGTGTCAGAGAGAGTCAGAGAGAGTCAGAGAGTGCCAGAGAGTGATAGAGAGTGTCAGAGAGTGATAGTGAGTGTTAGAGAGTGTCAGAGAGTGATAGAGAGTGATAGAGAGTGTCAGAGAGTGTCAGAGAGTGTCAGAGAGTGATAGTGAGTGTCTGAGAGTGTCAGATAGTGTCAGAGAGTCAGAGAGAGTGTCAGAGAGAGTGTCAGAGAGTGTCAGAGAGTGTCAGAGAGTGATAGTGAGTGTCAGAGAGTGTCTGAGAGTGATAGTGAGTGTCTGAGAGTGTCAGAGAGAGTTAGAGAGTGTCAGAGAGTGATATAGAGTGTCCGAGAGTGTCAGAGAGCGATAGAGAGTGTCAGAGAGTGATAGAGAGTGTCAGAGAGTGTCAGAGAGTGATAGTGAGTGTCTGAGAGTGTCAGAGAGTGATAGAGAGTGATTTAGAGTGTCAGAGATTGTCAGAGAGTGATAGAGAGTGTTGGAGAGTGATGGAGAGTGTCAGAGCGAGTTAGAGAGTGTCAGAGAGTGATATAGAGTGTCAGAGAGTGTCAGAGAGCGATACAGAGTGTCAGAGAGTGATAGAGAGTGTCAGAGAGTGTCAGAGAGTGTCAGAGAGCGATGGAGAGTGTCAGAGAGTGTCAGAGAGTGATGGAGAGTGATATAGAGTGTCAGAGATTGTCAGAGAGTGATAGAGAGTGTTAGAGACTGATAGAGAGTGTCAGAGAGAGTTAGAGAGTGATAGAGAGTGTCAGAGCGAGTTAGAGAGTGTCAGAGAGTGATATAGAGTGTCAGAGAGTGTCAGAGAGCGATAGAGAGTGTCAGAGAGTGATAGAGAGTGTCAGAGAGTGTCAGAGAACGATGGAGAGTGTCAGAGAGTGTCAGAGAGTGATCGAGAGTGATGGAGAGTGATATAGAGTGTCAGAGATTGTCAGAGAGTGATAGAGAGTGTTAGAGAGTGATAGAGAGGGTCAGAGAGAGTTAGAGAGTGTCAGAGAGTGATATAGAATGTCAGAGAGTGTCAGAGAGTGATATAGAGTGTCAGAGATTGTCAGAGAGTGATAGAGAGTGTTAGAGACTGATAGAGAGTGTCAGAGAGAGTTAGAGAGTGTCAGAGAGTGATATAGAGTGTCAGAGAGTGTCAGAGAGTGATAGTGAGTGTCTGAGAGTGTCAGAGAGTGTCAGATAGTGTCAGAGAGTCATAGAGAGTGTTAGAGAGTGATAGAGACTGTCAGAGAGTGTCAGAGAGTGTCAGAGAGCGATGGAGAGTGTCAGAGAGTGTCAGTGAGTGATCGAGAGTGATGGAGAGTGATATAGAGTGTCAGAGATTGTCAGAGAGTGATAGAGAGTGTTAGAGAGTGATAGAGAGGGTCAGAGAGAGTTAGAGAGTGTCAGAGAGTGATATAGAGTGTCAGAGAGTGTCTAAGAGTGATATAGAGTGTCAGAGACTGTCGGAGATTGATAGAGAGTGTTAGAGACTGATAGAGAGTGTCAGAGAGAGTTAGAGAGTGTCAGAGAGTGATATAGAGTGTCAGAGAGTGTCAGAGAGTGATAGTGAGTGTCTGAGAGTGTCAGAGAGTGTCAGAGAGTGTCAGAGAGTGATAGAGAGTGATAGAGTGTGATGTCGAGTGATATAGAGTGTCAGAGAGTGTCAGAGAGCGATGGAGAGTGTCAGAGAGTGATAGAGAGTGTCAGAGAGTGATAGAGAGTGTCAGAGAGTGTCAGAGAGCGATGGAGAGTGTCAGAGAGTGTCAGAGAGTGTCAGAGAGTGATAGAGAGTGATAGAGAGTGATAGAGAGTGATAGAGAGTGTCAGAGAGTGATAGTGAGTGTCTGAGAGTGTCAGATAGTGTCAGAGAGTCATAGAGAGTGTTAGAGAGTGATAGAGACTGTCAGAGAGTGTCAGAGAGTGTCAGAGAGAGATAGAGTGTGTCAGAGAGTGTCAGAGAGTGATAGTGAGTTTCAGAGAGTGTCAGAGAGTGATAGAGAGTGTCTGAGAGTGTCTGAGAGTGTCAGAGAGTGTCAGAGAGTGTCTGAGAGTGTCAGAGAGTGTCAGAGAGTGTCAGAGAGTGTCAGAGAGTGATAGTGAGTGTCAGAGAGTGTCAGAGAGTAATAGTGAGAGTCAGAGAGTGATAGAGAGTGTCAGGGAGAGTCAGAGGGTGTCAGAGAGTGTCAGAGAGTGTCAGAGAGTGTCAGAGAGAGATAGAGTGTGTCAGAGAGTGTCAGAGAGTGATGGTAAGTTTCAGAGAGTGATAGTCAGTGTCTGAGAGTGTCAGAGAGTGATAGAGAATGATAGAGAGAGTCAGAGAGAGTCAGAGAGTGATAGTGAGTGTCAGAGAGTGATAGTGAGAGTCAGATAGTGATAGAGAGTGTCAGAGAGTGTCAGAGAGATATAGAGAGTGATAGAGAGTGTCAGAGAGTGTCAGATAGTGATAGTGAGTGTCTGAGAGAGTCAGAGACTGTCAGAGAGTGATAGAGAGAGTCAGAGAGAGTCAGAGAGTGTCAGAGAGTGATAGAGAGTGTCAGAGAGTGATAGAGAGTGTTAGAGAGTGTCAGAGAGTGATAGAGAGTGATAGAGAGTGATAGAGAGTGTCAGAGAGTGTCAGAGAGTGTCAGAGAGTGATAGTGAGTGTCTGAGAGTGTCAGATAGTGTCAGAGAGTCAGAGAGAGTGTCAGAGAGAGTGTCAGAGAGTGTCAGAGAGTGTCAGAGAGTGTCAGAGCGTGATAGTGAGTGTCAGAGAGTGTCTGAGAGTGATAGTGAGTGTCTGAGAGTGTCAGAGAGAGTTAGAGAGTGTCAGAGAGTGATATAGAGTGTCCGAGAGTGTCAGAGAGCGATAGAGAGTGTCAGAGAGTGATAGAGAGTGTCAGAGAGTGTCAGAGAGTGATAGTGAGTGTCTGAGAGTGTCAGAGAGTGATAGAGAGTGATTTAGAGTGTCAGAGATTGTCAGAGAGTGATAGAGAGTGTTGGAGAGTGATAGAGAGTGTCAGAGCGAGTTAGAGAGTGTCAGAGAGTGATATAGAGTGTCAGAGAGTGTCAGAGAGCGATAGAGAGTGTCAGAGAGTGAGAGAGTGTCAGAGAGTGTCAGAGAGTGTCAGAGAGCGATGGAGAGTGTCAGAGAGTGATGGAGAGTGATATAGAGTGTCAGAGATTGTCAGAGAGTGATAGAGAGTGTTAGAGAGTGATAGAGAGTGTCAGAGAGAGTTAGAGAGTGATAGAGAGTGTCAGAGCGAGTTAGAGAGTGTCAGAGAGTGATATAGAGTGTCAGAGAGTGTCAGAGAGCGATAGAGAGTGTCAGAGAGTGATAGAGAGTGTCAGAGAGTGTCAGAGAGCGATGGAGAGTGTCAGAGATTGTCAGAGAGTGATCGAGAGTGATGGAGAGTGATATAGAGTGTCAGAGATTGTCAGAGAGTGATAGAGAGTGATAGAGAGTGTTAGAGAGTGATAGAGAGGGTCAGAGAGAGTTAGAGAGTGTCAGAGAGTGATATAGAGTGTCAGAGAGTGTCAGAGAGTGATATAGAGTGTCAGAGATTGTCAGAGAGTGATAGAGAGTGTTAGAGACTGATAGAGAGTGTCAGAGAGAGTTAGAGAGTGTCAGAGAGTGATATAGAGTGTCAGAGAGTGTCAGAGAGTGATAGTGAGTGTCTGAGAGTGTCAGAGAGTGTCAGATAGTGTCAGAGAGTCATAGAGAGTGTTAGAGAGTGATAGAGACTGTCAGAGAGTGTCAGAGAGTGTCAGAGAGCGATGGAGAGTGTCAGAGAGTGTCAGAGAGTGATCGAGAGTGATGGAGAGTGATATAGAGTGTCAGAGATTGTCAGAGAGTGATAGAGAGTGTTAGAGAGTGATAGAGAGGGTCAGAGAGAGTTAGAGAGTGTCAGAGAGTGATATAGAGTGTCAGAGAGTGTCAGAGAGTGAAATAGAGTGTCAGAGATTGTCAGAGAGTGATAGAGAGTGTTAGAGACTGATAGAGAGTGTCAGAGAGAGTTAGAGAGTGTCAGAGAGTGATATAGAGTGTCAGAGAGTGTCAGAGAGTGATAGTGAGTGTCTGAGAGTGTCAGAGAGTGATATAGAGTGTCAGAGAGTGTCAGAGAGTGATAGTGAGTGTCTGAGAGTGTCAGAGAGTGATATAGAGTGTCAGAGAGTGTCAGAGAGTGATATAGAGTGTCAGAGAGTGTCAGAGAGTGATAGTGAGTGTCTGAGAGTGTCAGAGAGTGATATAGAGTGTCAGAGAGTGTCAGAGAGTGATAGTGAGTGTCTGAGAGTGTCAGAGAGTGTCAGAGAGTGTCAGAGAGTGATAGAGAGTGATAGAGAGTGATAGAGTGTGATGTCGAGTGATATAGAGTGTCAGAGTGTGTCAGAGAGCGATGGAGAGTGTCAGAGAGTGATAGAGAGTGTCAGAGAGTGATAGAGAGTGTCAGAGAGTGTCAGAGAGCGATGGAGAGTGTCAGAGAGTGATAGAGAGTGTCAGAGAGTGTCAGAGAGTGATAGAGAGTGATAGAGAGTGACAGAGAGTGTCAGAGAGTGATAGAGAGTGTCAGAGAGTGTCAGAGAGCGATGGAGAGTGTCAGAGAGTGATAGAGAGTGTCAGAGAGTGTCAGAGAGTGATAGACAGTGATAAAGAGTGATAGAGAGTGATAGAGAGTGTCAGAGAGTGATAGTGAGTGTCTGAGAGTGTCAGATAGTGTCAGAGAGTCATAGAGAGTGTTAGAGAGTGATAGAGACTGTCAGAGAGTGTCAGAGAGTGTCAGAGAGAGATAGAGTGTGTCAGAGAGTGTCAGAGAGTGATAGTGAGTTTCAGAGAGTGTCAGAGAGTGATAGAGAGTGTCTGAGAGTGTCTGAGAGTGTCAGAGAGTGTCAGAGAGTGTCAGAGAGTGATAGTGAGTGTCTGAGAGTGTCAGAGAGTGATATAGAGTGTCAGAGAGTGTCAGAGAGTGATAGTGAGTGTCTGAGAGTGTCAGAGAGTGATATAGAGTGTCAGAGAGTGTCAGAGAGTAATATAGAGTGTCAGAGAGTGTCAGAGAGTGATAGTGAGTGTCTGAGAGTGTCAGAGAGTGATATAGAGTGTCAGAGAGTGTCAGAGAGTGATAGTGAGTGTCTGAGAGTGTCAGAGAGTGTCAGAGAGTGTCAGAGAGTGATAGAGTGTGATGTCGAGTGATATAGAGTGTCAGAGTGTGTCAGAGAGCGATGGAGAGTGTCAGAGAGTGATAGAGAGTGTCAGAGAGTGATAGAGAGTGTCAGAGAGTGTCAGAGAGCGATGGAGAGTGTCAGAGAGTGATAGAGAGTGTCAGAGAGTGTCAGAGAGTGATAGAGAGTGATAGAGAGTGACAGAGAGTGTCAGAGAGTGATAGAGAGTGTCAGAGAGTGTCAGAGAGCGATGGAGAGTGTCAGAGAGTGATAGAGAGTGTCAGAGAGTGTCAGAGAGTGATAGAGAGTGATAGAGAGTGATAGAGAGTGATAGAGAGTGTCAGAGAGTGATAGTGAGTGTCTGAGAGTGTCAGATAGTGTCAGAGAGTCATAGAGAGTGTTAGAGAGTGATAGAGACTGTCAGAGAGTGTCAGAGAGTGTCAGAGAGAGATAGAGTGTGTCGGAGAGTGTCAGAGAGTGATAGTGAGTTTCAGAGAGTGTCAGAGAGTGATAGAGAGTGTCTGAGAGTGTCTGAGAGTGTCAGAGAGTGTCAGAGAGTGTCTGAGAGTGTCTGAGAGTGATAGTGAGTGTCAGAGAGTGTCAGAGAGTAATAGTGAGAGTCAGAGAGTGATAGAGAGTGTCAGGGAGAGTCAGAGGGTGTCAGAGAGTGATAGAGAGTGTCAGAGAGTGATACTGAGTGCCAGAGAGTGATAGAGAGGGTCAGAGAGTGATATAGAGTGCCAGAGAGTGATAGTGAGTGTCTGAGAGTGTCAGAGAGTGATAGAGAGTGATAGAGACTGTCAGAGAGTGTCAGATAGTGTCAGAGAGAGACAGAGAGTGTCAGAGAGTGTCAGAGAGTGATAGTGAGTGTCAGAGAGTGTCAGATAGTGATTGTGAGTGTCTGAGAGTGTCAGAGAGTGTCAGAGAGTGTCAGAGAGTGTCAGAGAGTGATAGAGAGTGATAGAGAGTGTTAGAGAGTGATAGAGAGTGTCAGAGAGTGTTCGAGAGTGTCAGAGAGTGTCAGAGAGTGATAGAGACTGTCAGAGAGTGTCAGAGAGCGATAGAGAGTGTCAGAGAGCGATAGAGAGTGTCAGAGAGCGATAGAGAGTGTCAGAGAGTGATAATGAGTGTCAGAGAGTGATAATGAGTGTCAGAGAGTGATAATGAGTGTCAGAGAGTGATAGAGACTGTCAGAGAGTGTCAGAGAGTGATAGTGAGTGATAGAGAGTGTCAGATAGTGTCAGAGAGTCATAGAGAGTGTTAGAGATGTCAGAGAGTGTCAGAGAGTGTCAGAGAGTGATAGAGAGTGTCAGAGAGTGTCAGAGAGTGATAGAGAGTGATAGAGAGTGATAGAGAGTGTCAGAGAGTGTCAGAGAGTGTCAGAGAGTGATATAGAGTGTCAGAGACTGTCAGAGAGCGATAGAGAGTGTCAGAGAGTGATAGAGAGTGTCAGAGAGTGTCAGAGAGTGTCAGAGAGTGATAGTGAGTGTCAGAGATTGTCAGAGAGTGATAGAGAGTGTTGGAGAGTGATAGAGAGTGTCAGAGAGAGTTAGAGAGTGTCAGAGAGTGATATAGAGTGTCAGAGAGTGTCAGAGAGCGATAGAGAGTGTCAGAGAGTGATAGAGAGTGTCAGAGAGTGTCAGAGATTGTCAGAGAGTGATAGAGAGTGATGGAGAGTGATATAGAGTGTCAGAGATTGTCAGAGAGTGATAGAGAGTGTTAGAGAGTGATAGAGAGGGTCAGAGAGAGTTAGAGAGTGTTAGAGAGTGATATAGAGTGTCAGAGAGTGTCAGAGAGTGATATAGAGTGTCAGAGATTGTCAGAGAGTGAAAGAGAGTGTTAGAGACTGATAGAGAGTGTCAGAGAGAGTTAGAGAGTGATAGAGAGTGTCAGAGCGAGTTAGAGAGTGTCAGAGAGTGATATAGAGTGTCAGAGAGTGTCAGAGAGCGATAGAGAGTGTCAGAGAGTGATAGAGAGTGTCAGAGAGGGTCAGAGAGCGATGGAGAGTGTCAGAGAGTGTCAGAGAGTGATCGAGAGTGATCGAGAGTGATATAGAGTGTCAGAGATTGTCAGAGAGTGATAGAGAGTGTTAGAGAGTGATAGAGAGGGTCAGAGAGAGTTAGAGAGTGTCAGAGAGTGATATAGAGTGTCAGAGAGCGATGGAGAGTGTAAGAGAGTGATAGAGAGTGTCAGAGTGTGTCAGAGAGTGATAGAGAGTGATAGAGAGTGATAGAGAGTGATAGAGAGTGTCAGAGAGTGTCAGAGAGTGATAGTGAGTGTCTGAGAGTGTCAGACAGTGTCAGAGAGTCATAGAGTGTGTTAGAGAGTGATAGAGACTGTCAGAGAGTGTCAGAGAGAGATAGTGTGTGTCAGAGAGTGTCAGAGAGTGATAGTGAGTGTCTGAGAGTGTCAGAGAGTGATAGAGAGTGTCAGAGAGTGTCAGAGAGTGTCAGAGTGTGATAGTGAGTGTCAGAGAGTGTCAGAGAGTAATAGTGAGAGTCAGAGAGTGATAGAGAGTGTCAGGGAGAGTCAGAGGGTGTCAGAGAGTGATAGAGAATGTCAGAGAGTGTCAGAGAGTGATACTGAGTGCCAGAGAGTGATAGAGAGGGTCAGAGACTGTCAGAGAGTGATAGAGAGTGATAGTGCGTGTCAGAGAGTGTCAGAGAGTGTCAGAGAGTGATAGAGACTGTCAGAGAGTGATAGAGACTGTCAGAGAGTGTCAGAGAGCGATAGAGAGTGTCAGAGAGCGATAGAGAGTGTCAGAGAGCGTTAGAGAGCGTCAGAGAGTGATAATGAGTGTCAGAGAGTGATAGAGACTGTCAGAGAGTGTCAGAGAGTGATAGTGAGTTTCTGAGAGTGTCAGATAGTGTCAGAGAGTCATAGAGAGCCATCGAGAGTCATAGAGAGTGTTAGAGATGTTAGAGATGTCAGAGAGTGTCAGAGAGTGTCAGAGAGTCATAGAGAGTGTCAGAGAGAGTCAGAGAGTGATAGAGAGTGATAGAGAGTGTCAGAGAGTGTCAGAGAGTTTCAGAGAGTGATAGATAGTGTCAGAGGGTGTCAGAGAGTGATAGTGAGTGTCTGAGAGTGTCAGATAGTGTCAGAGAGTCATAGAGAGACATAGAGAGTGTTAGAGAGTGTCAGAGAGTGTCAGAGAGTGCCAGAGAGCGATAGAGAGTGTCAGAGAGTGATAGAGAGTGTCAGAGAGTGTCAGAGAGTGTCAGAGAGAGATAGAGTGTGTCAGAGAGTGTCAGAGAGTGATGGTAAGTTTCAGAGAGTGATAGTCAGTGTCTGAGAGTGTCAGAGAGTGATAGAGAATGATAGAGAGAGTCAGAGAGAGTCAGAGAGTGATAGTGAGTGTCAGAGAGTGATAGTGAGAGTCAGATAGTGATAGAGAGTGTCAGAGAGTGTCAGAGAGATATAGAGAGTGATAGAGAGTGTCAGAGAGTGTCAGATAGTGATAGTGAGTGTCTGAGAGAGTCAGAGACTGTCAGAGAGTGATAGAGAGTGTCAGAGAGAGTCAGAGAGAGTCAGAGAGTGTCAGAGAGTGATAGAGAGTGTCAGAGAGTGATAGAGAGTGATAGAGAGTGATAGAGAGAGTCAGAGAGTGTCAGAGAGTGTTAGAGAGTGTTAGAGTGTGTCAGAGAGTGATAGAGAGTGATAGAGAGTGATAGAGAGTGTCAGGGAGTGTCAGAGAGTGATAGAGAGTGTCAGAGAGTGTCAGAGAGTGTCAGAGAGTGATAGTGAGTGTCTGAGAGTGTCAGATAGTGTCAGAGAGTCAGAGAGAGTGTCAGAGAGAGTGTCAGAGAGTGTCAGAGAGTGTCAGAGAGTGATAGTGAGTGTCAGAGAGTGTCTGAGAGTGATAGTGAGTGTCTGAGAGTGTCAGAGAGAGTTAGAGAGTGTCAGAGAGTGATATAGAGTGTCCGAGAGTGTCAGAGAGCGATAGAGAGTGTCAGAGAGTGATAGAGAGTGTCAGAGAGTGTCTGAGAGTGATAGTGAGTGTCTGAGAGTGTCAGAGAGAGTTAGAGAGTATCAGAGAGTGATATAGAGTGTCCGAGAGTGTCAGAGAGCGATAGAGAGTGTCAGAGAGTGATAGAGAGTGTCAGAGAGTGATAGTGAGTGTCTGAGAGTGTCAGAGAGTGATAGAGATTGATTTAGAGTGTCAGAGATTGTCAGAGAGTGATAGAGAGTGTTGGAGAGTGATAGAGTGTGATAGAGAGTGATAGAGTGTGATGTCGAGTGATATAGAGTGTCAGAGTGTGTCAGAGAGCGATGGAGAGTGTCAGAGAGTGATAGAGAGTGTCAGAGAGTGATAGAGAGTGTCAGAGAGTGTCAGAGAGCGATGGAGAGTGTCAGAGAGTGATAGAGAGTGTCAGAGAGTGTCAGAGAGTGATAGAGAGTGATAGAGTGTGATGTCGAGTGATATAGAGTGTCAGAGTGTGTCAGAGAGCGATGGAGAGTGTCAGAGAGTGATAGAGAGTGTCAGAGAGTGATAGAGAGTGTCAGAGAGTGTCAGAGAGCGATGGAGAGTGTCAGAGAGTGATAGAGAGTGTCAGAGAGTGTCAGAGAGTGATAGAGAGTGATAGAGAGTGACAGAGAGTGTCAGAGAGTGATAGAGAGTGTCAGAGAGTGTCAGAGAGCGATGGAGAGTGTCAGAGAGTGATAGAGAGTGTCAGAGAGTGTCAGAGAGTGATAGAGAGTGATAGAGAGTGATAGAGAGTGATAGAGAGTGTCAGAGAGTGATAGTGAGTGTCTGAGAGTGTCAGATAGTGTCAGAGAGTCATAGAGAGTGTTAGAGAGTGATAGAGACTGTCAGAGAGTGTCAGAGAGTGTCAGAGAGTGTCAGAGAGAGATAGAGTGTGTCAGAGAGTGTCAGAGAGTGATAGTGAGTTTCAGAGAGTGTCAGAGAGTGATAGAGAGTGTCTGAGAGTGTCTGAGAGTGTCAGAGAGTGTCAGAGAGTGTCTGAGAGTGTCTGAGAGTGATAGTGAGTGTCAGAGAGTGTCAGAGAGTAATAGTGAGAGTCAGAGAGTGATAGAGAGTGTCAGGGAGAGTCAGAGGGTGTCAGAGAGTGATAGAGAGTGTCAGAGAGTGATACTGAGTGCCAGAGAGTGATAGAGAGGGTCAGAGAGTGATATAGAGTGCCAGAGAGTGATAGTGAGTGTCTGAGAGTGTCAGAGAGTGATAGAGAGTGATAGAGACTGTCAGAGAGTGTCAGATAGTGTCAGAGAGAGACAGAGAGTGTCAGAGAGTGTCAGAGAGTGATAGTGAGTGTCAGAGAGTGTCAGAGAGTGATTGTGAGTGTCTGAGAGTGTCAGAGAGTGTCAGAGAGTGTCAGAGAGTGTCAGAGAGTGATAGAGAGTGATAGAGAGTGTTAGAGAGTGATAGAGAGTGTCAGAGAGTGTTCGAGAGTGTCAGAGAGTGTCAGAGAGTGATAGAGACTGTCAGAGAGTGTCAGAGAGCGATAGAGAGTGTCAGAGAGCGATAGAGAGTGTCAGAGAGCGATAGAGAGTGTCAGAGAGTGATAATGAGTGTCAGAGAGTGATAATGAGTGTCAGAGAGTGATAATGAGTGTCAGAGAGTGATAGAGACTGTCAGAGAGTGTCAGAGAGTGATAGTGAGTGATAGAGAGTGTCAGATAGTGTCAGAGAGTCATAGAGAGTGTTAGAGATGTCAGAGAGTGTCAGAGAGTGTCAGAGAGTGATAGAGAGTGTCAGAGAGTGTCAGAGAGTGATAGAGAGTGATAGAGAGTGATAGAGAGTGTCAGAGAGTGTCAGAGAGTGTCAGAGAGTGATATAGAGTGTCAGAGACTGTCAGAGAGCGATAGAGAGTGTCAGAGAGTGATAGAGAGTGTCAGAGAGTGTCAGAGAGTGTCAGAGAGTGATAGTGAGTGTCAGAGATTGTCAGAGAGTGATAGAGAGTGTTGGAGAGTGATAGAGAGTGTCAGAGAGAGTTAGAGAGTGTCAGAGAGTGATATAGTGTGTCAGAGAGTGTCAGAGAGCGATAGAGAGTGTCAGAGAGTGATAGAGAGTGTCAGAGAGTGTCAGAGATTGTCAGAGAGTGATAGAGAGTGATGGAGAGTGATATAGAGTGTCAGAGATTGTCAGAGAGTGATAGAGAGTGTTAGAGAGTGATAGAGAGGGTCAGAGAGAGTTAGAGAGTGTTAGAGAGTGATATAGAGTGTCAGAGAGTGTCAGAGAGTGATATAGAGTGTCAGAGATTGTCAGAGAGTGAAAGAGAGTGTTAGAGACTGATAGAGAGTGTCAGAGAGAGTTAGAGAGTGATAGAGAGTGTCAGAGCGAGTTAGAGAGTGTCAGAGAGTGATATAGAGTGTCAGAGAGTGTCAGAGAGCGATAGAGAGTGTCAGAGAGTGATAGAGAGTGTCAGAGAGGGTCAGAGAGCGATGGAGAGTGTCAGAGAGTGTCAGAGAGTGATCGAGAGTGATCGAGAGTGATATAGAGTGTCAGAGATTGTCAGAGAGTGATAGAGAGCGTTAGAGAGTGATAGAGAGGGTCAGAGAGAGTTAGAGAGTGTCAGAGAGTGATATAGAGTGTCAGAGAGCGATGGAGAGTGTAAGAGAGTGATAGAGAGTGTCAGAGTGTGTCAGAGAGTGATAGAGAGTGATAGAGAGTGATAGAGAGTGATAGAGAGTGTCAGAGAGTGTCAGAGAGTGATAGTGAGTGTCTGAGAGTGTCAGACAGTGTCAGAGAGTCATAGAGTGTGTTAGAGAGTGATAGAGACTGTCAGAGAGTGTCAGAGAGAGATAGTGTGTGTCAGAGAGTGTCAGAGAGTGATAGTGAGTGTCTGAGAGTGTCAGAGAGTGATAGAGAGTGTCAGAGAGTGATAGAGAGTGTCAGAGAGTGTCAGAGAGCGATGGAGAGTGTCAGAGAGTGATAGAGAGTGTCAGAGAGTGTCAGAGAGTGATAGAGAGTGATAGAGAGTGACAGAGAGTGTCAGAGAGTGATAGAGAGTGTCAGAGAGTGTCAGAGAGCGATGGAGAGTGTCAGAGAGTGATAGAGAGTGTCAGAGAGTGTCAGAGAGTGATAGAGAGTGATAGAGAGTGATAGAGAGTGATAGAGAGTGTCAGAGAGTGATAGTGAGTGTCTGAGAGTGTCAGATAGTGTCAGAGAGTCATAGAGAGTGTTAGAGAGTGATAGAGACTGTCAGAGAGTGTCAGAGAGTGTCAGAGAGTGTCAGAGAGAGATAGAGTGTGTCAGAGAGTGTCAGAGAGTGATAGTGAGTTTCAGAGAGTGTCAGAGAGTGATAGAGAGTGTCTGAGAGTGTCTGAGAGTGTCAGAGAGTGTCAGAGAGTGTCTGAGAGTGTCTGAGAGTGATAGTGAGTGTCAGAGAGTGTCAGAGAGTAATAGTGAGAGTCAGAGAGTGATAGAGAGTGTCAGGGAGAGTCAGAGGGTGTCAGAGAGTGATAGAGAGTGTCAGAGAGTGATACTGAGTGCCAGAGAGTGATAGAGAGGGTCAGAGAGTGATATAGAGTGCCAGAGAGTGATAGTGAGTGTCTGAGAGTGTCAGAGAGTGATAGAGAGTGATAGAGACTGTCAGAGAGTGTCAGATAGTGTCAGAGAGAGACAGAGAGTGTCAGAGAGTGTCAGAGAGTGATAGTGAGTGTCAGAGAGTGTCAGAGAGTGATTGTGAGTGTCTGAGAGTGTCAGAGAGTGTCAGAGAGTGTCAGAGAGTGTCAGAGAGTGATAGAGAGTGATAGAGAGTGTTAGAGAGTGATAGAGAGTGTCAGAGAGTGTTCGAGAGTGTCAGAGAGTGTCAGAGAGTGATAGAGACTGTCAGAGAGTGTCAGAGAGCGATAGAGAGTGTCAGAGAGCGATAGAGAGTGTCAGAGAGCGATAGAGAGTGTCAGAGAGTGATAATGAGTGTCAGAGAGTGATAATGAGTGTCAGAGAGTGATAATGAGTGTCAGAGAGTGATAGAGACTGTCAGAGAGTGTCAGAGAGTGATAGTGAGTGATAGAGAGTGTCAGATAGTGTCAGAGAGTCATAGAGAGTGTTAGAGATGTCAGAGAGTGTCAGAGAGTGTCAGAGAGTGATAGAGAGTGTCAGAGAGTGTCAGAGAGTGATAGAGAGTGATAGAGAGTGATAGAGAGTGTCAGAGAGTGTCAGAGAGTGTCAGAGAGTGATATAGAGTGTCAGAGACTGTCAGAGAGCGATAGAGAGTGTCAGAGAGTGATAGAGAGTGTCAGAGAGTGTCAGAGAGTGTCAGAGAGTGATAGTGAGTGTCAGAGATTGTCAGAGAGTGATAGAGAGTGTTGGAGAGTGATAGAGAGTGTCAGAGAGAGTTAGAGAGTGTCAGAGAGTGATATAGTGTGTCAGAGAGTGTCAGAGAGCGATAGAGAGTGTCAGAGAGTGATAGAGAGTGTCAGAGAGTGTCAGAGATTGTCAGAGAGTGATAGAGAGTGATGGAGAGTGATATAGAGTGTCAGAGATTGTCAGAGAGTGATAGAGAGTGTTAGAGAGTGATAGAGAGGGTCAGAGAGAGTTAGAGAGTGTTAGAGAGTGATATAGAGTGTCAGAGAGTGTCAGAGAGTGATATAGAGTGTCAGAGATTGTCAGAGAGTGAAAGAGAGTGTTAGAGACTGATAGAGAGTGTCAGAGAGAGTTAGAGAGTGATAGAGAGTGTCAGAGCGAGTTAGAGAGTGTCAGAGAGTGATATAGAGTGTCAGAGAGTGTCAGAGAGCGATAGAGAGTGTCAGAGAGTGATAGAGAGTGTCAGAGAGGGTCAGAGAGCGATGGAGAGTGTCAGAGAGTGTCAGAGAGTGATCGAGAGTGATCGAGAGTGATATAGAGTGTCAGAGATTGTCAGAGAGTGATAGAGAGCGTTAGAGAGTGATAGAGAGGGTCAGAGAGAGTTAGAGAGTGTCAGAGAGTGATATAGAGTGTCAGAGAGCGATGGAGAGTGTAAGAGAGTGATAGAGAGTGTCAGAGTGTGTCAGAGAGTGATAGAGAGTGATAGAGAGTGATAGAGAGTGATAGAGAGTGTCAGAGAGTGTCAGAGAGTGATAGTGAGTGTCTGAGAGTGTCAGACAGTGTCAGAGAGTCATAGAGTGTGTTAGAGAGTGATAGAGACTGTCAGAGAGTGTCAGAGAGAGATAGTGTGTGTCAGAGAGTGTCAGAGAGTGATAGTGAGTGTCTGAGAGTGTCAGAGAGTGATAGAGAGTGTCAGAGAGTGTCAGAGAGTGTCAGAGTGTGATAGTGAGTGTCAGAGAGTGTCAGAGAGTAATAGTGAGAGTCAGAGAGTGATAGAGAGTGTCAGGGAGAGTCAGAGGGTGTCAGAGAGTGATAGAGAATGTCAGAGAGTGTCAGAGAGTGATACTGAGTGCCAGAGAGTGATAGAGAGGGTCAGAGACTGTCAGAGAGTGATAGAGAGTGATAGTGCGTGTCAGAGAGTGTCAGAGAGTGATAGAGACTGTCAGAGAGTGATAGAGACTGTCAGAGAGTGTCAGAGAGCGATAGAGAGTGTCAGAGAGCGATAGAGAGTGTCAGAGAGCGTTAGAGAGTGTCAGAGAGTGATAATGAGTGTCAGAGAGTGATAGAGACTGTCAGAGAGTGTCAGAGAGTGATAGTGAGTGTCTGAGAGTGTCAGATAGTGTCAGAGAGTCATAGAGAGCCATCGAGAGTCATAGAGAGTGTTAGAGATGTTAGAGATGTCAGAGACTGTCAGAGAGTGTCAGAGAGCGATAGAGAGTGTCAGAGAGCGATAGAGAGTGTCAGAGAGCGTTAGAGAGTGTCAGAGAGTGATAATGAGTGTCAGAGAGTGATAGATACTGTCAGAGAGTGTCAGAGAGTGATAGTGAGTGTCTGAGAGTGTCAGATAGTGTCAGAGAGTCATAGAGAGCCATCGAGAGTCATAGAGAGTGTTAGAGATGTTAGAGATGTCAGAGAGTGTCAGAGAGTGTCAGAGAGTCATAGAGAGTGTCAGAGAGAGTCAGAGAGTGATAGAGAGTGATAGAGAGTGTCAGAGAGTGTCAGAGAGTTTCAGAGAGTGATAGATAGTGTCAGAGGGTGTCAGAGAGTGATAGTGAGTGTCTGAGAGTGTCAGATAGTGTCAGAGAGTCATAGAGAGACATAGAGAGTGTTAGAGAGTGTCAGAGAGTGTCAGAGAGTGCCAGAGAGCGATAGAGAGTGTCAGAGAGTGATAGAGAGTGTCAGAGAGTGTCAGAGAGTGTCAGAGAGAGATAGAGTGTGTCAGAGAGTGTCAGAGAGTGATGGTAAGTTTCAGAGAGTGATAGTCAGTGTCTGAGAGTGTCAGAGAGTGATAGAGAATGATAGAGAGAGTCAGAGAGAGTCAGAGAGTGATAGTGAGTGTCAGAGAGTGATAGTGAGAGTCAGATAGTGATAGAGAGTGTCAGAGAGTGTCAGAGAGATATAGAGAGTGATAGAGAGTGTCAGAGAGTGTCAGATAGTGATAGTGAGTGTCTGAGAGAGTCAGAGACTGTCAGAGAGTGATAGAGAGTGTCAGAGAGAGTCAGAGAGAGTCAGAGAGTGTCAGAGAGTGATAGAGAGTGTCAGAGAGTGATAGTGAGTGTTAGAGAGTGTCAGAGAGTGATAGAGAGTGATAGAGAGTGATAGAGAGAGTCAGAGAGTGTCAGAGAGTGTTAGAGAGTGTTAGAGTGTGTCAGAGAGTGATAGAGAGTGATAGAGAGTGATAGAGAGTGTCAGAGAGTGTCAGAGAGTGATAGAGAGTGTCAGAGAGTGTCAGAGAGTGTCAGAGAGTGATAGTGAGTGTCTGAGAGTGTCAGATAGTGTCAGAGAGTCAGAGAGAGTGTCAGAGAGAGTGTCAGAGAGTGTCAGAGAGTGTCAGAGAGTGATAGTGAGTGTCAGAGAGTGTCTGAGAGTGATAGTGAGTGTCTGAGAGTGTCAGAGAGAGTTAGAGAGTGTCAGAGAGTGATAGTGAGTGTCAGAGAGTGTCTGAGAGTGATAGTGAGTGTCTGAGAGTGTCAGAGAGAGTTAGAGAGTGTCAGAGAGTGATAGTGAGTGTCAGAGAGTGTCTGAGAGTGATAGTGAGTGTCTGAGAGTGTCAGAGAGAGTTAGAGAGTGTCAGAGAGTGATATAGAGTGTCCGAGAGTGTCAGAGAGCGATAGAGAGTGTCAGAGAGTGATAGAGAGTGTCAGAGAGTGTCTGAGAGTGATAGTGAGTGTCTGAGAGTGTCAGAGAGAGTTAGAGAGTGTCAGAGAGTGATATAGAGTGTCCGAGAGTGTCAGAGAGCGATAGAGAGTGTCAGAGAGTGATAGAGAGTGTCAGAGAGTGTCAGAGAGTGATAGTGAGTGTCTGAGAGTGTCAGAGAGTGATAGAGATTGATTTAGAGTGTCAGAGATTGTCAGAGAGTGATAGAGAGTGTTGGAGAGTGATAGAGAGTGTCAGAGCGAGTTAGAGAGTGTCAGAGAGTGTCAGAGAGTGTCAGAGAGCGATGGAGAGTGTCAGAGAGTGATAGTGAGAGTCAGATAGTGATAGAGAGTGTCAGAGAGTGTCAGAGAGATATAGAGAGTGATAGAGAGTGTCAGAGAGTGTCAGATAGTGATAGTGAGTGTCTGAGAGAGTCATAGACTGTCAGAGAGTGATAGAGAGTGTCAGAGAGAGTCAGAGAGAGTCAGAGAGTGTCAGAGAGTGATAGAGAGTGTCAGAGAGTGATAGTGAGTGTTAGAGAGTGTCAGAGAGTGATAGAGAGTGATAGAGAGTGATAGAGAGTGATAGAGAGTGTCAGAGAGTGTCAGAGAGTGTTAGAGAGTGTCAGAGAGTGATAGAGAGTGATAGAGAGTGATAGAGAGTGTCAGAGAGTGTCAGAGAGTGATAGAGAGTGTCAGAGAGTGTCAGAGAGTGTCAGAGAGTGTCAGAGAGTGATAGTGAGTGTCTGAGAGTGTCAGATAGTGTCAGAGAGTCAGAGAGAGTGTCAGAGAGAGTGTCAGAGAGTGATAGTGAGTGTCTGAGAGTGTCTGAGAGTGATAGTGAGTGTCTGAGAGTGTCAGATAGTGTCAGAGAGTCAGAGAGAGTGTCAGAGAGAGTGTCAGAGAGTGATAGTGAGTGTCAGAGAGTGTCTGAGAGTGATAGTGAGTGTCTGAGAGTGTCAGAGAGAGTTAGAGAGTGTCAGAGAGTGATATAGAGTGTCCGGCAGTGTCAGAGAGCGATAGAGAGTGTCAGAGAGTGATAGAGAGTGTCAGAGAGTGTCAGAGAGTGATAGTGAGTGTCTGAGAGTGTCAGAGAGTGATAGAGAGTGATTTAGAGTGTCAGAGATAGTCAGAGAGTGATAGAGAGTGTTGGAGAGTGATAGAGAGTGTCAGAGCGAGTTAGAGAGTGTCAGAGAGTGATATAGAGTGTCAGAGAGTGTCAGAGAGCGATAGAGAGTGTCAGAGAGTGTCAGAGAGTGATAGAGAGTGTCAGAGAGTGTCAGAGAGTGTCAGAGAGCGATGGAGAGTGTCAGAGAGTGTCAGAGAGTGATGGAGAGTGATATAGAGTGGCAGAGATTGTCAGAGAGTGATAGAGAGTGTTAGAGACTGATAGAGAGTGTCAGAGAGAGTTAGAGAGTGATAGAGAGTGTCAGAGCGAGTTAGAGAGTGTCAGAGAGTGATATAGAGTGTCAGAGAGTGTCAGAGAGCGATAGAGAGTGTCAGAGAGTGATAGAGAGTGTCAGAGAGTGTCAGAGAGCGATGGAGAGAGTCAGAGAGTGTCAGAGAGTGATCGAGAGTGATGGAGAGTGATATAGAGTGTCAGAGATTGTCAGAGAGTGATAGAGAGTGTTAGAGAGTGATAGAGAGGGTCAGAGAGAGTCAGAGAGTGATATAGAGTGTCAGAGATTGTCAGAGAGTGATAGAGAGTGTTAGAGACTGATAGAGAGTGTCAGAGAGAGTTAGAGAGTGTCAGAGAGTGATATAGAGTGTCAGAGAGTGTCAGAGAGTGATAGTGAGTGTCTGAGAGTGTCAGAGAGTGTCAGATAGTGTCAGAGAGTCATAGAGAGTGTTAGAGAGTGATAGAGACTGTCAGAGAGTGTCAGAGAGTGTCAGAGAGCGATGGAGAGTGTCAGAGAGTGTCAGAGAGTGATCGAGAGTGATGGAGAGTGATATAGAGTGTCAGAGATTGTCAGAGAGTGATAGAGAGTGTTAGAGAGTGATAGAGAGGGTCAGAGAGAGTTAGAGAGTGTCAGAGAGTGATATAGAGTGTCAGAGAGTGTCAGAGAGTGATATAGAGTGTCAGAGACTGTCAGAGAGTGATAGAGAGTGTTAGAGACTGATAGAGAGTGTCAGAGAGAGTTAGAGAGTGTCAGAGAGTGATATAGAGTGTCAGAGAGTGTCAGAGAGTGATAGTGAGTGTCTGAGAGTGTCAGAGAGTGATATAGAGTGTCAGAGAGTGTCAGAGAGTGATAGTGAGTGTCTGAGAGTGTCAGAGAGTGATAGTGAGTGTCTGAGAGTGTCTGAGAGTGTCAGAGAGTGTCAGAGAGTGTCAGAGAGTGATAGAGAGTGATAGAGAGTGATAGAGAGTGATAGAGTGTGATGTCGAGTGATATAGAGTGTCAGAGAGTGTCAGAGAGCGATGGAGAGTGTCAGAGAGTGATAGAGAGTGTCAGAGAGTGTCAGAGAGCGATGGAGAGTGTCAGAGAGTGATAGAGAGTGTCAGAGAGTGTCAGAGAGTGATAGAGAGTGATAGAGAGTGATAGAGAGTGATAGAGAGTGTCAGAGAGTGATAGTGAGTGTCTGAGAGTGTCAGATAGTGTCAGAGAGTCATAGAGAGTGTTAGAGAGTGATAGAGACTGTCAGAGAGTGTCAGAGAGAGATAGAGTGTGTCAGAGAGTGTCAGAGAGTGATAGTGAGTTTCAGAGAGTGTCAGAGAGTGATAGAGAGTGTCTGAGAGTGTCTGAGAGTGTCAGAGAGTGTCAGAGAGTGTCTGAGAGTGTCAGAGAGTGTCAGAGAGTGTCAGAGAGTGTCAGAGAGTGATAGTGAGTGTCAGAGAGTGTCAGAGAGTAATAGTGAGAGTCAGAGAGTGATAGAGAGTGTCAGGGAGAGTCAGAGGGTGTCAGAGAGTGTCAGAGAGTGTCAGAGAGTGTCAGAGAGAGATAGAGTGTGTCAGAGAGTGTCAGAGAGTGATGGTAAGTTTCAGAGAGTGATAGTCAGTGTCTGAGAGTGTCAGAGAGTGATAGAGAATGATAGAGAGAGTCAGAGAGAGTCAGAGAGTGATAGTGAGTGTCAGAGAGTGATAGTGAGAGTCAGATAGTGATAGAGAGTGTCAGAGAGTGTCAGAGAGTGTCAGAGAGATATAGAGAGTGATAGAGAGTGTCAGAGAGTGTCAGATAGTGATAGTGAGTGTCTGAGAGACTCAGAGACTGTCAGAGAATGATAGAGAGTGTCAGAGAGAGTCAGAGAGAGTCAGAGAGTGTCAGAGAGTGATAGAGAGTGTCAGAGAGTGATAGTGAGTGTTAGAGAGTGTCAGAGAGTGATAGAGAGTGATAGAGAGTGATAGAGAGTGTCAGAGAGTGTCAGAGAGTGTCAGAGAGTGATAGTGAGTGTCTGAGAGTGTCAGATAGTGTCAGAGAGTCAGAGAGAGTGTCAGAGAGAGTGTCAGAGAGTGTCAGAGAGTGTCAGAGAGTGATAGTGAGTGTCAGAGAGTGTCTGAGAGTGATAGTGAGTGTCTGAGAGTGTCAGAGAGAGTTAGAGAGTGACAGAGAGTGATATAGAGTGTCCGAGAGTGTCAGAGAGCGATAGAGAGTGTCAGAGAGTGATAGAGAGTGATAGAGAGTGTCAGAGAGTGTCAGAGAGTGATAGTGAGTGTCTGAGAGTGTCAGAGAGAGTTAGAGAGTGACAGAGAGTGATATAGAGTGTCCGAGAGTGTCAGAGAGCGATAGAGAGTGTCAGAGAGTGATAGAGAGTGATAGAGAGTGTCAGAGAGTGTCAGAGAGTGATAGTGAGTGTCTGAGAGTGTCAGAGAGTGATAGAGAGTGATTTAGAGTGTCAGAGATTGTCAGAGAGTGATAGAGAGTGTTGGAGAGTGATAGAGAGTGTCAGAGCGAGTTAGAGAGTGTCAGAGAGTGATATAGAGTGTCAGAGAGTGTCAGAGAGCGATAGAGAGTGTCAGAGAGTGATAGAGAGTGTCAGAGAGTGTCAGAGAGTGTCAGAGAGCGATGGAGAGTGTCAGAGAGTGTCAGAGAGTGATGGAGAGTGATATAGAGTGTCAGAGATTGTCAGAGAGTGATAGAGAGTGTTAGAGAGTGATAGAGAGGGTCAGAGAGAGTTAGAGAGTGATAGAGAGTGTCAGAGCGAGTTAGAGAGTGTCAGAGAGTGATATAGAGTGTCAGAGAGTGTCAGAGAGCGATAGAGAGTGTCAGAGAGTGATAGAGAGTGTCAGAGAGTGTTGGAGAGTGATATAGAGTGTCAGAGATTGTCAGAGAGTGATAGAGAGTGTTAGAGAGTGATAGAGAGTGTCAGAGAGAGTTAGAGAGTGATAGAGAGTGTCAGAGCGAGTTAGAGAGTGTCAGAGAGTGATATAGAGTGTCAGAGAGTGTCAGAGAGCGATAGAGAGTGTCAGAGAGTGATAGAGAGTGTCAGAGAGTGTCAGAGAGCGACGGAGAGTGTCAGAGAGTGTCAGAGAGTGATCGAGAGTGATGGAGAGTGATATAGAGTGTCAGAGATTGTCAGAGAGTGATAGAGAGTGTTAGAGAGTGATAGAGAGGGTCAGAGAGAGTTAGAGAGTGTCAGAGAGTGATATAGAGTGTCAGAGAGTGTCAGAGAGTGATATAGAGTGTCAGAGATTGTCAGAGAGTGATAGAGCGTGTTAGAGACTGATAGAGAGTGTCAGAGCGAGTTAGAGAGTGTCAGAGAGTGATATAGAGTGTCAGAGAGTGTCAGAGAGTGATAGTGAGTGTCTGAGAGTGTCAGAGAGTGTCAGATAGTGTCAGAGAGTCATAGAGAGTGTTAGAGAGTGATAGAGACTGTCAGAGAGTGTCAGAGAGTGTCAGAGAGCGATGGAGAGTGTCAGAGAGTGTCAGAGAGTGATCGAGAGTGATGGAGAGTGATAAATAGTGTCAGAGATTGTCAGAGAGTGATAGAGAGTGTTAGAGAGTGATAGAGAGGGTCAGAGAGAGTTAGAGAGTGTCAGAGAGTGATATAGAGTGTCAGAGAGTGTCAGAGAGTGATATAGAGTGTCAGAGACTGTCAGAGATTGATAGAGAGTGTTAGAGACTGATAGAGAGTGTCAGAGAGAGTTAGAGAGTGTCAGAGAGTGATATAGAGTGTCAGAGAGTGTCAGAGAGTGATAGTGAGTGTCTGAGAGTGTCACAGAGTGTCAGAGAGTGTCAGAGAGTGTCAGAGAGTGATAGAGAGTGATAGAGTGTGATGTTGAGTGATATAGAGTGTCAGAGAGTGTCAGAGAGCGATGGAGAGTGTCAGAGAGTGATAGAGAGTGTCAGAGAGTGATAGAGAGTGTCAGAGAGTGTCAGAGAGCGATGGAGAGTGTCAGAGAGTGTCAGAGAGTGATAGAGAGTGTCAGAGAGTGATAGTGAGTGTCAGAGAGTGATAGTGAGTGTCTGAGAGTGTCAGATAGTGTCAGAGAGTCATAGAGAGTGTTAGAGAGTGATAGAGACTGTCAGAGAGTGTCAGAGAGAGATAGAGTGTGTCAGAGAGTGTCAGAGAGTGATAGTGAGTTTCAGAGAGTGTCAGAGAGTGATAGAGAGTGTCTGAGAGTGTCAGAGAGTGTCAGAGAGTGTCTGAGAGTGTCAGAGAGTGTCAGAGAGTGTCAGAGAGTGATAGTGAGTGTCAGAGAGTGTCAGAGAGTAATAGTGAGAGTCAGAGAGTGATAGAGAGTGTCAGGGAGAGTCAGAGGGTGTCAGAGAGTGTCAGAGAGTGTCAGAGAGTGTCAGAGAGAGATAGAGTGTGTCAGAGAGTGTCAGAGAGTGATGGTAAGTTTCAGAGAGTGATAGTCAGTGTCTGAGAGTGTCAGAGAGTGATAGAGAATGATAGAGAGAGTCAGAGAGAGTCAGAGAGTGATAGTGAGTGTCAGAGAGTGATAGTGAGAGTCAGATAGTGATAGAGAGTGTCAGAGAGTGTCAGAGAGATATAGAGAGTGATAGAGAGTGTCAGAGAGTGTCAGATAGTGATAGTGAGTGTCTGAGAGAGTCAGAGACTGTCAGAGAGTGATAGAGAGAGTCAGAGAGAGTCAGAGAGTGTCAGATAGTGTCAGAGAGTCATAGAGAGTGTTAGAGAGTGATAGAGACTGTCAGAGAGTGTCAGAGAGTGTCAGAGAGTGATAGAGAGTGTCAGAGAGTGTCAGAGAGTGATAGTGAGTGTCTGAGAGTGATAGAGAGTGATAGAGAGTGTCAGAGAGTGATAGAGAGTGACATAGAGTGTCAGAGAGTGTCAGAGAGCGATGGAGAGTGTCAGAGAGTGATAGAGATTGTCAGAGAGTGTCAGAGAGCGATGGAGAGTGTCAGAGAGTGATAGAGAGTGTCAGAGAGTGTCAGAGAGTGATAGAGAGTGATAGAGAGTGTCAGAGAGTGTCAGAGAGTGATATAGAGTGTCAGAGAGTGTTAGAGATGTCAGAGAGTGTCAGAGATTGTCAGAGAGTGATAGAGAGTGTTAGAGACTGATAGAGAGTGTCAGAGAGAGTTAGAGAGTGTCAGAGAGTGATATAGAGTGTCAGAGAGTGTCAGAGAGTGATAGTGCGTGTCTGAGAGTGTCAGAGAGTGTCAGATAGTGTCAGAGAGTCATAGAGAGTGTTAGAGAGTGATGGAGACTGTCAGAGAGTGTCAGAGAGTGTCAGAGAGCGATGGAGAGTGTCAGAGAGTGTCAGAGAGTGATTGAGAGTGATGGAGAGTGATATAGAGTGTCAGAGATTGTCAGAGAATGATGGAGAGTGTTAGAGAGTGATAGAGAGGGTCAGAGAGAGAGTTAGAGAGAGTCAGAGAGTGATATAGAGTGTCAGAGAGTGTCAGAGAGTGATATAGAGTGTCAGAGATTGTCAGAGAGTGATAGAGAGTGTTAGAGACTGATAGAGAGTGTCAGAGAGAGTTAGAGAGTGTCAGAGACTGATATAGAGTGTCAGAGAGTGTCAGAGAGTGATAGTGAGTGTCTGAGAGTGTCAGAGAGTGATAGTGAGTGTCTGAGAGTGTCAGAGAGTGTCAGAGAGTGTCAGAGAGTGTCAGAGAGTGATAGAGAGTGATAGAGTGTGATGTCGAGTGATATAGAGTGTCAGAGAGTGTCAGAGAGCGATGGAGAGTGTCAGAGAGTGATAGAGAGTGTCAGAGAGTGATAGAGAGTGTCAGAGAGTGTCAGAGAGCGATGGAGAGTGTCAGAGAGTGATAGAGAGTGTCAGAGAGTGTCAGAGAGTGATAGAGAGTGATAGAGAGTGATAGAGAGTGATAGAGAGTGATAGAGAGTGATAGAGAGTGATAGTGAGTGTCTGAGAGTGTCAGATAGTGTCAGAGAGTCATAGAGAGTGTTAGAGAGTGATAGAGACTGTCAGAGAGTGTCAGAGAGTGTCAGAGAGAGATAGAGTGTGTCAGAGAGTGTCAGAGAGTGATAGTGAGTTTCAGAGAGTGTCAGAGAGTGATAGAGAGTGTCTGAGAGTGTCTGAGAGTGTCAGAGAGTGTCAGAGAGTGTCTGAGAGCTTCAGAGAGTGATAGTGAGTGTCAGAGAGTGTCAGAGAGTAATAGTGAGAGTCAGAGAGTGATAGAGAGTGTCAGGGAGAGTCAGAGGGTGTCAGAGAGTGATAGAGAGTGTCAGAGAGTGATACTGAGTGCCAGAGAGTGGTAGAGAGGGTCAGAGAGTGATAGAGAGTGCCAGAGAGTGATAGTGAGTGTCTGAGAGTGTCAGAGAGTGATAGAGAGTGATAGAGACTGTCAGAGAGTGTCAGAGAGTGTCAGAGAGTGTCAGAGAGTGATAGTGAGTGTCAGCGAGTGTCAGAGAGTAATAGTGAGAGTCAGAGAGTGATAGAGAGTGTCAGAGAGTGATACTGAGTGCCAGAGAGTGATAGAGACGGTCAGAGAGTGATAGAGAGTGCCAGAGAGTGATAGTGAGTGTCTGAGAGTGTCAGAGAGTGATAGAGAGTGATAGAGACTGTCAGAGAGTGTCAGATAGTGTCAGAGAGAGACAGAGAGTGTCAGAGAGAGTCAGAGAGTGATAGTGAGTGTCAGAGAGTATCAGAGAGTGATTGTGAGTGTCTGAGAGTGTCACAGAGTGTCAGAGAGTTTCAGAGAGTGTCAGAGAGTGATAGAGAGTGTTAGAGAGTGATAGAGAGTGTCAGAGAGTGTCAGAGAGTGTCAGAGAGTGATAGAGACTGTCAGAGAGTGTCAGAGAGTGATAGAGAGTGTCAGAGAGCGATAGAGAGTGTCAGAGAGCGATAGAGAGTGTCAGAGAGTGATAATGAGTGTCAGAGAGTGATAATGAGTGTCAGAGAGTGATAGAGACTGTCAGAGAGTGTCAGAGAGTGATAGTGAGTGTCTGAGAGTGTCAGATAGTGTCAGAGAGTCATAGAGAGTGTTAGAGATGTTAGAGATGTCAGAGAGTGTCAGAGAGTGTCAGAGAGTGATAGAGAGTGTAAGAGAGTGTCAGAGAGTGATAGAGAGTGATAGAGAGTGATAGAGAGTGTCAGAGAGTGTCAGAGAGTGTCAGAGAGTGATATAGAGTGTCAGAGAGTGTCAGAGAGCGATAGAGAGTGTCAGAGAGTGATAGAGAGTGTCAGAGAGTGTCAGAGAGTGATAGTGAGTGTCTGAGAGTGTCAGATAGTGTCAGAGAGTCAGAGAGAGTATTAGAGAGTGTCAGAGAGTGTCAGAGAGTGTCAGAGATTGATAGTGAGTGTCAGAGTGTGTCTGAGAGTGATAGTGAGTGTCTGAGAGTGTCAGAGAGTGATAGAGAGTGATTTAGAGTGTCAGAGATTGTCAGAGAGTGATAGAGAGTGATAGAGAGTGTTAGAGAGTGATAGAGAGTGTCAGAGAGTGATAGAGAGTGTCAGAGAGTGATATAGAGTGTCAGAGAGTGATATAGAGTGTCAGAGAGTGTCAGAGAGCGATAGAGAGTGATAGTGAGTGTCTGAGAGTGTCTGAGAGTGTTAGAGAGTGATAGAGAGTGTCAGAGAGTGATATAGAGTGTCAGAGAGTGTCAGAGAGTGATATAGAGTGTCAGAGATTGTCAGAGAGTGATAGAGAGTGTTAGAGAGTGATAGAGAGTGTCAGAGAGTGATATAGAGTGTCAGAGAGTGTCAGAGAGTGATAGTGAGTGTCTGAGAGTGTCAGAGAGTGTCAGAGAGTGATAGAGAGTGATAGAGAGTGATATAGAGTGTCAGAGAGTGTCAGAGAGCGATGGAGAGTGTCAGAGAGTGATAGAGAGTGTCAGAGAGTGTCAGAGAGCGATGGAGAGTGTCAGAGAGTGATAGAGAGTGTCAGAGAGTGTCAGAGAGTGATAGAGAGTGATAGAGAGTGTCAGAGAGTGTCAGAGAGTGACAGTGAGTGTCTGAGAGTGTCAGATAGTGTCAGAGAGTCATAGAGAGTGTTAGAGAGTGATAGAGACTGTCAGAGAATGTCAGAGTGTGTCAGAGAGAGATAGAGTGTGTCAGAGAGTGATAGAGAGTGATAGAGAGTGTCAGAGATTGTCAGAGAGTGATAGAGAGTGTCAGAGAGTGATAGTGAGTCTCAGAGAGTGTCAGAGAGTGATAGAGGGTGTCAGAGAGTGTCAGAGAGTGATAGAGAATGTCAGAGAGTGATAGGGAGTGTCTGAGAGTGTCAGAGAGTGAAAGAGAGTGTCAGACAGTGTCCTAGAGTGATAGAGAGTGTCAGAGAGTGTCAGAGAGTGATAGAGAGTGACAGAGAGTGACAGAGAGTGTCAGAGTGTGTCAGAGTGTGTCAGAGAGTATCAGAAAGTGATAGAGAGTGTCAGAGAGAGATAGTGGGTGTCAGAGAGTGATAGTGAGTGTCTGATAGTGTCCGAGAGTGTCCGAGAGTGTCAGAGAGTGATAGAGAGTGATAGAGAGTGATAGAGATTGTCAGAGAGTGATAGAGAGTGTCAGAGAGTGTCAGAGAGTGTCAGAGAGTGTCAGACAGTGTCTGAGAGAGTCAGAGAGTGTCAGAGAGTGATAGAGAGTGATAGAGAGTGTCAGAGAGAGATAGAGAGTGATAGAGAGCGATCGAGAGAGTCAGAGAGTGATAGTGAGTGTCAGAGCATCAGATAGTGATAGTGAATGTCTGAGATTGGCAGAGAGTGATCAAGAGTGTCAGAGAGTGATAGAGAGTGTCAGAGAGTGATGGAGAGTGTCAGAGAGTGATAGTGAGTGTCTGAGAGTGTCTGAGAGTGTCAGAGATTGTCAGAGAGTGATAGAGAGTGTCAGAGAGTGTCAGAGAGTGTCAGACATTGTCAGAGAGTGATAGAGAGTGTCAGAGAGTTTCAGAGAGTGTCAGAGAGTGTCTGAGAGTGTCAGAGCTTGTCAGAGAGTGATAGAGAGTGTCTGAGAGTTTCTGAGAGTGTCAGAGAGTGATATAAGTGTCAGAGAGTGAGAGAGAGTGAGAGAGAGTGAGAGAGAGTGAGAGAGAGTGATAGACAGTGTCAGAGAGTGTCTGAGAGTGATAGAGAGTGACAGAGTGTGTCAGACAGTGTTAGAGAGTGATTGTGAGTGTCAGAGAGTGTCAGAGAGTGATAGTGAGTGTCTGAGAGTGTCAGATAGTGTCAGAGAGTGTTAGAGAGTGATAGAGACTGTCAGAGACTGTCAGAGAGTGTCAGAGAGAGATAGAGTGTGTCAGAGAGTGTCAGAGAGTGATAGTGAGTTTCAGAGAGTGTCAGAGAGTGATAGTGAGTGTCTGAGAGTGTCAGATAGTGTCAGAGAGTCATAGAGAGTGTTAGAGAGTGATAGAGACTGTCAGAGAGTGTCAGAGAGTGTCAGAGAGAGATAGAGTGTGTCAGAGAGAGTCAGAGAGTGATAGTGAGTTTCAGAGAGTGTCAGAGAGTGATAGAGAGTGTCTGAGAGTGTCTGAGAGTGTCAGAGAGTGTCAGAGAGTGTCTGAGAGTGTCAGAGAGTGTCAGAGAGTGTCAGAGAGTGATAGTGAGTGTCAGAGAGTGTCAGAGAGTAATAGTGAGAGTCAGAGAGTGATAGAGAGTGTCATGGAGAGTCAGAGGGTGTCAGAGAGTGATAGAGAGTGTCAGAGAGTAATACTGAGTGCCAGAGAGTGGTAGAGAGGGTCAGAGAGTGATAGAGAGTGCCAGAGAGTGATAGTGAGTGTCTGAGAGTGTCAGAGAGTGATAGAGAGTGATAGAGACTGTCAGAGAGTGTCAGAGAGTGTCAGAGAGTGTCAGAGAGTGATAGTGAGTGTCAGAGAGTGTCAGAGAGTAATAGTGAGAGTCAGAGAGTGATAGAGAGTGTCAGGGAGAGTCAGAGGGTGTCAGAGAGTGATAGAGAGTGTCAGAGAGTGATACTGAGTGCCAGAGAGTGATAGAGAGGGTCAGAGAGTGATAGAGAGTGCCAGAGAGTGATAGTGAGTGTCTGAGAGTGTCAGAGAGTGATAGAGAGTGATAGAGACTGTCAGAGAGTGTCAGATAGTGTCAGAGAGAGACAGAGAGTGTCAGAGAGTGTCAGAGAGTGATAGTGAGTGTCAGAGAGTGTCAGAGAGTGATTGTGAGTGTCTGAGAGTGTCAGAGAGTGTCAGAGAGTTTCAGAGAGTGTCAGAGAGTGATAGAGAGTGTTAGAGAGTGATAGAGAGTGTCAGAGAGTGTCAGAGAGTGTCAGAGAGTGATAGAGACTGTCAGAGAGTGTCAGAGAGCGATAGAGAGTGTCAGAGAGCGATAGAGAGTGTCAGAGAGTGATAATGAGTGTCAGAGAGTGATAATGAGTGTCAGAGAGTGATAGAGACTGTCAGAGAGTGTCAGAGAGTGATAGTGAGTGTCTGAGAGTGTCAGATAGTGTCAGAGAGTCATAGAGAGTGTTAGAGATGTTAGAGATGTCAGAGAGTGTCAGAGAGTGTCAGAGAGTGATAGAGAGTGTCAGAGAGTATCAGAGAGTGATAGAGAGTGATAGAGAGTGATAGAGAGTGTCAGAGAGTGTCAGAGAGTGATATAGAGTGTCAGAGAGTGTCAGAGAGCGATAGAGAGTGTCAGAGAGTGATAGAGAGTGTCAGAGAGTGTCAGAGAGTGATAGTGAGTGTCTGAGAGTGTCAGATAGTGTCAGAGAGTCAGAGAGAGTATTAGAGAGTGTCAGAGAGTGTCAGAGAGTGTCAGAGAGTGATAGTGACTGTCAGAGAGTGTCTGAGAGTGATAGTGAGTGTCTGAGAGTGTCAGAGAGTGATAGAGAGTGATTTAGAGTGTCAGAGATTGTCAGAGAGTGATAGAGAGTGATAGAGAGTGTTAGAGAGTGATAGAGAGTGTCAGAGAGTGATATAGAGTGTCAGAGAGTGATATAGAGTGTCAGAGAGTGTCAGAGAGCGATAGAGAGTGATAGTGAGTGTCTGAGAGTGTCTGAGAGTGTTAGAGAGTGATAGAGAGTGTCAGAGAGTAATATAGAGAGTCAGAGAGTGTCAGAGAGTGATATAGAGTGTCAGAGATTGTCAGAGAGTGATAGAGAGTGTTAGAGAGTGATAGAGAGTGTCAGAGAGTGATATAGAGTGTCAGAGAGTGTCAGAGAGTGATAGTGAGTGTCTGAGAGTGTCAGAGAGTGTCAGAGAGTGATAGAGAGTGATAGAGAGTGATATAGAGTGTCAGAGAGTGTCAGAGAGCGATGGAGAGTGTCAGAGAGTGATAGAGAGTGTCAGAGAGTGTCAGAGAGCGATGGAGAGTGTCAGAGAGTGATAGAGAGTGTCAGAGAGTGTCAGAGAGTGATAGAGAGTGATAGAGAGTGTCAGAGAGTTTCAGAGAGTGATAGTGAGTGTCTGAGAGTGTCAGATAGTGTCAGAAAGTCATAGAGAGTGTTAGAGAGTGATAGAGACTGTCAGAGAGTGTCAGAGTGTGTCAGAGAGAGATAGAGTGTGTCAGAGAGTGATAGAGAGTGATAGAGAGTGTCAGAGATTGTCAGAGAGTGATAGAGAGTGTCAGAGAGTGATAGTGAGTCTCAGAGAGTGTCAGAGAGTGATAGAGGGTGTCAGAGAGTGTCAGAGAGTGATAGAGAATGTCAGAGAGTGATAGGGAGTGTCTGAGAGTGTCAGAGAGTGAAAGAGAGTGTCAGACAGTGTCCTAGAGTGATAGAGAGTGTCAGAGAGTGTCAGAGAGTGTCAGAGAGTGATAGAGAGTGATAGAGAGTGACAGAGAGTGACAGAGAGTGTCAGAGTGTGTCAGAGTGTGTCAGAGAGTATCAGAAAGTGATAGAGAGTGTCAGAGAGAGATAGTGGGTGTCAGAGAGTGATAGTGAGTGTCTGATAGTGTCCGAGAGTGTCCGAGAGTGTCAGAGAGTGATAGAGAGTGATAGAGAGTGATAGAGAGTGATAGAGATTGTCAGAGAGTGATAGAGAGTGTCAGAGAGTGTCAGAGAGTGTCAGACAGTGTCTGAGAGAGTCAGAGAGTGTCAGAGAGTGATAGAGAGTGATAGAGAGTGTCAGAGCGAGATAGAGAGTGATAGAGAGCGATCGAGAGAGTCAGAGAGTGATAGTGAGTGTCAGAGCATCAGATAGTGATAGTGAATGTCTGAGATTGGCAGAGAGTGATCAAGAGTGTCAGAGAGTGATAGAGAGTGTCAGAGAGTGATGGAGAGTGTCAGAGAGTGATAGTGAGTGTCTGAGAGTGTCAGAGAGTGTCTGAGAGTGTCAGAGATTGTCAGAGAGTGATAGAGAGTGTCAGAGAGTGTCAGAGAGTGTCAGACATTGTCAGAGAGTGATAGAGAGTGTCAGAGAGTTTCAGAGAGTGTCAGAGAGTGTCTGAGAGTGTCAGAGATTGTCAGAGAGTGATAGAGAGTGTCTGAGAGTTTCTGAGAGTGTCAGAGAGTGATATAAGTGTCAGAGAGTGAGAGAGAGTGAGAGAGAGTGAGAGAGAGTGAGAGAGAGTGATAGACAGTGTCAGAGAGTGTCTGAGAGTGATAGAGAGTGACAGAGTGTGTCAGACAGTGTTAGAGAGTGATTGTGAGTGTCAGAGAGTGTCAGAGAGTGATAGTGAGTGTCTGAGAGTGTCAGATAGTGTCAGAGAGTGTTAGAGAGTGATAGAGACTGTCAGAGACTTTCAGAGAGTGTCAGAGAGAGATAGAGTGTGTCAGAGAGTGTCAGAGAGTGATAGTGAGTTTCAGAGAGTGTCAGAGAGTGATAGTGAGTGTCTGAGAGTGTCAGATAGTGTCAGAGAGTCATAGAGAGTGTTAGAGAGTGATAGAGACTGTCAGAGAGTGTCAGAGAGAGATAGAGTGTGTCAGAGAGTGTCAGAGAGTGATAGTGAGTGTCTGAGAGTGTCAGAGAGTGATAGAGAGTGTCAGAGAGTGTCAGAGAGTGATAGTGAGTGTCAGAGAGTGTCAGAGAGTAATAGTGAGAGTCAGAGAGTGATAGAGAGTGTCAGGGAGAGTCAGAGGGTGTCAGAGAGTGACAGAGAATGTCAGAGAGTGTCATAGAGTGATACTGAGTGCCAGAGAGTGATAGAGAGGGTCAGAGAGTGATAGAGTGTGATAGAGACTGTCAGAGAGTGTCAGAGAGAGACAGAGAGTGTCAGAGAGTGTCAGAGAGTGATAGTGAGTGTCTGAGAGTGTCAGAGAGTGATAGAGAGTGATAGAGACTGTCAGAGAGTGTCAGAGAGAGACAGAGAGTATCAGAGAGTGTCAGAGAGTGATAGTGAGTGTCAGAGAGTGTCAGAGAGCGATGGAGAGTGTCAGAGAGTGATAGAGAGTGATGGAGAGTGATATAGAGTGTCAGAGATTGTCAGAGAGTGATAGAGAGTGTTAGAGAGTGATAGAGAGTGTCAGAGAGAGTTAGAGAGTGTCAGAGAGTGATATAGCGTGTCAGAGAGTGATATAGAGTGTCAGAGATTGTCAGAGAGTGATAGAGAGTGTTAGAGAGAGTTAGAGAGTGTCCGAGAGAGTTAGAGAGTGTCAGAGAGTGATATAGAGTGATATAGAGTGTCAGAGAGTGATATAGAGTGTCAGAGAGTGTCAGAGAGTGATAGTGAGTGTCTGAGAGTGTCAGAGAGTGTCAGAGAGTGTCAGAGAGTGATAGAGAGTGATAGAGTGTGATGTCGAGTGATATAGAGTGTCAGAGAGTGTCAGAGAGCGATGGAGAGTGTCAGAGAGTGATAGAGAGTGTCAGAGAGTGATAGAGAGTGTCAGAGAGTGTCAGAGAGCGATGGAGAGTGTCAGAGAGTGATAGAGAGTGTCAGAGAGTGTCAGAGAGTGATAGAGAGTGATAGAGAGTGATAGAGAGTGTCTGAGAGTGTCAGATAGTGTCAGATAGTGTCAGAGAGTCATGGAGAGTGTTAGAGAGTGATAGAGAGTGATAGAGACTGTCAGAGAGCGTCAGAGAGTGTCAGAGAGAGATAGAGTGTGTCAGAGAGTGATAGTGAGTTTCAGAGAGTGTCATAGAGTGATAGTGAGTGTCTGAGAGTGTCAGAGAGTGATAGAGAGTGATAGAGAGTGTCAGAGAGTGTCAGAGAGTGTCAGAGAGTGATAGTGAGTGTCAGAGAGTGTCAGAGAGTAATAGTGAGAGTCAGAGAGTGATAGAGAGCGTCAGGGAGAGTCAGAGGGTGTCAGAGAGTGATAGAGAATGTCAGAGAGTGTCAGAGAGTGATACTGAGTGCCAGAGAGTGATAGAGAGGGTCAGAGAGTGATAGAGAGTGCCAGAGAGTGCCAGAGAGTGATAGTGAGTGTCTGAGAGTGTCAGAGAATGATAGAGACTGTCAGAGAGTGTCAGATAGTGTCAGAGAGAGACAGAGTGTCAGAGAGTGTCAGAGAGTGATAGTGAGTGTCAGAGAGTGTCAGAGAGTGATTGTGAATGTCTGAGAGTGTGAGAGAGTGTGAGAGAGTGTCAGAGAGTGTCAGAGAGTGTCAGAGAGTGTCAGAGAGTGATAGAGAGTGTTAGAGAGTGATAGAGAGTGTTAGAGAGTGATAGAGAGTGTCAGAGAGTGTTCGAGAGTGTCAGAGAGTGTCAGAGAGTGATAGAGACTGTCAGAGAGTGTCAGAGAGCGATAGAGAGTGTCAGAGAGCGATAGAGAGTGTCAGAGAGCGATTGAGAGTGTCAGAGAGTGATAATGAGTGTCAGAGAGTGTCAGAGAGTGATAGAGACTGTCAGAGAGTGTCAGAGAGTGATAGTGAGTGTCTGAGAGTGTCAGATAGTGTCAGAGAGTCATAGAGAGACATAGAGAGTCATAGAGAGTGTTAGAGATGTCAGAGAGTGTCAGAGAGTGTCAGAGAGTGATAGAGAGTGTCAGAGAGTGATAGAGAGTGATAGAGAGTGATAGAGAGTGTCAGAGAGTGTCAGAGAGTGTCAGCGAGTGATATAGAGTGTCAGAGAGTGTCAGAGAGCGATAAAGAGTGTCAGAGAGTGATAGAGAGTGTCAGAGAGTGTCAGAGAGTGATAGTGAGTGTCTGAGAGTGTCAGATAGTGTCAGAGAGTCAGAGAGAGTATTAGAGAGTGTCAGAGAGTGTCAGAGAGTGTCAGAGAGTGATAGTGAGTGTCAGAGAGTGTCTGAGAGTGATAGTGAGTGTCTGAGAGTGTCTGAGAGTGTCAGAGAGTGATAGAGAGTGATTTAGAGTGTCAGAGATTGTCAGAGAGTGTCAGAGATTGTCAGAGAGTGATAGAGAGTGTTAGAGAGTGATAGAGAGTGTTAGAGAGTGATAGAGAGTGTCAGAGAGAGTTAGAGAGTGTCAGAGAGTGATATAGAGTGTCAGAAAGTGTCAGAGAGCGATAGAGAGTGATAGTGAGTGTCTGAGAGTGTCAGAGAGTGTCAGAGAGTGATAGTGAGTGTCAGAGAGTGTCTGAGAGTGATAGTGAGTGTCTGAGAGTGTCTGAGAGTGTCAGAGAGTGATAGAGAGTGATAGAGAGTGATTTAGAGTGTCAGAGATTGTCAGAGAGTGATAGAGAGTGTTAGAGAGTGATAGAGAGTGTCAGAGAGAGTTAGAGAGTGTCAGAGAGTGATATAGTGTGTCAGAAAGTGTCAGAGAGCGATAGAGAGTGATAGTGAGTGTCTGAGAGTGTCTGAGAGTGTCAAAGAGTGTCAGAGAGTGATAGAGAGTGATAGAGAGTGATATCGAGTGTCAGAGATTGTCAGAGAGTGATAGAGAGTGTTAGAGAGTGATAGAGAGTGTCAGAGAGAGTTAGAGAGTGTCAGAGAGTGATATAGAGTGTCAGAGAGTGTCAGAGAGTGATATAGAGTGTCAGAGATTGTCAGAGAGTGATAGAGAGTGTTAGAGACTGATAGAGAGTGTCAGAGAGAGTTAGAGAGTGTCAGAGAGTGATATAGAGTGTCAGAGAGTGTCAGAGAGTGATAGTGAGTGTCTGAGAGTGTCAGAGAGTGATAGAGAGTGATAGAGAGTGATATAGAGTGTCAGAGAGGGTCAGAGAGCGATGGAGAGTGTCAGAGAGTGATAGAGAGTGTCAGAGAGTGTGAGAGAACGATGGAGAGTGATAGAGATTGATAGAGAGTGTCAGAGAGTGTCAGAGAGTGATAGAGTGTGTCAGAGAGTGATGGAGAGTGATAGAGAGTGTCAGAGATTGTCAGAGAGTGATAGAGAGTGTCAGAGAGTGATAGTGAGTCTCAGAGAGTGTCAGAGAGTGATAGAGGGTGTCAGAGAGTGTCGTAGAGTGTCAGAGAGTGTCAGAGAGTGATAGAGAGTGACAGAGAGTGACAGAGAGTGTCAGAGTGTGTCAGAGAGTATCAGAAAGTGATAGAGAGTGTCAGAGAGTGATAGTGAGTGTCTGATAGTGTCCGAGCGTGTCCGAGAGTGTCAGAGAGTGATAGAGAGTGATAGAGAGTGATAGAGAGTGATAGAGATTGTCAGAGAGTGATAGAGAGTGTCAGAGACTGTCAGACAGTGCCTGAGAGAGTCAGAGAGTGTCAGAGAGTGATAGAGAGTGTCAGAGAGAGATAGAGAGTGATAGAGAGCGATCGAGAGAGTCAGAGAGTGATAGAGAGTGTCAGAGAGAGTTAGAGAGTGTCAGAGAGTGATATAGAGTGTCAGAAAGTGTCAGAGAGCGATAGAGAGTGATAGTGAGTGTCTGAGAGTGTCAGAGAGTGTCAGAGTGTGATAGTGAGTGTCAGAGAGTGTCTGAGAGTGATAGTGAGTGTCTGAGAGTGTCTGAGAGTGTCAGAGAGTGATAGAGAGTGATAGAGAGTGATTTAGAGTGTCAGAGATTGTCAGAGAGTGATAGAGAGTGTTAGAGAGTGATAGAGAGTGTCAGAGAGAGTTAGAGAGTGTCAGAGAGTGATATAGTGTGTCAGAAAGTGTCAGAGAGCGATAGAGAGTGATAGTGAGTGTCTGAGAGTGTCTGAGAGTGTCAAAGAGTGTCAGAGAGTGATAGAGAGTGATAGAGAGTGATATCGAGTGTCAGAGATTGTCAGAGAGTGATAGAGAGTGTTAGAGAGTGATAGAGAGTGTCAGAGAGAGTTAGAGAGTGTCAGAGAGTGATATAGAGTGTCAGAGAGTATCAGAGAGTGATATAGATTGTCAGAGATTGTCAGAGAGTGATAGAGAGTGTTAGAGACTGATAGAGAGTGTCAGAGAGAGTTAGAGAGTGATATAGAGTGTCAGAGAGTGTCAGAGAGTGTCAGAGAGTGATAGTGAGTGTCTGAGAGTGTCAGAGAGTGATAGAGAGTGATAGAGAGTGATATAGAGTGTCAGAGAGTGTCAGAGAGCGATGGAGAGTGTCAGAGAGTGATAGAGAGTGTCAGAGAGTGTCAGAGAGCGATGGAGAGTGATAGAGATTGATAGAGAGTGTCAGAGAGTGTCAGAGAGTGATAGAGTGTGTCAGAGAGTGATGGAGAGTGATAGAGAGTGTCAGAGATTGTCAGAGAGTGATAGAGAGTGTCAGAGAGTGATAGTGAGTCTCAGAGAGTGTCAGAGAGTGATAGAGGGTGTCAGAGAGTGTCAGAGAGTGATAGAGAACGTCAGAGAGTGATAGTGAGTGTCTGAGAGAGTCAGAGAGTGATAGAGAGTGAAAGAGAGTGTCAGACAGTGTCCTAGAGTGTCAGAGAGTGTCAGAGAGTGATAGAGAGTGACAGAGAGTGACAGAGAGTGTCAGAGTGTGTCAGAGAGTATCAGAAAGTGATAGAGAGTGTCAGAGAGTGATAGTGAGTGTCTGATAGTGTCCGAGCGTGTCCGAGAGTGTCAGAGAGTGATAGAGAGTGATAGAGAGTGATAGAGAGTGATAGAGATTGTCAGAGAGTGATAGAGAGTGTCAGAGAGTGTCAGACAGTGTCTGAGAGAGTCAGAGAGTGTCAGAGAGTGATAGAGAGTGTCAGAGAGAGATAGAGAGTGATAGAGAGCGATCGAGAGAGTCAGAGAGTGATAGAGAGTGATAGTGAGTGTCAGAGCATCAGATAGTGATAGTGAATGTCTGAGATTGCAGAGAGTGATAAAGAGTGTCAGAGAGTGATAGAGAGTGTCAGAGAGTGATGGAGAGTGTCAGAGAGTGATAGTGAGTGTCTGAGAGTGTCTGAGAGTGTCTGAGAGTGTCAGAGATTGCCAGAGAGTGATAGAGAGTGTCAGAGAGTTTCAGAGAGTGTCAGAGAGTGATAGAGAGTGTCAGAGAGTGATAGAGAGTGTCAGAGAGTGATAGAGAGTGTCAGAGAGTGATAGTGAGTGTCTGAGAGTGTCAGAGAGTGTCTGAGAGTGTCAGAGATTGTCAGAGAGTGATAGAGAGTGTCTGAGAGTTTCTGAGAGTGTCAGAGAGTGATATAAGTGTCAGAGAGTGATAGAGAGTGAGAGAGAGTGATAGACAGTGTCAGAGAGTGTCTGAGAGTGATAGAGAGTGACAGAGTGTGTCAGACAGTGTTAGAGAGTGATTGTGAGTGTCAGAGAGTGATTGTGAGTGTCAGAGAGTGATAGTGAGTGTCTGGGAGTGTCAGATAGTGTCAGAGAGTCATAGAGAGTGTTAGAGAGTGATAGAGACTGTCAGAGAGTGTCAGAGAGTGTCAGAGAGAGATAGAGTGTGTCAGAGAGTGTCAGAGAGTGATAGTGAGTTTCAGAGAGTGTCAGAGAGTGATAGTGAGTGTCAGAGAGTGATAGAGAGTGTCAGAGAGTGTCAGAGAGTGTCAGAGAGTGTCAGAGAGTGATAGTGAGTGTCAGAGAGTGTCAGAGAGTAATAGTGCGAGTCAGAGAGTGATAGAGAGTGTCAGGGAGAGTCAGAGAGTGTCAGAGAGTGATACTGAGTGCCAGAGAGTGATAGTGAGTGTCTGAGAGTGTCAGAGAGTGTCAGAGAGTGTCAGAGAGTGTCAGAGGGTGTCAGAGAGTGATAGAGAGTGATAGAGAGTGATAGAGAGTGTTAGAGAGTGATAGAGAGTGTCAGAGAGTGCTAGAGAGTGTCAGAGAGTGTCAGAGAGTGATAGAGACTGTCAGAGAGTGTCAGAAAGCGATAGAGAGTGTCAGAGAGCGATAGAGAGTGTCAGAGAGCGATAAAGAGTGTCAGAGAGTGATAATGAGTGTCAGAGAGTGATAATGAGTGTCAGAGAGTGATAGAGACTGTCAGAGAGTGTCAGAGAGTGATAGTGAGTGTCTGAGAGTGTCAGATAGTGTCAGAGAGTCATAGAGAGTCATAGAGAGTCATAGAGAGTCATAGAGTGTCAGAGAGTGTCAGAGAGTGATAGAGTGTCAGAGAGTGTCAGAGAGTGTCAGAGAGTGTCAGAGAGTGATAGAGTGTCAGAGAGTGTCAGAGAGTGATAGAGAGTGTCAGAGAGTGTCAGAGAGTGTCAGAGAGTGATATAGAGTGTCAGAGAGTGTCAGAGAGCGATAGAGAGTGTCAGAGAGTGATAGAGAGTGTCAGAGAGTGTTAGAGAGTGATAGTGAGTGTCTGAGAGTGTCAGAGAGTGTCAGAGAGTGATAGAGAGTGATATCGAGTGTCAGAGATTGTCAGAGAGTGATAGAGAGTGTTAGAGAGTGATAGAGAGTGTCAGAGAGACATAGAGAGTGTTAGAGAGTGTCAGAGAGTGTCAGACAGTGCCAGAGAGCGATAGAGAGTGTCAGAGAGTGATAGAGAGTGTCAGAGAGTGTCAGCGAGTGTCAGAGAGAGATAGAGTGTGTCAGAGAGTGTCAGAGATTGATGGTAAGTTTCAGAGAGTGTCAGAGAGTGATCGTGAGTGTCTGAGAGTGTCAGAGAGTGATAGAGAGTGATAGAGAGAGTCACAGAGTGATAGTGAGTGTCAGAGAGTGATAGTGAGAGTCAGAGAGTGATAGAGTGTCAGAGAGTGTCAGAGAGATATAGAGAGTGATAGAGAGTGTCAGAGAGTGTCAGAGAGTGTCAGATAGTGATAGTGAGTGTCTGAGAGAGTCAGAGACTGTCAGAGAGTGTCAGAGAGTGTCAGAGAGAGTCAGAGAGTGTCAGAGAGAGTCAGAGAGTGTCAGAGAGTGTCAGAGAGTGTCAGAGAGAGTCAGAGGGAGTCAGAGAGTGTCAGAGAGTGTCAGAGAGAGTCAGAGAGTGTCAGAGAGTGTCAGAGAGAGTCAGAGAGAGTCAGAGAGTGTCAGAGAGTGTTGGAGAGTGTCAGAGAGTGTCAGAGAGTGTCAGAGAGTATCAGAGAGAGTCAGAGAGTGTCAGAGAGTGTCAGAGAGTGTCAGAGAGAGTCAGAGAGTGTCAGAGAGAGTCAGAGAGTGTCAGAGAGTGTCAGAGAGTGTCAGAGAGAGTCAGAGAGTGTTAGAGAGTGTCAGAGAGTGTCAGAGAGTGTCAGAGAATATCAGAGAGAGTCAGAGAGTGTTAGAGAGTGTCAGAGAGTGTAAGAGAGTGTCAGAGAGAGTCAGAGAGTGTCAGAGAGTGTCAGAGAGAGTCAGAGAGTGTCAGAGAGTGTCAGAGAGAGTCAGAGAGAGTCAGAGAGTGTCAGAGAGTGTCAGAGAGAGTCAGAGAGTGTCAGAGAGTGTCAGAGAGAGTCAGAGAGAGTCAGAGAGAGTCAGAGAGTGTTAGAGAGTGTCAGAGAGTGTCAGAGTGTGTCAGAGAGTGATAGAGAGTGATAAAGAGTGTCAGAGAGTGATAGAGAGTGTCAGAGAGTGATAGTGAGTGTCTGAGAGTGTCAGATGGTGTCAGAGAGTCAGAGAGAGTATTAGAGAGTGTCAGAGAGTGTCAGAAAGTGTCAGAGAGTGATAGTGAGTGTCAGAGAGTGTCAGAGAGTGATAGTGAGTGTCTGAGAGTGTCAGATAGTGTCAGAGAGTCAGAGAGGGTATTAGAGAGTGTCAGAGAGTGTCAGAAAGTGTCAGAGAGTGATAGTGAGTGTCAGAGAGTGTCTGAGAGTGATAGTGAGTGTCTGAGAGTGATAGTGAGTGTCTGAGAGTGTCAGAGAGTGATAGAGAGTGATTTAGAGTGTCAGAGATTGTCAGAGATTGATAGAGAGTGTTAGAGAGTGATAGAGAGTGTCAGAGAGAGTTAGAGAGTGTCAGAGAGTGATACAGAGTGTCAGAGAGTGTCAGAGAGCGATAGAGAGTGATAGTGAGTGTCTGAGAGTGTCAGAGAGTGTCAGAGAGTGATATAGAGTGTCAGAGATTGTCAGAGAGTGATAGAGAGTGTTAGAGAGTGATAGAGAGTGTCAGAGAGAGTTAGAGAGTGTCAGAGAGTGATATAGAGTGTCAGAGAGTGTCAGAGAGTGATATAGAGTGTCAGAGATTGTCAGAGAGTGATAGAGAGTGTTAGAGACTGATAGAGAGTGTCAGAAAGAGTTAGTGAGTGTCAGAGAGTGATATAGAGTGTCAGAGAGTGTCAGAGAGTGATATGGAGTGTCAGAGAGTGTCAGAGAGTGATAGTGAGTGTCTGAGAGTGTCAGAGAGTGTCAGAGAGTGATAGAGAGTGATAGAGAGTGATGTCGAGTGATATAGAGTTTCAGAGAGTGTCAGAGAGCGATGGAGAGTGTCAGAGAGTGATAGAGAGTGATAGAGAGTGTCAGAGAGTGTCAGAGAGTGATAGTGAGTGTATGAGAGTGTCAGATAGTGTCAGAGAGTCATAGAGAGTATTAGAGAGTGATAGAGACTGTCAGAGAGTGTCAGAGAGTGTCAGAGAGAGATAGAGTGTGTCAGAGAGTGATAGAGAGTGATAGAGAGTGTCAGAGAGTGATAGAGAGTGTCAGAGAGTGATAGTGAGTCTCAGAGAGTGTCAGAGAGTGATAGAGGGTGTCAGAGAGTGATAGAGAATGTCAGAGAGTGATAGTGAGTGTCTGAGAGTGTCAGAGAGTGATAGGGAGTGAAAGAGAGTGTCAGACAGTGTCCTAGAGTGCTAGAGAGTGTCAGAGAGTGAAAGTGAGTCTCTGAGAGTGTCTGAGAGTGTCAGAGAGTGTCAGAGAGTGATAGAGAGTGACAGAGAGTGTCAGAGTGTGTCAGACAGTATCAGAAAGTGATAGAGAGTGTCAGAGAGTGATAGTGGGTGTCAGAGAGTGATAGTGAGTGTCTGATAGTGTCAGAGAGTGTCCGAGAGTGTCCGAGAGTGTCAGAGAGTGATAGAGAGTGTTAGAGAGTGTCAGAGAGTGATAGAGAGTGATAGAGAGTGATAGAGAGCGTCAGAGAGTGTCAGAGAGTGATAGTGAGTGTCCGAGAGTGTCAGAGAGTGATAGAGAGTGTTAGAGAGTGTCAGAGAGTGATAGAGAGTGATAGAGAGTGATAGAGAGCGTCAGAGAGTGTCAGAGAGTGATAGAGAGTGTCAGAGAGTGATAGTGGGTGTCAGAGAGTGATAGTGAGTGTCTGATAGTGTCAGAGAGTGTCCGAGAGTGTCCGAGAGTGTCAGAGAGTGATAGAGAGTGTTAGAGAGTGTCAGAGAGTGATAGAGAGTGATAGAGAGTGATAGAGAGTGATAGAGAGCGTCAGAGAGTGTCAGAGAGTGATAGTGAGTGTCTGAGAGTGTCTGAGAGTGTCTGAGAGTGTCAGATAGTGTCAGAGAGTGTCAGAGAGTGTCAGAGAGTGTCAGAGAGTGATAGTGAGTGTCAGAGAGTGTCAGAGAGTGATAGTGAGTGACTGAGAGTGTCTGAGAGTGTCAGAGAGTGATAGAGAGTGATTTAGAGTGTCAGAGATTGTCAGAGAGTGATAGAGAGTGTTAGAGAGTGATAGAGAGTGTCAGAGAGAGTTAGAGAGTGTCAGAGAGTGATATAGAGTGTCAGAGAGCGATAGAGAGTGTCAGAGAGTGATAGAGAGTGTCAGAGAGTGTCGAGAGTGATAGTGAGTGTCTGAGAGTGTCAGAGAGTGATAGAGAGTGATTTAGAGTGTCAGAGATTGTCAGAGAGTGATAGAGAGTGTTGGAGAGTGATAGAGAGTGTCAGAGCGAGTTAGAGAGTGTCAGAGAGTGATATAGAGTGTCAGATAGTGTCAGAGAGAGACAGAGAGTGTCAGAGAGTGTCAGAGAGTGATAGTGAGTGTCAGAGAGTGTCAGAGAGTAATTGTGAGTGTCTGAGAGTTTCAGAGAGTGTCAGAGAGTGTCAGAGAGTGATAGAGAGTGTCAGAGAGTGTCAGAGAGTGTCAGAGAGTGATATAGAGTGTCAGAGAGTGTCAGAGAGTGTCAGAGAGTGTCAGAGAGCGATAGAGAGTGTCAGAGAGCGATAGAGAGTGTCAGAGAGTGTCAGAGAGTGATAGTGAGTGTCTGAGAGTGTCAGAGAGTGTCAGAGAGTGATATAGAGTGTCAGAGAGTGTCAGAGAGCGATAGAGAGTGTCAGAGAGTGATAGAGAGTGTCAGAGAGTGTCAGAGAGTGATAGTGAGTGTCTGAGAGTGTCAGAGAGTGTCAGAGAGTGATAGGGAGTGATATAGAGTGTCAGAGATTGTCAGAGAGTGATAGAGAGTGTTAGAGAGTGATAGAGAGTGTCAGAGAGAAATAGAGAGTGTCAGAGAGTGTCAGAGAGTGCCAGAGAGCGATAGAGAGTGTCAGAGAGTGATAGAGAGTGTCAGAGAGTGTCAGCGAGTGTCAGAGAGAGATAGAGTGTGTCAGAGAGTGTCAGAGAGTGATGGTAAGTTTCAGAGAGTGTCTGAGAGTGTCAGAGAGTGATGGAGAGTGATAGATAGAGTCACAGAGTGACAGTGAGTGTCAGAGAGTGATAGTGAGAGTCAGAGAGTGATAGAGAGTGTCAGAGAGTGTCAGAGAGATGTAGAGAGTGATAGAGAGTGTCAGAGAGTGTCAGATAGTGATAGTGAGTGTCTGAGAGAGTCAGAGACTGTCAGAGAGTGATAGAGAGTGTCAGAGAGAGTCAGAGAGAGTCAGAGAGAGTCAGAGAGTGTCAGAGAGTGTCAGAGAGTGATAGAGAGTGATAGAGAGTGTCAGAGAGTGATAGAGAGTGTCAGAGAGTGATAGTGAGTGTCTGAGAGTGTCAGATAGTGTCAGAGAGTCAGAGAGAGTATTAGAGAGTGTCAGAGAGTGTCAGAAAGTGTCAGAGAGTGATAGTGAGTGTCTGAGAGTGTCAGATAGTGTCAGAGAGTCATAGAGAGTGTTAGAGAGTGATAGAGACTGTCAGAGAGTGTCAGAGAGTGTCAGAGAGAGATAGAGTGTGTCAGAGAGTGATAGAGAGTGATAGAGAGTGTCAGAGAGTGATAGAGAGTGTCAGAGAGTGATAGTGAGTCTCAGAGAGTGTCAGAGAGTGATAGAGGGTGTCAGAGAGTGATAGAGAATGTCAGAGAGTGATAGTGAGTGTCTGAGAGTGTCAGAGAGTGATAGAGAGTGAAAGAGAGTGTCAGACAGTGTCCTAGAGTGCTAGAGAGTGTCAGAGAGTGAAAGAGAGTCTCTGAGAGTGTCTGAGAGTGTCAGAGAGTGTCAGAGAGTGATAGAGAGTGACAGAGAGTGACAGAGAGTGTCAGAGTGTGTCAGAGAGTATCAGAAAGTGATAGAGAGTGTCAGAGAGTGATAGTGGGTGTCAGAGAGTGATAGTGAGTGTCTGATAGTGTCAGAGAGTGTCCGATGGTGTCCGAGAGTGTCAGAGAGTGATAGAGAGTGTTAGAGAGTGTCAGAGAGTGATAGAGAGTGATAGAGAGCGTCAGAGAGTGATAGTGAGTGTCTGAGAGTGTCAGATAGTGTCAGAGAGTCAGAGAGAGTGTCAGAGTGTCAGAGAGTGTCAGAGAGTGATAGTGAGTGTCAGAGAGTGTCAGAGAGTGATAGTGAGTGTCTGAGAGTGTCTGAGAGTGTCAGAGAGTGATAGAGAGTGATTTAGAGTGTCAGAGATTGTCAGAGAGTGATAGAGAGTGTTAGAGAGTGATAGAGAGTGTCAGAGAGAGTTAGAGAGTGTCAGAGAGTGTCAGAGAGTGATATAGAGTGTCAGAGAGCGATAGAGAGTGTCAGAGAGTGTCAGAGAGTGTCGAGAGTGATAGTGAGTGTCTGAGAGTGTCAGAGAGTGATAGAGAGTGATTTAGAGTGTCAGAGATTGTCAGAGAGTGATAGAGAGTGTTGGAGAGTGATAGAGAGGGTCAGAGCGAGTTAGAGAGTGTCAGAGAGTGTCAGAGAGTGATATAGAGTGTCAGAGAGCGATAGAGAGTGTCAGAGAGTGTCAGAGAGTGTCGAGAGTGATAGTGAGTGTCTGAGAGTGTCAGAGAGTGATAGAGAGTGATTTAGAGTGTCAGAGATTGTCAGAGAGTGATAGAGAGTGATAGAGAGTGATAGAGAGTGTCAGAGAGTGTCAGAGAGTGATAGTGAGTGTATGAGAGTGTCAGATAGTGTCAGAGAGTCATAGAGAGTATTAGAGAGTGATAGAGACTGTCAGAGAGTGTCAGAGAGTGTCAGAGAGAGATAGAGTGTGTCAGAGAGTGATAGAGAGTGATAGAGAGTGTCAGAGAGTGATAGAGAGTGTCAGAGAGTGATAGTGAGTCTCAGAGAGTGTCAGAGAGTGATAGAGGGTGTCAGAGAGTGATAGAGAATGTCAGAGAGTGATAGTGAGTGTCTGAGAGTGTCAGAGAGTGATAGGGAGTGAAAGAGAGTGTCAGACAGTGTCCTAGAGTGCTAGAGAGTGTCAGAGAGTGAAAGTGAGTCTCTGAGAGTGTCTGAGAGTGTCAGAGAGTGTCAGAGAGTGATAGAGAGTGACAGAGAGTGTCAGAGTGTGTCAGACAGTATCAGAAAGTGATAGAGAGTGTCAGAGAGTGATAGTGGGTGTCAGAGAGTGATAGTGAGTGTCTGATAGTGTCAGAGAGTGTCCGAGAGTGTCCGAGAGTGTCAGAGAGTGATAGAGAGTGTTAGAGACTGTCAGAGAGTGATAGAGAGTGATAGAGAGTGATAGAGAGCGTCAGAGAGTGTCAGAGAGTGATAGTGAGTGTCCGAGAGTGTCAGAGAGTGATAGAGAGTGTTAGAGAGTGTCAGAGAGTGATAGAGAGTGATAGAGAGTGATAGAGAGCGTCAGAGAGTGTCAGAGAGTGATAGAGAGTGTCAGAGAGTGATAGTGGGTGTCAGAGAGTGATAGTGAGTGTCTGATAGTGTCAGAGAGTGTCCGAGAGTGTCCGAGAGTGTCAGAGAGTGATAGAGAGTGTTAGAGAGTGTCAGAGAGTGATAGAGAGTGATAGAGAGTGATAGAGAGTGATAGAGAGCGTCAGAGAGTGTCAGAGAGTGATAGTGAGTGTCTGAGAGTGTCTGAGAGTGTCAGATAGTGTCAGAGAGTGTCAGAGAGTGTCAGAGAGTGTCAGAGAGTGATAGTGAGTGTCAGAGAGTGTCAGAGAGTGATAGTGAGTGACTGAGAGTGTCTGAGAGTGTCAGAGAGTGATAGAGAGTGATTTAGAGTGTCAGAGATTGTCAGAGAGTGATAGAGAGTGTTAGAGAGTGATAGAGAGTGTCAGAGAGAGTTAGAGAGTGTCAGAGAGTGATATAGAGTGTCAGAGAGCGATAGAGAGTGTCAGAGAGTGATAGAGAGTGTCAGAGAGTGTCGAGAGTGATAGTGAGTGTCTGAGAGTGTCAGAGAGTGATAGAGAGTGATTTAGAGTGTCAGAGATTGTCAGAGAGTGATAGAGAGTGTTGGAGAGTGATAGAGAGTGTCAGAGCGAGTTAGAGAGTGTCAGAGAGTGATATAGAGTGTCAGATAGTGTCAGAGAGAGACAGAGAGTGTCAGAGAGTGTCAGAGAGTGATAGTGAGTGTCAGAGAGTGTCAGAGAGTAATTGTGAGTGTCTGAGAGTTTCAGAGAGTGTCAGAGAGTGTCAGAGAGTGATAGAGAGTGTCAGAGAGTGTCAGAGAGTGTCAGAGAGTGATATAGAGTGTCAGAGAGTGTCAGAGAGTGTCAGAGAGTGTCAGAGAGCGATAGAGAGTGTCAGAGAGCGATAGAGAGTGTCAGAGAGTGTCAGAGAGTGATAGTGAGTGTCTGAGAGTGTCAGAGAGTGTCAGAGAGTGATATAGAGTGTCAGAGAGTGTCAGAGAGCGATAGAGAGTGTCAGAGAGTGATAGAGAGTGTCAGAGAGTGTCAGAGAGTGATAGTGAGTGTCTGAGAGTGTCAGAGAGTGTCAGAGAGTGATAGGGAGTGATATAGAGTGTCAGAGATTGTCAGAGAGTGATAGAGAGTGTTAGAGAGTGATAGAGAGTGTCAGAGAGAAATAGAGAGTGTCAGAGAGTGTCAGAGAGTGCCAGAGAGCGATAGAGAGTGTCAGAGAGTGATAGAGAGTGTCAGAGAGTGTCAGCGAGTGTCAGAGAGAGATAGAGTGTGTCAGAGAGTGTCAGAGAGTGATGGTAAGTTTCAGAGAGTGTCTGAGAGTGTCAGAGAGTGATGGAGAGTGATAGATAGAGTCACAGAGTGACAGTGAGTGTCAGAGAGTGATAGTGAGAGTCAGAGAGTGATAGAGAGTGTCAGAGAGTGTCAGAGAGATGTAGAGAGTGATAGAGAGTGTCAGAGAGTGTCAGATAGTGATAGTGAGTGTCTGAGAGAGTCAGAGACTGTCAGAGAGTGATAGAGAGTGTCAGAGAGAGTCAGAGAGAGTCAGAGAGAGTCAGAGAGTGTCAGAGAGTGTTAGAGAGTGTCAGAGAGTGTCAGAGAGTGTCAGAGAGTGATAGAGAGTGATAGAGAGTGTCAGAGAGTGATAGTGAGTGTCTGAGAGTGTCAGATAGTGTCAGAGAGTCAGAGAGAGTATTAGAGAGTGTCAGAGAGTGTCAGAAAGTGTCAGAGAGTGATAGTGAGTGTCTGAGAGTGTCAGATAGTGTCAGAGAGTCATAGAGAGTGTTAGAGAGTGATAGAGACTGTCAGAGAGTGTCAGAGAGTGTCAGAGAGAGATAGAGTGTGTCAGAGAGTGATAGAGAGTGATAGAGAGTGTCAGAGAGTGATAGAGAGTGTCAGAGAGTGATAGTGAGTCTCAGAGAGTGTCAGAGAGTGATAGAGGGTGTCAGAGAGTGATAGAGAATGTCAGAGAGTGATAGTGAGTGTCTGAGAGTGTCAGAGAGTGATAGAGAGTGAAAGAGAGTGTCAGACAGTGTCCTAGAGTGCTAGAGAGTGTCAGAGAGTGAAAGAGAGTCTCTGAGAGTGTCTGAGAGTGTCAGAGAGTGTCAGAGAGTGATAGAGAGTGACAGAGAGTGACAGAGAGTGTCAGAGTGTGTCAGAGAGTATCAGAAAGTGATAGAGAGTGTCAGAGAGTGATAGTGGGTGTCAGAGAGTGATAGTGAGTGTCTGATAGTGTCAGAGAGTGTCCGATGGTGTCCGAGAGTGTCAGAGAGTGATAGAGAGTGTTAGAGAGTGTCAGAGAGTGATAGAGAGTGATAGAGAGCGTCAGAGAGTGATAGTGAGTGTCTGAGAGTGTCAGATAGTGTCAGAGAGTCAGAGAGAGTGTCAGAGTGTCAGAGAGTGTCAGAGAGTGATAGTGAGTGTCAGAGAGTGTCAGAGAGTGATAGTGAGTGTCTGAGAGTGTCTGAGAGTGTCAGAGAGTGATAGAGAGTGATTTAGAGTGTCAGAGATTGTCAGAGAGTGATAGAGAGTGTTAGAGAGTGATAGAGAGTGTCAGAGAGAGTTAGAGAGTGTCAGAGAGTGTCAGAGAGTGATATAGAGTGTCAGAGAGCGATAGAGAGTGTCAGAGAGTGTCAGAGAGTGTCGAGAGTGATAGTGAGTGTCTGAGAGTGTCAGAGAGTGATAGAGAGTGATTTAGAGTGTCAGAGATTGTCAGAGAGTGATAGAGAGTGTTGGAGAGTGATAGAGAGGGTCAGAGCGAGTTAGAGAGTGTCAGAGAGTGATATAGAGTGTCAGATAGTGTCAGAGAGAGACAGAGAGTGTCAGAGAGTGTCAGAGAGTGTCAGAGAGTGATAGTGAGTGTCAGAGAGTGTCAGAGAGTGATTGTGGGTGTCTGAGAGTGTCAGAGAGTGTCAGAGAGTGTCAGAGAGTGTCAGAGAGTGATAGAGAGTGATAGAGAGTGATAGAGAGTGTCAGAGAGTGATAGAGACTGTCAGAGAGTGTCAGAAAGTGATAGAGAGTGTCAGAGAGCGATAGAGAGTGTCAGAGAGCGATAGAGAGTGTCAGAGAGTGATAATGAGTGTCAGAGAGTGATAGAGACTGTCAGAGAGTGTCAGAGAGTGATAGTGAGTGTCTGAGAGTGTCAGATAGTGTCAGAGAGTCATAGAGAGTCATAGAGAGTCATAGAGAGTCATAGAGAGTCATAGAGTGTGTTAGAGATGTCAGAGAGTGTCAGAGAGTGTCAGAGAGTGTCAGAGAGTGATAGAGTGTCACATAGTGTCAGAGAGTGATAGAGAGTGTCAGAGAGTGTCAGAGAGTGTCAGAGAGTGATATAGAGTGTCAGAGAGTGTCAGAGAGTGTCAGAGAGCGATAGAGAGTGTCAGAGAGCGATAGAGAGTGTCAGAGAGTGTCAGAGAGTGATAGTGAGTGTCTGAGAGTGTCCGAGAGTGTCAGAGAGTGATATAGGGTGTCAGAGAGTGTCAGAGAGCGATAGAGAGTGTCAGAGAGTGATAGAGAGTGTCAGAGAGTGTCAGAGAGTGATAGTGAGTGTCTGAGAGTGTCAGAGAGTGTCAGAGAGTGATAGGGAGTGATATAGAGTGTCAGAGATTGTCAGAGAGTGATAGAGAGTGTTAGAGAGTGATAGAGAGTGTCAGAGAGACATAGAGAGTGTCAGAGAGTGTCAGAGAGTGCCAGAGAGCGATAGAGAGTGTCAGAGAGTGATAGAGAGTGTCAGCGAGTGTCAGAGAGTGATAGAGTGTGTCAGAGAGTGTCAGAGTGTGATAGAGAGTGATAGAGAGAGTCACAGAGTGACAGTGAGTGTCAGAGAGTCATAGTGAGAGTCAGAGAGTGATAGAGAGTGTCAGAGAGTGTCAGAGAGATATAGAGAGTGATAGAGAGTGTCAGAGAGTGTCAGATAGTGATAGTGAGTGTCTGAGAGAGTCAGAGACTGTCAGAGAGTGATAGAGAGTGTCAGAGAGAGTCAGAGAGAGTCAGAGAGAGTCAGAGAGTGTCAGAGAGTGTCAGAGAGTGTCAGAGAGTGTCAGAGAGTGATAGAGAGTGATGGAGAGTGTCAGAGAGTGATAGAGAGTGTCAGAGAGTGATAGTGAGTGTCTGAGAGTGTCAGATAGTGTCAGAGAGTCAGAGAGAGTATTAGAGAGTGTCAGAGAGTGTCAGAAAGTTTCAGAGAGTGATAGTGAGTGTCAGAGAGTGTCTGAGAGTGATAGTGAGTGTCTGAGAGTGTCAGAGAGTGATAGAGAGTGATTTAGAGTGTCAGAGATTGTCAGAGAGTGATAGAGAGTGTTAGAGAGTGATAGAGAGTGTCAGAGAGAGTTAGAGAGTGTCAGAGAGTGATACAGAGTGTCAGAGAGTGTCAGAGAGCGATAGAGAGTGATAGTGAATGTCTGATAGTGTCAGAGAGTGTCAGAGAGTGATAGAGAGTGATATAGAGTGTCAGAGATTGTCAGAGAGTGATAGAGAGTGTTAGAGAGTGATAGAGAGTGTCAGAGAGAGTTAGAGAGTGTCAGAGAGTGATTATAGAGTGTCAGAGAGTGATATAGAGTGTCAGAGATTGTCAGAGACTGACAGAGAGTGTCAGAAAGAGTTAGAGAGTGTCAGAGAGTGATATAGAGTGTCAGAGAGTGTCAGAGAGTGATATAGAGTGTCAGAGAGTGTCAGAGAGTGATAGTGAGTGTCTGAGAGTGTCAGAGAGTGTCAGAGAGTGATAGAGAGTGATAGAGAGTGATGTCGAGTGATATAGAGTGTCAGAGAGTGTCAGAGAGTGTCAGAGAGCGATGGAGAGTGTCAGAGAGTGATAGAGAGTGATAGAGAGTGTCAGAGAGTGTCAGAGAGTGATAGTGAGTGTCTGAGAGTGTCAGATAGTGTCAGAGAGTCATAGAGAGTGTTAGAGAGTGATAGAGACTGTCAGAGAGTGTCAGAGATAGATAGAGTGTGTCAGAGAGTGATAGAGAGTGTCAGAGAGTGATAGAGAGTGTCAGAGAGTGATAGTGAGTCTCAGAGAGTGTCAGAGAGTGATAGAGGGTGTCAGAGAGTGATAGAGAATGTCAGAGAGTGATAGTGAGTGTCTGAGAGTGTCAGAGAGTGATGGAGAGTGAAAGAGAGTGCCAGACAGTGTCCTAGAGTGACAGAGAGTGTCAGAGAGTGAAAGTGAGTCTCTGAGAGTGTCAGAGAGTGTCAGAGAGTGTCAGAGAGTGATAGAGAGTGATAGAGAGTGATAGAGAGTGTCAGAGAGTGTCAGAGAGTGTCAGAGAGTGATAGTGAGTGTCTGAGAGTGTCAGATAGTGTCAGAGAGTCATAGAGAGCGTGAGAGAGTGTTAGAGAGTGATAGAGACTGTCAGAGAGTGTCAGAGAGTGTCAGAGAGAGATAGAGTGTGTCAGAGAGTGTCAGAGAGTGATAGTGAGTTTCAGAGAGTGTCAGAGAGTGATAGAGAGTGTCTGAGAGTGTCAGAGAGTGATAGAGAGTGTCAGAGAGTGTCAGAGAGTGTCAGAGAGTGTCAGAGAGTGATAGTGAGTGTCAGAGAGTGTCAGAGAGTAATAGTGAGAGTCAGAGAGTGATAGAGAGTGTCAGGGAGAGTCAGAGGGTGTCAGAGAGTGATAGAGAGTGTCAGAGAGTGATACTGAGTGCCAGAGAGTGATAGAGAGGGTCAGAGAGTGATAGAGAGTGTCAGAGAGTGATACTGAGTGCCAGAGAGTGATAGAGAGGGTCAGAGAGTGATAGAGAGTGCCAGAGAGTGATAGTGAGTGTCTGAGAGTGTCAGAGAGTGATAGAGAGTGATAGAGACTGTCAGAGAGTGTCAGATAGTGTCAGAGAGAGACAGAGAGTGTCAGAGAGTGTCAGAGAGTGATAGTGAGTGTCAGAGAGTGTCAGAGAGTGATTGTGAGTGTCTGAGAGTGTCAGAGTGTCAGAGAGTGTCAGAGAGTGTCAGAGGGTGTCAGAGAGTGATAGAGAGTGTTAGAGAGTGATAGAGAGTGTCAGAGAGTGTTCGAGAGTGTCAGAGAGTGTTCGAGAGTGTCAGAGAGTGATAGAGACTGTCAGAGAGTGTCAGAGAGCGATAGAGAGTGTCAGAGAGCGATAGAGAGTGTCAGAGAGTGACAATGAGTGTCAGAGAGTGATAATGAGTGTCAGAGAGTGTCAGAGAGTGATAGAGACTGTCAGAGAGTGTCAGAGAGTGATAGTGAGTGTCAGATAGTGTCAGAGAGTCATAGAGAGTCATAGAGAGTGTGAGAGATGTCAGAGAGTGTCAGAGAGTGTCAGAGAGTGATAGAGAGTGTCAGAGAGTGTCAGAGAGTGATAGAGAGTGATAGAGAGTGTCAGAGAGTGTCAGAGAGTGTCAGAGAGTGATATAGAGTGTCAGAGAGTGTCAGAGAGTGTCAGAGAGTGATAGTGAGTGTCAGAGAGTGTCAGAGAGTAATAGTGAGAGTCAGAGAGTGATAGAGAGTGTCAGGGAGAGTCAGAGGGTGTCAGAGAGTGATAGAGAGTGTCAGAGAGTGATACTGAGTGCCAGAGAGTGATAGAGAGGGTCAGAGAGTGATAGAGAGTGTCAGAGAGTGTCTGAGAGTGATAGTGAGTGTCTGAGAGTGTCAGAGAGTGATAGAGAGTGATTTAGAGTGTCAGAGATTGTCAGAGAGTGATAGAGAGTGTTAGAGAGTGATAGAGAGTGTCAGAGAGTGATAGTGAGTGTCAGAGAGTGTCTGAGAGTGATAGTGAGTGTCTGAGAGTGTCAGAGAGTGATAGAGAGTGATTTAGAGTGTCAGAGATTGTCAGAGAGTGATAGAGAGTGTTAGAGAGTGATAGAGAGTGTCAGAGAGAGTTAGAGTGTCAGAGAGTGATATAGAGTGTCAGAGAGTGTCAGAGAGCGATAGAGAGTGATAGAGAGTGATAGTGAGTGTCTGAGAATGTCTGAGAGTGATAGAGAGTGAAAGAGAGTGTCAGACAGTGTCCTAGAGTGATAGAGAGTGTCAGAGAGTTAAAGTGAGTCTCTGAGAGTGTCTGAGAGTGTCAGAGAGTGTCAGAGAGTGATAGAGAGTGACAGAGAGTGACAGAGAGTGTCAGAGTGTGTCAGAGAGTATCAGAAAGTGATAGAGAGTGTCAGAGAGTGATAGTTGGTGTCAGAGAGTGATAGTGAGTGTCTGATAGTGTCAGAGAGTGCCCGAGAGTGTCCGAGAGTGTCAGAGAGTGTTAGAGAGTGTCAGAGAGTGATAGAGAGTGGTAGAGAGTGATAGAGAGTGTCAGAGAGTGTCAGAGAGTGTCAGAGAGTGTCAGAGAGTATCAGAAAGTGATAGAGAGTGTCAGAGAGTGATAGTTGGTGTCAGAGAGTGATAGTGAGTGTCTGATAGTGTCAGAGAGTGTCCGAGAGTGTCCGAGAGTGTCAGAGAGTGTTAGAGAGTGTCAGAGAGTGATAGAGAGTGATAGAGAGTGTCAGAGAGTGTCAGAGAGTGTCAGAGAGTGTCAGAGAGTCAGAGAGAGTGTCAGAGAGTGTCAGAGAGTGTCAGAGAGTGATAGTGAGTGTCAGAGAGTGTCTGAGAGTGATAGTGAGTGTCTGAGAGTGTCTGAGAGTGTCAGAGAGTGATAGAGAGTGATTTAGAGTGTCAGAGATTGTCAGAGAGTGATAGAGAGTGTTAGAGAGTGATAGAGAGTGTCAGAGCGAGTTAGAGAGTGTCAGAGAGTGATATAGAGTGTCAGAGAGTGTCAGAGAGCGATAGAGAGTGTCAGAGAGTGATAGAGAGTGTCAGAGAGTGTCAGAGAGCGATGGAGAGTGTCAGAGAGTGTCAGAGAGTGATAGAGAGTGATAGAGAGTGATATAGAGTGTCAGAGATTGTCAGAGAGTGATAGAGAGTGTTAGAGAGTGATAGAGAGGGTCAGAGAGAGTTAGAGAGTGTCAGAGAGTGATATAGAGTGTCAGAGAGTGTCAGAGAGTGATATAGAGTGTCAGAGAGTGTCAGAGAGTGATAGAGAGTGATAGAGAGTGATAGAGAGTGTCAGAGAGAGTTAGAGAGTGATAGAGAGTGTCAGAGCGAGTTAGAGAGTGTCAGAGTGTGATATAGAGTGTCAGAGAGTGTCAGAGAGCGATAGACAGTGTCAGAGAGTGATAGAGAGTGTCAGAGAGTGTCAGAGAGCGATGGAGAGTGTCAGAGAGTGTCAGAGAGTGATAGAGAGTGATGGAGAGTGATATAGAGTGTCAGAGATTGTCAGAGAGTGATAGAGAGTGTTAGAGAGTGATAGAGAGTGATAGAGAGGGTCAGAGAGAGTTAGAGAGTGTCAGAGAGTGATATAGAGTGTCAGAGAGTGTCAGAGAGTGATACAGAGTGTCAGAGATTGTCAGAGAGTGATAGAGAGTGTTAGAGACTGATAGAGAGTGTCAGAGAGAGTTAGAGAGTGTCAGAGAGTGATATAGAGTGTCAGAGAGTGTCAGAGAGTGATACAGAGTGTCTGAGAGTGTCAGAGAGTGTCAGAGAGTGTCAGAGAGTGTCAGAGAGTGATAGAGAGTGATAGAGTGTGATGTCGAGTGATATAGAGTGTCAGAGAGTGTCAGAGAGCGATGGAGAGTGTCAGAGAGTGATAGAGAGTGTCAGAGAGTGATAGAGAGCGTCAGAGAGTGTCAGAGAGCGATGGAGAGTAATAGAGAGTGATAGAGAGTGTCAGAGAGTGTCAGAGAGTGATAGTGAGTGATAGTGAGTGTCTGAGAGTGTCAGATAGTGTCAGAGAGTCATAGAGAGTGTTAGTGAGTGATAGAGACTGTCAGAGAGTGTCAGAGAGTGTCAGAGAGAGATAGAGTGTGTCAGAGTATGTCAGAGAGTGATAGTGAGTTTCAGAGAGTGTCAGAGAGTGATAGAGAGTGTCTGAGAGTGTCAGAGAGTGATAGAGAGTGATAGAGAGTGTCAGAGAGTGTCAGAGAGTGTCAGAGAGTGTCAGAGAGTGTCAGAGAGTCAGAGAGAGTGTCAGAGAGTGTCAGAGAGTGTCAGAGAGTGATAGTGAGTGTCAGAGAGTGTCTGAGAGTGATAGTGAGTGTCTGAGAGTGTCTGAGAGTGTCAGAGAGTGATAGAGAGTGATTTAGAGTGTCAGAGATTGTCAGAGAGTGATAGAGAGTGTTAGAGAGTGATAGAGAGTGTCAGAGCGAGTTAGAGAGTGTCAGAGAGTGATATAGAGTGTCAGAGAGTGTCAGAGAGCGATAGAGAGTGTCAGAGAGTGATAGAGAGTGTCAGAGAGTGTCAGAGAGCGATGGAGAGTGTCAGAGAGTGTCAGAGAGTGATAGAGAGTGATAGAGAGTGATATAGAGTGTCAGAGATTGTCAGAGAGTGATAGAGAGTGATAGAGAGTGATAGAGAGGGTCAGAGAGAGTTAGAGAGTGTCAGAGAGTGATATAGAGTGTCAGAGAGTGTCAGAGAGTGATATAGAGTGTCAGAGATTGTCAGAGAGTGATAGAGAGTGATAGAGAGTGATAGAGAGTGTCAGAGAGAGTTAGAGAGTGATAGAGAGTGTCAGAGCGAGTTAGAGAGTGTCAGAGTGTGATATAGAGTGTCAGAGAGTGTCAGAGAGCGATAGACAGTGTCAGAGAGTGATAGAGAGTGTCAGAGAGTGTCAGAGAGCGATGGAGAGTGTCAGAGAGTGTCAGAGAGTGATAGAGAGTGATGGAGAGTGATATAGAGTGTCAGAGATTGTCAGAGAGTGATAGAGAGTGTTAGAGAGTGATAGAGAGTGATAGAGAGGGTCAGAGACAGTTAGAGAGTGTCAGAGAGTGATATAGAGTGTCAGAGAGTGTCAGAGAGTGATACAGAGTGTCAGAGATTGTCAGAGAGTGATAGAGAGTGTTAGAGACTGATAGAGAGTGTCAGAGAGAGTTAGAGAGTGTCAGAGAGTGATATAGAGTGTCAGAGAGTGTCAGAGAGTGATACAGAGTGTCTGAGAGTGTCAGAGAGTGTCAGAGAGTGTCAGAGAGTGTCAGAGAGTGATAGAGAGTGATAGAGTGTGATGTCGAGTGATATAGAGTGTCAGAGAGTGTCAGAGAGCGATGGAGAGTGTCAGAGAGTGATAGAGAGTGTCAGAGAGTGATAGAGAGTGTCAGAGAGTGTCAGAGAGCGATGGAGAGTAATAGAGAGTGATAGAGAGTGTCAGAGAGTGTCAGAGAGTGATAGTGAGTGTCTGAGAGTGTCAGATAGTGTCAGAGAGTGATAGAGAGTGTTAGAGAGTGATAGAGACTGTCAGAGAGTGTCAGAGAGTGTCAGAGAGAGATAGAGTGTGTCAGAGAGTGTCAGAGAGTGATAGTGAGTTTCAGAGAGTGTCAGAGAGTGATAGAGAGTGTCTGAGAGTGTCAGAGAGTGATAGAGAGTGTCAGAGAGTGGCAGAGAGTGTCAGAGAGTGATAGTGAGTGTCAGAGAGTGTCAGAGAGTAATAGTGAGAGTCAGAGAGTGATAGAGAGTGTCAGGGAGAGTCAGAGGGTGTCAGAGAGTGATAGAGAGTGTCAGAGAGTGCTACTGAGTGCCAGAGAGTGATAGAGAGGGTCAGAGAGTGATAGAGAGTGCCAGAGAGTGATAGTGAGTGTCTGAGAGTGTCAGAGAGTGATAGAGAGTGATAGAGACTGTCAGAGAGTGTCAGATAGTGTCAGATAGTGTCAGATAGTGTCAGATAGTGTCAGAGAGGGACAGAGAGTGTCGGAGAGTGTCAGAGAGTGATAGTGAGTGTCAGAGAGTGTCAGAGAGTAATAGTGAGAGTCAGAGAGTGATAGAGAGTGTCAGGGAGAGTCAGAGGGTGTCAGAGAGTGATAGAGAGTGTCAGAGAGTGCTACTGAGTGCCAGAGAGTGATAGAGAGTGTCAGAGAGTGATAGAGAGTGCCAGAGAGTGATAGTGAGTGTCTGAGAGTGTCAGAGAGTGATAGAGAGTGATAGAGACTGTCAGAGAGTGTCAGATAGTGTCAGATAGTGTCAGATAGTGTCAGATAGTGTCAGATAGTGTCAGAGAGGGACAGAGAGTGTCGGAGAGTGTCAGAGAGTGATAGTGAGTGTCAGAGAGTGTCAGAGAGTGATAGTGAGTGTCAGAGAGTGTCAGAGAGTGATTGCGAGTGTCTGAGAGTGTCAGAGAGTGTCAGAGAGTGTCAGAGAGTGTCAGAGAGTGTCAGAGAGTGATAGAGAGTGCTAGAGAGTGATAGAGAGTGTTAGAGAGTGATAGAGAGTGTCAGAGAGTGTTCGAGAGTGTCAGAGAGTGTCAGAGAGTGTCAGAGAGTGATTGAGACTGTCAGAGAGTGTCAGAGAGCGATACAGAGTGTCAGAGAGCGATAGAGAGTGTCAGAGAGCGATAGAGAGTGTCAGAGAGTGATAATGAGTGTCAGAGAGTGATAATGAGTGTCAGAGAGTGATAGAGACTGTCAGAGAGTGTCAGAGAGTGATAGTGAGTGTCTGAGAGTGTCAGATAGTGTCAGAGAGTCATAGAGAGTCATAGAGAGTGTTAGAGATGTCAGAGAGTGTCAGAGAGTGATAGAGAGTGTCAGAGAGTGTCAGAGAGTGTCAGAGAGTGATAGAGAGTGTCAGAGAGTGTCAGAGAGTGTCAGAGAGTGATATAGAGTGTCAGAGAGTGTCAGAGAGTGTCAGAGAGCGATAGAGAGTGTCAGAGAGTGATAGAGAGTGTCAGAGAGTGTCAGAGAGTGATAGTGAGTGTCTGAGAGTGTCAGATAGTGTCAGAGAGTCAGAGAGAGTATTAGAGAGCGTCAGAGAGTGATAGAGAGTGATTTAGAGTGTCAGAGATTGTCAGAGAGTGATAGAGAGTGTTAGAGAGTGATAGAGAGTGTCAGAGAGAGTTAGAGTGTCAGAGAGTGATATAGAGTGTCAGAGAGTGTCAGAGAGCGATAGAGAGTGATAGTGAGTGTCTGAGAGTGTCTGAGAGTGTCAGAGAGTGATAGAGAGTGATAGAGAGTGATATTGAGTGATATTGAGTGTCAGAGATTGTCAGAGAGTGATAGAGAGTGTTAGAGAGTGATAGAGAGTGATAGAGAGTGTCAGAGAGAGTTAGAGAGTGTCAGAGAGTGATAGAGAGTGTCAGAGAATGTCAGAGAGTGATAGTGAGTGTCTGAGAGTGATAGTGAGTGTCTGGGAGTGTCAGAGAGTGATAGAGAGTGATTTAGAGTGTCAGAGATTGTCAGAGAGTGATAGAGAGTGTTAGAGAGTGATAGAGAGTGTCAGAGAGAGTTAGAGTGTCAGAGAGTGATATAGAGTGTCAGAGAGTGTCAGAGAGCGATAGAGAGTGATAGTGAGTGTCTGAGAGTGTCTGAGAGTGTCAGAGAGTGATAGAGAGTGATAGAGAGTGATATTGAGTGTCAGAGATTGTCAGAGAGTGATAGAGAGTGTTAGAGAGTGATAGAGAGTGATAGAGAGTGTCAGAGAGAGTTAGAGAGTGTCAGAGAGTGATAGAGAGTGTCAGAGAGTGTCAGAGAGTGTCAGAGAGTGATAGTGAGTGTCTGAGAGTGTCAGATAGTGTCAGAGAGTCTGAGAGAGTATTAGAGAGAGTCAGAGAGTGTCAGAGAGTGTCAGAGAGTGATAGTGAGTGTCAGAGAGTGTCTGAGAGTGACAGTGAGTGTCTGAGAGTGTCAGAGAGTGATAGAGAGTGATTTAGAGTGTCAGAGATTGTCAGAGACTGATAGAGAGTGTTAGAGATTGATAGAGAGTGTCAGAGAGAGTTAGAGTGTCACAGAGTGATATAGAGTGTCAGAGAGTGTCAGAGAGCGATAGAGAGTGATAGTGAGTGTCTGAGAGTGTCAGATAGTGTCAGAGAGAGACAGAGAGTGTCAGAGAGTGTCAGAGAGTGTCAGAGAGTGATAGTGAGTGTCAGAGAGTGATAGTGAGTGTCAGAGATGTGTCAGAGAGTGATTGTGAGTGTCAGAGAGTGTCAGAGAGTGTCAGAGAGTGTCAGAGAGTGTCAGAGGGTGTCAGAGGGTGTCAGAGAGTGATAGAGAGTGTTAGAGAGTGATAGAGAGTGTCAGAGAGTGTTCGAGAGTGTCAGAGAGTGTTCGAGAGTGTCAGAGAGTGATAGAGACTGTCAGAGAGTGTCAGAGAGCGATAGAGAGTGTCAGAGAGCGATAGAGAGTGTCAGAGAGTGATAATGAGTGTCAGAGAGTGATAATGAGTGTCAGAGAGTGTCAGAGAGTGATAGAGACTGTCAGAGAGTGTCAGAGAGTGATAGTGAGTGTCTGAGAGTGTCAGATAGTGTCAGAGAGTCATAGAGAGTCATAGAGAGTGTGAGAGATGTCAGAGAGTGTCAGAGAGTGTCAGAGAGTGATAGCGAGTGTCAGAGAGTGTCAGAGAGTGATAGAGAGTGATAGAGAGTGTCAGAGAGTGTCAGAGAGTGTCAGAGAGTGATATAGAGTGTCAGAGAGTGTCAGAGAGCGATAGAGAGTGTCAGAGAGTGATAGAGAGTGTCTGAGAGTGTCAGAGAGTGATAGTGAGTGTCTGAGAGTGTCAGATAGTGTCAGAGAGTCAGAGAGAGTATTAGAGAGTGTCAGAGAGTGTCAGAGAGTGATAGTGAGTGTCAGAGAGTGATAGTGAGTGTCAGAGAGTGTCTGAGAGTGATAGTGAGTGTCTGAGAGTGTCAGAGAGTGATAGAGAGTGATTTAGAGTATCAGAGATTATCAGAGAGTGATAGAGAGTGTTAGAGAGTGATAGAGAGTGTCAGAGAGAGTTAGAGTGTCAGAGAGTGATATAGAGTGTCAGAGAGTGTCAGAGAGCGATAGAGAGTGATAGTGAGTGTCTGAGAGTGTCTGAGAGTGATAGAGAGTGAAAGAGAGTGTCAGACAGTGTCCTAGAGTGATAGAGAGTGTCAGAGAGTGAAAGTGAGTCTCTGAGAGTGTCAGAGAGTGTCAGAGAGTGTCCGAGAGTGATAGAGAGTGACAGAGAGTGACAGAGAGTGTCAGAGAGTGTCAGAGTGTGTCAGAGAGTATCAGAAAGTGATAGAGAGTGTCAGAGAGTGATAGTGGGTGTCAGAGAGTGATAGTGAGTGTCTGATAGTGTCCGAGAGTGTCCGAGAGTGTCCGAGAGTGTCAGAGAGTGATAGAGAGTGTTAGAGAGTGTCAGAGAGTGATAGAGAGTGATAGAGAGTGATAGAGAGTGTCAGAGAGTGTCAGAGAGTGATAGTGAGTGTCTGAGAGTGTCAGATAGCGTCAGAGAGTCAGAGAGAGTGTCAGAGAGTGTCAGAGAGTGTCAGAGAGTGATAGTGAGTGTCAGAGAGTGTCAGAGAGTGATAGTGAGTGTCAGAGAGTGTCTGAGAGTGATAGTGAGTGCCTGAGAGTGTCAGAGAGTGATAGAGAGTGATTTAGAGTGTCAGAGATTGTCAGAGAGTGATAGAGAGTGTTGGAGAGTGATAGAGAGTGTCAGAGCGAGTTAGAGAGTGTCAGAGAGTGATATAGAGTGTCAGAGAGTGTCAGAGAGCAATAGAGAGTGTCAGAGAGTGATAGAGAGTGTCAGAGAGTGTCAGAGAGAGATGGAGAGTGTCAGAGAGTGTCAGAGAGTGATAGAGCGTGATATAGAGTGTCAGAGATTGTCAGAGAGTGATAGAGAGTGTTAGAGACTGATAGAGAGTGTCAGAGAGAGTTAGAGAGTGATAGAGAGTGTCAGAGCGAGTTAGAGAGTGTCAGAGTGTGATATAGAGTGTCAGAGAGTGTCAGAGAGCGATAGAGAGTGTCAGAGAGTGATAGAGAGTGTCAGAGAGTGTCAGAGAGCGATGGAGAGTGTCAGAGAGTGTCAGAGAGTGATAGAGAGTGATGGAGAGTGATATAGAGTGTCAGAGATTGTCAGAGAGTGATAGAGAGTGTTAGAGAGTGATAGAGAGGGTCAGAGAGAGTTAGAGAGTGTCAGAGAGTGATATAGAGTGTCAGAGAGTGTCAGAGAGTGATATAGAGTGTCAGAGATTGTCAGAGAGTGATAGAGAGTGTTAGAGACTGATAGAGAGTGTCAGAGAGAGTTAGAGAGTGTCAGAGAGCGATGGAGAGTGTCAGAGAGTGTCAGAGAGTGACAGAGAGTGATGGAGAGTGATATAGAGTGTCAGAGAGTGTCAGAGAGTGATAGAGAGTGATAGAGTGTGATGTCGAGTGATATAGAGTGTCAGAGAGTGTCAGAGAGCGATGGAGAGTGTCAGAGAGTGATAGAGAGTGTCAGAGAGTGATATAGAGTGTCAGAGAGTGTCAGAGAGCGATGGAGAGTGTCAGAGAGTGATAGAGAGTGTCAGAGAGTGTCAGAGAGTGATAGAGAGTGATAGAGAGTGTCAGAGAGTGTCAGAGAGTGATAGTGAGTGTCTGAGAGTGTCAGATAGTGTCAGAGAGTCATAGAGAGTGTTAGAGAGTGATAGAGACTGTCAGAGAGTGTCAGAGAGTGTCAGAGAGAGATAGAGTGTGTCAGAGAGTGTCAGAGAGTGATAGTGAGTTTCAGAGAGTGTCAGAGAGTGATAGAGAGTGTCTGAGAGTGTCAGAGAGTGATAGAGAGTGTCAGAGAGTGTCAGAGAGTGTCAGCGAGTGATAGTGAGTGTCAGAGAGTGTCAGAGAGTGTCAGAGAGTAATAGTGAGAGTCAGAGAGTGATAGAGAGTGTCAGGGAGAGTCAGAGGGTGTCAGAGAGTGATAGAGAGTGTCAGAGAGTGATACTGAGTGCCAGAGAGTAATAGAGAGGGTCAGAGAGTGATAGTGAGTGTCTGAGAGTGTCAGAGACTGTCAGAGAGAGATAGAGTGTGTCAGAGAGTGATAGAGAGTGATAGAGAGTGATAGAGAGTGTCAGAGAGTGATAGAGAGTGTCAGAGAGTGATAGTGAGTCTCAGAGAGTGTCAGAGAGTGATAGAGGGTGTCAGAGAGTGATAGAGAATGTCAGAGAGTGATAGTGAGTGTCTGAGAGTGTCAGAGAGTGATAGAGAGTGATAGAGAGTGAAAGAGAGTGTCAGACAGTGTCCTAGAGTGATAGAGAGTGTCAGAGAGTGAAAGTGAGTCTCTGAGAGTGTCTGAGAGTGTCAGAGAGTGTCAGAGAGTGATAGAGAGTGACAGAGAGTGACAGAGAGTGACAGAGAGTGTCAGAGTGTGTCAGAGAGTATCAGAAAGTGATAGAGAGTGTCAGAGAGTGATAGTGGGTGTCAGAGAGTGATAGTGAGTGTCTGATAGTGTCAGAGAGAGTGCGAGAGTGTCCGATACTGTCAGAGAGTCAGAGAGAGTGTCAGAGAGTGTCAGAGAGTGTCAGAGAGTGTCAGAGAGTGATAGTGAGTGTCAGAGAGTGTCTGAGAGTGATAGTGAGTGATAGAGAGTGATAGAGAATGATAGTAAGTGTATGAGAGTGTCAGATAGTGTCAGAGAGTCAGAGAGAGTGTCAGAGAGTGTCTGAGAGTGTCAGAGAGTGTCAGAGAGTGTCAGAGAGTGATAGTGAGTGTCAGAGAGTGTCTGAGAGTGATAGTGAGTGTCTGAGAGTGTCTGAGAGTGTCAGAGAGTGATAGAGAGTGATTTAGAGTGTCAGAGATTGTCAGAGAGTGATAGAGAGTGATAGAGAGTGTCAGAGAGAGTTAGAGAGTGTCAGAGAGTGATATAGAGTGTCAGAGAGTGTCAGAGAGCGATAGAGTGTCAGAGAGTGATAGAGAGTGTCAGAGAGTGTCAGAGAGTGATAGTGAGTGTCTGAGAGTGTCAGAGAGTGATTTAGAGTGTCAGAGATTGTCAGAGAGTGTTGGAGAGTGATAGAGAGTGTCAGAGCGAGTTAGAGAGTGTCAGAGAGTGATATAGAGTGTCAGAGAGTGTCAGAGAGCGATGGAGAGTGTCAGAGAGTGATAGAGAGTGTCAGAGAGTGTCAGAGAGCGATGGAGAGTGTCAGAGAGTGTCAGAGAGTGATGGAGACTGATATAGAGTGTCAGAGAGTGATAGAGAGTGTTAGAGAGTGATAGAGAGGGTCAGAGAGAGTTAGAGAGTGTCAGAGAGTGATATAGAGTGTCAGAGAGTGTCAGAGAGTGATATAGAGTGTCAGAGATTGTCAGAGAGTGATAGAGAGTGTTAGAGACTGATAGAGAGTGTCAGAGAGAGTTAGAGAGTGATAGAGAGTGTCAGAGCGAGTTAGAGAGTGTCAGAGTGTGATATAGAGTGTCAGAGAGTGTCAGAGAGCGATAGAGAGTGTCAGAGAGTGATAGAGAGTGTCAGAGAGTGTCAGAGAGCGATGGAGAGTGTCAGAGAGTGATAGAGAGTGATGGAGAGTGATATAGAGTGTCAGAGATTGTCAGAGAGTGATAGAGAGTGTTAGAGAGTGATAGAGAGGGTCAGAGAGAGTTAGAGAGTGTCAGAGAGTGATATAGAGTGTCAGAGAGTGTCAGAGAGAGTTAGAGAGTGTCAGAGAGTGATATAGAGTGTCAGAGAGTGTCAGAGAGTGATAGTGAGTGTCTGAGAGTGTCAGAGAGTGTCAGAGAGTGATAGAGAGTGATAGAGTGTGATGTCGAGTGATATAGAGTGTCAGAGAGTGATAGAGAGTGTCAGAGAGCGATGGAGAGTGTCAGAGAGTGATAGAGAGTGTCAGAGAGTGATAGAGAGTGATAGAGAGTGATAGAGAGTGTCAGAGAGTGTCAGAGAGTGATAGTGAGTGTCTGAGAGTGTCAGATAGTGTCAGAGAGTCATAGAGAGTGTTAGAGAGTGATAGAGACTGTCAGAGAGTGTCAGAGAGTGTCAGAGAGAGATAGAGTGTGCAGAGAGTGTCAGAGAGTGATAGTGAGTTTCAGAGAGTGTCAGAGAGTGATAGAGAGTGTCTGAGAGTGTCAGAAAGTGATAGAGAGTGATAGAGAGTGTCAGAGAGTGTCAGCGAGTGTCAGAGAGTGTCAGAGAGTGATAGTGAGTGTCAGAGAGTGTCAGAGAGTAATAGTGAGAGTCAGAGAGTGATAGAGAGTGTCAGGGAGAGTCAGAGGGTGTCAGAGCGTGATAGAGAGTGTCAGAGATTGATACTGAGTGCCAGAGAGTGATAGAGAGGGTCAGAGAGTGATAGAGAGTGCCAGAGAGTGATAGTGAGTGTCTGAGAGTGTCAGAGAGTGATGGAGAGTGATAGAGACAGTCAGAGAGTGTCAGATAGTGTCAGAGAGAGACAGAGAGTGTCAGAGAGTGTCAGAGAGTGATAGTGAGTGTCAGAGAGTGTCAGAGAGTGATTGTGAGTGTCTGAGAGTGTCAGAGAGTGTCAGAGAGTGTCAGAGAGTGTCAGAGGGTGTCAGAGGGTGTCAGAGGGTGTCAGAGAGTGATAGAGAGTGTTAGAGAGTGATAGAGAGTGTCAGAGAGTGTTCGAGAGTGTCAGAGAGTGTTTGAGAGTGTCAGAGAGTGATAGAGACTGTCAGAGAGTGTCAGAGAGCGATAGAGAGTGTCAGAGAGTGATAGAGAGTGTCAGAGAGCGATAGAGAGTGTCAGAGAGTGATAATGAGTGTCAGAGAGTGATAATGAGAGTCAGAGAGTGTCAGAGAGTGATAGAGACTGTCAGAGAGTGTCAGAGAGTGATAGTGAGTTTCTGAGAGTGTCAGATAGTGTCAGAGAGTCATAGAGAGTCATAGAGAGTGTTGGAGATGTCAGAGAGTGTCAGAGAGTGATAGAGAGTGTCAGAGAGTGTCAGAGAGTGATAGAGAGTGATAGAGAGTGTCAGAGAGTGTCAGAGAGTGTCAGAGAGTGATATAGAGTGTCAGAGAGTGTCAGAGAGTGTCAGAGAGCGATAGAGAGTGTCAGAGAGTGATAGAGAGTGTCAGAGAGTGTCAGAGAGTGATAGTGAGTGTCTGAGAGTGTCAGAGAGTGTCAGAGAGTAATAGTGAGAGTCAGAGAGTGATAGAGAGTGTCAGGGAGAGTCAGAGGGTGTCAGAGAGTGATAGAGAGTGTCAGAGAGTGATACTGAGTGCCAGAGAGTGATAGAGAGGGTCAGAGAGTGATAGTGAGTGTCTGAGAGTGTCAGATAGTGTCAGAGAGTGATAGAGAGTGTTAGAGAGTGATAGAGACTGTCAGAGAGTGTCAGAGACTGTCAGAGAGAGATAGAGTTTGTCAGAGAGTGATAGAGTGATAGAGAGTGTCAGAGAGTGATAGAGAGTGTCAGAGAGTGATAGTGAGTCTCAGAGAGTGTCAGAGAGTGATAGAGGGTGTCAGAGAGTATTAGAGAATGTCAGAGAGTGATAGTGAGTGTCTGAGAGTGTCAGAGACTGATAGAGAGTGAAAGAGAGTGTCAGACAGTGTCCTAGAGTGATAGAGTGTCAGAGAGTGAAAGTGAGTCTCTGAGAGTGTCTGAGAGTGTCAGAGAGTGTCAGAGAGTGATAGAGAGTGTCAGAGAGTGTCAGAGAGTGTCAGAGAGTGATATAGAGTGTCAGAGAGTGTCAGAGAGCGATAGAGAGTGTCAGAGAGTGATAGAGAGTGTCAGAGAGTGTCAGAGAGTGATAGTGAGTGTCTGAGAGTGTCAGAGAGTGTCAGAGAGTAATAGTGAGAGTCAGAGAGTGATAGAGAGTGTCAGGGAGAGTCAGAGGGTGTCAGAGAGTGATAGAGAGTGTCAGAGAGTGATACTGAGTGCCAGAGAGTGATAGAGAGGGTCAGAGAGTGATAGTGAGTGTCTGAGAGTGTCAGATAGTGTCAGAGAGTCATAGAGAGTGTTAGAGAGTGATAGAGACTGTCAGAGAGTGTCAGAGACTGTCAGAGAGAGATAGAGTGTGTCAGAGAGTGATAGAGTGATAGAGAGTGTCAGAGAGTGATAGAGAGTGTCAGAGAGTGATAGTGAGTCTCAGAGAGTGTCAGAGAGTGATAGAGGGTGTCAGAGAGTGATAGAGAATGTCAGAGAGTGATAGTGAGTGTCTGAGAGTGTCAGAGAGTGATAGAGAGTGAAAGAGAGTGTCAGACAGTGTCCTAGAGTGATAGAGAGTGTCAGAGAGTGAAAGTGAGTCTCTGAGAGTGTCAGAGAGTGTCAGAGAGTGTCCGAGAGTGATAGAGAGTGACAGAGAGTGACAGAGAGTGTCAGAGAGTGTCAGAGTGTGTCAGAGAGTATCAGAAAGTGATAGAGAGTGTCAGAGAGTGATACTGGGTGTCAGAGAGTGATAGTGAGTGTCTGATAGTGTCCGAGAGTGTCCGAGAGTGACCGAGAGTGTCAGAGAGTGATAGAGAGTGTTAGAGAGTGTCAGAGAGTGATAGAGAGTGATAGAGATTGATAGAGAGTGATAGAGAGTGTCAGAGAGTGTCAGAGAGTGATAGTGAGTGTCTGAGAGTGTCAGATAGCGTCAGAGAGTCAGAGAGAGTGTCAGAGAGTGTCAGAGAGTGTCAGAGAGTGATAGTGAGTGTCAGAGAGTGTCAGAGAGTGATAGTGAGTGTCAGAGAGTGTCTGAGAGTGATAGTGAGTGCCTGAGAGTGTCAGAGAGTGATAGAGAGTGATTTAGAGTGTCAGAGATTGTCAGAGAGTGATAGAGAGTGTTGGAGAGTGATAGAGAGTGTCAGAGCGAGTTAGAGAGTGTCAGAGAGTGATATAGAGTGTCAGAGAGTGTCAGAGAGCAATAGAGAGTGTCAGAGAGTGATAGAGAGTGTCAGAGAGTGTCAGAGAGCGATGGAGAGTGTCAGAGAGTGTCAGAGAGTGATAGAGAGTGATATAGAGTGTCAGAGATTGTCAGAGAGTGATAGAGAGTGTTAGAGACTGATAGAGAGTGTCAGAGAGAGTTAGAGAGTGATAGAGAGTGTCAGAGCGAGTTAGAGAGTGTCAGAGTGTGATATAGAGTGTCAGAGAGTGTCAGAGAGCGATAGAGAGTGTCAGAGAGTGATAGAGAGTGTCAGAGAGTGTCAGAGAGCGATGGAGAGTGTCAGAGAGTGTCAGAGAGTGATAGAGAGTGATGGAGAGTGATATAGAGTGTCAGAGATTGTCAGAGAGTGATAGAGAGTGTTAGAGAGTGATAGAGAGGGTCAGAGAGAGTTAGAGAGTGTCAGAGAGTGATATAGAGTGTCAGAGAGTGTCAGAGAGTGATATAGAGTGTCAGAGATTGTCAGAGAGTGATAGAGAGTGTTAGAGACTGATAGAGAGTGTCAGAGCGAGTTAGAGAGTGTCAGAGAGCGATGGAGAGTGTCAGAGAGTGTCAGAGAGTGACAGAGAGTGATGGAGAGTGATATAGAGTGTCAGAGAGTGTCAGAGAGTGATAGAGAGTGATAGAGTGTGATGTCGAGTGATATAGAGTGTCAGAGAGTGTCAGAGAGCGATGGAGAGTGTCAGAGAGTGATAGAGAGTGTCAGAGAGTGATATAGAGTGTCAGAGAGTGTCAGAGAGCGATGGAGAGTGTCAGAGAGTGATAGAGAGTGTCAGAGAGTGTCAGAGAGTGATAGAGAGTGATAGAGAGTGTCAGAGAGTGTCAGAGAGTGATAGTGAGTGTCTGAGAGTGTCAGATAGTGTCGGAGAGTCATAGAGAGTGTTAGAGAGTGATAGAGACTGTCAGAGAGTGTCAGAGAGTGTCAGAGAGAGATAGAGTGTGTCAGAGAGTGTCAGAGAGTGATAGTGAGTTTCAGAGAGTGTCAGAGAGTGATAGAGAGTGTCTGAGAGTGTCAGAGAGTGATAGAGATTGTCAGAGAGTGTCAGAGAGTGTCAGCGAGTGATAGTGAGTGTCAGAGAGTGTCAGAGAGTGTCAGAGAGTAATAGTGAGAGTCAGAGAGTGATAGAGAGTGTCAGGGAGAGTCAGAGGGTGTCAGAGAGTGATAGAGAGTGTCAGAGAGTGATACTGAGTGCCAGAGAGTAATAGAGAGGGTCAGAGAGTGATAGTGAGTGTCTGAGAGTGTCAGAGACTGTCAGAGAGAAATAGAGTGTGTCAGAGAGTGATAGAGAGTGATAGAGAGTGATAGAGAGTGTCAGAGAGTGATAGAGAGTGTCAGAGAGTGATAGTGAGTCTCAGAGAGTGTCAGAGAGTGATAGAGGGTGTCAGAGAGTGATAGAGAATGTCAGAGAGTGATAGTGAGTGTCTGAGAGTGTCAGAGAGTGATAGAGAGTGATAGAGAGTGAAAGAGAGTGTCAGACAGTGTCCTAGAGTGATAGAGAGTGTCAGAGAGTGAAAGTGAGTCTCTGAGAGTGTCTGAGAGTGTCAGAGAGTGTCAGAGAGTGATAGAGAGTGACAGAGAGTGACAGAGCGTGTCAGAGTGTGTCAGAGAGTATCAGAAAGTGATAGAGAGTGTCAGAGAGTGATAGTGGGTGTCAGAGAGTGATAGTGAGTGTCTGATAGTGTCAGAGAGAGTGCGAGAGTGTCCGATACTGTCAGAGAGTCAGAGAGAGTGTCAGAGAGTGTCAGAGAGTGTCAGAGAGTGTCAGAGAGTGATAGTGAGTGTCAGAGAGTGTCTGAGAGTGATAGTGAGTGATAGAGAGTGATAGAGAATGATGGTAAGTGTATGAGAGTGTCAGATAGTGTCAGAGAGTCAGAGAGAGTGTCAGAGAGTGTCAGAGAGTGTCAGAGAGTGTCAGAGAGTGATAGTGAGTGTCAGAGAGTGTCTGAGAGTGATAGTGAGTGTCTGAGAGTGTCTGAGAGTGTCAGAGAGTGATAGAGAGTGATTTAGAGTGTCAGAGATTGTCAGAGAGTGATAGAGAGTGATAGAGAGTGTCAGAGAGAGTTAGAGAGTGTCAGAGAGTGATATAGAGTGTCAGAGAGTGTCAGAGAGCGATAGAGTGTCAGAGAGTGATAGAGAGTGTCAGAGAGTGTCAGAGAGTGATAGTGAGTGTCTGAGAGTGTCAGAGAGTGATTTAGAGTGTCAGAGATTGTCAGAGAGTGTTGGAGAGTGATAGAGAGTGTCAGAGCGAGTTAGAGAGTGTCAGAGAGTGATATAGAGTGTCAGAGAGTGTCAGAGAGCGATGGAGAGTGTCAGAGAGTGATAGAGAGTGTCAGAGAGTGTCAGAGAGCGATGGAGAGTGTCAGAGAGTGTCAGAGAGTGATGGAGACTGATATAGAGTGTCAGAGAGTGATAGAGAGTGTTAGAGATTGATAGAGAGGGTCAGAGAGAGTTAGAGAGTGTCAGAGAGTGATATAGAGTGTCAGAGAGTGTCAGAGAGTGATATAGAGTGTCAGAGATTGTCAGAGAGTGATAGAGAGTGTTAGAGACTGATAGAGAGTGTCAGAGAGAGTTAGAGAGTGATAGAGAGTGTCAGAGCGAGTTAGAGAGTGTCAGAGTGTGATATAGAGTGTCAGAGAGTGTCAGAGAGCGATAGAGAGTGTCAGAGAGTGATAGAGAGTGTCAGAGAGTGTCAGAGAGCGATGGAGAGTGTCAGAGAGTGATAGAGGGTGATGGAGAGTGATATAGAGTGTCAGAGATTGTCAGAGAGTGATAGAGAGTGTTAGAGAGTGATAGAGAGGGTCAGAGAGAGTTAGAGAGTGTCAGAGAGTGATATAGAGTGTCAGAGAGTGTCAGAGAGAGTTAGAGAGTGTCAGAGAGTGATATAGAGTGTCAGAGAGTGTCAGAGAGTGATAGTGAGTGTCTGAGAGTGTCAGAGAGTGTCAGAGAGTGATAGAGAGTGATAGAGTGTGATGTCGAGTGATATAGAGTGTCAGAGAGTGTCAGAGAGCGATGGAGAGTGTCAGAGAGTGATAGAGAGTGTCAGAGAGTGATAGAGAGTGTCAGAGAGCGATGGAGAGTGTCAGAGAGTGATAGAGAGTGTCAGAGAGTGATAGAGAGTGATAGAGAGTGATAGAGAGTGTCAGAGAGTGTCAGAGAGTGATAGTGAGTGTCTGAGAGTGTCAGATAGTGTCAGAGAGTCATAGAGAGTGTTAGAGAGTGATAGAGACTGTCAGAGAGTGTCACAGAGTGTCAGAGAGAGATAGAGTGTGCAGAGAGTGTCAGAGAGTGATAGTGAGTTTCAGAGAGTGTCAGAGAGTGATAGAGAGTGTCTGAGAGTGTCAGAAAGTGATAGAGAGTGATAGAGAGTGTCAGAGAGTGTCAGCGAGTGTCAGAGAGTGTCAGAGAGTGATAGTGAGTGTCAGAGAGTGTCAGAGAGTAATAGTGAGAGTCAGAGAGTGATAGAGAGTGTCAGGGAGAGTCAGAGGGTGTCAGAGCGTGATAGAGAGTGTCAGAGATTGATACTGAGTGCCAGAGAGTGATAGAGAGGGTCAGAGAGTGATAGAGAGTGCCAGAGAGTGATAGTGAGTGTCTGAGAGTGTCAGAGAGTGATGGAGAGTGATAGAGACAGTCAGAGAGTGTCAGATAGTGTCAGAGAGAGACAGAGAGTGTCAGAGAGTGTCAGAGAGTGATAGTGAGTGTCAGAGAGTGTCAGAGAGTGATTGTGAGTGTCTGAGAGTGTCAGAGAGTGTCAGAGAGTGTCAGAGAGTGTCAGAGAGTGTCAGAGGGTGTCAGAGGGTGTCAGAGGGTGTCAGAGAGTGATAGAGAGTGTTAGAGAGTGATAGAGAGTGTCAGAGAGTGTTCGAGAGTGTCAGAGAGTGTTTGAGAGTGTCAGAGAGTGATAGAGACTGTCAGAGAGTGTCAGAGAGCGATAGAGAGTGTCAGAGAGCGATAGAGAGTGTCAGAGAGCGATAGAGAGTGTCAGAGAGTGATAATGAGTGTCAGAGATTGATAATGAGTGTCAGAGAGTGTCAGAGAGTGATAGAGACTGTCAGAGAGTGTCAGAGAGTGATAGTGAGTGTCTGAGAGTGTCAGATAGTGTCAGAGAGTCATAGAGAGTCATAGAGAGTGTTGGAGATGTCAGAGAGTGTCAGAGAGTGATAGAGAGTGTCAGAGAGTGTCAGAGAGTGATAGAGAGTGATAGAGAGTGTCAGAGAGTGTCAGAGAGTGATATAGAGTGTCAGAGAGTGTCAGAGAGCGATAGAGAGTGTCAGAGAGTGATAGAGAGTGTCAGAGAGTGTCAGAGAGTGATAGTGAGTGTCTGAGAGTGTCAGAGAGTGTCAGAGAGTAATAGTGAGAGTCAGAGAGTGATAGAGAGTGTCAGGGAGAGTCAGAGGGTGTCAGAGAGTGATAGAGAGTGTCAGAGAGTGATACTGAGTGCCAGAGAGTGATAGAAAGGGTCAGAGAGTGATAGTGAGTGTCTGAGAGTGTCAGATAGTGTCAGAGAGTGATAGAGAGTGTTAGAGAGTGATAGAGACTGTCAGAGAGTGTCAGAGACTGTCAGAGAGAGATAGAGTGTGTCAGAGAGTGATAGAGTGATAGAGAGTGTCAGAGAGTGATAGAGAGTGTCAGAGAGTGATAGTGAGTCTCAGAGAGTGTCAGAGAGTGATAGAGGGTGTCAGAGAGTGATAGAGAATGTCAGAGAGTGATAGTGAGTGTCTGAGAGTGTCAGAGAGTGATAGAGAGTGAAAGAGAGTGTCAGACAGTGTCCTAGAGTGATAGAGAGTGTCAGAGAGTGAAAGTGAGTCTCTGAGAGTGTCTGAGAGTGTCAGAGAGTGTCAGAGAGTGATAGAGAGTGTCAGAGAGTGTCAGAGAGTGTCAGAGAGTGATATAGAGTGTCAGAGAGTGTCAGAGAGCGATAGAGAGTGTCAGAGAGTGATAGAGAGTGTCAGAGAGTGTCAGAGAGTGATAGTGAGTGTCTGAGAGTGTCAGAGAGTGTCAGAGAGTAATAGTGAGAGTCAGAGAGTGATAGAGAGTGTCAGGGAGAGTCAGAGGGTGTCAGAGAGTGATAGAGAGTGTCAGAGAGTGATACTGAGTGCCAGAGAGTGATAGAGAGGGTCAGAGAGTGATAGTGAGTGTCTGAGAGTGTCAGATAGTGTCAGAGAGTCATAGAGAGTGTTAGAGAGTGATAGAGACTGTCAGAGAGTGTCAGAGACTGTCAGAGAGAGATAGAGTGTGTCAGAGAGTGATAGAGTGATAGAGAGTGTCAGAGAGTGATAGAGAGTGTCAGAGAGTGATAGTGAGTCTCAGAGAGTGTCAGAGAGTGATAGAGGGTGTCAGAGAGTGATAGAGAATGTCAGAGAGTGATAGTGAGTGCCTGAGAGTGTCAGAGAGTGATAGAGAGTGTCAGAAAGTGATAGAGAGTGTCAGAGAGTGATAGTGGGTGTCAGAGAGTGATAGTGAGTGTCTGATAGTGTCAGAGAGAGTGCGAGAGTGTCCGATACTGTCAGAGAGTGATAGAGAGTGTTAGAGAGTGTCAGAGAGTGATAGAGAGTGATGGAGAATGATAGTACTTGTCTGAGAGTGTCAGATAGTGTCAGAGAGTCAGAGAGAGTGTCAGAGAGTGTCAGAGAGTGTCAGAGAGTGATAGTGAGTGTCAGAGAGTGTCTGAGAGTGATAGTGAGTGTCTGAGAGTGTCTGAGAGTGTCAGAGAGTGATAGAGAGTGATTTAGAGTGTCAGAGATTGTCAGAGAGTGATAGAGAGTGATAGAGAGTGTCAGAGAGAGTTAGAGAGTGTCAGAGAGTGATATAGAGTGTCAGAGACTGTCAGAGAGCGATAGAGTGTCAGAGAGTGATTTAGAGTGTCAGAGATTGTCAGAGAGTGATAGAGAGTGTTGGAAAGTGATAGAGAGTGATAGAGATTGTCAGAGAGAGTTAGAGAGTGATAGAGAGTGTCAGAGCGATTTAGAGAGTGTCAGAATGTGATATAGAGTGTCAGAGAGTGTCAGAGAGCGATAGAGAGTGTCAGAGACTGATAGAGAGTGTCAGAGAGTGTCAGAGAGCGATGGAGAGTGTCAGAGAGTGATAGATAGTGATAGAGAGTGATGGAGAGTGATAGTGAGTGTCTGAGAGTGTCAGAGAGTGATAGAGAGGGTCAGAGAGAGTTAGAGAGTGTCAGAGAGTGATATAGAGTGTCAGAGAGTGTCAGAGAGTGATATAGAGTGTCAGAGATTGTCAGAGAGTGATAGAGAGTGTTAGAGACTGATAGAGAGTGTCAGAGAGAGTTAGAGAGTGTCAGAGAGTGATATAGAGTGTCAGAGAGTGTCAGAGAGTGATAGTGAGTGTCTGAGAGTGTCAGAGAGTGTCAGAGAGTGATAGAGAGTGATAGAGTGTGATGTCGAGTGATATAGAGTGTCAGAGAGTGTCAGAGAGTGATAGAGAGTGTCAGAGAGTGATAGAGAGTGTCAGAGAGTGATAGAGAGTGTCAGAGAGTGTCAGAGAGCGATGGAGAGTGTCAGAGAGTGATAGAGAGTGTCAGAGAGTGATAGAGAGTGTCAGAGAGTGTCAGAGAGTGATAGTGAGTGTCTGAGAGTGTCAGATAGTGTCAGAGAGTCATAGAGAGTGTTAGAGAGTGATAGAGACTGTCAGAGAGTGTCAGAGAGTGTCAGAGAGAGATAGAGTGTGTCAGAGAGTGTCAGAGAGTGATAGTGAGTTTCAGAGAGTGATAGAGAGTGTCTAAGAGTGTCAGAAAGTGATAGAGAGTGATAGAGAGTGTCAGAGAGTGTCAGAGAGTGTCAGAGAGTGTCAGAGAGTGATAGTGAGTGTCAGAGAGTGTCAGAGAGTAATAGTGAGAGTCAGAGAGTGATAGAGAGTGTCAGGGAGAGTCAGAGGGTGTCAGAGCGTGATAGAGAGTGTCAGAGAGTGATACTGAGTGCCAGAGAGTGATAGAGAGGGTCAGAGAGTGATAGAGAGTGCCAGAGAGTGATAGTGAGTGTCAGAGAGTGTCAGAGAGCGATAGAGAGTGTCAGAGAGTGATAGAGAGTGTCAGAGAGTGTCAGAGAGCGATGGAGAGTGTCAGAGAGTGATAGAGAGTGATGGAGAGTGATATAGAGTGTCAGAGATTGTCAGAGAGTGATAGAGAGTGTTAGAGAGTGATAGAGAGGGTTAGAGAGAGTTAGAGAGTGTCAGAGAGTGATATAGAGTGTCAGAGAGTGCCAGAGAGTGTTATAGAGTGTCAGAGAGTGTCAGAGAGTGATAGTGAGTGTCTGAGAGTGTCAGAGAGTGTCAGAGAGTGATAGAGAGTGATAGAGTGTGATGTCGAGTGATATAGAGTGTCAGAGAGTGTCAGAGAGCGATGGAGAGTGTCAGAGAGTGATAGAGAGTGTCAGAGAGTGATAGAGAGTGTCAGAGAGTGTCAGAGAGTGATAGTGAGTGTCTGAGAGTGTCAGATAGTGTCAGAGAGTCAGAGAGAGTATTAGAGAGTGTCAGAGAGTGTCAGAGAGTGATAGTGAGTGTCAGAGAGTGATAGTGAGTGTCAGAGAGTGTCTGAGAGTGATAGTGAGTGTCTGAGAGTGTCAGAGAGTGATAGAGAGTGATTTAGAGTGTCAGAGATTGTCAGAGAGTGATAGAGAGTGTCAGAGAGTGATATAGAGTGTCAGAGAGTGTCAGAGAGCGATAGAGAGTGATAGTGAGTGTCTGAGAGTGTCTGAGAGTGATGGAGAGTGAAAGAGAGTGTCAGACAGTGTCCTAGAGTGATAGAGAGTGTCAGAGAGTGAAAGTGACTCTCTGAGAGTGTCTGAGAGTGTCAGAGAGTGTCAGAGAGTGATAGAGAGTGACAGAGAGTGTCAGAGTGTGTCAGAGAGTATCAGAAAGTGATAGAGAGTGTCAGAGAGTGATAGTGGGTGTCAGAGAGTGATAGTGAGTGTCTGATAGTGTCCGAGAGTGTCCGAGAGTGTCCGAGAGTGTCAGAGATTGATAGAGAGTGTTAGAGAGTGTCAGAGAGTGATAGAGAGTGATAGAGAGTGTTAGAGAGTGTCAGAGAGTGATAGAGAGTGATAGAGAGTGTCAGAGAGTGTCAGAGAGTGATAGTGAGTGTCTGAGAGTGTCAGATAGTGTCAGAGAGTCAGAGAGAGTGTCAGAGAGTGTCAGAGAGTGTCAGAGAGTGATAGTGAGTGTCAGAGAGTGTCTGAGAGTGATAGTGAGTGTCTGAGAGTGTCAGAGAGTGTCAGAGAGTGATAGAGAGTGATAGAGAGTGTCAGAGATTGTCAGAGAGTGATAGAGAGTGTTAGAGAGTGATAGAGAGTGTCAGAGCGAGTTAGAGAGTGTCAGAGAGTGATATAGAGTGTCAGAGAGTGTCAGAGAGCGATAGAGAGTGTCAGAGAGTGATAGAGAGTGTCAGAGAGTGTCAGAGAGCGATGGAGAGTGTCAGAGAGTGATAGAGAGTGATGGAGAGTGATATAGAGTGTCAGAGATTGTCAGAGAGTGATAGAGAGTGTTAGAGAGTGATAGAGAGGGTCAGAGAGAGTTAGAGAGTGTCAGAGAGTGATATAGAGTGTCAGAGAGTGATATAGAGTGTCAGAGATTGTCAGAGAGTGATAGAGAGTGTTAGAGACTGATAGAGAGTGTCAGAGAGTGTCAGAGAGTGATAGAGAGTGTCAGAGAGTGATAGAGAGTGTCAGAGAGTGTCAGAGAGTGATAGTGAGTGTCTGAGAGTGTCAGATAGTGTCAGAGAGTCAGAGAGAGTATTAGAGAGTGTCAGAGAGTGTCAGAGAGTGATAGTGAGTGTCAGAGAGTGATAGTGAGTGTCAGAGAGTGTCTGAGAGTGATAGTGAGTGTCTGAGAGTGTCAGAGAGTGATAGAGAGTGATTTAGAGTGTCAGAGATAGTCAGAGAGTGATAGAGAGTGTTAGAGAGTGATAGAGAGTGTCAGAGAGAGTTAGAGTGTCAGAGAGTGATATAGAGTGTCAGAGAGTGTCAGAGAGCGATAGAGAGTGATAGTGAGTGTCTGAGAGTGTCTGAGAGTGATAGAGAGTGAAAGAGAGTGTCAGACAGTGTCCTAGAGTGATCGAGAGTGTCAGAGAGTGAAAGTGAGTCTCTGAGATTGTCTGAGAGTGTCAGAGAGTGTCAGAGAGTGATAGAGAGTGACAGAGAGTGACAGAGAGTGTCAGAGTGTGTCAGAGAGTATCAGAAAGTGATAGAGAGTGTCAGAGAGTGTTAGTGGGTGTCAGAGAGTGATAGTGAGTGTCTGATAGTGTCCGAGAGTGTCCGAGAGTGTCCGAGAGTGTCAGAGAGTGATAGAGAGTGTTAGAGAGTGTCAGAGAGTGATAGAGAGTGATAGAGAGTGATAGAGAGTGATAGAGAGTGTCAGAGTGTGTCAGAGAGCGATGGAGAGTGTCAGAGAGTGTCAGAGAGTGATAGAGAGTGATATAGAGTGTCAGAGATTGTCAGAGAGTGATAGAGAGTGTTAGAGAGTGATAGAGAGGGTCAGAGAGAGTTAGAGAGTGTCAGAGAGTGATATAGAGTGTCAGAGAGTGTCAGAGAGTGATATAGAGTGTCAGAGATTGTCAGAGAGTGATAGAGAGTGTTAGAGACTGATAGAGAGTGTCAGAGAGAGTTAGAGAGTGTCAGAGAGTGATATAGAGTGTCAGAGAGTGTCAGAGAGTGATAGTGAGTGTCTGAGAGTGTCAGAGAGTGTCAGAGAGTGTCAGAGAGTGATAGAGAGTGATAGAGAGTGATAGAGTGTGATGTCGAGTGATATAGAGTGTCAGAGAGTGTCAGAGAGCGATGGAGAGTGTCAGAGAGTGATAGAGAGTGTCAGAGAGTGATAGAGAGTGTCAGAGAGTGTCAGAGAGCGATGGAGAGTGTCAGAGAGTGATAGAGAGTGTCAGAGAGTGATAGAGAGTGACAGAGAGTGTCAGAGAGTGTCAGAGAGTGATAGTGAGTGTCTGAGAGTGTCAGATAGTGTCAGAGAGTCATAGAGAGTGTTAGAGAGTGATAGAGACTGTCAGAGAGTGTCAGAGAGAGATAGAGTGTGTCAGAGAGTGTCAGAGAGTGATAGTGAGTGTCTGAGAGTGTCAGAGAGTGATTTAGAGTGTCAGAGATTGTCAGAGAGTGATAGAGAGTGTTGGAGAGTGATAGAGAGTGTCAGAGAGAGTTAGAGAGTGATAGAGAGTGTCAGAGCGAGTTAGAGAGTGTCAGAGTGTGATATAGAGTGTCAGAGAGTGTCAGAGAGCGATAGAGAGTGTCAGAGAGTGATAGAGAGTGTCAGAGAGTGTCAGAGAGCGATGGAGAGTGTCAGAGAGTGATAGAGAGTGATAGAGAGTGATGGAGAGTGATATAGAGTGTCAGAGATTGTCAGAGAGTGATAGAGAGTGTTAGAGATTGTCAGAGGGTGATAGAGAGTGTCAGAGAGTGATAGAGAGTGTCAGAGAGTGTCAGAGAGTGATAGTGAGTGTCTGAGAGTGTCAGAGAGTGATAGAGAGGGTCAGAGAGAGTTAGAGAGTGTCAGAGAGTGATATAGAGTGTCAGAGAGTGTCAGAGAGTGATATAGAGTGTCAGAGATTGTCAGAGAGTGATAGAGAGTGTTAGAGACTGATAGAGAGTGTCAGAGAGAGTTAGAGAGTGTCAGAGAGTGATATAGAGTGTCAGAGAGTGTCAGAGAGTGATAGTGAGTGTCTGAGAGTGTCAGAGAGTGTCAGAGAGTGATAGAGAGTGATAGAGTGTGATGTCGAGTGATATAGAGTGTCAGAGAGTGTCAGAGAGCGATGGAGAGTGTCAGAGAGTGATAGAGAGTGTCAGAGAGTGATAGAGAGTGTCAGAGAGTGTCAGAGAGCGATGGAGAGTGTCAGAGAGTGATAGAGAGTGTCAGAGAGTGATAGAGAGTGATAGAGAGTGTCAGAGAGTGTCAGAGAGTGATAGTGAGTGTCTGAGAGTGTCAGATAGTGTCCGAGAGTCATAGAGAGTGTTAGAGAGTGATAGAGACTGTCAGAGAGTGTCAGAGAGTGTCAGAGAGAGATAGAGTGTGTCAGAGAGTGTCAGAGAGTGATAGTGAGTTTCAGAGAGTGTCAGAGAGTGATAGAGAGTGTCTGAGAGTGTCAGAAAGTGATAGAGAGTGATAGAGAGTGTCAGAGAGTGTCAGAGAGTGACAGAGAGTGATAGTGAGTGTCAGAGAGTGTCAGGGAGTAATAGTGAGAGTCAGAGAGTGATGGAGAGTGTCAGGGAGAGTCAGAGGGTGTCAGAGCGTGATAGAGAGTGTCAGAGAGTGGTACTGAGTGCCAGAGAGTGATAGAGAGGGTCAGAGAGTGATAGAGAGTGCCAGAGAGTGATAGTGAGTGTCAGAGAGTGTCAGAGAGCGATAGAGAGTGTCAGAGAGTGATAGAGAGTGTCAGAGAGTGTCAGAGAGCGATGGAGAGTGTCAGAGAGTGATAGAGAGTGATGGAGAGTGATATAGAGTGTCAGAGATTGTCAGAGAGTGATAGAGAGTGTTAGAGAGTGATAGAGAGGGTCAGAGAGAGTTAGAGAGTGTCAGAGAATGATATAGAGTGTCAGAGAGTGTCAGAGAGTGTTATAGAGTGTCAGAGAGTGTCAGAGAGTGATAGTGAGTGTCTGAGAGTGTCAGAGAGTGTCAGAGAGTGATAGAGAGTGATAGAGTGTGATGTCGAGTGATATAGAGTGTCAGAGAGTGTCAGAGAGCGATGGAGAGTGTCAGAGAGTGATAGAGAGTGTCAGAGAGTGATAGAGAGTGTCAGAGAGTGTCAGAGAGTGATAGTGAGTGTCTGAGAGTGTCAGATAGTGTCAGAGAGTCAGAGAGAGTATTAGAGAGTGTCAGAGAGTGTCAGAGAGTGATAGTGAGTGTCAGAGAGTGATAGTGAGTGTCAGAGAGTGTCTGAGAGTGATAGTGAGTGTCTGAGAGTGTCAGAGAGTGATAGAGAGTGATTTAGAGTGTCAGAGATTGTCAGAGAGTGATAGAGATGTTAGAGAGTGATAGAGAGTGTCAGAGAGAGTTAGAGTGTCAGAGAGTGATATAGAGTGTCAGAGAGCGATAGAGAGTGATAGTGAGTGTCTGAGAGTGTCTGAGAGTGATAGAGAGTGAAAGAGAGTGTCAGACAGTGTCCTAGAGTGATAGAGAGTGTCAGAGAGTGAAAGTGACTCTCTGAGAGTGTCTGAGAGTGTCAGAGAGTGTCAGAGAGTGATAGAGAGTGACAGAGAGTGTCAGAGTGTGTCAGAGAGTATCAGAAAGTGATAGAGAGTGTCAGAGAGTGATAGTGGGTGTCAGAGAGTGATAGTGAGTGTCTGATAGTGTCCGAGAGTGTCCGAGAGTGTCAGAGAGTGATAGAGAGTGTTAGAGAGTGTCAGAGAGTGATAGAGAGTGTTAGAGAGTGTCAGAGAGTGATAGAGAGTGATAGAGAGTGTCAGAGAGTGTCAGAGAGTGATAGTGAGTGTCTGAGAGTGTCAGATAGTGTCAGAGAGTCAGAGAGAGTGTCAGAGAGTGTCAGAGAGTGTCAGAGAGTGATAGTGAGTGTCAGAGAGTGTCTGAGAGTGATAGTGAGTGTCTGAGAGTGTCAGAGAGTGTCAGAGAGTGATAGAGAGTGATAGAGAGTGTCAGAGATTGTCAGAGAGTGAGAGAGAGTGTTAGAGAGTGGTAGAGAGTGTCAGAGCGAGTTAGAGAGTGTCAGAGAGTGATATAGAGTGTCAGAGAGTGTCAGAGAGCGATAGAGAGTGTCAGAGAGTGATAGAGAGTGTCAGAGAGTGTCAGAGAGCGATGGAGAGTGTCAGAGAGTGATAGAGAGTGATGGAGAGTGATATAGAGTGTCAGAGATTGTGAGAGAGTGATAGAGAGTGTTAGAGAGTGATAGAGAGGGTCAGAGAGAGTTAGAGAGTGTCAGAGAGTGATATAGAGTGTCAGAGAGTGATATAGAGTGTCAGAGATTGTCAGAGAGTGATAGAGAGTGTTAGAGACTGATAGAGAGTGTCAGAGAGTGTCAGAGAGCGATAGAGAGTGTCAGAGAGTGATAGAGAGTGTCAGAGAGTGTCAGAGAGTGATAGTGAGTGTCTGAGAGTGTCAGATAGTGTCAGAGAGTCAGAGAGAGTATTAGAGAGTGTCAGAGAGTGTCAGAGAGTGATAGTGAGTGTCAGAGAGTGATAGTGAGTGTCAGAGAGTGATAGTGAGTGTCAGAGAGTGTCTGAGAGTGATAGTGAGTGTCTGAGAGTGTCAGAGAGTGATAGAGAGTGATTTAGAGTGTCAGAGATTGTCAGAGAGTGATAGAGAGTGTTAGAGAGTGATAGAGAGTGTCAGAGAGAGTTAGAGTGTCAGAGAGTGATATAGAGTGTCAGAGAGTGTCAGAAAGCGATAGAGAGTGATAGTGAGTGTCTGAGAGTGTCTGAGAGTGATAGAGAGTGAAAGAGAGTGTCAGACAGTGTCCTAGAGTGATCGAGAGTGTCAGAGAGTGAAAGTGAGTCTCTGAGATTGTCTGAGAGTGTCAGAGAGTGTCAGAGAGTGATAGAGAGTGACAGAGAGTGACAGAGAGTGTCAGAGTGTGTCAGAGAGTATCAGAAAGTGATAGAGAGTGTCAGAGAGTGATAGTGAATGTCAGAGAGTGATAGTGAGTGTCTGATAGTGTCCGAGAGTGTCCGAGAGTGTCCGAGAGTGTCAGAGAGTGATAGAGAGTGTTAGAGAGTGTCAGAGAGTGATAGAGAGTGATAGAGAGTGATAGAGAGTGATAGAGAGTGTCAGAGAGTGTCAGAGAGCGATGGAGAGTGTCAGAGAGTGTCAGAGAGTGATAGAGAGTGATATAGAGTGTCAGAGATTGTCAGAGAGTGATAGAGAGTGTTAGAGAGTGATAGAGAGGGTCAGAGAGAGTTAGAGAGTGTCAGAGAGAGTTAGAGAGTGTCAGAGAGTGATATAGAGTGTCAGAGAGTGTCAGAGAGTGATATAGAGTGTCAGAGATTGTCAGAGAGTGATAGAGAGTGTTAGAGACTGATAGAGAGTGTCAGAGAGAGTTAGAGAGTGTCAGAGAGTGATATAGAGTGTCAGAGAGTGTCAGAGAGTGATAGTGAGTGTCTGAGAGTGTCAGAGAGTGTCAGAGAGTGTCAGAGAGTGTCAGAGAGTGATAGAGAGTGATAGAGTGTGATGTCGAGTGATATAGAGTGTCAGAGAGTGTCAGAGAGCGATGGAGAGTGTCAGAGAGTGATAGAGAGTGTCAGAGAGTGATAGAGAGTGTCAGAGAGTGTCAGAGAGCGATGGAGAGTGTCAGAGAGTGATAGAGAGTGTCAGAGAGTGATAGAGAGTGACAGAGAGTGTCAGAGAGTGTCAGAGAGTGATAGTGAGTGTCTGAGAGTGTCAGATAGTGTCAGAGAGTCATAGAGAGTGTTAGAGAGTGATAGAGACTGTCAGAGAGTGTCAGAGAGAGATAGAGTGTGTCAGAGAGTGTCAGAGAGTGATAGTGAGTTTCAGAGAGTGTCAGAGAGTGATAGAGAGTGTCTGAGAGTGTCAGAAAGTGATAGAGAGTGATAGAGAGTGTCAGAGAGTGTCAGAGAGTGTCAGAGAGTGTCAGAGAGTGATAGTGAGTGTCAGAGAGTGTCAGAGAGTAATAGTGAGAGTCAGAGAGTGATAGAGAGTGTCAGGGAGAGTCAGAGGGTGTCAGAGAGTGATAGAGAGTGTCAGAGAGTGATACTGAGTGCCAGAGAGTGATAGAGAGGGTCAGAGAGTGATAGAGAGTGCCAGAGAGTGATAGTGAGTGTCTGAGAGTGTCAGAGAGTGATAGAGAGTGATAGAGACTGTCAGAGAGTGTCAGATAGTGTCAGAGAGAGACAGAGAGTGTCAGAGAGTGTCAGAGAGTGATAGTGAGTGTCAGAGAGTCTCAGAGAGTGATTGTGAGTGTCTGAGAGTGTCAGAGAGTGTCAGAGAGTGTCAGAGAGTGTCAGAGGGTGTCAGAGGGTGTCAGAGAGTGATAGAGAGTGTTCGAGAGTGATAGAGAGTGTCAGAGAGTGTTCGAGAGTGTCAGAGAGTGATAGAGAGTGATTTAGAGTGTCAGAGATTGTCAGAGAGTGATAGAGAGTGTTAGAGAGTGATAGAGAGTGTCAGAGAGAGTTAGAGAGTGTCAGAGAGTGATATAGAGTGTCAGAGAGTGTCAGAGAGCGATAGAGAGTGTCTGAGAGTGATAGTGAGTGTCTGAGAGTGTCAGAGAGTGATAGAGAGTGATTTAGAGTGTCAGAGATTGTCAGAGAGCGATAGAGTGTCAGAGAGTGATAGAGAGTGTCAGAGAGTGTCAGAGAGTGATAGTGAGTGTCTGAGAGTGTCAGAGAGTGATTTAGAGTGTCAGAGATTGTCAGAGAGTGATAGAGAGTGTTGGAAAGTGATAGAGAGTGATAGAGAGTGTCAGAGAGAGTTAGAGAGTGATAGAGAGTGTCAGAGCGATTTAGAGAGTGTCAGAATGTGATATAGAGTGTCAGAGAGTGTCAGAGAGCGATAGAGAGTGTCAGAGACTGATAGAGAGTGTCAGAGAGTGTCAGAGAGCGATGGAGAGTGTCAGAGAGTGATAGATAGTGATAGAGAGTGATGGAGAGTGATAGTGAGTGTCTGAGAGTGTCAGAGAGTGATAGAGAGGGTCAGAGAGAGTTAGAGAGTGTCAGAGAGTGATATAGAGTGTCAGAGAGTGTCAGAGAGTGATATAGAGTGTCAGAGATTGTCAGAGAGTGATAGAGAGTGTTAGAGACTGATAGAGAGTGTCAGAGAGAGTTAGAGAGTGTCAGAGAGTGATATAGAGTGTCAGAGAGTGTCAGAGAGTGATAGTGAGTGTCTGAGAGTGTCAGAGAGTGTCAGAGAGTGATAGAGAGTGATAGAGTGTGATGTCGAGTGATATAGAGTGTCAGAGAGTGTCAGAGAGTGATAGAGAGTGTCAGAGAGTGATAGAGAGTGTCAGAGAGTGATAGAGAGTGTCAGAGAGTGTCAGAGAGCGATGGAGAGTGTCAGAGAGTGATAGAGAGTGTCAGAGAGTGATAGAGAGTGTCAGAGAGTGTCAGAGAGTGATAGTGAGTGTCTGAGAGTGTCAGATAGTGTCAGAGAGTCATAGAGAGTGTTAGAGAGTGATAGAGACTGTCAGAGAGTGTCAGAGAGTGTCAGAGAGAGATAGAGTGTGTCAGAGAGTGTCAGAGAGTGATAGTGAGTTTCAGAGAGTGATAGAGAGTGTCTAAGAGTGTCAGAAAGTGATAGAGAGTGATAGAGAGTGTCAGAGAGTGTCAGAGAGTGTCAGAGAGTGTCAGAGAGTGATAGTGAGTGTCAGAGAGTGTCAGAGAGTAATAGTGAGAGTCAGAGAGTGATAGAGAGTGTCAGGGAGAGTCAGAGGGTGTCAGAGCGTGATAGAGAGTGTCAGAGAGTGATACTGAGTGCCAGAGAGTGATAGAGAGGGTCAGAGAGTGATAGAGAGTGCCAGAGAGTGATAGTGAGTGTCAGAGAGTGTCAGAGAGCGATAGAGAGTGTCAGAGAGTGATAGAGAGTGTCAGAGAGTGTCAGAGAGCGATGGAGAGTGTCAGAGAGTGATAGAGAGTGATGGAGAGTGATATAGAGTGTCAGAGATTGTCAGAGAGTGATAGAGAGTGTTAGAGAGTGATAGAGAGGGTTAGAGAGAGTTAGAGAGTGTCAGAGAGTGATATAGAGTGTCAGAGAGTGCCAGAGAGTGTTATAGAGTGTCAGAGAGTGTCAGAGAGTGATAGTGAGTGTCTGAGAGTGTCAGAGAGTGTCAGAGAGTGATAGAGAGTGATAGAGTGTGATGTCGAGTGATATAGAGTGTCAGAGAGTGTCAGAGAGCGATGGAGAGTGTCAGAGAGTGATAGAGAGTGTCAGAGAGTGATAGAGAGTGTCAGAGAGTGTCAGAGAGTGATAGTGAGTGTCTGAGAGTGTCAGATAGTGTCAGAGAGTCAGAGAGAGTATTAGAGAGTGTCAGAGAGTGTCAGAGAGTGATAGTGAGTGTCAGAGAGTGATAGTGAGTGTCAGAGAGTGTCTGAGAGTGATAGTGAGTGTCTGAGAGTGTCAGAGAGTGATAGAGAGTGATTTAGAGTGTCAGAGATTGTCAGAGAGTGATAGAGAGTGTCAGAGAGTGATATAGAGTGTCAGAGAGTGTCAGAGAGCGATAGAGAGTGATAGTGAGTGTCTGAGAGTGTCTGAGAGTGATGGAGAGTGAAAGAGAGTGTCAGACAGTGTCCTAGAGTGATAGAGAGTGTCAGAGAGTGAAAGTGACTCTCTGAGAGTGTCTGAGAGTGTCAGAGAGTGTCAGAGAGTGATAGAGAGTGACAGAGAGTGTCAGAGTGTGTCAGAGAGTATCAGAAAGTGATAGAGAGTGTCAGAGAGTGATAGTGGGTGTCAGAGAGTGATAGTGAGTGTCTGATAGTGTCCGAGAGTGTCCGAGAGTGTCCGAGAGTGTCAGAGATTGATAGAGAGTGTTAGAGAGTGTCAGAGAGTGATAGAGAGTGATAGAGAGTGTTAGAGAGTGTCAGAGAGTGATAGAGAGTGATAGAGAGTGTCAGAGAGTGTCAGAGAGTGATAGTGAGTGTCTGAGAGTGTCAGATAGTGTCAGAGAGTCAGAGAGAGTGTCAGAGAGTGTCAGAGAGTGTCAGAGAGTGATAGTGAGTGTCAGAGAGTGTCTGAGAGTGATAGTGAGTGTCTGAGAGTGTCAGAGAGTGTCAGAGAGTGATAGAGAGTGATAGAGAGTGTCAGAGATTGTCAGAGAGTGATAGAGAGTGTTAGAGAGTGATAGAGAGTGTCAGAGCGAGTTAGAGAGTGTCAGAGAGTGATATAGAGTGTCAGAGAGTGTCAGAGAGCGATAGAGAGTGTCAGAGAGTGATAGAGAGTGTCAGAGAGTGTCAGAGAGCGATGGAGAGTGTCAGAGAGTGATAGAGAGTGATGGAGAGTGATATAGAGTGTCAGAGATTGTCAGAGAGTGATAGAGAGTGTTAGAGAGTGATAGAGAGGGTCAGAGAGAGTTAGAGAGTGTCAGAGAGTGATATAGAGTGTCAGAGAGTGATATAGAGTGTCAGAGATTGTCAGAGAGTGATAGAGAGTGTTAGAGACTGATAGAGAGTGTCAGAGAGTGTCAGAGAGTGATAGAGAGTGTCAGAGAGTGATAGAGAGTGTCAGAGAGTGTCAGAGAGTGATAGTGAGTGTCTGAGAGTGTCAGATAGTGTCAGAGAGTCAGAGAGAGTATTAGAGAGTGTCAGAGAGTGTCAGAGAGTGATAGTGAGTGTCAGAGAGTGATAGTGAGTGTCAGAGAGTGTCTGAGAGTGATAGTGAGTGTCTGAGAGTGTCAGAGAGTGATAGAGAGTGATTTAGAGTGTCAGAGATAGTCAGAGAGTGATAGAGAGTGTTAGAGAGTGATAGAGAGTGTCAGAGAGAGTTAGAGTGTCAGAGAGTGATATAGAGTGTCAGAGAGTGTCAGAGAGCGATAGAGAGTGATAGTGAGTGTCTGAGAGTGTCTGAGAGTGATAGAGAGTGAAAGAGAGTGTCAGACAGTGTCCTAGAGTGATCGAGAGTGTCAGAGAGTGAAAGTGAGTCTCTGAGATTGTCTGAGAGTGTCAGAGAGTGTCAGAGAGTGATAGAGAGTGACAGAGAGTGACAGAGAGTGTCAGAGTGTGTCAGAGAGTATCAGAAAGTGATAGAGAGTGTCAGAGAGTGTTAGTGGGTGTCAGAGAGTGATAGTGAGTGTCTGATAGTGTCCGAGAGTGTCCGAGAGTGTCCGAGAGTGTCAGAGAGTGATAGAGAGTGTTAGAGAGTGTCAGAGAGTGATAGAGAGTGATAGAGAGTGATAGAGAGTGATAGAGAGTGTCAGAGTGTGTCAGAGAGCGATGGAGAGTGTCAGAGAGTGTCAGAGAGTGATAGAGAGTGATATAGAGTGTCAGAGATTGTCAGAGAGTGATAGAGAGTGTTAGAGAGTGATAGAGAGGGTCAGAGAGAGTTAGAGAGTGTCAGAGAGTGATATAGAGTGTCAGAGAGTGTCAGAGAGTGATATAGAGTGTCAGAGATTGTCAGAGAGTGTCAGAGAGTGATAGTGAGTGTCTGAGAGTGTCTGAGAGTGATATCGAGTGATATCGAGTGATATCGAGTATCAGAGAGTGTCAGAGAGCGATAGAGAGTGTCAGAGAGTGTCAGAGAGTGATATAGAGTGTCAGAGATTGTCAGAGAGTGATAGAGAGTGTTAGAGACTGATAGAGAGTGTCAGAGAGAGTTAGAGAGTGTCAGAGAGTGATATAGAGTGTCAGAGAGTGTCAGAGAGTGATATAGAGTGTCAGAGATTGTCAGAGAGTGATAGAGAGTGTTAGAGACTGATAGAGAGTGTCAGAGAGAGTTAGAGAGTGTCAGAGAGTGATATAGAGTGTCAGAGAGTGTCAGAGAGTGATAGTGAGTGTCTGAGAGTGTCAGAGAGTGTCAGAGAGTGTCAGAGAGTGATAGAGAGTGATAGAGAGTGATAGAGTGTGATGTCGAGTGATATAGAGTGTCAGAGAGTGTCAGAGAGCGATGGAGAGTGTCAGAGAGTGATAGAGAGTGTCAGAGAGTGATAGAGAGTGTCAGAGAGTGTCAGAGAGCGATGGAGAGTGTCAGAGAGTGATAGAGAGTGTCAGAGAGTGATAGAGAGTGACAGAGAGTGTCAGAGAGTGTCAGAGAGTGATAGTGAGTGTCTGAGAGTGTCAGATAGTGTCAGAGAGTCATAGAGAGTGTTAGAGAGTGATAGAGACTGTCAGAGAGTGTCAGAGAGAGATAGAGTGTGTCAGAGAGTGTCAGAGAGTGATAGTGAGTGTCTGAGAGTGTCAGAGAGTGATTTAGAGTGTCAGAGATTGTCAGAGAGTGATAGAGAGTGTTGGAGAGTGATAGAGAGTGTCAGAGAGAGTTAGAGAGTGATAGAGAGTGTCAGAGCGAGTTAGAGAGTGTCAGAGTGTGATATAGAGTGTCAGAGAGTGTCAGAGAGCGATAGAGAGTGTCAGAGAGTGATAGAGAGTGTCAGAGAGTGTCAGAGAGCGATGGAGAGTGTCAGAGAGTGATAGAGAGTGATAGAGAGTGATGGAGAGTGATATAGAGTGTCAGAGATTGTCAGAGAGTGATAGAGAGTGTTAGAGATTGTCAGAGGGTGATAGAGAGTGTCAGAGAGTGATAGAGAGTGTCAGAGAGTGTCAGAGAGTGATAGTGAGTGTCTGAGAGTGTCAGAGAGTGATAGAGAGGGTCAGAGAGAGTTAGAGAGTGTCAGAGAGTGATATAGAGTGTCAGAGAGTGTCAGAGAGTGATATAGAGTGTCAGAGATTGTCAGAGAGTGATAGAGAGTGTTAGAGACTGATAGAGAGTGTCAGAGAGAGTTAGAGAGTGTCAGAGAGTGATATAGAGTGTCAGAGAGTGTCAGAGAGTGATAGTGAGTGTCTGAGAGTGTCAGAGAGTGTCAGAGAGTGATAGAGAGTGATAGAGTGTGATGTCGAGTGATATAGAGTGTCAGAGAGTGTCAGAGAGCGATGGAGAGTGTCAGAGAGTGATAGAGAGTGTCAGAGAGTGATAGAGAGTGTCAGAGAGTGTCAGAGAGCGATGGAGAGTGTCAGAGAGTGATAGAGAGTGTCAGAGAGTGATAGAGAGTGATAGAGAGTGTCAGAGAGTGTCAGAGAGTGATAGTGAGTGTCTGAGAGTGTCAGATAGTGTCAGAGAGTCATAGAGAGTGTTAGAGAGTGATAGAGACTGTCAGAGAGTGTCAGAGAGTGTCAGAGAGAGATAGAGTGTGTCAGAGAGTGTCAGAGAGTGATAGTGAGTTTCAGAGAGTGTCAGAGAGTGATAGAGAGTGTCTGAGAGTGTCAGAAAGTGATAGAGAGTGATAGAGAGTGTCAGAGAGTGTCAGAGAGTGACAGAGAGTGATAGTGAGTGTCAGAGAGTGTCAGGGAGTAATAGTGAGAGTCAGAGAGTGATGGAGAGTGTCAGGGAGAGTCAGAGGGTGTCAGAGCGTGATAGAGAGTGTCAGAGAGTGGTACTGAGTGCCAGAGAGTGATAGAGAGGGTCAGAGAGTGATAGAGAGTGCCAGAGAGTGATAGTGAGTGTCAGAGAGTGTCAGAGAGCGATAGAGAGTGTCAGAGAGTGATAGAGAGTGTCAGAGAGTGTCAGAGAGCGATGGAGAGTGTCAGAGAGTGATAGAGAGTGATGGAGAGTGATATAGAGTGTCAGAGATTGTCAGAGAGTGATAGAGAGTGTTAGAGAGTGATAGAGAGGGTCAGAGAGAGTTAGAGAGTGTCAGAGAATGATATAGAGTGTCAGAGAGTGTCAGAGAGTGTTATAGAGTGTCAGAGAGTGTCAGAGAGTGATAGTGAGTGTCTGAGAGTGTCAGAGAGTGTCAGAGAGTGATAGAGAGTGATAGAGTGTGATGTCGAGTGATATAGAGTGTCAGAGAGTGTCAGAGAGCGATGGAGAGTGTCAGAGAGTGATAGAGAGTGTCAGAGAGTGATAGAGAGTGTCAGAGAGTGTCAGAGAGTGATAGTGAGTGTCTGAGAGTGTCAGATAGTGTCAGAGAGTCAGAGAGAGTATTAGAGAGTGTCAGAGAGTGTCAGAGAGTGATAGTGAGTGTCAGAGAGTGATAGTGAGTGTCAGAGAGTGTCTGAGAGTGATAGTGAGTGTCTGAGAGTGTCAGAGAGTGATAGAGAGTGATTTAGAGTGTCAGAGATTGTCAGAGAGTGATAGAGATGTTAGAGAGTGATAGAGAGTGTCAGAGAGAGTTAGAGTGTCAGAGAGTGATATAGAGTGTCAGAGAGTGTCAGAGAGCGATAGAGAGTGATAGTGAGTGTCTGAGAGTGTCTGAGAGTGATAGAGAGTGAAAGAGAGTGTCAGACAGTGTCCTAGAGTGATAGAGAGTGTCAGAGAGTGAAAGTGACTCTCTGAGAGTGTCTGAGAGTGTCAGAGAGTGTCAGAGAGTGATAGAGAGTGACAGAGAGTGTCAGAGTGTGTCAGAGAGTATCAGAAAGTGATAGAGAGTGTCAGAGAGTGATAGTGGGTGTCAGAGAGTGATAGTGAGTGTCTGATAGTGTCCGAGAGTGTCCGAGAGTGTCAGAGAGTGATAGAGAGTGTTAGAGAGTGTCAGAGAGTGATAGAGAGTGTTAGAGAGTGTCAGAGAGTGATAGAGAGTGATAGAGAGTGTCAGAGAGTGTCAGAGAGTGATAGTGAGTGTCTGAGAGTGTCAGATAGTGTCAGAGAGTCAGAGAGAGTGTCAGAGAGTGTCAGAGAGTGTCAGAGAGTGATAGTGAGTGTCAGAGAGTGTCTGAGAGTGATAGTGAGTGTCTGAGAGTGTCAGAGAGTGTCAGAGAGTGATAGAGAGTGATAGAGAGTGTCAGAGATTGTCAGAGAGTGAGAGAGAGTGTTAGAGAGTGGTAGAGAGTGTCAGAGCGAGTTAGAGAGTGTCAGAGAGTGATATAGAGTGTCAGAGAGTGTCAGAGAGCGATAGAGAGTGTCAGAGAGTGATAGAGAGTGTCAGAGAGTGTCAGAGAGCGATGGAGAGTGTCAGAGAGTGATAGAGAGTGATGGAGAGTGATATAGAGTGTCAGAGATTGTGAGAGAGTGATAGAGAGTGTTAGAGAGTGATAGAGAGGGTCAGAGAGAGTTAGAGAGTGTCAGAGAGTGATATAGAGTGTCAGAGAGTGATATAGAGTGTCAGAGATTGTCAGAGAGTGATAGAGAGTGTTAGAGACTGATAGAGAGTGTCAGAGAGTGTCAGAGAGCGATAGAGAGTGTCAGAGAGTGATAGAGAGTGTCAGAGAGTGTCAGAGAGTGATAGTGAGTGTCTGAGAGTGTCAGATAGTGTCAGAGAGTCAGAGAGAGTATTAGAGAGTGTCAGAGAGTGTCAGAGAGTGATAGTGAGTGTCAGAGAGTGATAGTGAGTGTCAGAGAGTGATAGTGAGTGTCAGAGAGTGTCTGAGAGTGATAGTGAGTGTCTGAGAGTGTCAGAGAGTGATAGAGAGTGATTTAGAGTGTCAGAGATTGTCAGAGAGTGATAGAGAGTGTTAGAGAGTGATAGAGAGTGTCAGAGAGAGTTAGAGTGTCAGAGAGTGATATAGAGTGTCAGAGAGTGTCAGAAAGCGATAGAGAGTGATAGTGAGTGTCTGAGAGTGTCTGAGAGTGATAGAGAGTGAAAGAGAGTGTCAGACAGTGTCCTAGAGTGATCGAGAGTGTCAGAGAGTGAAAGTGAGTCTCTGAGATTGTCTGAGAGTGTCAGAGAGTGTCAGAGAGTGATAGAGAGTGACAGAGAGTGACAGAGAGTGTCAGAGTGTGTCAGAGAGTATCAGAAAGTGATAGAGAGTGTCAGAGAGTGATAGTGAATGTCAGAGAGTGATAGTGAGTGTCTGATAGTGTCCGAGAGTGTCCGAGAGTGTCCGAGAGTGTCAGAGAGTGATAGAGAGTGTTAGAGAGTGTCAGAGAGTGATAGAGAGTGATAGAGAGTGATAGAGAGTGATAGAGAGTGTCAGAGAGTGTCAGAGAGCGATGGAGAGTGTCAGAGAGTGTCAGAGAGTGATAGAGAGTGATATAGAGTGTCAGAGATTGTCAGAGAGTGATAGAGAGTGTTAGAGAGTGATAGAGAGGGTCAGAGAGAGTTAGAGAGTGTCAGAGAGAGTTAGAGAGTGTCAGAGAGTGATATAGAGTGTCAGAGAGTGTCAGAGAGTGATATAGAGTGTCAGAGATTGTCAGAGAGTGATAGAGAGTGTTAGAGACTGATAGAGAGTGTCAGAGAGAGTTAGAGAGTGTCAGAGAGTGATATAGAGTGTCAGAGAGTGTCAGAGAGTGATAGTGAGTGTCTGAGAGTGTCAGAGAGTGTCAGAGAGTGTCAGAGAGTGTCAGAGAGTGATAGAGAGTGATAGAGTGTGATGTCGAGTGATATAGAGTGTCAGAGAGTGTCAGAGAGCGATGGAGAGTGTCAGAGAGTGATAGAGAGTGTCAGAGAGTGATAGAGAGTGTCAGAGAGTGTCAGAGAGCGATGGAGAGTGTCAGAGAGTGATAGAGAGTGTCAGAGAGTGATAGAGAGTGACAGAGAGTGTCAGAGAGTGTCAGAGAGTGATAGTGAGTGTCTGAGAGTGTCAGATAGTGTCAGAGAGTCATAGAGAGTGTTAGAGAGTGATAGAGACTGTCAGAGAGTGTCAGAGAGAGATAGAGTGTGTCAGAGAGTGTCAGAGAGTGATAGTGAGTTTCAGAGAGTGTCAGAGAGTGATAGAGAGTGTCTGAGAGTGTCAGAAAGTGATAGAGAGTGATAGAGAGTGTCAGAGAGTGTCAGAGAGTGTCAGAGAGTGTCAGAGAGTGATAGTGAGTGTCAGAGAGTGTCAGAGAGTAATAGTGAGAGTCAGAGAGTGATAGAGAGTGTCAGGGAGAGTCAGAGGGTGTCAGAGAGTGATAGAGAGTGTCAGAGAGTGATACTGAGTGCCAGAGAGTGATAGAGAGGGTCAGAGAGTGATAGAGAGTGCCAGAGAGTGATAGTGAGTGTCTGAGAGTGTCAGAGAGTGATAGAGAGTGATAGAGACTGTCAGAGAGTGTCAGATAGTGTCAGAGAGAGACAGAGAGTGTCAGAGAGTGTCAGAGAGTGATAGTGAGTGTCAGAGAGTCTCAGAGAGTGATTGTGAGTGTCTGAGAGTGTCAGAGAGTGTCAGAGAGTGTCAGAGAGTGTCAGAGGGTGTCAGAGGGTGTCAGAGAGTGATAGAGAGTGTTCGAGAGTGATAGAGAGTGTCAGAGAGTGTTCGAGAGTGTCAGAGAGTGATAGAGAGGGATTTAGAGTGTCAGAGATTGTCAGAGAGTGATAGAGAGTGTTAGAGAGTGATAGAGAGTGTCAGAGAGAGTTAGAGAGTGTCAGAGAGTGATATAGAGTGTCAGAGAGTGTCAGAGAGCGATAGAGAGTGTCTGAGAGTGATAGTGAGTGTCTGAGAGTGTCAGAGAGTGATAGAGAGTGATTTAGAGTGTCAGAGATTGTCAGAGAGTGATAGAGAGTGTTAGAGAGTGATAGAGAGTGTCAGAGAGAGTTAGAGTGTCAGAGAGTGATACAGAGTGTCAGAGAGTGTCAGAGAGCGATAGAGAGTGATAGTGAGTGTCTGAGAGTGTCTGAGAGTGATAGAGAGTGAAAGAGAGTGTCAGACAGTGTCCTAGAGTGATAGAGAGTGTCAGAGAGTGAAAGTGAGTCTCTGAGAGTGTCTGAGAGTGTCAGAGAGTGTCAGAGAGTGATAGAGAGTGACAGAGAGTGACAGAGAGTGTCAGAGTGTGTCAGAGAGTATCAGAAAGTGATAGAGAGTGTCAGAGAGTGATAGTGGGTGTCAGAGAGTGATAGTGAGTGTCTGATAGTGTCCGAGAGTGTCCGAGAGTGTCCGAGAGTGTCAGAGAGTGATAGAGAGTGTTAGAGAGTGTCAGAGATTGATAGAGAGTGATAGAGAGTGTCAGAGAGTGTCAGAGAGTGATAGTGAGTGTCTGAGAGTGTCAGATAGTGTCAGAGAGTCAGAGAGAGTGTCAGAGAGTGTCAGAGAGTGTCAGAGAGTGTCAGAGAGTGATAGTGAGTGTCAGAGAGTGTCTGAGAGTGATAGTGAGTGTCTGAGAGTGTCAGAGAGTGTCAGAGAGTGTCAGAGAGTGATAGAGAGTGATTTAGAGTGTCAGAGATTGTCAGAGAGTGATAGAGAGTGTTAGAGAGTGATAGAGAGTGTCAGAGAGAGTTAGAGAGTGTCAGAGAGTGATATAGAGTGTCAGAGAGTGTCAGAGAGCGATAGAGAGTGTCAGAGAGTGATAGAGAGTGTCAGAGAGTGTCAGAGAGTGATAGTGAGTGTCAGAGAGTGTCAGAGAGTGATAGAGAGTGACTTAGAGTGTCAGAGATTGTCAGAGAGTGATAGAGAGTGTTAGAGAGTGATAGAGAGTGTCAGAGAGAGTTAGAGAGTGTCAGAGAGTGATATAGAGTGTCAGAGAGTGTCAGAGAGCGATAGAGAGTGTCAGAGAGTGATAGAGAGTGTCAGAGAGTGTCAGAGAGTGATATAGAGTGTCAGAGAGTGTCAGAGAGCGATAGAGAGTGTCAGAGAGTGATAGAGAGTGTCAGAGAGTGTCAGAGAGTGATAGTGAGTGTCTGAGAGTGTCAGAGAGTGATAGAGAGTGATAGAGAGTGATAGAGAGTGATTTAGAGTGTCAGAGATTGTCAGAGAGTGATAGAGAGCGTTGGAGAGTGATAGAGAGTGTCAGAGCGAGTTAGAGAGTGTCAAAGAGTGATATAGAGTGTCAGAGAGTGTCAGAGAGCGATAGAGAGTGTCAGAGAGTGATAGAGAGTGTCTGAGAGTGTCAGAGAGCGATGGAGAGTGTCAGAGAGTGATAGAGAGTGATGGAGAGTGATATAGAGTGTCAGAGATTGTCAGAGAGTGATAGAGAGTGATAGAGAGTGTTAGAGAGTGATAGAGAGGGTCAGAGAGAGTTAGAGAGTGTCAGAGAGTGATATAGAGTGTCAGAGAGTGTCAGAGAGTGATATAGAGTGTCAGAGATTGTCAGAGAGTGATAGAGAGTGTCAGAGAGTGATAGAGAGTGTCAGAGAGTGTCAGAGAGTGATAGTGAGTGTCTGAGAGTGATAGTGAGTGTCTGAGAGTGTCAGAGAGTGTCAGAGAGTGTCAGAGAGTGATAGAGAGTGATTTAGAGTGTCAGAGATTGTCAGAGAGTGATAGAGAGTGTTAGAGAGTGATAGAGAGTGTCAGAGAGAGTTAGAGAGTGTCAGAGAGTGATATAGAGTGTCAGAGAGTGTCAGAGAGCGATAGAGAGTGTCAGAGAGTGATAGAGAGTGTCAGAGAGTGTCAGAGAGTGATAGTGAGTGTCAGAGAGTGTCAGAGAGTGATAGAGAGTGACTTAGAGTGTCAGAGATTGTCAGAGAGTGATAGAGAGTGTTAGAGAGTGATAGAGAGTGTCAGAGAGAGTTAGAGAGTGTCAGAGAGTGATATAGAGTGTCAGAGAGTGTCAGAGAGCGATAGAGAGTGTCAGAGAGTGATAGAGAGTGTCAGAGAGTGTCAGAGAGTGATAGTGAGTGTCTGAGAGTGTCAGAGAGTGACAGAGAGTGATAGAGAGTGATAGAGAGTGATTTAGAGTGTCAGAGATTGTCAGAGAGTGATAGAGAGCGTTGGAGAGTGATAGAGAGTGTCAGAGCGAGTTAGAGAGTGTCAGAGAGTGATATAGAGTGTCAGAGAGTGTCAGAGAGCGATAGAGAGTGTCAGAGAGTGATAGAGAGTGTCAGAGAGTGTCAGAGAGCGATGGAGAGTGTCAGAGAGTGATAGAGAGTGATGGAGAGTGATATAGAGTGTCAGAGATTGTCAGAGAGTGATAGAGAGTGTTAGAGAGTGATAGAGAGGGTCAGAGAGAGTTAGAGAGTGTCAGAGAGTGATATAGAGTGTCAGAGAGTGATATAGAGTGTCAGAGATTGTCAGAGAGTGATAGAGAGTGTTAGAGACTGATAGAGAGTGTCAGAGAGTGTCAGAGAGTGATAGAGAGTGTCAGAGAGTGATAGAGAGTGTCAGAGAGTGTCAGAGAGTGATAGTGAGTGTCTGAGAGTGTCAGATAGTGTCAGAGAGTCAGAGAGAGTATTAGAGAGTGTCAGAGAGTGTCAGAGAGTGATAGTGAGTGTCAGAGAGTGATAGTGAGTGTCAGAGAGTGATAGTGAGTGTCAGAGAGTGTCTGAGAGTGATAGTGAGTGTCTGAGAGTGTCAGAGAGTGATAGAGAGTGATTTAGAGTGTCAGAGATAGTCAGAGAGTGATAGAGAGTGTTAGAGAGTGATAGAGAGTGTCAGAGAGAGTTAGAGTGTCAGAGAGTGATATAGAGTGTCAGAGAGTGTCAGAGAGCGATAGAGAGTGATAGTGAGTGTCTGAGAGTGTCTGAGAGTGATAGAGAGTGAAAGAGAGTGTCAGACAGTGTCCTAGAGTGATCGAGAGTGTCAGAGAGTGAAAGTGAGTCTCTGAGATTGTCTGAGAGTGTCAGAGAGTGTCAGAGAGTGATAGAGAGTGACAGAGAGTGACAGAGAGTGTCAGAGTGTGTCAGAGAGTATCAGAAAGTGATAGAGAGTGTCAGAGAGTGATAGTGGGTGTCAGAGAGTGATAGTGAGTGTCTGATAGTGTCCGAGAGTGTCCGAGAGTGTCCGAGAGTGTCAGAGAGTGATAGAGAGTGTTAGAGAGTGTCAGAGAGTGATAGAGAGTGATAGAGAGTGATAGAGAGTGTCAGAGTGTGTCAGAGAGCGATGGAGAGTGTCAGAGAGTGTCAGAGAGTGATAGAGAGTGATATAGAGTGTCAGAGATTGTCAGAGAGTGATAGAGAGTGTTAGAGAGTGATAGAGAGGGTCAGAGAGAGTTAGAGAGTGTCAGAGAGTGATATAGAGTGTCAGAGAGTGTCAGAGAGTGATATAGAGTGTCAGAGATTGTCAGAGAGTGATAGAGAGTGTTAGAGACTGATAGAGAGTGTCAGAGAGAGTTAGAGAGTGTCAGAGAGTGATATAGAGTGTCAGAGAGTGTCAGAGAGTGATAGTGAGTGTCTGAGAGTGTCAGAGAGTGTCAGAGAGTGTCAGAGAGTGATAGAGAGTGATAGAGAGTGATAGAGTGTGATGTCGAGTGATATAGAGTGTCAGAGAGTGTCAGAGAGCGATGGAGAGTGTCAGAGAGTGATAGAGAGTGTCAGAGAGTGATAGAGAGTGTCAGAGAGTGTCAGAGAGCGATGGAGAGTGTCAGAGAGTGATAGAGAGTGTCAGAGAGTGATAGAGAGTGACAGAGAGTGTCAGAGAGTGTCAGAGAGTGATAGTGAGTGTCTGAGAGTGTCAGATAGTGTCAGAGAGTCATAGAGAGTGTTAGAGAGTGATAGAGACTGTCAGAGAGTGTCAGAGAGAGATAGAGTGTGTCAGAGAGTGTCAGAGAGTGATAGTGAGTGTCTGAGAGTGTCAGAGAGTGATTTAGAGTGTCAGAGATTGTCAGAGAGTGATAGAGAGTGTTGGAGAGTGATAGAGAGTGTCAGAGAGAGTTAGAGAGTGATAGAGAGTGTCAGAGCGAGTTAGAGAGTGTCAGAGTGTGATATAGAGTGTCAGAGAGTGTCAGAGAGCGATAGAGAGTGTCAGAGAGTGATAGAGAGTGTCAGAGAGTGTCAGAGAGCGATGGAGAGTGTCAGAGAGTGATAGAGAGTGATAGAGAGTGATGGAGAGTGATATAGAGTGTCAGAGATTGTCAGAGAGTGATAGAGAGTGTTAGAGATTGTCAGAGGGTGATAGAGAGTGTCAGAGAGTGATAGAGAGTGTCAGAGAGTGTCAGAGAGTGATAGTGAGTGTCTGAGAGTGTCAGAGAGTGATAGAGAGGGTCAGAGAGAGTTAGAGAGTGTCAGAGAGTGATATAGAGTGTCAGAGAGTGTCAGAGAGTGATATAGAGTGTCAGAGATTGTCAGAGAGTGATAGAGAGTGTTAGAGACTGATAGAGAGTGTCAGAGAGAGTTAGAGAGTGTCAGAGAGTGATATAGAGTGTCAGAGAGTGTCAGAGAGTGATAGTGAGTGTCTGAGAGTGTCAGAGAGTGTCAGAGAGTGATAGAGAGTGATAGAGTGTGATGTCGAGTGATATAGAGTGTCAGAGAGTGTCAGAGAGCGATGGAGAGTGTCAGAGAGTGATAGAGAGTGTCAGAGAGTGATAGAGAGTGTCAGAGAGTGTCAGAGAGCGATGGAGAGTGTCAGAGAGTGATAGAGAGTGTCAGAGAGTGATAGAGAGTGATAGAGAGTGTCAGAGAGTGTCAGAGAGTGATAGTGAGTGTCTGAGAGTGTCAGATAGTGTCAGAGAGTCATAGAGAGTGTTAGAGAGTGATAGAGACTGTCAGAGAGTGTCAGAGAGTGTCAGAGAGAGATAGAGTGTGTCAGAGAGTGTCAGAGAGTGATAGTGAGTTTCAGAGAGTGTCAGAGAGTGATAGAGAGTGTCTGAGAGTGTCAGAAAGTGATAGAGAGTGATAGAGAGTGTCAGAGAGTGTCAGAGAGTGACAGAGAGTGATAGTGAGTGTCAGAGAGTGTCAGGGAGTAATAGTGAGAGTCAGAGAGTGATGGAGAGTGTCAGGGAGAGTCAGAGGGTGTCAGAGCGTGATAGAGAGTGTCAGAGAGTGGTACTGAGTGCCAGAGAGTGATAGAGAGGGTCAGAGAGTGATAGAGAGTGCCAGAGAGTGATAGTGAGTGTCAGAGAGTGTCAGAGAGCGATAGAGAGTGTCAGAGAGTGATAGAGAGTGTCAGAGAGTGTCAGAGAGCGATGGAGAGTGTCAGAGAGTGATAGAGAGTGATGGAGAGTGATATAGAGTGTCAGAGATTGTCAGAGAGTGATAGAGAGTGTTAGAGAGTGATAGAGAGGGTCAGAGAGAGTTAGAGAGTGTCAGAGAATGATATAGAGTGTCAGAGAGTGTCAGAGAGTGTTATAGAGTGTCAGAGAGTGTCAGAGAGTGATAGTGAGTGTCTGAGAGTGTCAGAGAGTGTCAGAGAGTGATAGAGAGTGATAGAGTGTGATGTCGAGTGATATAGAGTGTCAGAGAGTGTCAGAGAGCGATGGAGAGTGTCAGAGAGTGATAGAGAGTGTCAGAGAGTGATAGAGAGTGTCAGAGAGTGTCAGAGAGTGATAGTGAGTGTCTGAGAGTGTCAGATAGTGTCAGAGAGTCAGAGAGAGTATTAGAGAGTGTCAGAGAGTGTCAGAGAGTGATAGTGAGTGTCAGAGAGTGATAGTGAGTGTCAGAGAGTGTCTGAGAGTGATAGTGAGTGTCTGAGAGTGTCAGAGAGTGATAGAGAGTGATTTAGAGTGTCAGAGATTGTCAGAGAGTGATAGAGATGTTAGAGAGTGATAGAGAGTGTCAGAGAGAGTTAGAGTGTCAGAGAGTGATATAGAGTGTCAGAGAGTGTCAGAGAGCGATAGAGAGTGATAGTGAGTGTCTGAGAGTGTCTGAGAGTGATAGAGAGTGAAAGAGAGTGTCAGACAGTGTCCTAGAGTGATAGAGAGTGTCAGAGAGTGAAAGTGACTCTCTGAGAGTGTCTGAGAGTGTCAGAGAGTGTCAGAGAGTGATAGAGAGTGACAGAGAGTGTCAGAGTGTGTCAGAGAGTATCAGAAAGTGATAGAGAGTGTCAGAGAGTGATAGTGGGTGTCAGAGAGTGATAGTGAGTGTCTGATAGTGTCCGAGAGTGTCCGAGAGTGTCAGAGAGTGATAGAGAGTGTTAGAGAGTGTCAGAGAGTGATAGAGAGTGTTAGAGAGTGTCAGAGAGTGATAGAGAGTGATAGAGAGTGTCAGAGAGTGTCAGAGAGTGATAGTGAGTGTCTGAGAGTGTCAGATAGTGTCAGAGAGTCAGAGAGAGTGTCAGAGAGTGTCAGAGAGTGTCAGAGAGTGATAGTGAGTGTCAGAGAGTGTCTGAGAGTGATAGTGAGTGTCTGAGAGTGTCAGAGAGTGTCAGAGAGTGATAGAGAGTGATAGAGAGTGTCAGAGATTGTCAGAGAGTGAGAGAGAGTGTTAGAGAGTGGTAGAGAGTGTCAGAGCGAGTTAGAGAGTGTCAGAGAGTGATATAGAGTGTCAGAGAGTGTCAGAGAGCGATAGAGAGTGTCAGAGAGTGATAGAGAGTGTCAGAGAGTGTCAGAGAGCGATGGAGAGTGTCAGAGAGTGATAGAGAGTGATGGAGAGTGATATAGAGTGTCAGAGATTGTGAGAGGGTGATAGAGAGTGTTAGAGAGTGATAGAGAGGGTCAGAGAGAGTTAGAGAGTGTCAGAGAGTGATATAGAGTGTCAGAGAGTGATATAGAGTGTCAGAGATTGTCAGAGAGTGATAGAGAGTGTTAGAGACTGATAGAGAGTGTCAGAGAGTGTCAGAGAGCGATAGAGAGTGTCAGAGAGTGATAGAGAGTGTCAGAGAGTGTCAGAGAGTGATAGTGAGTGTCTGAGAGTGTCAGATAGTGTCAGAGAGTCAGAGAGAGTATTAGAGAGTGTCAGAGAGTGTCAGAGAGTGATAGTGAGTGTCAGAGAGTGATAGTGAGTGTCAGAGAGTGATAGTGAGTGTCAGAGAGTGTCTGAGAGTGATAGTGAGTGTCTGAGAGTGTCAGAGAGTGATAGAGAGTGATTTAGAGTGTCAGAGATTGTCAGAGAGTGATAGAGAGTGTTAGAGAGTGATAGAGAGTGTCAGAGAGAGTTAGAGTGTCAGAGAGTGATATAGAGTGTCAGAGAGTGTCAGAAAGCGATAGAGAGTGATAGTGAGTGTCTGAGAGTGTCTGAGAGTGATAGAGAGTGAAAGAGAGTGTCAGACAGTGTCCTAGAGTGATCGAGAGTGTCAGAGAGTGAAAGTGAGTCTCTGAGATTGTCTGAGAGTGTCAGAGAGTGTCAGAGAGTGATAGAGAGTGACAGAGAGTGACAGAGAGTGTCAGAGTGTGTCAGAGAGTATCAGAAAGTGATAGAGAGTGTCAGAGAGTGATAGTGAATGTCAGAGAGTGATAGTGAGTGTCTGATAGTGTCCGAGAGTGTCCGAGAGTGTCCGAGAGTGTCAGAGAGTGATAGAGAGTGTTAGAGAGTGTCAGAGAGTGATAGAGAGTGATAGAGAGTGATAGAGAGTGATAGAGAGTGTCAGAGAGTGTCAGAGAGCGATGGAGAGTGTCAGAGAGTGTCAGAGAGTGATAGAGAGTGATATAGAGTGTCAGAGATTGTCAGAGAGTGATAGAGAGTGTTAGAGAGTGATAGAGAGGGTCAGAGAGAGTTAGAGAGTGTCAGAGAGAGTTAGAGAGTGTCAGAGAGTGATATAGAGTGTCAGAGAGTGTCAGAGAGTGATATAGAGTGTCAGAGATTGTCAGAGAGTGATAGAGAGTGTTAGAGACTGATAGAGAGTGTCAGAGAGAGTTAGAGAGTGTCAGAGAGTGATATAGAGTGTCAGAGAGTGTCAGAGAGTGATAGTGAGTGTCTGAGAGTGTCAGAGAGTGTCAGAGAGTGTCAGAGAGTGTCAGAGAGTGATAGAGAGTGATAGAGTGTGATGTCGAGTGATATAGAGTGTCAGAGAGTGTCAGAGAGCGATGGAGAGTGTCAGAGAGTGATAGAGAGTGTCAGAGAGTGATAGAGAGTGTCAGAGAGTGTCAGAGAGCGATGGAGAGTGTCAGAGAGTGATAGAGAGTGTCAGAGAGTGATAGAGAGTGACAGAGAGTGTCAGAGAGTGTCAGAGAGTGATAGTGAGTGTCTGAGAGTGTCAGATAGTGTCAGAGAGTCATAGAGAGTGTTAGAGAGTGATAGAGACTGTCAGAGAGTGTCAGAGAGAGATAGAGTGTGTCAGAGAGTGTCAGAGAGTGATAGTGAGTTTCAGAGAGTGTCAGAGAGTGATAGAGAGTGTCTGAGAGTGTCAGAAAGTGATAGAGAGTGATAGAGAGTGTCAGAGAGTGTCAGAGAGTGTCAGAGAGTGATAGTGAGTGTCAGAGAGTGTCAGAGAGTAATAGTGAGAGTCAGAGAGTGATAGAGAGTGTCAGGGAGAGTCAGAGGGTGTCAGAGAGTGATAGAGAGTGTCAGAGAGTGATACTGAGTGCCAGAGAGTGATAGAGAGGGTCAGAGAGTGATAGAGAGTGCCAGAGAGTGATAGTGAGTGTCTGAGAGTGTCAGAGAGTGATAGAGAGTGATAGAGACTGTCAGAGAGTGTCAGATAGTGTCAGAGAGAGACAGAGAGTGTCAGAGAGTGTCAGAGAGTGATAGTGAGTGTCAGAGAGTCTCAGAGAGTGATTGTGAGTGTCTGAGAGTGTCAGAGAGTGTCAGAGAGTGTCAGAGAGTGTCAGAGGGTGTCAGAGGGTGTCAGAGAGTGATAGAGAGTGTTCGAGAGTGATAGAGAGTGTCAGAGAGTGTTCGAGAGTGTCAGAGAGTGATAGAGAGTGATTTAGAGTGTCAGAGATTGTCAGAGAGTGATAGAGAGTGTTAGAGAGTGATAGAGAGTGTCAGAGAGAGTTAGAGAGTGTCAGAGAGTGATATAGAGTGTCAGAGAGTGTCAGAGAGCGATAGAGAGTGTCTGAGAGTGATAGTGAGTGTCTGAGAGTGTCAGAGAGTGATAGAGAGTGATTTAGAGTGTCAGAGATTGTCAGAGAGTGATAGAGAGTGTTAGAGAGTGATAGAGAGTGTCAGAGAGAGTTAGAGTGTCAGAGAGTGATACAGAGTGTCAGAGAGTGTCAGAGAGCGATAGAGAGTGATAGTGAGTGTCTGAGAGTGTCTGAGAGTGATAGAGAGTGAAAGAGAGTGTCAGACAGTGTCCTAGAGTGATAGAGAGTGTCAGAGAGTGAAAGTGAGTCTCTGAGAGTGTCTGAGAGTGTCAGAGAGTGTCAGAGAGTGATAGAGAGTGACAGAGAGTGACAGAGAGTGTCAGAGTGTGTCAGAGAGTATCAGAAAGTGATAGAGAGTGTCAGAGAGTGATAGTGGGTGTCAGAGAGTGATAGTGAGTGTCTGATAGTGTCCGAGAGTGTCCGAGAGTGTCCGAGAGTGTCCGAGAGTGTCAGAGAGTGATAGAGAGTGTTAGAGAGTGTCAGAGATTGATAGAGAGTGATAGAGAGTGTCAGAGAGTGTCAGAGAGTGATAGTGAGTGTCTGAGAGTGTCAGATAGTGTCAGAGAGTCAGAGAGAGTGTCAGAGAGTGTCAGAGAGTGTCAGAGAGTGTCAGAGAGTGATAGTGAGTGTCAGAGAGTGTCTGAGAGTGATAGTGAGTGTCTGAGAGTGTCAGAGAGTGTCAGAGAGTGTCAGAGAGTGATAGAGAGTGATTTAGAGTGTCAGAGATTGTCAGAGAGTGATAGAGAGTGTTAGAGAGTGATAGAGAGTGTCAGAGAGAGTTAGAGAGTGTCAGAGAGTGATATAGAGTGTCAGAGAGTGTCAGAGAGCGATAGAGAGTGTCAGAGAGTGATAGAGAGTGTCAGAGAGTGTCAGAGAGTGATAGTGAGTGTCAGAGAGTGTCAGAGAGTGATAGAGAGTGACTTAGAGTGTCAGAGATTGTCAGAGAGTGATAGAGAGTGTTAGAGAGTGATAGAGAGTGTCAGAGAGAGTTAGAGAGTGTCAGAGAGTGATATAGAGTGTCAGAGAGTGTCAGAGAGCGATAGAGAGTGTCAGAGAGTGATAGAGAGTGTCAGAGAGTGTCAGAGAGTGATATAGAGTGTCAGAGAGTGTCAGAGAGCGATAGAGAGTGTCAGAGAGTGATAGAGAGTGTCAGAGAGTGTCAGAGAGTGATAGTGAGTGTCTGAGAGTGTCAGAGAGTGATAGAGAGTGATAGAGAGTGATTTAGAGTGTCAGAGATTGTCAGAGAGTGATAGAGAGCGTTGGAGAGTGATAGAGAGTGTCAGAGCGAGTTAGAGAGTGTCAAAGAGTGATATAGAGTGTCAGAGAGTGTCAGAGAGCGATAGAGAGTGTCAGAGAGTGATAGAGAGTGTCTGAGAGTGTCAGAGAGCGATGGAGAGTGTCAGAGAGTGATAGAGAGTGATGGAGAGTGATATAGAGTGTCAGAGATTGTCAGAGAGTGATAGAGAGTGATAGAGAGTGTTAGAGAGTGATAGAGAGGGTCAGAGAGAGTTAGAGAGTGTCAGAGAGTGATATAGAGTGTCAGAGAGTGTCAGAGAGTGATATAGAGTGTCAGAGATTGTCAGAGAGTGATAGAGAGTGTCAGAGAGTGATAGAGAGTGTCAGAGAGTGTCAGAGAGTGATAGTGAGTGTCTGAGAGTGATAGTGAGTGTCTGAGAGTGTCAGAGAGTGTCAGAGAGTGTCAGAGAGTGATAGAGAGTGATTTAGAGTGTCAGAGATTGTCAGAGAGTGATAGAGAGTGTTAGAGAGTGATAGAGAGTGTCAGAGAGAGTTAGAGAGTGTCAGAGAGTGATATAGAGTGTCAGAGAGTGTCAGAGAGCGATAGAGAGTGTCAGAGAGTGATAGAGAGTGTCAGAGAGTGTCAGAGAGTGATAGTGAGTGTCAGAGAGTGTCAGAGAGTGATAGAGAGTGACTTAGAGTGTCAGAGATTGTCAGAGAGTGATAGAGAGTGTTAGAGAGTGATAGAGAGTGTCAGAGAGAGTTAGAGAGTGTCAGAGAGTGATATAGAGTGTCAGAGAGTGTCAGAGAGCGATAGAGAGTGTCAGAGAGTGATAGAGAGTGTCAGAGAGTGTCAGAGAGTGATAGTGAGTGTCTGAGAGTGTCAGAGAGTGACAGAGAGTGATAGAGAGTGATAGAGAGTGATTTAGAGTGTCAGAGATTGTCAGAGAGTGATAGAGAGCGTTGGAGAGTGATAGAGAGTGTCAGAGCGAGTTAGAGAGTGTCAGAGAGTGATATAGAGTGTCAGAGAGTGTCAGAGAGCGATAGAGAGTGTCAGAGAGTGATAGAGAGTGTCTGAGAGTGTCAGAGAGCGATGGAGAGTGTCAGAGAGTGATAGAGAGTGATGGAGAGTGATATAGAGTGTCAGAGATTGTCAGAGAGTGATAGAGAGTGATAGAGAGTGTTAGAGAGTGATAGAGAGGGTCAGAGAGAGTTAGAGAGTGTCAGAGAGTGATATAGAGTGTCAGAGAGTGTCAGAGAGTGATATAGAGTGTCAGAGATTGTCAGAGAGTGATAGAGAGTGTCAGAGAGTGATAGAGAGTGTCAGAGAGTGTCAGAGAGTGATAGTGAGTGTCTGAGAGTGTCAGATAGTGTCAGAGAGTCAGAGAGAGTATTAGAGAGTGTCAGAGAGTGTCAGAGAGTGATAGTGAGTGTCAGAGAGTGATAGTGAGTGTCAGAGACTGTCTGAGAGTGATAGTGAGTGTCAGACAGTGTCTGAGAGTGATAGTGAGTGTCTGAGAGTGTCAGAGAGTGACAGAGAGTGATTTAGAGTGTCAGAGATTGTCAGAGAGTGATAGAGAGTGTTAGAGAGTGATAGAGAGTGAAAGAGAGTGTCAGACAGTGTCCTAGAGTGATAGAGAGTGTCAGAGAGTGAAAGTGAGTCTCTGAGAGTGTCTGAGAGTGTCAGAGAGTGTCAGAGAGTGATAGAGAGTGACAGAGAGTGACAGAGAGTGTCAGAGTGTGTCAGAGAGTATCAGAAAGTGATAGAGAGTTTCAGAGAGTGATAGTGGGTGTCAGAGAGTGATAGTGAGTGTCTGATAGTGTCCGAGAGTGTCCGAGAGTGTCCGAGAGTGTCAGAGAGTGATAGAGAGTGTTAGAGAGTGTCAGAGAGTGATAGAGAGTGATAGAGAGTGTCAGAGAGTGTCAGAGAGTGATAGTGAGTGTCTGAGAGTGTCAGATAGTGTCAGAGAGTCAGAGAGAGTGTCAGAGAGTGTCAGAGAGTGATAGTGAGTGTCAGAGAGTGTCTGAGAGTGATAGTGAGTGTCTGAGAGTGTCAGAGAGTGATAGAGAGTGATTTAGTGTGTCAGAGATTGTCAGAGAGTGATAGAGAGTGTTAGAGAGTGATAGAGAGTGATAGAGAGTGTCAGAGAGAGTTAGAGAGTGTCAGAGAGTGATATAGAGTGTCACAGAGTGTCAGAGAGCGATAGAGAGTGTCAGAGAGTGACAGAGAGTGTCAGAGAGTGTCAGAGAGTGATAGTGAGTGTCTGAGAGTGTCAGAGAGTGATAGAGAGTGATTTAGAGTGTCAGAGATTGTCAGAGAGTGATAGAGAGTGTTTGAGAGTGATAGAGAGTGTCAGAGCGAGTTAGAGAGTGTCAGAGAGTGATATAGAGTGTCAGAGAGTGTCAGAGAGCGATAGAGAGTGTCAGAGAGTGATAGAGAGTGTCAGAGAGCGATGGAGAGTGTCAGAGAGTGATAGAGAGTGATGGAGAGTGATATAGAGTGTCAGAGATTGTCAGAGAGTGATAGAGAGTGTTAGAGAGTGATAGAGAGGGTCAGAGAGAGTTAGAGTGTCAGAGAGTGATATAGAGTGTCAGAGAGTGTCAGAGAGTGTCAGAGAGTGATATAGAGTGTCAGAGATTGTCAGAGAGTGATAGAGAGTGTTAGAGACTGATAGAGAGTGTCAGAGAGAGTTAGAGAGTGATAGAGAGTGTCAGAGCGAGTTAGAGAGTGTCAGAGAGTGATATAGAGTGTTAGAGAGTGTCAGAGAGCGATAGAGAGTGTCAGAGAGTGATCGAGAGTGTCAGAGAGTGTCAGAGAGAGATGGAGAGTGTCAGAGAGTGTCAGAGAGTGATAGAGAGTGATGGAGAGTGATGGAGAGTGATATAGATTGTCAGAGATTGTCAGAGAGTGATAGAGAGTGTTAGAGAGTGATAGAGAGGGTCAGAGAGAGTTAGAGAGTGTCAGAGAGTGATATAGAGTGTCAGAGAGTGTCAGAGAGTGATATAGAGTGTCAGAGATTGTCAGAGAGTGATAGAGAGTGTTAGAGACTGATAGAGAGTGTCAGAGAGAGTTAGAGAGTGTCAGAGAGTGATATAGAGTGTCAGAGAGTGTCAGAGAGTGATAGTGAGTGTCTGAGAGTGTCAGAGAGTGTCAGAGAGTGTCAGAGAGTGTCAGAGAGTGATAGAGAGCGATAGAGTGTGATGTCGAGTGATATAGAGTGTCAGAGAGTGTCAGAGAGCGATGGAGAGTGTCAGAGAGTGATAGAGAGTGTCTGAGAGTGTCAGAGAGTGATAGAGAGTGTCAGAGAGTGTCAGAGAGTGTCAGAGAGTGATAGTGAGTGTCAGAGAGTGTCAGAGAGTAATAGTGAGAGTCAGAGAGTGATAGAGAGTGTCAGGGAGAGTCAGAGGGTGTCAGAGAGTGATAGAGAGTGTCAGAGAGTGATACTGAGTGCCAGAGAGTGATAGAGAGGGTCAGAGAGTGATAGAGAGTGCCAGAGAGTGATAGTGAGTGTCTGAGAGTGTCAGAGAGTGATAGAGAGTGATAGAGACTGTCAGAGAGTGTCAGATAGTGTCAGAGAGAGACAGAGAGTGTCAGAGAGCGTCAGAGAGTGATAGTGAGTGTCAGAGAGTGTCAGAGAGTGATTGTGAGTGTCTGAGAGTGTCAGAGAGTGTCAGAGAGTGTCAGAGAGTGTCAGTGGGTGTCAGAGGGTGTCAGAGAGTGATAGAGAGTGTTAGAGAGTGATAGAGAGTGTCAGAGAGTGTTCGAGAGTGTCAGAGAGTGTTCGAGAGTGTCAGAGAGTGATAGAGACTGTCAGAGAGTGTCAGAGAGCGATAGAGAGTGTCAGAGAGCGATAGAGAGTGTCAGAGAGCGATAGAGAGTGTCAGAGAGTGATAATGAGTGTCAGAGAGTGATAATGAGTGTCAGAGAGTGTCAGAGAGTGATAGAGACTGTCAGAGAGTGTCAGAGAGTGATAGTGAGTGTCTGAGAGTGTCAGATAGTGTCAGAGAGTCATAGAGAGTCATAGAGAGTGTTAGAGATGTCAGAGAGTGTCAGAGAGTGTCAGAGAGTGATAGAGAGTGATAGTGAGTGTCTGAGAGTGTCAGATAGTGTCAGAGAGTCATAGAGAGTGTTAGAGAGTGATAGAGACTGTCAGAGAGTGTCAGAGAGTGTCAGAGAGAGATAGAGTGTGTCAGAGAGTGTCAGAGAGTGATAGTGAGTTTCAGAGAGTGTCAGAGAGTGATAGAGAGTGTCTGAGAGTGTCAGAGAGTGATAGAGAGTGATAGAGAGTGTCAGAGAGTGTCAGAGAGTGTCAGAGAGTGTCAGAGAGTGATAGTGAGTGTCAGAGAGTGTCAGAGAGTAATAGTGAGAGTCAGAGAGTGATAGAGAGTGTCAGGGAGAGTCAGAGGGTGTCAGAGAGTGATAGAGAGTGTCAGAGAGTGTCAGAGAGTGATACTGAGTGCCAGAGAGTGATAGAGAGGGTCAGAGAGTGATAGAGAGTGCCAGAGAGTGATAGTGAGTGTCTGAGAGTGTCAGAGAGTGATAGAGTGTGATAAAGACTGTCAGAGAGTGTCAGATAGTGTCAGAGAGAGACAGAGAGTGTCAGAGAGTGTCAGAGAGTGATAGTGAGTGTCAGAGAGTGTCAGAGAGTGATTGTGAGTGTCAGAAAGTGTCAGAGAGTGTCAGAGAGTGTCAGAGGGTGTCAGAGGGTGTCAGAGAGTGATAGAGAGTGTTAGAGAGTGATAGAGAGTGTCAGAGAGTGTTCGAGAGTGTCAGAGAGTGTTCGAGAGTGTCAGAGAGTGATAGAGACTGTCAGAGAGTGTCAGAGAGCGATAGAGTGTTCAGAGAGCGATAGAGAGTGTCAGAGAGCGATAGAGAGTGTCAGAGAGTGATAATGAGTGTCAGAGAGTGATAATGAGTGTCAGAGAGTGATAATGAGTGTCAGAGAGTGTCAGAGAGTGATAGAGACTGTCAGAGAGTGTCAGAGAGTGATAGTGAGTGTCTGAGAGTGTCTGAGAGTGTCAGAGAGTCATAGAGAGTCATAGAGAGTGTTAGAGATGTCAGAGAGTGTCAGAGAGTGTCAGAGAGTGATAGAGAGTGATAGAGAGTGTCAGAGATTGTCAGAGAGTGATAGAGAGTGATAGAGAGTGTCAGAGAGTGATATAGAGTGTCAGAGAGTGTCAGAGAGCGATAGAGAGTGTCAGAGAGTGATAGAGAGTGTCAGAGAGTGATAGTGAGTGTCTGAGAGTGTCAGATAGTGTCAGAGAGTCAGATAGAGTATTAGAGAGTGTCAGAGAGTGTCAGAGAGTGATAGAGAGTGTCAGAGAGAGTTAGAGTGTCAGAGAGTGATATAGAGTGTCAGAGAGTGTCAGAGAGCGATAGAGAGTGATAGTGAGTGTCTGAGAGTGTCTGAGAGTGATAGAGAGTGATTTAGAGTGTCAGAGATTGTCAGAGAGTGATAGAGAGTGTTAGAGAGTGATAGAGAGTGTCAGAGAGAGTTAGAGTGTCAGAGAGTGATATAGAGTGTCAGAGAGTGTCAGAGAGCGATAGAGAGTGATAGTGAGTGTGTGAGAGTGTCTGAGAGTGATAGAGAGTGAAAGAGAGTGTCAGACAGTGTCCTAGAGTGATCGAGAGTGTCAGAGAGTGAACGTGAGTCTCTGAGAGTGTCTGAGAGTGTCAGAGAGTGTCAGAGAGTGATAGAGAGTGACAGAGAGTGACAGAGAGTGACAGAGAGTGTCAGAGTGTGTCAGAGAGTATCAGAAAGTGATAGAGAGTGTCAGAGAGTGATAGTGAGTGTCAGAGAGTGATAGTGAGTGTCAGAGAGTGTCTGAGAGTGATAGTGAGTGTCTGAGAGTGTCAGAGAGTGATAGAGAGTGATTTAGAGTGTCAGAGATTGTCAGAGAGTGATAGAGAGTGTTAGAGAGTGATAGAGAGTGTCAGAGAGAGTTAGAGTGTCAGAGAGTGATATAGAGTGTCAGAGAGTGTCAGAGAGCGATAGAGAGTGATAGTGAGTGTCTGAGAGTGTCTGAGAGTGATAGAGAGTGAAAGAGAGTGTCAGACAGTGTCCTAGAGTGATAGAGAGTGTCAGAGAGTGAAAGTGAGTCTCTGAGAGTGTCTGAGAGTGTCAGAGAGTGTCAGAGAGTGATAGAGAGTGACAGAGAGTGACAGAGAGTGTCAGAGAGTGTCAGAGTGTGTCAGAGAGTATCAGAAAGTGATATAGAGTGTCAGAGAGTGATAGTGGGTGTCAGAGAGTGATAGTGAGTGTCTGATAGTGTCAGAGAGTGTCCGAGAGTGTCCGAGAGTGTCAGAGAGTGATAGAGAGTGTTAGAGAGTGATAGAGAGTGATAGAGAGTGATAGAGAGTGATAGAGAGTGATAGAGAGTGTCAGAGAGTGTCAGAGAGTGATAGTGAGTGTCTGAGAGTGTCAGATAGTGTCAGAGAGTCAGAGAGATGTCAGAGAGTGTCAGAGAGTGTCAGAGAGTGTCAGAGAGTGATAGTGAGTGTCAGAGAGTGTCTGAGAGTGATAGTGAGTGTCTGAGAGTGTCTGAGAGTGTCAGAGAGTGATAGAGAGTGATTTAGAGTGTCAGAGATTGTCAGAGAGTGATAGAGAGTGTTAGAGAGTGATAGAGAGTGTCAGAGAGAGTTAGAGAGTGTCAGAGAGTGATATAGAGTGTCAGAGAGTGTCAGAGAGCGATAGAGAGTGTCAGAGAGTGATAGAGAGTGTCAGAGAGTGATAGAGAGTGTCAGAGAGTGTCAGAGAGTGATAGTGAGTGTCAGAGAGTGATAGAGAGTGATTTAGAGTGTCAGAGATTGTCAGAGAGTGATAGAGAGTGTTAGAGAGTGATAGAGAGTGTCAGAGAGAGTTAGAGAGTGTCAGAGAGTGATATAGAGTGTCAGAGAGTGTCAGAGAGCGATAGAGAGTGTCAGAGAGTGATAGAGAGTGTCAGAGAGTGATAGAGAGTGTCAGAGAGTGTCAGAGAGTGATAGTGAGTGTCTGAGAGTGTCAGAGAGTGATAGAGAGTGATTTAGAGTGTCAGAGATTGTCAGAGAGTGATAGAGAGTGTTGGAGAGTGATAGAGAGTGTCAGAGCGAGTTAGAGAGTGTCAGAGAGTGATATAGAGTGTCAGAGAGTGTCAGAGAGCGATAGAGAGTGTCAGAGAGTGTCAGAGAGCGATGGAGAGTGTCAGAGAGTGATAGAGAGTGATGGAGAGTGATACAGAGTGTCAGAGATTGTCAGAGAGTGATAGAGAGTGTTAGAGAGAGATAGAGAGGGTCAGAGAGAGTTAGAGAGAGTCAGAGAGTGATATAGAGTGTCAGAGAGTGTCAGAGAGTGATATAGAGTGTCAGAGATTGTCAGAGAGTGATAGAGAGTGTTAGAGACTGATAGAGAGTGTCAGAGAGAGTTAGAGAGTGATAGAGAGTGTCAGAGCGAGTTAGAGAGTGTCAGAGAGTGATATAGAGTGTCAGAGAGTGTCAGAGAGCGATAGAGAGTGTCAGAGAGTGATAGAGAGTGTCAGAGAGTGTCAGAGAGCGATGGAGAGTGTCAGAGAGTGTCAGAGAGTGTCAGAGAGTGATAGAGAGTGACAGAGAGTGACAGAGAGTGTCAGAGTGTGTCAGAGAGTATCAGAAAGTGATAGAGAGTGTCAGAGATTGATAGTGAGTGTCAGAGAGTGATAGTGAGTGTCAGAGAGTGTCTGAGAGTGATAGTGAGTGTCTGAGAGTGTCAGAGAGTGATAGAGAGTGATTTAGAGTGTCAGAGATTGTCAGAGAGTGATAGAGAGTGTTAGAGAGTGATAGAGAGTGTCAGAGAGAGTTAGAGTGTCAGAGAGTGATATAGAGTGTCAGAGAGTGTCAGAGAGCGATAGAGAGTGATAGTGAGTGTCTGAGAGTGTCTGAGAGTGATAGAGAGTGAAAGAGAGTGTCAGACAGTGTCCTAGAGTGATAGAGAGTGTCAGAGAGTGAAAGTGAGTCTCTGAGAGTGTCTGAGAGTGTCAGAGAGTGTCAGAGAGTGATAGAGAGTGACAGAGAGTGACAGAGAGTGTCAGAGAGTGTCAGAGTGTGTCAGAGAGTATCAGAAAGTGATATAGAGTGTCAGAGAGTGATAGTGGGTGTCAGAGAGTGATAGTGAGTGTCTGATAGTGTCAGAGAGTGTCCGAGAGTGTCCGAGAGTGTCAGAGAGTGATAGAGAGTGTTAGAGAGTGATAGAGAGTGATAGAGAGTGATAGAGAGTGATAGAGAGTGATAGAGAGTGTCAGAGAGTGTCAGAGAGTGATAGTGAGTGTCTGAGAGTGTCAGATAGTGTCAGAGAGTCAGAGAGAGTGTCAGAGAGTGTCAGAGAGTGTCAGAGAGTGTCAGAGAGTGATAGTGAGTGTCAGAGAGTGTCTGAGAGTGATAGTGAGTGTCTGAGAGTGTCTGAGAGTGTCAGAGAGTGATAGAGAGTGATTTAGAGTGTCAGAGATTGTCAGAGAGTGATAGAGAGTGTTAGAGAGTGATAGAGAGTGTCAGAGAGAGTTAGAGAGTGTCAGAGAGTGATATAGAGTGTCAGAGAGTGTCAGAGAGCGATAGAGAGTGTCAGAGAGTGATAGAGAGTGTCAGAGAGTGATAGAGAGTGTCAGAGAGTGTCAGAGAGTGATAGTGAGTGTCTGAGAGTGTCAGAGAGTGATAGAGAGTGATTTAGAGTGTCAGAGATTGTCAGAGAGTGATAGAGAGTGTTGGAGAGTGATAGAGAGTGTCAGAGCGAGTTAGAGAGTGTCAGAGAGTGATATAGAGTGTCAGAGAGTGTCAGAGAGCGATAGAGAGTGTCAGAGAGTGATAGAGAGTGTCAGAGAGTGTCAGAGAGCGATGGAGAGTGTCAGAGAGTGATAGAGAGTGATGGAGAGTGATATAGAGTGTCAGAGATTGTCAGAGAGTGATAGAGAGTGATAGAGAGGGTCAGAGAGAGTTAGAGAGTGTCAGAGAGTGATATAGAGTGTCAGAGAGTGTCAGAGAGTGATATAGAGTGTCAGAGATTGTCAGAGAGTGATAGAGAGTGTTAGAGACTGATAGAGAGTGTCAGAGAGAGTTAGAGAGTGATAGAGAGTGTCAGAGCGAGTTAGAGAGTGTCAGAGAGTGATATAGAGTGTCAGAGAGTGTCAGAGAGCGATAGAGAGTGTCAGAGAGTGATAGAGAGTGTCAGAGAGTGTCAGAGAGCGATGGAGAGTGTCAGAGAGTGTCAGAGAGTGATAGAGAGTGATGGAGAGTGATATAGAGTGTCAGAGATTGTCAGAGAGTGATAGAGAGAGTTAGAGAGTGATAGAGAGGGTCAGAGAGAGTTAGAGAGTGTCAGAGAGTGATAGAGAGTGTCAGAGAGTGTCAGAGAGTGATATAGAGTGTCAGAGATTGTCAGAGAGTGATAGAGAGTGTTAGAGACTGATAGAGAGTGTCAGAGAGAGTTAGAGAGTGTCAGAGAGTGATATAGAGTGTCAGAGAGTGTCAGAGAGTGATAGTGAGTGTCTGAGAGTGTCAGAGAGTGTCAGAGAGTGTCAGAGAGTGATAGAGAGTGATAGAGTGTGATGTCGAGTGATATAGAGTGTCAGAGAGTGTCAGAGAGCGATGGAGAGTGTCAGAGAGTGATAGAGAGTGTCAGAGAGTGATAGAGAGTGTCAGAGAGTGTCAGAGAGCGATGGAGAGTGTCAGAGAGTGATAGAGAGTGTCAGAGAGTGTCAGAGAGTGATAGAGAGTGATAGAGAGTGTCAGAGAGTGTCAGAGAGTGTCAGAGAGTGATAGTGAGTGTCTGAGAGTGTCTGAGAGTGTCAGATAGTGTCAGAGAGTCATAGAGAGTGTTAGAGAGTGATAGAGACTGTCAGAGAGTGTCAGAGAGTGTCAGAGAGAGATAGAGTGTGTCAGAGAGTGTCAGAGAGTGATAGTGAGTTTCAGAGAGTGTCAGAGAGTGATAGAGAGTGTCTGAGAGTGTCAGAGAGTGATAGAGAGTGTCAGAGAGTGTCAGAGAGTGTCAGAGAGTTATAGTAAGTGTCAGAGAGTGTCAGAGAGTAATAGTGAGAGTCAGAGAGTGATAGAGAGTGTCAGGGAGAGTCAGAGGGTGTCAGAGGGTGATAGAGAGGGTCAGAGTGTGATACTGAGTGCCAGAGAGTGATAGAGAGGGTCAGAGAGTGATAGAGAGAGCCAGAGAGTGATAATGAGTGTCTGAGAGTGATAGAGAGTGATAGAGACTGTCAGAGAGTGTCAGATAGTGTCAGAGAGAGACAGAGAGTGTCAGAGAGTGTCAGAGAGTGATAGTGAGTGTTAGAGAGTGTCAGAGAGTGATTGTGAGTGTCTGAGAGTGTCAGAGAGTGTCAGAGAGTGTCAGAGAGTGTCAGAGAGTGTCAGAGAGTGTCAGAGGGTGTCAGAGAGTGATAGAGAGTGTTAGAGAGTGATAGAGAGTGTTAGAGAGTGGTAGAGAGTGTCAGAGAGTGTTCGAGAGTGTCAGAGAGTGTCAGAGAGTGATAGAGACTGTCAGAGAGTGTCAGAGAGCGATAGAGAGTGTCAGAGAGCGATAGAGAGTGTCAGAGAGCGATAGAGAGTGTCAGAGAGTGATAATGAGTGTCAGAGAGTGATAATGAGTGTCAGAGAGTGTCAGAGAGTGATAGAGACTGTCAGAGAGTGTCAGAGAGTGATAGTGAGTGTCTGAGAGTGTCAGATAGTGTCAGAGAGTCATAGAGAGTCATAGAGAGTGTTAGAGATGTCAGAGAGTGTCAGAGAGTGATAGAGAGTGTCAGATAGTGTCAGAGAGTGTCAGAGAGTGTCAGAGAGTGATATAGAGTGTCAGAGAGTGTCAGAAAATGTCAGAGAGCGATAGAGAGTGTCAGAGAGTGATAGAGAGTGTCAGAGAGTGTCAGAGAGTGATTGTGAGTGTCAGAGAGTGTCAGATAGTGTCAGAGAGTCAGAGAGAGTATTAGAGAGTGTCAGAGAGTGTCAGAGAGTGTCTGAGAGTGATAGTGAGTGTCTGAGAGTGTCAGAGAGTGATAGAGAGTGATTTAGAGTGTCAGAGATTGTCAGAGAGTGATAGAGAGTGTTAGAGAGTGATAGAGAGTGTCAGAGAGAGTTAGAGTGTCAGAGAGTGATATAGAGTGTCAGAGAGTGTCAGAGAGCGATAGAGAGTGATAGTGAGTGTCTGAGAGTGTCTGAGAGTGTCAGAGAGTGATAGAGAGTGATAGAGAGTGATATTGAGTGTCAGAGATTGTCAGAGAGTGATAGAGAGTGTTAGAGAGTGATAGAGAGTGATAGAGAGTGTCAGATAGAGTTAGAGAGTGTCAGAGAGTGATAGAGAGTGTCAGAGAGTGTCAGAGAGTGTCAGAGAGTGATAGTGAGTGTCTGAGAGTGTCAGATAGTGTCAGAGAGTCAGAGAGAGTATTAGAGAGTGTCAGAGAGTGTCAGAGAGTGTCAGAGAGTGATAGTGAGTGTCAGAGAGTGTCTGAGAGTGATAGTGAGTGTCTGAGATTGTCAGAGAGTGATAGAGAGTGTTGGAGAGTGATAGAGAGTGTCAGAGAGAGTTAGAGTGTCAGAGAGTGATATAGAGTGTCAGAGAGTGTCAGAGAGCGAAAAGAGAGTGATAGTGAGTGTCTGAGAGTGTCAGAGAGAGATAGAGAGTGATAGAGAGTGATATTGAGTGTCAGAGATTGTCAGAGAGTGATAGAGAGTGTTAGAGAGTGATAGAGAGTGATAGAGAGTGTCAGAGAGAGTTAGAGAGTGTCAGAGAGTGATATAGAGTGTCAGAGAGTGTCAGAGAGTGATATAGAGTGTCAGAGATTGTCAGAGAGTGATAGAGAGTGTTAGAGACTGATAGAGAGTGTCAGAGAGAGTTAGAGAGTGTCAGAGAGTGATAGAGAGTGTCAGAGAGTGTCAGAGAGCGATAGAGAGTGTCAGAGAGTGATAGAGAGTGCCAGAGAGTGTCAGAGAGTGATAGTGAGTGTCTGAGAGTGTCAGAGAGTGATAGAGAGTGATTTAGAGTGTCAGAGATTGTCAGAGAGTGATAGAGAGTGTTGGAGAGTGATAGAGAGTGTCAGAGCGAGTTAGAGAGTGTCAGAGAGTGATATAGAGTGTCAGAGAGTGTCAGAGAGCGATAGAGAGTGTCAGAGAGTGATAGAGAGTGTCAGAGAGTGTCAGAGAGCGATGGAGAGTGTCAGAGAGTGATAGAGAGTGATGGAGAGTGATATAGAGTGTCAGAGATTGTCAGAGAGTGATAGAGAGTGTTAGAGAGTGATAGAGAGGGTCAGAGAGAGTTAGAGAGTGTCAGAGAGTGATATAGAGTGTCAGAGAGTGTCAGAGAGTGAAACAGAGTGTCAGAGATTGTCAGAGAGTGATAGAGAGTGTTAGAGACTGATAGAGAGTGTCAGAGAGAGTTAGAGAGTGATAGAGAGTGTCAGAGCGAGTTAGAGAGTGTCAGAGAGTGATATAGATGTGTCAGAGAGTGTCAGAGAGCGATAGAGAGTGTCAGAGAGTGATAGAGAGTGTCAGAGAGTGTCAGAGAGTGTCAGAGAGTGATAGAGAGTGATATAGAGTGTCAGAGAGTGTCAGAGAGCGATGGAGAGTTTCAGAGAGTGATAGAGAGTGTCAGAGAGTGTCAGAGAGCGATGGAGAGTGTCAGAGTGTGTCAGAGAGTGTCAGAGAGTGATAGAGAGTGATAGAGTGATAGAGAGTGATAGAGAGTGATAGAGAGTGATAGAGAGTGTCAGAGAGTGTCAGAGAGTGTCAGAGAGTGATAGTGAGTGTCTGAGAGTGTCAGAGAGTCATAGAGAGTGTTAGAGAGTGATAGAGACTGTCAGAGAGTGTCAGAGTGTGTCAGAGAGTGATAGAGAGTGATAGAGAGTGTCAGAGATTGTCAGAGAGTGATAGAGAGTGTCAGAGAGTGATAGTGAGTCTCAGAGAGTGTCAGAGAGTGATAGAGAGTGATTTAGAGTGTCAGAGATTGTCAGAGAGTGATAGAGAGTGTTGGAGAGTGATAGAGAGTGTCAGAGCGAGTTAGAGAGTGTCAGAGAGTGATATAGAGTGTCAGAGAGTGTCAGAGAGCGATAGAGAGTGTCAGAGAGTGTCAGAGAGTGTCAGAGAGCGATGGAGAGTGTCAGAGAGTGATAGAGAGTGATGGAGAGTGATATAGAGTGTCAGAGATTGTCAGAGAGTGATAGAGAGTGTTAGAGAGTGATAGAGAGTGATTTAGAGTGTCAGAGATTGTCAGAGAGTGATAGAGAGTGTTAGAGAGTGACAGAGAGTGTCAGAGAGAGTTAGAGAGTGTCAGAGATTGATATAGAGCGTCAGAGAGTGTCAGAGCGCGATAGAGAGTGTCAGAGAGTGTCAGAGAGTGATAGAGAGTGTCTGAGAGTGTCAGAGAGTGATAGAGAGTGATTTAGAGTGTCAGAGATTGTCAGAGAGTGATAGAGAGTGTTGGAGAGTGATAGAGAGTGTCAGAGCGAGTTAGAGAGTGTCAGAGAGTGATATAGAGTGTCAGAGAGTGTCAGAGAGCGATAGAGAGTGTCTGAGAGTGTTAGAGAGTGTCGGAGAGTGTCAGAGAGCGATGGAGAGTGTCAGAGAGTGTCAGAGAGTGATAGAGAGTGATGGAGAGTGATATAGAGTGTCAGAGATTGTCAGAGAGTGATAGAGAGTGTTAGAGAGTGATAGAGAGTGTCAGAGAACGTTAGAGAGTGATATAGAGTGTCAGAGAGTGTCAGAGAGTGATATAGAGTGTCAGAGATTGTCAGAGAGTGATAGAGAGTGTTAGAGACTGATAGAGAGTGTCAGAGAGAGTTAGAGAGTGATAGAGAGTGTCAGAGCGAGTTAGAGAGTGTCAGAGAGTGATATAGTGTGTCAGAGAGTGTCAGAGAGCGATAGAGAGTGTCAGAGAGTGATATAGAGTGTCAGAGAGTGTCAGAGAGCGATGGAGAGTGTCAGAGAGTGTCAGAGAGTGATAGAGAGTGATGGAGAGTGATATAGAGTGTCAGAGATTGTCAGAGAGTGATAGAGAGTGTTTGAGAGTGATAGAGAGGGTCAGAGAGAGTTAGAGAGTGTCAGAGAGTGATATAGAGTGTCAGAGAGTGTCAGAGAGTGATATAGAGTGTCAGAGATTGTCAGAGAGTGATAGAGAGTGTTAGAGACTGATAGAGAGTGTCAGAGAGAGTTAGAGAGTGTCAGAGAGTGATATAGAGTGTCAGAGAGTGATAGTGAGTGTCTGAGAGTGTCAGAGAGTGATGGAGAGTGATAGAGACTGTCAGAGAGTGTCAGATAGTGTCAGAGAGAGACAGAGAGTGTCAGAGAGTGTCAGAGAGTGATAGTGAGTGTCAGAGAGTGTCAGAGAGTGATTGTGCGTGTCTGAGAGTGTCAGAGAGTGTCAGAGAGTGTCAGAGGGTGTCAGAGAGTGATAGAGAGTGTTAGAGGGTGATAGAGAGTGTCAGAGAGTGTTCGAGAGTGTCAGAGAGTGTCAGAGAGTGTCAGAGAGTGATAGAGACTGTCAGAGAGTGTCAGAGAGCGATAGAGAGTGTCAGAGAGCGATAGAGAGTGTCAGAGAGCGATAGAGAGTGTCAGAGAGTGATAATGAGTGTCAGAGAGTGATAATGAGTGTCAGAGAGTGTCAGAGAGTGATAGAGACTGTCAGAGAGTGTCAGAGAGTGATAGTGAGTGTCTGAGAGTGTCAGATAGTGTCAGAGAGTCATAGAGAGTCATAGAGAGTGTTAGAGATGTCAGAGAGTGTCAGAGAGTGATAGAGAGTGTCAGAGAGTGTCAGAGATTGATATAGAGTGTCAGAGAGTGTCAGAGAGCGATAGAGAGTGTCAGAGAGTGTCAGAGAGTGTCAGAGAGTGTCAGAGAGTGTCAGAGAGTGTCAGAGAGCGATAGAGAGTGTCAGAGAGTGATAGAGAGTGTCAGAGAGTGTCAGAGAGTGTCAGAGAGCGATGGAGAGTGTCAGAGAGTGTCAGAGAGTGATAGAGAGTGATGGAGAGTGATGGAGAGTGATATAGAGTGTCAGAGATTGTCAGAGAGTGATAGAGAGTGTTTGAGAGTGATAGAGAGGGTCAGAGAGAGTTAGAGAGTGTCAGAGAGTGATATAGAGTGTCAGAGAGTGTCAGAGAGTGATATAGAGTGTCAGAGATTGTCAGAGAGTGATAGAGAGTGTTAGAGACTGATAGAGAGTGTCAGAGAGAGTTAGAGAGTGTCAGAGAGTGATATAGAGTGTCAGAGAGTGATAGTGAGTGTCTGAGAGTGTCAGAGAGTGATGGAGAGTGATAGAGACTGTCAGAGAGTGTCAGAGAGTGTCAGATAGTGTCAGATAGTGTCAGAGAGAGACAGAGAGTGTCAGAGAGTGTCAGAGAGTGATAGTGAGTGTCAGAGAGTGTCAGAGAGTGATTGTGAGTGTCTGAGAGTGTCAGAGAGTGTCAGAGAGATTGTCAGAGGGTGATAGTGAGTGTCAGAGAGTGTCAGAGAGTGATTGTGCGTGTCTGAGAGTGTCAGAGAGTGTCAGAGAGTGTCAGAGGGTGTCAGAGAGTGATAGAGAGTGTTAGAGGGTGATAGAGAGTGTCAGAGAGTGTTCGAGAGTGTCAGAGAGTGTCAGAGAGTGATAGAGACTGTCAGAGAGTGTCAGAGAGCGATAGAGAGTGTCAGAGAGCGATAGAGAGTGTCAGAGAGCGATAGAGAGTGTCAGAGAGTGATAGAGAGTGTTAGAGAGTGATAGAGAGTGTCAGAGAGAGTTAGAGAGTGTCAGAGAGTGATATAGAGTGTCAGAGAGTGTCAGAGAGCGATAGAGAGTGTCAGAGAGTGATAGAGAGTGTCAGAGAGTGATAGAGAGTGTCAGAGAGTGTCAGAGAGTGATAGTGAGTGTCTGAGAGTGTCAGAGAGTGATAGAGAGTGATTTAGAGTGTCAGAGATTGTCAGAGAGTGATAGAGAGTGTTGGAGAGTGATAGAGAGTGTCAGAGCGAGTTAGAGAGTGTCAGAGAGTGATATAGAGTGTCAGAGAGTGTCAGAGAGCGATAGAGAGTGTCAGAGAGTGATAGAGAGTGTCAGAGAGTGTCAGAGAGCGATGGAGAGTGTCAGAGAGTGATAGAGAGTGATGGAGAGTGATATAGAGTGTCAGAGATTGTCAGAGAGTGATAGAGAGTGTTAGAGAGTGATAGAGAGGGTCAGAGAGAGTTAGAGAGTGTCAGAGAGTGATATAGAGTGTCAGAGAGTGTCAGAGAGTGATATAGAGTGTCAGAGATTGTCAGAGAGTGATAGAGAGTGTTAGAGACTGATAGAGAGTGTCAGAGAGAGTTAGAGAGTGATAGAGAGTGTCAGAGCGAGTTAGAGAGTGTCAGAGAGTGATATAGAGTGTCAGAGAGTGTCAGAGAGCGATAGAGAGTGTCAGAGAGTGATAGAGAGTGTCAGAGAGTGTCAGAGAGCGATGGAGAGTGTCAGAGAGTGTCAGAGAGTGATAGAGAGTGATGGAGAGTGATATAGAGTGTCAGAGATTGTCAGAGAGTGATAGAGAGTGTTAGAGAGTGATAGAGAGGGTCAGAGAGAGTTAGAGAGTGTCAGAGAGTGATAGAGAGTGTCAGAGAGTGTCAGAGAGTGATATAGAGTGTCAGAGATTGTCAGAGAGTGATAGAGAGTGTTAGAGACTGATAGAGAGTGTCAGAGAGAGTTAGAGAGTGTCAGAGAGTGATATAGAGTGTCAGAGAGTGTCAGAGAGTGATAGTGAGTGTCTGAGAGTGTCAGAGAGTGTCAGAGAGTGTCAGAGAGTGATAGAGAGTGATAGAGTGTGATGTCGAGTGATATAGAGTGTCAGAGCGTGTCAGAGAGCGATGGAGAGTGTCAGAGAGTGATAGAGAGTGTCAGAGAGTGATAGAGAGTGTCAGAGAGTGTCAGAGAGCGATGGAGAGTGTCAGAGAGTGATAGAGAGTGTCAGAGAGTGTCAGAGAGTGATAGAGAGTGATAGAGAGTGTCAGAGAGTGTCAGAGAGTGTCAGAGAGTGATAGTGAGTGTCTGAGAGTGTCTGAGAGTGTCAGATAGTGTCAGAGAGTCATAGAGAGTGTTAGAGAGTGATAGAGACTGTCAGAGAGTGTCAGAGAGTGTCAGAGAGAGATAGAGTGTGTCAGAGAGTGTCAGAGAGTGATAGTGAGTTTCAGAGAGTGTCAGAGAGTGATAGAGAGTGTCTGAGAGTGTCAGAGAGTGATGGAGAGTGTCAGAGAGTGTCAGAGACTGTCAGAGCGTTATAGTAAGTGTCAGAGAGTGTCAGAGAGTAATAGTGAGAGTCAGAGAGTGATAGAGAGTGTCAGGGAGAGTCAGAGGGTGTCAGAGGGTGATAGAGAGGGTCAGAGTGTGATACTGAGTGCCAGAGAGTGATAGAGAGGGTCAGAGAGTGATAGAGAGAGCCAGAGAGTGATAATGAGTGTCTGAGAGTGATAGAGAGTGATAGAGACTGTCAGAGAGTGTCAGATAGTGTAAGAGAGAGACAGAGAGTGTCAGAGAGTGTCAGAGAGTGATAGTGAGTGTTAGAGAGTGTCAGAGAGTGATTGTGAGTGTCTGAGAGTGTCAGAGAGTGTCAGAGAGTGTCAGAGAGTGTCAGAGAGTGTCAGAGGGTGTCAGAGAGTGATAGAGAGTGTTAGAGAGTGATAGAGAGTGTTAGAGAGTGGTAGAGAGTGTCAGAGAGTGTTCGAGAGTGTCAGAGAGTGTCAGAGAGTGATAGAGACTGTCAGAGAGTGTCAGAGAGCGATAGAGAGTGTCAGAGAGCGATAGAGAGTGTCAGAGAGCGATAGAGAGTGTCAGAGAGTGATAATGAGTGTCAGAGAGTGATAATGAGTGTCAGAGAGTGTCAGAGAGTGATAGAGACTGTCAGAGAGTGTCAGAGAGTGATAGTGAGTGTCTGAGAGTGTCAGATAGTGTCAGAGAGTCATAGAGAGTCATAGAGAGTGTTAGAGATGTCAGAGAGTGTCAGAGAGTGATAGAGAGTGTCAGAGAGTGTCAGAGAGTGTCAGAGAGTGTCAGAGAGTGATATAGAGTGTCAGAGAGTGTCAGAAAATGTCAGAGAGCGATAGAGAGTGTCAGAGAGTGATAGAGAGTGTCAGAGAGTGTCAGAGAGTGATTGTGAGTGTCAGAGAGTGTCAGATAGTGTCAGAGAGTCAGAGAGAGTATTAGAGAGTGTCAGAGAGTGTCAGAGAGTGTCTGAGAGTGATAGTGAGTGTCTGAGAGTGTCAGAGAGTGATAGAGAGTGATTTAGAGTGTCAGAGATTGTCAGAGAGTGATAGAGAGTGTTAGAGAGTGATAGAGAGTGTCAGAGAGAGTTAGTGTGTCAGAGAGTGATATAGAGTGTCAGAGAGTGTCAGAGAGCGATAGAGAGTGATAGTGAGTGTCTGAGAGTGTCTGAGAGTGTCAGAGAGTGATAGAGAGTGATAGAGAGTGATATTGAGTGTCAGAGATTGTCAGAGAGTGATAGAGAGTGTTAGAGAGTGATAGAGAGTGATAGAGAGTGTCAGATAGAGTTAGAGAGTGTCAGAGAGTGATAGAGAGTGTCAGAGAGTGTCAGAGAGTGTCAGAGAGTGATAGTGAGTGTCTGAGAGTGTCAGATAGTGTCAGAGAGTCAGAGAGAGTATTAGAGAGTGTCAGAGAGTGTCAGAGAGTGTCAGAGAGTGATAGTGAGTGTCAGAGAGTGTCTGAGAGTGATAGTGAGTGTCTGAGATTGTCAGAGAGTGATAGAGAGTGTTGGAGAGTGATAGAGAGTGTCAGAGAGAGTTAGAGTGTCAGAGAGTGATATAGAGTGTCAGAGAGTGTCAGAGAGCGAAAAGAGAGTGATAGTGAGTGTCTGAGAGTGTCAGAGAGAGATAGAGAGTGATAGAGAGTGATATTGAGTGTCAGAGATTGTCAGAGAGTGATAGAGAGTGTTAGAGAGTGATAGAGAGTGATAGAGAGTGTCAGAGAGAGTTAGAGAGTGTCAGAGAGTGATATAGAGTGTCAGAGAGTGTCAGAGAGTGATATAGAGTGTCAGAGATTGTCAGAGAGTGATAGAGAGTGTTAGAGACTGATAGAGAGTGTCAGAGAGAGTTAGAGAGTGTCAGAGAGTGATAGAGAGTGTCAGAGAGTGTCAGAGAGCGATAGAGAGTGTCAGAGAGTGATAGAGAGTGCCAGAGAGTGTCAGAGAGTGATAGTGAGTGTCTGAGAGTGTCAGAGAGTGATAGAGAGTGATTTAGAGTGTCAGAGATTGTCAGAGAGTGATAGAGAGTGTTGGAGAGTGATAGAGAGTGTCAGAGCGAGTTAGAGAGTGTCAGAGAGTGATATAGAGTGTCAGAGAGTGTCAGAGAGCGATAGAGAGTGTCAGAGAGTGATAGAGAGTGTCAGAGAGTGTCAGAGAGCGATGGAGAGTGTCAGAGAGTGATAGAGAGTGATGGAGAGTGATATAGAGTGTCAGAGATTGTCAGAGAGTGATAGAGAGTGTTAGAGAGTGATAGAGAGGGTCAGAGAGAGTTAGAGAGTGTCAGAGAGTGATATAGAGTGTCAGAGAGTGTCAGAGAGTGAAACAGAGTGTCAGAGATTGTCAGAGAGTGATAGAGAGTGTTAGAGACTGATAGAGAGTGTCAGAGAGAGTTAGAGAGTGATAGAGAGTGTCAGAGCGAGTTAGAGAGTGTCAGAGAGTGATATAGATGTGTCAGAGAGTGTCAGAGAGCGATAGAGAGTGTCAGAGAGTGATAGAGAGTGTCAGAGAGTGTCAGAGAGTGTCAGAGAGTGATAGAGAGTGATATAGAGTGTCAGAGAGTGTCAGAGAGCGATAGAGAGTGTCTGAGAGTGATAGAGAGTGTCGGAGAGTGTCAGAGAGCGATGGAGAGTGTCAGAGAGTGTCAGAGAGTGATAGAGAGTGATGGAGAGTGATATAGAGTGTCAGAGATTGTCAGAGAGTGATAGAGAGTGTTAGAGAGTGATAGAGAGTGTCAGAGAACGTTAGAGAGTGATATAGAGTGTCAGAGAGTGTCAGAGAGTGATATAGAGTGTCAGAGATTGTCAGAGAGTGATAGAGAGTGTTAGAGACTGATAGAGAGTGTCAGAGAGAGTTAGAGAGTGATAGAGAGTGTCAGAGCGAGTTAGAGAGTGTCAGAGAGTGATATAGAGTGTCAGAGAGTGTCAGAGAGCGATAGAGAGTGTCAGAGAGTGATATAGAGTGTCAGAGAGTGTCAGAGAGCGATGGAGAGTGTCAGAGAGTGTCAGAGAGTGATAGAGAGTGATGGAGAGTGATATAGAGTGTCAGAGATTGTCAGAGAGTGATAGAGAGTGTTTGAGAGTGATAGAGAGGGTCAGAGAGAGTTAGAGAGTGTCAGAGAGTGATATAGAGTGTCAGAGAGTGTCAGAGAGTGATATAGAGTGTCAGAGATTGTCAGAGAGTGATAGAGAGTGTTAGAGACTGATAGAGAGTGTCAGAGAGAGTTAGAGAGTGTCAGAGAGTGATATAGAGTGTCAGAGAGTGATAGTGAGTGTCTGAGAGTGTCAGAGAGTGATGGAGAGTGATAGAGACTGTCAGAGAGTGTCAGATAGTGTCAGAGAGAGACAGAGAGTGTCAGAGAGTGTCAGAGAGTGATAGTGAGTGTCAGAGAGTGTCAGAGAGTGATTGTGCGTGTCTGAGAGTGTCAGAGAGTGTCAGAGAGTGTCAGAGGGTGTCAGAGAGTGATAGAGAGTGTTAGAGGGTGATAGAGAGTGTCAGAGAGTGTTCGAGAGTGTCAGAGAGTGTCAGAGAGTGTCAGAGAGTGATAGAGACTGTCAGAGAGTGTCAGAGAGCGATAGAGAGTGTCAGAGAGCGATAGAGAGTGTCAGAGAGCGATAGAGAGTGTCAGAGAGTGATAATGAGTGTCAGAGAGTGATAATGAGTGTCAGAGAGTGTCAGAGAGTGATAGAGACTGTCAGAGAGTGTCAGAGAGCGATAGAGAGTGTCAGAGAGCGATAGAGAGTGTCAGAGAGTGATAATGAGTGTCAGAGAGTGATAATGAGTGTCAGAGAGTGTCAGAGAGTGATAGAGACTGTCAGAGAGTGTCAGAGAGTGATAGTGAGTGTCTGAGAGTGTCAGATAGTGTCAGAGAGTCATAGAGAGTCATAGAGAGTGTTAGAGATGTCAGAGAGTGTCAGAGAGTGATAGAGAGTGTCAGAGAGTGTCAGAGAGTGATATAGAGTGTCAGAGAGTGTCAGAGAGCGATAGAGAGTGTCAGAGAGTGTCAGAGAGTGTCAGAGAGTGTCAGAGAGTGTCAGAGAGCGATAGAGAGTGTCAGAGAGTGATAGAGAGTGTCAGAGAGTGTCAGAGAGTGTCAGAGAGCGATGGAGAGTGTCAGAGAGTGTCAGAGAGTGATAGAGAGTGATGGAGAGTGATGGAGAGTGATATAGAGTGTCATAGAGAGTTAGAGAGTGATAGAGAGTGTTTGAGAGTGATAGAGAGGGTCAGAGAGAGTTAGAGAGTGTCAGAGAGTGATATAGAGTGTCAGAGAGTGTCAGAGAGTGATATAGAGTGTCAGAGATTGTCAGAGAGTGATAGAGAGTGTTAGAGACTGATAGAGAGTGTCAGAGAGAGTTAGAGAGTGTCAGAGAGTGATATAGAGTGTCAGAGAGTGATAGTGAGTGTCTGAGAGTGTCAGAGAGTGATGGAGAGTGATAGAGACTGTCAGAGAGTGTCAGAGAGTGTCAGATAGTGTCAGATAGTGTCAGAGAGAGACAGAGAGTGTCAGAGAGTGTCAGAGAGTGATAGTGAGTGTCAGAGAGTGTCAGAGAGTGATTGTGAGTGTCTGAGAGTGTCAGAGAGTGTCAGAGAGATTGTCAGAGGGTGATAGTGAGTGTCAGAGAGTGTCAGAGAGTGATTGTGCGTGTCTGAGAGTGTCAGAGAGTGTCAGAGAGTGTCAGAGGGTGTCAGAGAGTGATAGAGAGTGTTAGAGGGTGATAGAGAGTGTCAGAGAGTGTTCGAGAGTGTCACAGAGTGTCAGAGAGTGATAGAGACTGTCAGAGAGTGTCAGAGAGCGATAGAGAGTGTCAGAGAGCGATAGAGAGTGTCAGAGAGCGATAGAGAGTGTCAGAGAGTGATAATGAGTGTCAGAGAGTGATAATGAGTGTCAGAGAGTGTCAGAGAGTGATAGAGACTGTCAGAGAGTGTCAGAGAGTGATAGTGAGTGTCTGAGAGTGTCAGATAGTGTCAGAGAGTCATAGAGAGTCATAGAGAGTGTTAGAGATGTCAGAGAGTGTCAGAGAGTGATAGAGAGTGTCAGAGAGTGTCAGAGAGTGATATAGAGTGTCAGAGAGTGTCAGAGAGCGATAGAGAGTGTCAGAGAGTGATAGAGAGTGTCAGAGAGTGTCAGAGAGTGTCAGAGAGTGTCAGAGAGTGATAGTGAGTCTCTGAGAGAGTCAGATAGTGTCAGATAGTGTCAGAGAGTCAGAGAGAGTATTAGAGAGTGTCAGAGAGTGTCAGAGAGTGATAGTGAGTGTCAGAGAGTGTCTGAGAGTGATAGTGAGTGTCTGAGAGTGTCAGAGAGTGATAGAGAGTGATTTAGAGTGTCAGAGATTGTCAGAGAGTGATAGAGAGTGTTAGAGAGTGATAGAGAGTGTCAGAGAGAGTTAGTGTGTCAGAGAGTGATATAGAGTGTCAGAGAGTGTCAGAGAGCGATAGAGAGTGATAGTGAGTGTCTGAGAGTGTCTGAGAGTGTCAGAGAGTGATAGAGAGTGATAGAGAGTGATATTGAGTGTCAGAGATTGTCAGAGAGTGATAGAGAGTGTTAGAGAGTGATAGAGAGTGATAGAGAGTGTCAGAGAGAGTTAGAGAGTGTCAGAGAGTGATATAGAGTGTCAGAGAGTGTCAGAGAGTGATATAGAGTGTCAGAGATTGTCAGAGAGTGATAGAGAGTGTTAGAGACTGATAGAGAGTGTCAGAGAGAGTTAGAGAGTGTCAGAGAGTGATATAGAGTGTCAGAGAGTGTCAGAGAGTGATAGTGAGTGTCTGAGAGTGTCAGAGAGTGATAGAGAGTGATATAGAGTGTCAGAGAGTGTCAGAGAGCGATGGAGAGTGTCAGAGAGTGATAGAGAGTGTCAGAGAGTGTCAGAGAGCGATGGAGAGTGTCAGAGAGTGTCAGAGAGTGATAGAGAGTGATAGAGAGTGATAGAGAGTGTCAGAGAGTGTCAGAGAGTGATAGAGAGTGTTAGAGAGTGATAGAGACTGTCAGAGAGTGTCAGAGTGTGTCAGAGAGAGATAGAGTGTGTCAGAGAGTGATAGAGAGTGTCAGAGATTGTCAGAGATTGTCAGAGAGTGATAGAGAGTGTCAGAGAGTGATAGTGAGTCTCAGAGAGTGTCAGAGAGTGATAGAGGGTGTCAGAGAGTGTCAGAGAGTGATAGAGAATGTCAGAGAGTGATAGTGAGTGTCTGAGAGTGTCAGAGAGTGATAGAGAGTGAAAGAGAGTGTCAGACAGTGTCCTAGAGTGATAGAGAGTGTTGGAGAGTGATAGAGAGTGTCAGAGAGAGTTAGAGAGTGTCAGAGAGTGATATAGAGTGTCAGACAGTGTCCTAGAGTGATAGAGAGTGTTGGAGAGAGTTAGAGAGTGTCAGAGAGTGATATAGCGTGTCAGAGAGTGATATAGAGTGTCAGAGAGTGTCAGAGAGCGATAGAGAGTGTCAGAGAGTGATAGAGAGTGTCAGAGAGTGTCAGAGAGTGTCAGAGAGCGATGGAGAGTGTCAGAGAGTGTCAGAGAGTGATAGAGAGTGATGGAGAGTGATGGAGAGTGATATAGAGTGTCAGAGATTGTCAGAGAGTGATAGAGAGTGTTTGAGAGTGATAGAGAGGGTCAGAGAGAGTTAGAGAGTGTCAGAGAGTGATATAGAGTGTCAGAGAGTGTCAGAGAGTGATATAGAGTGTCAGAGATTGTCAGAGAGTGATAGAGAGTGTTAGAGACTGATAGAGAGTGTCAGAGAGAGTTAGAGAGTGTCAGAGAGTGATATAGAGTGTCAGAGAGTGATAGTGAGTGTCTGAGAGTGTCAGAGAGTGATGGAGAGTGATAGAGACTGTCAGAGAGTGTCAGAGAGTGTCAGATAGTGTCAGATAGTGTCAGAGAGAGACAGAGAGTGTCAGAGAGTGTCAGAGAGTGATAGTGAGTGTCAGAGAGTGTCAGAGAGTGTTTGTGAGTGTCTGAGAGTGTCAGAGAGTGTCAGAGAGTGTCAGAGGGTGTCAGAGAGTGATAGAGAGTGTTAGAGAGTGATAGAGAGTGTCAGAGAGTGTTCGAGAGTGTCAGAGAGTGTCAGAGAGTGTCAGAGAGTGATAGAGACTGTCAGAGAGTGTCAGAGAGCGATGGAGAGTGTCAGAGAGCGATAGAGAGTGTCAGAGAGCGATAGAGAGTGTCAGAGAGTGATAATGAGTGTCAGAGAGTGATAATGAGTGTCAGAGAGTGTCAGAGAGCGATAGAGTCTGTCAGAGAGTGTCAGAGAGTGATAGTGTGTGTCTGAGAGTGTCAGATAGTGTCAGAGAGTCATAGAGAGTCATAGAGATGTCAGAGAGTGTCAGAGAGTGATAGAGAGTGTCAGAGAGTGTCAGAGAGTGATATAGAGTGTCAGAGAGTGTCAGAGAGCGATAGAGAGTGTCAGAGAGTGATAGAGAGTGTCAGAGAGTGATAGAGAGTGTCAGAGAGTGTCAGAGAGTGATAGTGAGTGTCTGAGAGTGTCAGATAGTGTCAGATAGTGTCAGAGAGTCAGAGAGAGTATTAGAGAGTGTCAGAGAGTGTCAGAGAGTGATAGTGAGTGTCAGAGAGTGTCTGAGAGTGATAGTGAGTGTCTGAGAGTGTCAGAGAGTGATAGAGAGTGATTTAGAGTGTCAGAGAGAGTTAGAGTGTCAGAGAGTGATATAGAGTGTCAGAGAGTGTCAGAGAGCGATAGAGAGTGATAGTGAGTGTCTGAGAGTGTCTGAGAGTGTCAGAGAGTGATAGAGAGTGATAGAGAGTGATATTGAGTGTCAGAGATTGTCAGAGAGTGATAGAGTGTGTTAGAGAGTGATAGAGAGTGATAGAGAGTGTCAGAGAGAGTTAGAGAGTGTCAGAGAGTGATATAGAGTGATATAGAGTATCAGAGAGTGATATAGAGTGTCAGAGATTGTCAGAGAGTGATAGAGAGTGTTAGAGACTGATAGAGAGTGTCAGAGAGAGTTAGAGAGTGTCAGAGAGTGATATAGAGTGTCAGAGAGTGATAGTGAGTGTCTGAGAGTGTCAGAGAGTGTCAGAGAGTGATAGAGAGTGATAGAGAGTGATATAGAGTGTCAGAGAGTGTCAGAGAGCGATGGAGAGTGTCAGAGAGTGATAGAGAGTGTCAGAGAGTGTCAGAGAGCGATGGAGAGTGTCAGAGAGTGATAGAGAGTGTCAGAGAGTGTCAGAGAGCGATGGAGAGTGTCAGAGAGTGATAGAGAGTGTCAGAGAGTGTCAGAGAGTGATAGAGAGTGATAGAGAGTGTCAGAGAGTGTCAGAGAGTGATAGTGAGTGTCTGAGAGTGTCAGATAGTGTCAGAGAGTCATAGAGAGTGTTAGAGAGTGATAGAGACTGTCAGAGAGTGTCAGAGTGTGTCAGAGAGAGATAGAGTGTGTCAGAGAGTGATAGAGAGTGATAGAGAGTGTCAGAGATTGTCAGAGATTGTCAGAGAGTGATAGAGAGTGTCAGAGAGTGATAGTGAGTCTCAGAGAGTGTCAGAGAGTGATAGAGGGTGTCAGAGAGTGACAGAGAATGTCAGAGAGTGATAGTGAGTGTCTGAGAGTGTCAGAGAGTGATAGAGAGTGAAAGAGAGTGTCAGAGATAGTCAGAGAGTGATAGAGAGTGTTAGAGAGAGTTAGAGACTGTCCGAGAGAGTTAGAGAGTGTCAGAGAGTGATATAGAGTGTCAGAGAGTGTCAGAGAGTGATAGTGAGTGTCTGAGAGTGTCAGAGAGTGTCAGAGAGTGATAGAGAGTGATAGAGAGTGATAGAGTGTGATGTCGAGTGATATAGAGTGTCAGAGAGTGTCAGAGAGCGATGGAGAGTGTCAGAGAGCGATGGAGAGTGTCAGAGAGTGATAGAGAGTGTCAGAGAGTGATAGAGAGTGTCAGAGAGTGATAGAGAGTGTCAGAGAGTGTCAGAGAGCGATGGAGAGTGTCAGAGAGTGATAGAGAGTGTCAGAGAGTGATAGAGAGTGTCAGAGAGTGTCAGAGAGCGATGGAGAGTGTCAGAGAGTGACAGAGAGTGTCAGAGAGTGTCAGAGAGTGTCAGAGAGTGATAGAGAGTGATAGAGAGTGATAGAGAGTGTCAGAGAGTGTCAGAGAGTGTCAGAGAGTGATAGTGAGTGTCTGAGCATGTCAGATAGTGTCAGAGAGTCATAGAGAGTTTCAGAGAGTGTCAGAGAGTGATAGTGAGTTTCTGAGAGTGTCAGAGAGTGATAGAGAGTGTCAGAGAGTGTCAGAGAGTGTCAGAGAGTAATAGTGAGAGTCAGAGAGTGATAGAGAGTGTCAGGGAGAGTCAGAGGGTGTCAGAGAGTGATAGAGAATGTCAGAGAGTGTCAGAGAATGATACTGAGTGCCAGAGAGTGATGGAGAGGGTCAGAGAGTGATAGAGAGTGCCAGAGAGTGATAGTGAGTGTCTGAGAGTGTCAGAGAGTTTTAGAGAGTGATAGAGACTGTCAGAGAGTTTCAGAGAGTGTCAGAGAGTGTCAGAGAGTGTCAGAGAGTGATAGTGAGTGTCAGAGAGTGTCAGAGAGTGATTGTGAATGTCTGAGAGTGTCAGAGAGTGTCAGAGAGTGTCAGAGAGTGATAGAGAGTGTTAGAGAGTGATAGAGAGTGTCAGAGAGTGTCAGAGAGCGATAGAGAGTGTCAGAGAGTGTCAGAGAGTGTCAGAGAGCGATGGAGAGTGTCAGAGAGTGATAGAGAGTGATGGAGAGTGATATAGAGTGTCAGAGATTGTCAGAGAGTGATAGAGAGTGTTAGAGAGTGATAGAGAGGGTCAGAGAGAGTTAGAGAGTGTCAGAGAGTGATATAGAGTGTCAGAGAGTGTCAGAAAGTGATATAGAGTGTCAGAGATTGTCAGAGAGTGATAGAGAGTGTTAGAGACTGATGGAGAGTGTCAGAGAGAGTTAGAGAGTGATAGAGAGTGTCAGAGCGAGTTAGAGAGTGTCAGAGAGTGATATAGAGTGTCAGAGAGTGTCAGAGAGCGATAGAGAGTGTCAGAGAATGATAGAGAGTGTCAGAGAGTGTCAGAGAGCGATGGAGAGTGTCAGAGAGTGTCAGAGAGTGATAGAGAGTGATGGAGAGTGATATAGAGTGTCAGAGATTGTCAGAGAGTGATAGAGAGTGTTTGAGAGTGATAGAGAGGGTCAGAGAGAGTTAGAGAGTGTCAGAGAGTGATATAGAGTGTCAGAGAGTGTCAGAGAGTGATATAGAGTGTTAGAGACTGATAGAGAGTGTCTGAGAGTGTCAGAGAGTGATGGAGAGTGATAGAGACTGTCAGAGAGTGTCAGATAGTGTCAGAGAGAGACAGAGAGTGTCAGAGAGTGTCAGAGAGTGATAGTGAGTGTCAGAGAGTGTCAGAGAGTGATTGTGAGTGTCTGAGAGTGTCAGAGAGTGTCAGAGAATGTCAGAGGGTGTCAGAGAGTGATAGAGAGTGTTAGAGGGTGATAGAGAGTATCAGAGAGTGTTCGAGAGTGTCAGAGAGTGTCAGAGAGTGTCAGAGAGTGATAGAGACTGTCAGAGAGTGTCAGAGAGCGATAGAGAGTGTCAGAGAGCGATAGAGAGTGCCAGAGAGTGATAATGAGTGTCAGAGAGTGATAATGAGTGTCAGAGAGTGTCAGAGAGTGATAGAGACTGTCAGAGAGTGTCAGAGAGTGATAGTGAGTGTCTGAGAGTGTCAGATAGTGTCAGAGAGTCATAGAGAGTCATAGAGAGTGTTAGAGATGTCAGAGAGTGTCAGAGAGTGATAGAGAGTGTCAGAGAGTGTCAGAGAGTGATATAGAGTGTCAGAGAGTGTCAGAGAGCGATAGAGAGTGTCAGAGAGTGATAGAGAGTGTCAGAGAGTGTCAGAGAGTGTCAGAGAGTGATAGTGAGTGTCTGAGAGTGTCAGATAGTGTCAGATAGTGTCAGAGAGTCAGAGAGAGTATTAGAGAGTGTCAGAGAGTGTCAGAGAGTGATAGTGAGTGTCAGAGAGTGATATAGAGTGTCAGAGAGTGATAGTGAGTGTCTGAGAGTGTCAGAGAGTGATGGAGAGTGATAGAGACTGTCAGAGAGTGTCAGATAGTGTCAGAGAGAGACAGAGAGTGTCAGAGAGTGTCAGAGAGTGATAGTGAGTGTCAGAGAGTGTCAGAGAGTGATTGTGCGTGTCTGAGAGTGTCAGAGAGTGTCAGAGAGTGTCAGAGGGTGTCAGAGAGTGATAGAGAGTGTTAGAGGGTGATAGAGAGTGTCAGAGAGTGTTCGAGAGTGTCAGAGAGTGTCAGAGAGTGTCAGAGAGTGATAGAGACTGTCAGAGAGTGTCAGAGAGCGATAGAGAGTGTCAGAGAGCGATAGAGAGTGTCAGAGAGCGATAGAGAGTGTCAGAGAGTGATAATGAGTGTCAGAGAGTGATAATGAGTGTCAGAGAGTGTCAGAGAGTGATAGAGACTGTCAGAGAGTGTCAGAGAGCGATAGAGAGTGTCAGAGAGCGATAGAGAGTGTCAGAGAGTGATAATGAGTGTCAGAGAGTGATAATGAGTGTCAGAGAGTGTCAGAGAGTGATAGAGACTGTCAGAGAGTGTCAGAGAGTGATAGTGAGTGTCTGAGAGTGTCAGATAGTGTCAGAGAGTCATAGAGAGTCATAGAGAGTGTTAGAGATGTCAGAGAGTGTCAGAGAGTGATAGAGAGTGTCAGAGAGTGTCAGAGAGTGATATAGAGTGTCAGAGAGTGTCAGAGAGCGATAGAGAGTGTCAGAGAGTGTCAGAGAGTGTCAGAGAGTGTCAGAGAGTGTCAGAGAGCGATAGAGAGTGTCAGAGAGTGATAGAGAGTGTCAGAGAGTGTCAGAGAGTGTCAGAGAGCGATGGAGAGTGTCAGAGAGTGTCAGAGAGTGATAGAGAGTGATGGAGAGTGATGGAGAGTGATATAGAGTGTCATAGAGAGTTAGAGAGTGATAGAGAGTGTTTGAGAGTGATAGAGAGGGTCAGAGAGAGTTAGAGAGTGTCAGAGAGTGATATAGAGTGTCAGAGAGTGTCAGAGAGTGATATAGAGTGTCAGAGATTGTCAGAGAGTGATAGAGAGTGTTAGAGACTGATAGAGAGTGTCAGAGAGAGTTAGAGAGTGTCAGAGAGTGATATAGAGTGTCAGAGAGTGATAGTGAGTGTCTGAGAGTGTCAGAGAGTGATGGAGAGTGATAGAGACTGTCAGAGAGTGTCAGAGAGTGTCAGATAGTGTCAGATAGTGTCAGAGAGAGACAGAGAGTGTCAGAGAGTGTCAGAGAGTGATAGTGAGTGTCAGAGAGTGTCAGAGAGTGATTGTGAGTGTCTGAGAGTGTCAGAGAGTGTCAGAGAGATTGTCAGAGGGTGATAGTGAGTGTCAGAGAGTGTCAGAGAGTGATTGTGCGTGTCTGAGAGTGTCAGAGAGTGTCAGAGAGTGTCAGAGGGTGTCAGAGAGTGATAGAGAGTGTTAGAGGGTGATAGAGAGTGTCAGAGAGTGTTCGAGAGTGTCACAGAGTGTCAGAGAGTGATAGAGACTGTCAGAGAGTGTCAGAGAGCGATAGAGAGTGTCAGAGAGCGATAGAGAGTGTCAGAGAGCGATAGAGAGTGTCAGAGAGTGATAATGAGTGTCAGAGAGTGATAATGAGTGTCAGAGAGTGTCAGAGAGTGATAGAGACTGTCAGAGAGTGTCAGAGAGTGATAGTGAGTGTCTGAGAGTGTCAGATAGTGTCAGAGAGTCATAGAGAGTCATAGAGAGTGTTAGAGATGTCAGAGAGTGTCAGAGAGTGATAGAGAGTGTCAGAGAGTGTCAGAGAGTGTCAGAGAGTAATAGTGAGAGTCAGAGAGTGATAGAGAGTGTCAGGGAGAGTCAGAGGGTGTCAGAGAGTGATAGAGAATGTCAGAGAGTGTCAGAGAATGATACTGAGTGCCAGAGAGTGATGGAGAGGGTCAGAGAGTGATAGAGAGTGCCAGAGAGTGATAGTGAGTGTCTGAGAGTGTCAGAGAGTGTTAGAGAGTGATAGAGACTGTCAGAGAGTTTCAGAGAGTGTCAGAGAGTGTCAGAGAGTGTCAGAGAGTGATAGTGAGTGTCAGAGAGTGTCAGAGAGTGATTGTGAATGTCTGAGAGTGTCAGAGAGTGTCAGAGAGTGTCAGAGAGTGTCAGAGAGTGATAGAGAGTGTTAGAGAGTGATAGAGAGTGTCAGAGAGTGTCAGAGAGCGATAGAGAGTGTCAGAGAGTGTCAGAGAGTGTCAGAGAGCGATGGAGAGTGTCAGAGAGTGATAGAGAGTGATGGAGAGTGATATAGAGTGTCAGAGATTGTCAGAGAGTGATAGAGAGTGTTAGAGAGTGATAGAGAGGGTCAGAGAGAGTTAGAGAGTGTCAGAGAGTGATATAGAGTGTCAGAGAGTGTCAGAAAGTGATATAGAGTGTCAGAGATTGTCAGAGAGTGATAGAGAGTGTTAGAGACTGATGGAGAGTGTCAGAGAGAGTTAGAGAGTGATAGAGAGTGTCAGAGCGAGTTAGATAGTGTCAGAGAGTGATATAGAGTGTCAGAGAGTGTCAGAGAGCGATAGAGAGTGTCAGAGAATGATAGAGAGTGTCAGAGAGTGTCAGAGAGCGATGGAGAGTGTCAGAGAGTGTCAGAGAGTGATAGAGAGTGATGGAGAGTGATATAGAGTGTCAGAAATTGTCAGAGAGTGATAGAGAGTGTTTGAGAGTGATAGAGAGGGTCAGAGAGAGTTAGAGAGTGTCAGAGAGTGATATAGAGTGTCAGAGAGTGTCAGAGAGTGATATAGAGTGTTAGAGACTGATAGAGAGTGTCTGAGAGTGTCAGAGAGTGATGGAGAGTGATAGAGACTGTCAGAGAGTGTCAGATAGTGTCAGAGAGAGACAGAGAGTGTCAGAGAGTGTCAGAGAGTGATAGTGAGTGTCAGAGAGTGTCAGAGAGTGATTGTGAGTGTCTGAGAGTGTCAGAGAGTGTCAGAGAATGTCAGAGGGTGTCAGAGAGTGATAGAGAGTGTTAGAGGGTGATAGAGAGTATCAGAGAGTGTTCGAGAGTGTCAGAGAGTGTCAGAGAGTGTCAGAGAGTGATAGAGACTGTCAGAGAGTGTCAGAGAGCGATAGAGAGTGTCAGAGAGCGATAGAGAGTGTCAGAGAGTGATAATGAGTGTCAGAGAGTGATAATGAGTGTCAGAGAGTGTCAGAGAGTGATAGAGACTGTCAGAGAGTGTCAGAGAGTGATAGTGAGTGTCTGAGAGTGTCAGATAGTGTCAGAGAGTCATAGAGAGTCATAGAGAGTGTTAGAGATGTCAGAGAGTGTCAGAGAGTGATAGAGAGTGTCAGAGAGTGTCAGAGAGTGATATAGAGTGTCAGAGAGTGTCAGAGAGCGATAGAGAGTGTCAGAGAGTGATAGAGAGTGTCAGAGAGTGTCAGAGAGTGTCAGAGAGTGATAGTGAGTGTCTGAGAGTGTCAGATAGTGTCAGATAGTGTCAGAGAGTCAGAGAGAGTATTAGAGAGTGTCAGAGAGTGTCAGAGAGTGATAGTGAGTGTCAGAGAGTGTCTGAGAGTGATAGTGAGTGTCTGAGAGTGTCTGAGAGTGTCAGAGAGTGATAGAGAGTGATTTAGAGTGTCAGAGATTGTCAGAGAGTGATAGAGAGTGTTAGAGAGTGATAGAGAGTGTCAGAGAGAGTTAGAGTGTCAGAGAGTGATATAGAGTGTCAGAGAGTGTCAGAGAGCGATAGAGAGTGATAGTGAGTGTCTGAGAGTGTCTGAGAGTGTCAGAGAGTGATAGAGAGTGATAGAGAGTGATATTGAGTGTCAGAGATTGTCAGAGAGTGATAGAGAGTGTTAGAGAGTGATAGAGAGTGATAGAGAGTGTCAGAGAGAGTTAGAGAGTGTCAGAGAGTGATATAGAGTGTCAGAGAGTGTCAGAGAGTGATATAGAGTGTCAGAGATTGTCAGAGAGTGATAGAGAGTGTTAGAGACTGATAGAGAGTGTCAGAGAGAGTTAGAGAGTGTCAGAGAGTGATATAGAGTGTCAGAGAGTGTCAGAGAGTGACAGTGAGTGTCTGAGAGTGTCAGAGAGTGATAGAGAGTGATATAGAGTGTCAGAGAGTGTCAGAGAGCGATGGAGAGTGTCAGAGAGTGATAGAGAGTGTCAGAGAGTGTCAGAGAGCGATGGAGAGTGTCAGAGAGTGTCAGAGAGTGATAGAGAGTGATAGAGAGTGATAGAGAGTGATAGAGAGTGATAGAGAGTGTCAGAGAGTGTCAGAGAGTGATAGTGAGTGTCTGAGAGTGTCAGATAGTGTCAGAGAGTCATAGAGAGTGTTAGAGAGTGATAGAGACTGTCAGAGAGTGTCAGAGTGTGTCAGAGAGAGATAGAGTGTGTCAGAGAGTGATAGAGAGTGATAGAGAGTGTCAGAGATTGTCAGAGATTGTCAGAGAGAGATAGAGAGTGTCAGAGAGTGATAGTGAGTCTCAGAGAGTGTCAGAGAGTGATAGAGGGTGTCAGAGAGTGTCAGAGAGTGATAGAGAATGTCAGAGAGTGATAGTGATTGTCTGAGAGTGTCAGAGAGTGATAGAGAGTGAAAGAGAGTGTCAGACAGTGTCCTAGAGTGATAGAGAGTGTTGGAGAGTGATAGAGAGTGTCAGAGAGAGTTAGAGAGTGTCAGACAGTGTCCTAGAGTGATAGAGAGTGTTGGAGAGAGTTAGAGAGTGTCAGAGAGTGATATAGAGTGTCAGAGAGTGATATAGAGTGTCAGAGAGTGTCAGAGAGCGATAGAGAGTGTCAGAGAGTGATAGAGAGTGTCAGAGAGTGTCAGAGAGTGTCAGAGAGTGTCAGAGAGCGATGGAGAGTGTCAGAGAGTGTCAGAGAGTGATAGAGAGTGATGGAGAGTGATATAGAGTGTCAGAGATTGTCAGAGAGTGATAGAGAGTGTTTGAGAGTGATAGAGAGGGTCAGAGAGAGTTAGAGAGTGTCAGAGAGTGATATAGAGTGTCAGAGAGTGTCAGAGAGTGATATAGAGTGTCAGAGATTGTCAGAGAGTGATAGAGAGTGTTAGAGACTGATAGAGAGTGTCAGAGAGAGTTAGAGAGTGTCAGAGAGTGATATAGAGTGTCAGAGAGTGATAGTGAGTGTCTGAGAGTGGACAGAGAGTGATGGAGAGTGATAGAGACTGTCAGAGAGTGTCAGAGAGTGTCAGATAGTGTCAGATAGTGTCAGATAGTGTCAGAGAGAGACAGAGAGTGTCAGAGAGTGTTAGAGAGTGATAGAGAGTGTCAGAGAGTGTTCGAGAGTGTCAGAGAGTGTCAGAGAGTGTCAGAGAGTGATAGAGACTGTCAGAGAGTGTCAGAGAGCGATAGAGAGTGTCAGAGAGCGATAGAGAGTGTCAGAGAGCGATAGAGAGTGTCAGAGAGTGATAATGAGTGTCAGAGAGTGATAATGAGTGTCAGAGAGTGTCAGAGAGTGATAGAGACTGTCAGAGAGTGTCAGAGAGTGATAGTGTGTGTCTGAGAGTGTCAGATAGTGTCAGAGAGTCATAGAGAGTCATAGAGATGTCAGAGAGTGTCAGAGAGTGATAGAGAGTGTCAGAGAGTGTCAGAGAGTGATATAGAGTGTCAGAGAGTGTCAGAGAGCGATAGAGAGTGTCAGAGAGTGATAGAGAGTGTCAGAGAGTGTCAGAGAGTGATAGTGAGTGTCTGAGAGTGTCAGATAGTGTCAGATAGTGTCAGAGAGTCAGAGAGAGTATTAGAGAGTGTCAGAGAGTGTCAGAGAGTGATAGTGAGTGTCAGAGAGTGTCTGAGAGTGATAGTGAGTGTCTGAGAGTGTCAGAGAGTGATAGAGAGTGATTTAGAGTGTCAGAGAGAGTTAGAGTGTCAGAGAGTGATATAGAGTGTCAGAGAGTGTCAGAGAGCGATAGAGAGTGATAGTGAGTGTCTGAGAGTGTCTGAGAGTATCAGAGAGTGATAGAGAGTGATAGAGAGTGATATTGAGTGTCAGAGATTGTCAGAGAGTGATAGAGAGTGTTAGAGAGTGATAGAGAGTGTCAGAGAGAGTTAGAGAGTGTCAGAGAGTGATATAGAGTGATATAGAGTGTCAGAGAGTGATATAGAGTGTCAGAGATTGTCAGAGAGTGATAGAGAGTGTTAGAGACTGATAGAGAGTGTCAGAGAGAGTTAGAGAGTGTCAGAGAGTGATATAGAGTGTCAGAGAGTGATAGTGAGTGTCTGAGAGTGTCAGAGAGTGTTAGAGAGTGATAGAGAGTGATATAGAGTGTCAGAGAGTGTCAGAGAGCGATGGAGAGTGTCAGAGAGTGATAGAGAGTGTCAGAGAGTGTCAGAGAGCGATGGAGAGTGTCAGAGAGTGATAGAGAGTGTCAGAGAGTGTCAGAGAGTGATAGAGAGTGATAGAGAGTGATAGAGAGTGATAGAGAGTGTCAGAGAGTGTCAGAGAGTGATAGTGAGTGTCTGAGAGTGTCAGATAGTGTCAGAGAGTCATAGAGAGTGTTAGAGAGTGATAGAGACTGTCAGAGAGTGTCAGAGTGTGTCAGAGAGAGATAGACTGTGTCAGAGAGTGATAGAGAGTGATAGAGAGTGTCAGAGATTGTCAGAGATTGTCAGAGAGTGATAGAGAGTGTCAGAGAGTGATAGTGAGTCTCAGAGAGTGTCAGAGAGTGATAGAGGGTGTCAGAGAGTGATAGAGAATGTCAGAGAGTGATAGTGAGTGTCTGAGAGTGTCAGAGAGTGATAGAGAGTGAAAGAGAGTGTCAGACAGTGTCCTAGAGTGATAGAGAGTGTTGGAGAGTGATAGAGAGTGTCCGAGAGAGTTAGAGAGTGTCAGAGAGTGATATAGAGTGTCAGAGAGTGATATGGACTGTCAGAGATTGTCAGAGAGTGATAGAGAGTGTTAGAGAGAGTTAGAGAGTGTCCGAGAGAGTTAGAGAGTGTCAGAGAGTGATATAGAGTGTCAGAGAGTGTCAGAGAGTGATAGTGAGTGTCTGAGAGTGTCAGAGAGTGTCAGAGAGTGTCAGAGAGTGATAGAGAGTGATAGAGAGTGATAGAGAGTGATAGAGTGTGATGTCGAGTGATATAGAGTGTCAGAGAGTGTCAGAGAGCGATGGAGAGTGTCAGAGAGTGATAGAGAGTGTCAGAGAGTGATAGAGAGTGTCAGAGAGTGTCAGAGAGCGATGGAGAGTGTCAGAGAGTGATAGAGAGTGTCAGAGAGTGATAGAGAGTGTCAGAGAGTGTCAGAGAGCGATAGAGAGTGATAGTGAGTGTCTGAGAGTGTCAGAGAGTGATATAGAGTGTCAGAGATTGTCAGAGAGTGATAGAGAGTGTTAGAGACTGATAGAGAGTGTCAGAGAGAGTTAGAGAGTGTCAGAGAGTGATATAGTGTGTCAGAGAGTGATAGTGAGTGTCTGAGAGTGTCAGAGAGTGTCAGAGAGTGAAAGAGTTTGATAGAGAGTGATAGAGAGTGATATAGAGTGTCAGAGAGTGTCAGAGAGCGATGGAGAGTGTCAGAGAGTGATAGAGAGTGTCAGAGAGTGTCAGAGAGCGATGGAGAGTGTCAGAGAGTGATAGAGAGTGTCAGAGAGTGTCAGAGAGTGATAGAGAGTGATAGAGAGTGATAGAGAGTGTCAGAGAGTGTCAGAGAGTGATTGTGAGTGTCTGAGAGTGTCAGAGAGTGTCAGAGAGTGTCAGAGAGTGTCAGAGGGTGTCAGAGAGTGATAGAGAGTGTTAGAGAGTGATAGAGAGTGTCAGAGAGTGTTCGAGAGTGTCAGAGAGTGTCAGAGAGTGTCAGAGAGCGATAGAGACTGTCAGAGAGTGTCAGAGAGCGAGAGAGAGTGTCAGAGAGCGATAGAGAGTGTCAGAGAGTGATATAGAGTGTCAGAGAGCGCTAGAGAGTGTCAGAGAGTGATAATGAGTGTCAGAGAGTGATAATGAGTGTCAGAGAGTGTCAGAGAGTGATAGAGACTGTCAGAGAGTGTCAGAGAGTGATAGTGAGTGTCTGAGAGTGTCAGATAGTGTCAGAGAGTGTCGGAGAGTGATAGTGAGTGTCTGAGAGTGTCAGATAGTGTCAGATAGTGTCAGAGAGTCAGAGAGAGTATTGGAGAGTGTCAGAGAGTGTCAGAGAGTGTCAGAGAGTGATAGTGAGTGTCAGAGAGTGTCTGAGAGTGATAGTGAGTGTCTGAGAGTGTCAGAGAGTGATAGAGAGTGATTTAGAGTGTCAGAGATTGTCAGAGAGTGATAGAGAGTGTTAGAGAGTGATAGAGAGTGTCAGAGAGAGTTAGAGTGTCAGAGAGTGATATAGAGTGTCAGAGAGTGTCAGAGAGCGATAGAGAGTGATAGTGAGTGTCTGAGAGTGTCAGAGAGTGATATAGAGTGTCAGAGATTGTCAGAGAGTGATAGAGAGTGTTAGAGACTGATAGAGAGTGTCAGAGAGAGTTAGAGAGTGTCAGAGAGTGATATAGAGTGTCAGAGAGTGATAGTGAGTGTCTGAGAGTGTCAGAGAGTGTCAGAGAGTGATAGAGAGTGATAGAGAATGATAGAGAGTGATATAGAGTGTCAGAGAGTGTCAGAGAGCGATGGAGAGTGTCAGAGAGTGATAGAGAGTGTCAGAGAGTGTCAGAGAGCGATGGAGAGTGTCAGAGAGTGATAGAGAGTGTCAGAGAGTGTCAGAGAGTGATAGAGAGTGATAGAGAGTGATAGAGAGTGTCAGAGAGTGTCAGAGAGTGATAGTGAGTGTCTGAGAGTGTCAGATAGTGTCAGAGAGTCATAGAGAGTGTTAGAGAGTGATAGAGACTGTCAGAGTGTGTCAGAGAGAGATAGAGTGTGTCAGAGAGTGATAGAGAGTGATAGAGAGTGTCAGAGATTGTCAGAGATTGTCAGAGAGTGATAGAGAGTGTCAGAGAGTGATAGTGAGTCTCAGAGAGTGTCAGAGAGTGATAGAGGGTGTCAGAGAGTGATAGAGAATGTCAGAGAGTGATAGTGAGTGTCTGAGAGTGTCAGAGAGTGATAGAGAGTGAAAGAGAGTGTCAGACAGTGTCCTAGAGTGATAGAGAGTGTTGGAGAGTGATAGAGAGTGTCCGAGAGTGTTAGAGAGTGTCAGAGAGTGATATAGAGTGTCAGAGAGTGATATAGAGTGTCAGAGATTGTCAGAGAGTGATAGAGAGTGTTAGAGAGAGTTAGAGAGTGTCCGAGAGAGATAGAAGGTGTCAGAGAGTGATATAGAGTGTCAGAGAGTGTCAGAGAGTGATAGTGAGTGTCTGAGAGTGTCAGAGAGTGTCAGAGAGTGATAGAGAGTGATAGAGAGTGATAGAGAGTGATAGAGTGTGATGTCGAGTGATATAGAGTGTCAGAGAGTGTCAGAGAGCGATGGAGAGTGTCAGAGAGTGATAGAGAGTGTCAGAGAGTGATAGAGAGTGTCAGAGAGTGATAGAGAGTGTCAGAGGGTGTCAGAGAGTGATAGAGAATGTCAGAGAGTGTCAGAGAGTGATACTGAGTGCCAGAGAGTGATGGAGAGGGTCAGAGAGTGATAGAGAGTGCCAGAGAGTGATAGTGAGTGTCTGAGAGTGTCATAGAGTGATAGAGAGTGATAGAGACTGTCAGAGAGTTTCAGAGAGTGTCAGATAGTGTCAGAGAGTGTCAGAGAGTGTCAGAGAGTGTCAGAGAGTGTCAGAGAGTGATAGAGACTGTCAGAGAGTGTCAGAGAGCGATAGAGAGTGTCAGAGAGCGATAGAGAGTGTCAGAGAGCGATTGAGAGTGTCAGAGAGTGATAATGAGTGTCAGAGAGTGTCAGAGAGTGATAGAGACTGTCAGAGAGTGTCAGAGAGTGATAGTGAGTGTCTGAGAGTGTCAGATAGTGTCAGAGAGTCATAGAGAGTGTTAGAGAGTGATAGAGACTGTCAGAGAGTGTCAGAGTGTGTCAGAGAGAGATAGAGTGTGTCAGAGAGTGATAGAGAGTGATAGAGAGTGTCAGAGATTGTCAGAGAGTGATAGAGAGTGTCAGAGAGTGATAGTGAGTCTCAGAGAGTGTCAGAGAGTGATAGAGAGTGATTTAGAGTGTCAGAGATTGTCAGAGAGTGATAGAGAGTGTTGGAGAGTGATAGAGAGTGTCAGAGCGAGTTAGAGAGTGTCAGAGAGTGATATAGAGTGTCAGAGAGTGTCAGAGAGCGATAGAGAGTGTCAGAGAGTGTCAGAGAGTGTCAGAGAGCGATGGAGAGTGTCAGAGAGTGATAGAGAGTGATGGAGAGTGATATAGAGTGTCAGAGATTGTCAGACAGTGATAGAGAGTGTTAGAGAGTGATAGAGAGGGACAGAGAGAGTTAGAGAGTGTCAGAGAGTAATATAGAGTGTCAGAGAGTGTCAGAGAGTGATATAGAGTGTCAGAGATTGTCAGAGAGTGATAGAGAGTGTTAGAGACTGATAGAGAGTGTCAGAGAGAGTTAGAGAGTGATAGAGAGTGTCAGAGCGAGTTAGAGAGTGTCAGAGAGTGATAGAGAGTGTCAGAGAGTGTCAGAGAGCGATAGAGAGTGTCAGAGAGTAATAGAGAGTGTCAGAGAGTGTCAAAAAGCGATGGAGAGTGTCAGAGAGTGATAGAGAGTGATGGAGAGTGATATAGAGTGTCAGAGATTGTCAGAGAGTGATAGAGAGTGTTTGAGAGTGATAGAGAGGGTCAGAGAGAGTTAGAGAGTGTCAGAGAGTGATATAGAGTGTCAGAGATTGTCAGAGAGTGATAGAGAGTGTTAGAGACTGATAGAGAGTGTCAGAGAGATTTAGAGAGTGTCAGAGAGTGATATAGAGTGTCAGAGGGTTATAGTGAGTGTCTGAGAGTGTCAGAGAGTGATGGAGAGTGATAGAGACTGTCAGAGAGTGTCAGATAGTGTCAGAGAGAGACAGAGAGTGTCAGAGAGTGTCAGAGAGTGATAGTGAGTGTCAGAGAGTGTCAGAGAGTGATTGTGAGTGTCTGAGAGTGTCAGAGAGTGTCAGAGAGTGTCAGAGGGTGTCAGAGAGTGATAGAGAGTGTTAGAGAGTGATAGAGAGTGTCAGAGAGTGTCAGAGAGCGATAGAGAGAGTCAGAGAGCGATAGAGAGTGTCAGAGAGCGATTGAGAGTGTCAGAGAGTGATAATGAGTGTCAGAGAGTGTCAGAGAGTGATAGAGACTGTCAGAGAGTGTCAGAGAGTGATAGTGAGTGTCTGAGAGTGTCAGATAGTGTCAGAGAGTCATAGAGAGTGTTAGAGAGTGATAGAGACTGTCAGAGAGTGTCAGAGTGTGTCAGAGAGAGATAGAGTGTGTCAGAGAGTGATAGAGAGTGATAGAGAGTGTCAGAGATTGTCAGAGAGTGATAGAGAGTGTCAGAGAGTGATAGTGAGTCTCAGAGAGTGTCAGAGAGTGATAGAGAGTGATTTAGAGTGTCAGAGATTGTCAGAGAGTGATAGAGAGTGTTGGAGAGTGATAGAGAGTGTCAGAGCGAGTTAGAGAGTGTCAGAGAGTGATATAGAGTGTCAGAGAGTGTCAGAGAGCGATAGAGAGTGTCAGAGAGTGTCAGAGAGTGTCAGAGAGCGATGGAGAGTGTCAGAGAGTGATAGAGAGTGATGGAGAGTGATATAGAGTGTCAGAGATTGTCAGACAGTGATAGAGAGTGTTAGAGAGTGATAGAGAGGGACAGAGAGAGTTAGAGAGTGTCAGAGAGTGATATAGAGTGTCAGAGAGTGTCAGAGAGTGATATAGAGTGTCAGAGATTGTCAGAGAGTGATAGAGAGTGTTAGAGACTGATAGAGAGTGTCAGAGAGAGTTAGAGAGTGATAGAGAGTGTCAGAGCGAGTTAGAGAGTGTCAGAGAGTGATAGAGAGTGTCAGAGAGTGTCAGAGAGCGATAGAGAGTGTCAGAGAGTAATAGAGAGTGTCAGAGAGTGTCAAAAAGCGATGGAGAGTGTCAGAGAGTGTCAGAGAGTGATAGAGAGTGATGGAGAGTGATATAGAGTGTCAGAGATTGTCAGAGAGTGATAGAGAGTGTTTGAGAGTGATAGAGAGGGTCAGAGAGAGTTAGAGAGTGTCAGAGAGTGATATAGAGTGTCAGAGATTGTCAGAGAGTGATAGAGAGTGTTAGAGACTGATAGAGAGTGTCAGAGAGATTTAGAGAGTGTCAGAGAGTGATATAGAGTGTCAGAGGGTGATAGTGAGTGTCTGAGAGTGTCAGAGAGTGATGGAGAGTGATAGAGACTGTCAGAGAGTGTCAGATAGTGTCAGAGAGAGACAGAGAGTGTCAGAGAGTGTCAGAGAGTGATAGTGAGTGTCAGAGAGTGTCAGAGAGTGATTGTGAGTGTCTGAGAGTGTCAGAGAGTGTCAGAGAGTGTCAGAGGGTGTCAGAGAGTGATAGAGAGTGTTAGAGAGTGATAGAGAGTGTCAGAGAGTGTTCGAGAGTGTCAGAGAGTGTCAGAGAGTGTCAGAGAGTGATAGAGACTGTCAGAGAGTGTCAGAGAGCGATAGAGAGTGTCAGAGAGCGATAGAGAGTGTCAGAGAGCGATAGAGAGTGTCAGAGAGTGATAATGAGTGTCAGAGAGTGATAATGAGTGTCAGAGAGTGTCAGAGAGTGATAGAGACTGTCAGAGAGTGTCAGAGAGTGATAGTGAGTGTCTGAGAGTGTCAGATAGTGTCAGAGAGTCATAGAGAGTCATAGAGAGTGTTAGAGATGTCAGAGAGTGTCAGAGAGTGTCAGAGAGTGTCAGAGAGTGATAGAGAGTGTCAGAGAGTGTCAGAGAGTGATATAGAGTGTCAGAGAGTGTCAGAGAGCGATAGAGAGTGTCAGAGAGTGATAGAGAGTGTCAGAGAGTGTCAGAGAGTGTCAGAGAGTGTCAGAGAGTGATAGTGAGTGTCTGAGAGTCTCAGATAGTGTCAGATAGTGTCAGAGAGTCAGAGAGAGTATTAGAGAGTGTCAGAGAGTGTCAGAGAGTGTCAGAGAGTGATAGTGAGTGTCAGAGAGTGTCAGAGAGTGATAGTGAGTGTCAGAGAGTGTCTGAGAGTGATAGTGAGTGTCTGAGAGTGTCAGAGAGTGATAGAGAGTGATTTAGAGTGTCAGAGATTGTCAGAGAGTGATAGAGAGTGTTAGAGAGTGATAGAGAGTGTCAGAGAGAGTTAGAGTGTCAGAGAGTGATATAGAGTGTCAGAGAGTGTCAGAGAGCGATAGAGAGTGATAGTGAGTGTCTGAGAGTGTCTGAGAGTGTCAGAGAGTGATAGAGAGTGATAGAGAGTGATATTGAGTGTCTGAGATTGTCAGAGAGTGATAGAGAGTGTTAGAGAGTGATAGAGAGTGATAGAGAGTGTCAGAGAGAGTTAGAGAGTGTCAGAGAGTGATATAGAGTGTCAGAGAGTGTCAGAGAGTGATATAGAGTGTCAGAGATTGTCAGAGAGTGATAGAGAGTGTTAGAGACTGATAGAGAGTGTCAGAGAGCGATGGAGAGTGTCAGAGAGTGATAGAGAGTGTCAGAGAGTGTCAGAGAGTGATAGTGAGTGTCTGAGAGTGTCAGAGAGTGTCAGAGAGTGATAGAGAGTGATATAGAGTGTCAGAGAGCGATGGAGAGTGTCAGAGAGTGATAGAGAGTGTCAGAGAGTGTCAGAGAGCGATGGAGAGTGTCAGAGAGTGTCAGAGAGTGTCAGAGAGTGATAGAGAGTGATAGAGAGTGATAGAGAGTGATAGAGAGTGTCAGAGAGTGTCAGAGAGTGATAGTGAGTGTCTGAGAGTGTCAGATAGTGTCAGAGAGTCATAGAGAGTGTTAGAGAGTGATAGAGACTGTCAGAGAGTGTCAGAGTGTGTCAGAGGGAGATAGAGTGTGTCAGAGAGTGATAGAGAGTGATAGAGAGTGTCAGAGATTGTCAGAGATTGTCAGAGAGTGATAGAGAGTGTCAGAGAGTGATAGTGAGTCTCAGAGAGTGTCAGAGAGTGATAGAGGGTGTCAGAGAGTGTCAGAGAGTGATAGAGAATGTCAGAGAGTGATAGTGAGTGTCTGAGAGTGTCAGAGAGTGATAGAGAGTGAAAGAGAGTGTCAGACAGTGTCCTAGAGTGATAGAGAGTGTTGGAGAGTGATAGAGTGTGTCAGAGAGAGTTAGAGAGTGTCAGAGAGTGATATAGAGTGTCAGACAGTGTCCTAGAGTGATAGAGAGTGTTGGAGAGAGTTAGAGAGTGTCAGAGAGTGATATAGAGTGTCAGAGAGTGATATAGAGTGTCAGAGAGTGTCAGAGAGCGATAGAGAGTGTCAGAGAGTGGTAGAGAGTGTCAGAGAGTGTCAGAGAGTGTCAGAGAGCGATGGAGAGTGTCAGAGAGTGTCAAAGAGTGATAGAGAGTGATGGAGAGTGATATAGAGTGTCAGAGATTGTCAGAGAGTGATAGAGAGTGTTTGAGAGTGATAGAGAGGGTCAGAGAGAGTTAGAGAGTGTCAGAGAGTGATATAGAGTGTCAGAGAGTGTCAGAGAGTGATATAGAGTGTCAGAGATTGTCAGAGAGTGATAGAGAGTGTTAGAGACTGATAGAGAGTGTCAGAGAGAGTTAGAGAGTGTCAGAGAGTGATATAGAGTGTCAGAGAGTGATAGTGAGTGTCTGAGAGTGTCAGAGAGTGATGGAGAGTGATAGAGACTGTCAGAGAGTGTCAGAGAGTGTCAGATAGTGTCAGAGAGAGACAGAGAGTGTCAGAGAGTGTCAGAGAGCGATAGTGAGTGTCAGAGAGTGTCAGAGAGTGATTGTGAGTGTCTGAGAGTGTCAGAGAGTGTCAGAGAGTGTCAGAGAGTGTCAGAGGGTGTCAGAGAGTGTCAGAGAGTGATAGAGAGTGTTAGAGAGTGATAGAGAGTGTCAGAGAGTGTTCGAGAGTGTCAGAGAGTGTCAGAGAGTGTCAGAGAGTGATAGAGACTGTCAGAGAGTGTCAGAGAGCGATAGAGAGTGTCAGAGAGCGATAGAGAGTGTCAGAGAGCGATAGAGAGTGTCAGAGAGTGATAATGAGTGTCAGAGAGTGTCAGAGAGTGATAGAGACTGTCAGAGAGTGTCAGAGAGTGATAGTGTGTGTCTGAGAGTGTCAGATAGTGTCAGAGAGTGATAGAGAGTGTCAGAGAGTGTCAGAGAGTGTCAGAGAGTGATATAGAGTGTCAGAGAGTGTCAGAGAGCGATAGAGAGTGTCAGAGAGTGATAGAGAGTGTCAGAGAGTGTCAGAGAGTGTCAGAGAGTGATAGTGAGTGTCTGAGAGTGTCAGATAGTGTCAGATAGTGTCAGAGAGTCAGAGAGAGTATTAGAGAGTGTCAGAGAGTGTCAGAGAGTGATAGTGAGTGTCAGAGAGTGTCTGAGAGTGATAGTGAGTGTCTGAGAGTGTCAGAGAGTGATGGAGAGTGATTTAGAATTTCAGAGATTGTCAGAGAGTGATAGAGAGTGTTAGAGAGTGATAGAGAGTGTCAGAGAGAGTTAGAGTGTCAGAGAGTTAGAGTGTCAGAGAGTGTCAGAGAGCGATAGAGAGTGATAGTGAGTGTCTGAGAGTGTCTGAGAGTGTCAGAGAGTGATAGAGAGTGATAGAGAGTGATAATGAGTGTCAGAGATTGTCAGAGAGTGATAGAGAGTGTTAGAGAGTGATAGAGAGTGATAGAGAGTGTCAGAGAGAGTTAGAGAGTGTCAGAGAGTGATATAGAGTGTCAGAGAGTGTCAGAGAGTGATATAGAGTGTCAGAGATTGTCAGAGAGTGATAGAGAGTGTTAGAGACTGATAGAGAGTGTCAGAGAGAGTTAGAGAGTGTCAGAGAGTGATATAGAGTGTCAGAGAGTGATAGTGAGTGTCTGAGAGTGTCAGAGAGTGTCAGAGAGTGATAGAGAGTGATATAGAGTGTCAGAGAGTGTCAGAGAGCGATGGAGAGTGTCAGAGAGTGATAGAGAGTGTCAGAGAGTGTCAGAGAGCGATGGAGAGTGTCAGAGAGTGATAGAGAGTGTCAGAGAGTGTCAGAGAGTGATAGAGAGTGATAGAGAGTGATAGAGAGTGTCAGAGAGTGTCAGAGAGTGATAGTGAGTGTCTGAGAGTGTCAGATAGTGTCAGAGAGTCATAGAGAGTGTTAGAGAGTGATAGAGACTGTCAGAGAGTGTCAGAGTGTGTCAGAGAGAGATAGAGTGTGTCAGAGAGTGATAGAGAGTGATAGAGAGTGTCAGAGATTGTCAGAGATTGTCAGAGAGTGATAGAGAGTGTCAGAGAGTGATAGTGAGTCTCAGAGAGTGTCAGACAGTGATAGAGGGTGTCAGAGAGTGATAGAGAATGTCAGAGAGTGATAGTGAGTGTCTGAGAGTGTCAGAGAGTGATAGAGAGTGAAAGAGAGTGTCAGACAGTGTCCTAGAGTGATAGAGAGTGTTGGAGAGTGATAGAGAGTGTCAGAGAGAGTTAGAGAGTGTCAGAGAGTGATATAGAGTGTCAGAGAGTGATATAGAGTGTCAGAGATTGTCAGAGAGTGATACAGAGTGTTAGAGAGAGTTAGAGAGTGTCCGAGAGAGTTAGAGAGTGTCAGAGAGTGATATAGAGTGTCAGAGAGTGTCAGAGAGTGATAGTGAGTGTCTGAGAGTGTCAGAGAGTGTCAGAGAGTGATAGAGAGTGATAGAGAGTGATAGAGAGTGATAGAGTGTGATGTTGAGTGATATAGAGTGTCAGAGAGTGATAGAGAGTGTCAGAGAGTGATAGAGAGTGTCAGAGAGTGTCAGAGAGCGATGGAGAGTGTCAGAGAGTGATAGAGAGTGTCAGAGAGTGTCAGAGAGTGTCAGAGAGTGATAGAGAGTGATAGAGAGTGATAGAGAGTGTCAGAGAGTGTCAGAGAGTGTCAGAGAGTGATAGTGAGTGTCTGAGAGTGTCAGATAGTGTCAGAGAGTCATAGAGAGTTTCAGAGAGTGTCAGAGAGTGATAGTGAGTGTCTGAGAGTGTCAGAGAGTGATAGAGAGTGTCAGAGAGTGTCAGAGAGAGTCAGAGAGTGTCAGAGAGTGATAGTGAGTGTCAGAGAGTGTCAGAGAGTGTCAGAGAGTAATAGTGAGAGTCAGAGAGTGATAGAGAGTGTCAGGGAGAGTCAGAGGGTGTCAGAGAGTGATAGAGAATGTCAGAGAGTGTCAGAGAGTGATACTGAGTGCCAGAGAGTGATGGAGAGGGTCAGAGAGTGATAGAGAGTGCCAGAGAGTGATAGTGAGTGTTCGAGAGTGTCAGAGTGTGTCAGAGAGTGTCAGAGAGTGATAGAGACTGTCAGAGAGTGTCAGAGAGCGATAGAGAGTGTCAGAGAGCGATAGAGAGTGTCAGAGAGCGATTGAGAGTGTCAGAGAGTGATAATGAGTGTCAGAGAGTGTCAGAGAGTGATAGAGACTGTCAGAGAGTGTCAGAGAGTGATAGTGAGTGTCTGAGAGTGTCAGATAGTGTCAGAGAGTCATAGAGAGTCATAGAGAGTGTTAGAGATGTCAGAGAGTGTCAGAGAGTGTCAGAGAGTGATAGAGAGTGTCAGAGAGTGATAGAGAGAGATAGAGAGTGATAGAGAGTGTCAGAGAGTGTCAGAGAGCGATAGAGAGTGATAGAGAGAGTCAGAGAGTGATAGAGAGTGTCAGAGAGTGTCAGAGAGTGTCAGAGAGTGATAGTGAGTGTCTGAGAGTGTCAGAGAGTCAGAGAGAGTATTAGAGAGTGTCAGAGAGTGTCAGAGAGTGTCAGAGAGTGATATAGAGTGTCAGAGAGTGTCAGAGAGCGATAGAGAGTGTCAGAGAGTGATAGAGAGTGTCAGAGAGTGTCAGAGAGTGTCAGAGAGTGATAGTGAGTGTCTGAGAGTGTCAGAGAGTGATAGTGAGTGTCTGAGAGTGTCAGATAGTGTCAGATAGTGTCAGAGAGTTAGAGAGTGTCAGAGAGTGTCAGAGAGTGTCAGAGAGTGTCAGAGAGGGATAGTGAGTGTCAGAGAGTGTCTGAGAGTGATAGTGAGTGTCTGAGAGTGTCAGAGAGTGATAGAGAGTGATTTAGAGTGTCAGAGATTGTCAGAGAGTGATAGAGAGTGTTAGAGAGTGATAGAGAGTGTCAGAGAGAGTTAGAGTGTCAGAGAGTGATATAGAGTGTCAGAGAGTGTCAGAAAGCGATAGAGAGTGATAGTGAGTGTCTGAGAGTGTCTGAGAGTGTCAGAGAGTGATAGAGAGTGATAGAGAGTGATAGAGAGTGATATTGAGTGTCAGAGATTGTCAGAGAGTGATAGAGAGTGTTAGAGAGTGATAGAGAGTGATAGAGAGTGTCAGAGAGAGTTAGAGAGTGTCAGAGAGTGATATAGAGTGTCAGAGAGTGTCAGAGAGTGATATAGAGTGTCAGAGATAGTCAGAGAGTGATAGAGAGTGTTAGAGACTGATAGAGAGTGTCAGAGAGAGTTAGAGAGTGTCAGAGAGTGATATAGAGTGTCAGAGAGTGTCAGAGAGTGATAGTGAGTGTCTGAGAGTGTCAGAGAGTGTCAGAGAGTGATAGAGAGTGATATAGAGTGTCAGAGAGCGATGGAGAGTGTCAGAGAGTGATAGAGAGTGTCAGAGAGCGATGGAGAGTGTCAGAGAGTGATAGAGAGTGTCAGAGAGTGTCAGAGAGTGATAGAGAGTGATAGAGAGTGATAGAGAGTGATAGAGAGTGTCAGAGAGTGTCAGAGAGTGATAGTGAGTGTCTGAGAGTGTCAGATAGTGTCAGAGAGTCATAGAGAGTGTTAGAGAGTGATAGAGACTGTCAGAGAGTGTCAGAGTGTGTCAGAGAGAGATAGAGTGTGTCAGAGAGTGATAGAGAGTGATAGAGAGTGTCAGAGATTGTCAGAGATTGTCAGAGAGTGATAGAGAGTGTCAGAGAGTGATAGTGAGTCTCAGAGAGTGTCAGAGAGTGATAGAGGGTGTCAGAGAGCGATAGAGAATGTCAGAGAGTGATAGTGAGTGTCTGAGAGTGTCAGAGAGTGATAGAGAGTGAAAGAGAGTGTCAGACAGTGTCCTAGAGTGATAGAGAGTGTTGGAGAGTGATAGAGAGTGTCAGAGAGAGTTAGAGAGTGTCAGAGAGTGATATAGAGTGTCAGAGAGTGATATAGAGTGTCAGAGATTGTCAGAGAGTGAAAGAGAGTGTTAGAGAGAGTTAGAGAGTGTCCGAGAGAGTTAGAGAGTGTCAGAGAGTGATATAGAGTGTCAGAGAGTGTCAGAGAGTGATAGTGAGTGTCTGAGATTGTCAGAGAGTGTCAGAGAGTGATAGAGAGTGATAGAGAGTGATAGAGTGTGATGTCGAGTGATATAGGGTGTCAGAGAGTGTCAGGGAGCGATGGAGAGGGTCAGAGAGTGATAGAGAGGGTCAGAGAGTGATAGAGAGTGTCAGAGAGTGATAGAGAGTGTCAGAGAGTGATAGAGAGTGTCAGATAGTGTCAGAGAGTGATGGAGAGTGTCAGAGAGTGATAGAGAGTGTCAGAGAGTGATAGAGAGTGTCAGAGAGTGTCAGAGAGCGATGGAGAGTGTCAGAGAGTGATAGAGAGTGTCAGAGAGTGTCAGAGAGTGTCAGAGAGTGATAGAGAGTGATAGAGAGTGATAGAGAGTGTCAGAGAGTGTCAGAGAGTGTCAGAGAGTGATAGTGAGTGTCTGAGAGTGTCAGAGAGTGTCAGAGAGTGTCAGAGAGTGTCAGAGAGTGATAGAGAGTGTCAGAGAGAGTTAGAGAGTGTCAGAGAGTGATATAGAGTGTCAGAGAGTGATAGTGAGTGTCTGAGAGTGTCAGAGAGTGTCAGAGAGTGATAGAGAGTGATATAGAGTGTCAGAGAGTGTCAGAGAGCGATGGAGAGTGTCAGAGAGTGATGGAGAGTGTCAGAGAGTGTCAGAGAGCGATGGAGAGTGTCAGAGAGTGATAGAGAGTGTCAGAGAGTGTCAGAGAGTGATAGAGAGTGATAGAGAGTGTCAGAGAGTGTCAGAGAGTGATAGTGAGTGTCTGAGAGTGTCAGATAGTGTCAGAGAGTCATAGAGAGTGTTAGAGAGTGATAGAGACTGTCAGAGAGTGTCAGAGTGTGTCAGAGAGAGATAGAGTGTGTCAGAGAGTGATAGAGAGTGATAGAGAGTGATAGAGAGTGTCAGAGATTGTCAGAGATTGTCAGAGAGTGATAGAGAGTGTCAGAGAGTGATAGTGAGTGTCTGAGAGTGTCAGAGAGTGATAGTGAGTGTCTGAGATTGTCAGAGAGTGTCAGAGAGTGATAGAGAGTGATAGAGAGTGATAGAGTGTGATGTCGAGTGATATAGAGTGTCAGAGAGTGTCAGGGAGCGATGGAGAGTGTCAGAGAGTGATAGAGAGGGTCAGAGAGTGATAGAGAGTGTCAGAGAGTGATAGAGAGTGTCAGAGAGTGATAGAGAGTGTCAGATAGTGTCAGAGAGTGATGGAGAGTGTCAGAGAGTGATAGAGAGTGTCAGAGAGTGATAGAGAGTGTCAGAGAGTGTCAGAGAGCGATGGAGAGTGTCAGAGAGTGATAGAGAGTGTCAGAGAGTGTCAGAGAGTGTCAGAGACTGATAGAGAGTGATAGAGAGTGATAGAGAGTGTCAGAGAGTGTCAGAGAGTGTCAGAGAGTGATAGTGAGTGTCTGAGAGTGTCAGATAGTGTCAGAGAGTCATAGAGAGTTTCAGAGAGTGTCAGAGAGTGATAGTGAGTGTCTGAGAGTGTCAGAGAGTGTCAGAGAGTGTCAGAGAGTGTCAGAGAGTGTCAGAGAGTGATAGTGAGTGTCAGAGAGTGATAGTGAGTGTCTGAGAGTGTCAGAGAGTGATAGAGAGTGATAGAGACTGTCAGAGAGTTTCAGAGAGTGTCAGATAGTGTCAGAGAGAGACAGAGAGTGTCAGAGAGTGTCAGAGAGTGTCAGAGAGTGTCAGAGAGTTTCAGAGAGTGATAGTGAGTGTCAGAGAGTGTCAGAGAGTGATTGTGAATGTCTGAGAGTGTCAGAGAGTGTCAGAGAGTAATAGAGAGTGTTAGAGAGTGATAGAGAGTGTCAGAGAGTGTTCGAGAGTGTGAGAGAGTGTCAGAGAGTGTCAGAGTGTGATAGAGACTGTCAGAGAGTGTCAGAGAGCGATAGAGAGTGTCAGAGAGCGATAGAGAGTGTCAGAGAGCGATTGAGAGTGTCAGAGAGTGATATAGAGTGTCAGAGAGTGATATAGAGTGTCAGAGAGTGTCAGAGAGCGATAGAGAGTGATAGTGAGTGTCTGAGAGTGTCTGAGAGTGTCAGAGAGTGATAGAGAGTGATAGAGAGTGATATTGAGTGTCAGAGATTGTCAGAGAGTGATAGAGAGTGTTAGAGAGTGATAGAGAGTGATAGAGAGTGTCAGAGAGAGTTAGAGAGAGTTAGAGAGTGTCAGAGAGTGATATAGAGTGTCAGAGAGTGTCAGAGAGTGATATAGAGTGTCAGAGATTGTCAGAGAGTGATAGAGAGTGTTAGAGACTGATAGAGAGTGTCAGAGAGAGTTAGAGCGTGTCAGAGAGTGATATAGAGTGTCAGAGAGTGATAGTGAGTGTCTGAGAGTGTCAGAGAGTGTCAGAGAGTGATAGAGAGTGATATAGAGTGTCAGAGAGTGTCAGAGAGCGATGGAGAGTGTCAGAGAGTGATAGAGAGTGTCAGAGAGTGTCAGAGAGCGATGGAGAGTGTCAGAGAGTGATAGAGAGTGTCAGAGAGTGTCAGAGAGTGATAGAGAGTGATAGAGAGTGTCAGAGAGTGTCAGAGAGTGATAGTGAGTGTCTGAGAGTGTCAGATAGTGTCAGAGAGTCATAGAGAGTGTTAGAGAGTGATAGAGACTGTCAGAGTGTGTCAGAGAGAGATAGAGTGTGTCAGAGAGTGATAGAGAGTGATAGAGAGTGTCAGAGATTGTCAGAGATTGTCAGAGAGTGATAGAGAGTGTCAGAGAGTGATAGTGAGTCTCAGAGAGTGTCAGAGAGTGATAGAGGGTGTCAGAGAGTGATAGAGAATGTCAGAGAGTGATAGTGAGTGTCTGAGAGTGTCAGAGAGTGATAGAGAGTGAAAGAGAGTGTCAGACAGTGTCCTAGAGTGATAGAGAGTGTTGGAGAGAGATAGAGAGTGTCCGAGAGAGTTAGAGAGTGTCAGAGAGTGATATAGAGTGTCAGAGAGTGATATAGAGTGTCAGAGATTGTCAGAGAGTGAAAGAGAGTGTTAGAGAGAGTTAGAGAGTGTCCGAGAGAGTTAGAGAGTGTCAGAGAGTGATATAGAGTGTCAGAGAGTGTCAGAGAGTGATAGTGAGTGTCTGAGAGTGTCAGAGAGTGTCAGAGAGTGATAGAGAGTGATAGAGTGTGATGTCGAGTGATATAGAGTGTCAGAGAGTGTCAGAGAGCGATGGAGAGTGTCAGAGAGTGATAGAGAGTGTCAGAGAGTGATAGAGAGTGTCAGAGAGTGATAGAGAGTGTCAGAGAGTGTCAGAGAGCGATGGAGAGTGTCAGAGAGTGATAGAGAGTGTCAGAGAGTGATAGAGAGTGTCAGAGAGTGATATAGAGTGTCAGAGAGTGATATAGAGTGTCAGAGAGTGTCAGAGAGCGATAGAGAGTGATAGTGAGTGTCTGAGAGTGTCTGAGAGTGTCAGAGAGTGATAGAGAGTGATAGAGAGTGATATTGAGTGTCAGAGATTGTCAGAGAGTGATAGAGAGTGTTAGAGAGTGATAGAGAGTGATAGAGAGTGTCAGAGAGAGTTAGAGAGTGTCAGAGAGTGATATAGAGTGTCAGAGAGTGTCAGAGAGTGATATAGAGTGTCAGAGATTGTCAGAGAGTGATAGAGAGTGTTAGAGACTGATAGAGAGTGTCAGAGAGAGTTAGAGAGTGTCAGAGAGTGATATAGAGTGTCAGAGAGTGATAGTGAGTGTCTGAGAGTGTCAGAGAGTGTCAGAGAGTGATAGAGAGTGATATAGAGTGTCAGAGAGTGTCAGAGAGCGATGGAGAGTGTCAGAGAGTGATAGAGAGTGTCAGAGAGTGTCAGAGAGCGATGGAGAGTGTCAGAGAGTGATAGAGAGTGTCAGAGAGTGTCAGAGAGTGATAGAGAGTGATAGAGAGTGTCAGAGAGTGTCAGAGAGTGATATAGAGTGTCAGAGAGTGATAGTGAGTGTCTGAGAGTGTCAGAGAGTGTCAGAGAGTGATAGAGAGTGATATAGAGTGTCAGAGAGTGTCAGAGAGCGATGGAGAGTGTCAGAGAGTGATAGAGAGTGTCAGAGAGTGTCAGAGAGCGATGGAGAGTGTCAGAGAGTGATAGAGAGTGTCAGAGAGTGTCAGAGAGTGATAGAGAGTGATAGAGAGTGTCAGAGAGTGTCAGAGAGTGATAGTGAGTGTCTGAGAGTGTCAGATAGTGTCAGAGAGTCATAGAGAGTGTTAGAGAGTGATAGAGACTGTCAGAGTGTGTCAGAGAGAGATAGAGTGTGTCAGAGAGTGATAGAGAGTGATAGAGAGTGTCAGAGATTGTCAGAGATTGTCAGAGAGTGATAGAGAGTGTCAGAGAGTGATAGTGAGTCTCAGAGAGTGTCAGAGAGTGATAGAGGGTGTCAGAGAGTGATAGAGAATGTCAGAGAGTGATAGTGAGTGTCTGAGAGTGTCAGAGAGTGATAGAGAGTGAAAGAGAGTGTCAGACAGTGTCCTAGAGTGATAGAGAGTGTTGGAGAGAGATAGAGAGTGTCCGAGAGAGTTAGAGAGTGTCAGAGAGTGATATAGAGTGTCAGAGAGTGATATAGAGTGTCAGAGATTGTCAGAGAGTGAAAGAGAGTGTTAGAGAGAGTTAGAGAGTGTCCGAGAGAGTTAGAGAGTGTCAGAGAGTGATATAGAGTGTCAGAGAGTGTCAGAGAGTGATAGTGAGTGTCTGAGAGTGTCAGAGAGTGTCAGAGAGTGATAGAGAGTGATAGAGAGTGATAGAGTGTGATGTCGAGTGATATAGAGTGTCAGAGAGTGTCAGAGAGCGACGGAGAGTGTCAGAGAGTGTCAGAGAGTGTCAGAGAGTGATAGAGAGTGATAGAGAGTGATAGAGAGTGTCAGAGAGTGTCAGAGAGTGTCAGAGAGTGATAGTGAGTGTCTGAGAGTGTCAGATAGTGTCAGAGAGTCATAGAGAGTTTCAGAGAGTGTCAGAGAGTGATAGTGAGTGTCTGAGGGTGTCAGATAGTGTCAGAGAGTCATAGAGAGTTTCAGAGAGTGTCAGAGAGTGATAGTGAGTGTCTGAGAGTGTCAGAGAGTGTCAGAGAGTGTCAGAGAGTGTCAGAGAGTGATAGTGAGTGTCAGAGAGTGTCAGAGAGTGTCAGAGAGTAATAGTGAGAGTCAGAGAGTGATAGAGAGTGTCAGGGAGAGTCAGAGAGTGTCAGAGAGTGATAGAGAATGTCAGAGAGTGTCAGAGAGTGATACTGAGTGCCAGAGAGTGATGGAGAGGGTCAGAGAGTGATAGAGAGTGCCAGAGAGTGATAGTGAGTGTCTGAGAGTGTCAGAGAGTGATAGAGAGTGATAGAGACTGTCAGAGAGTTTCAGAGAGTGTCAGATAGTGTCAGAGAGAGACAGAGAGTGTCAGAGAGTGTCAGAGAGTGTCAGAGAGTGTCAGAGAGTTTCAGAGAGTGATAGTGAGTGTCAGAGAGTGTCAGAGAGTGATTGTGAATGTCTGAGAGTGTCAGAGAGTGTCAGAGAGTGATAGAGAGTGTTAGAGAGTGATAGAGAGTGTCAGAGAGTGTTCGAGAGTGTGAGAGAGTGTCAGAGAGTGTCAGAGTGTGATAGAGACTGTCAGAGAGTGTCAGAGAGCGATAGAGAGTGTCAGAGAGCGAGTGAGAGTGTCAGAGAGTGATATAGAGTGTCAGAGAGTGATATAGAGTGTCAGAGAGTGTCAGAGAGCGATAGAGAGTGATAGTGAGTGTCTGAGAGTGTCTGAGAGTGTCAGAGAGTGATAGAGAGTGATAGAGAGTGATATTGAGTGTCAGAGATTGTCAGAGAGTGATAGAGAGTGTTAGAGAGTGATAGAGAGTGATAGAGAGTGTCAGAGAGAGTTAGAGAGTGTCAGAGAGTGATATAGAGTGTCAGAGAGTGTCAGAGAGTGATATAGAGTGTCAGAGATTGTCAGAGAGTGATAGAGAGTGTTAGAGACTGATAGAGAGTGTCAGAGAGAGTTAGAGAGTGTCAGAGAGTGATATAGAGTGTCAGAGAGTGATAGTGAGTGTCTGAGAGTGTCAGAGAGTGTCAGAGAGTGATAGAGAGTGATATAGAGTGTCAGAGAGTGTCAGAGAGCGATGGAGAGTGTCAGAGAGTGATAGAGAGTGTCAGAGAGTGTCAGAGAGCGATGGAGAGTGTCAGAGAGTGATAGAGAGTGTCAGAGAGTGTCAGAGAGTGATAGAGAGTGATAGAGAGTGTCAGAGAGTGTCAGAGAGTGATAGTGAGTGTCTGAGAGTGTCAGATAGTGTCAGAGAGTCATAGAGAGTGTTAGAGAGTGATAGAGACTGTCAGAGTGTGTCAGAGAGAGATAGAGTGTGTCAGAGAGTGATAGAGAGTGATAGAGAGTGTCAGAGATTGTCAGAGATTGTCAGAGAGTGATAGAGAGTGTCAGAGAGTGATAGTGAGTCTCAGAGAGAGTCAGAGAGTGATAGAGGGTGTCAGAGAGTGATAGAGAATGTCAGAGAGTGATAGTGAGTGTCTGAGAGTGTCAGAGAGTGATAGAGAGTGAAAGAGAGTGTCAGACAGTGTCCTAGAGTGATAGAGAGTGTTGGAGAGAGATAGAGAGTGTCCGAGAGAGTTAGAGAGTGTCAGAGAGTGATATAGAGTGTCAGAGAGTGATATAGAGTGTCAGAGATTGTCAGAGAGTGAAAGAGAGTGTTAGAGAGAGTTAGAGAGTGTCCGAGAGAGTTAGAGAGTGTCAGAGAGTGATATAGAGTGTCAGAGAGTGTCAGAGAGTGATAGTGAGTGTCTGAGAGTGTCAGAGAGTGTCAGAGAGTGATAGAGAGTGATAGAGAGTGATAGAGTGTGATGTCGAGTGATATAGAGTGTCAGAGAGTGTCAGAGAGCGATGGAGAGTGTCAGAGAGTGATAGAGAGTGTCAGAGAGTGATAGAGAGTGTCAGAGAGTGTCAGAGAGCGATGGAGAGTGTCAGAGAGTGATAGAGAGTGTCAGAGAGTGATAGAGAGTGTCAGAGAGTGTCAGAGAGCGATGGAGAGTGTCAGAGAGTGACAGAGAGTGTCAGAGAGTGTCAGAGAGTGTCAGAGAGTGATAGAGAGTGATAGAGAGTGATAGAGAGTGTCAGAGAGTGTCAGAGAGTGTCAGAGAGTGATAGTGAGTGTCTGAGAGTGTCAGATAGTGTCAGAGAGTCATAGAGAGTTTCAGAGAGTGTCAGAGAGTGATAGTGAGTGTCTGAGAGTGTCAGAGAGTGATAGAGAGTGTCAGTGAGTGTCAGAGAGTGTCAGAGAGTGATAGTGAGTGTCAGAGAGTGTCAGAGAGTGTCAGAGAGTAATAGTGAGAGTCAGAGAGTGATAGAGAGTGTCAGGGAGAGTCAGAGGGTGTCAGAGAGTGATAGAGAATGTCAGAGAGTGTCAGAGAGTGATGCTGAGTGCCAGAGAGTGATGGAGAGGGTCAGAGAGTGATAGAGAGTGCCAGAGAGTGATAGTGAGTGTCTGAGAGTGTCAGAGAGTGATAGAGAGTGATAGAGACTGTCAGAGAGTTTCAGAGAGTGTCAGATAGTGTCAGAGAGTGTCAGAGAGTGTCAGAGAGTGTCAGAGAGTGTCAGAGTGATAGTGAGTGTCAGAGAGTGTCAGAGAGTGATTGTGAATGTCTGAGAGTGTCAGAGAGTGTCAGAGAGTGTCAGAGAGTGTCAGAGAGTGATAGAGAGTGTTAGAGAGTGATAGAGAGTGATAGAGAGTGTCAGAGAGTGTTCGAGAGTGTCAGAGAGTGTCAGAGAGTGATAGAGACTGTAAGAGAGTGTCAGAGAGCGATAGAGAGTGTCAGAGAGCGATAGAGATTGTCAGAGAGCGATTGAGAGTGTCAGAGAGTGATAATGAGTGTCAGAGAGTGTCAGAGAATGATAGAGACTGTCAGAGAGTGTCAGAGAGTGATAGTGAGTGTCTGAGAGTGTCAGATAGTGTCAGAGAGTCATAGAGAGTGTTAGAGAGTGATAGAGACTGTCAGAGAGTGTCAGAGTGTGTCAGAGAGAGATAGAGTGTGTCAGAGAGTGATAGAGAGTGATAGAGAGTGTCAGAGATTGTCAGAGAGTGATAGAGAGTGTCAGAGAGTGATAGTGAGTCTCAGAGAGTGTCAGAGAGTGATAGAGAGTGATTTAGAGTGTCAGAGATTGTCAGAGAGTGATAGAGAGTGTTGGAGAGTGATAGAGAGTGTCAGAGCGAGTTAGAGAGTGTCAGAGAGTGATATAGAGTGTCAGAGAGTGTCAGAGAGCGATAGAGAGTGTCAGAGAGTGTCAGAGAGTGTCAGAGAGCGATGGAGAGTGTTAGAGAGTGATAGAGAGTGATGGAGAGTGATATAGAGTGTCAGAGATTGTCAGAGAGTGATAGAGAGTGTTAGAGAGTGATAGAGAGGGTCAGAGAGAGTTAGAGAGTGTCAGAGAGTGATATAGAGTGTCAGAGAGTGTCAGAGAGTGATATAGAGTGTCAGAGATTGTCAGAGAGTGATAGAGAGTGTTAGAGACTGATAGAGAGTGTCAGAGAGAGTTAGAGAGTGATAGAGAGTGTCAGAGCGAGTTAGAGAGTGTCAGAGAGTGATAGAGAGTGTCAGAGAGTGTCAGAGAGCGATAGAGAGTGTCAGAGAGTAATAGAGAGTGTCAGAGAGTGTCAAAAAGCGATGGAGAGTGTCAGAGAGTGTCAGAGAGTGATAGAGAGTGATGGAGAGTGATATAGAGTGTCAGAGATTGTCAGAGAGTGATAGAGAGTGTTTGAGAGTGATAGAGAGGGTCAGAGAGAGTTAGAGAGTGTCAGAGAGTGATATAGAGTGTCAGAGAGTGTCAGAGAGTGATATAGAGTGTCAGAGATTGTCAGAGAGTGATAGAGAGTGTTAGAGACTGATAGAGAGTGTCAGAGAGAGTTAGAGAGTGTCAGAGAGTGATATAGAGTGTCAGAGGGTGATAGTGAGTGTCTGAGAGTGTCAGAGAGTGATGGAGAGTGATAGAGACTGTCAGAGAGTGTCAGATAGTGTCAGAGAGAGACAGAGAGTGTCAGAGAGTGTCAGAGAGTGATAGTGAGTGTCAGAGAGTGATTGTGAGTGTCTGAGAGTGTCAGAGGGTGTCAGAGAGTGATAGAGAGTGTTAGAGAGTGATAGAGAGTGTCAGAGAGTGTTCGAGAGTGTCAGAGAGTGTCAGAGAGTGTCAGAGAGTGATAGAGACTGTCAGAGAGTGTCAGAGAGCGATAGAGAGTGTCAGAGAGCGATAGAGAGTGTCAGAGAGCGATAGAGAGTGTCAGAGAGTGATAATGAGTGTCAGAGAGTGATAATGAGTGTCAGAGAGTGTCAGAGAGTGATAGAGACTGTCAGAGAGTGTCAGAGAGTGATAGTGAGTGTCTGAGAGTGTCAGATAGTGATAGTGAGTGTCTGAGAGTGTCAGAGAGTGTCAGAGAGTGATAGAGAGTGATATAGAGTGTCAGAGAGTGTCAGAGAGCGATGGAGAGTGTCAGAGAGTGATAGACAGTGTCAGAGAGCGATGGAGAGTGTCAGAGAGTGATAGAGAGTGTCAGAGAGTGTCAGAGAGTGATAGAGAGTGATAGAGAGTGATAGAGAGTGATAGAGAGTGTCAGAGAGTGTCAGAGAGTGATAGTGAGTGTCTGAGAGTGTCAGATAGTGTCAGAGAGTCATAGAGAGTGTTAGAGAGTGATAGAGACTGTCAGAGAGTGTCAGAGTGTGTCAGAGAGAGATAGAGTGTGTCAGAGAGTGATAGAGAGTGATAGAGAGTTTCAGAGATTGTCAGAGATTGTCAGAGAGTGATAGAGAGTGTCAGAGAGTGATAGTGAGTCTCAGAGAGTGTCAGAGAGTGATAGAGGGTGTCAGAGAGCGATAGAGAATGTCAGAGAGTGATAGTGAGTGTCTGAGAGTGTCAGAGAGTGATAGAGAGTGAAAGAGAGTGTCAGACAGTGTCCTAGAGTGATAGAGAGTGTTGGAGAGTGATAGAGAGTGTCAGAGAGAGGTAGAGAGTGTCAGAGAGTGATATAGAGTGTCAGAGAGTGATATAGAGTGTCAGAGATTGTCAGAGAGTGATAGAGAGTGTTAGAGAGAGTTAGAGAGTGTCCGAGAGAGTTAGAGAGTGTCAGAGAGTGATATAGAGTGTCAGAGAGTGTCAGAGAGTGATAGTGAGTGTCTGAGATTGTCAGAGAGTGTCAGAGAGTGATAGAGAGTGATAGAGAGTGATAGAGTGTGATGTCGAGTGATATAGAGTGTCAGAGAGTGTCAGGGAGCGATGGAGAGTGTCAGAGAGTGATAGAGAGGGTCAGAGAGTGATAGAGAGTGTCAGAGAGTGATAGAGAGTGTCAGAGAGTGATAGAGAGTGTCAGAGAGTGTCAGAGAGTGATGGAGAGTGTCAGAGAGTGATAGAGAGTGTCAGAGAGTGATAGAGAGTGTCAGAGAGTGTCAGAGAGCGATGGAGAGTGTCAGAGAGTGATAGAGAGTGTCAGAGAGTGTCAGAGAGTGTCAGAGAGTGATAGAGAGTGATAGAGAGTGATAGAGAGTGTCAGAGAGTGTCAGAGAGTGTCAGAGAGTGATAGTGAGTGTCTGAGAGTGTCAGATAGTGTCAGAGAGTCATAGAGAGTTTCAGAGAGTGTCAGAGAGTGATAGTGAGTGTCTGAGAGTGTCAGAGAGTGTCAGAGAGTGTCAGAGAGTGTCAGAGAGTGATAGTGAGTGTCAGAGAGTGTCAGAGAGTGTCAGAGAGTAATAGTGAGAGTCAGAGAGTGATAGAGAGTGTCAGGGAGAGTCAGAGGGTGTCAGAGAGTGATAGAGAATGTCAGAGAGTGTCAGAGAGTGATACTGAGTGCCAGAGAGTGATGGAGAGGGTCAGAGAGTGATAGAGAGTGCCAGAGAGTGATAGTGAGTGTCTGAGAGTGTCAGAGAGTGATAGAGAGTGATAGAGACTGTCAGAGAGTTTCAGAGAGTGTCAGATAGTGTCAGAGAGAGACAGAGAGTGTCAGAGAGTGTCAGAGAGTGTCAGAGAGTGTCAGAGAGTTTCAGAGAGTGATAGTGAGTGTCAGAGAGTGTCAGAGAGTGATTGTGAATGTCTGAGAGTGTCAGAGAGTGTCAGAGAGTGATAGAGAGTGTTAGAGAGTGATAGAGAGTGTCAGAGAGTGTTCGAGAGTGTGAGAGAGTGTCAGAGAGTGTCAGAGTGTGATAGAGACTGTCAGAGAGTGTCAGAGAGCGATAGAGAGTGTCAGAGAGCGATAGAGAGTGTCAGAGAGCGATTGAGAGTGTCAGAGAGTGATATAGAGTGTCAGAGAGTGATATAGAGTGTCAGAGAGTGTCAGAGAGCGATAGAGAGTGATAGTGAGTGTCTGAGAGTGTCTGAGAGTGTCAGAGAGTGATAGAGAGTGATAGAGAGTGATATTGAGTGTCAGAGATTGTCAGAGAGTGATAGAGAGTGTTAGAGAGTGATAGAGAGTGATAGAGAGTGTCAGAGAGAGTTAGAGAGTGTCAGAGAGTGATATAGAGTGTCAGAGAGTGTCAGAGAGTGATATAGAGTGTCAGAGATTGTCAGAGAGTGATAGAGAGTGTTAGAGACTGATAGAGAGTGTCAGAGAGAGTTAGAGAGTGTCAGAGAGTGATATAGAGTGTCAGAGAGTGATAGTGAGTGTCTGAGAGTGTCAGAGAGTGTCAGAGAGTGATAGAGAGTGATATAGAGTGTCAGAGAGTGTCAGAGAGCGATGGAGAGTGTCAGTGAGTGATAGAGAGTGTCAGAGAGTGTCAGAGAGCGATGGAGACTGTCAGAGAGTGATAGAGAGTGTCAGAGAGTGTCAGAGAGTGATAGAGAGTGATAGAGAGTGTCAGAGAGTGTCAGAGAGTGATAGTGAGTGTCTGAGAGTGTCAGATAGTGTCAGAGAGTCATAGAGAGTGTTAGAGAGTGATAGAGACTGTCAGAGTGTGTCAGAGAGAGATAGAGTGTGTCAGAGAGTGATAGAGAGTGATAGAGAGTGTCAGAGATTGTCAGAGATTGTCAGAGAGTGATAGAGAGTGTCAGAGAGTGATAGTGAGTCTCAGAGAGTGTCAGAGAGTGATAGAGGGTGTCAGAGAGTGATAGAGAATGTCAGAGAGTGATAGTGAGTGTCTGAGAGTGTCAGAGAGTGATAGAGAGTGAAAGAGAGTGTCAGACAGTGTCCTAGAGTGATAGAGAGTGTTGGAGAGAGATAGAGAGTGTCCGAGAGAGTTAGAGAGTGTCAGAGAGTGATATAGAGTGTCAGAGAGTGATATAGAGTGTCAGAGATTGTCAGAGAGTGAAAGAGAGTGTTAGAGAGAGTTAGAGAGTGTCCGAGAGAGTTAGAGAGTGTCAGAGAGTGATATAGAGTGTCAGAGAGTGTCAGAGAGTGATAGTGAGTGTCTGAGAGTGTCAGAGAGTGTCAGAGAGTGATAGAGAGTGATAGAGAGTGATAGAGTGTGATGTCGAGTGATATAGAGTGTCAGAGAGTGTCAGAGAGCGATGGAGAGTGTCAGAGAGTGATAGAGAGTGTCAGAGAGTGATAGAGAGTGTCAGAGAGTGATAGAGAGTGTCAGAGAGTGTCAGAGAGCGATGGAGAGTGTCAGAGAGTGATAGAGAGTGTCAGAGAGTGATAGAGAGTGTCAGAGAGTGTCAGAGAGCGATGGAGAGTGTCAGAGAGTGACAGAGAGTGTCAGAGAGTGTCAGAGAGTGTCAGAGAGTGATAGAGAGTGATAGAGAGTGATAGAGAGTGTCAGAGAGTGTCAGAGAGTGTCAGAGAGTGATAGTGAGTGTCTGAGAGTGTCAGATAGTGTCAGAGAGTCATAGAGAGTTTCAGAGAGTGTCAGAGAGTGATAGTGAGTGTCTGAGAGTGTCAGAGAGTGATAGAGAGTGTCAGAGAGTGTCAGAGAGTGTCAGAGAGTGATAGTGAGTGTCAGAGAGTGTCAGAGAGTGTCAGAGAGTAATAGTGAGAGTCAGAGAGTGATAGAGAGTGTCAGGGAGAGTCAGAGGGTGTCAGAGAGTGATAGAGAATGTCAGAGAGTGTCAGAGAGTGATACTGAGTGCCAGAGAGTGATGGAGAGGGTCAGAGAGTGATAGAGAGTGCCAGAGAGTGATAGTGAGTGTCTGAGAGTGTCAGAGAGTGATAGAGAGTGATAGAGACTGTCAGAGAGTTTCAGAGAGTGTCAGATAGTGTCAGAGAGTGTCAGAGAGTGTCAGAGAGTGTCAGAGAGTGTCAGAGAGTGATAGTGAGTGTCAGAGAGTGTCAGAGAGTGATTGTGAATGTCTGAGAGTGTCAGAGAGTGTCAGAGAGTGTCAGAGAGTGTCAGAGAGTGATAGAGAGTGTTAGAGAGTGATAGAGAGTGATAGAGAGTGTCAGAGAGTGTTCGAGAGTGTCAGAGAGTGTCAGAGAGTGATAGAGACTGTCAGAGAGTGTCAGAGAGCGATAGAGAGTGTCAGAGAGCGATAGAGAGTGTCAGAGAGCGATTGAGAGTGTCAGAGAGTGATAATGAGTGTCAGAGAGTGTCAGAGAATGATAGAGACTGTCAGAGAGTGTCAGAGAGTGATAGTGAGTGTCTGAGAGTGTCAGATAGTGTCAGAGAGTCATAGAGAGTGTTAGAGAGTGATAGAGACTGTCAGAGAGTGTCAGAGTGTGTCAGAGAGAGATAGAGTGTGTCAGAGAGTGATAGAGAGTGATAGAGAGTGTCAGAGATTGTCAGAGAGTGATAGAGAGTGTCAGAGAGTGATAGTGAGTCTCAGAGAGTGTCAGAGAGTGATAGAGAGTGATTTAGAGTGTCAGAGATTGTCAGAGAGTGATAGAGAGTGTTGGAGAGTGATAGAGAGTGTCAGAGCGAGTTAGAGAGTGTCAGAGAGTGATATAGCGTGTCAGAGAGTGTCAGAGAGCGATAGAGAGTGTCAGAGAGTGTCAGAGAGCGATGGAGAGTGTCAGAGAGTGATAGAGAGTGATGGAGAGTGATATAGAGTGTCAGAGATTGTCAGAGAGTGACAGAGAGTGTTAGAGAGTGATAGAGAGGATCAGAGAGAGTTAGAGAGTGTCAGAGAGTGATATAGAGTGTCAGAGAGTGTCAGAGAGTGATATAGAGTGTCAGAGATTGTCAGAGAGTGATAGAGAGTGTTAGAGACTGATAGAGAGTGTCAGAGAGAGTTAGAGAGTGATAGAGAGTGTCAGAGCGAGTTAGAGAGTGTCAGAGAGTGATAGAGAGTGTCAGAGAGTGTCAGAGAGCGATAGAGAGTGTCAGAGAGTAATAGAGAGTGTCAGAGAGTGTCAAAAAGCGATGGAGAGTGTCAGAGAGTGTCAGAGAGTGATAGAGAGTGATGGAGAGTGATATAGAGTGTCAGAGATTGTCAGAGAGTGATAGAGAGTGTTTGAGAGTGATAGAGAGGGTCAGAGAGAGTTAGAGAGTGTCAGAGAGTGATATAGAGTGTCAGAGAGTGTCAGAGAGTGATATAGAGTGTCAGAGATTGTCAGAGAGTGATAGAGAGTGTTAGAGACTGATAGAGAGTGTCAGAGAGAGTTAGAGAGTGTCAGAGAGTGATATAGTGTGTCAGAGGGTGATAGTGAGTGTCTGAGAGTGTCAGAGAGTGATGGAGAGTGATAGAGACTGTCAGAGAGTGTCAGATAGTGTCACAGAGAGACAGAGAGTATCAGAGGTTGTCAGAGAGTGATAGTGAGTGTCAGAGAGTGTCAGAGAGTGATTGTGAGTGTCTGAGAGTGTCAGAGGGTGTCAGAGAGTGATAGAGAGTGTTAGAGAGTGATAGAGAGTGTCAGAGAGTGTTCGAGAGTGTCAGAGAGTGTCAGAGAGTGTCAGAGAGTGATAGAGACTGTCAGAGAGTGTCAGAGAGCGATAGAGAGTGTCAGAGAGCGATAGAGAGTGTCAGAGAGCGATAGAGAGTGTCAGAGAGTGATAATGAGTGTCAGAGAGTGATAATGAGTGTCAGAGAGTGTCAGAGAGTGATAGAGACTGTCAGAGAGTGTCAGAGAGTGATAGTGAGTGTCTGAGAGTGTCAGATAGTGTCAGAGAGTCATAGAGAGTCATAGAGAGTGTTAGAGATGTCAGAGAGTGTCAGAGAGTGTCAGAGAGTGTCAGAGAGTGATAGAGAGTGTCAGAGAGTGTCAGAGAGTGATATAGAGTGTCAGAGAGTGTCAGAGAGCGATAGAGAGTGTCAGAGAGTGATAGAGAGTGTCAGAGAGTGTCAGAGAGTGTCAGAGAGTGATAGTGAGTGTCTGAGAGTGTCAGATAGTGTCAGATAGTGTCAGAGAGTCAGAGAGAGTATTAGAGAGTGTCAGAGAGTGTCAGAGAGTGTCAGAGAGTGATAGTGAGTGTCAGAGAGTGTCTGAGAGTGATAGTGAGTGTCTGAGAGTGTCAGAGAGTGATAGAGAGTGATTTAGAGTGTCAGAGATTGTCAGAGAGTGATAGAGAGTGTTAGAGAGTGATAGAGAGCGTCAGAGAGAGTTAGAGTGTCAGAGAGTGATATAGAGTGTCAGAGAGTGTCAGAGAGCGATAGAGAGTGATAGTGAGTGTCTGAGAGTGTCTGAGAGTGTCAGAGAGTGATAGAGAGTGATAGAGAGTGATATTGAGTGTCAGAGATTGTCAGAGAGTGATAGAGAGTGTTAGAGAGTGATAGAGAGTGATAGAGAGTGTCAGAGAGAGTTAGAGAGTGTCAGAGAGTGATATAGAGTGTCAGAGAGTGTCAGAGAGTGATATAGAGTGTCAGAGATTGTCAGAGAGTGATAGAGAGTGTTAGAGACTGATAGAGAGTGTCAGAGAGAGTTAGAGAGTGTCAGAGAGTGATATAGAGTGTCAGAGAGTGTCAGAGAGTGATAGTGAGTGTCTGAGAGTGTCAGAGAGTGTCAGAGAGTGATAGAGAGTGATATAGAGTGTCAGAGAGTGTCAGAGAGCGATGGAGAGTGTCAGAGAGTGATAGAGAGTGTCAGAGAGTGTCAGAGAGCGATGGAGAGTGTCAGAGAGTGTCAGAGAGTGTCAGAGAGTGTCAGAGAGTGATAGAGAGTGATAGAGAGTGATAGAGAGTGATAGAGAGTGTCAGAGAGTGTCAGAGAGTGATAGTGAGTGTCTGAGAGTGTCAGATAGTGTCAGAGAGTCATAGAGAGTGTTAGAGAGTGATAGAGACTGTCAGAGAGTGTCAGAGTGTGTCAGAGGGAGATAGAGTGTGTCAGAGAGTGATAGAGAGTGATAGAGAGTGTCAGAGATTGTCAGAGATTGTCAGAGAGTGATAGAGAGTGTCAGAGAGTGATAGTGAGTCTCAGAGAGTGTCAGAGAGTGATAGAGGGTGTCAGAGAGTGTCAGAGAGTGATAGAGAATGTCAGAGAGTGATAGTGAGTGTCTGAGAGTGTCACAGAGTGATAGAGAGTGAAAGAGAGTGTCAGACAGTGTCCTAGAGTGATAGAGAGTGTTGGAGAGTGATAGAGAGTGTCAGAGAGAGTTAGAGAGTGTCAGAGAGTGATATAGAGTGTCAGACAGTGTCCTAGAGTGATAGAGAGTGTTGGAGAGAGTTAGAGAGTGTCAGAGAGTGATATAGAGTGTCAGAGAGTGATATAGAGTGTCAGAGAGTGTCAGAGAGCGATAGAGAGTGTCAGAGAGTGATAGAGAGTGTCAGAGAGTGTCAGAGAGTGTCAGAGAGCGATGGAGAGTGTCAGAGAGTGTCAGAGAGTGATAGAGAGTGATGGAGAGTGATATAGAGTGTCAGAGATTGTCAGAGAGTGATAGAGAGTGTTTGAGAGTGATAGAGAGGGTCAGAGAGAGTTAGAGAGTGTCAGAGAGTGATATAGAGTGTCAGAGAGTGTCAGAGAGTGATATAGAGTGTCAGAGATTGTCAGAGAGTGATAGAGAGTGTTAGAGACTGATAGAGAGTGTCAGAGAGAGTTAGAGAGTGTCAGAGAGTGATATAGAGTGTCAGAGAGTGATAGTGAGTGTCTGAGAGTGTCAGAGAGTGATGGAGAGTGATAGAGACTGTCAGAGAGTGTCAGAGAGTGTCAGATAGTGTCAGAGAGAGACAGAGAGTGTCAGAGAGTGTCAGAGAGTGATAGTGAGTGTCAGAGAGTGTCAGAGAGTGATTGTGAGTGTCAGAGAGTGATATAGAGTGTCAGAGAGTGATAGTGAGTGTCTGAGAGTGTCAGAGAGTGATGGAGAGTGATAGAGACTGTCAGAGAGTGTCAGAGAGTGTCAGATAGTGTCAGAGAGAGACAGAGAGTGTCAGAGAGTGTCAGAGAGTGATAGTGAGTGTCAGAGAGTGTCAGAGAGTGATTGTGAGTGTCTGAGAGTGTCAGAGAATGTCAGAGAGTGTCAGAGAGTGTCAGAGAGTGTCAGAGGGTGTCAGAGAGTGATAGAGAGTGTTAGAGAGTGATAGAGAGTGTCAGAGAGTGTTCGAGAGTGTCAGAGAGTGTCAGAGAGTGTCAGAGAGTGATAGAGACTGTCAGAGAGTGTCAGAGAGCGATAGAGAGTGTCAGAGAGCGATAGAGAGTGTCAGAGAGTGATAATGAGTGTCAGAGAGTGTCAGAGAGTGATAGAGACTGTCAGAGAGTGTCAGAGAGTGATAGTGTGTGTCTGAGAGTGTCAGATAGTGTCAGAGAGTCATAGAGAGTCATAGAGAGTGTTAGAGATGTCAGAGAGTGTCAGAGAGTGATAGAGAGTGTCAGAGAGTGTCAGAGAGTGTCAGAGAGTGATATAGAGTGTCAGAGAGTGTCAGAGAGCGATAGAGAGTGTCAGAGAGTGATAGAGAGTGTCAGAGAGTGTCAGAGAGTGTCAGAGAGTGATAGTGAGTGTCTGAGAGTGTCAGATAGTGTCAGATAGTGTCAGAGAGTCAGAGAGAGTATTAGAGAGTGTCAGAGAGTGTCAGAGAGTGATAGTGAGTGTCAGAGAGTGTCTGAGAGTGATAGTGAGTGTCTGAGAGTGTCAGAGAGTGATAGAGAGTGATTTAGAGTGTCAGAGATTGTCAGAGAGTGATAGAGAGTGTTAGAGAGTGATAGAGAGTGTCAGAGAGAGTTAGAGTGTCAGAGAGTGATATAGAGTGTCAGAGAGTGTCAGAGAGCGATAGAGAGTGATAGTGAGTGTCTGAGAGTGTCAGAGAGTGATAGAGAGTGATAGAGAGTGATATTGAGTGTCAGAGATTGTCAGAGAGTGATAGAGAGTGTTAGAGAGTGATAGAGAGTGATAGAGAGTGTCAGAGAGAGTTAGAGAGTGTCAGAGAGTGATATAGAGTGTCAGAGAGTGTCAGAGAGTGATATAGAGTGTCAGAGATTGTCAGAGAGTGATAGAGAGTGTTAGAGACTGATAGAGAGTGTCAGAGAGAGTTAGAGAGTGTCAGAGAGTGATATAGAGTGTCAGAGAGTGATAGTGAGTGTCAGAGAGTGATAGTGAGTGTCTGAGAGTGATAGTGAGTGTCTGAGAGTGTCAGAGAGTGTCAGAGAGTGATAGAGAGTGATATAGAGTGTCAGAGAGTGTCAGAGAGCGATGGAGAGTGTCAGAGAGTGATAGAGAGTGTCAGAGAGTGTCAGAGAGCGATGGAGAGTGTCAGAGAGTGATAGAGAGTGTCAGAGAGTGTCAGAGAGTGATAGAGAGTGATAGAGAGTGATAGAGAGTGTCAGAGAGTGTCAGAGAGTGTCAGAGAGTGATAGTGAGTGTCTGAGAGTGTCAGATAGTGTCAGAGAGTCATAGAGAGTGTTAGAGAGTGATAGAGACTGTCAGAGAGTGTCAGAGTGTGTCAGAGAGAGATAGAGTGTGTCAGAGAGTGATAGAGAGTGATAGAGAGTGTCAGAGATTGTCAGAGATTGTCAGAGAGTGATAGAGAGTGTCAGAGAGTGATAGTGAGTCTCAGAGAGTGTCAGAGAGTGATAGAGGGTGTCAGAGAGTGATAGAGAATGTCAGAGAGTGATAGTGAGTGTCTGAGAGTGTCAGAGAGTGATAGAGAGTGAAAGAGAGTGTCAGACAGTGTCCTAGAGTGATAGAGAGTGTTGGAGAGTGATAGAGAGTGTCAGAGAGAGTTAGAGAGTGTCAGAGAGTGATATAGAGTGTCAGAGAGTGATATAGAGTGTCAGAGATTGTCAGAGAGTGATACAGAGTGTTAGAGAGAGTTAGAGAGTGTCCGAGAGAGTTAGAGAGTGTCAGAGAGTGATATAGAGTGTCAGAGAGTGTCAGAGAGTGATATAGAGTGTCAGAGAGTGTCAGAGAGTGATAGTGAGTGTCTGAGAGTGTCAGAGAGTGTCAGAGAGTGATAGAGAGTGATAGAGAGTGATAGAGAGTGATAGAGTGTGATGTCGAGTGATATAGAGTGTCAGAGAGTGTCAGAGAGCGATGGAGAGTGTCAGAGAGTGATAGAGAGTGTCAGAGAGTGATAGAGAGTGTCAGAGAGTGTCAGAGAGCGATGGAGAGTGTCAGAGAGTGATAGAGAGTGTCAGAGAGTGATAGAGAGTGTCAGAGAGTGTCAGAGAGCGATGGAGAGTGTCAGAGAGTGATAGAGAGTGTCAGAGAGTGTCAGAGAGTGTCAGAGAGTGATAGAGAGTGATAGAGAGTGATAGAGAGTATCAGAGAGTGTCAGAGAGTGTCAGAGAGTGATAGTGAGTGTCTGAGAGTGTCAGATAGTGTCAGAGAGTCATAGAGAGTTTCAGAGAGTGTCAGAGAGTGATAGTGAGTGTCTGAGAGTGCCAGAGAGTGATGGAGAGGGTCAGAGAGTGATAGAGAGTGCCAGAGAGTGATAGTGAGTGTCTGAGAGTGTCAGAGAGTGATAGAGAGTGATAGAGACTGTCAGAGAGTTTCAGAGAGTGTCAGATAGTGTCAGAGAGAGATAGAGAGTGTCAGAGAGTGTCAGAGAGTGTCAGAGAGTGTCAGAGAGTGTCAGAGAGTGATAGTGAGTGTCAGAGAGTGTCAGAGAGTGATTGTGAATGTCTGAGAGTGTCAGAGAGTGTCAGAGAGTGTCAGAGAGTGATAGAGAGTGTTAGAGAGTGATAGAGAGTGTCAGAGAGTGTTCGAGAGTGTCAGAGAGTGTCAGAGAGTGTCAGAGAGTGTCAGAGAGTGATAGAGACTGTCAGAGAGTGTCAGAGAGCGATAGAGAGCGTCAGAGAGCGATAGAGAGTGTCAGAGAGCGATTGAGAGTGTCAGAGAGTGATAATGAGTGTCAGAGAGTGTCAGAGAGTGATAGAGACTGTCAGAGAGTGTCAGAGAGTGATAGTGAGTGTCTGAGAGTGTCAGATAGTGTCAGAGAGTCATAGAGAGTCATAGAGAGTGTTAGAGATGTCAGAGAGTGACAGAGAGTGTCAGAGAGTGATAGAGAGTGTCAGACAGTGTCAGAGAGTGAAAGACAGTGTCAGACAGTGTCAGAGAGTGATAGAGAGTGTCAGAGAAGATAGAGAGTTTCAGAGAGTGTGAGAGAGTGTCAGAGAGTGTGAGAGAGTGTCAGAGAGTGATAGTGATTGTCAGAGAGTGATAGTGAGTGTCAGAGAGTGTCAGAGATAGATAGAGAGTGTCAGAGAGTGATAGTGAGTGTCAGAGAGTATCAGAGAGTTGTAGTGATTGTCTGAGAGTGATAGTGAGTGTCAGAGAGTGTCAGAGAGTGTCAGAGAGTGATAGTGAGAGTGTCAGAGAGAGTCAGAGAGTGTCAGAGAGTGTTAGAGAGTGTTAGAGAGTGTTAGAGAGTGTCAGAGAGTGTCAGAGAGTGATAGGGAGTGTCAGAGAGTGATAGTGAGTTTCCGATAGTGTCAGAGAGTGTCAGAGTATGTCAGAGATTGATAGAGCGTGTCAGAGAGTGATAGAGTGTGTCAGAGAGTGTCAGAGAGTGACAGTGATTGTCTGAGAGTGTCAGAGAGTGTCAGAGGGTGACACTGAGTGTCTGAGAGTGTCAGAGTGTGTCAGAGAGTGATAGAGAGTAATAGAGAGTGTCAGAGAGAGTCAGAGAGTGACACTCAGTGTCTGAGAGTGTCAGAGTGTGTCAGAGAGTGATTGAGAGTGATAGTGAGTGATAGTGAGTGTCAGAGAGTGTCGGAGTGTGATAGTGCGTGTCAGAGAGTGACAGAGAGTGTCAGAGAGTGTCAGAGAGTGTCAGAGAGTGTCAGAGAGTGATAGAGAGTGTCAGAGAGTGATAGAGAGTTTCAGAGAGTGATAGAGAGTTTCAGAGAGTGTCAGAATGTGTGAGAGAGTGTCAGAGAGTGATAGTGAGTGTCAGAGAGTGATATTGAGTGTCTGAGAGTGATAGAGAGTGTCAGAGAGTGTGAGAGAGTGTCAGAGAGAGATAGAGAGTGTCAGAGAGTGATAGTGAGTGTCTGAGAGTGTCTGAGAGTGATAGAGAGTGTCACAGAGTGATAGAGAGTGTCAGAGAGTGTCAGAGAGTGTCAGAGAGTGATAGTGAGTGCCTGAGAGTGTCAGAGAGTGATAGAGATTGTCAGAGAGTGATAGAGAGTGTCAGAGAGTGATAGTGAGTGCCAGCGAGTGTCAGAGAGTGTCAGAGAGTGTCAGAGAGTGATAGAGAGTGTCAGAGAGTGATATTGAGTGTCTGAGAGTCTCAGAGAGTGTCAGAGAGTGATATAGAGTGTCAGACAGTGTCAGAGAGTGATAGAGAGTGTCAGAGAGTGATAGAGAGTTTCAGAGAGTGTGAGAGAGTGTCAGAGAGTGATAGTGAGTGTCAGAGAGTGATAGTGAGTGTCTGAGAGTGTCTGAGAGTGATAGAGAGTGTCTGAGAGTGACAGAGAGAGTCAGAGATTGATAGTGAGTGTCAGAGAGTGTCAGAGATAGATAGAGAGTGTCAGAGAGTGATAGTGAGTGTCAGAGAGTATCAGAGAGTTGTAGTGAGTGTCTGAGAGTGATAGTGAGTGTCAGAGAGTGTCAGAGAGTGTCAGAGAGTGATAGAGAGTGATAGAGAGTGTCAGAGAGAGATAGAGAGTTTCAGAGAGTGTGAGAGAGTGTCAGAGATTGATAGAGAGTGTCAGAGAGTGATAGTGAGTGTCCGAGAGTGTCAGAGAGTGTCAGAGTATGTCAGAGATTGGTAGAGAGTGTCAGAGAGTGATAGAGAGTGTCAGAGAGTGATAGTGAGTGTCAGGGTGTGTCTGAGAGTGACACTGAGTGTCTCTGAGTGGCAGAGTGTGTCAGAGAGTGATAGAGAGTGATAGAGTGTGTCAGAGAGTGTCAGAGAGTGATAGTGATTGTCTGAGAGTGTCAGAGAGTGTCAGAGAGTGACACTGAGTGTCTGAGAGTGTCAGAGTGTGTCAGAGAGTGATAGAGAGTGATAGAGAGTGATAGAGAGTGTCAGAGAGAGTCAGAGAGTGACACTGAGTGTCTGAGAGTGTCAGAGTGTGTCAGAGAGTGACAGAGAGTGTCAGAGAGTATCAGAGAGTGATAGTGAGTGTCAGAGAGTATCAGAGAGTGATAGTGAGTGGCTGAGAGTGTCTGAGAGTGTCAGAGAGTGTCTGAGAGTGATAGAGAGTGTCAGAGAGTGTCAGAGAGTGATAGAGAGTGTCAGAGAGAGATAGAGAGTTTCAGAGAGTGTCAGAGAGTGTGAGAGAGTGTCAAACAGTGTGAGAGAGTGTCAGAGAGTGATAGTGAGTGTCAGAGAGTGACAGTGAGTGTCTGAGAGTGTCTGAGAGTGATAGAGAGTGATAGAGAGTGATAGAGAGTGTCAGAGATTGATAGAGAGTATCAGAGAGTGATAGTGTGTGTCAGAGAGTATCAGAGATTGACAGTGAGTGTCTGAGAGTGTCTGAGAGTGTCAGAGAGTGTCAGAGGTTGTCAGAGGTTGTCAGAGAGTGATAGTGAGTGTATGAGAATGTCTGAGAGTGTCAGAGAGTGTCAGAGAGAGTTAAAGAGGGACAGAGAGTGTTAGAGAGAGATAGAGAGTGTCAGAGAGTGATAGCGAGTGTCAGAGAGTTTCTGAGAGTGATAGAGAGTGTCAGAGAGTGTCAGAGAGTATTAGAGAGTGTCAGAGAGTGAGAGAGAGTGTGAGAGAGTGTGAGAGAGTGATAGTGAATGTCTGAGAGTGTCAGAGAGTGTCAGAGAGTGATAGAGAGTGTCAGAGAGTGATAGTGAGTGCCAGCGAGTGTCAGAGAGTGTCAGAGAGTGTCAGAGAGTGATAGAGAGTGTCAGAGAGTGATAGTGAGTGTCTCAGATTGTCTGAGAGTGATAGAGAGTTTCTGAGAGTGATAGAGACTGTCAGAGAGTGATAGTGAGTGTCAGAGAGTGTCAGACATAGATCGAGAGTGTCAGAGAGTGATAGTGAGTGTCAGAGAGTGTCAGAGAGTGTCAGAGATTGATAGAGAGTATCAGAGAGTGATAGTGAGTGTCAGAGCGTGTCAGAGTGTGTCAGGGAGAGTCAGAGAGTGTCAGAGAGTGTCAGAGAGTGTCAGAGAGTGATAGAGAGTTTCAGAGACAGACAGAGAGTTTCAGAGAATCTCAGAGAGTGTGAGAGAGTGTCAGAGAGTGATAGTGAGTGTCAGAGAGTGATAGTGAGTGTCTGAGAGTGATAGAGAGTGTCAGAGAGTGTGAGAGATTGTCAGAGAGAGATAGAGAGTGTCAGAGAGTGATAGTGAGTGTCTGAGAGTGTCTGAGAGTGATAGAGATTGTCAGAGAGTGATAGAGAGAGTCAGAGAGTGATAGTGAGTGCCAGCGAGTGTCAGAGAGTGTCAGAGAGTGTGAGAGAGTGTCAGAGAGTGATAGTGAGTGTCTGAGAGTGTCAGAGAGTGACAGAGAGTGTCAGAGAGTGATAGTGAGTGCCAGCGAGTGTCAGAGAGTGTCAGAGAGTATCAGAGAGTGATAGTGAGCGTCAGAGAGTATCAGAGAGTTATAGTGAGTGTCCGAGAGTGTCAGAGAGTGTCAGAGAGTGATAGACAGTGTCAGACAGTGTCAGAGAGTGATAGAGAGTGTCAGAGAAGATAGAGAGTTTCAGAGAGTGTGAGAGAGTGTCAGAGAGTGTGAGAGAGTGTCAGAGAGTGATAGTGAGTGTCAGAGAGTGATAGTGAGTGTCAGAGAGTGTCAGAGATAGATAGAGAGTGTCAGAGAGTGATAGTGAGTGTCAGAGAGTATCAGAGAGTTGTAGTGATTGTCTGAGAGTGATAGTGAGTGTCAGAGAGTGAGAGTGAGAGTGTCAGAGAGTGTCAGAGAGTGTTAGAGAGTGTCAGAGAGTGTCAGAGAGTGATAGGGAGTGTCAGAGAGTGATAGTGAGTGTCCGAGAGTGTCAGAGAGTGTCAGAGTATGTCAGAGATTGATAGAGAGTGTCAGAGAGTGATAGAGTGTGTCTGAGAGTGTCAGAGTGTGTCAGAGAGTGATAGAGAGTAATAGAGAGTGTCAGAGAGAGTCAGAGAGTGACACTCAGTGTCTGAGAGTGTCAGAGTGTGTCAGAGAGTGATTGAGAGTGATAGTGAGTGATAGTGAGTGTCAGAGAGTGTCGGAGTGTGCTAGTGCGTGTCAGAGAGTGACAGAGAGTGTCAGAGAGTGATAGAGAGTGTCAGAGAGTGATAGTGAGTGCCAGCGAGTGTCAGAGAGTGTCAGAGAGTGTCAGAGAGTGTCAGAGAGTGATAGAGAGTGTCAGACAGTGTCAGAGAGTGATAGAGAGTGTCAGAGAGAGATAGAGAGTTTCAGAGAGTGATAGAGAGAGTCAGAGAGTGATAGTGAGTGCCAGCGAGTGTCAGAGAGTGTCAGAGAGTGTGAGAGAGTGTCAGAGAGTGACAGTGAGTGTCTGAGAGTGTCAGAGAGTGACAGAGAGTGTCAGAGAGTGATAGTGAGTGCCAGCGAGTGTCAGAGAGTGTCAGAGAGTATCAGAGAGTGATAGTGATTGTCTGAGAGTATCAGAGAGTGATAGTGAGTGTCCGAGAGTGTCAGAGAGTGTCAGAGAGTGATAGACAGTGTCAGACAGTGTCAGAGAGTGATAGAGAGTGTCAGAGAAGATAGAGAGTTTCAGAGAGTGTTAGAGAGTGTCAGAGAGTGTGAGAGAGTGTCAGAGAGTGATAGTGAGTGTCAGAGAGTGATAGTGAGTGTCAGAGAGTGTCAGAGATAGATAGATAGTGTCAGTGAGTGATAGTGAGTGTCAGAGAGTATCAGAGAGTTGTAGTGGTTGTCTGAGAGTGATAGTGAGTGTCAGAGAGTGTCAGAGAGTGTCAGAGAGTGATAGTGAGAGTGTCAGAGAGTGTCAGAGAGTGTCAGAGAGTGTTAGAGAGTGTTAGAGAGTGTCAGAGAGTGTCAGAGAGTGATAGGGAGTGTCAGAGAGTGATAGTGAGTGTCCGAGAGTGTCAGAGAGTGTCAGAGTATGTCAGAGATTGATAGAGAGTGTCAGAGAGTGATAGAGTGTGTCAGAGAGTGTCAGAGAGTGATAGTGATTGTGTGAGAGTGTCAGAGAGAGTCAGAGAGTGACACTCAGTGTCTGAGAGTGTCAGAGTGTGTCAGAGAGTGATTGAGAGTGATAGTGAGTGATAGTGAGTGTCAGAGAGTGTCGGAGTGTGATAGTGCGTGTCAGAGAGTGACAGAGAGTGTCAGAGAGTGTCAGAGAGTGTCAGAGAGTGTCAGAAAGTGTCAGAGAGTGATAGAGAGTGTCAGAGAGAGACAGAGAGTTTCAGAGAGTGTCAGAATGTGTGAGAGAGTGTCAGAGAGTGATAGTGAGTGTCATAGAGTGATAGTGAGTGTCTGAGAGTGATAGAGAGTGTCAGAGAGTGTGAGAGAGTGTCAGAGAGAGATAGAGAGTGTCAGAGAGTGATAGTGAGTGTCTGAGAGTGTCTGAGAGTGATAGAGAGTGTCACAGAGTGATAGAGAGTGTCAGAGAGTGTGAGAGAGTGTCAGAGAGTGTTAGTGAGTACCTGAGAGTGTCAGAGAGTGATAGAGATTGTCAGAGAGTGATAGAGAGAGTCAGAGAGTGATAGTGATTGCCAGCGAGTGTCAGAGAGTGTCAGAGACTGTGAGAGAGTGTCAGAGAGTGATAGTGAGTGTCTGAGAGTGTCAGAGAGTGGTAGAGAGTGTCAGAGAGTGATAGAGAGTGTCAGAGAGTGATAGTGAGTGCCAGCGAGTGTCAGAGAGTGTCAGAGAGTGTCAGAGAGTGATAGAGAGTGTCAGAGAGTGATAGAGAGTGTCAGAGAGTGATATTGAGTGTCAGAGAGTATCAGAGAGTGATAGTGAGTGTCTGAGAGCGTCAGAGAGTGTCAGAGAGTGATATAGAGTGTCAGACAGTGTCAGAGAGTGATAGAGAGTGTCAGAGAGAGATAGAGAGTTTCAGAGAGTGTGAGAGAGTGTCAGAGAGTGATAGTGAGTGTCAGAGAGTGATAGTGAGTGTCTGAGAGTGTCTGAGAGTGATAGAGAGAGTCTGAGAGCGATAGAGAGAGTCAGAGAGTGATAGTGAGTGTCAGAGAGTGTCAGAGATAGATAGAGAGTGTCAGAGAGTGATAGTGAGTGTCAGAGAGTATCAGAGAGTTGTAGTGAGTGTCTGAGAGTGATAGTGAGTGTCAGAGAGTGTCAGAGAGTGATAGAGAGTGTCAGAGAGAGATAGAGAGTTTCAGAGAGTGTGAGAGAGTGTCAGAGAGTGATAGTGAGTGTCAGAGAGTGATAGTGAGTGTCTGAGAGTGTCAGAGAGTGATAGAGAGTGTCTGAGAGTGATAGAGTCTGTCAGAGAGTGATAGTGAGTGTCAAAGAGTGTCAGAGATAGATAGAGAGTGTCAGAGGGTGATAGTGAGTGTCAGAGAGTATCAGAGAGTTGTAGTGAGTGTCTGAGAGTGATAGTGAGTGTCAGAGAGTGTCAGAGAGTGTCAGAGAGTGATAGTGAGAGTGTCAGAGAGTGTCAGAGAGTGTTAGAGAGTGTTAAAGTGAGTCAGAGAGTGTCAGAGAGTGTCAGAGAGTTATAGGGAGTGTCAGAGAGTGATAGTGAGTGTCCGAGAGTGTCAGAGAGTGTCAGAGTATGTCAGAGATTGATAGAGAGTGTCAGAGAGTGATAGAGTGTGTCAGAGAGTGTCAGAGAGTGATAGTGATTGTCTGAGAGTGTCAGAGAGTGTCAGAGGGTGACACTGAGTGTCTGAGATTGTCAGAGTGTGTCACAGAGTGATAGAGAGTCATAGAGAGTGTCAGAGAGAGTCAGAGAGTGATTGAGAGTGATAGTGAGTGATAGTGAGTGTCAGAGAGTGTCAGAGTGTGATAGTGCGTGTCAGAGAGTGACAGAGAGTGTCAGAGAGTATCAGAGAGTGATAGAGAGTGATAGAGAGTGTCTGAGAGTGTCAGAGAGTGACAGAGAGTGTCAGAGAGTGTGAGAGAGTGTCAGAGAGTGATAGTGAGTGTCAGAGAGTGATAGTGAGTGTCTGAGAGTGTCTGAGAGTGATAGAGAGTGTCTGAGAGTGATAGCGAGTGTCAGAGAGTGTCAGAGATTGATAGAGAGCATCAGAGAGTGATAGTGAGTGTCAGAAAGTATCAGAGAGTGATAGTGAGTGTCAGAGAGTGTCAGGGAGAGTCAGAGAGTGTCAGAGAGTGTCAGAGATTGATAGAGAGTATCAGAGAGTGATAGTGAGTGTCAGAGCGTATCAGAGAGTGATAGTGAGTGTCCGAGAGTGTCAGGGAGAGTCAGAGAGTGTCAGAGAATGTCAGAGAGTGATAGAGAGTTTCAGAGACAGACAGAGAGTTTCAGAGAATCTCAGAGAGTGATAGCGAGTGTCAGAGAGTGTCAGAGAGTGTCAGAGATTGATAGAGAGTATCAGAGAGTGATAGTGAGTGTCAGAGAGTATCAGAGAGTGATAGTGAGTGTCCGAGAGTGTCAGAGAGTGTCAGGGAGAGTCAGAGAGTGTCAGAGAGTGTCAGGGATTGTCAGAGAGTGTCAGAGAGTGTCAGAGAGTGTCAGAGAGTGATAGAGAGTTTCAGAGAGTGTGAGAGAGTTTCAGAGAATCTCAGAGAGTGTGAGAGAGTGTCTGAGAGTGATAGAGAGTGTCAGAGAGTGTGAGAGATTGTCAGAGAGAGATAGAGAGTGTCAGAGAGTGATAGGGAGTGTCAGAGAGTGATAGTGAGTGTCCGAGAGTGTCAGAGAGTGTCAGAGTATGTCAGAGATTGATAGAGAGTGTCTGAGAGTGATAGAGAGTGTCTGAGAGTGATAGAGAGTGTCTGAGAGTGATAGAGACTGTCAGAGAGTGATAGTGAGTGTCAGAGTGTGTCAGAGATAGATAGAGAGTGTCAGAGAGTGATAGTGAGTGTCAGAGAGTATCAGAGAGTTGTAGTGAGTGTCTGAGAGTGATAGTGAGTGTCAGAGAGTGTCAGAGAGTGTCGGAGAGTGATAGAGAGTGTCAGAGAGTGATAGAGAGTGTCAGAGAGAGATAGAGAGTTTCAGAGAGTGTGACAGAGTGTCAGAGAGTGATAGTGAGTGTCAGAGAGTGATAGTGAGTGCCTGAGAGTGTCTGAGAGTGATAGAGAGTGTCTGAGAGTGATAGAGTGTCAGAGAGTGTCAGAGAGTGTCAGAAAGTGTCAGAGAGTGATAGAGAGTGTCAGAGAGAGATAGAGAGTTTCAGAGAGTGTCAAAATGTGTGAGAGAGTGTCAGAGAGTGATAGTGAGTGTCAGAGAGTGATAGTGAGTGTCTGAGAGTGATAGAGAGTGTCAGAGAGTGTGAGAGAGTGTCAGAGAGAGATAGAGAGTGTCAGAGAGTGATAGTGAGTGTCTGAAAGTGTCAGAGAGTGATAGAGAGTGTCAGAGAGAGATAGAGAGTTTCAGAGAGTGTCAGAATGTGTGAGAGAGTGTCAGAGAGTGATAGTGAGTGTCAGAGAGTGATAGTGAGTGTCTGAGAGTGATAGAGAGTGTCAGAGAGTGTGAGAGAGTGTCAGAGAGTGATAGTGAGTGTCTGAGAGTGTCAGAGAGTGTTAGAGAGTGTCAGAGAGTGATAGTGAGTGCCAGCGAGTGTCAGAGAGTGTCAGAGAGTATCAGAGAGTGATAGTGAGCGTCAGAGAGTATCAGAGAGTGATAGTGAGTGTCCGAGAGTGTCAGAGAGTGTCAGAGAGTGTCAGAGAGTGATAGACAGTGTCAGACAGTGTCAGAGAGTGATAGAGAGTGTCAGAGAAGATAGAGAGTTTCAGAGAGTGTGAGAGAGTGTCAGAGAGTGATAGTGAGTGTCAGAGAGTGATAGTGAGTGTCTGAGAGTGTCTGAGAGTGATAGAGAGTGTCTGAGAGTGATAGAGACTGTCAGAGAGTGATAGTGAGTGTCAGAGAGTGTCAGAGATAGATAGAGAGTGTCAGAGAGTGATAGTGAGTGTCAGAGAGTATCAGAGAGTTATAGTGATTGTCTGAGAGTGATAGTGAGTGTCAGAGAGTGTCAGAGAGTGTCAGAGAGTGATAGTGAGAGTGTCAGAGAGTGTCAGAGAGTGTTAGAGAGTGTTAGAGAGTGTCAGAGAGTGTCAGAGAGTGATAGGGAGTGTCAGAGAGTGATAGTGAGTGTCCGAGAGTGTCAGAGAGCGTCAGAGTATGTCAGAGATTGATAGAGAGTGTCAGAGAGTGATAGAGTGTGTCAGAGAGTGTCAGAGAGTGATAGTGATTGTCTGAGAGTGTCAGAGAGTGTCAGAGGGTGACACTGAGTGTCTGAGAGCGTCAGAGTGTGTCAGAGAGTGATAGAGAGTAATAGAGAGTGTCAGAGAGTGTCTGAGGGTGACACTGAGTGTCTGAGAGTGTCGGAGTGGGTCAGAGAGTGATAGAGAGTAATAGAGAGTGATAGAGAGAGTCAGAGAGTGATAGTGATTGCCAGCGAGTGTCAGAGAGTGTCAGAGACTGTGAGAGAGTGTCAGAGAGTGATAGTGAGTGTCTGAGAGTGTCAGAGAGTGATAGAGAGTGTCAGAGAGTGATAGAGAGTGTCAGAGAATGATAGTGAGTGCCAGCGAGTGTCAGAGAGTGTCAGAGAGTGTCAGAGAGTGATAGAGAGTGTCAGAGAGTGATATTGAGTGTCAGAGAGTATCAGAGAGTGATAGTGAGCGTCAGAGAGTATCAGAGAGTGATAGTGAGTGTCTGAGAGTGTCAGAGAGTGTCAGAGAGTGATAGAGAGTGTCAGACAGTGTCAGAGAGTGATAGAGAGAGTCAGAGAGAGATAGAGAGTTTCAGAGAGTGTGAGAGAGTGTCAGAGAGTGATAGTGAGTGTCAGAGAGTGATAGTGAGTGTCTGAGAGTGTCTGAGAGTGATAGAGAGTGTCTGAGAGTGATAGAGACTGTCAGAGAGTGATAGAGAGTGTCAGAGAGTGATAGAGAGTGTCAGACAGTGTCAGAGAGTGATAGAGAGAGTCAGAGAGAGATAGAGAGTGTCAGAGAGTGTGAGAGAGTGTCAGAGAGAGATAGAGAGTGTCAGAGAGTGATAGTGAGTGTCTGAGAGTGTCTGAGAGTGATAGAGAGTGTCACAGAGTGATAGAGAGTGTCAGAGAGTGTGAGAGAGTGTCAGAGAGTGATAGTGAGTGCCTGAGAGTGTCAGAGAGTGATAGAGATTGTCAGAGAGTGATAGAGAGAGTCAGAGAGTGATAGTGATTGCCAGCGAGTGTCAGAGAGTGTCAGAGACTGTGAGAGAGTGTCAGAGAGTGAAAGTGAGTGTCTGAGAGTGTCAGAGAGTGATAGGGAGTGTCAGAAAGTGATAGAGAGTGTCAGAGAGTGATAGTGAGTGCCAGCGAGTGTCAGAGAGTGTCAGAGAGTGTCAGAGCGTGATAGAGAGTGTCAGACAGTGATATTGAGTGTCAGAGAGTATCAGAGAGTGATAGTGAGCGTCAGAGAGTATCAGAGAGTGATAGTGAGTGTCTGAGAGTGTCAGAGAGTGTCAGAGAGTTTCAGAGAGTGTGAGAGAGTGTCAGAGAGTGATAGTGATTGTCTGAGAGTGTCAGAGAGTGTCAGAGGGTGACACTGAGTGTCTGAGATTGTCAGAGTGTGTCACAGAGTGATAGAGAGTCATAGAGAGTGTCAGAGAGAGTCAGAGAGTGATTGAGAGTGATAGTGAGTGATAGTGAGTGTCAGAGAGTGTCAGAGTGTGATAGTGCGTGTCAGAGAGTGACAGAGAGTGTCAGAGAGTATCAGAGAGTGATAGAGAGTGATAGAGAGTGTCTGAGAGTGTCAGAGAGTGACAGAGAGTGTCAGAGAGTGTGAGAGAGTGTGAGAGAGTGTCAGAGAGTTATAGTGAGTGTCAGAGAGTGATAGTGAGTGTCTGAGAGTGTCTGAGAGTGATAGAGAGTGTCTGAGAGTGATAGCGAGTGTCAGAGAGTGTCAGAGATTGATAGAGAGCATCAGAGAGTGATCGTGAGTGTCAGAAAGTATCAGAGAGTGATAGTGAGTGTCAGAGAGTGTCAGGGAGAGTCAGAGAGTGTCAGAGAGTGTCAGAGATTGATAGAGAGTATCAGAGAGTGATAGTGAGTGTCAGAGCGTATCAGAGAGTGATAGTGAGTGTCCGAGAGTGTCAGGGAGAGTCAGAGAGTGTCAGAGAATGTCAGAGAGTGATAGAGAGTTTCAGAGACAGACAGAGAGTTTCAGAGAATCTCAGAGAGTGATAGCGAGTGTCAGAGAGTGTCAGAGAGTGTCAGAGATTGATAGAGAGTATCAGAGAGTGATAGTGAGTGTCAGAGAGTATCAGAGAGCGATAGTGAGTGTCCGAGAGTGTCAGAGAGTGTCAGGGAGAGTCAGAGAGTGTCAGAGAGTGTCAGGGATTGTCAGAGAGTGTCAGAGAGTGTCAGAGAGTGTCAGAGAGTGATAGAGAGTTTCAGAGAGTGTGAGAGAGTTTCAGAGAATCTCAGAGAGTGTGAGAGAGTGTCTGAGAGAGATAGAGAGTGTCAGAGAGTGTGAGAGATTGTCAGAGAGAGATAGAGAGTGTCAGAGAGTGATAGGGAGTGTCAGAGAGTGATAGTGAGTGTCCGAGAGTGTCAGAGAGTGTCAGAGTATGTCAGAGATTGATAGAGAGTGTCTGAGAGTGATAGAGAGTGTCTGAGAGTGATAGAGAGTGTCTGAGAGTGATAGAGAGTGTCAGAGTGTGTCAGAGATAGATAGAGAGTGTCAGAGAGTGATAGTGAGTGTCAGAGAGTATCAGAGAGTTGTAGTGAGTGTCTGAGAGTGATAGTGAGTGTCAGAGAGTGTCAGAGAGTGTCGGAGAGTGATAGAGAGTGTCAGAGAGTGATAGAGAGTGTCAGAGAGAGATAGAGAGTTTCAGAGAGTGTGACAGAGTGTCAGAGAGTGATAGTGAGTGTCAGAGAGTGATAGTGAGTGCCTGAGAGTGTCTGAGAGTGATAGAGAGTGTCTGAGAGTGATAGAGAGTGTCAGAGAGTGTCAGAGAGTGTCAGAAAGTGTCAGAGAGTGATAGAGAGTGTCAGAGAGAGATAGAGAGTTTCAGAGAGTGTCAGAATGTGTGAGAGAGTGTCAGAGAGTGATAGTGAGTGTCAGAGAGTGATAGTGAGTGTCTGAGAGTGATAGAGAGTGTCAGAGAGTGTGAGAGAGTGTCAGAGAGAGATAGAGAGTGTCAGAGAGTGATAGTGAGTGTCTGAAAGTGTCAGAGAGTGATAGAGAGTGTCAGAGAGTGTGAGAGAGTGTCAGAGCGTGATAGTGAGTGTCTGAGAGTGTCAGAGAGTGATAGAGAGTGTCAGAGAGTGATAGTGAGTGCCAGCGAGTGTCAGAGAGTGTCAGAGAGTATCAGAGAGTGATAGTGAGCGTCAGAGAGTATCAGAGAGTGATGGTGAGTGTCCGAGAGTGTCAGTGAGTGTCAGAGAGTGTCAGAGAAGATAGAGAGTTTCAGAGAGTGTGAGAGAGTGTCAGAGAGTGATAGTGAGTGTCAGAGTGTGATAGTGAGTGTCTGAGAGTGTCTGAGAGTGATAGAGAGTGTCTGAGAGTGATAGAGACTGTCAGAGAGTGATAGTGAGTGTCAGAGAGTGTCAGAGATAGATAGAGAGTGTCAGAGAGTGATAGTGAGTGTCAGAGAGTATCAGAGAGTTATAGTGACTGTCTGAGAGTGATAGTGAGTGTCAGAGAGTGTCAGAGAGTGATAGTGAGAGTGTCAGAGAGTGTCAGAGAGTGTTAGATAGTGTTAGAGAGTGTCGGAGAGTGTCAGAGAGTGATAGGGAGTGTCAGAGTGTGATAGTGAGTGTCCGAGAGTGTCAGAGAGTGATAGAGAGTGTCAGAGAGTGATAGAGAGTTTCAGAGAGTGATAGAGAGTTTCAGAGAGTGTCAGAATGTGTGAGAGAGTGTCAGAGAGTGATAGTGAGTGTCAGAGAGTGATAGTGAGTTTCTGAGAGTGATAGAGAGTGTCAGAGAGTGTGAGAGAGTGTCAGAGAGAGATAGAGAGTGTCAGAGAGTGATAGTGAGTGTCTGAGAGTGTCTGAGAGTGATAGAGAGTGTCACAGAGTGATAGAGAGTGTCAGAGAGTGTCAGAGAGTGATAGTGAGTGCCTGAGAGTGTCAGAGAGTGATAGAGATTGTCAGAGAGTGATAGAGAGTGTCAGAGAGTGATAGTGAGTGCCAGCGAGTGTCAGAGAGTGTCAGAGAGTGATAGAGAGTGTCAGAGAGTGATATTGAGTGTCTGAGAGTCTCAGAGAGTGTCAGAGAGTGATATAGAGTGTCAGACAGTGTCAGAGAGTGATAGAGAGTGTCAGAGAGAGATAGAGAGTTTCAGAGAGTGTGAGAGAGTGTCAGAGAGTGATAGTGAGTGTCAGAGAGTGATAGTGAGTGTCTGAGAGTGTCTGAGAGTGATAGAGAGTGTCTGAGAGTGACAGAGAGAGTCAGAGAGTGATAGTGAGTGTCAGAGAGTGTCAGAGATAGATAGAGAGTGTCAGAGAGTGATAGTGAGTGTCAGAGAGTATCAGAGAGTTGTAGTGAGTGTCTGAGAGTGATAGTGAGTGTCAGAGAGTGTCAGAGAGTGTCAGAGAGTGATAGAGAGTGATAGAGAGTGTCAGAGAGAGATAGAGAGTTTCAGAGAGTGTGAGAGAGTGTCAGAGATTGATAGAGAGTGTCAGAGAGTGATAGTGAGTGTCCGAGAGTGTCAGAGAGTGTCAGAGTATGTCAGAGATTGGTAGAGAGTGTCAGAGAGTGATAGAGAGTGTCAGAGAGTGATAGTGAGTGTCAGGGTGTGTCTGAGAGTGACACTGAGTGTCTCTGAGTGGCAGAGTGTGTCAGAGAGTGATAGAGAGTGATAGAGTGTGTCAGAGAGTGTCAGAGAGTGATAGTGATTGTCTGAGAGTGTCAGAGAGTGTCAGAGAGTGACACTGAGTGTCTGAGAGTGTCAGAGTGTGTCAGAGAGTGATAGAGAGTGATAGAGAGTGATAGAGAGTGTCAGAGAGAGTCAGAGAGTGACACTGAGTGTCTGAGAGTGTCAGAGTGTGTCAGAGAGTGACAGAGAGTGTCAGAGAGTATCAGAGAGTGATAGTGAGTGTCAGAGAGTATCAGAGAGTGATAGTGAGTGGCTGAGAGTGTCTGAGAGTGTCAGAGAGTGTCTGAGAGTGATAGAGAGTGTCAGAGAGTGTCAGAGAGTGATAGAGAGTGTCAGAGAGAGATAGAGAGTTTCAGAGAGTGTCAGAGAGTGTGAGAGAGTGTCAAACAGTGTGAGAGAGTGTCAGAGAGTGATAGTGAGTGTCAGAGAGTGACAGTGAGTGTCTGAGAGTGTCTGAGAGTGATAGAGAGTGATAGAGAGTGATAGAGAGTGTCAGAGATTGATAGAGAGTATCAGAGAGTGATAGTGTGTGTCAGAGAGTATCAGAGAGTGATAGTGAGTGTCTGAGAGTGTCTGAGAGTGTCAGAGAGTGTCAGAGGTTGTCAGAGGTTGTCAGAGAGTGATAGTGAGTGTATGAGAATGTCTGAGAGTGTCAGAGAGTGTCAGAGAGAGTTAAAGAGGGACAGAGAGTGTTAGAGAGAGATAGAGAGTGTCAGAGAGTGATAGCGAGTGTCAGAGAGTTTCTGAGAGTGATAGAGAGTGTCAGAGAGTGTCAGAGAGTATTAGAGAGTGTCAGAGAGTGTGAGAGAGTGTGAGAGAGTGTGAGAGAGTGTGAGAGAGTGTGAGAGAGTGATAGTGAATGTCTGAGAGTGTCAGAGAGTGTCAGAGAGTGATAGAGAGTGTCAGAGAGTGATAGTGAGTGCCAGCGAGTGTCAGAGAGTGTCAGAGAGTGATAGAGAGTGTCAGAGAGTGATAGTGAGTGTCTGAGAGTGTCTGAGAGTGATAGAGAGTTTCTGAGAGTGATAGAGACTGTCAGAGAGTGATAGTGAGTGTCAGAGAGTGTCAGACATAGATCGAGAGTGTCAGAGAGTGATAGTGAGTGTCAGAGAGTGTCAGAGAGTGTCAGAGATTGATAGAGAGTATCAGAGAGTGATAGTGAGTGTCAGAGAGTGTCAGAGTGTGTCAGGGAGAGTCAGAGAGTGTCAGAGAGTGTCAGAGAGTGTCAGAGAGTGATAGAGAGTTTCAGAGACAGACAGAGAGTTTCAGAGAATCTCAGAGAGTGTGAGAGAGTGTCAGAGAGTGATAGTGAGTGTCAGAGAGTTATAGTGAGTGTCTGAGAGTGATAGAGAGTGTCAGAGAGTGTGAGAGATTGTCAGCGAGAGATAGAGAGTGTCAGAGAGTGATAGTGAGTGTCTGAGAGTGTCTGAGAGTGATAGAGATTGTCAGAGAGTGATAGAGAGAGTCAGAGAGTGATAGTGAGTGCCAGCGAGTGTCAGAGAGTGTCAGAGAGTGTGAGAGAGTGTCAGAGAGTGATAGTGAGTGTCTGAGAGTGTCAGAGAGTGACAGAGAGTGTCAGAGAGTGATAGTGAGTGCCAGCGAGTGTCAGAGAGTGTCAGAGAGTATCAGAGAGTGATAGTGAGCGTCAGAGAGTATCAGAGAGTTATAGTGAGTGTCCGAGAGTGTCAGAGAGTGTCAGAGAGTGATAGACAGTGTCAGAGAGTATCAGAGAGTTGTAGTGAGTGTCTGAGAGTGATAGTGAGTGTCAGAGAGTGTCAGAGAGTGTCAGAGAGTGATAGAGAGTGATAGAGAGTGTCAGAGAGAGATAGAGAGTTTCAGAGAGTGTGAGAGAGTGTCAGAGATTGATAGAGAGTGTCAGAGAGTGATAGTGAGTGTCCGAGAGTGTTAGAGAGTGTCAGAGTATGTCAGAGATTGGTAGAGAGTGTCAGAGAGTGATAGAGAGTGTCAGAGAGTGATAGTGAGTGTCAGGGTGTGTCTGAGAGTGACACTGAGTGTCTCTGAGTGGCAGAGTGTGTCAGAGAGTGATAGAGAGTGATAGAGTGTGTCAGAGAGTGTCAGAGAGTGATAGTGATTGTCTGAGAGTGTCAGAGAGTGTCAGAGAGTGACACTGAGTGTCTGAGAGTGTCAGAGTGTGTCAGAGAGTGATAGAGAGTGATAGAGAGTGATAGAGAGTGTCAGAGAGAGTCAGAGAGTGACACTGAGTGTCTGAGAGTGTCAGAGTGTGTCAGAGAGTGACAGAGAGTGTCAGAGAGTATCAGAGAGTGATAGTGAGTGTCAGAGAGTATCAGAGAGTGATAGTGAGTGGCTGAGAGTGTCTGAGAGTGTCAGAGAGTGTCTGAGAGTGATAGAGAGTGTCAGAGAGTGTCAGAGAGTGATAGAGAGTGTCAGAGAGAGATAGAGAGTTTCAGAGAGTGTCAGAGAGTGTGAGAGAGTGTCAAACAGTGTGAGAGAGTGTCAGAGAGTGATAGTGAGTGTCAGAGAGTGACAGTGAGTGTCTGAGAGTGTCTGAGAGTGATAGAGAGTGATAGAGAGTGATAGAGAGTGATAGAGAGTGTCAGAGATTGATAGAGAGTATCAGAGAGTGATAGTGTGTGTCAGAGAGTATCAGAGAGTGATAGTGAGTGTCTGAGAGTGTCTGAGAGTGTCAGAGAGTGTCAGAGGTTGTCAGAGGTTGTCAGAGAGTGATAGTGAGTGTATGAGAATGTCTGAGAGTGTCAGAGAGTGTCAGAGAGAGTTAAAGAGGGACAGAGAGTGTTAGAGAGAGATAGAGAGTGTCAGAGAGTGATAGCGAGTGTCAGAGAGTTTCTGAGAGTGATAGAGAGTGTCAGAGAGTGTCAGAGAGTATTAGAGATTGTCAGAGAGTGTGAGAGAGTGTGAGAGAGTGTGAGAGAGTGATAGTGAATGTCTGAGAGTGTCAGAGAGTGTCAGAGAGTGATAGAGAGTGTCAGAGAGTGATAGTGAGTGCCAGCGAGTGTCAGAGAGTGTCAGAGAGTGATAGAGAGTGTCAGAGAGTGATAGTGAGTGTCTGAGAGTGTCTGAGAGTGATAGAGAGTTTCTGAGAGTGATAGAGACTGTCAGAGAGTGATAGTGAGTGTCAGAGAGTGTCAGACATAGATCGAGAGTGTCAGAGAGTGATAGTGAGTGTCAGAGAGTGTCAGAGAGTGTCAGAGATTGATAGAGAGTATCAGAGAGTGATAGTGAGTGTCAGAGAGTGTCAGAGTGTGTCAGGGAGAGTCAGAGAGTGTCAGAGAGTGTCAGAGAGTGTCAGAGAGTGATAGAGAGTTTCAGAGACAGACAGAGAGTTTCAGAGAATCTCAGAGAGTGTGAGAGAGTGTCAGAGAGTGATAGTGAGTGTCAGAGAGTTATAGTGAGTGTCTGAGAGTGATAGAGAGTGTCAGAGAGTGTGAGAGATTGTCAGAGAGAGATAGAGAGTGTCAGAGAGTGATAGTGAGTGTCTGAGAGTGTCTGAGAGTGATAGAGATTGTCAGAGAGTGATAGAGAGAGTCAGAGAGTGATAGTGAGTGCCAGCGAGTGTCAGAGAGTGTCAGAGAGTGTGAGAGAGTGTCAGAGAGTGATAGTGAGTGTCTGAGAGTGTCAGAGAGTGACAGAGAGTGTCAGAGAGTGATAGTGAGTGCCAGCGAGTGTCAGAGAGTGTCAGAGAGTATCAGAGAGTGATAGTGAGCGTCAGAGAGTATCAGAGAGTTATAGTGAGTGTCCGAGAGTGTCAGAGAGTGTCAGAGAGTGATAGACAGTGTCAGAAAGTGTCAGAGAGTGTCAGAGAGTGATAGGGAGTGTCAGAGAGTGATAGTGAGTGTCCGAGAGTGTCAGAGAGTGTCAGAGTATGTCAGAGATTGATAGAGAGTGTCAGAGAGTGATAGAGTGTGTCAGAGAGTGTCAGAGAGTGATAGTGATTGTATGAGAGTGTCAGAGAGAGTCAGAGAGTGACACTCAGTGTCTGAGAGTGTCAGAGTGTGTCAGAGAGTGATTGAGAGTGATAGTGAGTGATAGTGAGTGTCAGAGAGTGTCGGAGTGTGATAGTGCGTGTCAGAGAGTGACAGAGAGTGTCAGAGAGTGTCAGAGAGTGTCAGAGAGTGTCAGAAAGTGTCAGAGAGTGATAGAGAGTTTCAGAGAGAGATAGAGAGTTTCAGAGAGTGTCAGAATGTGTGAGAGAGTGTCAGAGAGTGATAGTGAGTGTCATAGAGTGATAGTGAGTGTCTGAGAGTGATAGAGAGTGTCAGAGAGTGTGAGAGAGTGTCAGAGAGAGATAGAGAGTGTCAGAGAGTGATAGTGAGTGTCTGAGAGTGTCTGAGAGTGATAGAGAGTGTCACAGAGTGATAGAGAGTGTCAGAGAGTGTGAGAGAGTGTCAGAGAGTGTTAGTGAGTACCTGAGAGTGTCAGAGAGTGATAGAGATTGTCAGAGAGTGATAGAGAGAGTCAGAGAGTGATAGTGATTGCCAGCGAGTGTCAGAGATTGTCAGAGACTGTGAGAGAGTGTCAGAGAGTGATAGTGAGTGTCTGAGAGTGTCAGAGAGTGGTAGAGAGTGTCAGAGAGTGATAGAGAGTGTCAGAGAGTGATAGTGAGTGCCAGCGAGTGTCAGAGAGTGTCAGAGAGTGTCAGAGAGTGATAGAGAGTGTCAGAGAGTGATATTGAGTGTCAGAGAGTATCAGAGAGTGATAGTGAGTGTCTGAGAGCGTCAGAGAGTGTCAGAGAGTGATATAGAGTGTCAGACAGTGTCAGAGAGTGATAGAGAGTGTCAGAGAGAGATAGAGAGTTTCAGAGAGTGTGAGAGAGTGTCAGAGAGTGATAGTGAGTGTCAGAGAGTGATAGTGAGTGTCTGAGAGTGTCTGAGAGTGATAGAGAGTGTCTGAGAGCGATAGAGAGAGTCAGAGAGTGATAGTGAGTGTCAGAGAGTGATAGTGAGTGTCCGAGAGTGTCAGAGAGTGTCAGAGAGTGATAGGGAGTGTCAGAGAGTGATAGTGAGTGTCCGAGAGTGTCAGAGAGTGTCAGAGTATGTCAGAGATTGATAGAGAGTGTCAGAGAGTGATAGAGTGTGTCAGAGAGTGTCAGAGAGTGATAGTGATTGTATGAGAGTGTCAGAGAGAGTCAGAGAGTGACACTCAGTGTCTGAGAGTGTCAGAGTGTGTCAGAGAGTGATTGAGAGTGATAGTGAGTGATAGTGAGTGTCAGAGAGTGTCGGAGTGTGATAGTGCGTGTCAGAGAGTGACAGAGAGTGTCAGAGAGTGTCAGAAAGTGTCAGAGAGTGATAGAGAGTGTCAGAGAGAGATAGAGAGTTTCAGAGAGTGTCAGAATGTGTGAGAGAGTGTCAGAGAGTGATAGTGAGTGTCATAGAGTGATAGTGAGTGTCTGAGAGTGATAGAGAGTGTCAGAGAGTGTGAGAGAGTGTCAGAGAGAGATAGAGAGTGTCAGAGAGTGATAGTGAGTGTCTGAGAGTGTCTGAGAGTGATAGAGAGTGTCACAGAGTGATAGAGAGTGTCAGAGAGTGTGAGAGAGTGTCAGAGAGTGTTAGTGAGTACCTGAGAGTGTCAGAGAGTGATAGAGATTGTCAGAGAGTGATAGAGAGAGTCAGAGAGTGATAGTGATTGCCAGCGAGTGTCAGAGAGTGTCAGAGACTGTGAGAGAGTGTCAGAGAGTGATAGTGAGTGTCTGAGAGTGTCAGAGAGTGGTAGAGAGTGTCAGAGAGTGATAGAGAGTGTCAGAGAGTGATAGTGAGTGCCAGCGAGTGTCAGAGAGTGTCAGAGAGTGTCAGAGAGTGACAGAGAGTGTCAGCGAGTGATAGAGAGTGTCAGAGAGTGATATTGAGTGTCAGAGAGTATCAGAGAGTGATAGTGAGTGTCTGAGAGCGTCAGAGAGTGTCAGAGAGTGATATAGAGTGTCAGACAGTGTCAGAGAGTGATAGAGAGTGTCAGAGAGAGATAGAGAGTTTCAGAGAGTGTGAGAGAGTGTCAGAGAGTGATAGTGAGTGTCAGAGAGTGATAGTGAGTGTCTGAGAGTGTCTGAGAGTGATAGAGAGTGTCTGAGAGCGATAGAGAGAGTCAGAGAGTGATAGTGAGTGTCAGAGAGTGTCAGAGATAGATAGAGAGTGTCAGAGAGTGTCAGAGATAGATAGAGAGTGTCAGAGAGTGATAGTGAGTGTCAGAGAGTATCAGAGAGTTGTAGTGAGTGTCTGAGAGTGATAGTGAGTGTCAGAGAGTGTCTGAGAGTGATAGAGAGTGTCTGAGAGCGATAGAGAGAGTCAGAGAGTGATAGTGAGTGTCAGAGAGTGTCAGAGATAGATAGAGAGTGTCAGAGAGTGATAGTGAGTGTCAGAGAGTATCAGAGAGTTGTAGTGAGTGTCTGAGAGTGATAGTGAGTGTCAGAGAGTGTCAGAGAGTGATAGAGAGTGTCAGAGAGAGATAGAGAGTTTCAGAGAGTGTGAGGAGTGTCAGAGAGTGATAGTGAGTGTCAGAGAGTGATAGTGAGTGTCTGAGAGTGTCAGAGAGTGATAGAGAGTGTCTGAGAGTGATAGAGTCTGTCAGAGAGTGATAGTGAGTGTCAAAGAGTGTCAGAGATAGATAGAGAGTGTCAGAGGGTGATAGTGAGTGTCAGAGAGTATCAGAGAGTTGTAGTGAGTGTCTGAGAGTGATAGTGAGTGTCAGAGAGTGTCAGAGAGTGTCAGAGAGTGATAGTGAGAGTGTCAGAGAGTGTCAGAGAGTGTTAGAGAGTGTTAAAGTGAGTCAGAGAGTGTCAGAGAGTGTCAGAGAGTTATAGAGAGTGTCAGAGAGTGATAGTGAGTGTCCGAGAGTGTCAGAGAGTGTCAGAGTATGTCAGAGATTGATAGAGAGTGTCAGAGAGTGATAGAGTGTGTCAGAGAGTGTCAGAGAGTGATAGTGATTGTCTGAGAGTGTCAGAGAGTGTCAGAGGGTGACACTGAGTGTCTGAGATTGTCAGAGTGTGTCACAGAGTGATAGAGAGTCATAGAGAGTGTCAGAGAGAGTCAGAGAGTGATTGAGAGTGATAGTGAGTGTTAGTGAGTGTCAGAGAGTGTCAGAGTGTGATAGTGCGTGTCAGAGAGTGACAGAGAGTGTCAGAGAGTATCAGAGAGTGATAGAGAGTGATAGAGAGTGTCTGAGAGTGTCAGAGAGTGACAGAGAGTGGCAGAGAGTGTGAGAGAGTGTCAGAGAGTGATAGTGAGTGTCAGAGAGTGATAGTGAGTGTCTGAGAGTGTCTGAGAGTGATAGAGAGTGTCTGAGAGTGATAGCGAGTGTCAGAGAGTGTCAGAGATTGATAGAGAGCATCAGAGAGTGATAGTGAGTGTCAGAAAGTATCAGAGAGTGATAGTGAGTGTCAGAGAGTGTCAGGGAGAGTCAGAGAATGTCAGAGAGTGTCAGAGATTGATAGAGAGTATCAGAGAGTGATAGTGAGTGTCAGAGCGTATCAGAGAGTGATAGTGAGTGTCCGAGAGTGTCAGGGAGAGTCAGAGAGTGTCAGAGAATGTCAGAGAGTGATAGAGAGTTTCAGAGACAGACAGAGAGTTTCAGAGAATCTCAGAGAGTGATAGCGAGTGTCAGAGAGTGTCAGAGAGTGTCAGAGATTGATAGAGAGTATCAGAGAGTGATAGTGAGTGTCAGAGAGTATCAGAGAGTGATAGTGAGTGTCCGAGAGTGTCAGAGAGTGTCAGGGAGAGTCAGAGAGTGTCAGAGAGTGTCAGGGATTGTCAGAGAGTGTCAGAGAGTGTCAGAGAGTGTCAGAGAGTGATAGAGAGTTTCAGAGAGTGTGAGAGAGTTTCAGAGAATCTCAGAGAGTGTGAGAGAGTGTCTGAGAGTGATAGAGAGTGTCAGAGAGTGTGAGAGATTGTCAGAGAGAGATAGAGAGTGTCAGAGAGTGATAGGGAGTGTCAGAGAGTGATAGTGAGTGTCCGAGAGTGTCAGAGAGTGTCAGAGTATGTCAGAGATTGATAGAGAGTGTCTGAGAGTGATAGAGAGTGTCTGAGAGTGATAGAGAGTGTCTGAGAGTGATAGAGACTGTCAGAGAGTGATAGTGAGTGTCTGAGAGCGTCAGAGAGTGTCAGAGAGTGATATAGAGTGTCAGACAGTGTCAGAGAGTGATAGAGAGTGTCAGAGAGAGATAGAGAGTTTCAGAGAGTGTGAGAGAGTGTCAGAGAGTGATAGTGAGTGTCAGAGAGTGATAGTGAGTGTCTGAGAGTGTCTGAGAGTGATAGAGAGTGTCTGAGAGCGATAGAGAGAGTCAGAGAGTGATAGTGAGTGTCAGAGAGTGTCAGAGATAGATAGAGAGTGTCAGAGAGTGATAGTGAGTGTCAGAGAGTATCAGAGAGTTGTAGTGAGTGTCTGAGAGTGATAGTGAGTGTCAGAGAGTGTCTGAGAGTGATAGAGAGTGTCTGAGAGCGATAGAGAGAGTCAGAGAGTGATAGTGAGTGTCAGAGAGTGTCAGAGATAGATAGAGAGTGTCAGAGAGTGATAGTGAGTGTCAGAGAGTATCAGAGAGTTGTAGTGAGTGTCTGAGAGTGATAGTGAGTGTCAGAGAGTGTCAGAGAGTGATAGAGAGTGTCAGAGAGAGATAGAGAGTGATATAGAGTGTCAGAGAGTGATAGAGAGTGTCAGAGAGTGATAGTGAGTGTCAGAGAGTGATAGTGAGTGTCTGAGAGTGTCAGAGAGAGATAGAGAGTGTCAGAGAGTGATAGTGAGTGTCAGAGAGTGTCAGAGAGTGATAGAGAGTGTCAGAGAGTATCAGAGAGTTGTAGTGAGTGTCTGAGAGTGATAGTGAGTGTCAGAGAGTGTCTGAGAGTGATAGAGAGTGTCTGAGAGCGATAGAGAGAGTCAGAGAGTGATAGTGAGTGTCAGAGAGTGTCAGAGATAGATAGAGAGTGTCAGAGAGTGATAGTGAGTGTCAGAGAGTATCAGAGAGTTGTAGTGAGTGTCTGAGAGTGATAGTGAGTGTCAGAGAGTGTCAGAGAGTGATAGAGAGTGTCAGAGAGAGATAGAGAGTGATATAGAGTGTCAGAGAGTGATAGAGAGTGTCAGAGAGTGATAGTGAGTGTCAGAGAGTGATAGTGAGTGTCTGAGAGTGTCAGAGAGAGATAGAGAGTGTCAGAGAGTGATAGTGAGTGTCAGAGAGTGTCAGAGAGTGATAGAGAGTGTCAGAGAGAGATAGAGAGTGATATAGAGTGTCAGAGAGTGATAGAGAGTGTCAGAGAGTGATAGTGAGTGTCAGAGAGTGATAGTGAGTGTCTGAGAGTGTCAGAGAGAGATAGAGAGTGTCAGAGAGTGATAGTGAGTGTCAGAGAGTGTCAAGAGAGTGATAGAGAGTGTCAGAAAGTGTCAGAGAGTGTCAGAGAGTGTCAGAGGGAGATAGAGAGTGTCAGAGAGTGATAGTGAGTGTCAGAGAGTGATAGTGAGTGTCTGAGAGTGTCAGAGAGTGTCAGAGTATGTCAGAGATTGATAGAGAGTGTCAGAGAGTGATAGAGTGTGTCAGAGAGTGTCAGAGAGTGATAGTGATTGTCTGAGAGTGTCAGAGAGTGTCAGAGGGTGACACTGAGTGTCTGAGATTGTCAGAGTGTGTCACAGAGTGATAGAGAGTCATAGAGAGTGTCAGAGAGAGTCAGAGAGTGATTGAGAGTGATAGTGAGTGTTAGTGAGTGTCAGAGAGTGTCAGAGTGTGATAGTGCGTGTCAGAGAGTGACAGAGAGTGTCAGAGAGTATCAGAGAGTGATAGAGAGTGATAGAGAGTGTCTGAGAGTGTCAGAGAGTGACAGAGAGTGTCAGAGAGTGTGAGAGAGTGTCAGAGAGTGATAGTGAGTGTCAGAGAGTGATAGTGAGTGTCTGAGAGTGTCTGAGAGTGATAGAGAGTGTCTGAGAGTGATAGCGAGTGTCAGAGAGTGTCAGAGATTGATAGAGAGCATCAGAGAGTGATAGTGAGTGTCAGAAAGTATCAGAGAGTGATAGTGAGTGTCAGAGAGTGTCAGGGAGAGTCAGAGAATGTCAGAGAGTGTCAGAGATTGATAGAGAGTATCAGAGAGTGATAGTGAGTGTCAGAGCGTATCAGAGAGTGATAGTGAGTGTCCGAGAGTGTCAGGGAGAGTCAGAGAGTGTCAGAGAATGTCAGAGAGTGATAGAGAGTTTCAGAGACAGACAGAGAGTTTCAGAGAATCTCAGAGAGTGATAGCGAGTGTCAGAGAGTGTCAGAGAGTGTCAGAGATTGATAGAGAGTATCAGAGAGTGATAGTGAGTGTCAGAGAGTATCAGAGAGTGATAGTGAGTGTCCGAGAGTGTCAGAGAGTGTCAGGGAGAGTCAGAGAGTGTCAGAGAGTGTCAGGGATTGTCAGAGAGTGTCAGAGAGTGTCAGAGAGTGTCAGAGAGTGATAGAGAGTTTCAGAGAGTGTGAGAGAGTTTCAGAGAATCTCAGAGAGTGTGAGAGAGTGTCTGAGAGTGATAGAGAGTGTCAGAGAGTGTGAGAGATTGTCAGAGAGAGATAGAGAGTGTCAGAGAGTGATAGGGAGTGTCAGAGAGTGATAGTGAGTGTCCGAGAGTGTCAGAGAGTGTCAGAGTATGTCAGAGATTGATAGAGAGTGTCTGAGAGTGATAGAGAGTGTCTGAGAGTGATAGAGAGTGTCTGAGAGTGATAGAGACTGTCAGAGAGTGATAGTGAGTGTCAGAGTGTGTCAGAGATAGATAGAGAGTGTCAGAGAGTGATAGTGAGTGTCAGAGAGTATCAGAGAGTTGTAGTGAGTGTCTGAGAGTGATAGTGAGTGTCAGAGAGTGTCAGAGAGTGTCGGAGAGTGATAGAGAGTGTCAGAGAGTGATAGAGAGTGTCAGAGAGAGATAGAGAGTTTCAGAGAGTGTGACAGAGTGTCAGAGAGTGATAGTGAGTGTCAGAGAGTGATAGTGAGTGCCTGAGAGTGTCTGAGAGTGATAGAGAGTGTCTGAGAGTGATAGAGAGTGTCAGAGAGTGTCAGAGAGTGTCAGAAAGTGTCAGAGAGTGATAGAGAGTGTCAGAGAGAGATAGAGAGTTTCAGAGAGTGTCAAAATGTGTGAGAGAGTGTCAGAGAGTGATAGTGAGTGTCAGAGAGTGATAGTGAGTGTCTGAGAGTGATAGAGAGTGTCAGAGAGTGTGAGAGAGTGTCAGAGAGAGATAGAGAGTGTCAGAGAGTGATAGTGAGTGTCTGAAAGTGTCAGAGAGTGATAGAGAGTGTCAGAGAGAGATAGAGAGTTTCAGAGAGTGTCAGAATGTGTGAGAGAGTGTCAGAGAGTGATAGTGAGTGTCAGAGAGTGATAGTGAGTGTCTGAGAGTGATAGAGAGTGTCAGAGAGTGTGATAGAGTGTCAGAGAGTGATAGTGAGTGTCTGAGAGTGTCAGAGAGTGTTAGAGAGTGTCAGAGAGTGATAGTGAGTGCCAGCGAGTGTCAGAGAGTGTCAGAGAGTATCAGAGAGTGATAGTGAGCGTCAGAGAGTATCAGAGAGTGATAGTGAGTGTCCGAGAGTGTCAGAGAGTGTCAGAGAGTGTCAGAGAGTGATAGACAGTGTCAGACAGTGTCAGAGAGTGATAGAGAGTGTCAGAGAAGATAGAGAGTTTCAGAGAGTGTGAGAGAGTGTCAGAGAGTGATAGTGAGTGTCAGAGAGTGATAGTGAGTGTCTGAGAGTGTCTGAGAGTGATAGAGAGTGTCTGAGAGTGATAGAGACTGTCAGAGAGTGATAGTGAGTGTCAGAGAGTGTCAGAGATAGATAGAGAGTGTCAGAGAGTGATAGTGAGTGTCAGAGAGTATCAGAGAGTTATAGTGATTGTCTGAGAGTGATAGTGAGTGTCAGAGAGTGTCAGAGAGTGTCAGAGAGTGATAGTGAGAGTGTCAGAGAGTGTCAGAGAGTGTTAGAGAGTGTGAGAGAGCGTCAGAGTATGTCAGAGATTGATAGAGAGTGTCAGAGAGTGATAGAGTGTGTCAGAGAGTGTCAGAGAGTGATAGTGATTGTCTGAGAGTGTCAGAGAGTGTCAGAGGGTGACACTGAGTGTCTGAGAGCGTCAGAGTGTGTCAGAGAGTGATAGAGAGTAATAGAGAGTGTCAGAGAGTGTCTGAGGGTGACACTGAGTGTCTGAGAGTGTCGGAGTGGGTCAGAGAGTGATAGAGAGTAATAGAGATTGATAGAGAGAGTCAGAGAGTGATAGTGATTGCCAGCGAGTGTCAGAGAGTGTCAGAGACTGTGAGAGAGTGTCAGAGAGTGATAGTGAGTGTCTGAGAGTGTCAGAGAGTGATAGAGAGTGTCAGAGAGTGATAGAGAGTGTCAGAGAGTGATAGTGAGTGCCAGCGAGTGTCAGAGAGTGTCAGAGAGTGTCAGAGAGTGATAGAGAGTGTCAGAGAGTGATATTGAGTGTCAGAGAGTATCAGAGAGTGATAGTGAGCGTCAGAGAGTATCAGAGAGTGATAGTGAGTGTCTGAGAGTGTCAGAGAGTGTCAGAGAGTGATAGAGAGTGTCAGACAGTGTCAGAGAGTGATAGAGAGAGTCAGAGAGAGATAGAGAGTTTCAGAGAGTGTGAGAGAGTGTCAGAGAGTGATAGTGAGTGTCAGAGAGTGATAGTGAGTGTCTGAGAGTGTCTGAGAGTGATAGAGAGTGTCTGAGAGTGATAGAGACTGTCAGAGAGTGATAGAGAGTGTCAGAGAGTGATAGAGAGTGTCAGACAGTGTCAGAGAGTGATAGAGAGAGTCAGAGAGAGATAGAGAGTGTCAGAGAGTGTGAGAGAGTGTCAGAGAGAGATAGAGAGTGTCAGAGAGTGATAGTGAGTGTCTGAGAGTGTCTGAGAGTGATAGAGAGTGTCACAGAGTGATAGAGAGTGTCAGAGAGTGTGAGAGAGTGTCAGAGAGTGATAGTGAGTGCCTGAGAGTGTCAGAGAGTGATAGAGATTGTCAGAGAGTGATAGAGAGAGTCAGAGAGTGATAGTGATTGCCAGCGAGTGTCAGAGAGTGTCAGAGACTGTGAGAGAGTGTCAGAGAGTGATAGTGAGTTTCTGAGAGTGTCAGAGAGTGATAGGGAGTGTCAGAAAGTGATAGAGAGTGTCAGAGAGTGATAGTGAGTGCCAGCGAGTGTCAGAGAGTGTCAGAGAGTGTCAGAGCGTGATAGAGAGTGTCAGACAGTGATATTGAGTGTCAGAGAGTATCAGAGAGTGATAGTGAGCGTCAGAGAGTATCAGAGAGTGATAGTGAGTGTCTGAGAGTGTCAGAGAGTGTCAGAGAGTTTCAGAGAGTGTGAGAGAGTGTCAGAGAGTGATAGTGATTGTCTGAGAGTGTCAGAGAGTGTCAGAGGGTGACACTGAGTGTCTGAGATTGTCAGAGTGTGTCACAGAGTGATAGAGAGTCATAGAGAGTGTCAGAGAGAGTCAGAGAGTGATTGAGAGTGATAGTGAGTGATAGTGAGTGTCAGAGAGTGTCAGAGTGTGGTAGTGCGTGTCAGAGAGTGACAGAGAGTGTCAGAGAGTATCAGAGAGTGATAGAGAGTGATAGAGAGTGTCTGAGAGTGTCAGAGAGTGACAGAGAGTGTCAGAGAGTGTGAGAGAGTGTGAGAGAGTGTCAGAGAGTGATAGTGAGTGTCAGAGAGTGATAGTGAGTGTCTGAGAGTGTCTGAGAGTGATAGAGAGTGTCTGAGAGTGATAGCGAGTGTCAGAGAGTGTCAGAGATTGATAGAGAGCATCAGAGAGTGATAGTGAGTGTCAGAAAGTATCAGAGAGTGATAGTGAGTGTCAGAGAGTGTCAGGGAGAGTCAGAGAGTGTCAGAGAGTGTCAGAGATTGATAGAGAGTATCAGAGAGTGATAGTGAGTGTCAGAGCGTATCAGAGAGTGATAGTGAGTGTCCGAGAGTGTCAGGGAGAGTCAGAGAGTGTCAGAGAATGTCAGAGAGTGATAGAGAGTTTCAGAGACAGACAGAGAGTTTCAGAGAATCTCAGAGAGTGATAGCGAGTGTCAGAGAGTGTCAGAGAGTGTCAGAGATTGATAGAGAGTATCAGAGAGTGATAGTGAGTGTCAGAGAGTATCAGAGAGCGATAGTGAGTGTCCGAGAGTGTCAGAGAGTGTCAGGGAGAGTCAGAGAGTGTCAGAGAGTGTCAGGGATTGTCAGAGAGTGTCAGAGAGTGTCAGAGAGTGTCAGAGAGTGATAGAGAGTTTCAGAGAGTGTGAGAGAGTTTCAGAGAATCTCAGAGAGTGTGAGAGAGTGTCTGAGAGTGATAGAGAGTGTCAGAGAGTGTGAGAGATTGTCAGAGAGAGATAGAGAGTGTCAGAGAGTGATAGGGAGTGTCAGAGAGTGATAGTGAGTGTCCGAGAGTGTCAGAGAGTGTCAGAGTATGTCAGAGATTGATAGAGAGTGTCTGAGAGTGATAGAGAGTGTCTGAGAGTGATAGAGAGTGTCTGAGAGTGATAGAGACTGTCAGAGAGTGATAGTGAGTGTCAGAGTGTGTCAGAGATAGATAGAGAGTGTCAGAGAGTGATAGTGAGTGTCAGAGAGTATCAGAGAGTTGTAGTGAGTGTCTGAGAGTGTTAGTGAGTGTCAGAGAGTGTCAGAGAGTGTCGGAGAGTGATAGAGAGTGTCAGAGAGTGATAGAGAGTGTCAGAGAGAGATAGAGAGTTTCAGAGAGTGTGACAGAGTGTCAGAGAGTGATAGTGAGTGTCAGAGAGTGATAGTGAGTGCCTGAGAGTGTCTGAGAGTGATAGAGAGTGTCTGAGAGTGATAGAGAGTGTCAGAGAGTGTCAGAGAGTGTCAGAAAGTGTCAGAGAGTGATAGAGAGTGTCAGAGAGAGATAGAGAGTCTCAGAGAGTGTCAGAATGTGTGAGAGAGTGTCAGAGAGTGATAGTGAGTGTCAGAGAGTGATAGTGAGTGTCTGAGAGTGATAGAGAGTGTCAGAGAGTGTGAGAGAGTGTCAGAGAGAGATAGAGAGTGTCAGAGAGTGATAGTGAGTGTCTGAAAGTGTCAGAGAGTGATAGAGAGTGTCAGAGAGTGTGAGAGAGTGTCAGAGAGTGATAGTGAGTGTCTGAGAGTGTCAGAGAGTGATAGAGAGTGTCAGAGAGTGATAGTGAGTGCCAGCGAGTGTCAGAGAGTGTCAGAGAGTATCAGAGAGTGATAGTGAGCGTCAGAGAGTATCAGAGAGTGATAGTGAGTGTCCGAGAGTGTCAGAAAGTGTCAGAGAGTGTCAGAGAGTGATAGACAGTGTCAGACAGTGTCAGTGTGTGATAGAGAGTGTCAGAGAAGATAGAGAGTTTCAGAGAGTGTGAGAGAGTGTCAGAGAGTGATAGTGAGTGTCAGAGAGTGATAGTGAGTGTCTGAGAGTGTCTGAGAGTGATAGAGAGTGTCTGAGAGTGATAGAGACTGTCAGAGAGTGATAGTGAGTGTCAGAGAGTGTCAGAGATAGATAGAGAGTGTCAGAGAGTGATAGTGAGTGTCAGAGAGTATCAGAGAGTTATAGTGATTGTCTGAGAGTGATAGTGAGTGTCAGAGAGTGTCAGAGAGTGATAGTGAGAGTGTCAGAGAGTGTCAGAGAGTGTTAGAGAGTGTTAGAGAGTGTCAGAGAGTGTCAGAGAGTGATAGGGAGTGTCAGAGTGTGATAGTGAGTGTCCGAGAGTGTCAGAGAGCGTCAGAGTATGTCAGAGATTGATAGAGAGTGTCAGAGAGTGATAGAGTGTGTCAGAGAGTGTCAGAGAGTGATAGTGATTGTCTGAGAGTGTCAGAGAGTGTCAGAGGGTGACACTGAGTGTCTGAGAGCGTCAGAGTGTGTCAGAGAGTGATAGAGAGTAATAGAGAGTGTCAGAGAGTGTCTGAGGGTGACACTGAGTGTCTGAGAGTGTTGGAGTGGGTCAGAGAGTGATAGAGAGTAATAGAGAGTGATAGAGAGAGTCAGAGAGTGATAGTGATTGCCAGCGAGTGTCAGAGAGTGTCAGAGACTGTGAGAGAGTGTCAGAGAGTGATAGTGAGTGTCTGAGAGTGTCAGAGAGTGATAGAGAGTGTCAGAGAGTGATAGAGAGTGTCAGAGAGTGATAGTGAGTGCCAGCGAGTGTCAGAGAGTGTCAGAGAGTGTCAGAGAGTGATAGAGAGTGTCAGAGAGTGATATTGAGTGTCAGAGAGTATCAGAGAGTGATAGTGAGCGTCAGAGAGTATCAGAGAGTGATAGTGAGTGTCTGAGAGTGTCAGAGAGTGTCAGAGAGTGATAGAGAGTGTCAGACAGTGTCAGAGAGTGATAGAGAGAGTCAGAGAGAGATAGAGAGTTTCAGAGAGTGTGAGAGAGTGTCAGAGAGTGATAGTGAGTGTCAGAGAGTGATAGTGAGTGTCTGAGAGTGTCTGAGAGTGATAGAGAGTGTCTGAGAGTGATAGAGACTGTCAGAGAGTGATAGAGAGTGTCAGAGAGTGATAGAGAGTGTCAGACAGTGTCAGAGAGTGATAGAGAGAGTCAGAGAGAGATAGAGAGTGTCAGAGAGTGTGAGAGAGTGTCAGAGAGAGATAGAGAGTGTCAGAGAGTGATAGTGAGTGTCTGAGAGTGTCTGAGAGTGATAGAGAGTGTCACAGAGTGATAGAGAGTGTCAGAGAGTGTGAGAGAGTGTCAGAGAGTGATAGTGAGTGCCTGAGAGTGTCAGAGAGTGATAGAGATTGTCAGAGAGTGATAGAGAGAGTCAGAGAGTGATAGTGATTGCCAGCGAGTGTCAGAGAGTGTCAGAGACTGTGAGAGAGTGTCAGAGAGTGATAGTGAGTGTCTGAGAGTGTCAGAGAGTGATAGGGAGTGTCAGAAAGTGATAGAGAGTGTCAGAGAGTGATAGTGAGTGCCAGCGAGTGTCAGAGAGTGTCAGAGAGTGTCAGAGCGTGATAGAGAGTGTCAGACAGTGATATTGAGTGTCAGAGAGTATCAGAGAGTGATAGTGAGCGTCAGAGAGTATCAGAGAGTGATAGTGAGTGTCTGAGAGTGTCAGAGAGTGTCAGAGAGTTTCAGAGAGTGTGAGAGAGTGTCAGAGAGTGATAGTGATTGTCTGAGAGTGTCAGAGAGTGTCAGAGGGTGACACTGAGTGTCTGAGATTGTCAGAGTGTGTCACAGAGTGATAGAGAGTCATAGAGAGTGTCAGAGAGAGTCAGAGAGTGATTGAGAGTGATAGTGAGTGATAGTGAGTGTCAGAGAGTGTCAGAGTGTGATAGTGCGTGTCAGAGAGTGACAGAGAGTGTCAGAGAGTATCAGAGAGTGATAGAGAGTGATAGAGAGTGTCTGAGAGTGTCAGAGAGTGACAGAGAGTGTCAGAGAGTGTGAGAGAGTGTCAGAGAGTGATAGTGAGTGTCAGAGAGTGATAGTGAGTGTCTGAGAGTGTCTGAGAGTGATAGAGAGTGTCTGAGAGTGATAGCGAGTGTCAGAGAGTGTCAGAGATTGATAGAGAGCATCAGAGAGTGATAGTGAGTGTCAGAAAGTATCAGAGAGTGATAGTGAGTGTCAGAGAGTGTCAGGGAGAGTCAGAGAGTGTCAGAGAGTGTCAGAGATTGATAGAGAGTATCAGAGAGTGATAGTGAGTGTCAGAGCGTATCAGAGAGTGATAGTGAGTGTCCGAGAGTGTCAGGGAGAGTCAGAGAGTGTCAGAGAATGTCAGAGAGTGATAGAGAGTTTCAGAGACAGACAGAGAGTTTCAGAGAATCTCAGAGAGTGATAGCGAGTGTCAGAGAGTGTCAGAGAGTGTCAGAGATTGATAGAGAGTATCAGAGAGTGATAGTGAGTGTCAGAGAGTATCAGAGAGCGATAGTGAGTGTCCGAGAGTGTCAGAGAGTGTCAGGGAGAGTCAGAGAGTGTCAGAGAGTGTCAGGGATTGTCAGAGAGTGTCAGAGAGTGTCAGAGAGTGTCAGAGAGTGATAGAGAGTTTCAGAGAGTGTGAGAGAGTTTCAGAGAATCTCAGAGAGTGTGAGAGAGTGTCTGAGAGTGATAGAGAGTGTCAGAGAGTGATAGGGAGTGTCAGAGAGTGATAGTGAGTGTCCGAGAGTGTCAGAGAGTGTCAGAGTATGTCAGAGATTGATAGAGAGTGTCTGAGAGTGATAGAGAGTGTCTGAGAGTGATAGAGAGTGTCTGAGAGTGATAGAGACTGTCAGAGAGTGATAGTGAGTGTCAGAGTGTGTCAGAGATAGATAGAGAGTGTCAGAGAGTGATAGTGAGTGTCAGAGAGTATCAGAGAGTTGTAGTGAGTGTCTGAGAGTGATAGTGAGTGTCAGAGAGTGTCAGAGAGTGTCGGAGAGTGATAGAGAGTGTCAGAGAGTGATAGAGAGTGTCAGAGAGAGATAGAGAGTTTCAGAGAGTGTGACAGAGTGTCAGAGAGTGATAGTGAGTGTCAGAGAGTGATAGTGAGTGTCTGAGAGTGATAGAGAGTGTCAGAGAGTGTGAGAGAGTGTCAGAGAGAGATAGAGAGTGTCAGAGAGTGATAGTGAGTGTCTGAAAGTGTCAGAGAGTGATAGAGAGTGTCAGAGAGTGATAGTGAGTGTCTGAGAGTGATAGAGAGTGTCAGAGAGTGTGAGAGAGTGTCAGAGAGAGATAGAGAGTGTCAGAGAGTGATAGTGAGTGTCTGAAAGTGTCAGAGAGTGATAGAGAGTGTCAGAGAGTGATAGTGAGTGCCAGCGAGTGTCAGAGAGTGTCAGAATGTGTGAGAGAGTGTCAGAGAGTGATAGTGAGTGTCAGAGAGTGATAGTGAGTGTCTGAGAGTGATAGAGAGTGTCAGAGAGTGTGAGAGAGTGTCAGAGAGTGATAGTGAGTGTCTGAGAGTGTCAGAGAGTGATAGAGAGTGTCAGAGAGTGATAGTGAGTGCCAGCGAGTGTCAGAGAGTGTCAGAGAGTATCAGAGAGTGATAGTGAGCGTCAGAGAGTATCAGAGAGTGATAGTGAGTGTCCGAGAGTGTCAGAGAGTGTCAGAGAGTGTCAGAGAGTGATAGACAGTGTCAGACAGTGTCAGAGAGTGATAGAGAGTGTCAGAGAAGATAGAGAGTTTCAGAGAGTGTGAGAGAGTGTCAGAGAGTGATAGTGAGTGTCAGAGAGTGATAGTGAGTGTCTGAGAGTGTCTGAGAGTGATAGAGAGTGTCTGAGAGTGATAGAGACTGTCAGAGAGTGATAGTGAGTGTCAGAGAGTGTCAGAGATAGATAGAGAGTGTCAGAGAGTGATAGTGAGTGTCAGAGAGTATCAGAGAGTTACAGTGATTGTCTGAGAGTGATAGTGAGTGTCAGAGAGTGTCAGAGAGTGTCAGAGAGTGATAGTGAGAGTGTCAGAGAGTGTCAGAGAGTGTTAGAGAGTGTTAGAGAGTGTCAGAGAGTGTCAGAGAGTGATAGGGAGTGTCAGAGAGTGATAGTGAGTGTCCGAGAGTGTCAGAGAGCGTCAGAGTATGTCAGAGATTGATAGAGAGTGTCAGAGAGTGATAGAGTGTGTCAGAGAGTGTCAGAGAGTGATAGTGATTGTCTGAGAGTGTCAGAGAGTGTCAGAGGGTGACACTGAGTGTCTGAGAGCGTCAGAGTGTGTCAGAGAGTGATAGAGAGTGATAGAGACTGTCAGAGAGTGATTGTGAGTGTCAGAGAGTGTCAGAGATAGATAGAGAGTGTCAGAGAGTGATAGTGAGTGTCAGAGAGTATCAGAGAGTTGTAGTGAGTGTCTGAGAGTGATAGTGAGTGTCAGAGAGTGTCAGAGAGTGTCGGAGAGTGATAGAGTGTGTCAGAGAGTGATAGAGAGTAATAGAGAGTGTCAGAGAGTGTCTGAGGGTGACACTGAGTGTCTGAGAGTGTCGGAGTGGGTCAGAGAGTGATAGAGAGTAATAGAGAGTGATAGAGAGAGTCAGAGAGTGATAGTGATTGCCAGCGAGTGTCAGAGAGTGTCAGAGACTGTGAGAGAGTGTCAGAGAGTGATAGTGAGTGTCTGAGTGTGTCAGAGAGTGATAGAGAGTGTCAGAGAGTGATAGAGAGTGTCAGAGAGTGATAGTGAGTGCCAGCGAGTGTCAGAGAGTGTCAGAGAGTGTCAGAGAGTGATAGAGAGTGTCAGAGAGTGATATTGAGTGTCAGAGAGTATCAGAGAGTGATAGTGAGCGTCAGAGAGTATCAGAGAGTGATAGTGAGTGTCTGAGAGTGTCAGAGAGTGTCAGAGAGTGATAGAGAGTGTCAGACAGTGTCAGAGAGTGATAGAGAGAGTCAGAGAGAGATAGAGAGTTTCAGAGAGTGTGAGAGAGTGTCAGAGAGTGATAGTGAGTGTCAGAGAGTGATAGTGAGTGTCTGAGAGTGTCTGAGAGTGATAGAGAGTGTCTGAGAGTGATAGAGACTGTCAGAGAGTGATAGAGAGTGTCAGAGAGAGATAGAGAGTTTCAGAGAGTGTCAGAATGTGTGAGAGAGTGTCAGAGAGTGATAGTGAGTGTCAGAGAGTGATAGTGAGTGTCTGAGAGTGATAGAGAGTGTCAGAGAGTGTGAGAGAGTGTCAGAGAGAGATAGTGAGTGTCAGAGAGTGATAGTGAGTGTCTGAGAGTGTCTGAGAGTGATAGAGAGTGTCACAGAGTGATAGAGAGTGTCAGAGAGTGTGAGAGAGTGTCAGAGAGTGATAGTGAGTGCCTGAGAGTGTCAGAGAGTGATAGAGATTGTCAGAGAGTGATAGAGAGAGTCAGAGAGTGATAGTGATTGCCAGCGAGTGTCAGAGAGTGTCAGAGACTGTGAGAGAGTGTCAGAGAGTGATAGTGAGTGCCTGAGAGTGTCAGAGAGTGATAGGGAGTGTCAGAAAGTGATAGAGAGTGTCAGAGAGTGATAGTGAGTGCCAGCGAGTGTCAGAGAGTGTCAGAGAGTGACAGAGCGTGATAGAGAGTGTCAGACAGTGATATTGAGTGTCAGAGAGTATCAGAGAGTGATAGTGAGCGTCAGAGAGTATCAGAGAGTGATAGTGAGTGTCTGAGAGTGTCAGAGAGTGTCAGAGAGTTTCAGAGAGTGTGAGAGAGTGTCAGAGAGTGATAGTGAGTGTCAGAGAGTGATAGTGAGTGTCTGAGAGTGTCTGAGAGTGATAGAGAGTGTCTGAGAGTGATAGAGACTGTCAGAGAGTGATTGTGAGTGTCAGAGACTGTCAGAGATAGATAGAGAGTGTCAGAGAGTGATAGTGAGTGTCAGAGAGTATCAGAGAGTTGTAGTGAGTGTCTGAGAGTGATAGTGAGTGTCAGAGAGTGTCAGAGAGTGTCGGAGAGTGATAGAGAGTGTCAGAGAGTGATAGAGAGTGTCAGAGAGAGATAGAGAGTTTCAGAGAGTGTGAGAGAGTGTCAGAGAGTGATAGTGAGTGTCAGAGAGTGATAGTGAGTGTCTGAGAGTGTCTGAGAGTGATAGAGAGTGTCTGAGAGTGATAGAGACTGTCACAGAGTGATAGTGAGTGTCAGAGAGTGTCAGAGATAGATAGAGAGTGTCAGAGAATGATAGTGAGTGTCAGAGAGTATCAGAGAGTTGTAGTGAGTGTCTGAGAGTGATAGTGAGTGTCAGAGAGTGTCAGAGAGTGTCAGAGAGTGATAGTGAGAGTGTCAGAGAGTGTCAGAGAGTGTCAGAGAGTGTTAGAGAGTGTCAGAGAGTGTCAGAGTGTGTCAGAGTGTGTCAGAGAGTGTCAGAGAGTGTCAGAGAGTGATAGGGAGTGTCAGAGAGTGATAGTGAGTGTCCGAGAGTGTCAGAGAGTGTCAGAGTATGTCAGAGATTGATAGAGAGTGTCAGAAAGTGATAGAGAGTGTCAGAGAGTGTCAGAGAGTGATAGTGATTGTCTGAGAGTGTCAGAGAGTGCCAGAGGGTGACACTGAGTGTCTGAGAGTGTCAGAGTGTGTCACAGAGTGATAGAGAGTGATAGAGAGTGTCAGAGAGAGTCAGAGAGTGTTAGAGAGGTACAGAGAGTGTCAGAGAGAGATAGAGTGTGTCAGAGAGTGATAGTGAGTGTCAGAGAGTGTCAGAGAGTGTCAGAGATTGATAGAGAGTGTCAGAGAGTGATAGTGAGTGTCAGAGAGTATCAGAGAGTGATGGTGAGTGTCCGAGAGTGTCAGAGAGTGTCAGGGAGAGTCAGAGAGTGTCAGAGAGTGTCAGAGAGTGTCAGAGAGTGATAGAGAGTTTCAGAGAGTGATAGTGAGTGTATAAGAGTGTCAGAGAGTGTCAGATAGTGATTGTGAGTGTCCGAGAGTGTCTGAGAATGTCAGAGAGTGTCAGAGAGTGATTGAGAGTGTCAGAGAGTGTCAGAGAGTGATAGTGAGTGACAGAGAGTGTCAGAGAGTGTCAGAGAGTGTCCGAGAGTGTCAGAGAGTGTCAGAGTGTGAAAATGAGTGTCGGAGAGTGTCGGAGAGTGATAGAGAGTGTCAGAGAGTGATAGTGAGTGCCAGCGAGTGTCAGAGAGTGTCAGAGAGTGTCAGAGAGTGATAGAGAGTGTCAGAGAGTGATATTGAGTGTCAGAGAGTATCAGAGAGTGATAGTGAGCGTCAGAGAGTGTCAGAGAGTGATAGTGAGTGACAGAGAGTGTCAGAGAGTGTCAGAGAGTGTCCGAGAGTGTCAGAGAGTGTCAGAGTGTGAAAATGAGTGTCGGAGAGTGTCGGAGAGTGATAGAGAGTGTCAGAGAGTGATAGTGAGTGCCAGCGAGTGTCAGAGAGTGTCAGAGAGTGATAGAGAGTGTCAGAGAGTGATATTGAGTGTCAGAGAGTATCAGAGAGTGATAGTGAGCGTCAGAGATTATCAGAGAGTGATAGTGAGTGTCTGAGAGTGTCAGAGAGTGTCAGAGAGTGATAGAGAGTGTCAGACAGTGTCAGAGAGTGATAGAGAGAGTCAGAGCGAGATAGAGAGTTTCAGAGAGTGTGAGAGAGTGTCAGAGAGTGATAGTGAGTGTCAGAGAGTGATAGTGAGTGTCTGAGAGTGTCTGAGAGTGATAGAGAGTGTCTGAGAGTGATAGAGACTGTCAGAGAGTGATAGAGAGTGTCAGAGAGAGATAGAGAGTTTCAGAGAGTGTCAGAATGTGTGAGAGAGAGTCAGAGAGTGATAGTGAGTGTCAGAGAGTGATAGTGAGTGTCTGAGAGTGATAGAGAGTGTCAGAGAGTGTGAGAGACTGTCAGAGAGAGATAGAGAGTGTCAGAGAGTGATAGTGAGTGTCTGAGAGTGTCTGAGAGTGATAGAGAGTGTCACAGAGTGATAGAGAGTGTCAGAGAGTGTGAGAGAGTGTCAGAGAGTCATAGTGAGTGCCTGAGAGTGTCAGAGAGTGATAGAGATTGTCAGAGAGTGATAGAGAGAGTCAGAGAGTGATAGTGATTGCCAGCGAGTGTCAGAGAGTGTCAGAGACTGTGAGAGAGTGTCAGAGAGTGATAGTGAGTGCCTGAGAGTGTCAGAGAGTGATAGGGAGTGTCAGAAAGTGATAGAGAGTGTCAGAGAGTGATAGTGAGTGCCAGCGAGTGTCAGAGAGTGTCAGAGAGTGTCAGAGCGTGATAGAGAGTGTCAGACAGTGATATTGAGTGTCAGAGAGTATCAGAGAGTGATAGTGAGCGTCAGAGAGTATCAGAGAGTGATAGTGAGTGTCTGAGAGTGTCAGAGAGTGTCAGAGAGTTTCAGAGAGTGTGAGAGAGTGTCAGAGAGTGATAGTGAGTGTCAGAGAGTGATAGTGAGTGTCTGAGAGTGTCTGAGAGTGATAGAGAGTGTCTGAGAGTGATAGAGACTGTCAGAGAGTGATAGTGAGTGTCAGAGAGTGTCAGAGATAGATAGAGAGTGTCAGAGAGTGATAGTGAGTGTCAGAGAGTATCAGAGAGTTGTAGTGAGTGTCTGAGAGTGATAGTGAGTGTCAGAGAGTGTCAGAGAGTGTCGGAGAGTGATAGAGAGTGTCAGAGAGTGATAGAGAGTGTCAGAGAGAGATAGAGAGTTTCAGAGAGTGTGAGAGAGTGTCAGAGAGTGATAGTGAGTGTCAGAGAGTGATAGTGAGTGTCTGAGAGTGTCTGAGAGTGATAGAGAGTGTCTGAGAGTGATAGAGACTGTCACAGAGTGATAGTGAGTGTCAGAGAGTGTCAGAGATAGATAGAGAGTGTCAGAGAATGATAGTGAGTGTCAGAGAGTATCAGAGAGTTGTAGTGAGTGTCTGAGAGTGATAGTGAGTGTCAGAGAGTGTCAGAGAGTGTCAGAGAGTGATAGTGAGAGTGTCAGAGAGTGTCAGAGAGTGTCAGAGAGTGTTAGAGAGTGTCAGAGAGTGTCAGAGTGTGTCAGAGTGTGTCAGAGAGTGTCAGAGAGTGTCAGAGAGTGATAGGGAGTGTCAGAGAGTGATAGTGAGTGTCCGAGAGTGTCAGAGAGTGTCAGAGTATGTCAGAGATTGATAGAGAGTGTCAGAAAGTGATAGAGAGTGTCAGAGAGTGTCAGAGAGTGATAGTGATTGTCTGAGAGTGTCAGAGAGTGCCAGAGGGTGACACTGAGTGTCTGAGAGTGTCAGAGTGTGTCACAGAGTGATAGAGAGTGATAGAGAGTGTCAGAGAGAGTCAGAGAGTGTTAGAGAGGTACAGAGAGTGTCAGAGAGAGATAGAGTGTGTCAGAGAGTGATAGTGAGTGTCAGAGAGTGTCAGAGAGTGTCAGAGATTGATAGAGAGTGTCAGAGAGTGATAGTGAGTGTCAGAGAGTATCAGAGAGTGATGGTGAGTGTCCGAGAGTGTCAGAGAGTGTCAGGGAGAGTCAGAGAGTGTCAGAGAGTGTCAGAGAGTGTCAGAGAGTGTCAGAGAGTGATAGAGAGTTTCAGAGAGTGATAGTGAGTGTATAAGAGTGTCAGAGAGTGTCAGAGAGTGATTGTGAGTGTCCGAGAGTGTCTGAGAATGTCAGAGAGTGTCAGAGAGTGATTGAGAGTGTCAGAGAGTGTCAGAGAGTGATAGTGAGTGACAGAGAGTGTCAGAGAGTGTCAGAGAGTGTCCGAGAGTGTCAGAGAGTGTCAGAGTGTGAAAGTCAGTGTCGGAGAGTGTCGGAGAGTGATAGAGAGTGTCAGAGAGTGATAGAGAGTGTCAGAAAGTTTTAGTGAGTGTCAGAGAGTGTCAGAGAGTGATAGTGAGTGTCCGAGAGTGTCTGAGAATGTCAGAGAGAGTCAGGGAGTGAAGAGACTGTCAGAGAGTGTCAGAGGGTGACACTGAGTGTCTGAAAGTGTCTGAGAATGTCAGAGAGAGTCAGGGAGTGAAGAGAGTGTCTGAGAGCGTCAGAGTGTGTCAGAGAGTGATTGAGAGTGATAGTGAGTGATAGTGAGTGTCAGAGAGTGTCAGAGTGTGATAGTGCGTGTCAGAGAGTGACAGAGAGTGTCAGAGAGTGTCAGAGAGTGTCAGAGAGTGATAGAGAGTGTCAGAGAGATAGAGAGTTTCAGAGAGTGTCAGAATGTGTGAGAGAGTGTCAGAGAGTGATAGTGAGTGTCAGAGAGTGATAGTGAGTGTCTGAGAGTGATAGAGAGTGTCAGAGAGTGTGAGAGAGTGTCAGAGAGAGATAGAGAGTGTCAGAGAGTGATAGTGAGTGTCTGAGAGTGATAGAGAGTGTCAGACAGTGTCAGAGAGTGATAGAGAGTGTCAGAGAGTGTCAGAGAGTGTTAGAGAGGTACAGAGAGTGTCAGAGAGAGATAGAGAGTGTCAGAGAGTGATAGTGAGTGTCAGAGAGTGTCAGAGAGTGTCAGAGATTGATAGAGAGTGTCAGAGAGTGATAGTGAGTGTCAGAGAGTATCAGAGAGTGATGGTGAGTGTCCGAGAGTGTCAGAGAGTGTCAGGGAGAGTCAGAGAGTGTCAGAGAGTGTCAGAGAGTGTCAGAGAGTGATAGAGAGTTTCAGAGAGTGATATAGAGTGTCAGAGAGTTATCGAGACTGTCAGAGAGTGATAGTGAGAGTCAGAGAGTATCAGAGAGTGATAGTGTCAGAGAGTGTCAGAGAGTGTCAGAGAGTGATAGTGAGTGTTCGAGAGTGTCTGAGAATGTCAGAGAGTGTCAGAGAGTGTCAGAGAGTGATAGTGAGTGACAGAGAGTGTCAGAGAGTGTCAGAGAGTGTCGGAGAGTGTCGGAGAGTGATAGAGAGTGTCAGAGAGTGATAGAGAGTGTCAGAAAGTTTTAGTGAGTGTCAGAGAGTGTCAGAGAGTGATAGTGAGTGTCCGAGAGTGTCTGAGAATGTCAGAGAGAGTCAGGGAGTGAAGAGAGTGTCAGAGAGTGTCAGAGGGTGACACTGAGTGTCTGAGAGCGTCAGAGTGTGTCAGAGAGTGATAGAGAGTAATAGAGAGTGTCAGTGAGAGTCAGAGAGTGACACTCAGTGTCTGAGAGTGTCACAGTGTGTCAGAGAGTGATTGAGAGTGATAGTGGGTGATAGTGAGTGTCAGAGAGTGTCAGAGTGTGATAGTGCGTGTCAGAGAGTGACAGAGAGTGTCAGAGAGTGTCAGAGAGTGTCAGAGAGTGTCAGAGAGTGTCAGAGAGTGATCGAGAGTGTCAGAGAGAGATAGAGAGTTTCAGAGAGTGTCAGAATGTGTGAGAGAGTGTCAGAGAGTGATAGTGAGTGTCAGAGAGTGATAGTGAGTGTCTGAGAGTGATAGAGAGTGTCAGAGAGTGTGAGAGAGTGTCAGAGAGAGATAGAGAGTGTCAGAGAGTGATAGTGAGTGTCTGAGAGTGTCTGAGAGTGATCGAGAGTGTCACAGAGTGATAGAGAGTGTCAGAGAGTGTCAGAGAGTGTGAGAGAGTGTCAGAGAGTGATAGTGAGTGCCTGAGAGTGTCAGAGAGTGATAGAGATTGTCAGAGAGTGATAGTGAGAGTCAGAGAGTGATAGTGATTGCCAGCGAGTGTCAGAGAGTGTCAGAGACTGTGAGAGAGTGTCAGAGAGTGATAGTGAGTGTCTGAGAGTGTCAGAGAGTGATAGAGAGTGTCAGAGAGTGATAGAGAGTGTCAGAGAGTGATAGTGAGTGCCAGCGAGTGTCAGAGAGTGTCAGAGAGTATCAGAGAGTGATAGTGAGCGTCAGAGCGTATCAGAGAGTGATAGTGAGTGTCTGAGAGTGTCAGAGAGTGTCAGAGAGTGATAGAGAGTGTCAGACAGTGTCAGAGAGTGATAGAGAGTGTCAGAGAGAGATAGAGAGTTTCAGAGAGTGTGAGAGAGTGTCAGAGAGTGATAGTGAGTGTCAGAGAGTGATAGTGAGTGTCAGAGAGTATCAGAGAGTGATAGTGAGCGTCAGAGCGTATCACAGAGTGATAGTGAGTGTCTGAGAGTGTCAGAGAGTGTCAGAGAGTGATAGAGAGTGTCAGACAGTGTCAGAGAGTGATAGAGAGTGTCAGAGAGAGATAGAGAGTTTCAGAGAGTGTGAGAGAGTGTCAGAGAGTGATAGTGAGTGTCAGAGAGTGTCAGAGATAGATAGAGAGTGTCAGAGAGTGATAGTGAGTGTCAGAGAGTATCAGAGAGTCGTAGTGAGTGTCTGAGAATGATAGTGAGTGTCAGAGAGTGTCAGAGAGTGTCAGAGAGTGATAGAGAGTGTCAGAGAGTGATAGAGAGTTTCAGAGAGTGTGAGAGACTGTCAGAAAGTGATAGTGAGTGTCAGAGAGTGTCAGAGATAGATAGAGAGTGTCAGAGAGTGATAGTGAGTGTCAGAGAGTATCAGAGAGTCGTAGTGAGTGTCTGAGAATGATAGTGAATGTCAGAGAGTGTCAGAGAGTGTCAGAGAGTGATAGAGAGTGTCAGAGAGTGATAGAGAGTGTCAGTGAGAGATAGAGAGTTTCAGAGAGTGTGAGAGAGTGTCAGAGAGTGATAGTGAGTGTCAGAGAGTGATAGTGAGTGTCAGAGAGTGTCAGAGAGTGTCAGAGAGTGATAGAGAGTTTCAGAGAGTGTGAGAGAGTGTCTGAGAGTGATAGAGAGTTTCAGAGAGTGTGAGAGACTGTCAGAGAGTGATAGTGAGTGTCAGAGAGTGTCAGAGATAGATAGAGAGTGTCAGAGAGTGATAGTGAGTGTCAGAGAGTATCAGAGAGTCGTAGTGAGTGTCTGAGAATGATAGTGAGTGTCAGAGAGTGTCAGAGAGTGTCAGAGAGTGATAGAGAGTGTCAGAGAGTGATAGAGAGTGTCAGTGAGAGATAGAGAGTTTCAGAGAGTGTGAGAGAGTGTCAGAGAGTGATAGTGAGTGTCAGAGAGTGATAGTGAGTGTCAGAGAGTGATAGTGAGTGTCTGAGAGTGTCTGAGAGTGATAGAGAGTGTCTGAGAGTGATAGAGACTGTCAGAGAGTGACAGAGAGTGTCAGAGAGTGTCAGAGAGTGTCAGAGAGTGTCAGAAAGTGTCAGAGAGTGTCAGAGAGTGTCAGAGAGTGGTAGAGAGTGTCAGAGAGTGATAGAGAGTTTCAGAGAGTGTCAGAATGTGTGAGAGAGTGTCAGAGAGTGATAGTGAGTGTCAGAGAGTGATAGTGAGTGTCTGAGAGTGATAGAGAGTGTCAGAGAGTGTGAGAGAGTGTCAGAGAGAGATAGTGAGTGTCTGAGAGTGATAGAGAGTGTCTGAGAGTGATAGAGAGTGTCACAGAGTGATAGAGAGTGTCAGAGAGTGTCAGAGAGTGTGAGAGAGTGTCAGAGAGTGATAGTGAGTGCCTGAGAGTGTCAGAGAGTGATAGAGATTGTCGAAGAGTGATAGAGAGAGTCAGAGAGTGATAGTGATTGCCAGCGAGTGTCAGAGAGTGTCAGAGACTGTGAGAGAGTGTCAGAGAGTGATAGTGAGTGTCTGAGAGTGTCAGAGAGTGATAGAGAGTGTCAGAGAGTGATAGAGAGTGTCAGAGAGTGGTAGTGAGTGCCAGCGAGTGTCAGAGAGTGTCAGAGAGTGTCAGAGAGTGATAGAGAGTGTCAGAGAGTGATATTGAGTGTCAGAGAGTATCAGAGAGTGATAGTGAGCGTCAGAGCGTATCACAGAGTGATAGTGAGTGTCTGAGAGTGTCAGAGAGTGTCAGAGAGTGATAGAGAGTGTCAGACAGTGTCAGAGAGTGATAGAGAGTGTCAGAGAGAGATAGAGAGTTTCAGAGAGTGTGAGAGAGTGTCAGAGAGTGATAGTGAGTGTCAGAGAGTGATAGTGAGTGTCTGAGAGTGTCTGAGAGTGATAGAGAGTTTCAGAGAGTGTGAGAGACTGTCAGAGAGTGATAGTGAGTATCAGAGAGTGTCAGAGATAGAGAGAGAGTGTCAGAGAGTGATAGTGAGTGTCAGAGAGTATCACAGAGTTGTAGTGAGTGTCTGAGAATGATAGTGAGTGTCAGAGAGTGTCAGAGAGTGTCAGAGAGTGATAGAGAGTGTCTGAGAGTGATATAGAGTGTCTGAGAGTGATAGAGAGTGTCTGAGAGTGATAGAGACTGTCAGAGAGTGATAGTGAGTGTCAGAGAGTGATAGTGAGTGTCTGAGAGTGTCTGAGAGTGATAGAGAGTGTCTGAGAGTGATAGAGACTGTCAGAGAGTGACAGAGAGTGTCAGAGAGTGTCAGAGAGTGTCAGAGAGAGTCAGAAAGTGTCAGAGAGTGTCAGAGAGTGATAGAGAGTGTCAGAGAGAGATAGAGAGTGATAGAGAGTGTCAGAATGTGTGAGAGAGTGTCAGAGAGTGATAGTGAGTGTCAGAGAGTGATAGTGAGTGTCTGAGAGTGATAGAGAGTGTCAGAGAGTGTGAGAGAGTGTCAGAGAGAGATAGAGAGTGTCAGAGAGTGATAGTGAGTGTCTGAGAGTGATAGAGAGTGTCTGAGAGTGATAGAGAGTGTCACAGAGTGATAGAGAGTGTCAGAGAGTGTCAGAGAGTGTGAGAGAGTGTCAGAGAGTGATAGTGAGTGCCTGAGAGTGTCAGAGAGTGATAGAGATTGTCAGAGAGTGATAGAGAGAGTCAGAGAGTGATAGTGATTGCCAGCGAGTGTCAGAGAGTGTCAGAGACTGTGAGAGAGTGTCAGAGAGTGATAGTGAGTGTCTGAGAGTGTCAGAGAGTGATAGTGAGTGCCAGCGAGTGTCAGAGAGTGTCAGAGAGTGATAGAGAGTGTCAGAGAGTGATATTGAGTGTCAGAGAGTATCAGAGAGTGATAGTGAGCGTCAGAGCGTATCAGAGAGCGATAGTGAGTGTCTGAGAGTGTCAGGGAGTGTCAGAGAGTGATAGAGAGTGTCAGACAGTGTCAGAGAGTGATAGAGAGTGTCAGAGAGATATCGAGAGTTTCAGAGAGTGTGAGAGAGTGTCAGAGAGTGATAGTGAGTGTCAGAGAGTGATAGTGAGTGTCTGAGAGTGTCTGAGAGTGATAGAGAGTTTCAGAGAGTGTGAGAGACTGTCAGAGAGTGATAGTGAGTGTCAGAGAGTGTCAGAGATAGACAGAGAGTGTCAGAGAGTGATAGTGAGTGTCAGAGAGTATCAGAGAGTTGTAGTGAGTGTCTGAGAATGGTAGTGAGAGTCAGGGAGTGTCAGAGAGTGTCAGAGAGTGATAGAGAGTGTCAGAGAGTGATAGAGAGTGTCAGTGAGAGATAGAGAGTTTCAGAGAGTGTGAGAGAGTGTCAGAGAGTGATAGTGAGTGTCAGAGAGTGATATTGAGTGTCAGAGAGTGATATTGAGTGTCAGAGAGTGATAGTGAGTGTCTGAGAGTGTCTGAGAGTGATAGAGAGTGTCTGAGAGTGATAGAGACTGTCAGAGAGTGATAGTGAGTGTCAGAGAGTGTCAGAGATAGATAGAGAGTGTCAGAGAGTGATAGTGAGTGTCAGAGTGTCAGAGAGTGTCAGAGAGTGTCCGAGAGTGTCAGAGAATGTCAGAGTGTGAAAGTGAGTGTCGGAGATTGTCGGAGAGTGATAGAGAGTTTCAGAGAGTGATAGAGAGTGATTGAGAGTGTCAGAGAGTGTCAGAGAGTGATAGTCTGTGACAAAGAGTGTCAGAGAGTGTCAGAGAGTGTCCGAGAGTGTCAGAGAGTGTCAGAGAGTGTCAGAGTGTGAAAGTGAGTGTCGGAGAGTGTCGGAGAGTGATAGAGAGTGTCAGAGAGTGATAGAGAGTGTCAGAAAGTTTTAGTGAGTGTCAGAGAGTGTCAGAGAGTGATAGTGAGTGTCCGAGAGTGTCTGAGAATGTCAGAGAGAGTCAGAGAGTGAAGAGAGTGTCAGAGAGTGTCAGAGAGTGTCAGAGGGTGACACTGAGTGTCTGAGAGCGTCAGAGTGTGTCAGAGAGTGATAGAGAGTAATAGAGAGTGTCAGTGAGAGTCAGAGAGTGACACTCAGTGTCTGAGAGTGTCAGAGTGTGTCAGAGAGTGATTGAGAGTGATAGTGACTGATAGAGAGTGTCAGAGAGTGTCAGAGTGTGATAGTGCGTGTCAGAGAGTGACAGAGAGTGTCAGAGAGTGTCAGAGAGTGTCAGAAAGTGTCAGAGAGTGATAGAGAGTGTCAGAGAGAGATAGAGAGTTTCAGAGAGTGTCAGAATGTGTGAGAGAGTGTCAGAGAGTGATAGTGAGTGTCAGAGAGTCATAGTGAGTGTCTGAGAGTGATAGAGAGTGTCAGAGAGTGTGAGAGAGTGTCAGAGAGAGATAGAGAGTGTCAGAGAGTGATAGTGAGTGTCTGAGAGTGTCTGAGAGTGATAGAGAGTGTCACAGAGTGATAGAGAGTGTCAGAGAGTGTCAGAGAGTGTGAGAGAGTGTCAGAGAGTGATAGTGAGTGCCTGAGAGTGTCAGAGAGTGATAGAGATTGTCAGAGAGTGATAGAGAGAGTCAGAGAGTGATAATGATTGCCAGCGAGTGTCAGAGAGTGTCAGAGACTGTGAGAGAGTGTCAGAGAGTGATAGTGAGTGTCTGAGAGTGTCAGAGAGTGATAGAGAGTGTCAGAGAGTGATAGAGAGTGTCAGAGAGTGATAGTGAGTGCCAGCGAGTGTCAGAGAGTGTCAGAGAGTGATAGAGAGTGTCAGAGAGTGATATTGAGTGTCAGAGAGTATCAGAGAGTGATAGTGAGCGTCAGAGCGTATCAGAGAGTGATAGTGGGTGTCTGAGAGTGTCAGAGAGTGTCAGAGAGTGATAGAGAGTGTCAGACAGTGTCAGAGAGTGATAGAGAGTTTCAGAGAGTGTGAGAGAGTGTCAGAGAGTGATAGTGAGTGTCAGAGAGTGATAGTGAGTGTCTGAGAGTGTCTGAGAGTGATATAGAGTTTCAGAGAGTGTGAGAGACTGTCAGAGAGTGATAGTGAGTGTCAGAGAGTGTCAGAGAGTTGTAGTGAGTGTCTGAGAATGATAGTGAGTGTCAGAGAGTGATAGAGAGTGTCAGAGAGAGATAGAGAGTTTCAGAGAGTGTGAGAGAGTGTCAGAGAGTGATAGTGAGTGTCAGAGAGTGATAGTGAGTGTCTGAGAGTGTCTGAGAGTGATAGAGAGTGTCTGAGAGTGATAGAGACTGTCAGAGAGTGATAGTGAGTGTCAGAGAGTGTCAGAGATAGATAGAGAGTGTCAGAGAGTGATAGTGAGTGTCAGAGAGTATCAGAGAGTTGTAGTGAGTGTCTGAGAGTGATAGTGAGTGTCAGAGAGAGTCAGAGAGTGTCAGAGAGTGATGGTGAGAGTGTCAGAGAGTGTCAGAGAGTGTTAGAGAGTGTTAGAGTGTGTTAGAGTGTGTTAGAGAGTGTCAGAGAGTGTCAGAGAGTGATAGGGAGTGTCAGAGAGTGATAGTGAGTGTCCGAGAGTGTCAGAGAGTGTCAGAGTATGTCAGAGATTGATAGAGAGTGTCAGAGAGTGATGGTGTGTCAGAGAGTGTCAGAGAGTGATAGTGATTGTCTGAGAGTGTCAGAGAGTGTCAGAGGGTGACACTGAGTGTCTGAGAGTGTCAGAGTGTGTCACAGAGTGATAGAGAGTGATAGAGAGTGACAGAGAGAGTCAGAGAGTGTTAGAGAGGGACAGAGAGTGTCAGAGAGAGATAGAGAGTGTCAGAGAGTGATAGTGAGTGTCAGAGAGTGTCAGAGAGTGTCAGAGGGTGACACTGAGTGTCTGAGAGTGTCAGAGTGTGTCACAGAGTGATAGAGAGTGATAGAGAGTGTCAGAGAGAGTCAGAGAGTGTTAGAGAGGGACAGAGAGTGTCAGAGAGTTATCGAGACTGTCAGAGAGTGATAGTGAGAGTCAGAGAGTATCAGAGAGTGATAGTGTCAGAGAGTGTCAGAGAGTGTCAGAGAGTGATAGTGAGTGTATGAGAGTGTCAGAGAGTGTCAGAGAGTGATAGTGAGTGTCCGAGAGTGTCTGAGAATGTCAGAGAGTGTCAGAGAGTGATTGAGAGTGTCAGAGAGTGTCAGAGAGTGATAGTGAGTGACAGAGAGTGTCAGAGCGTGTCAGAGAGTGTCCGAGAGTGTCCGAGAGTGTCAGAGAGTGTCAGAGTGTGAAAGTGAGTGTCAGAGAGTGTGAGAGAGTGTCAGAGAGTGATAGAGAGTGTCAGAGAGTGATAGTGAGTGCCTGAGAGTGTCAGAGAGTGATAGAGATTGTCAGAGAGTGATAGCGAGAGTCAGAGAGTGATAGTGATTGCCAGCGAGTGTCAGAGAGTGTCAGAGACTGTGAGAGAGTGTCAGAGAGTGATAGTGAGTGTCTGAGAGTGTCAGAGAGTGATAGAGAGTGTCAGAGAGTGATAGAGAGTGTCAGAGAGTGATAGTGAGTGCCAGCGAGTGTCAGAGAGTGTCAGAGAGTGTCAGAGAGTTTCAGAGAGTGTGAGAGAGTGTCAGAGAGTGATAGTGAGTGTCAGAGAGTGATAGTGAGTGTCTGAGAGTGATAGTGAGTGTCTGAGAGTGTCTGAGAGTGATAGAGAGTTTCAGAGAGTGTGAGAGACTGTCAGAGAGTGATAGTGAGTGTCAGAGAGTGTCAGAGATAGATAGAGAGTGTCAGAGAGTGATAGTGAGTGTCAGAGAGTATCAGAGAGTTGTAGTGAGTGTCTGAGAATGATAGTGAGTGTCAGAGAGTGTCAGAGAGTGATAGAGAGTGTCAGAGAGTGATAGAGAGTGTCAGTGAGAGATAGAGAGTTTCAGAGAGTGTGAGAGAGTGTCAGAGAGTGATAGTGAGTGTCAGAGAGTGATAGTGAGTGTCAGAGAGTGATAGTGAGTGTCTGAGAGTGTCTGAGATAGATAGAGAGTGTCAGAGAGTGATAGTGAGTGTCAGAGAGTGTCAGAGAGTGTCAGAGAGTGTCCGAGAGTGTCAGAGAGTGTCAGAGTGTGAAAGTGAGTGTCGGAGAGTGTCGGAGAGTGATAGAGAGTTTCAGAGAGTGATAGAGAGTGATTGAGAGTGTCAGAGAGTGTCAGAGAGTGATAGTGAGTGACAGAGAGTGACAGAGAGTGTCAGAGAGTGTCAGAGAGTGTCCGAGAGTGATAGTGAGTGCCAGCGAGTGTCAGAGAGTGTCAGAGAGTGTCAGAGAGTGATAGAGAGTGTCAGAGAGTGATATTGAGTGTCAGAGAGTATCAGAGAGTGATAGTGAGCGTCAGAGCGTATCAGAGAGTGATAGTGAGTGTCAGACAGTGTCAGAGAGTGATAGAGAGTGTCAGAGAGAGATAGAGAGTTTCAGAGAGTGTGAGAGAGTGTCAGAGAGTGATAGTGAGTGTCAGAGAGTGATAGTGAGTGTCTGAGAGTGTCTGAGAGTGATAGAGAGTTTCAGAGAGTGTGAGAGACTGTCAGAGAGTGATAGTGAGTGTCAGAGAGTGTCAGAGAGTTGTAGTGAGTGTCTGAGAATGATAGTGAGTGTCAGAGAGTGTCAGAGAGTGTCAGAGAGTGATAGAGAGTGTCAGAGAGTGATAGAGAGTGTCAGAGAGAGATAGAGAGTTTCAGAGAGTGTGAGAGAGTGTCAGAGAGTGATAGTGAGTGTCAGAGAGTGATAGTGAGTGTCTGAGAGTGTCTGAGAGTGATAGAGAGTGTCTGAGAGTGATAGAGACTGTCAGAGAGTGATAGTGAGTGTCAGAGAGTGTCAGAGATAGATAGAGAGTGTCAGAGAGTGATAGTGAGTGTCAGAGAGTATCAGAGAGTTGTAGTGAGTGTCTGAGAGTGATAGTGAGTGTCAGAGAGTGTCCGAGAGTGTCAGAGAGTGATAGTGAGAGTGTCAGAGAGTGTCAGAGAGTGTTAGAGCGTGTTAGAGAGTGTTAGAGTGTGTTAGAGTGTGTTAGAGAGTGTCAGAGAGTGTCAGAGAGTGATAGGGAGTGTCAGATAGTGATAGTGAGTGTCTGAGAGTGTCAGAGAGTGTCAGAGTATGTCAGAGATTGATAGAGAGTGTCAGAGAGTGATAGTGTGTCAGAGAGTGTCAGAGAGTGATAGTGATTGTCTCAAGTGTCAGAGAGTGTCAGAGGGTGACACTGAGTGTCTGAGAGTGTCAGAGAGTGTCACAGAGTGATAGAGAGTGATAGAGAGTGTCAGAGAGAGTCAGAGAGTGTTAGAGAGGGACAGAGAGTGTCAGAGAGAGATAGAGAGTGTCAGAGAGTGATAGTGAGTGTCAGAGAGTGTCAGAGGGTGACACTGAGTGTCTGAGAGTGTCAGAGTGTGTCACAGAGTGATAGAGAGTGATAGAGAGTGTCAGAGAGATTCAGAGAGTGTTTGAGAGGGACAGAGAGTGATAGTGAGAGTCAGAGAGTATCAGAGAGTGATAGTGTCAGAGAGTGTCAGAGAGTGTCAGAGAGTGATAGTGAGTGTATGAGAGTGTCAGAGAGTGTCAGAGAGTGATAGTGAGTGTCCGAGAGTGTCTGAGAATGTCAGAGAGTGTCAGAGAGTGATTGAGAGTGTCAGAGAGTGATAGTGAGTGACAGTGAGTGTCAGAGAGTGTCAGAGAGTGTCCGAGAGAGATAGAGAGTGTCAGAGAGTGATAGTGAGTGTCAGAGAGTGTCAGAGGGTGACACTGAGTGTCTGAGAGTGTCAGAGTGTGTCACAGAGTGATAGAGAGTGATAGAGAGTGTCAGAGAGATTCAGAGAGTGTTTGAGAGGGACAGAGAGTGATAGTGAGAGTCAGAGAGTATCAGAGAGTGATAGTGTCAGAGAGTGTCAGAGAGTGTCAGAGAGTGATAGTGAGTGTATGAGAGTGTCAGAGAGTGTCAGAGAGTGATAGTGAGTGTCCGAGAGTGTCTGAGAATGTCAGAGAGTGTCAGAGAGTGATTGAGAGTGTCAGAGAGTGATAGTGAGTGACAGTGAGTGTCAGAGAGTGTCAGAGAGTGTCCGAGAGTGTCCGAGAGTGTCAGAGAGTGTCAGAGAGAGATAGAGAGTGTCAGAGAGTGATAGTGAGTGTCTGAGAGTGTCTGAGAGTGATAGAGAGTGTCACAGAGTGATAGAGAGTGTCAGAGAGTGTCAGAGAGTGTGAGAGAGTGTCAGAGAGTGATAGTGAGTGCTTGAGAGTGTCAGAGAGTGATAGAGATTGTCAGAGAGTGATAGAGAGTGTCAGAGAGTGATAGTGAGTGTCTGAGAGTGTCAGAGAGTGATAGAGAGTGTCAGAGAGTGATAGTGAGTGCCAGCGAGTGTCAGAGAGTGTCAGAGAGTGATAGTGAGCGTCAGAGCGTATCAGAGAGTGATAGTGAGTGTCTGAGAGTGTCAGAGAGTGTCAGAGAGTGATAGAGAGTGTCAGACAGTGTCAGAGAGTGATAGAGACTGTCAGAGAGAGATATAGAGTTTCAGAGATTGTGAGAGAGTGTCAGAGAGTGATAGTGAGTGTCAGAGAGTGATAGTGAGTGTCTGAGAGTGTCTGAGAGTGATAGAGAGTTTCAGAGAGTGTGAGAGAGTGTCAGAGAGTGACAGTGAGTGTCAGAGAGAGTCAGAGAGTTGTAGTGAGTGTCTGAGAATGATAGTGAGTGTCAGAGAGTGTCAGAGAGTGTCAGAGAGCGATAGAGAGTGTCAGAGAGTGTCAGAGAGTGTCAGAGAGTGATAGAGAGTGTCAGAGAGAGATAGAGAGTTTCAGAGAGTGTGAGAGAGTGTCAGAGAGTGATAGTGAGTGTCAGAGAGTGATAGTGAGTGTATGAGAGTGTCTGAGAGTGATAGAGAGTGTCTGAGAGTGATAGAGACTGTCAGAGAGTGATAGTGAGTGTCAGAGAGTGTCAGAGATAGATAGAGAGTGTCAGAGAGTGATAGTGAGTGTCAGAGAGTATCAGAGAGTTGTAGTGAGTGTCTGAGAGTGATAGTGAGTGTCAGAGAGTGTCAGAGAGTGATAGTGAGAGTGTCAGAGAGTGTCAGAGAGTGTCAGAGAGTGTCAGAGTATGTCAGAGATTGATAGAGAGTGTCAGAGAGTGATACTGTGTCAGAGAGTGTCAGAGAGTGATAGTGATTGTCTGAGAGTGTCAGAGAGTGTCAGAGTGTGACACTGAGTGTCTGAGAGTGTCAGAGTGTGTCACAGAGTGATAGAGAGTGATAGAGAGTGTCAGAGAGAGTCAGAGAGTGTTAGAGAGGGACAGAGAGTGTCAGAGAGAGATAGAGAGTGTCAGAGAGTGATAGTGAGTGTCAGAGAGTGTCTGAGTGTGTCAGAGTGTGTCACAGAGTGATGGAGAGTGATAGAGAGTGTCAGAGAGAGTCAGAGAGTGTTCGAGAGGGACAGAGAGTGTCAGAGAGTTATCGAGACTGTCAGAGAGTGATAGTGAGAGTCAGAGAGTATCAGAGAGTGATGGTGTCAGAGAGTGTCAGAGAGTGTCAGAGAGTGATAGTGAGTGTATGAGAGTGTCAGAGAGTGTTAGAGAGTGATAGTGAGTGTCCGAGAGTGTCTGAGAATGTCAGAGAGTGTCAGAGAGTGATTGAGAGTGTCAGAGAGTGTCAGAGAGTGATAGTGAGTGACAGAGAGTGTCAGAGAGTGTCAGAGAGTGTCCGAGAGTGTCCGAGAGTGTCCGAGAGTGTCAGAGAGTGTTAGAGTGTGAAAGTGAGTGTCAGAGAGTGTGAGAGAGTGTCAGAGAGAGATAGAGAGTGTCAGAGAGTGATAGTGAGTGTCAGAGAGTGTCAGAGAGAGTGAGAGAGTGTCAGAAAGTGATAGTGAGTGCCTGAGAGTGTAAGAGGCTGATAGAGATTGTCAGAGAGTGATAGAGAGAGTCAGAGAGTGATAGTGATTGCCAGCGAGTGTCAGAGAGTGTCAGAGACTGTGAGAGAGTGTCAGAGAGTGATAGTGAGTGTCTGAGAGTGTCAGAGAGTGATAGAGGGTGTCAGAGAGTGATAGAGGGTGTCAGAGAGTGATAGTGCGTGCCAGCGAGTGTCAGAGAGTGTCAGAGAGTGTCAGAGAGTGATAGAGAGTGTCAGAGAGTGATATTGAGTGTCAGAGAGTATCAGAGAGTGATAGTGAGCGTCAGAGCATATCAGAGAGTGATAGTGAGTGTCTGAGAGTGTCAGAGAGTGTCAGAGAGTGATAGAGAGTGTCAGACAGTGTCAGAGAGTGATAGAGAGTGTCAGAGAGAGATAGAGAGTTTCAGAGAGTATGAGAGAGTGTCAGAGAGTGATAGTGAGTGTCAGAGAGTGATAGTGAGTGTCTGAGAGTGTCTGAGAGTGATAGAGAGTTTCAGAGAGTGTGAGAGACTGTCAGAGAGTGATAGTGAGTGTCAGAGAGTGTCAGAGATAGATAGAGAGTGTCAGAGAGTGATAGTGAGTGTCAGAGAGTATCAGAGAGTTGTAGTGAGTGTCTGAGAATGATAGTGAGTGTCAGAGAGTGTCAGAGAGTGTCAGAGAGTGATAGAGAGTGTCAGAGAGTGTCTGAGAGTGATGGAGAGTGTCTGAGAGTGATAGAGACTGTCAGAGAGTGATAGTGAGTGTCAGAGAGTGTCAGAGATAGATAGAGAGTGTCAGAGAGTGATAGTGAGTGTCAGAGTGTCAGAGAGTGTCAGAGAGTGTCCGAGAGTGTCAGAGAGTGTCAGAGTGTGAAAGTGAGTGTCGGAGATTGTCGGAGAGTGATAGAGAGTTTCAGAGAGTGATAGAGAGTGATTGAGAGTGTCAGAGAGTGTCAGAGAGTGTCAGAGAGAGATAGAGAGTGTCAGAGAGTGATAGTGAGTGTCTGAGAGTGTCTGAGAGTGATAGAGAGTGTCACAGAGTGATAGAGAGTGTCAGAGAGTGTCAGAGAGTGTGAGAGAGTGTCAGAGAGTGATAGTGAGTGCCTGAGAGTGTCAGAGAGTGATAGAGATTGTCAGAGAGTGATAGAGAGAGTCAGAGAGTGATAATGATTGCCAGCGAGTGTCAGAGAGTGTCAGAGACTGTGAGAGAGTGTCAGAGAGTGATAGTGAGTGTCTGAGAGTGTCAGAGAGTGATAGAGAGTGTCAGAGAGTGATAGAGAGTGTCAGAGAGTGATAGTGAGTGCCAGCGAGTGTCAGAGAGTGTCAGAGAGTGATAGAGAGTGTCAGAGAGTGATATTGAGTGTCAGAGAGTATCAGAGAGTGATAGTGAGCGTCAGAGCGTATCAGAGAGTGATAGTGGGTGTCTGAGAGTGTCAGAGAGTGTCAGAGGGTGACACTGAGTGTCTGAGAGTGTCAGAGTGTGTCACAGAGTGATAGAGAGTGATAGAGAGTGTCAGAGAGATTCAGAGAGTGTTTGAGAGGGACAGAGAGTGATAGTGAGAGTCAGAGAGTATCAGAGAGTGATAGTGTCAGAGAGTGTCAGAGAGTGTCAGAGAGTGATAGTGAGTGTATGAGAGTGTCAGAGAGTGTCAGAGAGTGATAGTGAGTGTCCGAGAGTGTCTGAGAATGTCAGAGAGTGTCAGAGAGTGATTGAGAGTGTCAGAGAGTGATAGTGAGTGACAGTGAGTGTCAGAGAGTGTCAGAGAGTGTCCGAGAGTGTCCGAGAGTGTCAGAGAGTGTCAGAGAGAGATAGAGAGTGTCAGAGAGTGATAGTGAGTGTCTGAGAGTGTCTGAGAGTGATAGAGAGTGTCACAGAGTGATAGAGAGTGTCAGAGAGTGTCAGAGAGTGTGAGAGAGTGTCAGAGAGTGATAGTGAGTGCTTGAGAGTGTCAGAGAGTGATAGAGATTGTCAGAGAGTGATAGAGAGTGTCAGAGAGTGATAGTGAGTGTCTGAGAGTGTCAGAGAGTGATAGAGAGTGTCAGAGAGTGATAGTGAGTGCCAGCGAGTGTCAGAGAGTGTCAGAGAGTGATAGTGAGCGTCAGAGCGTATCAGAGAGTGATAGTGAGTGTCTGAGAGTGTCAGAGAGTGTCAGAGAGTGATAGAGAGTGTCAGACAGTGTCAGAGAGTGATAGAGACTGTCAGAGAGAGATATAGAGTTTCAGAGATTGTGAGAGAGTGTCAGAGAGTGATAGTGAGTGTCAGAGAGTGATAGTGAGTGTCTGAGAGTGTCTGAGAGTGATAGAGAGTTTCAGAGAGTGTGAGAGAGTGTCAGAGAGTGACAGTGAGTGTCAGAGAGAGTCAGAGAGTTGTAGTGAGTGTCTGAGAATGATAGTGAGTGTCAGAGAGTGTCAGAGAGTGTCAGAGAGCGATAGAGAGTGTCAGAGAGTGTCAGAGAGTGTCAGAGAGTGATAGAGAGTGTCAGAGAGAGATAGAGAGTTTCAGAGAGTGTGAGAGAGTGTCAGAGAGTGATAGTGAGTGTCAGAGAGTGATAGTGAGTGTATGAGAGTGTATGAGAGTGATAGAGAGTGTCTGAGAGTGATAGAGACTGTCAGAGAGTGATAGTGAGTGTCAGAGAGTGTCAGAGATAGATAGAGAGTGTCAGAGAGTGATAGTGAGTGTCAGAGAGTATCAGAGAGTTGTAGTGAGTGTCTGAGAGTGATAGTGAGTGTCAGAGAGTGTCAGAGAGTGATAGTGAGAGTGTCAGAGAGTGTCAGAGAGTGTCAGAGAGTGTCAGAGTATGTCAGAGATTGATAGAGAGTGTCAGAGAGTGATACTGTGTCAGAGAGTGTCAGAGAGTGATAGTGATTGTCTGAGAGTGTCAGAGAGTGTCAGAGTGTGACACTGAGTGTCTGAGAGTGTCAGAGTGTGTCACAGAGTGATAGAGAGTGATAGAGAGTGTCAGAGAGAGTCAGAGAGTGTTAGAGAGGGACAGAGAGTGTCAGAGAGAGATAGAGAGTGTCAGAGAGTGATAGTGAGTGTCAGAGAGTGTCTGAGTGTGTCAGAGTGTGTCACAGAGTGATGGAGAGTGATAGAGAGTGTCAGAGAGAGTCAGAGAGTGTTCGAGAGGGACAGAGAGTGTCAGAGAGTTATCGAGACTGTCAGAGAGTGATAGTGAGAGTCAGAGAGTATCAGAGAGTGATGGTGTCAGAGAGTGTCAGAGAGTGTCAGAGAGTGATAGTGAGTGTATGAGAGTGTCAGAGAGTGTTAGAGAGTGATAGTGAGTGTCCGAGAGTGTCTGAGAATGTCAGAGAGTGTCAGAGAGTGATTGAGAGTGTCAGAGAGTGTCAGAGAGTGATAGTGAGTGACAGAGAGTGTCAGAGAGTGTCAGAGAGTGTCCGAGAGTGTCCGAGAGTGTCCGAGAGTGTCAGAGAGTGTTAGAGTGTGAAAGTGAGTGTCAGAGAGTGTGAGAGAGTGTCAGAGAGAGATAGAGAGTGTCAGAGAGTGATAGTGAGTGTCAGAGAGTGTCAGAGAGAGTGAGAGAGTGTCAGAAAGTGATAGTGAGTGCCTGAGAGTGTAAGAGGCTGATAGAGATTGTCAGAGAGTGATAGAGAGAGTCAGAGAGTGATAGTGATTGCCAGCGAGTGTCAGAGAGTGTCAGAGACTGTGAGAGAGTGTCAGAGAGTGATAGTGAGTGTCTGAGAGTGTCAGAGAGTGATAGAGGGTGTCAGAGAGTGATAGAGGGTGTCAGAGAGTGATAGTGCGTGCCAGCGAGTGTCAGAGAGTGTCAGAGAGTGTCAGAGAGTGATAGAGAGTGTCAGAGAGTGATATTGAGTGTCAGAGAGTATCAGAGAGTGATAGTGAGCGTCAGAGCATATCAGAGAGTGATAGTGAGTGTCTGAGAGTGTCAGAGAGTGTCAGAGAGTGATAGAGAGTGTCAGACAGTGTCAGAGAGTGATAGAGAGTGTCAGAGAGAGATAGAGAGTTTCAGAGAGTATGAGAGAGTGTCAGAGAGTGATAGTGAGTGTCAGAGAGTGATAGTGAGTGTCTGAGAGTGTCTGAGAGTGATAGAGAGTTTCAGAGAGTGTGAGAGACTGTCAGAGAGTGATAGTGAGTGTCAGAGAGTGTCAGAGATAGATAGAGAGTGTCAGAGAGTGATAGTGAGTGTCAGAGAGTATCAGAGAGTTGTAGTGAGTGTCTGAGAATGATAGTGAGTGTCAGAGAGTGTCAGAGAGTGTCAGAGAGTGATAGAGAGTGTCAGAGAGTGTCTGAGAGTGATGGAGAGTGTCTGAGAGTGATAGAGACTGTCAGAGAGTGATAGTGAGTGTCAGAGAGTGTCAGAGATAGATAGAGAGTGTCAGAGAGTGATAGTGAGTGTCAGAGTGTCAGAGAGTGTCAGAGAGTGTCCGAGAGTGTCAGAGAGTGTCAGAGTGTGAAAGTGAGTGTCGGAGATTGTCGGAGAGTGATAGAGAGTTTCAGAGAGTGATAGAGAGTGATTGAGAGTGTCAGAGAGTGTCAGAGAGTGTCAGAGAGAGATAGAGAGTGTCAGAGAGTGATAGTGAGTGTCTGAGAGTGTCTGAGAGTGATAGAGAGTGTCACAGAGTGATAGAGAGTGTCAGAGAGTGTCAGAGAGTGTGAGAGAGTGTCAGAGAGTGATAGTGAGTGCCTGAGAGTGTCAGAGAGTGATAGAGATTGTCAGAGAGTGATAGAGAGAGTCAGAGAGTGATAATGATTGCCAGCGAGTGTCAGAGAGTGTCAGAGACTGTGAGAGAGTGTCAGAGAGTGATAGTGAGTGTCTGAGAGTGTCAGAGAGTGATAGAGAGTGTCAGAGAGTGATAGAGAGTGTCAGAGAGTGATAGTGAGTGCCAGCGAGTGTCAGAGAGTGTCAGAGAGTGATAGAGAGTGTCAGAGAGTGATATTGAGTGTCAGAGAGTATCAGAGAGTGATAGTGAGCGTCAGAGCGTATCAGAGAGTGATAGTGGGTGTCTGAGAGTGTCAGAGAGTGTCAGAGAGTGATAGAGAGTGTCAGACAGTGTCAGAGAGTGATAGAGAGTTTCAGAGAGTGTGAGGGAGTGTCAGAGAGTGATAGTGAGTGTCAGAGAGTGATAGTGAGTGTCTGAGAGTGTCTGAGAGTGATATAGAGTTTCAGAGAGTGTGAGAGACTGTCAGAGAGTGATAGTGAGTGTCAGAGAGTGTCAGAGAGTTGTAGTGAGTGTCTGAGAATGATAGTGAGTGTCAGAGAGTGTCAGAGAGTGTCAGAGAGTGATAGAGAGTGTCAGAGAGAGATAGAGAGTTTCAGAGAGTGTGAGAGAGTGTCAGAGAGTGATAGTGAGTGTCAGAGAGTGATAGTGAGTGTCTGAGAGTGTCTGAGAGTGATAGAGAGTGTCTGAGAGTGATAGAGACTGTCAGAGAGTGATAGTGAGTGTCAGAGAGTGTCAGAGATACATAGAGAGTGTCAGAGAGTGATAGTGAGTGTCAGAGAGTATCAGAGAGTTGTAGTGAGTGTCTGAGAGTGATAGTGAGTGTCAGAGAGAGTCAGAGAGTGTCAGAGAGTGATGGTGAGAGTGTCAGAGAGTGTCAGAGAGTGTCAGAGAGTGTTAGAGTGTGTTAGAGTGTGTTAGAGAGTGTCAGAGAGTGTCAGAGAGTGATAGGGAGTGTCAGAGAGTGATAGTGAGTGTCCGAGAGTGTCAGAGAGTGTCAGAGTATGTCAGAGATTGATAGAGAGTGTCAGAGAGTGATGGTGTGTCAGAGAGTGTCAGAGAGTGATAGTGATTGTCTGAGAGTGTCAGAGAGTGTCAGAGGGTGACACTGAGTGTCTGAGAGTGTCAGAGTGTGTCACAGAGTGATAGAGAGTGATAGAGAGTGTCAGAGAGAGTCAGAGAGTGTTAGAGAGGGACAGAGAGTGTCAGAGAGAGATAGAGAGTGTCAGAGAGTGATAGTGAGTGTCAGAGAGTGTCAGAGAGTGTCAGAGGGTGACACTGAGTGTCTGAGAGTGTCAGAGTGTGTCACAGAGTGATAGAGAGTGATAGAGAGTGTCAGAGAGAGTCAGAGAATGTTAGAGAGGGACAGAGAGTGTCAGAGAGTTATCGAGACTGTCAGAGAGTGATAGTGAGAGTCAGAGAGTATCAGAGAGTGATAGTGTCAGAGAGTGTCAGAGAGTGTCAGAGAGTGATAGTGAGTGTATGAGAGTGTCAGAGAGTGTCAGAGAGTGATAGTGAGTGTCCGAGAGTGTCTGAGAATGTCAGAGTGTGAAAGTGAGTGTCAGAGAGTGTGAGAGAGTGTCAGAGAGAGATAGAGAGTGTCAGAGAGTGATAGAAAGTGTCTGAGAGTGTCTGAGAGTGTCTGAGAGTGATAGAGAGTGTCACAGAGTGATAGAGTGTGTCAGAGAGTGTCAGAGAGTGTGAGAGAGTGTCAGAGAGTGATAGTGAGTGCCTGAGAGTGTCAGAGAGTGATAGAGATTGTCAGAGAGTGATAGCGAGAGTCAGAGAGTGATAGTGATTGCCAGCGAGTGTCAGAGAGTGTCAGAGACTGTGAGAGAGTGTCAGAGAGTGATAGTGAGTGTCTGAGAGTGTCAGAGAGTGATAGAGAGTGTCAGAGAGTGATAGTGAGTGCCAGCGAGTGTCAGAGAGTGTCAGAGAGTGTCAGAGAGTGATAGAGAGTGTCAGACAGTGTCAGAGAGTGATAGAGAGTGTCAGAGAGAGATAGAGAGTTTCAGAGAGTGTGAGAGAGTGTCAGAGAGTGATAGTGAGTGTCAGAGAGTGATAGTGAGTGTCTGAGAGTGTCTGAGAGTGATAGAGAGTTTCAGAGAGTGTGAGAGACTGTCAGAGAGTGATAGTGAGTGTCAGAGAGTGTCAGAGATAGATAGAGAGTGTCAGAGAGTGATAGTGAGTGTCAGAGAGTATCAGAGAGTTGTAGTGAGTGTCTGAGAATGATAGTGAGTGTCAGAGAGTGTCAGAGAGTGATAGAGAGTGTCAGAGAGTGATAGAGAGTGTCAGTGAGAGATAGAGAGTTTCAGAGAGTGTGAGAGAGTGTCAGAGAGTGATAGTGAGTGTCAGAGAGTGATAGTGAGTGTCAGAGAGTGATAGTGAGTGTCTGAGAGTGTCTGAGAGTGATAGAGAGTGCCTGAGAGTGATAGAGACTGTCAGAGAGTGATAGTGAGTGTCAGAGAATGTCAGAGATAGATAGAGAGTGTCAGAGAGTGATAGTGAGTGTCAGAGAGTGTCAGAGAGTGTCAGAGAGTGTCCGAGAGTGTCAGAGAGTGTCAGAGTGTGAAAGTGAGTGTCGGAGAGTGTCGGAGAGTGATAGAGAGTTTCAGAGAGTGATAGAGAGTGATTGAGAGTGTCAGAGAGTGTCAGAGAGTGATAGTGAGTGACAGAGAGTGACAGAGAGTGTCAGAGAGTGTCAGAGAGTGTCCGAGAGTGATAGTGAGTGCCAGCGAGTGTCAGAGAGTGTCAGAGAGTGTCAGAGAGTGATAGAGAGTGTCAGAGAGTGATATTGAGTGTCAGAGAGTATCAGAGAGTGATAGTGAGCGTCAGAGCGTATCAGAGAGTGATAGTGAGTGTCAGACAGTGTCAGAGAGTGATAGAGAGTGTCAGAGAGAGATAGAGAGTTTCAGAGAGTGTGAGAGAGTGTCAGAGAGTGATAGTGAGTGTCAGAGAGTGACAGTGAGTGTCTGAGAGTGTCTGAGAGTGATAGAGAGTTTCAGAGAGTGTGAGAGACTGTCAGAGAGTGATAGTGAGTGTCAGAGAGTGTCAGAGAGTTGTAGTGAGTGTCTGAGAATGATAGTGAGTGTCAGAGAGTGTCAGAGAGTGTCAGAGAGTGATAGAGAGTGTCTGAGAGTGATAGAGAGTGTCTGAGAGTGATAGAGACTGTCAGAGAGTGATAGTGAGTGTCAGAGAGTGTCAGAGATACTTAGAGAGTGTCAGAGAGTGATAGTGAGTGTCAGAGAGTATCAGAGAGTTGTAGTGAGTGTCTGAGAGTGATAGTGAGTGTCAGAGAGTGTCAGAGAGTGTCAGAGAGTGATAGTGAGAGTGTCAGAGAGTGTCAGAGAGTGTTAGAGCGTGTTAGAGAGTGTTAGAGTGTGTTAGAGTGTGTTAGAGAGTGTCAGAGAGTGTCAGAGTATGTCAGAGATTGATAGAGAGTGTCAGAGAGTGATAGTGTGTCAGAGAGTGTCAGAGAGTGATAGTGATTGTCTCAAGTGTCAGAGAGTGTCAGAGGGTGACACTGAGTGTCTGAGAGTGTCAGAGTGTGTCACAGAGTGATAGAGAGTGATAGAGAGTGTCAGAGAGAGTCAGAGAGTGTTAGAGAGGGACAGAGAGTGTCAGAGAGAGATAGAGAGTGTCAGAGAGTGATAGTGAGTGTCAGAGAGTGTCAGAGGGTGACACTGAGTGTCTGAGAGTGTCAGAGTGTGTCACAGAGTGATAGAGAGTGATAGAGAGTGTCAGAGAGAGTCAGAGAGTGTTTGAGAGGGACAGAGAGTGTCAGAGAGTTATCGAGACTGTCAGAGAGTGATAGTGAGAGTCAGAGAGTATCAGAGAGTGATAGTGTCAGAGAGTGTCAGAGAGTGTCAGAGAGTGATAGTGAGTGTATGAGAGTGTCAGAGAGTGTCAGAGAGTGATAGTGAGTCTCCGAGAGTGTCTGAGAATGTCAGAGAGTGTCAGAGAGTGATTGAGAGTGTCAGAGAGTGATAGTGAGTGACAGAGAGTGATAGTGAGTGTCAGAGAGTGTCAGAGATACATAGAGAGTGTCAGAGAGTGATAGTGAGTGTCAGAGAGTATCAGAGAGTTGTAGTGAGTGTCTGAGAGTGATAGTGAGTGTCAGAGAGTGTCAGAGAGTGTCAGAGAGTGATGGTGAGAGTGTCAGAGAGTGTCAGAGAGTGTTAGAGAGTGTTAGAGTGTGTTAGAGTGTGTTAGAGAGTGTCAGAGAGTGTCAGAGAGTGATAGGGAGTGTCAGAGAGTGATAGTGAGTGTCCGAGAGTGTCAGAGAGTGTCAGAGTATGTCAGAGATTGATAGAGAGTGTCAGAGAGTGATGGTGTGTCAGAGAGTGTCAGAGGGTGACACTGAGTGTCTGAGAGTGTCAGAGTGTGTCACAGAGTGATAGAGAGTGATAGAGAGTGTCAGAGAGAGTCAGAGAGTGTTAGAGAGGGACAGAGAGTGTCAGAGAGAGATAGAGAGTGTCAGAGAGTGATAGTGAGTGTCAGAGAGTGTCAGAGAGTGTCAGAGGGTGACACTGAGTGTCTGAGAGTGTCAGAGTGTGTCACAGAGTGATAGAGAGTGATAGAGAGTGTCAGAGAGAGTCAGAGAGTGTTAGAGAGGGACAGAGAGTGTCAGAGAGTTATCGAGACTGTCAGAGAGTGATAGTGAGAGTCAGAGAGTATCAGAGAGTGATAGTGTCAGAGAGTGTCAGAGAGTGTCAGAGAGTGATAGTGAGTGTATGAGAGTGTCAGAGAGTGTCAGAGAGTGATAGTGAGTGTCCGAGAGTGTCTGAGAATGTCAGAGAGTGTCAGAGAGTGATTGAGAGTGTCAGAGAGTGTCAGAGAGTGATAGTGAGTGACAGAGAGTGTCAGAGAGTGTCAGAGAGTGTCCGAGAGTGTCCGAGAGTGTCAGAGAGTGTCAGAGTGTGAAAGTGAGTGTCAGAGAGTGTGAGAGAGTGTCAGAGAGTGATAGAGAGTGTCAGAGAGTGATAGTGAGTGCCTGAGAGTGTCAGAGAGTGATAGAGATTGTCAGAGAGTGATAGCGAGAGTCAGAGAGTGATAGTGATTGCCAGCGAGTGTCAGAGAGTGTCAGAGACTGTGAGAGAGTGTCAGAGAGTGATAGTGAGTGTCTGAGAGTGTCAGAGAGTGATAGAGAGTGTCAGAGAGTGATAGAGAGTGTCAGAGAGTGATAGTGAGTGCCAGCGAGTGTCAGAGAGTGTCAGAGAGTGTCAGAGAGTTTCAGAGAGTGTGAGAGAGTGTCAGAGAGTGATAGTGAGTGTCAGAGAGTGATAGTGAGTGTCTGAGAGTGATAGTGAGTGTCTGAGAGTGTCTGAGAGTGATAGAGAGTTTCAGAGAGTGTGAGAGACTGTCAGAGAGTGATAGTGAGTGTCAGAGAGTGTCAGAGATAGATAGAGAGTGTCAGAGAGTGATAGTGAGTGTCAGAGAGTATCAGAGAGTTGTAGTGAGTGTCTGAGAATGATAGTGAGTGTCAGAGAGTGTCAGAGAGTGATAGAGAGTGTCAGAGAGTGATAGAGAGTGTCAGTGAGAGATAGAGAGTTTCAGAGAGTGTGAGAGAGTGTCAGAGAGTGATAGTGAGTGTCAGAGAGTGATAGTGAGTGTCAGAGAGTGATAGTGAGTGTCTGAGAGTGTCTGAGATAGATAGAGAGTGTCAGAGAGTGATAGTGAGTGTCAGAGAGTGTCAGAGAGTGTCAGAGAGTGTCCGAGAGTGTCAGAGAGTGTCAGAGTGTGAAAGTGAGTGTCGGAGAGTGTCGGAGAGTGATAGAGAGCTTCAGAGAGTGATAGAGAGTGATTGAGAGTGTCAGAGAGTGTCAGAGAGTGATAGTGAGTGACAGAGAGTGACAGAGAGTGTCAGAGAGTGTCAGAGAGTGTCCGAGAGTGATAGTGAGTGCCAGCGAGTGTCAGAGAGTGTCAGAGAGTGTCAGAGAGTGATAGAGAGTGTCAGAGAGTGATATTGAGTGTCAGAGAGTATCAGAGAGTGATAGTGAGCGTCAGAGCGTATCAGAGAGTGATAGTGAGTGTCAGACAGTGTCAGAGAGTGATAGAGAGTGTCAGAGAGAGATAGAGAGTTTCAGAGAGTGTGAGAGAGTGTCAGAGAGTGATAGTGAGTGTCAGAGAGTGATAGTGAGTGTCTGAGAGTGTCTGAGAGTGATAGAGAGTTTCAGAGAGTGTGAGAGACTGTCAGAGAGTGATAGTGAGTGTCAGAGAGTGTCAGAGAGTTGTAGTGAGTGTCTGAGAATGATAGTGAGTGTCAGAGAGTGTCAGAGAGTGTCAGAGAGTGATAGAGAGTGTCAGAGAGTGATAGAGAGTGTCAGAGAGAGATAGAGAGTTTCAGAGAGTGTGAGAGAGTGTCAGAGAGTGATAGTGAGTGTCAGAGAGTGATAGTGAGTGTCTGAGAGTGTCTGAGAGTGATAGAGAGTGTCTGAGAGTGATAGAGACAGTCAGAGAGTGATAGTGAGTGTCAGAGAGTGTCAGAGATAGATAGAGAGTGTCAGAGAGTGATAGTGAGTGTCAGAGAGTATCAGAGAGTTGTAGTGAGTGTCTGAGAGTGATAGTGAGTGTCAGAGAGTGTCAGAGAGTGATAGTGAGAGTGTCAGAGAGTGTCAGAGAGTGTTAGAGCGTGTTAGAGAGTGTTAGAGTGTGTTAGAGTGTGTTAGAGAGTGTCAGAGAGTGTCAGAGAGTGATAGGGAGTGTCAGATAGTGATAGTGAGTGTCTGAGAGTGTCAGAGAGTGTCAGAGTATGTCAGAGATTGATAGAGAGTGTCAGAGAGTGATAGTGTGTCAGAGAGTGTCAGAGAGTGATAGTGATTGTCTCAAGTGTCAGAGAGTGTCAGAGGGTGACACTGAGTGTCTGAGAGTGTCAGAGTGTGTCACAGAGTGATAGAGAGTGATAGAGAGTGTCAGAGAGAGTCAGAGAGTGTTAGAGAGGGACAGAGAGTGTCAGAGAGAGATAGAGAGTGTCAGAGAGTGATAGTGAGTGTCAGAGAGTGTCAGAGGGTGACACTGAGTGTCTGAGAGTGTCAGAGTGTGTCACAGAGTGATAGAGAGTGATAGAGAGTGTCAGAGAGAGTCAGAGAGTGTTTGAGAGGGACAGAGAGTGATAGTGAGAGTCAGAGAGTATCAGAGAGTGATAGTGTCAGAGAGTGTCAGAGAGTGTCAGAGAGTGATAGTGAGTGTATGAGAGTGTCAGAGAGTGTCAGAGAGTGATAGTGAGTGTCCGAGAGTGTCTGAGAATGTCAGAGAGTGTCAGAGAGTGATTGAGAGTGTCAGAGAGTGATAGTGAGTGACAGTGAGTGTCAGAGAGTGTCAGAGAGTGTCCGAGAGTGTCCGAGAGTGTCAGAGAGTGTCAGAGAGAGATAGAGAGTGTCAGAGAGTGATAGTGAGTGTCTGAGAGTGTCTGAGAGTGATAGAGAGTGTCACAGAGTGATAGAGAGTGTCAGAGAGTGTCAGAGAGTGTGAGAGAGTGTCAGAGAGTGATAGTGAGTGCTTGAGAGTGTCAGAGAGTGATAGAGATTGTCAGAGAGTGATAGAGAGTGTCAGAGAGTGATAGTGAGTGTCTGAGAGTGTCAGAGAGTGATAGAGAGTGTCAGAGAGTGATAGTGAGTGCCAGCGAGTGTCAGAGAGTGTCAGAGAGTGTCAGAGAGTGATAGTGAGCGTCAGAGCGTATCAGAGAGTGATAGTGAGTGTCTGAGAGTGTCAGAGAGTGTCAGAGAGTGATAGAGAGTGTCAGACAGTGTCAGAGAGTGATAGAGACTGTCAGAGAGAGATATAGAGTTTCAGAGATTGTGAGAGAGTGTCAGAGAGTGATAGTGAGTGTCAGAGAGTGATCGTGAGTGTCTGAGAGTGTCTGAGAGTGATAGAGAGTTTCAGAGAGTGTGAGAGAGTGTCAGAGAGTGACAGTGAGTGTCAGAGAGAGTCAGAGAGTTGTAGTGAGTGTCTGAGAATGATAGTGAGTGTCAGAGAGTGTCAGAGAGTGTCAGAGAGCGATAGAGAGTGTCAGAGAGTGTCAGAGAGTGTCAGAGAGTGATAGAGAGTGTCAGAGAGAGATAGAGAGTTTCAGAGAGTGTGAGAGAGTGTCAGAGAGTGATAGTGAGTGTCAGAGAGTGATAGTGAGTGTCTGAGAGTGTCTGAGAGTGATAGAGAGTGTCTGAGAGTGATAGAGACTGTCAGAGAGTGATAGTGAGTGTCAGAGAGTGTCAGAGATAGATAGAGAGTGTCAGAGAGTGATAGTGAGTGTCAGAGAGTATCAGAGAGTTGTAGTGAGTGTCTGAGAGTGATAGTGAGTGTCAGAGAGTGTCAGAGAGTGTCAGAGAGTGATAGTGAGAGTGTCAGAGAGTGTCAGAGAGTGTCAGAGAGTGTTAGAGTGTGTTAGAGTGTGTTAGAGAGTGTCAGAGTATGTCAGAGATTGATAGAGAGTGTCAGAGAGTGATAGTGTGTCAGAGAGTGTCAGAGAGTGATAGTGATTGTCTGAGAGTGTCAGAGAGTGTCAGAGTGTGACACTGAGTGTCTGAGAGTGTCAGAGTGTGTCACAGAGTGATAGAGAGTGATAGAGAGTGTCAGAGAGAGTCAGAGAGTGTTAGAGAGGGACAGAGAGTGTCAGAGAGAGATAGAGAGTGTCAGAGAGTGATAGTGAGTGTCAGAGAGTGTCTGAGTGTGTCAGAGTGTGTCACAGAGTGATGGAGAGTGATAGAGAGTGTCAGAGAGAGTCAGAGAGTGTTCGAGAGGGACAGAGAGTGTCAGAGAGTTATCGAGACTGTCAGAGAGTGATAGTGAGAGTCAGAGAGTATCAGAGAGTGATGGTGTCAGAGAGTGTCAGAGAGTGTCAGAGAGTGATAGTGAGTGTATGAGAGTGTCAGAGAGTGTTAGAGAGTGATAGTGAGTGTCCGAGAGTGTCTGAGAATGTCAGAGAGTGTCAGAGAGTGATTGAGAGTGTCAGAGAGTGTCAGAGAGTGATAGTGAGTGGCAGAGAGTGTCAGAGAGTGTCAGAGAGTGTCCGAGAGTGTCCGAGAGTGTCCGAGAGTGTCAGAGAGTGTTAGAGTGTGAAAGTGAGTGTCAGAGAGTGTGAGAGAGTGTCAGAGAGAGATAGAGAGTGTCAGAGAGTGATAGTGAGTGTCAGAGAGTGTCAGAGAGAGTGAGAGAGTGTCAGAAAGTGATAGTGAGTGCCTGAGAGTGTAAGAGAGTGATAGAGATTGTCAGAGAGTGATAGAGAGAGTCAGAGAGTGATAGTGATTGCCATCGAGTGTCAGAGAGTGTCAGAGACTGTGAGAGAGTGTCAGAGAGTGATAGTGAGTGTCTGAGAGTGTCAGAGAGTGATAGAGGGTGTCAGAGAGTGATAGAGGGTGTCAGAGAGTGATAGTGAGTGCCAGCGAGTGTCAGAGAGTGTCAGAGAGTGTCAGAGAGTGATAGAGAGTGTCAGAGAGTGATATTGAGTGTCAGAGAGTATCAGAGAGTGATAGTGAGCGTCAGAGCATATCAGAGAGTGATAGTGAGTGTCTGAGAGTGTCAGAGAGTGTCAGAGAGTGATAGAGAGTGTCAGACAGTGTCAGAGAGTGATAGAGAGTGTCAGAGAGAGATAGAGAGTTTCAGAGAGTATGAGAGAGTGTCAGAGAGTGATAGTGAGTGTCAGAGAGTGATAGTGAGTGTCTGAGAGTGTCTGAGAGTGATAGAGAGTTTCAGAGAGTGTGAGAGACTGTCAGAGAGTGATAGTGAGTGTCAGAGAGTGTCAGAGATAGATAGAGAGTGTCAGAGAGTGATAGTGAGTGTCAGAGAGTATCAGAGAGTTGTAGTGAGTGTCTGAGAATGATAGTGAGTGTCAGAGAGTGTCAGAGAGTGTCAGAGAGTGATAGAGAGTGTCAGAGAGTGATAGAGAGTGTCAGAGCGATATAGAGAGTTTCAGAGAGTGTGAGAGAGTGTCAGAGAGTGATAGTGAGTGTCAGAGAGTGATAGTGAGTGTCAGAGAGTGATAGTGAGTGTCTGAGAGTATCTGAGAGTGATAGAGAGTGTCAGAAAGTTTTAGTGAGTGTCAGAGAGTGATAGTGAGTGTCCGAGAGTGTCTGAGAATGTCAGAGAGAGTCAGAGAGTGAAGAGAGTGTCAGAGAGTGTCAGAGGGTGACACTGAGTGTCTGAGAGCGTCAGAGTGTGTCAGAGAGTGATAGAGAGTAATAGAGAGTGTCAGTGAGAGTCAGAGAGCGACACTCAGTGTCTGAGAGTGTCAGAGTGTGTCAGAGAGTGATTGAGAGTGATAGTGAGTGATAGTGAGTGTCAGAGAGTGTCAGAGTGTGATAGTGCGTGTCAGAGAGTGACAGAGAGTGTCAGAAAGTGTCAGAGAGTGTCAGAGAGAGATAGAGAGTTTCAGAGAGTGTCAGAATGTGTGAGAGAGTGTCAGAGAGTGATAGTGAGTGTCAGAGAGTGATAGTGAGTGTCTGAGAGTGATAGAGAGTGTCAGAGAGTGTGAGAGAGTATCAGAGAGATTTAGAGAGTGTCAGAGAGTGATAGTGAGTGTCTGAGAGTGTCTGAGAGTGATAGAGAGTGTCACAGAGTGATAGAGAGTGTCAGAGAGTGTCAGAGAGTGTCAGAGGGTGTCAGAGAGTGATAGTGAGTGCCTGAGAGTGTCAGAGAGTGATAGAGATTGTCAGAGAGTGATAGAGAGAGTCAGAGAGTGATAGTGATTGCCAGCGAGTGTCAGAGAGTGTCAGAGACTGTGAGAGAGTGTCAGAGAGTGATAGTGAGTGTCTGAGAGTGTCAGAGAGTGATAGAGAGTGTCAGAGAGTGATAGTGAGTGCCAGCGAGTGTCAGAGAGTGTCAGAGAGTGTCAGAGAGTGATAGAGAGTGTCAGAGAGTGATAGAGAGTGTCAGAGAGTGATAGTGAGTGCCAGCGAGTGTCAGAGAGTGTCAGAGAGTGTCAGAGAGTGTCAGAGTGTGATAGAGAGTGTCAGAGAGTGATATTGAGTGTCAGAGAGTATCAGAGAGTGATAGTGAGCGTCAGAGCGTATCAGAGAGTGATAGTGAGTGTCTGAGAGTGTCAGAGAGTGTCAGAGAGTGATAGAGAGTGTCAGACAGTGTCAGAGAGTGATATAGAGTGTCAGAGAGAGATAGAGAGTTTCAGAGAGTGTCAGAGAGTGTCAGAGAGTTGTAGTGAGTGTCTGAGAATGATAGTGAGTGTCAGAGAGTGTCAGATAGTGTCAGAGAGTGATAGAGAGTGTCAGAGAGTGATAGAGAGTGTCAGAGAGAGATAGAGAGTTTCAGAGAGTGTGAGAGAGTGTCAGAGAGTGATAGTGAGTGTCAGAGAGTGATAGTGAGTGTCAGAGAGTGTCTGAGAGTGATAGAGAGTGTCTGAGAGTGATAGAGACTGTCAGAGAGTGATAGTGAGTGTCAGAGAGTGTCAGAGATAGATAGAGAGTGTCAGAGAGTGATAGTGAGTGTCAGAGAGTATCAGAGAGTTGTAGTGAGTGTCTGAGAGTGATAGTGAGTGTCAGAGAGTGTCAGAGAGAGTCAGAGAGTGATAGTGAGAGTGTCAGAGAGTGTCAGAGAGTGTCAGAGAGTGTTAGAGAGTGTTAGAGTGTGTTAGAGTGTGTTAGAGAGTGTCAGAGAGTGTCAGAGAGTGATAGGGAGTGTCAGAGTGTGATAGTGAGTGTCCGAGAGTGTCAGAGAGTGTCAGAGTATGTCAGAGATTGATAGAGAGTGTCAGAGAGTGATAGTGTGTCAGAGAGTGTGAGAGAGTGATAGTGATAGTCTGAGAGTGTCAGAGAGTGTCAGAGGGTGACACTGAGTGTCTGAGAGTGTCAGAGTGTGTCACAGAGTGATAGAGAGTGATAGAGAGTGTCAGAGAGAGTCAGAGAGTGTTAGAGAGGGACAGAGAGTGTCAGAGAGAGATAGAGAGTGTCAGAGAGTGATAGTGAGTGTCAGAGAGTGTCAGAGAGTGTCAGAGGGTGACACTGAGTGTCTGAGAGTGTCAGAGTGTGTCACAGAGTGATAGAGAGTGATAGAGAGTGTCAGAGAGAGTCAGAGAGTGTTAGAGAGGGACAGAGAGTGTCAGAGAGTTATCGAGACTGTCAGAGAGTGATAGTGAGAGTCAGAGAGTATCAGAGAGTGATAGTGTCAGAGAGTGTCAGAGAGTGTCAGAGAGTGATAGTGAGTGTATGAGAGTGTCAGAGAGTGTCAGAGAGTGATAGTGAGTGTCCGAGAGTGTCTGAGAATGTCTGAGAGTGTCAGAGAGTGATTGAGAGTGTCAGAGAGTGTCAGAGAGTGATAGTGAGTGTCGGAGAGTGTCGGAGAGTGATAGAGAGTGTCAGAGAGTGATAGAGAGTGTCAGAAAGTTTTAGTGAGTGTCAGAGAGTGTCAGAGAGTGATAGTGAGTGTCCGAGAGTGTCTGAGAATGTCAGAGAGAGTCAGAGAGTGAAGAGAGTGTCAGAGAGTGTCAGAGAGTGATAGTGAGTGCTTGAGAGTGTCAGAGAGTGTCCGAGAGTGTCCGAGAGTGTCAGAGAGTGAAAGTGAGTGTCTGAGTGTGTCAGAGAGTGACAGTGAGTGTCAGAGAGTGACAGTGAGTTTCAGAGAGTGTCAGAGAGTGATAGTGAGTGTCAGAGAGTGTCAGAGAGTGATAGTGATTGTCTTAGAGATTCACAGAGTGTCAGAGAGTGTCAGAGAGTGATAGAGATTGTCAGAGAGTGTCAGAGAGTGATAGTGATTGTCTGAGAGTGTCAGAGAGTGATAGTAAGTGTCTGAGAGTCTCAGAGAGTGATAGAGAGTGTCAGAGAGTGATAGTGAGTGTCAGAGAGTGTCATAGAGTGATAGAGAGTGCCAGAGAGTGTCAGAGAGTGTCAGAGAGTGTCAGAGAGTGATGGTGAGTGTCAGAGTGTTATACTGAGTGTCAGAGAGAACCAGAGAGTGATAGTGAGTGTCTGAGAGTGTCAGAGAGTGATAGTAAGTGTCTGAGAGTGTCAGAGAGTGATATTGAGTGTCAGAGAGTATCAGAGAGTGATAGTGAGCGGCAGAGCGTATCAGAGAGTGATAGTGAGTGTCTGAGAGTGTCAGAGAGTGTCAGAGAGTGATAGAGAGTGTCAGACAGTGTCAGAGAGTGATAGTGAGTGTCAGAGAGTGATAGTGAGTGTCAGAGAGTGTCAGAGTGTGTCAGAGAGTGATGGTGAGTGTCAGAGAGTGATCGTGAGTGTCAGAGAGAATCAGAGAGTGATAGTGAGTGTCAGAGAGTATCAGAGAGTGATAATGAGTGTCTGAGAGTGTCAGAGAGTGTCAGAGAGTGTCAGAGAGTGATAGAGAGTGTCAGAGAGCGTCAGAGAGGTTCAGAGAGTGTTGGAGAGTGATAGAGAGTGTCAGAGAGTGTCTGAGAGTTTCAGAGTGTATCAGAGAGTGTCAGAGAGTGATAGAGAGTATCAGAGAGTGATAGAGAGTTGTACAGATGCCTGAGTGTCAGGGAGTGTCAGAGAGTCATGGAGAGTGAAAGAGATTGTCAGACAGAATCTGAGAGTGTCAGGGAGTGATATGGAGTGTCACAGAGTAATCGACAGCGAAAGAGAGTGTCTGAGAGTGTCAGAGAGTGTCAGAGTGTGTCAGAGAGTGTCAGGGAGTGTCTGAGAGTGTCTGAGAGTGTCAGAGAGTGTCAGACAGTGTCAGAGAGTGTTAGAAAGTGTCTGAGAGAGTCAGGGAGTGTCTGAGAGTGTCAGAGAGTGTCAAACAGTGGCAGAGAGTGATAGAGAGCGTCTGAGACTGCCTGAGAGTCTCTGAGAGTGTCAGAGAGTGTCAAAGAGAGATAGAATGTGTCTGAGAGTATCCGAGAGTGAAAGAAAGGGACAGAGAGTGTCAGAGTGTGTCGCAGAGTGTCAAACAGTGTCAGAGAGTGATAGAGAGTGTGAGAGAGCGTCTGAGAGTGTGAGAGAGTGATAAAAAGTGTCTGAGAGTTTCAGAGAGTGCTAGAAAGTGTCAGAGAGTGCCTGAGAGTGTCAGAGAGTGTCAGAGAGTTATAGAGAGTGATAGAGTGTGTCAGAGAGTGTCAGAGAGTGTCAGAGAGTGTCATAGAGGGATAGAGAGTGAAAGAGAGTGTCTGAGAGTGTCAGAGAGTGTCAGGCAGTGTCAGAGAGTGATATAAATTGTCTGAGACTGTCAGAGAGTGTCTGAGAGTGTCAGAGAATGTCAGAGAGTGTCAAACAGTGTCAGAGAGTGAGAGAAAGTGACAGAGAGTGTCTGAGAGTGTCATGCAGTGATAGAAAGTATCAAGAGTGTCTGAGGGGGTCTGAGCGTGTCAGAGAGTGTCTGAGAGTGTCAGAGAGTGTCAGAGCGTGATAGAGAGTGATAGAGAGTGATAGTGAGTGTCTGAGAGTGTCAGAGAGTGATAGAGAGTGTCTGAGAGTGATAGAGACTGTCAGAGAGTGATCGTGAGTGTCAGAGAGTGTCAGAGATAGATAGAGAGTGTCAGAGAGTGATAGTGAGTGTCAGAGAGTATCAGAGAGTTGTAGTGAGTGTCTGAGAGTGATAGTGAGTGTCAGAGAGTGTCAGAGAGTGTCAGAGAGTGTCAGAGAGTGATAGTGAGAGTGTCAGAGAGTGTCAGAGAGTGTCAGAGAGTGTTAGAGAGTGTTAGAGTGTGTCAGAGAGTGTCAGAGAGTGTCAGAGACTGATAGGGAGTGTCAGAGAGTGATAGTGAGTGTCCGAGAGTGTCAGAGAGTGATAGTGAGTGACAGAGAGTGTCAGAGAGTGTCAGAGAGTGTCCGAGAGTGTCAGAGAGTGTCAGAGAGTGAAAGTGAGTGTCTGAGTGTGTCAGAGAGTGACAGTGAGTGTCAGAGAGTGACAGTGAGTTTCAGAGAGTGTCAGAGAGTGTCAGAGAGTGATAGAGATTGTCAGAGAGTGTCAGAGAGTGACACTGAGTGTCTGAGAGTGTCAGAGTGTGTCACAGAGTGATACAGAGTGATAGAGAGTGTCAGAGAGAGTCAGAGAGTGTTAGAGAGGGACAGAGAGTGTCAGAGAGAGATAGAGTGTGTCAGAGAGTGTCAGAGAGTGTCAGAGACTGATAGGGAGTGTCAGAGAGTGATAGTGAGTGTCCGAGAGTGTCAGAGAGTGATAGTGATTGTCTGAGAGTGTCAGAGAGTGTCAGAGGGTGACACTGAGTGTCTGAGAGTGTCAGAGTGTGTCACAGAGTGATACAGAGTGATAGAGAGTGTCAGAGAGAGTCAGAGAGTGTTAGAGAGGGACAGAGAGTGTCAGAGAGAGATAGAGAGTGTCAGAGAGTGATAGTGAGTGTCAGAGATTGATAGAGAGTGTCAGAGAGTGATAGTGAGTGTCAGAGAGTATCAGAGAGTGATGGTGAGTGTCCGAGAGTGTCAGAGAGTGTCAGGGAGAGTCAGAGAGTGTCAGAGAGTGTCAGAGAGTGTCAGAGAGTGATAGAGAGTTTCAGAGAGTGATATAGAGTGTCAGAGAGTTATCGAGACTGTCAGAGAGTGATAGTGAGAGTCAGAGAGTATCAGAGAGTGATAGTGTCAAGAGTGTCAGAGAGTGTCAGAGAGTGATAGTGAGTGTATGAGAGTGTCAGAGAGTGTCAGAGAGTGATAGTGAGTGTCCGAGAGTGTCTGAGAATGTCAGAGAGTGTCAGAGAGTGATTGAGAGTGTCAGAGAGTGTCAGAGAGTGATAGTGAGTGACAGAGAGTGTCAGAGAGTGTCAGAGAGTGTCCGAGAGTGTCAGAGAGTGTCAGAGTGTGAAAGTGAGTGTCGGAGAGTGTCGGAGAGTGATAGAGAGTGTCAGAGAGTGATAGAGAGTGTCAGAAAGTTTTAGTGAGTGTCAGAGAGTGTCAGAGAGTGATAGTGAGTGTCCGAGAGTGTCTGAGAATGTCAGAGAGAGTCAGAGAGTGAAGAGAGTGTCAGAGAGTGTCAGAGAGTGATAGTGAGTGACAGAGAGTGTCAGAGAGTGTCCGAGAGTGTCAGAGAGTGTCAGAGAGTGAAAGTGAGTGTCTGAGTGTGTCAGAGAGTGACAGTGAGTGTCAGAGAGTGACAGTGAGTTTCAGAGAGTGTCAGAGAGTGTCAGAGAGTGATAGAGATTGTCAGAGAGTGTCAGAGAGTGATAGTGATTGTCTGAGAGTGTCAGAGAGTGATAGTAAGTGTCTGAGAGTCTCAGAGAGTGATAGAGAGTGTCAGAGAGTGATAGTGAGTGTCAGAGAGTGTCATAGAGTGATAGAGAGTGCCAGAGAGTGTCAGAGAGTGTCAGAGAGTGTCAGAGAGTGATGGTGAGTGTCAGAGAGTGTCATAGAGTGATAGAGAGTGCCAGAGAGTGTCAGAGAGTGTCAGAGAGAATCAGAGAGTGATAGTGAGTGTCTGAGAGTGTCAGAGAGTGATAGTAAGTGTCTGAGAGTGTCAGAGAGTGATAGTGAGTGTCAGGGAGAGTCAGAGAGTGATAGTGAGTGTCAGAGAGTGATAGTGAGTGTCAGAGAGTGTCAGAGTGTGTCAGAGAGTGATGGTGAGTGTCAGAGAGTGATCGTGAGTGTCAGAGAGAATCAGAGAGTGATAGTGAGTGTCAGAGAGTGTCAGAGAGTGATAGTAAGTGTCTGAGAGTGTCAGAGAGTGATAGTGAGTGTCAGGGAGAGTCAGAGAGTGATAGTGAGTGTCAGAGAGTGATAGTGAGTGTCAGAGAGTGTCAGAGTGTGTCAGAGAGTGATGGTGAGTGTCAGAGAGTGATCGTGAGTGTCAGAGAGAATCAGAGAGTGATAGTGAGTGTCAGAGAGTATCAGAGAGTGATAATGAGTGTCTGAGAGTGTCAGAGAGTGTCAGAGAGTGTCAGAGAGTGATAGAGAGTGTCAGAGAGCGTCAGAGAGGTTCAGAGAGTGTTGGAGAGTGATAGAGAGTGTCAGAGAGTGTCTGAGAGTTTCAGAGTGTATCAGAGAGTGTCAGAGAGTGATAGAGAGTATCAGAGAGTGATAGAGAGTTGTACAGATGTCTGAGTGTCAGGGAGTGTCAGAGAGTCATGGAGAGTGAAAGAGATTGTCAGACAGAATCTGAGAGTGTCAGGGAGTGATATGGAGTGTCACAGAGTAATCGACAGCGAAAGAGAGTGTCTGAGAGTGTCAGAGAGTGTCAGAGTGTGTCAGAGAGTGTCTGAGAGTGTCTGAGAGTGTCTGAGAGTGTCTGAGAGTGTCTGAGAACGTCAGAGAGAGTCAGACAGAGTCAGAGAGTGTCAGAAAGTGATAGAGAGTGTCAGAGAGTCCCAGAGAGTGTCTGAGAGTGTCAGAGAGTGATAGAGATTATGAGAGAGTGTCGGAGAGTGATAGAGAGTGTCTGATAGTGCCTGAGAGTGTCAGAGTCTGTCAGAGAGGGTGTGAGAGTGTCAGAGAGTCTCAGAGAGTGTCAGGGAGTGTCTGAGAGTGTCTGAGAGTGTCAGAGAGTGTCAGACAGTGTCAGAGAGTGTTAGAAAGTGTCTGAGAGAGTCAGGGAGTGTCTGAGAGTGTCAGAGAGTGTCAAACAGTGGCAGAGAGTGATAGAGAGCGTCTGAGACTGCCTGAGAGTCTCTGAGAGTGTCAGAGAGTGTCAAAGAGAGATAGAATGTGTCTGAGAGTATCCGAGAGTGAAAGAAAGGGACAGAGTGTCAGAGTGTGTCGCAGAGTGTCAAACAGTGTCAGAGAGTGATAGAGAGTGTGAGAGAGCGTCTGAGAGTGTGAGAGAGTGATAAAAAGTGTCTGAGAGTTTCAGAGAGTGCTAGAAAGTGTCAGAGAGTGCCTGAGAGTGTCAGAGAGTGTCAGAGAGTTATAGAGAGTGATAGAGTGTGTCAGAGAGTGTCAGAGAGTGTCAGAGAGTGTCATAGAGGGATAGAGAGTGAAAGAGAGTGTCTGAGAGTGTCAGAGAGTGTCAGGCAGTGTCAGAGAGTGATATAAATTGTCTGAGACTGTCAGAGAGTGTCTGAGAGTGTCAGAGAATGTCAGAGAGTGTCAAACAGTGTCAGAGAGTGAGAGAAAGTGACAGAGAGTGTCTGAGAGTGTCATGCAGTGATAGAAAGTATCAAGAGTGTCTGAGGGGGTCTGAGCGTGTCAGAGAGTGTCTGAGAGTGTCAGAGAGTGTCAGAGCGTGATAGAGAGTGATAGAGAGTGATAGTGAGTGTCTGAGAGTGTCAGAGAGTGATAGAGAGTGTCTGAGAGTGATAGAGACTGTCAGAGAGTGATCGTGAGTGTCAGAGAGTGTCAGAGATAGATAGAGAGTGTCAGAGAGTGATAGTGAGTGTCAGAGAGTATCAGAGAGTTGTAGTGAGTGTCTGAGAGTGATAGTGAGTGTCAGAGAGTGTCAGAGAGTGTCAGAGAGTGTCAGAGAGTGATAGTGAGAGTGTCAGAGAGTGTCAGAGAGTGTCAGAGAGTGTTAGAGAGTGTTAGAGTGTGTCAGAGAGTGTCAGAGAGTGTCAGAGACTGATAGGGAGTGTCAGAGAGTGATAGTGAGTGTCCGAGAGTGTCAGAGAGTGATAGTGAGTGACAGAGAGTGTCAGAGAGTGTCAGAGAGTGTCCGAGAGTGTCAGAGAGTGTCAGAGAGTGAAAGTGAGTGTCTGAGTGTGTCAGAGAGTGACAGTGAGTGTCAGAGAGTGACAGTGAGTTTCAGAGAGTGTCAGAGAGTGTCAGAGAGTGATAGAGATTGTCAGAGAGTGTCAGAGAGTGACACTGAGTGTCTGAGAGTGTCAGAGTGTGTCACAGAGTGATACAGAGTGATAGAGAGTGTCAGAGAGAGTCAGAGAGTGTTAGAGAGGGACAGAGAGTGTCAGAGAGAGATAGAGTGTGTCAGAGAGTGTCAGAGAGTGTCAGAGACTGATAGGGAGTGTCAGAGAGTGATAGTGAGTGTCCGAGAGTGTCAGAGAGTGATAGTGATTGTCTGAGAGTGTCAGAGAGTGTCAGAGGGTGACACTGAGTGTCTGAGAGTGTCAGAGTGTGTCACAGAGTGATACAGAGTGATAGAGAGTGTCAGAGAGAGTCAGAGAGTGTTAGAGAGGGACAGAGAGTGTCAATGAGAGATAGAGAGTGTCAGAGAGTGATAGTGAGTGTCAGAGATTGATAGAGAGTGTCAGAGAGTGATAGTGAGTGTCAGAGAGTATCAGAGAGTGATGGTGAGTGTCCGAGAGTGTCAGAGAGTGTCAGGGAGAGTCAGAGAGTGTCAGAGAGTGTCAGAGAGTGTCAGAGAGTGATAGAGAGTTTCAGAGAGTGATATAGAGTGTCAGAGAGTTATCGAGACTGTCAGAGAGTGATAGTGAGAGTCAGAGAGTATCAGAGAGTGATAGTGTCAAGAGTGTCAGAGAGTGTCAGAGAGTGATAGTGAGTGTATGAGAGTGTCAGAGAGTGTCAGAGAGTGATAGTGAGTGTCCGAGAGTGTCTGAGAATGTCAGAGAGTGTCAGAGAGTGATTGAGAGTGTCAGAGAGTGTCAGAGAGTGATAGTGAGTGACAGAGAGTGTCAGAGAGTGTCAGAGAGTGTCCGAGAGTGTCAGAGAGTGTCAGAGTGTGAAAGTGAGTGTCGGAGAGTGTCGGAGAGTGATAGAGAGTGTCAGAGAGTGATAGAGAGTGTCAGAAAGTTTTAGTGAGTGTCAGAGAGTGTCAGAGAGTGATAGTGAGTGTCCGAGAGTGTCTGAGAATGTCAGAGAGAGTCAGAGAGTGAAGAGAGTGTCAGAGAGTGTCAGAGAGTGATAGTGAGTGACAGAGAGTGTCAGAGAGTGTCCGAGAGTGTCAGAGAGTGTCAGAGAGTGAAAGTGAGTGTCTGAGTGTGTCAGAGAGTGACAGTGAGTGTCAGAGAGTGACAGTGAGTTTCAGAGAGTGTCAGAGAGTGTCAGAGAGTGATAGAGATTGTCAGAGAGTGTCAGAGAGTGATAGTGATTGTCTGAGAGTGTCAGAGAGTGATAGTAAGTGTCTGAGAGTCTCAGAGAGTGATAGAGAGTGTCAGAGAGTGATAGTGAGTGTCAGAGAGTGTCATAGAGTGATAGAGAGTGCCAGAGAGTGTCAGAGAGTGTCAGAGAGTGTCAGAGAGTGATGGTGAGTGTCAGAGAGTGTCATAGAGTGATAGAGAGTGCCAGAGAGTGTCAGAGAGTGTCTGAGAGAATCAGAGAGTGATAGTGAGTGTCTGAGAGTGTCAGAGAGTGATAGTAAGTGTCTGAGAGTGTCAGAGAGTGATAGTGAGTGTCAGGGAGAGTCAGAGAGTGATAGTGAGTGTCAGAGAGTGATAGTGAGTGTCAGAGAGTGTCAGAGTGTGTCAGAGAGTGATGGTGAGTGTCAGAGAGTGATCGTGAGTGTCAGAGAGAATCAGAGAGTGATAGTGAGTGTCAGAGAGTGTCAGAGAGTGATAGTAAGTGTCTGAGAGTGTCAGAGAGTGATAGTGAGTGTCAGGGAGAGTCAGAGAGTGATAGTGAGTGTCAGAGAGTGATAGTGAGTGTCAGAGAGTGTCAGAGTGTGTCAGAGAGTGATGGTGAGTGTCAGAGAGTGATCGTGAGTGTCAGAGAGAATCAGAGAGTGATAGTGAGTGTCAGAGAGTATCAGAGAGTGATAATGAGTGTCTGAGAGTGTCAGAGAGTGTCAGAGAGTGATAGAGAGTGTCAGAGAGTGTCAGAGAGGTTCAGAGAGTGTTGGAGAGTGATAGAGAGTGTCAGAGAGTGTCTGAGAGTTTCAGAGTGTATCAGAGAGTGTCAGAGAGTGATAGAGAGTATCAGAGAGTGATAGAGAGTTGTACAGATGTCTGAGTGTCAGGGAGTGTCAGAGAGTCATGGAGAGTGAAAGAGATTGTCAGACAGAATCTGAGAGTGTCAGGGAGTGATATGGAGTGTCACAGAGTAATCGACAGCGAAAGAGAGTGTCTGAGAGTGTCAGAGAGTGTCAGAGTGTGTCAGAGAGTGTCTGAGAGTGTCTGAGAGTGTCTGAGAGTGTCTGAGAGTGTCTGAGAATGTCAGAGAGAGTCAGACAGAGTCAGAGAGTGTCAGAAAGTGATAGAGAGTGTCAGAGAGTCCCAGAGAGTGTCTGAGAGTGTCAGAGAGTGATAGAGATTATGAGAGAGTGTCGGAGAGTGATAGAGAGTGTCTGATAGTGCCTGAGAGTGTCAGAGTCTGTCAGAGAGGGTGTGAGAGTGTCAGAGAGTCTCAGAGAGTGTCAGGGAGTGTCTGAGAGTGTCTGAGAGTGTCAGAGAGTGTCAGACAGTGTCAGAGAGTGTTAGAAAGTGTCTGAGAGAGTCAGGGAGTGTCTGAGAGTGTCAGAGAGTGTCAAACAGTGGCAGAGAGTGATAGAGAGCGTCTGAGACTGCCTGAGAGTCTCTGAGAGTGTCAGAGAGTGTCAAAGGGAGATAGAATGTGTCTGAGAGTATCCGAGAGTGAAAGAAAGGGACAGAGAGTGTCAGAGTGTGTCGCAGAGTGTCAAACAGTGTCAGAGAGTGATAGAGAGTGTGAGAGAGCGTCTGAGAGTGTGAGAGAGTGATAAAAAGTGTCTGAGAGTTTCAGAGAGTGCTAGAAAGTGTCAGAGAGTGCCTGAGAGTGTCAGAGAGTGTCAGAGAGTTATAGAGAGTGATAGAGTGTGTCAGAGAGTGTCAGAGAGTGTCAGAGAGTGTCATAGAGGGATAGAGAGTGAAAGAGAGTGTCTGAGAGTGTCAGAGAGTGTCAGGCAGTGTCAGAGAGTGATATAAATTGTCTGAGACTGTCAGAGAGTGTCTGAGAGTGTCAGAGAATGTCAGAGAGTGTCAAACAGTGTCAGAGAGTGAGAGAAAGTGACAGAGAGTGTCTGAGAGTGTCATGCAGTGATAGAAAGTATCAAGAGTGTCTGAGGGGGTCTGAGCGTGTCAGAGAGTGTCTGAGAGTGTCAGAGAGTGTCAGAGAGTGATAGAGAGTGATAGAGAGTGATAGTGAGTGTCTGAGAGTGTCAGAGAGTGATAGAGAGTGTCTGAGAGTGATAGAGACTGTCAGAGAGTGATCGTGAGTGTCAGAGAGTGTCAGAGATAGATAGAGAGTGTCAGAGAGTGATAGTGAGTGTCAGAGAGTATCAGAGAGTTGTAGTGAGTGTCTGAGAGTGATAGTGAGTGTCAGAGAGTGTCAGAGAGTGTCAGAGAGTGTCAGAGAGTGATAGTGAGAGTGTCAGAGAGTGTCAGAGAGTGTCAGAGAGTGTTAGAGAGTGTTAGAGTGTGTCAGAGAGTGTCAGAGAGTGTCAGAGAGTGATAGGGAGTGTCAGAGAGTGATAGTGAGTGTCCGAGAGTGTCAGAGAGTGATAGTGATTGTCTGAGAGTGTCAGAGAGTGTCAGAGGGTGACACTGAGTGTCTGAGAGTGTCAGAGTGTGTCACAGAGTGATACAGAGTGATAGAGAGTGTCAGAGAGAGTCAGAGAGTGTTAGAGAGGGACAGAGAGTGTCAGAGAGAGATAGAGAGTGTCAGAGAGTGATAGTGAGTGTCAGAGATTGATAGAGAGTGTCAGAGAGTGATAGTGAGTGTCAGAGAGTATCAGAGAGTGATGGTGAGTGTCCGAGAGTGTCAGAGAGTGTCAGGGAGAGTCAGAGAGTGTCAGAGAGTGTCAGAGAGTGTCAGAGAGTGATAGAGAGTTTCAGAGAGTGATATAGAGTGTCAGAGAGTTATCGAGACTGTCAGAGAGTGATAGTGAGAGTCAGAGAGTATCAGAGAGTGATAGTGTCAAGAGTGTCAGAGAGTGTCAGAGAGTGATAGTGAGTGTATGAGAGTGTCAGAGAGTGTCAGAGAGTGATAGTGAGTGTCCGAGAGTGTCTGAGAATGTCAGAGAGTGTCAGAGAGTGATTGAGAGTGTCAGAGAGTGTCAGAGAGTGATAGTGAGTGACAGAGAGTGTCAGAGAGTGTCCGAGAGTGTCAGAGAGTGTCAGAGTGTGAAAGTGAGTGTCGGAGAGTGTCGGAGAGTGATAGAGAGTGTCAGAGAGTGATAGAGAGTGTCAGAAAGTTTTAGTGAGTGTCAGAGAGTGTCAGAGAGTGATAGTGAGTGTCCGAGAGTGTCTGAGAATGTCAGAGAGAGTCAGAGAGTGAAGAGAGTGTCAGAGAGTGTCAGAGAGTGATAGTGAGTGACAGAGAGTGTCAGAGAGTGTCCGAGAGTGTCAGAGAGTGTCAGAGAGTGAAAGTGAGTGTCTGAGTGTGTCAGAGAGTGACAGTGAGTGTCAGAGAGTGACAGTGAGTTTCAGAGAGTGTCAGAGAGTGTCAGAGAGTGATAGAGATTGTCAGAGAGTGTCAGAGAGTGATAGTGATTGTCTGAGAGTGTCAGAGAGTGATAGTAAGTGTCTGAGAGTCTCAGAGAGTGATAGAGAGTGTCAGAGAGTGATAGTGAGTGTCAGAGAGTGTCATAGAGTGATAGAGAGTGCCAGAGAGTGTCAGAGAGTGTCAGAGAGTGTCAGAGAGTGATGGTGAGTGTCAGAGTGTTATACTGAGTGTCAGAGAGAATCAGAGAGTGATAGTGAGTGTCTGAGAGTGTCAGAGAGTGATAGTAAGTGTCTGAGAGTGTCAGAGAGTGATAGTGAGTGTCAGGGAGAGTCAGAGAGTGATAGTGAGTGTCAGAGAGTGATAGTGAGTGTCAGAGAGTGTCAGAGTGTGTCAGAGAGTGATGGTGAGTGTCAGAGAGTGATCGTGAGTGTCAGAGAGAATCAGAGAGTGATAGTGAGTGTCAGAGAGTATCAGAGAGTGATAATGAGTGTCTGAGAGTGTCAGAGAGTGTCAGAGAGTGTCAGAGAGTGATAGAGAGTGTCAGAGAGTGTCTGAGAGTTTCAGAGTGTATCAGAGAGTGTCAGAGAGTGATAGAGAGTATCAGAGAGTGATAGAGAGTTGTACAGATGTCTGAGTGTCAGGGAGTGTCAGAGAGTCATGGAGAGTGAAAGAGATTGTCAGACAGAATCTGAGAGTGTCAGGGAGTGATATGGAGTGTCACAGAGTAATCGACAGCGAAAGAGAGTGTCTGAGAGTGTCAGAGAATGTCAGAGTGTGTCAGAGAGTGTCTGAGAGTGTCTGAGAGTGTCTGAGAGTGTCTGAGAATGTCAGAGAGAGTCAGACAGAGTCAGAGAGTGTCAGAAAGTGATAGAGAGTGTCAGAGAGTCCCAGAGAGTGTCTGAGAGTGTCAGAGAGTGATAGAGATTATGAGAGAGTGTCGGAGAGTGATAGAGAGTGTCTGATAGTGCCTGAGAGTGTCAGAGTCTGTCAGAGAGGGTGTGAGAGTGTCAGAGAGTCTCAGAGAGTGTCAGGGAGTGTCTGAGAGTGTCTGAGAGTGTCAGAGAGTGTCAGACAGTGTCAGAGAGTGTTAGAAAGTGTCTGAGAGAGTCAGGGAGTGTCTGAGAGTGTCAGAGAGTGTCAAACAGTGGCAGAGAGTGATAGAGAGCGTCTGAGACTGCCTGAGAGTCTCTGAGAGTGTCAGAGAGTGTCAAAGAGAGATAGAATGTGTCTGAGAGTATCCGAGAGTGAAAGAAAGGGACAGAGAGTGTCAGAGTGTGTCGCAGAGTGTCAAACAGTGTCAGAGAGTGATAGAGAGTGTGAGAGAGCGTCTGAGAGTGTGAGAGAGTGATAAAAAGTGTCTGAGAGTTTCAGAGAGTGCTAGAAAGTGTCAGAGTGTGCCTGAGAGTGTCAGAGAGTGTCAGAGAGTTATAGAGAGTGATAGAGTGTGTCAGAGAGTGTCAGAGAGTGTCAGAGAGTGTCATAGAGGGATAGAGAGTGAAAGAGAGTGTCTGAGAGTGTCAGAGAGTGTCAGGCAGTGTCAGAGAGTGATATAAATTGTCTGAGACTGTCAGAGAGTGTCTGAGAGTGTCAGAGAATGTCAGAGAGTGTCAAACAGTGTCAGAGAGTGAGAGAAAGTGACAGAGAGTGTCTGAGAGTGTCATGCAGTGATAGAAAGTATCAAGAGTGTCTGAGGGGGTCTGAGCGTGTCAGAGAGTGTCTGAGAGTGTCAGAGAGTGTCAGAGAGTGATAGAGAGTGATAGAGAGTGATAGTGAGTGTCTGAGAGTGTCAGAGAGTGATAGAGAGTGTCTGAGAGTGATAGAGACTGTCAGAGAGTGATCGTGAGTGTCAGAGAGTGTCAGAGATAGATAGAGAGTGTCAGAGAGTGATAGTGAGTGTCAGAGAGTATCAGAGAGTTGTAGTGAGTGTCTGAGAGTGATAGTGAGTGTCAGAGAGTGTCAGAGAGTGTCAGAGAGTGTCAGAGAGTGATAGTGAGAGTGTCAGAGAGTGTCAGAGAGTGTCAGAGAGTGTTAGAGAGTGTTAGAGTGTGTCAGAGAGTGTCAGAGAGTGTCAGAGAGTGATAGGGAGTGTCAGAGAGTGATAGTGAGTGTCCGAGAGTGTCAGAGAGTGATAGTGATTGTCTGAGAGTGTCAGAGAGTGTCAGAGGGTGACACTGAGTGTCTGAGAGTGTCAGAGTGTGTCACAGAGTGATACAGAGTGATAGAGAGTGTCAGAGAGAGTCAGAGAGTGTTAGAGAGGGACAGAGAGTGTCAGAGAGAGATAGAGAGTGTCAGAGAGTGATAGTGAGTGTCAGAGATTGATAGAGAGTGTCAGAGAGTGATAGTGAGTGTCAGAGAGTATCAGAGAGTGATGGTGAGTGTCCGAGAGTGTCAGAGAATGTCAGGGAGAGTCAGAGAGTGTCAGAGAGTGTCAGAGAGTGTCAGAGAGTGATAGAGAGTTTCAGAGAGTGATATAGAGTGTCAGAGAGTTATCGAGACTGTCAGAGAGTGATAGTGAGAGTCAGAGAGTATCAGAGAGTGATAGTGTCAAGAGTGTCAGAGAGTGTCAGAGAGTGATAGTGAGTGTATGAGAGTGTCAGAGAGTGTCAGAGAGTGATAGTGAGTGTCCGAGAGTGTCTGAGAATGTCAGAGAGTGTCAGAGAGTGATTGAGAGTGTCAGAGAGTGTCAGAGAGTGATAGTGAGTGACAGAGAGTGTCAGAGAGTGTCAGAGAGTGTCCGAGAGTATCAGAGAGTGTCAGAGTGTGAAAGTGAGTGTCGGAGAGTGTCGGAGAGTGATAGAGAGTGTCAGAGAGTGATAGAGAGTGTCAGAAAGTTTTAGTGAGTGTCAGAGAGTGTCAGAGAGTGATAGTGAGTGTCCGAGAGTGTCTGAGAATGTCAGAGAGAGTCAGAGAGTGAAGAGAGTGTCAGAGAGTGTCAGAGAGTGATAGTGAGTGACAGAGAGTGTCAGAGAGTGTCCGAGAGTGTCAGAGAGTGTCAGAGAGTGAAAGTGAGTGTCTGAGTGTGTCAGAGAGTGACAGTGAGTGTCAGAGAGTGACAGTGAGTTTCAGAGAGTGTCAGAGAGTGATAGTGAGTGTCAGAGAGTGTCAGAGAGTGATAGTGATTGTCTGAGAGTTTCAGAGAGTGTCAGAGAGTGATAGAGATTGTCAGAGAGTGTCAGAGAGTGATAGTGATTGTCTGAGAGTGTCTGAGAGTGTCAGGGAGTGTCTGAGAAAGGTTGAGAGTGATAGAGAGTGTCTGATAGTGATAGAGAGTGACAGAGTGTATCAGAGAGTGACAGAGAGTGTCAGAGAGTGTCAGAGAGTGATAGAGAGTGTCAGAGAGTGTCAGAGAGTGACAGAGAGTTGTAGAGCGTGGTATAGGGTGGTAGAGAATGTCAGAGAGTGACAGAGAGTGTCAGAGAGTTTCCGTGAGATTCAGAGAGTGATAGAGAGTGACAGAGAATGTCAGAGAGTGATCGAGAGTGTCAGAGAGTGTCAGAGAGTGACAGAGAGTTGTAGAGCGTGGTATAGAGTGGTAGAGAATGTCAGAGATTGACAGAGAGTGACAGAGAGTGTCAGAGAGTTTCCGTGAGATTCAGAGAGTGATAGAGTGTGTCAGAGATTGATAGAGATTGTCTGAGAGTGTCTGAGAGTGTCAGGGAGTGTCTGAGAAAGGTTGAGAGTGATAGAGAGTGTCTGATAGTGATAGAGAGTGACAGAGTGTATCAGAGAGTGTCAGAGAGTTTCCGTGAGATTCAGAGAGTGATAGAGTGTGTCAGAGAGTGATAGAGTGTGTCTGAGAGTGTCTGAGAGTGTCAGGGAGTGTCTGAGAGAGAATGAGAGTGATAGGGAGTGTCAGAGAGTGATAGAGAGTGCCAGAGAGTGTCTGAAAATGTCTGAGAGTGTCTGAGAGTGTCAGAAAGTGATAGAATGTGTCAGAGAGTGTCTGCCAGTGTCAGAGAGTTTCAGAGAGTGTTAGAGACCTTCAGAGAGTGCCTGAGAGTGTCAGTGTGTGTCAGGCAGTGTCAGAAATCCATACAGAGTGTCAGAGAGTGACAGAGAGTGATAGTGATAATGAGCGTCTGCGAGCCTCAGAGAGTGTCAGAGAGTGTCAGAGAGTGTCAGAGAGTGATAGTGAGTGACAGAGAGTGTCAGAGAGTGTCAGAGAGTGTCAGAGAGTGTCCGAGAGTGTCAGAGAGTGTCAGAGTGTGAAAGTGAGTGTCGGAGAGTGTCGGAGAGTGATAGAGAGTGTCAGAGAGTGATAGAGAGTGTCAGAAAGTTTTAGTGAGTGTCAGAGAGTGTCAGAGAGTGATAGTGAGTGTCCGAGAGTGTCTGAGAATGTCAGAGAGAGTCAGAGAGTGAAGAGAGTGTCAGAGAGTGTCAGAGAGTGATAGTGAGTGACAGAGAGTGTCAGAGAGTGTCCGAGAGTGTCAGAGAGTGTCAGAGAGTGAAAGTGAGTGTCTGAGTGTGTCAGAGAGTGACAGTGAGTGTCAGAGAGTGACAGTGAGTTTCAGAGAGTGTCAGAGAGTGTCAGAGAGTGATAGAGATTGTCAGAGAGTGTCAGAGAGTGATAGTGATTGTCTGAGAGTGTCAGAGAGTGATAGTAAGTGTCTGAGAGTCTCAGAGAGTGATAGAGAGTGTCAGAGATTGATAGTGAGTGTCAGAGAGTGTCATAGAGTGATAGAGAGTGCCAGAGAGTGTCAGAGAGTGTCAGAGAGTGTCAGAGAGTGATACTGAGTGTCAGAGAGAATCAGAGAGTGATAGTGAGTGTCTGAGAGTGTCAGAGAGTGATAGTAAGTGTCTGAGAGTGTCAGAGAGTGATAGTGAGTGTCAGAGAGTGTCAGAGTGTGTCAGAGAGTGATGGTGAGTGTCAGAGAGTGATCGTGAGTGTCAGAGAGAATCAGAGAGTGATAGTGAGTGTCAGAGAGTATCAGAGAGTGATAATGAGTGTCTGAGAGTGTCAGAGAGTGTCAGAGAGTGTCAGAGAGTGATAGAGAGTGTCAGAGAGCGTCAGAGAGGTTCAGAGAGTGTTGGAGAGTGATAGAGAGTGTCAGAGAGTGTCTGAGAGTTTCAGAGTGTATCAGAGAGTGTCAGAGAGTGATAGAGAGTATCAGAGAGTGATAGAGAGTTGTACAGATGTCTGAGTGTCAGGGAGTGTCAGAGAGTCATGGAGAGTGAAAGAGATTGTCAGACAGAATCTGAGAGTGTCAGGGAGTGATATGGAGTGTCACAGAGTAATCGACAGCGAAAGAGAGTGTCTGAGAGTGTCAGAGAATGTCAGAGTGTGTCAGAGAGTGTCTGAGAGTGTCTGAGAGTGTCTGAGAGTGTCTGAGAGTGTCTGAGAATGTCAGAGAGAGTCAGACAGAGTCAGAGAGTGTCAGAAAGTGATAGAGAGTGTCAGAGAGTCCCAGAGAGTGTCTGAGAGTGTCAGAGAGTGATAGAGATTATGAGAGAGTGTCGGAGAGTGATAGAGAGTGTCTGATAGTGCCTGAGAGTGTCAGAGTCTGTCAGAGAGGGTGTGAGAGTGTCAGAGAGTCTCAGAGAGTGTCAGGGAGTGTCTGAGAGTGTCTGAGAGTGTCAGAGAGTGTCAGACAGTGTCAGAGAGTCTTAGAAAGTGTCTGAGAGAGTCAGGGAGTGTCTGAGAGTGTCAGAGAGTGTCAAACAGTGGCAGAGAGTGATAGAGAGCGTCTGAGACTGCCTGAGAGTCTCTGAGAGTGTCAGAGAGTGTCAAAGAGAGATAGAATGTGTCTGAGAGTATCCGAGAGTGAAAGAAAGGGACAGAGAGTGTCAGAGTGTGTCGCAGAGTGTCAAACAGTGTCAGAGAGTGATAGAGAGTGTGAGAGAGCGTCTGAGAGTGTGAGAGAGTGATAAAAAGTGTCTGAGAGTTTCAGAGAGTGTTAGAAAGTGTCAGAGAGTGCCTGAGAGTGTCAGAGAGTTATAGAGAGTGATAGAGTGTGTCAGAGAGTGTCAGAGAGTGTCAGAGAGTGTCATAGAGGGATAGAGAGTGAAAGAGAGTGTCTGAGAGTGTCAGAGAGTGTCAGGCAGTGTCAGAGAGTGATATAAATTGTCTGAGACTGTCAGAGAGTGTCTGAGAGTGTCAGAGAATGTCAGAGAGTGTCAAACAGTGTCAGAGAGTGAGAGAAAGTGACAGAGAGTGTCTGAGAGTGTCATGCAGTGATAGAAAGTATCAAGAGTGTCTGAGGGGGTCTGAGCGTGTCAGAGAGTGTCTGAGAGTGTCAGAGAGTGTCAGAGAGTGATAGAGAGTGATAGAGAGTGATAGTGAGTGTCTGAGAGTGTCTGAGAGTGACAGCGAGTGTCTGAGAGTGTCAGTGAGTGTCAGAGAGCGATAGAGAGCGATAGAGAGTGATAGGGAGTGATAGACAGTTTCAGAGTGTGTCATTGAGTGATAGAGAGTGATAGGGAGTGTCAGAGAGTGTCAGAGAGTGATAGAGAGTGATAGGGAGTGATAGACAGTTTCAGAGTGTGTCATTGAGTGATAGAGAGTGTCAGAGAGTGTCAGAGTGTGATAGAGAGTGTCAGAGAGTGTCAAAGAGTGTCAGAGAGTGATAGAGAGTGATAGAGAGTGTCAGAGATTGACAGAGAGTGACAGAGAGTGACAGAGAGTGTCAGAGAGTGTCAGAGAGTGTCAGAGTGTGTCAGAGTGTGTCAGAGAGTGATAGAGAGTGATAGAGAGTGTCAGAGAGTGTCATAGAGTGATAGAGAGTGTCAGAGTGTTTCAGAGAGTGATAGAGAGTGATTGAGTGTGTCAGAGAGTGTCAGAGAGGGATAGAGAGTGTCAGAGAGTGATAGAGACTGTCAGAGAGTGATAGAGAGTATCTGAGAGTGTCTGAGAGTGTCTGAGTGTGACAGAGGGTGAAATAGAGTGTCTGAGAGTGTCAGTGAGTGTCAGAGACTGATAGAGAGTGTCCGAGAGTGTCCGTGAGTGATAGAGAGTGATAGAGACCCTCTGAGAGTGTCAGAGAGTAATAGAGAGTGTCAGAGAGTGTTAGAGAGTGATAGAGAGTGTCAGAGAGTGATAGAAAGTTTCAGAGAGTGTCAGAGAGTGATGGAGAGTGTCAGAGAGTGTCACAGGGTGTCAGAGAGTGATAGAGAGGGATAGAGAGTGTCAGAGTGTGTCAGAGAGTGTCAGAGTGTGTCAGAGATTGTCAGAGTGTGATAGAGAGGGATAGCGAGTGATAGATAGTGTCAGCGAGTGTCATCGAGTGATAGAGAGGGATAGAGAGTGTCACAGAGTGTCATTGAGTAATAGAGAGTGTCAGAAAGTGTCAGAGAGTGATAGAGAGTGTCAGAGAGTGTCAGAGAGTGTCAGAGAGTGTCAGAGAGTGATACAGAGTGTGATTGAGAGTGTCTGAGAGTGTCAGAGTGTGTCAGAGAGTGTCAGAGAGTGATGGAGAGTGATAGAGAGTGTCATTGAGTGATAGAGAGTGTCAGAGTGTGTCAGAGAGTGTCAGAGAGTGATAGAGAGTGTCAGAGAGTGATAGAGAGTGTCAGAGAGTGATCGAGAGTGATAGAGAGCTTCAGAGAGTGTCAGAGAGTGATAGAGAGTGATAGGGAGTGTCAGAGAGTGTCAGAGAGTGATAGAGAGTGATACAGAGTGTCAGAGAGTGATAGAGAGTGTCAGAGAGTGTCAGAGTGCGATAAAGAGTGATAGAGCGTGTCTGAGAGTGTCTGAGAGTGTCAGAGTGTGTCAGAGTGTGTCAGAGAGTGATAGAGAGTGATAGAGAGTGATAGAGAGTGTCAGAGAGTGTCAGAGTGTGTCAGAGAGTGATTGAGAGTGATTGAGTGTGTCAGAGAGTGTCAGAGAGTGATAGAGAGTGTCAGAGAGAGATAGACAGTGTCAGAGAGTGATAGAGAGTGTCTGAGTGTGTCTGAGAGTGTCTGAGAGTGTCAGTGAGTGTCAGAGAGTGATAGAGAGTGTCTGAGAATGTCAGTGAGTGATTGAGAGTGATAGAGAGCCGCTGAGAGTGTCAGAGAGTGTCAGAGAGTGTCAGAGAGTGATATAGAGTGTCAGAGAGTGGTAGAGAGTGACATAGAGTGTCTGAGAGTGATAGAGAGTGTCAGAGAGTGATAGAGAGTGACAGAGAGGGTCTGAGAGTGTCAGAGAGTGTCAGAGTGTGTCAGAGAGTGACAGAGAGTGATAGAGAGTGTCAGAGAGTGTCATAGAGTGATAGAGAGTGTCAGAGTGTTTCAGAGAGTGATAGAGAGTGATTGAGTGTGTCAGAGAGTGTCAGAGAGGGATAGAGAGTGTCAGAGAGTGATAGTGAGTGTCTGAGAGTGTCTGAGAGTGTTCAGAGAGTGATATAGAGTGTCAGAGAGTGTCAGAGAGTGTCAGAGAGTGATACGGAATGTGATTGAGAGTGTCTGAGAGTGTCAGAATGTGTCAGAGAGTGTCAGAGAGTGATGGAGAGTGATAGAGAGTGTCATTGAGTGATAGAGAGTGTCAGAGAGTGTCAGAGAGTGATAGAGAGTGATAGAGAGTGATAGAGAGTGATGGAGAGTGATGGAGAGTGTCAGAGAGTGTCAGAGAGTGTCAGAGAGTGATCGAGAGTGATCGAGAGCTTCAGAGAGTGTCAGAGAGTGATAGAGAGTGAAAGGGAGTGTCAGAGAGTGTCAGAGAGTGATAGAGAGTGGTAGAGAGTGTCAGGGAGTGTCAGAGTGTGATAGAGAGTGATACAGAGTGTCAGAGAGTGATAGAGAGTGTCAGAGAGCGATAAAGAGTGATAGAGCGTGTGTGAGAGTGTCAGAGAGTGTCTGAGAGTGTCTGAGTGTGTCAGAGAGTGTCAGAGAGTGTAAGAGAGTGATAGACAGTGATAGAGATTTTCAGAGAGTGTCATTGAGTGATAGAGAGTGTCAGAGAGTGATAGAGAGTGATAGAGAGTTTCTGAGAGTGTCAAAGCGTGTCAGAGTGTGTCAGAGAGTGATGAAGAATGCTAGAGCGTTTCAGAGAATGTCTGAGAGCGTCAGAGAGTGTCAGAGAGTGTCTGAGAGCGTCAGAGAGTGTCAGAGAGTGTCTGAGAGCGTCAGAGAGTGTCTGAGAGCGTCAAAGAGTGTTAGAGTGTGATAGAGACTGTCTGAGAGTGATAGAGAGAGTCTGAGAGTGTCTGAGAGCGTCAGAGAGTGTCAGAGAGTGTCTGAGAGCGTCAGAGAGTGTCAGAGTGTGATAGAGAGTGTCAGAGAGTGATAGTGAGTGTCTGAGAGTGTCTGAGAGTGTTCAGAGAGTGATAGATAGCGTCAGAGAGTGTCACAGAGTGAGAGAGAGTGATGGAGAGTGTCAGACCGTGTCAGAGTGTGATAGAGTGTGTCTGAGAGTGTCAGAGAGTGACAGAGTGTGTCAGAGAGTGATAGAGAGTGATAGAGAGTGATAGAGAGTGATAGAGAGTGTCAGAGAGTGTCAGAGAGAGATAGAGAGTGATTGAGTGTGTCAGAGAATGTCAGAGAGCGATAGAGAGTGTCAGAGAGAGATAGACAATGTCAGAGAGTGATAGAGAGTGTCTGAGAGTGACAGAGAGTGAAAGAGAGTGTCTGAGTGTGTCAGTGAGTGTCAGAGAGTGATAGAGAGTGTCTGAGAGTGTCAGTGAGTGATTGAGAGTGATAGAGAGCCTCTGAGAGTATCAGAGAGTGTCAGAGAGTGATATAGAGTGTCAGAGAGTGGTAGAGAGTGACAGTGAGTGTCTGAGAGTGATAGAGAGTGTCAGAGTGTTTCAGGGAGTGATAGAGAGTTATTGAGTGTGTCAGAGAGTGCCAGAGAGCGATAGAGAGTGTCAGAGAGCGATAGAGAGTGTCAGAGAGTGATAGAGAGTGTCAGAGAGCGATAGAGAGTGTCTGAGAGTGTCAGTGAGTGATAGAGAGTGATAGAGACCCTCTGAGAGTGTCAGAGAGTGATAGGGAGTGAAAGGGAGTGTCAGAGAGTGTCAGAGAGTGATAGAGAGTGGTAGAGAGTGTCAGGGAGTGTCAGAGTGAGATAGAGAGTGATACAGAGTGTCAGAGAGTGATAGAGAGTGTCAGAGAGCGATAAAGAGTGATAGAGCGTGTGTGAGAGTGTCAGAGAGTGTCTGAGAGTGTCTGAGTGTGTCAGAGAGTGTCAGAGAGTGTCAGAGAGTGATAGACAGTGATAGAGAGTGATTGAGTGTGGCAGAGAGTGTCAGAGAGGGATAGAGAGTGTCAGAGAGTGATAGTGAGTGTCTGAGAGTGTCTGAGAGTGTTCAGAGAGTGATATAGAGTGTCAGAGAGTGTCAGAGAGTGTCAGAGAGTGATACGGAATGTGATTGAGAGTGTCTGAGAGTGTCAGAATGTGTCAGAGAGTGTCAGAGAGTGATGGAGAGTGATAGAGAGTGTCATTGAGTGATAGAGAGTGTCAGAGAGTGTCAGAGAGTGATAGAGAGTGATAGAGAGTGATAGAGAGTGATGGAGAGTGATGGAGAGTGATGGAGAGTGTCAGAGAGTGTCAGAGAGTGTCAGAGAGTGTCAGAGAGTGTCAGAGAGTGATCGAGAGCTTCAGAGAGTGTCAGAGAGTGATAGAGAGTGAAAGGGAGTGTCAGAGAGTGTCAGAGAGTGATAGAGAGTGGTAGAGAGTGTCAGGGAGTGTCAGAGTGTGATAGAGAGTGATACAGAGTGTCAGAGAGTGATAGAGAGTGTCAGAGAGCGATAAAGAGTGATAGAGCGTGTGTGAGAGTGTCAGAGAGTGTCTGAGAGTGTCTGAGTGTGTCAGAGAGTGTCAGAGAGTGTCAGAGAGTGATAGACAGTGATAGAGATTTTCAGAGAGTGTCATTGAGTGATAGAGAGTGTCAGAGAGTGATAGAGAGTGTTAGAGAGTTTCTGAGAGTGTCAAAGCGTGTCAGAGTGTGTCAGAGAGTGATGAAGAATGCTAGAGCGTTTCAGAGAATGTCTGAGAGCGTCAGAGAGTGTCAGAGAGTGTCTGAGAGCGTCAGAGAGTGTCAGAGAGTGTCTGAGAGCGTCAGAGAGTGTCTGAGAGCGTCAAAGAGTGTTAGAGTGTGATAGAGACTGTCTGACAGTGATAGAGAGAGTCTGAGAGTGTCTGAGAGCGTCAGAGAGTGTCAGAGAGTGTCTGAGAGCGTCAGAGAGTGTCAGAGTGTGATAGAGAGTGTCAGAGAGTGATAGTGAGTGTCTGAGAGTGTCTGAGAGTGTTCAGAGAGTGATAGATAGCGTCAGAGAGTGTCACAGAGTGAGAGAGAGTGATGGAGAGTGTCAGACCGTGTCAGACCATGTCAGAGTGTGATAGAGTGTGTCTGAGAGTGTCAGAGAGTGACAGAGTGTGTCAGAGAGTGATAGAGAGTGATAGAGAGTGATAGAGAGTGATAGAGAGTGTCAGAGAGAGATAGAGAGTGATTGAGTGTGTCAGAGAATGTCAGAGAGCGATAGAGAGTGTCAGAGAGAGATATACAGTGTCAGAGAGTGATAGAGAGTGTCTGAGAGTGACAGAGAGTGAAAGAGAGTGTCTGAGTGTGTCAGTGAGTGTCAGAGAGTGATAGAGAGTGTCTGAGAGTGTCAGTGAGTGATTGAGAGTGATAGAGAGCCTCTGAGAGTATCAGAGAGTGTCAGAGAGTGATATAGAGTCTCAGAGAGTGGTAGAGAGTGACAGTGAGTGTCTGAGAGTGATAGAGAGTGTCAGAGTGTTTCAGGGAGTGATAGAGAGTTATTGAGTGTGTCAGAGAGTGCCAGAGAGCGATAGAGAGTGTCAGAGAGCGATAGAGAGTGTCAGAGAGTGATAGAGAGTGTCAGAGAGCGATTGAGAGTGTCTGAGAGTGTCAGTGAGTGATAGAGAGTGATAGAGACCCTCTGAGAGTGTCAGAGAGTGATAGAGAGTGAAAGGGAGTGTCAGAGAGTGTCAGAGAGTGATAGAGAGTGGTAGAGAGTGTCAGGGAGTGTCAGAGTGTGATAGAGAGTGATACAGAGTGTCAGAGAGTGATAGAGAGTGCCAGAGAGCGATAGAGAGTGTCAGAGAGCGATAGAGAGTGTCAGAGAGTGATAGAGAGTGTCAGAGAGCGATTGAGAGTGTCTGAGAGTGTCAGAGAGGGATAGAGAGTGTCAGAGAGTGATAGTGAGTGTCTGAGAGTGTCTGAGAGTGTTCAGAGAGTGATATAGAGTGTCAGAGAGTGTCAGAGAGTGTCAGAGAGTGATACGGAATGTGATTGAGAGTGTCTGAGAGTGTCAGAATGTGTCAGAGAGTGTCAGAGAGTGATGGAGAGTGATAGAGAGTGTCATTGAGTGATAGAGAGTGTCAGAGAGTGTCAGAGAGTGTCAGAGAGTGATAGAGAGTGATAGAGAGTGATAGAGAGTGATGGAGAGTGATGGAGAGTGTCAGAGAGTGTCAGAGAGTGTCAGAGAGTGATCGAGAGTGATCGAGAGCTTCAGAGAGTGTCAGAGAGTGATAGAGAGTGAAAGGGAGTGTCAGAGAGTGTCAGAGAGTGATAGAGAGTGGTAGAGAGTGTCAGGGAGTGTCAGAGTGTGATAGAGACTGATACAGAGTGTCAGAGAGTGATAGAGAGTGTCAGAGAGCGATAAAGAGTGATAGAGCGTGTGTGAGAGTGTCAGAGAGTGTCTGAGAGTGTCTGAGTGTGTCAGAGAGTGTCAGAGAGTGTAAGAGAGTGATAGACAGTGATAGAGATTTTCAGAGAGTGTCATTGAGTGATAGAGAGTGTCAGAGAGTGATAGAGAGTGATAGAGAGTTTCTGAGAGTGTCAAAGCGTGTCAGAGTGTGTCAGAGAGTGATGAAGAATGCTAGAGCGTTTCAGAGAATGTCTGAGAGCGTCAGAGAGTGTCAGAGAGTGTCTGAGAGCGTCAGAGAGTGTCAGAGAGTGTCTGAGAGCGTCAGAGAGTGTCTGAGAGCGTCAAAGAGTGTTAGAGTGTGATAGAGACTGTCTGAGAGTGATAGAGAGAGTCTGAGAGTGTCTGAGAGCGTCAGAGAGTGTCAGAGAGTGTCTGAGAGCGTCAGAGAGTGTCAGAGTGTGATAGAGAGTGTCAGAGAGTGATAGTGAGTGTCTGAGAGTGTCTGAGAGTGTTCAGAGAGTGATAGATAGCGTCAGAGAGTGTCACAGAGTGAGAGAGAGTGATGGAGAGTGTCAGACCGTGTCAGAGTGTGATAGAGTGTGTCTGAGAGTGTCAGAGAGTGACAGAGTGTGTCAGAGAGTGATAGAGAGTGATAGAGAGTGATAGAGAGTGATAGAGAGTGTCAGAGAGTGTCAGAGAGAGATAGAGAGTGATTGAGTGTGTCAGAGAATGTCAGAGAGCGATAGAGAGTGTCAGAGAGAGATAGACAATGTCAGAGAGTGATAGAGAGTGTCTGAGAGTGACAGAGAGTGAAAGAGAGTGTCTGAGTGTGTCAGTGAGTGTCAGAGAGTGATAGAGAGTGTCTGAGAGTGTCAGTGAGTGATTGAGAGTGATAGAGAGCCTCTGAGAGTATCAGAGAGTGTCAGAGAGTGATATAGAGTGTCAGAGAGTGGTAGAGAGTGACAGTGAGTGTCTGAGAGTGATAGAGAGTGTCAGAGTGTTTCAGGGAGTGATAGAGAGTTATTGAGTGTGTCAGAGAGTGCCAGAGAGCGATAGAGAGTGTCAGAGAGCGATAGAGAGTGTCAGAGAGTGATAGAGAGTGTCAGAGAGCGATAGAGAGTGTCTGAGAGTGTCAGTGAGTGATAGAGAGTGATAGAGACCCTCTGAGAGTGTCAGAGAGTGATAGGGAGTGAAAGGGAGTGTCAGAGAGTGTCAGAGAGTGATAGAGAGTGGTAGAGAGTGTCAGGGAGTGTCAGAGTGAGATAGAGAGTGATACAGAGTGTCAGAGAGTGATAGAGAGTGTCAGAGAGCGATAAAGAGTGATAGAGCGTGTGTGAGAGTGTCAGAGAGTGTCTGAGAGTGTCTGAGTGTGTCAGAGAGTGTCAGAGAGTGTCAGAGAGTGATAGACAGTGATAGAGAGTGATTGAGTGTGGCAGAGAGTGTCAGAGAGGGATAGAGAGTGTCAGAGAGTGATAGTGAGTGTCTGAGAGTGTCTGAGAGTGTTCAGAGAGTGATATAGAGTGTCAGAGAGTGTCAGAGAGTGTCAGAGAGTGATACGGAATGTGATTGAGAGTGTCTGAGAGTGTCAGAATGTGTCAGAGAGTGTCAGAGAGTGATGGAGAGTGATAGAGAGTGTCATTGAGTGATAGAGAGTGTCAGAGAGTGTCAGAGAGTGATAGAGAGTGATAGAGAGTGATAGAGAGTGATGGAGAGTGATGGAGAGTGATGGAGAGTGTCAGAGAGTGTCAGAGAGTGTCAGAGAGTGTCAGAGAGTGTCAGAGAGTGATCGAGAGCTTCAGAGAGTGTCAGAGAGTGATAGAGAGTGAAAGGGAGTGTCAGAGAGTGTCAGAGAGTGATAGAGAGTGGTAGAGAGTGTCAGGGAGTGTCAGAGTGTGATAGAGAGTGATACAGAGTGTCAGAGAGTGATAGAGAGTGTCAGAGAGCGATAAAGAGTGATAGAGCGTGTGTGAGAGTGTCAGAGAGTGTCTGAGAGTGTCTGAGTGTGTCAGAGAGTGTCAGAGAGTGTCAGAGAGTGATAGACAGTGATAGAGATTTTCAGAGAGTGTCATTGAGTGATAGAGAGTGTCAGAGAGTGATAGAGAGTGTTAGAGAGTTTCTGAGAGTGTCAAAGCGTGTCAGAGTGTGTCAGAGAGTGATGAAGAATGCTAGAGCGTTTCAGAGAATGTCTGAGAGCGTCAGAGAGTGTCAGAGAGTGTCTGAGAGCGTCAGAGAGTGTCAGAGAGTGTCTGAGAGCGTCAGAGAGTGTCTGAGAGCGTCAAAGAGTGTTAGAGTGTGATAGAGACTGTCTGACAGTGATAGAGAGAGTCTGAGAGTGTCTGAGAGCGTCAGAGAGTGTCAGAGAGTGTCTGAGAGCGTCAGAGAGTGTCAGAGTGTGATAGAGAGTGTCAGAGAGTGATAGTGAGTGTCTGAGAGTGTCTGAGAGTGTTCAGAGAGTGATAGATAGCGTCAGAGAGTGTCACAGAGTGAGAGAGAGTGATGGAGAGTGTCAGACCGTGTCAGACCATGTCAGAGTGTGATAGAGTGTGTCTGAGAGTGTCAGAGAGTGACAGAGTGTGTCAGAGAGTGATAGAGAGTGATAGAGAGTGATAGAGAGTGATAGAGAGTGTCAGAGAGAGATAGAGAGTGATTGAGTGTGTCAGAGAATGTCAGAGAGCGATAGAGAGTGTCAGAGAGAGATAGACAGTGTCAGAGAGTGATAGAGAGTGTCTGAGAGTGACAGAGAGTGAAAGAGAGTGTCTGAGTGTGTCAGTGAGTGTCAGAGAGTGATAGAGAGTGTCTGAGAGTGTCAGTGAGTGATTGAGAGTGATAGAGAGCCTCTGAGAGTATCAGAGAGTGTCAGAGAGTGATATAGAGTCTCAGAGAGTGGTAGAGAGTGACAGTGAGTGTCTGAGAGTGATAGAGAGTGTCAGAGTGTTTCAGGGAGTGATAGAGAGTTATTGAGTGTGTCAGAGAGTGCCAGAGAGCGATAGAGAGTGTCAGAGAGCGATAGAGAGTGTCAGAGAGTGATAGAGAGTGTCAGAGAGCGATTGAGAGTGTCTGAGAGTGTCAGTGAGTGATAGAGAGTGATAGAGACCCTCTGAGAGTGTCAGAGAGTGATAGAGAGTGAAAGGGAGTGTCAGAGAGTGTCAGAGAGTGATAGAGAGTGGTAGAGAGTGTCAGGGAGTGTCAGAGTGTGATAGAGAGTGATACAGAGTGTCAGAGAGTGATAGAGAGTGTCAGAGAGCGATAAAGAGTGATAGAGCGTGTGTGAGAGTGTCAGAGAGTGTCTGAGAGTGTCTGAGTGTGTCAGAGAGTGTCAGAGAGTGTCAGAGAGTGATAGACAGTGATAGAGATTTTCAGAGAGTGTCATTGAGTGATAGAGAGTGTCAGAGAGTGATAGAGAGTGATAGAGAGTTTCTGAGAGTGTCAAAGCGTGTCAGAGTGTGTCAGAGAGTGATGAAGAATGCTAGAGCGTTTCAGAGAGTGTCTGAGAGCGTCAGAGAGTGTCAGAGAGTGTCTGAGAGCGTCAGAGAGTGTCAGAGAGTGTCTGAGAGCGTCAGAGAGTGTCTGAGAGCGTCAAAGAGTGTTAGAGTGTGATAGAGACTGTCTGAGAGTGATAGAGAGAGTCTGAGAGTGTCTGAGAGCGTCAGAGAGTGTCAGAGAGTGTCTGAGAGCGTCAGAGAGTGTCAGAGTGTGATAGAGAGTGTCAGAGAGTGATAGTGAGTGTCTGAGAGTGTCTGAGAGTGTTCAGAGAGTGATAGATAGCATCAGAGAGTGTCACAGAGTGAGAGAGAGTGATGGAGAGTGTCAGACCGTGTCAGAGTGTGATAGAGTGTGTCTGAGAGTGTCAGAGAGTGACAGAGTGTGTCAGAGAGTGATAGAGAGTGATAGAGAGTGATAGAGAGTGATAGAGAGTGTCAGAGAGTGTCAGAGAGTGATAGAGAGTGATTGAGTGTGTCAGAGAGTGTCAGAGAGCGATAGAGAGTGTCAGAGAGAGATAGACAGTGTCAGAGAGTGATAGAGAGTGTCTGAGAGTGACAGAGAGTGAAAGAGAGTGTCTGAGTGTGTCAGTGAGTGTCAGAGAGTGATAGAGAGTTTCTGAGAGTGTCAGTGAGTGATTGAGAGTGATAGAGATCCTCTGAGAGTATCAGAGAGTGTCAGAGAGTGATATAAAGTGTCAGAGAGTGGTAGAGAGTGACAGTGAGTGTCTGAGAGTGATAGAGAGTGTCAGAGTGTTTCAGAGATTGATAGAGAGTGATTGAGTGTGTCAGAGAGTGCCAGAGAGCGATAGAGAGTGTCAGAGAGCGATAGAGAGTGTCAGAGAGTGATAGAGAGTGTCAGAGAGCGATAGAGAGTGTCTGAGAGTGTCAGTGAGTGATAGAGAGTGATAGAGACCCTCTGAGAGTGTCAGAGAGTGTCAGAGAGTGATAGAGAGTGTCAGAGAGTGTCAGAGAGTGATAGAGAGTGACAGAGAGTGATAACGAGTGATAGAGACCCTCTGAGAGTGTCAGAGAGTGTCAGAGAGTGATAGAGTGTGATAGAGAGTTTCAGAGAGTGATGGAGAGTGTCAGAGATTGTCACAAAGTGTCCGAGAGTGATAGAGAGTGATAGAGAGTGATAGAGAGTGTCAGAGTGTGTCAGAGAGTGTCAGAGAGTGATAGAGAGTGATAGATAGCGTCAGAGAGTGTCACAGAGTGAGAGAGAGGGATAGAGAGTGTCACAGAGTGTCATTGAGTAATAGAGACTGTCAGAAAGTGCCAGAGAGTGATAGAGAGTGTCAGAGAGTGTCAGAGAGTGATACGGAGTGTGATTGAGAGTGTCTGAGAGTGTCAGAGAGTGATGGAAAGTGTCAGACCGTGTCAGAGTGTGATAGAGAGTGTCTGAGAGTGTCAGAGAGTGTCAGAGTGTGTCAGAGTGTGTCAGAGAGTGATAGAGAGTGATAGAGAGTGATAGTGAGTGTCAGAGAGTGTCAGAGAGTGATAGAGAGTGTCAGAGTGTGTCAGAGAGTGATAGAGAGTGATTGAGTGTGTCAGAGAGTGTCAGAGAGCGATATAGAGTGTCAGAGAGAGATAGACAGTGACAGAGAGCGAAAGAGAGTGTCTGAGAGTGTCAGTGAGTGTCAGAGAGTGATATAGAGTGTCAGTGAGTGATTGAGAGTGATAGAGAGCCTCTGAGAGTGTCAGAGAGTGATAGAGAGTGTCAGAGAGTGGTAGAGAGTGACAGAGAGTGTCTGAGTGTGACAGAGAGTGTCTGAGAGTGATAGAGAGTGTCAGAGAGTGATAGAGAATGTCAGAGAGTGATAGAGAGTGACAGAGAGGGTCTGAGAGTGTCAGAGAGTGTCAGAGTGTGTCAGAGAGTGACAGAGAGTGATAGAGAGTGTCAGAGTGTGTCAGAGAGTGATAGAGTGTGATTGAATGTGTCAGGGAGTGTCAGAGAGCTATAGACAGTTTCAGAGAGTGATAGAGTGTGTCTGAGATTGTCTGAGAGTGACAGGGAGTGAAAGAGAGTGTCTGAGAGTGTCAGTGAGTGTCAGTGAGTGACAGAGAGTGATAGAGAGCCTCTGAGAGTGTCAGAGAGATTCAGAGAGTGATAGAGAGAGTCAGAGAGTGATAGTGAGTGGCAGAGAGTGTCTGAGAGTGTCAGAGAGTGTAAGAGGGTGATAGAGATTGTCAGAGACTGATAGAGAGTGATAGAGAGTGTCAGAGAGTGTCAGAGAGTGATAGAGAGTGATAGAGAGCGTCAGAGTGTGTCAGAGAGTTTCAGAGAGTCATAGAGGGTGTCACAGAGTGTCATTGATTAATAGAGAGTGTCAGAGAGTGTCAGAGATTGATAGAGAGTGATAGAGAGTGTCAGAGAGTTTCAGAGAGAGAAAGAGAGTGATAGAGAGTGTCAGAGTGTGTCAGAGTGTTCAGAGAGTGATATAGAGTGTCAGAGAGTGTCAGAGAGTGTCAGAGAGTGATACGGAATGTGATTGAGAGTGTCTGAGAGTGTCAGAATGTGTCAGAGAGTGTCAGAGAGTGATGGAGAGTGATAGAGAGTGTCATTGAGTGATAGAGAGTGTCAGAGAGTGTCAGAGAGTGTCAGAGAGTGTCAGAGAGTGATAGAGAGTGATAGAGAGTGATGGAGAGTGATGGAGAGTGATGGAGAGTGTCAGAGAGTGTCAGAGAGTGTCAGAGAGTGATAGAGAGTGTCAGAGGGTGATAGAGAGTGTCAGAGAGTGATCGAGAGTGATAGAGAGCTTCAGAGAGTGTCAGAGAGTGATAGAGAGTGATAGGGAGTGTCAGAGAGTGTCAGAGAGTGATAGAGAGTGGTAGAGAGTGTCAGGGAGTGTCAGAGTGTGATAGAGAGTGATACAGAGTGTCAGAGAGTGATAGAGAGTGTCAGAGTGCGATAAAGAGTGATAGAGCGTGTGTGAGAGTGTCAGAGAGTGTCTGAGAGTGTCTGAGTGAATCAGAGAGTGTCAGAGAGTGTCAGAGAGTGATAGACAGTGATAGAGATTTTCAGAGAGTGTCATTGAGTGATAGAGAGTGTCAGAGAGTGATAGAGAGTGATAGAGAGTTTCTGAGAGTGTCAAAGAGTGTCAGAGAGTGTCAGAGAGTGTCTGAGAGCGTCAGAGAGTGTCAGAGAGTGTCTGAGAGCGTCAGAGAGTGTCTGAGAGCGTCAAAGAGTGTCAGAGTGTGATAGAGACTGTCTGAGAGTGATAGAGAGAGTCTGAGAGTGTCTGAGAGCGTCAGAGAGTGCCAGAGAGTGTCTGAGAGCGTCAGAGAGTGTCAGAGTGTGATAGAGAGTGTCAGAGAGTGATAGTGAGTGTCTGAGAGTGTCTGAGAGTGTTCAGAGAGTGATAGATAGCGTCAGAGAGTGTCACAGAGTGAGAGAGAGTGATGGAGAGTGTCAGACCGTGTCAGAGTGTGATAGAGTGTGTCTGAGAGTGTCAGAGAGTGACAGAGTGTGTCAGAGAGTGATAGAGAGTGATAGAGAGTGATAGAGAGTGATAGAGAGTGTCAGAGAGTGTCAGAGAGTGATAGAGAGTGATTGAGTGTGTCAGAGAGTGTCAGAGAGCGATAGAGAGTGTCAGAGAGAGATAGACAGTGTCAGAGAGTGGTAGAGAGTGTCTGAGAGTAACAGAGAGTGAAAGAGAGTGTCTGAGTGTGTCAGTGAGTGTCAGAGAGTGATAGAGAGTGTCTGAGAGTGTCAGAGAGTGATAGACAGTGATAGAGATTTTCAGAGAGTGTCATTGAGTGATAGAGAGTGTCAGAGAGTGATAGAGAGTGATAGAGAGTTTCTGAGAGTGTCAAAGCGTGTCAGAGTGTGTCAGAGAGTGATGAAGAATGCTAGAGCGTTTCAGAGAATGTCTGAGAGCGTCAGACAGTGTCAGAGAGTGTCTGAGAGCGTCAGAGAGTGTCAGAGAGTGTCTGAGAGCGTCAGAGAGTGTCTGAGAGCGTCAAAGAGTGTTAGAGTGTGATAGAGACTGTCTGAGAGTGATAGAGAGAGTCTGAGAGTGTCTGAGAGCGTCAGAGAGTGTCAGAGAGTGTCTGAGAGCGTCAGAGAGTGTCAGAGTGTGATAGAGAGTGTCAGAGAGTGATAGTGAGTGTCTGAGAGTGTCTGAGAGTGTTCAGAGAGTGATAGATAGCGTCAGAGAGTGTCACAGAGTGAGAGAGAGTGATGGAGAGTGTCAGACCGTGTCAGAGTGTGATAGAGTGTGTCTGAGAGTGTCAGAGAGTGACAGAGTGTGTCAGAGAGTGATAGAGAGTGATAGAGAGTGATAGAGAGTGATAGAGAGTGTCAGAGAGTGTCAGAGAGTGATAGAGAGTGATTGAGTGTGTCAGAGAGTGTCAGAGAGCGATAGAGAGTGTCAGAGAGAGATAGACAGTGTCAGAGAGTGATAGAGAGTGTCTGAGAGTGACAGAGAGTGAAAGAGAGTGTCTGAGTGTGTCAGTGAGTGTCAGAGAGTGATAGAGAGTGTCTGAGAGTGTCAGTGAGTGATTGAGAGTGATAGAGAGCCTCTGAGAGTATCAGAGAGTGTCAGAGAGTGATATAGAGTGTCAGAGAGTGGTAGAGAGTGACAGTGAGTGTCTGAGAGTGATAGAGAGTGTCAGAGTGTTTCAGAGATTGATAGAGAGTGATTGAGTGTGTCAGAGAGTGCCAGAGAGCGATAGAGAGTGTCAGAGAGCGATAGAGAGTGTCAGAGAGTGATAGAGAGTGTCAGAGAGCGATAGAGAGTGTCTGAGAGTGTCAGTGAGTGATAGAGAGTGATAGAGACCCTCTGAGAGTGTCAGAGAGTGTCAGAGAGTGATAGAGAGTGTCAGAGAGTGTCAGAGAGTGATAGAGAGTGACAGAGAGTGATAACGAGTGATAGAGACCCTCTGAGAGTGTCAGAGAGTGTCAGAGAGTGATAGAGTGTGATAGAGAGTTTCAGAGAGTGATGGAGAGTGTCAGAGATTGTCACAAAGTGTCCGAGAGTGATAGAGAGTGATAGAGAGTGATAGAGAGTGTCAGAGTGTGTCAGAGAGTGTCAGAGAGTGATAGAGAGTGATAGATAGCGTCAGAGAGTGTCACAGAGTGAGAGAGAGGGATAGAGAGTGTCACAGAGTGTCATTGAGTAATAGAGACTGTCAGAAAGTGCCAGAGAGTGATAGAGAGTGTCAGAGAGTGTCAGAGAGTGATACGGAGTGTGATTGAGAGTGTCTGAGAGTGTCAGAGAGTGATGGAAAGTGTCAGACCGTGTCAGAGTGTGATAGAGAGTGTCTGAGAGTGTCAGAGAGTGTCAGAGTGTGTCAGAGTGTGTCAGAGAGTGATAGAGAGTGATAGAGAGTGATAGAGAGTGTCAGAGAGTGTCAGAGAGTGATAGAGAGTGTCAGAGTGTGTCAGAGAGTGAAAGAGAGTGTCTGAGAGTGTCAGTGAGAGTCAGAGAGTGATATAGAGTGTCAGTGAGTGATTGAGAGTGTCAGAGAGTGGTAGAGAGTGACAGAGAGTGGTAGAGAGTGACAGAGAGTGTCTGAGAGTGACAGAGAGTGTCTGAGAGTGATAGAGAGTGTCAGAGTGTTTCAGGGAGTGATAGAGAGTGACAGAGTGTGTCAGAGAGTGCCAGAGAGCGATAGAGAGTGTCAGAGAGCGATAGAGAGTGTCAGAGAGTGATAGAGAGTGTCAGAGAGCGATAGAGAGTGTCAGAGAGTGTAAGTGAGTGATAGAGAGTGATAGAGACCCTCTGAGAGTGTCAGAGAGTGATGGAGAGTGAAAGGGAGTGTCAGAGAGTGTCAGAGAGTGATAGAGAGTGGTACAGAGTGTCAGGGAGTGTCAGAGTGTGATAGAGAGTGATACAGAGTGTCAGAGAGTGATAGAGAGTGTCAGAGAGCGATAAAGAGTGATAGAGCGTGTGTGAGAGTGTCAGAGAGTGTCTGAGAGTGTCTGAGTGTGTCAGAGAGTGTCAGAGAGTGTCAGAGAGTGATAGACAGTGATAGAGAGTGATTGAGTGTGGCAGAGAGTGTCAGAGAGGGATAGAGAGTGTCAGAGAGTGATAGTGAGTGTCTGAGAGTGTCTGAGAGTGTTCAGAGAGTGATATAGAGTGTCAGAGAGTGTCAGAGAGTGTCAGAGAGTGATACGGAATGTGATTGAGAGTGTCTGAGAGTGTCAGAATGTGTCAGAGAGTGTCAGAGAGTGATGGAGAGTGATAGAGAGTGTCATTGAGTGATAGAGAGTGTCAGAGAGTGATAGAGAGTGATAGAGAGTGATAGAGAGTGATAGAGAGTGATGGAGAGTGATGGAGAGTGATGGAGAGTGTCAGAGAGTGTCAGAGAGTGTCAGAGAGTGTCAGAGAGTGTCAGAGAGTGATCGAGAGTGATAGAGAGCTTCAGAGAGTGTCAGAGAGTGATAGAGAGTGAAAGGGAGTGTCAGAGAGTGTCAGAGAGTGATAGAGAGTGGTAGAGAGTGTCAGGGAGTGTCAGAGTGTGATAGAGAGTGATACAGAGTGTCAGAGAGTGATAGAGAGTGTCAGAGAGCGATAAAGAGTGATAGAGCGTGTGTGAGAGTGTCAGAGAGTGTCTGAGAGTGTCTGAGTGTGTCAGAGAGTGTCAGAGAGTGTCAGAGAGTGATAGACAGTGATAGAGATTTTCAGAGAGTGTCATTGAGTGATAGAGAGTGTCAGAGAGTGATAGAGAGTGTTAGAGAGTTTCTGAGAGTGTCAAAGCGTGTCAGAGTGTGTCAGAGAGTGATGAAGAATGCTAGAGCGTTTCAGAGAATGTCTGAGAGCGTCAGAGAGTGTCAGAGAGTGTCTGAGAGCGTCAGAGAGTGTCAGAGAGTGTCTGAGAGCGTCAGAGAGTGTCTGAGAGCGTCAAAGAGTGATAGAGAGTGACAGAGAGTGATAACGAGTGATAGAGACCCTCTGAGAGTGTCAGAGAGTGTCAGAGAGTGATAGAGTGTGATAGAGAGTTTCAGAGAGTGATGGAGAGTGTCAGAGATTGTCACAAAGTGTCCGAGAGTGATAGAGAGTGATAGAGAGTGATAGAGAGTGTCAGAGTGTGTCAGAGAGTGTCAGAGAGTGATAGAGAGTGATAGATAGCGTCAGAGAGTGTCACAGAGTGAGAGAGAGGGATAGAGAGTGTCAGAGAGTGTCAGAGAGTGATAGAGAGTGACAGAGAGTGATAACGAGTGATAGAGACCCTCTGAGAGTGTCAGAGAGTGTCAGAGAGTGATAGAGTGTGATAGAGAGTTTCAGAGAGTGATGGAGAGTGTCAGAGATTGTCACAAAGTGTCCGAGAGTGATAGAGAGTGATAGAGAGTGATAGAGAGTGTCAGAGTGTGTCAGAGAGTGTCAGAGAGTGATAGAGAGTGATAGATAGCGTCAGAGAGTGTCACAGAGTGAGAGAGAGGGATAGAGAGTGTCACAGAGTGTCATTGAGTAATAGAGACTGTCAGAAAGTGCCAGAGAGTGATAGAGAGTGTCAGAGAGTGTCAGAGAGTGATACGGAGTGTGATTGAGAGTGTCTGAGAGTGTCAGAGAGTGATGGAAAGTGTCAGACCGTGTCAGAGTGTGATAGAGAGTGTCTGAGAGTGTCAGAGAGTGTCAGAGTGTGTCAGAGTGTGTCAGAGAGTGATAGAGAGTGATAGAGAGTGATAGAGAGTGTCAGAGAGTGTCAGAGAGTGATAGAGAGTGTCAGAGTGTGTCAGAGAGTGATAGAGAGTGATTGAGTGTGTCAGAGAGTGTCAGAGAGCGATATAGAGTGTCAGAGAGAGATAGACAGTGACAGAGAGTGAAAGAGAGTGTCTGAGAGTGTCAGTGAGTGTCAGAGAGTGATATAGAGTGTCAGTGAGTGATTGAGAGTGATAGAGAGCCTCTGAGAGTGTCAGAGAGTGATAGAGAGTGTCAGAGAGTGGTAGAGAGTGACAGGGAGTGTCTGAGAGTGACAGAGAGTGTCTGAGAGTGATAGAGAGTGTCAGAGAGTGATAGAGAATGTCAGAGAGTGATAGAGAGTGACAGAGAGGGTCTGAGAGTGTCAGAGAGTGTCAGAGTGTGTCAGAGAGTGACAGAGAGTGATAGAGAGTGTCAGAGTGTGTCAGAGAGTGATAGAGTGTGATTGAATGTGTCAGGGAGTGTCAGAGAGCTATAGACAGTTTCAGAGAGTGATAGAGTGTGTCTGAGATTGTCTGAGAGTGACAGGGAGTGAAAGAGAGTGTCTGAGAGTGTCAGTGAGTGTCAGTGAGTGACAGAGAGTGATAGAGAGCCTCTGAGAGTGTCAGAGAGATTCAGAGAGTGATAGAGAGAGTCAGAGAGTGATAGTGAGTGGCAGAGAGTGTCTGAGAATGTCAGAGAGTGTAAGAGGGTGATAGAGATTGTCAGAGACTGATAGAGAGTGATAGAGAGTGTCAGAGAGTGTCATAGAGTGATGGAGAGTCTCAGAGAGTGTCAGAGAGTGTCAGAGAGTGATAGAGAGTGATAGAGAGCGTCAGAGTGTGTCAGAGAGTTTCAGAGAGTCATAGAGGGTGTCACAGAGTGTCATTGATTAATAGAGAGTGTCAGAGAGTGTCAGAGATTGATAGAGAGTGATAGAGAGTGTCAGAGAGTTTCAGAGAGAGAAAGAGAGTGATAGAGAGTGTCAGAGTGTGTCAGAGTGTTCAGAGAGTGATATAGAGTGTCAGAGAGTGTCAGAGAGTGTCAGAGAGTGATACGGAATGTGATTGAGAGTGTCTGAGAGTGTCAGAATGTGTCAGAGAGTGTCAGAGAGTGATGGAGAGTGATAGAGAGTGTCATTGAGTGATAGAGAGTGTCAGAGAGTGTCAGAGAGTGTCAGAGAGTGTCAGAGAGTGTCAGAGAGTGATAGAGAGTGATGGAGAGTGATGGAGAGTGATGGAGAGTGTCAGAGAGTGTCAGAGAGTGTCAGAGAGTGATAGAGAGTGTCAGAGAGTGATAGAGAGTGTCAGAGAGTGATCGAGAGTGATAGAGAGCTTCAGAGAGTGTCAGAGAGTGATAGAGAGTGATAGGGAGTGTCAGAGAGTGTCAGAGAGTGATAGAGAGTGGTAGAGAGTGTCAGGGAGTGTCAGAGTGTGATAGAGAGTGATACAGAGTGTCAGAGAGTGATAGAGAGTGTCAGAGAGCGATAAAGAGTGATAGAGCGTGTGTGAGAGTGTCAGAGAGTGTCTGAGAGTGTCTGAGTGAATCAGAGAGTGTCAGAGAGTGTCAGAGAGTGATAGACAGTGATAGAGATTTTCAGAGAGTGTCATTGAGTGATAGAGAGTGTCAGAGAGTGATAGAGAGTGATAGAGAGTTTCTGAGAGTGTCAAAGAGTGTCAGAGAGTGTCAGAGAGTGTCTGAGAGCGTCAGAGAGTGTCAGAGAGTGTCTGAGAGCGTCAGAGAGTGTCTGAGAGCGTCAAAGAGTGTCAGAGTGTGATAGAGACTGTCTGAGAGTGATAGAGAGAGTCTGAGAGTGTCTGAGAGCGTCAGAGAGTGTCAGAGAGTGTCTGAGAGCGTCAGAGAGTGTCAGAGTGTGATAGAGAGTGTCAGAGAGTGATAGTGAGTGTCTGAGAGTGTCTGAGAGTGTTCAGAGAGTGATAGATAGCGTCAGAGAGTGTCACAGAGTGAGAGAGAGTGATGGAGAGTGTCAGACCGTGTCAGAGTGTGATAGAGTGTGTCTGAGAGTGTCAGAGAGTGACAGAGTGTGTCAGAGAGTGATAGAGAGTGATAGAGAGTGATAGAGAGTGATAGAGAGTGTCAGAGAGTGTCAGAGAGTGATAGAGAGTGATTGAGTGTGTCAGAGAGTGTCAGAGAGCGATAGAGAGTGTCAGAGAGAGATAGACAGTGTCAGAGAGTGGTAGAGAGTGTCTGAGAGTAACAGAGAGTGAAAGAGAGTGTCTGAGTGTGTCAGTGAGTGTCAGAGAGTGATAGAGAGTGTCTGAGAGTGTCAGAGAGTGATAGACAGTGATAGAGATTTTCAGAGAGTGTCATTGAGTGATAGAGAGTGTCAGAGAGTGATAGAGAGTGATAGAGAGTTTCTGAGAGTGTCAAAGCGTGTCAGAGTGTGTCAGAGAGTGATGAAGAATGCTAGAGCGTTTCAGAGAATGTCTGAGAGCGTCAGACAGTGTCAGAGAGTGTCTGAGAGCGTCAGAGAGTGTCAGAGAGTGTCTGAGAGCGTCAGAGAGTGTCTGAGAGCGTCAAAGAGTGTTAGAGTGTGATAGAGACTGTCTGAGAGTGATAGAGAGAGTCTGAGAGTGTCTGAGAGCGTCAGAGAGTGTCAGAGAGTGTCTGAGAGCGTCAGAGAGTGTCAGAGTGTGATAGAGAGTGTCAGAGAGTGATAGTGAGTGTCTGAGAGTGTCTGAGAGTGTTCAGAGAGTGATAGATAGCGTCAGAGAGTGTCACAGAGTGAGAGAGAGTGATGGAGAGTGTCAGACCGTGTCAGAGTGTGATAGAGTGTGTCTGAGAGTGTCAGAGAGTGACAGAGTGTGTCAGAGAGTGATAGAGAGTGATAGAGAGTGATAGAGAGTGATAGAGAGTGTCAGAGAGTGTCAGAGAGTGATAGAGAGTGATTGAGTGTGTCAGAGAGTGTCAGAGAGCGATAGAGAGTGTCAGAGAGAGATAGACAGTGTCAGAGAGTGATAGAGAGTGTCTGAGAGTGACAGAGAGTGAAAGAGAGTGTCTGAGTGTGTCAGTGAGTGTCAGAGAGTGATAGAGAGTGTCTGAGAGTGTCAGTGAGTGATTGAGAGTGATAGAGAGCCTCTGAGAGTATCAGAGAGTGTCAGAGAGTGATATAGAGTGTCAGAGAGTGGTAGAGAGTGACAGTGAGTGTCTGAGAGTGATAGAGAGTGTCAGAGTGTTTCAGAGATTGATAGAGAGTGATTGAGTGTGTCAGAGAGTGCCAGAGAGCGATAGAGAGTGTCAGAGAGCGATAGAGAGTGTCAGAGAGTGATAGAGAGTGTCAGAGAGCGATAGAGAGTGTCTGAGAGTGTCAGTGAGTGATAGAGAGTGATAGAGACCCTCTGAGAGTGTCAGAGAGTGTCAGAGAGTGATAGAGAGTGTCAGAGAGTGTCAGAGAGTGATAGAGAGTGACAGAGAGTGATAACGAGTGATAGAGACCCTCTGAGAGTGTCAGAGAGTGTCAGAGAGTGATAGAGTGTGATAGAGAGTTTCAGAGAGTGATGGAGAGTGTCAGAGATTGTCACAAAGTGTCCGAGAGTGATAGAGAGTGATAGACAGTGATAGAGAGTGTCAGAGTGTGTCAGAGAGTGTCAGAGAGTGATAGAGAGTGATAGATAGCGTCAGAGAGTGTCACAGAGTGAGAGAGAGGGATAGAGAGTGTCACAGAGTGTCATTGAGTAATAGAGACTGTCAGAAAGTGCCAGAGAGTGATAGAGAGTGTCAGAGAGTGTCAGAGAGTGATACGGAGTGTGATTGAGAGTGTCTGAGAGTGTCAGAGAGTGATGGAAAGTGTCAGACCGTGTCAGAGTGTGATAGAGAGTGTCTGAGAGTGTCAGAGAGTGTCAGAGTGTGTCAGAGTGTGTCAGAGAGTGATAGAGAGTGATAGAGAGTGATAGTGAGTGTCAGAGAGTGTCAGAGAGTGATAGAGAGTGTCAGAGTGTGTCAGAGAGTGATAGAGAGTGATTGAGTGTGTCAGAGAGTGTCAGAGAGCGATATAGAGTGTCAGAGAGAGATAGACAGTGACAGAGAGTGAAAGAGAGTGTCTGAGAGTGTCAGTGAGTGTCAGAGAGTGATATAGAGTGTCAGTGAGTGATTGAGAGTGTCAGAGAGTGGTAGAGAGTGACAGAGAGTGGTAGAGAGTGACAGAGAGTGTCTGAGAGTGACAGAGAGTGTCTGAGAGTGATAGAGAGTGTCAGAGTGTTTCAGGGAGTGATAGAGAGTGTCAGAGTGTGTCAGAGAGTGCCAGAGAGCGATAGAGAGTGTCAGAGAGCGATAGAGAGTGTCAGAGAGTGATAGAGAGTGTCAGAGAGCGATAGAGAGTGTCTGAGAGTGTAAGTGAGTGATAGAGAGTGATAGAGACCCTCTGAGAGTGTCAGAGAGTGATAGAGAGTGAAAGGGAGTGTCAGAGAGTGTCAGAGAGTGATAGAGAGTGGTAGAGAGTGTCAGGGAGTGTCAGAGTGTGATAGAGAGTGATACAGAGTGTCAGAGAGTGATAGAGAGTGTCAGAGAGCGATAAAGAGTGATAGAGCGTGTGTGAGAGTGTCAGAGAGTGTCTGAGAGTGTCTGAGTGTGTCAGAGAGTGTCAGAGAGTGTCAGAGAGTGATAGACAGTGATAGAGAGTGATTGAGTGTGGCAGAGAGTGTCAGAGAGGGATAGAGAGTGTCAGAGAGTGATAGTGAGTGTCTGAGAGTGTCTGAGAGTGTTCAGAGAGTGATATAGAGTGTCAGAGAGTGTCAGAGAGTGTCAGAGAGTGATACGGAATGTGATTGAGAGTGTCGGAGAGTGTCAGAATGTGTCAGAGAGTGTCAGAGAGTGATGGAGAGTGATAGAGAGTGTCATTGAGTGATAGAGAGTGTCAGAGAGTGATAGAGAGTGATAGAGAGTGATAGAGAGTGATAGAGAGTGATAGAGAGTGATGGAGAGTGATGGAGAGTGATGGAGAGTGTCAGAGAGTGTCAGAGAGTGTCAGAGAGTGTCAGAGAGTGATCGAGAGTGATAGAGAGCTTCAGAGAGTGTCAGAGAGTGATAGAGAGTGAAAGGGAGTGTCAGAGAGTGTCAGAGAGTGATAGAGAGTGGTAGAGAGTGTCAGGGAGTGTCAGAGTGTGACAGAGAGTGATACAGAGTGTCAGAGAGTGATAGAGAGTGTCAGAGAGCGATAAAGAGTGATAGAGCGTGTGTGAGAGTGTCAGAGAGTGTCTGAGAGTGTCTGAGTGTGTCAGAGAGTGTCAGAGAGTGTCAGAGAGTGATAGACAGTGATAGAGATTTTCAGAGAGTGTCATTGAGTGATAGAGAGTGTCAGAGAGTGATAGAGAGTGTTAGAGAGTTTCTGAGAGTGTCAAAGCGTGTCAGAGTGTGTCAGAGAGTGATGAAGAATGCTAGAGCGTTTCAGAGAATGTCTGAGAGCGTCAGAGAGTGTCAGAGAGTGTCTGAGAGCGTCAGAGAGTGTCAGAGAGTGTCTGAGAGCGTCAGAGAGTGTCTGAGAGCGTCAAAGAGTGTTAGAGTGTGATAGAGACTGTCTGACAGTGATAGAGAGAGTCTGAGAGTGTCTGAGAGCGTCAGAGAGTGTCAGAGAGTGTCTGAGAGCGTCAGAGAGTGTCAGAGTGTGATAGAGAGTGTCAGAGAGTGATAGTGAGTGTCTGAGAGTGTCTGAGAGTGTTCAGAGAGTGATAGATAGCGTCAGAGAGTGTCACAGAGTGAGAGAGAGTGATGGAGAGTGTCAGACCGTGTCAGACCGTGTCAGAGTGTGATAGAGTGTGTCTGAGAGTGTCAGAGAGTGACAGAGTGTGTCAGAGAGTGATAGAGAGTGATAGAGAGTGATAGAGAGTGTCAGAGAGAGATAGAGAGTGATTGAGTGTGTCAGAGAATGTCAGAGAGCGATAGAGAGTGTCAGAGAGAGATAGACAGTGTCAGAGAGTGATAGAGAGTGTCTGAGAGTGACAGAGAGTGAAAGAGAGTGTCTGAGTGTGTCAGTGAGTGTCAGAGAGTGATAGAGAGTGTCTGAGAGTGTCAGTGAGTGATTGAGAGTGATAGAGAGCCTCTGAGAGTATCAGAGAGTGTCAGAGAGTGATATAGAGTGTCAGAGAGTGGTAGAGAGTGACAGTGAGTGTCTGAGAGTGATAGAGAGTGTCAGTGTTTCAGGGAGTGATAGAGAGTTATTGAGTGTGTCAGAGAGTGCCAGAGAGCGATAGAGAGTGTCAGAGAGCGATAGAGAGTGTCAGAGAGTGATAGAGAGTGTCAGAGAGCGATAGAGAGTGTCTGAGAGTGTCAGTGAGTGATAGAGAGTGATAGAGACCCTCTGAGAGTGTCAGAGAGTGATAGAGAGTGAAAGGGAGTGTCAGAGAGTGTCAGAGAGTGATAGAGAGTGGTAGAGAGTGTCAGGGAGTGTCAGAGTGTGATAGAGAGTGATACAGAGTGTCAGAGAGTGATAGAGAGTGTCAGAGAGCGATAAAGAGTGATAGAGCGTGTGTGAGAGTGTCAGAGAGTGTCTGAGAGTGTCTGAGTGTGTCAGAGAGTGTCAGAGAGTGTCAGAGAGTGATAGACAGTGATAGAGATTTTCAGAGAGTGTCATTGAGTGATAGAGAGTGTCAGAGAGTGATAGAGAGTGATAGAGAGTTTCTGAGAGTGTCAAAGCGTGTCAGAGTGTGTCAGAGAGTGATGAAGAATGCTAGAGCGTTTCAGAGAGTGTCTGAGAGCGTCAGAGAGTGTCAGAGAGTGTCTGAGAGCGTCAGAGAGTGTCAGAGAGTGTCTGAGAGCGTCAGAGAGTGTCTGAGAGCGTCAAAGAGTGTTAGAGTGTGATAGAGACTGTCTGAGAGTGATAGAGAGAGTCTGAGAGTGTCTGAGAGCGTCAGAGAGTGTCAGAGAGTGTCTGAGAGCTTCAGAGAGTGTCAGAGAGTGTCAGAGTGTGATAGAGAGTGTCAGAGAGTGATAGTGAGTGTCTGAGAGTGTCTGAGAGTGTTCAGAGAGTGATAGATAGCGTCAGAGAGTGTCACAGAGTGAGAGAGAGTGATGGAGAGTGTCAGACCGTGTCAGAGTGTGATAGAGTGTGTCTGAGAGTGTCAGAGAGTGACAGAGTGTGTCAGAGAGTGATAGAGAGTGATAGAGAGTGATAGAGAGTGATAGAGAGTGTCAGAGAGTGTCAGAGAGTGATAGAGAGTGATTGAGTGTGTCAGAGAGTGTCAGAGAGCGATAGAGAGTGTCAGAGAGAGATAGACAGTGTCAGAGAGTGATAGAGAGTGTCTGAGAGTGACAGAGAGTGAAAGAGAGTGTCTGAGTGTGTCAGTGAGTGTCAGAGAGTGATAGAGAGTTTCTGAGAGTGTCAGTGAGTGATTGAGATTGATAGAGAGCCTCTGAGAGTATCAGAGAGTGTCAGAGAGTGATATAGAGTGTCAGAGAGTGGTAGAGAGTGACAGTGAGTGTCTGAGAGTGATAGAGAGTGTCAGAGTGTTTCAGAGATTGATAGAGAGTGATTGAGTGTGTCAGAGAGTGCCAGAGAGCGATAGAGAGTGTCAGAGAGCGATAGAGAGTGTCAGAGAGTGATAGAGAGTGTCAGAGAGCGATAGAGAGTGTCTGAGAGTGTCAGTGAGTGATAGAGAGTGATAGAGACCCTCTGAGAGTGTCAGAGAGTGTCAGAGAGTGATAGAGAGTGTCAGAGAGTGTCAGAGAGTGATAGAGAGTGACAGAGAGTGATAACGAGTGATAGAGACCCTCTGAGAGTGTCAGAGAGTGTCAGAGAGTGATAGAGTGTGATAGAGAGTTTCAGAGAGTGATGGAGAGTGTCAGAGATTGTCACAAAGTGTCCGAGAGTGATAGAGAGTGATAGAGAGTGATAGAGAGTGTCAGAGTGTGTCAGAGAGTGTCAGAGAGTGATAGAGAGTGATAGATAGCGTCAGAGAGTGTCACAGAGTGAGAGAGAGGGATAGAGAGTGTCACAGAGTGTCATTGAGTAATAGAGACTGTCAGAAAGTGCCAGAGAGTGATAGAGAGTTTCAGAGAGTGTCAGAGAGTGATACGGAGTGTGATTGAGAGTGTCTGAGAGTGTCAGAGAGTGATGGAAAGTGTCAGACCGTGTCAGAGTGTGATAGAGAGTGTCTGAGTGTGTCAGAGAGTGTCAGAGTGTGTCAGAATGTGTCAGAGAGTGATAGAGAGTGATAGAGAGTGATAGAGAGTGTCAGAGAGTGTCAGAGAGTGATAGAGAGTGTCAGAGTGTGTCAGAGAGTGATAGAGAGTGATTGAGTGTGTCAGAGAGTGTCAGAGAGCGATATAGAGTGTCAGAGAGAGATAGACAGTGACAGAGAGTGAAAGAGAGTGTCTGAGAGTGTCAGTGAGTGTCAGAGAGTGATAGAGAGTGATAGAGAGTGATAGAGAGTGAAAGAGAGTGTCTGAGAGTGTCAGTGAGTGTCAGTGAGTGACAGAGAGTGATAGAGAGCCTCTGAGAGTGTCAGAGAGATTCAGAGAGTGATAGAGAGAGTCAGAGAGTGATAGTGAGTGGCAGAGAGTGTCTGAGAGTGTCAGAGAGTGTAAGAGGGTGATAGAGATTGTCAGAGACTGATAGAGAGTGATAGAGAGTGTCAGAGAGTGTCATAGAGTGATGGAGAGTCTCAGAGAGTGTCAGAGAGTGTCAGAGAGTGATAGAGAGTGATAGAGAGCGTCAGAGTGTGTCAGAGAGTTTCAGAGAGTCATAGAGGGTGTCACAGAGTGTCATTGATTAATAGAGAGTGTCAGAGAGTGTCAGAGATTGATAGAGAGTGATAGAGAGTGTCAGAGAGTTTCAGAGAGAGAAAGAGAGTGATAGAGAGTGTCAGAGTGTGTCAGAGTGTTCAGAGAGTGATATAGAGTGTCAGAGAGTGTCAGAGAGTGTCAGAGAGTGATACGGAATGTGATTGAGAGTGTCTGAGAGTGTCAGAATGTGTCAGAGAGTGTCAGAGAGTGATGGAGAGTGATAGAGAGTGTCATTGAGTGATAGAGAGTGTCAGAGAGTGTCAGAGAGTGTCAGAGAGTGTCAGAGAGTGATAGAGAGTGATAGAGAGTGATGGAGAGTGATGGAGAGTGATGGAGAGTGTCAGAGAGTGTCAGAGAGTGTCAGAGAGTGATAGAGAGTGTCAGAGGGTGATAGAGAGTGTCAGAGAGTGATCGAGAGTGATAGAGAGCTTCAGAGAGTGTCAGAGAGTGATAGAGAGTGATAGGGAGTGTCAGAGAGTGTCAGAGAGTGATAGAGAGTGGTAGAGAGTGTCAGGGAGTGTCAGAGTGTGATAGAGAGTGATACAGAGTGTCAGAGAGTGATAGAGAGTGTCAGAGTGCGATAAAGAGTGATAGAGCGTGTGTGAGAGTGTCAGAGAGTGTCTGAGAGTGTCTGAGTGAATCAGAGAGTGTCAGAGAGTGTCAGAGAGTGATAGACAGTGATAGAGATTTTCAGAGAGTGTCATTGAGTGATAGAGAGTGTCAGAGAGTGATAGAGAGTGATAGAGAGTTTCTGAGAGTGTCAAAGAGTGTCAGAGAGTGTCAGAGAGTGTCTGAGAGCGTCAGAGAGTGTCAGAGAGTGTCTGAGAGCGTCAGAGAGTGTCTGAGAGCGTCAAAGAGTGTCAGAGTGTGATAGAGACTGTCTGAGAGTGATAGAGAGAGTCTGAGAGTGTCTGAGAGCGTCAGAGAGTGTCAGAGAGTGTCTGAGAGCGTCAGAGAGTGTCAGAGTGTGATAGAGAGTGTCAGAGAGTGATAGTGAGTGTCTGAGAGTGTCTGAGAGTGTTCAGAGAGTGATAGATAGCGTCAGAGAGTGTCACAGAGTGAGAGAGAGTGATGGAGAGTGTCAGACCGTGTCAGAGTGTGATAGAGTGTGTCTGAGAGTGTCAGAGAGTGACAGAGTGTGTCAGAGAGTGATAGAGAGTGATAGAGAGTGATAGAGAGTGATAGAGAGTGTCAGAGAGTGTCAGAGAGTGATAGAGAGTGATTGAGTGTGTCAGAGAGTGTCAGAGAGCGATAGAGAGTGTCAGAGAGAGATAGACAGTGTCAGAGAGTGGTAGAGAGTGTCTGAGAGTAACAGAGAGTGAAAGAGAGTGTCTGAGTGTGTCAGTGAGTGTCAGAGAGTGATAGAGAGTGTCTGAGAGTGTCAGAGAGTGATAGACAGTGATAGAGATTTTCAGAGAGTGTCATTGAGTGATAGAGAGTGTCAGAGAGTGATAGAGAGTGATAGAGAGTTTCTGAGAGTGTCAAAGCGTGTCAGAGTGTGTCAGAGAGTGATGAAGAATGCTAGAGCGTTTCAGAGAATGTCTGAGAGCGTCAGACAGTGTCAGAGAGTGTCTGAGAGCGTCAGAGAGTGTCAGAGAGTGTCTGAGAGCGTCAGAGAGTGTCTGAGAGCGTCAAAGAGTGTTAGAGTGTGATAGAGACTGTCTGAGAGTGATAGAGAGAGTCTGAGAGTGTCTGAGAGCGTCAGAGAGTGTCAGAGAGTGTCTGAGAGCGTCAGAGAGTGTCAGAGTGTGATAGAGAGTGTCAGAGAGTGATAGTGAGTGTCTGAGAGTGTCTGAGAGTGTTCAGAGAGTGATAGATAGCGTCAGAGAGTGTCACAGAGTGAGAGAGAGTGATGGAGAGTGTCAGACCGTGTCAGAGTGTGATAGAGTGTGTCTGAGAGTGTCAGAGAGTGACACAGAGTGAGAGAGAGGGATAGAGAGTGTCACAGAGTGTCATTGAGTAATAGAGACTGTCAGAAAGTGCCAGAGAGTGATAGAGAGTGTCAGAGAGTGTCAGAGAGTGATACGGAGTGTGATTGAGAGTGTCTGAGAGTGTCAGAGAGTGATGGAAAGTGTCAGACCGTGTCAGAGTGTGATAGAGAGTGTCTGAGAGTGTCAGAGAGTGTCAGAGTGTGTCAGAGAGTGTCAGAGAGTGATAGAGAGTGTCAGAGTGTGTCAGAGAGTGAAAGAGAGTGTCTGAGAGTGTCAGTGAGAGTCAGAGAGTGATATAGAGTGTCAGTGAGTGATTGAGAGTGTCAGAGAGTGGTAGAGAGTGACAGAGAGTGGTAGAGAGTGACAGAGAGTGTCTGAGAGTGACAGAGAGTGTCTGAGAGTGATAGAGAGTGTCAGAGTGTTTCAGGGAGTGATAGAGAGTGACAGAGTGTGTCAGAGAGTGCCAGAGAGCGATAGAGAGTGTCAGAGAGCGATAGAGAGTGTCAGAGAGTGATAGAGAGTGTCAGAGAGCGATAGAGAGTGTCAGAGAGTGTAAGTGAGTGATAGAGAGTGATAGAGACCCTCTGAGAGTGTCAGAGAGTGATAGAGAGTGAAAGGGAGTGTCAGAGAGTGTCAGAGAGTGATAGAGAGTGGTACAGAGTGTCAGGGAGTGTCAGAGTGTGATAGAGAGTGATACAGAGTGTCAGAGAGTGATAGAGAGTGTCAGAGAGCGATAAAGAGTGATAGAGCGTGTGTGAGAGTGTCAGAGAGTGTCTGAGAGTGTCTGAGTGTGTCAGAGAGTGTCAGAGAGTGTCAGAGAGTGATAGACAGTGATAGAGAGTGATTGAGTGTGGCAGAGAGTGTCAGAGAGGGATAGAGAGTGTCAGAGAGTGATAGTGAGTGTCTGAGAGTGTCTGAGAGTGTTCAGAGAGTGATATAGAGTGTCAGAGAGTGTCAGAGAGTGTCAGAGAGTGATACGGAATGTGATTGAGAGTGTCTGAGAGTGTCAGAATGTGTCAGAGAGTGTCAGAGAGTGATGGAGAGTGATAGAGAGTGTCATTGAGTGATAGAGAGTGTCAGAGAGTGATAGAGAGTGATAGAGAGTGATAGAGAGTGATAGAGAGTGATAGAGAGTGATGGAGAGTGATGGAGAGTGATGGAGAGTGTCAGAGAGTGTCAGAGAGTGTCAGAGAGTGTCAGAGAGTGTCAGAGAGTGATCGAGAGTGATAGAGAGCTTCAGAGAGTGTCAGAGAGTGATAGAGAGTGAAAGGGAGTGTCAGAGAGTGTCAGAGAGTGATAGAGAGTGGTAGAGAGTGTCAGGGAGTGTCAGAGTGTGATAGAGAGTGATACAGAGTGTCAGAGAGTGATAGAGAGTGTCAGAGAGCGATAAAGAGTGATAGAGCGTGTGTGAGAGTGTCAGAGAGTGTCTGAGAGTGTCTGAGTGTGTCAGAGAGTGTCAGAGAGTGTCAGAGAGTGATAGACAGTGATAGAGATTTTCAGAGAGTGTCATTGAGTGATAGAGAGTGTCAGAGAGTGATAGAGAGTGTTAGAGAGTTTCTGAGAGTGTCAAAGCGTGTCAGAGTGTGTCAGAGAGTGATGAAGAATGCTAGAGCGTTTCAGAGAATGTCTGAGAGCGTCAGAGAGTGTCAGAGAGTGTCTGAGAGCGTCAGAGAGTGTCAGAGAGTGTCTGAGAGCGTCAGAGAGTGTCTGAGAGCGTCAAAGAGTGATAGAGAGTGACAGAGAGTGATAACGAGTGATAGAGACCCTCTGAGAGTGTCAGAGAGTGTCAGAGAGTGATAGAGTGTGATAGAGAGTTTCAGAGAGTGATGGAGAGTGTCAGAGATTGTCACAAAGTGTCCGAGAGTGATAGAGAGTGATAGAGAGTGATAGAGAGTGTCAGAGTGTGTCAGAGAGTGTCAGAGAGTGATAGAGAGTGATAGATAGCGTCAGAGAGTGTCACAGAGTGAGAGAGAGGGATAGAGAGTGTCAGAGAGTGTCAGAGAGTGATAGAGAGTGACAGAGAGTGATAACGAGTGATAGAGACCCTCTGAGAGTGTCAGAGAGTGTCAGAGAGTGATAGAGTGTGATAGAGAGTTTCAGAGAGTGATGGAGAGTGTCAGAGATTGTCACAAAGTGTCCGAGAGTGATAGAGAGTGATAGAGAGTGATAGAGAGTGTCAGAGTGTGTCAGAGAGTGTCAGAGAGTGATAGAGAGTGATAGATAGCGTCAGAGAGTGTCACAGAGTGAGAGAGAGGGATAGAGAGTGTCACAGAGTGTCATTGAGTAATAGAGACTGTCAGAAAGTGCCAGAGAGTGATAGAGAGTGTCAGAGAGTGTCAGAGAGTGATACGGAGTGTGATTGAGAGTGTCTGAGAGTGTCAGAGAGTGATGGAAAGTGTCAGACCGTGTCAGAGTGTGATAGAGAGTGTCTGAGAGTGTCAGAGAGTGTCAGAGTGTGTCAGAGTGTGTCAGAGAGTGATAGAGAGTGATAGAGAGTGATAGAGAGTGTCAGAGAGTGTCAGAGAGTGATAGAGAGTGTCAGAGTGTGTCAGAGAGTGATAGAGAGTGATTGAGTGTGTCAGAGAGTGTCAGAGAGCGATATAGAGTGTCAGAGAGAGATAGACAGTGACAGAGAGTGAAAGAGAGTGTCTGAGAGTGTCAGTGAGTGTCAGAGAGTGATATAGAGTGTCAGTGAGTGATTGAGAGTGATAGAGAGCCTCTGAGAGTGTCAGAGAGTGATAGAGAGTGTCAGAGAGTGGTAGAGAGTGACAGGGAGTGTCTGAGAGTGACAGAGAGTGTCTGAGAGTGATAGAGAGTGTCAGAGAGTGATAGAGAATGTCAGAGAGTGATAGAGAGTGACAGAGAGGGTCTGAGAGTGTCAGAGAGTGTCAGAGTGTGTCAGAGAGTGACAGAGAGTGATAGAGAGTGTCAGAGTGTGTCAGAGAGTGATAGAGTGTGATTGAATGTGTCAGGGAGTGTCAGAGAGCTATAGACAGTTTCAGAGAGTGATAGAGTGTGTCTGAGATTGTCTGAGAGTGACAGGGAGTGAAAGAGAGTGTCTGAGAGTGTCAGTGAGTGTCAGTGAGTGACAGAGAGTGATAGAGAGCCTCTGAGAGTGTCAGAGAGATTCAGAGAGTGATAGAGAGAGTCAGAGAGTGATAGTGAGTGGCAGAGAGTGTCTGAGAGTGTCAGAGAGTGTAAGAGGGTGATAGAGATTGTCAGAGACTGATAGAGAGTGATAGAGAGTGTCAGAGAGTGTCATAGAGTGATGGAGAGTCTCAGAGAGTGTCAGAGAGTGTCAGAGAGTGATAGAGAGTGATAGAGAGCGTCAGAGTGTGTCAGAGAGTTTCAGAGAGTCATAGAGGGTGTCACAGAGTGTCATTGATTAATAGAGAGTGTCAGAGAGTGTCAGAGATTGATAGAGAGTGATAGAGAGTGTCAGAGAGTTTCAGAGAGAGAAAGAGAGTGATAGAGAGTGTCAGAGTGTGTCAGAGTGTTCAGAGAGTGATATAGAGTGTCAGAGAGTGTCAGAGAGTGTCAGAGAGTGATACGGAATGTGATTGAGAGTGTCTGAGAGTGTCAGAATGTGTCAGAGAGTGTCAGAGAGTGATGGAGAGTGATAGAGAGTGTCATTGAGTGATAGAGAGTGTCAGAGAGTGTCAGAGAGTATCAGAGAGTGTCAGAGAGTGTCAGAGAGTGATAGAGAGTGATGGAGAGTGATGGAGAGTGATGGAGAGTGTCAGAGAGTGTCAGAGAGTGTCAGAGAGTGATAGAGAGTGTCAGAGAGTGATAGAGAGTGTCAGAGAGTGATCGAGAGTGATAGAGAGCTTCAGAGAGTGTCAGAGAGTGATAGAGAGTGATAGGGAGTGTCAGAGAGTGTCAGAGAGTGATAGAGAGTGGTAGAGAGTGTCAGGGAGTGTCAGAGTGTGATAGAGAGTGATACAGAGTGTCAGAGAGTGATAGAGAGTGTCAGAGAGCGATAAAGAGTGATAGAGCGTGTGTGAGAGTGTCAGAGAGTGTCTGAGAGTGTCTGAGTGAATCAGAGAGTGTCAGAGAGTGTCAGAGAGTGATAGACAGTGATAGAGATTTTCAGAGAGTGTCATTGAGTGATAGAGAGTGTCAGAGAGTGATAGAGAGTGATAGAGAGTTTCTGAGAGTGTCAAAGAGTGTCAGAGAGTGTCAGAGAGTGTCTGAGAGCGTCAGAGAGTGTCAGAGAGTGTCTGAGAGCGTCAGAGAGTGTCTGAGAGCGTCAAAGAGTGTCAGAGTGTGATAGAGACTGTCTGAGAGTGATAGAGAGAGTCTGAGAGTGTCTGAGAGCGTCAGAGAGTGTCAGAGAGTGTCTGAGAGCGTCAGAGAGTGTCAGAGTGTGATAGAGAGTGTCAGAGAGTGATAGTGAGTGTCTGAGAGTGTCTGAGAGTGTTCAGAGAGTGATAGATAGCGTCAGAGAGTGTCACAGAGTGAGAGAGAGTGATGGAGAGTGTCAGACCGTGTCAGAGTGTGATAGAGTGTGTCTGAGAGTGTCAGAGAGTGACAGAGTGTGTCAGAGAGTGATAGAGAGTGATAGAGAGTGATAGAGAGTGTCAGAGAGTGTCAGAGAGTGATAGAGAGTGATTGAGTGTGTCAGAGAGTGTCAGAGAGCGATAGAGAGTGTCAGAGAGAGATAGACAGTGTCAGAGAGTGGTAGAGAGTGTCTGAGAGTAACAGAGAGTGAAAGAGAGTGTCTGAGTGTGTCAGTGAGTGTCAGAGAGTGATAGAGAGTGTCTGAGAGTGTCAGAGAGTGATAGACAGTGATAGAGATTTTCAGAGAGTGTCATTGAGTGATAGAGAGTGTCAGAGAGTGATAGAGAGTGATAGAGAGTTTCTGAGAGTGTCAAAGCGTGTCAGAGTGTGTCAGAGAGTGATGAAGAATGCTAGAGCGTTTCAGAGAATGTCTGAGAGCGTCAGACAGTGTCAGAGAGTGTCTGAGAGCGTCAGAGAGTGTCAGAGAGTGTCTGAGAGCGTCAGAGAGTGTCTGAGAGCGTCAAAGAGTGTTAGAGTGTGATAGAGACTGTCTGAGAGTGATAGAGAGAGTCTGAGAGTGTCTGAGAGCGTCAGAGAGTGTCAGAGAGTGTCTGAGAGCGTCAGAGAGTGTCAGAGTGTGATAGAGAGTGTCAGAGAGTGATAGTGAGTGTCTGAGAGTGTCTGAGAGTGTTCAGAGAGTGATAGATAGCGTCAGAGAGTGATAGTGAGTGGCAGAGAGTGTCTGAGAGTGTCAGAGAGTGTAAGAGGGTGATAGAGATTGTCAGAGACTGATAGAGAGTGATAGAGAGTGTCAGAGAGTGTCATAGAGTGATGGAGAGTCTCAGAGAGTGTCAGAGAGTGTCAGAGAGTGATAGAGAGTGATAGAGAGCGTCAGAGTGTGTCAGAGAGTTTCAGAGAGTCATAGAGGGTGTCACAGAGTGTCATTGATTAATAGAGAGTGTCAGAGAGTGTCAGAGATTGATAGAGAGTGATAGAGAGTGTCAGAGAGTTTCAGAGAGAGAAAGAGAGTGATAGAGAGTGTCAGAGTGTGTCAGAGTGTTCAGAGAGTGATATAGAGTGTCAGAGAGTGTCAGAGAGTGTCAGAGAGTGATACGGAATGTGATTGAGAGTGTCTGAGAGTGTCAGAATGTGTCAGAGAGTGTCAGAGAGTGATGGAGAGTGATAGAGAGTGTCATTGAGTGATAGAGAGTGTCAGAGAGTGTCAGAGAGTGTCAGAGAGTGTCAGAGAGTGTCAGAGAGTGATAGAGAGTGATGGAGAGTGATGGAGAGTGATGGAGAGTGTCAGAGAGTGTCAGAGAGTGTCAGAGAGTGATAGAGAGTGTCAGAGAGTGATAGAGAGTGTCAGAGAGTGATCGAGAGTGATAGAGAGCTTCAGAGAGTGTCAGAGAGTGATAGAGAGTGATAGGGAGTGTCAGAGAGTGTCAGAGAGTGATAGAGAGTGGTAGAGAGTGTCAGGGAGTGTCAGAGTGTGATAGAGAGTGATACAGAGTGTCAGAGAGTGATAGAGAGTGTCAGAGAGCGATAAAGAGTGATAGAGCGTGTGTGAGAGTGTCAGAGAGTGTCTGAGAGTGTCTGAGTGAATCAGAGAGTGTCAGAGAGTGTCAGAGAGTGATAGACAGTGATAGAGATTTTCAGAGAGTGTCATTGAGTGATAGAGAGTGTCAGAGAGTGATAGAGAGTGATAGAGAGTTTCTGAGAGTGTCAAAGAGTGTCAGAGAGTGTCAGAGAGTGTCTGAGAGCGTCAGAGAGTGTCAGAGAGTGTCTGAGAGCGTCAGAGAGTGTCTGAGAGCGTCAAAGAGTGTCAGAGTGTGATAGAGACTGTCTGAGAGTGATAGAGAGAGTCTGAGAGTGTCTGAGAGCGTCAGAGAGTGTCAGAGAGTGTCTGAGAGCGTCAGAGAGTGTCAGAGTGTGATAGAGAGTGTCAGAGAGTGATAGTGAGTGTCTGAGAGTGTCTGAGAGTGTTCAGAGAGTGATAGATAGCGTCAGAGAGTGTCACAGAGTGAGAGAGAGTGATGGAGAGTGTCAGACCGTGTCAGAGTGTGATAGAGTGTGTCTGAGAGTGTCAGAGAGTGACAGAGTGTGTCAGAGAGTGATAGAGAGTGATAGAGAGTGATAGAGAGTGTCAGAGAGTGTCAGAGAGTGATAGAGAGTGATTGAGTGTGTCAGAGAGTGTCAGAGAGCGATAGAGAGTGTCAGAGAGAGATAGACAGTGTCAGAGAGTGGTAGAGAGTGTCTGAGAGTAACAGAGAGTGAAAGAGAGTGTCTGAGTGTGTCAGTGAGTGTCAGAGAGTGATAGAGAGTGTCTGAGAGTGTCAGAGAGTGATAGACAGTGATAGAGATTTTCAGAGAGTGTCATTGAGTGATAGAGAGTGTCAGAGAGTGATAGAGAGTGATAGAGAGTTTCTGAGAGTGTCAAAGCGTGTCAGAGTGTGTCAGAGAGTGATGAAGAATGCTAGAGCGTTTCAGAGAATGTCTGAGAGCGTCAGACAGTGTCAGAGAGTGTCTGAGAGCGTCAGAGAGTGTCAGAGAGTGTCTGAGAGCGTCAGAGAGTGTCTGAGAGCGTCAAAGAGTGTTAGAGTGTGATAGAGACTGTCTGAGAGTGATAGAGAGAGTCTGAGAGTGTCTGAGAGCGTCAGAGAGTGTCAGAGAGTGTCTGAGAGCGTCAGAGAGTGTCAGAGTGTGATAGAGAGTGTCAGAGAGTGATAGTGAGTGTCTGAGAGTGTCTGAGAGTGTTCAGAGAGTGATAGATAGCGTCAGAGAGTGTCACAGAGTGAGAGAGAGTGATGGAGAGTGTCAGACCGTGTCAGAGTGTGATAGAGTGTGTCTGAGAGTGTCAGAGAGTGACAGAGTGTGTCAGAGAGTGATAGAGAGTGATAGAGAGTGATAGAGAGTGATAGAGAGTGTCAGAGAGTGTCAGAGAGTGATAGAGAGTGATTGAGTGTGTCAGAGAGTGTCAGAGAGCGATAGAGAGTGTCAGAGAGAGATAGACAGTGTCAGAGATTGATAGAGAGTGTCTGAGAGTGACAGAGAGTGAAAGAGAGTGTCTGAGTGTGTCAGTGAGTGTCAGAGAGTGATAGAGAGTGTCTGAGAGTGTCAGTGAGTGATTGAGAGTGATAGAGAGCCTCTGAGAGTATCAGAGAGTGTCAGAGAGTGATATAGAGTGTCAGAGAGTGGTAGAGAGTGACAGTGAGTGTCTGAGAGTGATAGAGAGTGTCAGAGTGTTTCAGAGATTGATAGAGAGTGATTGAGTGTGTCAGAGAGTGCCAGAGAGCGATAGAGAGTGTCAGAGAGCGATAGAGAGTGTCAGAGAGTGATAGAGAGTGTCAGAGAGCGATAGAGAGTGTCTGAGAGTGTCAGTGAGTGATAGAGAGTGATAGAGACCCTCTGAGAGTGTCAGAGAGTGTCAGAGAGTGATAGAGAGTGTCAGAGAGTGTCAGAGAGTGATAGAGAGTGACAGAGAGTGATAACGAGTGATAGAGACCCTCTGAGAGTGTCAGAGAGTGTCAGAGAGTGATAGAGTGTGATAGAGAGTTTCAGAGAGTGATGGAGAGTGTCAGAGATTGTCACAAAGTGTCCGAGAGTGATAGAGAGTGATAGAGAGTGATAGAGAGTGTCAGAGTGTGTCAGAGAGTGTCAGAGAGTGATAGAGAGTGATAGATAGCGTCAGAGAGTGTCACAGAGTGAGAGAGAGGGATAGAGAGTGTCACAGAGTGTCATTGAGTAATAGAGACTGTCAGAAAGTGCCAGAGAGTGATAGAGAGTGTCAGAGAGTGTCAGAGAGTGATACGGAGTGTGATTGAGAGTGTCTGAGAGTGTCAGAGAGTGATGGAAAGTGTCAGACCGTGTCAGAGTGTGATAGAGAGTGTCTGAGAGTGTCAGAGAGTGTCAGAGTGTGTCAGAGTGTGTCAGAGAGTGATAGAGAGTGATAGAGAGTGATAGAGAGTGTCAGAGAGTGTCAGAGAGTGATAGAGAGTGTCAGAGTGTGTCAGAGAGTGATAGAGAGTGATTGAGTGTGTCAGAGAGTGTCAGAGAGCGATATAGAGTGTCAGAGAGAGATAGACAGTGACAGAGAGTGAAAGAGAGTGTCTGAGAGTGTCAGTGAGTGTCAGAGAGTGATATAGAGTGTCAGTGAGTGATTGAGAGTGTCAGAGAGTGGGAGAGAGTGACAGAGAGTGGTAGAGAGTGACAGAGAGTGTCTGAGAGTGACAGAGAGTGTCTGAGAGTGATAGAGAGTGTCAGAGTGTTTCAGGGAGTGATAGAGAGTGTCAGAGTGTGTCAGAGAGTGCCAGAGAGCGATAGAGAGTGTCAGAGAGCGATAGAGAGTGTCAGAGAGTGATAGAGAGTGTCAGAGAGCGATAGAGAGTGTCTGAGAGTGTAAGTGAGTGATAGAGAGTGATAGAGACCCTCTGAGAGTGTCAGAGAGTGATAGAGAGTGAAAGGGAGTGTCAGAGAGTGTCAGAGAGTGAGAGAGAGTGGTAGAGAGTGTCAGGGAGTGTCAGAGTGTGATAGAGAGTGATACAGAGTGTCAGAGAGTGATAGAGAGTGTCAGAGAGCGATAAAGAGTGATAGAGCGTGTGTGAGAGTGTCAGAGAGTGTCTGAGAGTGTCTGAGTGTGTCAGAGAGTGTCAGAGAGTGTCAGAGAGTGATAGACAGTGATAGAGAGTGATTGAGTGTGGCAGAGAGTGTCAGAGAGGGATAGAGAGTGTCAGAGAGTGATAGTGAGTGTCTGAGAGTGTCTGAGAGTGTTCAGAGAGTGATATAGAGTGTCAGAGAGTGTCAGAGAGTGTCAGAGAGTGATACGGAATGTGATTGAGAGTGTCGGAGAGTGTCAGAATGTGTCAGAGAGTGTCAGAGAGTGATGGAGAGTGATAGAGAGTGTCATTGAGTGATAGAGAGTGTCAGAGAGTGATAGAGAGTGATAGAGAGTGATAGAGAGTGATAGAGAGTGATAGAGAGTGATGGAGAGTGATGGAGAGTGATGGAGAGTGTCAGAGAGTGTCAGAGAGTGTCAGAGAGTGATCGAGAGTGATAGAGAGCTTCAGAGAGTGTCAGAGAGTGATAGAGAGTGAAAGGGAGTGTCAGAGAGTGTCAGAGAGTGATAGAGAGTGGTAGAGAGTGTCAGGGAGTGTCAGAGTGTGACAGAGAGTGATACAGAGTGTCAGAGAGTGATAGAGAGTGTCAGAGAGCGATAAAGAGTGATAGAGCGTGTGTGAGAGTGTCAGAGAGTGTCTGAGAGTGTCTGAGTGTGTCAGAGAGTGTCAGAGAGTGTCAGAGAGTGATAGACAGTGATAGAGATTTTCAGAGAGTGTCATTGAGTGATAGAGAGTGTCAGAGAGTGATAGAGAGTGTTAGAGAGTTTCTGAGAGTGTCAAAGCGTGTCAGAGTGTGTCAGAGAGTGATGAAGAATGCTAGAGCGTTTCAGAGAATGTCTGAGAGCGTCAGAGAGTGTCAGAGAGTGTCTGAGAGCGTCAGAGAGTGTCAGAGAGTGTCTGAGAGCGTCAGAGAGTGTCTGAGAGCGTCAAAGAGTGTTAGAGTGTGATAGAGACTGTCTGACAGTGATAGAGAGAGTCTGAGAGTGTCTGAGAGCGTCAGAGAGTGTCAGAGAGTGTCTGAGAGCGTCAGAGAGTGTCAGAGTGTGATAGAGAGTGTCAGAGAGTGATAGTGAGTGTCTGAGAGTGTCTGAGAGTGTTCAGAGAGTGATAGATAGCGTCAGAGAGTGTCACAGAGTGAGAGAGAGTGATGGAGAGTGTCAGACCGTGTCAGACCGTGTCAGAGTGTGATAGAGTGTGTCTGAGAGTGTCAGAGAGTGACAGAGTGTGTCAGAGAGTGATAGAGAGTGATAGAGAGTGTCAGAGAGAGATAGAGAGTGATTGAGTGTGTCAGAGAATGTCAGAGAGCGATAGAGAGTGTCAGAGAGAGATAGACAGTGTCAGAGAGTGATAGAGAGTGTCTGAGAGTGACAGAGAGTGAAAGAGAGTGTCTGAGTGTGTCAGTGAGTGTCAGAGAGTGATAGAGAGTGTCTGAGAGTGTCAGTGAGTGATTGAGAGTGATAGAGAGCCTCTGAGAGTATCAGAGAGTGTCAGAGAGTGATATAGAGTGTCAGAGAGTGGTAGAGAGTGACAGTGAGTGTCTGAGAGTGATAGAGAGTGTCAGTGTTTCAGGGAGTGATAGAGAGTTATTGAGTGTGTCAGAGAGTGCCAGAGAGCGATAGAGAGTGTCAGAGAGCGATAGAGAGTGTCAGAGAGTGATAGAGAGTGTCAGAGAGCGATAGAGAGTGTCTGAGAGTGTCAGTGAGTGATAGAGAGTGATAGAGACCCTCTGAGAGTGTCAGAGAGTGATAGAGAGTGAAAGGGAGTGTCAGAGAGTGTCAGAGAGTGATAGAGAGTGGTAGAGAGTGTCAGGGAGTGTCAGAGTGTGATAGAGAGTGATACAGAGTGTCAGAGAGTGATAGAGAGTGTCAGAGAGCGATAAAGAGTGATAGAGCGTGTGTGAGAGTGTCAGAGAGTGTCTGAGAGTGTCTGAGTGTGTCAGAGAGTGTCAGAGAGTGTCAGAGAGTGATAGACAGTGATAGAGATTTTCAGAGAGTGTCATTGAGTGATAGAGAGTGTCAGAGAGTGATAGAGAGTGATAGAGAGTTTCTGAGAGTGTCAAAGCGTGTCAGAGTGTGTCAGAGAGTGATGAAGAATGCTAGAGCGTTTCAGAGAGTGTCTGAGAGCGTCAGAGAGTGTCAGAGAGTGTCTGAGAGCGTCAGAGAGTGTCAGAGAGTGTCTGAGAGCGTCAGAGAGTGTCTGAGAGCGTCAAAGAGTGTTAGAGTGTGATAGAGACTGTCTGAGAGTGATAGAGAGAGTCTGAGAGTGTCTGAGAGCGTCAGAGAGTGTCAGAGAGTGTCTGAGAGCTTCAGAGAGTGTCAGAGAGTGTCAGAGTGTGATAGAGAGTGTCAGAGAGTGATAGTGAGTGTCTGAGAGTGTCTGAGAGTGTTCAGAGAGTGATAGATAGCGTCAGAGAGTGTCACAGAGTGAGAGAGAGTGATGGAGAGTGTCAGACCGTGTCAGAGTGTGATAGAGTGTGTCTGAGAGTGTCAGAGAGTGACAGAGTGTGTCAGAGAGTGATAGAGAGTGATAGAGAGTGATAGAGAGTGATAGAGAGTGTCAGAGAGTGTCAGAGAGTGATAGAGAGTGATTGAGTGTGTCAGAGAGTGTCAGAGAGCGATAGAGAGTGTCAGAGAGAGATAGACAGTGTCAGAGAGTGATAGAGAGTGTCTGAGAGTGACAGAGAGTGAAAGAGAGTGTCTGAGTGTGTCAGTGAGTGTCAGAGAGTGATAGAGAGTTTCTGAGAGTGTCAGTGAGTGATTGAGATTGATAGAGAGCCTCTGAGAGTATCAGAGAGTGTCAGAGAGTGATATAGAGTGTCAGAGAGTGGTAGAGAGTGACAGTGAGTGTCTGAGAGTGATAGAGAGTGTCAGAGTGTTTCAGAGATTGATAGAGAGTGATTGAGTGTGTCAGAGAGTGCCAGAGAGCGATAGAGAGTGTCAGAGAGCGATAGAGAGTGTCAGAGAGTGATAGAGAGTGTCAGAGAGCGATAGAGAGTGTCTGAGAGTGTCAGTGAGTGATAGAGAGTGATAGAGACCCTCTGAGAGTGTCAGAGAGTGTCAGAGAGTGATAGAGAGTGTCAGAGAGTGTCAGAGAGTGATAGAGAGTGACAGAGAGTGATAACGAGTGATAGAGACCCTCTGAGAGTGTCAGAGAGTGTCAGAGAGTGATAGAGTGTGATAGAGAGTTTCAGAGAGTGATGGAGAGTGTCAGAGATTGTCACAAAGTGTCCGAGAGTGATAGAGAGTGATAGAGAGTGATAGAGAGTGTCAGAGTGTGTCAGAGAGTGTCAGAGAGTGATAGAGAGTGATAGATAGCGTCAGAGAGTGTCACAGAGTGAGAGAGAGGGATAGAGAGTGTCACAGAGTGTCATTGAGTAATAGAGACTGTCAGAAAGTGCCAGAGAGTGATAGAGAGTGTCAGAGAGTGTCAGAGAGTGATACGGAGTGTGATTGAGAGTGTCTGAGAGTGTCAGAGAGTGATGGAAAGTGTCAGACCGTGTCAGAGTGTGATAGAGAGTGTCTGAGTGTGTCAGAGAGTGTCAGAGTGTGTCAGAATGTGTCAGAGAGTGATAGAGAGTGATAGAGAGTGATAGAGAGTGTCAGAGAGTGTCAGAGAGTGATAGAGAGTGTCAGAGTGTGTCAGAGAGTGATAGAGAGTGATTGAGTGTGTCAGAGAGTGTCAGAGAGCGATATAGAGTGTCAGAGAGAGATAGACAGTGACAGAGAGTGAAAGAGAGTGTCTGAGAGTGTCAGTGAGTGTCAGAGAGTGATATAGAGTGTCAGTGAGTGATTGAGAGTGATAGAGAGCCTCTGAGAGTGTCAGAGAGTGATAGAGAGTGTCAGAGAGTGGTAGAGAGTGACAGAGAGTGTCTGAGAGTGACAGAGAGTGTCTGAGAGTGATAGAGAGTGTCAGAGAGTGATAGAGAATGTCAGAGAGTGATAGAGAGTGACAGAGAGGGTCTGAGAGTGTCAGAGAGTGTCAGAGTGTGTCAGAGAGTCACAGAGAGTGATAGAGAGAGTCAGAGTGTGTCAGAGAGTGATAGAGTGTGATTGAATGTGTCAGGGAGTGTCAGAGAGCTATAGACAGTTTCAGAGAGTGATAGAGTGTGTCTGAGATTGTCTGAGAGTGACAGGGAGTGAAAGAGAGTGTCTGAGAGTGTCAGTGAGTGTCAGTGAGTGACAGAGAGTGATAGAGAGCCTCTGAGAGTGTCAGAGAGATTCAGAGAGTGATAGAGAGAGTCAGAGAGTGATAGTGAGTGGCAGAGAGTGTCTGAGAGTGTCTGAGAGTGTCAGCGAGTGATAGAGAGTGTCAGAGAGTGATAGAGAGTGACAGAGAGGGTCTGAGAGTGTCAGAGAGTGTCAGAGTGTGTCAGAGAGTGTCAGAGAGTGTCAGAGAGTGTCAGAGTGTGTCAGAGAGTGATAGAGAGTGATAGAGAGTGATAGAGCGTGTCAGAGAGTGATAGAGAGTGTCAGAGTGTGTCAGAGAGTGATAGAGAGTGATTGAGTGTGTCAGAGAGTGTCAGAGAGTGATAGAGAGTGTCAGAGAGAGATAGACAGTGTCAGACAGTGATAGAGAGTGTCTGAGAGTGACAGAGAGTGAAAGAGTGTGTCTGAGAGTGTCAGTGAGTGTCAGAGAGTGATAGAGAGTGTCTGAGAGTGTCAGTGAGTGATTGAGAGTGATAGAGAGCCTCTGAGAGTGTCAGAGAGTGGTAGAGAGTGACAGAGAGTGTCTGAGAGTGATAGAGAGTGTCAGAGAGTGATAGAGAATATCAGAGCGTGTCAGAGAGTGATAGAGTGTGATTGTGTGTTTCAGAGAGTGTCATCGAGTGATAGAGAGAGTCAGAGTGTGTCAGAGAGTGATAGAGTGTGATTGAGAGTGTCAGAGAGTGTCAGAGAGCGATAGTCAGTTTCAGAGAGTGATAGAGAGTGTCTGAGATTGTCTGAGAGTGACAGAGAGTGAAATAGAGTGTCTGAGAGTGTCAGTGAGTGTCAGAGAGTGATAGAGAGTGTCTGAGAGTGTCAGTGAGTGATAGAGAGTGATAGAGAGCCTCTGAGAGTGTCAGAGAGATTCAGAGAGTGAAAGAGAGAGTCAGAGAGTGATAGTGAGTGGCAGAGAGTGTCTGAGAGTGTCAGTGAGTGTCAGAGAGTGATAGAGAGTGTCAGAGAGTGTAAGAGAGTGATAGAGAGTTTCAGAGAGTGATAGAGAGTGATAGAGCGTGATGGAGAGTGATAGAGAGTGTCATAGAGAGATGGAGAGTCTCAGAGAGTGTCAGAGAGTGATAGAGAGTGATAGAGAGTGTCAGAGTGTGTCAGAGAGTTTCAGAGGATCATAGAGAGTGTTACAGAGTGTCATTGATTAATAGAGAGTGTCAGAGAGTGTCAGAGATTGATCGAGAGTGATAGAGAGTGTCAGAGAGTGAAAGAGAGTGTTAGAGAGTGTCAGAGTGTGTCAGAGAGGGATAGAGAGTGATAGAGAGTGTCAGAGAGTGATAGAGAGTTACAGAGAGTGTCAGAGAGTGATAGAGAGTTACAGAGAGTGTCAGAGAGTGATAGAGAATGTCAGAGAGTGTCAGAGTGTGTCAGAGAGTGTCAGAGAGTGATGGAGAGTGATAGAGAGTGTCACAGAGGGTCATTGAGTGATAGAGAGTGTCAGAGAGTGTCAGAGAGTGATAGAGAGTGTCAGAGAGTGTCAGAGAGTGATAGGGAGTGTCAGAGAGTGACAGAGAGAGTCTGAGAATGTCAGAGAGTGATAGAGAATGTCAGAGAGTGATAGAAAGCGATAGAGAGTCTCTGAGAGTGTCAGAGAGTTTCAGAGAGTGAGAGAGAGATTCTGAGAGTCTCTGAGAGTGTCAGAGAGTGTCAGAGAGCGAAAGAGAGTGTCAGTGAGTGACAGAGAGTGTCAGAGAGCGATAGGGAGTATCAGAGAGTGTCAGAGAGTGTCAGAGAGTGACAGAGAGTGTCTGAGAGTGACAGCGAGTGTCTGAGAGTGTCAGTGAGTGTCAGAGAGTGATAGAGACTGATAGGGAGTGATAGACAGTTTCAGAGTGTGTCATTGAGTGATAGAGAGTGTCAGAGAGTGTCAGAGTGTGATAGAGAGTGTCAGAGAGTGTCAGAGATTGATAGAGAGTGTAAGAGAGTGATAGAGAGTGATAGAGAGTGTCAGAGATTGATAGAGAGTGACAGAGAGTGACAGAGAGTGTCTGAGAGTGTCAGAGAGTGTCAGAGTGTCAGAGTGTGTCAGAGAGTGATAGAGAGTGATAGAGAGTGTCAGAGAGTGTCAGAGAGTGTCATAGAGTGATAGAGAGTGTCAGAGAGTGTCACAGAGTGTCAGAGAGTGATAGAGAGTGATAGAGAGTGATAGAGAGTGACAGAGAGGGTCAGAGTGTGTCAGAGAGTGTCAGAGAGTGATAGAAAGTGATAGATAGCGTCAGAGAGTGTCATAGAGTGATAGAGAGGGATAGAGAGTGTCACAGAGTGTCATTGAGTAATAGAGAGTGTCAGAAAGCGTCAGAGAGTGATAGAGAGTGTCAGAGAGTGTCAGAGAGTGATACGGAGTGTGATTGAGAGTGTCAGAGAGTGTCAGAGTGTGTCAGAGAGTGTCAGAGAGTGATGGAGAGTGATAGAGAGTGTCATTGAGTGATAGAGAGTGTCAGAGAGTGTCAGAGAGTGATAGAGAGTGATAGAGAGTGTCAGAGAGTGTCAGAGAGTGATATAGAGTGTCAGAGAGTGATAGAGAGTGTCAGAGAGTGTCAGAGAGTGATCGAGAGTGATAGAGAGCTTCAAAGAGTGTCAGAGAGTGATAGAGAGTGATAGGGAGTGTCAGAGAGTGTCAGAGAGTGATCGAGAGTGATAGAGAGCTTCAAAGAGTGTCAGAGAGTGATAGAGAGTGATAGGGAGTGTCAGAGAGTGTCAGAGAGTGATAGAGAGTGGTAGAGAGTGTCAGGGAGTGTCAGAGAGTGATAGAGAGTGATACAGAGTGTCAGAGAATGATAGAGAGTGTCAGAGAGTGTCAGAGAGCGATAAAGAGTGATAGAGCTTGTCTGAGAGTGTCAGAGAGTGTCTGAGAGTGTCTGAGTGTGTCAGAGAGTGTCAGAGAGTGTCAGAGAGTGATAGAGATTTTCAGAGAGTGTCATTGAGTGATAGAGAGTGTCAGAGAGTGATAGAGAGTTTCTGAGAGTGTCAAAGAGTGTCAGAGTGTGTCAGAGAGTGATGAAGAATGCTAGAGCGTTTCAGAGAGTGTCTGAGAGCGTCAGAGAGTGTCTGAGAGTGTCAGAGAGTGTCTGAGAGTGATAGAGAGAGTCTGAGAGTGTCTGAGAGCGTCAGAGAGTGTCAGAGAGTGTCTGAGAGCGTCAGAGAGTGTCACAGAGTGTCTGAGTGCGTCAGAGAGTGTCTGAGAGCGTCAAAGAGCGTTAGAGTGTGACAGAGAGTGTCTGAGAGTGTCAGAGTGTGATAGAGAGTGTCAGATAGTGCCAGAGTGTGTGAGAGTGTCAGAGAGCGACAGAGAGTGTCAGAGAGTGTCAGAGAGTGTCAGAGAGTGATGGAGAGTGTCAGAGAGTGATATAGAGTGTCTGAGCGTGTCTGAGAGTGACAGAGAGTGACAGAGAGTGACAGAGAGTGACAGAGAATGACAGAGAGTGACAGAGAGTGTCTCAGAGTGTCAGTAAGTGTCAGTAAGTGTCAGAGAGTGATAGAGAGTGTCTGAGAGTGTCAGAGAGTGATAGAGAGTGTCTGAGAGTGTCAGAGAGTGATAGAGAGTGTCTGAGAGTGTCAGAGAATGTCAGAGAGTGATAGAGAGTGAAGAGCGTGTCAGAGAGTGTCATAGAGTGATAGAGAACGTCAGAGAGTGTCAGAGAGTGTCAGAGAGTGATAGAGAGTGACAGAGAGTGTCAGAGTGTGTCAGTGAGTGTCACAGAGTGATAGAGAGTGTCAGAGTGTGTCACAGAAAGTCTGAGAGTGTCAGAGAGTGTCACAGAGTGATCAAGAGTGTCAGAGAGTGATAGAGTGTGTCAGAGAGTGATAGAGAGTGTCAGAGAGTGACAGAGAGAGATAGAGAGTGTCACGGAGTGATTAAGAGTGTCAGAGAGTGTTAGAGAGTGATACAGAGTGATAGAGAGTATCTGAGAGTATCTGTGAGTGTCAGAGAGCGTCAGAGAGTGTCAGAGATCGATAGAGAGTGTCAGAGAGAGATAGACAGTGTCAGAGTGTGATAGAGAGCCTTTTGAGAGTGTCAGAGAGTGTCAGAGAGTGATAGAGAGTGTCAGAGTGTGGTAGAGAGTGACAGAGAGTGTCTGTGAGTGATAGAGAGTGTCAGAGTGTTTCAGAGAGTGATAGCGAGTGATTGAGTGTGTCAGAGAGTGCCAGAGAGCGATAGAGAGTGTCAGAGAGTGATAGAGAGTGTCAGAGAGTGATAGAGAGTGTCTGAGAGTGTCAGTGAGTGATTGAGAGTGATAGAGAGCCTCTGAGAGTGTCAGAGAGTGTCAGAGAGTGATAGAGAGTGTCAGAGAGTGGTAGAGAGTGACAGAGAGTGTCTGTGAGTGACAGAGAGTGTCAGAGTGTGTCAGAGATCGATAGAGAGTGTCAGAGAGAGATAGACAGTGTCAGAGTGTGATAGAGAGCCTTTTGAGAGTGTCAGAGAGTGTCAGAGAGTGATAGAGAGTGTCAGAGTGTGGTAGAGAGTGACAGAGAGTGTCTGTGAGTGATAGAGAGTGTCAGAGTGTTTCAGAGAGTGATAGCGAGTGATTGAGTGTGTCAGAGAGTGCCAGAGAGCGATAGAGAGTGTCAGAGAGTGATAGAGAGTGTCAGAGAGTGATAGAGAGTGTCTGAGAGTGTCAGTGAGTGATTGAGAGTGATAGAGAGCCTCTGAGAGTGTCAGAGAGTGTCAGAGAGTGATAGAGAGTGTCAGAGAGTGGTAGAGAGTGACAGAGAGTGTCTGTGAGTGACAGAGAGTGTCAGAGTGTTTCAGAGAGTGATAGAGAGTGATTGAGTGTGTCAGAGAGTGCCAGTGAGCGATAGAGTGTGTCAGAGAGTGATAGAGAGTGTCAGAGTGTGATAGAGAGTGTCTGAGAGTGTCTGAGAGTGTCAGTGAGTGATAGAGAGTGATAGAGACCCTCTGAGAGTGTCAGAGAGTGTCAGAGAGTGATAGAGAGTGTCAGAGAGTGTCAGAGAGTGACAGAGAGTGATAGAGAGTGATAGAGAGCCTATGAGAGTGTCAGAGAGTGTCAGAGTATGTCAGAGGGTGTCAGAGAGTGTCAGAGAGTGATAGAGAGTGATAGAGAGTTTCAGAGAGTGTCAGAGAGTGATGGAGAGTGTCAGAGATTGTCACAAATAGTCAGAGAGTGATAGAGAGTGATAGAGAGTGATAGAGAGTGTCAGAGTGTGTCAGAGAGTGTCAGAGAGTGATAGAGAGTGATAGAGAGAGATAGATAGCATCAGAGAGTGTCATAGAGTGATAGAGAGGGATAGAGAGTGTCACAGAGTGTCATTGAGTAATAGAGAGTGTCAGAAAGTGTCAGAGAGAGATAGAGACTGTCAGAGAGTGTCAGAGAGTGTCAGAGAGTGATACGGAGTGTGATTGAGAGTGTCTGAGACTGTCAGAGAGTGTCAGAGAGTGTCAGAGAGTGATGGAGAGTGTCAGACCGTGTCAGAGTGTGATAGAGAGTGTCAGAGTGTGTCAGAGAGTGATAGAGAGTGATAGAGAGTGATAGAGAGTGATAGAGAGTGATAGAGAGTGTCAGAGAGTGTCAGAAAGCGTCAGAGAGTGATAGAGAGTGTCAGAGAGTGTCAGAGAGTGATACGGAGTGTGATTGAGAGTGTCAGAGAGTGTCAGAGTGTGTCAGAGAGTGTCAGAGAGTGATGGAGAGTGATAGAGAGTGTCATTGTGTGATAGAGAGTGTCAGAGAGTGTCAGAGAGTGATAGAGAGTGATAGAGAGTGTCAGAGAGTGTCAGAGAGTGATAGAGAGTGTAAGAGAGTGATAGAGAGTGATAGAGAGTGTCAGAGATTGATAGAGAGTGACAGAGAGTGACAGAGAGTGTCTGAGAGTGTCAGAGAGTGTCAGAGTGTCAGAGTGTGTCAGAGAGTGATAGAGAGTGATAGAGAGTGTCAGAGAGTGTCAGAGAGTGTCATAGAGTGATAGAGAGTGTCAGAGAGTGTCACAGAGTGTCAGAGAGTGATAGAGAGTGATAGAGAGTGATAGAGAGTGACAGAGAGGGTCAGAGTGTGTCAGAGAGTGTCAGAGAGTGATAGAAAGTGATAGATAGCGTCAGAGAGTGTCATAGAGTGATAGAGAGGGATAGAGAGTGTCACAGAGTGTCATTGAGTAATAGAGAGTGTCAGAAAGCGTCAGAGAGTGATAGAGAGTGTCAGAGAGTGTCAGAGAGTGATACGGAGTGTGATTGAGAGTGTCAGAGAGTGTCAGAGTGTGTCAGAGAGTGTCAGAGAGTGATGGAGAGTGATAGAGAGTGTCATTGAGTGATAGAGAGTGTCAGAGAGTGTCAGAGAGTGATAGAGAGTGATAGAGAGTGTCAGAGAGTGTCAGAGAGTGATATAGAGTGTCAGAGAGTGATAGAGAGTGTCAGAGAGTGTCAGAGAGTGATCGAGAGTGATAGAGAGCTTCAAAGAGTGTCAGAGAGTGATAGAGAGTGATAGGGAGTGTCAGAGAGTGTCAGAGAGTGATCGAGAGTGATAGAGAGCTTCAAAGAGTGTCAGAGAGTGATAGAGAGTGATAGGGAGTGTCAGAGAGTGTCAGAGAGTGATAGAGAGTGGTAGAGAGTGTCAGGGAGTGTCAGAGAGTGATAGAGAGTGATACAGAGTGTCAGAGAATGATAGAGAGTGTCAGAGAGTGTCAGAGAGCGATAAAGAGTGATAGAGCTTGTCTGAGAGTGTCAGAGAGTGTCTGAGAGTGTCTGAGTGTGTCAGAGAGTGTCAGAGAGTGTCAGAGAGTGATAGAGATTTTCAGAGAGTGTCATTGAGTGATAGAGAGTGTCAGAGAGTGATAGAGAGTTTCTGAGAGTGTCAAAGAGTGTCAGAGTGTGTCAGAGAGTGATGAAGAATGCTAGAGCGTTTCAGAGAGTGTCTGAGAGCGTCAGAGAGTGTCTGAGAGTGTCAGAGAGTGTCTGAGAGTGATAGAGAGAGTCTGAGAGTGTCTGAGAGCGTCAGAGAGTGTCAGAGAGTGTCTGAGAGCGTCAGAGAGTGTCACAGAGTGTCTGAGTGCGTCAGAGAGTGTCTGAGAGCGTCAAAGAGCGTTAGAGTGTGACAGAGAGTGTCTGAGAGTGTCAGAGTGTGATAGAGAGTGTCAGATAGTGCCAGAGTGTGTGAGAGTGTCAGAGAGCGACAGAGAGTGTCAGAGAGTGTCAGAGAGTGTCAGAGAGTGATGGAGAGTGTCAGAGAGTGATATAGAGTGTCTGAGCGTGTCTGAGAGTGACAGAGAGTGACAGAGAGTGACAGAGAGTGACAGAGAATGACAGAGAGTGACAGAGAGTGTCTCAGAGTGTCAGTAAGTGTCAGTAAGTGTCAGAGAGTGTCTGAGAGTGTCAGAGAGTGTCAGAGAGTGATAGAGAGTGATAGAGAGTGTGAGAGAGTGTCAGAGAGTGTCAGAGAGTGATAGAGAGTGAAGAGCGTGTCAGAGAGTGTCATAGAGTGATAGAGAACGTCAGAGAGTGTCAGAGAGTGTCAGAGAGTGATAGAGAGTGACAGAGAGTGTCAGAGTGTGTCAGTGAGTGTCACAGAGTGATAGAGAGTGTCAGAGTGTGTCACAGAAAGTCTGAGAGTGTCAGAGAGTGTCACAGAGTGATCAAGAGTGTCAGAGAGTGATAGAGTGTGTCAGAGAGTGATAGAGAGTGTCAGAGAGTGACAGAGAGAGATAGAGAGTGTCACGGAGTGATTAAGAGTGTCAGAGAGTGTTAGAGAGTGATACAGAGTGATAGAGAGTATCTGAGAGTATCTGTGAGTGTCAGAGAGCGTCAGAGAGTGTCAGAGATCGATAGAGAGTGTCAGAGAGAGATAGACAGTGTCAGAGTGTGATAGAGAGCCTTTTGAGAGTGTCAGAGAGTGTCAGAGAGTGATAGAGAGTGTCAGAGTGTGGTAGAGAGTGACAGAGAGTGTCTGTGAGTGATAGAGAGTGTCAGAGTGTTTCAGAGAGTGATAGCGAGTGATTGAGTGTGTCAGAGAGTGCCAGAGAGCGATAGAGAGTGTCAGAGAGTGATAGAGAGTGTCAGAGAGTGATAGAGAGTGTCTGAGAGTGTCAGTGAGTGATTGAGAGTGATAGAGAGCCTCTGAGAGTGTCAGAGAGTGTCAGAGAGTGATAGAGAGTGTCAGAGAGTGGTAGAGAGTGACAGAGAGTGTCTGTGAGTGACAGAGAGTGTCAGAGTGTTTCAGAGAGTGATAGAGAGTGATTGAGTGTGTCAGAGAGTGCCAGTGAGCGATAGAGTGTGTCAGAGAGTGATAGAGAGTGTCAGAGTGTGATAGAGAGTGTCTGAGAGTGTCTGAGAGTGTCAGTGAGTGATAGAGAGTGATAGAGACCCTCTGAGAGTGTCAGAGAGTGTCAGAGAGTGATAGAGAGTGTCAGAGAGTGTCAGAGAGTGACAGAGAGTGATAGAGAGTGATAGAGAGCCTATGAGAGTGTCAGAGAGTGTCAGAGTATGTCAGAGGGTGTCAGAGAGTGTCAGAGAGTGATAGAGAGTGATAGAGAGTTTCAGAGAGTGTCAGAGAGTGATGGAGAGTGTCAGAGATTGTCACAAATAGTCAGAGAGTGATAGAGAGTGATAGAGAGTGATAGAGAGTGTCAGAGTGTGTCAGAGAGTGTCAGAGAGTGATAGAGAGTGATAGAGAGAGATAGATAGCATCAGAGAGTGTCATAGAGTGATAGAGAGGGATAGAGAGTGTCACAGAGTGTCATTGAGTAATAGAGAGTGTCAGAAAGTGTCAGAGAGAGATAGAGACTGTCAGAGAGTGTCAGAGAGTGTCAGAGAGTGATACGGAGTGTGATTGAGAGTGTCTGAGACTGTCAGAGAGTGTCAGAGAGTGTCAGAGAGTGATGGAGAGTGTCAGACCGTGTCAGAGTGTGATAGAGAGTGTCAGAGTGTGTCAGAGAGTGATAGAGAGTGATAGAGAGTGATAGAGAGTGATAGAGAGTGATAGAGAGTGTCAGAGAGTGTCAGAAAGCGTCAGAGAGTGATAGAGAGTGTCAGAGAGTGTCAGAGAGTGATACGGAGTGTGATTGAGAGTGTCAGAGAGTGTCAGAGTGTGTCAGAGAGTGTCAGAGAGTGATGGAGAGTGATAGAGAGTGTCATTGTGTGATAGAGAGTGTCAGAGAGTGTCAGAGAGTGATAGAGAGTGATAGAGAGTGTCAGAGAGTGTCAGAGAGTGATAGAGAGTGTCAGAGAGTGATAGAGAGTGTCAGAGTGTGTCAGAGAGTGATCGAGAGTGATAGAGAGCTTCAAAGAGTGTCAGAGAGTGATAGAGAGTGATAGGGAGTGTCAGAGAGTGTCAGAGAGTGATAGAGAGTGGTAGAGAGTGTCAGGGAGTGTCAGAGAGTGATAGAGAGTGATACAGAGTGTCAGAGAGTGATAGAGAGTGTCAGAGAGTGTCAGAGAGCGATAAAGAGTGATAGAGCTTGTCTGAGAGTGTCAGAGAGTGTCTGAGAGTGTCTGAGTGTGTCAGAGAGTGTCAGAGAGTGTCAGAGAGTGATAGACAGTGATAGAGATTTTCAGAGAGTGTCATTGAGTGATAGAGAGTGTCAGAGAGTATTAGAGAGTTTCTGAGAGTGTCAAAGAGTGTCAGAGTGTGTCAGAGAGTGATGAAGAATGCTAGAGTGTTTCAGAGAGTGTCTGAGAGCGTCAGAGAGTGTCTGAGAGTGTCTGAGAGTGTCAGAGAGTGTCTGAGAGTGATAGAGAGAGTCTGAGAGTGTCTGAGAGCGTCAGAGAGTGTCAGAGAGTGTCTGAGAGCGTCAGAGAGTGTCACAGAGTGTCTGAGTGCGTCAGAGAGTGTCTGAGAGCGTCAAAGAGCGTTAGAGTGTGACAGAGAGTGTCTGAGAGTGTCAGAGTGTGATAGAGAGTGTCAGATAGTGCCAGAGTGTGTGAGAGTGTCAGAGAGCGACAGAGAGTGTCAGAGAGTGTCAGAGAGTGTCAGAGAGTGATGGAGAGTGTCAGAGAGTGATATAGAGTGTCTGAGCGTGTCTGAGAGTGACAGAGAGTGACAGAGAGTTTTAGAGAGTGACAGAGAGTGACAGAGAATGACAGAGAGTGACAGAGAGTGTCTCAGAGTGTCAGTAAGTGTCAGTAAGTGTCAGAGAGTGATAGAGAGTGATAGAGAGTGTCAGAGAGTGATAGAGAGTGTCTGAGAGTGTCAGAGAGTGATAGAGAGTGTCTGCGAGTGTCAGAGAGTGTCAGAGAGTGATAGAGAGTGATAGAGAGTGTGAGAGAGTGTCAGAGAGTGTCAGAGAGTGATAGAGAGTGAAGAGCGTGTCAGAGAGTGTCATAGAGTGATAGAGAACGTCAGAGAGTGTCAGAGAGTGTCAGAGAGTGATAAAGAGTGACAGAGAGTGTCAGAGTGTGTCAGTGAGTGTCACAGAGTGATAGAGAGTGTCAGAGTGTGTCACAGAAAGTCTGAGAGTGTCAGAGAGTGTCACAGAGTGATCAAGAGTGTCAGAGAGTGATAGAGTGTGTCAGAGAGTGATAGAGAGTGTCAGAGAGTGACAGAGAGAGATAGAGAGTGTCACGGAGTGATTAAGAGTGTCAGAGAGTGTCAGAGAGCGTCAGAGAGTGTCAGAGATCGATAGAGAGTGTCAGAGAGAGATAGACAGTGTCAGAGAGTGATAGAGAGTGTCAGAGTGTTTCAGAGAGTGATAGAGAGTGATTGAGTGTGTCAGAGAGTGCCAGAGAGCGATAGAGAGTGTCAGAGAGTGATAGAGAGTGTCAGAGAGTGATAGAGAGTGTCTGAGAGTGTCAGTGAGTGATTGAGAGTGATAGAGAGCCTCTGAGAGTGTCAGAGAGTGTCAGAGAGTGATAGAGAGTGTCAGAGAGTGGTAGAGAGTGACAGAGAGTGTCTGTGAGTGATAGAGAGTGTCAGAGTGTTTCAGAGAGTGATAGAGAGTGATTGAGTGTGTCAGAGAGTGCCAGGGAGCGATAGAGAGTGTCAGAGAGTGATAGAGAGTGTCAGAGTGTGATAGAAAGTGTCTGAGAGTGTCTGAGAGTGACAGAGCATGAAAAAGAGTGTCTGAGAGTGTCAGTGAGTGTCAGAGACTGATAGAGAGTGTCTGAGAGTGTCAGTGAGTGATAGAGAGTGATAGAGACCCTCTGAGAGTGTCAGAGAGTGTCAGAGAGTGATAGAGAGTGTCAGAGAGTGTCAGAGAGTGACAGAGAGTGATAGAGAGTGATAGAGAGCCTATGAGAGTGTCAGAGAGTGTCAGAGTATGTCAGAGGGTGTCAGAGAGTGTCAGAGAGTGATAGAGAGTGATAGAGAGTTTCAGAGAGTGTCAGAGAGTGATGGAGAGTGTCAGAGATTGTCACAAATAGTCAGAGAGTGATAGAGAGTGATAGAGAGTGTCAGAGAGTGTCAGAGAGTGATGGAGAGTGTCAGAGTGTGTCAGAGTGTGTCAGAGAGTGATAGAGAGTGATAGAGAGTGATAGAGAGTGTCAGAGAGTGTCAGAAAGCGTCAGAGAGTGATAGAGAGTGTCAGAGAGTGTCAGAGAGTGATACGGAGTGTGATTGAGAGTGTCAGAGAGTGTCAGAGTGTGTCAGAGAGTGTCAGAGAGTGATGGAGAGTGATAGAGAGTGTCATTGAGTGATAGAGAGTGTCAGAGAGTGTCAGAGAGTGATAGAGAGTGATAGAGAGTGTCAGAGAGTGTCAGAGAGTGATAGAGAGTGTCAGAGAGTGATAGAGAGTGTCAGAGTGTGTCAGAGAGTGATCGAGAGTGATAGAGAGCTTCAAAGAGTGTCAGAGAGTGATAGAGAGTGATAGGGAGTGTCAGAGAGTGTCAGAGAGTGATAGAGAGTGGTAGAGAGTGTCAGGGAGTGTCAGAGAGTGATAGAGAGTGATACAGAGTGTCAGAGAGTGATAGAGAGTGTCAGAGAGTGTCAGAGAGCGATAAAGAGTGATAGAGCTTGTCTGAGAGTGTCAGAGAGTGTCTGAGAGTGTCTGAGTGTGTCAGAGAGTGTCAGAGAGTGTCAGAGAGTGATAGACAGTGATAGAGATTTTCAGAGAGTGTCATTGAGTGATAGAGAGTGTCAGAGAGTGATAGAGAGTTTCTGAGAGTGTCAAAGAGTGTCAGAGTGTGTCAGAGAGTGATGAAGAATGCTAGAGCGTTTCAGAGAGTGTCTGAGAGCGTCAGAGAGTGTCTGAGAGTGTCTGAGAGTGTCAGAGAGTGTCTGAGAGTGATAGAGAGAGTCTGAGAGTGTCTGAGAGCGTCAGAGAGTGTCAGAGAGTGTCTGAGAGTGTCAGAGAGTGTCACAGAGTGTCTGAGTGCGTCAGAGAGTGTCTGAGAGCGTCAAAGAGCGTTAGAGTGTGACAGAGAGTGTCTGAGAGTGTCAGAGTGTGATAGAGAGTGTCAGATAGTGCCAGAGTGTGTGAGAGTGTCAGAGAGCGACAGAGAGTGTCAGAGAGTGTCAGAGAGTGTCAGAGAGTGATAGAGAGTGTCAGAGAGTGTCAGAGAGTGATAGAGAGTGATAGAGAGTGTGAGAGAGTGTCAGAGAGTGTCAGAGAGTGATAGAGAGTGAAGAGCGTGTCAGAGAGTGTCATAGAGTGATAGAGAACGTCAGAGAGTGTCAGAGAGTGTCAGAGAGTGATAAAGAGTGACAGAGAGTGTCAGAGTGTGTCAGTGAGTGTCACAGAGTGATAGAGAGTGTCAGAGTGTGTCACAGAAAGTCTGAGAGTGTCAGAGAGTGTCACAGAGTGATCGAGAGTGTCAGAGAGTGATAGAGTGTGTCAGAGAGTGATAGAGAGTGTCAGAGAGTGACAGAGAGAGATAGAGAGTGTCACGGATTGATTAAGAGTGTCAGAGAGTGTCAGAGAGCGTCAGAGAGTGTCAGAGATCGATAGAGAGTGTCAGAGAGAGATAGACAGTGTCAGAGAGTGATAGAGAGTGTCAGAGTGTTTCAGAGAGTGATAGAGAGTGATTGAGTGTGTCAGAGAGTGCCAGAGAGCGATAGAGAGTGTCAGAGAGTGATAGAGAGTGTCAGAGAGTGATAGAGAGTGTCTGAGAGTGTCAGTGAGTGACTGAGAGTGATAGAGAGCCTCTGAGAGTGTCAGAGAGTGTCAGAGAGTGATAGAGAGTGTCAGAGAGTGGTAGAGAGTGACAGAGAGTGTCTGTGAGTGATAGAGAGTGTCAGAGTGTTTCAGAGAGTGATAGAGAGTGATTGAGTGTGTCAGAGAGTGCCAGGGAGCGATAGAGAGTGTCAGAGAGTGATAGAGAGTGTCAGAGTGTGATAGAAAGTGTCTGAGAGTGTCTGAGAGTGACAGAGCATGAAAAAGAGTGTCTGAGAGTGTCAGTGAGTGTCAGAGACTGATAGAGAGTGTCTGAGAGTGTCAGTGAGTGATAGAGAGTGATAGAGACCCTCTGAGAGTGTCAGAGAGTGTCAGAGAGTGATAGAGAGTGTCAGAGAGTGTCAGAGAGTGACAGAGAGTGATAGAGAGTGATAGAGAGCCTATGAGAGTGTCAGAGAGTGTCAGAGTATGTCAGAGGGTGTCAGAGAGTGTCAGAGAGTGATAGAGAGTGATAGAGAGTTTCAGAGAGTGTCAGAGAGTGATGGAGAGTGTCAGAGATTGTCACAAATAGTCAGAGAGAGATAGAGAGTGATAGAGAGTGTCAGAGAGTGTCAGAGAGTGATGGAGAGTGTCAGAGTGTGTCAGAGTGTGTCAGAGAGTGATAGAGAGTGATAGAGAGTGATAGAGAGTGATAGAGAGTGATAGAGAGTGTCAGAGAGTGTCAGAAAGCGTCAGAGAGTGATAGAGAGTGTCAGAGAGTGTCAGAGAGTGATACGGAGTGTGATTGAGAGTGTCAGAGAGTGTCAGAGTGTGTCAGAGAGTGTCAGAGAGTGATGGAGAGTGATAGAGAGTGTCATTGAGTGATAGAGAGTGTCAGAGAGTGTCAGAGAGTGATAGAGAGTGATAGAGAGTGTCAGAGAGTGTCAGAGAGTGATAGAGAGTGTCAGAGAGTGATAGAGAGTGTCAGAGTGTGTCAGAGAGTGATCGAGAGTGATAGAGAGCTTCAAAGAGTGTCAGAGAGTGATAGAGAGTGATAGGGAGTGTCAGAGAGTGTCAGAGAGTGATAGAGAGTGGTAGAGAGTGTCAGGGAGTGTCAGAGAGTGATAGAGTGTGATACAGAGTGTCAGAGAGTGATAGAGAGTGTCAGAGAGTGTCAGAGAGCGATAAAGAGTGATAGAGCTTGTCTGAGAGTGTCAGAGAGTGTCTGAGAGTGTCTGAGTGTGTCAGAGAGTGTCAGAGAGTGTCAGAGAGTGATAGATAGTGATAGAGATTTTCAGAGAGTGTCATTGAGTGATAGAGAGTGTCAGAGAGTGATAGAGAGTTTCTGAGAGTGTCAAAGAGTGTCAGAGTGTGTCAGAGAGTGATGAAGAATGCTAGAGCGTTTCAGAGAGTGTCTGAGAGCGTCAGAGAGTGTCTGAGAGTGTCTGAGAGTGTCAGAGAGTGTCTGAGAGTGATAGAGAGAGTCTGAGAGTGTCTGAGAGCGTCAGAGAGTGTCAGAGAGTGTCTGAGAGTGTCAGAGAGTGTCACAGAGTGTCTGAGTGCGTCAGAGAGTGTCTGAGAGCGTCAAAGAGCGTTAGAGTGTGACAGAGAGTGTCTGAGAGTGTCAGAGTGTGATAGAGAGTGTCAGATAGTGCCAGAGTGTGTGAGAGTGTCAGAGAGCGACAGAGAGTGTCAGAGAGTGTCAGAGAGTGTCAGAGAGTGATGGAGAGTGTCAGAGAGTGATATAGAGTGTCTGAGCGTGTCTGAGAGTGACAGAGAGTGACAGAGAGTGACAGAGAGTGACAGAGAGTGACAGAGAATGACAGAGAGTGACAGAGAGTGTCTCAGAGTGTCAGTAAGTGTCAGTAAGTGTCAGAGAGTGATAGAGAGTGTCTGAGAGTGTCAGAGAGTGATAGAGAGTGTCTGAGAGTGTCAGAGAGTGATAGAGAGTGTCTGCGAGTGTCAGAGAGTGTCAGAGAGTGATAGAGAGTGATTGAGAGTGTGAGAGAGTGTCAGAGAGTGTCAGAGAGTGATAGAGAGTGAAGAGCGTGTCAGAGAGTGTCATAGAGTGATAGAGACCCTCTGAGAGTGTCAGAGAGTGTCAGAGAGTGATAGAGAGTGTCAGAGAGTGTCAGAGAGTGACAGAGAGTGATAGAGAGTGATAGAGAGCCTATGAGAGTGTCAGAGAGTGTCAGAGTATGTCAGAGGGTGTCAGAGAGTGTCAGAGAGTGATAGAGAGTGATAGAGAGTTTCAGAGAGTGTCAGAGAGTGATGGAGAGTGTCAGAGATTGTCACAAATAGTCAGAGAGTGATAGAGAGTGATAGAGAGTGATAGAGAGTGTCAGAGTGTGTCAGAGAGTGTCAGAGAGTGATAGAGAGTGATAGAGAGTGATAGATAGCATCAGAGAGTGTCATAGAGTGATAGAGAGGGATAGAGAGTGTCACAGAGTGTCATTGAGTAATAGAGAGTGTCAGAAAGTGTCAGAGAGAGATAGAGACTGTCAGAGAGTGTCAGAGAGTGTCAGAGAGTGATACGGAGTGTGATTGAGACTGTCAGAGAGTGTCAGAGAGTGATAGAGAGTGTCAGAGAGTGTCATAGAGTGTCAGAGTGTGTCAGAGAGTGATAGAGAGTGATTGAGTGTGTCAGAGAGTGTCAGAGAGCGATAGAGAGTGTCAGAGAGAGATAGACAGTGTCAGAGAGTGATAGAGAGTGTCTGAGTTTGACAGAGAGTGAAAGAGTGCGTCTGAGAGTGTCAGTGAGTGTCAGAGAGTGATAGAGAGTGTCTGAGAGTGTCAGTGAGTGATTGAGAGTGATAGAGAGCCTCTGAGAGTGTCAGAGATTGTCAGAGAGTGATAGAGAGTGTCAGAGAGTGATAGAGAGTTTCAGAGAGTGATAGAGAATGTCAGAGAGTGATAGAGAATGTCAGAGAGTGATAGAGAGTGACAGAGAGGGTCTGACAGTGTCAGAGAGTGTCAGAGTGTGTCAGAGAGTGACAGAGAGTGATAGAGAGTGTCAGAGAGTGTCATAGAGTGATAGAGAGAGTCAGAGTGTGTCAGAGAGTGATAGAGTGTGATTGAGTGTGTCAGAAAGTGTCAGAGAGCGATAGACAGTTTCAGAGAGTGATAGAGAGTGTCTGAGATTGTCTGAGAGTGACAGAGAGTGTCAGAGTGTGATAGAGAGTGTCTGAGAGTGTCAGTGAGTGATAGAGAGTGATAGAGAGCCTCTGAGAGTGTCAGAGATATTCAGAGAGTGATAGAGAGAGTCAGAGAGTGATAGTGAGTGGCAGAGAGTGTCTGAGAGTGTCAGTGAGTGTCAGAGAGTGATAGAGAGTGTCAGAGAGTGTCAGAGAGTGTAAGAGAGTGATATAGAGTGTCAAGAGTGATAGAGAGTTACATAGAGTGTCAGAGAGTGATAGAGAGTGTCAGAGAGTGTCAGAGTGTGATAGAGAGTGTCAGATAGTGCCAGAGTGTGTGAGAGTGTCAGAGAGCGACAGAGAGTGTCAGAGAGTGTCAGAGAGTGTCAGAGAGTGATGGAGAGTGTCAGAGAGTGATATAGAGTGTCTGAGCGTGTCTGAGAGTGACAGAGAGTGACAGAGAGTGACAGAGAGTGACAGAGAGTGACAGAGAATGACAGAGAGTGACAGAGAGTGTCTCAGAGTGTCAGTAAGTGTCAGTAAGTGTCAGAGAGTGATAGAGAGTGTCTGAGAGTGTCAGAGAGTGATAGAGAGTGTCTGAGAGTGTCAGAGAGTGATAGAGAGTGTCTGAGAGTGTCAGAGTGTGATAGAGAGTGTCAGATAGTGCCAGAGTGTGTGAGAGTGTCAGAGAGCGACAGAGAGTGTCAGAGAGTGTCAGAGAGTGATGGAGAGTGTCAGAGAGTGATATAGAGTGTCTGAGCGTGTCTGAGAGTGACAGAGAGTGACAGAGAGTGACAGAGAGTGACAGAGAGTGACAGAGAATGACAGAGAGTGACAGAGAGTGTCTCAGAGTGTCAGTAAGTGTCAGTAAGTGTCAGAGAGTGATAGAGAGTGTCTGAGAGTGTCAGAGAGTGATAGAGAGTGTCTGAGAGTGTCAGAGAGTGATAGAGAGTGTCTGCGAGTGTCAGAGAGTGTCAGAGAGTGATAGAGAGTGATTGAGAGTGTGAGAGAGTGTCAGAGAGTGTCAGAGAGTGATAGAGAGTGAAGAGCGTGTCAGAGAGTGTCATAGAGTGATAGATAACGTCAGAGAGTGTCAGAGAGTGTCAGAGAGTGATAAAGAGTGACAGAGAGTGTCAGAGTGTGTCAGTGAGTGTCACAGAGTGATAGAGAGTGTCAGAGTGTGTCACAGAAAGTCTGAGAGTGTCAGAGAGTGTCACAGAGTGATCGAGAGTGTCAGAGAGTGATAGAGTGTGTCAGAGAGTGATAGAGAGTGTCAGAGAGTGACAGAGAGAGATAGAGAGTGTCACGGAGTGATTAAGAGTGTCAGAGAGTGTCAGAGAGCGTCAGAGAGTGTCAGAGATCGATAGAGAGTGTCAGAGAGAGATAGACAGTGTCAGAGAGAGATAGACAGTGTCAGAGAGTGATAGAGAGTGTCAGAGTGTTTCAGAGAGTGATAGAGAGTGATTGAGTGTGTCAGAGAGTGCCAGAGAGCGATAGAGAGTGTCAGAGAGTGATAGAGAGTGTCAGAGAGTGATAGAGAGTGTCTGAGAGTGTCAGTGAGTGATTGAGAGTGATAGAGAGCCTCTGAGAGTGTCAGAGAGTGTCAGAGAGTGATAGAGAGTGTCAGAGAGTGGTAGAGAGTGACAGAGAGTGTCTGTGAGTGATAGAGAGTGTCAGAGTGTTTCAGAGAGTGATAGAGAGTGATTGAGTGTGTCAGAGAGTGCCAGGGAGCGATAGAGAGTGTCAGAGAGTGATAGAGAGTGTCAGAGTGTGATAGAGAGTGTCTGAGAGTGTCTGAGAGTGACAGAGCATGAAAAAGAGTGTCTGAGAGTGTCAGTGAGTGTCAGAGACTGATAGAGAGTGTCTGAGAGTGTCAGTGAGTGATAGAGAGTGATAGAGACCCTCTGAGAGTGTCAGAGAGTGTCAGAGAGTGATAGAGAGTGATTGAGTGTGTCAGAGAGTGCCAGGGAGCGATAGAGAGTGTCAGAGAGTGATAGAGAGTGTCAGAGTGTGATAGAGAGTGTCTGAGAGTGTCTGAGAGTGACAGAGCATGAAAAAGAGTGTCTGAGAGTGTCAGTGAGTGTCAGAGACTGATAGAGAGTGTCTGAGAGTGTCAGTGAGTGATAGAGAGTGATAGAGACCCTCTGAGAGTGTCAGAGAGTGTCAGAGAGTGATAGAGAGTGTCAGAGAGTGTCAGAGAGTGACAGAGAGTGATAGAGAGTGATAGAGAGCCTATGAGAGTGTCAGAGAGTGTCAGAGTATGTCAGAGGCTGTCAGAGAGTGTCAGAGAGTGATAGAGAGTGATAGAGAGTTTCAGAGAGTGTCAGAGAGTGATGGAGAGTGTCAGAGATTGTCACAAATAGTCAGAGAGTGATAGAGAGTGATAGAGAGTGATAGAGAGTGTCAGAGTGTGTCAGAGAGTGTCAGAGAGTGATAGAGAGTGATAGAGAGTGATAGATAGCATCAGAGAGTGTCATAGAGTGATAGAGAGGGATAGAGAGTGTCACAGAGTGTCATTGAGTAATAGAGAGTGTCAGAAAGTGTCAGAGAGAGATAGAGACTGTCAGAGAGTGTCAGAGAGTGTCAGAGAGTGATACGGAGTGTGATTGAGACTGTCAGAGAGTGTCAGAGAGTGATAGAGAGTGTCAGAGAGTGTCAGAGAGTGTCAGAGTGTGTCAGAGAGTGATAGAGAGTGATTGAGTGTGTCAGAGAGTGTCAGAGAGCGATAGAGAGTGTCAGAGAGAGATAGACAGTGTCAGAGAGTGATAGAGAGTGTCTGAGTTTGACAGAGAGTGAAAGAGTGCGTCTGAGAGTGTCAGTGAGTGTCAGAGAGTGATAGAGAGTGATAGGGAGTGTCAGAGAGTGTCAGAGAGTGATAGAGAGTGGTAGAGAGTGTCAGGGAGTGTCAGAGAGTGATAGAGAGTGATACAGAGTGTCAGAGAGTGATAGAGAGTGTCAGAGAGTGTCAGAGAGCGATAAAGAGTGATAGAGCTTGTCTGAGAGTGTCAGAGAGTGTCTGAGAGTGTCTGAGTGTGTCAGAGAGTGTCAGAGAGTGTCAGAGAGTGATAGACAGTGATAGAGATTTTCAGAGAGTGTCATTGAGTGATAGAGAGTGTCAGAGAGTGATAGAGAGTTTCTGAGAGTGTCAAAGAGTGTCAGAGTGTGTCAGAGAGTGATGAAGAATGCTAGAGCGTTTCAGAGAGTGTCTGAGAGCGTCAGAGAGTGTCTGAGAGTGTCTGAGAGTGTCAGAGAGTGTCTGAGAGTGATAGAGAGAGTCTGAGAGTGTCTGAGAGCGTCAGAGAGTGTCAGAGAGTGTCTGAGAGTGTCAGAGAGTGTCACAGAGTGTCTGAGTGCGTCAGAGAGTGTCTGAGAGCGTCAAAGAGCGTTAGAGTGTGACAGAGAGTGTCTGAGAGTGTCAGAGTGTGATAGAGAGTGTCAGATAGTGCCAGAGTGTGTGAGAGTGTCAGAGAGCGACAGAGAGTGTCAGAGAGTGTCAGAGAGTGTCAGAGAGTGATGGAGAGTGTCAGAGAGTGATATAGAGTGTCTGAGCGTGTCTGAGAGTGACAGAGAGTGACAGAGAGTGACAGAGAGTGACAGAGAATGACAGAGAGTGACAGAGAGTGTCTCAGAGTGTCAGTAAGTGTCAGTAAGTGTCAGAGAGTGATAGAGAGTGTCTGAGAGTGTCAGAGAGTGATAGAGAGTGTCTGAGAGTGTCAGAGAGTGATAGAGAGTGTCTGCGAGTGTCAGAGAGTGTCAGAGAGTGATAGAGAGTGATTGAGAGTGTGAGAGAGTGTCAGAGAGTGTCAGAGAGTGATAGAGAGTGAAGAGCGTGTCAGAGAGTGTCATAGAGTGATAGAGAACGTCAGAGAGTGTCAGAGAGTGTCAGAGAGTGATAAAGAGTGACAGAGAGTGTCAGAGTGTGTCAGTGAGTGTCACAGAGTGATAGAGAGTGTCAGAGTGTGTCACAGAAAGTCTGAGAGTGTCAGAGAGTGTCACAGAGTGATCGAGAGTGTCAGAGAGTGATAGAGTGTGTCAGAGAGTGATAGAGAGTGTCAGAGAGTGACAGAGAGAGATAGACAGTGTCACGGAGTGATTAAGAGTGTCAGAGAGTGTCAGAGAGCGTCAGAGAGTGTCAGAGATCGATAGAGAGTGTCAGAGAGAGATAGACAGTGTCAGAGAGTGATAGAGAGTGTCAGAGTGTTTCAGAGAGTGATAGAGAGTGATTGAGTGTGTCAGAGAGTGCCAGAGAGCGATAGAGAGTGTCAGAGAGTGATAGAGAGTGTCAGAGAGTGATAGAGAGTGTCTGAGAGTGTCAGTGAGTGATTGAGAGTGATAGAGAGCCTCTGAGAGTGTCAGAGAGTGTCAGAGAGTGATAGAGAGTGTCAGAGAGTGGTAGAGAGTGACAGAGAGTGTCTGTGAGTGATAGAGAGTGTCAGAGTGTTTCAGAGAGTGATAGAGAGTGATTGAGTGTGTCAGAGAGTGCCAGGGAGCGATAGAGAGTGTCAGAGAGTGATAGAGAGTGTCAGAGTGTGATAGAGAGTGTCTGAGAGTGTCTGAGAGTGACAGAGCATGAAAAAGAGTGTCTGAGAGTGTCAGTGAGTGTCAGAGACTGATAGAGAGTGTCTGAGAGTGTCAGTGAGTGATAGAGAGTGATAGAGACCCTCTGAGAGTGTCAGAGAGTGTCAGAGAGTGATAGAGAGTGTCAGAGAGTGTCAGAGAGTGACAGAGAGTGATAGAGAGTGATAGAGAGCCTATGAGAGTGTCAGAGAGTGTCAGAGTATGTCAGAGGGTGTCAGAGAGTGTCAGAGAGTGATAGAGAGTGATAGAGAGTTTCAGAGAGTGTCAGAGAGTGATGGAGAGTGTCAGAGATTGTCACAAATAGTCAGAGAGTGATAGAGAGTGATAGAGAGTGATAGAGAGTGTCAGAGTGTGTCAGAGAGTGTCAGAGAGTGATAGAGAGTGATAGAGAGTGATAGATAGCATCAGAGAGTGTCATAGAGTGATAGAGAGGGATAGAGAGTGTCACAGAGTGTCATTGAGTAATAGAGAGTGTCAGAAAGTGTCAGAGAGAGATAGAGACTGTCAGAGAGTGTCAGAGAGTGTCAGAGAGTGATACGGAGTGTGATTGAGACTGTCAGAGAGTGTCAGAGAGTGATAGAGAGTGTCAGAGAGTGTCAGAGAGTGTCAGAGTGTGTCAGAGAGTGATAGAGAGTGATTGAGTGTGTCAGAGAGTGTCAGAGAGTGATAGAGAGTGTCAGAGAGAGATAGACAGTGTCAGAGAGTGATAGAGAGTGTCTGAGTTTGACAGAGAGTGAAAGAGTGCGTCTGAGAGTGTCAGTGAGTGTCAGAGAGTGATAGAGAGTGTCTGAGAGTGTCAGTGAGTGATTGAAAGTGATAGAGAGCCTCTGAGAGTGTCAGAGATTGTCAGAGAGTGATAGAGAGTGTCAGAGAGTGATAGAGAGTGTCAGAGAGTGATAGAGAATGTCAGAGAGTGATAGAGAATGTCAGAGAGTGATAGAGAGTGACAGAGAGGGTCTGACAGTGTCAGAGAGTGTCAGAGTGTGTCAGAGAGTGACAGAGAGTGATAGAGAGTGTCACAGAGTGTCATAGAGTGATAGAGAGAGTCAGAGTGTGTCAGAGAGTGATAGAGTGTGATTGAGTGTGTCAGAAAGTGTCAGAGAGCGATAGACAGTTTCAGAGAGTGATAGAGAGTGTCTGAGATTGTCTGAGAGTGACAGAGAGTGTCAGAGTGTGATAGAGAGTGTCTGAGAGTTTCAGTGAGTGATAGAGAGTGATAGAGAGCCTCTGAGAGTGTCAGAGATATTCAGAGAGTGATAGAGAGAGTCAGAGAGTGATAGTGAGTGGCAGAGAGTGTCTGAGAGTGTCAGTGAGTGTCAGAGAGTGATAGAGAGTGTCAGAGAGTGTCAGAGAGTGTAAGAGAGTGATATAGAGTGTCAAGAGTGATAGAGAGTTACATAGAGTGTCAGAGAGTGATAGAGAGTGTCAGAGAGTGTCAGAGTGTGATAGAGAGTGTCAGATAGTGCCAGAGTGTGTGAGAGTGTCAGAGAGCGACAGAGAGTGTCAGAGAGTGTCAGAGAGTGTCAGAGAGTGATGGAGAGTGTCAGAGAGTGATATAGAGTGTCTGAGCGTGTCTGAGAGTGCCAGAGAGTGACAGAGAGTGACAGAGAGTGACAGAGAGTGACAGAGAATGACAGAGAGTGACAGAGAGTGTCTCAGAGTGTCAGTAAGTGTCAGTAAGTGTCAGAGAGTGATAGAGAGTGTCTGAGAGTGTCAGAGAGTGATAGAGAGTGTCTGAGAGTGTCAGAGAGTGATAGAGAGTGTCTGAGAGTGTCAGAGTGTGATAGAGAGTGTCAGATAGTGCCAGAGTGTGTGAGAGTGTCAGAGAGCGACAGAGAGTGTCAGAGAGTGTCAGAGAGTGTCAGAGAGTGATGGAGAGTGTCAGAGAGTGATATAGAGTGTCTGAGCGTGTCTGAGAGTGACAGAGAGTGACAGAGAGTGACAGAGAGTGACAGAGAGTGACAGAGAATGACAGAGAGTGACAGAGAGTGTCTCAGAGTGTCAGTAAGTGTCAGTAAGTGTCAGAGAGTGATAGAGAGTGTCTGAGAGTGTCAGAGAGTGATAGAGAGTGTCTGAGAGTGTCAGAGAGTGATAGAGAGTGTCTGCGAGTGTCAGAGAGTGATAGAGAGTGTCTGCGAGTGTCAGAGAGTGTCAGAGAGTGATAGAGAGTGATTGAGAGTGTGAGAGAGTGTCAGAGAGTGTCAGAGAGTGATAGAGAGTGAAGAGCGTGTCAGAGAGTGTCATAGAGTGATAGAGAACGTCAGAGAGTGTCAGAGAGTGTCAGAGAGTGATAAAGAGTGACAGAGAGTGTCAGAGTGTGTCAGTGAGTGTCACAGAGTGATAGAGAGTGTCAGAGTGTGTCACAGAAAGTCTGAGAGTGTCAGAGAGTGTCACAGAGTGATCGAGAGTGTCAGAGAGTGATAGAGTGTGTCAGAGAGTGATAGAGAGTGTCAGAGAGTGACAGAGAGAGATAGAGAGTGTCACGGAGTGATTAAGAGTGTCAGAGAGTGTCAGAGAGCGTCAGAGAGTGTCAGAGATCGATAGAGAGTGTCAGAGAGAGATAGACAGTGTCAGAGAGTGATAGAGAGTGTCAGAGTGTTTCAGAGAGTGATAGAGAGTGATTGAGTGTGTCAGAGAGTGCCAGAGAGCGATAGAGAGTGTCAGAGAGTGATAGAGAGTGTCAGAGAGTGATAGAGAGTGTCTGAGAGTGTCAGTGAGTGATTGAGAGTGATAGAGAGCCTCTGAGAGTGTCAGAGAGTGTCAGAGAGTGATAGAGAGTGTCAGAGAGTGGTAGAGAGTGACAGAGAGTGTCTGTGAGTGATAGAGAGTGTCAGAGTGTTTCAGAGAGTGATAGAGAGTGATTGAGTGTGTCAGAGAGTGCCAGGGAGCGATAGAGAGTGTCAGAGAGTGATAGAGAGTGTCAGAGTGTGATAGAGAGTGTCTGAGAGTGTCTGAGAGTGACAGAGCATGAAAAAGAGTGTCTGAGAGTGTCAGTGAGTGTCAGAGACTGATAGAGAGTGTCTGAGAGTGTCAGTGAGTGATAGAGAGTGATAGAGACCCTCTGAGAGTGTCAGAGAGTGTCAGAGAGTGATAGAGAGTGTCAGAGAGTGTCAGAGAGTGACAGAGAGTGATAGAGAGTGATAGAGAGCCTATGAGAGTGTCAGAGAGTGTCAGAGTATGTCAGAGGGTGTCAGAGAGTGTCAGAGAGTGATAGAGAGTGATAGAGAGTTTCAGAGAGTGTCAGAGAGTGATGGAGAGTGTCAGAGATTGTCACAAATAGTCAGAGAGTGATAGAGAGTGATAGAGAGTGATAGAGAGTGTCAGAGTGTGTCAGAGAGTGTCAGAGAGTGATAGAGAGTGATAGAGAGTGATAGATAGCATCAGAGAGTGTCATAGAGTGATAGAGAGGGATAGAGAGTGTCACAGAGTGTCATTGAGTAATAGAGAGTGTCAGAAAGTGTCAGAGAGAGATAGAGACTGTCAGAGAGTGTCAGAGAGTGTCAGAGAGTGATACGGAGTGTGATTGAGACTGTCAGAGAGTGTCAGAGAGTGATAGAGAGTGTCAGAGAGTGTCATAGAGTGTCAGAGTGTGTCAGAGAGTGATAGAGAGTGATTGAGTGTGTCAGAGAGTGTCAGAGAGCGATAGAGAGTGTCAGAGAGAGATAGACAGTGTCAGAGAGTGATAGAGAGTGTCTGAGTTTGACAGAGAGTGAAAGAGTGCGTCTGAGAGTGTCAGTGAGTGTCAGAGAGTGATAGAGAGTGTCTGAGAGTGTCAGTGAGTGATTGAGAGTGATAGAGAGCCTCTGAGAGTGTCAGAGATTGTCAGAGAGTGATAGAGAGTGTCAGAGAGTGATAGAGAGTGTCAGAGAGTGATAGAGAATGTCAGAGAGTGATAGAGAATGTCAGAGAGTGATAGAGAGTGACAGAGAGGGTCTGACAGTGTCAGAGAGTGTCAGAGTGTGTCAGAGAGTGACAGAGAGTGATAGAGAGTGTCAGAGAGTGTCATAGAGTGATAGAGAGAGTCAGAGTGTGTCAGAGAGTGATAGAGTGTGATTGAGTGTGTCAGAAAGTGTCAGAGAGCGATAGACAGTTTCAGAGAGTGATAGAGAGTGTCTGAGATTGTCTGAGAGTGACAGAGAGTGTCAGAGTGTGATAGAGAGTGTCTGAGAGTGTCAGTGAGTGATAGAGAGTGATAGAGAGCCTCTGAGAGTGTCAGAGATATTCAGAGAGTGATAGAGAGAGTCAGAGAGTGATAGTGAGTGGCAGAGAGTGTCTGAGAGTGTCAGTGAGTGTCAGAGAGTGATAGAGAGTGTCAGAGAGTGTCAGAGAGTGTAAGAGAGTGATATAGAGTGTCAAGAGTGATAGAGAGTTACATAGAGTGTCAGAGAGTGATAGAGAGTGTCAGAGAGTGTCAGAGTGTGTCAGAGAGTGATGGAGAGTGTCAAGAGTGAGAGAGAGTTACAGAGAGTGTCAGAGAGTGTCAGAGTGTGTCAGAGAGTTTCAGAGAATCATAGAGAGTGTCACAGAGTGTCATTGATTAATAGAGAGTGTCAGTGAGTGTCAGAGAGTGATAGAGAGTGTCAGAGAGTGTCAGAGAGTGTAAGAGAGTGATATAGAGTGTCAAGAGTGATAGAGAGTTACAGAGAGTGTCAGAGAGTGTCAGAGTGTGTCAGAGAGTTTCAGAGAATCATAGAGAGTGTCACAGAGTGTCATTGATTAATAGAGAGTGTCAGAGAGTGTCAGAGATTGATAGAGAGTGATAGAGAGTGTCAGAGAGTGTAAGAGAGTGATAGAGAGTGTCAGAGTTTGTCAGAGAGTGATAGAGAGTGTCAGAGAGTGATAGAGAGTTACAGAGAGTGTCAGAGAGTGATAGAGAGTGTCAGAGAGTGTCAGAGTGTGTCAGAGAGTGATGGAGAGTGATAGAGAGTGTCACAGTGGGTCATTGAGTGATAGAGAGTGTCAGAGAGTGTCAGAGAGTGATAGAGAGAGTCTGAGAATGTCAGAGAGTGATAGAGAACGTCAGAGAGTGATAGAGAGTGATAGAGAGTCTCTGAGAGTGTCAGAGAGTTTCAGAGAGAGAGAGAGAGATTCTGAGAGTGTCAGAGAGTGTCAGAGAGTGATAGAGAGTTATAGAGAATCTCTGAGAGTGTCAGAGAGTGTCAGAGAGCGAAAGAGAGTGTCAGTGTGTGACAGAGAGTGTCAGAGAGTGATAGAGAGTTTCAGAGAGTGTCAGAGAGTGTCAGAGAGTGACAGAGAGTGTCTGAGAGTGTCAGAGTGGGTCATTGAGTGATAGAGAGTGTCAGAGAGTGTCAGAGAGTGATAGAGAGTGTCAGAGAGTGTCAGAGAGTGATTGGGAGTGTCAGAGAGTGACAGAGAGAGTCTGAGAATGTCAGAGAGTGATAGAGAATGTCAGAGAGTGATAGAGAGTGATAGAGAGTCTCTGAGAGTGTCAGAGAGTTTCAGAGAGTGAGAGAGAGAATCTGAGAGTGTCAGAGAGTGTCAGAGAGTGATAGAGAGTGATAGAGAGTGATAGAGAGTCTCTGAGAGTGTCAGAGAGTTTCAGAGAGCGAAAGAGAGTGTCAGTGAGTGACAGAGAGTGTCAGAGAGTGATAGAGAGTATCAGAGAGTGTCAGAGAGTGTCAGAGAGTGACAGAGAGTGTCTGAGAGCGACAGCTAGTGTCTGAGAGTGACAGAGAGTGTCAGAGAGTGATAGAGAGTATCAGAGAGTGTCAGAGAGTGACAGAGAGTGTCTGAGAGCGACAGCAAGTGTCTGAGAGTGTCAGTGAGTCTCAGAGAGTGATAGAGAGTGATAGGGAGTGATAGACAGTTTCAGAGTGTGTCATTGAGTGATAGAGAGTGTCAGACTTTGTCAGAGTGTGATAGAGAGTGTCAGAGAGTGTCAGAGAGTGATAGAGAGTGTAAGAGAGTGATAGAGAGTGATAGAGAGTGTCAGAGATTGATATAGAGTGACAGAGAGTGACAGAGAGTGTCTGAGAGTGTCAGAGAGTGTCAGAGTGCGTCAGAGTGTGTCAGAGAGTAATAGAGAGTGATAGAGAGTGTCAGAGATTGATATAGAGTGACAGAGAGTGACAGAGAGTGTCTGAGAGTGTCAGAGAGTGTCAGAGTGCGTCAGAGTGTGTCAGAGAGTAATAGAGAGTGATAGAGAGTGTCAGAGAGTGTCATAGAGTGTTAGAGAGTGTCAGAGTGTTTCAGAGAGTGATAGAGAGTGATAGAGAGTGATAGAGAGTGATAGAGAGTGATAGAGAGTGTCTGAGAGTGTCAGAGAGTGTCAGAGAGCGATAGACAGTGTCAGACAGTGATAGAGAGTGTCAGAGAGTGATAGAGAGTGTCTGAGAGTGTCTGAGAGTGTCAGAGATTGACAGAGAGTGAAAGAGAGTGTCTGAGAGTGTCAGTGAGAGTCAGAGACTGATAGAGAGTGTCTGAGAGTGTCAGAGAGTGTCTGAGAGTGACAGCGAGTGTCTGAGAGTGTCAGTGAGGGTCAAAGAGTGATTGAAACTGTCTATCACTCCCTATCACTCTCTATCACTCTTTGACCCTCACTGACACTCTCAGACACTCGCTGTCACTCTCAGACACTCTCTGACACTCTCAGACACTCTCTATCAGTCTCTGATTCTCACTGACACTCTCAGACACTCTCTTTCACTCTCTGTCAATCTCTGACACTCTCAGACACTCTCAGACACTCTCTATCACTCTCTGACACTCTCTATCACACTCTGACAAAGTCTGACACTCTCTATCACTCAATGACACACTCTGAAACTGTCTATCACTCCCTATCACTCTCTGAGTGTGTCATTGAGTGATAGAGAGTGTCAGACTTTGTCAGAGTGTGATAGAGAGTGTCAGAGAGTGTCAGAGAGTGATAGAGAGTGTAAGAGAGTGATAGAGAGTGATAGAGAGTGTCAGAGATTGATAGAGAGTGACAGAGAGTGTCAGAGTATGTCAGAGTGTGATAGAGAGTGATAGAGAGTGTCAGAGAGTGTCATAGAGTGATAGAGAGTGTCAGAGTGTTTCAGAGAATGATAGAGAGTGATAGAGAGTGATTGAGTGTGTCAGAGAGTGTCAGAGAGCGATAGACAGTGTCAGACAGTGATAGAGAGTGTCAGAGAGTGATAGAGAGTGTCTGAGAGTGTCTGAGAGTGTCTGAGAGTGACAGAGAGTGAAAGAGAGAGTCTGAGAGTGTCAGTGAGAGTCAGAGACTGATAGAGAGTGTCAGAGAGTGTCAGAGAGTGATACGGAGTGTGATTGAGAGTGTCAGAGAGTATCAGAGAGTGTCAGAGAGTGTCAGAGAGTGATGGAGAGTGTCAGACCGTGTCAGAGTGTGATAGAGAGTGTCTGAGAGTGTCTGAGAGTGTCAGAGAGTGTCAGAGTGTGTCAGAGTGTGATAGAGAGTGATAGAGAGTGTCAGAGAGTGTCAGAGAGTGATAGAGAGTGTCAGTGAGTGATTGAGAGTGATAGAGAGCCTCTGAGAGTGTCAGAGAGTGTCAGAGAGTGATAGAGAGTGTCAGAGAGTGGTAGAGAGTGACAGAGAGTGTCTGAGTGTGATAGAGAGTGTCAGAGAGTGATAGAGAATGTCAGAGAGTGACAGAGAGTGTCAGAGAGTGATAGAGAGTATCAGAGAGTGTCAGAGAGTGTCAGAGAGTGACAGAGAGTGTCTGAGAGCGACAGCTAGTGTCTGAGAGTGTCAGTGAGTGTCAGAGAGTGACAGAGAGTGTCAGAGAGTGATAGAGAGTATCAGAGAGTGTCAGAGAGTGACAGAGAGTGTCTGAGAGCGACAGCGAGTGTCTGAGAGTGTCAGTGAGTCTCAGAGAGTGATAGAGAGTGATAGGGAGTGATAGACAGTTTCAGAGTGTGTCATTGAGTGATAGAGAGTGTCAGACTTTGTCAGAGTGTGATAGAGAGTGTCAGAGAGTGTCAGAGAGTGTCAGAGAGTGATAGAGAGTGTAAGAGAGTGATAGAGAGTGATAGAGAGTGTCAGAGATTGATATAGAGTGACAGAGAGTGACAGAGAGTGTCTGAGAGTGTCAGAGAGTGTCAGAGTGCGTCAGAGTGTGTCAGAGAGTAATAGAGAGTGATAGAGAGTGTCAGAGAGTGTCATAGAGTGTTAGAGAGTGTCAGAGTGTTTCAGAGAGTGATAGAGAGTGATAGAGAGTGATAGAGAGTGATAGAGAGTGTCTGAGAGTGTCAGAGAGTGTCAGAGAGCGATAGACAGTGTCAGACAGTGATAGAGAGTGTCAGAGAGTGATAGAGAGTGTCTGAGAGTGTCTGAGAGTGTCAGAGATTGACAGAGAGTGAAAGAGAGTGTCTGAGAGTGTCAGTGAGAGTCAGAGACTGATAGAGAGTGTCTGAGAGTGTCAGAGAGTGTCTGAGAGTGACAGCGAGTGTCTGAGAGTGTCAGTGAGGGTCAAAGAGTGATTGAAACTGTCTATCACTCCCTATCACTCTCTATCACTCTTTGACCCTCACTGACACTCTCAGACACTCGCTGTCACTCTCAGACACTCTCTGACACTCTCAGACACTCTCTATCAGTCTCTGACTCTCACTGACACTCTCAGACACTCTCTTTCACTCTCTGTCAATCTCTGACACTCTCAGACACTCTCAGACACTCTCTATCACTCTCTGACACTCTCTATCACACTCTGACAAAGTCTGACACTCTCTATCACTCAATGACACACTCTGAAACTGTCTATCACTCCCTATCACTCTCTGAGTGTGTCATTGAGTGATAGAGAGTGTCAGACCTTGTCAGAGTGTGATAGAGAGTGTCAGAGAGTGTCAGAGAGTGATAGAGAGTGTAAGAGAGTGATAGAGAGTGATAGAGAGTGTCAGAGATTGATAGAGAGTGACAGAGAGTGTCAGAGTATGTCAGAGTGTGATAGAGAGTGATAGAGAGTGTCAGAGAGTGTCATAGAGTGATAGAGAGTGTCAGAGTGTTTCAGAGAGTGATAGAGAGTGATAGAGAGTGATTGAGTGTGTCAGAGAGTGTCAGAGAGCGATAGACAGTGTCAGACAGTGATAGAGAGTGTCAGAGAGTGATAGAGAGTGTCTGAGAGTGTCTGAGAGTGACAGAGAGTGAAAGAGAGAGTCTGAGAGTGTCAGTGAGAGTCAGAGACTGATAGAGAGTGTCAGAGAGTGTCAGAGAGTGATACGGAGTGTGATTGAGAGTGTCAGAGAGTATCAGAGAGTGTCAGAGAGTGTCAGAGAGTGATGGAGAGTGTCGGACCGTGTCAGAGTGTGATAGAGAGTGTCTGAGAGTGTCTGAGAGTGTCAGAGAGTGTCAGAGTGTGTCAGAGTGTGATAGAGAGTGATAGAGAGTGTCAGAGAGTGTCAGAGAGTGATAGAGAGTGTCAGTGAGTGATTGAGAGTGATAGAGAGCCTCTGAGAGTGTCAGAGAGTGTCAGAGAGTGATAGAGAGTGTCAGAGAGTGGTAGAGAGTGACAGAGAGTGTCTGAGTGTGATAGAGAGTGTCAGAGAGTGATAGAGAATGTCAGAGAGTGATAGAGAGTGACAGAGAGGGTCTGAGAGTGTCAGAGAGTGTCAGAGTGTGTCAGAGAGTGACAGAGAGTGATAGAGAGTGTCAGAGAGTGTCATAGAGTGATAGAGAGAGTCAGAGTATGTCAGAGAGTGATAGAGTGTGATTGAGTGTGTCAGAGAGTGTCAGAGAGCGATAGACAGTTTCAGAGAGTGATAGAGAGTGTCTGAGATTGTCTGAGAGTGACAGAGAGTGAAAGAAAGTGTCTGAGAGTGTCAGTGAGTGTCAGAGAGTGTCTGAGAGTGTCAGTGAGTGATAGAGAGTGATAGAGAGCCTCTGAGAGTGTCAGAGAGTGATAGAGAGTTACAGAGAGTGTCAGAGAGTGATAGAGAGTTACTGAGAGTGTCAGAGAGTGATAGAGGGTGTCAGAGAGTGTCAGAGTGTGTCAGAGAGTGTCAGAGAGTGATGGCGAGTGATAGAGAGTGTCAGAGAGTGTAAGAGAGTGATAGAGAGTGTCAGAGAGTGATAGAGAGTGATAGAGAGTGTCAGAGTTTGTCATAGAGTGATGGAGAGTCTCAGAGAGTGTCAGAGAGTGATAGAGAGTGATAGAGAGTGTCAGAGTGTGTCAGAGAGTTTCAGAGAATCATAGAGAGTGTCACAGAGTGTCATTGATTAATAGAGAGTGTCAGAGAGTGTCAGAGATTGATAGAGACTGATAGAGAGTGTCAGAGAGCGTCAGAGAGTGATAGAGAGTGATAGAGAGTGTCAGAGTGTGTCAGAGAGTGAGAGAGAGAGTGATAGAGAGTGTCAGAGAGTGATAGAGAGTTACAGAATGTGTCAGAGAGTGATAGAGAGTTACAGAGAGTGTCAGAGAGTGATAGAGAGTGTCAGAGAGTGTCAGAGTGTGTTAGAGAGTGTCAGAGAGTGATGGAGAGTGATAGAGAGTGTCAGAGAGTGTCAGAGAGTGATAGAGAGTGTCAGACAGTGTCAGAGAGTGATAGGGAGTGTCAGAGAGTGACAGAGAGAGTCTGAGAATGTCAGAGAGTGATAGAGAATGTCAGAGAGTGATAGAGAGTGATAGAGAGTCTCTGAGAGTGTCAGAGAGTTTCAGAGAGCGAAAGAGAGTGTCAGTGAGTGACAGAGAGTGTCAGAGAGTGATAGAGAGTATCAGAGAGTGTCTGAGAGTGTCAGTGAGTGTCAGAGAGTGACAGAGAGTGTCAGAGAGTGATAGAGAGTATCAGAGAGTGTCAGAGAGTGACAGAGAGTGTCTGAGAGCGACAGCGAGTGTCTGAGAGTGTCAGTGAGTCTCAGAGAGTGATAGAGAGTGATAGGGAGTGATAGACAGTTTCAGAGTGTGTCATTGAGTGATAGAGAGTGTCAGACTTTGTCAGAGTGTGATAGAGAGTGTCAGAGAGTGTCAGAGAGTGTCAGAGAGTGATAGAGAGTGTAAGAGAGTGATAGAGAGTGATAGAGAGTGTCAGAGATTGATATAGAGTGACAGAGAGAGACAGAGAGTGTCTGAGAGTGTCAGAGAGTGTCAGAGTGCGTCAGAGTGTGTCAGAGAGTAATAGAGAGTGATAGAGAGTGTCAGAGAGTGTCATAGAGTGATAGAGAGTGTCACAGTGTTTCAGAGAGTGATAGAGAGTGATAGAGAGTGATAGAGAGTGTCTGAGAGTGTCAGAGAGTGTCAGAGAGCGATAGACAGTGTCAGATAGTGATAGAGAGTGTCAGAGAGTGATAGAGAGTGTCTGAGAGCGTCTGAGAGTGTCAGAGATTGACAGAGAGTGAAAGAGAGTGTCTGAGAGTGTCAGTGAGAGTCAGAGACTGATAGAGAGTGTCTGAGAGTGTCAGAGAGTGTCTGAGAGTGACAGCGAGTGTCTGAGAGTGTCAGTGAGGGTCAAAGAGTGATAGAGAGTGATAGGGAGTGATAGACAGTTTCAGAGTGTGTCATTGAGTGATAGAGAGTGTCAGACTTTGTCAGAGTGTGATAGAGAGTGTCAGAGAGTGTCAGAGAGTGATAGAGAGTGTAAGAGAGTGATAGAGAGTGATAGAGAGTGTCAGAGATTGATAGAGAGTGACAGAGAGTGTCAGAGTATGTCAGAGTGTGATAGAGAGTGATAGAGAGTGTCAGAGTGTTTCAGAGAGTGATAGAGAGTGATAGAGAGTGATTGAGTGTGTCAGAGAGTGTCAGAGAGCGATAGACAGTGTCAGACAGTGATAGAGAGTGTCAGAGAGTGATAGAGAGTGTCTGAGAGTGTCTGAGAGTGTCTGAGAGTGTCTGAGAGTGTCTGAGAGTGACAGAGAGTGAAAGAGAGTGTCTGAGAGTGTCAGTGAGAGTCAGAGACTGATAGAGAGTGTCAGAGAGTGTCAGAGAGTGATACGGAGAGTGATTGAGAGTGTCAGAGAGTATCAGAGAGTGTCAGAGAGTGTCAGAGTGTGATGGAGAGTGTCAGACCGTGTCAGAGTGTGATAGAGAGTGTCTGAGAGTGTCTGAGAGTGTCAGAGAGTGTCAGAGTGTGTCAGAGTGTGTCAGAGTGTGATAGAGAGTGATAGAGTGTGTCAGAGAGTGTCAGAGAGTGATAGAGAGTGTCAGTGAGTGTTTGAGAGTGATAGAGAGCCTCTGAGAGTGTCAGAGAGTGTCAGAGAGTGATAGAGAGTGTCAGAGAGTGGTAGAGAGTGACAGAGAGTGTCTGAGTGTGATAGAGAGTGTCAGAGAGTGATAGAGAATGTCAGAGAGTGATAGAGAGTGACAGAGAGGGTCTGAGAGTGTCAGAGAGTGTCAGTGTGTGTCAGAGAGTGACAGAGAGTGATAGAGAGTGTCAGAGAGTGTCATAGAGTGATAGAGAGAGTCAGAGTATGTCAGAGAGTGATAGAGTGTGATTGAGTGTGTCAGAGAGTGTCAGAGAGCGATAGACAGTTTCAGAGAGTGATAGAGAGTGTCTGAGATTGTCTGAGAGTGACAGAGAGTGAAAGAAAGTGTCTGAGAGTGTCAGTGAGTGTCAGAGAGTGATAGAGAGTGTCTGAGAGTGTCAGTGAGTGATAGAGAGTGATAGAGAGTTACAGAGAGTGTCAGAGAGTGATAGAGAGTTACAGAGAGTGTCAGAGAGTGATAGAGAGTTACTGAGAGTGTCAGAGAGTGATAGAGAGTGTCAGAGAGTGTCAGAGTGTGTCAGAGCGTGTCAGAGAGTGATGGCGAGTGATAGAGAGTGTCAGAGAGTGTAAGAGAGTGATAGAGAGTGTCAGAGAGTGATAGAGAGTGATAGAGAGTGTCAGAGTGTGTCATGGAGTGATGGAGAGTCTCAGAGAGTGTCAGAGAGTGATAGAGAGTGATAGAGAGTGTCAGAGTGTGTCAGAGAGTTTCAGAGAATCATAGAGAGTGTCACAGAGTGTCATTGATTAATAGAGAGTGTCAGAGAGTGTCAGAGATTGATAGAGAGTGATAGAGAGTGTCAGAGAGCGTCAGAGAGTGATAGAGAGTGTCAGAGTGTGTCAGAGAGTGAGAGAGAGAGTGATAGAGAGTGTCAGAGAGTGATAGAGAGTTACAGAGAGTGTCAGAGAGTGATAGAGAGTTACAGAGAGTGTCAGAGAGTGATAGAGAGTGCCAGAGAGTGTCAGAGTGTGTCAGAGAGTGTCAGAGAGTGATGGAGAGTGATAGAGAGTGTCAGAGAGTGTCAGAGAGTGATAGAGAGTGTCAGACAGTGTCAGAGAGTGATAGGGAGTGTCAGAGAGTGACAGAGAGAGTCTGAGAATGTCAGAGAGTGATAGAGAATGTCAGAGAGTGATAGAGAGTGATAGAGAGTCTCTGAGAGTGTCAGAGAGTTTCAGAGAGTGAGAGAGAGATTCTGAGAGTGTCAGAGAGTGTCAGAGAGTGATAGAGAGTGAGAGAGTCTCTGAGAGTGTCAGAGAGTGTCAGAGAGCGAAAGAGAGTGTCAGTGAGTGACAGAGAGTGTCAGAGAGTGATAGAGAGTATCAGAGAGTGTCAGAGAGTGTCAGAGAGTGACAGAGAGTGTCTGAGAGCGACAGCGAGTGTCTGAGAGTGTCAGTGAGTGTCAGAGAGTGATAGAGAGTGATAGGGAGTGATAGGGAGTGATAGACAGTTTCAGAGTGTGTCATTGAGTGATAGAGAGTGTCAGAGAGTGTCAGAGTGTGATAGAGCGTGTCAGAGGGTGTCAGAGAGTGATAGAGAGTGTCAGAGATCGATAGAGAGTGACAGAGAGTGACAGAGAGTGTCTGAGAGTGTCAGAGTGTGTCAGAGAGTGATAGAGAGTGTCAGAGAGTGTCACAGAGTGATAGAGAGTGTCAGAGTGTTTCAGAGAGTAATAGAGAGTGATAGAGAGTGATTGAGTGTGTCAGAGAGTGTCAGAGAGCGATAGAGAGTGTCAGAGAGTGATAGGGAGTGTCAGAGAGTGATAGAGAGTGTCTGAGAGTGATAGAGAGTGTCTGAGAGTGTCTGAGAGTGTCTGAGAGTGTCTGAGAGTGACAGAGAGTGAAAGAGAGTGTCTGAGAGTGTCAGAGTGTGTCAGAGAGTGATAGAGAGTGTCAGAGAGTGTCACAGAGTGATAGAGAGTGTCAGAGTGTTTCAGAGAGTAATAGAGAGTGATAGAGAGTGATTGAGTGTGTCAGAGAGTGTCAGAGAGCGATAGAGAGTGTCAGAGAGTGATAGGGAGTGTCAGAGAGTGATAGAGAGTGTCTGAGAGTGATAGAGAGTGTCTGAGAGTGTCTGAGAGTGTCTGAGAGTGTCTGAGAGTGACAGAGAGTGAAAGAGAGTGTCTGAGAGTGTCTGAGAGTGTCAGTGAGTAATAGAGAGTGATAGAGACGCTCTGAGAGTATCAGAGAGTGATAGAGAGTGTCAGAGCGTGTCAGAGAGTGATAGAGAGTGACAGAGAGTGACAGAGAGTGATGGAGAGTGATAGAGAGCCTATGAGAGTGTCAGAGAGTGTCAGAGTGTGTAAAAGGGTGTCAGAGAGTGTCAGAGAGTGATAGAGAGTTTCAGAGAGTGTCAGAGAGTGATGGAGAGTGTCAGAGAGTGTCACAAAAAGTGATAGAGAGTGATAGAGAGTGACAGAGCGTGTCAGAGCGTGTCAGAGTGTGTCAGAGAGAGTCAGAGAGTGATAGAGAGTGATAGATAGCGTCAGAGAGTGTCATAGAGTGATAGAGAGGGATAGAGAGTGTCACAGAGTGTCATTGAGTAATAGAGAGTGCCAGAAAGTGTCAGAGAGTGATAGAGAGTGTCAGCGAGTGTCAGAGAGTGTCAGAGAGTGATACGTAGTGTGATTGAGAGTGTCAGAGAGTGTCAGAGAGTGATGGAGAGTGATAGAGAGTGTCATTGAGTGATAGAGAGTGTCAGAGAGTGTCAGAGAGTGATAGAGAGTGTCAGCGAGTGTCAGAGAGTGTCAGAGAGTGATACGTAGTGTGATTGAGAGTGTCAGAGAGTGTCAGAGAGTGATGGAGAGTGATAGAGAGTGTCATTGAGTGATAGAGAGTGTCAGAGAGTGTCAGAGAGTGATAGAAAGTGTCAGAGAGTGTGAGAGTGTCAGAGAGTGATACGGAGTGTGATTGAGAGTGTCTGAGAGTGTCAGAGAGTGTCAGAGTGTGATAGAGAGTGTCTGAGAGTGCCAGAGAGTGTCAGAGTGTGTCAGAGAGTGATAGAGAGTGATAGAGAGTGATAGAGAGTCATAGAGAGTGTCAGAGTGTGTCAGAGAGTGATAGGGAGTGTCAGAGAGAGATAGACAGTGTCAGAGAGTGATAGAGAGTGTCTGAGAGTGTCTGAGAGTGACAGAGAGTGACAGAGAGTGAAAGAGAGTGTCTGAGAGTGTCAGTGAGTGTCAGAGAGTGATAGAGAGTGTCTGAGAGTGTCAGTGAGTGATTGAGAGTGATAGAGAGCCTCTGAGAGTGTCAGAGAGTGTCAGAGAGTGATAGAGAGTGTCAGAGAGTGGCAGAGAGTGACAGAGAGTGTCTGAGAGTGATAGAGAGTGTCAGAGAGTGATAGAGAATGTCAGAGAGTGATAGAGAGTGACAGAGAGGGTCTGAGAGTGTCAGAGAGTGGCAGAGTGTGTCAGAGAGTGACAGAGAGTGATAGAGAGTGTCAGAGAGTGTCATAGAGTGATGGAGAGAGTCAGAGTGTGTCAGAGAGTGATAGAGTGTGATTGAGTGTTTCAGAGAGTAATAGAGAGTGATAGAGAGTGATTGAGTGTGTCAGAGAGTGTCAGAGAGCGATAGAGAGTGTCAGAGAGTGATAGGGAGTGTCAGAGAGTGATAGAGAGTGTCTGAGAGTGTCTGAGAGTGTCTTAGAGTGTCTGAGAGTGACAGAGAGTGAAAGAGAGTGTCTGAGAGTGTCAGTGAGTGTCAGAGACTGATAGAGAGTGTCTGAGAGTGTCAGTGAGTAATAGAGAGTGATAGAGACCCTCTGAGATTGTCAGAGAGTGTCAGAGAGTGATAGAGAGTGTCAGAGCGTGTCAGAGAGTGATAGAGAGTGACAGAGAGTGATAGAGTGTGATAGAGAGCCTATGAGAGTGTCAGAGAGTGTCAGAGTGTGTAAAAGGGTGTCAAAGAGTGATAGAGAGTTTCAGAGAGTGTCAGAGAGTGATGGAGAGTGTCAGAGAGTGTCACAAAAAGTGATCGAGAGTGACAGAGCGTGTCAGAGTGTGTCAGAGAGTGTCAGAGAGTGATAGAGAGTGTCTGAGAGTGTCAGTGAGTGATAGAGAGTGATAGAGAGCCTCTGAGAGTGTCAGAGAGATTCAGAGAGTGATAGAGAGAGTCAGAGAGTGATAGTGAGTTGCAGAGAGTGTCTGAGAGTGTCAGTGAGTGTCAGAGAGTGATAGAGAGTGTCAGAGAGAGTAAGAGATTGATGGAGAGTGTCAGAGAGTGATAGAGAGTGATAGAGAGTGATAGAGAGTGTCAGAGAGTGTCATAGAGTGATGGAGAGTCTCAGAGAGTGTCAGAGAGTGATAGAGAGTGATAGAGAGTGATAGAGAGTGTCAGAGTGTGTCAGAGAGTTTCAGAGAGTCATAGAGAGTGTCACAGAGTGTCATTGATTAATAGAGAGTGTCAGAGAGTGTCAGAGATTGATAGAGAGTGATAGAGAGTGTCAGTGAGTGTCAACGAGTGAAAGAGAGTGATAGAGAGTGTCAGAGTGTGTCAGAGAGTGATAGAGAGTGATAGAGAGTGTCAGAGAGTGATAGAGAGTTACAGAGAGTGTCAGAGAGTGTCAGAGAGTGATAGAGAGTTACAGAGAGTGTCAGAGAGTGATAGAGAGTGTCAGAGAGTGTCAGAGTGTGTCAGAGAGTGTCAGAGAGTGATGGAGAGTGATCGAGAGTGTCACAGAGGGTCACTGAGTGATAGAGAGTGTCAGAGAGTGTCAGAGAGTGATAGAGTGTGTCAGAGAGTGTCAGAGAGTGATAGCGAGTGTCAGACAGTGACAGAGTGAGTCTGACAATGTCTGAGAGTGATAGAGAATGTCAGAGAGTGATAGAGAGTGATAGAGAGTCTCTGAGAGTGTCAGAGAGTGTCAGAGAGCGAAAGAGAGTGTCAGTGAGTGACAGAGACTGTCAGAGAGTGATAGAGAGTATCAGAGAGTGTCAGAGAGTGACAGAGAGTGTCTGAGAGCGACAGCGAGTGTCTGAGAGTGTCAGTGAGTGTCAGAGAGTGATAGAGAGTGATGGGGAGTGATAGACAATTTCAGAGTGTGTCATTGAGTGTTAGAGAGTGTCAGAGAGTGTAAGAGAGTGATAGAGAGTGATAGAGAGTGTGAGAGATTGATAGAGAGTGACAGAAAGTGACAGAGAGTGTCTGAGAGTGTCAGAGAGTGTCAGAGTGTGTCAGAGAGTGATAGAGAGTGATAGAGAGTGTCAGAGATTGTCATAGAGTGATAGAGAGTGTCAGAGTGTTTCAGAGAGCGATAGAGAGTGATTGAGTGTGTCAGAGAGTGTCAGAGAGCGATAGAGAGTGTCAGAGAGTGATAGAGAGTGTCAGAGAGTGATAGAGAGTGTCTGAGAGTCTCTGAGAGTGACAGAGAGTGAAAGAGAGTGTCTGAGAGTGTCAGCGAGTTTCAGAGACTGATAGAGAGTGCCTGAGAGTGTCAGTGAGTGATAGAGAGTGATAGAGACCCTCTGAGAGTGTCAGAGAGTGTCAGAGAGTGATGGAGAGTGTCAGAGCGTGTCAGAGAGTGATAGAGAGTTTCAGAGAGTGTCACAGAGTGTCAGAGAGTCATAGAGAGTGTCAGAGAGTGTCAGAGAGTGATGGAGACTGATAGAGAGCCTATGAGAGTGTCAGAGAGTGTCAGAGTGTGTCAGAGAGTGTCAGAGAGTGATAGAGAGTTTCAGAGCGTGTCAGAGAGTGATGGAGAGAGTCAGAGAGTGTCACAGAGTGTCAGAGAGTGATAGAGAGTGATAGAGAGTGATAGAGAGTGTCAGAGTGTGTCAGAGAGTGTCAGAGAGTGATAGAGAGTGATAGATAGCGTCAGAGAGTGTCATAGAGTGATAGAGAGGGATAGAGAGTGTCACAGAGTGTCATTGAGTAATAGAGAGTGTCAGAAAGTGTCAGAGAGTGATAGAGAGTGTCAGAGAGTGTCAGAGAGTGATACGGAGTGTGATTGAGAGTGTCATTGAGTGATAGAGAGTGTCAGAGAGTGTCAGAGAGTGATAGAGAGTGTCAGAGAGTGTGAGAGAGTGTCAGAGAGTGATACGGAGTGTGATTGAGAGTGTCTGAGAGTGTCAGAGAGTGTCAGAGAGTGTCAGAGAGTGATACGGAGTGTGATGGAGAGTGTCAGACCGTGTCAGAGAGTGATAGAGAGTGTCTGAGAGTGCCAGAGAGTGTCAGAGTGTGTCAGAGAGTGATAGAGAGTGATAGAGAGTGATAGAGAGTGTCAGAGAGTGTCAGAGAGTGATAGAGAGTGTCAGAGTGTGTCAGAGAGTGATAGGGAGTGTCAGAGAGAGATAGACAGTGTCAGAGAGTGATAGAGAGTGTCTGAGAGTGTCTGAGAGTGACAGAGAGTGACAGAGAGTGAAAGAGAGTGTCTGAGAATGTCAGTGAGTGTCAGTGAGTGATAGAGAGTGTCTGAGAGTGTCAGTGAGTGATTGAGAGTGATAGAGAGCCTCTGAGAGTGTCAGAGAGTGTCAGAGAGTGATAGAGAGTGTCAGAGAGTGGTAGAGAGTGACAGAGAGTGTCTGAGAGTGATAGAGAGTGTCAGAGAGTGATAGAGAATGTCAGAGAGTGTCATAGAGTGATAGAGAGAGTCAGAGTGTGTCAGAGAGTGATAGAGTGTGATTGAGTGTGTCAGAGAGTGTCAGAGAGCGATAGACAGTTTCAGAGAGTGATAGAGAGTGTCTGAGATTGTCTGAGAGTGACAGAGAGTGAAAGAGAGTGTCTGAGAGTGTCAGTGAGTGTCAGAGAGTGATAGAGAGTGTCTGAGAGTGTCAGTGTGTGATAGAGAGTGATAGAGAGCCTCTGAGAGTGTCAGAGAGATTCAGAGAGTGATAGAGAGAGTCAGAGAATGATAGTGAGTGGCAGAGAGTTTCTGAGAGTGTCAGAGAGTGTCAGAGAGTGATAGAGAGTGTCAGAGAGTGTAAGAGAGTGATAGAGAGTGTGAGAGATTGATAGAGAGTGACAGAAAGTGACAGAGAGTGTCTGAGAGTGTCAGAGAGTGTCAGAGTGTGTCAGAGAGTGATAGAGAGTGATAGAGAGTGTCAGAGATTGTCATAGAGTGATAGAGAGTGTCAGAGTGTTTCAGAGAGCGATAGAGAGTGATTGAGTGTGTCAGAGAGTGTCAGAGAGCGATAGAGAGTGTCAGAGAGTGATAGAGAGTGTCAGAGAGTGATAGAGAGTGTCTGAGAGTCTCTGAGAGTGACAGAGAGTGAAAGAGAGTGTCTGAGAGTGTCAGCGAGTTTCAGAGACTGATAGAGAGTGCCTGAGAGTGTCAGTGAGTGATAGAGAGTGATAGAGACCCTCTGAGAGTGTCAGAGAGTGTCAGAGAGTGATGGAGAGTGTCAGAGCGTGTCAGAGAGTGATAGAGAGTTTCAGAGAGTGTCACAGAGTGTCAGAGAGTCATAGAGAGTGTCAGAGAGTGTCAGAGAGTGATGGAGACTGATAGAGAGCCTATGAGAGTGTCAGAGAGTGTCAGAGTGTGTCAGAGAGTGTCAGAGAGTGATAGAGAGTTTCAGAGCGTGTCAGAGAGTGATGGAGAGAGTCAGAGAGTGTCACAGAGTGTCAGAGAGTGATAGAGAGTGATAGAGAGTGATAGAGAGTGTCAGAGTGTGTCAGAGAGTGTCAGAGAGTGATAGAGAGTGATAGATAGCGTCAGAGAGTGTCATAGAGTGATAGAGAGGGATAGAGAGTGTCACAGAGTGTCATTGAGTAATAGAGAGTGTCAGAAAGTGTCAGAGAGTGATAGAGAGTGTCAGAGAGTGTCAGAGAGTGATACGGAGTGTGATTGAGAGTGTCATTGAGTGATAGAGAGTGTCAGAGAGTGTCAGAGAGTGATAGAGAGTGTCAGAGAGTGTGAGAGAGTGTCAGAGAGTGATACGGAGTGTGATTGAGAGTGTCTGAGAGTGTCAGAGAGTGTCAGAGAGTGTCAGAGAGTGATACGGAGTGTGATGGAGAGTGTCAGACCGTGTCAGAGAGTGATAGAGAGTGTCTGAGAGTGCCAGAGAGTGTCAGAGTGTGTCAGAGAGTGATAGAGAGTGATAGAGAGTGATAGAGAGTGTCAGAGAGTGTCAGAGAGTGATAGAGAGTGTCAGAGTGTGTCAGAGAGTGATAGGGAGTGTCAGAGAGAGATAGACAGTGTCAGAGAGTGATAGAGAGTGTCTGAGAGTGTCTGAGAGTGACAGAGAGTGACAGAGAGTGAAAGAGAGTGTCTGAGAATGTCAGTGAGTGTCAGTGAGTGATAGAGAGTGTCTGAGAGTGTCAGTGAGTGATTGAGAGTGATAGAGAGCCTCTGAGAGTGTCAGAGAGTGTCAGAGAGTGATAGAGAGTGTCAGAGAGTGGTAGAGAGTGACAGAGAGTGTCTGAGAGTGATAGAGAGTGTCAGAGAGTGATAGAGAATGTCAGAGAGTGTCATAGAGTGATAGAGAGAGTCAGAGTGTGTCAGAGAGTGATAGAGTGTGATTGAGTGTGTCAGAGAGTGTCAGAGAGCGATAGACAGTTTCAGAGAGTGATAGAGAGTGTCTGAGATTGTCTGAGAGTGACAGAGAGTGAAAGAGAGTGTCTGAGAGTGTCAGTGAGTGTCAGAGAGTGATAGAGAGTGTCTGAGAGTGTCAGTGTGTGATAGAGAGTGATAGAGAGCCTCTGAGAGTGTCAGAGAGATTCAGAGAGTGATAGAGAGAGTCAGAGAATGATAGTGAGTGGCAGAGAGTTTCTGAGAGTGTCAGAGAGTGTCAGAGAGTGATAGAGAGTGTCAGAGAGTGTAAGAGAGTGATAGAGAGTGTCAGAGAGTGATAGAGAGTGATAGAGAGTGATAGAGAGTGTCAGAGAGTGTCATAGAGTGATGGAGAGTCTCAGAGAGTGTCAGAGAGTGATAGAGAGCGATAGAGAGTGTCAGAGTTTGTCAGAGAGTTTCAGAGAGTCATAGAGTGTGTGACAGAGAGTCATTGATTAATAGAGAGTGTCAGAGAGTGTCAGAGATTGATAGAGAGTGATAGAGAGTGTCAGAGAGTGTCAGCGAGTGAAAGAGAGTGACAGAGAGTGTCAGAGTGTGTCAGAGAGTGATAGAGAGTTATAGAGAGTGTCAGAGAGTGATAGAGAGTTACAGAGAGTGTCAGAGAGTGATAGAGAGTGTCAGAGAGTGTCAGAGAGTGATGGAGAGTGATAGAGTGTCACAGAGGGTCATTGAGTGATAGAGAGTGTCAGAGAGTGTCAGAGAGTGATAGAGAGTGTCAGAGAGTGATAGCGAGTGTAAAAGAGTGACAGAGTGAGTCTGACAATGTCAGAGAGTGATAGAGAGTGATAGAGAGTCTCTGAGAGTGTCAGAGAGTTTCAGAGAGTGAGAGAGATATTCTGAGAGTGTCAGAGAGTGCCAGGGAGTGATAGAGATTGATAGAGAGTCTCTGAGAGTGTCAGAGAGCGAAAGGGAGTGTCAGTGTGTGACAGAGAGTGTCAGAGAGTGATAGAGAGTATCAGAGAGTGTCAGAGAGTGTCAGAGAGTGTCAGAGAGTGACAGAGACTGTATGAGAGCGACAGCGAGTGTCTGAGAGTGTCAGTGAGTGTCAGAGAGTGATAGAGAGTGATAGGGAGTGATAGACAGTTTCAGACTGTGTCATTGAGTGATAGAGAGTGTCAGAGAGTGTCAGAGTGTGATAGAGAGTGTCAGAGAGTGTCAGAGAGTGATAGAGAGTGTAAGAGAGTGATAGCGAGTGATAGAGAGTGATAGAGAGTGTCAGAGAGTGACAGAGAGTGTCTGAGAGTGTCAGAGTGTGTCAGAGAGTGATAAACAGTGATAGAGAGTGTCAGAGAGTGTCATAGAGTGATAGAGAGTGTCAGAGTGTTTCAGAGTGTGATAGAGAGCGATTGAATGTGTCAGAGAGTGTCAGAGAGTGTCAGAGAGTGATAGAGAGTGATAGATAGCGTCAGAGAGTGTCATAGAGTGATAGAGAGGGATAGAGAGTGTCACAGAGTGTCATTGAGTAATAGAGAGTGTCAGAAAGTGTCAGAGAGTGATGGAGAGTGATAGAGAGTGTCATTGAGTGATAGAGAGTGTCAGAGAGTGTCAGAGAGTGATAGAGAGTGTCAGAGAGTGTGAGAGAGTGTCAGAGAGTTATACGGAGTGTGATTGAGAGTGTCTGAGAGTGTCAGAGAGTGCAGAGAGTTTCAGAGTGTGATGGAGAGTGTCAGACCGTGTCAGAGTGTGATAGAGAGTGTCTGAGAGTGTCAGAGAGTGATACAGAGTGTCAGAGAGTGTCAGAGTGTTTCAGAGAGTGATAGAGAGTGATTGAGTGTGTCAGAGAGTGTCAGAGAGTGATAGAGAGTGTCAGAGAGTGATAGAGAGTGTCTGAGAGTGACAGAGATTGAAAGAGAGTGTCTGAGAGTGTCAGTGAGTGTCAGAGACTGATAGAGAGTGTCTGAGAGTGTCAGCGAGTGATAGAGAGTGATGGAGACCCTCTGAGAGTGTCAGAGAGTGTCAGAGAGTGATAGAGAGTGTCAGAGAGTGTCAGAGAGTGATAGAGAGTGACACAGAGTGATGGAGAGCCTATGAGAGTGTCAGAGAGTGTCAGAGTGTGTCAGAGGGTGTCAGAGAGTGTCAGAGAGTGATAGAGAGTGATAGAGAGTGATAGAGAGTTTCAGAGAGTGTCAGAGAGTGATGGAGAGTGTCAGAGAGTGTCACAGAGTGTCACAGAGTGTCAGAGAGTGATAGAGAGTGATAGAGAGTGATAGAGAGTGTCATAGTGTGTCAGAGAGTGTCAGAGAGTGATAGAGAGTGATAGATAGCGTCAGAAAGTGTCAGAGAGTGATAGAGAGTGTCAGAGAGTGTCAGAGAGTGTCAGAGAGTGATACGGAGTGTGATTGAGAGTGTCTGAGAGTGTCAGACTGTGTCAGAGAGTGTCAGAGAGTGAGGGAGAGTGATCGAGAGTGATAGAGAGTGTCATTGAGTGATAGAGATTGTCAGAGAGTGTCAGAGAGTGTCAGAGAGTGATAGAGAGTGTCAGAGAGTGTCAGAGAGTGTCAGAGAGTGATACGGAGTTTGATTGAGAGTGTCTGAGTGTCTCAGAGAGTGATAGAGAGTGATAGAGAGTGTCATTGAGTGATAGAGAGTGTCAGAGAGTGTCAGAGAGTGATAGAGAGTGTCAGAGAGCGTCAGAGAGTGATACGGAGTGTGATTGAGAGTGTCTGAGAGTGTCAGAGAGTGTCAGAGAGTGATGGAGAGTGTCAGACCGTGTCAGAGTGTGATAGAGAGTGTCTGAGAGAGTCAGAGAGTGTCAGAGTGTGTCAGAGAGTGAGAGTGAGTGATAGAGAGTGATAGAGAGTGTCAGAGAGTGTCTGAGAGTGTCAGAGAGTGTCTGAGAGTGTCTGAGAGTGTCTGAGAGTGTCAGAGAGTGTCAGAGAGTGATAGAGAGTGTCAGAGAGTGGTAGAGAGTGTCAGAGAGTGGTAGAGAGTGACAGAGAGTGTCTGAGAGTGATAGAGAGTGTCAGAGAGTGATAGAGAATGTCAGAGAGTGATAGAGAGTGACAGAGAGGGTCTGAGAGTTTCAGAGAGTGTCAGAGTGTGTCAGAGAGTGACAGAGAGTGATAGAGAGTGTCAGAGAGTGTCATAGAGTGATAGAGAGAGTCAGAGTGGGTCAGAGAGTGATAGAGTGTGATTGAGTGTGTCAGAGAGTCTCAGAGAACGATAGACAGTTTCAGAGAGTGATAGAGAGTGTCTGAGATTGTCTAAGCGTGACAGAGAGTGAAAGAGAGTGTCTGAGAGTGTCAGTGAGTGATAGAGAGTGATAGAGAGCCTCTGAGAGTGTCAGAGAGATTCAGAGAGTGATAGTGAGAGTCAGAGAGTGATAGTGAGTGGCACAGAGTGTCTGAGAGTATCAGTGAGTGTCAGAGAGTGATAGAGAGTGTCAGAGAGTGTAAGAGAGTGATAGAGAGTGTCAGAGAGTGTCAGAGAGTGATAGAGAGTTACAGAGAGTGTCAGAGAGTGATCGAGAGTTACAGAGAGTGTCAGAGAGTGATAGAGAGTGTCAGAGAGTGTCAGAGTGTGTCAGAGAGTGTCAGAGAGTGATGGAGAGTGATAGAGAGTGTCACAGAGGGTCATTGAGTGATAGAGAGTGTCAGAGAGTGTCAGAGAGTGATAGAGAGTGGTAGAGAGTGTCAGGGAGTGATACAGAGTGTCAGAGAGTGATAGAGTGTCAGAGAGTGTCAGTGAGAGTCAGAGAGTGAGAAAGAGTGATAGAGCGTGTCTGAGAGTGACAGAGAGTGTCAGAGAGTGATAGAGAGTGTCAGAGTGAGTCCGAGAGTTTCAGAGAGTCATAGAGAGTGTCACAGAGTGTCATTGATTAATAGAGAGTGTCAGAGAGTGTCAGAGATTGATAGAGAGTGATAGAGAGTGTCAGAGAGTGTCAGAGAGTGAAAGAGAGTGATAGAGAGTGTCAGAGTGTGTCAGAGAGTGATAGAGAGTGTCAGAGAGTGTCAGAGAGTGATAGAGAGTTACAGAGAGTGTCAGAGAGTGATCGAGAGTTACAGAGAGTGTCAGAGAGTGATAGAGAGTGTCAGAGAGTGTCAGAGTGTGTCAGAGAGTGTCAGAGAGTGATGGAGAGTGATAGAGAGTGTCACAGAGGGTCATTGAGTGATAGAGAGTGTCAGAGAGTGTCAGAGAGTGATAGAGAGTGGTAGAGAGTGTCAGGGAGTGATACAGAGTGTCAGAGAGTGATAGAGTGTCAGAGAGTGTCAGTGAGTGTCAGAGAGTGAGAAAGAGTGATAGAGCGTGTCTGAGAGTGACAGAGAGTGTCAGAGAGTGTCAGATAGTGTCAGAGAGTGACAGTGAGTGATAGAGAGTGTCAGAGAGTGTCATTGAGTGATGGAGAGTGTCAGAGAGTGTCAGAGAGTGATAGAGAGTGTCTGAGAGTGATAGTGAGTGTCAGGCAGTGATAGAGAGTGATAGAGAGTGTCAGAGAGTGATAGAGAGAGATAGAGAGAGTCTGAGAGTGTCAGAGAGTGTCAGAGAGTGATAGAGAGCGATAGGGAGTGTCAGAGAGTATCATTGAGTGTCAGAGAGTGTCAGAGAGTGTCAGAAAGTGTCAGAGATTGATAGAGAGTGACAGAGAGTATCAGAGAGTGTCAGAGAGTGATAGAGAGTGTCAGAGAGTGATAGAGAGTGTCAGAGAGTGATAGAGAGTGATAGAGAGCGTCAGAGAGTGTCATAGAGTGATAGAGATTGTCAGAGTGCGTCACAGAGTATCTGAGTGTGTCAGAGAGTGTCAGAGAGTGATGGAGAGTGTCAGAGAGTGTCAGGGAGTGTCAGAGATTGACAGAGAGTGTCAGAGTGTGTCAGAAAGTGATAGAGAGTGATCTAGAGTTTCAGAGAGTGATGGAGAGTGTCAGAGCGTGATATTGAGTGATAGAGAGCCTCAGAGAGTGTCAGAGAGTGATAGAGTGTGATAGAGAGTGTCAGAGAGTGTCAGAGAGTGTCAGAGAGTGATATAGAGTGATGGAGAGTGTCAGAGAGACTCAGAGATTGTCAGAGAGTGATAGAGAGTGATAGAGAATGTCAGAGAGTGATAGAGAGTGTCAGAGAGTGTCAGGGAGTGATAAAGAGTGATAGAGATAGTCTGAGATTGTCAGAGAGTGTGTGAGAGTGTCAGAGTGTGTCAGAGAGTGTCAGAGAGTGTCAGAGAATGATAGAGAGTGATAGAGAGTGTCAGAGAGGGTCAGGGAGTGATAAAGAGTGATAGAGAGAGTCTGAGATTGTCAGAGAGTGTCTGAGAGTGTCTGAGAGTGTCAGAGTGTGTCAGAGAGTGTCAGAGAGTGTCAGAGAGTGATAGAGAGTGATAGAGAATGTCAGAGAGTGATATGGAGTGTCAGAGAGTGTCAGGGAGTGATAAAGAGTGATAGAAGGAGACTGAGATTGTCAGAAAGTGTCTGAGAGTGTCAGAGTGTGTCACAGAGTGTCAGAGAGTGTCAGAGAGTGATAGAGAATGTCAGAGAGTGATAGAGAGAGTCAGAGAGTGTCAGGGAGTGATAAAGAGTGATAGAGAGTGTAAGAGAGTGATAGAGAGTGTCAGAGATTGATCGAGAGTGACAGAGAGTGTCTGAGAGTGTCAGAGAGTGTCAGAGTGTGTCAGAGAGTGATAGAGAGTGATAGAGAGTGTCAGAGAGTGTCATAGAGTGATAGAGAGTGTCAGAGTGTTTCAGAGAGTGATAGAGAGTGATTGAGTGTGTCAGAGAGTGTCAGAGAGCGATAGAGAGTGACAGAGAGTGAAAGAGAGTGTCTGAGAGTGTCAGTGAGTGTCAGAGACTGATAGAGACCCTCTGAGAGTGTCAGAGAGTGTCAGAGAGTGATAGAGAGTGACAGAGAGTCATGGAGAGTGATAGAGAGCCTATGAGAGTGTCAGAGAGTGTCAGAGTGTGTCAGAGAGTGTCAGAGTGTGTCAGAGGGTGTCAGAGAGTGTCAGAGAGTGATAGAGAGTGATAGAGAGTTTCAGAGAGTGTCAGAGAGTGATGGAGAGTGTCAGAGAGTGTCAGAGAGTGTCAGAGTGTGATAGAGAGTGATAGAGAGTAATAGAGAGTGTCAGAGGGTGTCAGAGAGTGTCAGAGAGTGATAGAGAGTGATAGATAGCGTCAGAGAGTGTCATAGAGTGATAGAGAGGTATAGAGAGTGTCACAGAGTGTCATTGAGTAATAGAGAGTGTCAGAAAGTGTCAGAGAGTGATAGAGAGTGTCAGAGAGTGTCAGAGAGTGTCAGAGAGTGTCAGAGAGTGATACATAGTGTGATTGAGAGTGTCTGAGAGTGTCAGAGTGTGTCAGAGAGTGTCAGAGAGTGATGGAGAGTGATAGAGATTGTCATTGAGTGATAGATCGTGTCAGAGAGTGTCAGAGAGCCACAGAGAGTGATAGAGAGTGTCAGAGTGTGTCAGAGAGTGATAGAGAGTGATAGAGAGTGTCAGAGAGTGATAGAGAGTGTCAGAGAGTGATCGAGAGTGATAGAGTGCTTCAGAGAGTGTCAGAGAGTGATAGAGAGTGATAGGGAATGTCAGAGAGTGTCAGAGAGTGATAGAGAGTGGTAGAGAGTGTCAGGGAGTGTCAGAGAGTGATAGAGAGTGATACAGAGTGTCAGAGAGTGATAGAGAGTGTCGGGGAGTGTCAGAGTGCGATAAAGAGTGATAGAGCGTGTCTGAGAGTGACAGAGAGTGTCAGTGAGTGTCAGAGAGTGAGAAAGAGTGATAGAGAGTGTCTGAGAGTGTCAGAGAGTGTCAGATAGTGTCAGAGAGTGACAGAGAGTGATAGAGAGTGTCAGAGAGTGTCATTGAGTGATGGAGAGTGTCAGAGAGTGTCAGAGAGTGATAGAGAGTGTCTGAGAGTGATAGTGAGTGTCAGACAGCGATAGAGAGTGATAGAGAGTGTCAGAGAGTGATAGAGAGAGATAGAGAGAGTCTGAGAGTGTCAGAGAGTGTCAGAGAGTGATAGAGAGCGATAGGGAGTGTCAGAGAGTGTCATTGAGTGTCAGAGAGTGTCAGAGAGTTTCAGAGTGTTTCAGAGAGTGTCAGAGAGTGTCAGAAAGTGTCAGAGAGTGATAGAGAGTGATAGAGAGTGATAGAGAGTATCAGAGAGTGTCAGAGAGTGATAGAGAGTGATAGAGAGTGTCAGAGAGTGATAGAGAGTGTCAGAGAGTGATAGAGAATGATAGAGAGCGTCAGAGAGTGTCATAGAGTGATAGAGAGTGTCAGAGTGCGTCACAGAGTATCTGAGTGAGTCAGAGAGTGTCAGAGAGTGATGGAGAGTGATAGAGAGTGTCACAGAGTGTCATTGAGTGATAGAGAGTGTCAGAGTGTGTCAGAAAGTGATAGAGAGTGATAGAGTGTGTCAGAGCGTGATATTGAGTGATAGAGAGCCTCAGAGAGTGTCAGAGAGTGATAGAGTGTGATAGAGAGTGTCAGAGAGTGTCAGAGAGTGATAGAGAGCGATAGGGAGTGTCAGAGAGTGTCATTGAGTTTCAGAGAGTGTCAGAGAGTTTCAGAGTGTTTCAGAGAGTGTCAGAGAGTGTCAGAAAGTGTCAGAGAGTGATAGAGAGTGATAGAGAGTATCAGAGAGTGTCAGAGAGTGATAGAGAGTGATAGAGAGTGTCAGAGAGTGATAGAGAGTGTCAGAGAGTGATAGAGAGTGATAGAGAGCGTCAGAGAGTGTCATAGAGTGATAGAGAGTGTCAGAGTGCATCACAGAGTATCTGAGTGTGTCAGAGAGTGTCAGAGAGTGATGGAGAGTGATAGAGAGTGTCACAGAGTGTCATTGAGTGATAGAGAGTGATAGAGTGTGTCAGAGCGTGATATTGAGTGATAGAGAGCCTCAGAGAGTGTCAGAGATTGATATAGTGTGATAGAGAGTGTCAGAGAGTGTCAGAGAGTGTCAGAGAGTGATATAGAGTGATAGAGAGTGTCAGAGAGTGTCAGAGAGTGATAGAGAGTGATAGAGAATGTCAGAGAGTGATAGAGAGTGTCAGAGAGTGTAAGGGAGTGATAAAGAGTGATAGAGAGAGTCTGAGATTGTCAGAGAGTGTCTGAGAGTGTCAGAGTGTGTCAGAGAGTTTCAGAGAATGATAGAGAGTGATAGAGAGTGTCAGAGAGTGTCAGGGAGTGATAAAGAGTGATAGAGAGAGTCTGAGATTGTCAGAGAGTGTCTGAGAGTGTCAGAGTGTGTCAGAGAGTGTCAGAGAGTGTCAGAGAGTGATAGAAAGTGATAGAGAATGTCAGAGAGTGATAGAGAGTGTCAGAGAGTGTCAGGGAGTGATAAAGAGCGATAGAGAGAGTCTGAGATTGTCAGAGAGTGTCTGAGAGTGTCTGAGAGTGTCTGAGAGTGTCAGAGAGTGTCAGAGTGTGTCAGAGTGTGTCAGAGAGTGATAGAGAGTGATAGAGTGATAGAGAGTGTCAGAGAGTGTCATCGAGTGATAGAGAGTGTCAGAGTGTGTCAGAGAGTGATAGAGAGTTATTGAGTGTGTCAGAGGGTGTCAGAGAGCGATAGAGAGTGTCAGAGAGAGATAGACAGTGTCAGAGAGTGATAGAGAGTGTCTGAGAGTGTCTGAGAGTGTCAGTGAGTGTCAGAGAGTGATAGAGAGTGTCTGAGAGTGTCAGTGAGTGATAAAGAGCCTCTGAGAGTGTCAGAGAGTGATGGAGAGTGTCTGAGAGTGTCAGTGAGTGATAGAGAGTGATAGAGAGCCTCTGAGAGTGTCAGAGAGATTCAGAGAGTGATAGAGAGTGTCGGAGAGTGATAGTGAGTGGCAGAGAGTGATAGAGAGTGTCAGAGAGTGTAAGAGAGTGATAGAGAGAGTCAGAGAGTGATAGAGAGTGATAGAGAGTGTCCGAGAGTGTCATAGAGTGATGGAGACTGTCAGAGAGAGTCAGAGAGTGATAGAGAGTGATAGAGAGTGTCAGAGTGTGTCAGAGAGTTTCAGAGAGTCATAGAGAGTCATAGAGAGTGTCACAGAGTGTCATTGATTAATAGAGAGTGTCAGAGAGTGTCAGAGATTGATAGAGAGTGATAGAGAGTGTCAGAGAGTGTCAGAGAGTGGAAGAGAGTGATAGAGAGTGTCAGAGTGTGTCAGAGAGTGATAGAGAGTGATAGAGAGTGTCAGAGAGTGATAGAGAGTTACAGAGAGTGTCAGAGAGTGATAGAGAGTGTCAGAGAGTGATACGGAGTGTGATAGAGTGTGTCTGAGAATGTCAGAGTTTGTCAGAGAGTGTCAGAGAGTGATGGAGAGTGATAGAGAGTGTCACAGAGGGTCATTGAGTGATAGAGAGTGTCAGAGATTGTCAGAGAGTGATAGAGAGTGTCAGAGAGTGTCAGAGAGTGATAGAGAGTGTCAGAGAGTGACAGAGAGAGTTTGAGAATGTCAGAGAGTGATAGAGAATGTCAGAGACTGAAAGAGAGTGATAGAGAGTCTCTGAGAGTGTCAGAGAGTTTGAGAGATTGAGAGAGAGTCTCTGACAGTGTCAGAGAGTGTCAGAGAGTGTCAGAGAGTGATATAGAGTGATAGAGAGTGTCAGAGAGTGATAGAGAGTGATAGAGAATGTCAGAGAGTGATAGAGAGTGTCAGGGAGTGTCAGGGAGTGATAAAGAGTGATAGAGAGAGTCTGAGATTGTCAGAGAGTGTCTGAGAGTGTCAGAGTGTGTCAGAGAGTGTCAGAGAGTGTCAGAGAATGATAGAGAGTGATAGAGAGTGTCAGAGAGTGTCAGGGAGTGATAAAGAGTGATAGAGAGAGTCTGAGATTGTCAGAGAGTGTCTGAGAGTGTCAGAGTGTGTCAGAGAGTGTCAGAGAGTGTCAGAGAGTGTCAGAGAGCGATAGAGTGTGATAGAGAATGTCAGAGAGTGATAGAGAGTGTCAGAGAGTTTCAGGGAGTGATAGAGAGTGATAGAGAGAGTCTGAGATTGTCAGAGAGTGTCAGAGAGTGTCAGAGAGTGTCAGAGAGTGTCAGAGAGTGATAGAGAGTGATAGAGAATGTCAGAGAGTGATAGAGAGTGTCAGAGAGTGTCAGGGAGTGATAAAGAGTGATAGAGAGAGTCTGAGATTGTCAGAGAGTGTCTGAGAGTGTCTGAGAGTGTCAGAGAGTGTCAGTGAGTGTCAGAGTGTGTCAGAGTGTGTCAGAGAGTGTCAGAGAGTGTCAGAGAATGATAGAGAGTGATAGAGAGTGTCAGAGAGTGTCAGGGAGTGATAAAGAGTGATAGAGAGAGTCTGAGATTGTCAGAGAGTGTCTGAGAGTGTCTGAGAGTGTCAGAGAGTGTCAGTGAGTGTCAGAGTGTGTCAGAGTGTGTCAGAGTGTGATAGAGAGTGATAGAGAGTGTCAGAGAGTGTCATAGAGTGATAGAGAGTGTCAGAGTGTGTCAGAGAGTGACAGAGAGTTATTGAGTGTGTCAGAGGGTGTCAGAGAGCGATAGCGAGTGTCAGAGAGAGATAGACAGTGTCAGAGAGTGATAGAGAGTGTCTGAGAGTGTCTGAGAGTGTCTGAGAGTGACAGAGAGTGAAAGAGAGTGTCTGACAGTGTCAGTGAGTTTCAGAGAGTGATAGAGAGTGTCTGAGAGTGTCAGTGAGTGATAGAGAGTGATAGAGAGCCTCTGAGAGTGTCAGAGAGTGTCAGAGAGTGATAGGGAGTGTCAGAGAGTGGTAGAGAGTGACAGAGAGTGTCTGAGAGTGATAGAGAGTGTCTGAGAGTGATAGAGAATGTCAGTGAGTGATAGAGAACGTCAGAGAGTGATAGAGAGTGACAGAGAGGGTCTGAGAGTGTCAGAGAGTGTCAGAGTGTGTCAGAGAGTGACAGAGAGTGATAGAGAGTGTCAGAGAGTGTCAGAGAGTGATAGAGAGAGTCAGAGTGTGTCAGAGAGTGATAGAGTGTGATTGAATGTGTCAGAGAGTGTCAGAGAGCGATAGGCAGTTTCAGAGAGTGATAGAGAGTGTCTGAGATTGTCTGAGAGTGACAGAGAATGATAGAGAGTGATAGAGAGTGTCAGGGAGTGATAAAGAGTGATAGAGAGAGTCTGAGATTGTCAGAGAGTGTCTGAGAGTGTCAGAGTGTGTCAGAGAGTGTCAGAGAGTGTCAGAGAGTGTCAGAGAGCGATAGAGTGTGATAGAGAATGTCAGAGAGTGATAGAGAGTGTCAGAGAGTTTCAGGGAGTGATAGAGAGTGATAGAGAGAGTCTGAGATTGTCAGAGAGTGTCAGAGAGTGTCAGAGAGTGTCAGAGAGTGTCAGAGAGTGATAGAGAGTGATAGAGAATGTCAGAGAGTGATAGAGAGTGTCAGAGAGTGTCAGGGAGTGATAAAGAGTGATAGAGAGAGTCTGAGATTGTCAGAGAGTGTCTGAGAGTGTCTGAGAGTGTCAGAGAGTGTCAGTGAGTGTCAGAGTGTGTCAGAGTGTGTCAGAGAGTGTCAGAGAGTGTCAGAGAATGATAGAGAGTGATAGAGAGTGTCAGAGAGTGTCAGGGAGTGATAAAGAGTGATAGAGAGAGTCTGAGATTGTCAGAGAGTGTCTGAGAGTGTCTGAGAGTGTCAGAGAGTGTCAGTGAGTGTCAGAGTGTGTCAGAGTGTGTCAGAGTGTGATAGAGAGTGATAGAGAGTGTCAGAGAGTGTCATAGAGTGATAGAGAGTGTCAGAGTGTGTCAGAGAGTGACAGAGAGTTATTGAGTGTGTCAGAGGGTGTCAGAGAGCGATAGCGAGTGTCAGAGAGAGATAGACAGTGTCAGAGAGTGATAGAGAGTGTCTGAGAGTGTCTGAGAGTGTCTGAGAGTGACAGAGAGTGAAAGAGAGTGTCTGACAGTGTCAGTGAGTTTCAGAGAGTGATAGAGAGTGTCTGAGAGTGTCAGTGAGTGATAGAGAGTGATAGAGAGCCTCTGAGAGTGTCAGAGAGTGTCAGAGAGTGATAGGGAGTGTCAGAGAGTGGTAGAGAGTGACAGAGAGTGTCTGAGAGTGATAGAGAGTGTCTGAGAGTGATAGAGAATGTCAGTGAGTGATAGAGAACGTCAGAGAGTGATAGAGAGTGACAGAGAGGGTCTGAGAGTGTCAGAGAGTGTCAGAGTGTGTCAGAGAGTGACAGAGAGTGATAGAGAGTGTCAGAGAGTGTCAGAGAGTGATAGAGAGAGTCAGAGTGTGTCAGAGAGTGATAGAGTGTGATTGAATGTGTCAGAGAGTGTCAGAGAGCGATAGGCAGTTTCAGAGAGTGATAGAGAGTGTCTGAGATTGTCTGAGAGTGACAGAGAGTGAAAGAGAGTGTCTGAGAGTTTCAGTGAGTGTCAGAGAGTGAAAGAGAGTGTCTGAGAGTGTCAGTGAGTGTCAGAGAGTGATGGAGAGTGTCTGAGGATGTCAGTGAGTGATAGAGAGTGATAGAGAGCCTCTGAGAGTGTCAGAGAGATTCAGAGAGTGATAGAGAGTGTCAGAGAGTGATAGTGAGTGGCACAGAGTGTCTGAGAGTGTCAGAGAGTTTCAGAGATTGAGAGAGAGATTCTGAGAGTGTCAGTGAGTGATAGAGAGTGTCAGAGAGTGATAGAGAGTGTCAGAGAGTGATAGAGAGTGATAGAGAGTGTCAGAGAGTGTCAGAGAGTGATAGAAAGAGTCAGAGTGTGTCAGAGAGTGATAGAGTGTGATTGAATGTGTCAGAGAGTGTCAGAGAGCGATAGGCAGTTTCAGAGAGTGATAGAGAGTGTCTGAGATTGTCTGAGAGTGACAGAGAGTGAAAGAGAGTGTCTGAGAGTGTCAGTGAGTGTCAGAGAGTGAAAGAGAGTGTCTGAGAGTGTCAGTGAGTGTCAGAGAGTGATGGAGAGTGTCTGAGGATGTCAGTGAGTGATAGAGAGTGATAGAGAGCCTCTGAGAGTGTCAGAGAGATTCAGAGAGTGATAGAGAGTGTCAGAGAGTGATAGTGAGTGGCACAGAGTGTCTGAGAGTGTCAGAGAGTTTCAGAGATTGAGAGAGAGATTCTGAGAGTGTCAGTGAGTGATAGAGTGTGTCAGAGAGTGATAGAGAGTGTCAGAGAGTGATAGAGAGTGTCAGTGAGTGTCAGAGAATGATGGAGAGTGTCTGAGAGTGTCAGTGAGTGTCAGAGAGTGAAAGAGAGTGTCTGAGAGTGTCAGTGAGTGTCAGAGAGTGATGGAGAGTGTCTGAGAGTGTCAGTGAGTGATAGAGAGTGATAGAGAGCCTCTGAGAGTGTCAGAGAGATTCAGAGAGTGATAGAGAGTGTCAGAGAGTGTCAGTGAGTGATAGAGAGTGACAGGGAGTGTCTGAGAGTGATAGAGAGTGTCAGAGAGTGATAGAGAATGTCAGAGAGTGATAGATAGTGACAGAGAGGGTCTGAGAGTGTCAGAGAGTGTCAGAGTGTGTCAGAGAGTGACAGAGAGTGATAGAGAGTGTCAGAGAGTGTCATAGAGTGATAGAGAGAGTCAGAGTGTGTCAGAGAGTGATAGAGTGTGATTGAGTGTGTCAGAGAGTGTCAGAGAGCGATAGACAGTTTCAGAGAGTGATAGAGAGTGTCTGAGAGTGACAGAGAGTGAAAGAGAGTGTCTGAGAGTGTCAGTGAGTGTCAGAGAGTGAAAGAGAGTGTCTGAGAGTGTCAGTGAGTGTCAGAGAGTGATGGAGAGTGTCTGAGAGTGTCAGTGAGTGATAGAGAGTGATAGAGAGCCTCTGAGAGTGTCAGAGAGATTCAGAGAGTGATAGAGAGTGTCAGAGAGTGAAAGTGAGTGGCAGAGAGTGTCTGAGAGTGTCAGAGAGAGAGTCAGAGAGTGATAGAGAGTGATAGAGAGTGTCAGAGTGTGTCAGAGAGTTTCAGAGAGTCATAGAGAGTGTCACAGAGTGTCATTGATTAATAGAGAGTGTAAGAGAGTGTCAGAGATTGATAGAGAGTGATAGAGAGTGTCAGAGAGTGTCAGAGAGTGAAAGAGAGTGATAGAGAGTGTCAGAGTGTGTCAGAGAGTGATAGAGAGTGATAGAGAGTGTCAGAGAGTGTCAGAGAATGATACGGAGTGTGATAGAGAGTGTCTGAGAGTGTCTGAGTGTCAGAGTGTGTCAGAGAGCGATAAAGAGTGATAGAGCGTGTCTGAGAGTGACAGAGAGTGTCTGAGTGTGTCAGTGAGTGTCAGAGAGTGAGAAAGAGTGATAGAGAGAGTCTGAGAGTGTCAGAGAGTGTCAGATAGTGTCAGAGAGTGGTAGAGAGTGTCAGAGAGTGTCATTGAGTGATGGAGAGTGTCAGAGAGTGTCAGAGAGTGATAGAGAGTGTCTGAGAGTGAAAGTGAGTGTCAGACAGTGATAGAGAGTGATAGAGAGTGTCAGAGAGTGATAGAGAGAGATAGAGAGAGTCTGAGAGTGTCAGAGAGTGTCAGAGAGTGATAGAGAGCGATAGGGAGTGTCAGAGAGTGTCATTGAGTGTCAGAGAGTGTCAGAGAGTTTCAGAGAGTGAAAGAGAGTGTCAGAGAGTGTCAGAAAGTGTCAGAGAGTGATAGAGAGTGATAGAGAGTATCAGAGAGAGTCAGAGAGTGATAGAGAGTGATAGAGAGTGTCAGAGAGTGATAGAGAGTGTCAGAGAGTGTCAGAGAGTGACAGAGAGTGATAGAGAGCGTCAGAGAGTGTCATAGAGTGATAGAGAGTGATAGAGAGTGCCAGAGAGTGACAGAGAGTGTCAGAGAGTGTCAGAGAGTGATACGGAGTGTGATAGAGAGTGTCTGAGAGTGTCAGAGTGTGTCAGAGAGTGTCAGAGAGTGATGGAGAGTGATAGAGAGTGTCACAGAGGGTCATTGAGTGATAGAGAGTGTCAGAGAGTGTCAGAGAGTGATAGAGAGTGTCAGAGAGTGTCAGAGAGTGATAGGGAGTGTCAGAGAGTGACAGAGAGAGTTTGAGAATGTCAGAGAGTGATAGAGAATGTCAGAGAGTGAAAGAGAGAGATAGAGAGTCTCTGAGAGTGTCAGAGAATTTCAGAGAGTGATAGAGAGTTTTAGAGTGTCTCTGAGAGTGTCAGAGAGTGTCAGAGAGCGAAAGAGAGTGTCAATGAGTGATAGAGAGTGTCAGAGAGTGATAGAGAGTGATAGAGAGTGTCAGAGAGTGTCAGAGAGTGACAGAGAGTGACAGAGAGTGACAGAGAGTGTCTGAGAGTGTCAGGGAGTGATAAAGAGTGATGGAGAGAGTCTGAGATTGTCAGAGAGTGTCAGAGAGTGTCAGAGTGTGTCAGAGAGTGTCAGCGAGTGTCAGAGAATGATAGAGAGTGATAGAGAGTGTCAGAGAGTGTCAGAGAGTAATATAGAGTGATAGAGAGTGTCAGAGAGTGTCAGAGAGTGTCTGAGAGTGTCAGAGTGTGTCAGAGAGTGTCAGAGAGTGTCAGAGAGTGTCAGAGAATGATAGAGAGTGATAGAGAATGTCAGAGAGTGTCAGGGAGTGATAAAGAGTGATAGAGAGAGTCTGAGATTGTAAGAGAGTGTCTGAGAGTGTCAGAGAGTGTCAGAGTGTGTCAGAGAGTGATAGAGAGTGATAGAGAGTGATAGAGAGTGTCAGAGAGTGTCATCGAGTGATAGAGAGTGTCAGAGTGTGTCAGAGAGTGATAGAGAGTTATTGAGTGTGTCAGAGGATGTCAGAGAGCGATAGAGAGTGTCAGAGAGAGATAGACAGTGTCAGAGAGTGATAGAGAGTGTCTGAGAGTGTCTGAGAGAGACAGAGATTGAAAGAGAGTGTCTGACAGTGTCAGTGAGTGTCAGAGAGTGATAGGGAGTGTCTGAGAGTGTCAGTGAGTGATAGAGAGTGATAGAGAGCCTCTGAGAGTGTCAGAGAGTGTCAGAGAGTGTCAGAGAGTGGTAGAGAGTGACAGAGAGTGTCTGAGAGTGATAGAGAGTGTCAGAGAGTGATAGAGAATGTCAGAGAGTGATAGAGAATGTCAGAGAGAGATAGAGAGTGACAGAGAGGGTCTGAGAGTGTCAGAGAGTGTCAGAGAGTGTCAGAGTGTGTCAGAGAGTGACAGAGAGTGATAGAGAGTGTCAGAGAGTGTCATAGAGTGATAGAGAGAGTCAGAGTGTGTCAGAGAGTGATAGAGTTTGATTGAGTGTGTCAGAGAGTGTCAGAGAGCGATAGACAGTTTCAGAGAGTGATAGAGAGTGTCTGAGATTGTCTGAGAGTGACAGAGAGTGAAAGAGAGTGTCTGAGAGTGTCAGTGAGTGATAGAGAGTGATAGAGAGCCTCTGAGAGTGTCGGAGAGATTCAGAGAGTTTTAGAGAGTGTCAGAGAGTGATGGTGAGTGGCAGAGAGTGTCAGAGAGTGATAGAGAGTGGCAGAGAGTGATGGAGAGTGATAGAGAGGCTATGAGAGATTCAGAGAGTGATAGAGTGTGTCAGATGGTGTCAGAGAGTGATAGAGAGTGATAGAGAGTTTCACAGTGTGTCAGAGAGTGATAGAGAGTGTCAGAGAGTGATAGAGAGTGATAGAGAGTGTCAGAGAGTGTCATAGAGTGATGGAGAGTGTCAGAGAGAGTCAGAGATTGATAGAGAGTGATAGAGAGTGTCAGAGTGTGTCAGAGAGTTTCAGAGAGTCATAGAGAGTCATAGAGAGTGTCACAGAGTGTCATTGATTAATAGAGAGTGTCAGAGAGTGTCAGAGATTGATAGAGAGTGATAGAGACTGTCAGAGAGAGTCAGAGAGTGAAAGAGAGTGATAGAGAGTTTCAGAGTGTGTCAGAGAGTGATAGAGAGAGATAGAGTGTGTCAGAGAGTGATAGAGAGTTACAGAGAGTGTCAGAGAGTGTCAGAGAGTGATACGGAGTGTGATAGAGAGTGTCTGAGAGTGTCAGAGTGTGTCAGAGATTTTCAGAGAGTGATGGAGAGAGATAGAGAGTGTCACAGAGGGTCATTGAGTGTCAGTGAGTGATAGAGAGTGTCAGAGAGTGTCAGAGAGTGATAGAGAGTGTCAGAGAGTGACAGAGAGAGTTTGAGAATGTCAGAGTGTGATAGAGAATGTCAGAGACTGAAAGAGAGTGATAGAGAGTCTCTGAGAGTGTCAGAGAGTTTGAGAGATTGAGAGAGAGTCTCTGACAGTGTCAGAGAGTGTCAGAGAGTGTCAGAGAGTGATATAGAGTGATAGAGAGTGTCAGAGAGTGATAGAGAGTGATAGAGAATGTCAGAGAGTGATAGAGAGTGTCAGGGAGTGTCAGGGAGTGATAAAGAGTGATAGAGAGAGTCTGAGATTGTCAGAGAGTGTCTGAGAGTGTCAGAGTGTGTCAGAGAGTGTCAGAGAATGATAGAGAGTGATAGAGAGTGTCAGGGAGTGATAAAGAGTGATAGAGAGAGTCTGAGATTGTCAGAGAGTGTCTGAGAGTGTCAGAGTGTGTCAGAGAGTGTCAGAGAGTGTCAGAGAGCGATAGAGAGTGATAGAGAATGTCAGAGAGTGATAGAGAGTGTCAGAGAGTTTCAGGGAGTGATAGAGAGTGATAGAGAGAGTCTGAGATTGTCAGAGAGTGTCAGAGAGTGTCAGAGAGTGTCAGAGAGTGTCAGAGAGTGATAGAGAGTGATAGAGAATGTCAGAGAGTGATAGAGAGTGTCAGAGAGTGTCAGGGAGTGATAAAGAGTGATAGAGAGAGTCTGAGATTGTCAGAGAGTGTCTGAGAGTGTCTGAGAGTGTCAGAGAGTGTCAGTGAGTGTCAGAGTGTGTCAGAGTGTGTCAGAGTGTGATAGAGAGTGATAGAGAGTGTCAGAGAGTGTCATAGAGTGATAGAGAGTGTCAGAGTGTGTCAGAGAGTGACAGAGAGTTATTGAGTGTGTCAGAGGGTGTCAGAGAGCGATAGCGAGTGTCAGAGAGAGATAGACAGTGTCAGAGAGTGATAGAGAGTGTCTGAGAGTGTCTGAGAGTGTCTGAGAGTGACAGAGAGTGAAAGAGAGTGTCTGACAGTGTCAGTGAGTTTCAGAGAGTGATAGAGAGTGTCTGAGAGTGTCAGTGAGTGATAGAGAGTGATAGAGAGCCTCTGAGAGTGTCAGAGAGTGTCAGAGAGTGATAGGGAGTGTCAGAGAGTGGTAGAGAGTGACAGAGAGTGTCTGAGAGTGATAGAGAGTGTCTGAGAGTGATAGAGAATGTCAGTGAGTGATAGAGAATGTCAGAGAGTGATAGAGAGTGACAGAGAGGGTCTGAGAGTGTCAGAGAGTGTCAGAGTGTGTCAGAGAGTGACAGAGAGTGATAGAGAGTGTCAGAGAGTGTCAGAGAGTGATAGAGAGAGTCAGAGTGTGTCAGAGAGTGATAGAGTGTGATTGAATGTGTCAGAGAGTGTCAGAGAGCGATAGGCAGTTTCAGAGAGTGATAGAGAGTGTCTGAGATTGTCTGAGAGTGACAGAGAGTGAAAGAGAGTGTCTGAGAGTGTCAGTGAGTGTCAGAGAGTGAAAGAGAGTGTCTGAGAGTGTCAGTGAGTGTCAGAGAGTGATGGAGAGTGTCTGAGGATGTCAGTGAGTGATAGAGAGTGATAGAGAGCCTCTGAGAGTGTCAGAGAGATTCAGAGAGTGATAGAGAGTGTCAGAGAGTGATAGTGAGTGGCACAGAGTGTCTGAGAGTGTCAGAGAGTTTCAGAGATTGAGAGAGAGATTCTGAGAGTGTCAGTGAGTGATAGAGAGTGTCAGAGAGTGATAGAGAGTGTCAGAGAGTGATAGAGAGTGATAGAGAGTGTCAGAGAGTGTCAGAGAGTGATAGAGAGAGTCAGAGTGTGTCAGAGAGTGATAGAGTGTGATTGAATGTGTCAGAGAGTGTCAGAGAGCGATAGGCAGTTTCAGAGAGTGATAGAGAGTGTCTGAGATTGTCTGAGAGTGACAGAGAGTGAAAGAGAGTGTCTGAGAGTGTCAGTGAGTGTCAGAGAGTGAAAGAGAGTGTCTGAGAGTGTCAGTGAGTGTCAGAGAGTGATGGAGAGTGTCTGAGGATGTCAGTGAGTGATAGAGAGTGATAGAGAGCCTCTGAGAGTGTCAGAGAGATTCAGAGAGTGATAGAGAGTGTCAGAGAGTGATAGTGAGTGGCACAGAGTGTCTGAGAGTGTCAGAGAGTTTCAGAGATTGAGAGAGAGATTCTGAGAGTGTCAGTGAGTGATAGAGAGTGTCAGAGAGTGTCAGAGAATGATGGAGAGTGTCTGAGAGTGTCAGTGAGTGTCAGAGAGTGAAAGAGAGTGTCTGAGAGTGTCAGTGAGTGTCAGAGAGTGATGGAGAGTGTCTGAGAGTGTCAGTGAGTGATAGAGAGTGATAGAGAGCCTCTGAGAGTGTCAGAGAGATTCAGAGAGTGATAGAGAGTGTCAGAGAGTGTCAGTGAGTGATAGAGAGTGACAGGGAGTGTCTGAGAGTGATAGAGAGTGTCAGAGAGTGATAGAGAATGTCAGAGAGTGATAGATAGTGACAGAGAGGGTCTGAGAGTGTCAGAGAGTGTCAGAGTGTGTCAGAGAGTGACAGAGAGTGATAGAGAGTGTCAGAGAGTGTCATAGAGTGATAGAGAGAGTCAGAGTGTGTCAGAGAGTGATAGAGTGTGATTGAGTGTGTCAGAGAGTGTCAGAGAGCGATAGACAGTTTCAGAGAGTGATAGAGAGTGTCTGAGAGTGACAGAGAGTGAAAGAGAGTGTCTGAGAGTGTCAGTGAGTGTCAGAGAGTGAAAGAGAGTGTCTGAGAGTGTCAGTGAGTGTCAGAGAGTGATGGAGAGTGTCTGAGAGTGTCAGTGAGTGTCAGAGAGTGATGGAGAGTGTCTGAGAGTGTCAGTGAGTGATAGAGAGTGATAGAGAGCCTCTGAGAGTGTCAGAGAGATTCAGAGAGTGATAGAGAGTGTCAGAGAGTGAAAGTGAGTGGCAGAGAGTGTCTGAGAGTGTCAGAGAGAGAGTCAGAGAGTGATAGAGAGTGATAGAGAGTGTCAGAGTGTGTCAGAGAGTTTCAGAGAGTCATAGAGAGTGTCACAGAGTGTCATTGATTAATAGAGAGTGTAAGAGAGTGTCAGAGATTGATAGAGAGTGATAGAGAGTGTCAGAGAGTGTCAGAGAGTGAAAGAGAGTGATAGAGAGTGTCAGAGTGTGTCAGAGAGTGATAGAGAGTGATAGAGAGTGTCAGAGAGTGTCAGAGAATGATACGGAGTGTGATAGAGAGTGTCTGAGAGTGTCTGAGTGTCAGAGTGTGTCAGAGAGCGATAAAGAGTGATAGAGCGTGTCTGAGAGTGACAGAGAGTGTCTGAGTGTGTCAGTGAGTGTCAGAGAGTGAGAAAGAGTGATAGAGAGAGTCTGAGAGTGTCAGAGAGTGTCAGATAGTGTCAGAGAGTGGTAGAGAGTGTCAGAGAGTGTCATTGAGTGATGGAGAGTGTCAGAGAGTGTCAGAGAGTGATAGAGAGTGTCTGAGAGTGAAAGTGAGTGTCAGACAGTGATAGAGAGTGATAGAGAGTGTCAGAGAGTGATAGAGAGAGATAGAGAGAGTCTGAGAGTGTCAGAGAGTGTCAGAGAGTGATAGAGAGCGATAGGGAGTGTCAGAGAGTGTCATTGAGTGTCAGAGAGTGTCAGAGAGTTTCAGAGAGTGAAAGAGAGTGTCAGAGAGTGTCAGAAAGTGTCAGAGAGTGATAGAGAGTGATAGAGAGTATCAGAGAGAGTCAGAGAGTGATAGAGAGTGATAGAGAGTGTCAGAGAGTGATAGAGAGTGTCAGAGAGTGTCAGAGAGTGACAGAGAGTGATAGAGAGCGTCAGAGAGTGTCATAGAGTGATAGAGAGTGATAGAGAGTGATAGAGAGTGATAGAGAGTGTCAGAGAGTGATAGAGAGTTACAGAGAGTGCCAGAGAGTGACAGAGAGTGTCAGAGAGTGTCAGAGAGTGATACGGAGTGTGATAGAGAGTGTCTGAGAGTGTCAGAGTGTGTCAGAGAGTGTCAGAGAGTGATGGAGAGTGATAGAGAGTGTCACAGAGGGTCATTGAGTGATAGAGAGTGTCAGAGAGTGTCAGAGAGTGATAGAGAGTGTCAGAGAGTGTCAGAGAGTGATAGGGAGTGTCAGAGAGTGACAGAGAGAGTTTGAGAATGTCAGAGAGTGATAGAGAATGTCAGAGAGTGAAAGAGAGAGATAGAGAGTCTCTGAGAGTGTCAGAGAATTTCAGAGAGTGATAGAGAGTTTTAGAGTGTCTCTGAGAGTGTCAGAGAGTGTCAGAGAGCGAAAGAGAGTGTCAATGAGTGATAGAGAGTGTCAGAGAGTGATAGAGAGTGATAGAGAGTGTCAGAGAGTGTCAGAGAGTGACAGAGAGTGACAGAGAGTGACAGAGAGTGTCTGAGAGTGTCAGGGAGTGATAAAGAGTGATGGAGAGAGTCTGAGATTGTCAGAGAGTGTCAGAGAGTGTCAGAGTGTGTCAGAGAGTGTCAGCGAGTGTCAGAGAATGATAGAGAGTGATAGAGAGTGTCAGAGAGTGTCAGAGAGTAATATAGAGTGATAGAGAGTGATAGAGAGTGTCAGAGAGTGTCAGAGAGTGTCTGAGAGTGTCAGAGTGTGTCAGAGAGTGTCAGAGAGTGTCAGAGAGTGTCAGAGAATGATAGAGAGTGATAGAGAATGTCAGAGAGTGTCAGGGAGTGATAAAGAGTGATAGAGAGAGTCTGAGATTGTAAGAGAGTGTCTGAGAGTGTCAGAGAGTGTCAGAGTGTGTCAGAGAGTGATAGAGAGTGATAGAGAGTGATAGAGAGTGTCAGAGAGTGTCATCGAGTGATAGAGAGTGTCAGAGTGTGTCAGAGAGTGATAGAGAGTTATTGAGTGTGTCAGAGGATGTCAGAGAGCGATAGAGAGTGTCAGAGAGAGATAGACAGTGTCAGAGAGTGATAGAGAGTGTCTGAGAGTGTCTGAGAGAGACAGAGATTGAAAGAGAGTGTCTGACAGTGTCAGTGAGTGTCAGAGAGTGATAGGGAGTGTCTGAGAGTGTCAGTGAGTGATAGAGAGTGATAGAGAGCCTCTGAGAGTGTCAGAGAGTGTCAGAGAGTGTCAGAGAGTGGTAGAGAGTGACAGAGAGTGTCTGAGAGTGATAGAGAGTGTCAGAGAGTGATAGAGAATGTCAGAGAGTGATAGAGAATGTCAGAGAGAGATAGAGAGTGACAGAGAGGGTCTGAGAGTGTCAGAGAGTGTCAGAGAGTGTCAGAGTGTGTCAGAGAGTGACAGAGAGTGATAGAGAGTGTCAGAGAGTGTCATAGAGTGATAGAGAGAGTCAGAGTGTGTCAGAGAGTGATAGAGTTTGATTGAGTGTGTCAGAGAGTGTCAGAGAGCGATAGACAGTTTCAGAGAGTGATAGAGAGTGTCTGAGATTGTCTGAGAGTGACAGAGAGTGAAAGAGAGTGTCTGAGAGTGTCAGTGAGTGATAGAGAGTGATAGAGAGCCTCTGAGAGTGTCGGAGAGATTCAGAGAGTTTTAGAGAGTGTCAGAGAGTGATGGTGAGTGGCAGAGAGTGTCAGAGAGTGATAGAGAGTGGCAGAGAGTGATGGAGAGTGATAGAGAGGCTATGAGAGTGTCAGAGAGTGTCAGAGTGTGTCAGATGGTGTCAGAGAGTGATAGAGAGTGATAGAGAGTTTCACAGTGTGTCAGAGAGTGATAGAGAGTGTCAGAGAGTGATAGAGAGTGATAGAGAGTGTCAGAGAGTGTCATAGAGTGATGGAGAGTGTCAGAGAGAGTCAGAGATTGATAGAGAGTGATAGAGAGTGTCAGAGTGTGTCAGAGAGTTTCAGAGAGTCATAGAGAGTCATAGAGAGTGTCACAGAGTGTCATTGATTAATAGAGAGTGTCAGAGAGTGTCAGAGATTGATAGAGAGTGATAGAGACTGTCAGAGAGAGTCAGAGAGTGAAAGAGAGTGATAGAGAGTTTCAGAGTGTGTCAGAGAGTGATAGAGAGAGATAGAGTGTGTCAGAGAGTGATAGAGAGTTACAGAGAGTGTCAGAGAGTGTCAGAGAGTGATACGGAGTGTGATAGAGAGTGTCTGAGAGTGTCAGAGTGTGTCAGAGATTTTCAGAGAGTGATGGAGAGAGATAGAGAGTGTCACAGAGGGTCATTGAGTGTCAGTGAGTGATAGAGAGTGTCAGAGAGTGTCAGAGAGTGATAGAGAGTGTCAGAGAGTGACAGAGAGAGTTTGAGAATGTCAGAGAGTGATAGAGAATGTCAGAGACTGAAAGAGAGTGATAGAGAGTCTCTGAGAGTGTCAGAGAGTTTGAGAGATTGAGAGAGAGTCTCTGACAGTGTCAGAGAGTGTCAGAGAGTGTCAGAGAGTGATATAGAGTGATAGAGAGTGTCAGAGAGTGATAGAGAGTGATAGAGAATGTCAGAGAGTGATAGAGAGTGTCAGGGAGTGTCAGGGAGTGATAAAGAGTGATAGAGAGAGTCTGAGATTGTCAGAGAGTGTCTGAGAGTGTCAGAGTGTGTCAGAGAGTGTCAGAGAGTGTCAGAGAATGATAGAGAGTGATAGAGAGTGTCAGGGAGTGATAAAGAGTGATAGAGAGAGTCTGAGATTGTCAGAGAGTGTCTGAGAGTGTCAGAGTGTGTCAGAGAGTGTCAGAGAGTGTCAGAGAGTGTCAGAGAGCGATAGAGAGTGATAGAGAATGTCAGAGAGTGATAGAGAGTGTCAGAGAGTTTCAGGGAGTGATAGAGAGTGATAGAGAGAGTCTGAGATTGTCAGAGAGTGTCAGAGAGTGTCAGAGAGTGTCAGAGAGTGTCAGAGAGTGATAGAGAGTGATAGAGAATGTCAGAGAGTGATAGAGAGTGTCAGAGAGTGTCAGGGAGTGATAAAGAGTGATAGAGAGAGTCTGAGATTGTCAGAGAGTGTCTGAGAGTGTCTGAGAGTGTCATGGAGTGTCAGTGAGTGTCAGAGTGTGTCAGAGTGTGTCAGAGTGTGATAGAGAGTGATAGAGAGTGTCAGAGAGTGTCATAGAGTGATAGAGAGTGTCAGAGTGTGTCAGAGAGTGACAGAGAGTTATTGAGTGTGTCAGAGGGTGTCAGAGAGCGATAGCGAGTGTCAGAGAGAGATAGACAGTGTCAGAGAGTGATAGAGAGTGTCTGAGAGTGTCTGAGAGTGTCTGAGAGTGACAGAGAGTGAAAGAGAGTGTCTGACAGTGTCAGTGAGTTTCAGAGAGTGATAGAGAGTGTCTGAGAGTGTCAGTGAGTGATAGAGAGTGATAGAGAGCCTCTGAGAGTGTCAGAGAGTGTCAGAGAGTGATAGGGAGTGTCAGAGTGTTGTAGAGAGTGACAGAGAGTGTCTGAGAGTGATAGAGAGTGTCTGAGAGTGATAGAGAATGTCAGTGAGTGATAGAGAATGTCAGAGAGTGATAGAGAGTGACAGAGAGGGTCTGAGAGTGTCAGAGAGTGTCAGAGTGTTTCAGAGAGTGACAGAGAGTGATAGAGAGTGTCAGAGAGTGTCAGAGAGTGATAGAGAGAGTCAGAGTGTGTCAGAGAGTGATAGAGTGTGATTGAATGTGTCAGAGAGTGTCAGAGAGCGATAGGCAGTTTCAGAGAGTGATAGAGAGTGTCTGAGATTGTCTGAGAGTGACAGAGAGTGAAAGAGAGTGTCTGAGAGTGTCAGTGAGTGTCAGAGAGTGAAAGAGAGTGTCTGAGAGTGTCAGTGAGTGTCAGAGAGTGATGGAGAGTGTCTGAGGATGTCAGTGAGTGATAGAGAGTGATAGAGAGCCTCTGAGAGTGTCAGAGAGATTCAGAGAGTGATAGAGAGTGTCAGAGAGTGATAGTGAGTGGCACAGAGTGTCTGAGAGTGTCAGAGAGTTTCAGAGATTGAGAGAGAGATTCTGAGAGTGTCAGTGAGTGATAGAGAGTGTCAGAGAGTGATAGAGAGTGTCAGAGAGTGATAGAGAGTGATAGAGAGTGTCAGAGAGTGTCAGAGAGTGATAGAGAGAGTCAGAGTGTGTCAGAGAGTGATAGAGTGTGATTGAATGTGTCAGAGAGTGTCAGAGAGCGATAGGCAGTTTCAGAGAGTGATAGAGAGTGTCTGAGATTGTCTGAGAGTGACAGAGAGTGAAAGAGAGTGTCTGAGAGTGTCAGTGAGTGTCAGAGAGTGAAAGAGAGTGTCTGAGAGTGTCAGTGAGTGTCAGAGAGTGATGGAGAGTGTCTGAGGATGTCAGTGAGTGATAGAGAGTGATAGAGAGCCTCTGAGAGTGTCAGAGAGATTCAGAGAGTGATAGAGAGTGTCAGAGAGTGACAGTGAGTGGCACAGAGTGTCTGAGAGTGTCAGAGAGTTTCAGAGATTGAGAGAGAGATTCTGAGAGTGTCAGTGAGTGATAGAGAGTGTCAGAGAGTGATAGAGAGTGTCAGAGAGTGATAGAGAGTGTCAGTGAGTGTCAGAGAATGATGGAGAGTGTCTGAGAGTGTCAGTGAGTGTCAGAGAGTGAAAGAGAGTGTCTGAGAGTGTCAGTGAGTGTCAGAGAGTGATGGAGAGTGTCTGAGAGTGTCAGTGAGTGATAGAGAGTGATAGAGAGCCTCTGAGAGTGTCAGAGAGATTCAGAGAGTGATAGAGAGTGTCAGAGAGTGTCAGTGAGTGATAGAGAGTGACAGGGAGTGTCTGAGAGTGATAGAGAGTGTCAGAGAGTGATAGAGAATGTCAGAGAGTGATAGATAGTGACAGAGAGGGTCTGAGAGTGTCAGAGAGTGTCAGAGTGTGTCAGAGAGTGACAGAGAGTGATAGAGAGTGTCAGAGAGTGTCATAGAGTGATAGAGAGAGTCAGAGTGTGTCAGAGAGTGATAGAGTGTGATTGAGTGTGTCAGAGAGTGTCAGAGAGCGATAGACAGTTTCAGAGAGTGATAGAGAGTGTCTGAGAGTGACAGAGAGTGAAAGAGAGTGTCTGAGAGTGTCAGTGAGTGTCAGAGAGTGAAAGAGAGTGTCTGAGAGTGTCAGTGAGTGTCAGAGAGTGATGGAGAGTGTCTGAGAGTGTCAGTGAGTGATAGAGAGTGATAGAGAGCCTCTGAGAGTGTCAGAGAGATTCAGAGAGTGATAGAGAGTGTCAGAGAGTGAAAGTGAGTGGCAGAGAGTGTCTGAGAGTGTCAGAGAGAGAGTCAGAGAGTGATAGAGAGTGATAGAGAGTGTCAGAGTGTGTCAGAGAGTTTCAGAGAGTCATAGAGAGTGTCACAGAGTGTCATTGATTAATAGAGAGTGTCAGAGAGTGTCAGAGATTGATAGAGAGTGATAGAGAGTGTCAGAGAGTGTCAGAGAGTGAAAGAGAGTGATAGAGAGTGTCAGAGTGTGTCAGAGAGTGATAGAGAGTGATAGAGAGTGTCAGAGAGTGTCAGAGAATGATACGGAGTGTGATAGAGAGTGTCTGAGAGTGTCTGAGTGTCAGAGTGTGTCAGAGAGCGATAAAGAGTGATAGAGCGTGTCTGAGAGTGACAGAGAGTGTCTGAGTGTGTCAGTGAGTGTCAGAGAGTGAGAAAGAGTGATAGAGAGAGTCTGAGAGTGTCAGAGAGTGTCAGATAGTGTCAGAGAGTGGTAGAGAGTGTCAGAGAGTGTCATTGAGTGATGGAGAGTGTCAGAGAGTGTCAGAGAGTGATAGAGAGTGTCTGAGAGTGAAAGTGAGTGTCAGACAGTGATAGAGAGTGATAGAGAGTGTCAGAGAGTGATAGAGAGAGATAGAGAGAGTCTGAGAGTGTCAGAGAGTGTCAGAGAGTGATAGAGAGCGATAGGGAGTGTCAGAGAGTGTCATTGAGTGTCAGAGAGTGTCAGAGAGTTTCAGAGAGTGAAAGAGAGTGTCAGAGAGTGTCAGAAAGTGTCAGAGAGTGATAGAGAGTGATAGAGAGTATCAGAGAGAGTCAGAGAGTGATAGAGAGTGATAGAGAGTGTCAGAGAGTGATAGAGAGTGTCAGAGAGTGTCAGAGAGTGACAGAGAGTGATAGAGAGCGTCAGAGAGTGTCATAGAGTGATAGAGAGTGATAGAGAGTTATAGAGAGTGATAGAGAGTGTCAGAGAGTGATAGAGAGTTACAGAGAGTGACAGAGAGTGTCAGAGAGTGTCAGAGAGTGATACGGAGTGTGATAGAGAGTGTCTGAGAGTGTCAGAGTGTGTCAGAGAGTGTCAGAGAGTGATGGAGAGTGATAGAGAGTGTCACAGAGGGTCATTGAGTGATAGAGAGTGTCAGAGAGTGTCAGAGAGTGATAGAGAGTGTCAGAGAGTGTCAGAGAGTGATAGGGAGTGTCAGAGAGTGACAGAGAGAGTTTGAGAATGTCAGAGAGTGATAGAGAATGTCAGAGAGTGAAAGAGAGAGATAGAGAGTATCTGAGAGTGTCAGAGAATTTCAGAGAGTGATAGAGAGTGATAGAGTGTCTCTGAGAGTGTCAGAGAGTGTCAGAGAGCGAAAGAGAGTGTCAATGAGTGATAGAGAGTGTCAGAGAGTGATAGAGAGTGATAGAGAGTGTCAGAGAGTGTCAGAGAGTGACAGAGAGTGACAGAGAGTGACAGAGAGTGTCTGAGAGTGTCAGGGAGTGATAAAGAGTGATGGAGAGAGTCTGAGATTGTCAGAGAGTGTCAGAGAGTGTCAGAGTGTGTCAGAGAGTGTCAGCGAGTGTCAGAGAATGATAGAGAGTGATAGAGAGTGTCAGAGAGTGTCAGAGAGTAATATAGAGTGATAGAGAGTGTCAGAGAGTGTCAGAGAGTGTCTGAGAGTGTCAGAGTGTGTCAGAGAGTGTCAGAGAGTGTCAGAGAGTGTCAGAGAATGATAGAGAGTGATAGAGAATGTCAGAGAGTGTCAGGGAGTGATAAAGAGTGATAGAGAGAGTCTGAGATTGTAAGAGAGTGTCTGAGAGTGTCAGAGAGTGTCAGAGTGTGTCAGAGAGTGATAGAGAGTGATAGAGAGTGATAGAGAGTGTCAGAGAGTGTCATCGAGTGATAGAGAGTGTCAGAGTGTGTCAGAGAGTGATAGAGAGTTATTGAGTGTGTCAGAGGATGTCAGAGAGCGATAGAGAGTGTCAGAGAGAGATAGACAGTGTCAGAGAGTGATAGAGAGTGTCTGAGAGTGTCTGAGAGAGACAGAGATTGAAAGAGAGTGTCTGACAGTGTCAGTGAGTGTCAGAGAGTGATAGGGAGTGTCTGAGAGTGTCAGTGAGTGATAGAGAGTGATAGAGAGCCTCTGAGAGTGTCAGAGAGTGTCAGAGAGTGTCAGAGAGTGGTAGAGAGTGACAGAGAGTGTCTGAGAGTGATAGAGAGTGTCAGAGAGTGATAGAGAATGTCAGAGAGTGATAGAGAATGTCAGAGAGAGATAGAGAGTGACAGAGAGGGTCTGAGAGTGTCAGAGAGTGTCAGAGAGTGTCAGAGTGTGTCAGAGAGTGACAGAGAGTGATAGAGAGTGTCAGAGAGTGTCATAGAGTGATAGAGAGAGTCAGAGTGTGTCAGAGAGTGATAGAGTTTGATTGAGTGTGTCAGAGAGTGTCAGAGAGCGATAGACAGTTTCAGAGAGTGATAGAGAGTGTCTGAGATTGTCTGAGAGTGACAGAGAGTGAAAGAGAGTGTCTGAGAGTGTCAGTGAGTGATAGAGAGTGATAGAGAGCCTCTGAGAGTGTCGGAGAGATTCAGAGAGTTTTAGAGAGTGTCAGAGAGTGATGGTGAGTGGCAGAGAGTGTCAGAGAGTGATAGAGAGTGGCAGAGAGTGATGGAGAGTGATAGAGAGGCTATGAGAGTGTCAGAGAGTGTCAGAGTGTGTCAGATGGTGTCAGAGAGTGATAGAGAGTGATAGAGAGTTTCACAGTGTGTCAGAGAGTGATAGAGAGTGTCAGAGAGTGATAGAGAGTGATAGAGAGTGTCAGAGAGTGTCATAGAGTGATGGAGAGTGTCAGAGAGAGTCAGAGATTGATAGAGAGTGATAGAGAGTGTCAGAGTGTGTCAGAGAGTTTCAGAGAGTCATAGAGAGTCATAGAGAGTGTCACAGAGTGTCATTGATTAATAGAGAGTGTCAGAGAGTGTCAGAGATTGATAGAGAGTGATAGAGACTGTCAGAGAGAGTCAGAGAGTGAAAGAGAGTGATAGAGAGTGTCAGAGTGTGTCAGAGAGTGATAGAGAGAGATAGAGTGTGTCAGAGAGTGATAGAGAGTTACAGAGAGTGTCAGAGAGTGTCAGAGAGTGATACGGAGTGTGATAGAGAGTGTCTGAGAGTGTCAGAGTGTGTCAGAGATTTTCAGAGAGTGATGGAGAGAGATAGAGAGTGTCACAGAGGGTCATTGAGTGTCAGTGAGTGATAGAGAGTGTCAGAGAGTACCAGAGAGTGATAGAGAGTGTCAGAGAGTGACAGAGAGTGTCTGAGAGTGACAGCAAGTGTCTGAGAGTGTCAGTGAGTGTCAGAGAGTGATAGAGAGTGATAGCAAGTGATAGACAGTTTCAGAGTGTGTCATTGAGTGATAGAGAGTGTCAGAGAGTGTCAGAGTGTGATAGAGAGTGTCAGAGAGTGTCAGAGAGTGATAGAGAGTGTAAGAGAGTGATAGAGAGTGATAGAGAGTGATAGAGAGTGTCAGAGATTGATAGAGAGTGACAGAGAGTGTCTGAGAGTGTCAGAGAGTGTCAGAGTGTGTCAGAGAGTGATAGAGAGTGATAGAGAGTGTCAGAGAGTGTCATGGAGTGATAGAGAGTGTCAGAGTGTTTCAGAGAGTGATAGAGAGTGATTGAGTGTGTCAGAGAGTGTCAGAGAGCGATAGAGAGTGTCAGAGAGTGATAGAGAGTGTCAGAGAGTGTCAGAGAGTGTCTGAGAGGGTCTGAGAGTGACAGAGAGTGAAAGAGAGTGTCTGAGAGTGTCTGAGAGTGTCAGTGAGTGTCAGTGAGTGTCAGAGACTGATAGAGAGTGTCAGATAGTGTCAGAGAGTGATAGAGAGTGTCAGAGAGTGTCAGAGAGTGATAGAGAGTGGCAGAGAGTGATGGAGAGTGATAGAGAGGCTATGAGAGTGTCAGAGAGTGTCAGAGTGTGTCAGATGGTGCCAGAGAGTGATGGAGAGTGATAGAGATTGTCAGAGTGTGTCAGAGAGTGTCATAGAGTGATAGAGAGGGATAGAGAGTGTCAGAGAGTGTCATTGAGTAATAGAGAGTGTCAGAAAGTGTCAGAGAGTGATAGAGAGTTTCAGAGAGTGTCAGAGAGTGTCAGAGAGTGATACGGAGTGTGATTGAGAGTGTCTGAGAGTGTCAGAGTGTGTCACAGAGTGTCAGAGAGTGATGGAGAGTGATGGAGAGTGTCATTGAGTGATAGAGAGTGTCAGAGAGTGTCAGAGAGTCATAGAGAGTGATAGAGAGTGTCAGAGAGTGTCAGAGAGTGGTAGAGAGTGGTAGAGAGTGTCAGGGAGTGTCCGAGAGTGATAGAGAGTGATACAGAGTGTCAGAGAGTGATAGAGAGTGTCAGAGAGTGTCAGAGAGCGATAAAGAGTGATAGAACATGTCTGAGAGTGTCAGAGAGTGTCTGAGAGTGTCTGAGTGTGTCAGAGAGTGTCAGAGAGTGATAGAGAGTGATAGAGAGCGATAGAGATTTCCAGAGAGTGTCATTGAGTGATAGAGAGTTTCTGAGAGTGTCAAAGAGTGTCAGGGTGTGTCAGAGAGTGATGAAGAATGTTCGAGCGTTTCACAGTGTGTCTGAGATTGTCAGAGAGTGTCAGAGTGTGATAGAGAGTGTCTGAGAGTGATAGAGAGAGTCTGAGAGTGTCTGAGAGCGTCAGAGAGTGTCAGAGAGTGTCTGAGAGCGTCAGACAGTGTCACAGAGTGTCTGAGTGCGTCAGAGAGTGTCTGAGAGCGTCAAAGAGCGTTAGAGTGTGATAGAGAGTGTTTGAGAGTGACAGAGAGTGTCTGAGAGTGACAGAGAGTGATAGAGAGTGTCAGATAGTGCCAGAGTGTGTGAGAGTGTCCGAGAGTGACAGAGAGTGTCAGAGAGTGTCAGAGAGTCTCAGAGAGTGATGGAGAGTGTCAGAGGGTGATAGAGAGTGTCTGAGCGTGTCTGAAAGTGTCAGAGAGTGATAGAGAGTGATAGAGAGTGTCTGAGAGTGTCAGAGAGTTTCAGAGAGTTATAGAGAGTGTTAGAGAGTGTCAGAGAGTGTCAGAGAGTGATAGAGAGTGATAGAGAGTGATAGAGCGTGTCAGAGAGTGTCATAGAGTGATAGAGAGTGTCAGAGAGTGTCAGAGAGTGATAGAGAGTGACAGAGAATGTCAGAGTGTGTCAGTGAGTGTCATAGAGTGATAGAGAGTGTCAGAGTGTGTCACAGAAAGTCTGAGAGTGTCAGAGAGTGTCAGAGAGTGATCGAGAGTGTCAGAGATTGATAGAGTGTATCAGAGAGTGATAGAGAGTGTCAGAGAGCTATAGAGAGTGATAGAGAGTGTCACAGAGTGATTAAGAGTGTCAGAGAGTGTTAGAGAGTGATACAGAGTGATAGAGAGTATCTGAGAGTGTCTGTGAGTGTCAGAGAGCGTCAGAGAGTGTCAGAGAGTGTCAGAGAGCGTCAGAGAGTGTCAGAGAGCGTCAGAGAGTGTCAGAGTGTGTCAGAGAGTGAGAGAGAGTGATAGAGATGTCAGAGAGTGTCATTGAGTGATGGAGAGTGTCAGAGAGTTTCAGAGAGTGATAGAGAGTGTCAGAGAGTGATGGAGAGTGTCAGACACTGATAGAGAGTGATAGAGATTGTCAGAGAGTGATAGAGAGAGATAGAGAGAGTCTGAGAGTGTTAGAGAGTGTCAGAGAGTGATAGAGAGTGTCAGAAAGTGTCAGAGAGTGATAGAGTGATAAAGAGTATCAGAGAGTGTCAGAGAGTGATAGAGAGTGATAGAGAGAGTCAGAGAGTGAAAGAGATTGTCAGAGAGTGATAGACAGTGATAGAGAGCGTCAGAGAGTGTCTGACAGCGTCAGAGAGTGTCTGAGAGTGACAGAGAGTGTCTGAGAGTGTCATTGAGTGTTAGAGAGTGTGACAGAGTGATAGAGAGTGTCTGAGAGTGTCTGAGAGTGTCAGAGAGTGTCAGAGATTTGTCAGATAGTGTCAGATAGTGTCAGATAGTGTCAGATAGTGTCAGAGATTGATAGAGAGTGATAGAGAGTGTCAGAGAGTGTCATTGAGTGATGGAGAATGTCAGAGAGTGGCAGAGAGTGATAGAGAGTGTCTGAGAGTGATAGAGAGTGTCAGACAGTGATAGAGAGTGACAGAGAGTGATAGAGAGAGATAGAGAGAGTCTGAGAGTGTCAGAGATTGTCAGAGAGTGATAGAGAGCGATAGGGAGTGACAGAGAGTTTCATTGAGTGTCAGAGAGTGATAGAGAGTGTCAGAAAGTGTCAGAGAGTGATAGAGAGTGATAGAGAGTATCAGAGAGTGCCAGAGAGTGATAGAGAGTGATAGAGGGTGATAGAGAGTGTCAGAGAGTGAAAGAGAGTGTCAGAGAGTGATGGAGAGTGCTAGAGAGCGTCAGAGAGTGTCATAGAGTGATAGAGAGAGTCAGAGTGCGTCACAGAGTATCTGAGTGTGTCAGAGGGTGTCAGAGAGTGATGGAGAGTGATAGAGAGTGTCACAGAGTGTCATTGAGTGATAGAGAGTGTCAGAGTGTGTCAGAAAGTGATAGAGAGTGATATAGAGTTTCAGAGAGTGTCAGAGAGTGATAGAGAGTGATAGAGAGTGTCAGAGAGTGATAGACAGTGTCAGAGCGTGATATTGAGTGATAGAGAGCCTCAGAGAGTGTCAGATTTTGATAGAGTGTGATAGAGAGTGTCAGAGAGTGTCAGAGACTGATATAGAGTGATAGAGAGTGTCAGAGAGTGTCAGAGAGTATCAGAGAGTGATAGAGAGTGATAGAGAATGTCAGAGAGTGATAGAGAGTGTCTGAGAAAGTCAGAGAATGTCTGAGAGTGTCTGAGAGTGTCTGAGAGTGTCTGAGAGTGTCTGAGAGTGTCAGAGTGTGTCAGAGAGTGTCATTGAGTGTTAGAGAGTGTGAAAGAGTGATAGAGAGTGTCTGAGAGTGTCAGAGAGTGTCAGAGAGTGATAGAGAGTGATAGAGAGTTTCAGAGAGTGTCTGAGACTGTCTGAGAGTGTCAGAGAGTGATAGAGAGTGTCAGAGAGTGTCAGAGAGTGTCTGAGAGTGATAGAGAGTGATAGAGAGTGATAGAGAGTTTCAGAGAGTGATAGTGAGTGTCTGAGAGTGTCAGAGAGTTTCAGAGAGTGATAGAGAGTGTCAGAGAGTGATGGAGAGTGATGGAGAGTGTCAAAAAGTGATAGAGAGTGATAGAGATTGTCAGAGAGTGATAGAGAGAGATAGAGAGAGTCTGAGAGTGTTAGAGAGTGTCAGAGAGTGATAGAGAGTGTCAGAAAGTGTCAGAGAGTGATAGAGAGTGATAGAGTATCAGAGAGTGACAGAGAGTGATAGAGAGTGATAGAGAGTGTCAGAGAGTGAAAGAGATTGTCAGAGAGTGATAGACAGTGATAGAGAGCGTCAGAGAGTGTCTGAGAGTGACAGAGAGTGTCTGAGAATGTCATTGAGTGTTAGAGAGTGTGAAAGAGTGATAGAGAGTGTCTGAGAGTGTCTGAGAGTGTCAGAGAGTGTCAGATAGTGTCAGATAGTGTCAGAGAGTGATAGAGAGTGTCAGAGAGTGTCATTGAGTGATGGAGAATGTCAGAGAGTGTCAGAGAGTGATAGAGAGTGTCTGAGAGTGATAGAGAGTGTCAGACAGTGATAGAGAGTGACAGAGAGTGATAGAGAGAGATAGAGAGAGTCTGAGAGTGTCAGAGAGTGTCAGAGAGTGATAGAGAGCGATAGGGAGTGTCAGAGAGTGTCATTGAGTGATAGAGAGTGTCAGAGAGTGAAAGAGAGTGTCAGAGAGTAATGGAGAGTGCTAGAGAGCGTCAGAGAGTGTCATAGAGTGATAGAGAGTGTCAGAGTGCGTCACAGAGTATCTGAGTGTGTCAGAGAGTGTCAGAGAGTGATGGAGAGTGATGGAGAGTGATAGAGAGTGTCACAGAGTGTCATTGAGTGATAGAGAGTGTCAGAGTGTGTCAGAAAGTGATAGAGAGTGATATAGAGTTTCAGAGAGTGTCAGAGAGTGATAGAGAGTGATAGAGAGTGTCAGAGAGTGATAGAGAGTGTCAGAGCATGATATTGAGTGATAGAGAGCCTCAGAGAGTGTCAGATTTTGATAGAGAGTGATAGAGAGTGTCAGAGAGTGTCGGAGACTGATATAGAGTGATAGAGAGTGTCAGAGAGTGTCAGAGAGTATCAGAGAGTGATAGAGAGTGATAGAGAATGTCAGAGAGTGATAGAGAGTGTCTGAGAATGTCAGAGAGTGTCTGAGAGTGTCTGAGAGTGTCTGAGAGTGTCAGAGTGTGTCAGAGAGTGTCATTGAGTGTTAGAGAGTGTGAAAGAGTGATAGAGAGTGTCTGAGAGTGTCAGAGAGTCTCAGAGAGTGATAGAGAGTGATAGAGAGTTTCAGAGAGTGTCTGAGACTGTCTGACAGTGTCAGAGAGTGATAGAGAGTGTCAGAGAGTGTCAGAGAGTGTCAGAGAGTGTCTGAGAGTGATAGAGAGTTTCAGAGAGTGATAGAGAGTGTCAGAGAGTGTCAGAGAGTGTCAGAGAGTGTCTGAGAGTGATAGAGAGTGATAGAGAGTTTCAGAGAGTGATAGTGAGTGTCTGAGAGTGTCAGAGAGTGATATGGAGTGATAGAGAGTGTCAGAGAGTGTCAGAGAGTGATATAGAGTGTCAGAGAGTGTCAGAGAGTGTCAGAGAGTGATAGAGAGTGATAGAGAGTTTCAGAGAGTGTTAAAGAGTGTCAGAGAGTGATAGAGAGTGTCAGAGAGTGATAGAGAGTGTCAGAGAGTGTCAGAGAGTGTCAGAGAGTGATAGAGAGTTTCAGAGAGTGATAGAGAGTTTCAGAGAGTGTCAGAGAGTGTCTGAGAGTGTCAGAGAGTGATAGAGTGTGTCAGAGAGTGTCAGAGAGTGATAGAGAGTGATAGAGAGTGTCAGAGAGTGATAGAGAGTGTCAGAGAGTGATATAGAGTGATAGTGAGTGTCAGAGAGTGTCAGAGAGTGATATAGAGTGACAGAGAGTGTCAGAGAGTGTCAGAGAGTGATATAGAGTGATAGAGAGTGTCAGTGAGTGTCAGAGAGTGATAGTGAGTGTCTGAGAGTGTCAGAGAGTGATAGAGTGTGTCAGAGAGTGTCAGAGAGTGATAGAGAGTGATAGAGAGTGTCAGAGAGTGATAGAGAGTGTCAGAGAGTGTCAGAGAGTGTCAGATAGTGTCAGAGAGTGATAGAGAGTGATAGAGAGTTTCAGAGAGTGTCTGAGAGTGTCAGAGAGTGATAGAGAGTGATAGAGAGTGTCAGAGAGTGTCAGAGAGTGATAGAGAGTGATAGAGAGTGTCAGAGATTGTCAGAGAGTGTCAGAGAGTGATAGTGAGTGTCAGAGAGTGATAGAGAGTGATAGAGAGTTTCAGAGAGTGATAGTGAGTGTCTGAGAGTGTCAGAGAGTGATATAGAGTGATAGTGAGTGTCAGAGAGTGTCAGAGAGTGATATAGAGTGATAGAGAGTGTCAGAGAGTGTCAGAGAGTGATATAGAGTGATAGAGAGTGTCAGAGAGTGTCAGAGTGTATCAGAGAGTGACAGAGAGTGATAGAGAATGTCAGAGAGTGATAGAGAGTGTCTGAGAATGTCAGAGAGTGTCTGAGAGTGTCTGAGAGTGTCTGAGAGTGTCTGAGAGTGTCAGAGTGTGTCAGAGAGTGTCATTGAGTGTTAGAGAGTGTGAAAGAGTGATAGAGAGTGTCTGAGAGTGTCAGAGAGTCTCAGAGAGTGATAGAGAGTGATAGAGAGTTTCAGAGAGTGTCTGAGACTGTCTGACAGTGTCAGAGAGTGATAGAGAGTGTCAGAGAGTGTCAGAGAGTGTCAGAGAGTGTCTGAGAGTGATAGAGAGTGATAGAGAGTTTCAGAGAGTGATAGAGAGTGTCAGAGAGTGTCAGAGAGTGTCAGAGAGTGTCTGAGAGTGATAGAGAGTGATAGAGAGTTTCAGAGAGTGATAGTGAGTGTCTGAGAGTGTCAGAGAGTGATATGGAGTGATAGAGAGTGTCAGAGAGTGTCAGAGAGTGATATAGAGTGTCAGAGAGTGTCAGAGAGTGATAGAGAGTGATAGAGAGTTTCAGAGAGTGTTAAAGAGTGTCAGAGAGTGATAGAGAGTGTCAGAGAGTGATAGAGAGTGTCAGAGAGTGTCAGAGAGTGTCAGAGAGTGATAGAGAGTGATAGAGAGTGATAGAGAGTTTCAGAGAGTGTCAGAGAGTGTCTGAGAGTGTCAGAGAGTGATAGAGTGTGTCAGAGAGTGTCAGAGAGTGATAGAGAGTGATAGAGAGTGTCAGAGAGTGATAGAGAGTGTCAGAGAGTGATATAGAGTGATAGTGAGTGTCAGAGAGTGTCAGAGAGTGATATAGAGTGACAGAGAGTGTCAGAGAGTGTCAGAGAGTGATATAGAGTGATAGAGAGTGATAGAGAGTGTCAGAGAGTGATATAGAGTGATAGAGAGTGTCAGTGAGTGTCAGAGAGTGATAGTGAGTGTCTGAGAGTGTCAGAGAGTGATAGAGTGTGTCAGAGAGTGTCAGAGAGTGATAGAGAGTGATAGAGAGTGTCAGAGAGTGATAGAGAGTGTCAGAGAGTGTCAGAGAGTGTCAGATAGTGTCAGAGAGTGATAGAGAGTGATAGAGAGTTTCAGAGAGTGTCTGAGAGTGTCAGAGAGTGATAGAGAGTGATAGAGAGTGTCAGAGAGTGTCAGAGAGTGATAGAGAGTGATAGAGAGTGTCAGAGATTGTCAGAGAGTGTCAGAGAGTGATAGTGAGTGTCAGAGAGTGATAGAGAGTGATAGAGAGTTTCAGAGAGTGATAGTGAGTGTCTGAGAGTGTCAGAGAGTGATATAGAGTGATAGTGAGTGTCAGAGAGTGTCAGAGAGTGATATAGAGTGATAGAGAGTGTCAGAGATTGTCAGAGAGTGATATAGAGTGATAGAGAGTGTCAGTGAGTGTCAGAGAGTGATAGTGAGTGTCTGAGGGTGTCAGAGAGTGATAGAGAGTGAAAGAGAGTGTCACAGAGTGATAGTGAGTGTCTGAGAGTGTCAGAGAGTGATAGAGAGTGAAAGAGAGTGATAGAGAGTGATAGAGAGTGTCAGAGAGTGACAGTGAGTGTCTGAGAGTGTCAGAGAGTGATAGAGAGTGAAAGAGAGTGAAAGAGAGTGTCAGTGAGTGTCAGAGAGTGTCAGAGAGTGTCAGAGAGTGATAGTGAGTGTCTTAGAGTGTCAGAGAGTGATATAGAGTGAAAGAGAGTGTCAGTGAGTGATATAGAGTGATAGAGAGTGCCAGAGAGTTTCAGAGAGTGTCTGAGACTGTCTGACAGTGTCAGAGAGTGATAGAGAGTTTCAGAGAGTGATAGTGAGTGTCTGAGAGTGTCAGAGAGTGATATGGAGTGATAGAGAGTGTCAGAGAGTGTCAGAGAGTGATATAGAGTGTCAGAGAGTGTCAGAGAGTGTCAGAGAGTGTCAGAGAGTGTCTGAGAGTGATAGAGAGTGATAGAGAGTTTCAGAGAGTGATAGAGAGTGTCAGAGAGTGTCAGAGTGTGTCAGAGAGTGTCTGAGAGTGATAGAGAGTGATAGAGAGTTTCAGAGAGTGATAGTGAGTGTCTGAGAGTGTCAGAGAGTGATATGGAGTGATAGAGAGTGTCAGAGAGTGTCAGAGAGTGATATAGAGTGTCAGAGAGTGTCAGAGAGTGTCAGAGAGTGATAGAGAGTGATAGAGAGTTTCAGAGAGTGTTAAAGAGTGTCAGAGAGTGATAGAGAGTGTCAGAGAGTGATAGAGAGTGTCAGAGAGTGTCAGAGAGTGATAGAGAGTGATAGAGAGTGATAGAGAGTTTCAGAGAGTGTCAGAGAGTGTCTGAGAGTGTCAGAGAGTGATAGAGTGTGTCAGAGAGTGTCAGAGAGTGATAGAGAGTGATAGAGAGTGTCAGAGAGTGATAGAGAGTGTCAGAGAGTGATATAGAGTGATAGTCAGTGTCAGAGAGTGTCAGAGAGTGATATAGAGTGACAGAGAGTGTCAGAGAGTGTCAGAGAGTGATATAGAGTGATAGAGAGTGTCAGTGAGTGTCAGAGAGTGATAGTGAGTGTCTGAGAGTGTCAGAGAGTGATAGAGTGTGTCAGAGAGTGTCAGAGAGTGATAGAGAGTGATAGAGAGTGTCAGAGAGTGATAGAGAGTGTCAGAGAGTGTCAGAGAGTGTCAGATAGTGTCAGAGAGTGATAGAGAGTGATAGAGAGTTTCAGAGAGTGTCTGAGAGTGTCAGAGAGTGATAGAGAGTGATAGAGAGTGTCAGAGAGTGTCAGAGAGTGATAGAGAGTGATAGAGAGTGTCAGAGATTGTCAGAGAGTGTCAGAGAGTGATAGTGAGTGTCAGAGAGTGATAGAGAGTGATAGAGAGTTTCAGAGAGTGATAGTGAGTGTCTGAGAGTGTCAGAGAGTGATATAGAGTGATAGTGAGTGTCAGAGAGTGTCAGAGAGTGATATAGAGTGATAGAGAGTGTCAGAGAGTGTCAGAGAGTGATATAGAGTGATAGAGAGTGTCAGTGAGTGTCAGAGAGTGATAGTGAGTGTCTGAGGGTGTCAGAGAGTGATAGAGAGTGAAAGAGAGTGTCACAGAGTGATAGTGAGTGTCTGAGAGTGTCAGAGAGTGATAGAGAGTGAAAGAGAGTGATAGAGAGTGATAGAGAGTGTCAGAGAGTGACAGTGAGTGTCTGAGAGTGTCAGAGAGTGATAGAGAGTGAAAGAGAGTGAAAGAGAGTGTCAGTGAGTGTCAGAGAGTGTCAGAGAGTGTCAGAGAGTGATAGTGAGTGTCTTAGAGTGTCAGAGAGTGATAGAGAGTGAAAGAGAGTGTCAGTGAGTGATAGAGAGTGATACAGAGTGTCTGAGAGTGTCAGAGAGTGATGGAGAGTGTCAGAGAGTGTCAGAGAGTGATAGTGAGTGTCTGAGAGTGTCAGAGAGTGATAGTGAGTGTCTGAGAGTGTCAGAGAGTGTCAGAGAGTGATAGAGAGTGATAGAGAGTTTCAGAGAGTGTCAGAGAGTGTCTGAGAGTGTCAGAGAGTGATGGAGAGTGTCAGAGAGTGTCAGAGAGTGATAGTGAGTGTCTGAGAGTGTCTGAGAGTGTCAGAGAGTGATGGAGAGTGTCAGAGAGTGTCAGAGAGTGATAGTGAGTGTCTGAGAGTGTCTGAGAGTGTCAGAGAGCGTTAGAGAGGGATAGAGAGTGTCAGAGAGTGTCAGAGAGTGATAGAGAGTGATAGAGAGTGATAGAGATTGTCAGAGAGTGTCAGAGAGTGTCTGAGAGTGATAGAGAGTGATAGAGACTGTCAGAGAGTGTCTGAGAGTGTCAGAGAGTGATAGAGAGTGATAGAGAGTGTCAGAGAGTGTCAGAGAGTGTCAGAGAGAGTCAGAGAGTGATAGAGAGTGATAGAGAGTTTCAGAGAGGGTCAGAGAGTGATAGAGAGTGATAGAGAGTTTCAGAGAGTGTCAGAGAGTGTCAGAGAGTGTCTGAGATTGTCTGAGAGTGATCGAGAGTGATAGAGACTGTCAGAGAGTGTCTGAGAGTGTCAGAGAGTGATAGAGAGTGATAGAGAGTGTCAGAGAATGTCAGAGAGTGTCAGAGAGTGACAGTGAGAGTCTGAGAGTGTCAGAGAGTGATAGAGAGTTTCAGAGAGTGTCTGAGAGTGTCAGAGAGTGATAGAGAGTGATAGAGAGTGTCAGAGAGTGTCAGAGAGTGTCTGAGAGTGTCAGAGAGTGTCAGAGAGTAATAGAGTGTCAGAGAGTGTCAGAGAGTGTCTGAGAGTGTCAGAGAGTGTCAGAGAATGTCAGAGAGTGATAGAGAGTGTCAGAGAGTGTCAGAGAGTGTCAGAGAGTGTCAGAGAGTGTCAGAGAGTGATAGAGAGTGTCAGAGAGTGTCAGAGAGTGATAGAGAGTGTCAGAGAGTGTCATAGAGTGATAGGGAGTTTCAGAGAGTGTCTGAGAGTGTCTGAGAGTGTCAGAGAGTGATAGAGAGTGTCAGAGAGTGATAGTGAGTATCAGAGAGTGATAGTGAGTGTCTGAGAGTGTCTGAGAGTGTCAGAGAGCGATAGAGAGGGATAGAGAGTGTCAGAGAGTATCAGAGAGTGCCAGAGAGTGATAGAGAGTGATAGAGAGTTTTAGAGAGTGTCAGAGAGTGTCTGAGATTGTCTGAGAGTGATAGAGAGTGATAGAGACTGTCAGAGAGTGTCAGAGAGTGTCAGAGAGTGTCAGAGAGTGATAGAGTGATAGTGAGAGTCTGAGATTGTCAGAGAGTGATATAGAGTTTCAGAGAGTGTCTGAGAGTGTCAGAGAGTGTCAGAGAGTGATAGAGAGTGATAGAGAGTGTCAGAGAGTGTCAGAGAGTGTCTGAGAGTGTCAGAGAGTGTCAGAGAGTAATAGCGTGTCAGAGAGTGTCAGAGAGTGTCTGAGAGTGTCAGAGAGTGTCAGAGAGTGTCAGAGAGTGTCAGAGAGTGATAGAGAGTGTCAGAGAGTGTCAGAGAGTGATAGAGAGTGTCCGAGAGTGTCAGAGAGTGATAGGGAGTTTCAGAGAGTGTCTGAGAGTGTCTGAGAGTGTCAGAGAGTGATAGAGAGTGATAGAGAGTGTCAGAGAGTGTCAGAGAGTGCCTGAGAGTGTCAGAGAGTGTCAGAGAGTGATAGAGAGTGTCAGAGAGTATCAGAGAGTCTCTGAGAGTGTCAGAGATTGTCAGAGAGTGATAGAGAGTGTCAGAGAGTGTCAGAGAGTGATAGAGAGTGATAGAGAGTTTCAGAGAGTTTCAGAGAGTGTCTGAGAGTGTCAGAGTGTGATAGAGCGTGATATAGAGTGTCAGAGAGTGTCAGAGAGAGTCTGAGAGTGTCTGAGAGTGTCAGAGAGTGATAGAGAGTGATAGAGACTGCCAGAGAGTGTCAGAGAGTGATAGAGAGTGATAGAGAGTGTCAGAGTGTGATGGAGAGTGATGGAGAGTGATGGAGAGTGTCAGAGAGTGTCAGAGAGTGATAGAGAGTGATAGAGAGTGTCAGAGAGTGATAGAGAGTGTCAGAGAGTGTCAGAGAGTGTCGGAGAGTGATAGAGAGTGATAGAGAGATTCAGAGAGTTTCAGAGAGTGTCTGAGAGTTTCTGAGAGTGTCAGAGAGCGATAGAGAGGGATAGAGAGTGTCAGAGAGTGTCAGAGAGTGTCAGAGAGCGATAGAGAGTGATAGAGAGTTTCAGAGAGTGTCAGAGAGTGTCAGAGAGTGTCTGAGATTGTTTGAGAGTGATAGAGAGTTTCAGAGAGTTTCAGAGAGTGTCAGAGAGTGTCTGAGAGTGTCAGAGAGTGTCAGAGAGTGATGGAGAGTGATAGAGAGTGATAGAGAGTGTCAGAGAGCGATAGAGAGTGATAGAGACTGTCAGAGAGTGTCAGAGAGTGTCAGAGAGTGATAGAGAGTGTTAGAGAGTTTCAGAGAGTGATAGAGAGTGTCAGAGAGTGTCAGAGAGTGATAGAGAGTGATAGAGAGTGTCAGAGAGTGTCAGAGAGTGATAGTGATTGTCTGAGAGTGTCAAAGAGTGTCAGAGAGTGATGGAGAGTGATAGAGAGTGTTAGAGAGTGCCAGAGAGTGTCAGAGAGTGATAGAGACTGATAGAGAGTTTCAGAGAGTGATAGAGAGTGTTAGAGAGTGCCAGAGAGTGTCAGAGAGTGATAGAGACTGATAGAGAGTTTCAGAGAGTTTCAGAGAGTGTCAGAGAGTGTCAGAGAGTGTCAGAGAGTGATGGAGAGTGATAGAGAGTGATAGAGAGTGATAGAGAGTGTCAGAGTGCGATAGAGAGTGATAGAGTCTGTCAGAGAGTGTCAGAGAGTGTCAGAGAGTGATAGAGAGTGATAGAGAGTTTCAGAGAGTGATAGAGAGTGTCAGAGAGTGTCAGAGAGTGATAGAGAGTGATAGAGAGTGTCAGAGAGTGCCAAAGAGTGTCAGAGAGTGTCAGAGAGTGTCAGAGAGTGATAGTGAGTGTCTGAGAGTGTCAGAGAGGGTCAAAGAGTGTCAGAGAGTGATGGAGAGTGATAGAGAGTGATGGAGAGTGCCAGAGAGTGTCAGAGAGTGATAGAGAGTGATAGTGAGTGTCAGAGAGTGTCAGAGAGTGATGGAGAGTGATAGAGAGTGATAGAGAGTGTCAGAGAGCGTCAGAGAGTGATAGTGAGTGCCTGAGAGTGTCAAAGAGTGTCAGAGAGTGATGGAGAGTGATAGAGAGTGTTAGAGAGTGCCAGAGAGTGTCAGAGAGTGATAGAGACTGATAGAGAGTTTCAGAGAGTGATAGAGAGTGTTAGAGAGTGCCAGAGAGTGTCAGAGAGTGATAGAGACTGATAGAGAGTTTCAGAGAGTTTCAGAGAGTGTCAGAGAGTGTCAGAGAGTGTCAGAGAGTGATGGAGAGTGATAGAGAGTGATAGAGAGTGATAGAGAGTGTCAGAGTGCGATAGAGAGTGATAGAGACTGTCAGAGAGTGTCAGAGAGTGTCAGAGAGTGATAGAGAGTGATAGAGAGTTTCAGAGAGTGATAGAGAGTGTCAGAGAGTGATAGAGAGTGATAGAGAGTGTCAGAGAGTGTCAGAGAGTGTCAGAGAATGTCAGAGAGTGATAGTGAGTGTCTGAGTGTGTCAGAGAGGGTCAAAGAGTGTCAGAGAGTGATGGAGAGTGATAGAGAGTGATGGAGAGTGCCAGAGAGTGTCAGAGAGTGATAGAGAGTGATAGTGAGTGTCAGAGAGTGTCAGAGAGTGATGGAGAGTGATAGAGAGTGATAGAGAGTGTCAGAGAGTGTCAGAGAGTGATAGAGAGTGATAGAGAGTTTCAGAGAGTGTCAGAGAGTGTCAGAGAGTGATAGAGAGTGATAGAGAGTGTCAGAGGGTGTCAGAGGGTGTCAGAGGGTGTCAGAGAGTGATAGAGAGTGTCAGAGAGTGTCAGAGAGTGTCAGAGAGTGTCTGAGAGTGTCAGAGAGTGTCAGAGAGTGATAGAGAGTGTCTGAGAGTGTCAGAGTGTGATAGAGAGTGTCTGAGAGTGTCAGAGTGTGATAGAGAGTGATATAGAGTGTCAGAGAGTGTCAGAGAGTGTCAGAGAGTGTCTGAGAGTGTCTGAGAGTGTCAGAGAGTGTCAGAGAGTGATAGAGAGTGTCTGAGAGTGTCAGAGTGTGATAGAGAGTGATATAGAGTGTCAGAGAGTGTCAGAGAGTGTCAGAGAGTGTCTGAGAGTGCCTGAGAGTGTCAGAGAGTGATGGAGAGTGTCAGAGAGTGTCAGAGAGCGATAGAGAGTGATAGAGACTGTCAGAGAGTGTCAGAGAGTGATAGAGAGTGATGGAGAGTTTCAGAGAGTGATAGAGAGTGTCAGAGAGTGTCAGAGAGTGATAGAGAGTGATAGAGAGTGTCAGAGAGTGTCAGAGAGTGTCAGAGAGTGATAGTGAGTGTCTGAGAGTGTCAAAGAGTGTCAGAGATTGATGGAGAGTGATAGAGAGTGATAGAGAGTGCCAGAGAGTGTCAGAGAGTGATAGAGACTGATAGAGAGTTTCAGAGAGTTTCAGAGAGTTTCAGAGAGTGTCAGAGAGTGTCTGAGAGTGTCAGAGAGTGATGGAGAGTGATAGAGAGTGATAGAGAGTGATAGAGAGTGTCATAGAGTGATGGAGAGTGATAGAGAGTGATAGAGAGTGTCAGAGAGTGTCAGAGAGTATCAGAGAGTGATAGTGAGTGTCTGAGATTGTCAGAGAGTGTCAAAGAGTGTCAGAGAGTGTCAGAGATTGATGGAGAGTGATGGAGAGTGATAGAGAGTGATAGAGAGTGTCAGAGAGTGTCAGAGAGTGATAGTGAGTGTCTGAGAGTGTCAGAGAGTGTCAGAGAGTGTCAGAGAGTGATAGAGAGTGATAGAGAGTGATAGAGAGTGTCAGAGAGTGATAGAGAGTGATAGAGAGTGTCAGAGAGTGATAGAGAGTGATAGAGACTGTCAGAGAGTGTCAAAGAGTGATAGAGAGTGATAGAGAGATTCAGAGAGTGATAGAGAGTGTCAGAGAGTGTCAGAGAGTGTCAGAGAGTGATAGAGAGTGATAGAGAGTGTCAGAGAGTGTCAGAGAGTGTCAGAGAGTGATAGTGAGTGTCTGAGAGTGTCAGAGAGTGTCAGAGAGTGTCAGAGAGTGATAGAGAGTGATAGAGAGTGTCAGAGAGTGTCAGAGAGTGATAGTGAGTGTCTGAGAGTGTCAGAGAGTGTCAAAGTGTGTCAGAGAGTGATGGAGAGTGATAGAGAGTGATAGAGAGTGATAGAGAGTGCCAGAGAGTGTCAGAGAGTGATAGAGAGTGATAGTGAGTTTCAGAGAGTGTCAGAGAGTGTCAGAGAGTGATAGTGAGTGTCAGAGAGTGTCAGAGAGTGTCAGAGAGTGATGGAGAGTGATAGAGAGTGATAGAGAGTGTCAGAGAGTGTCAGAGAGTGATAGAGAGTGATAGAGAGTTTCAGCGAGTGTCAGAGAGTGTCAGAGAGTGATAGTAAGTGTCTGAGAGTGTCGGAGAGTGTCAGAGAGTGTCAGAGAGTGTCAGAGAGTGATAGAGAGTGATAGAGAGTGATAGAGAGTTTCAGAGAGTGTCAGAGAGTGTCTGAGATTGTCTGAGAGTGATAGAGAGTGATAGAGACTGTCAGAGAGTGTCTGAGAGTGTCAGAGAGTGATAGAGAGTGATAGAGAGTGTCAGAGAGTGTCAGAGAGTGTCAGAGAGCGATAGAGAGGGATAGAGAGTGTCAGAGAGTGTCAGAGAGTGTCAGAGAGTGATAGAGAGTGATAGAGAGTTTCAGAGAGTGTCAGAGAGTGTCAGAGAGTGTCAGAGAGTGTCTGAGATTGTCTGAGAGTGATAGAGAGTGATAGAGACTGTCAGAGAGTGTCTGAGAGTGTCAGAGAGTGATAGAGAGTGATAGAGAGTGTCAGAGAGTGTCAGAGAGTGTCAGAGAGTGATAGAGAGTGTCAGAGAGTGATAGGGAGTTTCAGAGAGTTTCAGAGAGTGTCTGAGAGTGTCTGAGAGTGTCAGAGAGTGTCAGAGAGTGATAGAGAGTGTCAGAGAGTATCAGAGAGTCTCTGAGAGTGTCAGAGAGTGATAGAGAGTGTCAAAGAGTGTCAGAGAGTGATGGAGAGTGATAGAGAGTGATAGAGAGTGCCAGAGAGTGTCAGAGAGTGATAGAGACTGATAGAGAGTTTCAGAGAGTTTCAGAGAGTTTCAGAGAGTTTCAGAGAGTGTCAGAGAGTGTCTGAGAGTGTCAGAGAGTGATGGAGAGTGATAGAGAGTGATAGAGAGTGATAGAGAGTGTCAGAGAGTGTCATAGAGTGATAGAGAGTGATAGAGAGTGTTAGAGAGTGTCAGAGAGAGTCAGAGAGTGATAGTGAGTGTCTGAGATTGTCAGAGAGTGTCAAAGAGTGTCAAAGAGTGTCAGAGAGAGTCAGAGAGTGATGGAGAGTGATAGAGAGTGATAGAGAGTGTCAGAGAGCGATAGAGAGTGATAGAGACTGTCAGAGAGTGTCAGAGAGTGATAGAGAGTGATAGAGAGTTTCAGAGAGTGATAGAGAGTGTCAGAGAGTGTCAGAGAGTGTCAGAGAGTGATAGAGAGTGATAGAGAGTGTCAGAGAGTGTCAGAGAGTGATAGTGAGTGTCTGAGAGTGTCAGAGAGTGTCAAAGTGTGTCAGAGAGTGATGGAGAGTAATAGAGAGTGATAGAGAGTGATAGAGAGTGCCAGAGAGTGTCAGAGAGTGATAGAGAGTGATAGTGAGTTTCAGAGAGTGTCAGAGAGTGTCAGAGAGTGATAGTGAGTGTCAGAGAGTGTCAGAGAGTGTCAGAGAGTGTCAGAGAGTGATGGAGAGTGATGGAGAGTGATAGAGAGTGATAGAGAGTGTCAGAGAGTGTCAGAGAGTGATAGTGAGTGTCTGAGAGTGTCAGAGAGTGTCAGAGAGTGTCAGAGAGTGATAGAGAGTGATAGAGAGTGATAGAGAGTGTCAGAGAGTGATAGAGAGTGATAGAGAGTGTCAGAGAGTGATAGAGAGTGATAGAGACTGTCAGAGAGTGTCAAAGAGTGATAGAGAGTGATAGAGAGATTCAGAGAGTGATAGAGAGTGTCAGAGAGTGTCAGAGAGTGTCAGAGAGTGATAGAGAGTGATAGAGAGTGTCAGAGAGTGTCAGAGAGTGTCAGAGAGTGATAGTGAGTGTCTGAGAGTGTCAGAGAGTGTCAGAGAGTGTCAGAGAGTGATAGAGAGTGATAGAGAGTGTCAGAGAGTGTCAGAGAGTGATAGTGAGTGTCTGAGAGTGTCAGAGAGTGTCAAAGTGTGTCAGAGAGTGATGGAGAGTGATAGAGAGTGATAGAGAGTGATAGAGAGTGCCAGAGAGTGTCAGAGAGTGATAGAGAGTGATAGTGAGTTTCAGAGAGTGTCAGAGAGTGTCAGAGAGTGATAGTGAGTGTCAGAGAGTGTCAGAGAGTGTCAGAGAGTGATGGAGAGTGATAGAGAGTGATAGAGAGTGTCAGAGAGTGTCAGAGAGTGATAGAGAGTGATAGAGAGTTTCAGCGAGTGTCAGAGAGTGTCAGAGAGTGATAGTAAGTGTCTGAGAGTGTCGGAGAGTGTCAGAGAGTGTCAGAGAGTGTCAGAGAGTGATAGAGAGTGATAGAGAGTTATAGAGAGTTTCAGAGAGTGTCAGATAGTGTCTGAGATTGTCTGAGAGTGATAGAGAGTGATAGAGACTGTCAGAGAGTGTCTGAGAGTGTCAGAGAGTGATAGAGAGTGATAGAGAGTGTCAGAGAGTGTCAGAGAGTGTCAGAGAGCGATAGAGAGGGATAGAGAGTGTCAGAGAGTGTCAGAGAGTGTCAGAGAGTGATAGAGAGTGATAGAGAGTTTCAGAGAGTGTCAGAGAGTGTCAGAGAGTGTCAGAGAGTGTCTGAGATTGTCTGAGAGTGATAGAGAGTGATAGAGACTGTCAGAGAGTGTCTGAGAGTGTCAGAGAGTGATAGAGAGTGATAGAGAGTGTCAGAGAGTGTCAGAGAGTGTCAGAGAGTGATAGAGAGTGTCAGAGAGTGATAGGGAGTTTCAGAGAGTTTCAGAGAGTGTCTGAGAGTGTCTGAGAGTGTCAGAGAGTGTCAGAGAGTGATAGAGAGTGTCAGAGAGTATCAGAGAGTCTCTGAGAGTGTCAGAGAGTGATAGAGAGTGTCAAAGAGTGTCAGAGAGTGATGGAGAGTGATAGAGAGTGATAGAGAGTGCCAGAGAGTGTCAGAGAGTGATAGAGACTGATAGAGAGTTTCAGAGAGTTTCAGAGAGTTTCAGAGGGTTTCAGAGAGTGTCAGAGAGTGTCTGAGAGTGTCAGAGAGTGATGGAGAGTGATAGAGAGTGATAGAGAGTGATAGAGAGTGTCAGAGAGTGTCATAGAGTGATAGAGAGTGATAGAGAGTGTCAGAGAGTGTCAGAGAGAGTCAGAGAGTGATAGTGAGTGTCTGAGATTGTCAGAGAGTGTCAAAGAGTGTCAAAGAGTGTCAGAGAGAGTCAGAGAGTGATGGAGAGTGATAGAGAGTGATAGAGAGTGTCAGAGAGCGATAGAGAGTGATAGAGACTGTCAGAGAGTGTCAGAGAGTGATAGAGAGTGATAGAGAGTTTCAGAGAGTGATAGAGAGTGTCAGAGAGTGTCAGAGAGTGTCAGAGAGTGATAGAGAGTGATAGAGAGTGTCAGAGAGTGTCAGAGAGTGATAGTGAGTGTCTGAGAGTGTCAGAGAGTGTCAAAGTGTGTCAGAGAGTGATGGAGAGTAATAGAGAGTGATAGAGAGTGATAGAGAGTGCCAGAGAGTGTCAGAGAGTGATAGAGAGTGATAGTGAGTTTCAGAGAGTGTCAGAGAGTGTCAGAGAGTGATAGTGAGTGTCAGAGAGTGTCAGAGAGTGTCAGAGAGTGTCAGAGAGTGATGGAGAGTGATAGAGAGTGATAGAGAGTGATAGAGAGTGTCAGAGAGTGTCAGAGAGTGATAGAGAGTGATAGAGAGTTTCAGCGAGTGTCAGAGAGTGTCAGAGAGTGATAGTAAGTGTCTGAGAGTGTCGGAGAGTGTCAGAGAGTGTCAGAGAGTGTCAGAGAGTGTCAGAGAGTGATAGAGAGTGATAGAGAGTGATAGAGAGTGTCAGAGAGTGTCAGAGAGTGTCTGAGATTGTCTGAGAGTGATAGAGAGTGATAGAGACTGTCAGAGAGTGTCTGAGAGTGTCAGAGAGTGTCTGAGATTGTCTGAGATTGTCTGAGAGTGATAGAGAGTGATAGAGAGTGTCAGAGTGCGATAGAGAGTGATAGAGACTGTCAGAGAGTGTCAGAGAGTGTCAGAGAGTGATAGAGAGTGATAGAGAGTTTCAGAGAGTGATAGAGAGTGTCAGAGAGTGTCAGAGAGTGATAGAGAGTGATAGAGAGTGTCAGAGAGTGTCAGAGAGTGTCAGAGAGTGTCAGAGAGTGATAGTGAGTGTCTGAGAGTGTCAGAGAGGGTCAAAGAGTGTCAGAGAGTGATGGAGAGTGATAGAGAGTGATGGAGAGTGCCAGAGAGTGTCAGAGAGTGATAGAGAGTGATAGTGAGTGTCAGAGAGTGTCAGAGAGTGATGGAGAGTGATAGAGAGTGATAGAGAGTGTCAGAGAGTGTCAGAGAGTGATAGAGAGTGATAGAGAGTTTCAGAGAGTGTCAGAGAGTGTCAGAGAGTGATAGAGAGTGATAGAGAGTGTCAGAGGGTGTCAGAGGGTGTCAGAGGGTGTCAGAGAGTGTCAGAGAGTGATAGAGAGTGTCAGAGAGTGTCAGAGAGTGTCAGAGAGTGTCTGAGAGTGTCAGAGAGTGTCAGAGAGTGATAGAGAGTGTCTGAGAGTGTCAGAGTGTGATAGAGAGTGTCTGAGAGTGTCAGAGTGTGATAGAGAGTGATATAGAGTGTCAGAGAGTGTCAGAGAGTGACAGAGAGTGTCTGAGAGTGTCTGAGAGTGTCAGAGAGTGTCAGAGAGTGATAGAGAGTGTCTGAGAGTGTCAGAGTGTGATAGAGAGTGATATAGAGTGTCAGAGAGTGTCAGAGAGTGTCAGAGAGTGTCTGAGAGTGTCAGAGAGCGATAGAGAGTGATAGAGACTGTCAGAGAGTGTCAGAGAGTGATAGAGAGTGTCAGAGAGTGTCAGAGAGTGATAGAGAGTGTCAGAGAGTGACTGAGAGTGTCAGAGAGTGATAGAGAGTGTCAGAGAGTGTCAGAGAGTGTCTGAGAGTGTCAGAGAGTGTCAGAGAGTGATAGAGAGTGTCTGAGAGTGTCAGAGTGTGATGGAGAGTGTCTGAGAGTGTCAGAGTGTGATAGAGAGTGATATAGAGTGTCAGAGAGTGTCAGAGAGTGACAGAGAGTGTCTGAGAGTGTCTGAGAGTGTCAGAGAGTGTCAGAGAGTGATAGAGAGTGTCTGAGAGTGTCAGAGTGTGATAGAGAGTGATATAGAGTGTCAGAGAGTGTCAGAGAGTGATGGAGAGTGTCAGAGAGTGTCAGAGAGCGATAGAGAGTGATAGAGACTGTCAGAGAGTGTCAGAGAGTGATAGAGAGTGATGGAGAGTTTCAGAGAGTGATAGAGAGTGTCAGAGAGTGTCAGAGAGTGATAGAGAGTGATAGAGAGTGTCAGAGAGTGTCAGAGAGTGTCAGAGAGTGATAGTGAGTGTCTGAGAGTGTCAAAGAGTGTCAGAGATTGATGGAGAGTGATAGAGAGTGATAGAGAGTGCCAGAGAGTGTCAGAGAGTGATAGAGACTGATAGAGAGTTTCAGAGAGTTTCAGAGAGTTTCAGAGAGTGTCAGAGAGTGTCTGAGAGTGTCAGAGAGTGATGGAGAGTGATAGAGAGTGATAGAGAGTGATAGAGAGTGTCATAGAGTGATGGAGAGTGATAGAGAGTGATAGAGAGTGTCAGAGAGAGTCAGAGAGTATCAGAGAGTGATAGTGAGTGTCTGAGATTGTCAGAGAGTGTCAAAGAGTGTCAGAGAGTGTCAGAGATTGATGGAGAGTGATGGAGAGTGATAGAGAGTGTCAGAGAGCGATAGAGAGTGATAGAGACTGTCAGAGAGTGTCAAAGAGTGATAGAGAGTGATAGAGAGTTTCAGAGAGTGATAGAGAGTGTCAGAGAGTGTCAGAGAGTGTCAGAGAGTGATAGAGAGTGATAGAGGGTGTCAGAGAGTGTCAGAGAGTGTCAGAGAGTGATAGTGAGTGTCTGAGAGTGTCAGAGAGTGTCAGAGAGTGTCAGAGAGTGATAGAGAGTGATAGAGAGTGTCAGAGAGTGTCAGAGAGTGTCAGAGAGTGATAGTGAGTGTCTGAGAGTGTCAGAGAGTGTCAAAGTGTGTCAGAGAGTGATGGAGAGTGATAGAGAGTGATAGAGAGTGATAGAGAGTGCCAGAGAGTGTCAGAGAGTGATAGAGAGTGATAGTGAGTTTCAGAGAGTGTCAGAGAGTGATAGAGACTGATAGAGAGTTTCAGAGAGTGTCAGAGAGTGTCAGAGAGTGTCAGAGATTGTCTGAGAGTGATAGAGAGTGATAGAGAGTGATAGAGACTGTCAGAGAGTGTCTGAGAGTGTCAGAGAGTGATAGAGAGTGATAGAGAGTGTCAGAGAGTGTCAGAGAGTGTCAGAGAGTGTCAGAGAGTGATAGAGATTGTCAGAGAGTGATAGGGAGTTTCAGAGAGTTTCAGAGAGTGTCTGAGAGTGTCTGAGAGTGTCAGAGAGTGTCAGAGAGTGATAGAGAGTGTCAGAGAGTATCAGAGAGTCTCTGAGAGTGTCAGAGAGTGATAGAGAGTGTCAAAGAGTGTCAGAGAGTGATGGAGAGTGATAGAGAGTGATAGAGAGTGCCAGAGAGTGTCAGAGACTGATAGAGAGTTTCAGAGAGTGTCAGAGAGTGTCAGAGAGTGTCAGAGAGTGTCTGAGATTGTCTGAGATTGTCTGAGAGTGATAGAGAGTGATAGAGAGTGATAGAGACTGTCAGAGAGTGTCTGAGAGTGTCAGAGAGTGATAGAGAGTGATAGAGAGTGTCAGAGAGTGTCAGAGAGTGTCTGAGAGTGTCAGAGAGTGTCAGAGAGTGATAGTGAGTGTCTGAGATTTTCAGAGAGTGTCAGAGAGTGTCATAGAGTGATAGAGAGTGATAGAGAGTGTCAGAGAGTGTCAGAGAGAGTCAGAGAGTGATAGTGAGTGTCTGAGATTGTCAGAGAGTGTCAAAGAGTGTCAAAGAGTGTCAAAGAGTGTCAGAGAGAGTCAGAGAGTGATGGAGAGTGATAGAGAGTGATAGAGAGTGTCAGAGAGCGATAGAGAGTGATAGAGACTGTCAGAGAGTGTCAGAGAGTGATAGAGAGTGATAGAGAGTTTCAGAGAGTGATAGAGAGTGTCAGAGAGTGTCAGAGAGTGTCAGAGAGTGATAGAGAGTGATAGAGAGTGTCAGAGAGTGTCAGAGAGTGTCAGAGAGTGATAGTGAGTGTCTGAGAGTGTCAGAGAGTGTCAAAGTGTGTCAGAGAGTGATGGAGAGTAATAGAGAGTGATAGAGAGTGATAGAGAGAGCCAGAGAGTGTCAGAGAGTGATAGAGAGTGATAGTGAGTTTCAGAGAGTGTCAGAGAGTGATAGTGAGTGTCAGAGAGTGTCAGAGAGTGTCAGAGAGTGATAGAGAGTGATAGAGAGTGATAGAGAGTGATAGAGAGTGTCAGAGAGTGTCAGAGAGTTATAGAGAGTGATAGAGAGTTTCAGCGAGTGTCAGAGAGTGTCAGAGAGTGATAGTAAGTGTCTGAGAGTGTCGGAGAGTGTCAGAGAGTGTCAGAGAGTGTCAGAGAGTGATAGAGAGTGATAGAGAGTGATAGAGAGTGTCAGAGAGTGTCAGAGAGTGTCTGAGATTGTCTGAGAGTGATAGAGAGTGATAGAGACTGTCAGAGAGTGTCTGAGAGTGTCAGAGAGTGATAGAGAGTGATAGAGAGTGTCAGAGAGTGTCAGAGAGTGTCAGAGAGCGATAGAGAGGGATAGAGAGTGTCAGAGAGTGTCAGAGAGTGTCAGAGAGTGATAGAGAGTGATAGAGAGTTTCAGAGAGTGTCAGAGAGTGTCAGAGAGTGTCAGAGAGTGTCTGAGATTGTCTGAGAGTGATAGAGAGTGATAGAGACTGTCAGAGAGTGTCTGAGAGTGTCAGAGAGTGATAGAGAGTGATAGAGAGTGTCAGAGAGTGTCAGAGAGTGTCTGAGAGTGTCAGAGAGTGTCAGAGAGTGTCAGAGAGTGATAGAGAGTGATAGAGAGTGTCAGAGAGTGATAGAGAGTGTCAGAGAGTGATAGGGAGTTTCAGAGAGTGTCTGAGAGTGTCAGAGAGTGATAGAGAGTGTCAGAGAGTATCAGAGAGTCTCTGAGAGTCTCAGAGAGTGATAGAGACTGTCAGAGAGTGTCAGAGAGGGATAGAGAGTGATAGAGAGTTTCAGAGAGTTTCAGAGAGTGTCTGAGAGTGTCAGAGTGTGATAGAGAGTGATATAGAGTGTGAGAGAGTGTCAGAGAGTGTTTGAGAGTGTCAGAGAGTGTCAGAGAGTGTCAGAGAGTGTCAGAGAGTGATAGAGAGTGTCAGAGAGTGTCAGAGAGTGATAGAGAGTGTCAGAGAGTGATAGGGAGTTTCAGAGAGTGATAGAGACTGTCAGAGAGTGTCAGAGAGTGTCAGAGAGTGATAGAGAGTGTCAGAGAGTGATGGAGAGTGATAGAGAGTTTCAGAGAGTTTCAGAGAGTGTCTGAGAGTGTCTGAGAGTGTCAGAGTGTGATAGAGAGTGATATAGAGTGTCAGAGAGTGTCAGAGAGTGTCTGAGAGTGTCTGAGAGTGTATGTGAGTGTCAGAGAGTGATAGAGACTGTCAGAGAGTGTCAGAGAGTGTCAGAGAGTGATAGAGAGTGATAGAGAGTGTCAGAGACTGATGGAGAGTGATAGAGAGTGATAGAGAGTGTCAGAGAGTGTCAGAGACTGATAGAGAGTGATAGAGACTGTCAGAGAGTGTCAGAGAGTGTCAGACAGTGATAGTGAGTGATAGAGAGTGTCAGAGAGTGATGGAGAGTGATAGAGAGTGATAGAGAGTGATAGAGAGTGTCAGATAGTGTCAGAGAGTGATAGAGAGTGTCTGAGAGTGTATGAGAGGGTCAGAGAGTGATAGAGAGTGATAGAGACTTTCAGAGAGTGTCAGAGAGTGTCAGAGAGTTTCAGAGAGTGATAGAGAGTGATAGAGAGTGTCAGAGAGTGATGGAGAGTGATAGAGAGTGATAGAGATTGATAGAGAGTGTCAGAGAGTGTCAGAGAGTGATAGAGAGTGATAGAGACTGTCAGAGAGTGTCAGAGAGTGATAGAGAGTGTCAGAGAGTGATGGAGAGTGATGGAGAGTGTCAGAGAGTGATAGAGAGTGATAGAGAGTGTCAGAGAGTGTCAGAGAGTGTCAGAGAGTGTCAGAGAGTGATAGTGAGTGTCTGAGAGTGTCTGAGAGTGTCAGAGAGTGTTAGAGAGTGTCTGAGAGTGTCAGAGAGTGATAGAGAGTGTCAGAGAGTGTCAGAGAGTGTCAGAGAGTGTCTGAGAGTGTCAGAGCGTGTCAGAGAGTGTCAGAGAGTGTCAGAGAGTGTCAGAGAGTGATAGAGAGTGATAGAGAGTTTCAGAGAGTATCAGAGAGTGTCTGAGAGTGTCTGAGAGTGTCTGAGAGTGATAGAGAGTGTCAGAGAGTGATAGGGAGTTTCAGAGAGTGTCAGAGAGTGATAGGGAGTTTCAGAGAGTGTCTGAGAGTGTCAGAGAGTGATAGAGAGTGATAGAGAGTGTCAGAGACTGATGGAGAGTGATAGAGAGTGATAGAGAGTGATAGAGAGTGTCAGAGAGTGTCAGAGACAGATAGAAATCTGCCCCCCAGGATATTGGTACCCCTCTGGTTCAGGTGAAGACCATCCTGTTTGTAGAGGTCCCACCTACCCCAGAAAGAGCCCCAATTATCCAGGAAACCAAAACCCTCCCTCCTACACCATCCCTGCAGCCACGTGTTCAACTCCTCTCTCTCCCTTTTCCTCGCTTCGCTAGCACGTGGCACGGGCAACAACCCAGAGATAACAACTCTGTTTGTTCTCGCTCGAAGCTTCCACCCTAGCTCCCTGAATTTCTGCCTTAAATCCCCATCTCTCTTCCTACCTATGTCGTTGGTGCCTATGTGGACCACGACTTGGGGCTGCTCCCCCTCCCCCTTAAGGATCCCAAAAACACGATCCGAGACATCACGAACCTGGGAGGCAACACACCAACCATGAGTCTCTCTCGTTCCCACAGAACCTCCTATCTGTTCCCCTAACTATGGAGTCCCCAATGACTAATGCTCTGCTCCTCTTCCCCCTTCCCTTCTGTGCAACAGGGACAGACTCTGTGCCAGAGACCTGTACCCCATTGCTTACCCCTGGTAAGTCGTCCCCCCCAACAGTATCCAAAACGGTATACCTGTTGTTGAGGGAAACGGCCACAGGGGATCCCTGCACTGCCTGCTGGTTCCCTCTCCTTCTTCCCCTGACGGTAACCCATCTACCTACTTCTTTTACCTGAGGTGTGACTACCTCCCTATAACTCCTGTCAATAACCCCCTCCGCCTCCCGAATGATCCGAAGTTCATCCAGCTCCAGTTCCCTAACGCGATTCTCGAAGAGCTGGAGTTGGGTGCACTTCCCGTAGGTGCAGTCAGCAGGGACACTAAAGCAACTGCCCAAATATGTAACCTCACTTACCCAGCAGTCCCGCGTGCGCTCCGCCTACACACGAGAAATGGCTTCCGATTTCTTGGCACACTTTTCAAAGCTCAGCTCCCGCTGTTCTCTCTCTGGCTCTGTGACATCCGATTTCTTGGCGCGCTTTTCCAAGCTCAGCTCCCGCTGTTCTCTCTCTCTCTCTCTGTGGCTTCCCATTTCTTGGCGCGCATTTCAAAGCTCTGCTCCCGCTGTTCTTTCTCTCTCTCTCTCTCTCTGTGACATCCGATTTCTTGGCGCGCTTTTCAAATCTCTGCTGCCGCTGTTCTCTCTCTCTCTCTCTGTGACATCCGATTTCTTGGCGCGCTTTTCCAAGCTCAGCTCCCGCTGTTCTCTCTCTCTCTCTCTCTCTGTGGCTTCCGATTTCTTGGCGCGCTTTTCAAATCTGTGCTGCCGCTGTTCTCTCTCTCTCTGTGACATCCGATTTTTTGGCGCGCTTTTCCAAGCTCAGCTCCCGCTGTTCTCTCTCTCTCTCTCTCTGTGGCTTCCCATTTCTTGGCGCGCATTTCAAAGCTCTGCTCCCGCTGTTCTTTCTCTCTCTCTCTCTCTCTGTGACATCCGATTTCTTGGCGCGCTTTTCCAAGCTCAGCTCCCGCTGTTCTCGCTCTCTCTCTCTCTTTGTGACATCCGATTTCTTGGCGCGCTTTTCCAAGCTCAGCTCCCGCTGTTCTCTCTATCTCTCTGTGACATCCGATTTCTTGGCTCGCTTTTCACAGCTTTGTTCCCGCTGTTCTCTCTCTCTCTCTCTCTCTCTGTGGCTTCCGATTTATTGGCGCGCTATTCAAATCTGTGCTGCCGCTGTTCTCCCTCTCTCTCTCTCTGTGGCTTCCCATTTCTTGGTGCGCTTTTCAAAGCTCTGCTCCCGCTGTTCTCTCTCTCTCTGTGGCTTCCGACTTCTTGGCGCACATTTCAAAGCTCTGCTCCCGCTGATCTCTCTCTCTCTGTGACAGAGAATGTGAGAGAGTGTCAGAGAGAGACAGAGAGAGTCAGAGAGTGTCTGAGAGTGTCAGAAAAAGACTGAGAGAGATACAGAGTGATAGTGATACGGAGTGTCAGAGAGTGTCTGAGAGTGTCAGAAAATGTCTGAGAGTGATAGAGAGTGATAGAGAGAGATAGAGAGAGATAGAGAGTGTCAAAGAGTGCCAGAGAGTGCCAGAGAGTGTCAGAGAGTGACAGAGAGTGATAGAGAGTGTCAGAGAGTGATAGAGAGTGTCAGAGAGTGTCAGAGAGGGTCAGGGATTGTATGAGAGTGATAGAGAGTGTCAGAGAGTGATAGAGAGTGTCAGAGAGAGATAGAGAGTGCCAGAGAGTGTCTGAGAGTGTCAGAAAGTGATAGAAAGTGTCAGAGAGTGTCTGCGAGTGTCAGAGAGTTTCAGAGAGTGATAGAGATTTTCAGAGAGTGCCTGAGAGTGTCAGAGTGTGTCAGACAGAGTCAGAGAGTGACAGAGAGTGTCAGAGAGTGATATAAACTTTCAGAGAGTGTCAGAGAGGGTCAGAGAGGGTCCGAGAGGGTCAGAGAGTGTCAGAGAGTATGAGAGAGTGTCAGAGAGTGTTAGAGTGTCAGAGAGTGTCAGAGAGTGATAGAGAGTGTCAGCGAGTGATAGAGTGGCAGAGAGTGTCTGAAAGTGTCAGAGAGTTTGACAGTGTCAGAGAGTGTCAGAGAGTGATAGAGAGTGTGTGTAAGTGTCAGAGAGTGATAGAGAGTTGCAGAGAGTGTCTGAAATTGTTAGAGAGCGTCAGAGAGGGATAGAGAGTGTCAGAGAGTGTCTGAGTGTGTCAGAGAGTGTCTGAGTGTGTCTGAGAGGGTCAGAGAGTGTCAGAGAGTGATAGAGACTGTCAGAGAGTGTCAGAGAGGGTCAGAGAGTGACAGAGAGTGATAGAGAGTGGCTGAGAGTGTCTGAAAGTGGCTGAGAGTGTCTGAAAGTGTCAGCGAGTGATAGAGAGTGGCAGAGAATGTCTGAAAGTGTCAGAGAGTGTCAGAGAGTGATCGTGAGTGGCAGAGAGTGTCTGAAAGTGTCAGAGAGTGTCAGAGAGTGATATTGAGTGTCAGCGAGTGGATGTGTGTGTCTGAGAGTGTCAGAGAGGGTCAGAGAGTGATAGAGAGGGTCAGAGAGTGTCAGAGAGTGGCAGAGAGTGTCTGAAAGTGTCAGAGAGAGTCAGAGAGTGATAGAGAGTGTCAGAGAGTGTCTGAGTGTGTCTGAGAGTGTCAGAGAGTGTCAGAGAGTGTCAGAGTGTATCAGAGAGTATCAGAGAGTGTCAGAGAGTGTCAGAGAGTGATAGAGAGTGTCTGAGACTGTCTGAGAGTGTCAGATTGACTCAGAGAGTGATAGAGAGTGTCGGAGAGTGTCTGAGAGGGTTAGAGTGTATCAGAGAGTGTCAGAGAGTGTCAGAGAGTGATAGAGAGTGTCTGAGACTGTCTGAGAGTGTCAGATTGACTCAGAGAGTGATAGAGAGTGTCGGAGAGTGTCTGAGAGGGTTAGAGTGTATCAGAGAGTGTCAGAGAGTGAATACGAGTGAATGAGAGTGGTAGAGAGTGGTAGAGAGTGTCTGAGTGTGTCAGAGAGTGTCTGAGAGTGTCAGAGTGTATCAGAGAGTGTCAGAGAGTGATAGAGAGTGTCAGAGAGTGTATGAGAGTGTCAGAGAGTGTCAGAGAGTGTGCGAGTGTCAGAGAGTGTCATAGAGTGTCATAGAGTGTCAGAGAGTGTCAGAGAGAGTCAGTGAGTGATTGAGAGTGATTGAGAATGATTCACAGTGATAGAGAGTGTCAGAGAGTGATAGAGAGTGATAGAGAGGTTCAGAGAGGGTCAGAGAGTGTCAGAGAGTGTGCGAGTGTCAGAGAGTGTCAGAGAGTGTCAGAGAGTGTCATAGAGTGTCAGAGAGTGTCAGAGAGAGTCAGTGAGTGATTGAGAGTGATTGAGAATGATTCACAGTGATAGAGAGTGTCAGAGAGTGATAGAGTGTGTCAGAGAGGGTCAGAGGGGGTCAGAGAGTGTCAGAGAGTGTGAAAGAGTGTCAGAGAGTGGCAGAGAGTGTGCGAGTGTCAGAGAGTGTCAGAGAGTGATAGAGAGTTGCAGAGAGTGATAGAGAGTGTCAGAGAGTGATAGAGAGTGATAGAGAGGGTCAGAGAGTGTCAGAGAGTGTCAGAGAGTGTCTGAGAGTGTCAGAAAAAGACTGAGAGAGATACAGAGTGATAGTGATACGGAGTGTCAGAGAGTGTCTGAGAGTGTCAGAAAATGTCTGAGAGTGATAGAGAGTGATAGAGAGAGATAGAGAGAGATAGAGAGTGTCAAAGAGTGCCAGAGAGTGCCAGAGAGTGTCAGAGAGTGACAGAGAGTGATAGAGAGTGTCAGAGAGTGATAGAGAGTGTCAGAGAGTGTCAGAGAGGGTCAGGGATTGTATGAGAGTGATAGAGAGTGTCAGAGAGTGATAGAGAGTGTCAGAGAGAGATAGAGAGTGCCAGAGAGTGTCTGAGAGTGTCAGAAAGTGATAGAAAGTGTCAGAGAGTGTCTGCGAGTGTCAGAGAGTTTCAGAGAGTGATAGAGATTTTCAGAGAGTGCCTGAGAGTGTCAGAGTGTGTCAGACAGAGTCAGAGAGTGACAGAGAGTGTCAGAGAGTGATATAAACTTTCAGAGAGTGTCAGAGAGGGTCAGAGAGGGTCCGAGAGGGTCAGAGAGTGTCAGAGAGTATGAGAGAGTGTCAGAGAGTGTTAGAGTGTCAGAGAGTGTCAGAGAGTGATAGAGAGTGTCAGCGAGTGATAGAGTGGCAGAGAGTGTCTGAAAGTGTCAGAGAGTTTGACAGTGTCAGAGAGTGTCAGAGAGTGATAGAGAGTGTGTGTAAGTGTCAGAGAGTGATAGAGAGTTGCAGAGAGTGTCTGAAATTGTTAGAGAGCGTCAGAGAGGGATAGAGAGTGTCAGAGAGTGTCTGAGTGTGTCAGAGAGTGTCTGAGTGTGTCTGAGAGGGTCAGAGAGTGTCAGAGAGTGATAGAGACTGTCAGAGAGTGTCAGAGAGGGTCAGAGAGTGACAGAGAGTGATAGAGAGTGGCTGAGAGTGTCTGAAAGTGGCTGAGAGTGTCTGAAAGTGTCAGCGAGTGATAGAGAGTGGCAGAGAATGTCTGAAAGTGTCAGAGAGTGTCAGAGAGTGATCGTGAGTGGCAGAGAGTGTCTGAAAGTGTCAGAGAGTGTCAGAGAGTGATATTGAGTGTCAGCGAGTGGATGTGTGTGTCTGAGAGTGTCAGAGAGGGTCAGAGAGTGATAGAGAGGGTCAGAGAGTGTCAGAGAGTGGCAGAGAGTGTCTGAAAGTGTCAGAGAGAGTCAGAGAGTGATAGAGAGTGTCAGAGAGTGTCTGAGTGTGTCTGAGAGTGTCAGAGAGTGTCAGAGAGTGTCAGAGTGTATCAGAGAGTATCAGAGAGTGTCAGAGAGTGTCAGAGAGTGATAGAGAGTGTCTGAGACTGTCTGAGAGTGTCAGATTGACTCAGAGAGTGATAGAGAGTGTCGGAGAGTGTCTGAGAGGGTTAGAGTGTATCAGAGAGTGTCAGAGAGTGTCAGAGAGTGATAGAGAGTGTCTGAGACTGTCTGAGAGTGTCAGATTGACTCAGAGAGTGATAGAGAGTGTCGGAGAGTGTCTGAGAGGGTTAGAGTGTATCAGAGAGTGTCAGAGAGTGAATACGAGTGAATGAGAGTGGTAGAGAGTGGTAGAGAGTGTCTGAGTGTGTCAGAGAGTGTCTGAGAGTGTCAGAGTGTATCAGAGAGTGTCAGAGAGTGATAGAGAGTGTCAGAGAGTGTATGAGAGTGTCAGAGAGTGTCAGAGAGTGTGCGAGTGTCAGAGAGTGTCATAGAGTGTCATAGAGTGTCAGAGAGTGTCAGAGAGAGTCAGTGAGTGATTGAGAGTGATTGAGAATGATTCACAGTGATAGAGAGTGTCAGAGAGTGATAGAGAGTGATAGAGAGGTTCAGAGAGGGTCAGAGAGTGTCAGAGAGTGTGCGAGTGTCAGAGAGTGTCAGAGAGTGTCAGAGAGTGTCATAGAGTGTCAGAGAGTGTCAGAGAGAGTCAGTGAGTGATTGAGAGTGATTGAGAATGATTCACAGTGATAGAGAGTGTCAGAGAGTGATAGAGTGAGTCAGAGAGGGTCAGAGGGGGTCAGAGAGTGTCAGAGAGTGTGAAAGAGTGTCAGAGAGTGGCAGAGAGTGTGCGAGTGTCAGAGAGTGTCAGAGAGTGATAGAGAGTTGCAGAGAGTGGTAGAGAGTGTCAGAGAGTGATAGAGAGTGATAGAGAGGGTCAGAGAGTGTCAGAGAGTGTCAGAGAGTGTCAGAGAGTGATAGAGAGTGATAGAGAGGGTCAGAGAGTGTCAGAGAGTGTCAGAGAATGATAGAGAGTGATAGAGAGTGATAGAGAGTGTCTGAAAGTGTCAGAGAGTGATATAGAGTGAGAGAGAGGGTCAGAGAGGGTCAGAGAGTGTCAGAGAGTGTGAAAGAGTGTCAGAGAGTGGCAGAGAGTGTGCGAGTGTCAGAGAGTGTCAGAGAGTGTCAGAGAGTGTCAGAGAGTGTCAGAGAGTGATAGAGAGTGATAGAGAGTGATAGAGAGTGTCTGAAAGTGTCAGAGAGTGATATAGAGTGATAGAGAGCGGCAGAGAGTGTCTGAAAGTGTCAGAGAGTGATAGAGAGTGTCTGAGTTTGTCAAAAAGTGTCAGAGAGTGATAGAGTTCGTCAGAGAGGGTCAGAGAGTGTCAGAGAGTGTGAGAGCGTCAGAGAGTGTGAGAGTGTCAGAGAGTGTGAGTGTCAGAGAGTGTCAGATAGTGTCAGAGAGTGTCAGAGAGGGACAGAGTGTGTCAGAGAGTGTCAGAGTGTGTGAGAGAGTGTCAGAGAGTGTGAGATTGTCAGAGAGTGTCAGAGAGTGATAGAGAGTAGCAGATAGTGTCTGAAAGTGCCAGTGAGTGTCAGAGAGTGTCAGAGAGCGTCAGAGAGTGTCAGAGAGTGTCAGAGAGTGATAGAGAGTGATAGAGGGTGGCAGAGACTGTCTGAAAGTGTCAGAGAGTGTCAGAGAGTGATCGAGAGTGTCAGAGAGTGTCTGAGTGTGTCTGAGATTGTCAGAGAGTGTCAGAGAGTGTCAGAGAGTATCAGAGAGTGTCAGAGAGTGTCAGAGAGTGTCTGAGACTGTCTGAGAGTGTCAGAGAGTGATAGAGAGTGTCAGAGAGTGTCTGAGTGTGTATGAGATTTTCAGAGAGTGTCAGAGAGAGATGGAGAGTGTCACAGTGTATGAGAGAGTATCAGAGAGTGTCAGAGAGTGTCAGAGATTGTCAGATAGTGAAAGAGAGTGTCTGAGACTGTCTGAGAGTGTCAGCGAATGTCAGATAGTGATAGAGAGTGTCAGAGAGTGTTAGAGTGTATCAGAGAGTGTCAGACAGTGTGAGAGAGTGATAGAGTGTGGCAGAGAGTGACTGAGTGTGTCAGAGTGTGTCTGAGTTTGTCACAGTGTATCAGAGAGTGTCAGAGAGTGATGGAGAGTGCAAGAGAGTGTCAGAGAGTGTCAGAGAGTGATAGAGAGTGTCAGAGAGTGTGAGAGAGTGTCAGAGAGTGTGAGAGAGTGTCAGAGAGTGTCAGAGAGAGTGAGAGTGCCAGAGAGTGATAGAGAGTGTCAGAGAGTGTCAGACAGTGACAGAGAGTGTCAGAGTGGGTCAGAGAGTGTCAGAGACTGTGTGAGACTGTGTGAGAGCGTCAGAGAGTGTGAGAGTGTCAGAGAGTGTCAGAGAGTGATAGAGAGTGAGAGAGAGTGGCAGAGAGTGTCTGAAAGTGTCAGAGAGTGATAGAGAGTGTCAGAGAGTGTCAGAGAGTGTCTGAGATTGTCAGAGAGTGTCAGAGAGTGATAGAGAGTGTCAGAGAGTGTCAGAGAGTGATAGAGAGTATCAGAAAGGGTCCGAGAGTGTGAGAGTGTCGGAGAGTGTGAGAGTGTGAGAGTGTCAGAGAGTGTGAGAGTGTCAGAGAGTGACAGAGAGTGAAAGAGAGTGGCAGAGAGTGTCTGAAAGTGTCAAAGAGTGTCAGAGAGTGATAGAGAGTGTCAGAGAGTGTCAGAGAGTGATAGAGAGTGTCAGAAAGGGTCCGACAGTGTGAGAGTGTCAGAGAGTGTCAGAGAGTGACAGATGGTGAAAGAGAGCGGCAGAGAATGTCTGAAAGTGTCAGAGAGTGAAAGTGAGTGTGAGCGAGTGTCTGCGTGGGTCTGAGAGTGCCAGAGAGGGTCAGAGAGTGATATAGAGCGTCAGAGAGTGTCAAAGAGTGTTAGAGAGTGTCAAAGAGTGTTAGAGAGTGTCAGAGAGAGATAGAGAGTGGCAGAGAGTGTCTGAAAGTGTCAGAGAGTGTCAGAGAGAGATAGATAGTGTCACAGAGTGTCTGATTGTGTCTGAGATTGTCAGAGAGTGTCAGAGAGTGATAGAGAGTGTCAGAGAGTGTCACAGTGTATCAGAGAGTATCAGTGAGTGTCAGAGAGTGTCAGAGAGTGATAGAGAATGTCTGAGACTGTCTGAGAGTGTCAGATTGAGTCAGAGAGTGATAGAGAGTGTCAGAGAGTGTCTGAGAGTGTTTGAGTGTATCAGAGAGTGTCAGAGAGTGATAGAGAGTGGTAGAGAATGTTCTGAGTGTGTCAGAGAGTGTCTGAGAGTGCCACAGTGTATCAGAGAGTGTCAGAGAGTGATGGAGAGTGAGAGAGAGTGTCTGAGTGTGTCTGAGTGTTTCTGAAAGTGCCAGAGAGTGTCAGAGAGGTTCAGAGAGTGATTGAGAGTGATTGAGAATGATTGACAGTGATAGAGAGTGTCAGAGAGTGATAGAGTGTGCCAGAGAGTCTCTGAGAGTGTCAGAGAGGGTCAGAGAGGTTCAGAGAGTGTCAGAGAGTGTGAAAGAGTGTCAGCGAGGGTCAGAGAGGGTGCGAGTGTCAGAGAGTGTCAGAGAGTGTCAGAGAGTGTCAGAGAGTGTCAGAGAGTTATAGAGAGGGCAGAGAGTGTCTGAGTGTGTCAGAGAGTGTCAGAGAGTGACAGAGAGTGACAGAGAGTGTCAGAGAGTGTCAGAGAGTGTCAGAGAGTGATAGAGAGTGATAGAGAGTGATAGAGAGTGATAGAGAGTATCTGAAAGTGTCAGAGAGTGATATAGTGTTATAGAGAGTGGCAGAGAGTGTCTGAAAGTGTCAGAGAGTGATAGAGAGTGTCTGAGTGTGTCAGAGAGTGTCTGAGAGTGTCAGAGTGTATCAGAGAGTGTCAGAGAGTGTCAGAGAGTGTCTGAGAGTGCCAGAGTGTATCAGAGAGTTTCAGAGAGTGTCAGAGAGTGTCAGAGAGTGTCAGAGAGTGCCAGAGTGTGTCAGAGAGTGTCAGAGAGTGATAGAGAGTGATAGAGAGTGTCAGAGAGTGATAGAGTGTGCCAGAGAGTGTCTGAGAGTGTGAAAGAGTGTGAAAGTGTGTCAGAGAGTGTCAGAGAGTGTGCGAGTGTCAGAGAGTGTCAGAGAGTGTCAGAGAGTGATACAGAGAAGGCTGAGAGTGATAGAGAGTTTCAGAGACTGTCAGAGAGTAATTGAGAGTGATTGAGAATGATTCACAGTGATAGAGAGTGTCAGAGAGTGTCAGAGAGTGATAGAGTGTGCCAGAGAGTGTCTGAGAGGGTCAGAGAGGGTCAGAGAGTGTCAGAGAGTGTGAAAGAGTGTCAGAGAGTGGCAGAGAGTGTGCGAGTGTCAGAGAGTGTCAGAGAGGGATAGAGAGTGGCAGAGATTGTCTGAAAGTGTCAGAGAGTGTCTGAGAGTGATAGAGAGTGTCGGAGAGTGTCAGAGAGAGTCAGAGAGTGTCAGAGAGTGATAGAGAGTGATAGAGAGTGTCTGAAAGTGTCAGAGAGTGATATAGAGTGATAGAGAGTGGCAGAGAGTGTCTGAAAGTGTCATAGAGTGATAGAGAGTGTCTGAGTGTGTCAGAGAGAGTCAGAGAGTGATAAAGTTTGTCAGAGAGTGTCAGAGAGTGTCAGAGAGTGTCAGAGAGTTTCAGAGAGTGTGAGAGAATGTCAGAGAGTATGAGAGAGTGTCAGAGAGTGTGATAGTGTCAGAGAGTGTCAGATAGTGTCAGAGAGTGTCAGAGAGGGACAGAGTGTGTCAGAGAGTGTGAGAGAGAGTGAGAGTGTCAGAGAGTGTCAGAGACTGTCAGAGAGTGATAGAGAGTAGCAGAGAGTGTCTGAAAGTGTCAGAGAGTGTCAGAGAGTGATAGAGAGTGTCAGAGAGTGTCAGAGAGTGATAGAAAGTGATAGAGAGTGGCAGAGAGTGTCTGAAAGTGTCAGCGAGTGATATAGAGTGACGGAGAGTGGCAGAGAGTGTGTGAAAGTGTCAGAGAGTGTCAGAGAGTGTTCGAGAGTGTCAGAGAGTGTCTGAGTGTGTCTGAGATTGTCAGAGAGTGGCAGAGAGTGAGAGAGAGTGTCAGAGAGTGTCAGAGAGTGTGAGAGAGGGTCAGAGAGAGTGTCAGAGAGTGTCAGATAGTCATAGAGAGTGTCAGAGAGTGGTAGAGAGTTTCAGAGAGTGATAGAGAGGGATAGAGAGTGGCAGAGAGTGTCTGAAAGTGTCAGAGTGTGTCTGAGTGTGTCTGAGATTGTCAGAGAGTGTCAGAGAGTGTCAGAGAGTATCAGAGAGTGTCAGATAGTGTCAGTGAGTGTCAGAGAGTGATAGAGAGTGTCAGAAAGTGATAGAGAGTGGCAGAGAGTGTCTGAGTGTGTGTGAGATTGTCAGAGAGTGTCAGAGAGAGATAGAGAGTGTCAGAGTGTATTAGAGAGTATCAGAGAGTGTCAGAGAGTGTCAGAGATTGTCAGATAGTGATAGAGAGTGTCTGAGACTGTCTGAGAGTGTCAGCGAGTGTCAGATAGTGATAGAGAGCGTCAGAGAGTGTGTGAGAGTGTTAGGGTGTATCAGAGAGTGTCAGACAGTGTGAGAGAGTGATAGAGTGTGGTAGAGAGTGTCTGAGTGTGTCAGAGTGTCTCTGAGAGTGTCACAGTGTATCAGAGAGTGTCAGAGAGTGATGGAAAGTGTAAGAGCGTGTCAGAGAGTGTCAGAGAGTGTCAGAGAGTGATAGAGAGTGTCAGAGAGTGTCAGAGAGGGTCAGAGAGGGTGAGAGAGTGTCAGAGAGTGTGAGAGAGTGTCAGAGAGTGTGAGAGAGTGTCAGAGAGTGTCAGGGAGAGTGAGAGTGTCAGAGAGTGTGAGAGTGTCAGAAAGTGTCAGACAGTGACAGAGAGTGTCTGAGTGGGTCAGAGAGTGTCAGAGAGTGTGTGAGAGTGTGTGAGATTGTCAGAGAGTGTGAGAGTGTCAGAGAGTGTCAGAGAGTGATAGAGAGTGAGAGAGAGTGGCAGAGAGTGTCTGAAAGTGTCAGAGAGTGTCATAGAGTGTCAGAGAGTGACAGAGAGTGTCAGAGAGTGTCTGAGTGTGTCTGAGACTGTCAGAGAGTTTCAGAGAGTGATAGAGAGTGTCAGAGAGTGATAGAGAGTGTCAGAGAGTGTCAGAGAGTGATAGAGAGTGTAAGAGTGTCAGAGAGTGTGAGAGTGTCAGAGAGTGTGAGAGTGTCAGAGAGTGACAGAGAGTGGCAGAGAGTGTCTGAGTGTGTCAGAGTGTCTCTGAGAGTGTCACAGTGTATCAGAGAGTGTCAGAGAGTGATGGAAAGTGTAAGAGAGTGTCAGAGAGTGTCAGAGAGTGTCAGAGAGTGATAGAGAGTGTCTGAGAGTGTCAGAGAGGGTCAGAGAGGGTGAGAGAGTGTCAGAGAGTGTGAGAGAGTGTCATAGAGTGTGAGAGAGTGTCAGAGAGTGTCAGGGAGAGTGAGAGTGTCAGAGAGTGTGAGAGTGTCAGAAAGTGTCAGACAGTGACAGAGAGTGTCTGAGAGGGTCAGAGACTGTCAGAGAGTGTGTGAGAGTGTGTGAGATTGTCAGAGAGTGTGAGAGTGTCAGAGAGTGTCAGAGAGTGATAGAGAGTGAGAGAGAGTGGCAGAGAGTGTCTGAAAGTGTCAGAGAGTGTCAGAGAGTGTCAGAGAGTGACAGAGAGTGTCAGAGAGTGTCTGAGTGTGTCTGAGACTGTCAGAGAGTTTCAGAGAGTGATAGAGAGTGTCAGAGAGTGATAGAGAGTGTCAGAGAGTGTCAGAGAGTGATAGAGAGTGTAAGAGTGTCAGAGAGTGTGAGAGTGTCAGAGAGTGTGAGAGTGTCAGAGAGTGACAGAGAGTGGCAGAGAGTGTCTGAAAGTGTCAGCGAGTGATAGAGAGTAATAGAGAGTGGCAGAGAGTGTCTGAAAGTGTCAGAGAGTGTCTGAGTGTGTCTGAGATTGTCAGAGTGTGTCAGAGAGTGTCAGAGAGTGTCAGAGATTGTCAGAGAGTGTCAGAGATTGTCAGAGATGGTCAGAGAGTGTCAGAGAGTGTGAGAGAATGTCAGAGAGAGACAGAGTGTGTCAGAGAGTGTCAGAGAGTGTGAGAGTGTCAGAGAGTGTTAGAGAGTGGCAGAGAGTGTCTGAAAGTGTCAGAGAGTGTCAGAGAGTGACAGAGAGTGTCAGAGAGTGTCAGAGAGGGTCCGAGAGTGTGAGAGTGTCAGAGGGTGTGAGTGTGTCAGAGTGTGTCAGAGAGTGATAGAAAGTGATAGAGAGTGACAGAGAGTTTCTGAAATTGTCAGCGAGTGATAGAGAGTGATAGTGAGTGGCAGAGAGTGTCTGAAAGTGTCAGAGAGTGTCAGAGAGTGATCGAGAGTGCAAGAGAGTGTCTGAGTGAGTCTGAGATTGTCAGAGAGTGTCAGAGAGTGATAGAGAGTGTCAGAGTCTCAGAGAGTGTCAGGGAGGGTCAGAGAGTGTCAGAGAGTGTCAGAGAGTGTGAGCGAGTGTCAGAGAGAGGGTCAGAGAGTGTCAGAGAGTGATAGAGAGTGTCAGAGAGTGGCAGAGAGTTTCAGAGAGTGATAGAGAGTGATAGAGAGTGGCAGAGAGTGGCAGAGAGTGCCTGAAAGTGTCAGAGAGTGTCAGAGAGTGAAAGAGAGTGTCAGAGAGAGTCAGAGAGTGATAGAGAGTGATAGAGAGTGTCAGAGAGTGGCAGAGAGTTTCAGAGAGTGATAGAGAGTGATAGAGAGTGGCAGAGAGTGTCTGAAAGTGTCAGAGCGTGTCTGGGAGTGTCTGAGAGTGATAGAGAGTGATAGAGAGTGGTAGAGAGTGTCTGAAAGTGTCAGAGAGTGATAGAGAGTGTCAGAGAGTGTCTGAGTGTGTATGAGATAGTCAGAGAGTGTCAGAGAGAGATAGAGAGGGTCAGAGTGTATTAGAGAGTATCAGAGAGTATCAGAGAGTATCAGAGAGTGTCAGAGAGTGTCAGAGATTGTCAGATAGTGATAGAGAGTGTCAGAGAGTGTCAGAGAGTGTCAGAGAGTGATAGAGAGTGTCAGAGAGTGATAGAGAGTGACAGAGAGTGTCAGAGAGTGTCAGTGTGTGTCAGAGAGTGACGGAGAGTGATAGAGAGTGTCAGAGAGTGTCATTGAGTGCTAGAGAGAGTCAGAGTGTGTCAGAGATTGATAGAGAGCGATTGAGTGTGTCAGAGAGTGTCAGAGAGCGATAGAGAGTGTCAGAGAGTGATAGAGAGTGTCAGAGAGTGATAGAGAGTGTCTGAGAGTGTCTGAGAGTGACAGAGAGTGAAAGAGAGTGTCTGAGAGTGTCTGAGAGTGTCAGTGAGTGATAGAGAGTGATAGAGAGACTCTGAGAGTGTCAGAGAGATTCAGAGAGTGATAGAGAGTGTCAGAGAGTGATAGAGAGTGTCAGAGAGTGTCAGAGAGTGATAGAGAGTGTCTGAGAGTGACAGAGGGCGTCTGAGAGTGTCAGTGAGAGTCAGAGAGTGATAGAGAGTGTAAGAGAGAGATAGAGAATGTCAGAGAATGATGGAGAGTGTCTGAGAATGTCAGAGAGTGATAGAGAGTGTCAGAGAGTGATGGAGAGTGTCTGAGAGTGTCAGAGAGTGAGAGAGAGATTCTGAGAGTGTCAGAGAGTATCAGAGAGTGATAGAGAGTGATAGAGAGTGTCTGAGAGTGTCAGAAAGTGTCAGAAAGTGTCAGAGAGTGACAGAGAGTGTCAGAGATTGTCAGAGAGTGATAGAGAGTGTCAGAGAGTGATAGAGAGTGTCTGAGAATGTCAGAGAGTGATGGAGACTGTCAGAGAGTGATAGAGATTGTCTGAGAGTTTCAGAGAGTGAGAGAGAGATTCTGAGAGTGTCAGAGTGTGTCAGAGAGTGATAGCGAGTGATAGAGAGAGTCTGAGAGTGTCAGAGTGTGTCAGAGAGTGTCTGAGAGTGACAGAGAGTGTCTGAGATTGACAGCGAGTGTCTGAAAGTGACAGCGAGTGTCTGAGAGTGACAGCGAATGTCTGACAGTGTCAGTGAGTGTCAGAGAGTGATAAAGAGAGATAGAGAGTGATAGAGAGTTTCAGAGTGTGTCATTGAGTGATAGAGAGTGTCAGACAGTGTCAGAGTGTGATAGAGAGTGTCAGAGAATGACAGAGAGTGACAGAGAGTGACAGAGAGTGATAGAGAGTGTCAGAGAGTGTCAGAGAGTGTCAGAGCGTGTCAGAGAGTGTCAGAGAGTTTCAGAGAGCGATAGAGAGTGATAGAGAGTGGCAGAGAGTGGCAGAGAGTGCCTGAAAGTGTCAGAGAGTGTCAGAGAGTGAAAGAGAGTGTCAGAGAGAGTCAGAGAGTGATAGAGAGTGATAGAGAGTGTCAGAGAGTGGCAGAGAGTTTCAGAGAGTGATAGAGAGTGATAGAGAGTGGCAGAGAGTGTCTGAAAGTGTCAGAGCGTGTCTGGGAGTGTCTGAGAGTGATAGAGAGTGATAGAGAGTGGTAGAGAGTGTCTGAAAGTGTCAGAGAGTGATAGAGAGTGTCAGAGAGTGTCTGAGTGTGTATGAGATAGTCAGAGAGTGTCAGAGAGAGATAGAGAGGGTCAGAGTGTATTAGAGAGTATCAGAGAGTATCAGAGAGTATCAGAGAGTGTCAGAGAGTGTCAGAGATTGTCAGATAGTGATAGAGAGTGTCAGAGAGTGTCAGAGAGTGTCAGAGAGTGATAGAGAGTGTCAGAGAGTGATAGAGAGTGACAGAGAGTGTCAGAGAGTGTCAGTGTGTGTCAGAGAGTGACGGAGAGTGATAGAGAGTGTCAGAGAGTGTCATTGAGTGCTAGAGAGAGTCAGAGTGTGTCAGAGATTGATAGAGAGCGATTGAGTGTGTCAGAGAGTGTCAGAGAGCGATAGAGAGTGTCAGAGAGTGATAGAGAGTGTCAGAGAGTGATAGAGAGTGTCTGAGAGTGTCTGAGAGTGACAGAGAGTGAAAGAGAGTGTCTGAGAGTGTCTGAGAGTGTCAGTGAGTGATAGAGAGTGATAGAGAGACTCTGAGAGTGTCAGAGAGATTCAGAGAGTGATAGAGAGTGTCAGAGAGTGATAGAGAGTGTCAGAGAGTGTCAGAGAGTGATAGAGAGTGTCTGAGAGTGACAGAGGGCGTCTGAGAGTGTCAGTGAGAGTCAGAGAGTGATAGAGAGTGTAAGAGAGAGATAGAGAATGTCAGAGAATGATGGAGAGTGTCTGAGAATGTCAGAGAGTGATAGAGAGTGTCAGAGAGTGATGGAGAGTGTCTGAGAGTGTCAGAGAGTGAGAGAGAGATTCTGAGAGTGTCAGAGAGTATCAGAGAGTGATAGAGAGTGATAGAGAGTGTCTGAGAGTGTCAGAAAGTGTCAGAAAGTGTCAGAGAGTGACAGAGAGTGTCAGAGATTGTCAGAGAGTGATAGAGAGTGTCAGAGAGTGATAGAGAGTGTCTGAGAATGTCAGAGAGTGATGGAGACTGTCAGAGAGTGATAGAGATTGTCTGAGAGTTTCAGAGAGTGAGAGAGAGATTCTGAGAGTGTCAGAGTGTGTCAGAGAGTGATAGCGAGTGATAGAGAGAGTCTGAGAGTGTCAGAGTGTGTCAGAGAGTGTCTGAGAGTGACAGAGAGTGTCTGAGATTGACAGCGAGTGTCTGAAAGTGACAGCGAGTGTCTGAGAGTGACAGCGAATGTCTGACAGTGTCAGTGAGTGTCAGAGAGTGATAAAGAGAGATAGAGAGTGATAGAGAGTTTCAGAGTGTGTCATTGAGTGATAGAGAGTGTCAGACAGTGTCAGAGTGTGATAGAGAGTGTCAGAGAATGACAGAGAGTGACAGAGAGTGACAGAGAGTGATAGAGAGTGTCAGAGAGTGTCAGAGAGTGTCAGAGCGTGTCAGAGAGTGTCAGAGAGTTTCAGAGAGCGATAGAGAGTGTCAGAGAGAGATAGAGAGTGTCAGAGAGAGATAGAGAGTGTCAGAGAGTGATAGAGAGTGTCTGAGAGTGTCAGTGAGTGTCAGAGAGTGATAGAGAGTGTCTGAGCGTATCAGTGAGTGATAGAGAGTGATAGAGAGCCTCTGAGAGTGTCAGAGAGTGAAAGAGAGTGATAGAGAGTGTCAGAGAGTGATAGAGAGTGACAGAGAGTGTAAGAGTGTCAGAGAGTGTGAGAGTGTCAGAGAGTGTGAGAGTGTCAGAGAGTGACAGAGAGTGGCAGAGAGTGTCTGAGTGTGTCAGAGTGTCTCTGAGAGTGTCACAGTGTATCAGAGAGTGTCAGAGAGTGATGGAAAGTGTAAGAGAGTGTCAGAGAGTGTCAGAGAGTGTCAGAGAGTGATAGAGAGTGTCTGAGAGTGTCAGAGAGGGTCAGAGAGGGTGAGAGAGTGTCAGAGAGTGTGAGAGAGTGTCATAGAGTGTGAGAGAGTGTCAGAGAGTGTCAGGGAGAGTGAGAGTGTCAGAGAGTGTGAGAGTGTCAGAAAGTGTCAGACAGTGACAGAGAGTGTCTGAGAGGGTCAGAGACTGTCAGAGAGTGTGTGAGAGTGTGTGAGATTGTCAGAGAGTGTGAGAGTGTCAGAGAGTGTCAGAGAGTGATAGAGAGTGAGAGAGAGTGGCAGAGAGTGTCTGAAAGTGTCAGAGAGTGTCAGAGAGTGTCAGAGAGTGACAGAGAGTGTCAGAGAGTGTCTGAGTGTGTCTGAGACTGTCAGAGAGTTTCAGAGAGTGATAGAGAGTGTCAGAGAGTGATAGAGAGTGTCAGAGAGTGTCAGAGAGTGATAGAGAGTGTAAGAGTGTCAGAGAGTGTGAGAGTGTCAGAGAGTGTGAGAGTGTCAGAGAGTGACAGAGAGTGGCAGAGAGTGTCTGAAAGTGTCAGCGAGTGATAGAGAGTAATAGAGAGTGGCAGAGAGTGTCTGAAAGTGTCAGAGAGTGTCTGAGTGTGTCTGAGATTGTCAGAGTGTGTCAGAGAGTGTCAGAGAGTGTCAGAGATTGTCAGAGAGTGTCAGAGATTGTCAGAGATGGTCAGAGAGTGTCAGAGAGTGTGAGAGAATGTCAGAGAGAGACAGAGTGTGTCAGAGAGTGTCAGAGAGTGTGAGAGTGTCAGAGAGTGTTAGAGAGTGGCAGAGAGTGTCTGAAAGTGTCAGAGAGTGTCAGAGAGTGACAGAGAGTGTCAGAGAGTGTCAGAGAGGGTCCGAGAGTGTGAGAGTGTCAGAGGGTGTGAGTGTGTCAGAGTGTGTCAGAGAGTGATAGAAAGTGATAGAGAGTGACAGAGAGTTTCTGAAATTGTCAGCGAGTGATAGAGAGTGATAGTGAGTGGCAGAGAGTGTCTGAAAGTGTCAGAGAGTGTCAGAGAGTGATCGAGAGTGCAAGAGAGTGTCTGAGTGAGTCTGAGATTGTCAGAGAGTGTCAGAGAGTGATAGAGAGTGTCAGAGTCTCAGAGAGTGTCAGGGAGGGTCAGAGAGTGTCAGAGAGTGTCAGAGAGTGTGAGCGAGTGTCAGAGAGAGGGTCAGAGAGTGTCAGAGAGTGATAGAGAGTGTCAGAGAGTGGCAGAGAGTTTCAGAGAGTGATAGAGAGTGATAGAGAGTGGCAGAGAGTGGCAGAGAGTGCCTGAAAGTGTCAGAGAGTGTCAGAGAGTGAAAGAGAGTGTCAGAGAGAGTCAGAGAGTGATAGAGAGTGATAGAGAGTGTCAGAGAGTGGCAGAGAGTTTCAGAGAGTGATAGAGAGTGATAGAGAGTGGCAGAGAGTGTCTGAAAGTGTCAGAGCGTGTCTGGGAGTGTCTGAGAGTGATAGAGAGTGATAGAGAGTGGTAGAGAGTGTCTGAAAGTGTCAGAGAGTGATAGAGAGTGTCAGAGAGTGTCTGAGTGTGTATGAGATAGTCAGAGAGTGTCAGAGAGAGATAGAGAGGGTCAGAGTGTATTAGAGAGTATCAGAGAGTATCAGAGAGTATCAGAGAGTGTCAGAGAGTGTCAGAGATTGTCAGATAGTGATAGAGAGTGTCAGAGAGTGTCAGAGAGTGTCAGAGAGTGATAGAGAGTGTCAGAGAGTGATAGAGAGTGACAGAGAGTGTCAGAGAGTGTCAGTGTGTGTCAGAGAGTGACGGAGAGTGATAGAGAGTGTCAGAGAGTGTCATTGAGTGCTAGAGAGAGTCAGAGTGTGTCAGAGATTGATAGAGAGCGATTGAGTGTGTCAGAGAGTGTCAGAGAGCGATAGAGAGTGTCAGAGAGTGATAGAGAGTGTCAGAGAGTGATAGAGAGTGTCTGAGAGTGTCTGAGAGTGACAGAGAGTGAAAGAGAGTGTCTGAGAGTGTCTGAGAGTGTCAGTGAGTGATAGAGAGTGATAGAGAGACTCTGAGAGTGTCAGAGAGATTCAGAGAGTGATAGAGAGTGTCAGAGAGTGATAGAGAGTGTCAGAGAGTGTCAGAGAGTGATAGAGAGTGTCTGAGAGTGACAGAGGGCGTCTGAGAGTGTCAGTGAGAGTCAGAGAGTGATAGAGAGTGTAAGAGAGAGATAGAGAATGTCAGAGAATGATGGAGAGTGTCTGAGAATGTCAGAGAGTGATAGAGAGTGTCAGAGAGTGATGGAGAGTGTCTGAGAGTGTCAGAGAGTGAGAGAGAGATTCTGAGAGTGTCAGAGAGTATCAGAGAGTGATAGAGAGTGATAGAGAGTGTCTGAGAGTGTCAGAAAGTGTCAGAAAGTGTCAGAGAGTGACAGAGAGTGTCAGAGATTGTCAGAGAGTGATAGAGAGTGTCAGAGAGTGATAGAGAGTGTCTGAGAATGTCAGAGAGTGATGGAGACTGTCAGAGAGTGATAGAGATTGTCTGAGAGTTTCAGAGAGTGAGAGAGAGATTCTGAGAGTGTCAGAGTGTGTCAGAGAGTGATAGCGAGTGATAGAGAGAGTCTGAGAGTGTCAGAGTGTGTCAGAGAGTGTCTGAGAGTGACAGAGAGTGTCTGAGATTGACAGCGAGTGTCTGAAAGTGACAGCGAGTGTCTGAGAGTGACAGCGAATGTCTGACAGTGTCAGTGAGTGTCAGAGAGTGATAAAGAGAGATAGAGAGTGATAGAGAGTTTCAGAGTGTGTCATTGAGTGATAGAGAGTGTCAGACAGTGTCAGAGTGTGATAGAGAGTGTCAGAGAATGACAGAGAGTGACAGAGAGTGACAGAGAGTGATAGAGAGTGTCAGAGAGTGTCAGAGAGTGTCAGAGAGTGTCAGAGAGTGTCAGAGAGTTTCAGAGAGCGATAGAGAGTGTCAGAGAGAGATAGAGAGTGTCAGAGAGAGATAGAGAGTGTCAGAGAGTGATAGAGAGTGTCTGAGAGTGTCAGTGAGTGTCAGAGAGTGATAGAGAGTGTCTGAGCGTATCAGTGAGTGATAGAGAGTGATAGAGAGCCTCTGAGAGTGTCAGAGAGTGAAAGAGAGTGATAGAGAGTGTCAGAGAGTGATAGAGAGTGACAGAGAGTGTCTGAGAGTGATAGAGAGTGACAGAGAGTGTCAGAGAGTGATAGAGAGTGTCTGAGAATGACAGAGAGTGTCAGTGAGTGTCTGAGAGTGATAGAGAGTGATAGAGAGTGATAGAGAGTTTCAGAGTGTATCATTGAGTGATAGAGAGTGTTAGACAGTGTAAGAGTGTGATAGAGAGTGTCTGAGAGTGTCAGAGAGTGTCAGAGTGTGTCAGAGAGTGATAGAGCGTGATAGAGAGTGTCAGAGAGTGTCATAGAGTAATAGAGAGTTTCAGAGTGTGTCAGAGAGTGATAGAGAGTGATTGAGTGTGTCAGATAGTGTCAGAGAGCGATAGAGAGTGTCAGAGAGAGATAGAGAGTTTCAAAGAGTGATAGAGAGTGTCTGAGAGTGTCAGTGAGTGATAGAGAGTGATAGAGAGCCACTGAGAGTGTCAGAGAGTGTCAGAGAGTGATAGAGAGTGTCAGAGAGTGATAGAGAGTGATCGAGAGTGTCTGAGAGTGATAGAGAGTGTCAGAGAGTGATGGAGAGTGATAGAGAGTGACAGAGAGGGTCTGAGAGTGTCAGAGAGTGTCAGAGTGTGTCAGAGAGTGACAGAGAGTGATAGAGAGTGTCAGAGAGTGTCATAGAGTGATAGAGAGTGTCCGAGTGTGTCAGAGAGTGATAGAGTGTGATTTAGTGTGTCAGAGAGTGTCAGAGAGCGATAGAGAGTGTCAGAGAGTGATAGAGAGTGATAGAGAGTGTCAGAGAGAATCATAGAGTGATGGAGAGTGTCAGAGAGTGTCAGAGAATGATAGAGAGTGATAGAGAGTGTCAGAGTGTGTCAGTCAGTTTCAGAGAGTGATGGAGAGTCATAGAGAGTCTCACAGAGTGTCATTGATTAATAGAGCGTGTCAGAGAGTGTCAGAGATTGATAGAGAGTGATAGAGAGTGTCTGAGATTGTCTGAGAGTGACAGAGAGTGAAAGAGAGTGAAAGAGAGTGTCTGAGAGTGTCAGTGAGTGTCAGAGAGTGTCAGAGAGTGATAGAGAGTGATAGAGAGTGTCAGAGAGAATCATAGAGTGATGGAGAGTGTCAGAGAGTGTCAGAGAATGATAGAGAGTGATAGAGAGTGTCAGAGTGTGTCAGTCAGTTTCAGAGAGTGATAGAGAGTCATAGAGAGTGTCACAGTGTGTCATTGATTAATAGAGAGTGTCAGAGAGTGTCAGAGATTGATAGAGAGTGATAGAGAGTGTCAGAGAGTGTCAGAGAGTGAAAGAGAGTGATAGAGTGTGTCAGAGTGTGTCAGAGAGTGATAGAGAGTGATAGAGAGAGTCAGAGAGCGTTAGAGAGTTACAGAGAGTGTCAGAGAGTGACAGAGAGTGTCAGAGCGTGTCAGAGAGTGATACGGGGTGTGATAGAGGATGCCTGAGAGTGTCAGAGTGTGTCAGAGAGTGTCAGAGAGTGATGGAGTGTGATAGAGAGTGTCACAGAGGGTCATTGAGTGATAGAGAGTGTCAGAGAGTGTCAGAGAGTGATAGGGAGTGTCAGAGAGTGACAGAGAGAGTCTGAGAATGTCAGAGAGTGATAGAGAATGTCAGAGAGTGATAGAGAGTGATAGAGAGTCTCTGAGAGTGTCAGAGAGTTTCAGAGAGTGAGAGAGAGATTCTGAGAGTCTCAGAGAGTGTCAGAGAGTGTCGGAGAGCGAAAGAGAGTGTCAGTGAGTGATAGAGAGTGTCAGAGAGTGATAGAGAGTGTCTGAGAGTGTCTGAGAGTGACAGAGAGTGTCTGAGAGTGACAGCGAGTGTCTGAGAGTGTCAGTGAGTGTCAGAGAGTGATATAGAGTGATAGGGAGTGATAGAAAGTTTCAGAGTGTGTCATTGAGTGATAGAGAGTGTCAGAGTGTGAAAGAGATTGTCAGAGAGTGTCATAGAGTGATAGAGAGTGTAAGAGAGTGATAGAGAGTGATAAAGAGTGTCAGAGAATGATAGAGAGTGACATAGAGTGACAGAGAGTGTCTGAGAGTGTCAGAGAGTGTCAGAGTGTGTCAGAGAGTGATAGAGAGTGATAGAGAGTGATAGAGAGTGTTAGAGAGTGTCATAGAGTGGCTGAGAGTGTCAGAGTGTTTCAGAGAGTGATAGAGAGTGATAGAGAGTGATAGAGAGTGATTGAGTGTGTCAGAGAGTATCAGAGAGCGATAGAGAGTGTCAGAGAGCGATAGAGAGTGTCTGAGAGTGACAGAGAGTGAAAGAGCGTGTCTGTGAGTGCCAGTGAGTGTCAGAGACTGATAGAGAGTGTCTGAGAGTGTCAGTGAGTGATAGAGAGTGATAGTGACAATCTGAGAGTGTCAGAGAGTGTCAGATAGTGATAGAGAGTGTCAGAGAGTGATAGTGAGTGGCAGAGAGTGTCTGAGAGTGTCAGTGAGTGTCAGAGAGTGATAGAGTGTGTCAGAGAGTGATAGAGTGTGATTGAGTGTGTCAGAGAGTGTCAGAGTGCGATAGACAGTTTCAGAGAGTGATAGAGAGTGTCTGAGATTGTCTGAGAGTGACAGAGAGTGAAAGAGAGTGTCTGAGAGTGTCAGTGAGTGTCAGAGAGTGATAGAGAGTGTCTGAGAGTGTCAGTGAGTGATAGAGAGCGATAGAGAGCCTCTGAGAGTGTCAGAGAAATTCAGAGAGTGATAGAGAGTGTCAGAGAGTGATAGTGAGTGGCAGAGAGTGTCTGAGAGTGTCAGTGAGTGTCAGAGAGTGATAGAGAGTGTCTGAGAGTGATAGAGAGTGATAGAGAGTGATAGAGAGTGTCAGAGAGTATTATAGAGTGATGGAGAGTGTCAGAGAGTGTCAGAGAGTGTCAGAGAGTGATAGAGAGTGATAGAGAGTGTCAGAGTGTGTCAGAGAGTTTCAGAGAGTGATAGAGAGTCATAGAGAGTGTCCCAGAGTGTCATTGATTAATAAACAGTGTCAGAGAGTGTCACAAATTGATAGAGAGTGATAGAGAGTGTCAGAGAGTGAAAGAGAGTGATAGAGAGTGTCAGAGTGTGTCAGAGAGTGATAGAGAGTGATAGAGCGAGTCAGAGAGAGTTAGACAGTTACAGAGAGTGTCAGAGAGTGACAGAGAGTGTCAGAGAGTGTCAGAGAGTGATATGGAGTGTGTTAGAGAGTGCCTGAGAGAGCCAGAGTGTGTCAGAGAGTGTCAGAGAGTGATGGAGAGTGATAGAGAGAGTCACAGAGGGTCATTGAGTGATAGAGAGTGTCAGAGAGTGTCAGAGAGTGGTAGAGAGTGTCAGAGAGTGCCAGAGAGTGATAGGGAGTGTCAGAGAGTGACAGAGAACTTGTGAGAATGTCAGAGAGTGATAGAGAATGTCAGAGAGTGATAGAGAGTGATAGAGAGTCTCTGAGAGTGTCAGAGAGTTTCATAGAGTGAGAGAGAGATTCTGAGAGTGTCAGAGAGTGTCAGAGAGTGATAGAGAGTGATAGAGAGTGATAGAGAGTGTCAGAGAGTGATAGAGAGTGTCTGAGAGTGTCTGAGAGTGACAGCGAGTGTCTGAGACTGACAGCGAGTGTCTGAGAGTGTCAGTGAGTGTCAGAGAGTGATAGAGAGTGATAGGGAGTGATAGACAGTTTCAGAGTGTGTCATTGAGTAATAGAGAGTGTCAGAGAGTGTCAGAGTGGGATAGAGAGTGTCAGAGAGTGTCAGAGAGTGTCATAGAGTGATAGAGAGTGTAAGAGAGTGATAGAGAGAGATAGAGAGGGTCAGAGATTGATAGTGAGTGACAGAGAGTGACAGAGAGTGACAGAGAGTGACAGAGAGTGACAGAGAGTGTCAGAGAGTGTCAGAGAGTGTCAGAGTGTGTCAGAGAGTGATAGAGAGTGATAGAGAGTGATAGAGAGTGTCAGAGAGTGTCATCGAGTGATAGAGAGTGTCAGAGTGTTTCAGAGAGTGATAGAGAGTGTCATTGAGTGTGTCAGAGAGTGTCAGTGAGCGATAGAGAGTGTCAGAGAGTGATAGAGAGTGTCAGAGCGCGATAGAGAGTGTCTGAGAGTGACAGAGAGTGAAAGAGAGTGTCTGAGAGTGTCAGTGAGTGTCAGAGACTGATAGAGAGTGTCTGAGAGTGTCAGTGAGTGATAGAGAGTGATAGAGACCCTCTGAGAGTGTCAAAGCGTGTCAGAGAGTGAGAGAGAGTGTCAGAGAGTGATAGAGAGTGACAGAGAGTGATAGAGAGCCTATGAGAGTGTCAGTGAGTGTCAGAGTGTGTCAGAGGGTGTCAGAGCGTGTCAGAGAGTGATAGAGAGTGATAGAGAGTTTCAGAGAGTGTCAGAGAGTGATGGAGAGTGTCAGAGATTGTCACAAAGTGTCAGAGAGTGATAGATAGCGTCAGAGAGTGTCACAGAGTGAAAGAGAGGGATAGAGAGTGTCACAGAGTGTCATTGAGTAATAGAGATTGTCAGAAAGTGTCAGAGAGTGATAGGGAGTGTCAGAGAGTGTCAGAGAGTGTCAGAGAGTGATACGGAGTGTGATTGAGAGTGTCTGAGAGTGTCAGAGAGTGTCAGAGAGTGATGGAGAGTGTCAGACCGTGTCAGAGTGTGATAGAGTGTGTCTGAGAGTGTCTGAGAGTGTCAGAGAGTGTCAGAGTGTGTCAGAGAGTGATAGAGAGTGATAGAGAGTGATAGAGAGTGTCAGAGAGAGTCAGAGAGTGATAGAGAGTGATTGAGTGTGTCAGAGAGTGTCAGAGAGCGATAGAGAGTGTCAGAGAGAGATAGACAGTGTCAGAGAGTGAAAGAGAGTGTCTGAGAGTGATAGAGAGTGGTAGAGAGTGACAGAGAGCGATAGAGAGTGTCTGAGAGTGTCTGAGAGTGACAGAGAGTGAAAGAGAGTGTCTGAGAGTGTTAGTGAGTGTCAGAGACTGATGGAGAGTGTCAGAGAGTGTCAGAGTGTGTCAGAGAGTGATAGAGAGTGATAGAGAGTGATAGAGAGTGTCAGAGTGTTTCAGAGAGTGATAGAGAGTGATTGAGTGTGTCAGAGAGTGCCAGAGAGCGATAGAGAGTGTCAGAGAGCGATAGAGAGTGTCAGAGAGTGATAGAGAGTGTCAGAGAGCGATAGAGAGTGTCTGAGAGTGTCTGAGAGTGACAGAGAGTGAAAGAGAGTGTCTGAGAGTGTTAGTGAGTGTCAGAGACTGATAGAGAGTGTCTGAGAGTGTCAGTGAGTGATAGAGAGTGATAGAGACCCACTGAGAGTGTCAGAGAGTGTCAGAGAGTGATAGAGAGTGTCAGAGAGTGTTAGAGAGTGATAGAGAGTGACAGAGAGTGATAACGAGTGATAGAGAGCCTATGAGAGTGTCAGAGAGTGTCAGAGTATGTCAGAGGGTGTCAGAGAGTGTCAGAGAGTGATAGAGTGTGATAGAGAGTTTCAGAGAGTGATGGAGAGTGTCAGAGATTGTCACAAAGTGATAGAGAGTGATAGAGAGTGATAGAGAGTGTCAGAGTGTGTCAGAGAGTGTCAGAGAGTGATAGAGAGTGATGGAGAGTGTCAGACCGTGTCACAGTGTGATAGAGTGTGTCTGAGAGTGTCAGAGAGTGACAGAGTGTGTCAGAGAGTGATAGAGAGTGATAGAGAGTGATAGAGAGTGATAGAGAGTGATAGAGAGTGTCAGAGAGTGTCAGAGAGTGATAGAGAGTGATTGACACTCTCTGACACTCTCAGACACTCTCTATCACTCTCTGACACTCTCTATCACTCTCTGACACTCTCTGACACTCTCAGACACTCTCTGACACTCTCTATCACTCTCTATCACTCTCTGACACTCTCAGACACTCTCTATCACTCTCTGACACTCTCTATCACTCTCTGACACTCTCTGACAATCTCTGACACTCTCAGACACTCGCTTTCACTCTCTGACACTCTCAGACACTCTCTATCACTCTCTGACACTCTCTATCACTCTCTGACACTCTCTGACACTCTCAGACACTCTCTGACACTCTCTATCACTCTCTATCACTCTCTGACACTCTCTGACACTCTCTATCACTCTCTGACACTCTCTATCACTCTCTGACACTCTCTGACAATCTCTGACACTCTCAGACACTCGCTTTCACTCTCTGACACTCTCAGACACTCATTATCACTCTCTGACACTCTCTGACACTCTCTATCACTCTCTGAGAGTGATAATGAGTGTCTGAGAGTGTCAGAGAGTGAAAGCGAGTGTCTGAGAGTGTCAGAGATTGTCAGAGAGTGTCAGAGAGTGATAGAGAGTGTCAGAGAGTGATAGAGAGTGTCTGAGAGTGTCAGAGAGTGATAGAGAGTGATAGAGAGTGTCAGAGAGTGTCTGAGAGTGTCAGAGAGTGTCAGAGAGTGATAGAGAGTGATAGAGAGTGTCAGAGAGTGTCAGAGAGTGAAAGCGAGTGTCTGAGAGTGTCAGAGAGTGAAAGCGAGTGTCTGAGAGTGTCAGAGATTGTCAGAGAGTGTCTGAGAGTGTCAGAGAGTGATAGTGAGTGTCTGAGAGTGTCAGAGTGTCAGAGAGTGATAGAGAGTGATAGAGAGTGTCAGAGAGTGTCAGAGAGTGAAAGCGAGTGTCTGAGAGTGTCAGAGAGTGAAAGCGAGTGTCTGAGAGTGTCAGAGATTGTCAGAGAGTGTCTGAGAGTGTCAGAGAGTGATAGTGAGTGTCTGAGAGTGTCAGAGTGTCAGAGAGTGATAGAGAGTGATAGAGAGTGTCAGAGTATGTCAGAGGGTGTCAGAGAGTGTCAGAGAGTGATGGAGTGTGATAGAGAGTTTCAGAGAGTGATGGAGAGTGTCAGAGATTGTCACAAAGTGATAGAGAGTGATAGAGAGTGATAGAGAGTGTCAGAGTGTGTCAGAGAGTGTCAGAGAGTGATAGAGAGTGATGGAGAGTGTCAGACCGTGTCAGAGTGTGATAGAGTGTGTCTGAGAGTGTCAGAGAGTGACAGAGTGTGTCAGAGAGTGATAGAGATTGATAGAGAGTGATAGAGAGTGATAGAGAGTGATAGAGAGTGTCAGAGAGTGTCAGAGAGTGATAGAGAGTGATTGACACTCTCTGACACACTCAATCACTCTCTATCACTCTCTGACACTCTCTATCACTCTCTGACACTCTCAGACACTCTCTATCACTCTCTGACACTCTCTATCACTCTCTGACACTCTCTGACACTCTCAGACACTCTCTGACACTCTCTATCACTCTCTATCACTCTCTGACACTCTCAGACACTCTCTATCACTCTCTGACACTCTCTATCACTCTCTGACACTCTCTGACAATCTCTGACACTCTCAGACACTCGCTTTCACTCTCTGACACTCTCAGACACTCTCTATCACTCTCTGACACTCTCTATCACTCTCTGACACTCTCTGACACTCTCAGACACTCTCTGACACTCTCTATCACTCTCTATCACTCTCTGACACTCTCAGACACTCTCTATCACTCTCTGACACTCTCTATCACTCTCTGACACTCTCTGACAATCTCTGACACTCTCAGACACTCGCTTTCACTCTCTGACACTCTCAGACACTCATTATCACTCTCTGACACTCTCTGACACTCTCTGACACTCTCTATCACTCTCTGAGAGTGATAATGAGTGTCTGAGAGTGTCAGAGAGTGAAAGCGAGTGTCTGAGAGTGTCAGAGATTGTCTGAGAGTGTCAGAGAGTGATAGAGAGTGTCAGAGAGTGATAGAGAGTGTCTGAGAGTGTCAGAGAGTGATAGAGAGTGATAGAGAGTGTCAGAGAGTGTCTGAGAGTGTCAGAGAGTGTCAGAGAGTGATAGAGAGTGATAGAGAGTGTCAGAGAGTGTCAGAGAGTGAAAGCGAGTGTCTGAGAGTGTCAGAGAGTGAAAGCGAGTGTCTGAGAGTGTCAGAGATTGTCAGAGAGTGTCTGAGAGTGTCAGAGAGTGATAGTGAGTGTCTGAGAGTGTCAGAGTGTCAGAGAGTGTCAGAGAGTGATAGAGAGTGATAGAGAGTGTCAGAGAGTGTCAGAGAGTGAAAGCGAGTGTCTGAGAGTGTCAGAGATTGTCAGAGAGCGACTGAGAGTGTCAGAGAGTGATAGTGAGTGTCTGAGAGTGTCAGAGTGTCAGAGAGTGATAGAGAGTGATAGAGAGTGTCAGAGAGTGTCAGAGAGTGATAGTAAGTGTCTGAGAGTGTCAGAGTGTCAGAGAGTGATAGAGAGTGATAGAGAGTGTCAGAGAGTGTCAGAGAGTGAAAGCGAGTGTCTGAGAGTGTCAGAGAGTGAAAGCGAGTGTCTGAGAGTGTCAGAGATTGTCAGAGAGTGTCTGAGAGTGTCAGAGAGTGATAGTGAGTGTCTGAGAGTGTCAGAGTGTCAGAGAGTGATAGAGAGTGATAGAGAGTGTCAGAGAGTGTCAGAGAGTGAAAGCGAGTGTCTGAGAGTGTCAGAGATTGTCAGAGAGCGACTGAGAGTGTCAGAGAGTGATAGTGAGTGTCTGAGAGTGTCAGAGTGTCAGAGAGTGATAGAGAGTGATAGGGAGTGTCAGAGAGTTTCAGAGAGTGATAGTGAGTGTCTGAGAGTGTCAGAGTGTCAGAGAGTGATAGAGAGTGATAGAGAGTGTCAGAGAGTGTCAGAGAGTGAAAGCGAGTGTCTGAGAGTGTCAGAGAGTGAAAGCGAGTGTCTGAGCGTGTCAGAGATTGTCAGAGAGTGTCTGAGAGTGTCTGAGAGTGATAGTGAGTGTCTGAGAGTGTCAGAGTGTCAGAGAGTGATAGAGAGTGATAGAGAGTGTCAGAGAGTGTCAGAGAGTGTCTGAGAGTGTCTGAGAGTGTCAGAGAGTGTCTGAGAGTGTCAGAGAGTGATAGTGAGTGTCTGAGAGTGTCAGAGTGTCAGAGAGTGATAGAGAGTGATAGAGAGTGTCAGAGAGTGTCAGAGAGTGAAAGCGAGTGTCTGAGAGTGTCAGAGATTGTCAGAGAGCGACTGAGAGTGTCAGAGAGTGATAGTGAGTGTCTGAGAGTGTCAGAGTGTCAGAGAGTGATAGAGAGTGATAGGGAGTGTCAGAGAGTTTCAGAGAGTGATAGTGAGTGTCTGAGAGTGTCAGAGTGTCAGAGAGTGATAGAGAGTGATAGAGAGTGTCAGAGAGTGAAAGCGAGTGTCTGAGAGTGTCAGAGAGTGAAAGCGAGTGTCTGAGAGTGTCAGAGATTGTCAGAGAGTGTCTGAGAGTGTCTGAGAGTGATAGTGAGTGTCTGAGAGTGTCAGAGTGTCAGAGAGTGATAGAGAGTGATAGAGAGTGTCAGAGAGTGTCAGAGAGTGATAATGAGTGTCTGAGAGTGTCAGAGAGTGTCAGAGAGTGAAAGCGAGTGTCTGAGAGTGTCAGAGATTGTCAGAGAGTGTCAGAGAGTGATAGAGAGTGTCAGAGAGTGTCAGAGATTGTCAGAGAGTGTCAGAGAGTGATAGAGAGTGTCAGAGAGTGATAGAGAGTGTCTGAGAGTGTCAGAGAGTGAAAGCGAGTGTCTGAGAGTGTCAGAGATTGTCAGAGAGTGTCTGAGAGTGTCAGAGAGTGATAGTGAGTGTCTGAGAGTGTCAGAGTGTCAGAGAGTGATAGAGAGTGATAGAGAGTGTCAGAGAGTGTCAGAGAGTGATAGTGAGTGTCTGAGAGTGTCAGAGTGTCAGAGAGTGATAGAGAGTGATAGAGAGTGTCAGAGAGTGTCAGAGAGTGATAATGAGTGTCTGAGAGTGTCAGAGATTGTCAGAGAGTGTCTGAGAGTGTCAGAGAGTGATAGTGAGTGTCTGAGAGTGTCAGAGTGTCAGAGAGTGATAGAGAGTGATAGAGAGTGTCAGAGAGTGTCAGAGAGTGAAAGCGAGTGTCTGAGAGTGTCAGAGATTGTCAGAGAGCGACTGAGAGTGTCAGAGAGTGATAGTGAGTGTCTGAGAGTGTCAGAGTGTCAGAGAGTGATAGAGAGTGATAGGGAGTGTCAGAGAGTTTCAGCGAGTGATAGTGAGTGTCTGAGAGTGTCAGAGTGTCAGAGAGTGATAGAGAGTGATAGAGAGTGTCAGAGAGTGTCAGAGAGTGAAAGCGAGTGTCTGAGAGTGTCAGAGAGTGAAAGCGAGTGTCTGAGAGTGTCAGAGATTGTCAGAGAGTGTCTGAGAGTGTCTGAGAGTGATAGTGAGTGTCTGAGAGTGTCAGAGTGTCAGAGAGTGATAGAGAGTGATAGAGAGTGTCAGAGAGTGTCAGAGAGTGATAATGAGTGTCTGAGAGTGTCAGAGAGTGTCAGAGAGTGAAAGCGAGTGTCTGAGAGTGTCAGAGATTGTCAGAGAGTGTCAGAGAGTGATAGAGAGTGTCAGAGAGTGATAGAGAGTGTCTGAGAGTGTCAGAGAGTGAAAGCGAGTGTCTGAGAGTGTCAGAGATTGTCAGAGAGTGTCTGAGAGTGTCAGAGAGTGATAGTGAGTGTCTGAGAGTGTCAGAGTGTCAGAGAGTGATAGAGAGTGATAGAGAGTGTCAGAGAGTGTCAGAGAGTGATAGTGAGTGTCTGAGAGTGTCAGAGTGTCAGAGAGTGATAGAGAGTGATAGAGAGTGTCAGAGAGTGTCAGAGAGTGATAATGAGTGTCTGAGAGTGTCAGAGAGTGAAAGCGAGTGTCTGAGAGTGTCAGAGATTGTCAGAGAGTGTCTGAGAGTGTCAGAGAGTGATAGTGAGTGTCTGAGAGTGTCAGAGTGTCAGAGAGTGATAGAGAGTGATAGAGAGTGTCAGAGAGTGTCAGAGAGTGATAGTGAGTGTCTGAGAGTGTCAGAGTGTCAGAGAGTGATAGAGAGTGATAGAGAGTGTCAGAGAGTGTCAGAGAGTGATAATGAGTGTCTGCGAGTGTCAGAGAGTGTCAGAGAGTGTCAGAGAGTGAAAGCGAGTGTCTGAGAGTGTCAGAGGTTGTCAGAGAGTGTCAGAGAGTGATAGAGAGTGTCAGAGAGTGATAGAGAGTGTCTGAGAGTGTCAGAGAGTGATAGAGAGTGATAGAGAGTGTCAGAGAGTGTCTGAGAGTGTCAGAGAGTGTCAGAGAGTGATAGAGAGTGATAGAGAGTGTCAGAGAGTGTCAGAGAGTGAAAGCGAGTGTCTGAGAGTGTCAGAGAGTGAAAGCGAGTGTCTGAGAGTGTCAGAGAGTGTCTGAGAGTGTCAGAGAGTGATAGTGAGTGTCTGAGAGTGTCAGAGTGTCAGAGAGTGATAGAGAGTGTCTGAGAGTGTCAGAGAGTGTCAGAGAGTGATAGAGAGTGATAGAGAGTGTCAGAGAGTGTCAGAGAGTGATAGTGAGTGTCTGAGAGTGTCAGAGTGTCAGAGAGTGATAGAGAGTGATAGAGAGTGTCAGAGAGTGTCAGAGAGTGATAGTGAGTGTCTGAGAGCGTCAGAGTGTCAGAGAGTGATAGAGAGTGATAGAGAGTGTCAGAGAGTGTCAGAGAGTGATAGTGAGTGTCTGAGAGTGTCAGAGTGTCAGAGAGTGATAGAGAGTGATAGAGAGTGTCAGAGAGTGTCAGAGAGTGATAATGAGTGTCTGAGAGTGTCAGAGAGTGATAGTGAGTGTCTGAGAGTGTCAGAGTGTCAGAGAGTGATAGAGAGTGATAGAGAGTGTCAGAGAGTGTCAGAGAGTGATAATGAGTGTCTGAGAGTGTCAGAGAGTGAAAGCGAGTGTCTGAGAGTGTCAGAGATTGTCAGAGAGTGTCAGAGAGTGAAAGCGAGTGTCAGAGAGTGAAAGCGAGTGTCTGAGAGTGTCAGAGAGTGTCTGAGAGTGTCAGAGAGTGATAGTGAGTGTCTGAGAGTGTCAGAGTGTCAGAGAGTGATAGAGAGTGTCTGAGAGTGTCAGAGAGTGTCAGAGAGTGATAGAGAGTGATAGAGAGTGTCAGAGAGTGTCAGAGAGTGATAGTGAGTGTCTGAGAGTGTCAGAGTGTCAGAGAGTGATAGTGAGTGATAGAGAGTGTCAGAGAGTGTCAGAGAGTGATAGTGAGTGTCTGAGAGCGTCAGAGTGTCAGAGAGTGATAGAGAGTGATAGAGAGTGTCAGAGAGTGTCAGAGAGTGATAGTGAGTGTCTGAGAGTGTCAGAGTGTCAGAGAGTGATAGAGAGTGATAGAGAGTGTCAGAGAGTGTCAGAGAGTGATAATGAGTGTCTGAGAGTGTCAGAGAGTGATAGTGAGTGTCTGAGAGTGTCAGAGTGTCAGAGAGTGATAGAGAGTGATAGAGAGTGTCAGAGAGTGTCAGAGAGTGATAATGAGTGTCTGAGAGTGTCAGAGAGTGAAAGCGAGTGTCTGAGAGTGTCAGAGATTGTCAGAGAGTGTCTGAGAGTGTCAGAGAGTGATAGTGAGTGTCTGAGAGTGTCAGAGTGTCAGAGAGTGATAGAGAGTGATAGAGAGTGTCAGAGAGTGTCAGAGAGTGATAGTGAGTGTCTGAGAGTGTCAGAGTGTCAGAGAGTGATAGAGAGTGATAGAGAGTGTCAGAGAGTGTCAGAGAGTGATAATGAGTGTCTGAGAGTGTCAGAGAGTGTCAGAGAGTGTCAGAGAGTGAAAGCGAGTGTCTGAGAGTGTCAGAGATTGTCAGAGAGTGTCAGAGAGTGATAGAGAGTGTCTGAGAGTGTCAGAGAGTGTCAGAGAGTGATAGAGAGTGATAGAGAGTGTCAGAGAGTGTCAGAGAGTGATAGTGAGTGTCTGAGAGTGTCAGAGTGTCAGAGAGTGATAGAGAGTGATAGAGAGTGTCAGAGAGTGTCAGAGAGTGATAGTGAGTGTCTGAGAGTGTCAGAGTTTCAGAGAGTGATAGAGAGTGATAGAGAGTGTCAGAGAGTGTCAGAGAGTGATAGTGAGTGTCTGAGAGTGTCAGAGTGTCAGAGAGTGATAGAGAGTGATAGAGAGTGTCAGAGAGTGTCAGAGAGTGATAATGAGTGTCTGAGAGTGTCAGAGAGTGATAGTGAGTGTCTGAGAGTGTCAGAGTGTCAGAGAGTGATAGAGAGTGATAGAGAGTGTCAGAGAGTGTCAGAGAGTGATAGTGAGTGTCTGAGAGTGTCAGAGTGTCAGAGAGTGATAGAGAGTGATAGAGAGTGTCAGAGAGTGTCAGAGAGTGATAATGAGTGTCTGAGAGTGTCAGAGAGTGAAAGCGAGTGTCTGAGAGTGTCAGAGATTGTCAGAGAGTGTCTGAGAGTGTCAGAGAGTGATAGTGAGTGTCTGAGAGTGTCAGAGTGTCAGAGAGTGATAGTGAGTGTCTGAGAGTGTCAGAGTGTCAGAGAGTGATAGAGAGTGATAGAGAGTGTCAGAGAGTGTCAGAGAGTGATAGTGAGTGTCTGAGAGTGTCAGAGTGTCAGAGAGTGATAGAGAGTGATAGAGAGTGTCAGAGAGTGTCAGAGAGTGATAATGAGTGTCTGAGAGTGTCAGAGAGTGTCAGAGAGTGTCAGAGAGTGAAAGCGAGTGTCTGAGAGTGTCAGAGATTGTCAGAGAGTGTCAGAGAGTGATAGAGAGTGTCAGAGAGTGATAGAGAGTGTCTGAGAGTGTCAGAGAGTGATAGAGAGTGATAGAGAGTGTCAGAGAGTGTCTGAGAGTGTCAGAGAGTGTCAGAGAGTGATAGAGAGTGATAGAGAGTGTCAGAGAGTGTCAGAGAGTGAAAGCGAGTGTCTGAGAGTGTCAGAGAGTGAAAGCGAGTGTCTGAGAGTGTCAGAGAGTGTCTGAGAGTGTCAGAGAGTGATAGTGAGTGTCTGAGAGTGTCAGAGTGTCAGAGAGTGATAGAGAGTGATAGAGAGTGTCAGAGAGTGTCAGAGAGTGATAGTGAGTGTCTGAGAGTGTCAGAGTGTCAGAGAGTGATAGAGAGTGATAGAGAGTGTCAGAGAGTGTCAGAGAGTGATAGTGAGTGTCTGAGAGTGTCAGAGTGTCAGAGAGTGATAGAGAGTGATAGAGAGTGTCAGAGAGTGTCAGAGAGTGATAGTGAGTGTCTGAGAGTGTCAGAGTGTCAGAGAGTGATAGAGAGTGATAGAGAGTGTCAGAGAGTGTCAGAGAGTGATAATGAGTGTCTGAGAGTGTCAGAGAGTGATAGTGAGTGTCTGAGAGTGTCAGAGTGTCAGAGAGTGATAGAGAGTGATAGAGAGTGTCAGAGAGTGTCAGAGAGTGAAAGCGAGTGTCTGAGAGTGTCAGAGATTGTCAGAGAGTGTCTGAGAGTGTCAGAGAGTGATAGTGAGTGTCTGAGAGTGTCAGAGTGTCAGAGAGTGATAGAGAGTGATAGAGAGTGTCAGAGAGTGATAGAGAGTGATAGAGAGTGTCAGAGAGTGTCAGAGAGTGATAGTGAGTGTCTGAGAGTGTCAGAGTGTCAGAGAGTGATAGAGAGTGATAGAGAGTGTCAGAGAGTGTCAGAGAGTGATAGTGAGTGTCTGAGAGTGTCAGAGTGTCAGAGAGTGATAGAGAGTGATAGAGAGTGTCAGAGAGTGTCAGAGAGTGATAATGAGTGTCTGAGAGTGTCAGAGAGTGATAGTGAGTGTCTGAGAGTGTCAGAGTGTCAGAGAGTGATAGAGAGTGATAGAGAGTGTCAGAGAGTGTCAGAGAGTGATAATGAGTGTCTGAGAGTGTCAGAGAGTGAAAGCGAGTGTCTGAGAGTGTCAGAGATTGTCAGAGAGTGTCTGAGAGTGTCAGAGAGTGATAGTGAGTGTCTGAGAGTGTCAGAGTGTCAGAGAGTGATAGAGAGTGATAGAGAGTGTCAGAGAGTGTCAGAGAGTGATAGTGAGTGTCTGAGAGTGTCAGAGTGTCAGAGAGTGATAGAGAGTGATAGAGAGTGTCAGAGAGTGTCAGAGAGTGATAATGAGTGTCTGAGAGTGTCAGAGTGTCAGAGAGTGATAGAGAGTGATAGAGAGTGTCAGAGAGTGTCAGAGAGTGATAATGAGTGTCTGAGAGTGTCAGAGAGTGTCAGAGAGTGTCAGAGAGTGAAAGCGAGTGTCTGAGAGTGTCAGAGATTGTCAGAGAGTGTCAGAGAGTGATAGAGAGTGTCAGAGAGTGATAGAGAGTGTCTGAGAGTGTCAGAGAGTGATAGAGAGTGTCAGAGAGTGTCTGAGAGTGTCAGAGAGTGTCAGAGAGTGATAGAGAGTGATAGAGAGTGTCAGAGAGTGTCAGAGAGTGATAGTGAGTGTCTGAGAGTGTCAGAGTGTCAGAGAGTGATAGAGAGTGATAGAGAGTGATAGAGAGTGTCAGAGAGTGTCAGAGAGTGATAATGAGTGTCTGAGAGTGTCAGAGAGTGTCAGAGAGTGATAGAGAGTGATAGAGAGTGTCAGAGAGTGTCTGAGAGTGTCAGAGAGTGATAGAGAATGTCAGAGAGTGATAGAGAGTGTCTGAGAGTGTCAGAGAGTGATAGAGAGTGATAGAGAGTGTCAGAGAGTGTCTGAGAGTCAGAGAGTGTCAGAGAGTGATAGAGAGTGTCAGAGAGTGTCAGAGAGTGTCAGAGAGTGATAGAGAGTGTCAGAGAGTGATAGAGAGTGTCTGAGAGTGTCAGAGAGTGTCAGAGAGTGATAGAGAGTGTCAGAGAGTGTCAGAGAGTTATAGAGAGTGTCAGAGAGTGTCAGAGAGTGTCAGAGAGTGATAGTGAGTGTCAGAGAGTGTCTGAGAGTGTCAGAGAGTGATAGTGAATGTCAGAGAGTGATAGAGAGTGATAGAGAGTGATAGAGAGTGTCAGAGAGTGTCTGAGAGTGTCAGAGAGTGTCAGAGAGTGATAGAGAGTGTCAGAGAGTGATAGAGAGCGTCTGAGAGTGTCAGAGAGTGATAGAGAGTGATAGAGAGTGGCAGAGAGTGTCAGAGAGTGTCAGAGAGTGTCAGAGAGTGATAGTGAGTGTCAGAGAGTGTCTGAGAGTGTCAGAGAGTGATAGTGAGTGTCAGAGAGTGATAGAGAGTGATAGAGAGTGATAGAGAGTGTCAGAGAGTGTCTGAGAGTGTCAGAGAGTGTCAGAGAGTGATAGAGAGTGTCAGAGAGTGATAGAGAGCGTCTGAGAGTGTCAGAGAGTGATAGAGAGTGATAGAGAGTGTCAGAGAGTGTCTGAGAGTGTCAGAGAGTGATAGAGAGTGATAGAGAGTGTCAGAGAGTGCCAGAGAGTGTCAGAGAGTGTCAGAGAGTGATAGTGAGTGTCAGAGAGTGTCTGAGAGTGTCAGAGAGTGTCAGAGAGTGATAGTGAGTGTCAGAGAGTGATAGAGAGTGATAGAGAGTGATAGAGAGTGTCAGAGAGTGTCAGAGAGTGATAGTGAGTGTCTGAGAGTGTCAGAGTGTCAGAGAGTGATAGAGAGTGATAGAGAGTGATAGAGAGTGTCAGAGAGTGATAGAGAGGGTCAGAGAGTGATAGAGAGCGTCTGAGAGTGTCAGAGAGTGATAGAGAGTGATAGAGAGTGTCAGAGAGTGTCTGAGAGTGTCAGAGAGTGATAGAGAGTGATAGAGAGTGTCAGAGAGTGTCAGAGAGTGTCAGAGAGTGATAGTGAGTGTCAGAGAGTGTCTGAGAGTGTCAGAGAGTGATAGTGAGTGTCAGAGAGTGATAGAGAGTGATAGAGAGTGATAGAGAGTGTCAGAGAGTGTCAGAGAGTGATAGTGAGTGTCTGAGAGTGTCAGAGTGTCAGAGAGTGATAGAGAGTGATAGAGAGTGTCAGAGAGTGTCAGAGAGTGATAATGAGTGTCAGAGAGTGATAGAGAGTGATAGAGAGTGATAGAGAGTGTCAGAGAGTGTCAGAGAGTGATAGTGAGTGTCTGAGAGTGTCAGAGTGTCAGAGAGTGATAGAGAGTGATAGAGAGTGTCAGAGAGTGTCAGAGAGTGATAGTGAGTGTCAGAGAGTGATAGAGAGTGATAGAGAGTGATAGAGAGTGTCAGAGAGTGTCTGAGAGTGTCAGAGAGTGTCAGAGAGTGATAGAGAGTGTCAGAGAGTGATAGAGAGCGTCTGAGAGTGTCAGAGAGTGATAGAGAGTGATAGAGAGTGTCAGAGAGTGTCTGAGAGTGTCAGAGAGTGATAGAGAGTGATAGAGAGTGTCAGAGAGTGCCAGAGAGTGTCAGAGAGTGTCAGAGAGTGATAGTGAGTGTCAGAGAGTGTCTGAGAGTGTCAGAGAGTGATAGTGAGTGTCAGAGAGTGATAGAGAGTGATAGAGAGTGATAGAGAGTGTCAGAGAGTGTCAGAGAGTGATAGTGAGTGTCTGAGAGTGTCAGAGTGTCAGAGAGTGATAGAGAGTGATAGAGAGTGATAGAGAGTGTCAGAGAGTGATAGAGAGGGTCAGAGAGTGATAGAGAGCGTCTGAGAGTGTCAGAGAGTGATAGAGAGTGATAGAGAGTGTCAGAGAGTGTCTGAGAGTGTCAGAGAGTGATAGAGAGTGATAGAGAGTGTCAGAGAGTGTCAGAGAGTGTCAGAGAGTGTCAGAGAGTGATAGTGAGTGTCAGAGAGTGTCTGAGAGTGTCAGAGAGTGATAGTGAGTGTCAGAGAGTGATAGAGAGTGATAGAGAGTGATAGAGAGTGTCAGAGAGTGTCAGAGAGTGATAGTGAGTGTCTGAGAGTGTCAGAGTGTCAGAGAGTGATAGAGAGTGATAGAGAGTGTCAGAGAGTGTCAGAGAGTGATAGTGAGTGTCAGAGAGTGATAGAGAGTGATAGAGAGTGATAGAGAGTGTCAGAGAGTGTCAGAGAGTGATAGTGAGTGTCTGAGAGTGTCAGAGTGTCAGAGAGTGATAGAGAGTGATAGAGAGTGTCAGAGAGTGTCAGAGAGTGATAATGAGTGTCAGAGAGTGATAGAGAGTGATAGAGAGTGATAGAGAGTGTCAGAGAGTGTCAGAGAGTGATAGTGAGTGTCTGAGAGTGTCAGAGTGTCAGAGAGTGATAGAGAGTGATAGAGAGTGTCAGAGAGTGTCAGAGAGTGATAATGAGTGTCTGAGAGTGTCAGAGAGTGTCAGAGAGTGATAGAGAGTGATAGAGAGTGTCAGAGAGTGTCTGAGAGTGTCAGAGAGTGATAGAGAGTGTCAGAGAGTGATAGAGAGTGTCTGAGAGTGTCAGAGAGTGATAGAGAGTGATAGAGAGTGTCAGAGAGTGTCTGAGAGTCAGAGAGTGTCAGAGAGTGATAGAGAGTGTCAGAGAGTGTCAGAGAGTGTCAGAGAGTGATAGAGAGTGTCAGAGAGTGATAGAGAGTGTCTGAGAGTGTCAGAGAGTGATAGAGAGTGTCAGAGAGTGTCTGAGAGTGTCAGAGAGTGTCAGAGAGTGATAGAGAGTGTCAGAGAGTGTCAGAGAGTTATAGAGAGTGTCAGAGAGTGTCAGAGAGTGTCAGAGAGTGATAGTGAGTGTCAGAGAGTGTCTGAGAGTGTCAGAGAGTGATAGTGAATGTCAGAGAGTGATAGAGAGTGATAGAGAGTGATAGAGAGTGTCAGAGAGTGTCTGAGAGTGTCAGAGAGTGTCAGAGAGTGATAGAGAGTGTCAGAGAGTGATAGAGAGCGTCTGAGAGTGTCAGAGAGTGATAGAGAGTGATAGAGAGTGTCAGAGAGTGTCAGAGAGTGTCAGAGAGTGTCAGAGAGTGATAGTGAGTGTCAGAGAGTGTCTGAGAGTGTCAGACAGTGATAGTGAGTGTCAGAGAGTGATAGAGAGTGATAGAGAGTGATAGAGAGTGTCAGAGAGTGTCTGAGAGTGTCGGAGAGTGTCAGAGAGTGATAGAGAGTGTCAGAGAGTGATAGAGAGCGTCTGAGAGTGTCAGAGAGTGATAGAGAGTGATAGAGAGTGTCAGAGAGTGTCTGAGAGTGTCAGAGAGTGATAGAGAGTGATAGAGAGTGTCAGAGAGTGTCAGAGAGTGTCAGAGAGTGTCAGAGAGTGATAGTGAGTGTCAGAGAGTGTCTGAGAGTGTCAGAGAGTGATAGTGAGTGTCAGAGAGTGATAGAGAGTGATAGAGAGTGATAGAGAGTGTCAGAGAGTGTCTGAGAGTGTCAGAGAGTGTCAGAGAGTGATAGAGAGTGTCAGAGAGTGATAGAGAGCGTCTGAGAGTGTCAGTGAGTGATAGAGAGTGATAGAGAGTGTCAGAGTGTGTCAGAGAGTGTCAGAGAGTGATAGAGAGTGTCAGAGAGTGTCAGAGAGTGTCAGAGAGTGATAGAGAGTGATAGAGAGTGATAGTGAGTGTCTGAGAGTGATAGAGAGTGTCAGAGAGTGTCTGAGAGTGTCAGAGAGTGTCAGAGAGTGATAGAGAGTGTCAGAGAGTGATAGAGAGTGTCTGAGAGTGTCAGAGAGTGATAGAGAGTGTCAGAGAGTGTCAGAGAGTGATAGAGAGTGATAGAGAGTGTCAGAGAGTGTCAGAGAGTGTCAGAGAGTGATAGAGAGTGATAGAGAGAGATAGAGAATGTCAGAGAGTGTCTGAGAGTGTCAGAGAGTGATAGAGAGTGATAGAGAGTGTCAGAGAGTGTCTGAGAGTGTCAGAGAGTGTCAGAGAGTGATAGAGAGTGTCAGAGAGTGATAGAGAGTGTCTGAGAGTGTCAGAGAGTGATAGAGAGTGATAGAGAGTGATAGAGAGTGTCAGAGAGTGTCTGAGAGTGTCAGAGAGTGTCAGAGAGTGATAGAGAGTGATAGAGAGTGTCAGAGAGTGTCAGAGAGTGTCAGAGAGTGATAGCGAGTGTCTGAGAGTGTCAGAGAGTGATAGAGAGTGATAGAGAGTGATAGAGAGTGTCAGAGAGTGTCTGAGAGTGTCAGAGAGTGTCAGAGAGTGATAGAGAGTGATAGAGAGTGTCAGAGAGTGTCAGAGAGTGTCAGAGAGTGATAGCGAGTGTCTGAGAGTGTCAGAGAGTGAAAGCGAGGGTCTGAGAGTGTCAGAGATTGTCAGAGAGTGTCTGAGAGTGTCAGAGAGTGATAGTGAGTGTCTGAGAGTGTCAGAGTGTCAGAGAGTGATAGAGAGTGATAGAGAGTGTCAGAGAGTGATAGTGAGTGTCTGAGAGTGATAGAGAGTGTCAGAGAGTGTCTGAGAGTGTCAGAGAGTGTCAGAGAGTGATAGAGAGTGTCAGAGAGTGATAGAGAGTGTCTGAGAGTGTCAGAGAGTGATAGAGAGTGATAGAGAGTGTCAGAGAGTGTCTGAGAGTGTCAGAGAGTGTCAGAGAGTGATAGAGAGTGTCAGAGAGTGTCAGAGAGTGATAGAGAGTGATAGAGAGTGTCAGAGAGTGTCAGAGAGTGTCAGAGAGTGATAGAGAGTGATAGAGAGAGATAGAGAATGTCAGAGAGTGTCTGAGAGTGTCAGAGAGTGATAGAGAGTGATAGAGAGTGTCAGAGAGTGATAGAGAGTGTCAGAGAGTGTCAGAGAGTGATAGAGAGTGATAGAGAGAGATAGAGAATGTCAGAGAGTGTCTGAGAGTGTCAGAGAGTGATAGAGAGTGATAGAGAGTGTCAGAGAGTGTCTGAGAGTGTCAGAGAGTGTCAGAGAGTGATAGAGAGTGTCAGAGAGTGATAGAGAGTGTCAGAGAGTGTCTGAGAGTGTCAGAGAGTGTCAGAGAGTGATAGAGAGTGATAGAGAGTGTCAGAGAGTGTCAGAGAGTGAAAGCGAGTGTCTGAGAGTGTCAGAGATTGTCAGAGAGTGTCTGAGAGTGTCAGAGAGTGATAGTGAGTGTCTGAGAGTGTCAGAGTGTCAGAGAGTGATAGAGAGTGATAGAGAGTGTCAGAGTGTCAGAGAGTGATAGAGAGTGATAGAGAGTGTCAGAGAGTGTCAGAGAGTGATAGTGAGTGTCTGAGAGTGTCAGAGAGTGATAGTGAGTGTCTGAGAGTGATAGAGAGTGTCAGAGAGTGTCTGAGAGTGTCAGAGAGTGTCAGAGAGTGATAGAGAGTGTCAGAGAGTGATAGAGAGTGTCTGAGAGTGTCAGAGAGTGATAGAGAGTGTCAGAGAGTGTCAGAGAGTGATAGAGAGTGATAGAGAGTGTCAGAGAGTGTCAGAGAGTGATAGAGAGTGATAGAGAGAGATAGAGAATGTCAGAGAGTGTCTGAGAGTGTCAGAGAGTGATAGAGAGTGATAGAGAGTGTCAGAGAGTGTCTGAGAGTGTCAGAGAGTGTCAGAGAGTGATAGAGAGTGTCAGAGTGTGATAGAGAGTGATAGAGAGTGTCAGAGAGTGTCTGAGAGTGTCAGAGAGTGTCAGAGAGTGATAGAGAGTGATAGAGAGTGTCAGAGAGTGTCAGAGAGTGTCAGAGAGTGATAGCGAGTGTCTGAGCGTCAGAGAGTGAAAGCGAGTGTCAGAGAGTGAAAGCGAGTGTCTGAGAGTGTCAGAGATTGTCAGAGAGTGTCTGAGAGTGTCAGAGAGTGATAGTGAGTGTCTGAGAGTGTCAGAGTGTCAGAGAGTGATAGAGAGTGATAGAGAGTGTCAGAGAGTGTCAGAGAGTGATAGTGAGTGTCTGAGAGTGATAGAGAGTGTCAGAGAGTGTCTGAGAGTGTCAGAGAGTGTCAGAGAGTGATAGAGAGTGTCAGAGAGTGATAGAGAGTGTCTGAGAGTGTCAGAGAGTGATAGAGAGTGATAGAGAGTGTCAGAGAGTGTCTGAGAGTGTCAGAGAGTGTCAGAGAGTGATAGAGAGAGTCAGAGAGTGTCAGAGAGTGATAGAGAGTGATAGAGAGTGTCAGAGAGTGTCAGAGAGTGTCAGAGAGTGATAGAGAGTGATAGAGAGAGATAGAGAATGTCAGAGAGTGTCTGAGAGTGTCAGAGAGTGATAGAGAGTGATAGAGAGTGTCAGAGAGTGATAGAGAGTGTCAGAGAGTGTCAGAGAGTGATAGAGAGTGATAGAGAGAGATAGAGAATGTCAGAGATTGTCTGAGAGTGTCAGAGAGTGATAGAGAGTGATAGAGAGTGTCAGAGAGTGTCTGAGAGTGTCAGAGAGTGTCAGAGAGTGATAGAGAGTGTCAGAGAGTGATAGAGAGTGTCAGAGAGTGTCTGAGAGTGTCAGAGAGTGTCAGAGAGTGATAGAGAGTGATAGAGAGTGTCAGAGAGTGTCAGAGAGTGAAAGCGAGTGTCTGAGAGTGTCAGAGAGTGAAAGCGAGTGTCTGAGAGTGTCAGAGATTGTCAGAGAGTGTCTGAGAGTGTCAGAGAGTGATAGTGAGTGTCTGAGAGTGTCAGAGTGTCAGAGAGTGATAGAGAGTGATAGAGAGTGTCAGAGAGTGTCAGAGAGTGATAGTGAGTGTCTGAGAGTGATAGAGAGAGTCAGAGAGTGTCTGAGAGTGTCAGAGAGTGTCAGAGAGTGATAGAGAGTGTCAGAGAGTGATAGAGAGTGTCTGAGAGTGTCAGAGAGTGATAGAGAGTGATAGAGAGTGTCAGAGAGTGTCAGAGAGTGTCAGAGAGTGTCAGAGAGTGATAGAGAGTGTCAGAGAGTGTCAGAGAGTGATAGAGAGTGATAGAGAGTGTCAGAGAGTGTCAGAGAGTGTCAGAGAGTGATAGAGAGTGATAGAGAGAGATAGAGAATGTCAGAGAGTGTCTGAGAGTGTCAGAGAGTGATAGAGAGTGATAGAGAGTGTCAGAGAGTGTCTGAGAGTGTCAGAGAGTGTCAGAGAGTGATAGAGAGTGTCAGAGAGTGATAGAGAGTGTCTGAGAGTGTCAGAGAGTGATAGAGAGTGATATAGAGTGTCAGTGAGTGTCTGAGAGTGTCAGAGAGTGTCAGAGAGTGATAGAGAGTGATAGAGAGTGTCAGAGAGTGTCAGAGAGTGAAAGCGAGTGTCTGAGAGTGTCAGAGAGTGAAAGCGAGTGTCTGAGAGTGTCAGAGATTGTCAGAGAGTGTCAGAGAGTGTCAGAGAGTGTCAGAGAGTGTCAGAGAGTGAAAGCGAGTGTCTGAGAGTGTCAGAGATTGTCAGAGAGTGTCAGAGAGTGTCAGAGAGTGTCAGAGAGTGATAGAGAGTGTCAGAGTGTCAGAGAGTGATAGAGAGTGATAGAGAGTGTCAGAGAGTGTCAGAGAGTGATAGTGAGTGTCTGAGAGTGTCAGAGTGTCAGAGAGTGATAGAGAGTGATAGAGAGTGTCAGAGAGTGTCAGAGAGTGATAATGAGTGTCTGAGAGTGTCAGAGAGTGTCAGAGAGTGATAGAGAGTGATAGAGAGTGTCAGAGAGTGATAGAGATTGAAAGAGAGTGTCAGAGAGTGTCTGAGAGTGTCAGTGAGTGTCAGAGAGTGATAGAGAGTGTCTGAGAGTGTCAGAGAGTGAAAGCGAGTGTCTGAGAGTGTCAGAGATTGTCAGAGAGTGTCTGAGAGTGTCAGAGAGTGATAGTGAGTGTCTGAGAGTGTCAGAGTGTCAGAGAGTGATAGAGAGTGATAGAGAGTGTCAGAGAGTGTCAGAGAGTGATAGTGAGTGTCTGAGAGTGATAGAGAGTGTCAGAGAGTGTCTGAGAGTGTCAGAGAGTGTCAGAGAGTGATAGAGAGTGTCAGAGAGTGATAGAGAGTGTCTGAGAGTGTCAGAGAGTGATAGAGAGTGATAGAGAGTGTCAGAGAGTGTCAGAGAGTGTCAGAGAGTGTCAGAGAGTGATAGTGAGTGTCAGAGAGTGTCTGAGAGTGTCAGAGAGTGATAGTGAGTGTCAGAGAGTGATAGAGAGTGATAGAGAGTGATAGAGAGTGTCAGAGAGTGTCTGAGAGTGTCAGAGAGTGTCAGAGAGTGATAGAGAGTGTCAGAGAGTGATAGAGAGCGTCTGAGAGTGTCAGAGAGTGATAGAGAGTGATAGAGAGTGTCAGAGAGTGTCTGAGAGTGTCAGAGAGTGATAGAGAGTGATAGAGAGTGTCAGAGAGTGTCAGAGAGTGTCAGAGAGTGTCAGAGAGTGATAGTGAGTGTCAGAGAGTGTCTGAGAGTGTCAGAGAGTGATAGTGAGTGTCAGAGAGTGATAGAGAGTGATAGAGAGTGATAGAGAGTGTCAGAGAGTGTCTGAGAGTGTCAGAGAGTGTCAGAGAGTGATAGAGAGTGTCAGAGAGTGATAGAGAGCGTCTGAGAGTGTCAGTGAGTGATAGAGAGTGATAGAGAGTGTCAGAGTGTGTCAGAGAGTGTCAGAGAGTGATAGAGAGTGTCTGAGAGTGTCAGAGAGTGTCAGAGAGTGTCAGAGAGTGATAGAGAGTGATAGAGAGTGATAGTGAGTGTCTGAGAGTGATAGAGAGTGTCAGAGAGTGTCTGAGAGTGTCAGAGAGTGTCAGAGAGTGATAGAGAGTGTCAGAGAGTGATAGAGAGTGTCTGAGAGTGTCAGAGAGTGATAGAGAGTGTCAGAGAGTGTCAGAGAGTGATAGAGAGTGATAGAGAGTGTCAGAGAGTGTCAGAGAGTGTCAGAGAGTGATAGAGAGTGATAGAGAGAGATAGAGAATGTCAGAGAGTGTCTGAGAGTGTCAGAGAGTGATAGAGAGTGATAGAGAGTGTCAGAGAGTGTCTGAGAGTGTCAGAGAGTGTCAGAGAGTGATAGAGAGTGTCAGAGAGTGATAGAGAGTGTCTGAGAGTGTCAGAGAGTGATAGAGAGTGATAGAGAGTGATAGAGAGTGTCAGAGAGTGTCTGAGAGTGTCAGAGAGTGTCAGAGAGTGATAGAGAGTGATAGAGAGTGTCAGAGAGTGTCAGAGAGTGTCAGAGAGTGATAGCGAGTGTCTGAGAGTGTCAGAGAGTGATAGAGAGTGATAGAGAGTGATAGAGAGTGTCAGAGAGTGTCTGAGAGTGTCAGAGAGTGTCAGAGAGTGATAGAGAGTGATAGAGAGTGTCAGAGAGTGTCAGAGAGTGTCAGAGAGTGATAGCGAGTGTCTGAGAGTGTCAGAGAGTGAAAGCGAGGGTCTGAGAGTGTCAGAGATTGTCAGAGAGTGTCTGAGAGTGTCAGAGAGTGATAGTGAGTGTCTGAGAGTGTCAGAGTGTCAGAGAGTGATAGAGAGTGATAGAGAGTGTCAGAGAGTGATAGTGAGTGTCTGAGAGTGATAGAGAGTGTCAGAGAGTGTCTGAGAGTGTCAGAGAGTGTCAGAGAGTGATAGAGAGTGTCAGAGAGTGATAGAGAGTGTCTGAGAGTGTCAGAGAGTGATAGAGAGTGATAGAGAGTGTCAGAGAGTGTCTGAGAGTGTCAGAGAGTGTCAGAGAGTGATAGAGAGTGTCAGAGAGTGTCAGAGAGTGATAGAGAGTGATAGAGAGTGTCAGAGAGTGTCAGAGAGTGTCAGAGAGTGATAGAGAGTGATAGAGAGAGATAGAGAATGTCAGAGAGTGTCTGAGAGTGTCAGAGAGTGATAGAGAGTGATAGAGAGTGTCAGAGAGTGATAGAGAGTGTCAGAGAGTGTCAGAGAGTGATAGAGAGTGATAGAGAGAGATAGAGAATGTCAGAGAGTGTCTGAGAGTGTCAGAGAGTGATAGAGAGTGATAGAGAGTGTCAGAGAGTGTCTGAGAGTGTCAGAGAGTGTCAGAGAGTGATAGAGAGTGTCAGAGAGTGATAGAGAGTGTCAGAGAGTGTCTGAGAGTGTCAGAGAGTGATAGAGAGTGATAGAGAGTGTCAGAGAGTGTCAGAGAGTGATAGTGAGTGTCTGAGAGTGTCAGAGTGTCAGAGAGTGATAGAGAGTGATAGAGAGTGTCAGAGAGTGTCAGAGAGTGATAGTGAGTGTCAGAGAGTGTCAGAGATTGTCAGAGAGTGTCAGAGAGTGTCAGAGAGTGATAGTGAGTGTCTGAGAGTGTCAGAGTGTCAGAGAGTGATAGAGAGTGATAGAGAGTGTCAGAGAGTGTCAGAGAGTGATAGTGAGTGTCTGAGAGTGTCAGAGAGTGATAGTGAGTGTCTGAGAGTGATAGAGAGTGTCAGAGAGTGTCTGAGAGTGTCAGAGAGTGTCAGAGAGTGATAGAGAGTGTCAGAGAGTGATAGAGAGTGTCTGAGAGTGTCAGAGAGTGATAGAGAGTGTCAGAGAGTGTCAGAGAGTGATAGAGAGTGATAGAGAGTGTCAGAGAGTGTCAGAGAGTGATAGAGAGTGATAGAGAGAGATAGAGAATGTCAGAGAGTGTCTGAGAGTGTCAGAGAGTGATAGAGAGTGATAGAGAGTGTCAGAGAGTGTCTGAGAGTGTCAGAGAGTGTCAGAGAGTGATAGAGAGTGTCAGAGTGTGATAGAGAGTGATAGAGAGTGTCAGAGAGTGTCTGAGAGTGTCAGAGAGTGTCAGAGAGTGATAGAGAGTGATAGAGAGTGTCAGAGAGTGTCAGAGAGTGTCAGAGAGTGATAGCGAGTGTCTGAGCGTCAGAGAGTGAAAGCGAGTGTCAGAGAGTGAAAGCGAGTGTCTGAGAGTGTCAGAGATTGTCAGAGAGTGTCTGAGAGTGTCAGAGAGTGATAGTGAGTGTCTGAGAGTGTCAGAGTGTCAGAGAGTGATAGAGAGTGATAGAGAGTGTCAGAGAGTGTCAGAGAGTGATAGTGAGTGTCTGAGAGTGATAGAGAGTGTCAGAGAGTGTCTGAGAGTGTCAGAGAGTGTCAGAGAGTGATAGAGAGTGTCAGAGAGTGATAGAGAGTGTCTGAGAGTGTCAGAGAGTGATAGAGAGTGATAGAGAGTGTCAGAGAGTGTCTGAGAGTGTCAGAGAGTGTCAGAGAGTGATAGAGAGTGTCAGAGAGTGTCAGAGAGTGATAGAGAGTGATAGAGAGTGTCAGAGAGTGTCAGAGAGTGTCAGAGAGTGATAGAGAGTGATAGAGAGAGATAGAGAATGTCAGAGAGTGTCTGAGAGTGTCAGAGAGTGATAGAGAGTGATAGAGAGTGTCAGAGAGTGATAGAGAGTGTCAGAGAGTGTCAGAGAGTGATAGAGAGTGATAGAGAGAGATAGAGAATGTCAGAGAGTGTCTGAGAGTGTCAGAGAGTGATAGAGAGTGATAGAGAGTGTCAGAGAGTGTCTGAGAGTGTCAGAGAGTGTCAGAGAGTGATAGAGAGTGTCAGAGAGTGATAGAGAGTGTCAGAGAGTGTCTGAGAGTGTCAGAGAGTGTCAGAGAGTGATAGAGAGTGATAGAGAGTGTCAGAGAGTGTCAGAGAGTGAAAGCGAGTGTCTGAGAGTGTCAGAGAGTGAAAGCGAGTGTCTGAGAGTGTCAGAGATTGTCAGAGAGTGTCTGAGAGTGTCAGAGAGTGATAGTGAGTGTCTGAGAGTGTCAGAGTGTCAGAGAGTGATAGAGAGTGATAGAGAGTGTCAGAGAGTGTCAGAGAGTGATAGTGAGTGTCTGAGAGTGATAGAGAGTGTCAGAGAGTGTCTGAGAGTGTCAGAGAGTGTCAGAGAGTGATAGAGAGTGTCAGAGAGTGATAGAGAGTGTCTGAGAGTGTCAGAGAGTGATAGAGAGTGATAGAGAGTGTCAGAGAGTGTCAGAGAGTGTCAGAGAGTGTCAGAGAGTGATAGAGAGTGTCAGAGAGTGTCAGAGAGTGATAGAGAGTGATAGAGAGTGTCAGAGAGTGTCAGAGAGTGTCAGAGAGTGATAGAGAGTGATAGAGAGAGATAGAGAATGTCAGAGAGTGTCTGAGAGTGTCAGAGAGTGATAGAGAGTGATAGAGAGTGTCAGAGAGTGTCTGAGAGTGTCAGAGAGTGTCAGAGAGTGATAGAGAGTGTCAGAGAGTGATAGAGAGTGTCTGAGAGTGTCAGAGAGTGATAGAGAGTGATATAGAGTGTCAGTGAGTGTCTGAGAGTGTCAGAGAGTGTCAGAGAGTGATAGAGAGTGATAGAGAGTGTCAGAGAGTGTCAGAGAGTGAAAGCGAGTGTCTGAGAGTGTCAGAGAGTGAAAGCGAGTGTCTGAGAGTGTCAGAGATTGTCAGAGAGTGTCAGAGAGTGTCAGAGAGTGTCAGAGAGTGATAGAGAGTGTCAGAGTGTCAGAGAGTGATAGAGAGTGATAGAGAGTGTCAGAGAGTGTCAGAGAGTGATAGTGAGTGTCTGAGAGTGTCAGAGTGTCAGAGAGTGATAGAGAGTGATAGAGAGTGTCAGAGAGTGTCAGAGAGTGATAATGAGTGTCTGAGAGTGTCAGAGAGTGTCAGAGAGTGATAGAGAGTGATAGAGAGTGTCAGAGAGTGATAGAGATTGAAAGAGAGTGTCAGAGAGTGTCTGAGAGTGTCAGTGAGTGTCAGAGAGTGATAGAGAGTGTCTGAGAGTGTCAGAGAGTGAAAGCGAGTGTCTGAGAGTGTCAGAGATTGTCAGAGAGTGTCTGAGAGTGTCAGAGAGTGATAGTGAGTGTCTGAGAGTGTCAGAGTGTCAGAGAGTGATAGAGAGTGATAGAGAGTGTCAGAGAGTGTCAGAGAGTGATAGTGAGTGTCTGAGAGTGATAGAGAGTGTCAGAGAGTGTCTGAGAGTGTCAGAGAGTGTCAGAGAGTGATAGAGAGTGTCAGAGAGTGATAGAGAGTGTCTGAGAGTGTCAGAGAGTGATAGAGAGTGATAGAGAGTGTCAGAGAGTGTCTGAGAGTGTCAGAGAGTGTCAGAGAGTGATAGAGAGTGTCAGAGAGTGTCAGAGAGTGATAGATAGTGATAGAGAGTGTCAGAGAGTGTCAGAGAGTGTCAGAGAGTGATAGAGAGTGATAGAGAGAGATAGAGAATGTCAGAGAGTGTCTGAGAGTGTCAGAGAGTGATAGAGAGTGATAGAGAGTGTCAGAGAGTGATAGAGAGTGTCAGAGAGTGTCAGAGAGTGATAGAGAGTGATAGAGAGAGATAGAGAATGTCAGAGAGTGTCTGAGAGTGTCAGAGAGTGATAGAGAGTGATAGAGAGTGTCAGAGAGTGTCTGAGAGTGTCAGAGAGTGTCAGAGAGTGATAGAGAGTGTCAGAGAGTGATAGAGAGTGTCAGAGAGTGTCTGAGAGTGTCAGAGAGTGTCTGAGAGTGTCAGAGAGTGATAGAGAGTGATAGAGAGTGTCAGAGAGTGTCTGAGAGTGTCAGAGAGTGTCAGAGAGTGATAGAGAGTGTCAGAGAGTGATAGAGAGTGTCTGAGAGTGTCAGAGAGTGATAGAGAGTGATAGAGAGTGTCAGTGAGTGTCTGAGAGTGTCAGAGAGTGTCAGAGAGTGATAGAGAGTGATAGAGAGTGTCAGAGAGTGTCAGAGAGTGAAAGCGAGTGTCTGAGAGTGTCAGAGAGTGAAAGCGAGTGTCTGAGAGTGTCAGAGATTGTCAGAGAGTGTCTGAGAGTGTCAGAGAGTGATAGTGAGTGTCTGAGAGTGTCAGAGTGTCAGAGAGTGATAGAGAGTGATAGAGAGTGTCAGAGAGTGTCAGAGAGTGATAGTGAGTGTCTGAGAGTGTCAGAGAGTGATAGAGAGTGATAGAGAGTGTCAGAGAGTGTCAGAGAGTGATAGTGAGTGTCTGAGAGTGTCAGAGTGTCAGAGAGTGATAGAGAGTGATAGAGAGTGTCAGAGAGTGTCAGAGAGTGATAGTGAGTGTCTGAGAGTGTCAGAGTGTCAGAGAGTGATAGAGAGTGATAGAGAGTGTCAGAGAGTGTCAGAGAGTGATAGTGAGTGTCTGAGAGTGTCAGAGTGTCAGAGAGTGATAGAGAGTGATAGAGAGTGTCAGAGAGTGTCAGAGAGTGATAGTGAGTGTCTGAGAGTGTCAGAGAGTGATAGAGAGTGATAGAGAGTGTCAGAGAGTGTCAGAGAGTGATAGTGAGTGTCTGAGAGTGTCAGAGTGTCAGAGAGTGATAGAGAGTGATAGAGAGTGTCAGAGAGTGTCAGAGAGTGATAGTGAGTGTCTGAGAGTGTCAGAGTGTCAGAGAGTGATAGAGAGTGATAGAGAGTGTCAGAGAGTGTCAGAGAGTGATAATGAGTGTCTGAGAGTGTCAGAGAGTGTCAGAGAGTGATAGAGAGTGATAGAGAGTGTCAGAGAGTGTCTGAGAGTGTCAGAGAGTGATAGAGAGTGTCAGAGAGTGATAGAGAGTGTCTGAGAGTGTCAGAGAGTGATAGAGAGTGATAGAGAGTGTCAGAGAGTGTCTGAGAGTGTCAGAGAGTGTCAGAGAGTGATAGAGAGTGTCAGAGAGTGTCAGAGAGTTATAGAGAGTGTCAGAGAGTGTCAGAGAGTGTCAGAGAGTGATAGTGAGTGTCAGAGAGGGTCTGAGAGTGTCAGAGAGTGATAGTGAATGTCAGAGAGTGATAGAGAGTGATAGAGAGTGATAGAGAGTGTCAGAGAGTGTCTGAGAGTGTCAGAGAGTGTCAGAGAGTGATAGAGAGTGTCAGAGAGTGATAGAGAGCGTCTGAGAGTGTCAGAGAGTGATATAGAGTGATAGAGAGTGTCAGAGAGTGTCAGAGAGTGTCAGAGAGTGTCAGAGAGTGATAGTGAGTGTCAGAGAGTGTCTGAGAGTGTCAGAGAGTGATATTGAGTGTCAGAGAGTGATAGAGAGTGATAGAGAGTGATAGAGAGTGTCAGAGAGTGTCTGAGAGTGTCAGAGAGTGTCAGAGAGTGATAGAGAGTGTCAGAGAGTGATAGAGAGCGTCTGAGAGTGTCAGAGAGTGATAGAGAGTGATAGAGAGTGTCAGAGAGTGTCAGAGAGTGTCAGAGAGTGATAGAGAGTGATAGAGAGTGTCTGAGAGTGTCAGAGAGTGTCAGAGAGTGTCAGAGAGTGATAGAGAGTGATAGAGAGTGATAGAGAGTGTCAGAGAGTGTCTGAGAGTGTCAGAGAGTGTCAGAGAGTGATAGAGAGTGTCAGAGAGTGATAGAGAGCGTCTGAGAGTGTCAGAGAGTGATAGAGAGTGATAGAGAGTGTCAGAGAGTGTCAGAGAGTGTCAGAGAGTGATAGAGAGTGTCTGAGAGTGTCAGAGATTGTCACAGAGTGTCTGAGAGTGTCAGAGAGTGATATAGAGTGTCAGGGAGTGATAGAGAGTGTCAGAGAGTGATAGAGAGTGATAGAGAGTGCCTGAGAGTGTCTGAGAGTGTCTGAGAGTGTCAGAGAGTGTCAGAGAGTGATAGAGAGTGTCAGAGAGTGTCAGAGAGTGTCAGAGAGTGATAGAGAGTGATAGAGAGTGATAGAGAGTGTCAGAGAGTGTCAGAGAGTGATAGTGAGTGTCAGAGCGTGTCAGTGAGTGTCAGAGAGTGATAGAGAGTGATAGAGAGTGTCAGAGAGTGTCAGAGAGAGATAGAGAGTGTCAGAGAGTGTCTGAGAGTGTCAGAGAGTGTCAGAGAGTGTCAGAGAGTGTCAGAGAGTGATAGAGAGTGTCAGAGAGTGATAGAGAGTGATAGAGAGTGTCAGAGAGTGATAGAGAGTGTCAGAGAGAGATAGAGAGTGATAGAGAGTGTCAGAGAGTGTCTGAGAGTGTCAGAGAGTGTCAGAGAGTGATAGAGAGTGTCAGAGAGTGATAGAGAGCGTCTGAGAGTGTCAGAGAGTGATAGAGAGTGATAGAGAGTGTCAGAGAGTGTCAGAGAGTGTCAGAGAGTGATAGAGAGTGTCTGAGAGTGTCAGAGATTGTCACAGAGTGTCTGAGAGTGTCAGAGAGTGATATAGAGTGTCAGGGAGTGATAGAGAGTGTCAGAGAGTGATAGAGAGTGTCAGGGAGTGATAGAGAGTGTCAGAGAGTGATAGAGAGTGATAGAGAGTGTCTGAGAGTGTCTGAGAGTGTCTGAGAGTGTCAGATAGTGTCAGAGAGTGATAGAGAGTGTCAGAGAGTGTCAGAGAGTGTCAGAGAGTGATAGAGAGTGATAGAGAGTGATAGAGAGTGTCAGAGAGTGTCAGAGAGTGATAGTGAGTGTCAGAGCGTGTCAGTGAGTGTCAGAGAGTGATAGAGAGTGATAGAGAGTGTCAGAGAGTGTCAGAGAGAGATAGAGAGTGTCAGAGAGTGTCTGAGAGTGTCAGAGAGTGTCAGAGAGTGATAGTGAGTGTCTGAGAGTGTCAGAGAGTGTCAGAGAGAGATAGAGAGTGTCAGAGAGTGTCAGAGAGTGTCAGAGAGTGATAGAGAGTGTCAGAGAGTGATAGAGAGTGATAGAGAGTGTCAGAGAGTGATAGAGAGTGTCAGAGAGTGTCTGAGAGTGTCAGAGAGTGTCAGAGAGTGATAGAGAGTGTCAGAGAGTGATAGAGAGTGTCAGAGTATCAGAGAGTGTCAGAGAGTGTCAGAGAGTGATAGAGAGTGTCTGAGAGTGTCAGAGATTGTCACAGAGTGTCTGAGAGTGTCAGAGAGTGATATAGAGTGTCAGGGAGTGATAGAGAGTGTCAGAGAGTGATAGAGAGTGTCAGGGAGTGATAGAGAGTGTCAGAGAGTGATAGAGAGTGATAGAGAGTGTCTGAGAGTGTCTGAGAGTGTCTGAGAGTGTCAGATAGTGTCAGAGAGTGATAGAGAGTGTCAGAGAGTGTCAGAGAGTGTCAGAGAGTGATAGAGAGTGATAGAGAGTGATAGAGAGTGTCAGAGAGTGTCAGAGAGTGATAGTGAGTGTCAGAGCGTGTCAGTGAGTGTCAGAGAGTGATAGAGAGTGATAGAGAGTGTCAGAGAGTGTCAGAGAGAGATAGAGAGTGTCAGAGAGTGTCTGAGAGTGTCAGAGAGTGTCAGAGAGTGATAGTGAGTGTCTGAGAGTGTCAGAGAGTGTCAGAGAGAGATAGAGAGTGTCAGAGAGTGTCAGAGAGTGTCAGAGAGTGATAGAGAGTGTCAGAGAGTGATAGAGAGTGATAGAGAGTGTCAGAGAGTGATAGAGAGTGTCAGAGAGTGTCTGAGAGTGTCAGAGAGTGTCAGAGAGTGATAGAGAGTGTCAGAGAGTGATAGAGAGTGTCAGAGTATCAGAGAGTGTCAGAGAGTGATAGCGAGTGTCTGAGAGTGTCAGAGATTGTCAGAGAGTGTCTGAGAGTGTCAGAGAGTGATAGTGAGTGTCTGAGAGTGTCAGAGTGTCAGAGAGTGATCGAGAGTGATGGAGAGTGTCAGAGAGTGTCAGAGAGTGTCAGAGAGTGATAGTGAGTGTCTGAGAGTGTCAGAGAGTGTCAGAGAGTGATAGAGAGTGATAGAGAGTGTCAGAGAGTGTCTGAGAGTGTCAGAGAGTGTCAGAGAGTGATAGAGAGTGTCAGAGAGTGATAGAGAGTGTCTGAGAGTGTCAGAGAGTGATAGAGAGTGATAGAGAGTGTCAGAGAGTGTCTGAGAGTGTCAGAGAGTGATAGAGAGTGATAGAGAGTGTCAGAGAGTGTCTGAGAGTGTCAGAGAGTGTCAGAGAGTGATAGAAAGTGTCAGAGAGTGTCAGAGAGTGATAGTGAGTGTCTGAGAGTGTCAGAGAGTGTCAGAGAGTGATAGAAAATGATAGAGAGTGTCAGAGAGTGTCAGAGAGTGTCAGAGAGTGTCAGAGAGTGATAGTGAGTGTCAGAGAGTGTCTGAGAGTGTCAGAGAGTGATAGTGAGTGTCAGAGAGTGATAGAGAGTGATAGAGTGTGATAGAGAGTGTCAGAGAGTGTCTGAGAGTGTCAGAGAGTGTCAGAGAGTGATAGAGAGTGTCAGAGAGTGATAGAGAGCGTCTGAGAGTGTCAGAGAGTGATAGAGAGTGATAGAGAGTGTCAGAGAGTGATAGAGAGTGTCAGAGAGTGATAGAGAGTGTCAGAGTATCAGAGAGTGTCAGAGAGTGATAGAGAGTGTCAGAGTATCAGAGAGTGTCAGAGAGTGATAGCGAGTGTCTGAGAGTGTCAGAGATTGTCAGAGAGTGTCTGAGAGTGTCAGAGAGTGATAGTGAGTGTCTGAGAGTGTCAGAGTGTCAGAGAGTGATCGAGAGTGATGGAGAGTGTCAGAGAGTGTCAGAGAGTGTCAGAGAGTGATAGTGAGTGTCTGAGAGTGTCAGAGAGTGTCAGAGAGTGATAGAGAGTGATAGAGAGTGTCAGAGAGTGTCTGAGAGTGTCAGAGAGTGTCAGAGAGTGATAGAGAGTGTCAGAGAGTGATAGAGAGTGTCTGAGAGTGTCAGAGAGTGATAGAGAGTGATAGAGAGTGTCAGAGAGTGTCTGAGAGTGTCAGAGAGTGATAGAGAGTGATAGAGAGTGTCAGAGAGTGTCTGAGAGTGTCAGAGAGTGTCAGAGAGTGATAGAAAGTGTCAGAGAGTGTCAGAGAGTGATAGTGAGTGTCTGAGAGTGTCAGAGAGTGATAGAGAGTGATAGAGAGTGTCAGAGAGTGTCTGAGAGTGTCAGAGAGTGATAGAGAGTGATAGAGAGTGTCAGAGAGTGTCTGAGAGTGTCAGAGAGTGTCAGAGAGTGATAGAAAGTGTCAGAGAGTGTCAGAGAGTGATAGTGAGTGTCTGAGAGTGTCAGAGTGTCAGAGAGTGATCGAGAGTGATGGAGAGTGTCAGAGAGTGTCAGAGAGTGTCAGAGAGTGATAGTGAGTGTCTGAGAGTGTCAGAGAGTGTCAGAGAGTGATAGAGAGTGATAGAGAGTGTCAGAGAGTGTCTGAGAGTGTCAGAGAGTGTCAGAGAGTGATAGAGAGTGTCAGAGAGTGATAGAGAGTGTCTGAGAGTGTCAGAGAGTGATAGAGAGTGATAGAGAGTGTCAGAGAGTGTCTGAGAGTGTCAGAGAGTGATAGAGAGTGATAGAGAGTGTCAGAGAGTGTCTGAGAGTGTCAGAGAGTGTCAGAGAGTGATAGAAAGTGTCAGAGAGTGTCAGAGAGTGATAGTGAGTGTCTGAGAGTGTCAGAGAGTGATAGAGAGTGATAGAGAGTGTCAGAGAGTGTCTGAGAGTGTCAGAGAGTGATAGAGAGTGATAGAGAGTGTCAGAGAGTGTCTGAGAGTGTCAGAGAGTGTCAGAGAGTGATAGAAAGTGTCAGAGAGTGTCAGAGAGTGATAGTGAGTGTCTGAGAGTGTCAGAGAGTGTCAGAGAGTGATAGAAAATGATAGAGAGTGTCAGAGAGTGTCAGAGAGTGTCAGAGAGTGTCAGAGAGTGTCAGAGAGTGATAGTGAGTGTCAGAGAGTGTCTGAGAGTGTCAGAGAGTGATAGTGAGTGTCAGAGAGTGATAGAGAGTGATAGAGTGTGATAGAGAGTGTCAGAGAGTGTCTGAGAGTGTCAGAGAGTGTCAGAGAGTGATAGAGAGTGTCAGAGAGTGATAGAGAGCGTCTGAGAGTGTCAGAGAGTGATAGAGATTGATAGAGAGTGTCAGAGAGTGATAGAGAGTGTCAGAGAGTGATAGAGAGTGTCAGAGTATCAGAGAGTGTCAGAGAGTGATAGCGAGTGTCTGAGAGTGTCAGAGATTGTCAGAGAGTGTCTGAGAGTGTCAGAGAGTGATAGTGAGTGTCTGAGAGTGTCAGAGTGTCAGAGAGTGATCGAGAGTGATGGAGAGTGTCAGAGAGTGTCAGAGAGTGTCAGAGAGTGATAGTGAGTGTCTGAGAGTGTCAGAGAGTGTCAGAGAGTGATAGAGAGTGATAGAGAGTGTCAGAGAGTGTCTGAGAGTGTCAGAGAGTGTCAGAGAGTGATAGAGAGTGTCAGAGAGTGATAGAGAGTGTCTGAGAGTGTCAGAGAGTGATAGAGAGTGATAGAGAGTGTCAGAGAGTGTCTGAGAGTGTCAGAGAGTGATAGAGAGTGATAGAGAGTGTCAGAGAGTGTCTGAGAGTGTCAGAGAGTGTCAGAGAGTGATAGAAAGTGTCAGAGAGTGTCAGAGAGTGATAGTGAGTGTCTGAGAGTGTCAGAGAGTGATAGAGAGTGATAGAGAGTGTCAGAGAGTGTCTGAGAGTGTCAGAGAGTGATAGAGAGTGATAGAGAGTGTCAGAGAGTGTCTGAGAGTGTCAGAGAGTGTCAGAGAGTGATAGAAAGTGTCAGAGAGTGTCAGAGAGTGATAGTGAGTGTCTGAGAGTGTCAGAGTGTCAGAGAGTGATCGAGAGTGATGGAGAGTGTCAGAGAGTGTCAGAGAGTGTCAGAGAGTGATAGTGAGTGTCTGAGAGTGTCAGAGAGTGTCAGAGAGTGATAGAGAGTGATAGAGAGTGTCAGAGAGTGTCTGAGAGTGTCAGAGAGTGTCAGAGAGTGATAGAGAGTGTCAGAGAGTGATAGAGAGTGTCTGAGAGTGTCAGAGAGTGATAGAGAGTGATAGAGAGTGTCAGAGAGTGTCTGAGAGTGTCAGAGAGTGATAGAGAGTGATAGAGAGTGTCAGAGAGTGTCTGAGAGTGTCAGAGAGTGTCAGAGAGTGATAGAAAGTGTCAGAGAGTGTCAGAGAGTGATAGTGAGTGTCTGAGAGTGTCAGAGAGTGATAGAGAGTGATAGAGAGTGTCAGAGAGTGTCTGAGAGTGTCAGAGAGTGATAGAGAGTGATAGAGAGTGTCAGAGAGTGTCTGAGAGTGTCAGAGAGTGTCAGAGAGTGATAGAAAGTGTCAGAGAGTGTCAGAGAGTGATAGTGAGTGTCTGAGAGTGTCAGAGAGTGTCAGAGAGTGATAGAGAATGATAGAGAGTGTCAGAGAGTGTCAGAGCGTGTCAGAGAGTGTCAGAGAGTGATAGTGAGTGTCAGAGAGTGTCTGAGAGTGTCAGAGAGTGATAGTGAGTGTCAGAGAGTGATAGAGAGTGATAGAGTGTGATAGAGAGTGTCAGAGAGTGTCTGAGAGTGTCAGAGAGTGTCAGAGAGTGATAGAGAGTGTCAGAGAGTGATAGAGAGCGTCTGAGAGTGTCAGAGAGTGATAGAGAGTGATAGAGAGTGTCAGAGAGTGTCAGAGAGTGTCAGAGAGTGATAGCGAGTGTCTGAGAGTGTCAGAGATTGTCTGAGAGTGTCTGAGAGTGTCAGAGTGTGATAGTGAGTGTCTGAGAGTGATAGAGAGTGTCAGAGAGTGTCTGAGAGTGTCAGAGAGTGTCAGAGATTGATAGAGAGTGTCAGAGAGTGATAGAGAGTGTCTGAGAGTGTCAGAGAGTGATAGAGAGTAATAGAGAGTGTCAGAGAGTGTCTGAGAGTGTCAGAGAGTGTCAGAGAGTGTCAGAGAGTGATAGAGAGTGTCAGAGAGTGTCAGAGAGTGATAGAGAGTGATAGAGAGTGTCAGAGAGTGTCAGAGAGTGTCAGAGAGTGATAGAGAGTGATAGAGAGAGATAGAGAATGTCAGAGAGTGTCTGAGAGTGTCAGAGAGTGATAGAGAGTGATAGAGAGTGTCAGAGAGTGTCTGAGAGTGTCAGAGAGTGTCAGAGAGTGATAGAGAGTGTCAGAGAGTGATAGAGAGTGATAGAGAGTGTCAGAGAGTGATAGAGAGTGTCAGAGAGTGTCTGAGAGTGTCAGAGAGTGTCAGAGAGTGATAGAGAGTGATAGAGAGTGTCAGAGAGTGTCAGAGAGTGTCAGAGAGTGATAGCGAGTGTCTGAGAGTGTCAGAGAGTGTCAGAGAGTGTCAGAGAGTGTCAGAGAGTGATAGAGAGTGATAGAGAGAGATAGAGAATGTCAGAGAGTGTCTGAGAGTGTCAGAGAGTGATAGAGAGTGATAGAGAGTGTCAGAGAGTGTCTGAGAGTGTCAGAGAGTGTCAGAGAGTGATATAGAGTGTCAGAGAGTGATAGAGAGTGATAGAGAGTGTCAGAGAGTGATAGAGAGTGTCAGAGAGTGTCTGAGAGTGTCAGAGAGTGTCAGAGAGTGATAGAGAGTGATAGAGAGTGTCAGAGAGTGTCAGAGAGTGTCAGAGAGTGATAGCGAGTGTCTGAGAGTGTCAGAGAGTGAAAGCGAGTGTCTGAGAGTGTCAGAGATTGTCAGAGAGTGTCTGAGAGTGTCAGAGAGTGATAGTGAGTGTCAGAGAGTGATAGAGAGTGATAGAGTGTGATAGAGAGTGTCAGAGAGTGTCTGAGAGTGTCAGAGAGTGTCAGAGAGTGATAGAGAGTGTCAGAGAGTGATAGAGAGCGTCTGAGAGTGTCAGAGAGTGATAGAGAGTGATAGAGAGTGTCAGAGAGTGTCAGAGAGTGTCAGAGAGTGATAGCGAGTGTCTGAGAGTGTCAGAGATTGTCTGAGAGTGTCTGAGAGTGTCAGAGAGTGATAGTGAGTGTCTGAGAGTGATAGAGAGTGTCAGAGAGTGTCTGAGAGTGTCAGAGAGTGTCAGAGATTGATAGAGAGTGTCAGAGAGTGATAGAGAGTGTCTGAGAGTGTCAGAGAGTGATAGAGAGTGATAGAGAGTGTCAGAGAGTGTCTGAGAGTGTCAGAGAGTGTCAGAGAGTGTCAGAGAGTGATAGAGAGTGTCAGAGAGTGTCAGAGAGTGATAGAGAGTGATAGAGAGTGTCAGAGAGTGTCAGAGAGTGTCAGAGAGTGATAGAGAGTGATAGAGATAGATAGAGAATGTCAGAGAGTGTCTGAGAGTGTCAGAGAGTGATAGAGAGTGTCAGAGAGTGTCTGAGAGTGTCAGAGAGTGTCAGAGAGTGATAGAGAGTGTCAAAGAGTGATAGAGAGTGTCTGAGAGTGTCAGAGAGTGATAGAGAGTGATAGAGAGTGTCAGAGAGTGTCTGAGAGTGTCAGCGAGTGTCAGAGAGTGATAGAGAGTGATAGAGAGTGTCAGAGAGTGTCAGAGAGTGTCAGAGAGTGATAGCGAGTGTCTGAGAGTGTCAGAGAGTGAAAGCGAGTGTCTGAGAGTGTCAGAGAGTGAAAGCGAGTGTCTGAGAGTGTCAGAGAGTGATAGTGAGTGTCTGAGAGTGTCAGAGTGTCAGAGAGTGATAGAGAGTGATAGAGAGTGTCAGAGAGTGTCAGAGAGTGATAATGAGTGTCAGAGAGTGTCAGAGAGTGAAAGCGAGTGTCTGAGAGTGTCAGAGAGTGAAAGCGAGTGTCTGAGAGTGTCAGAGAGTGATAGTGAGTGTCTGAGAGTGTCAGAGTGTCAGAGAGTGATAGAGAGTGATAGAGAGTGTCAGAGAGTGTCAGAGAGTGATAATGAGTGTCAGAGAGTGTCAGAGAGTGTCAGAGAGTGATAGAGAGTGTCAGAGAGTGATAGAGAGTGTCTGAGAGTGTCAGAGAGTGATAGAGAGTGATAGAGAGTGTCAGAGAGTGTCTGAGAGTGTCAGAGAGTGTCAGAGAGTGATAGAGAGTGATAGAGAGTGTCAGAGAGTGTCTGAGAGTGTCTGAGAGTGTCAGAGAGTGATAGAGAGTGATAGAGAGTGTCAGAGAGTGTCAGAGAGTGTCAGAGAGTGATAGCGAGTGTCTGAGAGTGTCAGAGAGTGAAAGCGAGTGTCTGAGAGTGTCAGAGATTGTCAGAGAGTGTCTGAGAGTGTCAGAGAGTGATAGTGAGTGTCTGAGAGTGTCAGAGTGTCAGAGAGTGATAGAGAGTGATAGAGAGTGTCAGAGAGTGTCAGAGAGTGATAGTGAGTGTCTGAGAGTGTCAGAGTGTCAGAGAGTGATAGAGAGTGATAGAGAGTGTCAGAGAGTGTCAGAGAGTGAAAGCGAGTGTCTGAGAGTGTCAGAGATTGTCAGAGAGTGTCTGAGAGTGTCACAGAGTGATAGTGAGTGTCAGAGAGTGATAGAGAGTGATAGAGTGTGATAGAGAGTGTCAGAGAGTGTCTGAGAGTGTCAGAGAGTGTCAGAGAGTGATAGAGAGTGTCAGAGAGTGATAGAGAGCGTCTGAGAGTGTCAGAGAGTGATAGAGAGTGATAGAGAGTGTCAGAGAGTGTCAGAGAGTGTCAGAGAGTGATAGCGAGTGTCTGAGAGTGTCAGAGATTGTCTGAGAGTGTCTGAGAGTGTCAGAGAGTGATAGTGAGTGTCTGAGAGTGATAGAGAGTGTCAGAGAGTGTCTGAGAGTGTCAGAGAGTGTCAGAGATTGATAGAGAGTGTCAGAGAGTGATAGAGAGTGTCTGAGAGTGTCAGAGAGTGTCAGAGATTGATAGAGAGTGTCAGAGAGTGATAGAGAGTGTCTGAGAGTGTCAGAGAGTGATAGAGAGTGATAGAGAGTGTCAGAGAGTGTCTGAGAGTGTCAGAGAGTGTCAGAGAGTGTCAGAGAGTGATAGAGAGTGTCAGAGAGTGTCAGAGAGTGATAGAGAGTGATAGAGAGTGTCAGAGAGTGTCAGAGAGTTTCAGAGAGTGATAGAGAGTGATAGAGAGAGATAGAGAATGTCAGAGAGTGTCTGAGAGTGTCAGAGAGTGATAGAGAGTGATAGAGAATGTCAGAGAGTGTCTGAGAGTGTCAGAGAGTGATAGAGAGTGATAGAGAGTGTCAGAGAGTGATAGAAAGTGTCTGAGAGTGTCAGAGAGTGATAGAGAGTGATAGAGAGTGTCAGAGAGTGTCTGAGAGTGTCAGAGAGTGTCAGAGAGTGATAGAGAGTGATAGAGAGTGTCAGAGAGTGTCAGAGAGTGTCAGAGAGTGATAGCGAGTGTCTGAGAGTGTCAGAGAGTGAAAGCGAGTGTCTGAGAGTGTCAGAGATTGTCAGAGAGTGTCTGAGAGTGTCAGAGAGTGATAGTGAGTGTCTGAGAGTGTCAGAGTGTCAGAGAGTGATAGAGAGTGATAGAGAGTGTCAGAGAGTGTCAGAGAGTGATAATGAGTGTCAGAGAGTGTCAGAGAGTGTCAGAGAGTGATAGAGAGTGTCAGAGAGTGATAGAGAGTGTCTGAGAGTGTCAGAGAGTGATAGAGAGTGATAGAGAGTGTCAGAGAGTGTCTGAGAGTGTCTGAGAGTTTCAGAGAGTGATAGAGAGTGATAGAGAGTGTCAGAGAGTGTCAGAGAGTGTCAGAGAGTGAAAGCGAGTGTCTGAGAGTGTCAGAGATTGTCAGAGAGTGTCTGAGAGTGTCAGAGAGTGATAGTGAGTGTCTGAGAGTGTCAGAGTGTCAGAGAGTGATAGAGAGTGATAGAGAGTGTCAGAGAGTGTCAGAGAGTGAAAGCGAGTGTCTGAGAGTGTCAGAGAGTGAAAGCGAGTGTCTGAGAGTGTCAGAGATTGTCAGAGAGTGTCTGAGAGTGTCAGAGAGTGATAGTGAGTGTCTGAGAGTGTCTGAGAGTGTCAGAGATTGTCAGAGAGTGTCTGAGAGTGTCAGAGTGTCAGAGAGTGATAGAGAGTGATAGAGAGTGTCAGAGAGTGTCAGAGAGTGAAAGCGAGTGTCTGAGAGTGTCAGAGAGTGTCAGAGAGTGATAGAGAGTGATAGAGAGAGATAGAGAATGTCAGAGAGTGTCTGAGAGTGTCAGAGAGTGATAGAGAGTGATAGAGAGTGTCAGAGAGTGTCTGAGAGTGTCAGAGAGTGTCAGAGAGTGATATAGAGTGTCAGAGAGTGATAGAGAGTGATAGAGAGTGTCAGAGAGTGATAGAGAGTGTCAGAGAGTGTCTGAGAGTGTCAGAGAGTGTCAGAGAGTGATAGAGAGTGATAGAGAGTGTCAGAGAGTGTCAGAGAGTGTCAGAGAGTGATAGCGAGTGTCTGAGAGTGTCAGAGAGTGTCTGAGAGTGTCTGAGAGTGTCAGAGAGTGATAGAGAGTGATAGAGAGTGTCAGAGAGTGTCAGAGAGTGTCAGAGAGTGATAGCGAGTGTCTGAGAGTGTCAGAGAGTGAAAGCGAGTGTCTGAGAGTGTCAGAGATTGTCAGAGAGTGTCTGAGAGTGTCAGAGAGTGATAGTGAGTGTCTGAGAGTGTCAGAGTGTCAGAGAGTGATAGAGAGTGATAGAGAGTGTCAGAGAGTGTCAGAGAGTGAAAGCGAGTGTCTGAGAGTGTCAGAGATTGTCAGAGAGTGTCTGAGAGTGTCACAGAGTGATAGTGAGTGTCAGAGAGTGATAGAGAGTGATAGAGTGTAATAGAGAGTGTCAGAGAGTGTCTGAGAGTGTCAGAGAGTGTCAGAGAGTGATAGAGAGTGTCAGAGAGTGATAGAGAGCGTCTGAGAGTGTCAGAGAGTGATAGAGAGTGATAGAGAGTGTCAGAGAGTGTCAGAGAGTGTCAGAGAGTGATAGCGAGTGTCTGAGAGTGTCAGAGATTGTCTGAGAGTGTCTGAGAGTGTCAGAGAGTGATAGTGAGTGTCTGAGAGTGATAGAGAGTGTCAGAGAGTGTCTGAGAGTGTCAGAGAGTGTCAGAGATTGATAGAGAGTGTCAGAGAGTGATAGAGAGTGTCTGAGAGTGTCAGAGAGTGTCAGAGATTGATAGAGAGTGTCAGAGAGTGATAGAGAGTGTCTGAGAGTGTCAGAGAGTGATAGAGAGTGATAGAGAGTGTCAGAGAGTGTCTGAGAGTGTCAGAGAGTGTCAGAGAGTGTCAGAGAGTGATAGAGAGTGTCAGAGAGTGTCAGAGAGTGATAGAGAGTGATAGAGAGTGTCAGAGAGTGTCAGAGAGTTTCAGAGAGTGATAGAGAGTGATAGAGAGAGATAGAGAATGTCAGAGAGTGTCTGAGAGTGTCAGAGAGTGATAGAGAGTGATAGAGAATGTCAGAGAGTGTCTGAGAGTGTCAGAGAGTGATAGAGAGTGATAGAGAGTGTCAGAGAGTGATAGAAAGTGTCTGAGAGTGTCAGAGAGTGATAGAGAGTGATAGAGAGTGTCAGAGAGTGTCTGAGAGTGTCAGAGAGTGTCAGAGAGTGATAGAGAGTGATAGAGAGTGTCAGAGAGTGTCAGAGAGTGTCAGAGAGTGATAGCGAGTGTCTGAGAGTGTCAGAGAGTGAAAGCGAGTGTCTGAGAGTGTCAGAGATTGTCAGAGAGTGTCTGAGAGTGTCAGAGAGTGATAGTGAGTGTCTGAGAGTGTCAGAGTGTCAGAGAGTGATAGAGAGTGATAGAGAGTGTCAGAGAGTGTCAGAGAGTGATAATGAGTGTCAGAGAGTGTCAGAGAGTGTCAGAGAGTGATAGAGAGTGTCAGAGAGTGATAGAGAGTGTCTGAGAGTGTCAGAGAGTGATAGAGAGTGATAGAGAGTGTCAGAGAGTGTCTGAGAGTGTCTGAGAGTTTCAGAGAGTGATAGAGAGTGATAGAGAGTGTCAGAGAGTGTCAGAGAGTGTCAGAGAGTGATAGCGAGTGTCTGAGAGTGTCAGAGAGTGAAAGCGAGTGTCTGAGAGTGTCAGAGATTGTCAGAGAGTGTCTGAGAGTGTCAGAGAGTGATAGTGAGTGTCTGAGAGTGTCAGAGTGTCAGAGAGTGATAGAGAGTGATAGAGAGTGTCAGAGAGTGTCAGAGAGTGAAAGCGAGTGTCTGAGAGTGTCAGAGAGTGAAAGCGAGTGTCTGAGAGTGTCAGAGATTGTCAGAGAGTGTCTGAGAGTGTCAGAGAGTGATAGTGAGTGTCTGAGAGTGTCTGAGAGTGTCAGAGATTGTCAGAGAGTGTCTGAGAGTGTCAGAGTGTCAGAGAGTGATAGAGAGTGATAGAGAGTGTCAGAGAGTGTCAGAGAGTGAAAGCGAGTGTCTGAGAGTGTCAGAGAGTGAAAGTGAGTGTCTGAGAGTGTCAGAGCTTGTCAGAGAGTGTCTGAGAGTGTCAGAGAGTGATAGTGAGTGTCTGAGAGTGTCAGAGTGTCAGAGAGTGATAGAGAGTGATAGAGAGTGTCAGAGAGTGTCAGAGAGTGAAAGCGAGTGTCTGAGAGTGTCAGAGAGTGAAAGCGAGTGTCTGAGAGTGTCAGAGATTGTCAGAGAGTGTCTGAGAGTGTCAGAGAGTGATAGTGAGTGTCTGAGAGTGTCAGAGTGTCAGAGAGTGATAGAGAGTGATAGAGAGTGATAGAGAGTGTCAGAGAGTGTCAGAGAGTGATAATGAGTGTCTGAGAGTGTCAGAGTGTCAGAGAGTGATAGAGAGTGATAGAGAGTGTCAGAGAGTGTCAGAGAGTGAAAGCGAGTGTCTGAGAGTGTCAGAGAGTGAAAGCGAGTGTCTGAGAGTGTCAGAGATTGTCAGAGAGTGTCTGAGAGTGTCAGAGAGTGATAGTGAGTGTCTGAGAGTGTCAGAGTGTCAGAGAGTGATAGAGAGTGATAGAGAGTGATAGAGAGTGTCAGAGAGTGTCAGAGAGTGATAGTGAGTGTCTGAGAGTGTCAGAGTGTCAGAGAGTGATAGAGAGTGATAGAGAGTGTCAGAGAGTGTCAGAGAGTGAAAGCGAGTGTCTGAGAGTGTCAGAGAGTGAAAGCGAGTGTCTGAGAGTGTCAGAGATTGTCAGAGAGTGTCTGAGAGTGTCAGAGAGTGATAGTGAGTGTCTGAGAGTGTCAGAGTGTCAGAGAGTGATAGAGAGTGATAGAGAGTGATAGAGAGTGTCAGAGAGTGTCAGAGAGTGATAATGAGTGTCTGAGAGTGTCAGAGAGTGATAGTGAGTGTCTGAGAGTGTCAGAGTGTCAGAGAGTGATAGAGAGTGATAGAGAGTGTCAGAGAGTGTCAGAGAGTGATAATGAGTGTCAGAGAGTGTCAGAGAGTGTCAGAGAGTGATAGAGAGTGTCAGAGAGTGATAGAGAGTGTCTGAGAGTGTCAGAGAGTGATAGAGAGTGATAGAGAGTGTCAGAGAGTGTCTGAGAGTGTCTGTGAGTTTCAGAGAGAGATAGAGAGTGATAGAGAGTGTCAGAGAGTGTCTGAGAGTGTCAGAGAGTGTCAGAGAGTGATAGAGAGTGATAGAGAGTGTCAGAGAGTGTCAGAGAGTGTCAGAGAGTGATAGCGAGTGTCTGAGAGTGTCAGAGAGTGAAAGCGAGTGTCTGAGAGTGTCAGAGATTGTCAGAGAGTGTCTGAGAGTGTCAGAGAGTGATAGTGAGTGTCTGAGAGTGTCAGAGTGTCAGAGAGTGATAGAGAGTGATAGAGAGTGTCAGAGAGTGTCAGAGAGTGAAAGCGAGTGTCTGAGAGTGTCAGAGAGTGATAGTGAGTGTCTGAGAGTGTCAGAGTGTCAGAGAGTGATAGAGAGTGATAGAGAGTGATAGAGAGTGTCAGAGAGTGTCAGAGAGTGATAGTGAGTGTCTGAGAGTGTCAGAGTGTCAGAGAGTGATAGAGAGTGATAGAGAGTGATAGAGAGTGTCAGAGAGTGTCAGAGAGTGATAGTGTGTGTCTGAGAGTGTCAGAGTGTCAGAGAGTGATAGAGAGTGATAGAGAGTGTCAGAGAGTGTCAGAGAGTGAAAGCGAGTGTCTGAGAGTGTCAGAGAGTGATAGTGAGTGTCTGAGAGTGTCAGAGTGTCAGAGAGTGATAGAGAGTGATAGAGAGTGATAGAGAGTGTCAGAGAGTGTCAGAGAGTGATAGTGAGTGTCTGAGAGTGTCAGAGTGTCAGAGAGTGATAGAGAGTGATAGAGAGTGATAGAGAGTGTCAGAGAGTGTCAGAGAGTGATAATGAGTGTCTGAGAGTGTCAGAGTGTCAGAGAGTGATAGTGAGTGTCTGAGAGTGTCAGAGTGTCAGAGAGTGATAGAGAGTGATAGAGAGTGTCAGAGAGTGTCAGAGAGTGAAAGCGAGTGTCTGAGAGTGTCAGAGAGTGATAGTGAGTGTCTGAGAGTGTCAGAGTGTCAGAGAGTGATAGAGAGTGATAGAGAGTGATAGAGAGTGTCAGAGAGTGTCAGAGAGTGATAGTGAGTGTCTGAGAGTGTCAGAGTGTCAGAGAGTGATAGAGAGTGATAGAGAGTGATAGAGAGTGTCAGAGAGTGTCAGAGAGTGATAATGAGTGTCTGAGAGTGTCAGAGAGTGTCTGAGAGAGATAGAGAGTGATAGAGAGTGTCAGAGAGTGTCTGAGAGTGTCAGAGAGTGTCAGAGAGTGATAGAGAGTGATAGAGAGTGTCTGAGAGTGTCAGAGAGTGATAGAGAGTGATAGAGAGTGATAGAGAGTGTCAGAGAGTGTCTGAGAGTGTCAGAGAGTGTCAGAGAGTGATAGAGAGTGTCAGAGAGTGATAGTGAGTGTCTGAGAGTGTCAGAGAGTGTCAGAGAGTGATAGTGAATGTCAGAGAGCGATAGAGAGTGATAGAGAGTGTCAGAGAGTGTCTGAGAGTGTCAGAGAGTGTCAGAGAGTGATAGAGAGTGTCAGAGAGTGATAGAGAGCGTCTGAGAGTGTCAGAGAGTGATAGAGAGTGATAGAGAGTGTCAGAGAGTGTCAGAGAGTGTCAGAGAGTGTCAGAGAGTGATAGTGAGTGTCAGAGAGTGTCTGAGAGTGTCAGAGAGTGATAGTGAGTGTCAGAGAGTGATAGAGAGTGTCAGAGAGTGTCTGAGAGTGTCAGAGAGTGTCAGAGAGTGATAGAGAGTGTCAGAGAGTGATAGAGAGCGTCTGAAAGTGTCAGAGAGTGATAGAGAGTGATAGAGAGTGTCAGAGAGTGTCAGAGAGTGATAGAGAGTGATAGAGAGTGTCAGAGAGTGTCAGAGGGTGTCAGAGAGTGATAGAGAGTGATAGAGAGTTTCAGAGAGTGTCAGAGAGTGTCTGAGAGTGTCAGAGAGTGATAGAGAGTGATAGAGAGTGATAGAGAGTGTCAGAGAGTGTCAGAGAGTGATATAGTGTGTCAGGGAGTGATAGAGAGTGTCAGAGAGTGATAGAGAGTGATAGAGAGTGTCTGAGAGTGTCAGAGAGTGTCAGAGAGTGATAGAGAGTGATAGAGAGTGTCAGAGAGTGTCAGAGAGTGTCAGAGAGTGATAGCGAGTGTCTGAGAGTGTCAGAGAGTGAAAGCGAGTGTCTGAGAGTGTCAGAGATTGTCAGAGAGTGTCTGAGAGTGTCAGAGAGTGATAGTGAGTGTCAGAGAGTGATAGAGAGTGATAGAGTGTGATAGAGAGTGTCAGAGAGTGTCTGAGAGTGTCAGAGAGTGTCAGAGAGTGATAGAGAGTGTCAGAGAGTGATAGAGAGCGTCTGAGAGTGTCAGAGAGTGATAGAGAGTGATAGAGAGTGTCAGAGAGTGTCAGAGAGTGTCAGAGAGTGATAGCGAGTGTCTGAGAGTGTCAGAGATTGTCTGAGAGTGTCTGAGAGTGTCAGAGAGTGATAGTGAGTGTCTGAGAGTGATAGAGAGTGTCAGAGAGTGTCTGAGAGTGTCAGAGAGTGTCAGAGATTGATAGAGAGTGTCAGAGAGTGATAGAGAGTGTCTGAGAGTGTCAGAGAGTGATAGAGAGTGATAGAGAGTGTCAGAGAGTGTCTGAGAGTGTCAGAGAGTGTCAGAGAGTGTCAGAGAGTGATAGAGAGTGTCAGAGAGTGTCAGAGAGTGATAGAGAGTGATAGAGAGTGTCAGAGAGTGTCAGAGAGTGTCAGAGAGTGATAGAGAGTGATAGAGATAGATAGAGAATGTCAGAGAGTGTCTGAGAGTGTCAGAGAGTGATAGAGAGTGTCAGAGAGTGTCTGAGAGTGTCAGAGAGTGTCAGAGAGTGATAGAGAGTGTCAGAGAGTGATAGAGAGTGTCTGAGAGTGTCAGAGAGTGATAGAGAGTGATAGAGAGTGTCAGAGAGTGTCTGAGAGTGTCAGCGAGTGTCAGAGAGTGATAGAGAGTGATAGAGAGTGTCAGAGAGTGTCAGAGAGTGTCAGAGAGTGATAGCGAGTGTCTGAGAGTGTCAGAGAGTGAAAGCGAGTGTCTGAGAGTGTCAGAGAGTGAAAGCGAGTGTCTGAGAGTGTCAGAGAGTGATAGTGAGTGTCTGAGAGTGTCAGAGTGTCAGAGAGTGATAGAGAGTGATAGAGAGTGTCAGAGAGTGTCAGAGAGTGATAATGAGTGTCAGAGAGTGTCAGAGAGTGAAAGCGAGTGTCAGAGAGTGAAAGCGAGTGTCTGAGAGTGTCAGAGAGTGATAGTGAGTGTCTGAGAGTGTCAGAGTGTCAGAGAGTGATAGAGAGTGATAGAGAGTGTCAGAGAGTGTCAGAGAGTGATAATGAGTGTCAGAGAGTGTCAGAGAGTGTCAGAGAGTGATAGAGAGTGTCAGAGAGTGATAGAGAGTGTCTGAGAGTGTCAGAGAGTGATAGAGAGTGATAGAGAGTGTCAGAGAGTGTCTGAGAGTGTCAGAGAGTGTCAGAGAGTGATAGAGAGTGATAGAGAGTGTCAGAGAGTGTCTGAGAGTGATAGTGAGTGTCTGAGAGTGTCAGAGTGTCAGAGAGTGATAGAGAGTGATAGAGAGTGTCAGAGAGTGTCAGAGAGTGATAATGAGTGTCAGAGAGTGTCAGAGAGTGTCAGAGAGTGATAGAGAGTGTCAGAGAGTGATAGAGAGTGTCTGAGAGTGTCAGAGAGTGATAGAGAGTGATAGAGAGTGTCAGAGAGTGTCTGAGAGTGTCAGAGAGTGTCAGAGAGTGTCAGAGAGTGATAGAGAGTGATAGAGAGTGTCAGAGAGTGTCAGAGAGTGTCAGAGAGTGATAGCGAGTGTCTGAGAGTGTCAGAGAGTGAAAGCGAGTGTCTGAGAGTGTCAGAGATTGTCAGAGAGTGTCTGAGAGTGTCAGAGAGTGATAGTGAGTGTCTGAGAGTGTCAGAGTGTCAGAGAGTGATAGAGAGTGATAGAGAGTGTCAGAGAGTGTCAGAGAGTGAAAGCGAGTGTCTGAGAGTGTCAGAGATTGTCAGAGAGTGTCTGAGAGTGTCACAGAGTGATAGTGAGTGTCAGAGAGTGATAGAGAGTGATAGAGTGTGATAGAGAGTGTCAGAGAGTGTCTGAGAGTGTCAGAGAGTGTCAGAGAGTGATAGAGAGTGTCAGAGAGTGATAGAGAGCGTCTGAGAGTGTCAGAGAGTGATAGAGAGTGATAGAGAGTGTCAGAGAGTGTCAGAGAGTGTCAGAGAGTGATAGCGAGTGTCTGAGAGTGTCAGAGATTGTCTGAGAGTGTCTGAGAGTGTCAGAGAGTGATAGTGAGTGTCTGAAAGTGATAGAGAGTGTCAGAGAGTGTCTGAGAGTGTCAGAGAGTGTCAGAGATTGATAGAGAGTGTCAGAGAGTGATAGAGAGTGTCTGAGAGTGTCAGAGAGTGTCAGAGATTGATAGAGAGTGTCAGAGAGTGATAGAGAGTGTCTGAGAGTGTCAGAGAGTGATAGAGAGTGATAGAGAGTGTCAGAGAGTGTCTGAGAGTGTCAGAGAGTGTCAGAGAGTGTCAGAGAGTGATAGAGAGTGTCAGAGAGTGTCAGAGAGTGATAGAGAGTGATAGAGAGTGTCAGAGAGTGTCAGAGAGTTTCAGAGAGTGATAGAGAGTGATAGAGAGAGATAGAGAATGTCAGAGAGTGTCTGAGAGTGTCAGAGAGTGATAGAGAGTGATAGAGAATGTCAGAGAGTGTCTGAGAGTGTCAGAGAGTGATAGAGAGTGATAGAGAGTGTCAGAGAGTGATAGAAAGTGTCTGAGAGTGTCAGAGAGTGATAGAGAGTGATAGAGAGTGTCAGAGAGTGTCTGAGAGTGTCAGAGAGTGTCAGAGAGTGATAGAGAGTGATAGAGAGTGTCAGAGAGTGTCAGAGAGTGTCAGAGAGTGATAGCGAGTGTCTGAGAGTGTCAGAGAGTGAAAGCGAGTGTCTGAGAGTGAAAGCGAGTGTCTGAGAGTGTCAGAGATTGTCAGAGAGTGTCTGAGAGTGTCAGAGAGTGATAGTGAGTGTCTGAGAGTGTCAGAGTGTCAGAGAGTGATAGAGAGTGATAGAGAGTGTCAGAGAGTGTCAGAGAGTGATAATGAGTGTCAGAGAGTGTCAGAGAGTGTCAGAGAGTGATAGAGAGTGTCAGAGAGTGATAGAGAGTGTCTGAGAGTGTCAGAGAGTGATAGAGAGTGATAGAGAGTGTCAGAGAGTGTCTGAGAGTGTCTGAGAGTTTCAGAGAGTGATAGAGAGTGATAGAGAGTGTCAGAGAGTGTCAGAGAGTGTCAGAGAGTGATAGCGAGTGTCTGAGAGTGTCAGAGAGTGAAAGCGAGTGTCTGAGAGTGTCAGAGATTGTCAGAGAGTGTCTGAGAGTGTCAGAGAGTGATAGTGAGTGTCTGAGAGTGTCAGAGTGTCAGAGAGTGATAGAGAGTGATAGAGAGTGTCAGAGAGTGTCAGAGAGTGAAAGCGAGTGTCTGAGAGTGTCAGAGAGTGAAAGCGAGTGTCTGAGAGTGTCAGAGATTGTCAGAGAGTGTCTGAGAGTGTCAGAGAGTGATAGTGAGTGTCTGAGAGTGTCTGAGAGTGTCAGAGATTGTCAGAGAGTGTCTGAGAGTGTCAGAGTGTCAGAGAGTGATAGAGAGTGATAGAGAGTGTCAGAGAGTGTCAGAGAGTGAAAGCGAGTGTCTGAGAGTGTCAGAGAGTGAAAGTGAGTGTCTGAGAGTGTCAGAGCTTGTCAGAGAGTGTCTGAGAGTGTCAGAGAGTGATAGTGAGTGTCTGAGAGTGTCAGAGTGTCAGAGAGTGATAGAGAGTGATAGAGAGTGTCAGAGAGTGTCAGAGAGTGAAAGCGAGTGTCTGAGAGTGTCAGAGAGTGAAAGCGAGTGTCTGAGAGTGTCAGAGATTGTCAGAGAGTGTCTGAGAGTGTCAGAGAGTGATAGTGAGTGTCTGAGAGTGTCAGAGTGTCAGAGAGTGATAGAGAGTGATAGAGAGTGATAGAGAGTGTCAGAGAGTGTCAGAGAGTGATAGTGAGTGTCTGAGAGTGTCTGAGAGTGTCAGAGATTGTCAGAGAGTGTCTGAGAGTGTCAGAGTGTCAGAGAGTGATAGAGAGTGATAGAGAGTGTCAGAGAGTGTCAGAGAGTGAAAGCGAGTGTCTGAGAGTGTCAGAGAGTGAAAGTGAGTGTCTGAGAGTGTCAGAGCTTGTCAGAGAGTGTCTGAGAGTGTCAGAGAGTGATAGTGAGTGTCTGAGAGTGTCAGAGTGTCAGAGAGTGATAGAGAGTGATAGAGAGTGTCAGAGAGTGTCAGAGAGTGAAAGCGAGTGTCTGAGAGTGTCAGAGAGTGAAAGCGAGTGTCTGAGAGTGTCAGAGATTGTCAGAGAGTGTCTGAGAGTGTCAGAGAGTGATAGTGAGTGTCTGAGAGTGTCAGAGTGTCAGAGAGTGATAGAGAGTGATAGAGAGTGATAGAGAGTGTCAGAGAGTGTCAGAGAGTGATAATGAGTGTCTGAGAGTGTCAGAGAGTGATAGTGAGTGTCTGAGAGTGTCAGAGTGTCAGAGAGTGATAGAGAGTGATAGAGAGTGTCAGAGAGTGTCAGAGAGTGATAATGAGTGTCAGAGAGTGTCAGAGAGTGTCAGAGAGTGATAGTGAGTGTCTGAGAGTGTCTGAGAGTGTCAGAGATTGTCAGAGAGTGTCTGAGAGTGTCAGAGTGTCAGAGAGTGATAGAGAGTGATAGAGAGTGTCAGAGAGTGTCAGAGAGTGAAAGCGAGTGTCTGAGAGTGTCAGAGAGTGAAAGTGAGTGTCTGAGAGTGTCAGAGCTTGTCAGAGAGTGTCTGAGAGTGTCAGAGAGTGATAGTGAGTGTCTGAGAGTGTCAGAGTGTCAGAGAGTGATAGAGAGTGATAGAGAGTGTCAGAGAGTGTCAGAGAGTGAAAGCGAGTGTCTGAGAGTGTCAGAGAGTGAAAGCGAGTGTCTGAGAGTGTCAGAGATTGTCAGAGAGTGTCTGAGAGTGTCAGAGAGTGATAGTGAGTGTCTGAGAGTGTCAGAGTGTCAGAGAGTGATAGAGAGTGATAGAGAGTGATAGAGAGTGTCAGAGAGTGTCAGAGAGTGATAATGAGTGTCTGAGAGTGTCAGAGAGTGATAGTGAGTGTCTGAGAGTGTCAGAGTGTCAGAGAGTGATAGAGAGTGATAGAGAGTGTCAGAGAGTGTCAGAGAGTGATAATGAGTGTCAGAGAGTGTCAGAGAGTGTCAGAGAGTGATAGAGAGTGTCAGAGAGTGATAGAGAGTGTCTGAGAGTGTCAGAGAGTGATAGAGAGTGATAGAGAGTGTCAGAGAGTGTCTGAGAGTGTCTGAGAGTTTCAGAGAGAGATAGAGAGTGATAGAGAGTGTCAGAGAGTGTCTGAGAGTGTCAGAGAGTGTCAGAGAGTGATAGAGAGTGATAGAGAGTGTCAGAGAGTGTCAGAGAGTGTCAGAGAGTGATAGCGAGTGTCTGAGAGTGTCAGAGAGTGAAAGCGAGTGTCTGAGAGTGTCAGAGATTGTCAGAGAGTGTCTGAGAGTGTCAGAGAGTGATAGTGAGTGTCTGAGAGTGTCAGAGTGTCAGAGAGTGATAGAGAGTGATAGAGAGTGTCAGAGAGTGTCAGAGAGTGAAAGCGAGTGTCTGAGAGTGTCAGAGAGTGATAGTGAGTGTCTGAGAGTGTCAGAGTGTCAGAGAGTGATAGAGAGTGATAGAGAGTGATAGAGAGTGTCAGAGAGTGTCAGAGAGTGATAGTGAGTGTCTGAGAGTGTCAGAGTGTCAGAGAGTGATAGAGAGTGATAGAGAGTGATAGAGAGTGTCAGAGAGTGTCAGAGAGTGATAGTGAGTGTCTGAGAGTGTCAGAGTGTCAGAGAGTGATAGAGAGTGATAGAGAGTGTCAGAGAGTGTCAGAGAGTGAAAGCGAGTGTCTGAGAGTGTCAGAGAGTGATAGTGAGTGTCTGAGAGTGTCAGAGTGTCAGAGAGTGATAGAGAGTGATAGAGAGTGATAGAGAGTGTCAGAGAGTGTCAGAGAGTGATAGTGAGTGTCTGAGAGTGTCAGAGTGTCAGAGAGTGATAGAGAGTGATAGAGAGTGATAGAGAGTGTCAGAGAGTGTCAGAGAGTGATAATGAGTGTCTGAGAGTGTCAGAGAGTGTCAGAGAGTGATAGAGAGTGATAGAGAGTGTCAGAGAGTGTCTGAGAGTGTCAGAGAGTGATAGAGAGTGTCAGAGAGTGATAGAGAGTGTCTGAGAGTGTCAGAGAGTGATAGAGAGTGATAGAGAGTGATAGAGAGTGTCAGAGAGTGTCTGAGAGTGTCAGAGAGTGTCAGAGAGTGATAGAGAGTGTCAGAGAGTGATAGTGAGTGTCTGAGAGTGTCAGAGAGTGTCAGAGAGTGATAGTGAATGTCAGAGAGAGATAGAGAGTGATAGAGAGTGTCAGAGAGTGTCTGAGAGTGTCAGAGAGTGTCAGAGAGTGATAGAGAGTGTCAGAGAGTGATAGAGAGCGTCTGAGATTGTCAGAGAGTGATAGAGAGTGATAGAGAGTGTCAGAGAGTGTCAGAGAGTGTCAGAGAGTGTCAGAGAGTGATAGTGAGTGTCAGAGAGTGTCTGAGAGTGTCAGAGAGTGATAGTGAGTGTCAGAGAGTGATAGAGAGTGTCAGAGAGTGTCTGAGAGTGTCAGAGAGTGTCAGAGAGTGATAGAGAGTGTCAGAGAGTGATAGAGAGCGTCTGAAAGTGTCAGAGAGTGATAGAGAGTGATAGAGAGTGTCAGAGAGTGTCAGAGAGTGATAGAGAGTGATAGAGAGTGTCAGAGAGTGTCAGAGGGTGTCAGAGAGTGATAGAGAGTGATAGAGAGTTTCAGAGAGTGTCAGAGAGTGTCTGAGAGTGTCAGAGAGTGATAGAGAGTGATAGAGAGTGATAGAGAGTGTCAGAGAGTGTCAGAGAGTGTCAGAGAGTGATAGAGAATGATAGAGAGTGTCAGAGAGTGTCAGAGAGTGTCTGAGAGTGTCAGAGAGTGTCAGAGAGTGATAGAGAGTGTCAGAGAGTGATAGAGAGCGTCTGAGAGTGTCAGAGAGTGATAGAGAGTGATAGAGAGTGTCAGAGAGTGTCAGAGAGTGTCAGAGAGTGATAGAGAGTGTCTGAGAGTGTCTGAGAGTGTCACAGATTGTCACAGAGTGTCTGAGAGTGTCAGAGAGTGATATAGTGTGTCAGGGAGTGATAGAGAGTGTCAGAGAGTGATAGAGAGTGATAGAGAGTGTCTGAGAGTGTCAGAGAGTGTCTGAGAGTGTCAGAGAGTGTCAGAGAGTGATAGAGAGTGTCAGAGAGTGTCAGAGAGTGATAGAGAGTGATAGAGAGTGTCAGAGAGTGTCAGAGAGTGATAGTGAGTGTCTGAGAGTGTCAGAGAGTGTCTGAGAGTGATAGAGCGTGTCAGAGAGTGTCAGAGAGTGTCAGAGAGTGATAGAGAGTGATAGAGAGTGTCAGAGAGTGTCAGAGAGTGATAGTGAGTGTCAGAGCGTGTCAGAGAGTGTCAGAGAGTGTCAGAGAGTGATAGAGAGTGATAGAGAGTGTCAGAGAGTGTCAGAGCGTGATAGTGAGTGTCTGAGAGTGTCAGAGAGTGTCAGAGAGAGATAGAGAGTGTCAGAGAGTGTCAGAGAGTGTCAGAGAGTGATAGAGAGTGTCAGAGAGTGATAGTGAGTGTCTGAGAGTGTCAGAGAGTGATAGAGAGAGATAGAGAGTGTCAGAGTGTGTCTGAGAGTGTCAGAGAGTGATAGTGAGTGTCTGAGAGTGTTAGAGAGTGTCAGTGAGTGTCAGAGAGTGATAGAGAGTGATAGAGAGTGTCAGAGAGTGTCAGAGAGAGATAGAGAGTGTCAGAGAGTGTCTGAGAGTGTCAGAGAGTGTCAGAGAGTGATAGTGAGTGTCTGAGAGTGTCAGAGAGTGTCAGAGAGAGATAGAGAGTGTCAGAGAGTGTCAGAGAGTGTCAGAGAGTGATAGAGTGTCAGAGAGTGATAGAGAGTGTCAGAGAGTGTCAGAGAGTGATAGAGAGTGATAGAGAGTGATAGAGTATGTCTGAAAGTGTCAGAGAGTGTCAGAGAGAGATAGAGAGTGTCAGAGAGTGTCAGAGAGTGTCAGAGAGTGATAGAGAGTGTCAGAGAGTGATAGAGAGTGTCAGAGAGTGTCAGAGAGTGTCAGAGAGTGATAGAGAGTGATAGAGAGTGTCAGAGAGTGTCAGAGAGAGATAGAGAGTGTCAGAGAGTGTCTGAGAGTGTCAGAGAGTGTCAGAGAGTGATAGTGAGTGTCTGAGAGTGTCAGAGAGTGATAGAGAGTGTCAGAGAGTGTCAGAGAGTGATAGAGAGTGATAGAGAGTGTCAGAGAGTGATAGAGAGTGTCAGAGAGTGTCAGAGAGTGTCAGAGAGTGATAGAGAGTGATAGAGAGTTTCAGAGAGTGTCAGAGAGTGTCTGAGAGTGTCAGAGAGTGTCAGAGAGTGATAGAGAGTGATAGAGAGTGATAGAGAGTGTCAGAGAGTGTCAGAGAGTGATAGAGAGTGATAGAGAGTCATAGAGAGTGATAGAGAGTGTCAGAGAGTGTCAGAGAGTGATAGTGAGTGTCTGAGAGTGTCAGAGAGTGATAGAGATTGATAGAGAGTGTCAGAGAGGGTCAGAGAGTGATAGAGAGTGCCAGAGAGTGTCAGAGAGTGATAGAGAGTGTCAGAGAGTGATAGAGAGTGTCAGAGAGTGTCAGAGAGTGTCAGGGAGTGATAGAGAGTGTCAGAGAGTGTGAGAGAGTGATAGAGAGTGTCAGAGAGTGATAGAGAGTGTCAGAGCGTGTCAGAGAGTGTCAGGGAGTGATATAGAGTTTCAGTGAGTGCCAGAGAGTGTCTGAGAGTGTCAGAGAGTGATAGAGAGGGATAGAGAGTGTCAGAGAGTGTCAGAGAGAGATAGAGAGTGTCAGAGAGTGTCAGAGGGTGTCAGAGAGTGATAGAGAGTGATAGAGAGTTTCAGAGAGTGTCAGAGAGTGTCTGAGAGTGTCAGAGAGTGATAGAGAGTGATAGAGAGTGTCAGAGAGTGTCAGAGAGTGTCAGAGAGTGATAGAGAGTGATAGAGAGTGTCAGAGAGTGTCTGAGAGTGTCAGAGAGTGTCAGAGAGTGATAGAGAGTGTCAGAGAGTGTCAGAGAGTGTCTGAGAGTGTCAGAGAGTGATAGAGAGTGTCAGAGAGTGTCAGAGAGTGATAGAGAGTGTCAGAGAGTGATAGAGAGTGTCAGAGAGTGTCAGAGAGTGATAGAGAGTGTCAGAGAGTGTGAGAGAGTGATAGAGAGTGTCAGAGAGTGATAGAGAGTGTCAGAGCGTGTCAGAGAGTGTCAGGGAGTGATAGAGAGTTTCAGTGAGTGCCAGAGAGTGTCTGAGAGTGTCAGAGAGTGATAGAGAGGGATAGAGAGTGTCAGAGAGTGTCAGAGAGTGATAGAGAGTGTCAGAGAGTGTCAGAGGGTGTCAGAGAGTGATAGAGAGTGATAGAGAGTTTCAGAGAGTGTCAGAAAGTGTCTGAGAGTGTCAGAGAGTGATAGAGAGTGATAGAGAGTGTCAGAGAGTGTCAGAGAGTGTCAGAGAGTGATAGAGAGTGATAGAGAGTGTCAGAGAGTGTCTGAGAGTGTCAGAGAGTGTCAGAGAGTGATAGAGAGTGTCAGAGAGTGTCAGAGAGTGTCTGAGAGTGTCAGAGAGTGATAGAGAGTGTCAGAGAGTGTCAGAGAGTGATAGAGAGTGTCAGAGAGTGTCAGAGAGTGTCAGAGAGTGATAGAGAGTGTCAGAGAGTGTCAGAGAGTGATAGAGAGTGTCAGAGAGTGTCAGAGAGTGTCAGAGAGTGATAGAGAGTGTCTGAGAGTGTCAGAGAGTGCTAGAGAGTGTCAGAGAGTGTCAGAGAGTGATAGAGAGTGATAGAGAGTGTCAGAGAGTGTCAGAGGGTGTCAGAGAGTGATAGAGAGTGATAGAGAGTTTCAGAGAGTGTCAGAGAGTGTCAGAGAGTGTCAGAGAGTGATAGAGAGTGATAGAGAGTGTCAGAGAGTGTCAGAGAGTGTCAGAGAGTGATAGAGAGTGATAGAGAGTGTCAGAGAGTGTCTGAGAGTGTCAGAGAGTGTCAGAGAGTGATAGAGAGTGTCAGAGAGTGTCTGAGAGTGTCAGAGAGTGTCAGAGAGTGATATAGAGTGTCAGAGAGTGTCAGAGAGTGATAGAGAGTGATAGAGAGTGTCAGAGAGTGTCAGAGAGTGTCAGAGAGTGATAGAGAGTGTCTGAGAGTGTCAGAGATTGCTAGAGAGTGTCAGAGAGTGTCAGAGAGTGATAGAGAGTGATAGAGAGTGTCAGAGAGTGTCAGAGAGTGTCAGAGAGTGATAGTGAGTGTCTGAGAGTGTCAGAGAGTGTCAGAGAGTGATAGAGAGTGATAGAGAGTGTCTGAGAGTGTCAGAGATTGCTAGAGAGTGTCAGAGAGTGTCAGAGAGTGATAGAGAGTGATAGAGAGTGTCAGAGAGTGTCAGAGAGTGTCAGAGAGTGATAGAGAGTGTCAGAGAGTGTCAGAGAGTGATAGAGAATGTCTGAGAGTGTCTGAGAGTGTCAGAGAGTGATAGAGAGTGTCAGAGAGTGACAGAGAGTGATAGTGAGTGTCTGAGAGTGATAGTGAGTGTCAGAGAGTGTCAGAGAGTGATAGTGAGTGTCTGACAGTGTCAGAGAGTGTCAGAGAGTGATAGAGAGTGTCAGAGAGTGTCAGAGAGTGTCAGAGAGTGATAGTGAGTGTCTGAGAGTGTCAGAGCGTGTCAGAGAGTGATAAAGAGTGATAGAGAGTGTCAGAGAGTATCAGAGAGTTTCAGAGAGTGATAGAGAGTGTCAGAGAGTGTCTGAGAGTGTCTGAGAGTGTCAGAGAGTGTCAGAGAGTGATAGAGAGTGTCAGAGAGTGTCAGAGAGTGATAGAGAGTGATAGAGAGTGTCAGAGAGTGTCAGAGAGTGTCAGAGAGTGATAGTGAGTGTCTGAGAGTGATAGTGAGTGTCAGAGAGTGTCAGAGAGTGATAGTGAGTGTCTGAGAGTGATAGAGAGTGTCAGAGAGTGTCAGAGACTGTCACAGAGTGACAGTGAGTGTCTGAGAGTGTCAGAGAGTGTCAGAGAGTGATAGAGAGTGATAGAGAGTGTCAGAGAGTGTCAGAGAGTGTCAGAGAGTGATAGTGAGTGTCAGAGAGTGATAGTGAGTGTCAGAGAGTGATAGAGAGAGATAGAGAATGTCAGAGAGTGTCTGAGAGTGTCAGAGAGTGATAGAGAGTGATAGAGAGTGTCAGAGAGTGTCTGAGAGTGTCAGAGAGTGTCAGAGAGTGATAGAGAGTGTCAGAGAGTGATAGAGAGTGTCTGAGAGTGTCTGAGAGTGTCAGAGAGTGATAGAGAGTGATAGAGAATGTCAGAGAGTGTCTGAGAGTGTCAGAGAGTGTCAGAGAGTGATAGAGAGTGTCAGAGAGTGTCAGAGAGTGATAGAGAGTGATAGAGAGTGTCAGAGAGTGTCAGAGAGTGTCAGAGAGTGATAGTGAGTGTCAGAGAGTGATAGAGAGTGATAGAGAGAGATAGAGAATGTCAGAGAGTGTCTGAGAGTGTCAGAGAGTGATAGAGAGTGATAGAGAGTGTCAGAGAGTGTCTGAGAGTGTCAGAGAGTGTCAGAGAGTGATAGAGAGTGTCAGAGAGTGATAGAGAGTGTCTGAGAGTGTCAGAGAGTGATAGAGAGTGATAGAGAGTGTCAGAGAGTGTCTGAGAGTGTCAGAGAGTGTCAGAGAGTGATAGAGAGTGTCAGAGAGTGTCAGAGAGAGATAGAGAGTGATAGAGAGTGTCAGAGAGTGTCAGAGAGTGATAGCGAGTGTCTGAGAGGGTCAGAGATTGTCAGAGAGTTTTAGAGAGTGATAGAGAGTGTCAGAGAGTGTCTGAGAGTGTCAGAGAGTGTCAGAGAGTGATAGAGAGTGTCAGAGAGTGATAGAGAGTGTCTGAGAGTGTCAGAGAGTGATAGAGAGTGATAGAGAGTGTCAGAGAGTGTCTGAGAGTGTCAGAGAGTGTCAGAGAGTGATAGAGAGTGTCAGAGAGTGTCAGAGAGAGATAGAGAGTGATAGAGAGTGTCAGAGAGTGTCAGAGAGTGATAGCGAGTGTCTGAGAGGGTCAGAGATTGTCAGAGAGTGTCTGAGAGTGTCAGAGAGTGATAGAGAGTGTCAGAGAGTGTCTGAGAGTGTCAGAGAGTGTCAGAGAGTGATAGAGAGTGTCAGAGAGTGATAGAGAGTGTCTGAGAGTGTCAGAGAGTGATAGAGAGTGATAGAGAGTGTCAGAGAGTGTCTGAGAGTGTCAGAGAGTGATAGAGAGTGTCAGAGAGTGTCAGAGAGAGATAGAGAGTGATAGAGAGTGTCAGAGAGTGTCAGAGAGTGATAGCGAGTGTCTGAGAGGGTCAGAGATTGTCAGAGAGTGATAGAGAGTGATAGAAAGTGTCAGAGAGTGTCTGAGAGTGTCAGAGAGTGTCAGAGAGTGATAGAGAGTGTCAGAGAGTGATAGAGAGTGTCTGAGAGTGTCAGAGAGTGATAGAGAGTGATAGAGAGTGTCAGAGAGTGTCTGAGAGTGTCAGAGAGTGTCAGAGAGTGATAGAGAGTGTCAGAGAGTGTCAGAGAGAGATAGAGAGTGATAGAGAGTGTCAGAGAGTGTCAGAGAGTGATAGCGAGTGTCTGAGAGGGTCAGAGATTGTCAGAGAGTGTCTGAGAGTGTCAGAGAGTGATCGTGAGTGTCTGAGAGTGTCAGAGAGTGTCAGAGAGTGATAGAGAGTGATAGAGAGTGTCAGAGAGTGTCAGAGTGTGTCAGAGAGTGATAGTGAGTGTCTGAGAGTGTCAGAGAGTGTCAGAGAGTGATAGAGAGTGTCAGAGAGTGTCAGAGAGTGTCAGAGAGTGATAGTGAGTGTCTGAGAGTGTCAGAGAGTGTCAGAGAGTGATAGAGAGAGATAGAGAATGTCAGAGAGTGTCTGAGAGTGTCAGAGAGTGATAGAGAGTGATAGAGAGTGTCAGAGAGTGTCAGAGAGTGATAGAGAGTGTCAGAGAGTGATAGAGAGTGTCTGAGAGTGTCAGAGAGTGATAGAGAGTGATAGAGAGTGTCAGAGAGTGTCTGAGAGTGTCAGAGAGTGTCAGAGAGTGATAGAGAGTGTCAGAGAGTGTCAGAGAGAGATAGAGAGTGATAGAGAGTGTCAGAGAGTGTCAGAGAGTGATAGCGAGTGTCTGAGAGGGTCAAAGATTGTCAGAGAGTGTCTGAGAGTGTCAGAGAGTGATAGTGAGTGTCTGAGAGTGTCAGAGAGTGTCAGAGAGTGATAGAGAGTGATAGAGAGTGTCAGAGAGTGTCAGAGTGTGTCAGAGAGTGATAGTGAGTGTCTGAGAGTGTCAGAGAGTGTCAGAGAGTGATAGAGAGTGTCAGAGAGTGTCAGAGAGTGTCAGAGAGTGATAGTGAGTGTCTGAGAGTGTCAGAGAGTGTCAGAGAGTGATAGCGAGTGTCTGAGAGTGTCAGAGATTGTCAGAGAGTGTCTGAGAGTGTCAGAGAGTGATATAGAGTGTCAGGGAGTGTCAGAGAGTGTCAGAGAGTGATAGAGAGTGATAGAGAGTTTCAGAGAGTTTCAGAGAGTGTCTGAGAGTGTCAGAAAGTGATAGAGTGTGATAGAGAGTGACAGAGTGTGTCAGAGAGTGTCAGAGAGTGATAGAGAGTGATAGAGAGTGTCTGAGAGTGTCAGAGAGTGCTAGAGAGTGTCAGAGAGTGTCAGAGAGTGATAGAGAGTGATAGAGAGTGTCAGAGAGTGTCAGAGAGTGTCAGAGAGTGATAGTGAGTGTCTGAGAGTGTCAGAGAGTGTCAGAGAGTGATAAAGAGTGATAGAGAGTGTCAGAGAGTGTCAGAGAGTGTCAGAGAGTGATAGTGAGTGTCAGAGAGTGTCAGAGAGTGATAGAGAGTGATAGAGAATGATAGAGAGTGTCAGAGAGTGTCTGAGAGTGTCAGAGAGTGTCAGAGAGTGATAGAGAGTGTCAGAGAGTGTCTGAGAGTGTCAGAGAGTGTCAGAGAGTGATAGAGAGTGTCAGAGAGTGTCAGAGAGTGATAGAGAGTGATAGAGAGTGTCAGAGAGTGTCAGAGAGTGTCAGAGAGTGATAGAGAGTGTCTGAGAGTGTCAGAGAGTGCTAGAGAGTGTCTGAGAGTGTCAGAGAGTGTCAGAGAGTGATAGAGAGTGTCAGAGAGTGTCAGAGAGTGTCAGAGAGTGATAGTGAGTGTCTGAGAGTGTCAGAGAGTGTCAGAGAGTGATAGAGAGTGATAGAGAGTGTCAGAGAGTGTCAGAGAGTGTCAGAGAGTGTCAGAGAGTGATAGAGAGTGTCAGAGAGTGTCAGAGAGTGTCAGAGAGTGATAGAGAGTGTCAGAGAGTGTCTGAGAGTGTCAGAGAGTGTCAGAGAGTGATAGAGAGTGTCAGAGAGTGATAGAGAGTGATAGAGAGTGTCAGAGAGTGTCAGAGAGTGTCAGAGAGTGATAGAGAGTGTCTGAGAGTGTCAGAGAGTGCTAGAGAGTGTCAGAGAGTGTCAGAGAGTGATAGAGAGTGATAGAGAGTGTCAGAGAGTGTCAGAGAGTGTCAGAGAGTGATAGAGAGTGTCTGAGAGTGTCAGAGAGTGCTAGAGAGTGTCAGAGAGTGTCAGAGAGTGATAGAGAGTGATAGAGAGTGTCAGAGAGTGTCAGAGAGTGTCAGAGAGTGTCAGAGAGTGATAGAGAGTGTCAGAGAGTGTCAGAGAGTGTCAGAGAGTGATAGAGAGTGTCAGAGAGTGTCTGAGAGTGTCAGAGAGTGTCAGAGAGTGATAGAGAGTGTCAGAGAGTGTCAGAGAGTGATAGAGAGTGATAGAGAGTGTCAGAGAGTGTCAGAGAGTGTCAGAGAGTGATAGAGAGTGTCTGAGAGTGTCAGAGAGTGCTAGAGAGTGTCAGAGAGTGTCAGAGAGTGATAGAGAGTGATAGAGAGTGTCAGAGAGTGTCAGAGAGTGTCAGAGAGTGATAGTGAGTGTCTGAGAGTGTCAGAGAGTGTCAGAGAGTGATAGAGAGTGTCAGAGAGTGTCAGAGAGTGTCAGAGAGTGATAGTGAGTGTCTGAGAGTGATAGTGAGTGTCTGAGAGTGTCAGAGAGTGTCAGAGAGTGATAGAGAGTGTCAGAGAGTGTCAGAGAGTGTCAGAGAGTGCTAGAGAGTGTCAGAGAGTGTCAGAGAGTGATAGAGAGTGATAGAGAGTGTCAGAGAGTGTCAGAGAGTGTCAGAGAGTGATAGTGAGTGTCTGAGAGTGTCAGAGAGTGTCAGAGAGTGATAGAGAGTGATAGAGAGTGTCAGAGAGTGTCAGAGAGTGTCAGAGAGTGATAGTGAGTGTCTGAGAGTGTCAGAGAGTGTCAGAGAGTGATAGAGAGTGATAGAGAATGATAGAGAGTGTCAGAGAGTGTCTGAGAGTGTCAGAGAGTGTCAGAGAGTGATAGAGAGTGTCAGAGAGTGTCTGAGAGTGTCAGAGAGTGTCAGAGAGTGATAGAGAGTGTCAGAGAGTGTCAGAGAGTGATAGAGAGTGATAGAGAGTGTCAGAGAGTGTCAGAGAGTGTCAGAGAGTGATAGAGAGTGTCTGAGAGTGTCAGAGAGTGCTAGAGAGTGTCTGAGAGTGTCAGAGAGTGTCAGAGAGTGATAGAGAGTGTCAGAGAGTGTCAGAGAGTGTCAGAGAGTGATAGTGAGTGTCTGAGAGTGTCAGAGAGTGTCAGAGAGTGATAGAGAGTGATAGAGAGTGTCAGAGAGTGTCAGAGAGTGTCAGAGAGTGTCAGAGAGTGATAGAGAGTGTCAGAGAGTGTCAGAGAGTGTCAGAGAGTGATAGAGAGTGTCAGAGAGTGTCTGAGAGTGTCAGAGAGTGTCAGAGAGTGATAGAGAGTGTCAGAGAGTGTCAGAGAGTGATAGAGAGTGATAGAGAGTGTCAGAGAGTGTCAGAGAGTGTCAGAGAGTGATAGAGAGTGTCTGAGAGTGTCAGAGAGTGCAAGAGAGTGTCAGAGAGTGTCAGAGAGTGATAGCGAGTGATAGAGAGTGTCAGAGAGTGTCAGAGAGTGTCAGAGAGTGATAGTGAGTGTCTGAGAGTGTCAGAGAGTGTCAGAGAGTGATAGAGAGTGTCAGAGAGTGTCAGAGAGTGTCAGAGAGTGATAGAGAGTGTCTGAGAGTGTCAGAGAGTGCAAGAGAGTGTCAGAGAGTGTCAGAGAGTGATAGCGAGTGATAGAGAGTGTCAGAGAGTGTCAGAGAGTGTCAGAGAGTGATAGTGAGTGTCTGAGAGTGTCAGAGAGTGTCAGAGAGTGATAGAGAGTGTCAGAGAGTGTCAGAGAGTGTCAGAGAGTGATAGTGAGTGTCTGAGAGTGTCAGAGAGTGTCAGAGAGTGATAGAGAGTGATAGAGAGTGTCAGAGAGTGTCAGAGAGTGCTAGAGAGTGTCAGAGAGTGCTAGAGAGTGTCAGAGAGTGTCAGAGAGTGATAGAGAGTGATAGAGAGTGTCAGAGAGTGTCAGAGAGTGATAGTGAGTGTCTGAGAGTGTCAGAGAGTGTCAGAGAGTGATAGAGAGTGATAGAGAGTGTCAGAGAGTGTCAGAGAGTGTCAGAGAGTGATAGTGAGTGTCTGAGAGTGTCAGAGAGTGTCAGAGAGTGATAGAGAGTGTCAGAGAGTGTCAGAGAGTGATAGAGAGTGATAGAGAGTGTCAGAGAGTGTCAGAGAGTGTCAGAGAGTGATAGAGAGTGTCTGAGAGTGTCAGAGAGTGCTAGAGAGTGTCAGAGAGTGTCAGAGAGTGATAGCGAGTGATAGAGAGTGTCAGAGAGTGTCAGAGAGTGTCAGAGAGTGATAGTGAGTGTCTGAGAGTGTCAGAGAGTGTCAGAGAGTGATAGAGAGTGTCAGAGAGTGTCAGAGAGTGTCAGAGAGTGATAGTGAGTGTCTGAGAGTGTCAGAGAGTGTCAGAGAGTGATAGAGAGTGATAGAGAGTGTCAGAGAGTGTCAGAGAGTGCTAGAGAGTGTCAGAGAGTGCTAGAGAGTGTCAGAGAGTGTCAGAGAGTGATAGAGAGTGATAGAGAGTGTCAGAGAGTGTCAGAGAGTGATAGTGAGTGTCTGAGAGTGTCAGAGAGTGTCAGAGAGTGATAGAGAGTGATAGAGAGTGTCAGAGAGTGTCAGAGAGTGTCAGAGAGTGATAGTGAGTGTCTGAGAGTGTCAGAGAGTGTCAGAGAGTGATAGAGAGTGATAGAGAATGATAGAGAGTGTCAGAGAGTGTCTGAGAGTGTCAGAGAGTGTCAGAGAGTGATAGAGAGTGTCAGAGAGTGTCTGAGAGTGTCAGAGAGTGTCAGAGAGTGATAGAGAGTGTCAGAGAGTGTCAGAGAGTGATAGAGAGTGATAGAGAGTGTCAGAGAGTGTCAGAGAGTGTCAGAGAGTGATAGAGAGTGTCTTAGAGTGTCAGAGAGTGCTAGAGAGTGTCTGAGAGTGTCAGAGAGTGTCAGAGAGTGTCAGAGAGTGATAGTGAGTGTCTGAGAGTGTCAGAGAGTGTCAGAGAGAGATAGAGAGTGATAGAGAGTGTCAGAGAGTGTCAGAGAGTGTCAGAGAGTGTATGAGAGTGTCAGAGAGTGTCAGAGAGTGATAGTGAGTGTCTGAGAGTGTCAGAGAGTGTCAGAGAGAGATAGAGAGTGATAGAGAGTGTCAGAGAGTGTCAGAGAGTGTCAGAGAGTGATAGAGAGTGTCAGAGAGTGTCAGAGAGTGTCAGAGAGTGATAGAGAGTGTCAGAGAGTGTCTGAGAGTGTCAGAGAGTGTCAGAGAGTGATAGAGAGTGTCAGAGAGTGTCAGAGAGTGATAGAGAGTGATAGAGAGTGTCAGAGAGTGTCAGAGAGTGTCAGAGAGTGATAGAGAGTGTCTGAGAGTGTCTGAGAGTGTCAGAGAGTGCTAGAGAGTGTCAGAGAGTGTCAGAGAGTGATAGAGAGTGATAGAGAGTGTCAGAGAATGTCAGAGAGTGTCAGAGAGTGATAGTGAGTGTCTGAGAGTGTCAGAGAGTGTCAGAGAGTGATAGAGAGTGTCAGAGAGTGTCAGAGAGTGTCAGAGAGTGATAGTGAGTGTCTGAGAGTGTCAGAGAGTGTCAGAGAGTGATAGAGAGTGATAGAGAGTGTCAGAGAGTGTCAGAGAGTGTCAGAGAGTGATAGAGAGTGTCAGAGAGTGTCAGAGAGTGTCAGATAGTGTCAGAGAGTGATAGTGAGTGTCTGAGAGTGTCTGAGCGTGTCAGAGAGTGATAGAGAGTGATAGAGAGTGTCAGAGAGTGTCAGAGAGTGTCAGAGAGTGAAAGAGAGTGTCTGAGAGTGTCAGAGAGTGTCAGAGAGTGATAGAGAGTGTCAGAGAGTGATAGAGAGTGTCAGAGAGTGTCAGAAAGTGTCAGAGAGTGATAGTGAGTGTCTGAGAGTGATAGTGAGTGTCAGAGAGTGTCAGAGAGTGATAGAGAGTGTCTGAGAGTGTCTGAGAGTGTCAGAGAGTGTCAGAGAGTGATAGAGAGTGTCAGAGAGTGATAGAGAGTGTCAGAGAGTGTCAGAAAGTGTCAGAGAGTGATAGTGAGTGTCTGAGAGTGATAGTGAGTGTCAGAGAGTGTCAGAGAGTGATAGAGAGTGTCTGAGAGTGTCTGAGAGTGTCAGAGAGTGTCAGAGAGTGATAGCGAGTGTCAGAGAGTGATAGAGAGTGTCAGAGAGTGTCAGAAAGTGTCAGAGAGTGATAGTGAGTGTCTGAGAGTGATAGTGAGTGTCAGAGAGTGTCAGAGAGTGATAGTGAGTGTCTGAGAGTGTCAAAGAGTGTCAGAGAGTGATAGAGAGTGATAGAGAGTGTCAGAGAGTGTCAGAGAGTGTCATAGAGTGATAGTGAGTGTCTGAGAGTGTCAGAGCGTGTCAGAGACTGATAAAGAGTGATAGAGAGTGTCAGAGAGTGTCAGAGAGTGATAGAGAGTGTCAGAGAGTGTCTGAGAGTGTCTGAGAGTGTCTGAGAGTGTCAGAGAGTGTCAGAGAGTGATAGAGAGTGTCAGAGTGTGTCAGAGAGTGATAGAGAGTGATAGAGAGTGTCAGAGAGTGTCAGAGAGTGTCAGAGAGTGATAGTGAGTGTCTGAGAGTGATAGTGAGTGTCAGAGAGTGTCAGAGAGTGATAGTGAGTGTCTGAGAGTGATAGAGAGTGTCAGAGAGTGTCAGAGACTGTCACAGAGTGATAGTGAGTGTCTGAGAGTGTCAGAGAGTGTCAGAGAGTGATAGTGAGTGTCAGAGAGTGATAGTGAGTGTCAGAGAGTGATAGAGAGTGATAGAGAGAGATAGAGAATGTCAGAGAGTGTCTGAGAGTGTCAGAGAGTGATAGAGAGTGATAGAGAGTGTCAGCGAGTGTCTGAGAGTGTCAGAGAGTGTCAGAGAGTGTCAGAGAGTGATAGAGAGTGTCAGAGAGTGATAGAGAGTGTCTGAGCGTGTCAGAGAGTGATAGAGAATGTCAGAGAGTGTCTGAGAGTGTCAGAGAGTGTCAGAGAGTGATAGAGAGTGTCAGAGAGTGTCAGAGAGTGATAGAGAGTGATAGAGAGTGTCAGATAGTGTCAGAGAGTGTCAGAGAGTGATAGTGAGTGTCAGAGAGTGATAGAGAGTGATAGAGAGAGATAGAGAATGTCAGAGAGTGTCTGAGAGTGTCAGAGAGTGATAGAGAGTGATAGAGAGTGTCAGAGAGTGTCTGAGAGTGTCAGAGAGTGTCAGAGAGTGATAGAGAGTGTCAGAGAGTGATAGAGAGTGTCTGAGAGTGTCAGAGAGTGATAGAGAGTGATAGAGAGTGTCAGAGAGTGTCTGAGAGTGTCAGAGAGTGATAGAGAGTGTCAGAGAGTGTCAGAGAGTGAAAGAGTGTGATAGAGAGTGTCAGAGAGTGTCAGAGAGTGATAGCGAGTGTCTGAGAGGGTCAGAGATTGCCAGAGAGTGTCTGAGAGTGTCAGAGAGTGATAGAGAGTGATAGAGAGTGTCAGAGAGTGCCAGCGAGTGTCAGAGAGTGATAGTGAGTGTCAGAGAGTGTCAGAGAGTGTCAGAGAGTGATAGTGAGTGTCAGAGAGTGATAGTGAGTGTCAGAGAGTGATAGAGAGTGATAGAGAGAGATAGAGAATGTCAGAGAGTGTCTGAGAGTGTCAGAGAGTGATAGAGAGTGATAGAGAGTGTCAGAGAGTGTCTGAGAGTGTCAGAGAGTGTCAGAGAGTGATAGAGAGTGTCAGAGAGTGATAGAGAGTGTCTGAGAGTGTCAGAGAGTGATAGAGAGTGATAGAGAGTGTCAGAGAGTGTCAGAGAGTGTCTGAGAGTGTCAGAGAGTGTCAGAGAGTGATAGAGAGTGTCAGAGAGTGATAGAGAGTGATAGAGAGTGTCAGAGAGTGATAGAGAGTGATAGAGAGTGTCAGAGAGTGTCTGAGAGTGTCAGAGAGTGTCAGAGAGTGATAGAGAGTGTCAGAGAGTGTCAGAGAGTGATAGAGAGTGATAGAGAGTGTCAGAGAGTGTCAGAGAGTGATAGCGAGTGTCTGAGAGTGTCAGAGAGTGTCAGAGAGTGATAGAGAGTGTCAGAGAGTGTCAGAGAGTGATAGAGAGTGATAGAGAGTGTCAGATAGTGTCAGAGAGTGTCAGAGAGTGATAGTGAGTGTCAGAGAGTGATAGAGAGTGATAGAGAGAGATAGAGAATGTCAGAGAGTGTCTGAGAGTGTCAGAGAGTGATAGAGAGTGATAGAGAGTGTCAGAGAGTGTCTGAGAGTGTCAGAGAGTGTCAGAGAGTGATAGAGAGTGTCAGAGAGTGATAGAGAGTGTCTGAGAGTGTCAGAGAGTGATAGAGAGTGATAGAGAGTGTCAGAGAGTGTCTGAGAGTGTCAGAGAGTGATAGAGAGTGTCAGAGAGTGTCAGAGAGTGAAAGAGAGTGATAGAGAGTGTCAGAGAGTGTCAGAGAGTGATAGCGAGTGTCTGAGAGGGTCAGAGATTGCCAGAGAGTGTCTGAGAGTGTCAGAGAGTGATAGAGAGTGATAGAGAGTGTCAGAGAGTGTCAGCGAGTGTCAGAGAGTGATAGTGAGTGTCAGAGAGTGTCAGAGAGTGTCAGAGAGTGATAGTGAGTGTCAGAGAGTGATAGTGAGTGTCAGAGAGTGATAGAGAGTGATAGAGAGAGATAGAGAATGTCAGAGAGTGTCTGAGAGTGTCAGAGAGTGATAGAGAGTGATAGAGAGTGTCAGAGAGTGTCTGAGAGTGTCAGAGAGTGTCAGAGAGTGATAGAGAGTGTCAGAGAGTGATAGAGAGTGTCTGAGAGTGTCAGAGAGTGATAGAGAGTGATAGAGAGTGTCAGAGAGTGTCAGAGAGTGTCTGAGAGTGTCAGAGAGTGTCAGAGAGTGATAGAGAGTGTCAGAGAGTGATAGAGAGTGATAGAGAGTGTCAGAGAGTGATAGAGAGTGATAGAGAGTGTCAGAGAGTGTCTGAGAGTGTCAGAGAGTGTCAGAGAGTGATAGAGAGTGTCAGAGAGTGTCAGAGAGTGATAGAGAGTGATAGAGAGTGTCAGAGAGTGTCAGAGAGTGATAGCGAGTGTCTGAGAGGGTCAGAGATTGTCAGAGAGTGTCAGAGAGTGTCAGAGAGTGATAGTGAGTGTCTGAGAGTGTCAGAGAGTGTCAGAGAGTGATAGAGAGTGTCAGAGAGTGATAGAGAGTGATAGAGAGTGTCAGAGAGTGTCTGAGAGTGTCAGAGAGTGTCAGAGAGTGATAGAGAGTGTCAGAGAGTGATAGAGAGTGTCTGAGAGTGTCAGAGAGTGATAGAGAGTGATAGAGAGTGTCAGAGAGTGTCAGAGAGTGATAGAGAGTGATAGAGAGTGTCAGAGAGTGTCAGAGAGTGATAGCGAGTGTCTGAGAGGGTCAGAGATTGTCAGAGAGTGTCAGAGAGTGTCAGACAGTGTCAGAGAGTGATAGTGAGTGTCTGAGAGTGTCAGAGAGTGTCAGAGAGTGATAGAGAGTGTCAGAGAGTGATAGAGAGTGATAGAGAGTGTCAGAGAGTGTCTGAGAGTGTCAGAGAGTGTCAGAGAGTGATAGAGAGTGTCAGAGAGTGATAGAGAGTGTCTGAGAGTGTCAGAGAGTGATAGAGAGTGATAGAGAGTGTCAGATTGTTTCTGAGAGTGTCAGAGAGTGTCAGAGAGTGATAGAGAGTGTCAGAGAGTGTCAGAGAGTGATAGAGAGTGATAGAGAGTGTCAGAGAGTGTCAGAGAGTGATAGCGAGTGTCTGAGAGGGTCAGAGATTGTCAGAGAGTGTCAGAGAGTGTCAGAGAGTGATAGTGAGTGTCTGAGAGTGTCAGAGAGTGTCAGAGAGTGATAGAGAGTGTCAGAGAGTGTCAGAGAGTGTCAGAGAGTGATAGTGAGTGTCTGAGAGTGTCAGAGAGTGTCAGAGAGTGTCAGAGAGTGATAGAGAGTGTCAGAGAGTGATAGAGAGTGTCAGAGAGTGATAGAGAGTGATAGAGAGTGTCAGAGAGTGTCTGAGAGTGTCAGAGAGTGTCAGAGAGTGATAGAGAGTGTCAGAGAGTGTCAGAGAGTGATAGAGAGTGATAGAGAGTGTCAGAGAGTGTCAGAGAGTGATAGCGAGTGTCTGAGAGGGTCAGAGATTGTCAGACAGTGTCAGAGAGTGATAGTGAGTGTCTGAGAGTGTCAGAGAGTGTCAGAGAGTGATAGAGAGTGTCAGAGAGTGATAGAGAGTGATAGAGAGTGTCAGAGAGTGTCTGAGAGTGTCAGAGAGTGTCAGAGAGTGATAGAGAGTGTCAGAGAGTGATAGAGAGTGTCTGAGAGTGTCAGAGAGTGATAGAGAGTGATAGAGAGTGTCAGAGAGTTTCTGAGAGTGTCAGAGAGTGTCAGAGAGTGATAGAGAGTGTCAGAGAGTGTCAGAGAGTGATAGAGAGTGATAGAGAGTGTCAGAGAGTGTCAGAGAGTGATAGCGAGTGTCTGAGAGGGTCAGAGATTGTCAGAGAGTGCCAGAGAGTGTCAGAGAGTGATAGTGAGTGTCTGAGAGTGTCAGAGAGTGTCAGAGAGTGATAGAGAGTGTCAGAGAGTGTCAGAGAGTGTCAGAGAGTGATAGTGAGTGTCTGAGAGTGTCAGAGAGTGTCAGAGAGTGTCAGAGAGTGTCAGAGAGTGATAGAGATTGTCAGAGAGTGTCAGAGAGTGTCAGAGAGTGATAGTGAGTGTCTGAGAGTGTCAGAGAGTGTCAGAGAGTGATAGAGAGTGTCAGAGAGTGTCAGAGAGTGTCAGAGAGTGATAGTGAGTGTCTGAGAGTGTCAGAGAGTGTCAGAGAGTGTCAGAGAGTGTCAGAGAGTGATAGAGAGTGTCAGAGAGTGATAGAGAGTGTCAGAGAGTGATAGAGAGTGATAGAGAGTGTCAGAGAGTGTCTGAGAGTGTCAGAGAGTGTCAGAGAGTGATAGAGAGTGTCAGAGAGTGTCAGAGAGTGATAGAGAGTGTCAGAGAGTGTCAGAGAGTGATAGCGAGTGTCTGAGAGGGTCAGAGATTGTCAGAGAGTGTCAGAGAGTGTCAGAGAGTGTCAGAGAGTGATAGTGAGTGTCTGAGAGTGTCAGAGAGTGTCAGAGAGTGATAGAGAGTGTCAGAGAGTGTCAGAGAGTGTCAGAGAGTGTCAGAGAGTGATAGTGAGTGTCTGAGAGTGTCAGAGAGTGTCAGAGAGTGATAGCGAGTGTCTGAGAGTGTCAGAGATTGTCAGAGAGTGTCTGAGAGTGTCAGAGAGTGATATAGAGTGTCAGGGAGTGTCAGAGAGTGTCAGAGAGTGATAGAGAGTGATAGAGAGTGTCAGAGAGTGTCAGAGAGTGATAGCGAGTGTCTGAGAGGGTCAGAGATTGTCAGAGAGTGTCTGAGAGTGTCAGAGAGTGATAGAGAGTGATAGAGAGTGTCAGAGAGTGTCAGAGAGTGTCAGAGAGTGATAGTGAGTGTCAGAGAGTGTCAGAGAGTGTCAGAGAGTGATAGTGAGTGTCAGAGAGTGATAGTGAGTGTCAGAGAGTGATAGGGAGTGATAGAGAGAGATAGAGAATGTCAGAGAGTGTATGAGAGTGTCAGAGAGTGATGGAGAGTGATAGAGAGTGTCAGAGAGTGTCTGAGAGTGTCAGAGAGTGTCAGAGAGTGATAGAGAGTGTCAGAGAGTGATAGAGAGTGTCTGAGAGTGTCAGAGAGTGATAGAGAGTGATAGAGAATGTCAGAGAGTGTCTGAGAGTGTCAGAGAGTGTCAGAGAGTGATAGAGAGTGTCAGAGAGCGTCAGAGAGAGATATAGAGTGATAGAGAGTGTCAGAGAGTGTCAGAGAGTGATAGTGAGTGTCAGAGAGTGATAGAGAGAGATAGAGAATGTCAGAGAGTGTCTGAGAGTGTCAGAGAGTGATAGAGAGTGATAGAGAGTGTCAGAGAGTGTCTGAGAGTGTCAGAAAGTGTCAGAGAGTGATAGAGAGTGTCAGAGAGTGATAGAGAGTGTCTGAGAGTGTCAGAGAGTGATAGAGAGTGATAGAGAGTGTCAGAGAGTGTCTGAGAGTGTCAGAGAGTGTCAGAGAGTGATAGAGAGTGTCAGAGAGTGTCAGAGAGTGATAGAGAGTGTCTGAGAGTGTCAGAGAGTGATAGAGAGTGATAGAGAGTGTCAGAGAGTGTCTGAGAGTGTCAGAGAGTGTCAGAGAGTGATAGAGAGTGTAAGAGAGTGTCAGAGAGTGATAGAGAGTGATAGAGAGTGTCAGAGAGTGTCAGAGAGTGATAGCGAGTGTCTGAGAGGGTCAGAGATTGTCAGAGAGTGTCAGAGAGTGATAGAGAGTGATAGAGAGTGTCAGAGAGTGTCAGAGAGTGTAAGAGAGTGTTAGTGAGTGTCTGAGAGTGTCAGAGAGTGTCAGAGAGTGATAGAGAGTGTCAGAGAGTGTCAGAGAGTGTCAGAGAGTGTCAGAGAGTGATAGTGAGTGATAGCGAGTGTCTGAGAGTGTCAGAGATTGTCAGAGAGTGTCTGAGAGTGTCAGAGAGTGATAGAGAGTGATAGAGAGTGTCAGAGAGTGTCTGAGAGTGTCAGAGAGTGATATAGAGTGTCAGGGAGTGTCAGAGAGTGTCAGAGAGTGATAGAGAGTGATAGAGAGTTTCAGAGAGTTTCAGAGAGTGTCTGAGAGTGTCAGAAAGTGATAGAGTGTGATAGAGAGTGTCAGAGAGTGTCAGAGAGTGATAGAGAGTGATAGAGAGTTTCAGAGAGTGTCAGAGAGTGTCTGAGAGTGTCTGAGAGTGATAGAGAGTGATAGAGAGTGTCAGAGAGTGTCAGAGAGTGTCAGAGAGTGATAGTGAGTGTCTGAGAGTGTCAGAGAGTGTCAGAGAGTGATAGAGAGTGATAGAGAGTGTCAGAGAGTGTCAGAGAGTGTCAGAGAGTGATAGAGAGTTTCAGAGAGTGTCAGAGAGTGATAGAGAGTGACAGAGAGTGTCAGAGAGTGTCAGAGAGTGTCTGAGAGTGTCAGAGAGTGTCAGAGAGTGATAGAGAGTGATAGAGAGTGTCAGAGAGTGTCAGAGAGTGATAGAGAGTGATAGAGAGTGTCAGAGAGTGTCAGAGAGTGTCAGAGAGTGATAGTGAGTGTCTGAGAGTGTCAGAGAGTGTCAGAGAGTGATAGAGAGTGATAGAGAGTGTCAGAGAGTGTCAGAGAGTGTCAGAGAGTGTCTGAGAGTGTCAGAGAGTGTCAGAGAGTGATAGAGAGTGATAGAGAGTGTCAGAGAGTGTCAGAGAGTGTCTGAGAGTGTCAGAGAGTGTCAGAGAGTGATAGAGAGTGATAGAGAGTGTCAGAGAGTGTCAGAGAGTGTCAGAGAGTGTCAGAGAGTGATAGAGAGTTTCAGAGAGTGTCAGAGAGTGTCAGAGAGTGATAGTGAGTGTCTGAGAGTGTCAGAGAGTGATAGAGAGTGATAGAGAGTGTCAGAGAGTGTCTGAGAGTGTCAGAGAGTGATATAGAGTGTCAGGGAGTGTCAGAGAGTGTCAGAGAGTGATAGAGAGTGATAGAGAGTTTCAGAGAGTTTCAGAGAGTGTCTGAGAGTGTCAGAAAGTGATAGAGTGTGATAGAGAGTGTCAGAGAGTGTCAGAGAGTGATAGAGAGTGATAGAGAGTTTCAGAGAGTGTCAGAGAGTGTCTGAGAGTGTCTGAGAGTGATAGAGAGTGATAGAGAGTGTCAGAGAGTGTCAGAGAGTGTCAGAGAGTGATAGTGAGTGTCTGAGAGTGTCAGAGAGTGTCAGAGAGTGATAGAGAGTGATAGAGAGTGTCAGAGAGTGTCAGAGAGTGTCAGAGAGTGATAGAGAGTTTCAGAGAGTGTCAGAGAGTGATAGAGAGTGATAGAGAGTGTCAGAGAGTGTCAGAGAGTGTCTGAGAGTGTCAGAGAGTGTCAGAGAGTGTCAGAGAGTGATAGAGAGTGATAGAGAGTGTCAGAGAGTGTCAGAGAGTGTCAGAGAGTGATAGAGAGTTTCAGAGAGTGTCAGAGAGTGTCAGAGAGTGATAGTGAGTGTCTGAGAGTGTCAGAGAGTGATAGAGAGTGATAGAGAGTGTCAGAGAGTGTCTGAGAGTGTCAGAGAGTGATAGTGAGTGTCTGAGAGTGTCAGAGAATGTCAGAGAGTGACAGAGAGTGATAGAGTGTGTCTGAGAGTGTCAGAGAGTGTCAGAGAGTGACAGAGAGTGATAGAGTGTGTCTGAGAGTGTCAGAGAGTGTCAGAGAGTGACAGAGAGTGATAGAGAGTGATAGAGAGTGTCAGAGAGTGTCAGAGAGTGACAAAGAGTGATAGAGTGTGTCTGAGAGTGTCAGAGAGTGTCAGAGAGTGACAGAGAGTGATAGAGTGTGACAGAGAGTGATAGAGTGTGTCAGAGAGTGATAGTGAGTGCCTGAGAGTGTCAGAGAGTGTCAGAGAGTGACAGAGAGTGATAGAGTGTGTCTGAGAGTGTCAGAGAGTGTCAGAGAGTGACAGAGAGTGATAGAGTGTGTCTGAGAGTGTCAGAGAGTGTCAGAGAGTGATAGAGAGTGATAGAGAGTGATAGAGAGTGTCAGAGAGTGTCAGAGAGTGTCAGAGAGTGAGAGTGAGTGTCTGAGAGTCTCAGAGAGTGTCAGAGAGTGACAGAGAGTGATAGAGTGTGTCTGAGAGTGTCAGAGAGTGATAGAGTGTGTCAGAGAGTGTCAGAGAGTGATAGAGTGTGTCAGAGAGTGTCAGAGAGTGATAGAGAGTGATAGAGAGTGTCAGAGAGTGTCAGAGAGTGATATAGAGTGATAGAGAGTTTCAGAGAGTGTCAGAGAGTGTCTGAGAGAGTCAGAGAGTGTAAGAGAGTGATAGAGAGTGTCAGAGAGTGTCAAAGAGTGATAGAGAGTGATAGAGAGTGTCAGAGAGTGTCAGAGAGTGATAGAGAGTGTCAGAGAGTGTCAGAGATTGTCAGAGAGTGTCAGAGAGTGATAGAGAGTGATAGAGAGTTTCAGAGAGTGTCAGAGAGTGTCTGAGAGTGATAGAGAGTGTCAGAGAGCGTCAGAGAGTGATAGAGAGTGATAGAGAGTGTCAGAGAGTGTCTGAGAGTGTCAGAGAGTGATAGAGAGTGTCAGAGAGCGTCAGAGAGTGATAGAGAGTGTCAGAGAGTGTCTGAGAGTGTCAGAGAGTGATAGAGAGTGTCTGAGAGTGTCAGAGAGTGATAGAGAGTGATAGAGAGTGTCAGAGAGTGTCAGAGAGTGATAGAGAGTGATAGAGAGTGTCAGAGAGTGTCAGAGAGTGTCAGAGAGTGATAGAGAGTGATAGAGAGTGTCAGAGAGTGATAGAGAGTGTCCGAGAGTCTCAGAGAGTGTCAGAGATTGATAGAGAGTGTCAGAGAGTGTCAGAGAGTGATAGAGAGTGATAGAGAGTGTCAGAGAGTGTCAGAGAATGTCAGAGAGTGATAGTGAGTGTCTGAGAGTGTCAGAGAGTGATAGAGATGGATAGAGAGTGTCAGAGAGTGTCTGAGAGTGTCAGAGAGTGATAGAGAGTGATAGAGAGTGTCAGAGAGTGTCTGAGAGTGTCAGAGAGTGTCAGAGAGTGATAGAGAGTGTCTGAGAGTGTCAGAGAGTGATAGAGAGTGATAGAGAGTGTCAGAGAGTGTCTGAGAGTGTCAGAGAGTGATAGAGAGTGTCAGAGAGTGTCAGAGAGTGATAGAGAGTGATAGAGAGTGATAGAGAGTGTCAGAGAGTGTCTGAGAGTGTCAGAGAGTGATAGAGAGTGTCAGAGAGTGTCTGAGAGTGTCAGAGAGTGTCAGAGAGTGATAGAGAGTGTCTGAGAGTGTCAGAGAGTGTCTGAGAGTGTCAGAGAGTGTCAGAGAGTGATAGAGAGTGTCTGAGAGTGTCAGAGAGTGATAGAGAGTGTTAGAAAGTGTCAGAGAGTGTCAGAGAGTGATAGAGAGTGTCAGAGAGTGTCAGAGAGTGATAGAGAGTGATAGAGAGTGTCAGAGAGTGATAGAGAGTGTCAGAGAGTGTCAGAGAGTGATAGAGAGTTATAGAGAGTGTCAGAGAGTGTCAGAGAGTGTCAGAGAGTGATAGAGAGTGATAGAGAGTGTCAGAGAGTGTCAGAGAGAGTCAGAGAGTGATAGTGAGTGTCTGAGAGTGTCAGAGAGTGATAGAGAGTGTCAGAGAGTGATAGAGAGTGATAGAGAGTGTCAGAGAGTGTCTGAGAGTGTCAGAGAGTGTCAGAGAGTGATAGAGAGTGTCTGAGAGTGTCAGAGAGTGATAGAGAGTGATAGAGAGTGTCAGAGAGTGTCTGAGAGTGTCAGAGAGTGTCAGAGAGTGATAGAGAGTGTCAGAGAGTGTCAGAGAGTGTCAGAGAGTGATAGAGAGTGATAGAGAGTGTCAGAGAGTGATAGTGAGTGTCTGAGAGTGTCAGAGAGTGATAGAGAGTGATAGAGAGTGTCAGAGAGTGTCTGAGAGTGTCAGAGAGTGTCAGAGAGTGATAGAGAGTGTCTGAGAGTGTCAGAGAGTGATAGAGAGTGATAGAGAGTGTCAGAGAGTGTCTGAGAGTGTCAGAGAGTGTCAGAGAGTGATAGAGAGTGTCAGAGAGTGTCAGAGAGTGTCAGAGAGTGATAGAGAGTGATAGAGAGTGTCAGAGAGTGATAGTGAGTGTCTGAGAGTGTCAGAGAGTGTCAGAGAGTGATAGAGAGTGATAGAGAGTGTCAGAGAGAGTCAGAGAGTGTCAGAGAGTGAAAGCGAGTGTCTGAGAGTGTCAGAGAGTGAAAGCGAGTGTCAGAGAGTGAAAGCGAGTGTCTGAGAGTGTCAGAGATTGTCAGAGAGTGTCTGAGAGTGTCAGAGAGTGATAGTGAGTGTCTGAGAGTGTCAGAGTGTCAGAGAGTGATAGAGAGTGATAGAGAGTGTCAGAGAGTGTCAGAGAGTGATAGTGAGTGTCTGAGAGTGTCAGAGTGTCAGAGAGTGATAGAGAGTGATAGAGAGTGTCAGAGAGTGTCAGAGAGTGATAGAGAGTGTCAGAGAGTGTCTGAGAGTGTCAGAGAGTGATAGAGAGTGTCAGAGAGTGATAGAGAGTGTCAGAGAGTGTCTGAGAGTGTCAGAGAGTGATAGAGAGTGATAGAGAGTGTCAGAGAGTGTCTGAGAGTGTCAGAGAGTGATAGAGAGTGATAGAGAGTGTCAGAGAGTGTCTGAGAGTGTCAGAGAGTGTCAGAGAGTGATAGAGAGTGTCTGAGAGTGTCAGAGAGTGATAGAGAGCGATAGAGAGTGTCAGAGAGTGTCCGAGAGTGTCAGAGAGTGTCAGAGAGTGATAGAGAGTGTCCGAGAGTGTCAGAGAGTGTCAGAGATTGATAGAGAGTGTCAGAGAGTGTCAGAGAGTGATAGAGAGTGATAGAGAGTGTCAGAGAGTGTCAGAGAATGTCAGAGAGTGATAGTGAGTGTCTGAGAGTGTCAGAGAGTGATAGAGAGTGATAGAGAGTGTCAGAGAGTGTCTGAGAGTGTCAGTGAGTGATAGAGAGTGATAGAGAGTGTCAGAGAGTGTCTGAGAGTGTCAGAGAGTGTCAGAGAGTGATAGAGAGTGTCTGAGAGTGTCAGAGAGTGATAGAGAGTGATAGAGAGTGTCAGAGAGTGTCTGAGATTGTCAGAGAGTGATAGAGAGTGTCAGAGAGTGTCAGAGAGTGATAGAGAGTGATAGAGAGTGTCAGAGAGTGTCTGAGAGTGTCAGAGAGTGATAGAGAGTGATAGAGAGTGATAGAGAGTGTCAGAGAGTGTCAGAGAGTGATAGTGAGTGTCTGAGAGTGTCAGAGTGTCAGAGAGTGATAGAGAGTGATAGAGAGTGTCAGAGAGTGTCAGAGAGTGATAGAGAGTGTCAGAGAGTGTCTGAGAGTGTCAGAGAGTGATAGAGAGTGTCAGAGAGTGATAGAGAGTGTCTGAGAGTGTCAGAGAGTGATAGAGAGTGATAGAGAGTGTCAGAGAGTGTCTGAGAGTGTCAGAGAGTGATAGAGAGTGATAGAGAGTGTCAGAGAGTGTCTGAGAGTGTCAGAGAGTGTCAGAGAGTGATAGAGAGTGTCTGAGAGTGTCAGAGAGTGATAGAGAGCGATAGAGAGTGTCAGAGAGTGTCCGAGAGTGTCAGAGAGTGTCAGAGAGTGATAGAGAGTGTCCGAGAGTGTCAGAGAGTGTCAGAGATTGATAGAGAGTGTCAGAGAGTGTCAGAGAGTGATAGAGAGTGATAGAGAGTGTCAGAGAGTGTCAGAGAATGTCAGAGAGTGATAGTGAGTGTCTGAGAGTGTCAGAGAGTGATAGAGAGTGATAGAGAATGTCAGAGAGTGTCTGAGAGTGTCAGAGAGTGATAGAGAGTGATAGAGAGTGTCAGAGAGTGTCTGAGAGTGTCAGAAAGTGTCAGAGAGTGATAGAGAGTGTCTGAGAGTGTCAGAGAGTGATAGAGAGTGATAGAGAGTGTCAGAGAGTGTCTGAGAGTGTCAGAGAGTGATAGAGAGTGTCAGAGAGTGTCAGAGAGTGATAGAGAGTGATAGAGAGTGTCAGAGAGTGTCTGAGAGTGTCAGAGAGTGATAGAGAGTGATATAGAGTGTCAGAGAGTGTCTGAGAGTGTCAGAGAGTGTCAGAGAGTGATAGAGAGTGTCTGAGAGTGTCAGAGAGTGTCTGAGAGTGTCAGAGAGTGTCAGAGAGTGATAGAGAGTTTCTGAGAGTGTCAGTGAGTGATAGAGAGTGTTAGAAAGTGTCAGAGAGTGTCAGAGAGTGATAGAGAGTGTCAGAGAGTGTCAGAGAGTGATAGAGAGTGATAGAGAGTGTCAGAGAGTGATAGACAGTGTCAGAGAGTGTCAGAGAGTGATAGAGAGTGTCAGAGAGTGTCAGAGAGTGATAGAGAGTGATAGAGAGTGTCAGAGAGTGTCTGAGAGTGTCAGAGAGTGATAGAGAGTGATAGAGAGTGTCAGAGAGTGTCTGAGAGTGTCAGAGAGTGTCAGAGAGTGATAGACAGTGTCTGAGAGTGTCAGAGAGTGTCTGAGAGTGTCAGAGAGTGTCAGAGAGTGATAGAGAGTGTCTGAGAGTGTCAGTGAGTGATAGAGAGTGTTAGAAAGTGTCAGAGAGTGTCAGAGAGTGATAGAGAGTGTCAGAGAGTGTCAGAGAGTGATAGAGAGTGATAGAGAGTGTCAGAGAGTGATAGAGAGTGTCAGAGAGTGTCAGAGAGTGATAGAGAGTTATAGAGAGTGTCAGAGAGTGTCAGAGAGTGTCAGAGAGTGTCAGAGAGTGATAGAGAGTGATAGAGAGTGTCAGAGAGTGTCAGAGAGAGTCAGAGAGTGATAGTGAGTGTCTGAGAGTGTCAGAGAGTGATAGAGAGTGTCAGAGAGTGATAGAGAGTGATAGAGAGTGTCAGAGAGTGTCTGAGAGTGTCAGAGAGTGTCAGAGAGTGATAGAGAGTGTCTGAGAGTGTCAGAGAGTGATAGAGAGTGATAGAGAGTGATAGAGAGTGTCAGAGAGTGTCTGAGAGTGTCAGAGAGTGTCAGAGAGTGATAGAGAGTGTCAGAGAGTGTCAGAGAGTGTCAGAGAGTGATAGAGAGTGATAGAGAGTGTCAGAGAGTGATAGTGAGTGTCTGAGAGTGTCAGAGAGTGTCAGAGAGTGATAGAGAGTGATAGAGAGTGACAGAGAGAGTCAGAGAGTGTCAGAGAGTGATAGTGAGTGTCTGAGCGTGTCAGAGAGTGTCAGAGAGTGATAGAGAGTGATAGAGAGTGTCAGAGAGTGTCAGAGAGTGATAGTGAGTGTCTGAGAGTGTCAGAGAGTGACAGAGAGTGATAGAGAGTGATAGAGAGTGTCAGAGAGTGTCAGAGAGTGATAGAGAGTGATAGAGAGTGTCAGAGAGTGTCAGAGAGTGTCAGAGAGTGATAGTGAGTGTCTGAGAGTGTCAGTGAGTGATAGAGAGTGATAGAGAGTGTCAGAGAGTGTATGAGAGTGTCAGAGAGTGTCAGAGAGTGATAGTGAGTGTCAGAGAGTGTCAGAGTGTGTCAGAGAGTGATAGAGAGTGATAGAGAGTGTCAGAGAGTGTCAGAGAGTGTCAGAGAGTGATAGTGAGTGTCTGAGAGTGTCTGAGAGTGATAGAGAGTGATAGAAAGTGATAGAGTGTGTCAGAGAGTGTCAGAGATTGTCAAAGAGTGATAGTGAGTGTCTGAGATTGTCTGAGAGTGTCAGAGAGAGATAGAGAGTGATAGAGACTGTCAGAGAGTGTCAGAGAGTGATAGTGAGTGTCTGAGAGTGTCTGAGAGTGTCTGAGAGTGATAGAGAGTGATAGAGAGTGATAGAGTGTGTCAGAGAGTGTCAGAGAGTGTCAAAGAGTGATAGTGAGTGTCTGAGATTGTCTGAGAGTGTCAGAGAGAGATAGAGAGTGATAGAGACTGTCAGAGAGTGTCAGAGAGTGATAGTGAGTGTCTGAGAGTGTCAGAGAGTGATAGAGAGTGTCAGAGAGTGTCAGAGAGTGATAGAGAGTGTCAGAGATTGTCAGAGAGTGTCAGAGAGTGTCAGAGAGGGTCAGAGAGTGTCAGACAGTGATAGAGAGTGTCAGAGAGTGTCAGAGAGTGTCAGAGAGTGATAGAGAGTGTCAGAGAGTGTCAGAGAGTGATAGAGAGTTATAGAGAGTGTCAGAGAGTGTCAGAGAGTGATAGAGAGTGATAGAGAGTGTCAGAGAGTGTCAGAGAGTGTCAGAGAGTGATAGAGAGTGTCAGAGAGTGTCAGAGAGTGTCAGAGAGTGTCAGACAGTGATAGAGAGTGATAGAGAGTTTCAGAGAGTGTCAGAGAGTGATAGAGAGTGTCAGAGAGTGTCAGACAGTGATAGAGAGTGATAGAGAGTTTCAGAGAGTGTCAGAGAGTGATAGAGAGTGTCAGAGAGTGTCAGAGAGTGATAGAGAGTTATAGAGAGTGTCAGAGAGTATCAGAGAGTGTCAGAGAGTGATAGAGAGTGATAGAGAGTGTCAGAGAGTGTCAGAGAGTGTCAGAGAGTGATAGAGAGTGTCAGAGAGTGTCAGAGAGTGTCAGAGAGGGTCAGAGAGTGTCAGACAGTGATAGAGAGTGATAGAGAGTTTCAGAGAGTGTCAGAGAGTGATAGAGAGTGTCAGAGAGTGATAGAGAGTTATAGAGAGTGTCAGAGAGTGTCAGAGAGTGTCAGAGAGTGATAGAGAGTGATAGAGAGTGTCGGAGAGTGTCAGAGAGTGATAGAGAGTGATAGAGAGTGTCAGAGAGTGTCTGAGAGTGTCAGAGAGTGTCAGAGAGTGATAGAGAGTGATGGAGAGTGTCAGAGAGTGTCAGAGAGTGTCAGAGAGTGATAGTGAGTGTCTGAGAGTGTCAGAGTGTCAGAGAGTGATAGAGAGTGATAGAGAGTGTCAGAGAGTGTCAGAGAGTGATAGAGAGTGTCAGAGAGTGTCTGAGAGTGTCAGAGAGTGATAGAGAGTGTCAGAGAGTGATAGAGAGTGATAGAGAGTGTCAGAGAGTGTCTGAGAGTGTCAGAGAGTGATAGAGAGTGATAGAGAGTGTCAGAGAGTGTCTGAGAGTGTCAGAGAGTGATAGAGAGTGATAGAGAGTGTCAGAGAGTGTCTGAGAGTGTCAGAGAGTGTCAGAGAGTGATAGAGAGTGTCTGAGAGTGTCAGAGAGTGATAGAGAGCGATAGAGAGTGTCAGAGAGTGTCCGAGAGTGTCAGAGAGTGTCAGAGAGTGATAGAGAGTGTCCGAGAGTGTCAGAGAGTGTCAGAGATTGATAGAGAGTGTCAGAGAGTGTCAGAGAGTGATAGAGAGTGATAGAGAGTGTCAGAGAGTGTCAGAGAATGTCAGAGAGTGATAGTGAGTGTCTGAGAGTGTCAGAGAGTGATAGAGAGTGATAGAGAGTGTCAGAGAGTGTCTGAGAGTGTCAGTGAGTGATAGAGAGTGATAGAGAGTGTCAGAGAGTGTCTGAGAGTGTCAGAGAGTGTCAGAGAGTGATAGAGAGTGTCTGAGAGTGTCAGAGAGTGATAGAGAGTGATAGAGAGTGTCAGAGAGTGTCTGAGATTGTCAGAGAGTGATAGAGAGTGTCAGAGAGTGTCAGAGAGTGATAGAGAGTGATAGAGAGTGTCAGAGAGTGTCTGAGAGTGTCAGAGAGTGATAGAGAGTGATAGAGAGTGATAGAGAGTGTCAGAGAGTGTCAGAGAGTGATAGTGAGTGTCTGAGAGTGTCAGAGTGTCAGAGAGTGATAGAGAGTGATAGAGAGTGTCAGAGAGTGTCAGAGAGTGATAGAGAGTGATAGAGAGTGTCAGAGAGTGTCTGAGAGTGTCAGAGAGTGATAGAGAGTGTCAGAGAGTGATAGAGAGTGTCTGAGAGTGTCAGAGAGTGATAGAGAGTGATAGAGAGTGTCAGAGAGTGTCTGAGAGTGTCAGAGAGTGATAGAGAGTGATAGAGAGTGTCAGAGAGTGTCTGAGAGTGTCAGAGAGTGATAGAGAGTGTCTGAGAGTGTCAGAGAGTGATAGAGAGCGATAGAGAGTGTCAGAGAGTGTCCGAGAGTGTCAGAGAGTGTCAGAGAGTGATAGAGAGTGTCCGAGAGTGTCAGAGAGTGTCAGAGATTGATAGAGAGTGTCAGAGAGTGTCAGAGAGTGATAGAGAGTGATAGAGAGTGTCAGAGAGTGTCAGAGAATGTCAGAGAGTGATAGTGAGTGTCTGAGAGTGTCAGAGAGTGATAGAGAGTGATAGAGAATGTCAGAGAGTGTCTGAGAGTGTCAGAGAGTGATAGAGAGTGATAGAGAGTGTCAGAGAGTGTCTGAGAGTGTCAGAGAGTGTCAGAGAGTGATAGAGAGTGTCTGAGAGTGTCAGAGAGTGATAGAGAGTGATAGAGAGTGTCAGAGAGTGTCTGAGAGTGTCAGAGAGTGTCAGAGAGTGATAGAGAGTGTCAGAGAGTGTCAGACAGTGATAGAGAGTGATAGAGAGTTTCAGAGAGTGTCAGAGAGTGATAGAGAGTGTCAGAGAGTGTCAGAGAGTGATAGAGAGTTATAGAGAGTGTCAGAGAGTATCAGAGAGTGTCAGAGAGTGATAGAGAGTGATAGAGAGTGTCAGAGAGTGTCAGAGAGTGTCAGAGAGTGATAGAGAGTGTCAGAGAGTGTCAGAGAGTGTCAGAGAGGGTCAGAGAGTGTCAGACAGTGATAGAGAGTGATAGAGAGTTTCAGAGAGTGTCAGAGAGTGATAGAGAGTGTCAGAGAGTGATAGAGAGTTATAGAGAGTGTCAGAGAGTGTCAGAGAGTGTCAGAGAGTGATAGAGAGTGATAGAGAGTGTCGGAGAGTGTCAGAGAGTGATAGAGAGTGATAGAGAGTGTCAGAGAGTGTCTGAGAGTGTCAGAGAGTGTCAGAGAGTGATAGAGAGTGATGGAGAGTGTCAGAGAGTGTCAGAGAGTGTCAGAGAGTGATAGTGAGTGTCTGAGAGTGTCAGAGTGTCAGAGAGTGATAGAGAGTGATAGAGAGTGTCAGAGAGTGTCAGAGAGTGATAGAGAGTGTCAGAGAGTGTCTGAGAGTGTCAGAGAGTGATAGAGAGTGTCAGAGAGTGATAGAGAGTGATAGAGAGTGTCAGAGAGTGTCTGAGAGTGTCAGAGAGTGATAGAGAGTGATAGAGAGTGTCAGAGAGTGTCTGAGAGTGTCAGAGAGTGATAGAGAGTGATAGAGAGTGTCAGAGAGTGTCTGAGAGTGTCAGAGAGTGTCAGAGAGTGATAGAGAGTGTCTGAGAGTGTCAGAGAGTGATAGAGAGCGATAGAGAGTGTCAGAGAGTGTCCGAGAGTGTCAGAGAGTGTCAGAGAGTGATAGAGAGTGTCCGAGAGTGTCAGAGAGTGTCAGAGATTGATAGAGAGTGTCAGAGAGTGTCAGAGAGTGATAGAGAGTGATAGAGAGTGTCAGAGAGTGTCAGAGAATGTCAGAGAGTGATAGTGAGTGTCTGAGAGTGTCAGAGAGTGATAGAGAGTGATAGAGAGTGTCAGAGAGTGTCTGAGAGTGTCAGTGAGTGATAGAGAGTGATAGAGAGTGTCAGAGAGTGTCTGAGAGTGTCAGAGAGTGTCAGAGAGTGATAGAGAGTGTCTGAGAGTGTCAGAGAGTGATAGAGAGTGATAGAGAGTGTCAGAGAGTGTCTGAGATTGTCAGAGAGTGATAGAGAGTGTCAGAGAGTGTCAGAGAGTGATAGAGAGTGATAGAGAGTGTCAGAGAGTGTCTGAGAGTGTCAGAGAGTGATAGAGAGTGATAGAGAGTGATAGAGAGTGTCAGAGAGTGTCAGAGAGTGATAGTGAGTGTCTGAGAGTGTCAGAGTGTCAGAGAGTGATAGAGAGTGATAGAGAGTGTCAGAGAGTGTCAGAGAGTGATAGAGAGTGATAGAGAGTGTCAGAGAGTGTCTGAGAGTGTCAGAGAGTGATAGAGAGTGTCAGAGAGTGATAGAGAGTGTCTGAGAGTGTCAGAGAGTGATAGAGAGTGATAGAGAGTGTCAGAGAGTGTCTGAGAGTGTCAGAGAGTGATAGAGAGTGATAGAGAGTGTCAGAGAGTGTCTGAGAGTGTCAGAGAGTGTCAGAGAGTGATAGAGAGTGTCTGAGAGTGTCAGAGAGTGATAGAGAGCGATAGAGAGTGTCAGAGAGTGTCCGAGAGTGTCAGAGAGTGTCAGAGAGTGATAGAGAGTGTCCGAGAGTGTCAGAGAGTGTCAGAGATTGATAGAGAGTGTCAGAGAGTGTCAGAGAGTGATAGAGAGTGATAGAGAGTGTCAGAGAGTGTCAGAGAATGTCAGAGAGTGATAGTGAGTGTCTGAGAGTGTCAGAGAGTGATAGAGAGTGATAGAGAATGTCAGAGAGTGTCTGAGAGTGTCAGAGAGTGATAGAGAGTGATAGAGAGTGTCAGAGAGTGTCTGAGAGTGTCAGAGAGTGTCAGAGAGTGATAGAGAGTGTCTGAGAGTGTCAGAGAGTGATAGAGAGTGATAGAGAGTGTCAGAGAGTGTCTGAGAGTGTCAGAGAGTGATAGAGAGTGTCAGAGAGTGTCAGAGAGTGATAGAGAGTGATAGAGAGTGTCAGAGAGTGTCTGAGAGTGTCAGAGAGTGATAGAGAGTGATAGAGAGTGTCAGATAGTGTCTGAGAGTGTCAGAGAGTGTCAGAGAGTGATAGAGAGTGTCTGAGAGTGTCAGAGAGTGTCTGAGAGTGTCAGAGAGTGTCAGAGAGTGATAGAGAGTTTCTGAGAGTGTCAGTGAGTGATAGAGAGTGTTAGAAAGTGTCAGAGAGTGTCAGAGAGTGATAGAGAGTGTCAGAGAGTGTCAGAGAGTGATAGAGAGTGATAGAGAGTGATAGAGAGTGTCAGAGAGTGTCTGAGAGTGTCAGAGAGTGATAGAGAGTGTCAGAGAGTGTCAGAGAGTGATAGAGAGTGATAGAGAGTGTCAGAGAGTGTCTGAGAGTGTCAGAGAGTGATAGAGAGTGATAGAGAGTGTCAGAGAGTGTCTGAGAGTGTCAGAGAGTGTCAGAGAGTGATAGAGAGTGTCTGAGAGTGTCAGAGAGTGTCTGAGAGTGTCAGAGAGTGTCAGAGAGTGATAGAGAGTGTCTGAGAGTGTCAGTGAGTGATAGAGAGTGTTAGAAAGTGTCAGAGAGTGTCAGAGAGTGATAGAGAGTGTCAGAGAGTGTCAGAGAGTGATAGAGAGTGATAGAGAGTGTCAGAGAGTGATAGAGAGTGTCAGAGAGTGTCAGAGAGTGATAGAGAGTTATAGAGAGTGTCAGAGAGTGTCAGAGAGTGTCAGAGAGTGTCAGAGAGTGATAGAGAGTGATAGAGAGTGTCAGAGAGTGTCAGAGAGAGTCAGAGAGTGATAGTGAGTGTCTGAGAGTGTCAGAGAGTGATAGAGAGTGTCAGAGAGTGATAGAGAGTGATAGAGAGTGTCAGAGAGTGTCTGAGAGTGTCAGAGAGTGTCAGAGAGTGATAGAGAGTGTCTGAGAGTGTCAGAGAGTGATAGAGAGTGATAGAGAGTGATAGAGAGTGTCAGAGAGTGTCTGAGAGTGTCAGAGAGTGTCAGAGAGTGATAGAGAGTGTCAGAGAGTGTCAGAGAGTGTCAGAGAGTGATAGAGAGTGATAGAGAGTGTCAGAGAGTGATAGTGAGTGTCTGAGAGTGTCAGAGAGTGTCAGAGAGTGATAGAGAGTGATAGAGAGTGACAGAGAGAGTCAGAGAGTGTCAGAGAGTGATAGTGAGTGTCTGAGCGTGTCAGAGAGTGTCAGAGAGTGATAGAGAGTGATAGAGAGTGTCAGAGAGTGTCAGAGAGTGATAGTGAGTGTCTGAGAGTGTCAGAGAGTGACAGAGAGTGATAGAGAGTGATAGAGAGTGTCAGAGAGTGTCAGAGAGTGATAGAGAGTGATAGAGAGTGTCAGAGAGTGTCAGAGAGTGTCAGAGAGTGATAGTGAGTGTCTGAGAGTGTCAGTGAGTGATAGAGAGTGATAGAGAGTGTCAGAGAGTGTATGAGAGTGTCAGAGAGTGTCAGAGAGTGATAGTGAGTGTCAGAGAGTGTCAGAGTGTGTCAGAGAGTGATAGAGAGTGATAGAGAGTGTCAGAGAGTGTCAGAGAGTGTCAGAGAGTGATAGTGAGTGTCTGAGAGTGTCTGAGAGTGATAGAGAGTGATAGAAAGTGATAGAGTGTGTCAGAGAGTGTCAGAGATTGTCAAAGAGTGATAGTGAGTGTCTGAGATTGTCTGAGAGTGTCAGAGAGAGATAGAGAGTGATAGAGACTGTCAGAGAGTGTCAGAGAGTGATAGTGAGTGTCTGAGAGTGTCTGAGAGTGTCTGAGAGTGATAGAGAGTGATAGAGAGTGATAGAGTGTGTCAGAGAGTGTCAGAGAGTGTCAAAGAGTGATAGTGAGTGTCTGAGATTGTCTGAGAGTGTCAGAGAGAGATAGAGAGTGATAGAGACTGTCAGAGAGTGTCAGAGAGTGATAGTGAGTGTCTGAGAGTGTCAGAGAGTGATAGAGAGTGTCAGAGAGTGTCAGAGAGTGATAGAGAGTGTCAGAGATTGTCAGAGAGTGTCAGAGAGTGTCAGAGAGGGTCAGAGAGTGTCAGACAGTGATAGAGAGTGTCAGAGAGTGTCAGAGAGTGTCAGAGAGTGATAGAGAGTGTCAGAGAGTGTCAGAGAGTGATAGAGAGTTATAGAGAGTGTCAGAGAGTGTCAGAGAGTGATAGAGAGTGATAGAGAGTGTCAGAGAGTGTCAGAGAGTGTCAGAGAGTGATAGAGAGTGTCAGAGAGTGTCAGAGAGTGTCAGAGAGTGTCAGACAGTGATAGAGAGTGATAGAGAGTTTCAGAGAGTGTCAGAGAGTGATAGAGAGTGTCAGAGAGTGTCAGACAGTGATAGAGAGTGATAGAGAGTTTCAGAGAGTGTCAGAGAGTGATAGAGAGTGTCAGAGAGTGTCAGAGAGTGATAGAGAGTTATAGAGAGTGTCAGAGAGTATCAGAGAGTGTCAGAGAGTGATAGAGAGTGATAGAGAGTGTCAGAGAGTGTCAGAGAGTGTCAGAGAGTGATAGAGAGTGTCAGAGAGTGTCAGAGAGTGTCAGAGAGGGTCAGAGAGTGTCAGACAGTGATAGAGAGTGATAGAGAGTTTCAGAGAGTGTCAGAGAGTGATAGAGAGTGTCAGAGAGTGATAGAGAGTTATAGAGAGTGTCAGAGAGTGTCAGAGAGTGTCAGAGAGTGATAGAGAGTGATAGAGAGTGTCGGAGAGTGTCAGAGAGTGATAGAGAGTGATAGAGAGTGTCAGAGAGTGTCTGAGAGTGTCAGAGAGTGTCAGAGAGTGATAGAGAGTGATGGAGAGTGTCAGAGAGTGTCAGAGAGGGATAGAGAGTGATAGAGTGTGTCAAACAGTGTCAGAGAGTGATAGAGAGTGATAGAGAGTGTCAGAGAGTGTCAGAGAGTCTCTGAGAGTGTCAGAGAGTGTCAGAGAGTGATAGAGAGTGTCAGAGGGTGTCAGAGAGTGATAGAGAGTGATAGAGAGTGTCAGAGAGTGTCAGAGAGTTTCAGAGAGTGATAGTGAGTGTCTGAGAGTGTCAGAGAGTGATAGACAGTGTCAGAGAGTGTCAGAGAGTGATAGAGAGTGATAGAGAGTGTCAGAGAGTGTCAGAGAATGTCAGAGAGTGATAGTGAGTGTCTGAGAGTGTCAGAGAGTGATAGAGAGTGATAGAGAGTGATAGAGAGTGTCAGAGAGTGTCTGAGAGTGTCAGAGAGTGATAGAGAGTGATAGAGAGTATCAGAGAGTGTCAGAGAGTGATAGAGAGTGATAGAGAGTGTCAGAGAGTGTCTGAGAGTGTCTGAGAGTGTCAGAGAGTGATAGAGAGTGATGGAGAGTGTCAGAGAGTGTCAGAGAGGGATAGAGAGTGATAGAGTGTGTCAAACAGTGTCAGAGAGTGATAGAGAGTGATAGAGAGTGTCAGAGAATGTCAGAGAGTGTCAGAGAGTGATAGCGAGTGTCTGAGAGTGTCAGAGAGTGATAGAGAGTGATAGAGAGTGTCAGAGAGTGTCTGAGAGTGTCAGAGAGTGTCAGAGAGTGATAGAGAGTGTCAGAGGGTGTCAGAGAGTGATAGAGAGTGATAGAGAGTGTCAGAGAGTGTCAGAGAGTGATAGAGAGTGATAGAGAGTGTCAGAGAGTGTCTGAGAGTGTCAGAGAGTGTCAGAGAGTGATAGAGAGTGTCACAGGGTGTCAGAGAGTGATAGAGAGTGATAGAGAGTGTCAGAGAGTGTCAGAGAGTGATAGCGAGTGTCTGAGAGTGTCAGAGATTGTCAGAGAGTGTCAGAGAGTGTCAGAGAGTGATAGTGAGTGTCAGAGAGTGTCAGAGAGTGTCAGAGAGTGTCAGAGAGTGATAGCGAGTGTCTGAGAGTGTCAGAGAGTGATAGTGAGTGTCTGAGAGTGATAGTGAGTGTCTGAGAGTGTCAGAGAGTGATGGAGAGTGTCAGAGAGTGTCAGAGAGTGTCAGAGAGTGTCAGAGAGTGATAGTGAGTGTCAGAGAGTGTCAGAGAGTGTCAGAGAGTGATAGCGAGTGTCTGAGAGTGTTGGAGATTGTCAGAGAGTGATAGCGAGTGTCTGAGAGTGTCAGAGAGTGATAGTGAGTGTCTGAGAGTGTCAGAGAGTGTCTGAGAGTGTCAGAGAGTGTCAGAGAGTGATAGCGAGTGTCTGAGAGTGGCGGAGATTGTCAGAGAGTGATAGCGAGTGTCTGAGAGTGTCAGAGAGTGATAGTGAGTGTCTGAGAGTGTCAGAGAGTGTCAGAGAGTGTCAGAGAGTGATAGCGAGTGTCTGAGAGTGGCGGAGATTGTCAGAGAGTGATAGCGAGTGTCTGAGAGTGTCAGAGAGTGATAGTGAGTGTCTGAGAGTGTCAGAGAGTGTCAGAGAGTGTCAGAGAGTGATAGTGAGTGTCTGAGAGTGTCAGAGCGTGTCAGAGAGTGATAGTGAGTGTCTGAGAGTGTCAGAGAGTGTCAGAGAGTGATAGTGAGTGTCTGAGAGTGTCAGAGAGAGATAGAGAGTGATAGTGAGTGTCTGAGAGTGTCAGAGAGTGTCAGAGAGTGATAGAGAGTGATAGAGAGTGTCAGAGAGTGTCAGAGAGTGATAGTGAGTGTCTGAGAGTGTCAGAGAGTGTCAGAGAGTGATAGAGAGTGATAGAGAGTGTCAGAGAGTGTCAGAGAGTGTCAGAGAGTGATAGTGAGTGTCTGAGAGTGTCAGAGAGTGATAGCGAGTGTCTGAGAGTGTCAGAGATTGTCAGAGAGTGTCTGAGAGTGTCAGAGAGTGATATAGAGTGTCAGGGAGTGATAGAGAGTGTCAGAGAGTGATATAGAGTGTCAGGGAGTGATAGAGATTGTCTGAGAGTGATAGAGAGTGATAGAGAGTGATAGAGAGTGTCAGAGAGTGTCAGAGAGTGTCAGAGAGTGATAGTGAGTGTCTGAGAGTGTCTGAGAGTGTCAGCGAGTGTCAGAGAGTGTCAGAGAGTGTCAGAGAGTGTCAGAGAGTGATAGAGAGTGATAGAGAGTGTCAGAGAGTGTCAGAGAGTGTCAGAGAGTGATAGAGAGTGATAGTGAGTGTCAGAGAGTGTCAGAGAGTGATAGTGAGTGTCAGAGTGTGTCAGAGAGTGTCAGAGAGTGTCAGAGAGTGATAGAGAGTGTCAGAGAGTGTCAGAAAGTGATAGTGAGTGTCTGAGAGTGTCAGAGAGTGTCAGAGAGTGATAGAGAGTGATAGAGAGTGTCAGAGAGTGTCAGAGAGTGTCAGAGAATGATAGTGAATGTCTGAGAGTGTCAGAGAGTGATAGAGAGAGATAGAGAGTGTCAGAGAGTGTCTGAGAGTGTCAGAGAGTGTCAGAGAGTGATAGTGAGTGTCTGAGAGTGTCAGAGAGTGATAGAGTATGTCTGAAAGTGTCAGAGAGTGTCAGAGAGAGATAGAGAGTGTCAGAGAGTGTCAGAGAGTGTCAGAGAGTGATAGAGAGTGTCAGAGAGTGATAGAGAGTGTCAGAGAGTGTCAGAGAGTGATAGAGAGTGACAGAGAGTGTCAGAGAGTGTCAGAGAGAGATAGAGAGTGTCAGAGAGTGTCTGAGAGTGTCAGAGAGTGTCAGAGAGTGTCAGAGAGTGATAGTGAGTGTCTGAGAGTGTCAGAGAGTGATAGAGAGTGATAGAGTGTGTCTGAAAGTGTCAGAGAGTGTCAGAGAGAGATAGAGAGTGTCAGAGAGTGTCAGAGAGTGTCAGAGAGTGATAGAGAGTGTCAGAGAGTGATAGAGAGTGTCAGAGAGTGTCAGAGAGTGATAGAGAGTGATAGAGAGTGTCAGAGAGTGTCAGAGAGTGATAGTGAGTGTCTGAGAGTGTCAGAGAGTGTCAGAGAGTGATAGAGATTGATAGAGAGTGTCTGAGTGTGTCAGAGAGTGTCAGAGAGTGATCGTGAGTGTCTGAGAGTGATAGAGAGTGGCAGAGAGTGATAGAGAGTGATAGAGAGGTTCAGAGTGTGTCAGAGAGTGTCAGAGAGTGATAGTGAGTGTCTGAGAGTGTCAGAGAGTGTCAGAGAGTGATAGAGAGTGATAGAGAGTTTCAGAGAGTTTCAGAGAGTGTCTGAGAGTGTCAGAAATTGATAGAGTGTGATAGAGAGTTTCAGAGAGTGTCAGAGAGTGATAGAGAGTGATAGAGAGTTTCAGAGAGTGTCAGAGAGTGTCAGAGAGTGTCTGAGAGTGTCAGAGAGTGTCAGAGAGTGATAGAGAGTGATAGAGACTGTCAGAGAGTGTCAGAGAGTGATAGTGAGTGTCAGAGAGTGTCAGAGAGTGATAGAGAGTGTCAGAGAGTGTCAGAGAGTGATAGAGAGTGTCAGAGAGTGATAGAGAGTGATAGAGAGTGTCAGAGAGTGTCAGAGAGTGATAGAGAGTGATAGAGAGTGATAGAGAGTGTCAGAGAGGGTTAGAGAGTGTCAGAGAGTGATAGAGAGTGATAGAGAGTGTCAGAGAGTGTCAGAGAGTGATAGAGAGTGATAGAGAGTGATAGAGAGTGTCAGAGAGTGTCAGAGAGTGACAGAGAGTGATAGAGAGTGTCAGAGAGTGATAGAGAGTGATAGAGAGTGTCAGAGAGTGTCAGAGAGTGTCAGAGAGTGATAGAGAGTGATAGAGAGTGTCAGAGAGTGATAGAGAGTGTCAGAGAGTGTCAGAGAGTGTCAGAGAGTGTCAGAGAGTGATAGAGAGTGATAGAGAGTTTCAGAGAGTGTCAGAGAGTGTCTGAGAGTGTCAGAGAGTGATAGAGAGTGATAGAGAGTGTCAGAGAGTGTCAGAGAGTGATAGAGAGTGATAGAGAGTGATAGAGAGTCATAGAGAGTGATAGAGAGTGTCAGAGAGTGTCAGAGAGTGATAGAGAGTGATAGAGAGTGTCAGAGAGTGTCTGAGAGTGTCAGAGAGTGATAGAGAGTGATAGAGAGTGATAGAGAGTGTCAGAGAGTGTCAGAGAGTGATAGTGAGTGTCTGAGAGTGTCAGAGTGTCAGAGAGTGATAGAGAGTGATAGAGAGTGTCAGAGAGTGTCAGAGAGTGATAGAGAGTGATAGAGAGTGTCAGAGAGTGTCTGAGAGTGTCAGAGAGTGATAGAGAGTGTCAGAGAGTGATAGAGAGTGTCTGAGAGTGTCAGAGAGTGATAGAGAGTGATAGAGAGTGTCAGAGAGTGTCTGAGAGTGTCAGAGAGTGATAGAGAGTGATAGAGAGTGTCAGAGAGTGTCTGAGAGTGTCAGAGAGTGTCAGAGAGTGATAGAGAGTGTCTGAGAGTGTCAGAGAGTGATAGAGAGCGATAGAGAGTGTCAGAGAGTGTCCGAGAGTGTCAGAGAGTGTCAGAGAGTGATAGAGAGTGTCCGAGAGTGTCAGAGAGTGTCAGAGATTGATAGAGAGTGTCAGAGAGTGTCAGAGAGTGATAGAGAGTGATAGAGAGTGTCAGAGAGTGTCAGAGAATGTCAGAGAGTGATAGTGAGTGTCTGAGAGTGTCAGAGAGTGATAGAGAGTGATAGAGAATGTCAGAGAGTGTCTGAGAGTGTCAGAGAGTGATAGAGAGTGATAGAGAGTGTCAGAGAGTGTCTGAGAGTGTCAGAGAGTGTCAGAGAGTGATAGAGAGTGTCTGAGAGTGTCAGAGAGTGATAGAGAGTGATAGAGAGTGTCAGAGAGTTTCTGAGAGTGTCAGAGAGTGATAGAGAGTGTCAGAGAGTGTCAGAGAGTGATAGAGAGTGATAGAGAGTGTCAGAGAGTGTCTGAGAGTGTCAGAGAGTGATAGAGAGTGATAGAGAGTGTCAGAGAGTGTCTGAGAGTGTCAGAGAGTGTCAGAGAGTGATAGAGAGTGTCTGAGAGTGTCAGAGAGTGTCTGAGAGTGTCAGAGAGTGTCAGAGAGTGATAGAGAGTTTCTGAGAGTGTCAGTGAGTGATAGAGAGTGTTAGAAAGTGTCAGAGAGTGTCAGAGAGTGATAGAGAGTGTCAGAGAGTGTCAGAGAGTGATAGAGAGTGATAGAGAGTGATAGAGAGTGTCAGAGAGTGTCTGAGAGTGTCAGAGAGTGATAGAGAGTGTCAGAGAGTGTCAGAGAGTGATAGAGAGTGATAGAGAGTGTCAGAGAGTGTCTGAGAGTGTCAGAGAGTGATAGAGAGTGTCAGAGAGTGTCTGAGAGTGTCAGAGAGTGTCAGAGAGTGATAGAGAGTGTCTGAGAGTGTCAGAGAGTGTCTGAGAGTGTCAGAGAGTGTCAGAGAGTGATAGAGAGTTCCTGAGAGTGTCAGTGAGTGATAGAGAGTGTTAGAAAGTGTCAGAGAGTGTCAGAGAGTGATAGAGAGTGTCAGAGAGTGTCAGAGAGTGATAGAGAGTGATAGAGAGTGTCAGAGAGTGATAGAGAGTGTCAGAGAGTGTCAGAGAGTGATAGAGAGTTATAGAGAGTGTCAGAGAGTGTCAGAGAGTGTCAGAGAGTGTCAGAGAGTGATAGAGAGTGATAGAGAGTGTCAGAGAGTGTCAGAGAGAGTCAGAGAGTGATAGTGAGTGTCTGAGAGTGTCAGAGAGTGATAGAGAGTGTCAGAGAGTGATAGAGAGTGATAGAGAGTGTCAGAGAGTGTCTGAGAGTGTCAGAGAGTATCAGAGAGTGATAGAGAGTGTCTGAGAGTGTCAGAGAGTGATAGAGAGTGATAGAGAGTGATAGAGAGTGTCAGAGAGTGTCTGAGAGTGTCAGAGAGTGTCAGAGAGTGATAGAGAGTGTCAGAGAGTGTCAGAGAGTGTCAGAGAGTGATAGAGAGTGATAGAGAGTGTCAGAGAGTGATAGTGAGTGTCTGAGAGTGTCAGAGAGTGTCAGAGAGTGATAGAGAGTGATAGAGAGTGACAGAGAGAGTCAGAGAGTGTCAGAGAGTGATAGTGAGTGTCTGAGCGTGTCAGAGAGTGTCAGAGAGTGATAGAGAGTGATAGAGAGTGTCAGAGAGTGTCAGAGAGTGATAGTGAGTGTCTGAGAGTGTCAGAGAGTGACAGAGAGTGATAGAGAGTGATAGAGAGTGTCAGAGAGTGTCAGAGAGTGATAGAGAGTGATAGAGAGTGTCAGAGAGTGTCAGAGAGTGTCAGAGAGTGATAGTGAGTGTCTGAGAGTGTCAGTGAGTGATAGAGAGTGATAGAGAGTGTCAGAGAGTGTATGAGAGTGTCAGAGAGTGTCAGAGAGTGATAGTGAGTGTCAGAGAGTGTCAGAGTGTGTCAGAGAGTGATAGAGAGTGATAGAGAGTGTCAGAGAGTGTCAGAGAGTGTCAGAGAGTGATAGTGAGTGTCTGAGAGTGTCTGAGAGTGATAGAGAGTGATAGAAAGTGATAGAGTGTGTCAGAGAGTGTCAGAGATTGTCAAAGAGTGATAGTGAGTGTCTGAGATTGTCTGAGAGTGTCAGAGAGAGATAGAGAGTGATAGAGACTGTCAGAGAGTGTCAGAGAGTGATAGTGAGTGTCTGAGAGTGTCTGAGAGTGTCTGAGAGTGATAGAGAGTGATAGAGAGTGATAGAGTGTGTCAGAGAGTGTCAGAGAGTGTCAAAGAGTGATAGTGAGTGTCTGAGATTGTCTGAGAGTGTCAGAGAGAGATAGAGAGTGATAGAGACTGTCAGAGAGTGTCAGAGAGTGATAGTGAGTGTCTGAGAGTGTCAGAGAGTGATAGAGAGTGTCAGAGAGTGTCAGAGAGTGATAGAGAGTGTCAGAGATTGTCAGAGAGTGTCAGAGAGTGTCAGAGAGGGTCAGAGAGTGTCAGACAGTGATAGAGAGTGTCAGAGAGTGTCAGAGAGTGTCAGAGAGTGATAGAGAGTGTCAGAGAGTGTCAGAGAGTGATAGAGAGTTATAGAGAGTGTCAGAGAGTGTCAGAGAGTGATAGAGAGTGATAGAGAGTGTCAGAGAGTGTCAGAGAGTGTCAGAGAGTGATAGAGAGTGTCAGAGAGTGTCAGAGAGTGTCAGAGAGTGTCAGACAGTGATAGAGAGTGATAGAGAGTTTCAGAGAGTGTCAGAGAGTGATAGAGAGTGTCAGAGAGTGTCAGACAGTGATAGAGAGTGATAGAGAGTTTCAGAGAGTGTCAGAGAGTGATAGAGAGTGTCAGAGAGTGTCAGAGAGTGATAGAGAGTTATAGAGAGTGTCAGAGAGTATCAGAGAGTGTCAGAGAGTGATAGAGAGTGATAGAGAGTGTCAGAGAGTGTCAGAGAGTGTCAGAGAGTGATAGAGAGTGTCAGAGAGTGTCAGAGAGTGTCAGAGAGGGTCAGAGAGTGTCAGACAGTGATAGAGAGTGATAGAGAGTTTCAGAGAGTGTCAGAGAGTGATAGAGAGTGTCAGAGAGTGTCAGAGAGTGATAGAGAGTTATAGAGAGTGTCAGAGAGTGTCAGAGAGTGTCAGAGAGTGATAGAGAGTGATAGAGAGTGTCGGAGAGTGTCAGAGAGTGATAGAGAGTGATAGAGAGTGTCAGAGAGTGTCTGAGAGTGTCAGAGAGTGTCAGAGAGTGATAGAGAGTGATGGAGAGTGTCAGAGAGTGTCAGAGAGGGATAGAGAGTGATAGAGTGTGTCAAACAGTGTCAGAGAGTGATAGAGAGTGATAGAGAGTGTCAGAGAGTGCCAGAGAGTCTCTGAGAGTGTCAGAGAGTGTCAGAGAGTGATAGAGAGTGTCAGAGGGTGTCAGAGAGTGATAGAGAGTGATAGAGAGTGTCAGAGAGTGTCAGAGAGTTTCAGAGAGTGATAGTGAGTGTCTGAGAGTGTCAGAGAGTGATAGACAGTGTCAGAGAGTGTCAGAGAGTGATAGAGAGTGATAGAGAGTGTCAGAGAGTGTCAGAGAATGTCAGAGAGTGATAGTGAGTGTCTGAGAGTGTCAGAGAGTGATAGAGAGTGATAGAGAGTGATAGAGAGTGTCAGAGAGTGTCTGAGAGTGTCAGAGAGTGATAGAGAGTGATAGAGAGTATCAGAGAGTGTCAGAGAGTGATAGAGAGTGATAGAGAGTGTCAGAGAGTGTCTGAGAGTGTCTGAGAGTGTCAGAGAGTGATAGAGAGTGATGGAGAGTGTCAGAGAGTGTCAGAGAGGGATAGAGAGTGATAGAGTGTGTCAAACAGTGTCAGAGAGTGATAGAGAGTGATAGAGAGTGTCAGAGAATGTCAGAGAGTGTCAGAGAGTGATAGCGAGTGTCTGAGAGTGTCAGAGAGTGATAGAGAGTGATAGAGAGTGTCAGAGAGTGTCTGAGAGTGTCAGAGAGTGTCAGAGAGTGATAGAGAGTGTCAGAGGGTGTCAGAGAGTGATAGAGAGTGATAGAGAGTGTCAGAGAGTGTCAGAGAGTGATAGAGAGTGATAGAGAGTGTCAGAGAGTGTCTGAGAGTGTCAGAGAGTGTCAGAGAGTGATAGAGAGTGTCACAGGGTGTCAGAGAGTGATAGAGAGTGATAGAGAGTGTCAGAGAGTGTCAGAGAGTGTCAGAGAGTGATAGCGAGTGTCTGAGAGTGTCAGAGATTGTCAGAGAGTGTCAGAGAGTGTCAGAGAGTGATAGTGAGTGTCAGAGAGTGTCAGAGAGTGTCAGAGAGTGTCAGAGAGTGATAGCGAGTGTCTGAGAGTGTCAGAGAGTGATAGTGAGTGTCTGAGAGTGATAGTGAGTGTCTGAGAGTGTCAGAGAGTGATGGAGAGTGTCAGAGAGTGTCAGAGAGTGTCAGAGAGTGTCAGAGAGTGATAGTGAGTGTCAGAGAGTGTCAGAGAGTGTCAGAGAGTGATAGCGAGTGTCTGAGAGTGTCGGAGATTGTCAGAGAGTGATAGCGAGTGTCTGAGAGTGTCAGAGAGTGATAGTGAGTGTCTGAGAGTGTCAGAGAGTGTCTGAGAGTGTCAGAGAGTGCCAGAGAGTGTCAGAGAGTGATAGCGAGTGTCTGAGAGTGGCGGAGATTGTCAGAGAGTGATAGCGAGTGTCTGAGAGTGTCAGAGAGTGATAGTGAGTGTCTGAGAGTGTCAGAGAGTGTCAGAGAGTGTCAGAGAGTGATAGTGAGTGTCTGAGAGTGTCAGAGAGTGTCAGAGAGTGATAGTGAGTGTCTGAGAGTGTCAGAGAGTGTCAGAGAGTGATAGTGAGTGTCTGAGAGTGTCAGAGAGAGATAGAGAGTGATAGTGAGTGTCTGAGAGTGTCAGAGAGTGTCAGAGAGTGATAGTGAGTGTCTGAGAGTGTCAGAGAGTGTCAGAGAGTGATAGTGAGTGTCTGAGAGTGTCAGAGAGTGTCAGAGAGTGATAGAGAGAGATAGAGAGTGTCAGAGAGTGTCAGAGAGTGTCAGAGAGTGATAGTGAGTGTCTGAGAGTGTCAGAGAGTGATAGCGAGTGTCTGAGAGTGTCAGAGATTGTCAGAGAGTGTCTGAGAGTGTCAGAGAGTGATATAGAGTGTCAGGGAGTGATAGAGAGTGTCAGAGAGTGATATAGAGTGTCAGGGAGTGATAGAGATTGTCTGAGAGTGATAGAGAGTGATAGAGAGTGATAGAGAGTGTCAGAGAGTGTCAGAGAGTGTCAGAGAGTGATAGTGAGTGTCTGAGAGTGTCTGAGAGTGTCAGCGAGTGTCAGAGAGTGTCAGAGAGTGTCAGAGAGTGTCAGAGAGTGATAGAGAGTGATAGAGAGTGTCAGAGAGTGTCAGAGAGTGTCAGAGAGTGATAGAGAGTGATAGTGAGTGTCAGAGAGTGTCAGAGAGTGATAGTGAGTGTCAGAGTGTGTCAGAGAGTGTCAGAGAGTGTCAGAGAGTGATAGAGAGTGTCAGAGAGTGTCAGAAAGTGATAGTGAGTGTCTGAGAGTGTCAGAGAGTGTCAGAGAGTGATAGAGAGTGATAGAGAGTGTCAGAGAGTGTCAGAGAGTGTCAGAGAATGATAGTGAATGTCTGAGAGTGTCAGAGAGTGATAGAGAGAGATAGAGAGTGTCAGAGAGTGTCTGAGAGTGTCAGAGAGTGTCAGAGAGTGATAGTGAGTGTCTGAGAGTGTCAGAGAGTGATAGAGTATGTCTGAAAGTGTCAGAGAGTGTCAGAGAGAGATAGAGAGTGTCAGAGAGTGTCAGAGAGTGTCAGAGAGTGATAGAGAGTGTCAGAGAGTGATAGAGAGTGTCAGAGAGTGTCAGAGAGTGATAGAGAGTGACAGAGAGTGTCAGAGAGTGTCAGAGAGAGATAGAGAGTGTCAGAGAGTGTCTGAGAGTGTCAGAGAGTGTCAGAGAGTGTCAGAGAGTGATAGTGAGTGTCTGAGAGTGTCAGAGAGTGATAGAGAGTGATAGAGTGTGTCTGAAAGTGTCAGAGAGTGTCAGAGAGAGATAGAGAGTGTCAGAGAGTGTCAGAGAGTGTCAGAGAGTGATAGAGAGTGTCAGAGAGTGATAGAGAGTGTCAGAGAGTGTCAGAGAGTGATAGAGAGTGATAGAGAGTGTCAGAGAGTGTCAGAGAGTGATAGTGAGTGTCTGAGAGTGTCAGAGAGTGTCAGAGAGTGATAGAGAGTGATAGAGAGTGTCTGAGTGTGTCAGACAGTGTCAGAGAGTGATCGTGAGTGTCTGAGAGTGATAGAGAGTGGCAGAGAGTGATAGAGAGTGATAGAGAGGTTCAGAGTGTGTCAGAGAGTGTCAGAGAGTGATAGTGAGTGTCTGAGAGTGTCAGAGAGTGTCAGAGAGTGATAGAGAGTGATAGAGAGTTTCAGAGAGTTTCAGAGAGTGTCTGAGAGTGTCAGAAATTGATAGAGTGTGATAGAGAGTTTCAGAGAGTGTCAGAGAGTGATAGAGAGTGATAGAGAGTTTCAGAGAGTGTCAGAGAGTTTCAGAGAGTGTCTGAGAGTGTCAGAGAGTGTCAGAGAGTGATAGAGAGTGTCTGAGAGTGTCAGAGAGTGTCAGAGAGTGATAGAGAGTGATAGAGACTGTCAGAGAGTGTCAGAGAGTGATAGTGAGTGTCAGAGAGTGTCAGAGAGTGATAGAGAGTGTCAGAGAGTGTCAGAGAGTGATAGAGAGTGTCAGAGAGTGATAGAGAGTGATAGAGAGTGTCAGAGAGTGTCAGAGAGTGATAGAGAGTGATAGAGAGTGATAGAGAGTGTCAGAGAGGGTTAGAGAGTGTCAGAGAGTGATAGAGAGTGATAGAGAGTGTCAGAGAGTGTCAGAGAGTGATAGAGAGTGATAGAGAGTGATAGAGAGTGTCAGAGAGTGTCAGAGAGTGACAGAGAGTGATAGAGAGTGTCAGAGAGTGATAGAGAGTGATAGAGAGTGTCAGAGAGTGTCAGAGAGTGTCAGAGAGTGATAGAGAGTGATAGAGAGTGTCAGAGAGTGATAGAGAGTGTCAGAGAGTGTCAGAGAGTGTCAGAGAGTGTCAGAGAGTGATAGAGAGTGATAGAGAGTTTCAGAGAGTGTCAGAGAGTGTCTGAGAGTGTCAGAGAGTGATAGAGAGTGATAGAGAGTGTCAGAGAGTGTCAGAGAGTGATAGAGAGTGATAGAGAGTGATAGAGAGTCATAGAGAGTGATAGAGAGTGTCAGAGAGTGTCAGAGAGTGATAGAGAGTGATAGAGAGTGTCAGAGAGTGTCAGAGAGTGATAGAGAGTGATAGAGAGTGATAGAGAGTCATAGAGAGTGATAGAGAGTGTCAGAGAGTGTCAGAGAGTGTCAGAGAGTGATAGTGAGTGTCTGAGAGTGTCAGAGAGTGATAGAGAGTGATAGAGAGTGTCTGAGAGGGTCAGAGAGTGATAGAGAGTGTCAGAGAGTGTCAGAGAGTGATAGAGAGTGTCAGAGAGTGATAGAGAGTGTCAGAGAGTGTCAGAGAGTGTCAGGGAGTGATAGAGAGTTTCAGAGAGTGATAGAGAGTGTCAGAGAGTGTCAGAGAGTGATAGAGAGTGTCAGAGAGTGTCAGAGAGTGATAGAGAGTGTCAGAGAGTGATAGAGAGTGTCAGAGAGTGTCAGAGAGTGTCAGGGAGTGATAGAGAGTTTCAGAGAGTGCCAGAGAGTGTCTGAGAGTGTCAGAGAGTGATAGAGAGGGATAGAGAGTGTCAGAGAGTGTCAGAGAGTGATAGAGAGTGTCAGAGAGTGTCAGAGAGTGTCAGAGAGTGTCAGAGGGTGTCAGAGAGTGATAGAGAGTGATATAGAGTTTCAGAGAGTGTCAGAGAGTGTCTGAGAGTGTCAGAGAGTGATAGAGAGTGATAGAGAGTGATAGAGAGTGTCAGAGAGTGTCAGAGAGTGATAGAGAGTGTCAGAGAGTGTCTGAGAGTGTCAGAGAGTGTCAGAGAGTGATAGAGAGTGTCAGAGAGTGTATGAGAGTGTCAGAGAGTGTCAGAGAGTGATAGAGAGTGTCAGAGAGTGTCAGAGAGTGATAGAGAGTGATAGAGAGTGTCAGAGAGTGTCAGAGAGTGTCAGAGAGTGATAGAGAGTGTCTGAGAGTGTCAGAGAGTGCTAGAGAGTGTCAGAGTTTGTCAGAGAGTGATAGAGAGTGATAGAGAGTGTCAGAGAGTGTCAGAGAGTGTCAGAGAGTGATAGTGAGTGTCTGAGAGTGTCAGAGAGTGTCAGAGAGTGTCTGAGAGTGTCAGAGAGTGATAGTGAGTGTCAGAGAGTGATAGAGAGTGATAGAGAGTGTCAGAGAGTGTCTGAGAGTGTCAGAGAGTGATAGAGAGTGATAGAGAGTGTCAGAGAGTGTGTGAGAGTGTCAGAGAGTGTCAGAGAGAGATAGAGAGTGTCAGAGAGTGTCAGAGAGTGTCAGAGAGTGATAGAGAGTGTCAGAGAGTGATAGAGAGTGTCAGAGAGTGTCAGAGAGTGATAGAGAGTGACAGAGAGTGTCAGAGAGTGTCAGACAGAGATAGAGAGTGTCAGAGAGTGTCTGAGAGTGTCAGAGAGTGTCAGAGAGTGATAGTGAGTGTCTGAGAGTGTCAGAGAGTGATAGAGAGTGATAGAGTGTGTCTGAAAGTGTCAGAGAGTGTCAGAGAGAGATAGAGAGTGTCAGAGAGTGTCAGAGAGTGTCAGAGAGTGATCGTGAGTGTCTGAGAGTGATAGAGAGTGGCAGAGAGTGATAGAGAGTGATAGAGAGGTTCAGAGTGTGTCAGAGAGTGTCAGAGAGTGATAGTGAGTGTCTGAGAGTGTCAGAGAGTGTCAGAGAGTGTCAGAGAGTGATAGAGAGTGTCAGAGAGTGATCGTGAGTGTCTGAGAGTGTCAGAGAGTGATCGTGAGTGTCTGAGAGTGATAGAGAGTGGCAGAGAGTGATAGAGAGTGATAGAGAGGTTCAGAGTGTGTCAGAGAGTGTCAGAGAGTGATAGTGAGTGTCTGAGAGTGTCAGAGAGTGTCAGAGAGTGATAGAGAGTGATAGAGAGTTTCAGAGAGTTTCAGAGAGTGTCTGAGAGTGTCAGAAAGTGATAGAGTGTGATAGAGAGTTTCAGAGAGTGTCAGAGAGTGATAGAGAGTGATAGAGAGTTTCAGAGAGTGTCAGAGAGTGTCAGAGAGTGTCTGAGAGTGTCTGAGAGTGTCAGAGAGTGATAGAGAGTGATAGAGACTGTCAGAGAGTGTCAGAGAGTGATAGTGAGTGTCAGAGAGTGTCAGAGAGTGATAGAGAGTGTCAGAGAGTGTCAGAGAGTGATAGAGAGTGTCAGAGAGTGATAGAGAGTGATAGAGAGTGTCAGAGAGTGTCAGAGAGTGATAGAGAGTGATAGAGAGTGATAGAGAGTGTCAGAGAGGGTTAGAGAGTGTCAGAGAGTGATAGAGAGTGATAGAGAGTGTCAGAGAGTGTCAGAGAGTGATAGAGAGTGATAGAGAGTGATAGAGAGTGTCAGAGAGTGTCAGAGAGTGACAGAGAGTGATAGAGAGTGTCAGAGAGCGATAGAGAGTGATAGAGAGTGTCAGAGAGTGTCAGAGAGTGTCAGAGAGTGATAGAGAGTGATAGAGAGTGTCAGAGAGTGATAGAGAGTGTCAGAGAGTGTCAGAGAGTGTCAGAGAGTGTCAGAGAGTGATAGAGAGTGATAGAGAGTTTCAGAGAGTGTCAGAGAGTGTCAGAGAGTGTCAGAGAGTGATAGAGAGTGATAGAGAGTCATAGGGAGTGATAGAGAGTGTCAGAGAGTGTCAGAGAGTGATAGTGAGTGTCTGAGAGTGTCAGAGAGTGATAGAGAGTGATAGAGAGTGTCAGAGAGGGTCAGAGAGTGATAGAGAGTGTCAGAGAGTGTCAGAGAGTGATAGAGAGTGTCAGAGAGTGATAGAGAGTGTCAGAGAGTGTCAGAGAGTGTCAGGGAGTGATAGAGAGTTTCAGAGAGTGATAGAGAGTGTCAGAGAGTGTCAGAGAGTGATAGAGAGTGTCAGAGAGTGTCAGAGAGTGATAGAGAGTGTCAGAGAGTGATAGAGAGTGTCAGAGAGTGTCAGAGAGTGTCAGGGAGTGATAGAGAGTTTCAGAGAGTGCCAGAGAGTGTCTGAGATTGTCAGAGAGTGATAGAGAGGGATAGAGAGTGTCTGAGAGTGTCAGAGAGTGATGGAGAGTGTCAGAGAGTGTCAGAGAGTGTCAGAGAGTGTCAGAGAGTGATAGTGAGTGTCAGAGAGTGTCAGAGAGTGTCAGAGAGTGATAGCGAGTGTCTGAGAGTGTCGGAGATTGTCAGAGAGTGATAGCGAGTGTCTGAGAGTGTCAGAGAGTGATAGTGAGTGTCTGAGAGTGTCAGAGAGTGTCAGAGAGTGTCAGAGAGTGATAGTGAGTGTCTGAGAGTGTCAGAGAGTGTCAGAGAGTGATAGTGAGTGTCTGAGAGTGTCAGAGAGTGTCAGAGAGTGATAGTGAGTGTCTGAGAGTGTCAGAGAGAGATAGAGAGTGATAGTGAGTGCCTGAGAGTGTCAGAGAGTGTCAGAGAGTGATAGAGAGTGATAGAGAGTGTCAGAGAGTGTCAGAGAGTGATAGTGAGTGTCTGAGAGTGTCAGAGAGTGTCAGAGAGTGATAGAGAGTGATAGAGAGTGTCAGAGAGTGTCAGAGAGTGTCAGAGAGTGTCAGAGAGTGATAGTGAGTGTCTGAGAGTGTCAGAGAGTGATAGCGAGTGTCTGAGAGTGTCAGAGATTGTCAGAGAGTGTCTGAGAGTGTCAGAGAGTGATATAGAGTGTCAGGGAGTGATAGAGAGTGTCAGAGAGTGATATAGAGTGTCAGGGAGTGATAGAGATTGTCAGAGAGTGATAGAGAGTGATAGAGAGTGATAGAGAGTGTCAGAGAGTGTCAGAGAGTGTCAGAGAGTGATAGTGAGTGTCTGAGAGTGTCAGAGAGTGTCTGAGAGTGTCAGCGAGTGTCAGAGAGTGTCAGAGAGTGTCAGAGAGTGTCAGAGAGTGATAGAGAGTGATAGAGAGTGTCAGAGAGTGTCAGAGAGTGTCAGAGAGTGATAGAGAGTGATAGTGAGTGTCAGAGAGTGTCAGAGAGTGATAGTGAGTGTCAGAGTGTGTCAGAGAGTGTCAGAGAGTGTCAGAGAGTGATAGAGAGTGATAGAGAGTGTCAGAGAGTGTCAGAAAGTGATAGTGAGTGTCTGAGAGTGTCAGAGAGTGTCAGAGAGTGATAGAGAGTGATAGAGAGTGTCAGAGAGTGTCAGAGAGTGTCAGAGAGTGATAGTGAATGTCTGAGAGTGTCAGAGAGTGATAGAGAGAGATAGAGAGTGTCAGAGAGTGTCTGAGAGTGTCAGAGAGCGTCAGAGAGTGATAGTGAGTGTCTGAGAGTGTCAGAGAGTGATAGAGTATGTCTGAAAGTGTCAGAGAGTGTCAGAGAGAGATAGAGAGTGTCAGAGAGTGTCAGAGAGTGTCAGAGAGTGATAGAGAGTGTCAGAGAGTGATAGAGAGTGTCAGAGAGTGTCAGAGAGTGATAGAGAGTGACAGAGAGTGTCAGAGAGTGTCAGAGAGAGATAGAGAGTGTCAGAGAGTGACTGAGAGTGTCAGAGAGTGTCAGAGAGTGTCAGAGAGTGATAGTGAGTGTCTGAGAGTGTCAGAGAGTGATAGAGAGTGATAGAGTGTGTCTGAAAGTGTCAGAGAGTGTCAGAGAGAGATAGAGAGTGTCAGAGAGTGTCAGAGAGTGTCAGAGAGTGATAGAGATTGTCAGAGAGTGATAGAGAGTGTCAGAGAGTGTCAGAGAGTGATAGAGAGTGATAGAGAGTGTCAGAGAGTGTCAGAGAGTGATAGTGAGTGTCTGAGAGTGTCAGAGAGTGTCAGAGAGTGATAGAGAGTGATAGAGAGTGTCTGAGTGTGTCAGAGAGTGTCAGAGAGTGATCGTGAGTGTCTGAGAGTGATAGAGAGTGGCAGAGAGTGATAGAGAGTGATAGAGAGGTTCAGAGTGTGTCAGAGAGTGTCAGAGAGTGATAGTGAGTGTCTGAGAGTGTCAGAGAGTGTCAGAGAGTGATAGAGAGTGATAGAGAGTTTCAGAGAGTTTCAGAGAGTGTCTGAGAGTGTCAGAAATTGATAGAGTGTGATAGAGAGTTTCAGAGAGTGTCAGAGAGTGATAGAGAGTGATAGAGAGTTTCAGAGAGTGTCAGAGAGTGTCAGAGAGTGTCTGAGAGTGTCTGAGAGTGTCAGAGAGTGATAGAGAGTGATAGAGACTGTCAGAGAGTGTCAGAGAGTGATAGTGAGTGTCAGAGAGTGTCAGAGAGTGATAGAGAGTGTCAGAGAGTGTCAGAGAGTGATAGAGAGTGTCAGAGAGTGATAGAGAGTGATAGAGAGTGTCAGAGAGTGTCAGAGAGTGATAGAGAGTGATAGAGAGTGATAGAGAGTGTCAGAGAGGGTTAGAGAGTGTCAGAGAGTGATAGAGAGTGATAGAGAGTGTCAGAGAGTGTCAGAGAGTGATAGAGAGTGATAGAGAGTGATAGAGAGTGTCAGAGAGTGTCAGAGAGTGACAGAGAGTGATAGAGAGTGTCAGAGAGTGATAGAGAGTGATAGAGAGTGTCAGAGAGTGTCAGAGAGTGTCAGAGAGTGATAGAGAGTGATAGAGAGTGTCAGAGAGTGATAGAGAGTGTCAGAGAGTGTCAGAGAGTGTCAGAGAGTGTCAGAGAGTGATAGAGAGTGATAGAGAGTTTCAGAGAGTGTCAGAGAGTGTCTGAGAGTGTCAGAGAGTGATAGAGAGTGATAGAGAGTGTCAGAGAGTGTCAGAGAGTGATAGAGAGTGATAGAGAGTGATAGAGAGTCATAGAGAGTGATAGAGAGTGTCAGAGAGTGTCAGAGAGTGATAGTGAGTGTCTGAGAGTGTCAGAGAGTGATAGAGAGTGATAGAGAGTGTCAGAGAGGGTCAGAGAGTGATAGAGAGTGTCAGAGAGTGTCAGAGAGTGATAGAGAGTGTCAGAGAGTGATAGAGAGTGTCAGAGAGTGTCAGAGAGTGTCAGGCAGTGATAGAGAGTTTCAGAGAGTGATAGAGAGTGTCAGAGAGTGTCAGAGAGTGATAGAGAGTGTCAGAGAGTGTCAGAGAGTGATAGAGAGTGTCAGAGAGTGATAGAGAGTGTCAGAGAGTGTCAGAGAGTGTCAGGGAGTGATAGAGAGTTTCAGAGAGTGCCAGAGAGTGTCTGAGAGTGTCAGAGAGTGATAGAGAGGGATAGAGAGTGTCAGAGAGTGTCAGAGAGTGATAGAGAGTGTCAGAGAGTGTCAGAGAGTGTCAGAGAGTGTCAGAGGGTGTCAGAGAGTGATAGAGAGTGATATAGAGTTTCAGAGAGTGTCAGAGAGTGTCTGAGAGTGTCAGAGAGTGATAGAGAGTGATAGAGAGTGATAGAGAGTGTCAGAGAGTGTCAGAGAGTGATAGAGAGTGTCAGAGAGTGTCTGAGAGTGTCAGAGAGTGTCAGAGAGTGATAGAGAGTGTCAGAGAGTGTATGAGAGTGTCAGAGAGTGATAGAGAGTGTCAGAGAGTGTCAGAGAGTGATAGAGAGTGATAGAGAGTGTCAGAGAGTGTCAGAGAGTGTCAGAGAGTGATAGAGAGTGTCTGAGAGTGTCAGAGAGTGCTAGAGAGTGTCAGAGTTTGTCAGAGAGTGATAGAGAGTGATAGAGAGTGTCAGAGAGTGATAGAGAGTTTCAGAGAGTGTCAGAGAGTGTCTGAGAGTGTCAGAGAGTGATAGAGAGTGATAGAGAGTGTCAGAGAGTGTCAGAGAGTGATAGAGAGTGATAGAGAGTGATAGAGAGTCATAGAGAGTGATAGAGAGTGTCAGAGAGTGTCAGAGAGTGATAGTGAGTGTCTGAGAGTGTCAGAGAGTGATAGAGAGTGATAGAGAGTGTCAGAGAGGGTCAGAGAGTGATAGAGAGTGTCAGAGAGTGTCAGAGAGTGATAGAGAGTGTCAGAGAGTGATAGAGAGTGTCAGAGAGTGTCAGAGAGTGTCAGGCAGTGATAGAGAGTTTCAGAGAGTGATAGAGAGTGTCAGAGAGTGTCAGAGAGTGATAGAGAGTGTCAGAGAGTGTCAGAGAGTGATAGAGAGTGTCAGAGAGTGATAGAGAGTGTCAGAGAGTGTCAGAGAGTGTCAGGGAGTGATAGAGAGTTTCAGAGAGTGCCAGAGAGTGTCTGAGAGTGTCAGAGAGTGATAGAGAGGGATAGAGAGTGTCAGAGAGTGTCAGAGAGTGATAGAGAGTGTCAGAGAGTGTCAGAGAGTGTCAGAGAGTGTCAGAGGGTGTCAGAGAGTGATAGAGAGTGATATAGAGTTTCAGAGAGTGTCAGAGAGTGTCTGAGAGTGTCAGAGAGTGATAGAGAGTGATAGAGAGTGATAGAGAGTGTCAGAGAGTGTCAGAGAGTGATAGAGAGTGTCAGAGAGTGTCTGAGAGTGTCAGAGAGTGTCAGAGAGTGATAGAGAGTGTCAGAGAGTGTATGAGAGTGTCAGAGAGTGATAGAGAGTGTCAGAGAGTGTCAGAGAGTGATAGAGAGTGATAGAGAGTGTCAGAGAGTGTCAGAGAGTGTCAGAGAGTGATAGAGAGTGTCTGAGAGTGTCAGAGAGTGCTAGAGAGTGTCAGAGTTTGTCAGAGAGTGATAGAGAGTGATAGAGAGTGTCAGAGAGTGTCAGAGAGTGTCAGAGAGTGATAGTGAGTGTCTGAGAGTGTCAGAGAGTGTCAGAGAGTGTCTGAGAGTGTCAGAGAGTGATAGTGAGTGTCAGAGAGTGATAGAGAGTGATAGAGAGTGTCAGAGAGTGTCTGAGAGTGTCAGAGAGTGATAGAGAGTGATAGAGAGTGTCAGAGAATGTGTGAGAGTGTCAGAGAGTGTCAGAGAGAGATAGAGAGTGTCAGAGAGTGTCAGAGAGTGTCAGAGAGTGATAGAGAGTGTCAGAGAGTGATAGAGAGTGTCAGAGAGTGTCAGAGAGTGATAGAGAGTGACAGAGAGTGTCAGAGAGTGTCAGAGAGAGATAGAGAGTGTCAGAGAGTGTCTGAGAGTGTCAGAGAGTGTCAGAGAGTGATAGTGAGTGTCAGAGAGTGATAGAGAGTGATAGAGAGTGTCAGAGAGTGTCTGAGAGTGTCAGAGAGTGATAGAGAGTGATAGAGAGTGTCAGAGAGTGTGTGAGAGTGTCAGAGAGTGTCAGAGAGAGATAGAGAGTGTCAGAGAGTGTCAGAGAGTGTCAGAGAGTGATAGAGAGTGTCAGAGAGTGATAGAGAGTGTCAGAGAGTGTCAGAGAGTGATAGAGAGTGACAGAGAGTGTCAGAGAGTGTCAGAGAGAGATAGAGAGTGTCAGAGAGTGTCTGAGAGTGTCAGAGAGTGATAGTGAGTGTCTGAGAGTGTCAGAGAGTGATAGAGAGTGATAGAGTGTGTCTGAAAGTGTCAGAGAGTGTCAGAGAGAGATAGAGAGTGTCAGAGAGTGATAGAGAGTGTCAGAGAGTGATAGAGAGTGTCAGAGAGTGTCAGAGAGTGATAGAGAGTGATAGAGAGTGTCAGAGAGTTTCAGAGAGTGATAGTGAGTGTCTGAGAGTGTCAGAGAGTGATAGAGAGTGATAGAGTGTGTCTGAAAGTGTCAGAGAGTGTCAGAGAGAGATAGAGAGTGTCAGAGAGTGTCAGAGAGTGTCAGAGAGTGATAGAGAGTGTCAGAGAGTGATAGAGAGTGTCAGAGAGTGTCAGAGAGTGATAGAGAGTGATAGAGAGTGTCAGAGAGTGTCAGAGAGTGATAGTGAGTGTCTGAGAGTGTCAGAGAGTGTCAGAGAGTGATAGAGAGTGATAGAGAGTGTCTGAGTGTGTCAGAGAGTGTCAGAGAGTGATCGTGAGTGTCTGAGAGTGATAGAGAGTGGCAGAGAGTGATAGAGAGTGATAGAGAGGTTCAGAGTGTGTCAGAGAGTGTCAGAGAGTGATAGTGAGTGTCTGAGAGTGTCAGAGAGTGTCAGAGAGTGATAGAGAGTGATAGAGAGTTTCAGAGAGTTTCAGAGAGTGTCTGAGAGTGTCAGAAAGTGATAGAGTGTGATAGAGAGTTTCAGAGAGTGTCAGAGAGTGATAGAGAGTGATAGAGAGTTTCAGAGAGTGTCAGAGAGTGTCAGAGAGTGTCTGAGAGTGTCTGAGAGTGTCAGAGAGTGATAGAGAGTGATAGAGACTGTCAGAGAGTGTCAGAGTGTGATAGTGAGTGTCAGAGAGTGTCAGAGAGTGATAGAGAGTGTCAGAGAGTGTCAGAGAGTGATAGAGAGTGTCAGAGAGTGATAGAGAGTGATAGAGAGTGTCAGAGAGTGTCAGAGAGTGATAGAGAGTGATAGAGAGTGATAGAGAGTGTCAGAGAGGGTTAGAGAGTGTCAGAGAGTGATAGAGAGTGATAGAGAGTGTCAGAGAGTGTCAGAGAGTGATAGAGAGTGATAGAGAGTGATAGAGAGTGTCAGAGAGTGTCAGAGAGTGACAGAGAGTGATAGAGAGTGTCAGAGAGTGATAGAGAGTGATAGAGAGTGTCAGAGAGTGTCAGAGAGTGTCAGAGAGTGATAGAGAGTGATAGAGAGTGTCAGAGAGTGATAGAGAGTGTCAGAGAGTGTCAGAGAGTGTCAGAGAGTGTCAGAGAGTGATAGAGAGTGATAGAGAGTTTCAGAGAGTGTCAGAGAGTGTCTGAGAGTGTCAGAGAGTGATAGAGAGTGATAGAGAGTGTCAGAGAGTGTCAGAGAGTGATAGAGAGTGATAGAGAGTCATAGAGAGTGATAGAGAGTGTCAGAGAGTGTCAGAGAGTGATAGTGAGTGTCTGAGAGTGTCAGAGAGTGATAGAGAGTGATAAAGAGTGTCAGAGAGGGTCAGAGAGTGATAGAGAGTGTCAGAGAGTGTCAGAGAGTGATAGAGAGTGTCAGAGAGTGATAGAGAGTGTCAGAGAGTGTCAGAGAGTGTCAGGGAGTGATAGAGAGTTTCAGAGAGTGATAGAGAGTGTCAGAGAGTGTCAGAGAGTGATAGAGAGTGTCAGAGAGTGTCAGAGAGTGATAGAGAGTGTCAGAGAGTGATAGAGAGTGTCAGAGAGTGTCAGAGAGTGTCAGGGAGTGATAGAGAGTTTCAGAGAGTGCCAGAGAGTGTCTGAGAGTGTCAGAGAGTGATAGAGAGGGATAGGGAGTGTCAGAGAGTGGCAGAGAGTGATAGAGAGTGTCAGAGAGTGTCAGAGAATGTCAGAGAGTGTCAGAGGGTGTCAGAGAGTGATAGAGAGTGATAGAGAGTTTCAGAGAGTGTCAGAGAGTGTCTGAGAGTGTCAGAGAGTGTCAGAGAGTGATAGAGAGTGATAGAGAGTGATAGAGAGTGTCAGAGAGTGTCAGAGAGTGATAGAGAGTGTCAGAGAGTGTCTGAGAGTGTCAGAGAGTGTCAGAGAGTGATAGAGAGTGTCAGAGAGTGTATGAGAGTGTCAGAGAGTGTCAGAGAGTGATAGAGAGTGTCAGAGAGTGTCAGAGAGTGATAGAGAGTGATAGAGAGTGTCAGAGAGTGTCAGAGAGTGTCAGAGAGTGATAGAGAGTGTCTGAGAGTGTCAGAGAGTGCTAGAGAGTGTCAGAGAATGTCAGAGAGTGATAGAGAGTGATAGAGAGTGTCAGAGAGTGTCAGAGAGTGTCAGAGAGTGATAGAGAGTGTCAGAGAGTGTCAGAGAGTGTCAGAGAGTGATAGTGAGTGTCAGAGAGTGTCAGAGAGTGTCAGAGAGTGATAGTGAGTGTCTGAGAGTGTCAGAGAGTGTCAGAGAGTGTCTGAGAGTGTCAGAGAGTGATAGTGAGTGTCAGAGAGTGATAGAGAGTGATAGAGAGTGTCAGAGAGTGTCTGAGAGTGTCAGAGAGTGATAGAGAGTGATAGAGAGTGTCAGAGAGTGTGTGAGAGTGTCAGAGAGTGTCAGAGAGTGATAGAGAGTGTCTGAGAGTGATAGAGAGTGATAGTGAGTGTCAGAGAGTGATAGTGAGTGTCTGAGAGTGATAGAGAGTGATAGAGAGTGATAGAGAGTGTCAGAGAGTGTCTGAGAGTGTCAGAGAGTGATAGAGAGTGATAGAGAGTGTCAGAGAGTGTGTGAGAGTGTCAGAGAGTGTCAGAGAGTGATAGAGAGTGTCTGAGAGTGATAGTGAGTGTCAGAGAGTGTCAGAGAGTGTCAGAGAGTGTCTGAGAGTGTCACAGAGTGATAGTGAGTGTCAGAGAGTGATAGAGAGTGATAGAGAGTGTCAGAGAGTGTCTGAGAGTGTCAGAGAGTGATAGAGAGTGATAGAGAGTGTCAGAGAGTGTGTGAGAGTGTCAGAGAGTGTCAGAGAGTGATAGAGAGTGTCTGAGAGTGATAGAGAGTGATAGTGAGTGTCAGAGAGTGATAGTGAGTGTCTGAGAGTGATAGAGAGTGATAGAGAGTGATAGAGAGTGTCAGAGAGTGTCTGAGAGTGTCAGAGAGTGATAGAGAGTGATAGAGAGTGTCAGAGAGTGTGTGAGAGTGTCAGAGAGTGTCAGAGAGTGATAGAGAGTGATAGAGAGTGATAGAGAGTGTCAGAGAGTGTCTGAGAGTGTCAGAGAGTGATAGAGAGTGATAGAGAGTGTCAGAGAGTGTGTGAGAGTGTCAGAGAGTGTCAGAGAGTGATAGAGAGTGTCTGAGAGTGATAGTGAGTGTCAGAGAGTGATAGTGAGTGTCTGAGAGTGTCAGAGAGTGTCAGAGAGTGATAGAGAGTGATAGAGAGTGTCAGAGAGTGTCAGAGAGTGTCAGAGAGTGATAGTGAGTGTCTGAGAGTGTCAGAGCGTGTCAGAGAGTGATAGAGAGTGATAGAGAGTGTCAGAGAGTGTCAGAGAGTGTCAGAGAGTGATAGAGAGTGTCAGAGAGTGTCTGAGAGTGTCTAGGAGTGTCAGAGAGTGTCAGAGAGTGATAGAGAGTGTCAGAGAGTGTCAGAGAGTGATAGAGAGTGTCAGAGAGTGTCAGAGAGTGTCAGAGAGTGATAGTGAGTGTCTGAGAGTGATAGTGAGTGTCAGAGAGTGTCAGAGAGTGATAGTGAGTGTCTGAGAGTGTCAGAGAGTTTCAGAGGGCGTCTGAGAGTGTCAGAGAGTGATAGTGAGTGTCTGAGAGTGTCAGAGAGTGTCAGAGAGTGATAGAGAGTGATAGAGAGTGTCAGAGAGTGTCAGAGAGTGTCAGAGAGTGATAGTGAGTGTCAGAGAGTGTCTGAGAGTGTCAGAGAGTGTCAGAGAGTGATAGTGAGTGTCAGAGAGTGATAGAGAGTGATAGAGAGAGATAGAGAATGTCAGAGAGTGTCTGAGAGTGTCAGAGAGTGATAGAGAGTGATAGAGAGTGTCAGAGAGTGTCTGAGAGTGTAAGAGAGTGTCAGAGATTGATAGAGAGTGTCAGAGAGTGATAGAGATTGTCTGAGAGTGTCAGAGAGTGATAGAGAGTGATAGAGAGTGTCAGAGAGTGTCTGAGAGTGTCAGAGAGTGCCAGAGAGTGATAGAGAGTGTCAGAGAGTGTCAGAGAGAGATAGAGAGTGATAGAGAGTGTCAGAGAGTGTCAGAGATTGTCAGAGAGTGATAGTGAGTGTCAGAGAGTGATAGAGAGCGATAGAGAGAGATAGAGAATGTCAGAGAGTGTCTGAGAGTGTCAGAGAGTGATAGAGAGTGATAGAGAGTGTCAGAGAGTGTCTGAGAGTGTCAGAGAGTGTCAGAGAGTGATAGAGAGTGTCAGAGAGTGATAGAGAGTGTCTGAGAGTGTCAGAGAGTGATAGAGAGTGATAGAGAGTGGCAGACAGTGTCTGAGAGTGTCAGAGAGTGTCAGAGAGTGATAGAGAGTGTCAGAGAGTGTCAGAGAGTGATAGCGAGTGTCTGAGAATGTCAGAGATTGTCAGAGAGTGTCTGAGAGTGTCAGAGAGTGATATTGAGTGTCTGAGAGTTTCAGAGAGTGATAGTGAGTGTCTGAGAGTGTCAGAGAGTGACAGTGAGTGTCTGAGAGTGTCAGAGCGTGTCAGAGAGTGATAGTGAGTGTCAGAGAGTGTCTGAGAGTGTCAGAGAGTGATAGTGAGTGTCAGAGAGTGTCTGAGAGTGTCAGAGAGTGATATTGAGTGTCTGAGAGTTTCAGAGAGTGATATTGAGTGTCTGAGAGTTTCAGAGAGTGATAGTGAGTGTCTGAGAGTGTCAGAGAGTGACAGTGAGTGTCTGAGAGTGTCAGAGCGTGTCAGAGAGTGATAGTGAGTGTCAGAGAGTGTCTGAGAGTGTCAGAGAGTGATATTGATTGTCTGAGAGTGTCAGAGCGTGTCAGAGAGTGATAGTGAGTGTCTGAGAGTGTCAGAGAGTGTCAGAGAGTGATAGAGAGTGTCAGAGAGTGTCAGAGAGTGATAGAGAGTGATAGAGAGTGTCAGAGAGTGTCAGAGAGTGTCAGAGAGTGATAGTGATTGTCAGAGAGTGATAGAGAGTGATAGAGAGAGATAGAGAATGTCAGAGAGTGTCTGAGAGTGTCAGAGAGTGATAGAGAGTGATAGAGAGTGTCAGAGAGTGTCTGAGAGTGTCAGAGAGTGTCAGAGAGTGATAGAGAGTGTCAGAGAGTGATAGAGAGTGTCTGAGAGTGTCAGAGAGTGATAGAGAGTGATAGAGAGTGTCAGAGAGTGTCTGAGAGTGTCAGAGAGTGTCAGAGAGTGATAGAGAGTGTCAGAGAGTGTCAGAGAGTGATAGAGAGTGTCAGAGAGTGTCAGAGAGTGATAGTGAGTGTCTGAGAGTGTCAGAGAGTGCTAGTGAGTGTCTGAGAGTGTCAGAGAGTGATAGTGAGTGTCTGAGAGTGTCAGAGAGTGATAGTGAATGTCTGAGAGTGTCAGAGAGTGTCAGAGAGTGATAGAGAGTGATAGAGAGTGTCAGAGAGAGTCAGAGAGTGTCAGAGAGTGATAGTGAGTGTCTGAGAGTGTCAGAGAGTGCTAGAGAGTGTCAGAGAGTGTCAGAGAGTGATAGAGAGTGATAGAGAGTGTCAGAGAGTGTCAGAGAGTGTCAGAGAGTGATAGTGAGTGTCTGAGAGTGTCAGAGCGTGTCAGAGAGTGATAGAGAGTGATAGAGAGTGTCAGAGAGTGTCAGAGAGTGTCAGAGAGTGATAGAGAGTGTCAGAGAGTGTCTGAGAGTGTCTGAGAGTGTCAGAGAGTGTCAAAGAGTGATAGAGAGTGTCAGAGAGTGTCAGAGAGTGATAGAGAGTGTCAGAGAGTGTCAGAGAGTGTCAGAGAGTGATAGTGAGTGTCTGAGAGTGATAGTGAGTGTCAGAGAGTGTCAGAGAGTGATAGTGAGTGTCTGAGAGTGTCAGAGAGTTTCAGAGAGCGTCTGAGAGTGTCAGAGAGTGATAGTGAGTGTCTGAGAGAGTCAGAGAGTGTCAGAGAGTGATAGAGAGTGATAGAGAGTGTCAGAGAGTGTCAGAGAGTGTCAGAGAGTGATAGTGAGTGTCAGAGAGTGTCTGAGAGTGTCAGAGAGTGTCAGAGAGTGATAGTGAGTGTCAGAGAGTGATAGAGAGTGATAGAGAGAGATAGAGAATGTCAGAGAGTGTCTGAGAGTGTCAGAGAGTGATAGAGAGTGATAGAGAGTGTCAGAGAGTGTCTGAGAGTGTAAGAGAGTGTCAGAGATTGATAGAGAGTGTCAGAGAGTGATAGAGATTGTCTGAGAGTGTCAGAGAGTGATAGAGAGTGATAGAGAGTGTCAGAGAGTGTCTGAGAGTGTCAGAGAGTGCCAGAGAGTGATAGAGAGTGTCAGAGAGTGTCAGAGAGAGATAGAGAGTGATAGAGAGTGTCAGAGAGTGTCAGAGATTGTCAGAGAGTGATAGTGAGTGTCAGAGAGTGATAGAGAGCGATAGAGAGAGATAGAGAATGTCAGAGAGTGTCTGAGAGTGTCAGAGAGTGATAGAGAGTGATAGAGAGTGTCAGAGAGTGTCTGAGAGTGTCAGAGAGTGTCAGAGAGTGATAGAGAGTGTCAGAGAGTGTCAGAGAGTGTCAGAGAGTGATAGAGAGTGATAGAGAGTGTCTGAGTGTGTCAGAGAGTGTCAGAGAGTGATCGTGAGTGTCTGAGAGTGATAGAGAGTGGCAGAGAGTGATAGAGAGTGATAGAGAGGTTCAGAGTGTGTCAGAGAGTGTCAGAGAGTGATAGTGAGTGTCTGAGAGTGTCAGAGAGTGTCAGAGAGTGATAGAGAGTGATAGAGAGTTTCAGAGAGTTTCAGAGAGTGTCTGAGAGTGTCAGAAAGTGATAGAGTGTGATAGAGAGTTTCAGAGAGTGTCAGAGAGTGATAGAGAGTGATAGAGAGTTTCAGAGAGTGTCAGAGAGTGTCAGAGAGTGTCTGAGAGTGTCTGAGAGTGTCAGAGAGTGATAGAGAGTGATAGAGACTGTCAGAGAGTGTCAGAGAGTGATAGTGAGTGTCAGAGAGTGTCAGAGAGTGATAGAGAGTGTCAGAGAGTGTCAGAGAGTGTCTGAGAGTGTCAGAGAGTGATAGAGAGTGATAGAGAGAGATAGAGAATGTCAGAGAGTGTCTGAGAGTGTCAGAGAGTGATAGAGAGTGATAGAGAGTGTCAGAGAGTGTCTGAGAGTGTAAGAGAGTGTCAGAGATTGATAGAGAGTGTCAGAGAGTGATAGAGATTGTCTGAGAGTGTCAGAGAGTGATAGAGAGTGATAGAGAGTGTCAGAGAGTGTCTGAGAGTGTCAGAGAGTGCCAGAGAGTGATAGAGAGTGTCAGAGAGTGTCAGAGAGAGATAGAGAGTGATAGAGAGTGTCAGAGAGTGTCAGAGATTGTCAGAGAGTGATAGTGAGTGTCAGAGAGTGATAGAGAGCGATAGAGAGAGATAGAGAATGTCAGAGAGTGTCTGAGAGTGTCAGAGAGTGATAGAGAGTGATAGAGAGTGTCAGAGAGTGTCTGAGAGTGTCAGAGAGTGTCAGAGAGTGATAGAGAGTGTCAGAGAGTGATAGAGAGTGTCTGAGAGTGTCAGAGAGTGATAGAGAGTGATAGAGAGTGTCAGACAGTGTCTGAGAGTGTCAGAGAGTGTCAGAGAGTGATAGAGAGTGTCAGAGAGTGTCAGAGAGTGATAGCGAGTGTCTGAGAATGTCAGAGATTGTCAGAGAGTGTCTGAGAGTGTCAGAGAGTGATATTGAGTGTCTGAGAGTGTCAGAGAGTGACAGTGAGTGTCTGAGAGTGTCAGAGCGTGTCAGAGAGTGATAGTGAGTGTCAGAGAGTGTCTGAGAGTGTCAGAGAGCGATAGTGAGTGTCAGAGAGTGTCTGAGAGTGTCAGAGAGTGATATTGAGTGTCTGAGAGTTTCAGAGAGTGATATTGAGTGTCTGAGAGTTTCAGAGAGTGATAGTGAGTGTCTGAGAGTGTCAGAGAGTGACAGTGAGTGTCTGAGAGTGTCAGAGCGTGTCAGAGAGTGATAGTGAGTGTCAGAGAGTGTCTGAGAGTGTCAGAGAGTGATATTGAGTGTCTGAGAGTGTCAGAGCGTGTCAGAGAGTGATAGTGAGTGTCTGAGAGTGTCAGAGAGTGTCAGAGAGTGATAGAGAGTGTCAGAGAGTGTCAGAGAGTGATAGAGAGTGATAGAGAGTGTCAGAGAGTGTCAGAGAGTGTCAGAGAGTGATAGTGATTGTCAGAGAGTGATAGAGAGTGATAGAGAGAGATAGAGAATTTCAGAGAGTGTCTGAGAGTGTCAGAGAGTGATAGAGAGTGATAGAGAGTGTCAGAGAGTGTCTGAGAGTGTCAGAGAGTGTCAGAGAGTGATAGAGAGTGTCAGAGAGTGATAGAGAGTGTCTGAGAGTGTCAGAGAGTGATAGAGAGTGATAGAGAGTGTCAGAGAGTGTCTGAGAGTGTCAGATAGTGTCAGAGAGTGATAGAGAGTGTCAGAGAGTGTCAGAGAGTGATAGAGAGTGTCAGAGAGTGTCAGAGAGTGATAGTGAGTGTCTGAGAGTGTCAGAGAGTGATAGTGAGTGTCTGAGAGTGTCAGAGAGTGATAGTGAGTGTCTGAGAGTGTCAGAGAGTGATAGTGAATGTCTGAGAGTGTCAGAGAGTGTCAGAGAGTGATAGAGAGTGATAGAGAGTGTCAGAGAGAGTCAGAGAGTGTCAGAGAGTGATAGTGAGTGTCTGAGAGTGTCAGAGAGTGCTAGAGAGTGTCAGAGAGTGTCAGAGAGTGATAGAGAGTGATAGAGTGTCAGAGAGTGTCAGAGAGTGATAGTGAGTGTCTGAGAGTGTCAGAGCGTGTCAGAGAGTGATAGAGAGTGATAGAGAGTGTCTGAGAGTGTCAGAGAGTGTCAGAGAGTGATAGAGAGTGTCAGAGAGTGTCTGAGAGTGTCTGAGAGTGTCAGAGAGTGTCAGAGAGTGATAGAGAGTGTCAGAGAGTGTCAGAGAGTGATAGAGAGTGTCAGAGAGTGTCAGAGAGTGTCAGAGAGTGATAGTGAGTGTCTGAGAGTGATAGTGAGTGTCAGAGAGTGTCAGAGAGTGATAGTGAGTGTCTGAGAGTGTCAGAGAGTTTCAGAGAGCGTCTGAGAGTGTCAGAGAGTGATAGTGAGTGTCTGAGAGAGTCAGAGAGTGTCAGAGAGTGATAGAGAGTGATAGAGAGTGTCAGAGAGTGTCAGAGAGTGTCAGAGAGTGATAGTGAGTGTCAGAGAGTGTCTGAGAGTGTCAGAGAGTGTCAGAGAGTGATAGTGAGTGTCAGAGAGTGATAGAGAGTGATAGAGAGAGATAGAGAATGTCAGAGAGTGTCTGAGAGTGTCAGAGAGTGATAGAGAGTGATAGAGAGTGTCAGAGAGTGTCTGAGAGTGTAAGAGAGTGTCAGAGATTGATAGAGAGTGTCAGAGAGTGATAGAGATTGTCTGAGAGTGTCAGAGAGTGATAGAGAGTGATAGAGAGTGTCAGAGAGTGTCTGAGAGTGTCAGAGAGTGCCAGAGAGTGATAGAGAGTGTCAGAGAGTGTCAGAGAGAGATAGAGAGTGATAGAGAGTGTCAGAGAGTGTCAGAGATTGTCAGAGAGTGATAGTGAGTGTCAGAGAGTGATAGAGAGCGATAGAGAGAGATAGAGAATGTCAGAGAGTGTCTGAGAGTGTCAGAGAGTGATAGAGAGTGATAGAGAGTGTCAGAGAGTGTCTGAGAGTGTCAGAGAGTGTCAGAGAGTGATAGAGAGTGTCAGAGAGTGATAGAGAGTGTCTGAGAGTGTCAGAGAGTGATAGAGAGTGATAGAGAGTGTCAGACAGTGTCTGAGAGTGTCAGAGAGTGTCAGAGAGTGATAGAGAGTGTCAGAGAGTGTCAGAGAGTGATAGCGAGTGTCTGAGAATGTCAGAGATTGTCAGAGAGTGTCTGAGAGTGTCAGAGAGTGATATTGAGTGTCTGAGAGTTTCAGAGAGTGATAGTGAGTGTCTGAGAGTGTCAGAGAGTGACAGTGAGTGTCTGAGAGTGTCAGAGCGTGTCAGAGAGTGATAGTGAGTGTCAGAGAGTGTCTGAGAGTGTCAGAGAGTGATAGTGAGTGTCAGAGAGTGTCTGAGAGTGTCAGAGAGTGATATTGAGTGTCTGAGAGTTTCAGAGAGTGATATTGAGTGTCTGAGAGTTTCAGAGAGTGATAGTGAGTGTCTGAGAGTGTCAGAGAGTGACAGTGAGTGTCTGAGAGTGTCAGAGCGTGTCAGAGAGTGATAGTGAGTGTCAGAGAGTGTCTGAGAGTGTCAGAGAGTGATATTGAGTGTCTGAGAGTGTCAGAGCGTGTCAGAGAGTGATATTGAGTGTCTGAGAGTGTCAGAGCGTGTCAGAGAGTGATAGTGAGTGTCTGAGAGTGTCAGAGAGTGTCAGAGAGTGATAGAGAGTGTCAGAGAGTGTCAGAGAGTGATAGAGAGTGATAGAGAGTGTCAGAGAGTGATATTGAGTGTCTGAGAGTGTCAGAGCGTGTCAGAGAGTGATAGTGAGTGTCTGAGAGTGTCAGAGCGTGTCAGAGAGTGATAGTGAGTGTCTGAGAGTGTCAGAGAGTGTCAGAGAGTGATAGAGAGTGTCAGAGAGTGTCAGAGAGTGATAGAGAGTGATAGAGAGTGTCAGAGAGTGTCAGAGAGTGTCAGAGAGTGATAGAGAGTGATAGAGAGTGTCAGAGAGTGTCTGAGAGTGTCAGAGAGTGATACTGAGTGTCAGAGAGTGATACTGAGTGTCAGAGAGTGATAGCGAGTGTCTGAGAGTGTCAGAGAGTGATAGAGAGTGATAGAGAGTGTCAGAGAGTGTCTGAGAGTGTCAGAGAGTGTCTGAGAGTGTCAGAGAGTGTCAGAGAGTGATAGAGAGTGTCAGAGAGTGATAGCGAGTGTCTGAGAGTGTCAGAGATTGTCAGAGAGTGTCTGAGAGTGTCAGAGAGTGATAGTGAGTGTCTGAGAGTGTCAGAGAGTGTCTGAGAGTGTCAGAGAGTGTCAGAGAGTGATAGAGAGTGTCAGAGAGTGTCAGAGATTGTCTGAGAGTGTCAGAGAGTGTCAGAGAGTGATAGAGAGTGTCAGAGAGTGATAGAGAGTGTCTGAGAGTGTCAGAGAGTGATAGAGAGTGATAGAGAGTGTCAGAGAGTGTCTGAGAGTGTCAGAGAGTGTCAGAGAGTGATAGAGAGTGTCTGAGAGTGTCAGAGAGTGATATAGAGTGTCAGGGAGTGTCAGAGAGTGTCAGAGAGTGTCAGAGAGTGATAGAGAGTGATAGAGAGTGTCAGAGAGTGTCTGAGAGTGTCAGAGAGTGCCAGAGAGTGATAGAGAGTGTCTGAGAGTGTCAGAGAGTGATAGAGAGTGATAGAGAGTGTCAGAGAGTGTCTGAGAGTGTCTGAGAGTGATAGAGAGTGATAGAGAGTGTCAGAGAGTGTCAGAGAGTGTCAGAGAGTGCCAGAGAGTGATAGTGAGTGTCTGAGAGTTTCAGAGAGTGTCAGAGAGTGATAGCGAGTGTCTGAGAGTGTCAGAGATTGTCAGAGAGTGTCTGAGAGTGTCAGAGAGAGATATAGAGAGTCAGGGAGTGTCAGAGAGTGTCTGAGAGTGTCAGAGAGTGATAGAGAGTGATAGAGAGTGATAGAGAGTGTCAGAGAGTGTCTGAGAGTGTCTGAGAGTGTCAGAGAGTGATAGAGAGTGATAGAGAGTGTCAGAGAGTGTCTGAGAGTGTCAGAGAGTGATACTGAGTGTCAGAGAGTGATACTGAGTGTCAGAGAGTGATAGTGAGTGTCTGAGAGTGTCAGAGAGTGATAGAGAGTGTCAGAGAGTGATAGTGAGTGTCTGAGAGTGTCAGAGAGTGATAGTGAGTGTCTGAGAGTGTCAGAGAGTGTCAGAGAGTGATAGTGAGTGTCTGAGAGTGTCAGAGAGTGATAGTGAGTGTCTGAGAGTGTCAGAGAGTGATACTGAGTGTCAGAGAGTGATAGTGAGTGTCTGAGAGTGTCAGAGAGTGATAGAGAGTGATAGAGAGTGTCAGAGAGTGTCTGAGAGTGTCAGAGAGTGATAGTGAGTGTCTGAGAGTGTCAGAGAGTGATAGTGAGTGTCTGAGAGTGTCAGAGAGTGTCAGAGAGTGATAGTGAGTGTCTGAGAGTGTCAGAGAGTGATACTGAGTGTCAGAGAGTGATACTGAGTGTCAAAGAGTGATAGTGAGTGTCTGAGAGTGTCAGAGAGTGATAGAGAGTGATAGAGAGTGTCAGAGAGTGTCTGAGAGTGTCAGAGAGTGATAGTGAGTGTCTGAGAGTGTCAGAGAGTGATAGTGAGTGTCTGAGAGTGTCAGAGAGTGTCAGAGAGTGATAGTGAGTGTCTGAGAGTGTCAGAGAGTGATACTGAGTGTCAGAGAGTGATAGTGAGTGTCTGAGAGTGTCAGAGAGTGATAGAGAGTGATAGAGAGTGTCAGAGAGTGTCTGAGAGTGTCAGAGAATGATAGTGAGTGTCTGAGAGTGTCAGAGAGTGTCAGAGAGTGATAGTGAGTGTCTGAGAGTGTCAGAGAGTGATAGTGAGTGTCTGAGAGTGTCAGAGAGTGATACTGAGTGTCAGAGAGTGATAGTGAGTGTCTGAGAGTGTCAGAGAGTGATAGAGAGTGATAGAGAGTGTCTGAGAGTGTCAGAGAGTGTCAGAGAGTGATAGTGAGTGTCTGAGAGTGTCAGAGAGTGATTGTGAGTGTCTGAGAGTGTCAGAGAGTGTCAGAGAGTGATAGTGAGTGTCTGAGAGTGTCAGAGAGTGTCAGAGAGTGATAGTGAGTGTCTGAGAGTGTCAGAGAGTGATAGTGAGTGTCTGAGAGTGTCAGAGAGTGATAGTGAGTGTCTGAGAGTGTCAGAGAGTGATAGTGAGTGTCTGAGAGTGTCAGAGAGTGTCAGAGAGTGTCAGAGAGTGATAGTGAGTGTCTGAGAGTGTCAGAGAGTGATAGTGAGTGTCTGAGAGTGTCAGAGAGTGTCAGAGAGTGATAGTGAGTGTCTGAGAGTGTCAGAGAGTGATAGTGAGTGTCTGAGAGTGTCAGAGAGTGATAGTGAGTGTCTGAGAGTGTCAGAGAGTGATAGTGAGTGTCTGAGAGTGTCAGAGAGTGTCAGAGAGTGTCAGAGAGTGATAGTGAGTGTCTGAGAGTGTCAGAGAGTGATAGTGAGTGTCTGAGAGTGTCAGAGAGTGTCAGAGAGTGATAGTGAGTGTCTGAGAGTGTCAGAGAGTGATAGTGAGTGTCTGAGAGTGTCAGAGAGTGATAGTGAGTGTCTGAGAGTGTCAGAGAGTGTCAGAGAGTGATAGTGAGTGTCTGAGAGTGTCAGAGAGTGATAGTGAGTGTCTGAGAGTGTCAGAGAGTGTCAGAGAGTGATAGTGAGTATCTGAGAGTGTCAGAGAGTGATAGTGAGTGTCTGAGAGTGTCAGAGAGTGATAGTGAGTGTCTGAGAGTGTCAGAGAGTGTCAGAGAGTGATAGCGAGTGTCTGAGAGTGTCAGAGATTGTCAGAGAGTGTCTGAGAGTGTCAGAGAGTGATATAGAGAGTCAGGGAGTGTCAGAGAGTGTCAGAGAGTGTCAGAGAGTGATAGTGAGTGTCTGAGAGTGTCAGAGAGTGATATAGAGAGTCAGGGAGTGTCAGTGAGTGTCAGAGAGTGTCAGAGAGTGATAGTGAGTGTCTGAGAGTGTCAGAGAGTGATAGTGAGTGTCTGAGAGTGTCAGAGAGTGTCAGAGAGTGATAGCGAGTGTCTGAGAGTGTCAGAGATTGTCAGAGAGTGTCTGAGAGTGTCAGAGAGTGATATAGAGAGTCAGGGAGTGTCAGAGAGTGTCAGAGAGTGTCAGAGAGTGATAGAGAGTGATAGAGAGTGTCAGAGAGTGTCTGAGAGTGTCAGAGAGTGTCAGAGAGTGATAGAGAGTGTCTGAGAGTGTCAGAGAGTGATAGAGAGTGATAGAGAGTGTCAGAGCGTGTCTGAGAGTGTCTGAGAGTGTCAGAGAGTGATAGAGAGTGATAGAGAGTGTCAGAGAGTGTCTGAGAGTGTCAGAGAGTGATAGTGAGTGTCTGAGAGTGTCAGAGAGTGATATAGAGAGTCAGGGAGTGTCAGAGAGTGTCAGAGAGTGTCAGAGAGTGTCAGAGAGTGATAGAGAGTGATAGAGAGTGTCAGAGAGTGTCTGAGAGTGTCAGAGAGTGTCAGCGAGTGATAGAGAGTGTCTGAGAGTGTCAGAGAGTGATAGAGAGTGATAGAGAGTGTCAGAGAGTGTCTGAGAGTGTCTGAGAGTGTCAGAGAGTGATAGAGAGTGTCAGAGAGTGATAGAGAGTGATAGAGAGTGTCAGAGAGTGTCTGAGAGTTTCAGAGAGTGATAGTGAGTGTCAGAGAGTGATAGTGAGTGTCTGAGAGTGTCAGAGAGTGATAGAGAGTGATAGAGAGTGTCAGAGAGTGTCTGAGAGTGTCAGAGAGTGATAGTGAGTGTCTGAGAGTGTCAGAGAGTGATAGTGAGTGTCTGAGAGTGTCAGAGAGTGATAGTGAGTGTCTGAGAGTGTCAGAGAGTGTCAGAGAGTGATAGCGAGTGTCTGAGAGTGTCAGAGATTGTCAGAGAGTGTCTGAGAGTGTCAGAGAGTGATATAGAGAGTCAGGGAGTGTCAGAGAGTGTCAGAGAGTGTCAGAGAGTGATAGAGAGTGATAGAGAGTGTCAGAGAGTGTCTGAGAGTGTCAGAGAGTGTCAGAGAGTGATAGAGAGTGTCTGAGAGTGTCAGAGAATGATAGAGAGTGATAGAGAGTGTCAGAGAGTGTCTGATAGTGTCAGAGAGTGATAGAGAGTGATAGAGAGTGTCAGAGAGTGTCTGAGAGTGTCTGAGAGTGTCAGAGAGTGATAGAGAGTGATAGAGAGTGTCAGAGAGTGTCTGAGAGTGTCAGAGAGTGATAGTGAGTGTCTGAGAGTGTCAGAGAGTGATAGTGAGTGTCTGAGAGTGTCAGAGAGTGATAGTGAGTGTCTGTGAGTGTCAGAGAGTGTCAGAGAGTGATAGAGAGTGTCAGAGAGTGTCTGAGAGTGTCAGAGAGTGATAGTGAGTGTCTGAGAGTGTCAGAGAGTGATATAGAGAGTCAGGGAGTGTCAGAGAGTGTCAGAGAGTGTCAGAGAGTGTCAGAGAGTGATAGAGAGTGATAGAGAGTGTCAGAGAGTGTCTGAGAGTGTCAGAGAGTGTCAGCGAGTGATAGAGAGTGTCTGAGAGTTTCAGAGAGTGATAGAGAGTGATAGAGAGTGTCAGAGAGTGTCTGAGAGTGTCTGAGAGTGTCAGAGAGTGATAGAGAGTGTCAGAGAGTGATAGAGAGTGATAGAGAGTGTCAGAGAGTTTCTGAGAGTTTCAGAGAGTGATAGTGAGTGTCAGAGAGTGATAGTGAGTGTCTGAGAGTGTCAGAGAGTGATAGAGAGTGATAGAGAGTGTCAGAGAGTGTCTGAGAGTGTCAGAGAGTGATAGTGAGTGTCTGAGAGTGTCAGAGAGTGATAGTGAGTGTCTGAGAGTGTCAGAGAGTGATAGTGAGTGTCTGAGAGTGTCAGAGAGTGTCAGAGAGTGATAGCGAGTGTCTGAGAGTGTCAGAGATTGTCAGAGAGTGTCTGAGAGTGTCAGAGAGTGATATAGAGAGTCAGGGAGTGTCAGAGAGTGTCAGAGAGTGTCAGAGAGTGATAGAGAGTGATAGAGAGTGTCAGAGAGTGTCTGAGAGTGTCAGAGAGTGTCAGAGAGTGATAGAGAGTGTCTGAGAGTGTCAGAGAATGATAGAGAGTGATAGAGAGTGTCAGAGAGTGTCTGATAGTGTCAGAGAGTGATAGAGAGTGATAGAGAGTGTCAGAGAGTGTCTGAGAGTGTCTGAGAGTGTCAGAGAGTGATAGAGAGTGATAGAGAGTGTCAGAGAGTGTCTGAGAGTGTCAGAGAGTGATAGTGAGTGTCTGAGAGTGTCAGAGAGTGATAGTGAGTGTCTGAGAGTGTCAGAGAGTGATAGTGAGTGTCTGTGAGTGTCAGAGAGTGTCAGAGAGTGTCAGAGAGTGATAGTGAGTGTCTGAGAGTGTCAGAGAGTGATAGTGAGTGTCTGAGAGTGTCAGAGAGTGATAGTGAAAGTCTGTGAGTGTCAGAGAGTGTCAGAGAGTGTCAGAGAGTGATAGTGAGTGTCTGAGAGTGTCAGAGAGTGATAGTGAGTGTCTGAGAGTGTCAGAGAGTGATAGTGAGTGTCTGAGAGTGTCAGAGAGTGTCAGAGAGTGATAGAGAGTGTCAGAGAGTGTCTGAGAGTGTCAGAGAGTGATAGTGAGTGTCTGAGAGTGTCAGAGAGTGATAGTGAGTGTCTGAGAGTGTCAGAGAGTGATAGTGAGTGTCTGAGAGTGTCAGAGAGTGTCAGAGAGTGATAGAGAGTGTCAGAGAGTGTCTGAGAGTGTCTGAGAGTGTCAGAGAGTGATAGAGAGTGATAGAGAGTGATAGTGAGTGTCTGAGAGTGTCAGAGAGTGATAGTGAGTGTCTGAGAGTGTCAGAGAGTGTCAGAGAGTGATAGAGAGTGATAGAGAGTGTCAGAGAGTGTCAGAGAGTGTCAGAGAGTGATAGTGAGTGTCTGAGAGTGTCAGAGCGTGTCAGAGAGTGATAGAGAGTGATAGAGAGAGTCATAGAGTGTCAGAGAGTGTCAGAGAGTGATAGAGAGTGTCTGAGAGTGTCTGAGAGTGTCAGAGAGTGTCAGAGAGTGATAGAGAGAGTCAGAGAGTGATAGAGAGTGATAGAGAGTGTCAGAGAGTGTCAGAGAGTGTCAGAGAGTGATAGTGAGTGTCTGAGAGTGATAGTGAGTGTCAGAGAGTGTCAGAGAGTGATAGAGAGTGTCAGAGAGTGATAGAGAGTGATAGAGAGTGTCAGAGAGTGTCAGAGAGTGTCAGAGAGTGATAGTGAGTGTCTGAGAGTGATAGTGAGTGTCAGAGAGTGTCAGAGAGTGATAGTGAGTGTCTGAGTGTGTCAGAGAGTGTCAGAGAGTGATAGAGAGTGATAGAGAGTGTCAGAGAGTGTCAGAGAGTGTCAGAGAGTGATAGTGAGTGTCTGAGAGTGTCAGAGCGTGTCAGAGAGTGATAGAAAGTGATAGAGAGTGTCAGAGAGTGTCTGAGAGTGTCAGAGACTGATAGAGTGTGTCTGAGAGTGTCTGAGAGTGTCAGAGAGTGTCAGAGAGTGATAGAGAGTGTCAGAGAGTGATAGAGAGTGATAGAGAGTGTCAGAGAGTGATAGTGAGTGTCTGAGAGTGATAGTGAGTGTCAGAGAGTGTCAGAGAGTGATAGTGAGTGTCTGAGAGTGTCAGAGAATGTCAGAGAGTGATAGAGAGTGATAGAGAGTGTCAGAGAGTGTCAGAGAGTGTCAGAGAGTGATAGTGAGTGTCTGAGAGTGTCAGAGCGTGTCAGAGAGTGATAGAGAGTGATAGAGAGTGTCAGAGAGTGTCAGAGAGTGATAGAGAGTGTCAGAGAGTGTCTGAAAGTGTCTGAGAGTGTCAGAGAGTGTCAGAGAGTGATAGAGAGTGTCAGAGAGTGTCAGAGAGTGATAGAGAGTGATAGAGAGTTTCAGAGAGTGTCAGAGAGTGATAGTGAGTGTCTGAGAGTGATAGTGAGTGTCAGAGAGTGTCAGAGAGTGATAGTGAGTGTCTGAGAGTGTCAGAGAGTGATAGAGAGTGATAGAGAGTGTCAGAGAGTGTCAGAGAGTGATAGTGAGTGTCTGAGAGTGATAGTGAGTGTCAGAGAGTTTCAGAGAGTGATAGTGAGTGTCTGAGAGTGTCAGAGATTTTCAGAGAGTGTCTGAGAGTGTCAGAGAGTGATAGTGAGTGTCTGAGAGTGTCAGCGAGTGTCAGAGAGTGATAGAGAGTGATAGAGAGTGTCAGAGAGTGTCAGAGACTGTCACAGAGTGATAGCGAGTGTCTGAGAGTGTCAGAGAGTGTCAGAGAGTGATAGAGAGTGATAGAGAGTGTCAGAGAGTGTCAGAGAGTGTCAGAGAGTGATAGTGAGTGTCAGAGAGTGTCTGAGAGTGTCAGAGAGTGATAGTGAGTGTCAGAGAGTGATAGAGAGTGATAGAGAGAGATAGAGAATGTCAGAGAGTGTCTGAGAGTGTCAGAGAGTGATAGAGAGTGATAGAGAGTGTCAGAGAGTGTCTGAGAGTGTCAGAGAGTGTCAGAGAGTGATAGAGAGTGTCAGAGAGTGATAGAGAGTGTCTGAGAGTGTCAGAGAGTGATAGAGAGTGACAGAGAGTGTCAGAGAGTGTCTGAGAGTGTCAGAGAGTGTCAGAGAGTGATAGAGAGTGTCAGAGAGTGTCAGAGAGTGATAGAGAGTGATAGAGAGTGTCAGAGAGTGTCAGAGAGTGATAGTGAGTGTCTGAGAGTGATAGAGAGTGATAGAGAGAGATAGAGAATGTCAGAGAGTGTCTGAGAGTGTCAGAGAGTGATAGAGAGTGTCAGAGAGTGATAGAGAGTGTCAGAGAGTGTCAGAGAGTGATAGAGAGTGATAGAGAGTGTCAGAGAGTGTCTGAGAGTGTCAGAGAGTGATAGTGAGTGTCAGAGAGTGATGGAGAGTGATAGAGAGAGATAGAGAATGTCAGAGAGTGTCTGAGAGTGTCAGAGAGTGATAGAGAGTGATAGAGAGTGTCAGAGAGTGTCTGAGAGTGTCAGAGAGTGTCAGAGAGTGATAGAGAGTGTCAGAGAGTGTCAGAGAGTGTCAGAGAGTGATAGAGAGTGTCAGAGAGTGATAGAGAGTGTCAGAGAGTGTCAAAGAGTGATAGAGAGTGATAGAGAGTGTCAGAGAGTGTCAGAGAGTGTCAGAGAGTGATAGTGAGTGTCTGAGAGTGTCAGAGAGTGTCAGAGAGTGATAGTGAGTGTCTGAGAGTGTCAGAGAGTGTCAGAGAGTGATAGTGAGTGTCTGAGAGTGTCAGAGAGTGATAGTGAGTGTCTGAGAGTGTCAGAGAGTGTCAGAGAGTGATAGTGAGTGTCTGAGAGTGTCAGAGAGTGATAGTGAGTGTCTGAGAGTGTCAGAGAGTGTCAGAGAGTGATAGTGAGTGTCTGAGAGTGTCAGAGAGTGTTAGTGAGTGTCTGAGAGTGTCAGAGAGTGATAGTGAGTGTCTGAGAGTGTCAGAGAGTGTCAGAGAGTGATAGTGAGTGTCTGAGAGTGTCAGAGAGTGATAGTGAGTGTCTGAGAGTGTCAGAGAGTGTCAGAGAGTGATAGTGAGTGTCTGAGAGTGTCAGAGAGTGATAGTGAGTGTCTGAGAGTGTCAGAGAGTGATAGTGAGTGTCTGAGAGTGTCAGAGAGTGTCAGAGAGTGATAGCGAGTGTCTGAGAGTGTCAGAGATTGTCAGAGAGTGTCTGAGAGTGTCAGAGAGTGATATAGAGAGTCAGGGAGTGTCAGAGAGTGTCAGAGAGTGTCAGAGAGTGATAGTGAGTGTCTGAGAGTGTCAGAGAGTGATATAGAGAGTCAGGGAGTGTCAGTGAGTGTCAGAGAGTGTCAGAGAGTGATAGTGAGTGTCTGAGAGTGTCAGAGAGTGATAGTGAGTGTCTGAGAGTGTCAGAGAGTGTCAGAGAGTGATAGCGAGTGTCAGAGAGTGATAGTGAGTGTCTGAGAGTGTCAGAGATTGTCAGAGAGTGTCTGAGAGTGTCAGAGAGTGATATAGAGAGTCAGGGAGTGTCAGAGAGTGTCAGAGAGTGTCAGAGAGTGATAGAGAGTGATAGAGAGTGTCAGAGAGTGTCTGAGAGTGTCAGAGAGTGTCAGAGAGTGATAGAGAGTGTCTGAGAGTGTCAGAGAGTGATAGAGAGTGATAGAGAGTGTCAGAGCGTGTCTGAGAGTGTCTGAGAGTGTCAGAGAGTGATAGAGAGTGATATAGAGTGTCAGAGAGTGTCTGAGAGTGTCAGAGAGTGATAGTGAGTGTCTGAGAGTGTCAGAAAGTGATATAGAGAGTCAGGGAGTGTCAGAGAGTGTCAGAGAGTGTCAGAGAGTGTCAGAGAGTGATAGAGAGTGATAGAGAGTGTCAGAGAGTGTCTGAGAGTGTCAGAGAGTGTCAGCGAGTGATAGAGAGTGTCTGAGAGTGTCAGAGAGTGATAGAGAGTGATAGAGAGTGTCAGAGAGTGTCTGAGAGTGTCTGAGAGTGTCAGAGAGTGATAGAGAGTGATAGAGAGTGTCAGAGAGTGTCTGAGAGTTTCAGAGAGTGATAGTGAGTGTCAGAGAGTGATAGTGAGTGTCTGAGAGTGTCAGAGAGTGATAGAGAGTGATAGAGAGTGTCAGAGAGTGTCTGAGAGTGTCAGAGAGTGATAGTGAGTGTCTGAGAGTGTCAGAGAGTGATAGCGAGTGTCTGAGAGTGTCAGAGAGTGTCTGAGAGTGTCAGAGAGTGATATAGAGAGTCAGGGAGTGTCAGAGAGTGTCAGAGAGTGTCAGAGAGTGATAGAGAGTGATAGAGAGTGTCAGAGAGTGTCTGAGAGTGTCAGAGAGTGTCAGAGAGTGATAGAGAGTGTCTGAGAGTGTCAGAGAGTGATAGAGAGTGATAGAGAGTGTCAGAGAGTGTCTGAGAGTGTCAGAGAGTGATAGAGAGTGATAGAGAGTGTCAGAGAGTGTCTGAGAGTGTCTGAGAGTGTCAGAGAGTGATAGAGAGTGATAGAGAGTGTCAGAGAGTGTCTGAGAGTGTCAGAGAGTGATAGTGAGTGTCTGAGAGTGTCAGAGAGTGATAGTGAGTGTCTGAGAGTGTCAGAGAGTGATAGTGAGTGTCTGAGAGTGTCAGAGAGTGATAGTGAGTGTCTGAGAGTGTCAGAGAGTGTCTGAGAGTGTCTGAGAGTGTCAGAGAGTGATAGAGAGTGATAGAGAGTGATAGTGAGTGTCTGAGAGTGTCAGAGAGTGATAGTGAGTGTCTGAGAGTGTCAGAGAGTGTCAGAGAGTGATAGAGAGTGATAGAGAGTGTCAGAGAGTGTCAGAGAGTGTCAGAGAGTGATAGTGAGTGTCTGAGAGTGTCAGAGCGTGTCAGAGAGTGATAGAGAGTGATAGAGAGAGTCATAGAGTGTCAGAGAGTGTCAGAGAGTGATAGAGAGTGTCTGAGAGTGTCTGAGAGTGTCAGAGAGTGTCAGAGAGTGATAGAGAGAGTCAGAGAGTGATAGAGAGTGATAGAGAGTGTCAGAGAGTGTCAGAGAGTGTCAGAGAGTGATAGAGAGTGATAGAGAGTGTCAGAGAGTGTCTGAGAGTGTCAGAGAGTGTCAGAGAGTGATAGAGAGTGTCTGAGAGTGTCAGAGAGTGATAGAGAGTGATAGAGAGTGTCAGAGCGTGTCTGAGAGTGTCTGAGAGTGTCAGAGAGTGATAGAGAGTGATATAGAGTGTCAGAGAGTGTCTGAGAGTGTCAGAGAGTGATAGTGAGTGTCTGAGAGTGTCAGAAAGTGATATAGAGAGTCAGGGAGTGTCAGAGAGTGTCAGAGAGTGTCAGAGAGTGTCAGAGAGTGATAGAGAGTGATAGAGAGTGTCAGAGAGTGTCTGAGAGTGTCAGAGAGTGTCAGCGAGTGATAGAGAGTGTCTGAGAGTGTCAGAGAGTGATAGAGAGTGATAGAGAGTGTCAGAGAGTGTCTGAGAGTGTCTGAGAGTGTCAGAGAGTGATAGAGAGTGATAGAGAGTGTCAGAGAGTGTCTGAGAGTTTCAGAGAGTGATAGTGAGTGTCAGAGAGTGATAGTGAGTGTCTGAGAGTGTCAGAGAGTGATAGAGAGTGATAGAGAGTGTCAGAGAGTGTCTGAGAGTGTCAGAGAGTGATAGTGAGTGTCTGAGAGTGTCAGAGAGTGATAGCGAGTGTCTGAGAGTGTCAGAGATTGTCAGAGAGTGTCTGAGAGTGTCAGAGAGTGATATAGAGAGTCAGGGAGTGTCAGAGAGTGTCAGAGAGTGTCAGAGAGTGATAGAGAGTGATAGAGAGTGTCAGAGAGTGTCTGAGAGTGTCAGAGAGTGTCAGAGAGTGATAGAGAGTGTCTGAGAGTGTCAGAGAGTGATAGAGAGTGATAGAGAGTGTCAGAGAGTGTCTGAGAGTGTCAGAGAGTGATAGAGAGTGATAGAGAGTGTCAGAGAGTGTCTGAGAGTGTCTGAGAGTGTCAGAGAGTGATAGAGAGTGATAGAGAGTGTCAGAGAGTGTCTGAGAGTGTCAGAGAGTGATAGTGAGTGTCTGAGAGTGTCAGAGAGTGATAGTGAGTGTCTGAGAGTGTCAGAGAGTGATAGTGAGTGTCTGAGAGTGTCAGAGAGTGATAGTGAGTGTCTGAGAGTGTCAGAGAGTGATAGTGAGTGTCTGAGAGTGTCAGAGAGTGTCTGAGAGTGTCTGAGAGTGTCAGAGAGTGATAGAGAGTGATAGAGAGTGATAGTGAGTGTCTGAGAGTGTCAGAGAGTGATAGTGAGTGTCTGAGAGTGTCAGAGAGTGTCAGAGAGTGATAGAGAGTGATAGAGAGTGTCAGAGAGTGTCAGAGAGTGTCAGAGAGTGATAGTGAGTGTCTGAGAGTGTCAGAGCGTGTCAGAGAGTGATAGAGAGTGATAGAGAGAGTCATAGAGTGTCAGAGAGTGTCAGAGAGTGATAGAGAGTGTCTGAGAGTGTCTGAGAGTGTCAGAGAGTGTCAGAGAGTGATAGAGAGAGTCAGAGAGTGATAGAGAGTGATAGAGAGTGTCAGAGAGTGTCAGAGAGTGTCAGAGAGTGATAGAGAGTGATAGAGAGTGTCAGAGAGTGTCTGAGAGTGTCAGAGAGTGTCAGAGAGTGATAGAGAGTGTCAGAGAGTGATAGAGAGTGTCTGAGAGTGTCAGAGAGTGATAGAGAGTGACAGAGAGTGTCAGAGAGTGTCTGAGAGTGTCAGAGAGTGTCAGAGAGTGATAGAGAGTGTCAGAGAGTGTCAGAGAGTGATAGAGAGTGATAGAGAGTGTCAGAGAGTGTCAGAGAGTGATAGTGAGTGTCTGAGAGTGATAGAGAGTGATAGAGAGAGATAGAGAATGTCAGAGAGTGTCTGAGAGTGTCAGAGAGTGATAGAGAGTGTCAGAGAGTGATAGAGAGTGTCAGAGAGTGTCAGAGAGTGATAGAGAGTGATAGAGAGTGTCAGAGAGTGTCAGAGAGTGTCAGAGAGTGATAGTGAGTGTCAGAGAGTGATAGTGAGTGTCAGAGAGTGATAGAGAGAGATAGAGAATGTCAGAGAGTGTCTGAGAGTGTCAGAGAGTGATAGAGAGTGATAGAGAGTGTCAGAGAGTGTCTGAGAGTGTCAGAGAGTGTCAGAGAGTGATAGAGAGTGTCAGAGAGTGATAGAGAGTGTCTGAGAGTGTCAGAGAGTGATAGAGAGTGATAGAGAGTGTCAGAGAGTGTCTGAGAGTGTCAGAGAGTGTCCGAGAGTGATAGAGAGTGTCAGAGAGTGTCAGAGAGTGATAGAGAGTTGTAGAGAGTGTCAGAGAGTGTCAGAGAGTGATAGCGAGTGTCTGAGAGGGTCAGAGATTGTTAGAGAGTGTCTGAGAGTGTCAGAGAGTGTCAGAGAGTGATAGTGAGTGTCAGAGAGTGATAGTGAGTGTCAGAGAGTGATAGAGAGTGATAGAGAGAGATAGAGAATGTCAGAGAATGTCTGAGAGTTTCAGAGAGTGATAGAGAGTGATAGAGAGTGTCAGAGAGTGTCTGAGAGTGTCAGAGAGTGTCAGAGAGTGATAGAGAGTGTCAGAGAGTGATAGAGAGTGTCTGAGAGTGTCAGAGAGTGATAGAGAGTGACAGAGAGTGTCAGAGAGTGTCTGAGAGTGTCAGAGAGTGTCAGAGAGTGATAGAGAGTGTCAGAGAGTGTCAGAGAGTGATAGAGAGTGATAGAGAGTGTCAGAGAGTGTCAGAGAGTGATAGTGAGTGTCTGAGAGTGATAGAGAGTGATAGAGAGAGATAGAGAATGTCAGAGAGTGTCTGAGAGTGTCAGAGAGTGATAGAGAGTGTCAGAGAGTGATAGAGAGTGTCAGAGAGTGTCAGAGAGTGATAGAGAGTGATAGAGAGTGTCAGAGAGTGTCAGAGAGTGATAGTGAGTGTCAGAGAGTGATAGAGAGTGATAGAGAGAGATAGAGAATGTCAGAGAGTGTCTGAGAGTGTCAGAGAGTGATAGAGAGTGATAGAGAGTGTCAGAGAGTGTCTGAGAGTGTCAGAGAGTGTCAGAGAGTGATAGTGAGTGTCTGAGAGTGTCAGAGAGTGTCAGAGAGTGATAGAGAGTGATAGAGAGTGTCAGAGAGTGTCAGAGAGTGATAGTGAGTGTCTGAGAGTGTCAGAGAGTGTCAGAGAGTGATAGAGAGTGATAGAGAGTGTCAGAGAGTGTCAGAGAGTGTCAGAGAGTGTCTGAGAGTTTCAGAGAGTGATAGTGAGTGTCTGAGAGTGTCAGAGAGTGATAGTGATTGTCTGAGAGTGTCAGAGAGTGATAGAGAGTGATAGAGAGTGTCAGAGAGTGTCAGAGAGTGTCAGAGAGTGATAGTGAGAGTCTGAGAGTGTCAGAGAGTGTCAGAGAGTGATAGAGAGTGATAGAGAGTGTCAGAGAGTGTCAGAGAGTGATAGTGAGTGTCTGAGAGTGTCAGAGAGTGTCAGAGAGTGTCAGAGAGTGATAGTGAGTGTCTGAGAGTGTCAGAGAGTGTCAGAGAGTGATAGAGAGTAATAGAGAGTGTCAGAGAGTGTCAGAGAGTGATAGTGAGTGTCTGAGAGTGTCAGAGAGTGTCAGAGAGTGATAGAGAGTGATAGAGAGTGTCAGAGAGTGATAGAGAGTGATAGAGAGTGTCAGAGAGTGTCAGAGAGTGTCAGAGAGTGATAGTGAGTGTCTGAGAGTGTCAGAGAGTGATAGAGAGTGATAGAGAGTGTCAGAGAGTGTCAGAGAGTGATAGAGAGTGATAGAGAGTGTCAGAGAGTGTCAGAGAGTGATAGAGAGTGATAGAGAGTGTCAGAGAGTGATAGTGAGTGTCTGAGAGTGTCAGAGAGTGATAGAGAGTGATAGAGAGTGTCAGAGAGTGTCAGAGAGTGTCAGAGAGTGATAGTGAGTGTCTGAGAGTGTCAGAGAGTGTCAGAGAGTGATAGAGAGTGATAGAGTGTGTCAGAGAGTGTCAGAGAGTGATAGTGAGTGTCTGAGAGTGTCAGAGAGTGTCAGAGTGTGATAGTGAGTGTCTGAGAGTGTCAGAGAGTGTCAGAGAGTGATAGAGAGTGATAGAGAGTGTCAGAGAGTGTCAGAGAGTGATAGTGAGTGTCTGAGAGTGTCAGAGAGTGATAGAGAGTGATAGAGAGTGTCAGAGAGTGTCAGAGAGTGATAGAGAGTGATAGAGAGTGTCAGAGAGTGTCAGAGAGTGATAGAGAGTGATAGAGAGTGTCAGAGAGTGATAGTGAGTGTCTGAGAGTGTCAGAGAGTGATAGAGAGTGATAGAGAGTGTCAGAGAGTGTCAGAGAGTGTCAGAGAGTGATAGTGAGTGTCTGAGAGTGTCAGAGAGTGATAGAGAGTGATAGAGAGTGTCAGAGAGTGTCAGAGAGTGTCAGAGAGTGACAGTGAGTGTCTGAGAGTGACAGAGAGTGATAGAGAGTGATAGAGAGTGTCAGAGAGTGTCAGAGAGTGATAGTGAGTGTCTGAGAGTGTCAGAGAGTGATAGAGAGTGATAGAGAGTGTCAGAGAGTGTCAGAGAGTGATAGAGAGTGATAGAGAGTGTCAGAGAGTGTCAGAGAGTGTCAGAGAGTGTCAGAGAGTGATAGAGAGTGATAGAGAGTGTCAGAGAGTGATAGTGAGTGTCTGAGAGTGTCAGAGACTGTCAGAGTGTGATAGCGAGTGTCTGAGAGTGTCAGAGATTGTCAGAGAGTGTCTGAGAGTGTCAGAGAGTGATATAGAGGGTCAGGGAGTGTCAGAGAGTGTCAGAGAGTGTCAGAGAGTGATAGTGAGAGTCTGAGAGTGTCAGAGAGTGATAGTGAGTGTCTGAGTGTGTCAGAGAGTGATAGAGAGTGATAGAGAGTGTCAGAGAGTGTCAGAGAGTGTCAGAGAGTGATATAGAGTGTCAGGGAGTGTCAGAGAGTGTCAGAGAGTGATAGAGAGTGATAGAGAGTGTCAGAGAGTGTCTGAGAGTGTCAGAGAGTGTCAGAGAGTGATAGAGAGTGTCTGAGAGTGTCAGAGAGTGATAGAGAGTGATAGAGAGTGTCAGAGAGTGTCAGAGAGTGTCAGAGAGTGTCAGAGAGTGTCAGAGAGTGATAGAGAGTGATAGAGAGTGTCAGAGAGTGTCTGAGAGTGTCAGAGAGTGTCAGAGAGTGATAGAGAGTGTCTGAGAGTGTCAGAGAGTGATAGAGAGTGTCAGAGAGTGTCAGAGAGTGTCTGAGACTGTCTGAGAGTGTCTGAGAGTGATAGAGACTGTCTGAGAGTGTCTGAGAGTGATAGAGAGTGTCAGAGAGTGTCAGAGAGTGTCAGAGAGTGTCAGAGAGTGATAGTGAGTGTCTGAGAGTGTCAGAGAGTGATAGAGAGTGATAGAGAGTGTCAGAGAGTGTCAGAGAGTGTCAGAGAGTGATAGAGAGTGATAGAGAGTGTCAGAGAGTGATAGAGAGTTGTAGAGAGTGTCAGAGAGTGTCAGAGAGTGATAGTGAGTGTCTGAGAGGGTCAGAGAATGATAGTGAGTGTCTGAGAGTGTCAGAGAGTGATAGAGAGTGTCAGAGAGTGTCAGAGAGTGTCAGAGAGTGATAGAGAGTGATAGAGAGTGTCAGAGAGTGATAGAGAGTTGTAGAGAGTGTCAGAGAGTGTCAGAGAGTGATAGTGAGTGTCTGAGAGGGTCAGAGAGTGATAGTGAGTGTCTGAGAGTGTCAGAGAGTGATAGCGAGTGTCTGAGAGTGTCAGAGATTGTCAGAGAGTGATAGAGAGTGTCAGAGAGTGTCAGAGAGTGATAGAGAGTTGTAGAGAGTGTCAGAGAGTGTCTGAGAGTGTCAGAGAGTGTCAGAGAGTGTCAGAGCGTGTCAGAGAGTGATAGAGAGTGATAGAGAGTGTCAGAGAGTGTCTGAGAGTGTCAGAGAGTGTCAGAGAGTGATAGAGAGTGTCTGAGAGTGTCAGAGAGTGATAGAGAGTGATAGAGAGTGTCAGAGAGTGTCAGAGGGTGTCAGAGAGTGATAGTGAGTGTCTGAGAGTGATAGAGAGTGATAGAGAGAGATAGAGAATGTCAGAGAGTGTCTGAGAGTGTCAGAGAGTGATAGAGAGTGATAGGGAGTGTCAGAGAGTGTCAGAGAGTGTCTGAGAGTGTCAGAGAGTGTCAGAGAGTGATAGAGAGTGTCTGAGAGTGTCGGAGAGTGATAGAGAGTGACAGAGAGTGTCAGAGAGTGTCTGAGAGTGTCAGAGAGTGTCAGAGAGTGATAGAGAGTGTCAGAGAGTGTCAGAGAGTGATAGAGAGTTGTAGAGAGTGTCAGAGAGTGTCAGAGAGTGATAGCGAGTGTCTGAGAGGGTCAGAGATTGTCAGAGAGTGTCTGAGAGTGTCAGAGAGTGATAGTGAGTGTCTGAGAGTGTCAGAGAGTGATAGAGAGTGATAGAGAGTGTCAGAGAGTGTCAGAGAGTGTCTGAGAGTGTCAGAGAGTGTCAGAGAGTGATAGAGAGTGTCTGAGAGTGTCAGAGAGTGATAGAGAGTGACAGAGAGTGTCAGAGAGTGTCTGAGAGTGTCAGAGAGTGTCAGAGAGTGATAGAGAGTGTCAGAGAGTGTCAGAGAGTGATAGAGAGTTGTAGAGAGTGTCAGAGAGTGTCAGAGAGTGATAGCGAGTGTCTGAGAGGGTCAGAGATTGTCAGAGAGTGTCTGAGAGTGTCAGAGAGTGATAGTGAGTGTCTGAGAGTGTCAGAGAGTGATAGAGAGTGATAGAGAGTGTCAGAGAGTGTCAGAGAGTGTCAGAGAGTGTCAGAGAGTGATAGTGAGTGTCTGAGAGTGTCAGAGAGTGATAGAGAGTGATAGAGAGTGTCAGAGAGTGTCAGAGAGTGTCAGAGAGTGTCAGAGAGTGATAGTGAGTGTCTGAGAGTGTCAGAGAGTGTCAGAGAGTGATAGAGAGTGATAGAGAGTGTCAGAGAGTGTCAGAGAGTGTCAGAGAGTGTCAGAGAGTGATAGTGAGTGTCTGAGAGTGTCAGAGAGTGTCAGAGAGTGATAGAGAGTGATAGAGAGTGTCAGAGAGTGTCAGAGAGTGATAGAGAGTGATAGAGAGTGTCAGAGAGTGTCAGAGAGTGATAGAGAGTGTCAGAGAGTGTCAGAGAGTGATAGAGAGTGCTAGAGAGTGTCAGAGAGTGTCAGAGAGTGATAGAGAGTGTCAGAGAGTGTCAGAGAGTGATAGAGAGTGATAGAGAGTGTCAGAGAGTGTCAGAGAGTGATAGAGAGTGTCAGAGAGTGTCAGAGAGTGATAGAGAGTGATAGAGAGTGTCAGAGAGTGTCAGAGAGTGATAGTGAGTGTCTGAGAGTGTCAGAGAGTGATAGAGAGTGATAGAGAGTGTCAGAGAGTGTCAGAGAGTGTCAGAGAGTGATAGTGAGTGTCTGAGAGTGTCAGAGAGTGTCAGAGAGTGATAGAGAGTGATAGAGAGTGTCAGAGAGTGTCAGAGAGTGTCAGAGAGTGATAGTGAGTGTCTGAGAGTGTCAGAGAGTGTCAGAGAGTGATAGAGAGTGTCAGAGAGTGTCAGAGAGTGTCAGAGAGTGTCAGAGAGTGTCAGAGAGTGATAGAGAGTGATAGAGAGTGTCAGAGAGTGTCTGAGAGTGTCAGAGAGTGATAGCGAGTGTCTGAGAGTGTCAGAGAGTGATAGCGAGTGTCTGAGAGTGTCAGAGATTGTCAGAGAGTCTCTGAGAGTGTCAGAGAGTGATAGAGAGTGTCAGAGAGTGTCAGAGAGTGATAGAGAGTGATAGAGAGTGTCAGAGAGTGTCAGAGAGTGATAGTGAGTGTCTGAGAGTGTCAGAGATTGTCAGAGAGTGTCTGAGAGTGTCAGAGAGTGATATAGAGAGTCAGGGAGTGTCAGAGAGTGTCAGAGCGTGTCAGAGAGTGATAGAGAGTGATAGAGAGTGTCAGAGAGTGTCTGAGAGTGTCAGAGAGTGTCAGAGAGTGATAGAGAGTGTCTGAGAGTGTCAGAGAGTGATAGAGAGTGATAGAGAGTGTCAGAGAGTGTCAGAGGGTGTCAGAGAGTGATAGTGAGTGTCTGAGAGTGATAGAGAGTGATAGAGAGAGATAGAGAATGTCAGAGAGTGTCTGAGAGTGTCAGAGAGTGATAGAGAGTGATAGAGAGTGTCAGAGAGTGTCAGAGAGTGTCTGAGAGTGTCAGAGAGTGTCAGAGAGTGATAGAGAGTGTCTGAGAGTGTCAGAGAGTGATAGAGAGTGACAGAGAGTGTCAGAGAGTGTCTGAGAGTGTCAGAGAGTGTCAGAGAGTGATAGAGAGTGTCAGAGAGTGTCAGAGAGTGATAGAGAGTTGTAGAGAGTGTCAGAGAGTGTCAGAGAGTGATAGCGAGTGTCTGAGAGGGTCAGAGATTGTCAGAGAGTGTCTGAGAGTGTCAGAGAGTGATAGTGAGTGTCTGAGAGTGTCAGAGAGTGATAGAGAGTGATAGAGAGTGTCAGAGAGTGTCAGAGAGTGTCAGAGAGTGTCAGAGAGTGTCAGAGAGTGATAGTGAGTGTCTGAGAGTGTCAGAGAGTGTCAGAGAGTGATAGAGAGTGATAGAGAGTGTCAGAGAGTGTCAGAGAGTGTCAGAGAGTGTCAGAGAGTGATAGTGAGTGTCTGAGAGTGTCAGAGAGTGTCAGAGAGTGATAGAGAGTGATAGAGAGTGTCAGAGAGTGTCAGAGAGTGTCAGAGAGTGATAGTGAGTGTCTGAGAGTGTCAGAGAGTGTCAGAGAGTGATAGAGAGTGATAGAGAGTGTCAGAGAGTGTCAGAGAGTGTCAGAGAGTGATAGTGAGTGTCTGAGAGTGTCAGAGAGTGTCAGAGAGTGATAGAGAGTGATAGAGAGTGTCAGAGAGTGTCAGAGAGTGTCAGAGAGTGATAGTGAGTGTCTGAGAGTGTCAGAGAGTGTCAGAGAGTGATAGTGAGTGTCTGAGAGTGTCAGAGAGTGTCAGAGAGTGATAGAGAGTGATAGAGAGTGTCAGAGAGTGTCAGAGAGTGTCAGAGAGTGATAGAGAGTGATAGAGAGTGTCAGAGAGTGTCTGAGAGTGTCAGAGAGTGATAGAGAGTGTCAGAGAGTGATAGAGAGTGTCAGAGAGTGTCAGAGAGTGATAGAGAGTGTCAGAGAGTGTCAGAGAGTGTCAGAGAGTGTCAGAGAGTGATAGAGAGTGATAGAGAGTGTCAGAGAGTGTCTGAGAGTGTCAGAGATTGTCAGAGAGTGTCTGAGAGTGTCAGAGAGTGATAGAGAGTGTCAGAGAGTGTCAGAGAGTGATAGAGAGTGATAGAGAGTGTCAGAGAGTGTCAGAGAGTGATAGAGAGTGTCAGAGAGTGTCAGAGAGTGATAGAGAGTGATAGAGAGTGTCAGAGAGTGTCAGAGAGTGATAGTGAGTGTCTGAGAGTGTCAGAGAGTGTCAGAGAGTGATAGAGAGTGATAGAGAGTGTCAGGAGTGTCAGAGAGTGTCAGAGAGTGATAGTGAGTGTCAGAGAGTGTCAGAGAGTGTCAGAGAGTGTCAGAGAGTGATAGAGAGTGATAGAGAGTGTCAGAGAGTGTCTGAGAGTGTCAGAGATTGTCAGAGAGTGTCTGAGAGTGTCAGAGAGTGATAGAGAGTGATAGAGAGTGTCAGAGAGTGTCAGAGAGTGATAGAGAGTGATAGAGAGTGTCAGAGAGTGTCAGAGAGTGATAGAGAGTGTCAGAGAGTGTCAGAGAGTGATAGAGAGTGCTAGAGAGTGTCAGAGAGTGTCAGAGAGTGATAGAGAGTGTCAGAGAGTGTCAGAGAGTGATAGAGAGTGATAGAGAGTGTCAGAGAGTGTCAGAGAGTGATAGAGAGTGTCAGAGAGTGTCAGAGAGTGATAGAGAGTGATAGAGAGTGTCAGAGAGTGTCAGAGAGTGATAGTGAGTGTCTGAGAGTGTCAGAGAGTGATAGAGAGTGTCAGAGAGTGTCAGAGAGTGTCAGAGAGTGATAGAGAGTGATAGAGAGTGTCAGAGAGTGTCTGAGAGTGTCAGAGATTGTCAGAGAGTGTCTGAGAGTGTCAGAGAGTGATAGAGAGTGATAGAGAGTGTCAGAGAGTGTCAGAGAGTGATAGAGAGTGATAGAGAGTGTCAGAGAGTGTCAGAGAGTGATAGAGAGTGTCAGAGAGTGTCAGAGAGTGATAGAGAGTGCTAGAGAGTGTCAGAGAGTGTCAGAGAGTGATAGAGAGTGTCAGAGAGTGTCAGAGAGTGATAGAGAGTGATAGAGAGTGTCAGAGAGTGTCAGAGAGTGATAGAGAGTGTCAGAGAGTGTCAGAGAGTGATAGAGAGTGATAGAGAGTGTCAGAGAGTGTCAGAGAGTGATAGTGAGTGTCTGAGAGTGTCAGAGAGTGATAGAGAGTGTCAGAGAGTGTCAGAGAGTGTCAGAGAGTGATAGTGAGTGTCTGAGAGTGTCAGAGAGTGTCAGAGAGTGATAGAGAGTGATAGAGAGTGTCAGAGAGTGTCAGAGAGTGTCAGAGAGTGATAGTGAGTGTCTGAGAGTGTCAGAGAGTGTCAGAGAGTGATAGAGAGTGATAGAGAGTGTCAGAGAGTGTCAGAGAGTGTCAGAGAGTGATAGAGAGTGATAGAGAGTGTCAGAGAGTGTCAGAGAGTGTCAGAGAGTGATAGTGAGTGTCTGAGAGTGTCAGAGAGTGTCAGAGAGTGATAGAGAGTGATAGAGAGTGTCAGAGAGTGTCAGAGAGTGTCAGAGAGTGTCAGAGAGTGTCAGAGAGTGATAGAGAGTGATAGAGAGTGTCAGAGAGTGTCAGAGAGTGTCAGAGAGTGATAGTGAGTGTCTGAGAGTGTCAGAGAGTGTCAGAGAGTGATAGAGAGTGATAGAGAGTGTCAGAGAGTGTCAGAGAGTGTCAGAGAGTGTCAGAGAGTGATAGAGAGTGATAGAGAGTGTCAGAGAGTGTCAGAGAGTGTCAGAGAGTGATAGCGAGTGTCTGAGAGTGTCAGAGAGTGATAGCGAGTGTCTGAGAGTGTCAGAGAGTGATAGCGAGTGTCTGAGAGTGTCAGAGATTGTCAGAGAGTGTCTGAGAGTGTCAGAGAGTGATAGAGAGTGTCAGAGAGTGTCAGAGAGTGATAGAGAGTGATAGAGAGTGTCAGAGAGTGTCAGAGAGTGATAGTGAGTGTCTGAGAGTGATAGAGAGTGATAGAGAGAGATAGAGAATGTCAGAGAGTGTCTGAGAGTGTCAGAGAGTGATAGAGAGTGTCAGAGAGTGATAGAGAGTGTCAGAGAGTGTCAGAGAGTGATAGAGAGTGATAGAGAGTGTCAGAGAGTGTCAGAGAGTGTCAGAGAGTGATAGTGAGTGTCAGAGAGTGATAGAGAGTGATAGAGAGAGATAGAGAATGTCAGAGAGTGTCTGAGAGTGTCAGAGAGTGATAGAGAGTGATAGAGAGTGTCAGAGGGTGTCTGAGAGTGTCAGAGAGTGTCAGAGAGTGATAGAGAGTGTCAGAGAGTGATAGAGAGTGTCTGAGAGTGTCAGAGAGTGATAGAGAGTGATAGAGAGTGTCAGAGAGTGTCTGAGAGTGTCAGAGAGTGTCAGAGAGTGATAGAGAGTGTCAGAGAGTGTCAGAGAGTGATAGAGAGTTGTAGAGAGTGTCAGAGAGTGTCAGAGAGTGATAGCGAGTGTCTGAGAGGGTCAGAGATTGTCAGAGAGTGTCTGAGAGTGTCAGAGAGTGTCAGAGAGTGATAGCGAGTGTCTGAGAGTGTCAGAGATTGTCAGAGAGTGTCTGAGAGTGTCAGAGAGTGATAGAGAGTGTCAGAGAGTGTCAGAGAGTGATAGAGAGTGATATAGAGTGTCAGAGAGTGTCAGAGAGTGATAGTGAGTGTCTGAGAGTGATAGAGAGTGATAGAGAGAGATAGAGAATGTCAGAGAGTGTCTGAGAGTGTCAGAGAGTGATAGAGAGTGTCAGAGAGTGATAGAGAGTGTCAGAGACTGTCAGAGAGTGATAGAGAGTGATAGAGAGTGTCAGAGAGTGTCAGAGAGTGTCAGAGAGTGATAGTGAGTGTCAGAGAGTGATAGAGAGTGATAGAGAGAGATAGAGAATGTCAGAGAGTGTCTGAGAGTGTCAGAGAGTGATAGAGAGTGATAGAGAGTGTCAGAGGGTGTCTGAGAGTGTCAGAGAGTGTCAGAGAGTGATAGAGAGTGTCAGAGAGTGATAGAGAGTGTCTGTGAGTGTCAGAGAGTGATAGAGAGTGATAGAGAGTGTCAGAGAGTGTCTGAGAGTGTCAGAGAGTGTCAGAGAGTGATAGAGAGTGTCAGAGAGTGTCAGAGAGTGATAGAGAGTTGTAGAGAGTGTCAGAGAGTGTCAGAGAGTGATAGCGAGTGTCTGAGAGGGTCAGAGATTGTCAGAGAGTGTCTGAGAGTGTCAGAGAGTGTCAGAGAGTGATAGAGAGTGTCAGAGAGTGATAGAGAGTGATAGAGAGTGTCAGAGAGTGTCAGAGAGAGTCTGAGAGTGTCAGAGAGTGTCAGAGAGTGATAGAGAGTGTCAGAGAGTGTCAGAGAGTGATAGAGAGTTGTAGAGAGTGTCAGAGAGTGTCAGAGAGTGATAGCGAGGGTCTGAGAGGGTCAGAGATTGTCAGAGAGTGTCTGAGAGTGTCAGAGAGTGTCAGAGAGTGATAGAGAGTGTCAGAGAGTGATAGAGAGTGATAGAGAGTGTCAGAGAGTGTCAGAGAGTGTCAGAGAGTGATAGTGAGTGTCAGAGAGTGATAGAGAGTGATAGAGAGAGATAGAGAATGTCAGAGAGTGTCTGAGAGTGTCAGAGAGTGATAGAGAGTGATAGAGAGTGTCAGAGGGTGTCTGAGAGTGTCAGAGAGTGTCAGAGAGTGATAGAGAGTGTCAGAGAGTGATAGAGAGTGTCTGAGAGTGTCAGAGAGTGATAGAGAGTGATAGAGAGTGTCAGAGAGTGTCTGAGAGTGTCAGAGAGTGTCAGAGAGTGATAGAGAGTGTCAGAGAGTGTCAGAGAGTGATAGAGAGTTGTAGAGAGTGTCAGAGAGTGTCAGAGAGTGATAGCGAGTGTCTGAGAGGGTCAGAGATTGTCAGAGAGTGTCTGAGAGTGTCAGAGAGTGTCAGAGAGTGTCAGAGAGTGATAGTGAGTGTCTGAGAGTGTCAGAGAGTGTCAGAGAGTGATAGAGAGTGTCAGAGAGTGTCAGAGAGTGATAGAGAGTTGTAGAGAGTGTCAGAGAGTGATAGCGAGTGTCTGAGAGGGTCAGAGATTGTCAGAGAGTGTCTGAGAGTGTCAGAGAGTGTCAGAGAGTGATAGTGAGTGTCTGAGAGTGTCAGAGAGTGTCAGAGAGTGATAGAGAGTGATAGAGAGTGTCAGAGAGTGATAGTGAGTGTCTGAGAGTGTCAGAGAGTGTCAGAGAGTGATAGAGAGTGATAGAGAGTGTCAGAGAGTGTCAGAGAGTGTCAGAGAGTGTCAGAGAGTGATAGTGAGTGTCTGAGAGTGTCAGAGAGTGATAGTGAGTGTCTGAGAGTGTCAGAGAGTGATAGAGAGTGATAGAGAGTGTCAGAGAGTGTCAGAGAGTGTCAGAGAGTGTCAGAGAGTGATAGAGAGTGTCAGAGAGTGTCAGAGAGTGATAGAGAGTTGTAGAGAGTGTCAGAGAGTGTCAGAGAGTGATAGCGAGTGTCTGAGAGGGTCAGAGATTGTCAGAGAGTGTCTGAGAGTGTCAGAGAGTGTCAGAGAGTGATAGTGAGTGTCTGAGAGTGTCAGAGAGTGTCAGAGAGTGATAGAGAGTGTCAGAGAGTGTCAGAGAGTGATAGAGAGTTGTAGAGAGTGTCAGAGAGTGATAGCGAGTGTCTGAGAGGGTCAGAGATTGTCAGAGAGTGTCTGAGAGTGTCAGAGAGTGTCAGAGAGTGATAGTGAGTGTCTGAGAGTGTCAGAGAGTGTCAGAGAGTGATAGAGAGTGATAGAGAGTGTCAGAGAGTGATAGTGAGTGTCTGAGAGTGTCAGAGAGTGTCAGAGAGTGATAGAGAGTGATAGAGAGTGTCAGAGAGTGTCAGAGAGTGTCAGAGAGTGTCAGAGAGTGATAGTGAGTGTCTGAGAGTGTCAGAGAGTGATAGTGAGTGTCTGAGAGTGTCAGAGAGTGATAGAGAGTGATAGAGAGTGTCAGAGAGTGTCAGAGAGTGATAGTGAGTGTCTGAGAGTGTCAGAGAGTGATAGAGAGTGATAGAGAGTGTCAGAGAGTGTCAGAGAGTGTCAGAGAGTGATAGTGAGTGTCTGAGAGTGTCAGAGAGTGTCAGAGAGTGATAGAGAGTGATAGAGAGTGTCAGAGAGTGTCAGAGAGTGTCAGAGAGTGATAGAGAGTGATAGAGAGTGTCAGAGAGTGATAGTGAGTGTCTGAGAGTGTCAGAGACTGTCAGAGTGTGATAGCGAGTGTCTGAGAGTGATAGTGAGTGTCTGAGAGTGTCAGAGAGTGATAGTGAGTGTCTGAGAGTGTCAGAGAGTGATAGAGAGTGATAGAGAGTGATAGAGAGTGTCAGAGAGTGTCAGAGAGTGTCAGAGAGTGATAGAGAGTGATAGAGAGTGTCAGAGAGTGATAGTGAGTGTCTGAGAGTGTCAGAGACTGTCAGAGTGTGATAGCGAGTGTCTGAGAGTGATAGTGAGTGTCTGAGAGTGTCAGAGAGTGATAGTGAGTGTCTGAGAGTGTCAGAGAGTGATAGTGAGTGTCTGAGAGTGTCAGAGACTGTCAGAGTGTGATAGCGAGTGTCTGAGAGTGATAGTGAGTGTCTGAGAGTGTCAGAGAGTGATAGTGAGTGTCTGAGAGTGTCAGAGAGTGATAGAGAGTGATAGAGAGTGTCAGAGAGTGTCAGAGAGTGATAGTGAGTGTCTGAGAGTGTCAGAGAGTGTCAGAGAGTGTCAGAGAGTGATAGTGAGTGTCTGAGAGTGTCAGAAAGTGTCAGAGAGTGTCAGAGAGTGATAGTGAGTGTCAGAGAGTGTCAGAGAGTGATAGTGAGTGTCTGAGAGTGTCAGAGAGTGATAGAGAGTGATAGAGAGTGTCAGAGAGTGTCAGAGAGTGTCAGAGAGTGATAGTGAGTGTCTGAGAGTGTCAGAGAGTGTCAGAGAGTGATAGAGAGTGATAGAGAGTGTCAGAGAGTGTCAGAGAGTGTCAGAGAGTGTCAGAGAGTGAAAGAGAGTGATAGAGAGTGTCAGAGAGTGATAGTGAGTGTCTGAGAGTGTCAGAGACTGTCAGAGTGTGATAGCGAGTGTCTGAGAGTGATAGTGAGTGTCTGAGAGTGTCAGAGAGTGATAGTGAGTGTCTGAGAGTGTCAGAGAGTGATAGAGAGTGATAGAGAGTGTCAGAGAGTGTCAGAGAGTGTCAGAGAGTGATAGTGAGTGTCTGAGAGTGTCAGAGAGTGTCAGAGAGTGATAGAGAGTGATAGAGAGTGTCAGAGAGTGTCAGAGAGTGTCAGAGAGTGTCAGAAAGTGATAGAGAGTGATAGAGAGTGTCAGAGAGTGATAGTGAGTGTCTGAGAGTGTCAGAGACTGTCAGAGTGTGATAGCGAGTGTCAGGGAGTGTCAGAGAGTGTCAGAGAGTGTCAGAGAGTGATAGAGAGTGATAGAGAGTGTCAGAGAGTGTCTGAGAGTGTCAGAGAGTGTCAGAGAGTGATAGAGAGTGTCTGAGAGTGTCAGAGAGTGATAGAGAGTGATAGAGAGTGTCAGAGAGTGTCTGAGAGTGTCTGAGAGTGATAGAGAGTGATAGAGAGTGTCAGAGAGTGTCAGAGAGTGTCAGAGAGGGATAGTGAGTGTCTGAGAGTGTCAGAGAGTGATATAGAGTGTCAGGGAGTGTCAGAGAGTGTCAGAGAGTGTCAGAGAGTGATAGAGAGTGATAGAGAGTGTCAGAGAGTGTCTGAGAGTGTCAGAGAGTGTCAGAGAGTGATAGAGAGTGTCTGAGAGTGTCAGAGAGTGATAGAGAGTGATAGAGAGTGTCAGAGAGTGTCTGAGAGTGTCTGAGAGTGATAGAGAGTGATAGAGAGTGTCAGAGACTGTCAGAGAGTGTCAGAGAGTGATAGTGAGTGTCTGAGAGTGTCAGAGAGTGATAGAGAGTGATAGAGAGTGTCAGAGAGTGTCAGAGAGTGTCAGAGAGTGATAGTGAGTGTCTGAGAGTGTCAGAGAGTGATAGTGAGTGTCTGAGAGTGTCAGAGAGTGACAGTGAGTGTCTGAGAGTGTCAGAGAGTGATAGTGAGTGTCTGAGAGTGTCAGAGAGTGATAGAGAGTGATAGAGAGTGTCTGAGAGTGTCAGAGAGTGATAGAGAGTGATAGAGAGTGTCAGAGAGTGTCTGAGAGTGTCTGAGAGTGATAGAGAGTGATAGAGAGTGTCAGAGAGTGTCAGAGAGTGTCAGAGAGTGTCAGAGAGTGATAGTGAGTGTCTGAGAGTGTCAGAGAGTGTCAGAGAGTGATAGAGAGTGTCTGAGAGTGTCAGAGAGTGATAGAGAGTGATAGAGAGTGTCAGAGAGTGTCTGAGAGTGTCAGAGAGTGTCAGAGAGTGATAGTGAGTGTCTGAGAGTGTCAGAGACTGTCAGAGTGTGATAGCGAGTGTCTGAGAGTGTCAGAGATTGTCAGAGAGTGTCTGAGAGTGTCAGAGAGTGATATAGAGTGTCAGGGAGTGTCAGAGAGTGTCAGAGAGTGTCAGAGAGTGATAGAGAGTGATAGAGAGTGTCAGAGAGTGTCTGAGAGTGTCAGAGAGTGTCAGAGAGTGATAGAGAGTGTCTGAGAGTGTCAGAGAGTGATAGAGAGTGATAGAGAGTGTCAGAGAGTGTCTGAGAGTGTCAGAGAGTGATAGAGAGTGATAGAGAGTGTCAGAGAGTGTCAGAGAGTGTCAGAGAGTGATAGTGAGTGTCTGAGAGTGATAGAGAGTGATAGAGAGAGATAGAGAATGTCAGAGAGTGTCTGAGAGTGTCAGAGAGTGATAGAGAGTGACAGAGAGTGTCAGAGAGTGTCTGAGAGTGTCAGAGAGTGTCAGAGAGTGATAGAGAGTGTCTGAGAGTGTCAGAGAGTGATAGAGAGTGATAGAGAGTGTCAGAGAGTGTCTGAGAGTGTCAGAGAGTGTCAGAGAGTGACAGAGAGTGTCAGAGAGTGTCAGAGAGTGATAGAGAGTTGTAGAGAGTGTCAGAGAGTGTCAGAGAGTGATAGCGAGTGTATGAGAGGGTCAGAGATTGTCAGAGAGTGTCTGAGAGTGTCAGAGAGAGATAGTGAGTGTCTGAGAGTGTCAGAGAGTGATAGTGAGTGTCTGAGAGTGTCAGAGATTGTCAGAGAGTGTCTGAGAGTGTCAGAGAGTGATAGTGAGTGTCAGAGAGTGATAGTGAGTGTCTGAGAGTGTCAGAGAGTGATAGTGAGTGTCTGAGAGTGTCAGAGATTGTCAGAGAGTGTCTGAGAGTGTCAGAGAGTGATAGTGAGTGTCTGAGAGTGTCAGAGATTGTCAGAGAGTGTCTGAGAGTGTCAGAGAGTGATAGCGAGTGTCTGAGAGTGTCAGAGATTGTCAGAGAGTGTCTGAGAGTGTCAGAGAGTGATAGTGAGTGTCTGAGAGTGTCAGAGATTGTCAGAGAGTGTCTGAGAGTGTCAGAGAGTGATAGCGAGTGTCTGAGAGTGTCAGAGATTGTCAGAGAGTGTCTGAGAGTGTCAGAGAGTGATATAGAGAGTCAGGGAGTGTCAGAGAGTGTCAGAGCGTGTCAGAGAGTGATAGAGAGTGATAGAGAGTGTCAGAGAGTGTCTGAGAGTGTCAGAGAGTGTCAGAGAGTGATAGAGAGTGTCTGAGAGTGTCAGAGAGTGATAGAGAGTGATAGAGAGTGTCAGAGAGTGTCAGAGAGTGTCAGAGAGTGTCAGAGAGTGATAGTGAGTGTCTGAGAGTGATAGAGAGTGATAGAGAGAGATAGAGAATGTCAGAGAGTGTCTGAGTGTGTCAGAGAGTGATAGAGAGTGATAGAGAGTGTCAGAGAGTGTCTGAGAGTGTCAGAGAGTGATATAGAGAGTCAGAGAGTGTCAGAGAGTGTCAGAGAGTGATATAGAGTGTCAGAGAGTGATATAGAGAGTCAGAGAGTGATAGAGAGTGTCTGAGAGTGTCAGAGAGTGATAGAGAGTGATAGAGAGTGTCAGAGAGTGTCTGAGAGTGTCAGAGAGTGATAGAGAGTGTCAGAGAGTGTCAGAGAGTGATAGAGAGTGTCAGAGAGTGATAGAGAGTGATAGAGAGTGATAGAGAGTGTCAGAGAGTGTCTGAGAGTGTCAGAGAGTGATAGAGAGTGATAGAGAGTGTCAGAGAGTGTCTGAGAGTGTCAGAGAGTGTCAGGGAGTGTCAGAGAGTGTCAGAGAGTGTCTGAGAGTGTCAGAAAGTGTCAGAGAGTGATAGAGCGTGTCTGAGAGTGTCAGAGAGTGATAGAGAGTGATAGAGAGTGTCAGAGAGTGTCAGAGAGTGATAGAGAGTGTCAGAGAGTGTCAGAGAGTGATAGAGAGTGTCAGAGAGTGTCAGAGAGTGTCAGAGAGCGATAGAGAGTGTCAGAGAGTGTCAGAGAGTGATAGAGAGTGTCAGAGATTATCAGAGAGTGATAGAGAGTGTCAGAGAGTGTCAGAGAGTGATAGAGAGTGTCAGAGAGTGTCAGAGAGTGATAGAGAGTGTCAGAGAGTGTCAGAGAGTGTCAGAGAGTGATAGAGAGTGTCAGAGAGTGTCAGAGAGTGATAGAGAGTGATAGAGAGTGTCAGAGAGTGTCAGAGAGTGATAGAGAGTGATAGAGAGTGTCAGAGAGTGTCAGAGAGTGATAGAGAGTGTCAGAGAGTGTCAGAGTGTGTCAGAGAGTGATAGAGAGTGATAGAGAGTTTCAGAGAGTTTCAGAGAGTGTCTGAGAGTGTCAGAGAGTGTCAGAGAGTGATAGAGAGTGTCAGAGAGTGTCAGAGAGTGATAGAGAGTGATAGAGAGTGTCAGAGAGTGATAGAGAGTGTCAGAGAGTGTCTGAGAGTGTCAGAGAGTGATAGAGAGTGTCAGAGAGTGATAGAGAGTGTCTGAGAGTGTCAGAGAGTGATAGAGAGTGTCAGAGAGTGATAGAGAGTGATAGAGAGTTTCAGAGAGTGTCAGAGAGTGTCTGAGAGTGTCAGAGAGTGATAGAGAGTGATAGAGAGTGTCAGAGAGTGTCAGAGAATGTCAGAGAGTGATAGTGAGTGTCTGAGAGTGTCAGAGAGTGTCAGAGAGTGATAGAGAGTGATAGAGAGTGTCAGAGAGTGTCTGAGAGTGTCAGAGAGTGATAGAGAGTGATAGAGAGTGTCAGAGAGTGTCTGAGAGTGTCAGAGAGTTTCAGAGAGTGATAGAGAGTGTCTGAGAGTGTCAGAGAGTGATAGAGAGTGATAGAGAGTGTCAGAGAGTGTCTGAGAGTGTCAGAGAGTGATAGAGAGTGTCAGAGAGTGTCAGAGAGTGATAGAGAGTGTCAGAGAGTGATAGAGAGTGATAGAGAGTGATAGAGAGTGATAGAGAGTGTCAGAGAGTGTCTGAGAGTGTCAGAGAGTGATAGAGAGTGATAGAGAGTGTCAGAGAGTGTCTGAGAGTGTCAGAGAGTGTCAGGGAGTGTCAGAGAGTGTCAGAGAGTGTCTGAGAGTGTCAGAAAGTGTCAGAGAGTGATAGAGCGTGTCTGAGAGTGTCAGAGAGTGATAGAGAGTGATAGAGAGTGTCAGAGAGTGTCAGAGAGTGATAGAGAGTGTCAGAGAGTGTCAGAGAGTGATAGAGAGTGTCAGAGAGTGTCAGAGAGTGTCAGAGAGCGATAGAGAGTGTCAGAGAGTGTCAGAGAGTGATAGAGAGTGTCAGAGATTATCAGAGAGTGATAGCGAGTGTCTGAGAGTGTCAGAGAGTGTCAGAGAGTGTCTGAGAGTGTCAGAGAGTGATAGTGAGTGTCAGAGAGTGATAGAGCGTGTCTGAGTGTGTCAGAGAGTGTCAGAGAGTGATAGAGCGTGTCTGAGAGTGTCAGAGAGTGATAGAGAGTGATAGAGAGTGTCAGAGAGTGTCAGAGAGTGATAGAGAGTGTCAGAGAGTGTCAGAGAGTGATAGAGAGTGTCAGAGAGTGTCAGAGAGTGTCAGAGAGTGATAGAGAGTGTCAGAGAGTGTCAGAGAGTGATAGAGAGTGTCAGAGAGTATCAGAGAGTGATAGCGAGTGTCTGAGAGTGTCAGAGAGTGTCTGAGAGTGTCAGAGAGTGATAGTGAGTGTCAGAGAGTGATATTGAGTGTCTGAGAGTGTCAGAGAGTGTCAGAGACTGATAGAGAGTGATAGAGTGTGTCAGAGAGTGTCAGAGAGAGTCAGAGAGTGATAGTGAGTGTCTGAGAGTGTCAGAGAGTGTCAGAGACTGATAGAGAGTGATATAGTGTGTCAGAGAGTGTCAGAGAGAGTCAGAGAGTGATAGTGAGTGTCTGAGAGTGTCAGAGAGTGTCAGAGAGTGATAGAGAGTGATAGAGAGTGTCAGAGAGTGTCAGAGAGTGTCAGAGAGTGTCAGAGATTGATAGAGAGTGATAGATAGTGTCAGAGAATGTCAGAGAGTGATAGTGAGTGTCTGAGAGTGTCAGAGAGTGTCAGAGAGTGATAGAGAGTGATAGAGAGTGTCAGAGAGTGTCTGAGAGTGTCAGAGAGTGATAGAGAGTGATAGAGAGTGTCAGAGAGTGTCTGAGAGTGTCAGAGAGTTTCAGAGAGTGATAGAGAGTGTCTGAGAGTGTCAGAGAGTGATAGAGAGTGATAGAGAGTGTCAGAGAGTGTCTGAGAGTGTCAGAGAGTGATAGAGAGTGTCAGAGAGTGTCAGAGAGTGTCTGAGAGTGTCAGAGAGTGATAGAGAGTGATAGAGAGTGATAGAGAGTGTCAGAGAGTGTCTGAGAGTGTCAGAGAGTTTCAGAGAGTGATAGAGAGTGTCTGAGAGTGTCAGAGAGTGATAGAGAGTGATAGAGAGTGTCAGAGAGTGTCTGAGAGTGTCAGAGAGTGATAGAGAGTGTCAGAGAGTGTCAGAGAGTGTCTGAGAGTGTCAGAGAGTGATAGAGAGTGATAGAGAGTGATAGAGAGTGTCAGAGAGTGTCTGAGAGTGTCAGAGAGTGATAGAGAGTGATAGAGAGTGTCAGAGAGTGTCTGAGAGTGTCAGAGAGTGATAGAGAGTGTCAGAGAGTGATAGAGAGTGATAGAGAGTGATAGAGAGTGTCAGAGAGTGTCTGAGAGTGTCAGAGAGTGATAGAGAGTGATAGAGAGTGTCAGAGAGTGTCTGAGAGTGTCAGAGAGTGTCTGAGAGTGTCAGAGAGTGATAGTGAGTGTCAGAGAGTGATAGTGAGTGTCTGAGAGTGTCAGAGAGTGTCAGAGACTGATAGAGAGTGATAGAGTGTGTCAGAGAGTGTCAGAGAGAGTCAGAGAGTGATAGTGAGTGTCTGAGAGTGTCAGAGAGTGTCAGAGACTGATAGAGAGTGATATAGTGTGTCAGAGAGTGTCAGAGAGAGTCAGAGAGTGATAGTGAGTGTCTGAGAGTGTCAGAGAGTGTCAGAGAGTGATAGAGAGTGATAGAGAGTGTCAGAGAGTGTCAGAGAGTGTCAGAGAGTGTCAGAGATTGATAGAGAGTGATAGATAGTGTCAGAGAGTGTCAGAGAGTGTCAGAGAGTGTCAGAGAGTGATAGTGAGTGTCTGAGAGTGTCAGAGAGTGATAGCGAGTGTCTGAGAGTGTCAGAGAGTGTCTGAGAGTGTCAGAGAGTGATATAGAGTATCAGGGAGTGTCAGAGAGTGTCAGAGAGTGTCAGAGAGTGATAGAGAGTGTCAGAGAGTGTCTGAGAGTGTCAGAGAGTGTCAGAGAGTGATAGAGAGTGTCTGAGAGTGTCAGAGAGTGTCAGAGAGTGATAGAGAGTGATAGAGAGTGTCTGAGAGTGTCTGAGAGTGTCAGAGAGTGTCAGAGAGTGATATAGAGTATCAGGGAGTGTCAGAGAGTGTCAGAGAGTGTCAGAGAGTGTCAGAGAGTGATAGAGAGTGTCAGAGAGTGTCTGAAAGTGTCAGAGAGTGTCAGAGAGTGATAGAGAGTGTCTGAGAGTGTCAGAGAGTGATAGAGAGTGATAGAGTGTGTCAGAGAGTGTCTGAGAGTGTCAGAGAGTGATAGAGAGTGCTAGAGAGTGTCAGAGAGTGTCTGAGAGTGTCAGAGAGTGATAGTGAGTGTCAGAGAGTGTCTGAGAGTGTCTGAGAGTGTCAGAGAGTGTCAGAGAGTGATATAGAGTACCAGGGAGTGTCAGAGAGTGTCAGAGAGTGATAGAGAGTGTCAGAGAGTGTCTGAGAGTGTCAGAGAGTGTCAGAGAGTGATAGAGAGTGTCTGAGAGTGTCAGAGAGTGATAGAGAGTGATAGAGAGTGTCAGATAGTGTCTGAGAGTGTCTGAGAGTGTCAGAGAGTGATAGAGAGTGATAGAGGGTGTCAGAGAGTGTCTGAGAGTGATAGAGGGTGTCAGAGAGTGTCTGAGAGTGTCTGAGAGTGTCTGAGAGTGTCAGAGAGTGTCTGAGAGTGTCAGAGAGTGATAGTGAGTGTCTGAGAGTGTATGAGAGTGTCAGAGAGTGTCAGAGAGTGATAGTGAGTGTCTGAGAGTGTCAGAGAGTGTCAGAGACTGATAGAGAGTGATAGAGTGTGTCAGAGAGTGTCAGAGAGAGTCAGAGAGTGATAGTGAGTGTCTGAGAGTGTCAGAGAGTGTCAGAGAGTGATAGAGAGTGATAGAGAGTGTCAGAGAGTGTCAGAGAGTGTCAGAGAGTGTCAGAGATTGATAGAGAGTGATAGTGAGTGTCAGAGAGTGTCAGAGAGTGTCAGAGAGTGTCAGAGAGTGATAGTGAGTGTCTGAGAGTGTCAGAGAGTGATAGCGAGTGTCTGAGAGTGTCAGAGAGTGTCTGAGAGTGTCAGAGAGTGATATAGAGTATCAGGGAGTGTCAGAGAGTGTCAGAGAGTGTCAGAGAGTGATAGAGAGTGTCAGAGAGTGTCTGAGAGTGTCAGAGAGTGTCAGAGAGTGATAGAGAGTGTCTGAGAGTGTCAGAGAGTGATAGAGAGTGATAGAGAGTGTCTGAGAGTGTCTGAGAGTGTCAGAGAGTGTCAGAGAGTGATATAGAGTATCAGGGAGTGTCAGAGAGTGTCAGAGAGTGTCAGAGAGTGTCAGAGAGTGATAGAGAGTGTCAGAGAGTGTCTGAAAGTGTCAGAGAGTGTCAGAGAGTGATAGAGAGTGTCTGAGAGTGTCAGAGAGTGATAGAGAGTGATAGAGTGTGTCAGAGAGTGTCTGAGAGTGTCAGAGAGTGATAGAGAGTGATAGAGAGTGTCAGAGAGTGTCTGAGAGTGTCAGAGAGTGATAGTGAGTGTCAGAGAGTGTCTGAGAGTGTCTGAGAGTGTCAGAGAGTGTCAGAGAGTGACATAGAGTATCAGGGAGTGTCAGAGAGTGTCAGAGAGTGATAGAGAGTGTCAGAGAGTGTCTGAGAGTGTCAGAGAGTGTCAGAGAGTGATAGAGAGTGTCTGAGAGTGTCAGAGAGTGATAGAGAGTGATAGAGAGGGTCAGAGAGTGTCTGAGAGTGTCTGAGAGTGTCAGAGAGTGATAGAGAGTGATAGAGGGTGTCAGAGAGTGTCTGAGAGTGTCAGAGAGTGATAGAGAGTGATAGAGAGTGTCAGAGAGTGTCTGAGAGTGTCAGAGAGTGATAGTGAGTGTCAGAGAGTGTCTGAGAGTGTCTGAGAGTGTCAGAGAGTGTCAGAGAGTGATGTAGAGTATCAGGGAGTGTCAGAGAGTGTCAGAGAGTGATAGAGAGTGTCAGAGAGTGTCTGAGAGTGTCAGAGAGTGTCAGAGAGTGATAGAGAGTGTCTGAGAGTGTCAGAGAGTGATAGAGAGTGATAGAGAGTGTCAGATAGTGTCTGAGAGTGTCTGAGAGTGTCAGAGAGTGATAGAGAGTGATAGAGGGTGTCAGAGAGTGTCTGAGAGTGTCAGAGAGTGATAGTGAGTGTCTGAGAGTGTATGAGAGTGTCAGAGAGTGTCAGAGAGTGATAGTGAGTGTCTGAGAGTGTCTGAGAGTGTCAGAGAGTGTCAGAGAGTGATAGTGAGTGTCTGAGAGTGTCTGAGAGTGTCAGAGAGTGTCAGAGAGTGATAGTGAGTGTCTGAGAGTGTATGAGAGTGTCAGAGAGTGTCAGAGAGTGATAGTGAGTGTCTGAGAGTGTCTGAGAGTGTCAGAGAGTGTCAGAGAGTGATAGTGAGTGTCTGAGAGTGTCTGAGAGTGTCAGAGAGTGTCAGAGAGTGATAGTGAGTGTCTGAGAGTGTCAGAGAGTGTCAGAGAGTGATAGTGAGTGTCTGAGAGTGTCAGAGAGTGTCAGAGAGTGTCAGAGAGTGATAGAGAGTGTCAGAGAGTGTCAGAGAGTGATAGTGAGTGTCTGAGAGTGTCTGAGAGTGTCAGAGAGTGTCAGAGAGTGATAGTGAGTGTCTGAGAGTGTCTGAGAGTGTCAGAGAGTGTCAGAGAGTGATAGTGAGTGTCTGAGAGTGTCAGAGAGTGTCAGAGAGTGTCAGAGAGTGATAGAGAGTGTCAGAGAGTGTCAGAGAGTGTCAGAGAGTGATAGTGAGTGTCTGAGAGTGTCAGAGCGTGTCAGAGAGTGATAGAGAGTGATAGAGAGTGTCAGAGAGTGTCAGAGAGTGTCAGAGAGTGATAGAGAGTGTCAGAGAGTGATAGAGAGTGATAGAGAGTGTCTGAGAGTGTCTGAGAGTGTCAGAGAGTGTCAGAGAGTGATAGAGAGTGTCAGAGAGTGATAGAGAGTGATAGAGAGTGTCTGAGAGTGTCAGAGAGTGTCAGAGAGTGATAGAGAGTGATAGAGAGTGTCAGAGAGTGTCAGAGAGCGTCAGAGAGTGATAGTGAGTGTCTGAGAGTGTCAGAGCGTGTCAGAGAGTGATAGAGAGTGTCAGAGAGTGTCTGAGAGTGTCTGAGAGTGTCTGAGAGTGTCAGAGAGTGTCAGAGAGTGTCAGAGAGTGATAGAGAGTGTCAGAGAGTGTCAGAGAGTGTCAAAGAGTGATAGTGAGTGTCTGAGAGTGTCTGAGAGTGTCAGAGAGTGTCAGAGAGTGATAGTGAGTGTCTGAGAGTGTCTGAGAGTGTCAGAGAGTGTCAGAGAGTGATAGTGAGTGTCTGAGAGTGTCACAGAGAGTGATAGAGAGTTTCAGAGAGTGTCAGAGAGTGATAGAGAGTGATAGAGAGTGTCAGAGACTCTCTGAGAGTGTCAGAGAGTGATAGAGAGTGATAGAGAGTGTCAGAGAGTGTCAGAGAGTGATAGAGAGTGTCAGAGAGTGTCAGAGAGTGATAGAGAGTGTCAGAGAGTATCAGAGAGTGATAGCGAGTGTCTGAGAGTGTCAGAGAGTGTCTGAGAGTGTCAGAGAGTGATAGTGAGTGTCTGAGAGTGTCAGAGAGTGATAGTGAGTGTCTGAGAGTGTCTGAGAGTGTCAGAGAGTGTCAGAGAGTGATAGAGAGTGATAGAGAGTGTCAGAGAGTGTCAGAGAGTGATAGAGAGTGTCAGAGAGTATCAGAGAGTGATAGCGAGTGTCTGAGAGTGTCAGAGAGTGTCAGAGAGTGTCTGAGAGTGTCAGAGAGTGATAGTGAGTGTCTGAGAGTGTCAGAGAGTGTCAGAGACTGATAGAGAGTGATAGAGTGTGTCAGAGAGTGTCAGAGAGAGTCAGAGAGTGATAGTGAGTGTCTGAGAGTGTCAGAGAGTGTCAGAGACTGATAGAGAGTGATAGAGTGTGTCAGAGAGTGTCAGAGAGAGTCAGAGAGTGATAGTGAGTGTCTGAGAGTGTCAGAGAGTGTCAGAGAGTGATAGAGAGTGATAGAGAGTGATAGAGAGTGTCAGAGAGTGTCAGAGAGTGTCAGAGAGTGTCAGAGATTGATAGAGAGTGATAGATAGTGTCAGAGAGTGTCAGAGAGTGTCAGAGAGTGTCAGAGAGTGATAGTGAGTGTCTGAGAGTGTCAGAGAGTGATAGCGAGTGTCTGAGAGTGTCAGAGAGTGTCTGAGAGTGTCAGAGAGTGATATAGAGTATCAGGGAGTGTCAGAGAGTGTCAGAGAGTGTCAGAGAGTGATAGAGAGTGTCAGAGAGTGTCTGAGAGTGTCAGAGAGTGTCAGAGAGTGATAGAGAGTGTCTGAGAGTGTCAGAGAGTGATAGAGAGTGATAGAGAGTGTCTGAGAGTGTCTGAGAGTGTCAGAGAGTGTCAGAGAGTGATATAGAGTATCAGGGAGTGTCAGAGAGTGTCAGAGAGTGTCAGAGAGTGTCAGAGAGTGATAGAGAGTGTCAGAGAGTGTCTGAAAGTGTCAGAGAGTGTCAGAGAGTGATAGAGAGTCTCTGAGAGTGTCAGAGAGTGATAGAGAGTGATAGAGTGTGTCAGAGAGTGTCTGAGAGTGTCAGAGAGTGATAGAGAGTGATAGAGAGTGTCAGAGAGTGTCTGAGAGTGTCAGAGAGTGATAGTGAGTGTCAGAGAGTGTCTGAGAGTGTCTGAGAGTGTCAGAGAGTGTCAGAGAGTGACATAGAGTATCAGGGAGTGTCAGAGAGTGTCAGAGAGTGATAGAGAGTGTCAGAGAGTGTCTGAGAGTGTCAGAGAGTGTCAGAGAGTGATAGAGAGTGTCCGAGAGTGTCAGAGAGTGATAGAGAGTGATAGAGAGTGTCAGAGAGTGTCTGAGAGTGTCTGAGAGTGTCAGAGAGTGATAGGGAGTGTCTGAGAGTGTCTGAGAGTGTCAGAGAGTGATAGAGAGTGATAGAGAGTGTCAGAGAGTGTCTGAGAGTGTCAGAGAGTGATAGTGAGTGTCAGAGAGTGTCTGAGAGTGTCTGAGAGTGTCAGAGAGTGTCAGAGAGTGATATAGAGTATCAGGGAGTGTCAGAGAGTGTCAGAGAGTGATAGAGAGTGTCAGAGAGTGTCTGAGAGTGTCAGAGAGTGTCAGAGAGTGATAGAGAGTGTCTGAGAGTGTCAGAGAGTGATAGAGAGTGATAGAGAGTGTCAGAGAGTGTCTGAGAGTGTCTGAGAGTGTCAGAGAGTGATAGAGAGTGATATAGGGTGTCAGAGAGTGTCTGAGAGTGTCAGAGAGTGATAGTGAGTGTCTGAGAGTGTCTGAGAGTGTCAGAGAGTGTCAGAGAGTGATAGTGAGTGTCTGAGAGTGTCTGAGAGTGTCAGAGAGTGTCAGAGAGTGATAGTGAGTGTCTGAGAGTGTCTGAGAGTGTCAGAGAGTGTCAGAGAGTGATAGTGAGTGTCTGAGAGTGTCAGAGAGTGTCAGAGAGTGTCAGAGAGTGATAGAGAGTGTCAGAGAGTGTCAGAGAGTGTCAGAGAGTGATAGTGAGTGTCTGAGAGTGTCTGAGAGTGTCAGAGAGTGTCAGAGAGTGATAGTGAGTGTCTGAGAGTGTCTGAGAGTGTCAGAGAGTGATATAGAGTATCAGGGAGTGTCAGAGAGTGTCAGAGAGTGTCAGAGAGTGATAGAGAGTGTCAGAGAGTGTCAGAGAGTGTCAGAGAGTGATAGTGAGTGTCTGAGAGTGTCTGAGAGTGTCAGAGAGTGTCAGAGAGTGTCAGAGAGTGATAGTGAGTGTCTGAGAGTGTCTGAGAGTGTCAGAGAGTGTCAGAGAGTGATAGTGAGTGTCTGAGAGTGTCTGAGAGTGTCAGAGAGTGTCAGAGAGTGATATAGAGTATCAGGGAGTGTCAGAGAGTGTCAGAGAGTGTCAGAGAGTGATAGAGAGTGTCAGAGAGTGTCTGAGAGTGTCAGAGAGTGTCAGAGAGTGATAGAGAGTGTCTGAGAGTGTCAGAGAGTGATAGAGAGTGATAGAGAGTGATAGAGAGTGTCTGAGAGTGTCTGAGAGTGATAGAGAGTGTCTGAGAGTGTCTGAGAGTGTCAGAGAGTGTCAGAGAGTGATAGAGAGTGTCAGAGAGTGATAGAGAGTGACAGAGAGTGATAGAGAGTGATAGAGAGTGTCAGAGAGTGTCAGAGAGTGTCAGAGAGTGATAGAGAGTGTCTGAGAGTGTCTGAGAGTGTCAGAGAGTGTCAGAGAGTGATAGAGAGTGTCAGAGAGTGTCAGAGAGTGATAGAGAGTGATAGAGAGTGTCAGAGAGTGTCAGAGAGTGTCAGAGAGTGACAGTGAGTGTCTGAGAGTGATAGTGAGTGTCAGAGAGTGTCAGAGAGTGATAGTGAGTGTCTGAGAGTGTCAGAGAGTGTCAGAGAGTGATAGAGAGTGATAGAGAGTGTCAGAGAGTGTCAGAGAGCGTCTGAGAGTGATAGTGAGTGTCTGAGAGTGTCAGAGCGTGTCAGAGAGTGATAGAGAGTGTCAGAGAGTGTCTGAGAGTGTCTGAGAGTGTCAGAGATTGTCAGAGAGTGTCAGAGAGTGATAGAGAGTGATAGAGAGTGTCAGAGACTCTCTGAGAGTGTCAGAGAGTGATATAGAGTATCAGGGAGTGTCAGAGAGTGTCAGAGAGTGTCAGAGAGTGATAGAGAGTGTCAGAGAGTGTCTGAGAGTGTCAGAGAGTGTCAGAGAGTGATAGAGAGTGTCTGAGAGTGTCAGAGAGTGATAGAGAGTGATAGAGAGTGTCTGAGAGTGTCTGAGAGTGTCAGAGAGTGTCAGAGAGTGATAGTGAGTGTCTGAGAGTGTCTGAGAGTGTCAGAGAGTGTCAGAGAGTGATAGTGAGTGTCTGAGAGTGTCAGAGAGTGTCTGAGAGTGTCTGAGAGTGATAGAGAGTGTCTGAGAGTGTCTGAGAGTGTCAGAGAGTGTCAGAGAGTGATAGAGAGTGTCAGAGAGTGATAGAGAGTGACAGAGAGTGATAGAGAGTGATAGAGAGTGTCAGAGAGTGTCAGAGAGTGTCAGAGAGTGATAGAGAGTGTCTGAGAGTGTCTGAGAGTGTCAGAGAGTGTCAGAGAGTGATAGAGAGTGTCAGAGAGTGATAGAGAGTGATAGAGAGTGTCAGAGAGTGTCAGAGAGTGTCAGAGAGTGATAGTGAGTGTCTGAGAGTGATAGTGAGTGTCAGAGAGTGTCAGAGAGTGATAGTGAGTGTCTGAGAGTGTCAGAGAGTGTCAGAGAGTGATAGAGAGTGATAGAGAGTGTCAGAGAGTGTCAGAGAGCGTCTGAGAGTGATAGTGAGTGTCTGAGAGTGTCAGAGCGTGTCAGAGAGTGATAGAGAGTGTCAGAGAGTGTCTGAGAGTGTCTGAGAGTGTCAGAGATTGTCAGAGAGTGTCAGAGAGTGATAGAGAGTGATAGAGAGTGTCAGAGACTCTCTGAGAGTGTCAGAGAGTGATATAGAGTATCAGGGAGTGTCAGAGAGTGTCAGAGAGTGTCAGAGAGTGATAGAGAGTGTCAGAGAGTGTCTGAGAGTGTCAGAGAGTGTCAGAGAGTGATAGAGAGTGTCTGAGAGTGTCAGAGAGTGATAGAGAGTGATAGAGAGTGTCTGAGAGTGTCTGAGAGTGTCAGAGAGTGTCAGAGAGTGATAGTGAGTGTCTGAGAGTGTCTGAGAGTGTCAGAGAGTGTCAGAGAGTGATAGTGAGTGTCTGAGAGTGTCAGAGAGTGTCAGAGAGTGTCAGAGAGTGATAGAGAGTGTCAGAGAGTGTCAGAGAGTGTCAGAGAGTGATAGTGAGTGTCTGAGAGTGTCAGAGCGTGTCAGAGAGTGATAGAGAGTGATAGAGAGTGTCAGAGAGTGTCAGAGAGTGTCAGAGAGTGATAGAGAGTGTCTGAGAGTGTCTGAGAGTGTCAGAGAGTGTCAGAGAGTGATAGAGAGTGTCAGAGAGTGATAGAGAGTGTCAGAGAGTGTCAGAGAGTGTCAGAGAGTGATAGTGAGTGTCTGAGAGTGATAGTGAGTGTCAGAGAGTGTCAGAGAGTGATAGTGAGTGTCTGAGAGTGTCAGAGAGTGTCAGAGAGTGATAGAGAGTGATAGAGAGTGTCAGAGAGTGTCAGAGAGCGTCAGAGAGTGATAGAGAGTGTCAGAGAGTGTCTGAGAGTGTCTGAGAGTGTCAGAGAGTGTCAGAGAGTGTCAGAGAGTGATAGAGAGTTTCAGAGAGTGTCAGAGAGTGATAGAGAGTGATAGAGAGTGTCAGAGACTCTCTGAGAGTGTCAGAGAGTGATATAGAGTATCAGGGAGTGTCAGAGAGTGTCAGAGAGTGTCAGAGAGTGTCAGAGAGTGATAGAGAGTGTCAGAGAGTGTCTGAGAGTGTCAGAGAGTGGCAGAGAGTGATAGAGAGTGTCTGAGAGTGTCAGAGAGTGATAGAGAGTGTCAGAGAGTGTCTGAGAGTGTCTGAGAGTGTCAGAGAGTGATAGAGAGTGATAGAGCGTGTCAGAGAGTGTCTGAGAGTGTCAGAGAGTGATAGTGAGTGTCTGAGAGTGTCTGAGAGTGTCAGAGAGTGATAGTGAGTGTCTGAGAGTGTCTGAGAGTGTCAGAGAGTGATAGTGAGTGTCTGAGAGTGTCAGAGCGTGTCAGAGAGTGATAGAGAGTGATAGAGAGTGTCAGAGAGTGTCTGAGAGTGTCAGAGAGTGGCAGAGAGTGATAGAGAGTGTCTGAGAGTGTCAGAGAGTGATAGAGAGTGTCAGAGAGTGTCTGAGAGTGTCTGAGAGTGTCAGAAAGTGATAGAGAGTGATAGAGCGTGTCAGAGAGTGTCTGAGAGTGTCAGAGAGTGATAGTGAGTGTCTGAGAGTGTCTGAGAGTGTCAGAGAGTGATAGTGAGTGTCTGAGAGTGTCTGAGAGTGTCAGAGAGTGATAGTGAGTGTCTGAGAGTGTCAGAGCGTGTCAGAGAGTGATAGAGAGTGATAGAGAGTGTCAGAGAGTGTCAGAGAGTGTCAGAGAGTGATAGAGAGTGTCTGAGAGTGTCTGAGAGTGTCAGAGAGTGTCAGAGAGTGATAGAGAGTGTCAGAGAGTGATAGAGAGTGATAGAGAGTGTCAGAGAGTGTCAGAGAATGATAGAGAGTGATAGAGAGTGTCAGAGAGTGTCAGAGAGTGTCAGAGAGTGATAGAGAGTGTCTGAGAGTGTCTGAGAGTGTCAGAGAGTGTCAGAGAGTGATAGAGAGTGTCAGAGAGTGATAGAGAGTGATAGAGAGTGTCAGAGAGTGTCAGAGAGTGTCAGAGAATGATAGTGAGTGTCTGAGAGTGATAGTGAGTGTCAGAGAGTGTCAGAGAGTGATAGTGAGTGTCTGAGAGTGTCAGAGAGTGTCAGAGAGTGATAGAGAGTGATAGAGAGTGATAGAGAGTGTCAGAGAGTGTCAGAGAGTGTCAGAGAGTGATAGAGAGTCTCTGAGAGTGTCTGAGAGTGTCAGAGAGTGATAGAGAGTGATAGAGAGTGTCAGAGCGTGTCAGAGAGCGTCAGAGAGTGATAGTGAGTGTCTGAGAGTGTCAGAGGCTGTCAGAGAGTGATAGAGAGTGTCAGAGAGTGTCAGAGAGTGTCAGAGAGTGATAGAGAGTGTCAGAGAGTGTCTGAGAGTGTCTGAGAGTGTCAGAGAGTGTCAGAGAGTTATAGAGAGTGTCAGAAAGTGTCAGAGAGTGATAGAGAGTGATAGAGAGTGTCAGAGACTCTCTGAGAGTGTCAGAGAGTGATAGTGAGTGTCTGAGAGTGTCAGCGAGTGTCAGAGAGTGGTAGAGAGTGATAGAGAGTGTCAGAGAGTGTCAGAGACTGTCACAGAGTGATAGTGAGTGTCTGAGAGTGTCAGAGAGTGTCAGAGAGTGATAGAGAGTGATAGAGAGTGTCAGAGAGTGTCAGAGAGTGTCAGAGAGTGATAGTGAGTGTCAGAGAGTGATAGAGAGTGATAGAGAGAGATAGAGAATGTCAGAGAGATTCTGAGAGTGTCAGAGAGTGATAGAGAGTGATAGAGAGTGTCAGAGAGTGTCAGAGAGTGTCAGAGAGTGTCAGAGAGTGATAGAGAGTGTCAGAGAGTGATAGAGAGTGTCTGAGAGTGTCAGAGAGTGATAGAGAGTGATAGAGAGTGTCAGAGACTGTCTGAGAGTGTCAGAGAGTGTCAGAGAGTGATAGAGAGTGTCAGAGAGTGTCAGAGAGTGATAGAGAGTGATAGAGAGTGTCAGAGAGTGTCAGAGAGTGTCAGAGAGTGATAGTGAGTGTCAGAGAGTGATAGAGAGAGATAGAGAATGTCAGAGAGTGTCTGAGAGTGTCAGAGAGTGATAGAGAGTGATAGAGAGTGTCAGAGAGTGTCTGAGAGTGTCAGAGAGTGTCAGAGAGTGATAGAGAGTGTCAGAGAGTGATAGAGAGTGTCTGAGAGTGTCAGAGAGTGATAGAGAGTGATAGAGAGTGTCAGAGAGTGTCTGAGAGTGTCAGAGAGTGTCAGACAGTGATGGAGAGTGTCAGAGAGTGTCAGAGAGTGATAGAGAGTGATAGAGAGTGTCAGAGAGTGTCAGAGAGTGATAGAGAGTGATAGAGAGTGTCAGAGAGTGTCAGAGAGTGTCAGAGAGTGATAGTGAGTGTCAGAGAGTGATAGAGAGAGATAGAGAATGTCAGAGAGTGTCTGAGAGTGTCAGAGAGTGATAGAGAGTGATAGAGAGTGTCAGAGAGTGTCTGAGAGTGTCAGAGAGTGTCAGAGAGTGATAGAGAGTGTCAGAGAGTGATAGAGAGTGTCTGAGAGTGTCAGAGAGTGATAGAGAGTGATAGAGAGTGTCAGAGAGTGTCTGAGAGTGTCAGAGAGTGTCAGACAGTGATGGAGAGTGTCAGAGAGTGTCAGACAGTGATAGAGAGTGATAGAGAGTGTCAGAGAGTGTCAGAGAGTGATAGCGAGTGTCTGAGAGGGCCAGAGATTGTCAGAGAGTGTCTGAGAGTGTCAGAGAGTGATAGTGAGTGTCTGAGAGTGTCAGAGAGTGATAGAGAGTGATAGAGAGTGTCAGAGAGTGTCAGAGAGTGTCAGAGAGTGTCAGAGAGTGAAAGTGAGTGTCTGAGAGTGTCAGAGAGTGTCAGAGAGTGATAGAGAGTGATAGAGAGTGTCAGAGAGTGTCAGAGAGTGTCAGAGAGTGATAGTGAGTGTCTGAGAGTGTCAGAGAGTGTCAGAGAGTGATAGTGAGTGTCTGAGAGTGTCAGAGAGTGTCAGAGATTGATAGTGAGTGTCTGAGAGTGTCAGAGAGTGTCAGAGAGTGATAGAGAGTGATAGAGAGTGTCAGAGAGTGTCAGAGAGTGTCAGAGAGTGTCAGAGAGTGATAGTGAGTGTCTGAGAGTGTCAGAGAGTGTCAGAGAGTGACAGAGAGTGATAGAGTGTGTCTGAGAGTGTCAGAGAGTGATAGAGAGTGATAGAGAGTGATAGAGAGTGTCAGAGAGTGTCAGAGAGTGATAGAGAGTGATAGAGAGTGTCAGAGAGTGTCAGAGAGTGATAGAGAGTGATAGAGAGTGATAGAGAGTGTCAGAGAGTGTCTGAGAGTGTCAGAGAGTGTCAGAGAGTGATAGAGAGTGTCAGAGAGTGTCAGAGAGTGATAGAGAGTGATAGAGAGTGATAGAGAGTGTCAGAGAGTGTCTGAGAGTGTCAGAGAGTTTCAGAGAGTGATAGAGAGTGTCTGAGAGTGTCAGAGAGTGATAGAGAGTGATAGAGAGTGTCAGAGAGTGTCTGAGAGTGTCAGAGAGAGATGGAGATTGTCAGAGAGTGTCTGAGAGTGTCAGAGAGTGATAGAGAGTGTCAGAGAGTGTCTGAGAGTGTCAGAGAGTGATAGTGAGTGTCTGAGAGTGTCTGAGAGTGTCAGAGAGTGATAGAGAGTGTCAGAGAGTGTCTGAGAGTGTCAGAGAGTGATAGAGAGTGTCAGAGAGTGTCTGTGAGTGTCTGAGAGTGTCTGAGAGTGTCAGAGAGTGATAGAGAGTGTCAGAGAGTGTCTGAGAGTGTCAGAGAGTGATAGAGAGTGTCAGAGAGTGATAGAGAGTGTCAGAGAGTGTCTGAGAGTGTCAGAGAGTAATAGAGAGTGTCAGAGAGTGTCTGAGAGTGTCAGAGAGTGATAGTGAGTGTCTGAGAGTGACAGAGAGTGATAGAGTGTGTCTGAGAGTGTCAGAGAGTGTCAGAGAGTGATAGAGAGTGTCAGAGAGTGTCAGAGAGTGATAGAGAGTGTCAGAGAATGTCAGAGAGTGATAGAGAGTGATAGAGAGTGTCAGAGAGTGTCAGAGAGTGATAGAGAGTGTCAGAGAGTGTCAGAGAGTGATATAGAGTGATAGAGAGTGTCAGAGAGTGTCAGAGAGTGATAGAGAGTGTCAGAGAGTGTCAGAGAGTGTCAGAGAGTGATAGAGAGTGATAGAGAGTTTCAGAGAGTGTCAGAGAGTGTCTGAGAGTGTCAGAGAGTGATAGAGAGTGATAGAGAGTGTCAGAGAGTGTCAGAGAGTGATAGAGAGTGTCAGAGAGTGTAAGAGAGTGATAGAGAGTGATAGAGAGTGTCAGAGAGTGTCAGAGAGTGTCAGAGAGTGATAGAGAGTTTCAGAGAGTGTCAGAGAGTGATAGAGAGTGATAGAGAGTGTCAGAGAATCTCTGAGAGTGTCAGAGAGTGATATAGAGTATCAGGGAGTGTCAGAGAGTGTCAGAGAGTGTCAGAGAGTGATAGAGAGTGTCAGAGAGTGTCTGAGAGTGTCAGAGAGTGTCAGAGAGTGATAGAGAGTGTCTGAGAGTGTCAGAGAGTGATAGAGAGTGATAGAGAGTGTCTGAGAGTGTCTGAGAGTGTCAGAGAGTGTCAGAGAGTGATATAGAGTATCAGGGAGTATCAGGGAGTGTCAGAGAGTGATAGAGAGTGTCAGAGAGTGATAGAGAGTGTCAGAGAGTGTCTGAGAGTGTCAGAGAGTGGCAGAGAGTGATAGAGAGTGTCTGAGAGTGTCAGAGAGTGATAGAGAGTGTCAGAGAGTGTCTGAGAGTGTCTGAGAGTGTCAGAGAGTGATAGAGAGTGATAGAGCGTGTCAGAGAGTGTCTGAGAGTGTCAGAGAGTGATAGTGAGTGTCTGAGAGTGTCTGAGAGTGTCAGAGAGTGATAGTGAGTGTCTGAGAGTGTCTGAGAGTGTCAGAGAGTGATAGAGAGTGTCTGAGAGAGTCTGAGAGTGTCAGAGAGTGTCAGAGAGTGATATAGAGTATCAGGGAGTATCAGGGAGTGTCAGAGAGTGTCAGAGAGTGTCAGAGAGTGATAGAGAGTGTCAGAGAGTGTCTGAGAGTGTCAGAGAGTGGCAGAGAGTGATAGAGAGTGTCTGAGAGTGTCAGAGAGTGATAGAGAGTGTCAGAGAGTGTCTGAGAGTGTCTGAGAGTGTCAGAGAGTGATAGAGAGTGATAGAGCGTGTCAGAGAGTGTCTGAGAGTGTCAGAGAGTGATAGTGAGTGTCTGAGAGTGTCTGAGAGTGTCAGAGAGTGATAGTGAGTGTCTGAGAGTGTCTGAGAGTGTCAGAGAGTGATAGTGAGTGTCTGAGAGTGTCTGAGAGTGTCAGAGAGTGATAGTGAGTGTCTGAGAGTGTCAGAGCGTGTCAGAGAGTGATAGTGAGTGTCTGAGAGTGTCAGAGCGTGTCAGAGAGTGATAGAGAGTGATAGAGAGTGTCAGAGAGTGTCAGAGAGTGTCAGAGAGTGATAGAGAGTGTCTGAGAGTGTCTGAGAGTGTCAGAGAGTGTCAGAGAGTGATAGAGAGTGTCAGAGAGTGATAGAGAGTGATAGAGAGTGTCAGAGAGTGTCAGAGAGTGTCAGAGAATGATAGAGAGTGATAGAGAGTGTCAGAGAGTGTCAGAGAGTGTCAGAGAGTGATAGAGAGTGTCTGAGAGTGTCTGAGAGTGTCAGAGAGTGTCAGAGAGTGATAGAGAGTGTCAGAGAGTGATAGAGAGTGATAGAGAGTGTCAGAGAGTGTCAGAGAGTGTCAGAGAATGATAGTGAGTGTCTGAGAGTGATAGTGAGTGTCAGAGAGTGTCAGAGAGTGATAGTGAGTGTCTGAGAGTGTCAGAGAGTGTCAGAGAGTGATAGAGAGTGATAGAGAGTGATAGAGAGTGTCAGAGAGTGTCAGAGAGTGTCAGAGAGTGATAGAGAGTCTCTGAGAGTGTCTGAGAGTGTCAGAGAGTGATAGAGAGTGATAGAGAGTGTCAGAGAGTGTCAGAGAGCGTCAGAGAGTGATAGTGAGTGTCTGAGAGTGTCAGAGCGTGTCAGAGAGTGATAGAGAGTGATAGAGAGTGTCAGAGAGTGTCAGAGAGTGTCAGAGAGTGATAGAGAGTGTCAGAGAGTGTCTGAGAGTGTCTGAGAGTGTCAGAGAGTGTCAGAGAGTGATAGAGAGTGTCAGAAAGTGTCAGAGAGTGATAGAGTGTGATAGAGAGTGTCAGAGACTCTCTGAGAGTGTCAGAGAGTGATAGTGAGTGTCTGAGAGTGTCAGCGAGTGTCAGAGAGTGGTAGAGAGTGATAGAGAGTGTCAGAGAGTGTCAGAGACTGTCAGAGAGTGATAGTGAGTGTCTGAGAGTGTCAGAGAGTGTCAGAGAGTGATAGAGAGTGATAGAGAGTGTCAGAGAGTGTCAGAGAGTGTCAGAGAGTGATAGTGAGTGTCAGAGAGTGATAGAGAGTGATAGAGAGAAATAGAGAATGTCAGAGAGATTCTAAGAGTGTCAGAGAGTGATAGAGAGTGATAGAGAGTGTCAGAGAGTGTCAGAGAGTGTCAGAGAGTGATAGAGAGTGTCAGAGAGTGATAGAGAGTGTCTGAGAGTGTCAGAGAGTGATAGAGAGTGATAGAGAGTGTCAGAGACTGTCTGAGAGTGTCAGAGAGTGTCAGAGAGTGATAGAGAGTGTCAGAGAGTGTCAGAGAGTGATAGAGAGTGATAGAGAGTGTCAGAGAGTGTCAGAGAGTGTCAGAGAGTGATAGTGAGTGTCAGAGAGTGATAGAGAGAGATAGAGAATGTCAGAGAGTGTCTGAGAGTGTCAGAGAGTGATAGAGAGTGATAGAGAGTGTCAGAGAGTGTCTGAGAGTGTCAGAGAGTGTCAGAGAGTGATAGAGAGTGTCAGAGAGTGATAGAGAGTGTCTGAGAGTGTCAGAGAGTGATAGAGAGTGATAGAGAGTGTCAGAGAGTGTCTGAGAGTGTCAGAGAGTGTCAGACAGTGATGGAGAGTGTCAGAGAGTGTCAGAGAGTGATAGAGAGTGATAGAGAGTGTCAGAGAGTGTCAGAGAGTGATAGCGAGTGTCTGAGAGGGCCAGAGATTGTCAGAGAGTGTCTGAGAGTGTCAGAGAGTGATAGTGAGTGTCTGAGAGTGTCAGAGAGTGATAGAGAGTGATAGAGAGTGATAGAGAGTGATAGAGAGTGTCAGAGAGTGTCAGAGAGTGTCAGAGAGTGTCAGAGAGTGAAAGTGAGTGTCTGAGAGTGTCAGAGAGTGTCAGAGAGTGATAGAGAGTGATAGAGAGTGTCAGAGAGTGTCAGAGAGTGTCAGAGAGTGATAGCGAGTGTCTGAGAGGGCCAGAGATTGTCAGAGAGTGTCTGAGAGTGTCAGAGAGTGATAGTGAGTGTCTGAGAGTGTCAGAGAGTGATAGAGAGTGATAGAGAGTGATAGAGAGTGTCAGAGAGTGTCAGAGAGTGTCAGAGAGTGTCAGAGAGTGAAAGTGAGTGTCTGAGAGTGTCAGAGAGTGTCAGAGAGTGATAGAGAGTGATAGAGAGTGTCAGAGAGTGTCAGAGAGTGTCAGAGAGTGATAGTGAGTGTCTGAGAGTGTCAGAGAGTGTCAGAGAGTGATAGTGAGTGTCTGAGAGTGTCAGAGAGTGTCAGAGAGTGATAGTGAGTGTCTGAGAGTGTCAGAGAGTGATAGAGAGTGATAGAGAGTGATAGAGAGTGTCAGAGAGTGTCAGAGAGTGTCAGAGAGTGTCAGAGAGTGAAAGTGAGTGTCTGAGAGTGTCAGAGAGTGTCAGAGAGTGATAGAGAGTGATAGAGAGTGTCAGAGAGTGTCAGAGAGTGTCAGAGAGTGATAGTGAGTGTCTGAGAGTGTCAGAGAGTGTCAGAGAGTGATAGTGAGTGTCTGAGAGTGTCAGAGAGTGATAGAGAGTGATAGAGAGTGATAGAGAGTGTCAGAGAGTGTCAGAGAGTGTCAGAGAGTGTCAGAGAGTGAAAGTGAGTGTCTGAGAGTGTCAGAGAGTGTCAGAGAGTGATAGAGAGTGATAGAGAGTGTCAGAGAGTGTCAGAGAGTGTCAGAGAGTGATAGTGAGTGTCTGAGAGTGTCAGAGAGTGTCAGAGAGTGATAGTGAGTGTCTGAGAGTGTCAGAGAGTGTCAGAGAGTGATAGCGAGTGTCTGAGAGTGTCAGAGAGTGATAGTGAGTGTCTGAGAGTGTCAGAGGGTGTCAGAGAGTGATAGAGAGTGATAGAGAGTGTCAGAGAGTGTCAGAGAGTGTCAGAGAGTGTCAGAGAGTGATAGAGAGTGTCTGAGAGTGTCAGAGAGTGATAGAGAGTGATAGAGAGTGTCAGAGAGTGTCTGAGAGTGTCAGAGAGTGTCAGACAGTGATGGAGAGTGTCAGAGAGTGTCAGAGAGTGATAGAGAGTGATAGAGAGTGTCAGAGAGTGTCAGAGAGTGATAGCGAGTGTCTGAGAGGGCCAGAGATTGTCAGAGAGTGTCTGAGAGTGTCAGAGAGTGATAGTGAGTGTCTGAGAGTGTCAGAGAGTGATAGAGAGTGATAGAGAGTGATAGAGAGTGTCAGAGAGTGTCAGAGAGTGTCAGAGAGTGATAGAGAGTGATAGAGAGTGTCAGAGAGTGTCAGAGAGTGTCAGAGAGTGAAAGTGAGTGTCTGAGAGTGTCAGAGAGTGTCAGAGAGTGATAGAGAGTGATAGAGAGTGTCAGAGAGTGTCAGAGAGTGTCAGAGAGTGATAGTGAGTGTCTGAGAGTGTCAGAGAGTGTCAGAGAGTGATAGTGAGTGTCTGAGAGTGTCAGAGAGTGTCAGAGAGTGATAGCGAGTGTCTGAGAGTGTCAGAGAGTGATAGTGAGTGTCTGAGAGTGTCAGAGAGTGTCAGAGAGTGATAGAGAGTGATAGAGAGTGTCAGAGAGTGTCAGAGAGTGTCAGAGAGTGTCAGAGAGTGATAGTGAGTGTCTGAGAGTGTCAGAGAGTGTCAGAGAGTGACAGAGAGTGATAGAGTGTGTCTGAGAGTGTCAGAGAGTGTCAGAGAGTGATAGAGAGTGATAGAGAGTGATGGAGATTGTCAGAGAGTGATAGAGAGTGATAGAGAGTGTCAGAGAGTGATAGAGAGTGTCAGAGAGTGTCAGAGAGTGTCAGAGAGTGTCTGAGAGTGTCAGAGAGTTTCAGAGAGTGATAGAGAGTGTCTGAGAGTGTCAGAGAGTGATAGAGAGTGATAGAGAGTGTCAGAGAGTGTCTGAGAGTGTCAGAGAGTGATAGAGAGTGTCAGAGAGTGTCAGAGAGTGATAGAGAGTGATAGAGAGTGATAGAGAGTGTCAGAGAGTGTCTGAGAGTGTCAGAGAGTGTCAGAGAGTGATAGAGAGTGTCAGAGAGTGTCAGAGAGTGATAGAGAGTGATAGAGAGTGATAGAGAGTGTCAGAGAGTGATAGAGAGTGATAGAGAGTGATAGAGAGTGATAGAGAGTGTCTGAGAGTGTCAGAGAGTGATAGAGAGTGATAGAGAGTGTCTGAGAGTGTCAGAGAGAGATAGAGATTGTCAGAGAGTGTCTGAGAGTGTCAGAGAGTGATAGAGAGTGTCAGAGAGTGTCTGAGAGTGTCAGAGAGTGATAGTGAGTGTCTGAGAGTGTCTGAGAGTGTCAGAGAGTGATAGAGAGTGTCAGAGAGTGTCTGAGAGTGTCAGAGAGTGATAGAGAGTGTCAGAGAGTGTCTGAGAGTGTCAGAGAGTGATAGTGAGTGTCTGAGAGTGTCTGAGAGTGTCAGAGAGTGATAGAGAGTGTCAGAGAGTGTCTGAGAGTGTCAGAGAGTGATAGAGAGTGTCAGAGAGTGTCTGAGAGTGTCAGAGAGTGATAGTGAGTGTCTGAGAGTGTCAGAGAGTGTCAGAGAGTGACAGAGCGTGATAGAGTGTGTCTGAGAGTGTCAGAGAGTGTCAGAGAGTGATAGAGAGTGTCAGAGAGTGTCAGAGAGTGATAGAGAGTGTCAGAGAATGTCAGAGAGTGATAGAGAGTGATAGAGAGTGTCAGAGAGTGTCAGAGAGTGATAGAGAGTGTCAGAGAGTGTCAGAGAGTGATAGAGAGTGATAGAGAGTGTCAGAGAGTGTCAGAGAGTGATAGAGAGTGTCAGAGAGTGTCAGAGAGTGTCAGAGACTGATAGAGAGTGATAGAGAGTTTCAGAGAGTGTCAGAGAGTGTCTGAGAGTGTCAGAGAGTGATAGAGAGTGATAGAGAGTGTCAGAGAGTGTCAGAGAGTGATAGAGAGTGTCAGAGAGTGTAAGAGAGTGATAGAGAGTGATAGAGAGTGTCAGAGAGTGATAGAGAGTGTCTGAGAGTGTCAGAGAGTGTCAGAGATTGTCAGAGAATGATAGAGAGTGATAGAGAGTGTCAGAGAGTGTCAGAGAGTGTCAGAGAGTGATAGAGAGTGTCTGAGAGTGTCTGAGAGTGTCAGAGAGTGTCAGAGAGTGATAGAGAGTGTCAGAGAGTGATAGAGAGTGATAGAGAGTGTCAGAGAGTGTCAGAGAATGATAGTGAGTGTCTGAGAGTGATAGTGAGTGTCAGAGAGTGTCAGAGAGTGATAGTGAGTGTCTGAGAGTGTCAGAGAGTGTCTGAGAGTGATAGAGAGTGATAGAGAGTGATAGAGAGTGTCAGAGAGTGTCAGAGAGTGTCAGAGAGTGATAGAGAGTCTCTGAGAGTGTCTGAGAGTGTCAGAGAGTGATAGAGAGTGATAGAGAGTGTCAGAGAGTGTCAGAGAGCGACAGAGAGTGATAGTGAGTGTCTGAGAGTGTCAGAGCGTGTCAGAGAGTGATAGAGAGTGACAGAGAGTGTCAGAGAGTGTCAGAGAGTGATAGAGAGTGTCAGAGAGTGTCTGAGAGTGTCTGAGAGTGTCAGAGAGTGTCAGAGAGTGATAGAGAGTGTCAGAAAGTGTCAGAGAGTGATAGAGAGTGATAGAGAGTGTCAGAGACTCTCTGAGAGTGTCAGAGAGTGATAGTGAGTGTCTGAGAGTGTCAGCGAGTGTCAGAGAGTGGTAGAGAGTGATAGAGAGTGTCAGAGAGTGTCAGAGACTGTCACAGAGTGATAGTGAGTGTCTGAGAGTGTCAGAGAGTGTCAGAGAGTGATAGAGAGCGATAGAGAGTGTCAGAGAGTGTCAGAGAGTGTCAGAGAGTGATAGTGAGTGTCAGAGAGTGATAGAGAGTGATAGAGAGAGATAGAGAATGTCAGAGAGTTTCTGAGAGTGTCAGAGAGTGATAGAGAGTGATAGAGAGTGTCAGAGAGTGTCTGAGAGTGTCAGAGAGTGTCAGAGAGTGATAGAGAGTGTCAGAGAGTGATAGAGAGTGTCTGAGAGTGTCAGAGAGTGATAGAGAGTGATAGAGAGTGTCAGAGACTGTCTGAGAGTGTCAGAGAGTGTCAGAGAGTGATAGAGAGTGTCAGAGAGTGTCAGAGAGTGATAGAGAGTGATAGAGAGTGTCAGAGAGTGTCAGAGAGTGTCAGAGAGTGATAGTGAGTGTCAGAGAGTGATAGAGAGTGATAGAGAGAGATAGAGAATGTCAGAGAGTGTCTGAGAGTGTCAGAGAGTGATAGAGAGTGATAGAGAGTGTCAGAGAGTGTCTGAGAGTGTCAGAGAGTGTCAGAGAGTGATAGAGAGTGTCAGAGAGTGATAGAGAGTGTCTGAGAGTGTCAGAGAGTGATAGAGAGTGATAGAGAGTGTCAGAGAGTGTCTGAGAGTGTCAGAGAGTGTCAGACAGTGATAGAGAGTGTCAGAGAGTGTCAGAGAGTGATAGAGAGTGATAGAGAGTGTCAGAGAGTGTCAGAGAGTGATAGCGAGTGTCTGAGAGGGCCATAGATTGTCAGAGAGTGTCTGAGAGTGTCAGAGAGTGATAGTGAGTGTCTGAGAGTGTCAGAGAGTGTCAGAGAGTGATAGAGAGTGATAGAGAGTGATAGAGAGTGTCAGACAGTGTCAGAGAGTGTCAGAGAGTGTCAGAGAGTGAAAGTGAGTGTCTGAGAGTGTCAGAGAGTGTCAGAGAGTGATAGAGAGTGATAGAGAGTGTCAGAGAGTGTCAGAGAGTGTCAGAGAGTGTCAGAGAGTGATAGAGAGTGATAGAGAGTTTCAGAGAGTGTCAGAGAGTGTCTGAGATTGTCAGAGAGTGACAGAGAGTGATAGAGAGTGTCAGAGAGTGTCAGAGAGTGATAGAGAGTGTCAGAGAGTGTAAGAGAGTGATAGAGAGTGATAGTGAGTGTCTGAGAGTGTCAGAGAGTGTCAGAGAGTGATAGAGAGTGATAGAGAGTGATAGAGAGTGTCAGAGAGTGTCAGAGAGTGTCGGAGAGTGTCAGAGAGTGGAAGTGAGTGTCTGAGAGTGTCTGAGAGTGTCAGAGAGTGTCAGAGAGTGATAGAGAGTGATAGAGAGTGTCAGAGAGTGTCAGAGAGTGTCAGAGAGTGTCAGAGAGTGATAGTGAGTGTCTGAGAGTGTCAGAGAGTGTCAGAGAGTGATAGCGAGTGTCTGAGAGTGACAGAGATTGTCAGAGAGTGTCAGAGAGTGATAGTGAGTGTCTGAGAGTGTCAGAGAGTGTCAGAGAGTGATAGAGAGTGATAGAGAGTGTCAGAGAGTGTCAGGGAGTGTCAGAGAGTGTCAGAGAGTGATAGTGAGTGTCTGAGAGTGTCAGAGAGTGTCAGAGAGTGACAGAGAGTGATAGAGTGTGTCTGAGAGTGTCAGAGAGTGTCAGAGAGTGATAGAGAGTGATAGAGAGTGATAGAGAGTGTCAGAGAGTGATAGAGAGTGATAGAGAGTGTCAGAGAGTGTCAGAGAGTGTCAGAGAGTGTCAGAGAGTGATAGAGTGTGTCTGAGAGTGTCAGAGAGTGCCAGAGAGTGATAGAGAGTGATAGAGAGTGATAGAGAGTGTCAGAGACTGTCAGAGAGTGTCAGAGAGTGATGGTGAGTGTCTGAGAGTGTCAGGGAGTGTCAGAGAGTGACAGAGAGTGAGAGTGTATCTGAGAGTGTCAGAGAGTGTCAGAGAGTGATAGAGAGTGTCAGAGATTGTCAGAGAGTGATAGAGAGTGTCAGAGAGTGTCAGAGAGTGTCAGAGAGTGATAGAGAGTGATAGAGAGTGTCAGAGAGTGTCTGAGAGTGTCAGAGAGTGATAGAGAGTGTCAGAGAGTGTCTGAGAGTGTCAGAGAGTGATAGAGAGTGTCAGAGAGTGTCAGAGAATGTCAGAGAGTGATAGTGAGTGTCTGAGAGTGTCAGAGAGTGTCAGAGAGTAATAGAGAGTGATAGAGAGTGTCAGAGAGTGTCTGAGAGTGTCAGAGAGTGATAGAGAGTGATAGAGAGTGTCAGAGAGTGTCTGAGAGTGTCAGAGAGTTTCAGAGAGTGATAGAGAGTGTCTGAGAGTGTCAGAGAGTGATAGAGAGTGATAGAGAGTGTCAGAGAGTGTCTGAGAGTGTCAGAGAGTGATAGAGAGTGTCAGAGAGTGTCAGAGAGTGATAGAGAGTGATAGAGAGTGATAGAGAGTGATAGAGAGTGATAGAGAGTGTCAGAGAGTGATAGAGAGTGTCAGAGAGTGATAGAGAGTGTCAGAGAGTGATAGTGAGTGTCTGAGAGTGTCAGAGAGTGATAGAGAGTGTCTGAGAGTGTCAGAGAGTGATAGAGAGTGATAGAGAGTGTCAGAGAGTGTCTGAGAGTGTCAGAGAGTGATAGAGAGTGTCAGAGAGTGTCAGAGAGTGATAGAGAGTGATAGAGAGTGATAGAGAGTGTCAGAGAGTGTCAGAGAGTGTCTGAGAGTGTCAGAGAGTGATAGAGAGTGTCAGAGAGTGTCTGAGAGTGTCAGAGAGTGATAGTGAGTGTCTGAGAGTGTCTGAGAGTGTCAGAGAGTGATAGAGAGTGTCAGAGAGTGTCTGAGAGTGTCAGAGAGTGATAGAGAGTGTCAGAGAGTGTCTGAGAGTGTCAGAGAGTGATAGTGAGTGTCAGAGAGTGTCTGAGAGTGTCAGAGAGTGATAGAGAGTGTCAGAGAGTGTCAGAGAGTGATAGAGAGTGATAGAGAGTGATAGAGAGTGACAGAGAGTGTCAGAGAGTGATATAGAGTGTCAGAGAGTGATAGAGAGTGTCAGAGAGTGTCTGAGAGTGTCAGAGAGTGATAGAGAGTGTCAGAGAGTGTCTGAGAGTGTCAGAGAGTGTCAGAGAGTGATAGAGAGTGTCAGAGAGTGTCTGAGAGTGTCAGAGAGTGATAGTGAGTGTCTGAGAGTGTCAGAGAGTGATAGAGAGTGTCAGAGAGTGTCTGAGAGTGTCAGAGAGTGATAGTGAGTGTCAGAGAGTGTCTGAGAGTGTCAGAGAGTGATAGAGAGTGTCAGAGAGTGTCAGAGAGTGATAGAGAGTGATAGAGAGTGATAGAGAGTGACAGAGAGTGTCAGAGAGTGATATAGAGTGTCAGAGAGTGATAGAGAGTGTCAGAGAGTGTCTGAGAGTGTCAGAGAGTGATAGAGAGTGTCAGAGAGTGTCTGAGAGTGTCAGAGAGTGTCAGAGAGTGATAGAGAGTGTCAGAGAGTGTCTGAGAGTGTCAGAGAGTGATAGTGAGTGTCTGAGAGTGTCTGAGAGTGTCAGAGAGTGATAGTGAGTGTCTGAGAGTGTCTGAGAGTGCAGAGAGTGATAGTGAGTGTCTGAGAGTGTCAGAGAGTGACAGAGAGTGATAGAGTGTGTCTGAGAGTGTCAGAGAGTGTCAGAGAGTGATAGACAGTGTCATAGAGTGTCAGAGAGTGATAGAGAGTGTCAGAGAATGTCAGAGAGTGATAGAGAGTGATAGAGAGTGTCAGAGAGTGTCAGAGAGTGATAGAGAGTGATAGAGAGTTTCAGAGAGTGTCAGAGAGTGTCTGAGAGTGTCAGAGAGTGACAGAGAGTGATAGAGAGTGTCAGAGAGTGATAGAGAGTGATAGAGAGTGTCAGAGAGTGTCAGAGAGTGATAGAGAGTGTCAGAGAGTGTCAGAGAGTGTCAGAGAGTGATAGAGAGTGATAGAGAGTTTCAGAGAGTGTCAGAGAGTGTCTGAGAGTGTCAGAGAGTGATAGAGAGTGATGGAGAGTGTCAGAGAGTGTCAGAGAGTGATAGAGAGTGTCAGAGAGTGTCTGGGAGTGTCAGAGAGTGATAGAGAGTGTCAGAGAGTGATAGAGAGTGTCAGAGAGTGTCTGAGAGTGTCAGAGAGTGATAGTGAGTGTCAGAGAGTGATAGAGAGTGTCAGAGAGTTTCAGAGAGTGATAGAGAGTGTCTGAGAGTGTCAGAGAGTGTCTGAGAGTGTCAGAGAGTGATAGAGAGTGTCAGAGAGTGTCAGAGAGTGATAGAGAGTGATAGAGAGTTTCAGAGAGTGTCAGAGAGTGTCTGAGAGTGTCAGAGAGTGATAGAGAGTGATAGAGCGTGTCAGAGAGTGTCAGAGAATGTCAGAGAGTGATAGTGAGTGTCTGAGAGCGTCTGAGAGTGTCAGAGAGTGATAGAGAGTGTCAGAGAGTGTCAGACAGTGATAGAGAGTGATAGAGAGTGTCAGAGAGTGTCAGAGAGTGATAGAGAGTGATAGAGAGTGTCAGAGAGTGTCAGAGAGTGATAGAGAGTGATAGAGAGTGTCAGAGACTGTCTGAGAGTGTCAGAGAGTGTCAGAGAGTGATAGAGAGTGTCAGAGAGTGTCAGAGAGTGATAGAGAGTGATAGAGAGTGTCAGAGAGTGTCAGAGAGTGTCAGAGAGTGATAGTGAGTGTCAGAGAGTGATAGAGAGTGATAGAGAGAGATAGAGAATGTCAGAGAGTGTCTGAGAGTGTCAGAGAGTGATAGAGAGTGATAGAGAGTGTCAGAGAGTGTCTGAGAGTGTCAGAGAGTGTCAGAGAGTGATAGAGAGTGTCAGAGAGTGATAGAGAGTGTCTGAGAGTGTCAGAGAGTGATAGAGAGTGATAGAGAGTGTCAGAGAGTGTCTGAGAGTGTCAGAGAGTGTCAGACAGTGATAGAGAGTGTCAGAGAGTGTCAGAGAGTGATAGAGAGTGATAGAGAGTGTCAGAGAGTGTCAGAGAGTGATAGCGAGTGTCTGAGAGGGCCAGAGATTGTCAGAGAGTGTCTGAGAGTGTCAGAGAGTGATAGTGAGTGTCTGAGAGTGTCAGAGAGTGTCAGAGAGTGATAGAGAGTGATAGAGAGTGATAGAGAGTGTCAGACAGTGTCAGAGAGTGTCAGAGAGTGTCAGAGAGTGAAAGTGAGTGTCTGAGAGTGTCAGAGAGTGTCAGAGAGTGATAGAGAGTGATAGAGAGTGTCAGAGAGTGTCAGAGAGTGTCAGAGAGTGTCAGAGAGTGATAGAGAGTGATAGAGAGTTTCAGAGAGTGTCAGAGAGTGTCTGAGATTGTCAGAGAGTGATAGTGAGTGTCTGAGAGTGTCAGAGAGTGTCAGAGAGTGATAGAGAGTGATAGAGAGTGATAGAGAGTGTCAGACAGTGTCAGAGAGTGTCAGAGAGTGTCAGAGAGTGAAAGTGAGTGTCTGAGAGTGTCAGAGAGTGTCAGAGAGTGATAGAGAGTGATAGAGAGTGTCAGAGAGTGTCAGAGAGTGTCAGAGAGTGTCAGAGAGTGATAGAGAGTGATAGTGAGTGTCTGAGAGTGTCAGAGAGTGTCAGAGAGTGTCAGAGAGTGATAGAGAGTGATAGAGAGTGATAGAGAGTGTCAGAGAGTGTCAGAGAGTGTCAGAGAGTGTCAGAGAGTGGAAGTGAGTGTCTGAGAGTGTCTGAGAGTGTCAGAGAGTGTCAGAGAGTGATAGAGAGTGATAGAGAGTGTCAGAGAGTGTCAGAGAGTGTCAGAGAGTGATAGTGAGTGTCTGAGAGTGTCAGAGAGTGTCAGAGAGTGATAGCGAGTGTCTGAGAGTGACAGAGATTGTCAGAGAGTGTCAGAGAGTGATAGTGAGTGTCTGAGAGTGTCAGAGAGTGTCAGAGAGTGATAGAGAGTGATAGAGAGTGTCAGAGAGTGTCAGGGAGTGTCAGAGAGTGTCAGAGAGTGATAGTGAGTGTCTGAGAGTGTCAGAGAGTGTCAGAGAGTGATAGAGAGTGATAGAGAGTGATAGAGAGTGTCAGACAGTGTCAGAGAGTGTCAGAGAGTGTCAGAGAGTGAAAGTGAGTGTCTGAGAGTGTCAGAGAGTGTCAGAGAGTGATAGAGAGTGATAGAGAGTGTCAGAGAGTGTCAGAGAGTGTCAGAGAGTGTCAGAGAGTGATAGAGAGTGATAGAGAGTTTCAGAGAGTGTCAGAGAGTGTCTGAGATTGTCAGAGAGTGATAGTGAGTGTCTGAGAGTGTCAGAGAGTGTCAGAGAGTGATAGAGAGTGATAGAGAGTGATAGAGAGTGTCAGACAGTGTCAGAGAGTGTCAGAGAGTGTCAGAGAGTGAAAGTGAGTGTCTGAGAGTGTCAGAGAGTGTCAGAGAGTGATAGAGAGTGATAGAGAGTGTCAGAGAGTGTCAGAGAGTGTCAGAGAGTGTCAGAGAGTGATAGAGAGTGATAGTGAGTGTCTGAGAGTGTCAGAGAGTGTCAGAGAGTGTCAGAGAGTGATAGAGAGTGATAGAGAGTGATAGAGAGTGTCAGAGAGTGTCAGAGAGTGTCAGAGAGTGTCAGAGAGTGGAAGTGAGTGTCTGAGAGTGTCTGAGAGTGTCAGAGAGTGTCAGAGAGTGATAGAGAGTGATAGAGAGTGTCAGAGAGTGTCAGAGAGTGTCAGAGAGTGATAGTGAGTGTCTGAGAGTGTCAGAGAGTGTCAGAGAGTGATAGCGAGTGTCTGAGAGTGACAGAGATTGTCAGAGATTGTCAGAGAGTGATAGTGAGTGTCTGAGAGTGTCAGAGAGTGTCAGAGAGTGATAGAGAGTGATAGAGAGTGTCAGAGAGTGTCAGGGAGTGTCAGAGAGTGTCAGAGAGTGATAGTGAGTGTCTGAGAGTGTCAGAGAGTGTCAGAGAGTGACAGAGAGTGATAGAGTGTGTCTGAGAGTGTCAGAGAGTGTCAGAGAGTGATAGAGAGTGATAGAGAGTGTCAGAGAGTGATAGAGAGTGATAGAGAGTGTCAGAGAGTGTCAGAGAGTGTCAGAGAGTGTCAGAGAGTGATAGAGTGTGTCTGAGAGTGTCAGAGAGTGCCAGAGACTGATAGAGAGTGATAGAGAGTGATAGAGAGTGTCAGAGACTGTCAGAGAGTGTCAGAGAGTGATGGTGAGTGTCTGAGAGTGTCAGGGAGTGTCAGAGAGTGACAGAGAGTGAGAGTGTGTCTGAGAGTGTCAGAGAGTGTCAGAGAGTGATAGAGAGTGTCAGAGAGTGTCAGAGAGTGATAGAGAGTGTCAGAGAGTGATAGAGAGTGTCAGAGAGTGATAGAGAGTGATAGAGAGTGTCAGAGAGTGTCTGAGAGTGTCAGAGAGTGATAGAGAGTGTCAGAGAGTGTCTGAGAGTGTCAGAGAGTGATAGAGAGTGTCAGAGAGTGTCAGAGAATGTCAGAGAGTGATAGTGAGTGTCTGAGAGTGTCAGAGAATGTCAGAGAGTGATAGTGAGTGTCTGAGAGTGTCAGAGAGTGTCAGAGAGTAATAGAGAGTGATAGAGAGTGTCAGAGAGTGTCTGAGAGTGTCAGAGAGTGATAGAGAGTGATAGAGAGTGTCAGAGAGTGTCTGAGAGTGTCAGAGAGTTTCAGAGAGTGATAGAGAGTGTCTGAGAGTGTCAGAGAGTGATAGAGAGTGATAGAGAGTGTCAGAGAGTGTCTGAGAGTGTCAGAGAGTGATAGAGAGTGTCAGAGAGTGTCAGAGAGTGATAGAGAGTGATAGAGTGTGATAGAGAGTGATAGAGAGTGATAGAGAGTGTCAGAGAGTGATAGAGAGTGTCAGAGAGTGATAGAGAGTGTCAGAGAGTGTCTGAGAGTGTCAGAGAGTGATAGTGAGTGTCTGAGAGTGTCAGAGAGTGATAGAGAGTGTCTGAGAGTGTCAGAGAGTGATAGAGAGTGATAGAGAGTGTCAGAGAGTGTCTGAGAGTGTCAGAGAGTGATAGAGAGTGTCAGAGAGTGTCAGAGAGTGATAGAGAGTGATAGAGAGTGATAGAGAGTGTCAGAGAGTGTCAGAGAGTGTCTGAGAGTGTCAGAGAGTGATAGAGAGTGTCAGAGAGTGTCTGAGAGTGTCAGAGAGTGATAGTGAGTGTCTGAGAGTGTCTGAGAGTGTCAGAGAGTGATAGAGAGTGTCAGAGAGTGTCTGAGAGTGTCAGAGAGTGATAGAGAGTGTCAGAGAGTGTCTGAGAGTGTCAGAGAGTGATAGTGAGTGTCAGAGAGTGTCTGAGAGTGTCAGAGAGTGATAGAGAGTGTCAGAGAGTGTCAGAGAGTGATAGAGAGTGATAGAGAGTGATAGAGAGTGATAGAGAGTGATAGAGAGTGTCAGAGAGTGATAGAGAGTGTCAGAGAGTGATAGAGAGTGCCAGAGAGTGTCTGAGAGTGTCAGAGAGTGATAGTGAGTGTCTGAGAGTGTCAGAGAGTGATAGAGAGTGTCTGAGAGTGTCAGAGAGTGATAGAGAGTGATAGAGAGTGTCAGAGAGTGTCTGAGAGTGTCAGAGAGTGATAGAGAGTGTCAGAGAGTGTCAGAGAGTGATAGAGAGTGATAGAGAGTGATAGAGAGTGTCAGAGAGTGTCAGAGAGTGTCTGAGAGTGTCAGAGAGTGATAGAGAGTGTCAGAGAGTGTCTGAGAGTGTCAGAGAGTGATAGTGAGTGTCTGAGAGTGTCTGAGAGTGTCAGAGAGTGATAGAGAGTGTCAGAGAGTGTCTGAGAGTGTCAGAGAGTGATAGAGAGTGTCAGAGAGTGTCTGAGAGTGTCAGAGAGTGATAGTGAGTGTCTGAGAGTGTCTGAGAGTGTCAGAGAGTGATAGTGAGTGTCTGAGAGTGTCAGAGAGTGACAGAGAGTGATAGAGTGTGTCTGAGAGTGTCAGAGAGTGTCAGAGAGTGATAGACAGTGTCATAGAGTGTCAGAGAGTGATAGAGAGTGTCAGAGAATGTCAGAGAGTGATAGAGAGTGATAGAGAGTGTCAGAGAGTGTCAGAGAGTGATAGAGAGTGATAGAGAGTTTCAGAGAGTGTCAGAGAGTGTCTGAGAGTGTCAGAGAGTGACAGAGAGTGATAGAGAGTGTCAGAGAGTGATAGAGAGTGATAGAGAGTGTCAGAGAGTGTCAGAGAGTGATAGAGAGTGTCAGAGAGTGTCAGAGAGTGTCAGAGAGTGATAGAGAGTGATAGAGAGTTTCAGAGAGTGTCAGAGAGTGTCTGAGAGTGTCAGAGAGTGATAGAGAGTGATGGAGAGTGTCAGAGAGTGTCAGAGAGTGATAGAGAGTGTCAGAGAGTGTCTGGGAGTGTCAGAGAGTGATAGAGAGTGTCAGAGAGTGATAGAGAGTGTCAGAGAGTGTCTGAGAGTGTCAGAGAGTGATAGTGAGTGTCAGAGAGTGATAGAGAGTGATAGAGAGTGTCAGAGAGTTTCAGAGAGTGATAGAGAGTGTCTGAGAGTGTCAGAGAGTGTCTGAGAGTGTCAGAGAGTGATAGAGAGTGTCAGAGAGTGTCAGAGAGTGATAGAGAGTGATAGAGAGTTTCAGAGAGTGTCAGAGAGTGTCTGAGAGTGTCAGAGAGTGATAGAGAGTGATAGAGAGTGTCAGAGAGTGTCAGAGAATGTCAGAGAGTGATAGTGAGTGTCTGAGAGCGTCTGAGAGTGTCAGAGAGTGATAGAGAGTGTCAGAGAGTGTCAGACAGTGATAGAGAGTGATAGAGAGTGTCAGAGAGTGTCAGAGAGTGATAGAGAGTGATAGAGAGTGTCAGAGAGTGTCAGAGAGTGATAGAGAGTGTCAGAGAGTGTCAGAGAGTGTCAGAGAGTGATAGAGAGTGATAGAGAGTTTCAGAGAGTGTCAGAGAGTTTCAGAGAGTGTCAGAGACTGTCAGAGAGTGTCAGAGAGTGATAGAGAGTGATAGAGAGAGTCAGAGAGTGTCAGAGAGTGATAGAGAGTGATAGAGAGTGTCAGAGAGTGTCAGAGAGTGATAGAGAGTGTCAGAGAGTGTCAGAGAGTGTCAGAGAGTGATAGAGAGTGATAGAGAGTTTCAGAGAGTGTCTGAGAGTGTCAGAGAGTGATAGAGAGTGATAGAGAGTGTCAGAGAGTGTCAGAGAGTGATAGAGAGTGTCAGAGAGTGTAAGAGAGTGATAGAGAGTGATAGAGAGTGTCAGAGAGTGTCAGAGAGTGTCTGAGAGTGTCAGAGAGTGATAGAGAGTGTCAGAGAGTGTCAGAGAGTGATAGAGAGTGATAGAGAGTTTCAGAGAGTGTCAGAGAGTGTCTGAGAGTGTCAGAGAGTGATAGAGAGTGATAGAGAGTGTCAGAGAGTGTCAGAGAATGTCAGAGAGTGATAGTGAGTGTCTGGGAGCGTCTGAGAGTGTCAGAGAGTGATAGAGAGTGTCAGAGAGTGTCAGAGCATGTCAGAGAGTGATAGTGAGTGTCTGTGAGTGTCAGAGAGTGTCAGAGAGTGATAGAGAGTGATAGAGAGTGTCAGAGAGTGTCTGAGAGTGTCAGAGAGTGATAGAGAGTGATAGAGAGTGTCAGAGAGTGTCTGAGAGTGTCAGAGAGTTTCAGAGAGTGATAGAGAGTGTCTGAGAGTGTCAGAGAGTGATAGAGAGTGATAGAGAGTGTCAGAGAGTGTCTGAGAGTGTCAGAGAGTGATAGAGAGTGTCAGAGAGTGTCTGAGAGTGTCAGAGAGTGATAGAGAGTGTCAGAGAATGTCTGAGAGTGTCAGAAAGTGATAGTGAGTGTCAGAGAGTGATAGTGAGTGTCTGAGAGTGTCAGAGAGTGTCAGAGAGTGACAGAGAGTGATAGAGTGTGTCTGAGAGTGTCAGAGAGTGTCAGAGAGTGATAGAGAGGGATAGAGAGTGATAGAGAGTGATAGAGAGTGTCAGAGACTGTCAGAGAGTGTCAGAGAGTGATAGAGAGTGTCAGAGAGTGTCTGAGAGTGTCAGAGAGTGATAGTGAGTGTCAGAGAGTGATAGTGAGTGTCAGAGAGTGATAGTGAGTGTCAGAGAGTGTCAGAGAGTGATAGAGAGGGATAGAGAGTGATAGAGAGTGATAGAGAGTGTCAGAGACTGTCAGAGAGTGTCAGAGAGTGATAGAGAGTGTCAGAGAGTGTCTGAGAGTGTCAGAGAGTGATAGTGAGTGTCAGAGAGTGATAGTGAGTGTCAGAGAGTGATAGTGAGTGTCTGAGAGTGTCAGAGAGTGTCAGAGAGTGACAGAGAGTGATAGAGTGTGTCTGAGAGTGTCAGAGAGTGTCAGAGAGTGATAGAGAGTGATAGAGAGTGATAGAGAGTGTCAGAGACTGTCAGAGAGTGTCAGAGAGTGATAGTGAGTGTCTGAGAGTGTCAGAGAGTGTCAGAGAGTGACAGAGAGTGATAGAGTGTGTCTGAGAGTGTCAGAGAGTGTCAGAGAGTGATAGAGAGTGTCAGAGAGTGTCAGAGAGTGATAGAGAGTGTCAGAGAGTGTCAGAGAGTGATAGAGAGTGATAGAGAGTGTCAGAGAGTGTCAGAGAGTGATAGAGAGTGATAGAGAGTTTCAGAGAGTGTCAGAGAGTGTCTGAGAGTGTCAGAGAGTGATAGAGAGTGATAGAGAGTGTCAGAGAGTGTCAGAGAGTGATAGAGAGTGATAGAGAGTGTCAGAGAGTGTCAGAGAGTGATAGAGAGTGTCAGAGAGTGTCAGAGACTGTCAGAGAGTGTCAGAGAGTGTCAGAGAGTGATAGAGAGTGATAGAGAGTTTCAGAGAGTGTCAGAGAGTGTCTGAGAGTGTCAGAGAATGATAGAGAGTGGTAGAGAGTGTCAGAGAGTGTCAGAGAATGTCAGAGAGTGATAGTGAGTGTCTGAGAGTGTCTGAGAGTGTCAGAGAGTGTCAGAGAGTGTCAGAGAGTGATAGTGAGTGTCTGAGAGTGTCAGAGAGTGTCAGAGAGTGATAGAGAGTGATGGAGAGTGTCAGAGAGTGTCTGAGAGTGTCAGAGAGTGATAGAGAGTGATAGAGAGTGTCAGAGAGTGTCTGAGAGTGTCAGAGAGTTTCAGAGAGTGATAGAGAGTGATAGAGAGTGTCAGAGAGTGTCTGAGAGTGTCAGAGAGTGATAGAGAGTGTCAGAGAGTGTCTGAGAGTGTCAGAGAGGGTAGTGAGTGTCTGAGAGTGTCAGAGAGTGTCAGAGAGTGACAGAGAGTGATAGAGTGTGTCTGAGAGTGTCAGAGAGTGTCAGAGAGTGATAGAGAGGGATAGAGAGTGATAGAGAGTGATAGAGAGTGTCAGAGACTGTCAGAGAGTGTCAGAGAGTGTCTGAGAGTGTCAGAGAGTGATAGTGAGTGTCAGAGAGTGATAGTGAGTGTCAGAGAGTGATAGTGAGTGTCAGAGAGTGTCAGAGAGTGATAGAGAGGGATAGAGAGTGATAGAGAGTGATAGAGAGTGTCAGAGACTGTCAGAGAGTGTCAGAGAGTGATAGAGAGTGTCAGAGAGTGTCTGAGAGTGTCAGAGAGTGATAGTGAGTGTCAGAGAGTGATAGTGAGTGTCAGAGAGTGATAGTGAGTGTCTGAGAGTGTCAGAGAGTGTCAGAGAGTGACAGAGAGTGATAGAGTGTGTCTGAGAGTGTCAGAGAGTGTCAGAGAGTGATAGAGAGTGATAGAGAGTGATAGAGAGTGTCAGAGACTGTCAGAGAGTGTCAGAGAGTGATAGTGAGTGTCTGAGAGTGTCAGAGAGTGTCAGAGAGTGACAGAGAGTGATAGAGTGTGTCTGAGAGTGTCAGAGAGTGTCAGAGAGTGATAGAGAGTGTCAGAGAGTGTCAGAGAGTGATAGAGAGTGTCAGAGAGTGTCTGAGAGTGATAGAGAGTGATAGAGAGTGTCAGAGAGTGTCAGAGAGTGATAGAGAGTGATAGAGAGTTTCAGAGAGTGTCAGAGAGTGTCTGAGAGTGTCAGAGAGTGATAGAGAGTGATAGTGAGTGTCAGAGAGTGTCAGAGAGTGATAGAGAGTGATAGAGAGTGTCAGAGAGTGTCAGAGAGTGATAGAGAGTGTCAGAGAGTGTCAGAGACTGTCAGAGAGTGTCAGAGAGTGTCAGAGAGTGATAGAGAGTGATAGAGAGTTTCAGAGAGTGTCAGAGAGTGTCTGAGAGTGTCAGAGAATGATAGAGAGTGGTAGAGAGTGTCAGAGAGTGTCAGAGAATGTCAGAGAGTGATAGTGAGTGTCTGAGAGTGTCTGAGAGTGTCAGAGAGTGTCAGAGAGTGTCAGAGAGTGATAGTGAGTGTCTGAGAGTGTCAGAGAGTGTCAGAGAGTGATAGAGAGTGATGGAGAGTGTCAGAGAGTGTCTGAGAGTGTCAGAGAGTGATAGAGAGTGATAGAGAGTGTCAGAGAGTGTCTGAGAGTGTCAGAGAGTTTCAGAGAGTGATAGAGAGTGATAGAGAGTGTCAGAGAGTGTCTGAGAGTGTCAGAGAGTGATAGAGAGTGTCAGAGAGTGTCTGAGAGTGTCAGAGAGGGTAGTGAGTGTCTGAGAGTGTCTGAGAGTGTCAGAGAGTTTCAGAGAGTGATAGAGAGTGATAGAGAGTGTCAGAGAGTGTCTGAGAGTGTCAGAGAGTGATAGAGAGTGTCAGAGAGTGTCTGAGAGTGTCAGAGAGGGTAGTGAGTGTCTGAGAGTGTCAGAGAGTGTCAGAGAGTGTCAGAGAGTGATAGAGAGTGTCAGAGAGTGTCAGAGACTGTCAGAGAGTGTCAGAGAGTGTCAGAGAGTGATAGAGAGTGATAGAGAGTTTCAGAGAGTGTCAGAGAGTGTCTGAGAGTGTCAGAGAATGATAGAGAGTGGTAGAGAGTGTCAGAGAGTGTCAGAGAATGTCAGAGAGTGATAGTGAGTGTCTGAGAGTGTCTGAGAGTGTCAGAGAGTGTCAGAGAGTGTCAGAGAGTGATAGTGAGTGTCTGAGAGTGTCAGAGAGTGTCAGAGAGTGATAGAGAGTGATGGAGAGTGTCAGAGAGTGTCTGAGAGTGTCAGAGAGTGATAGAGAGTGATAGAGAGTGTCAGAGAGTGTCTGAGAGTGTCAGAGAGTTTCAGAGAGTGATAGAGAGTGATAGAGAGTGTCAGAGAGTGTCTGAGAGTGTCAGAGAGTGATAGAGAGTGTCAGAGAGTGTCTGAGAGTGTCAGAGAGGGTAGTGAGTGTCTGAGAGTGTCTGAGAGTGTCAGAGAGTTTCAGAGAGTGATAGAGAGTGATAGAGAGTGTCAGAGAGTGTCTGAGAGTGTCAGAGAGTGATAGAGAGTGTCAGAGAGTGTCTGAGAGTGTCAGAGAGGGTAGTGAGTGTCTGAGAGTGTCAGAGAGTGTCAGAGAGTGACAGAGAGTGATAGAGTGTGTCTGAGAGTGTCAGAGAGTGTCAGAGAGTGATAGAGAGTGATAGAGAGTGATAGAGAGTGTCAGAGACTGTCAGAGAGTGTCAGAGAGTGATAGAGAGTGATAGAGAGTGATAGAGAGTGTCAGAGAGTGATAGAGAGTTTCAGAGAGTGTCAGAGAGTGATAGAGAGTGATAGAGAGTTTCAGAGAGTGTCAGAGAGTGTCAGAGAGTGTCTGAGAGTGTCAGAGAGTGATAGAGAGAGATAGAGAGTGTCAGAGAATGTCAGAGAGTGATAGTGAGTGTCTGAGAGTGTCTGAGAGTGTCAGAGAGTGATAGAGAGTGTCAGAGAGTGTCAGAGAATGTCAGAGAGTGATAGTGAGTGTCTGAGAGTGTCAGAGAATGTCAGAGAGTGATAGTGAGTGTCTGAGAGTGTCTGAGAGTGTCAGAGAGTGATAGAGAGTGTCAGAGAGTGTCAGAGAATGTCAGAGAGTGATAGTGAGTGTCTGAGAGTGTCAGAGAGTGTCAGAGAGTGATAGAGAGTGCTAGAGAGTGTCAGAGAGTGTCTGAGAGTGTCAGAGAGTGATAGAGAGTGATAGAGAGTGTCAGAGAGTGTCTGAGAGTGTCAGAGAGTTTCAGAGAGTGATAGAGAGTGTCTGAGAGTGTCAGAGAGTGATAGAGAGTGATAGAGAGTGTCAGAGAGTGTCTGAGAGTGTCAGAGAGTGATAGAGAGTGTCAGAGAGTGTCTGAGAGTGTCAGAGAGGGTAGTGAGTGTCTGAGAGTGTCAGAGAGTGTCAGAGAGTGACAGAGAGTGATAGAGTGTGTCTGAGAGTGTCAGAGAGTGTCAGAGAGTGTCAGAGAGTGATAGAGAGTGATAGAGAGTGATAGAGAGTGTCAGAGACTGTCAGAGAGTGTCAGAGAGTGATAGAGAGTGATAGAGAGTGATAGAGAGTGTCAGGGACTGTCAGAGAGTGTCAGAGAGTGATAGTGAGTGTCTGAGAGTGTCAGAGAGTGTCAGAGAGTGACAGAGAGTGACAGAGAGTGATAGAGTGTGCCTGAGAGTGTCAGAGAGTGTCAGAGAGTGATAGAGAGTGTCAGAGAGTGTCAGAGAGTGATAGAGAGTGTCAGAGAGTGTCAGAGAGTGATAGAGAGTGATAGAGAGTGATAGAGAGTGTCAGAGAGTGTCAGAGAGTGATAGAGAGTGATAGAGAGTTTCAGAGAGTGTCAGAGAGTGTCTGAGAGTGTCAGAGAGTGATAGAGAGTGATAGAGAGTGTCAGAGAGTGATAGAGAGTGTCAGAGAGTGTCAGAGAGTGATAGAGAGTGATAGAGAGTGTCAGAGAGTGTCAGAGAGTGTCAGAGAGTGTCAGAGAGTGATAGAGAGTGATAGAGAGTTTCAGAGAGTGTCAGAGAGTGATAGAGAGTGTCAGAGAGTGATAGAGAGTGATAGAGAGTGTCAGAGAGTGTCAGAGAGTGATAGAGAGTGATAGAGAGTGTCAGAGAGTGTCAGAGAGTGATAGAGAGTGTCAGAGAGTGTCAGAGAGTGTCAGAGAGTGTCAGAGAGTGATAGAGAGTGATAGAGAGTTTCAGAGAGTGTCAGAGAGTGTCTGAGAGTGTCAGAGAGTGTCAGAGAGTGATAGAGAGTGATAGAGAGTGTCAGAGAGTGTCAGAGAGTGTCAGAGAGTGATAGAGAGTGTCAGAGAGTGTAAGAGAGTGATAGAGAGTGATAGAGAGTGTCAGAGAGTGTCAGAGAGTGATAGAGAGTGTCAGAGAGCGATAGAGAGTGTCAGAGAGTGTCAGAGAGTGATAGAGAGTTTCAGAGAGTGTCAGAGAGTGTCTGAGAGTGTCAGAGAGTGATAGAGAGTGATAGAGAGTGTCAGAGAGTGTCAGAGAATGTCAGAGAGTGATAGTGAGTGTCTGAGAGTGTCTGAGAGTGTCAGAGAGTGATAGAGAGTGTCAGAGAGTGTCAGAGAATGTCAGAGAGTGATAGTGAGTGTCTGAGAGTGTCTGAGAGTGTCAGAGAGTGTCAGAGAGTGTCTGAGAGTGTCAGAGAGTGATAGAGAGTGTCAGAGAGTGATAGAGAGTGATAGTGAGTTTCAGAGAGTGTCAGAGAGTGTCTGAGAGTGTCAGAGAGTGATAGAGAGTGATAGAGAGTGTCAGAGAGTGTCAGAGAATGTCAGAGAGTGTCAGAGAGTGATAGAGAGTGATAGAGAGTGTCAGAGAGTGTCTGAGAGTGTCAGAGAGTTTCAGAGAGTGATAGAGAGTGTCTGAGAGTGTCAGAGAGTGTCAGAGAGTGACAGAGAGTGATAGAGTGTGTCTGAGAGTGTCAGAGAGTGTCAGAGAGTGATAGAGAGTGTCAGAGAGTGTCAGAGAATGTCAGAGAGTGTCTGAGAGTGTCTGAGAGTGTCAGAGAGTGATAGAGAGTGATAGAGAGTGTCAGAGAGTGTCAGAGAGTGATAGAGAGTGATAGAGAGTGTCAGAGAGTGTCAGAGAGTGATAGAGAGTGTCAGAGAGTGTCAGAGAGTGTCAGAGAGTGTCAGAGAGTGATAGAGAGTGATAGAGAGTTTCAGAGAGTGTCAGAGAGTGTCTGAGAGTGTCAGAGAGTGATAGAGAGTGATAGAGAGTGTCAGAGAGTGTCAGAGAGTGATAGAGAGTGTCAGAGAGTGTAAGAGAGTGATAGAGAGTGATAGAGAGTGTCAGAGAGTGTCAGAGAGTGATAGAGAGTGTCAGAGAGTGATAGAGAGTGTCAGAGAGTGTCAGAGAGTGATAGAGAGTGATAGAGAGTTTCAGAGAGTGTCAGAGAGTGTCAGAGAGTGATAGAGAGTGATAGAGAGTGTCAGAGAGTGTCAGAGAATGTCAGAGAGTGATAGAGAGTGATAGAGAGTGTCAGAGAGTGTCAGAGAGTGATAGAGAGTGTCAGAGAGTGTCAGAGAGTGATAGAGAGTGTCAGAGAGTGTCAGAGAGTGTCAGAGAGTGTCAGAGAGTGATAGAGAGTGATAGAGAGTTTCAGAGAGTGTCAGAGAGTGTCTGAGAGTGTCAGAGAGTGATAGAGAGTGATAGAGAGTGTCAGAGAGTGTCAGAGAGTGATAGAGAGTGTCAGAGAGTGTAAGAGAGTGATAGAGAGTGATAGAGAGTGTCAGAGAGTGTCAGAGAGTGATAGAGAGTGTCAGAGAGTGATAGAGAGTGTCAGAGAGTGTCAGAGAGTGATAGAGAGTGATAGAGAGTTTCAGAGAGTGTCAGAGAGTGATAGAGAGTGATAGAGAGTGTCAGAGAGTGTCAGAGAATGTCAGAGAGTGATAGTGAGTGTCTGAGAGTGTCTGAGAGTGTCAGAGAGTGATAGAGAGTGTCAGAGAGTGTCAGAGAATGTCAGAGAGTGATAGTGAGTGTCTGAGAGTGTCAGAGAGTGTCAGAGAGTGATAGAGAGAGATAGAGAGTGTCAGAGAGTGTCTGAGAGTGTCAGAGAGTGATAGAGAGTGATAGAGAGTGTCAGAGAGTGTCTGAGAGTGTCAGAGAGTTTCAGAGAGTGATAGAGAGTGTCTGAGAGTGTCGGAGAGTGATAGAGAGTGATAGAGAGTGTCAGAGAGTGTCTGAGAGTGTCAGAGAGTGATAGAGAGTGATAGAGAGTGATAGAGAGTGTCAGAGAGTGTCAGAGAGTGTCTGAGAGTGTCAGAGAGTGATAGAGAGTGTCAGAGAGTGTCAGAGAGTGATAGAGAGTGATAGAGAGTTTCACAGAGTGTCAGAGAGTGTCTGAGAGTGTCAGAGAGTGATAGAGAGTGATAGAGAGTGTCAGAGAGTGTCAGAGAATGTCAGAGAGTGATAGTGAGTGTCTGAGAGTGTCAGAGAGTTTCAGAGAGTGATAGAGAGTGTCTGAGAGTGTCAGAGAGTGATAGAGAGTGATAGAGAGTGTCAGAGAGTGTCTGAGAGTGTCAGAGAGTGATAGAGAGTGATAGAGAGTGATAGAGAGTGTCAGAGAGTGTCAGAGAGTGATAGAGAGTGTCAGAGAGTGTAAGAGAGTGATAGAGAGTGATAGAGAGTGTCAGAGAGTGTCAGAGAGTGATAGAGAGTGTCAGAGAGCGATAGAGAGTGTCAGAGAGTGTCAGAGAGTGATAGAGAGTTTCAGAGAGTGTCAGAGAGTGTCTGAGAGTGTCAGAGAGTGATAGAGAGTGATAGAGAGTGTCAGAGAGTGTCAGAGAATGTCAGAGAGTGATAGTGAGTGTCTGAGAGTGTCTGAGAGTGTCAGAGAGTGATAGAGAGTGTCAGAGAGTGTCAGAGAATGTCAGAGAGTGATAGTGAGTGTCTGAGAGTGTCTGAGAGTGTCAGAGAGTGTCAGAGAGTGTCTGAGAGTGTCAGAGAGTGATAGAGAGTGTCAGAGAGTGATAGAGAGTGATAGTGAGTTTCAGAGAGTGTCAGAGAGTGTCTGAGAGTGTCAGAGAGTGATAGAGAGTGATAGAGAGTGTCAGAGAGTGTCAGAGAATGTCAGAGAGTGTCAGAGAGTGATAGAGAGTGATAGAGAGTGTCAGAGAGTGTCTGAGAGTGTCAGAGAGTTTCAGAGAGTGATAGAGAGTGTCTGAGAGTGTCAGAGAGTGTCAGAGAGTGACAGAGAGTGATAGAGTGTGTCTGAGAGTGTCAGAGAGTGTCAGAGAGTGATAGAGAGTGTCAGAGAGTGTCAGAGAATGTCAGAGAGTGTCTGAGAGTGTCTGAGAGTGTCAGAGAGTGATAGAGAGTGATAGAGAGTGTCAGAGAGTGTCAGAGAGTGATAGAGAGTGATAGAGAGTGTCAGAGAGTGTCAGAGAGTGATAGAGAGTGTCAGAGAGTGTCAGAGAGTGTCAGAGAGTGTCAGAGAGTGATAGAGAGTGATAGAGAGTTTCAGAGAGTGTCAGAGAGTGTCTGAGAGTGTCAGAGAGTGATAGAGAGTGATAGAGAGTGTCAGAGAGTGTCAGAGAGTGATAGAGAGTGTCAGAGAGTGTAAGAGAGTGATAGAGAGTGATAGAGAGTGTCAGAGAGTGTCAGAGAGTGATAGAGAGTGTCAGAGAGTGATAGAGAGTGTCAGAGAGTGTCAGAGAGTGATAGAGAGTGATAGAGAGTTTCAGAGAGTGTCAGAGAGTGTCAGAGAGTGATAGAGAGTGATAGAGAGTGTCAGAGAGTGTCAGAGAATGTCAGAGAGTGATAGAGAGTGATAGAGAGTGTCAGAGAGTGTCAGAGAGTGATAGAGAGTGTCAGAGAGTGTCAGAGAGTGATAGAGAGTGTCAGAGAGTGTCAGAGAGTGTCAGAGAGTGTCAGAGAGTGATAGAGAGTGATAGAGAGTTTCAGAGAGTGTCAGAGAGTGTCTGAGAGTGTCAGAGAGTGATAGAGAGTGATAGAGAGTGTCAGAGAGTGTCAGAGAGTGATAGAGAGTGTCAGAGAGTGTAAGAGAGTGATAGAGAGTGATAGAGAGTGTCAGAGAGTGTCAGAGAGTGTCTGAGAGTGTCAGAGAGTGATAGAGAGTGATAGAGAGTGTCAGAGAGTGTCAGAGAGTGATAGAGAGTGTCAGAGAGTGTAAGAGAGTGATAGAGAGTGATAGAGAGTGTCAGAGAGTGTCTGAGAGTGTCGGAGAGTGATAGAGAGTGATAGAGAGTGTCAGAGAGTGTCTGAGAGTGTCAGAGAGTGATAGAGAGTGATAGAGAGTGATAGAGAGTGTCAGAGAGTGTCAGAGAGTGTCTGAGAGTGTCAGAGAGTGATAGAGAGTGTCAGAGAGTGTCAGAGAGTGATAGAGAGTGATAGAGAGTTTCACAGAGTGTCAGAGAGTGTCTGAGAGTGTCAGAGAGTGATAGAGAGTGATAGAGAGTGTCAGAGAGTGTCAGAGAGTGTCAGAGAGTGTCAGAGAGTGTCAGAGAGTGTCTGAGAGTGTCAGAGAGTGATAGAGAGTGTCAGAGAGTGTCAGAGAGTGATAGAGAGTGATAGAGAGTTTCACAGAGTGTCAGAGAGTGTCTGAGAGTGTCAGAGAGTGATAGAGAGTGATAGAGAGTGTCAGAGAGTGTCAGAGAATGTCAGAGAGTGATAGTGAGTGTCTGAGAGTGTCAGAGAGTTTCAGAGAGTGATAGAGAGTGTCTGAGAGTGTCAGAGAGTGATAGAGAGTGATAGAGAGTGTCAGAGAGTGTCTGAGAGTGTCAGAGAGTGATAGAGAGTGATAGAGAGTGATAGAGAGTGTCAGAGAGTGTCAGAGAGTGTCTGAGAGTGTCAGAGAGTGATAGAGAGTGTCAGAGAGTGTCAGAGAGTGATAGAGAGTGATAGAGAGTTTCACAGAGTGTCAGAGAGTGTCTGAGAGTGTCAGAGAGTGATAGAGAGTGATAGAGAGTGTCAGAGAGTGTCAGAGAATGTCAGAGAGTGATAGTGAGTGTCTGAGAGTGTCAGAGAGTGTCAGAGAGTGATAGAGAGTGATAGAGAGTGTCAGAGAGTGTCTGAGAGTGTCAGAGTGTCAGAGAGTGATAGAGAGTGATAGAGAGTGTCAGAGAGTGTCAGAGAGTGATAGAGAGTGTCAGAGAGTGTCAGAGAGTGTCAGAGAGTGTCAGAGAGTGATAGAGAGTGATAGAGAGTTTCAGAGAGTGTCAGAGAGTGTCTGAGAGTGTCAGAGAGTGATAGAGAGTGATAGAGAGTGTCAGAGAGTGTCAGAGAGTGATAGAGAGTGTCAGAGAGTGTAAGAGAGTGATAGAGAGTGATAGAGAGTGTCAGAGAGTGTCAGAGAGTGATAGAGAGTGTCAGAGAGTGATAGAGAGTGTCAGAGAGTGTCAGAGAGTGATAGAGAGTGATAGAGAGTTTCAGAGAGTGTCAGAGAGTGTCAGAGAGTGATAGAGAGTGATAGAGAGTGTCAGAGAGTGTCAGAGAATGTCAGAGAGTGATAGAGAGTGATAGAGAGTGTCAGAGAGTGTCAGAGAGTGATATAGAGTGTCAGAGAGTGTCAGAGAGTGATAGAGAGTGTCAGAGAGTGTCAGAGAGTGTCAGAGAGTGATAGAGAGTGATAGAGAGTTTCAGAGAGTGTCAGAGAGTGTCTGAGAGTGTCAGAGAGTGATAGAGAGTGATAGAGAGTGTCAGAGAGTGTCAGAGAGTGATAGAGAGTGTCAGAGAGTGTAAGAGAGTGATAGAGAGTGATAGAGAGTGTCAGAGAGTGTCAGAGAGTGATAGAGAGTGTCAGAGAGTGATAGAGAGTGTCAGAGAGTGTCAGAGAGTGATAGAGAGTGATAGAGAGTTTCAGAGAGTGTCAGAGAGTGATAGAGAGTGATAGAGAGTGTCAGAGAGTGTCAGAGAATGTCAGAGAGTGATAGTGAGTGTCTGAGAGTGTCTGAGAGTGTCAGAGAGTGATAGAGAGTGTCAGAGAGTGTCAGAGAATGTCAAAGAGTGATAGTGAGTGTCTGAGAGTGTCAGAGAGTTTCAGAGAGTGATAGAGAGTGTCTGAGAGTGTCAGAGAGTGATAGAGAGTGATAGAGAGTGTCAGAGAGTGTCTGAGAGTGTCAGAGAGTGATAGAGAGTGATAGAGAGTGATAGAGAGTGTCAGAGAGTGTCAGAGAGTGTCTGAGAGTGTCAGAGAGTGATAGAGAGTGTCAGAGAGTGTCAGAGAGTGATAGAGAGTGATAGAGAGTGTCAGAGAGTGTCAGAGAATGTCAGAGAGTGATAGTGAGTGTCTGAGAGTGTCAGAGAGTGTCAGAGAGTGATAGAGAGTGATAGAGAGTGTCAGAGAGTGTCTGAGAGTGTCAGAGAGTGTCAGAGAGTGATAGAGAGTGATAGAGAGTGTCAGAGAGTGTCAGAGAGTGATAGAGAGTGTCAGAGAGTGTCAGAGAGTGTCAGAGAGTGTCAGAGAGTGATAGAGAGTGATAGAGAGTTTCAGAGAGTGTCAGAGAGTGTCTGAGAGTGTCAGAGAGTGATAGAGAGTGATAGAGAGTGTCAGAGAGTGTCAGAGAGTGATAGAGAGTGTCAGAGAGTGTAAGAGAGTGATAGAGAGTGATAGAGAGTGTCAGAGAGTGTCAGAGAGTGATAGAGAGTGTCAGAGAGTGATAGAGAGTGTCAGAGAGTGTCAGAGAGTGATAGAGAGTGATAGAGAGTTTCAGAGAGTGTCAGAGAGTGTCAGAGAGTGATAGAGAGTGATAGAGAGTGTCAGAGAGTGTCAGAGAATGTCAGAGAGTGATAGAGAGTGATAGAGAGTGTCAGAGAGTGTCAGAGAGTGATAGAGAGTGTCAGAGAGTGTCAGAGAGTGATAGAGAGTGTCAGAGAGTGTCAGAGAGTGTCAGAGAGTGATAGAGAGTGATAGAGAGTTTCAGAGAGTGTCAGAGAGTGTCTGAGAGTGTCAGAGAGTGATAGAGAGTGATAGAGAGTGTCAGAGAGTGTCAGAGAGTGATAGAGAGTGTCAGAGAGTGTAAGAGAGTGATAGAGAGTGATAGAGAGTGTCAGAGAGTGTCAGAGAGTGATAGAGAGTGTCAGAGAGTGATAGAGAGTGTCAGAGAGTGTCAGAGAGTGATAGAGAGTGATAGAGAGTTTCAGAGAGTGTCAGAGAGTGATAGAGAGTGATAGAGAGTGTCAGAGAGTGTCAGAGAATGTCAGAGAGTGATAGTGAGTGTCTGAGAGTGTCTGAGAGTGTCAGAGAGTGATAGAGAGTGTCAGAGAGTGTTAGAGAATGTCAGAGAGTGATAGTGAGTGTCTGAGAGTGTCAGAGAGTGTCAGAGAGTGATAGAGAGAGATAGAGAGTGTCAGAGAGTGTCTGAGAGTGTCAGAGAGTGATAGAGAGTGATAGAGAGTGTCAGAGAGTGTCTGAGAGTGTCAGAGAGTTTCAGAGAGTGATAGAGAGTGTCTGAGAGTGTCAGAGAGTGATAGAGAGTGATAGAGAGTGTCAGAGAGTGTCTGAGAGTGTCAGAGAGTGATAGAGAGTGATAGAGAGTGATAGAGAGTGTCAGAGAGTGTCAGAGAGTGTCTGAGAGTGTCAGAGAGTGATAGAGAGTGTCAGAGAGTGTCAGAGAGTGATAGAGAGTGATAGAGAGTTTCACAGAGTGTCAGAGAGTGTCTGAGAGTGTCAGAGAGTGATAGAGAGTGATAGAGAGTGTCAGAGAGTGTCAGAGAATGTCAGAGAGTGATAGTGAGTGTCTGAGAGTGTCAGAGAGTTTCAGAGAGTGATAGAGAGTGTCTGAGAGTGTCAGAGAGTGATAGAGAGTGATAGAGAGTGTCAGAGAGTGTCTGAGAGTGTCAGAGAGTGATAGAGAGTGATAGAGAGTGATAGAGAGTGTCAGAGAGTGTCAGAGAGTGTCTGAGAGTGTCAGAGAGTGATAGAGAGTGTCAGAGAGTGTCAGAGAGTGATAGAGAGTGATAGAGAGTTTCACAGAGTGTCAGAGAGTGTCTGAGAGTGTCAGAGAGTGATAGAGAGTGATAGAGAGTGTCAGAGAGTGTCAGAGAATGTCAGAGAGTGATAGTGAGTGTCTGAGAGTGTCAGAGAGTGTCAGAGAGTGATAGAGAGTGATAGAGAGTGTCAGAGAGTGTCTGAGAGTGTCAGAGAGTGATAGAGAGTGATAGAGAGTGTCAGAGAGTGTCTGAGAGTGTCAGAGAGTTTCAGAGAGTGATAGAGAGTGTCTGAGAGTGTCAGAGAGTGTCAGAGAGTGACAGAGAGTGATAGAGTGTGTCTGAGAGTGTCAGAGAGTGTCAGAGATTGATAGAGAGTGTCAGAGAGTGTCAGAGAGTGATAGAGAGTGTCAGAGAGTGTCAGAGAGTGATAGAGAGTGATAAAGAGTGTCAGAGAGTGTCAGGGAGTGATAGAGAGTGATAGAGAGTTTCAGAGAGTGTCAGAGAGTGTCTGAGAGTGTCAGAGAGTGATAGAGAGTGATAGAGAGTGTCAGAGAGTGTCAGAGAGTGATAGAGAGTGATAGAGAGTGTCAGAAAGTGTCAGAGAGTGATAGAGAGTGTCAGAGAGTGTCAGAGAGTGTCAGAGAGTGTCAGAGAGTGATAGAGAGTGATAGAGAGTGTCAGAGAGTGATAGAGAGTGTCAGAGAGTGTCAGAGAGTGATAGAGAGTGATAGAGAGTGTCAGAGAGTGTCAGAGAGTGTCAGAGAGTGTCAGAGAGTGATAGAGAGTGATAGAGAGTTTCAGAGAGTGTCAGAGAGTGATAGAGAGTGTCAGAGAGTGATAGAGAGTGATAGAGAGTGTCAGAGAGTGTCAGAGAGTGATAGAGAGTGATAGAGAGTGTCAGAGAGTGATAGAGAGTGTCAGAGAGTGTCAGAGAGTGTCAGAGAGTGTCAGAGAGTGATAGAGAGTGATAGAGAGTTTCAGAGAGTGTCAGAGAGTGTCTGAGAGTGTCAGAGAGTGATAGAGAGTGATAGAGAGTGTCAGAGAGTGTCAGAGAGTGATAGAGAGTGTCAGAGAGTGTAAGAGAGTGATAGAGAGTGATAGAGAGTGTCAGAGAGTGTCAGAGAGTGATAGAGAGTGTCAGAGAGCGATAGAGAGTGTCAGAGAGTGTCAGAGAGTGATAGAGAGTGATAGAGAGTTTCAGAGAGTGTCAGAGAGTGTCTGAGAGTGTCAGAGAGTGATAGAGAGTGATAGAGAGTGTCAGAGAGTGTCAGAGAATGTCAGAGAGTGATAGTGAGTGTCTGAGAGTGTCTGAGAGTGTCAGAGAGTGATAGAGAGTGTCAGAGAGTGTCAGAGAATGTCAGAGAGTGATAGTGAGTGTCTGAGAGTGTCTGAGAGTGTCAGAGAGTGTCAGAGAGTGTCTGAGAGTGTCAGAGAGTGATAGAGAGTGTCAGAGATTGATAGAGAGTGATAGTGAGTTTCAGAGAGTGTCAGAGAGTGTCTGAGAGTGTCAGAGAGTGATAGAGAGTGATAGAGAGTGTCAGAGAGTGTCAGAGAATGTCAGAGAGTGTCAGAGAGTGATAGAGAGTGATAGAGAGTGTCAGAGAGTGTCTGAGAGTGTCAGAGAGTTTCAGAGAGTGATAGAGAGTGTCTGAGAGTGTCAGAGAGTGTCAGAGAGTGACAGAGAGTGATAGAGTGTGTCTGAGAGTGTCAGAGAGTGTCAGAGAGTGATAGAGAGTGTCAGAGAGTGTCAGAGAATGTCAGAGAGTGTCTGAGAGTGTCTGAGAGTGTCAGAGAGTGATAGAGAGTGATAGAGAGTGTCAGAGAGTGTCAGAGAGTGATAGAGAGTGATAGAGAGTGTCAGAGAGTGTCAGAGAGTGATAGAGAGTGTCAGAGAGTGTCAGAGAGTGTCAGAGAGTGTCAGAGAGTGATAGAGAGTGATAGAGAGTTTCAGAGAGTGTCAGAGAGTGTCTGAGAGTGTCAGAGAGTGATAGAGAGTGATAGAGAGTGTCAGAGAGTGTCAGAGAGTGATAGAGAGTGTCAGAGAGTGTAAGAGAGTGATAGAGAGTGATAGAGAGTGTCAGAGAGTGTCAGAGAGTGATAGAGAGTGTCAGAGAGTGATAGAGAGTGTCAGAGAGTGTCAGAGAGTGATAGAGAGTGATAGAGAGTTTCAGAGAGTGTCAGAGAGTGTCAGAGAGTGATAGAGAGTGATAGAGAGTGTCAGAGAGTGTCAGAGAATGTGAGAGAGTGATAGAGAGTGATAGAGAGTGTCAGAGAGTGTCAGAGAGTGATAGAGAGTGTCAGAGAGTGTCAGAGAGTGATAGAGAGTGTCAGAGAGTGTCAGAGAGTGTCAGAGAGTGTCAGAGAGTGATAGAGAGTGATAGAGAGTTTCAGAGAGTGTCAGAGAGTGTCTGAGAGTGTCAGAGAGTGATAGAGAGTGATAGAGAGTGTCAGAGAGTGTCAGAGAGTGATAGAGAGTGTCAGAGAGTGTAAGAGAGTGATAGAGAGTGATAGAGAGTGTCAGAGAGTGTCAGAGAGTGATAGAGAGTGTCAGAGAGTGATAGAGAGTGTCAGAGAGTGTCAGAGAGTGATAGAGAGTGATAGAGAGTTTCAGAGAGTGTCAGAGAGTGATAGAGAGTGTCAGAGAGTGACAGAGAATGTCAGAGAGTGATAGTGAGTGTCTGAGAGTGTCTGAGAGTGTCAGAGAGTGATAGAGAGTGTCAGAGAGTGTCAGAGAATGTCAGAGAGTGATAGAGAGTGTCAGAGAGTGTCAGAGAGTGATAGAGAGTGATAGAGAGTTTCACAGAGTGTCAGAGAGTGTCTGAGAGTGTCAGAGAGTGATAGAGAGTGATAGAGAGTGTCAGAGAGTGTCAGAGAATGTCAGAGAGTGATAGTGAGTGTCTGAGAGTGTCAGAGAGTGTCAGAGAGTGATAGAGAGTGATAGAGAGTGTCAGAGAGTGTCTGAGAGTGTCAGAGAGTGATAGAGAGTGATAGAGAGTGTCAGAGAGTGTCTGAGAGTGTCAGAGAGTGACAGAGAGTGATAGAGTGTGTCTGAGAGTGTCAGAGAGTGTCAGAGATTGATAGAGAGTGTCAGAGAGTGTCAGAGAGTGATAGAGAGTGTCAGAGAGTGTCAGAGAGTGATAGAGAGTGATAGAGAGTGTCAGAGAGTGTCAGGGAGTGATAGAGAGTGATAGAGAGTTTCAGAGAGTGTCAGAGAGTGTCTGAGAGTGTCAGAGAGTGATAGAGAGTGATAGAGAGTGTCAGAGAGTGTCAGAGAGTGATAGAGAGTGATAGAGAGTGTCAGAAAGTGTCAGAGAGTGATAGAGAGTGTCAGAGAGTGTCAGAGAGTGTCAGAGAGTGTCAGAGAGTGATAGAGAGTGATAGAGAGTTTCAGAGAGTGTCAGAGAGTGTCTGAGAGTGTCAGAGAGTGATAGAGAGTGATAGAGAGTGTCAGAGAGTGTCAGAGAGGGATAGAGAGTGTCAGAGAGTGTCAGAGAATGTCAGAGAGTGATAGTGAGTGTCAGAGAGTGTCAGAGAATGTCAGAGAGTGATAGTGAGTGTCTGAGAGTGTCAGAGAGTGTCAGAGAGTGATAGAGAGTGATAGAGAGTGTCAGAGAGTGTCTGAGAGTGTCTGAGAGTGTCAGAGAGCGATAGAGAGTGATAGAGTGTGTCAGAGAGTGTCTGAGAGTGTCAGAGAGTTTCAGAGAGTGATAGAGAGTGTCTGAGAGTGTCAGAGAGTGATAGAGTGTGATAGAGAGTGTAAGAGAGTGTCTGAGAGTGTCAGAGAGTGATAGAGAGTGTCAGAGAGTGTCTGGGAGTGTCAGAGAGTGATAGAGAGTGTCAGAGAGTGATAGAGAGTGTCAGAGAGTGTCTGAGAGTGTCAGAGAGTGATAGTGAGTGTCAGAGAGTGATAGAGAGTGTCAGAGAGTTTCAGAGAGTGATAGAGAGTGTCTGAGAGTGTCAGAGAGTGTCAGAGAGTGACAGAGAGTGATAGAGTGTGTCTGAGAGTGTCAGAGAGTGTCAGAGATTGATAGAGAGTGTCAGAGAGTGTCAGAGAGTGATAGAGAGTGTCAGAGAGTGTCAGAGAGTGATAGAGAGTGATAGAGAGTGTCAGAGAGTGTCAGGGAGTGATAGAGAGTGATAGAGAGTTTCAGAGAGTGTCAGAGAGTGTCTGAGAGTGTCAGAGAGTGATAGAGAGTGATAGAGAGTGTCAGAGAGTGTCAGAGAGTGATAGAGAGTGATAGAGAGTGTCAGAAAGTGTCAGAGAGTGATAGAGAGTGTCAGAGAGTGTCAGAGAGTGTCAGAGAGTGTCAGAGAGTGATAGAGAGTGATAGAGAGTTTCAGAGAGTGTCAGAGAGTGTCTGAGAGTGTCAGAGAGTGATAGAGAGTGATAGAGAGTGTCAGAGAGTGTCAGAGAGGGATAGAGAGTGTCAGAGAGTGTCAGAGAATGTCAGAGAGTGATAGTGAGTGTCAGAGAGTGTCAGAGAATGTCAGAGAGTGATAGTGAGTGTCTGAGAGTGTCAGAGAGTGTCAGAGAGTGATAGAGAGTGATAGAGAGTGTCAGAGAGTGTCTGAGAGTGTCTGAGAGTGTCAGAGAACGATAGAGAGTGATAGAGTGTGTCAGAGAGTGTCTGAGAGTGTCAGAGAGTTTCAGAGAGTGATAGAGAGTGTCTGAGAGTGTCAGAGAGTGATAGAGAGTGATAGAGAGTGTCAGAGAGTGTCTGAGAGTGTCAGAGAGTGATAGAGAGTGTCAGAGAGTGATAGAGAGTGATAGAGAGTGTCAGAGAGTGTCTGAGAGTGTCTGAGAGTGTCAGAGAGCGATAGAGAGTGATAGAGTGTGTCAGAGAGTGTCTGAGAGTGTCAGAGAGTTTCAGAGAGTGATAGAGAGTGTCTGAGAGTGTCAGAGAGTGATAGAGAGTGATAGAGAGTGTCAGAGAGTGTCTGAGAGTGTCAGAGAGTGATAGAGAGTGTCAGAGAGTGTCTGGGAGTGTCAGAGAGTGATAGAGAGTGTCAGAGAGTGATAGAGAGTGTCAGAGAGTGTCTGAGAGTGTCAGAGAGTGATAGTGAGTGTCTGAGAGTGTCAGAGAGTGTCAGAGAGTGACAGAGAGTGATAGAGTGTGTCTGAGAGTGTCAGAGAGTGTCAGAGATTGATAGAGAGTGTCAGAGAGTGTCAGAGAGTGATAGAGAGTGTCAGAGAGTGTCAGAGAGTGATAGAGAGTGATAGAGAGTGATAGAGAGTGTCAGAGAGTGTCAGGGAGTGATAGAGAGTGATAGAGAGTTTCAGAGAGTGTCAGAGAGTGTCTGAGAGTGTCAGAGAGTGATAGAGAGTGATAGAGAGTGTCAGAGAGTGTCAGAGAGTGTCAGAGAGTGATAGAGAGTGTCAGAAAGTGTCAGAGAGTGATAGAGAGTGTCAGAGAGTGTCAGAGAGTGTCAGAGAGTGTCAGAGAGTGATAGAGAGTGATAGAGAGTTTCAGAGAGTGTCAGAGAGTGTCTGAGAGTGTCAGAGAGTGATAGAGAGTGATAGAGAGTGTCAGAGAGTGTCAGAGAGGGATAGAGAGTGTCAGAGAGTGTCAGAGAATGTCAGAGAGTGATAGTGAGTGTCAGAGAGTGTCAGAGAATGTCAGAGAGTGATAGTGAGTGTCTGAGAGTGTCAGAGAGTGTCAGAGAGTGATAGAGAGTGATAGAGAGTGTCAGAGAGTGTCTGAGAGTGTCTGAGAGTGTCAGAGAGCGATAGAGAGTGATAGAGTGTGTCAGAGAGTGTCTGAGAGTGTCAGAGAGTTTCAGAGAGTGATAGAGAGTGTCTGAGAGTGTCAGAGAGTGATAGAGAGTGATAGAGAGTGTCAGAGAGTGTCTGAGAGTGTCAGAGAGTGATAGAGAGTGTCAGAGAGTGATAGAGAGTGATAGAGAGTGTCAGAGAGTGTCTGAGAGTGTCTGAGAGTGTCAGAGAGCGATAGAGAGTGATAGAGTGTGTCAGAGAGTGTCTGAGAGTGTCAGAGAGTTTCAGAGAGTGATAGAGAGTGTCTGAGAGTGTCAGAGAGTGATAGAGAGTGATAGAGAGTGTCAGAGAGTGTCTGAGAGTGTCAGAGAGTGATAGAGAGTGTCAGAGAGTGTCTGGGAGTGTCAGAGAGTGATAGTGAGCGTCAGAGAGTGATAGAGAGTGTCAGAGAGTGTCTGAGAGTGTCAGAGAGTGATAGTGAGTGTCAGAGAGTGATAGTGAGTGTCTGAGAGTGTCAGAGATTGATAGTGAGTGTCAGAGAGTGATAGTGAGTGTCTGAGAGTGTCAGAGATTGATAGTGAGTGTCTGAGAGTGTCAGAGAGTGTCAGAGAGTGACAGAGGGTGATAGAGTGTGTCTGAGAGTGTCAGAGAGTGTCAGAGAGTGACAGAGAGTGATAGAGAGTGATAGAGAGTGACAGAGAGTGTCAGAGAGTGACAGAGAGTGATAGAGAGTGATAGAGAGTGTCAGAGACTGTCAGAGAGTGTCAGAGAGTGATAGTGAGTGTCTGAGAGTGTCAGAGAGTGATAGTGAGTGTCTGAGAGTGTCAGAGAGTGTCCTAGAGTGACAGAGAGTGATAGAGTGTGTCTGAGAGTGTCAGAGAGTGTCAGAGAGTGATAGAGAGTGATAGAGAGTGATAGAGAGTGTAAGAGACTGTCAGAGAGTGTCAGAGAGTGATAGTGAGTGTCTGAGAGTGTCAGAGAGTGATAGAGAGTGATAGAGAGTGTCAGAGAGTGATAGAGAGTGATAGAGAGTGTCAGAGAGTGATAGAGAGTGATAGAGAGTGTCAGAGAGTGTCAGAGAGTGATAGAGAGTGATAGAGAGTGTCAGAAAGTGTCAGAGAGTGATAGAGAGTGTCAGAGAGTGTCAGAGAGTGTCAGAGAGTGTCAGAGAGTGATAGAGAGTGATAGAGAGTTTCAGAGAGTGTCAGAGAGTGTCTGAGAGTGTCAGAGAGTGATAGAGAGTGATAGAGAGTGTCAGAGAGTGTCAGAGAGGGATAGAGAGTGTCAGAGAGTGTCAGAGAATGTCAGAGAGTGATAGTGAGTGTCAGAGAGTGTCAGAGAATGTCAGAGAGTGATAGTGAGTGTCTGAGAGTGTCAGAGAGTGTCAGAGAGTGATAGAGAGGTTGATAGAGAGTGTCAGAGAGTGTCTGAGAGTGTCTGAGAGTGTCAGAGAGCGATAGAGAGTGATAGAGTGTGTCAGAGAGTGTCTGAGAGTGTCAGAGAGTTTCAGAGAGTGATAGAGAGTGTCTGAGAGTGTCAGAGAGTGATGGAGAGTGATAGAGAGTGTCAGAGAGTGTCTGAGAGTGTCAGAGAGTGATAGAGAGTGTCAGAGAGTGATAGAGAGTGATAGAGAGTGTCAGAGAGTGTCTGAGAGTGTCTGAGAGTGTCAGAGAGCGATAGAGAGTGATAGAGTGTGTCAGAGAGTGTCTGAGAGTGTCAGAGAGTTTCAGAGAGTGATAGAGAGTGTCTGAGAGTGTCAGAGAGTGATAGAGAGTGATAGAGAGTGTCAGAGAGTGTCTGAGAGTGTCAGAGAGTGATAGAGAGTGTCAGAGAGTGATAGAGAGTGTCAGAGAGTGTCTGAGAGTGTCAGAGAGTGATAGTGAGTGTCAGAGAGTGATAGTGAGTGTCTGAGAGTGTCAGAGATTGATAGTGAGTGTCTGAGAGTGTCAGAGAGTGTCAGAGAGTGACAGAGGGTGATAGAGTGTGTCTGAGAGTGTCAGAGAGTGTCAGAGAGTGACAGAGAGTGATAGAGAGTGATAGAGAGTGACAGAGAGTGTCAGAGAGTGACAGAGAGTGATAGAGAGTGATAGAGAGTGTCAGAGACTGTCAGAGAGTGTCAGAGAGTGATAGTAAGTGTCTGAGAGTGTCAGAGAGTGATAGTGAGTGTCTGAGAGTGTCAGAGAGTGTCAGAGAGTGACAGAGAGTGATAGAGTGTGTCTGAGAGTGTCAGAGAGTGTCAGAGAGTGATAGAGAGTGATAGAGAGTGATAGAGAGTGTCAGAGACTGTCAGAGAGTGTCAGAGAGTGATAGTGAGTGTCTGAGAGTGTCAGAGAGTGTCAGAGAGTGTCAGAGAGTGATAGAGAGTGATAGAGAGTGATAGAGAGTGTCAGAGACTGTCAGAGAGTGTCAGAGAGTGATAGTGAGTGTCTGAGAGTGTCAGAGAGTGACAGAGAGTGATAGAGAGTGTCAGAGAGTGTCAGAGAGTGATAGAGAGTGATAGAGAGTGTCAGAGAGTGTCAGAGAGTGATAGAGAGTGATAGAGAGTTTCAGAGAGTGTCAGAGAGTGTCTGAGAGTGTCAGAGAGTGATAGAGAGTGATAGAGAGTGTCAGAGAGTGTCAGAGAGTGATAGAGAGTGATAGTGAGTGTCAGAGAGTGTCAGAGAGTGATAGAGAGTGTCAGAGAGTGTCAGAGAGTGTCAGAGAGTGTCAGAGAGTGATAGAGAGTGATAGAGAGTTTCAGAGAGTGTCAGAGAGTGTCTGAGAGTGTCAGAGAGTGATAGAGAGTGATAGAGAGTGTCAGAGAGTGTCAGAGAGTGATAGAGAGTGTCAGAGAGTGTAAGAGAGTGATAGAGAGTGTCAGAGAGTGTCAGAGAGTGTCTGAGAGTGTCAGAGAGTGATAGAGAGTGTCAGAGAGTGTCAGAGAGTGATAGAGAGTGATAGAGAGTTTCAGAGAGTGTCAGAGAGTGTCTGAGAGTGTCAGAGAGTGATAGAGAGTGATAGAGAGTGTCAGAGAGTGTCAGAGAATGTCAGAGAGTGATAGTGAGTGTCAGAGAGTGTCTGAGAGTGTCAGAGAGTGATAGAGAGTGTCAGAGAGTGTCAGAGAGTGATAGAGAGTGATAGAGAGTTTCAGAGAGTGTCAGAGAGTGTCTGAGAGTGTCAGAGAGTGATAGAGAGTGATAGAGAGTGTCAGAGAGTGTCAGAGAATGTCAGAGAGTGATAGTGAGTGTCAGAGAGTGTCAGAGAATGTCAGAGAGTGATAGTGAGTGTCTGAGAGTGTCAGAGAGTGTCAGAGAGTGTCAGAGAGTGATAGAGTGTGTCAGAGAGTGTCAGAGAGTGATAGAGAGTGATAGAGAGTGTCAGAGAGTGTCAGAGAATGTCAGAGAGTGATAGTGAGTGTCTGAGATTGTCAGAGAGTGATAGAGAGTGATAGAGAGTGTCAGAGAGTGTCTGAGAGTGTCAGAGAGTGATAGAGAGTGATAGAGAGTGTCAGAGAGTGTCAGAGAATGTCAGAGAGTGATAGTGAGTGTCTGAGAGTTTCAGAGAGTGATAGAGAGTGATAGAGAGTGTCAGAGAGTGTCTGAGAGTGTCAGAGAGTGATAGAGAGTGTCAGAGAGTGATAGAGAGTGATAGAGAGTTTCAGAGAGTGTCAGAGAGTGTCAGAGAGTGTCTGAGAGTGTCTGAGAGTGATAGAGAGTGATAGAGAATGTCAGAGAGTGTCAGAGAGTGTCAGAGAGTGATAGTGAGTGTCTGAGAGTGATAGAGAGTGTCAGAGAGTGTCAGAGAGTGTCAGAGAGTGATAGAGAGTTTCAGAGAGTGTCAGAGAGTGTCAGAGAGTGATAGTGAGTGTCTGAGAGTGTCAGATAGTGATAGAGAGTGATAGAGAGTGTCAGAGAGTGATAGAGAGTGTCAGAGAGTGTCAGAGAGTGATAGAGAGTTTCAGAGAGGCTCAGAGAGTGTCTGAGAGTGTCAGAGAGTGATAGAGAGTGATAGAGAGTGATAGAGAGTGTCTGAGAGTGATAGAGAGCGATAGAGAGTGTCAGAGAGTGTCTGAGAGTGTCAGAGAGTGTCAGAGAGTGATAGAGAGTGTCAGAGAGTGTCAGAGAGTGATAGAGAGTGATAGAGAGTGTCAGAGAGTGTCAGAGAATGTCAGAGAGTGATAGTGAGTGTCTGAGAGTGTAAGAGAGTGATAGAGAGTGATAGAGAGCGTCAGAGAGTGTCTGAGAGTGTCAGAGAGTGATAGAGAGTGATAGAGAGTGTCAGAGAGTGTCTGAGAATGTCAGAGAGTGATAGTGAGTGTCTGAGAGTTTCAGAGAGTTTCAGAGAGTGTCAGAGAGTGTCAGAGAGTGATAGAGAGTGATAGAGAGTTTCAGAGAGTGTCAGAGAGTGTCAGAGAGTGTCTGAGAGTGTCTGAGAGTGTCTGAGAGTGATAGAGAGTGATAGAGAGTGATAGAGAGTGTCAGAGAGTGTCAGAGAGTGTCAGAGAGTGATAGTGAGTGTCTGAGAGTGATAGCGAGTGTCAGAGAGTGTCAGAGAGTGTCAGAGAGTGATAGAGAGTTTCAGAGAGTGTCAGAGAGTGTCAGAGAGTGATAGTGAGTGTCTGAGAGTGTCAGAGAGTGATAGAGAGTGATAGAGAGTGTCAGAGAGTGTCTGAGAGTGACAGAGAGTGATAGAGTGTGTCTGAGAGTGTCAGAGAGTGACAGAGAGTGACAGAGAGTGATAGAGTGTGTCCGAGAGTGTCAGAGAGTGTCAGAGAGTGATAGAGAGTGATAGAGAGTGTCAGAGAGTGTCAGAGAGTGTCAGAGAGTGATAGTGAGTGTCTGAGAGTGTCAGAGAGTGTCTGAGAGTGTCAGAGAGTGACAGAGAGTGACAGAGAGTGATAGAGTGTGTCCGAGAGTGTCAGAGAGTGTCAGAGAGTGATAGAGAGTGATAGAGAGTGTCAGAGAGTGTCAGAGAGTGTCAGAGAGTGATAGTGAGTGTCTGAGAGTGTCAGAGAGTGTCAGAGAGTGTCAGAGAGTGATAAAGAGTGTCTGAGAGTGTCAGAGAGTGTCAGAGAGTGACAGAGAGTGATAGAGTGTGTCTGAGAGTGTCAGCGAGTGATAGAGAGTGATAGAGAGTGTCAGAGAGTGTCAGAGAGTGTCAGAGAGTGATAGTGAGTGTCAGAGAGTGTCAGAGAGTGTCAGAGAGTGACAGAGAGTGATAGAGTGTGTCTGAGAGTGTCAGAGAGTGTCAGAGAGTGATAGAGAGTGATAGAGAGTGATAGAGAGTGTCAGAGAGTGTCAGAGAGTGTCAGAGAGTGATTGTGAGTGTCAGAGAGTGTCAGAGAGTGTCAGAGAGTGATAGTGAGTGTCTGAGAGTGTCAGAGAGTGTCAGAGAGTGTCAGAGAGTGATAGTGAGTGTCTGAGAGTGTCAGAGAGTGACAGAGAGTGATAGAGTGTGTCTGAGAGTGTCAGAGAGTGTCAGAGAGTGATAGAGAGTGATAGAGAGTGATAGAGAGTGTCTGAGAGTGTCAGAGATTGATAGTGAGTGTCTGAGAGTGTCAGAGAGTGTCAGAGAGTGACAGAGGGTGATAGAGTGTGTCTGAGAGTGTCAGAGAGTGTCAGAGAGTGACAGAGAGTGATAGAGAGTGATAGAGAGTGACAGAGAGTGTCAGAGAGTGACAGAGAGTGATAGAGAGTGATAGAGAGTGTCAGAGACTGTCAGAGAGTGTCAGAGAGTGATAGTGAGTGTCTGAGAGTGTCAGAGAGTGATAGTGAGTGTCTGAGAGTGTCAGAGAGTGTCCTAGAGTGACAGAGAGTGATAGAGTGTGTCTGAGAGTGTCAGAGAGTGTCAGAGAGTGATAGAGAGTGATAGAGAGTGATAGAGAGTGTAAGAGACTGTCAGAGAGTGTCAGAGAGTGATAGTGAGTGTCTGAGAGTGTCAGAGAGTGATAGAGAGTGATAGAGAGTGTCAGAGAGTGATAGAGAGTGATAGAGAGTGTCAGAGAGTGATAGAGAGTGATAGAGAGTGTCAGAGAGTGTCAGAGAGTGATAGAGAGTGATAGAGAGTGTCAGAAAGTGTCAGAGAGTGATAGAGAGTGTCAGAGAGTGTCAGAGAGTGTCAGAGAGTGTCAGAGAGTGATAGAGAGTGATAGAGAGTTTCAGAGAGTGTCAGAGAGTGTCTGAGAGTGTCAGAGAGTGATAGAGAGTGATAGAGAGTGTCAGAGAGTGTCAGAGAGGGATAGAGAGTGTCAGAGAGTGTCAGAGAATGTCAGAGAGTGATAGTGAGTGTCAGAGAGTGTCAGAGAATGTCAGAGAGTGATAGTGAGTGTCTGAGAGTGTCAGAGAGTGTCAGAGAGTGATAGAGAGGTTGATAGAGAGTGTCAGAGAGTGTCTGAGAGTGTCTGAGAGTGTCAGAGAGCGATAGAGAGTGATAGAGTGTGTCAGAGAGTGTCTGAGAGTGTCAGAGAGTTTCAGAGAGTGATAGAGAGTGTCTGAGAGTGTCAGAGAGTGATGGAGAGTGATAGAGAGTGTCAGAGAGTGTCTGAGAGTGTCAGAGAGTGATAGAGAGTGTCAGAGAGTGATAGAGAGTGATAGAGAGTGTCAGAGAGTGTCTGAGAGTGTCTGAGAGTGTCAGAGAGCGATAGAGAGTGATAGAGTGTGTCAGAGAGTGTCTGAGAGTGTCAGAGAGTTTCAGAGAGTGATAGAGAGTGTCTGAGAGTGTCAGAGAGTGATAGAGAGTGATAGAGAGTGTCAGAGAGTGTCTGAGAGTGTCAGAGAGTGATAGAGAGTGTCAGAGAGTGATAGAGAGTGTCAGAGAGTGTCTGAGAGTGTCAGAGAGTGATAGTGAGTGTCAGAGAGTGATAGTGAGTGTCTGAGAGTGTCAGAGATTGATAGTGAGTGTCTGAGAGTGTCAGAGAGTGTCAGAGAGTGACAGAGGGTGATAGAGTGTGTCTGAGAGTGTCAGAGAGTGTCAGAGAGTGACAGAGAGTGATAGAGAGTGATAGAGAGTGACAGAGAGTGTCAGAGAGTGACAGAGAGTGATAGAGAGTGATAGAGAGTGTCAGAGACTGTCAGAGAGTGTCAGAGAGTGATAGTAAGTGTCTGAGAGTGTCAGAGAGTGATAGTGAGTGTCTGAGAGTGTCAGAGAGTGTCAGAGAGTGACAGAGAGTGATAGAGTGTGTCTGAGAGTGTCAGAGAGTGTCAGAGAGTGATAGAGAGTGATAGAGAGTGATAGAGAGTGTCAGAGACTGTCAGAGAGTGTCAGAGAGTGATAGTGAGTGTCTGAGAGTGTCAGAGAGTGTCAGAGAGTGTCAGAGAGTGATAGAGAGTGATAGAGAGTGATAGAGAGTGTCAGAGACTGTCAGAGAGTGTCAGAGAGTGATAGTGAGTGTCTGAGAGTGTCAGAGAGTGACAGAGAGTGATAGAGAGTGTCAGAGAGTGTCAGAGAGTGATAGAGAGTGATAGAGAGTGTCAGAGAGTGTCAGAGAGTGATAGAGAGTGATAGAGAGTTTCAGAGAGTGTCAGAGAGTGTCTGAGAGTGTCAGAGAGTGATAGAGAGTGATAGAGAGTGTCAGAGAGTGTCAGAGAGTGATAGAGAGTGATAGTGAGTGTCAGAGAGTGTCAGAGAGTGATAGAGAGTGTCAGAGAGTGTCAGAGAGTGTCAGAGAGTGTCAGAGAGTGATAGAGAGTGATAGAGAGTTTCAGAGAGTGTCAGAGAGTGTCTGAGAGTGTCAGAGAGTGATAGAGAGTGATAGAGAGTGTCAGAGAGTGTCAGAGAGTGATAGAGAGTGTCAGAGAGTGTAAGAGAGTGATAGAGAGTGTCAGAGAGTGTCAGAGAGTGTCTGAGAGTGTCAGAGAGTGATAGAGAGTGTCAGAGAGTGTCAGAGAGTGATAGAGAGTGATAGAGAGTTTCAGAGAGTGTCAGAGAGTGTCTGAGAGTGTCAGAGAGTGATAGAGAGTGATAGAGAGTGTCAGAGAGTGTCAGAGAATGTCAGAGAGTGATAGTGAGTGTCAGAGAGTGTCTGAGAGTGTCAGAGAGTGATAGAGAGTGTCAGAGAGTGTCAGAGAGTGATAGAGAGTGATAGAGAGTTTCAGAGAGTGTCAGAGAGTGTCTGAGAGTGTCAGAGAGTGATAGAGAGTGATAGAGAGTGTCAGAGAGTGTCAGAGAATGTCAGAGAGTGATAGTGAGTGTCAGAGAGTGTCAGAGAATGTCAGAGAGTGATAGTGAGTGTCTGAGAGTGTCAGAGAGTGTCAGAGAGTGTCAGAGAGTGATAGAGTGTGTCAGAGAGTGTCAGAGAGTGATAGAGAGTGATAGAGAGTGTCAGAGAGTGTCAGAGAATGTCAGAGAGTGATAGTGAGTGTCTGAGATTGTCAGAGAGTGATAGAGAGTGATAGAGAGTGTCAGAGAGTGTCTGAGAGTGTCAGAGAGTGATAGAGAGTGATAGAGAGTGTCAGAGAGTGTCAGAGAATGTCAGAGAGTGATAGTGAGTGTCTGAGAGTTTCAGAGAGTGATAGAGAGTGATAGAGAGTGTCAGAGAGTGTCTGAGAGTGTCAGAGAGTGATAGAGAGTGTCAGAGAGTGATAGAGAGTGATAGAGAGTTTCAGAGAGTGTCAGAGAGTGTCAGAGAGTGTCTGAGAGTGTCTGAGAGTGATAGAGAGTGATAGAGAATGTCAGAGAGTGTCAGAGAGTGTCAGAGAGTGATAGTGAGTGTCTGAGAGTGATAGAGAGTGTCAGAGAGTGTCAGAGAGTGTCAGAGAGTGATAGAGAGTTTCAGAGAGTGTCAGAGAGTGTCAGAGAGTGATAGTGAGTGTCTGAGAGTGTCAGATAGTGATAGAGAGTGATAGAGAGTGTCAGAGAGTGATAGAGAGTGTCAGAGAGTGTCAGAGAGTGATAGAGAGTTTCAGAGAGGCTCAGAGAGTGTCTGAGAGTGTCAGAGAGTGATAGAGAGTGATAGAGAGTGATAGAGAGTGTCTGAGAGTGATAGAGAGCGATAGAGAGTGTCAGAGAGTGTCTGAGAGTGTCAGAGAGTGTCAGAGAGTGATAGAGAGTGTCAGAGAGTGTCAGAGAGTGATAGAGAGTGATAGAGAGTGTCAGAGAGTGTCAGAGAATGTCAGAGAGTGATAGTGAGTGTCTGAGAGTGTAAGAGAGTGATAGAGAGTGATAGAGAGCGTCAGAGAGTGTCTGAGAGTGTCAGAGAGTGATAGAGAGTGATAGAGAGTGTCAGAGAGTGTCTGAGAATGTCAGAGAGTGATAGTGAGTGTCTGAGAGTTTCAGAGAGTTTCAGAGAGTGTCAGAGAGTGTCAGAGAGTGATAGAGAGTGATAGAGAGTTTCAGAGAGTGTCAGAGAGTGTCAGAGAGTGTCTGAGAGTGTCTGAGAGTGTCTGAGAGTGATAGAGAGTGATAGAGAGTGATAGAGAGTGTCAGAGAGTGTCAGAGAGTGTCAGAGAGTGATAGTGAGTGTCTGAGAGTGATAGCGAGTGTCAGAGAGTGTCAGAGAGTGTCAGAGAGTGATAGAGAGTTTCAGAGAGTGTCAGAGAGTGTCAGAGAGTGATAGTGAGTGTCTGAGAGTGTCAGAGAGTGATAGAGAGTGATAGAGAGTGTCAGAGAGTGTCTGAGAGTGACAGAGAGTGATAGAGTGTGTCTGAGAGTGTCAGAGAGTGACAGAGAGTGACAGAGAGTGATAGAGTGTGTCCGAGAGTGTCAGAGAGTGTCAGAGAGTGATAGAGAGTGATAGAGAGTGTCAGAGAGTGTCAGAGAGTGTCAGAGAGTGATAGTGAGTGTCTGAGAGTGTCAGAGAGTGTCTGAGAGTGTCAGAGAGTGACAGAGAGTGACAGAGAGTGATAGAGTGTGTCCGAGAGTGTCAGAGAGTGTCAGAGAGTGATAGAGAGTGATAGAGAGTGTCAGAGAGTGTCAGAGAGTGTCAGAGAGTGATAGTGAGTGTCTGAGAGTGTCAGAGAGTGTCAGAGAGTGTCAGAGAGTGATAAAGAGTGTCTGAGAGTGTCAGAGAGTGTCAGAGAGTGACAGAGAGTGATAGAGTGTGTCTGAGAGTGTCAGCGAGTGATAGAGAGTGATAGAGAGTGTCAGAGAGTGTCAGAGAGTGTCAGAGAGTGATAGTGAGTGTCAGAGAGTGTCAGAGAGTGTCAGAGAGTGACAGAGAGTGATAGAGTGTGTCTGAGAGTGTCAGAGAGTGTCAGAGAGTGATAGAGAGTGATAGAGAGTGATAGAGAGTGTCAGAGAGTGTCAGAGAGTGTCAGAGAGTGATTGTGAGTGTCAGAGAGTGTCAGAGAGTGTCAGAGAGTGATAGTGAGTGTCTGAGAGTGTCAGAGAGTGTCAGAGAGTGTCAGAGAGTGATAGTGAGTGTCTGAGAGTGTCAGAGAGTGACAGAGAGTGATAGAGTGTGTCTGAGAGTGTCAGAGAGTGTCAGAGAGTGATAGAGAGTGATAGAGAGTGATAGAGAGTGTCAGAGAGTGTCAGAGAGTGTCAGAGAGTGATTGTGAGTGTCAGAGAGTGTCAGAGAGTGTCAGAGAGTGATAGTGAGTGTCTGAGAGTGTCAGAGAGTGTCAGAGAGTGTCAGAGAGTGATAGTGAGTGTCTGAGAGTGTCAGAGAGTGTCAGAGAGTGACAGAGAGTGACAGAGTGTGTCTGAGAGTGTCAGAGAGTGATAGAGAGTGATAGAGAGTGTCAGAGAGTGTCAGAGAGTGTCAGAGAGTGATAGTGAGTGTCAGAGAGTGTCAGAGAGTGTCAGAGAGTGACAGAGAGTGATAGAGTGTGTCTGAGAGTGTCAGAGAGTGTCAGAGAGTGTCAGAGAGTGATAGTGAGTGTCTGAGAGTGTCAGAGAGTGTCAGAGAGTGACAGAGAGTGATAGAGTGTGTCTGAGAGTGTCAGAGAGTGATAGAGAGTGATAGAGAGTGTCAGAGAGTGTCAGAGAGTGTCAGAGAGTGATAGTGAGTGTCAGAGAGTGTCAGAGAGTGTCAGAGAGTGACAGAGAGTGATAGAGTGTGTCTGAGAGTGTCAGAGAGTGTCAGAGAGTGATAGAGAGTGATAGAGAGTGATAGAGAGTGTCAGAGAGTGTCAGAGAGTGTCAGAGAGTGATTGTGAGTGTCAGAGAGTGTCAGAGAGTGTCAGAGAGTGATAGTGAGTGTCTGAGAGTGTCAGAGAGTGTCAGAGAGTGTCAGAGAGTGATAGTGAGTGTCTGAGAGTGTCAGAGAGTGTCAGAGAGTGACAGAGAGTGACAGAGTGTGTCTGAGAGTGTCAGAGAGTGATAGAGAGTGATAGAGAGTGTCAGAGAGTGTCAGAGAGTGTCAGAGAGTGATAGTGAGTGTCAGAGAGTGTCAGAGAGTGTCAGAGAGTGACAGAGAGTGATAGAGTGTGTCTGAGAGTGTCAGAGAGTGTCAGAGAGTGATAGAGAGTGATAGAGAGTGATAGAGAGTGTCAGAGAGTGTCAGAGAGTGTCAGAGAGTGATTGTGAGTGTCTGAGAGTGTCAGAGAGTGTCAGAGAGTGATAGAGTGTGTCTGAGAGTGTCAGAGAGTGTCAGAGAGTGATAGAGAGTGTCAGAAAGTGATAGAGAGTGTCAGAGAGTGTCAGAGAGTGATAGAGAGTGTCTGAGAATGTCAGAGAGTGATAGAGAGTGATAGAGAGTGTCAGAGAGTGTCAGAGAGTGATAGAGAGTGTCAGAGAGTGATAGAGAGTTTCAGAGAGTGTCAGAGAGTGTCAGAGAGTGATAGAGAGTGATAGAGAGTGATAGAGATTGTCAGAGAGTGTCAGAGAGTGATAGAGAGTGATGGAGAGTGTCAGAGAGGGATAGAGAGTGATAGAGTGTGTCAGACAGTGTCAGAGAGTGATAGAGAGTGATAGAGAGTGTCAGAGAGTGTCAGAGAGTGTCAGAGAGTGATAGAGAGTGATAGAGAGTTTCAGAGAGTGTCAGAGAGTGTCTGAGAGTGTCAGAGAGTGATAGAGAGTGATAGAGAGTTTCAGAGAGTGTCAGAGAGTGCTAGAGAGTGATAGAGAGTGTGAGAGAGTGTCAGAGAGTGTCAGAGAGTGATAGCGATTGTCAGAGAGTGTCAGAGAGTGATAGAGAGTGATAGAGAGTGTCAGAGAGTGTCAGAGAGTGTCAGAGAGTGATAGAGAGTGTCAGAGAGTGTCAGAGAGTGATAGAGAGTTATAGAGAGTGTCAGAGAGTGTCAGAGTGTGATAGAGAGTGATAGAGAGTGATAGAGAGTGTCAGAGAGTGTCTGAGAGTGTCTGAGAGTGTCAGAGAGTGATAGAGAGTGATAGAGAGTGTCAGAGAGTGTCAGAGTGTGATAGAGAGTGATAGAGAGTGATAGAGTGTCAGTGAGTGTCAGAGAGTGATAGAGAGTGATAGAGAGTGATAGAGAGTGTCAGAGAGTGTCAGAGAGTGATAGTGATTGTCTGAGACTGTCAGAGAGTGATAGAGAGTGTCAGAGAGTGTAAGAGAGTGTCAGAGAGTGTCAGAGAGTGTCAGAGAGTGATAGAGAGTAATAGAGAGTGTCAGAGAGTGTCAGAGAGTGATAGTGAGTGTCTGAGAGTGTCAGAGAGTGTCAGAGAGTGTCTGAGAGTGTCAGAGAGTTACTGATAGAGTCAGAGAGTGTCAGAGAGTGATAGAGAGTGTCAGAGAGTTTCTGAGAGTTTCAGAGAGTGTCAGAGAGTGTCTGAGAGTGTCAGAGAGTGATAGAGAGTGATAGAGAGTGATAGAGAGTGTCAGAGAGTGTCAGAGAGTGATAGAGAGTGATAGAGAGTGATAGAGAGTGTCAGAGAGTGTCAGAGAGTGATAGTGAGTGTCTGAGAGTGATAGAGAGTGATAGAGAGTTTCAGAGAGTGGCAGAGAGTGTCTGAGAGTGTCAGAGAGTGATAGCGAGTGATAGAGAGTGTCAGAGAGTGTCAGAGAGTGTCAGAGAGTGATAGAGAGTGATAGAGAGTGATAGAGAGTGTCAGAGAGTGTCAGAGAGTGATAGAGAGTGATAGAGAGTGATAGAGAGTGTCAGAGAGTGTCAGAGAGTGATAGTGAGTGTCTGAGAGTGATAGAGAGTGATAGAGAGTTTCAGAGAGTGGCAGAGAGTGTCTGAGAGTGTCAGAGAGTGATAGCAAGTGATAGAGAGTGTCAGAGAGTGTCAGAGAGTGATAGAGAGTGATAGAGAGTGTCAGAGAGTGTCTGAGAGTGTCAGAGAGTGATAGAGAGTGATAGAGAGTGTCAGAGAGTGTCTGAGAGTGTCAGAGAGTTTCAGAGAGTGATAGAGAGTGTCTGAGAGTGTCAGAGAGTGTCAGAGAATGACAGAGAGTGATAGAGTGTGTCTGAGAGTGTCAGAGAGTGTCAGAGATTGATAGAGAGTGTCAGAGAGTGTCAGAGAGTGATAGAGAGTGTCAGAGAGTGTCAGAGAGTGATAGAGAGTGATAGAGAGTGTCAGAGAGTGTCAGGGAGTGATAGAGAGTGATAGAGAGTTTCAGAGAGTGTCAGAGAGTGTCTGAGAGTGTCAGAGAGTGATAGAGAGTGATAGAGAGTGTCAGAGAGTGTCAGAGAGTGATAGAGAGTGATAGAGAGTGTCAGAAAGTGTCAGAGAGTGATAGAGAGTGTCAGAGAGTGTCAGAGAGTGTCAGAGAGTGTCAGAGAGTGTCAGAGAGTGATACAGAGTGATAGAGAGTTTCAGAGAGTGTCAGAGAGTGTCTGAGAGTGTCAAATAGTGATAGAGAGTGATAGAGAGTGTCAGAGAGTGTCAGAGAGGGATAGAGAGTGTCAGAGAGTGTCAGAGAATGTCAGAGAGTGATAGTGAGTGTCTGAGAGTGTCTGAGAGTGACAGAGAGTGATAGAGAGTGTCAGAGAGTGTCAGAGAATGTCAGAGAGTGATAGTGAGTGTCTGAGAGTGTCAGAGAGTGTCAGAGAGTGATAGAGAGTGATAGAGAGTGTCAGAGAGTGTCAGAGAGTGATAGAGAGTGATAGAGAGTGATAGAGAGTGATAGAGAGTGTCAGAGAGTGTCAGAGAGTGATAGTGAGTGTCTGAGAGTGATAGAGAGTGATAGAGAGTTTCAGAGAGTGGCAGAGAGTGTCTGAGAGTGTCAGAGAGTGATAGCGAGTGATAGAGAGTGTCAGAGAGTGTCAGAGAGTGTCAGAGAGTGATAGAGAGTGATAGAGAGTGATAGAGAGTGATAGAGAGTGTCAGAGAGTGTCAGAGAGTGATAGAGAGTGATAGAGAGTGATAGAGAGTGTCAGAGAGTGTCAGAGAGTGATAGTGAGTGTCTGAGAGTGATAGAGAGTGATAGAGAGTTTCAGAGAGTGGCAGAGAGTGTCTGAGAGTGTCAGAGAGTGATAGCGAGTGATAGAGAGTGTCAGAGAGTGTCAGAGAGTGATAGAGAGTGATAGAGAGTGTCAGAGAGTGTCTGAGAGTGTCAGAGAGTGATAGAGAGTGATAGAGAGTGTCAGAGAGTGTCTGAGAGTGTCAGAGAGTTTCAGAGAGTGATAGAGAGTGTCTGAGAGTGTCAGAGAGTGTCAGAGAATGACAGAGAGTGATAGAGTGTGTCTGAGAGTGTCAGAGAGTGTCAGAGATTGATAGAGAGTGTCAGAGAGTGTCAGAGAGTGATAGAGAGTGTCAGAGAGTGTCAGAGAGTGATAGAGAGTGATAGAGAGTGTCAGAGAGTGTCAGGGAGTGATAGAGAGTGATAGAGAGTTTCAGAGAGTGTCAGAGAGTGTCTGAGAGTGTCAGAGAGTGATAGAGAGTGATAGAGAGTGTCAGAGAGTGTCAGAGAGTGATAGAGAGTGATAGAGAGTGTCAGAAAGTGTCAGAGAGTGTCAGAGAGTGTCAGAGAGTGTCAGAGAGTGTCAGAGAGTGATAGAGAGTGATAGAGAGTTTCAGAGAGTGTCAGAGAGTGTCTGAGAGTGTCAAATAGTGATAGAGAGTGATAGAGAGTGTCAGAGAGTGTCAGAGAGGGATAGAGAGTGTCAGAGAGTGTCAGAGAATGTCAGAGAGTGATAGTGAGTGTCTGAGAGTGTCTGAGAGTGACAGAGAGTGATAGAGAGTGTCAGAGAGTGTCAGAGAATGTCAGAGAGTGATAGTGAGTGTCTGAGAGTGTCAGAGAGTGTCAGAGAGTGATAGAGAGTGATAGAGAGTGTCAGAGAGTGTCTGAGAGTGTCTGAGAGTGTCAGAGAGTTTCAGAGAGTGATAGAGAGTGTCTGAGAGTGTCAGAGAGTGATAGAGAGTGATAGAGAGTGTCAGAGAGTGTCTGAGAGTGTCATAGAGTGATAGAGAGTGTCAGAGAGTGTCTGGGAGTGTCAGAGAGTGATAGAGAGTGTCAGAGAGTGATAGAGAGTGTCAGAGAGTGTCTGAGAGTGTCAGAGAGTGATAGTGAGTGTCAGAGAGTGATAGTGAGTGTCTGAGAGTGTCAGAGATTGATAGTGAGTGTCTGAGAGTGTCAGAGAGTGTCAGAGAGTGACAGAGAGTGATAGAGTTTGTCTGAGAGTGTCAGAGAGTGTCAGAGAGTGATAGAGAGTGATAGAGAGTGATAGAGAGTGTCAGAGACTGTCAGAGAGTGTCAGAGAGTGATAGTGAGTGTCTGAGAGTGTCAGAGAGTGATAGTGAGTGTCTGAGAGTGTCAGAGAGTGTCAGAGAGTGACAGAGAGTGATAGAGTGTGTCTGAGAGTGTCAGAGAGTGTCAGAGAGTGATAGAGAGTGATAGAGAGTGATAGAGAGTGTCAGAGACTGTCAGAGAGTGTCAGAGAGTGATAGTGAGTGTCTGAGAGTGTCAGAGAGTGTCAGAGAGTGATAGAGAGTGATAGAGAGTGATAGAGAGTGTCAGAGACTGTCAGAGAGTGTCAGAGAGTGATAGTGAGTGTCTGAGAGTGTCAGAGAGTGACAGAGAGTGATAGAGTGTGTCTGAGAGTGTCAGAGAGTGTCAGAGAGTGATATAGAGTGTCAGAGAGTGTCAGAGAGTGATAGAGAGTGTCAGAGAGTGTCAGAGAGTGATAGAGAGTGATAGAGAGTGTCAGAGAGTGTCAGAGAGTGATAGAGAGTGATAGAGAGTTTCAGAGAGTGTCAGAGAGTGTCTGAGAGTGTCAGAGAGTGATAGAGAGTGATAGAGAGTGTCAGAGAGTGTCAGAGAGTGATAGAGAGTGATAGAGAGTGTCAGAGAGTGTCAGAGAGTGATAGAGAGTGTCAGAGAGTGTCAGAGAGTGTCAGAGAGTGTCAGAGAGTGATAGAGAGTGATAGAGAGTTTCAGAGAGTGTCAGAGAGTGTCTGAGAGTGTCAGAGAGTGATAGAGAGTGATAGAGAGTGTCAGAGAGTGTCAGAGAGTGATAGAGAGTGTCAGAGAGTGTAAGAGAGTGATAGAGAGTGATAGAGAGTGTCAGAGAGTGTCAGAGAGTGTCTGAGAGTGTCAGAGAGTGTCAGAGAGTGATAGAGAGTGTCAGAGAGTGTCAGAGAGTGATAGAGAGTGATAGAGAGTGTCAGAGAGTGTCAGAGAGTGTCTGAGAGTGTCAGAGAGTGATAGAGAGTGATAGAGAGTGTCAGAGAGTGTCAGAGAATGTCAGAGAGTGATAGTGAGTGTCAGAGAGTGTCAGAGAATGTCAGAGAGTGATAGTGAGTGTCAGAGAGTGTCAGAGAGTGTCAGAGAGTGTCAGAGAGTGATAGAGAGTGTCAGAGAGTGTCAGAGAATGTCAGAGAGTGATAGTGAGTGTCTGAGAGTGTCAGAGAGTGATAGAGAGTGATAGAGAGTGTCAGAGAGTGTCTGAGAGTGTCAGAGAGTGATAGAGAGTGATAGAGAGTGTCAGAGAGTGTCAGAGAATGTCAGAGAGTGATAGTGAGTGTCTGAGAGTTTCAGAGAGTTTCAGAGAGTGTCTGAGAGTGTCAGAAATTGATAGAGTGTGATAGAGAGTGTCAGAGAGTGTCAGAGAGTGATAGAGAGTGATAGAGAGTTTCAGAGAGTGTCAGAGAGTGTCAGAGAGTGTCTGAGAGTGTCTGAGAGTGATAGAGAGTGATAGAGAGTGTCAGAGAGTGTCAGAGAGTGTCAGAGAGTGATAGTGAGTGTCTGAGAGTGATAGAGAGTGTCAGAGAGTGTCAGAGAGTGTCAGAGAGTGATAGAGAGTTTCAGAGAGTGTCAGAGAGTGTCAGAGAGTGATAGTGAGTGTCTGAGAGTGTCAGAGAGTGATAGAGAGTGTCAGAGAGTGTCAGAGAGTGATAGAGAGTTTCAGAGAGGCTCAGAGAGTGTCTGAGAGTGTCAGAGAGTGATAGAGAGTGATAGAGAGTGATAGAGAGTGTCAGAGAGTCTCAGAGAGTGATAGAGAGTGATAGAGAGTGTCAGAGAGTGTCTGAGAGTGTCAGAGAGTGTCCGAGAGTGATAGAGAGTGTCTGAGAGTGTCAGAGAGTGATAGAGAGCGATAGAGAGTGTCAGAGAGTGTCTGAGAGTGTCAGAGAGTGTCAGAGAGTGATAGAGAGTGTCAGAGAGTGTCAGAGAGTGATAGAGAGTGATAGAGAGTGTCAGAGAGTGTCAGAGAATGTCAGAGAGTGATAGTGAGTGTCTGAGAGTGTAAGAGAGTGATAGAGAGTGATAGAGAGTGTCAGAGAGTGTCTGAGAGTGTCAGAGAGTGATAGAGAGTGATAGAGAGTGTCAGAGAGTGTCTGAGAATGTCAGAGAGTGATAGTGAGTGTCTGAGAGTTTCAGAGAGTTTCAGAGAGTGTCTGAGAGTGTCAGAAATTGATAGAGTGTGATAGAGAGTGTCAGAGAGTGTCAGAGAGTGATAGAGAGTGATAGAGAGTTTCAGAGAGTGTCAGAGAGTGTCAGAGAGTGTCTGAGAGTGTCTGAGAGTGATAGAGAGTGATAGAGAGTGATAGAGAGTGCCAGAGAGTGTCAGAGAGTGTCAGAGAGTGATAGTGAGTGTCTGAGAGTGATAGAGAGTGTCAGAGAGTGTCAGAGAGTGTCAGAGAGTGATAGAGAGTTTCAGAGAGTGTCAGAGAGTGTCAGAGAGTGATAGTGAGTGTCTGAGAGTGTCAGAGAGTGATAGAGAGTGATAGAGAGTGTCAGAGAGTGTCTGAGAGTGACAGAGAGTGATAGAGTGTGTCTGAGAGTGTCAGAGAGTGTCAGAGAGTGATAGAGAGTGATAGAGTGTGTCTGAGAGTGTCAGAGGTTGTCAGAGAGTGATAGAGAGTGATAGAGAGTGTCAGAGAGTGTCTGAGAGTGACAGAGAGTGATAGAGTGTGTCTGGGAGTGTCAGAGAGTGACAGAGAGTGACAGAGAGTGATAGAGTGTGTCCGAGAGTGTCAGAGAGTGTCAGAGAGTGATAGAGAGTGATAGAGAGTGTCAGAGAGTGTCAGAGAGTGTCAGAGAGTGATAGTGAGTGTCTGAGAGTGTCAGAGAGTGTCTGAGAGTGTCAGAGAGTGACAGAGAGTGACAGAGAGTGATAGAATGTGTCCGTGAGTGTCAGAGAGTGTCAGAGAGTGATAGAGAGTGATAGAGAGTGTCAGAGAGTGTCAGAGAGTGATAGTGAGTGTCTGAGAGTGTCAGAGAGTGTCAGAGAGTGTCAGAGAGTGATAGTGAGTGTCTGAGAGTGTCAGAGAGTGTCAGAGAGTGACAGAGAGTGATAGAGTGTGTCTGAGAGTGTCAGAGAGTGATAGAGAGTGATAGAGAGTGTCAGAGAGTGTCAGAGAGTGATAGTGAGTGTCAGAGAGTGTCAGAGAGTGTCAGAGAGTGACAGAGAGTGACAGAGAGTGATAGAGTGTGTCTGAGAGTGTCAGAGAGTGTCAGAGAGTGATAGAGAGTGATAGAGAGTGATAGAGAGTGTCAGAGAGTGTCAGAGAGTGTCAGAGAGTGATTGTGAGTGTCTGAGAGTGTCAGTGAGTGTCAGAGAGTGACAGAGAGTGATAGAGTGTGTCTGAGAGTGTCAGAGAGTGTCAGAGACTGATAGAGACTGTCAGAGAGTGTCAGAGAGTGATAGAGAGTGTCAGAGAGTGTCAGAGAGTGATAGAGAGTGATAGAGAGTGTCAGAGAGTGTCAGAGAGTGATAGAGAGTGTCAGAGAGTGATAGAGAGTTTCAGAGAGTGTCAGAGAGTGTCAGAGAGTGATAGAGAGTGATAGAGAGTGATAGAGAGTGTCAGAGAGTGTCAGAGAGTGATAGAGAGTGATAGAGAGTTTCAGAGAGTGTCTGAGAGTGTCAGAGAGTGATAGAGAGTGATGGAGAGTGTCAGAGAGGGATAGAGAGTGATAGAGTGTGTCAGAGAGTGTCAGAGAGTGATAGAGAGTGATAGAGAGTGTCAGAGAGTGTCAGAGAGTGTCAGGGAGTGATAGAGAGTGATAGAGAGTTTCAGAGAGTGTCAGAGAGTGTCTGAGAGTGTCAGAGAGTGATAGAGAGTGATAGAGAGTGTCAGAGAGTGTCAGAGAGTGATAGAGAGTGATAGAGAGTTTCAGAGAGTGTCAGAGAGTGCTAGAGAGTGATAGAGAGTGTGAGAGAGTGTCAGAGAGTGTCAGAGAGTGATAGCGATTGTCAGAGAGTGTCAGAGAGTGATAGAGAGTGATAGAGAGTGTCAGAGAGTGTCAGAGAGTGTCAGAGAGTGATAGAGAGTGTCAGAGAGTGTCAGAGAGTGATAGAGAGTTATAGAGAGTGTCAAAGAGTGTCAGAGTGTGATAGAGAGTGATAGAGAGTGATAGAGAGTGTCAGAGAGTGTCTGAGAGTGTCTGAGAGTGTCAGAGAGTGATAGAGAGTGATAGAGAGTTTCAGAGAGTGTCAGAGTGTGATAGAGAGTGATAGAGAGTGATAGAGTGTCAGAGAGTGTCAGAGAGTGATAGAGAGTGATAGAGAGTGATAGAGAGTGTCAGAGAGTGTCAGAGAGTGATAGTGATTGTCTGAGACTGTCAGAGAGTGATAGAGAGTGTCAGAGATTGTAAGAGAGTGTCAGAGAGTGTCAGAGAGTGTCAGAGAGTGATAGAGAGTAATAGAGAGTGTCAGAGAGTGATAGTGAGTGTCTGAGAGTGTCAGAGAGTTTCAGAGAGTGTCTGAGAGTGTCAGAGAGTTACTGATAGAGTCAGAGAGTGTCAGAGAGTGATAGAGAGTGTCAGAGAGTTTCTGAGAGTTTCAGAGAGTGTCAGAGAGTGTCTGAGAGTGTCAGAGAGTGATAGAGAGTGATAGAGAGTGATAGAGAGTGTCAGAGAGTGTCAGAGAGTGATAGAGAGTGATAGAGAGTGATAGAGAGTGTCAGAGAGTGTCAGAGAGTGATAGTGAGTGTCTGAGAGTGATAGAGAGTGATAGAGAGTTTCAGAGAGTGGCAGAGAGTGTCTGAGAGTGTCAGAGAGTGATAGCGAGTGATAGAGAGTGTCAGAGAGTGTCAGAGAGTTTCAGAGAGTGATAGAGAGTGATAGAGAGTGATAGAGAGTGATAGAGAGTGTCAGAGAGTGTCAGAGAGTGATAGAGAGTGATAGAGAGTGTCAGAGAGTGTCAGAGAGTGATAGTGAGTGTCTGAGAGTGATAGAGAGTGATAGAGAGTTTCAGAGAGTGGCAGAGAGTGTCTGAGAGTGTCAGAGAGTGATAGCGAGTGATAGAGAGTGTCAGAGAGTGTCAGAGAGTGATAGAGAGTGATAGAGAGTGATAGAGAGTAATAGAGAGTGTCAGAGAGTGTCAGAGAGTGATAGTGAGTGTCTGAGAGTGTCAGAGAGTGTCAGAGAGTGTCTGAGAGTGTCAGAGAGTTAATGATAGAGTCAGAGAGTGTCAGAGAGTGATGGAGAGTGTCAGAGAGTGTCAGAGAGGGATAGAGAGTGATAGAGTGTGTCAGACAGTGTCAGAGAGTGATAGAGAGTGATAGAGAGTGTCAGAGAGTGTCAGAGAGTGTCAGAGAGTGTCTGAGAGTGATAGAGAGTGATAGAGAGTGTCAGAGAGTGTCAGAGAGTGATAGAGAGTTTCAGAGAGTGTCAGAGAGTGATAGAGAGTGATAGAGAGTGTGAGAGAGTGTCAGAGAGTGTCAGAGAGTGATAGCGATTGTCAGAGTGTGTCAGAGAGTGATAGAGAGTGATAGAGAGTGTCAGAGAGTGTCAGAGAGTGTCAGAGAGTGATAGTGAGTGTCTGAGAGTGTCAGAGAGTGTCAGAGAGTGAAAGAGAGTGTCAGAGTGTGTCAGAGAGTGATAGAGAGTGATAGAGAGTGTCAGAGAGTGTCTGAGAGTGTCAGAGAGTGATAGAGAGTGATAGAGAGTGATAGAGAGTGTCAGAGAGTGTCTGAGAGTGTCAGAGAGTGATAGAGAGTGATAGAGAGTGTCAGAGAGTGTCTGAGAGTGTCAGAGAGTTTCAGAGAGTGTCAGAGAGTGTCTGAGAGTGTCAGAGAGTGATAGAGAGTGATAGAGAGTGTCAGAGAGTGTCTGAGAGTGTCAGAGAGTTTCAGAGAGTGATAGAGAGTGTCTGAGAGTGTCAGAGTGTGATAGAGAGTGATAGAGAGTGTCAGAGAGTGTCTGAGAGTGTCAGAGAGTGATAGAGAGTGTCAGAGAGTGTCAGAGAGTGATAGAGAGTGTCAGAGAGTGTCAGAGAGTGTCTGAGAGTGTCAGAGAGTGTCAGAGAGTGATGGAGAGTGTCTGAGAGTGTCAGAGTGTGATAGAGAGTGATAGAGAGTGTCAGAGAGTGTCAGAGAGTGATAGAGAGTGTCAGAGAGTGTCAGAGAGTGATAGAGAGTGATAGAGAGTGTCAGAGAGTGTCAGAGAGTGATAGAGAGTGATAGAGAGTGGCAGAGAGTGTCAGAGAGTGTCAGAGAGTGTCAGAGAGTGATAGAGAGTGATAGAGAGTTTCAGAGAGTGTCTGAGAGTGTCAGAGAGTGTCAGAGAGTGATAGAGAGTGTCTGAGAGTATCAGAGAGTGATAGAGAGTGATAGAGAGTGATAGAGAGTGTCAGAGAGTGTCAGAGAGTGATAGAGAGTTTCAGAGAGTGTCAGAGAGTGATAGAGAGTGTCAGAGAGTGTCAGAGAGTGATAGAGAGTGATAGAGAGTGATAGAGAGTGTCAGAGAGTGTCTGAGAGTGTCAGAGAGTGATAGAGAGTGATAGAGAGTGTCAGAGAGTGTCTGAGAGTGTCAGAGAGTGTCAGAGAGTGATAGAGAGTGTCAGAGAGTGTCAGAGAGTGTCTGAGAGTGTCAGAGAGTGTCAGAGAGTGATAGAGAGTGTCTGAGAGTGTCAGAGAGTGATAGAGAGTGATAGAGAGTGTCAGAGAGTGTCAGAGAGTGATAGAGAGTGTCAGAGAGTGTCAGAGAGTGATAGAGAGTGATAGAGAATGTCAGAGAGTGTCAGAGAGTGTCAGAGAGTGATAGAGAGTGATGGAGAGTGTCAGAGAGGGATAGAGAGTGATAGAGTGTGTCAGACAGTGTCAGAGAGTGATAGAGAGTGATAGAGAGTGTCAGAGAGTGTCAGAGAGTGTCAGAGAGTGATAGAGAGTGATAGAGAGTTTCAGAGAGTGTCAGAGAGTGTCTGAGAGTGTCAGAGAGTGATAGAGAGTGATAGAGAGTGTCAGAGAGTGTCAGAGAGTGATAGAGAGTGATAGAGAGTTTCAGAGAGTGTCAGAGAGTGCTAGAGAGTGATAGAGAGTGTGAGAGAGTGTCAGAGAGTGTCAGAGAGTGATAGCGATTGTCAGAGAGTGTCAGAGAGTGATAGAGAGTGATAGAGAGTGTCAGAGAGTGTCAGAGAGTGTCAGAGAGTGATAGAGAGTGTCAGAGAGTGTCAGAGAGTGATAGAGAGTTATAGAGAGTGTCAGAGAGTGTCAGAGAGTGTCAGAGTGTGATAGAGAGTGATAGAGAGTGATAGAGAGTGTCAGAGAGTGTCTGAGAGTGTCTGAGAGTGTCAGAGAGTGATAGAGAGTGATAGAGAGTGTCAGAGAGTGTCAGAGTGTGATAGAGAGTGATAGAGAGTGATAGAGTGTCAGAGAGTGTCAGAGAGTGATAGAGAGTGATAGAGAGTGATAGAGAGTGTCAGAGAGTGTCAGAGAGTGATAGTGATTGTCTGAGACTGTCAGAGAGTGATAGAGAGTGTCAGAGATTGTAAGAGAGTGTCAGAGAGTGTCAGAGAGTGTCAGAGAGTGATAGAGAGAAATAGAGAGTGTCAGAGAGTGTCAGAGAGTGATAGTGAGTGTCTGAGAGTGTCAGAGAGTGTCAGAGAGTGTCTGAGAGTGTCAGAGAGTTACTGATAGAGTCAGAGAGTGTCAGAGAGTGATAGAGAGTGTCAGAGAGTGTCAGAGAGTTTCAGAGAGTGTCAGAGAGTGTCTGAGAGTGTCAGAGAGTGATAGAGAGTGATAGAGAGTGATAGAGAGTGATAGAGAGTGTCAGAGAGTGTCAGAGAGTGATAGAGAGTGATAGAGAGTGATAGAGAGTGTCAGAGAGTGTCAGAGAGTGATAGTGAGTGTCTGAGAGTGATAGAGAGTGATAGAGAGATTCAGAGAGTGGCAGAGAGTGTCTGAGAGTGTCAGAGAGTGATAGCGAGTGATAGAGAGTGTCAGAGAGTGTCAGAGAGTGTCAGAGAGTGATAGTGAGTGTCTGAGAGTGATAGAGAGTGATAGAGAGTTTCAGAGAGTGGCAGAGAGTGTTTGAGAGTGTCAGAGAGTGATAGCGAGTGATAGAGAGTGTCAGAGAGTGTCAGAGAGTGATAGAGAGTGATAGAGAGTGATAGAGAGTAATAGAGAGTGTCAGAGAGTGATAGAGAGTGATAGAGAGTGATAGAGAGTGATAGAGAGTGTCAGAGAGTGTCAGAGAGTGATAGTGAGTGTCTGAGAGTGATAGAGAGTGATAGAGAGTTTCAGAGAGTGGCAGAGAGTGTCTGAGAGTGTCAGAGAGTGATAGCGAGTGATAGAGAGTGTCAGAGAGTGTCAGAGAGTGATAGAGAGTGATAGAGAGTGATAGAGAGTAATAGAGAGTGTCAGAGAGTGTCAGAGAGTGATAGTGAGTGTCTGAGAGTGTCAGAGAGTGTCAGAGAGTGTCTGAGAGTGTCAGAGAGTTAATGATAGAGTCAGAGAGTGTCAGAGAGTGATGGAGAGTGTCAGAGAGTGTCAGAGAGGGATAGAGAGTGATAGAGTGTGTCAGACAGTGTCAGAGAGTGATAGAGAGTGATAGAGAGTGTCAGAGAGTGTCAGAGAGTGTCTGAGAGTGATAGAGAGTGATAGAGAGTGTCAGAGAGTGTCAGAGAGTGATAGAGAGTGATAGAGAGTTTCAGAGAGTGTCAGAGAGTGATAGAGAGTGATAGAGAGTGTGAGAGAGTGTCAGAGAGTGTCAGAGAGTGATAGCGATTGTCAGAGAGTGTCAGAGAGTGATAGAGAGTGATAGAGAGTGTCAGAGAGTGTCAGAGAGTGTCAGAGAGTGATAGTGAGTGTCTGAGAGTGTCAGAGAGTGTCAGAGAGTGATAGAGAGTGTCAGAGTGTGTCAGAGAGTGATAGAGAGTGATAGAGAGTGTCAGAGAGTGTCTGAGAGTGTCAGAGAGTGATAGAGAGTGATAGAGAGTGATAGAGAGTGTCAGAGAGTGTCTGAGAGTGTCAGAGAGTGATAGAGAGTGATAGAGAGTGTCAGAGAGTGTCTGAGAGTGTCAGAGAGTTTCAGAGAGTGATAGAGAGTGTCTGAGAGTGTCAGAGAGTGATAGAGAGTGATAGAGAGTGTCAGAGAGTGTCTGAGAGTGTCAGAGAGTGATAGAGAGTGTCAGAGAGTGTCAGAGAGTGATAGAGAGTGTCAGAGAGTGTCAGAGAGTGTCTGAGAGTGTCAGAGAGTGTCAGAGAGTGATGGAGAGTGTCTGAGAGTGTCAGAGTGTGATAGAGAGTGATAGAGAGTGTCAGAGAGTGTCAGAGAGTGATAGAGAGTGTCAGAGAGTGTCAGAGAGTGATAGAGAGTGATAGAGAGTGTCAGAGAGTGTCAGAGAGTGATAGAGAGTGATAGAGAGTGGCAGAGAGTGTCAGAGAGTGTCAGAGAGTGTCAGAGAGTGATAGAGAGTGATAGAGAGTTTCAGAGAGTGTCTGAGAGTGTCAGAGAGTGTCAGAGAGTGATAGAGAGTGTCTCAGAGTGTCAGAGAGTGATAGAGAGTGATAGAGAGTGTCAGAGAGTGTCAGAGAGTGATAGAGAGTGTCAGAGAGTGTCAGAGAGTGATAGAGAGTGTCAGAGAGTGTCAGAGAGTGATAGAGAGTGATAGAGAGTGATAGAGAGTGTCAGAGAGTGTCTGAGAGTGTCAGAGAGTGATAGAGAGTGATAGAGAGTGTCAGAGAGTGTCTGAGAGTGTCAGAGAGTGTCAGAGAGTGATAGAGAGTGTCAGAGAGTGTCAGAGAGTGTCTGAGAGTGTCAGAGAGTGTCAGAGAGTGATAGAGAGTGTCTGAGAGTGTCAGAGAGTGATAGAGAGTGATAGAGAGTGTCAGAGAGTGTCAGAGAGTGATAGAGAGTGTCAGAGAGTGTCAGAGAGTGATAGAGAGTGATAGAGAGTGTCAGAGAGTGTCAGAGAGTGTCAGAGAGTGATAGAGAGTGTCAGAGAGTGTCAGAGAGTGATAGAGAGTTTCAGAGAGGCTCAGAGAGTGTCTGAGAGTGTCAGAGAGTGATAGAGAGTGATAGAGAGTGATAGAGAGTGTCAGAGAGTGTCTGAGAGTGTCAGAGAGTGTCAGAGAGTGATAGAGAGTGTCTGAGAGTGTCAGAGAGTGATAGAGAGCGATAGAGAGTGTCAGAGAGTGTCTGAGAGTGTCAGAGAGTGTCAGAGAGTGATAGAGAGTGTCAGAGAGTGTCAGAGAGTGATAGAGAGTGATAGAGAGTGTCAGAGAGTGTCAGAGAGTGATAGAGAGTGATAGAGAGTGTCAGAGAGTGTCAGAGAGTGATAGAGAGTGATAGAGAGTGGCAGAGAGTGTCAGAGAGTGTCAGAGAGTGTCAGAGAGTGATAGAGAGTGATAGAGAGTTTCAGAGAGTGTCTGAGAGTGTCAGAGAGTGTCAGAGAGTGATAGAGAGTGTCAGAGAGTGATAGAGAGTGTCTGAGAGTGTCAGAGAGTGTCTGAGAGTGATAGCGAGTGTCAGAGAGTGTCAGAGAGTGATAGAGAGTGTCAGAGAGTGTCAGAGAGTGATAGAGAGTGTCAGAGAGTGTCAGAGAGTGATAGAGAGTGATAGAGAGTGATAGAGAGTGTCAGAGAGTGTCTGAGAGTGTCAGAGGGTGATAGAGAGTGATAGAGAGTGTCAGAGAGTGTCTGAGAGTGTCAGAGAGTGTCAGAGAGTGATAGAGAGTGTCAGAGAGTGTCAGAGAGTGTCTGAGAGTGTCAGAGAGTGTCAGAGAGTGATAGAGAGTGTCTGAGAGTGTCAGAGAGTGATAGAGAGTGATAGAGAGTGTCAGAGAGGCTCAGAGAGTGTCTGAGAGTGTCAGAGAGTGATAGAGAGTGATAGAGAGTGATAGAGAGTGTCAGAGAGTGTCTGAGAGTGTCAGAGAGTGATAGAGAGTGATAGAGAGTGTCAGAGAGTGTCTGAGAGTGTCAGAGAGTGATAGAGAGTGATAGAGAGTGTCAGAGAGTGTCAGAGAATGTCAGAGAGTGATAGTGAGTGTCTGAGAGTTACAGAGAGTTTCAGAGAGTGTCTGAGAGTGTCAGAGAGTGATATAGAGTGATAGAGAGTGTCAGAGCGTGTCAGAGAGTGTCAGAGAGTGATAGACAGTGTCAGAGAGTGATAGAGAGTGATAGAGAGTTTCAGAGAGTTTCAGAGAGTGTCTGAGAGTGTCAGAGAGTGATAGAGAGTGATAGAGAGTGTCAGAGAGTGTCAGAGAGTGATATAGAGTGATAGAGAGTGTCAGAGCGTGTCAGAGAGTGTCAGAGAGTGATAGACAGTGTCAGAGAGTGATAGAGAGTGATAGAGAGTTTCAGTGAGTTTCAGAGAGTGTCTGAGAGTGTCAGAGAGTGATAGAGAGTGATAGAGAGTGTCAGAGAGTGTCAGAGAGTGTCAGAGAGTGATATAGAGTGATAGAGAGTGTCAGAGAGTGTCTGAGAGTGTCTGAGAGTGTCAGAGAGTGTCAGAGAGTGTCTGAGAGTGTCTGAGAGTGTCAGAGAGTGTCAGAGAGTGATAGTGAGTGTCTGAGAGTGTCAGAGAGTGATAGAGAGTGTCAGAGAGTGATAGAGAGTTTCAGAGAGTGTCTGAGAGTGTCAGAGAGTGATAGAGAGTGTCACAGAGTGTCAGAGAGTGATAGAGAGTGATAGAGTGTGTCAGAGAGTGTCAGAGAGTGTCAGAGAGTGATAGAGAGTGATAGAGAGTTTCAGAGAGTGTCAGAGAGTGTCTGAGAGTGATAGAGAGTGATAGAGAGTGTCAGAGAGTGTCAGAGAGTGTCAGAGAGTGATAGAGAGTGTCTGAGAGTGTCAGAGAGTGTTTGAGAGTGTCAGAGAGTGATAGAGAGTGATAGAGAGTGTCAGAGAGTGTCAGAGAGTGATAGAGTGTGAAAGAGAGTTTCAGAGAGTGTCAGAGAGTGTCTGAGAGTGTCTGAGAGTGTCTGAGAGTGTCAGAGTGTGATAGAGAGTGATAGAGCGTGTCAGAGAGTGTCAGAGAGTGATAGAGAGTGTCAGAGAGTGTCAGAGAGTGATAGAGAGTGATAGAGAGTGATAGAGAGTGTCAGAGCGTGTCAGAGAGTGTCAGAGAGTGATAGTGTCAGAGAGTGTCAGAGAGTGATAGAGAGTGATAGAGAATGTCAGAGCGTGTCAGAGAGTGTCAGAGAGTGATAGAGAGTGTCAGAGAGTGATAGAGATTGATAGAGAGTTTCAGAGAGTTTCAGAGAGTGTCTGAGAGTGTCTGAGAGTGTCAGAGAGCGATAGCGAGGGATAGAGAGTGTCAGAGAGTGTCAGAGAGTGTCAGAGAGTGATAGAGAGTGATAGAGAGTTTCAGAGAGTGTCAGAGAGTGTCTGAGATTGTCTGAGATTGATAGAGAGTTTCAGAGAGTTTCAGAGAGTGTCAGAGAGTGTCTGAGAGTGTCAGAGAGTGATGGAGAGTGATAGAGAGTGATAGAGAGTGTCAGAGAGCGATAGAGAGTGATAGAGACTGTCAGAGAGTGTCAGAGAGAGTCAGAGAGTGATAGAGAGTGCCAGAGAGTGTCAGAGAGTGTCAGAGAGTGATAGAGAGTGATAATGAGTTTCAGAGAGTGTCAGAGAGTGTCTGAGAGTGATAGAGAGTGTCAGAGAGTGTCAGAGAGTGTCAGAGAGTGTCAGAGAGTGATAGAAAGTGATAGAGAGTTTCAGAGAGTGTTAAAGAGTGTCAGAGAGTGTCTGAGAGTGTCAGAGAGTGATAGAGAGTGTCAGAGAGTGTCAGAGAGTGTCAGAGAGTGATAGAGAGTGATAGAGAGTTATAGAGAGTTTCAGAGAGTGTCAGAGAGTGATAGTGAGTGTCTGAGAGTGTCAGAGAGTGATATAGATTGATAGAGCGTGTCAGAGAGTGTCAGAGAGTGATAGAGAGTGATAGAGAGTGTCAGAGCGTGTCAGAGAGTGTCAGAGAGTGATAGAGAGTGTCAGAGAGTGATAGAGAGTGATAGAGAGTTTCAGAGAGTTTCAGAGAGTGTCTGAGAGTGTCTGAGAGTGTCAGAGAGCGATAGAGAGGGATAGAGAGTGTCAGAGAGTGTCAGAGAGTGTCAGAGAGTGTCAGAGAGTGATAGAGAGTGAAAGAGAGTTTCAGAGAGTGTCAGAGAGTGTCTGAGATTGTCTGAGAGTGATAGAGAGTTTCAGAGAGTGTCAGAGAGTGTCTGAGAGTGTCAGAGAGTGATGGAGAGTGATAGAGAGTGATAGAGAGTGTCAGAGAGCAATAGAGAGTGATAGAGACAGTCAGAGAGTGTCAGAGAGAGTCAGAGAGTGATAGAGAGTGCCAGAGAGTGTCAGAGAGTGTCAGAGAGTGATAGAGAGTGATAATGAGTTTCAGAGAGTGTCAGAGAGTGTCTGAGAGTGATAGAGAGTGATAGAGAGTTTCAGAGAGTGTCAGAGAGTGTCAGAGAGTGATAGAAAGTGATAGAGAGTTTCAGAGAGTGTTGAAGAGTGTCAGAGAGTGTCTGAGAGTGTTAGAGAGTGATAGAGAGTGTCAGAGAGTGTCAGAGAGTGTCAGAGAGTGATAGAGAGTGATAGAGAGTGTCAGGGAGTGTCAGAGAGTGTCAGAGAGTGATAGTGAGTGTCAGAGAGTGTCAGAGAGTGATAGAGAGTGATAGAGAGTTTCAGAGAGTGGTAGTGAGTCTCTGAGAGTGTCAGAGAGTGATAGAGAGTGTCAGAGAGTGTCAGAGAGTGATATAGAGTGATAGAGAGTGTCAGTGAGTGTCAGAGAGTGTCAGAGAGTGATAGTGAGTGTCAGAGAGAGTCAGAGAGTGGTAGAGAGTGATAGAGAGTGTCAGAAAGTGATGGAGACTGTCAGAGAGTGATGGAGAGTGATAGAGAGTGTCAGAGAGTGTCAGAGAGTCTCAGAGAGTGATATAGAGTGATAGAGAGTGTCAGAGAGTGTCGGAGAGTGATAGAGAGTGATAGAGAGTTTCAGAGAGTGTCAGAGAGTGTCTGAGAGTGTCAGAGAGTCATAGAGAGTGATAGAGAGTGTCAGAGAGTGATAGAGAGTTTCAGAGAGTGTCAGAGAGTGTCTGAGAGTGTCAGAGAGTGATAGAGAGTGATAGAGAGTGTCAGAGAGTGATAGTGAGTGTCAGAGAGTGTCAGAGAGTGTCTGAGAGTGTCAGAGAGTGATAGAGAGTGATAGAGAGTGTCAGAGAGTGTCGGAGAGTGATAGAGAGTGATAGAGAGTTTCAGAGAGTGTCAGAGAGTGTCTGAGAGTGTCAGAGAGTGTCAGAGAGTGTCGGAGAGTGATAGAGAGTGATAGAGAGTTTCAGAGAGTGTCAGAGAGTGTCAGAGAGTGTCTGAGAGTGTCAGAGAGTGATAGAGAGTGATAGAGAGTGTCAGAGAGTGTCAGAGAGTGTCTGAGTGTGTCAGAGAGTGATAGAGAGTGATAGAGAGTGTCAGAGAGTGTCAGAGAGTGATAGAGAGTGTCAGAGAGTGTCAGAGAGTGTCTGAGAGTGTCAGAGAGTGATAGAGAGTGATAACGAGTGTCAGAGAGTGTCAGAGTGTGTCAGAGAGTGATAGAGAGTGATAGAGAGTGTCAGAGAGTGTCAGAGAGTGTCAGAGAGTAATAGAGAGTGATAGAGAGTTTCAGAGAGTGTCAGAGAGTGTCTGAGAGTGATAGAGAGTGATAGAGAGTGTCAGAGAGTGTCAGAGAGTGTCAGAGAGTGATAGAGAGTGATGGAGAGTGTCTGAGAGTGTCAGAGAGTGTCTGAGAGTGTCAGAGAGTGATAGAGAGTGATAGAGAGTGATAGAGAGTGATAGAGAGTGTCAGAGAGTGTCAGAGAGTGATAGAGAGTGATAGAGAGTTTCAGAGAGTGTCAGAGAGTGTCTGAGAGTGTCTGAGAGTGTCAGAGAGTGATAGAGAGTGTCAGAGAGTGTCAGAGAGTGATAGAGAGTGATAGAGTGTGATAGAGAGTTTCAGAGAGTGTCAGAGAGTGATAGAGAGTGTCAGAGAGTGTCAGAGCGTGTCAGAGAGTGTCAGAGAGTGATAGAGAGTGTCAGAGAGTGATAGAGAGCGATAGAGAGTTTCAGAGAGTTTCGGAGAGTGTCTGAGAGTGTCAGAGAGTGATAGAGAGTGATAGAGAGTGTCAGAGAGTGTCAGAGAGTGTCAGAGAGTGATATAGAGTGATAGAGAGTTTCAGAGAGTGTCAGAGAGTGTCAGAGAGTGTCTGAGAGTGTCTGAGAGTGTCAGAGAGTGTCTGACAGTGTCTGAGAGTGTCAGAGAGTGTCAGAGAGTGATAGAGAGTGATAGAGAGTGTCAGAGAGTGTCAGAGAGTGTCTGAGAGTGTCAGAGAGTGTCAGAGAGTGTCAGAGAGTGTTGGAGAGTGATAGAGAGTGATAGAGAGTTTCAGAGAGTGTCAGAGAGTGTCTCAGAGTGTCAGAGAGTGATAGAGAGTGATAGAGAGTGTCAGAGAGTGATAGAGAGTGTCAGAGAGTGTCAGAGAGTGTCTGAGAGTGTCAGAGAGTGATAGAGAGTGATAGAGAGTGTCAGAGAGTGTCAGAGAGTGGCAGAGAGTGTCAGAGAGTGATAGAGAGTGATAGAGAGTGTCAGAGAGTGTCAGAGAGTAATAGAGAGTGATAGAGAGTTTCAGAGAGTGTCAGAGAGTGTCTGAGAGTGATAGAGAGTGATAGAGAGTGATAGAGAGTGTCAGAGAGTGTCAGAGAGTGATAGCGAGTGATAGAGAGTGTCAGAGAGTGTCAGAGAGTGATAGAGAGTGTCAGAGAGTGTCAGAGAGTGATAGAGAGTGATAGAGTGTGATAGAGAGTTTCAGAGAGTGTCAGAGAGTGATAGAGAGTGTCAGAGAGTGTCAGAGCGTGTCAGAGAGTGTCAGAGAGTGATAGAGAGTGTCAGAGAGTGATAGAGAGTGATAGAGAGTTTCAGAGAGTTTCGGAGAGTGTCTGAGAGTGTCAGAGAGTGATAGAGAGTGATAGAGAGTGTCAGAGAGTGTCAGAGAGTGTCAGAGAGTGATATAGAGTGATAGAGAGTTTCAGAGAGTGTCAGAGAGTGTCAGAGAGTGTCTGAGAGTGTCTGAGAGTGTCAGAGAGTGTCTGACAGTGTCTGAGAGTGTCAGAGAGTGTCAGAGAGTGATAGAGAGTGATAGAGAGTGTCAGAGAGTGTCAGAGAGTGTCTGAGAGTGTCAGAGAGTGTCAGAGAGTGTCAGAGAGTGTTGGAGAGTGATAGAGAGTGATAGAGAGTTTCAGAGAGTGTCAGAGAGTGTCTCAGAGTGTCAGAGAGTGATAGAGAGTGATAGAGAGTGTCAGAGAGTGATAGAGAGTGTCAGAGAGTGTCTGAGAGTGTCAGAGAGTGATAGAGAGTGATAGAGAGTGTCAGAGAGTGTCAGAGAGTGGCAGAGAGTGTCAGAGAGTGATAGAGAGTGATAGAGAGTGTCAGAGAGTGTCAGAGAGTAATAGAGAGTGATAGAGAGTTTCAGAGAGTGTCAGAGAGTGTCTGAGAGTGATAGAGAGTGATAGAGAGTGTCAGAGAGTGTCAGAGAGTGTCAGAGAGTGATAGAGAGTGATAGAGAGTGATGGAGAGTGTCTGAGAGTGTCAGAGAGTGTCAGAGAGTGATAGAGAGTGATAGAGAGTGATAGAGAGTGTCAGAGAGTGTCAGAGAGTGATAGCGAGTGATAGAGAGTGTCAGAGAGTGTCAGAGAGTGATAGAGAGTGATAGAGAGTGATAGAGAGTAATAGAGAGTGTCAGAGAGTGTCAGAGAGTGATAGTGAGTGTCTGAGAGTGTCAGAGAGTGTCAGAGAGTGTCTGAGAGTGTCAGAGAGTTAATGATAGAGTCAGAGAGTGTCAGAGAGTGATGGAGAGTGTCAGAGAGTGTCAGAGAGGGATAGAGAGTGATAGAGTGTGTCAGACAGTGTCAGAGAGTGATAGAGAGTGATAGAGAGTGTCAGAGAGTGTCAGAGAGTGTCAGAGAGTGTCTGAGAGTGATAGAGAGTGATAGAGAGTGTCAGAGAGTGTCAGAGAGTGATAGAGAGTGATAGAGAGTTTCAGAGAGTGTCAGAGAGTGATAGAGAGTGATAGAGAGTGTGAGAGAGTGTCAGAGAGTGTCAGAGAGTGATAGCGATTGTCAGAGAGTGTCAGAGAGTGATAGAGAGTGATAGAGAGTGTCAGAGAGTGTCAGAGAGTGTCAGAGAGTGATAGTGAGTGTCTGAGATTGTCAGAGAGTGTCAGAGAGTGTCAGAGAGTGATAGAGAGTGTCAGAGTGTGTCAGAGAGTGATAGAGAGTGATAGAGAGTGTCAGAGAGTGTCTGAGAGTGTCAGAGAGTGATAGAGAGTGATAGAGAGTGATAGTGAGTGTCAGAGAGTGTCTGAGAGTGTCAGAGAGTGATAGAGAGTGATAGAGAGTGTCAGAGAGTGTCTGAGAGTGTCAGAGAGTTTCAGAGAGTGATAGAGAGTGTCTGAGAGTGTCAGAGAGTGATAGAGAGTGATAGAGAGTGTCAGAGAGTGTCTGAGAGTGTCAGAGAGTGATAGAGAGTGTCAGAGAGTGTCAGAGAGTGATAGAGAGTGTCAGAGAGTGTCAGAGAGTGTCTGAGAGTGTCAGAGAGTGTCAGAGAGTGATGGAGAGTGTCTGAGAGTGTCAGAGTGTGATAGAGAGTGATAGAGAGTGTCAGAGAGTGTCAGAGAGTGATAGAGAGTGTCAGAGAGTGTCAGAGAGTGATAGAGAGTGATAGAGAGTGTCAGAGAGTGTCAGAGAGTGATAGAGAGTGATAGAGAGTGGCAGAGAGTGTCAGAGAGTGTCAGAGAGTGTCAGAGAGTGATAGAGAGTGATAGAGAGTTTCAGAGAGTGTCTGAGAGTGTCAGAGAGTGTCAGAGAGTGATAGAGAGTGTCTGAGAGTGTCAGAGAGTGATAGAGAGTGATAGAGAGTGTCAGAGAGTGTCAGAGAGTGATAGAGAGTGTCAGAGAGTGTCAGAGAGTGTCAGAGAGTGTCAGAGAGTGTCAGAGAGTGATAGAGAGTGATAGAGAGTGATAGAGAGTGTCAGAGAGTGTCTGAGAGTGTCAGAGAGTGATAGAGAGTGATAGAGAGTGTCAGAGAGTGTCTGAGAGTGTCAGAGAGTGTCAGAGAGTGATAGAGAGTGTCAGAGAGTGTCAGAGAGTGTCTGAGAGTGTCAGAGAGTGTCAGAGAGTGATAGAGAGTGTCTGAGAGTGTCAGAGAGTGATAGAGAGTGATAGAGAGTGTCAGAGAGTGTCAGAGAGTGATAGAGAGTGTCAGAGAGTGTCAGAGAGTGATAGAGAGTGATAGACAGTGTCAGAGAGTGTCAGAGAGTGATAGAGAGTGTCAGAGAGTGTCAGAGAGTGATAGAGAGTTTCAGAGAGGCTCAGAGAGTGTCTGAGAGTGTCAGAGAGTGATAGAGAGTGATAGAGAGTGATAGAGAGTGTCAGAGAGTGTCTGAGAGTGTCAGAGAGTGATAGAGAGTGATAGAGAGTGTCAGAGAGTGTCTGAGAGTGTCCGAGAGTGTCAGAGAGTGATAGAGAGTGTCTGAGAGTGTCAGAGAGTGATAGAGAGCGATAGAGAGTGTCAGAGAGTGTCTGAGAGTGTCAGAGAGTGTCAGAGAGTGATAGAGAGTGTCAGAGAGTGTCAGAGAGTGATAGAGAGTGATAGAGAGTGTCAGAGAGTGTCAGAGAATGTCAGAGAGTGATAGTGAGTGTCTGAGAGTGTCAGAGAGTGATAGAGAGTGATAGAGAGTGTCAGAGAGTGTCTGAGAGTGTCAGAGAGTGATAGAGAGTGATAGAGAGTGTCAGAGAGTGTCAGAGAATGTCAGAGAGTGATAGTGAGTGTCTGAGAGTTACAGAGAGTTTCAGAGAGTGTCTGAGAGTGTCAGAAATTGATAGAGTGTGATAGAGAGTGTCAGAGAGTGTCAGAGAGTGTCAGAGAGTGTCTGAGAGTGTCTGAGAGTGATAGAGAGTGATAGATAGTGTCAGAGAGTGTCAGAGAGTGTCAGAGAGTGATAGTGAGTGTCTGAGAGTGATAGAGAGTGTCAGAGAGTGTCAGAGAGGGTCAGAGAGTGATAGAGAGTTTCAGAGAGTGTCAGAGAGTGTCAGAGAGTGATAGTGAGTGTCTGAGAGTGTCAGAGAGTGATAGAGAGTGATAGAGAGTGTCAGAGAGTGTCTGAGAGTGACAGAGAGTGATAGAGTGTGTCTGAGAGTGTCAGAGAGTGATAGAGAGTGATAGAGAGTGTCAGAGAGTGTCAGAGAGTGTCAGAGAGTGTCAGAGAGTGATAGTGAGTGTCTGAGAGTGTCAGAGAGTGACAGAGAGTGACAGAGAGTGATAGAGTGTGTCTGAGAGTGTCAGAGAGTGTCAGAGAGTGATAGAGAGTGATAGAGAGTGTCAGAGAGTGTCAGAGAGTGTCAGAGAGTGTCTGAGAGAGTCAGAGAGTGATAGAGAGTGATAGAGAGTGTCAGAGAGTGATAGAGAGTGTCAAAGAGTGTCAGAGAGTGTCTGAGAGTGTCAGAGAGTGATAGAGAGTGATAGAGAGTGTCAGAGAGTGTCAGAGAGTGTCAGAGACTGTCAGAGAGTGATAGAGAGTGATAGAGAGTGTCAGAGAGTGTAAGAGAGTGATAGAGAGTGATAGAGAGTTTCAGAGAGTGTCAGAGAGTGATAGAGAGTGATGGAGAGTGTCTGAGAGTGTCAGAGAGTGTCTGAGAGTGTCAGAGAGTGATAGAGAGTGATAGAGAGTGATAGAGAGTGTCAGAGAGTGTCAGAGACTGATAGAGAGTGATGGAGAGTTTCAGAGAGTGTCAGAGAGTGTCTGAGAGTGTCTGAGAGTGTCAGAGAGTGATAGAGAGTGTCAGAGAGTGTCAGAGAGTGACAGAGAGTGATAGAGAGTGATAGAGATTTTCAGAGAGTGTCAGAGAGTGATAGAGAGTGTCAGAGAGTGTCAGAGAGTGATATAGAGTGATAGAGAGTGTCAGAGCGTGTCAGAGAGTGTCAGAGAGTGATAGACAGTGTCAGAGAGTGATAGAGAGTGATAGAGAGTTTCAGAGAGTTTCAGAGAGTGTCTGAGAGTGTCAGAGAGTGATAGAGAGTGATAGAGAGTGTCAGAGAGTGTCAGAGAGTGTCAGAGAGTGATATAGAGTGATAGAGAGTGTCAGAGAGTGTCTGAGAGTGTCAGAGAGTGTCAGAGAGTGTCAGAGAGTGTCTGAGAGTGTCTGAGAGTGTCAGAGAGTGTCAGAGAGTGATAGTGAGTGTCTGAGAGTGTCAGAGAGTGATAGAGAGTGTCAGAGAGTGATAGAGAGTTTCAGAGAGTGTCTGAGAGTGTCAGAGAGTGATAGAGAGTGTCAGAGAGTGTCAGAGAGTGATAGAGAGTGATAGAGTGTGTCAGAGAGTGTCAGAGAGTGTCAGAGAGTGATAGAGAGTGATAGAGAGTTTCAGAGAGTGTCAGAGAGTGTCTGAGAGTGATAGAGAGTGATAGAGAGTGTCAGAGAGTGTCAGAGAGTGTCAGAGAGTGATAGAGAGTGTCTGAGAGTGTCAGAGAGTGTTTGAGAGTGTCAGAGAGTGATAGAGAGTGATAGAGAGTGTCAGAGAGTGTCAGAGAGTGATAGAGTGTGAAAGAGAGTTTCAGAGAGTGTCAGAGAGTGTCTGAGAGTGTCTGAGAGTGTCTGAGAGTGTCAGAGTGTGATAGAGAGTGATAGAGCGTGTCAGAGAGTGTCAGAGAGTGATAGAGAGTGTCAGAGAGTGTCAGAGAGTGTTAGAGAGTGATAGAGAGTGATAGAGAGTGTCAGAGCGTGTCAGAGAGTGTCAGAGAGTGATAGTGTCAGAGAGTGTCAGAGAGTGATAGAGAGTGATAGAGAATGTCAGAGCGTGTCAGAGAGTGTCAGAGAGTGATAGAGAGTGTCAGAGAGTGATAGAGATTGATAGAGAGTTTCAGAGAGTTTCAGAGAGTGTCTGAGAGTGTCTGAGAGTGTCAGAGAGCGATAGCGAGGGATAGAGAGTGTCAGAGAGTGTCAGAGAGTGTCAGAGAGTGATAGAGAGTGATAGAGAGTTTCAGAGAGTGTCAGAGAGTGTCTGAGATTGTCTGAGATTGATAGAGAGTTTCAGAGAGTTTCAGAGAGTGTCAGAGAGTGTCTGAGAGTGTCAGAGAGTGATGGAGAGTGATAGAGAGTGATAGAGAGTGTCAGAGAGCGATAGAGAGTGATAGAGACTGTCAGAGAGTGTCAGAGAGAGTCAGAGAGTGATAGAGAGTGCCAGAGAGTGTCAGAGAGTGTCAGAGAGTGATAGAGAGTGATAATGAGTTTCAGAGAGTGTCAGAGAGTGTCTGAGAGTGATAGAGAGTGTCAGAGAGTGTCAGAGAGTGTCAGAGAGTGTCAGAGAGTGATAGAAAGTGATAGAGAGTTTCAGAGAGTGTTAAAGAGTGTCAGAGAGTGTCTGAGAGTGTCAGAGAGTGATAGAGAGTGTCAGAGAGTGTCAGAGAGTGTCAGAGAGTGATAGAGAGTGATAGAGAGTGTCAGAGAGTGTCAGAGAGTGATAGAGAGTTATAGAGAGTTTCAGAGAGTGTCAGAGAGTGATAGTGAGTGTCTGAGAGTGTCAGAGAGTGATATAGATTGATAGAGCGTGTCAGAGAGTGTCAGAGAGTGATAGAGAGTGATAGAGAGTGTCAGAGCGTGTCAGAGAGTGTCAGAGAGTGATAGAGAGTGTCAGAGAGTGATAGAGAGTGATAGAGAGTTTCAGAGAGTTTCAGAGAGTGTCTGAGAGTGTCTGAGAGTGTCAGAGAGCGATAGAGAGGGATAGAGAGTGTCAGAGAGTGTCAGAGAGTGTCAGAGAGTGTCAGAGAGTGATAGAGAGTGAAAGAGAGTTTCAGAGAGTGTCAGAGAGTGTCTGAGATTGTCTGAGAGTGATAGAGAGTTTCAGAGAGTGTCAGAGAGTGTCTGAGAGTGTCAGAGAGTGATGGAGAGTGATAGAGAGTGATAGAGAGTGTCAGAGAGCAATAGAGAGTGATAGAGACAGTCAGAGAGTGTCAGAGAGAGTCAGAGAGTGATAGAGAGTGCCAGAGAGTGTCAGAGAGTGTCAGAGAGTGATAGAGAGTGATAATGAGTTTCAGAGAGTGTCAGAGAGTGTCTGAGAGTGATAGAGAGTGATAGAGAGTTTCAGAGAGTGTCAGAGAGTGTCAGAGAGTGATAGAAAGTGATAGAGAGTTTCAGAGAGTGTTAAAGAGTGTCAGAGAGTGTCTGAGAGTGTTAGAGAGTGATAGAGAGTGTCAGAGAGTGTCAGAGAGTGTCAGAGAGTGATAGAGAGTGATAGAGAGTGTCAGGGAGTGTCAGAGAGTGTCAGAGAGTGATAGTGAGTGTCAGAGAGTGTCAGAGAGTGATAGAGAGTGATAGAGAGTTTCAGAGAGTGGTAGTGAGTGTCTGAGAGTGTCAGAGAGTGATAGAGAGTGTCAGAGAGTGTCAGAGAGTGATATAGAGTGATAGAGAGTGTCAGTGAGTGTCAGAGAGTGTCAGAGAGTGATAGTGAGTGTCAGAGAGAGTCAGAGAGTGGTAGAGAGTGATAGAGAGTGTCAGAGAGTGATGGAGACTGTCAGAGAGTGATGGAGAGTGATAGAGAGTGTCAGAGAGTGTCAGAGAGTCTCAGAGAGTGATATAGAGTGATAGAGAGTGTCAGAGAGTGTCGGAGAGTGATAGAGAGTGATAGAGAGTTTCAGAGAGTGTCAGAGAGTGTCTGAGAGTGTCAGAGAGTCATAGAGTGTGATAGAGAGTGTCAGAGAGTGATAGAGAGTTTCAGAGAGTGTCAGAGAGTGTCTGAGAGTGTCAGAGAGTGATAGAGAGTGATAGAGAGTGTCAGAGAGTGATAGTGAGTGTCAGAGAGTGTCAGAGAGTGTCTGAGAGTGTCAGAGAGTGATAGAGAGTGATAGAGAGTCTCAGAGAGTGTCGGAGAGTGATAGAGAGTGATAGAGAGTTTCAGAGAGTGTCAGAGAGTGTCTGAGAGTGTCAGAGAGTGTCAGAGAGTGTCGGAGAGTGATAGAGATTGATAGAGAGTTTCAGAGAGTGTCAGAGAGTGTCAGAGAGTGTCTGAGAGTGTCAGAGAGTGATAGAGAGTGATAGAGAGTGTCAGAGAGTGTCAGAGAGTGTCTGAGAGTGTCAGAGAGTGATAGAGAGTGATAGAGAGTGTCAGAGAGTGTCAGAGAGTGATAGAGAGTGTCAGAGAGTGTCAGAGAGTGTCTGAGAGTGTCAGAGAGTGATAGAGAGTGATAACGAGTGTCAGAGAGTGTCAGAGTGTGTCAGAGAGTGATAGAGAGTGATAGAGAGTGTCAGAGAGTGTCAGAGAGTGTCAGAGAGTAATAGAGAGTGATAGAGAGTTTCAGAGAGTGTCAGAGAGTGTCTGAGAGTGATAGAGAGTGATAGAGAGTGTCAGAGAGTGTCAGAGAGTGTCAGAGAGTGATAGAGAGTGATGGAGAGTGTCTGAGAGTGTCAGAGAGTGATAGAGAGTGATAGAGAGTGTCAGAGAGTGTCAGAGAGTGTCAGAGAGTGTCTGAGAGTGATAGAGAGTGATAGAGAGTGTCAGAGAGTGTCAGAGAGTGTCAGAGAGTGATAGAGAGTGATGGAGAGTGTCTGAGAGTGTCAGAGAGTGTCTGAGAGTGTCAGAGAGTGATAGAGAGTGATAGAGAGTGATAGAGAGTGATAGAGAGTGTCAGAGAGTGTCAGAGAGTGATAGAGAGTGATAGAGAGTTTCAGAGATTGTCAGAGAGTGTCTGAGAGTGTCTGAGAGTGTCAGAGAGTGATAGAGAGTGTCAGAGAGTGTCAGAGAGTGATAGAGAGTGATAGAGTGTGATAGAGAGTTTCAGAGAGTGTCAGAGAGTGATAGAGAGTGTCAGAGAGTGTCAGAGCGTGTCAGAGAGTGTCAGAGAGTGATAGAGAGTGTCAGAGAGTGATAGAGAGTGATAGAGAGTTTCAGAGAGTTTCGGAGAGTGTCTGAGAGTGTCAGAGAGTGATAGAGAGTGATAGAGAGTGTCAGAGAGTGTCAGAGAGTGTCAGAGAGTGATATAGAGTGATAGAGAGTTTCAGAGAGTGTCAGAGAGTGTCAGAGAGTGTCTGAGAGTGTCAGAGAGTGTCTGACAGTGTCTGAGAGTGTCAGAGAGTGTCAGAGAGTGATAGAGAGTGATAGAGAGTGTCAGAGAGTGTCAGAGAGTGTCTGAGAGTGTCAGAGAGTGTCAGAGAGTGTCGGAGAGTGATAGAGAGTGATAGAGAGTTTCAGAGAGTGTCAGAGAGTGTCTCAGAGTGTCAGAGAGTGATAGAGAGTGATAGAGAGTGTCAGAGAGTGATAGAGAGTGTCAGAGAGTGTCAGAGAGTGTCTGAGAGTGTCAGAGAGTGATAGAGAGTGATAGAGAGTGTCAGAGAGTGTCAGAGAGTGGCAGAGAGTGTCAGAGAGTGATAGAGAGTGATAGAGAGTGTCAGAGAGTGTCAGAGAGTAATAGAGAGTAATAGAGAGTGATAGAGAGTTTCAGAGAGTGTCAGAGAGTGTCTGAGAGTGATAGAGAGTGATAGAGAGTGATAGAGAGTGATAGAGAGTGTCAGAGAGTGATAGAGAGTGATAGAGAGTGATGGAGAGTGTCTGAGAGTGTCAGAGAGTGTCAGAGAGTGATAGAGAGTGATAGAGAGTGATAGAGAGTGTCAGAGAGTGTCAGAGAGTGATAGAGAGTGATAGAGAGTTTCAGAGAGTGTCAGAGAGTGTCTGAGAGTGTCTGAGAGTGTCAGAGAGTGATAGAGAGTGTCAGAGAGCGTCAGAGAGTGATAGAGAGTGATAGAGAGTGTCAGAGAGTGATAGAGAGTGTCAGAGAGTGTCAGAGAGTGATAGAGTGTGATAGAGAGTGTCAGAGCGTGTCAGAGAGTGTCAGAGAGTGATAGAGAGTGTCAGAGAGTGATAGAGAGTGATAGAGAGTTTCAGAGAGTTTCAGAGAGTGTCTGAGAGTGTCAGAGAGTGATAGAGAGTGATAGAGAGTGTCAGAGAGTGTCAGAGAGTGATATAGAGTGATAGAGAGTTTCAGAGAGTGTCAGAGAGTGTCAGAGAGTGTCTGAGAGTGTCTGAGAGTGTCAGGGAGTGTCAGAGAGTGATAGAGAGTGTCAGAGAGTGTCAGAGAGTGATAGAGAGTGATAGAGAGTTTCAGAGAGTGTCAGAGAGTGATAGAGAGTGATAGAGAGTTTCAGAGAGTGTCAGAGAGTGTCTGAGAGTGTCTGAGAGTGTCAGAGAGTGATAGAGAGTGTCAGAGAGTGTCAGAGAGTGATAGAGAGTGATAGAGTGTGATAGAGAGTTTCAGAGAGTGTCAGAGAGTGATAGAGAGTGTCAGAGAGTGTCAGAGAGTGATAGAGAGTGACAGAGAGTGTCAGAGCGTGTCAGAGAGTGTCAGAGAGTGATAGAGAGTGTCAGAGAGTGATAGAGAGTGATAGAGAGTTTCAGAGAGTTTCAGAGAGTGTCTGAGAGTGTCAGAGAGTGATAGAGAGTGATAGAGAGTGTCAGAGAGTGTCAGAGAGTGTCAGAGAGTGATATAGAGTGATAGAGAGTTTCAGAGAGTGTCAGAGAGTGTCAGAGAGTGTCTGAGAGTGTCTGAGAGTGTCAGAGAGTGTCTGACAGTGTCTGAGAGTGTCAGAGAGTGTCAGAGAGTGATAGAGAGTGATAGAGAGTGTCAGAGAGTGTCAGAGATTGTCTGAGAGTGTCAGAGAGTGTCAGAGAGTGTCAGAGAGTGTCGGAGAGTGATAGAGAGTGATAGAGAGTATCAGAGAGTGTCAGAGAGTGTCTCAGAGTGTCAGAGAGTGATAGAGAGTGATAGAGAGTGTCAGAGAGTGATAGAGAGTGTCAGAGAGTGTCAGAGAGTGTCTGAGAGTGTCAGAGAGTGATAGAGAGTGATAGAGAGTGTCAGAGAGTGTCAGAGAGTGGCAGAGAGTGTCAGAGAGTGATAGAGAGTGATAGAGAGTGTCAGAGAGTGTCAGAGAGTAATAGAGAGTGATAGAGAGTTTCAGAGAGTGTCAGAGAGTGTCTGAGAGTGATAGAGAGTGATAGAGAGTGTCAGAGAGTGTCAGAGAGTGTCAGAGAGTGATAGAGAGTGATAGAGAGTGATGGAGAGTGTCTGAGAGTGTCAGAGAGTGATAGAGAGTGATAGAGAGTTTCAGAGAGTGTCAGAGAGTGTCTGAGAGTGTCTGAGAGTGTCAGAGAGTGATAGAGAGTGTCAGAGAGCGTCAGAGAGTGATAGAGAGTGATAGAGAGTGTCAGAGAGTGATAGAGAGTGTCAGAGAGTGTCAGAGAGTGATAGAGTGTGATAGAGAGTGTCAGAGCGTGTCAGAGAGTGTCAGAGAGTGATAGAGAGTGTCAGAGAGTGATAGAGAGTGATAGAGAGTTTCAGAGAGTTTCAGAGAGTGTCTGAGAGTGTCAGAGAGTGATAGAGAGTGATAGAGAGTGTCAGAGAGTGTCAGAGAGTGATATAGAGTGATAGAGAGTTTCAGAGAGTGTCAGAGAGTGTCAGAGAGTGTCAGAGAGTGTCTGAGAGTGTCTGAGAGTGTCAGAGAGTGTCAGAGAGTGTCTGACAGTGTCAGAGAGTGTCAGAGAGTGATAGTGAGTGTCAGAGAGTGTCAGAGAGTGATAGAGAGTGATAGAGAGTTTCAGAGAGTGATAGTGAGTGTCTGAGAGTGTCAGAGAGTGATAGAGAGTGTCAGAGAGTGTCAGCGAGTGATATAGAGTGATAGAGAGTGTCAGTGAGTGTCAGAGAGTGTCAGAGAGTGATAGTGAGTGTCAGAGAGTGTCAGAGAGTGGTAGAGAGTGATAGAGAGTGTCAGAGAGTGATGGAGACTGTCAGAGAGTGATGGAGAGTGATAGAGAGTGTCAGAGAGTGTCAGAGAGTGTCAGAGAGTGATATAGAGTGATAGAGAGTGTCAGAGAGTGTCGGAGAGTGATAGAGAGTGATAGAGAGTTTCAGAGAGTGTCAGAGAGTGTCTGAGAGTGTCAGAGAGTGATAGAGAGTGATAGAGAGTGTCAGAGAGTGATAGAGAGTTTCAGAGTGTGTCAGAGAGTGTATGAGAGTGTCAGAGAGTGATAGAGAGTGATAGAGAGTGTCAGAGAGTGATAGTGAGTGTCAGAGAGTGTCAGAGAGTGTCTGAGAGTGTCAGAGAGTGATAGAGAGTGATAGAGAGTGTCAGAGAGTGTCGGAGAGTGATAGAGAGTGATAGAGAGTTTCAGAGAGTGTCAGAGAGTGTCTGAGAGTGTCAGAGAGTGTCAGAGTGTGTCGGAGAGTGATAGAGAGTGATATAGAGTTTCAGAGAGTGTCAGAGAGTGTCAGAGAGTGTCTGAGAGTGTCAGAGAGTGATAGAGAGTGATAGAGAGTGTCAGAGAGTGTCAGAGAGTGTCTGAGAGTGTCAGAGAGTGTCAGAGAGAGATAGAGAGTGTCAGAGAGTGTCAGAGAGTGTCTGAGAGTGTCAGAGAGTGATAGAGAGTGATAACGAGTGTCAGAGAGTGTCAGAGAGTGATAGAGAGTGATAGAGAGTGTCAGAGAGTGTCAGAGAGTAATAGAGAGTGATAGAGAGTTTCAGAGAGTGTCAGAGAGTGTCTGAGAGTGATAGAGAGTGATAGAGAGTGTCAGAGAGTGTCAGAGAGTGTCAGAGAGTGATAGAGAGTGATGGAGAGTGTCTGAGAGTGTCAGAGAGTGTCTGAGAGTGTCAGAGAGTGATAGAGAGTGATAGAGAGTGATAGAGAGTGATAGAGAGTGTCAGAGAGTGTCAGAGAGTGATAGAGAGTGATAGAGAGTTTCAGAGCGTGTCAGAGACTGTCAGAGAGTGATAGAGAGTGTCAGAGAGTGATAGAGAGTGATAGAGAGTTTCAGAGAGTATCAGAGAGTGATAGAGAGTGTCTGAGAGTGTCAGAGAGTGATAGAGAGTGACAGAGAGTGTCAGAGCGTATCAGAGAGTGTCAGAGAGTGATAGAGAGTGTCAGAGAGTGATAGAGAGTGATAGAGAGTTTCAGAGAGTTTCAGAGAGTGTCTGAGAGTGTCAGAGAGTGATAGAGAGTGATAGAGTGTCAGAGAGTGTCAGAGAGTGTCAGAGAGTGATATAGAGTGATAGAGAGTTTCAGAGAGTGTCAGAGAGTGTCAGAGAGTGTCTGAGAGTGTCTGAGAGTGTCAGAGAGTGTCAGAGAGTGTCTGACAGTGTCTGAGAGTGTCAGAGGGTGTCAGAGAGTGATAGAGAGTGATAGAGAGTGTCAGAGAGTGTCAGAGAGTGTCTGAGAGTGTCAGAGAGTGTCAGAGAGTGTCAGAGAGTTTCGGAGAGTGATAGAGAGTGATAGAGAGTTTCAGAGGTGTCAGAGAGTGTCAGAGAGTGTCTGAGAGTGTCAGAGAGTGATAGGGAGTGATAGAGAGTGTCAGAGAGTGTCAGAGAGTGTCTGAGAGTGTCAGAGAGTGATAGAGAGTGATAGAGAGTGTCAGAGAGTGATAGAGAGTGTCAGAGAGTGTCAGAGAGTGTCTGAGAGTGTCAGAGAGTGTCAGAGAGTGTCAGAGAGTTTCGGAGAGTGATAGAGAGTGATAGAGAGTTTCAGAGGTGTCAGAGAGTGTCAGAGAGTGTCTGAGAGTGTCAGAGAGTGATAGAGAGTGATAGAGAGTGTCAGAGAGTGTCAGAGAGTGTCTCAGAGTGTCAGAGAGTGATAGAGAGTGATAGAGAGTGTCAGAGAGTGATAGAGAGTGTCAGAGAGTGTCAGAGAGTGTCTGACAGTGTCAGAGAGTGTCAGAGAGTGATAGTGAGTGTCAGAGAGTGTCAGAGAGTGATAGAGAGTGATAGAGAGTTTCAGAGAGTGATAGTGAGTGTCTGAGAGTGTCAGAGAGTGATAGAGAGTGTCAGAGAGTGTCAGCGAGTGATATAGAGTGATAGAGAGTGTCAGTGAGTGTCAGAGAGTGTCAGAGAGTGATAGTGAGTGTCAGAGAGTGTCAGAGAGTGGTAGAGAGTGATAGAGAGTGTCAGAGAGTGATGGAGACTGTCAGAGAGTGATGGAGAGTGATAGAGAGTGTCAGAGAGTGTCAGAGAGTGTCAGAGAGTGATATAGAGTGATAGAGAGTGTCAGAGAGTGTCGGAGAGTGATAGAGAGTGATAGAGAGTTTCAGAGAGTGTCAGAGAGTGTCTGAGAGTGTCAGAGAGTGATAGAGAGTGATAGAGAGTGTCAGAGAGTGATAGAGAGTTTCAGAGTGTGTCAGAGAGTGTATGAGAGTGTCAGAGAGTGATAGAGAGTGATAGAGAGTGTCAGAGAGTGATAGTGAGTGTCAGAGAGTGTCAGAGAGTGTCTGAGAGTGTCAGAGAGTGATAGAGAGTGATAGAGAGTGTCAGAGAGTGTCGGAGAGTGATAGAGAGTGATAGAGAGTTTCAGAGAGTGTCAGAGAGTGTCTGAGAGTGTCAGAGAGTGTCAGAGTGTGTCGGAGAGTGATAGAGAGTGATATAGAGTGTCAGAGAGTGTCAGAGAGTGTCAGAGAGTGTCTGAGAGTGTCAGAGAGTGATAGAGAGTGATAGAGAGTGTCAGAGAGTGTCAGAGAGTGTCTGAGAGTGTCAGAGAGTGTCAGAGAGAGATAGAGAGTGTCAGAGAGTGTCAGAGAGTGTCTGAGAGTGTCAGAGAGTGATAGAGAGTGATAACGAGTGTCAGAGAGTGTCAGAGAGTGATAGAGAGTGATAGAGAGTGTCAGAGAGTGTCAGAGAGTAATAGAGAGTGATAGAGAGTTTCAGAGAGTGTCAGAGAGTGTCTGAGAGTGATAGAGAGTGATAGAGAGTGTCAGAGAGTGTCAGAGAGTGTCAGAGAGTGATAGAGAGTGATGGAGAGTGTCTGAGAGTGTCAGAGAGTGTCTGAGAGTGTCAGAGAGTGATAGAGAGTGATAGAGAGTGATAGAGAGTGTCAGAGAGTGTCAGAGAGTGATAGAGAGTGATAGAGAGTTTCAGAGCGTGTCAGAGACTGTCAGAGAGTGATAGAGAGTGTCAGAGAGTGATAGAGAGTGATAGAGAGTTTCAGAGAGTATCAGAGAGTGATAGAGAGTGTCAGAGAGTGTCAGAGAGTGATAGAGAGTGACAGAGAGTGTCAGAGCGTATCAGAGAGTGTCAGAGAGTGATAGAGAGTGTCAGAGAGTGATAGAGAGTGATAGAGAGTTTCAGAGAGTTTCAGAGAGTGTCTGAGAGTGTCAGAGAGTGATAGAGAGTGATAGAGTGTCAGAGAGTGTCAGAGAGTGTCAGAGAGTGATATAGAGTGATAGAGAGTTTCAGAGAGTGTCAGAGAGTGTCAGAGAGTGTCTGAGAGTGTCAGAGAGTGTCAGAGAGTGTCAGAGAGTGTCTTACAGTGTCTGAGAGTGTCAGAGGGTGTCAGAGAGTGATAGAGAGTGATAGAGAGTGTCAGAGAGTGTCAGAGAGTGTCTGAGAGTGTCAGAGAGTGTCAGAGAGTGTCTGAGAGTGTCAGAGAGTGATAGGGAGTGATAGAGAGTGTCAGAGAGTGTCAGAGAGTGTCTGAGAGTGTCAGAGAGTGATAGAGAGTGATAGAGAGTGTCAGAGAGTGATAGAGAGTGTCAGAGAGTGTCAGAGAGTGTCTGAGAGTGTCAGAGAGTGTCAGAGAGTGTCAGAGAGTTTCGGAGAGTGATAGAGAGTGATAGAGAGTTTCAGAGGTGTCAGAGAGTGTCAGAGAGTGTCTGAGAGTGTCAGAGAGTGATAGAGAGTGATAGAGAGTGTCAGAGAGTGTCAGAGAGTGTCTCAGAGTGTCAGAGAGTGATAGAGAGTGATAGAGAGTGTCAGAGAGTGATAGAGAGTGTCAGAGAGTGTCAGAGAGTGTCTGAGAGTGTCAGAGAGTGATAGAGAGTGATAGAGAGTGTCAGAGAGTGTCAGAGAGTGTCAGAGAGTGATAGAGAGTGATAGAGAGTGTCAGAGAGTGTCAGAGAGTAATAGAGAGTGATAGAGAGTTTCAGAGAGCGTCAGAGAGTGTCTGAGAGTGATAGAGAGTGATAGAGAGTGTCAGAGAGTGTCAGAGAGTGTCAGAGAGTGATAGAGAGTGATGGAGAGTGTCTGAGAGTGTCAGAGAGTGTCTGAGAGTGTCAGAGAGTGATAGAGAGTGATAGAGAGTGATAGAGAGTGTCAGAGAGTGTCAGAGATTGATAGAGAGTGATAGAGAGTTTCAGAGAGTGTCAGAGAGTGTCAGAGAGTGTCTGAGAGAGTCAGAGAGTGATAGAGAGTGTCAGAGAGTGTCAGAGAGTGATAGAGAGTGATAGAGAGTGATAGAGAGTGTCAGAGAGTGATAGAGAGTGTCAGAGAGTGTCAGAGAGTGATAGAGAGTGATAGAGATTGTCAGAGCGTGTCAGAGAGTGTCAGAGAGTGATAGAGAGTGTCAGAGAGTGATAGAGAGTGATAGAGAGTTTCAGAGAGTTTCAGAGAGTGTCTGAGAGTGTCAGAGAGTGATAGAGAGTGATAGAGAGTGTCAGAGAGTGTCAGAGAGTGTCAGAGAGTGATATAGAGTGATAGAGAGTTTCAGAGAGTGTCAGAGAGTGTCAGAGAGTGTCTGAGAGTGTCTGAGAGTGTCAGAGAGTGTCTGACAGTGTCTGCGAGTGTCAGAGAGTGTCAGAGAGTGATATAGAGTGACATAGAGTGATGGAGAGTGTCAGAGAGTGATAGAGAGTGATAGAGAGTGATCGAGAGTGTCTGAGAGTGTCAGAGAGTGATAGAGAGTGATAGAGAGTGTCAGTGAGTGATAGAGAGTTTCTGAGAGTGTCAGAGAGTGATAGAGAGTGTCAGAGAGTGTCAGAGAGTGTCAGAGAGTAAAAGAGAGTAAAAGAGAGTGATAGAGAGTGTCAGAGAGTGATAGAGAGTGTCAGAGAGTGTCTGAGAGTGTCAGAGAGTGTCAGAGAGTGATAGAGAGTGTCAGAGAGTGTCAGAGATTGTCAGAGAGTGATAGAGAGTAAAAGAGAGTGATAGAGAGTGTCTGAGAGTGTCTGAGAGTGTCAGAGAGTGTCAGAGAGTGTCAGAGAGTGTCTGACAGTGTCTGAGAGTGTCAGAGAGTGTCAGAGAGTGATATAGAGTGATAGAGAGTTTCAGAGAGTGTCAGAGAGTGTCTGAGAGTGTCAGAGAGTGTCAGAGAGTGTCTGACAGTGTCTGAGTGTGTCAGAGAGTGTCAGAGAGTGATATAGAGTGATAGAGAGTTTCAGAGAGTGTCAGAGAGTGCCTGAGAGTGTCTGAGAGTGTCAGAGAGTGTCTGACAGTGTCTGAGAGTGTCAGAGAGTGTCAGAGAGTGATAGTGAGTGTCTGAGAGTGTCAGAGAGTGATAGAGAGTGTCAGTGAGTGATAGAGAGTTTCAGAGAGTGTCTGAGAGTGTCAGAGAGTGATAGAGAGTGTCAGAGAGTGTCAGAGAGTGTCAGAGAGTAAAAGAGAGTAAAAGAGAGTGATAGAGAGTGTCAGAGAGTGATAGAGAGTGTCAGAGAGTGTCAGAGATTGTCAGAGAGTGATAGAGAGTGATAGAGAGTGATAGAGAGTTTCAGCGAGTGTCTGAGAGTGTCTGAGAGTGTCAGAGAGTGTCTGAGAGTGTCAGAGAGTGATAGAGAGTGATAGAGAGTGTCAGAGAGTGTCAGAGAGTGTCTGAGAGTGTCAGAGAGTGATAGAGAGTGATAGAGAGTGTCAGAGAGTGATAGAGAGTGTCAGAGAGTGTCAGAGAGTGTCTGAGAGTGTCAGAGAGTGATAGAGAGTGATAGAGAGTGTCAGAGAGTGTCAGAGAGTGTCAGAGAGTGATAGAGAGTGATAGAGAGTGTCAGAGAGTGTCAGAGAGTAATAGAGAGTGATAGAGAGTTTCAGACAGCGTCAGAGAGTGTCTGAGAGTGATAGAGAGTGATAGAGAGTGTCAGAGAGTGTCAGAGAGTGTCAGAGAGTGATAGAGAGTGATGGAGACTGTCTGAGAGTGTCAGAGAGTGTCTGAGAGTGTCAGAGAGTGATAGAGAGTGATAGAGAGTGATAGAGAGTGTCAGAGAGTGTCAGAGAGTGTTAGAGAGTGATAGAGAGTTTCAGAGAGTGTCAGAGAGTGTCAGAGAGTGTCTGAGAGTGTCAGAGAGTGATAGAGAGTGTCAGAGAGTGTCAGAGAGTGATAGAGAGTGATAGAGAGTGATAGAGAGTGTCAGAGAGTGATAGAGAGTGTCAGAGAGTGTCAGAGAGTGATAGAGAGTGATAGAGATTGTCAGAGCGTGTCAGAGAGTGTCAGAGAGTGATAGAGAGTGTCAGAGAGTGATAGAGAGTGATAGAGAGTTTCAGAGAGTTTCAGAGAGTGTCTGAGAGTGTCAGAGAGTGATAGAGAGTGATAGAGAGTGTCAGAGAGTGTCAGAGAGTGTCTGAGAGTGTCTGAGAGTGTCAGAGAGTGTCAGAGAGTGTCTGACAGTGTCTGCGAGTGTCAGAGAGTGTCAGAGAGTGATAGAGAGTGATAGAGAGTGATGGAGAGTGTCAGAGAGTGATATAGAGTGATAGAGACTGATCGAGAGTTTCTGAGAGTGTCAGAGAGTGATAGAGAGTGATAGAGAGTGTCAGTGAGTGATAGAGAGTTTCTGAGAGTGTCAGAGAGTGATAGAGAGTGTCAGAGAGTGTCAGAGAGTGTCAGAGAGTAAAAGAGAGTAAAAGAGAGTGATAGAGAGTGTCAGAGAGTGATAGAGAGTGTCAGAGAATGTCTGAGAGTGTCAGAGAGTGTCAGAGAGTGATAGAGAGTGTCAGAGAGTGTCAGAGATTGTCAGAGAGTGATAGAGAGTAAAAGAGAGTGATAGAGAGTGTCAGAGAGTGATGGAGAGTGTCAGAGAGTGTCTGAGAGTGTCTGAGAGTGTCAGAGAGTGTCAGAGAGTGTCAGAGAGTGTCTGACAGTGTCTGAGAGTGTCAGAGAGTGTCAGAGAGTGATATAGAGTGATAGAGAGTTTCAGAGAGTGTCAGAGAGTGTCTGAGAGTGTCTGAGAGTGTCTGAGAGTGTCAGAGAGTTTCAGAGAGTGTCAGAGAGTGTCTGAGAGTGTCTGAGAGTGTCAGAGAGTGTCAGAGAGTGTCTGACAGTGTCTGAGAGTGTCAGAGAGTGTCAGAGAGTGATAGTGAGTGTCTGAGAGTGTCAGAGAGTGATAGTGAGTGTCTGAGAGTGTCAGAGAGTGATAGAGAGTGTAAGTGAGTGATAGAGAGTTTCAGAGAGTGTCTGAGAGTGTCAGAGAGTGATAGAGAGTGTCAGAGAGTGTCAGAGAGTGTCAGAGAGTAAAAGAGAGTAAAAGAGAGTGATAGAGAGTGTCAGAGAGTGATAGAGAGTGTCAGAGAGTGTCAGAGATTGTCAGAGAGTGATAGAGAGTGATAGAGAGTGATAGAGAGTTTCAGCGAGTGGCTGGGAGTGTCAGAGAGTGATAGAGAGTGATAGAGAGTGTCAGAGAGTGTCAGAGAGTGTCAGAGAGTGACAGAGAGTGATAGAGAGTTTCAGAGAGTGTCAGAGAGTGTCTGAGAGTGTCAGAGAGTGTCAGAGAGTGTCAGAGAGTGATAGAGAGTGATAGAGAGTGTCAGAGCGTGTCAGAGAGTGATAGAGAGTGATAGAGAGTTTCAGAGAGTGTCATAGAGTGTCAGAGAGTGTCTGAGAGTGTCAGAGAGTGATAGAGAGTGATAGAGAGTGTCAGAGCGTGTCAGAGAGTGATAGAGAGTGATAGAGAGTGTCAGAGAGTGTCAGAGAGTGTCTGAGAGTGTCAGAGAGTGTCAGAGAGTAAAAGAGAGTAAAAGAGAGTGATAGAGAGTGTCAGAGAGTGATAGAGAGTGTCAGAGAGTGTCAGAGATTGTCAGAGAGTGATAGAGAGTGATAGAGAGTTTCAGAGAGTTTCAGCGAGTGTCTGAGAGTGTCAGAGAGTAATAGAGAGTGATAGAGAGTGTCAGAGTGTGTCAGAGAGTGTCAGAGAGTGTTAGAGAGTGATAGAGAGTTTCAGAGAGTGTCAGAGAGTGTCTGAGAGTGTCTGAGATTGTCAGAGAGTGTCAGAGAGTGATAGAGAGTGATAGAGAGTGTCAGAGCGTGTCAGAGAGTGATAGAGAGTGATAGAGAGTTTCAGAGAGTGTCAGAGAGTGTCTGAGAGTGTCTGAGAGTGTCAGAGAGTGATAGAGAGTGATAGAGCGTGTCAGAGAGTGTCAGAGAGTGATAGAGAGTGATGGAGAGTGTCTGAGAGTGTCAGAGAGTGATAGAGAGTGATCAAGAGTGTCTGAGAGTGTCAGAGAGTGTCAGAGAGTGATAGAGAGTTTCAGAGAGTGTCAGAGAGTGTCAGAGAGTGTCTGAGAGTGTCTGAGAGTGTCAGAGAGTGTCAGAGAGTGTCAGAGAGTGTCTGACAGTGTCTGAGAGTGTCAGAGGGTGTCAGAGAGTGATAGAGAGTGATAGAGAGTGTCAGAGAGTGTCAGAGAGTGTCTGAGAGTGTCAGAGAGTGTCAGAGAGTGTCAGAGAGTGTCTGAGAGTGTCAGAGAGTGATAGAGAGTGATAGAGAGTGTCAGAGAGTGTCAGAGAGTGTCTGAGAGTGTCAGAGAGTGATAGAGAGTGATAGAGAGTGTCAGAGAGTGATAGAGAGTGTCAGAGAGTGACAGAGAGTGTCTGAGAGTGTCAGAGAGTGTCAGAGAGTGTCAGAGAGTTTCGGAGAGTGATAGAGAGTGATAGAGAGTTTCAGAGGTGTCAGAGAGTGTCAGAGAGTGTCTGAGAGTGTCAGAGAGTGATAGAGAGTGATAGAGAGTGTCAGAGAGTGTCAGAGAGTGTCTCAGAGTGTCAGAGAGTGATAGAGAGTGATAGAGAGTGTCAGAGAGTGATAGAGAGTGTCAGAGAGTGTCAGAGAGTGTCTGAGAGTGTCAGAGAGTGATAGAGAGTGATAGAGAGTGTCAGAGAGTGTCAGAGAGTGTCAGAGAGTGATAGAGAGTGATAGAGAGTGTCAGAGAGTGTCAGAGAGTAATAGAGAGTGATAGAGAGTTTCAGAGAGCGTCAGAGAGTGTCTGAGAGTGATAGAGAGTGATAGAGAGTGATGGAGAGTGTCTGAGAGTGTCAGAGAGTGTCTGAGAGTGTCAGAGAGTGATAGAGAGTGTCAGAGAGTGTCAGAGAGTGATAGAGAGTGATAGAGAGTGATAGAGAGTGTCAGAGCGTGATAGAGAGTGTCAGAGAGTGTCAGAGAGTGATAGAGAGTGATAGAGATTGTCAGAGCGTGTCAGAGAGTGTCAGAGAGTGATAGAGAGTGTCAGAGAGTGATAGAGAGTGATAGAGAGTTTCAGAGAGTTTCAGAGAGTGTCTGAGAGTGTCAGAGAGTGATAGAGAGTGATAGAGAGTGTCAGAGAGTGATAGAGAGTGATAGAGAGTGATGGAGAGTGTCTGAGAGTGTCAGAGAGTGTCAGAGAGTGATAGAGAGTGATAGAGAGTGATGGAGAGTGTCTGAGAGTGTCAGAGAGTGTCTGAGAGTGTCAGAGAGTGTCTGAGAGTGTCAGAGAGTGTCAGAGAGTGATAGAGAGTGATAGAGAGTGATAGAGAGTGTCAGAGAGTGATAGAGAGTGTCAGAGAGTGTCAGAGAGTGATAGAGAGTGATAGAGATTGTCAGAGCGTGTCAGAGAGTGTCAGAGAGTGATAGAGAGTGTCAGAGAGTGATAGAGAGTGATAGAGAGTTTCAGAGAGTTTCAGAGAGTGTCTGAGAGTGTCAGAGAGTGATAGAGAGTGATAGAGAGTGTCAGAGAGTGTCAGAGAGTGTCAGAGAGTGATATAGAGTGATAGAGAGTTTCAGAGAGTGTCAGAGAGTGTCAGAGAGTGTCTGAGAGTGTCTGAGAGTGTCAGAGAGTGTCTGACAGTGTCTGCGAGTGTCAGAGAGTGTCAGAGAGTGATATAGAGTGATAGAGAGTGATGGAGAGTGTCAGAGAGTGATAGAGAGTGATAGAGAGTGATCGAGAGTGTCTGAGAGTGTCAGAGAGTGATAGAGAGTGATAGAGAGTGTCAGTGAGTGATAGAGAGTTTCTGAGAGTGTCAGAGAGTGATAGAGAGTGTCAGAGAGTGTCAGAGAGTGTCAGAGAGTAAAAGAGAGTAAAAGAGAGTGATAGAGAGTGTCAGAGAGTGATAGAGAGTGTCAGAGAGTGTCTGAGAGTGTCAGAGAGAGTCAGAGAGTGATAGAGAGTGTCAGAGAGTGTCAGAGATTGTCAGAGAGTGATAGAGAGTAAAAGAGAGTGATAGAGAGTGTCTGAGAGTGTCTGAGAGTGTCAGAGAGTGTCAGAGAGTGTCAGAGAGTGTCTGACAGTGTCTGAGAGTGTCAGAGAGTGTCAGAGAGTGATATAGAGTGATAGAGAGTTTCAGAGAGTGTCAGAGAGTGTCTGAGAGTGTCAGAGAGTGTCAGAGAGTGTCAGAGAGTGTCAGAGAGTGATAGTGAGTGTCTGAGAGTGTCAGAGAGTGATAGAGAGTGTCAGTGAGTGATAGAGAGTTTCAGAGAGTGTCTGAGAGTGTCAGAGAGTGATAGAGAGTGTCAGAGAGTGATAGAGAGTGTCAGAGAGTGTCAGAGAGTGATAGAGAGTGATAGAGATTGTCAGAGCGTGTCAGAGAGTGTCAGAGAGTGATAGAGAGTGTCAGAGAGTGATAGAGAGTGATAGAGAGTTTCAGAGAGACTCAGAGAGTGTCTGAGAGTGTCAGAGAGTGATAGAGAGTGATAGAGAGTGTCAGAGAGTGTCAGAGAGTGTCTGAGAGTGTCTGAGAGTGTCAGAGAGTGTCAGAGAGTGTCTGACAGTGTCTGCGAGTGTCAGAGAGTGTCAGAGAGTGATAGAGAGTGATAGAGAGTGATGGAGAGTGTCAGAGAGTGATATAGAGTGATAGAGACTGATCGAGAGTTTCTGAGAGTGTCAGAGAGTGATAGAGAGTGATAGAGAGTGTCAGTGAGTGATAGAGAGTTTCTGAGAGTGTCAGAGAGTGATAGAGAGTGTCAGAGAGTGTCAGAGAGTGTCAGAGAGTAAAAGAGAGTAAAAGAGAGTGATAGAGAGTGTCAGAGAGTGATAGAGAGTGTCAGAGAATGTCTGAGAGTGTCAGAGAGTGTCAGAGAGTGATAGAGAGTGTCAGAGAGTGTCAGAGATTGTCAGAGAGTGATAGAGAGTAAAAGAGAGTGATAGAGAGTGTCAGAGAGTGATGGAGAGTGTCAGAGAGTGTCTGAGAGTGTCTGAGAGTGTCAGAGAGTGTCAGAGAGTGTCAGAGAGTGTCTGACAGTGTCTGAGAGTGTCAGAGAGTGTCAGAGAGTGATATAGAGTGATAGAGAGTTTCAGAGAGTGTCAGAGAGTGTCTGAGAGTGTCTGAGAGTGTCTGAGAGTGTCAGAGAGTTTCAGAGAGTGTCAGAGAGTGTCTGAGAGTGTCTGAGAGTGTCTGAGAGTGTCAGAGAGTGTCAGAGAGTGTCTGACAGTGTCTGAGAGTGTCAGAGAGTGTCAGAGAGTGATAGTGAGTGTCTGAGAGTGTCAGAGAGTGATAGTGAGTGTCTGAGAGTGTCAGAGAGTGATAGAGAGTGTCAGTGAGTGATAGAGAGTTTCAGAGAGTGTCTGAGAGTGTCAGAGAGTGATAGAGAGTGTCAGAGAGTGTCAGAGAGTGTCAGAGAGTAAAAGAGAGTAAAAGAGAGTGATAGAGAGTGTCAGAGAGTGATAGAGAGTGTCAGAGAGTGTCAGAGATTGTCAGAGAGTGATAGAGAGTGATAGAGAGTGATAGAGAGTTTCAGCGAGTGGCTGGGAGTGTCAGAGAGTGATAGAGAGTGATAGAGAGTGTCAGAGAGTGTCAGAGAGTGTCAGAGAGTGACAGAGAGAGATAGAGAGTTTCAGAGAGTGTCAGAGAGTGTCTGAGAGTGTCAGAGAGTGTCAGAGAGTGTCAGAGAGTGATAGAGAGTGATAGAGAGTGTCAGAGCGTGTCAGAGAGTGATAGAGAGTGATAGAGAGTTTCAGAGAGTGTCATAGAGTGTCAGAGAGTGTCTGAGAGTGTCAGAGAGTGATAGAGAGTGATAGAGAGTGTCAGAGCGTGTCAGAGAGTGATAGAGAGTGATAGAGAGTGTCAGAGAGTGTCAGAGAGTGATAGAGAGTGTCAGAGAGTGTCAGAGAGTGTCTGAGAGTGTCAGAGAGTGATAGAGAGTGATAGAGAGTGTCAGAGAGTGTCAGAGAGTGTCAGAGAGTGATAGAGAGTGATAGAGAGTGTCAGAGAGTGTCAGAGAGTAATAGAGAGTGATAGAGAGTTTCAGAGAGCGTCAGAGAGTGTCTGAGAGTGATAGAGAGTGATAGAGAGTGTCAGAGAGTGTCAGAGAGTGTCAGAGAGTGATAGAGAGTGATGGAGAGTGTCTGAGAGTGTCAGAGAGTGTCTGAGAGTGTCAGAGAGTGATAGAGAGTGATAGAGAGTGATAGAGAGTGTCAGAGAGTGTCAGAGATTGATAGAGAGTGATAGAGAGTTTCAGAGAGTGTCAGAGAGTGTCAGAGAGTGTCTGAGAGAGTCAGAGAGTGATAGAGAGTGTCAGAGAGTGTCAGAGAGTGATAGAGAGTGATAGAGAGTGATAGAGAGTGTCAGAGAGTGATAGAGAGTGTCAGAGAGTGTCAGAGAGTGATAGAGAGTGATAGAGATTGTCAGAGCGTGTCAGAGAGTGTCAGAGAGTGATAGAGAGTGTCAGAGAGTGATAGAGAGTGATAGAGAGTTTCAGAGAGTTTCAGAGAGTGTCTGAGAGTGTCAGAGAGTGATAGAGAGTGATAGAGAGTGTCAGAGAGTGTCAGAGAGTGTCAGAGAGTGATATAGAGTGATAGAGAGTTTCAGAGAGTGTCAGAGAGTGTCAGAGAGTGTCTGAGAGTGTCTGAGAGTGTCAGAGAGTGTCTGACAGTGTCTGCGAGTGTCAGAGAGTGTCAGAGAGTGATATAGAGTGACAGAGAGTGATGGAGAGTGTCAGAGAGTGATAGAGAGTGATAGAGAGTGATCGAGAGTGTCTGAGAGTGTCAGAGAGTGATAGAGAGTGATAGAGAGTGTCAGTGAGTGATAGAGAGTTTCTGAGAGTGTCAGAGAGTGATAGAGAGTGTCAGAGAGTGTCAGAGAGTGTCAGAGAGTAAAAGAGAGTAAAAGAGAGTGATAGAGAGTGTCAGAGAGTGATAGAGAGTGTCAGAGAGTGTCTGAGAGTGTCAGAGAGTGTCAGAGAGTGATAGAGAGTGTCAGAGAGTGTCAGAGATTGTCAGAGAGTGATAGAGAGTAAAAGAGAGTGATAGAGAGTGTCTGAGAGTGTCTGAGAGTGTCAGAGAGTGTCAGAGAGTGTCAGAGAGTGTCTGACAGTGTCTGAGAGTGTCAGAGAGTGTCAGAGAGTGATATAGAGTGATAGAGAGTTTCAGAGAGTGTCAGAGAGTGTCTGAGAGTGTCAGAGAGTGTCAGAGAGTGTCTGACAGTGTCTGAGTGTGTCAGAGAGTGTCAGAGAGTGATATAGAGTGATAGAGAGTTTCAGAGAGTGTCAGAGAGTGCCTGAGAGTGTCTGAGAGTGTCAGAGAGTGTCTGACAGTGTCTGAGAGTGTCAGAGAGTGTCAGAGAGTGATAGTGAGTGTCTGAGAGTGTCAGAGAGTGATAGAGAGTGTCAGTGAGTGATAGAGAGTTTCAGAGAGTGTCTGAGAGTGTCAGAGAGTGATAGAGAGTGTCAGAGAGTGTCAGAGAGTGTCAGAGAGTAAAAGAGAGTAAAAGAGAGTGATAGAGAGTGTCAGAGAGTGATAGAGAGTGTCAGAGAGTGTCAGAGATTGTCAGAGAGTGATAGAGAGTGATAGAGAGTGATAGAGAGTTTCAGCGAGTGTCTGAGAGTGTCTGAGAGTGTCAGAGAGTGTCTGAGAGTGTCAGAGAGTGATAGAGAGTGATAGAGAGTGTCAGAGAGTGTCAGAGAGTGTCTGAGAGTGTCAGAGAGTGATAGAGAGTGATAGAGAGTGTCAGAGAGTGATAGAGAGTGTCAGAGAGTGTCAGAGAGTGTCTGAGAGTGTCAGAGAGTGATAGAGAGTGATAGAGAGTGTCAGAGAGTGTCAGAGAGTGTCAGAGAGTGATAGAGAGTGATAGAGAGTGTCAGAGAGTGTCAGAGAGTAATAGAGAGTGATAGAGAGTTTCAGACAGCGTCAGAGAGTGTCTGAGAGTGATAGAGAGTGATAGAGAGTGTCAGAGAGTGTCAGAGAGTGTCAGAGAGTGATAGAGAGTGATGGAGACTGTCTGAGAGTGTCAGAGAGTGTCTGAGAGTGTCAGAGAGTGATAGAGAGTGATAGAGAGTGATAGAGAGTGTCAGAGAGTGTCAGAGAGTGATAGAGAGTGATAGAGAGTTTCAGAGAGTGTCAGAGAGTGTCAGAGAGTGTCTGAGAGTGTCAGAGAGTGATAGAGATTGTCAGAGAGTGTCAGAGAGTGATAGAGAGTGATAGAGAGTGATAGAGAGTGTCAGAGAGTGATAGAGAGTGTCAGAGAGTGTCAGAGAGTGATAGAGAGTGATAGAGATTGTCAGAGCGTGTCAGAGAGTGATAGAGAGTGTCAGAGAGTGATAGAGAGTGATAGAGAGTTTCAGAGAGTTTCAGAGAGTGTCTGAGAGTGTCAGAGAGTGATAGAGAGTGATAGAGAGTGTCAGAGAGTGTCAGAGAGTGTCTGAGAGTGTCTGAGAGTGTCAGAGAGTGTCAGAGAGTGTCTGACAGTGTCTGCGAGTGTCAGAGAGTGTCAGAGAGTGATAGAGAGTGATAGAGAGTGATGGAGAGTGTCAGAGAGTGATATAGAGTGATAGAGACTGATCGAGAGTTTCTGAGAGTGTCAGAGAGTGATAGAGAGTGATAGAGAGTGTCAGTGAGTGATAGAGAGTTTCTGAGAGTGTCAGAGAGTGATAGAGAGTGTCAGAGAGTGTCAGAGAGTGTCAGAGAGTAAAAGAGAGTAAAAGAGAGTGATAGAGAGTGTCAGAGAGTGATAGAGAGTGTCAGAGAATGTCTGAGAGTGTCAGAGAGTGTCAGAGAGTGATAGAGAGTGTCAGAGAGTGTCAGAGATTGTCAGAGAGTGATAGAGAGTAAAAGAGAGTGATAGAGAGTGTCAGAGAGTGATGGAGAGTGTCAGAGAGTGTCTGAGAGTGTCTGAGAGTGTCAGAGAGTGTCAGAGAGTGTCAGAGAGTGTCTGACAGTGTCTGAGAGTGTCAGAGAGTGTCAGAGAGTGATATAGAGTGATAGAGAGTTTCAGAGAGTGTCAGAGAGTGTCTGAGAGTGTCTGAGAGTGTCTGAGAGTGTCAGAGAGTTTCAGAGAGTGTCAGAGAGTGTCTGAGAGTGTCTGAGAGTGTCAGAGAGTGTCAGAGAGTGTCTGACAGTGTCTGAGAGTGTCAGAGAGTGTCAGAGAGTGATAGTGAGTGTCTGAGAGTGTCAGAGAGTGATAGTGAGTGTCTGAGAGTGTCAGAGAGTGATAGAGAGTGTAAGTGAGTGATAGAGAGTTTCAGAGAGTGTCTGAGAGTGTCAGAGAGTGATAGAGAGTGTCAGAGAGTGTCAGAGAGTGTCAGAGAGTAAAAGAGAGTAAAAGAGAGTGATAGAGAGTGTCAGAGAGTGATAGAGAGTGTCAGAGAGTGTCAGAGATTGTCAGAGAGTGATAGAGAGTGATAGAGAGTGATAGAGAGTTTCAGCGAGTGGCTGGGAGTGTCAGAGAGTGATAGAGAGTGATAGAGAGTGTCAGAGAGTGTCAGAGAGTGTCAGAGAGTGACAGAGAGTGATAGAGAGTTTCAGAGAGTGTCAGAGAGTGTCTGAGAGTGTCAGAGAGTGTCAGAGAGTGTCAGAGAGTGATAGAGAGTGATAGAGAGTGTCAGAGCGTGTCAGAGAGTGATAGAGAGTGATAGAGAGTTTCAGAGAGTGTCATAGAGTGTCAGAGAGTGTCTGAGAGTGTCAGAGAGTGATAGAGAGTGATAGAGAGTGTCAGAGCGTGTCAGAGAGTGATAGAGAGTGATAGAGAGTGTCAGAGAGTGTCAGAGAGTGTCTGAGAGTGTCAGAGAGTGTCAGAGAGTAAAAGAGAGTAAAAGAGAGTGATAGAGAGTGTCAGAGAGTGATAGAGAGTGTCAGAGAGTGTCAGAGATTGTCAGAGAGTGATAGAGAGTGATAGAGAGTTTCAGAGAGTTTCAGCGAGTGTCTGAGAGTGTCAGAGAGTAATAGAGAGTGATAGAGAGTGTCAGAGTGTGTCAGAGAGTGTCAGAGAGTGTTAGAGAGTGATAGAGAGTTTCAGAGAGTGTCAGAGAGTGTCTGAGAGTGTCTGAGATTGTCAGAGAGTGTCAGAGAGTGATAGAGAGTGATAGAGAGTGTCAGAGCGTGTCAGAGAGTGATAGAGAGTGATAGAGAGTTTCAGAGAGTGTCAGAGAGTGTCTGAGAGTGTCTGAGAGTGTCAGAGAGTGATAGAGAGTGATAGAGCGTGTCAGAGAGTGTCAGAGAGTGATAGAGAGTGATGGAGAGTGTCTGAGAGTGTCAGAGAGTGATAGAGAGTGATCAAGAGTGTCTGAGAGTGTCAGAGAGTGTCAGAGAGTGATAGAGAGTTTCAGAGAGTGTCAGAGAGTGTCAGAGAGTGTCTGAGAGTGTCTGAGAGTGTCAGAGAGTGTCAGAGAGTGTCAGAGAGTGTCTGACAGTGTCTGAGAGTGTCAGAGGGTGTCAGAGAGTGATAGAGAGTGATAGAGAGTGTCAGAGAGTGTCAGAGAGTGTCTGAGAGTGTCAGAGAGTGTCAGAGAGTGTCAGAGAGTGTCTGAGAGTGTCAGAGAGTGATAGAGAGTGATAGAGAGTGTCAGAGAGTGTCAGAGAGTGTCTGAGAGTGTCAGAGAGTGATAGAGAGTGATAGAGAGTGTCAGAGAGTGATAGAGAGTGTCAGAGAGTGACAGAGAGTGTCTGAGAGTGTCAGAGAGTGTCAGAGAGTGTCAGAGAGTTTCGGAGAGTGATAGAGAGTGATAGAGAGTTTCAGAGGTGTCAGAGAGTGTCAGAGAGTGTCTGAGAGTGTCAGAGAGTGATAGAGAGTGATAGAGAGTGTCAGAGAGTGTCAGAGAGTGTCTCAGAGTGTCAGAGAGTGATAGAGAGTGATAGAGAGTGTCAGAGAGTGATAGAGAGTGTCAGAGAGTGTCAGAGAGTGTCTGAGAGTGTCAGAGAGTGATAGAGAGTTTTAGAGAGTGTCAGAGAGTGTCAGAGAGTGTCAGAGAGTGATAGAGAGTGATAGAGAGTGTCAGAGAGTGTCAGAGAGTAATAGAGAGTGATAGAGAGTTTCAGAGAGCGTCAGAGAGTGTCTGAGAGTGATAGAGAGTGATAGAGAGTGATGGAGAGTGTCTGAGAGTGTCAGAGAGTGTCTGAGAGTGTCAGAGAGTGATAGAGAGTGTCAGAGAGTGTCAGAGAGTGATAGAGAGTGATAGAGAGTGATAGAGAGTGTCAGAGCGTGATAGAGAGTGTCAGAGAGTGTCAGAGAGTGATAGAGAGTGATAGAGATTGTCAGAGCGTGTCAGAGAGTGTCAGAGAGTGATAGAGAGTGTCAGAGAGTGATAGAGAGTGATAGAGAGTTTCAGAGAGTTTCAGAGAGTGTCTGAGAGTGTCAGAGAGTGATAGAGAGTGATAGAGAGTGTCAGAGAGTGATAGAGAGTGATAGAGAGTGATGGAGAGTGTCTGAGAGTGTCAGAGAGTGTCAGAGAGTGATAGAGAGTGATAGAGAGTGATGGAGAGTGTCTGAGAGTGTCAGAGAGTGTCTGAGAGTGTCAGAGAGTGTCTGAGAGTGTCAGAGAGTGTCAGAGAGTGATAGAGAGTGATAGAGAGTGATAGAGAGTGTCAGAGAGTGATAGAGAGTGTCAGAGAGTGTCAGAGAGTGATAGAGAGTGATAGAGATTGTCAGAGCGTGTCAGAGAGTGTCAGAGAGTGATAGAGAGTGTCAGAGAGTGATAGAGAGTGATAGAGAGTTTCAGAGAGTTTCAGAGAGTGTCTGAGAGTGTCAGAGAGTGATAGAGAGTGATAGAGAGTGTCAGAGAGTGTCAGAGAGTGTCAGAGAGTGATATAGAGTGATAGAGAGTTTCAGAGAGTGTCAGAGAGTGTCAGAGAGTGTCTGAGAGTGTCTGAGAGTGTCAGAGAGTGTCTGACAGTGTCTGCGAGTGTCAGAGAGTGTCAGAGAGTGATATAGAGTGATAGAGAGTGATGGAGAGTGTCAGAGAGTGATAGAGAGTGATAGAGAGTGATCGAGAGTGTCTGAGAGTGTCAGAGAGTGATAGAGAGTGATAGAGAGTGTCAGTGAGTGATAGAGAGTTTCTGAGAGTGTCAGAGAGTGATAGAGAGTGTCAGAGAGTGTCAGAGAGTGTCAGAGAGTAAAAGAGAGTAAAAGAGAGTGATAGAGAGTGTCAGAGAGTGATAGAGAGTGTCAGAGAGTGTCTGAGAGTGTCAGAGAGAGTCAGAGAGTGATAGAGAGTGTCAGAGAGTGTCAGAGATTGTCAGAGAGTGATAGAGAGTAAAAGAGAGTGATAGAGAGTGTCTGAGAGTGTCTGAGAGTGTCAGAGAGTGTCAGAGAGTGTCAGAGAGTGTCTGACAGTGTCTGAGAGTGTCAGAGAGTGTCAGAGAGTGATATAGAGTGATAGAGAGTTTCAGAGAGTGTCAGAGAGTGTCTGAGAGTGTCAGAGAGTGTCAGAGAGTGTCAGAGAGTGTCAGAGAGTGATAGTGAGTGTCTGAGAGTGTCTGAGAGTGTCAGAGAGTGTCAGAGAGTGTCAGAGAGTGTCTGACAGTGTCTGAGAGTGTCAGAGAGTGTCAGAGAGTGTCAGAGAGTGATAGAGAGTTTCAGAGAGTGTCAGAGAGTGTCTGAGAGTGTCAGAGAGTGTCAGAGAGTGTCAGAGAGTGTCAGAGAGTGTCAGAGAGTGATAGTGAGTGTCTGAGAGTGTCAGAGAGTGATAGAGAGTGTCAGTGAGTGATAGAGAGTTTCAGAGAGTGTCTGAGAGTGTCAGAGAGTGATAGAGAGTGTCAGAGAGTGATAGAGAGTGTCAGAGAGTGTCAGAGAGTGATAGAGAGTGATAGAGATTGTCAGAGCGTGTCAGAGAGTGTCAGAGAGTGATAGAGAGTGTCAGAGAGTGATAGAGAGTGATAGAGAGTTTCAGAGAGTTTCAGAGAGTGTCTGAGAGTGTCAGAGAGTGATAGAGAGTGATAGAGAGTGTCAGAGAGTGTCAGAGAGTGTCTGAGAGTGTCTGAGAGTGTCAGAGAGTGTCAGAGAGTGTCTGACAGTGTCTGCGAGTGTCAGAGAGTGTCAGAGAGTGATAGAGAGTGATAGAGAGTGATGGAGAGTGTCAGAGAGTGATATAGAGTGATAGAGACTGATCGAGAGTTTCTGAGAGTGTCAGAGAGTGATAGAGAGTGATAGAGAGTGTCAGTGAGTGATAGAGAGTTTCTGAGAGTGTCAGAGAGTGATAGAGAGTGTCAGAGAGTGTCAGAGAGTGTCAGAGAGTAAAAGAGAGTAAAAGAGAGTGATAGAGAGTGTCAGAGAGTGATAGAGAGTGTCAGAGAATGTCTGAGAGTGTCAGAGAGTGTCAGAGAGTGATAGAGAGTGTCAGAGAGTGTCAGAGATTGTCAGAGAGTGATAGAGAGTAAAAGAGAGTGATAGAGAGTGTCAGAGAGTGATGGAGAGTGTCAGAGAGTGTCTGAGAGTGTCTGAGAGTGTCAGAGAGTGTCAGAGAGTGTCAGAGAGTGTCTGACAGTGTCTGAGAGTGTCAGAGAGTGTCAGAGAGTGATATAGAGTGATAGAGAGTTTCAGAGAGTGTCAGAGAGTGTCTGAGAGTGTCTGAGAGTGTCTGAGAGTGTCAGAGAGTTTCAGAGAGTGTCAGAGAGTGTCTGAGAGTGTCTGAGAGTGTCTGAGAGTGTCAGAGAGTGTCAGAGAGTGTCTGACAGTGTCTGAGAGTGTCAGAGAGTGTCAGAGAGTGATAGTGAGTGTCTGAGAGTGTCAGAGAGTGATAGTGAGTGTCTGAGAGTGTCAGAGAGTGATAGAGAGTGTCAGTGAGTGATAGAGAGTTTCAGAGAGTGTCTGAGAGTGTCAGAGAGTGATAGAGAGTGTCAGAGAGTGTCAGAGAGTGTCAGAGAGTAAAAGAGAGTAAAAGAGAGTGATAGAGAGTGTCAGAGAGTGATAGAGAGTGTCAGAGAGTGTCAGAGATTGTCAGAGAGTGATAGAGAGTGATAGAGAGTGATAGAGAGTTTCAGCGAGTGGCTGGGAGTGTCAGAGAGTGATAGAGAGTGATAGAGAGTGTCAGAGAGTGTCAGAGAGTGTCAGAGAGTGACAGAGAGAGATAGAGAGTTTCAGAGAGTGTCAGAGAGTGTCTGAGAGTGTCAGAGAGTGTCAGAGAGTGTCAGAGAGTGATAGAGAGTGATAGAGAGTGTCAGAGCGTGTCAGAGAGTGATAGAGAGTGATAGAGAGTTTCAGAGAGTGTCATAGAGTGTCAGAGAGTGTCTGAGAGTGTCAGAGAGTGATAGAGAGTGATAGAGAGTGTCAGAGCGTGTCAGAGAGTGATAGAGAGTGATAGAGAGTGTCAGAGAGTGTCAGAGAGTGTCTGAGAGTGTCAGAGAGTGTCAGAGAGTAAAAGAGAGTAAAAGAGAGTGATAGAGAGTGTCAGAGAGTGATAGAGAGTGTCAGAGAGTGTCAGAGATTGTCAGAGAGTGATAGAGAGTGATAGAGAGTTTCAGAGAGTTTCAGCGAGTGTCTGAGAGTGTCAGAGAGTAATAGAGAGTGATAGAGAGTGTCAGAGTGTGTCAGAGAGTGTCAGAGAGTGTTAGAGAGTGATAGAGAGTTTCAGAGAGTGTCAGAGAGTGTCTGAGAGTGTCTGAGATTGTCAGAGAGTGTCAGAGAGTGATAGAGAGTGATAGAGAGTGTCAGAGCGTGTCAGAGAGTGATAGAGAGTGATAGAGAGTTTCAGAGAGTGTCAGAGAGTGTCTGAGAGTGTCTGAGAGTGTCAGAGAGTGATAGAGAGTGATAGAGCGTGTCAGAGAGTGTCAGAGAGTGATAGAGAGTGATGGAGAGTGTCTGAGAGTGTCAGAGAGTGATAGAGAGTGATCAAGAGTGTCTGAGAGTGTCAGAGAGTGTCAGAGAGTGATAGAGAGTTTCAGAGAGTGTCAGAGAGTGTCAGAGAGTGTCTGAGAGTGTCTGAGAGTGTCAGAGAGTGTCAGAGAGTGTCAGAGAGTGTCTGACAGTGTCTGAGAGTGTCAGAGGGTGACAGAGAGTGATAGAGAGTGATAGAGAGTGTCAGAGAGTGTCAGAGAGTGTCTGAGAGTGTCAGAGAGTGTCAGAGAGTGTCAGAGAGTGTCTGAGAGTGTCAGAGAGTGATAGAGAGTGATAGAGAGTGTCAGAGAGTGTCAGAGAGTGTCTGAGAGTGTCAGAGAGTGATAGAGAGTGATAGAGAGTGTCAGAGAGTGATAGAGAGTGTCAGAGAGTGACAGAGAGTGTCTGAGAGTGTCAGAGAGTGTCAGAGAGTGTCAGAGAGTTTCGGAGAGTGATAGAGAGTGATAGAGAGTTTCAGAGGTGTCAGAGAGTGTCTGAGAGTGTCAGAGAGTGATAGAGAGTGATAGAGAGTGTCAGAGAGTGTCAGAGAGTGTCTCAGAGTGTCAGAGAGTGATAGAGAGTGATGGAGAGTGTCAGAGAGTGATAGAGAGTGTCAGAGAGTGTCAGAGAGTGTCTGAGAGTGTCAGAGAGTGATAGAGAGTGATAGAGAGTGTCAGAGAGTGTCAGAGAGTGTCAGAGAGTGATAGAGAGTGATAGAGAGTTTCAGAGAGCGTCAGAGAGTGTCTGAGAGTGATAGAGAGTGATAGAGAGTGATGGAGAGTGTCTGAGAGTGTCAGAGAGTGTCTGAGAGTGTCAGAGAGTGATAGAGAGTGTCAGAGAGTGTCAGAGAGTGATAGAGAGTGATAGAGAGTGATAGAGAGTGTCAGAGCGTGATAGAGAGTGTCAGAGAGTGTCAGAGAGTGATAGAGAGTGATAGAGATTGTCAGAGCGTGTCAGAGAGTGTCAGAGAGTGATAGAGAGTGTCAGAGAGTGATAGAGAGTGATAGAGAGTTTCAGAGAGTGTCTGAGAGTGTCAGAGAGTTTCAGAGGTGTCAGAGAGTGTCTGAGAGTGTCAGAGAGTGATAGAGAGTGATAGAGAGTGTCAGAGAGTGTCAGAGAGTGTCTCAGAGTGTCAGAGAGTGATAGAGAGTGATAGAGAGTGTCAGAGAGTGATAGAGAGTGTCAGAGAGTGTCAGAGAGTGTCTGAGAGTGTCAGAGAGTGATAGAGAGTGATAGAGAGTGTCAGAGAGTGTCAGAGAGTGTCAGAGAGTGATAGAGAGTGATAGAGAGTTTCAGAGAGCGTCAGAGAGTGTCTGAGAGTGATAGAGAGTGATAGAGAGTGATGGAGAGTGTCAGAGAGTGTCAGAGAGTGTCTGAGAGTGTCTGAGAGTGTCAGAGAGTGTCTGACAGTTTCTGCGAGTGTCAGAGAGTGTCAGAGAGTGATATAGAGTGATAGAGAGTGATGGAGAGTGTCAGAGAGTGATAGAGAGTGATAGAGAGTGATCGAGAGTGTCTGAGAGTGTCAGAGAGTGATAGAGAGTGATAGAGAGTGTCAGTGAGTGATAGAGAGTTTCTGAGAGTGTCAGAGAGTGATAGAGAGTGTCAGAGAGTGTCAGAGAGTGTCAGAGAGTAAAAGAGAGTAAAAGAGAGTGATAGAGAGTGTCAGAGAGTGATAGAGAGTGTCAGAGAGTGTCTGAGAGTGTCAGAGAGAGTCAGAGAGTGATAGAGAGTGTCAGAGAGTGTCAGAGATTGTCAGAGAGTGATAGAGAGTAAAAGAGAGTGATAGAGAGTGTCTGAGAGTGTCTGAGAGTGTCAGAGAGTGTCAGAGAGTGTCAGAGAGTGTCTGACAGTGTCTGAGAGTGTCAGAGAGTGTCAGAGAGTGATATAGAGTGATAGAGAGTTTCAGAGAGTGTCAGAGAGTGTCTGAGAGTGTCAGAGAGTGTCAGAGAGTGTCAGAGAGTGTCAGAGAGTGATAGAGAGTGATAGAGAGTGATGGAGAGTGTCTGAGAGTGTCAGAGAGTGTCTGAGAGTGTCAGAGAGTGTCTGAGAGTGTCAGAGAGTGTCAGAGAGTGATAGAGAGTGATAGAGAGTGATAGAGAGTGTCAGAGAGTGATAGAGAGTGTCAGAGAGTGTCAGAGAGTGATAGAGAGTGATAGAGATTGTCAGAGCGTGTCAGAGAGTGTCAGAGAGTGATAGAGAGTGTCAGAGAGTGATAGAGAGTGATAGAGAGTTTCAGAGAGTTTCAGAGAGTGTCTGAGAGTGTCAGAGAGTGATAGAGAGTGATAGAGAGTGTCAGAGAGTGTCAGAGAGTGTCAGAGAGTGATATAGAGTGATAGAGAGTTTCAGAGAGTGTCAGAGAGTGTCAGAGAGTGTCTGAGAGTGTCTGAGAGTGTCAGAGAGTGTCTGACAGTTTCTGCGAGTGTCAGAGAGTGTCAGAGAGTGATATAGAGTGATAGAGAGTGATGGAGAGTGTCAGAGAGTGATAGAGAGTGATAGAGAGTGATCGAGAGTGTCTGAGAGTGTCAGAGAGTGATAGAGAGTGATAGAGAGTGTCAGTGAGTGATAGAGAGTTTCTGAGAGTGTCAGAGAGTGATAGAGAGTGTCAGAGAGTGTCAGAGAGTGTCAGAGAGTAAAAGAGAGTAAAAGAGAGTGATAGAGAGTGTCAGAGAGTGATAGAGAGTGTCAGAGAGTGTCTGAGAGTGTCAGAGAGAGTCAGAGAGTGATAGAGAGTGTCAGAGAGTGTCAGAGATTGTCAGAGAGTGATAGAGAGTAAAAGAGAGTGATAGAGAGTGTCTGAGAGTGTCTGAGAGTGTCAGAGAGTGTCAGAGAGTGTCTGACAGTGTCTGAGAGTGTCAGAGAGTGTCAGAGAGTGATATAGAGTGATAGAGAGTTTCAGAGAGTGTCAGAGAGTGTCTGAGAGTGTCAGAGAGTGTCAGAGAGTGTCAGAGAGTGTCAGAGAGTGATAGTGAGTGTCTGAGAGTGTCAGAGAGTGATAGAGAGTGTCAGTGAGTGATAGAGAGTTTCAGAGAGTGTCTGAGAGTGTCAGAGAGTGATAGAGAGTGTCAGAGAGTGTCAGAGAGTGTCAGAGAGTAAAAGAGAGTAAAAGAGAGTGATAGAGAGTGTCAGAGAGTGATAGAGAGTGTCAGAGAGTGTCAGAGATTGTCAGAGAGTGATAGAGAGTGATAGAGAGTGATAGAGAGTTTCAGCGAGTGTCTGAGAGTGTCTGAGAGTGTCAGAGAGTGTCTGAGAGTGTCAGAGAGTGATAGAGAGTGATAGAGAGTGTCAGAGAGTGTCAGAGAGTGTCTGAGAGTGTCAGAGAGTGATAGAGAGTGATAGAGAGTGTCAGAGAGTGATAGAGAGTGTCAGAGAGTGTCAGAGAGTGTCTGAGAGTGTCAGAGAGTGATAGAGAGTGATAGAGAGTGTCAGAGAGTGTCAGAGAGTGTCAGAGAGTGATAGAGAGTGATAGAGAGTGTCAGAGAGTGTCAGAGAGTAATAGAGAGTGATAGAGAGTTTCAGAGAGAGTCAGAGAGTGTCTGAGAGTGATAGAGAGTGATAGAGAGTGTCAGAGAGTGTCAGAGAGTGTCAGAGAGTGATAGAGAGTGATGGAGAGTGTCTGAGAGTGTCAGAGAGTGTCTGAGAGTGTCAGAGAGTGATAGAGAGTGATAGAGAGTGATAGAGAGTGTCAGAGAGTGTCAGAGAGTGATAGAGAGTGATAGAGAGTTTCAGAGAGTGTCAGAGAGTGTCAGAGAGTGTCTGAGAGTGTCAGAGAGTGATAGAGAGTGTCAGAGAGTGTCAGAGAGTGATAGAGAGTGATAGAGAGTGATAGAGAGTGTCAGAGAGTGATAGAGAGTGTCAGAGAGTGTCAGAGAGTGATAGAGAGTGATAGAGATTGTCAGAGCGTGTCAGAGAGTGTCAGAGAGTGATAGAGAGTGTCAGAGAGTGATAGAGAGTGATAGAGAGTGATAGAGAGTTTCAGAGAGTTTCAGAGAGTGTCTGAGAGTGTCAGAGAGTGATAGAGAGTGATAGAGAGTGTCAGAGAGTGTCAGAGAGTGTCTGAGAGTCTCTGAGAGTGTCAGAGAGTGTCAGAGAGTGTCTGACAGTGTCTGCGAGCGTCAGAGAGTGTCAGAGAGTGATAGAGAGTGATAGAGAGTGATGGAGAGTGTCAGAGAGTGATATAGAGTGATAGAGACTGATCGAGAGTTTCTGAGAGTGTCAGAGAGTGATAGAGAGTGATAGAGAGTGTCAGTGAGTGATAGAGAGTTTCTGAGAGTGTCAGAGAGTGATAGAGAGTGTCAGAGAGTGTCAGAGAGTGTCAGAGAGTAAAAGAGAGTAAAAGAGAGTGATAGAGTGTGTCAGAGAGTGATAGAGAGTGTCAGAGAATGTCTGAGAGTGTCAGAGAGTGTCAGAGAGTGATAGAGAGTGTCAGAGAGTGTCAGAGATTGTCAGAGAGTGATAGAGAGTAAAAGAGAGTGATAGAGAGTGTCAGAGAGTGATGGAGAGTGTCAGAGAGTGTCTGAGAGTGTCTGAGATTGTCAGAGAGTGTCAGAGAGTGTCAGAGAGTGTCTGACAGTGTCTGAGAGTGTCAGAGAGTGTCAGAGAGTGATATAGAGTGATAGAGAGTTTCAGAGAGTGTCAGAGAGTGTCTGAGAGTGTCTGAGAGTGTCTGAGAGTGTCAGAGAGTGTCAGAGAGTGTCTGACAGTGTCTGAGAGTGTCAGAGAGTGTCAGAGAGTGATAGAGAGTGTCAGAGAGTGTCAGAGAGTGTCAGAGAGTAAAAGAGAGTAAAAGAGAGTGATAGAGTGTGTCAGAGAGTGATAGAGAGTGTCAGAGAATGTCTGAGAGTGTCAGAGAGTGTCAGAGAGTGATAGAGAGTGTCAGAGAGTGTCAGAGATTGTCAGAGAGTGATGGAGAGTGTCAGAGAGTGTCTGAGAGTGTCTGAGAGTGTCAGAGAGTGTCAGAGAGTGTCTGACAGTGTCTGAGAGTGTCAGAGAGTGTCAGAGAGTGATATAGAGTGATAGAGAGTTTCAGAGAGTGTCAGAGAGTGTCTGAGAGTGTCTGAGAGTGTCTGAGAGTGTCAGAGAGTGTCAGAGAGTGTCTGACAGTGTCTGAGAGTGTCAGAGAGTGTCAGAGAGTGTCTGAGAGTGTCTGAGAGTGTCTGAGAGTGTCAGAGAGTGTCAGAGAGTGTCAGAGAGTGTCTGACAGTGTCTGAGAGTGTCAGAGAGTGTCAGAGAGTGATAGTGAGTGTCTGAGAGTGTCAGAGAGTGATAGAGAGTGTCAGTGAGTGATAGAGAGTTTCAGAGAGTGTCTGAGAGTGTCAGAGAGTGATAGAGAGTGTCAGAGAGTGTCAGAGAGTGTCAGAGAGTAAAAGAGAGTAAAAGAGAGTGATAGAGAGTGTCAGAGAGTGATAGAGAGTGTCAGAGAGTGTCAGAGATTGTCAGAGAGTGATAGAGAGTGATAGAGAGTGATAGAGAGTTTCAGCGAGTGGCTGGGAGTGTCAGAGAGTGATAGAGAGTGATAGAGAGTGTCAGAGAGTGTCAGAGAGTGTCAGAGAGTGTCAGAGAGTGATAGAGAGTGATAGAGAGTGTCAGAGCGTGTCAGAGAGTGATAGAGAGTGATAGAGAGTTTCAGAGAGTGTCATAGAGTGTCAGAGAGTGTCTGAGAGTGTCAGAGAGTGATAGAGAGTGATAGAGAGTGTCAGAGCGTGTCAGAGAGTGATAGAGAGTGATAGAGAGTGTCAGAGAGTGTCAGAGAGTGTCTGAGAGTGTCAGAGAGTGTCAGAGAGTAAAAGAGAGTAAAAGAGAGTGATAGAGAGTGTCAGAGAGTGATAGAGAGTGTCAGAGAGTGTCAGAGATTGTCAGAGAGTGATAGAGAGTGATAGAGAGTTTCAGAGAGTTTCAGCGAGTGTCTGAGAGTGTCAGAGAGTAATAGAGAGTGATAGAGAGTGTCAGAGTGTGTCAGAGAGTGTCAGAGAGTGATAGAGAGTGATAGAGAGTTTCAGAGAGTGTCAGAGAGTGTCTGAGAGTGTCTGAGATTGTCAGAGAGTGTCAGAGAGTGATAGAGAGTGATAGAGAGTGATAGAGAGTTTCAGAGAGTGTCAGAGAGTGATAGAGAGTGATAGAGAGTGTCAGTGAGTGATAGAGAGTTTCTGAGAGTGTCAGAGAGTGATAGAGAGTGTCAGAGAGTGTCAGAGAGTGTCAGAGAGTAATAGAGAGTGATAGAGAGTGTCAGAGTGTGTCAGAGAGTGTCAGAGCGTTTCAGAGAGTGATAGAGAGTGATAGAGAGTTTCAGAGAGTGTCAGAGAGTGTCTGAGAGTGTCTGAGAGTGTCAGAGAGTGACAGAGAGTGATAGAGAGTTTCAGAGAGTGTCTGAGAGTGTCAGAGAGTGATAGAGAGTGATAGAGAGTGTCAGAGAGTGTCAGAGAGTGTCTGAGAGTCTCTGAGAGTGTCAGAGAGTGTCTGAGAGTGTCTGAGAGTCTCTGAGAGTGTCAGAGAGTGTCAGAGAGTGTCTGACAGTGTCTGCGAGTGTCAGAGAGTGTCAGAGAGTGATAGAGAGTGATAGAGAGTGATGGAGAGTGTCAGAGAGTGATATAGAGTGATATAGAGTGATAGAGACTGATCGAGAGTTTCTGAGAGTGTCAGAGAGTGATAGAGAGTGATAGAGAGTGTCAGTGAGTGATAGAGAGTTTCTGAGAGTGTCAGAGAGTGATAGAGAGTGTCAGAGAGTGTCAGAGAGTGTCAGAGAGTAAAAGAGAGTAAAAGAGAGTGATAGAGTGTGTCAGAGAGTGATAGAGAGTGTCAGAGAATGTCTGAGAGTGTCAGAGAGTGTCAGAGAGTGATAGAGAGTGTCAGAGAGTGTCAGAGATTGTCAGAGAGTGATAGAGAGTAAAAGAGAGTGATAGAGAGTGTCAGAGAGTGATGGAGAGTGTCAGAGAGTGTCTGAGAGTGTCTGAGAGTGTCAGAGAGTGTCAGAGAGTGTCAGAGAGTGTCTGACAGTGTCTGAGAGTGTCAGAGAGTGTCAGAGAGTGATATAGAGTGATAGAGAGTTTCAGAGAGTGTCAGAGAGTGTCTGAGAGTGTCTGAGAGTGTCTGAGAGTGTCAGAGAGTGTCAGAGAGTGTCTGACAGTGTCTGAGAGTGTCAGAGAGTGTCAGAGAGTGATAGTGAGTGTCTGAGAGTGTCAGAGAGTGATAGAGAGTGTCAGTGAGTGATAGAGAGTTTCAGAGAGTGTCTGAGAGTGTCAGAGAGTGATAGAGAGTGTCAGAGAGTGTCAGAGAGTGTCAGAGAGTAAAAGAGAGTAAAAGAGAGTGATAGAGAGTGTCAGAGAGTGATAGAGAGTGTCAGAGAGTGTCAGAGATTGTCAGAGAGTGATAGAGAGTGATAGAGAGTGATAGAGAGTTTCAGCGAGTGGCTGGGAGTGTCAGAGAGTGATAGAGAGTGATAGAGATTGTCAGAGAGTGTCAGAGAGTGTCAGAGAGTGATAGAGAGTGATAGAGAGTTTCAGAGAGTGTCAGAGAGTGTCTGAGAGTGTCAGAGAGTGTCAGAGAGTGTCAGAGAGTGATAGAGAGTGATAGAGAGTGTCAGAGCGTGTCAGAGAGTGATAGAGAGTGATAGAGAGTTTCAGAGAGTGTCTGAGAGTGTCAGAGAGTGTCTGAGAGGGTCAGAGAGTGATAGAGAGTGATAGAGAGTGTCAGAGCGTGTCAGAGAGTGATAGAGAGTGATAGAGAGTGTCAGAGAGTGTCAGAGAGTGTCTGAGAGTGTCAGAGAGTGTCAGAGAGTAAAAGAGAGTAAAAGAGAGTGATAGAGAGTGTCAGAGAGTGATAGAGAGTGTCAGAGAGTGTCAGAGATTGTCAGAGAGTGATAGAGAGTGATAGAGAGTTTCAGAGAGTTTCAGCGAGTGTCTGAGAGTGTCAGAGAGTAATAGAGAGTGATAGAGAGTGTCAGAGTGTGTCAGAGAGTGTCAGAGAGTGATAGAGAGTGATAGAGAGTTTCAGAGAGTGTCAGAGAGTGTCTGAGAGTGTCTGAGATTGTCAGAGAGTGTCAGAGAGTGATAGAGAGTGATAGAGAGTGTCAGAGCGTTTCAGAGAGTGATAGAGAGTGATAGAGAGTTTCAGAGAGTGTCAGAGAGTGTCTGAGAGTGTCTGAGAGTGTCAGAGAGTGACAGAGAGTGATAGAGCGTGTCAGAGAGTGTCAGAGAGTGATAGAGAGTGATGGAGAGTGTCTGAGAGTGTCAGAGAGTGATAGAGAGTGATCAAGAGTGTCTGAGAGTGTCAGAGAGTGTCAGAGAATGATAGAGAGTGATAGAGAGTTTCAGATAGTGTCAGAGAGTGTCTGAGAGTGTCAGAGAGTGATAGAGAGTGATAGAGAGTGTCAGAGAGTGATAGAGAGTGTCAGAGAGTGTCAGAGAGTGTCTGAGAGTGTCAGAGAGTGATAGAGAGTGATAGAGAGTGTCAGAGAGTGTCAGAGAGTGGTAGAGAGTGATAGTGAGTGTCAGAGAGTGTCAGAGAGTGTCCGAGAGTGTCAGAGAGTGATAGAGAGTGATAGAGAGTGTCAGAGAGTGATAGAGAGTGACAGAGAGTGTCAGAGAGTGATAGAGAGTGTCAGAGAGTGTCAGAGAGTGTCAGAGAGTGTCAGAGAGTGATAGAGAGTGATAGAGAGCGTCAGAGATTTTCAGAGAGTGATAGAGAGTGATGGAGAGTGTTTGAGAGTGTCAGAGAGTGTCAGAGATTGTCTGAGAGTGTCAGAGAGTGATAGAGAGTGATAGAGAGTGTCAGAGAGTGATAGAGAGTGTCAGAGAGTGTCAGAGAGTGTCAGAGAGTGTCAGAGAGTGATAGAGAGTGATAGAGAGTGTCAGAGAGTGTCAGAGAGTGATATAGAGTGATAGAGAGTGTCAGAGAGTGTCAGAGAGTGTCTGAGAGTGATAGAGACTGATAGAGAGTGTCAGAGAGTGTCAGAGAGTGTCAGAGAGTGATAGAGAGTGATGGAGAGTGTCTGAGAGTGTCAGAGAGTGTCTGAGAGTGTCAGAGAGTGATAGAGAGTGTCGGAGAGTGATAGAGAGTGATAGAGAGTTTCAGAGAGTGTGAGAGAGTGTCTGAGAGTGTCAGAGAGTGATAGAGAGTGATAGAGAGTGTCAGAGAGTGATAGAGAGTGTCAGAGAGTGTCAGAGAGTGTCTGAGAGTGTCAGAGAGTGATAGAGAGTGATAGAGAGTGTCAGAGAGTTTCAGAGAGTGATAGAGAGTGATGGAGAGTGTTTGAGAGTGTCAGAGAGTGTCTGAGAGTGTCAGAGAGTGATAGAGAGTGATAGAGAGTGTCAGAGAGTGATAGAGAGTGTCAGAGAGTGTCAGAGAGTGTCTGAGAGTGTCAGAGAGTGATAGAGAGTGATAGAGAGTGTCAGAGAGTGTCAGAGAGAGTCAGAGAGTGTCAGAGAGTGATAGAGAGTGTTAGAGAGTGTCAGAGAGTGCCAGAGAGTGATAGAGAGTGATAGAGAGTTTCAGAGAGTGTCAGAGAGTGTCTGAGAGTGATAGAGAGTGATAGAGAGTGTCAGAGAGTGTCAGAGAGTGTCAGAGAGTGTCAGAGAGTGATAGAGACAGATGGAGAGTGTCTGAGAGTGATAGAGAGTGTCAGAGTGTGTCAGAGAGTGTCTGAGAGTGATAGAGAGTGATAGAGAGTGTCAGAGAGTGTCAGAGAGTGTCAGAGAGTGATAGAGAGTGATGGAGAGTGTCTGAGAGTGTCAGAGAGTGTCTGAGAGTGTCAGAGAGTGTCAGAGAGTGTCGGAGAGTGATAGAGAGTGATAGAGAGTTTCAGAGAGTGTCAGAGAGTGTCTGAGAGTGTCAGAGAGTGTCAGAGAGTGATAGAGAGTGTCAGAGAGTGATAGAGAGTGTCAGAGAGTGTCAGAGAGTGTCAGAGAGTGTCAGAGAGTGATAGAGAGTGATAGAGAGTGTCAGAGAGTGTCAGAGAGTGTCAGAGAGTGTCAGAGAGTGATAGAGAGTGATAGAGAGTGTCAGAGAGTGATAGAGAGTGATAGAGAGTTTCAGAGAGTGTCAGAGAGTGTCTGAGAGTGATAGAGAGTGATAGAGAGTGTCAGAGAGTGTCAGAGAGTGTCAGAGAGTGATAGAGAGTGATGGAGAGTGTCTGAGAGTGTCAGAGAGTGTCTGAGAGTGTCAGAGAGTGATAGAGAGTGATAGAGAGTGATAGAGAGTGTCAGAGAGTGTCAGAGAGTGATAGAGAGTGATAGAGAGTTTCAGAGAGTGTCTGAGAGTGTCAGAGAGTGATAGAGAGTGTCAGAGAGTGATAGAGAGTGTCAGAGAGTGTCAGAGAGTGATAGAGAGTGATAGAGAGTGATAGAGAGTTTCAGAGAGTGTCAGAGAGTGATAGAGAGTGTCAGAGAGTGATAGAGAGTGATAGAGAGTGTCAGAGCGTGTCAGAGAGTGTCAGAGAATGATAGAGAGTGTCAGAGAGTGATGGAGAGTGATAGAGAGTTTCAGAGAGTTTCAGAGAGTGTCTGAGAGTGTCAGAGAGTGATAGAGAGTGTCAGAGAGTGTCAGACAGTGTCAGAGAGTGATATAGAGTGATAGACAGTTTCAGAGAGTGTCAGAGAGTGTCAGAGAGTGTCTGAGAGTGTCTGAGAGTGTCTGAGAGTGTCAGAGAGTGTCAGAGAGTGTCAGAGAGTGTCTGACAGTGTCTGAGAGTGTCAGAGAGTGTCAGAGAGTGTCAGAGAGTGTCAGAGAGTGATAGTGAGTGTCTGAGAGTGTCAGAGAGTGATAGAGAGTGTCAGTGAGTGATAGAGAGTGTCAGAGAGTGTCAGAGAGTGTCAGAGAGTGTCAGAGAGTAAAAGAGAGTAAAAGAGAGTGATAGAGAGTGTCAGAGAGTGATAGAGAGTTTCAGAGAGTGTCAGAGATTGTCAGAGAGTGATAGAGAGTGATAGAGAGTTTCAGAGAGTTTCAGCGAGTTTCTGAGAGTGTCAGAGAGTAATAGAGAGTGATAGAGAGTGTCAGAGAGTGTCAGAGAGTGTCAGAGAGTGATAGAGAGTGATAGAGAGTTTCAGAGAGTGTCAGAGAGTGTCTGAGAGTGTCTGAGATTGTCAGAGAGTGTCAGAGAGTGATAGAGAGTGTCAGAGCGTGTCAGAGAGTGATAGAGAGTTTCAGAGAGTGTCAGAGAGTGTCTGAGAGTGTCTGAGAGTGTCAGAGAGTGTTAGAGACTGATAGAGCGTGTCAGAGAGTGTCAGAGAGTGATAGAGAGTGATGGAGAGTGTCTGAGAGTGTCAGAGAGTGATAGAGAGTGATCGAGAGTGTCTGAGAGTGTCAGAGAGTGTCAGAGATTGATAGAGAGTGATAGAGATTTTCAGATAGTGTCAGAGAGTGTCTGAGAGTGTCAGAGAGTGATAGAGAGTGATAGAGAGTGTCAGAGAGTGATAGAGAGTGTCAGAGAGTGTCAGAGAGTGTCAGAGAGTGTCTGAGAGTGTCAGAGAGTGATAGAGAGTGATAGAGAGTGTCAGAGAGTGTCAGAGAGTGATAGAGAGTGATAGTGAGTGTCAGAGAGTGTCAGAGAGTGTCCGAGAGTGTCAGAGAGTGATAGAGAGTGATAGAGAGTTTCAGAGAGTGTCATAGAGTGTCTGAGAGTGTCAGAGAGTGATAGAGAGTGATAGAGAGTGTCAGAGAGTGTCAGAGAGTGATAGTGAGTGTCTGAGAGTGTCAGAGAGTGATAGAGAGTGACAGAGAGTGTCAGAGAGTGATAGAGAGTGTTAGAGAGTGTCAGAGAGTGTCAGAGAGTGATAGAGAGTGATAGAGAGTGTCAGAGAGTGTCAGAGAGTGATAGTGAGTGTCAGAGAGTGTCAGAGAGTGTCAGAGAGTGATAGAGAGTGATAGAGAGTTTCAGAGAGTGTCAGAGAGTGTCTGAGAGTGTCAGAGAGTGATAGAGTGATAGAGAGTGTCAGAGAGTGATAGAATGTGATTGAGTGTGTCAGAGAGTGATATAGAGTGATAGAGAGTGTCAGAGAGTGTCGAATTGTGATAGAGAGTTATAGAGAGTTTCAGAGAGTGTCAGAGAGTGTCTGAGAGTGTCAGAGAGTGATAGAGAGTGATAGAGAGTGTCAGAGAGTGATAGAGAGCGTCAGAGAGTGTCAGAGAGTGTCTCAGAGTGTCAGAGAGTGTCAGAGAGTGTCAGAGAGTGTCAGAGAGTGTCAGAGAGTGATAGAGAGTGATAGAGAGTGTCAGAGAGTGTCAGAGAGTGATAGAGAGTGTCTGAGAGTGATAGAGAGTGATAGAGAGTGTCAGAGAGTGTCAGAGAGTGTCAGAGAGTGATAGAGAGTGATGGAGAGTGTCTGAGAGTGTCAGAGAGTGTCTGAGAGTGTCAGAGAGTGACAGAGAGTGATAGAGAGTGTCAGAGAGTGATAGAGTGTGATAGAGAGTTTCAGAGAGTGTCAGAGAGTGTCTGAGAGTGTCTGAGAGTGTCAGAGAGTGATAGAGAGTGATAGAGCGTGTCAGAGAGTGTCAGAGAGTGATAGAGAGTGATAGAGAGTGATAGAGAGTTTCAGAGAGTGTCAGAGATTGATAGTCAGTGTCTGAGAGTGTCAGAGAGTGATATAGAGTGATAGAGAGTGTCAGAGAGTGTCAGAGAGTGATAGAGAGTGATAGAGAGTGTCAGAGCGTGTCAGAGAGTGTCAGAGAGTGATAGAGAGTGTCAGAGAGTGATAGAGAGTGATAGAGAGTTTCAGAGAGTTTCAGAGAGTGTCTGAGAGTGTGTGAGAGTGTCACAGAGCGATAGAGAGGGATAGAGAGTGTCAGAGAGTGTCAGAGAGTGTCAGAGAGTGATAGAGAGTGATAGAGAGTTTCAGAGAGTGTCAGAGAGTGTCTGAGATTGTCTGAGAGTGATAGAGAGTTTCAGAGAGTGTCAGAGAGTGTCTGAGAGTGTCAGAGAGTGATGGAGATTGATAGAGAGTGATAGAGAGTGTCAGAGAGCGATAGAGAGTGATAGAGACTGTCAGAGAGTGTCAGAGAGAGCCAGAGAGTGATAGAGAGTGCCAGAGAGTGTCAGAGAGTGTCAGAGAGTGATAGAGAGTGATAATGAGTTTCAGAGAGTGTCAGAGAGTGTCTGAGAGTGATAGAGAGTGATAGAGAGTGTCAGAGAGTGTCAGAGAGTGTCAGAGAGTGTCAGAGAGTGATAGAAAGTGATAGAGTGTTTCAGAGAGTGTTAAAGAGTGTCAGAGAGTGTCTGAGAGTGTCAGAGAGTGAAAGAGAGTGTCAGAGAGTGTCAGAGAGTGTCAGAGAGTGATAGAGAGTGATAGAGAGTGTCAGAGAGTGTCAGAGAGTGTCAGAGAGTGATAGTGAGTGTCAGAGAGTGTCAGAGAGTGATAGAGAGTGATAGAGAGTTTCAGAGAGTAATAGTGAGTGTCTGAGAGTTTCACAGAGTGATAGAGAGTGTCAGAGAGTGTCAGAGAGTGATATAGAGTGATAGAGAGTGTCAGTGAGTGTCAGAGAGTGTCAGAGAGTGATAGTGAGTGTCAGAGAGTGTCAGAGAGTGATAGAGAGTGATCGAGAGTGTCAGAGAGTGAAAGAGACTGTCAGAGAGTGTCAGAGAGTGCCAGAGAGTGATAGAGAGTGATAGAGAGTTTCAGAGAGTGTTAAAGAGTGTCAGAGAGTGTCTGAGAGTGTCAGAGAGTGTCAGAGAGTGTCAGAGAGTGATAGAGAGTGATAGAGAGTTTCAGAGAGTGTCAGAGAGTGTCTGAGAGTGTCAGAGAGTGATAGAGAGCGATAGAGAGTGTCAGAGAGTGTCAGAGAGTGTCAGAGAGTGATAGTGAGTGTCAGAGAGTGTCAGAGAGTGATAGAGAGTGATAGAGAGTTTCAGAGAGTGATAGTGAGTGTCTGAGAGTGTCAGAGAGTGATAGAGAGTGTCAGAGAGTGTCAGAGAGTGATAGTGAGTGTCAGAGAGTGTCAGAGAGTGATAGAGAGTCATCGAGAGCGTCAGAGAGTGTCAGAGAGTGATAGAGAGTGATAGAGAGTGATAGAGAGTGTCAGAGAGTGTCAGAGAGTGATAGTGAGTGTCAGAGAGTGTCAGAGAGTGATAGAGAGTGATCGAGAGCGTCAGAGAGTGTCAGAGAGTGATAGAGAGTGATAGAGAGTGTCAGAGAGTGTCAGAGAGTGTCAGAGAGTGATAGTGAGTGTCAGAGAGTGTCAGAGAGTGATAGAGAGTGATCGAGAGTGTCAGAGAGTGTCAGAGAGTGATAGTGAGTGTCAGAGAGTGTCAGAGAGTGTCAGAGAGTGATAGTGAGTGTCTGAGAGTGTCAGAGAGAGATAGAGAGTGATAGAGAGTGTCAGAGAGTGATAGAGAGTGTCAGAGAGTGTCAGAGAGTGTCAGAGAGTGTCAGAGAGTGATAGAGCGTGATAGAGAGTGTCAGAGAGTGTCAGAGAGTGATAGAGAGTGATAGTGAGTGTCAGAGAGTGTCAGAGAGTGTCAGAGAGTGATAGAGAGTGATAGAGAGTTTCAGAGAGTGTCTGAGAGTGTGTGAGAGTGTCAGAGAGTGATAGAGAGTGTCAGAGAGTGATAGAATGTGATAGAGAGTGTCAGAGAGTGATAGAGAGTGTCAGAGAGTGTCAGAGAGTGTCAGAGAGTGATATAGAGTGATAGAGAGTGTCAGAGAGTGTCGGAGAGTGATAGAGAGTGATAGAGAGTGATAGAGAGTGTCAGAGAGTGATAGAGAGTGTCAGAGAGTGTCAGAGAGTGTCTGAGAGTGTCAGAGAGTGATAGAGAGTGATAGAGAGTGTCAGAGAGTGTCAGAGAGTGATAGAGAGTGATATAGAGTGTCAGAGAGTGTCAGAGAGTGTCAGAGAGTGATAGAGAGTGATAGAGAGTTTCAGAGAGTGTCAGAGAGTGTCTGAGAGTGATAGAGAGTGATAGAGAGTGTCAGAGAGTGTCAGAGAGTGTCAGAGAGTGATAGAGAGTGTCTGAGAGTGTCAGAGAGTGTCTGAGAGTGTCTGAGAGTGTCAGAGAGTGACAGAGAGTGTCAGAGAGTGATAGAGAGTGATAGAGAGTGTCAGAGAGTGTCAGAGAGTGATAGAGTGTGTCAGAGAGTGTCAGAGAGTGTCAGAGAGTGATAGAGATTGATAGAGAGTTTCAGAGAGTGTCAGAGAGTGTCTGAGATTGATAGAGAGTGATAGAGAGTGTCAGAGAGTGTCAGAGAGTGTCAGAGAGTGATAGAGAGTGTCTGAGAGTGTCAGAGAGTGTCTGAGAGTGTCAGAGAGTGATAGAGAGTGATAGAGAGTGTCAGAGAGTGTCAGAGAGTGATAGAGTGTTTCAGAGAGTGTCTGAGAGTGTCAGAGAGTGTCAGAGAGTGAAAGAGAGTGTCAGAGAGTGTCAGAGAGTGTCAGAGAGTGATAGAGAGTGATAGAGAGTGTCAGAGAGTGTCAGAGAGTGAAAGAGAGTGTCAGAGAGTGTCAGAGAGTGTCAGAGAGTGATAGAGAGTGATAGAGAGTGTCAGAGAGTGTCAGAGAGTGTCAGAGAGTGATAGTGAGTGTCAGAGAGTGTCAGAGAGTGATAGAGAGTGATAGAGAGTTTCAGAGAGTAATAGTGAGTGTCTGAGAGTGTCACAGAGTGATAGAGAGTGTCAGAGAGTGTCAGAGAGTGATATAGAGTGATAGAGAGTGTCAGTGAGTGTCAGAGAGTGTCAGAGAGTGATAGTGAGTGTCAGAGAGTGTCAGAGAGTGATAGAGAGTGATCGAGAGTGTCAGAGAGTGAAAGAGACTGTCAGAGAGTGTCAGAGAGTGCCAGAGAGTGATAGAGAGTGATAGAGAGTTTCAGAGAGTGTTAAAGAGTGTCAGAGAGTGTCTGAGAGTGTCAGAGATTGTCAGAGAGTGTCAGAGAGTGATAGAGAGTGATAGAGAGTTTCAGAGAGTGTCAGAGAGTGTCTGAGAGTGTCAGAGAGTGATAGAGAGCGATAGAGAGTGTCAGAGAGTGTCAGAGAGTGTCAGAGAGTGATAGTGAGTGTCAGAGAGTGTCAGAGAGTGATAGAGAGTGATAGAGAGTTTCAGAGAGTGATAGTGAGTGTCTGAGAGTGTCAGAGAGTGATAGAGAGTGTCAGAGAGTGTCTGAGAGTGATAGTGAGTGTCAGAGAGTGTCAGAGAGTGATAGAGAGTGATCGAGAGCGTCAGAGAGTGTCAGAGAGTGATAGAGAGTGATAGAGAGTGATAGAGAGTGTCAGAGAGTGTCAGAGAGTGATAGTGAGTGTCAGAGAGTGTCAGAGAGTGATAGAGAGTGATCGAGAGCGTCAGAGAGTGTCAGAGAGTGATAGAGAGTGATAGAGAGTGTCAGAGAGTGTCAGAGAGTGTCAGAGAGTGATAGTGAGTGTCAGAGAGTGTCAGAGAGTGATAGAGAGTGATCGAGAGCGTCAGAGAGTGTCAGAGAGTGTTAGAGAGTGATAGAGAGTGTCAGAGAGTGTCAGAGAGTGTCAGAGAGTGATAGTGAGTGTCAGAGAGTGTCAGAGAGTGTCAGAGAGTGATAGTGAGTGTCTGAGAGTGTCAGAGAGAGATAGAGAGTGATAGAGAGTGTCAGAGAGTGATAGAGAGTGTCAGAGAGTGTCAGAGAGTGTCAGAGAGTGTCAGAGAGTGATAGAGCGTGATAGAGAGTGTCAGAGAGTGTCAGAGAGTGATAGAGAGTGATAGTGAGTGTCAGAGAGTGTCAGAGAGTGTCAGAGAGTGATAGAAAGTGATAGAGAGTTTCAGAGAGTGTCTGAGAGTGTGTGAGAGTGTCAGAGAGTGATAGAGAGTGTCAGAGAGTGATAGAATGTGATAGAGAGTGTCAGAGAGTGATAGAGAGTGTCAGAGAGTGTCAGAGAGTGTCAGAGAGTGATATAGAGTGATAGAGAGTGTCAGAGAGTGTCGGAGAGTGATAGAGAGTGATAGAGAGTGATAGAGAGTGTCAGAGAGTGATAGAGAGTGTCAGAGAGTGTCAGAGAGTGTCTGAGAGTGTCAGAGAGTGATAGAGAGTGATAGAGAGTGTCAGAGAGTGTCAGAGAGTGATAGAGAGTGATATAGAGTGTCAGAGAGTGTCAGAGAGTGTCAGAGAGTGATAGAGAGTGATAGAGAGTTTCAGAGAGTGTCAGAGAGTGTCTGAGAGTGATAGAGAGTGATAGAGAGTGATAGAGAGTGTCAGAGAGTGTCAGAGAGTGTCAGAGAGTGATAGAGAGTGTCTGAGAGTGTCAGAGAGTGTCTGAGAGTGTCTGAGAGTGTCAGAGAGTGACAGAGAGTGTCAGAGAGTGATAGAGAGTGATAGAGAGTGTCAGAGAGTGTCAGAGAGTGATAGAGTGTGTCAGAGAGTGTCAGAGAGTGTCAGAGAGTGATAGAGATTGATAGAGAGTGTCAGAGAGTGATAGAGAGTGTCAGAGAGTGTCAGAGAGTGTCAGAGAGTGTCTGAGAGTGTCAGAGAGTGATAGAGAGTGATAGAGAGTGTCAGAGAGTGTCAGAGAGTGATAGAGAGTGATAGTGAGTGTCAGAGAGTGTCAGAGAGTGTCCGAGAGTGTCAGAGAGTGATAGAGAGTGATAGAGAGTTTCAGAGAGTGTCATAGAGTGTCTGAGAGTGTCAGAGAGTGATAGAGAGTGATAGAGAGTGTCAGAGAGTGTCAGAGAGTGATAGTGAGTGTCTGAGAGTGTCAGAGAGTGATAGAGAGTGACAGAGAGTGTCAGAGAGTGATAGAGAGTGTTAGAGAGTGTCAGAGAGTGTCAGAGAGTGATAGAGAGTGATAGAGAGTGTCAGAGAGTGTCAGAGAGTGATAGTGAGTGTCAGAGAGTGTCAGAGAGTGTCAGAGAGTGATAGAGAGTGATAGAGAGTTTCAGAGAGTGTCAGAGAGTGTCTGAGAGTGTCAGAGAGTGATAGAGTGATAGAGAGTGTCAGAGAGTGATAGAATGTGATTGAGTGTGTCAGAGAGTGATATAGAGTGATAGAGAGTGTCAGAGAGTGTCGAATTGTGATAGAGAGTTATAGAGAGTTTCTGAGAGTGTCAGAGAGTGTCTGAGAGTGTCAGAGAGTGATAGAGAGTGATAGAGAGTGTCAGAGAGTGATAGAGAGCGTCAGAGAGTGTCAGAGAGTGTCTCAGAGTGTCAGAGAGTGTCAGAGAGTGTCAGAGAGTGTCAGAGAGTGATAGAGAGTGATAGAGAGTGTCAGAGAGTGTCAGAGAGTGATAGAGAGTGTCTGAGAGTGATAGAGAGTGATAGAGAGTGTCAGAGAGTGTCAGAGAGTGTCAGAGAGTGATAGAGAGTGATGGAGAGTGTCTGAGAGTGTCAGAGAGTGTCTGAGAGTGTCAGAGAGTGACAGAGAGTGATAGAGAGTGTCAGAGAGTGATAGAGTGTGATAGAGAGTTTCAGAGAGTGTCAGAGAGTGTCTGAGAGTGTCTGAGAGTGTCAGAGAGTGATAGAGAGTGATAGAGCGTGTCAGAGAGTGTCAGAGAGTGATAGAGAGTGATAGAGAGTGATAGAGAGTTTCAGAGAGTGTCAGAGATTGATAGTCAGTGTCTGAGAGTGTCAGAGAGTGATATAGAGTGATAGAGAGTGTCAGAGAGTGTCAGAGAGTGATAGAGAGTGATAGAGAGTGTCAGAGCGTGTCAGAGAGTGTCAGAGAGTGATAGAGAGTGTCAGAGAGTGATAGAGAGTGATAGAGAGTTTCAGAGAGTTTCAGAGAGTGTCTGAGAGTGTGTGAGAGTGTCACAGAGCGATAGAGAGGGATAGAGAGTGTCAGAGAGTGTCAGAGAGTGTCAGAGAGTGATAGAGAGTGATAGAGAGTTTCAGAGAGTGTCAGAGAGTGTCTGAGATTGTCTGAGAGTGATAGAGAGTTTCAGAGAGTGTCAGAGAGTGTCTGAGAGTGTCAGAGAGTGATGGAGATTGATAGAGAGTGATAGAGAGTGTCAGAGAGCGATAGAGAGTGATAGAGACTGTCAGAGAGTGTCAGAGAGAGCCAGAGAGTGATAGAGAGTGCCAGAGAGTGTCAGAGAGTGTCAGAGAGTGATAGAGAGTGATAATGAGTTTCAGAGAGTGTCAGAGAGTGTCTGAGAGTGATAGAGAGTGATAGAGAGTGTCAGAGAGTGTCAGAGAGTGTCAGAGAGTGATAGAAAGTGATAGAGTGTTTCAGAGAGTGTTAAAGAGTGTCAGAGAGTGTCTGAGAGTGTCAGAGAGTGAAAGAGAGTGTCAGAGAGTGTCAGAGAGTGTCAGAGAGTGATAGAGAGTGATAGAGAGTGTCAGAGAGTGTCAGAGAGTGTCAGAGAGTGATAGTGAGTGTCAGAGAGTGTCAGAGAGTGACAGAGAGTGATAGAGAGTTTCAGAGAGTAATAGTGAGTGTCTGAGAGTGTCACAGAGTGATAGAGAGTGTCAGAGAGTGTCAGAGAGTGATATAGAGTGATAGAGAGTGTCAGTGAGTGTCAGAGAGTGTCAGAGAGTGATAGTGAGTGTCAGAGAGTGTCAGAGAGTGATAGAGAGTGATCGAGAGTGTCAGAGAGTGAAAGAGACTGTCAGAGAGTGTCAGAGAGTGCCAGAGAGTGATAGAGAGTGATAGAGAGTTTCAGAGAGTGTTAAAGAGTGTCAGAGAGTGTCTGAGAGTGTCAGAGAGTGTCAGAGAGTGTCAGAGAGTGATAGAGAGTGATAGAGAGTTTCAGAGAGTGTCAGAGAGTGTCTGAGAGTGTCAGAGAGTGATAGAGAGCGATAGAGAGTGTCAGAGAGTGTCAGAGAGTGTCAGAGAGTGATAGTGAGTGTCAGAGAGTGTCAGAGAGTGATAGAGAGTGATAGAGAGTTTCAGAGAGTGATAGTGAGTGTCTGAGAGTGTCAGAGAGTGATAGAGAGTGTCAGAGAGTGTCAGAGAGTGATAGTGAGTGTCAGAGAGTGTCAGAGAGTGATAGAGAGTGATCGAGAGCGTCAGAGAGTGTCAGAGAGTGATAGAGAGTGATAGAGAGTGATAGAGAGTGTCAGAGAGTGTCAGAGAGTGATAGTGAGTGTCAGAGAGTGTCAGAGAGTGATAGAGAGTGATCGAGAGCGTCAGAGAGTGTCAGAGAGTGATAGAGAGTGATAGAGAGTGTCAGAGAGTGTCAGAGAGTGTCAGAGAGTGATAGTGAGTGTCAGAGAGTGTCAGAGAGTGATAGAGAGTGATCGAGAGCGTCAGAGAGTGTCAGAGAGTGATAGAGAGTGATAGAGAGTGTCAGAGAGTGTCAGAGAGTGTCAGAGAGTGATAGTGAGTGTCAGAGAGTGTCAGAGAGTGTCAGAGAGTGATAGTGAGTGTCTGAGAGTGTCAGAGAGAGATAGAGAGTGATAGAGAGTGTCAGAGAGTGATAGAGAGTGTCAGAGAGTGTCAGAGAGTGTCAGAGAGTGTCAGAGAGTGATAGAGCGTGATAGAGAGTGTCAGAGAGTGTCAGAGAGTGATAGAGAGTGATAGTGAGTGTCAGAGAGTGTCAGAGAGTGTCAGAGAGTGATAGAGAGTGATAGAGAGTTTCAGAGAGTGTCTGAGAGTGTGTGAGAGTGTCAGAGAGTGATAGAGAGTGTCAGAGAGTGATAGAATGTGATAGAGAGTGTCAGAGAGTGATAGAGAGTGTCAGAGAGTGTCAGAGAGTGTCAGAGAGTGATATAGAGTGATAGAGAGTGTCAGAGAGTGTCGGAGAGTGATAGAGAGTGATAGAGAGTGATAGAGAGTGTCAGAGAGTGATAGAGAGTGTCAGAGAGTGTCAGAGAGTGTCTGAGAGTGTCAGAGAGTGATAGAGAGTGATAGAGAGTGTCAGAGAGTGTCAGAGAGTGATAGAGAGTGATATAGAGTGTCAGAGAGTGTCAGAGAGTGTCAGAGAGTGATAGAGAGTGATAGAGAGTTTCAGAGAGTGTCAGAGAGTGTCTGAGAGTGATAGAGAGTGATAGAGAGTGTCAGAGAGTGTCAGAGAGTGTCAGAGAGTGATAGAGAGTGTCTGAGAGTGTCAGAGAGTGTCTGAGAGTGTCTGAGAGTGTCAGAGAGTGACAGAGAGTGTCAGAGAGTGATAGAGAGTGATAGAGAGTGTCAGAGAGTGTCAGAGAGTGATAGAGTGTGTCAGAGAGTGTCAGAGAGTGTCAGAGAGTGATAGAGATTGATAGAGAGTTTCAGAGAGTGTCAGAGAGTGTCTGAGATTGATAGAGAGTGATAGAGAGTGTCAGAGAGTGTCAGAGAGTGTCAGAGAGTGATAGAGAGTGTCTGAGAGTGTCAGAGAGTGTCTGAGAGTGTCAGAGAGTGATAGAGATTGATAGAGAGTGTCAGAGAGTGTCAGAGAGTGATAGAGTGTTTCAGAGAGTGTCTGAGAGTGTCAGAGAGTGTCAGAGAGTGAAAGAGAGTGTCAGAGAGTGTCAGAGAGTGTCAGAGAGTGATAGAGAGTGATAGAGAGTGTCAGAGAGTGTCAGAGAGTGAAAGAGAGTGTCAGAGAGTGTCAGAGAGTGTCAGAGAGTGATAGAGAGTGATAGAGAGTGTCAGAGAGTGTCAGAGAGTGTCAGAGAGTGATAGTGAGTGTCAGAGAGTGTCAGAGAGTGATAGAGAGTGATAGAGAGTTTCAGAGAGTAATAGTGAGTGTCTGAGAGTGTCACAGAGTGATAGAGAGTGTCAGAGAGTGTCAGAGAGTGATATAGAGTGATAGAGAGTGTCAGTGAGTGTCAGAGAGTGTCAGAGAGTGATAGTGAGTGTCAGAGAGTGTCAGAGAGTGATAGAGAGTGATCGAGAGTGTCAGAGAGTGAAAGAGACTGTCAGAGAGTGTCAGAGAGTGCCAGAGAGTGATAGAGAGTGATAGAGAGTTTCAGAGAGTGTTAAAGAGTGTCAGAGAGTGTCTGAGAGTGTCAGAGAGTGTCAGAGAGTGTCAGAGAGTGATAGAGAGTGATAGAGAGTTTCAGAGAGTGTCAGAGAGTGTCTGAGAGTGTCAGAGAGTGATAGAGAGCGATAGAGAGTGTCAGAGAGTGTCAGAGAGTGTCAGAGAGTGATAGTGAGTGTCAGAGAGTGTCAGAGAGTGATAGAGAGTGATAGAGAGTTTCAGAGAGTGATAGTGAGTGTCTGAGAGTGTCAGAGAGTGATAGAGAGTGTCAGAGAGTGTCAGAGAGTGATAGTGAGTGTCAGAGAGTGTCAGAGAGTGATAGAGAGTGATCGAGAGCGTCAGAGAGTGTCAGAGAGTGATAGAGAGTGATAGAGAGTGATAGAGAGTGTCAGAGAGTGTCAGAGAGTGATAGTGAGTGTCAGAGAGTGTCAGAGAGTGATAGAGAGTGATCGAGAGCGTCAGAGAGTGTCAGAGAGTGATAGAGAGTGATAGAGAGTGTCAGAGAGTGTCAGAGAGTGTCAGAGAGTGATAGTGAGTGTCAGAGAGTGTCAGAGAGTGATAGAGAGTGATCGAGAGCGTCAGAGAGTGTCAGAGAATGTTAGAGAGTGATAGAGAGTGTCAGAGAGTGTCAGAGAGTGTCAGAGAGTGATAGTGAGTGTCAGAGAGTGTCAGAGAGTGTCAGAGAGTGATAGTGAGTGTCTGAGAGTGTCAGAGAGAGATAGAGAGTGATAGAGAGTGTCAGAGAGTGATAGAGAGTGTCAGAGAGTGTCAGAGAGTGTCAGAGAGTGTCAGAGAGTGATAGAGCGTGATAGAGAGTGTCAGAGAGTGTCAGAGAGTGATAGAGAGTGATAGTGAGTGTCAGAGAGTGTCAGAGAGTGTCAGAGAGTGATAGAGAGTGATAGAGAGTTTCAGAGAGTGTCTGAGAGTGTGTGAGAGTGTCAGAGAGTGATAGAGATTGTCAGAGAGTGATAGAATGTGATAGAGAGTGTCAGAGAGTGATAGAGAGTGTCAGAGAGTGTCAGAGAGTGTCAGAGAGTGATATAGAGTGATAGAGAGTGTCAGAGAGTGTCGGAGAGTGATAGAGAGTGATAGAGAGTGATAGAGAGTGTCAGAGAGTGATAGAGAGTGTCAGAGAGTGTCAGAGAGTGTCTGAGAGTGTCAGAGAGTGATAGAGAGTGATAGAGAGTGTCAGAGAGTGTCAGAGAGTGATAGAGAGTGATATAGAGTGTCAGAGAGTGTCAGAGAGTGTCAGAGAGTGATAGAGAGTGATAGAGAGTTTCAGAGAGTGTCAGAGAGTGTCTGAGAGTGATAGAGAGTGATAGAGAGTGATAGAGAGTGTCAGAGAGTGTCAGAGAGTGTCAGAGAGTGATAGAGAGTGTCTGAGAGTGTCAGAGAGTGTCTGAGAGTGTCTGAGAGTGTCAGAGAGTGACAGAGAGTGTCAGAGAGTGATAGAGAGTGATAGAGAGTGTCAGAGAGTGTCAGAGAGTGATAGAGTGTGTCAGAGAGTGTCAGAGAGTGTCAGAGAGTGATAGAGATTGATAGAGAGTTTCAGAGAGTGTCAGAGAGTGTCTGAGATTGATAGAGAGTGATAGAGAGTGTCAGAGAGTGTCAGAGAGTGTCAGAGAGTGATAGAGAGTGTCTGAGAGTGTCAGAGAGTGTCTGAGAGTGTCAGAGAGTGATAGAGAGTGATAGAGAGTGTCAGAGAGTGTCAGAGAGTGATAGAGTGTTTCAGAGAGTGTCTGAGAGTGTCAGAGAGTGTCAGAGAGTGATAGAGAGTGATAGAGCGTGTCAGAGAGTGTCAGAGAGTGATAGAGAGTGATAGAGAGTGATAGAGAGTTTCAGAGAGTGTCAGAGAGTGATAGTGAGTGTCTGAGAGTGTCAGAGAGTGATATAGAGTGATAGAGAGTGTCAGAGAGTGTCAGAGAGTGATAGAGAGTGATAGAGAGTGTCAGAGCGTGTCAGAGAGTGTCAGAGAGTGATAGAGAGTGTCAGAGAGTGATAGAGAGTGATAGAGAGTTTCAGAGAGTTTCAGAGAGTGTCTGAGAGTGTCTGAGAGTGTCAGAGAGCGATAGAGAGGGATAGAGAGTGTCAGAGAGTGTCAGAGAGTGTCAGAGAGTGTCAGAGAGTGATCGAGAGTGATAGAGAGTGATAGAGAGTGTCAGAGAGTGTCTGAGATTGTCTGAGATTGTCTGAGAGTGATAGAGAGTTTCAGAGAGTTTCAGAGAGTGTCAGAGAGTGTCTGAGAGTGTCAGAGAGTGATGGAGAGTGATAGAGAGTGATAGAGAGTGTCAGAGAGCGATAGAGAGTGATAGAGACTGTCAGAGAGAGTCAGAGAGAGTCAGAGAGTGATAGAGAGTGCCAGAGAGTGCCAGAGAGTGTCAGAGAGTGATAGAGAGTGATAGAGAGTGTCAGAGAGTGTCAGAGAGTGTCAGAGAGTGATAGAGAGTGATAGAGAGTGTCAGAGAGTGTCAGAGAGTGTCAGAGAGTGATAGTGAGTGTCAGAGAGTGTCAGAGAGTGATAGAGAGTGATAGAGAGTTTCAGAGAGTGATAGTGAGTGTCTGAGAGTGTCAGAGAGTGATAGAGAGTGTCAGAGAGTGTCAGAGAGTGATATAGAGTGATAGAGAGTGTCAGTGAGTGTCAGAGAGTGTCAGAGAGTGATAGTGAGTGTCAGAGAGTGTCAAAGAGTGGTAGAGAATGATAGAGAGTGTCAGAGAGTGATGGAGACTGTCAGAGAGTGATGGAGATTGATGGAGAGTGTCAGAGAGTGTCAGAGAGTGTCAGAGAGTGTCAGAGAGTGATAGTGAGTGTCTGAGAGTGTCTGAGAGTGTCAGAGAGTGATAGAGAGTGATAGAGACTGTCAGAGAGTGTCAGAGAGTGTCAGAGAGTGATAGAGAGTGATAGAGAGTGTCAGAGAGTGTCAGAGAATGATAGAGAGTGATAGAGAGTGTCAGAGAGTGTCAGAGAGTGTCAGAGAGTGATAGTGAGTGTCAGAGAGTGTCAGAGAGTGATAGAGAGTGATAGAGAGTTTCAGAGAGTGATAGTGAGTGTCTGAGAGTGTCAGAGAGTGATATAGAGTGATAGAGAGTGTCAGTGAGTGTCAGAGAGTGATAGTGAGTGTCTGAGAGTGTCAGAGAGTGATATAGAGTGATAGAGAGTGTCAGTGAGTGTCAGAGAGTGTCAGAGAGTGATAGTGAGTGTCTGAGAGTGTCAGAGAGTGATAGAGAGTGATAGTGAGTGTCAGAGAGTGTCAGAGAGTGATAGAGAGTTTCAGAGAGTGATAGTGGGTGTCAGAGAGTGATAGAGTGTGTCAGAGAGTGTCAGAGAGTGTCAGAGAGTGATAGAGAGTGATAGAGAGTTTCAGAGAGTGTCAGAGAGTGTCTGAGAGTGATAGAGAGTGATAGAGAGTGTCAGAGAGTGTCAGAGAGTGATAGAGAGTGTCTGAGAGTGTCAGAGAGTGTCTGAGAGTGTCAGAGAGTGATAGAGAGTGTCAGAGAGTGTCAGAGAGTGATAGAGTGTTTCAGAGAGTGTCTGAGACTGTCTGAGAGTGTCTGAGAGTGTCAGAGAGTGATAGAGAGTGATAGAGCGTGTCAGAGAGTGTCAGAGAGTGATAGAGAGTGATAGAGAGTGATAGAGAGTTTCAGAGAGTGTCAGAGAGTGATAGTGAGTGTCTGAGAGTGTCAGAGAGTGATATAGAGTGATAGAGAGTGTCAGAGAGTGTCAGAGAGTGATAGAGAGTGATAGAGAGTGTCAGAGCGTGTCAGAGAGTGTCAGATAGTGATAGAGAATGTCAGAGAGTGATAGAGAATTTCAGAGAGTTTCAGAGAGTGTCTGAGAGTGTCTGAGAGTGTCAGAGAGCGATAGAGAGGGATAGAGAGTGTCAGAGAGTGTCAGAGAGTGTCAGAGTGTGTCAGAGAGTGATCGAGAGTGATAGAGAGTGATAGAGAGTGTCAGAGAGTGTCTGAGATTGTCTGAGAGTGATAGAGAGTTTCAGAGAGTGTCAGAGAGTGTCAGAGAGTGTCTGAGAGTGTCAGAGAGTGATGGAGAGTGATAGAGAGTGATAGAGAGTGTCAGAGAGCGATAGAGAGTGATAGAGACTGTCAGAGAGTGTGAGAGAGAGTCAGAGAGTGATAGAGAGTGCCAGAGAGTGCCAGAGAGTGTCAGAGAGTGATAGAGAGTGATAATGAGTTTCAGAGAGTGTCAGAGAGTGTCTGAGAGTGATAGAGAGTGTCAGAGATTGTCAGAGAGTGTCAGAGAGTGATAGAGAGTGATAGAGAGTGTCAGAGAGTGTCAGAGAGTGTCAGAGAGTGATAGTGAGTGTCAGAGAGTGTCAGAGAGTGATAGAGAGTGATAGAGAGTTTCAGAGAGTGATAGTGAGTGTCTGAAAGTGTCAGAGAGTGATAGAGAGTGTCAGAGAGTGTCAGAGAGTGATATAGAGTGATAGAGAGTGTCAGTGAGTGTCAGAGAGTGTCAGAGAGTGATAGTGAGTGTCAGAGAGTGTCAGAGAGTGGTAGAGAGTGATAGAGAGTGTCAGAGAGTGATGGAGACTGTCAGAGAGTGATGGAGAGTGATAGAGAGTGTCAGAGAGTGTCAGAGAGTGTCAGAGAGTGTCAGAGAGTGATAGTGAGTGTCTGAGAGTGTCTGAGAGTGTCAGAGAGTGATAGAGAGTGATAGAGACTGTCAGAGTGTGTCAGAGAGTGTCAGAGAGTGATAGAGAGTGTCAGAGACTGTCAGAGAGTGATAGAGAGTGATAGAGAGTGTCAGTGAGTGTCAGAGAGTGATAGTGAGTGTCAGAGAGTGTCAGAGAGTGATAGAGTGATAGAGAGTTTCAGAGAGTGATATAGAGTGATAGAGAGTGTCAGTGAGTGTCAGAGAGTGTCAGAGAGTGATAGTGAGTGTCTGAGAGTGTCAGAGAGTAATATAGAGTGATAGAGAGTGTCAGTGAGTGTCAGAGAGTGTCAGAGAGTGATAGTGAGTGTCTGAGAGTGTCAGAGAGTGTCAGAGAGTGATAGAGAGTTATAGAGAGTGTCAGAGAGTGTCAGAGAGTGTCAGAGAGTGATAGTGAGTGTCAGAGAGTGTCAGAGAGTGTCAGAGAGTGATAGAGAGTGATAGAGAGTTTCAGAGAGTGATAGTGAGTGTCTGAGAGTGTCAGAGAGTGATAGAGAGTGATAGAGCCTGTCAGAGTGTGTCAGAGAGTGTCAGAGAGTGATAGAGAGTGATAGAGAGTGTCAGAGAGTGTCAGAGAGTGATAGAGAGTGATAGAGAGTGTCAGAGAGTGTCAGAGAGTGTCAGAGAGTGATAGTGAGTGTCAGAGAGTGTCAGAGAGTGATAGAGAGTTTCAGAGAGTGATAGTGAGTGTCTGAGAGTTTCAGAGAGTGATATAGAGTGATAGAGAGTGTCAGTGAGTGTCAGAGAGTGTCAGAGAGTGATAGTGAGTGTCTGAGAGTGTCAGAGAGTGATAGTGAGTGTCTGAGAGTGTCAGAGAGTGTCAGAGAGTGATAGAGAGTGATAGTGAGTGTCAGAGAGTGTCAGAGAGTGTCAGAGAGTGATAGAGAGTGATAGAGAGTGTCAGAGAGTGTCAGAGAGTGTCAGAGAGTGATAGTGAGTGTCAGAGAGTGTCAGAGAGTGTCAGAGAGTGATAGAGAGTGATAGAGAGTTTCAGAGAGTGATAGTGAGTGTCTGAGAGTGTCAGAGAGTGATATAGAGTGATAGAGAGTGTCAGTGAGTGTCAGAGAGTGTCAGAGAGTGATAGTGAGTGTCTGAGAGTGTCAGAGAGTGATAGAGAGTGAAAGAGACTGTCAGAGAGTGTCAGAGAGTGTCAGAGAGTGTCAGAGAGTGATAGAGAGTGATAGAGAGTGTCAGAGAGTGTCAGAGAGTGATAGAGAGCGATAGAGAGTGTCAGAGAGTGTCAGAGAGTGTCAGAGAGTGATAGTGAGTGTCAGAGAGTGTCAGAGAGTGATAGAGAGTGATAGAGAGTGTCAGAGAGTGTCAGAGAGTGATCGAGAGTGATAGAGAGTGTCAGAGAGTGATCGAGAGTGATAGAGAGTGTCAGAGAGTGTCAGAGAGTGTCAGAGAGTGATAGAGAGTGTCAGAGAGTGTCAGAGAGTGATATAGAGTGATAGAGAGTGTCAGTGAGTGTCAGAGAGTGTCAGAGAGAGATAGTGAGTGTCTGAGAGTGTCAGAGAGTGTCAGAGAGTGATAGAGAGCGATAGAGAGTGTCAGAGAGTGTCTGAGAGTGTCAGAGAGTGTCAGAGAGTGATAGTGAGTGTCAGAGAGAGTCAGAGAGTGATAGAGAGTGATAGAGAGTGTCAGAGAGTGTCAGAGAGTGATAGAGAGTGATAGAGAGTGATAGAGAGTTTCAGAGAGTGATAGTGAGTGTCTGAGAGTGTCAGAGAGTGATATAGATTGAAAGAGAGTGTCAGTGAGTGTCAGAGAGTGTCAGAGAGTGATAGTGAGTGTCAGAGAGTGTCAGAGAGTGATAGAGAGTGATAGAGAGTTTCAGAGAGTGTTAAAGAGTGTCAGAGAGCGTCTGAGAGTGTCAGAGAGTGTCAGAGAGTGTCAGAGAGTGTCAGAGAGTGATAGAGAGTGATAGAGAGTTTCAGAGAGTGTCAGAGTGTGTCTGAGAGTGTCAGAGAGTGATAGAGAGTGATAGAGAGTGTCAGAGAGTGTCAGAGAGTGATAGAGAGCGATAGAGAGTGTCAGAGAGTGATAGTGAGTGTCAGAGAGTGTCAGAGAGTGATAGAGAGTGATAGAGAGTTTCAGAGAGTGATAGTGAGTTTCTGAGAGTGTCAGAGAGTGTCAGAGAGTGACAGAGAGTGTCAGAGAGTGTCAGAGAGTGATAGAGAGTGATAGAGAGTTTCAGAGAGTGTTAAAGAGTGTCAGAGAGTGTCTGAGAGTGTCAGAGAGTGTCAGAGAGTGTCAGAGAGTGTCAGATCGTGATAGAGAGTGATAGAGAGTTTCAGAGAGTGTCAGAGTGTGTCTGAGAGTGTCAGAGAGTGATAGAGAGTGAAAGAGAGTGTCAGAGAGTGTCAGAGAGTGATACAGAGCGATAGAGAGTGTCAGAGAGTGATAGTGAGTGTCAGAGAGTGTCAGAGAGTGATAGAGAGCGATAGAGAGTGTCAGAGAGTGATAGTGAGTGTCAGAGAGTGTCAGAGAGTGATAGAGAGTGATAGAGAGTTTCAGAGAGTGATAGTGAGTGTCTGAGAGTGTCAGAGAGTGATAGAGAGTGTCAGAGAGTGTCAGAGAGTGATATAGAGTGATAGAGAGTGTCAGTGAGTGTCAGAGAGTGTCAGAGAGTGATAGTGATTGTCAGAGAGTGTCAGAGATTGATAGAGAGTGATCGAGAGCGTCAGAGAGTGTCAGAGAGTGATAAGGAGTGATAGAGAGTGTCAGAGAGTGTCAGAGAGTGTCAGAGAGTGATAGTGAGTGTCAGAGAGTTTCAGAGAGTGATAGAGAGTGATAGAGAGTTTCAGAGAGTGATCGTGAGTGTCAGAGAGTGTCAGAGAGTGACATAGAGTGATAGAGAGTGTCAGTGAGTGTCAGAGAGTGTCAGAGAGTGATAGTGAGTGTCAGAGAGTGTCAGAGAGTGATAGAGAGTGATAGAGAGTGTCAGAGAGTGTCAGAGAGTGTCAGAGAGTGATAGAGAGTGATAGAGAGTGTCAGAGAGTATCAAAGAGTGATAGAGAGTGATACTGATTGTCAGAGAGTGTCAGAGAGTGTCAGAGAGTGTCAGAGAGTGATAGAGAGTGATAGAGAGTTTCAGAGAGTGTCAGAGAGTGTCAGAGAGTGTCAGAGAGTGTCTGAGATTGTCTGAGAGTGATAGAGAGTGATAGAGACTGTCAGAGAGTGTCTGAGAGTGTCAGAGAGTGATAGAGAGTGATAGAGAGTGTCAGAGAGTGTCAGAGAGTGATAGAGAGTGATAGAGAGTTTCAGAGAGTGTCAGAGAGTGTCAGAGAGTGATAGTGAGTGTCTGAGAGTGTCTGAGAGTGTCTGAGAGTGTCAGAGAGTGATAGAGAGTGATAGAGAGTGTCAGAGAGTGTCAGAGAGTGATAGAGAGTGATAGAGAGTTTCAGAGAGTGTCAGAGTGTGTCTGAGAGTGTCAGAGAGTGATAGAGAGTGAAAGAGAGTGTCAGAGAGTGTCAGAGAGTGATAGAGAGCGATAGAGAGTGTCAGAGAGTGATAGTGAGTGTCAGAGAGTGTCAGAGAGTGATAGAGAGCGATAGAGAGTGTCAGAGAGTGATAGTGAGTGTCAGAGAGTGTCAGAGAGTGATAGAGAGTGATAGAGAGTTTCAGAGAGTGATAGTGAGTGTCTGAGAGTGTCAGAGAGTGATAGAGAGTGTCAGAGAGTGTCAGAGAGTGATATAGAGTGATAGAGAGTGTCAGTGAGTGTCAGAGAGTGTCAGAGAGTGATAGTGATTGTCAGAGAGTGTCAGAGATTGATAGAGAGTGATCGAGAGCGTCAGAGAGTGTCAGAGAGTGATAAGGAGTGATAGAGAGTGTCAGAGAGTGTCAGAGAGTGTCAGAGAGTGATAGTGAGTGTCAGAGAGTTTCAGAGAGTGATAGAGAGTGATAGAGAGTTTCAGAGAGTGATCGTGAGTGTCAGAGAGTGTCAGAGAGTGACATAGAGTGATAGAGAGTGTCAGTGAGTGTCAGAGAGTGTCAGAGAGTGATAGTGAGTGTCAGAGAGTGTCAGAGAGTGATAGAGAGTGATAGAGAGTGATAGAGAGAGTCAGAGAGTGATAGAGAGTGATAGAGACTGGCAGAGAGTGTCAGAGAGTGTCAGAGAGTGATAGAGAGTGATAGAGAGAGTCAGAGAGAGATGGAGAGTGATAGAGTGTTAAAGAGTGTCAGAGAGTGTCAGAGAGTGTCAGAGAGTGATAGAGAGTGATAGAGAGTGTCAGAGAGTATCAAAGAGTGATAGAGAGTGATACTGATTGTCAGAGAGTGTCAGAGAGTGTCAGAGAGTGTCAGAGAGTGATAGAGAGTGATAGAGAGTTTCAGAGAGTGTCAGAGAGTGTCAGAGAGTGTCAGAGAGTGTCTGAGATTGTCTGAGAGTGATAGAGAGTGATAGAGACTGTCAGAGAGTGTCTGAGAGTGTCAGAGAGTGATAGAGAGTGATAGAGAGTGTCAGAGAGTGTCAGAGAGTGATAGAGAGTGATAGAGAGTTTCAGAGAGTGTCAGAGAGTGTCAGAGAGTGATAGTGAGTGTCTGAGAGTGTCTGAGAGTGTCTGAGAGTGTCAGAGAGTGATAGAGAGTGATAGAGAGTGTCAGAGAGTGTCAGAGAGTGATAGAGAGTGATAGAGAGTTTCAGAGAGTGTCAGAGAGTGTCAGAGAGTGATAGTGAGTGTCTGAGAGTGTCAGAGAGTGTCAGAGAGTGTCAGAGAGCGATAGAGAGGGATAGAGAGTGTCAGAGAGTGTCAGAGAGTGTCAGAGAGTGTCAGAGAGTGATAGAGAGGGATAGAGAGTTTCAGAGAGTGTCAGAGAGTGTCTGAGATTGTCTGAGAGTGATAGAGAGTGATAGAGACTGTCAGATAGTGTCTGAGAGTGTCAGAGAGTGATAGAGAGTGATAGAGAGTGTCAGAGAGTGTCAGAGAGTGTCAGAGAGCGATAGAGAGGGATAGAGAGTGTCAGAGAGTGTCAGAGAGTGTCAGAGAGTGATAGAGAGTGATAGAGAGTTTCAGAGAGTGTCAGAGAGTGTCTGAGATTGTCTGAGAGTGATAGAGAGTGATAGAGACTGTCAGAGAGTGTCTGAGAGTGTCAGAGAGTGATAGAGAGTGATAGAGAGTGTCAGAGAGTGTCAGAGAGTGTCAGAGAGTGATAGAGAGTGTCAGAGAGTGATAGGGAGTTTCAGAGAGTGTCTGAGAGTGTCTGAGAGTGTCAGAGAGTGATAGAGAGTGATAGAGAGTGTCAGAGAGTGTCAGAGAGCATCAGAGAGTGATAGAGAGTGCCAGAGAGTGATAAGGAGTTTCAGAGAGTGTCTGAGAGTGTCAGAGAGTGTCAGAGAGTGATAGAGAGTGTCAGAGAGTATCGGAGAGTCTCTGAGAGTGTCAGAGAGTGATAGAGAGTGTCAGAGAGTGTCAGAGAGTGATAGAGAGTGATAGAGAGTTTCAGAGAGTGTCAGAGAGTGTCTGAGAGTGTCTGAGAGTGTCTGAGAGTGTCAGAGAGTGATAGAGAGTGATAGAGACTGTCAGAGAGTGTCAGAGAGTGATAGAGAGTGATAGAGAGTGTCAGAGAGTGTCAGAGAGTGTCAGAGAGTGATTGTGAGTGTCTGAGAGTGTCAGAGAGTGTTAGAGAGTGTCTGAGAGTGTCAGAGAGTGATAGAGAGTGTCAGAGAGTGTCAGAGAGTGTCAGAGAGTGTCTGAGAGTGTCTGAGAGTGTCAGAGAGTGATAGAGAGTGTCAGAGAGTGTCTGAGAGTGTCTGAGAGTGTCAGAGAGTGATAGAGAGTGATAGAGACTGGCAGAGAGTGTCAGAGAGTGTCAGAGAGTGATAGAGAGTGATAGAGAGAGTCAGAGAGTGATAGAGAGTGATAGAGACTGGCAGAGAGTGTCAGAGAGTGTCAGAGAGTGATAGAGAGTGATAGAGAGAGTCAGAGAGAGATGGAGAGTGATAGAGTGTTAAAGAGTGTCAGAGAGTGTCTGAGAGTGTCAGAGAGTGTCAGAGCGTGTCAGAGAGTGTCAGAGAGTGTCAGAGAGTGTCAGAGAGTGTCAGAGAGTGATAGAGTGTGATAGAGAGTGTCAGAGAGTGTCGGAGAGTGATAGAGAGTGATAGAGAGTGATAGAGAGTGTCAGAGAGTGATAGAGAGTGTCAGAGAGTGTCAGAGAGTGTCTGAGAGTGTCAGAGAGTGATAGAGAGTGATAGAGAGTGTCAGAGAGTGTCAGAGAGTGATAGAGAGTGATATAGAGTGTCAGAGAGTGTCAGAGAGTGATAGAGTGTGTCAGAGAGTGTCAGAGAGTGTCAGAGAGTGATAGAGAGTGATAGAGAGTTTCAGAGAGTGTCAGAGAGTGTCTGAGAGTGATAGAGAGTGATAGAGAGTGATAGAGAGTGTCAGAGAGTGTCAGAGAGTGTCAGAGAGTGATAGAGAGTGTCTGAGAGTGTCAGAGAGTGTCTGAGAGTGTCTGAGAGTGTCAGAGAGTGTCAGAGAGTGTCAGAGAGTGATAGAGAGTGATAGAGAGTGTCAGAGAGTGTCAGAGAGTGATAGAGTGTGATAGAGAGTTTCAGAGAGTGTCAGAGAGTGTCTGAGAGTGTCTGAGAGTGTCAGAGAGTGATAGAGAGTGATAGAGAGTGATAGAGAGAGTCAGAGAGAGATGGAGAGTGATAGAGTGTTAAAGAGTGTCAGAGAGTGTCAGAGAGTGATAGAATGTGATAGAGAGTGTCAGAGAGTGATAGAGAGTGTCAGAGAGTGTCAGAGAGTGATATAGAGTGATAGAGAGTGTCAGAGAGTGTCGGAGAGTGATAGAGAGTGATAGAGAGTGATAGAGAGTGTCAGAGAGTGATAGAGAGTGTCAGAGAGTGTCAGAGAGTGTCTGAGAGTGTCAGAGAGTGATAGAGAGTGATAGAGAGTGTCAGAGAGTGTCAGAGAGTGATAGAGAGTGATATAGAGTGTCAGAGAGTGTCAGAGAGTGATAGAGTGTGTCAGAGAGTGTCAGAGAGTGTCAGAGAGTGATAGAGAGTGATAGAGAGTTTCAGAGAGTGTCAGAGAGTGTCTGAGAGTGATAGAGAGTGATAGAGAGTGATAGAGAGTGTCAGAGAGTGTCAGAGAGTGTCAGAGAGTGATAGAGAGTGTCTGAGAGTGTCAGAGAGTGTCTGAGAGTGTCTGAGAGTGTCAGAGAGTGTCAGAGAGTGTCAGAGAGTGATAGAGAGTGATAGAGAGTGTCAGAGAGTGTCAGAGAGTGATAGAGTGTGATAGAGAGTTTCAGAGAGTGTCAGAGAGTGTCTGAGAGTGTCTGAGAGTGTCAGAGAGTGATAGAGAGTGATAGAGCGTGTCAGCGAGTGTCAAAGAGTGATAGAGAGTGATAGAGAGAGATAGAGAGTGTCAGAGAGTGTCAGAGAGTGTCTGCGAGTGTCAGAGAGTGATAGAGAGTGACAGAGAGTGTCAGAGAGTGTCAGAGAGTGTCAGAGAGTGATAGAGAGTGATAGAGAGTGTCAGAGAGTGTCAGAGAGTGTCAGAGAGTGATAGAGATTGATAGAGAGTTTCAGAGAGTGTCAGAGAGTGTCTGAGAGTGATAGAGAGTGATAGAGAGTGTCAGAGAGTGTCAGAGAGTGTCAGAGAGTGATAGAGAGTGTCTGAGAGTGTCAGAGAATGTCTGAGAGTGTCAGAGAGTGATAGAGAGTGATAGAGAGTGTCAGAGAGTGTCAGAGAGTGATAGAGTGTTTCAGAGAGTGTCAGAGAGTGTCAGAGAGTGTCAGAGAGTGATAGAGTGTTTCAGAGAGTGTATGAGAGTGTCAGAGAGTGTCAGAGAGTGATAGAGAGTGATAGAGCGTGTCAGAGAGTGTCAGAGAGTGATAGAGAGTGATAGAGAGTGATAGAGAGTTTCAGAGAGTGTCAGAGAGTGATAGTGAGTGTCTGAGAGTGTCAGAGAGTGATATAGAGTGATAGAGAGTGTCAGAGAGTGATAGAGAGTGATAGAGAGTGTCAGAGAGTGTCAGAGAGTGATAGAGTGTTTCAGAGAGTGTCAGAGAGTGTCAGAGAGTGTCAGAGAGTGATAGAGTGTTTCAGAGAGTGTCTGAGAGTGTCAGAGAGTGTCAGAGAGTGATAGAGAGTGATAGAGCGTGTCAGAGAGTGTCAGAGAGTGATAGAGAGTGATAGAGAGTGATAGAGAGTTTCAGAGAGTGTCAGAGAGTGATAGTGAGTGTCTGAGAGTGTCAGAGAGTGATATAGAGTGATAGAGAGTGTCAGAGAGTGTCAGAGAGTGATAGAGAGTGATAGAGAGTGTCAGAGCGTGTCAGAGAGTGTCAGAGAGTGATAGAGAGTGTCAGAGAGTGATAGAGAGTGATAGAGAGTTTCAGAGAGTTTCAGAGAGTGTCTGAGAGTGTCTGAGAGTGTCAGAGAGCGATAGAGAGGGATAGAGAGTGTCAGAGAGTGTCAGAGAGTGTCAGAGAGTGTCAGAGAGTGATCGAGAGTGATAGAGAGTGATAGAGAGTGTCAGAGAGTGTCTGAGATTGTCTGAGAGTGATAGAGAGTTTCAGAGAGTTTCAGAGAGTGTCAGAGAGTGTCTGAGAGTGTCAGAGAGTGATGGAGAGTGATAGAGAGTGATAGAGAGTGTCAGAGAGCGATAGAGAGTGATAGAGACTGTCAGAGAGTGTCAGAGAGAGTCAGAGAGTGATAGAGAGTGCCAGAGAGTGCCAGAGAGTGTCAGAGAGTGATAGAGAGTGATAGAGAGTGTCAGAGAGTGTCAGAGAGTGTCTGAGAGTGATAGAGAGTGTCAGAGAGTGTCAGAGAGTGTCAGAGAGTGTCAGAGAGTGATAGTGAGTGTCAGAGAGTGTCAGAGAGTGATAGAGAGTGATAGAGAGTTTCAGAGAGTGATAGTGAGTGTCTGAGAGTGTCAGAGAGTGATAGAGAGTGTCAGAGAGTGTCAGAGAGTGATATAGAGTGATAGAGAGTGTCAGTGAGTGTCAGAGAGTGTCAGAGAGTGATAGTGAGTGTCAGAGAGTGTCAAAGAGTGGTAGAGAGTGATAGAGAGTGTCAGAGAGTGATGGAGACTGTCAGAGAGTGATGGAGATTGATAGAGAGTGTCAGAGAGTGTCAGAGAGTGTCAGAGAGTGATAGTGAGTGTCTGAGAGTGTCTGAGAGTGTCAGAGAGTGATAGAGAGTGATAGAGACTGTCAGAGAGTGTCAGAGAGTGTCAGAGAGTGCTAGAGAGTGATAGAGAGTGTCAGAGAGTGTCAGAGAGTGATAGAGAGTGATAGAGAGTGTCAGAGAGTGTCAGAGAGTGTCAGAGAGTGATAGTGAGTGTCAGAGAGTGTCAGAGAGTGATAGAGAGTGATAGAGAGTTTCAGAGAGTGATAGTGAGTGTCTGAGAGTGTCAGAGAGTGATATAGAGTGATAGAGAGTGTCAGTGAGTGTCAGAGAGTGTCAGAGAGTGATAGTGAGTGTCAGAGAGTGTCAGAGAGTGATAGAGAGTGATAGAGAGTTTCAGAGAGTGATAGTGAGTGTCTGAGAGTGTCAGAGAGTGATATAGAGCGATAGAGAGTGTCAGTGAGTGTCAGAGAGTGTCAGAGAGTGATAGTGAGTGTCTGAGAGTGTCAGAGAGTGATATAGAGTGATAGAGAGTGTCAGTGAGTGTCAGAGAGTGTCAGAGAGTGATAGTGAGTGTCTGAGAGTGTCAGAGAGTGATAGAGAGTGATAGTGAGTGTCAGAGAGTGTCAGAGAGTGATAGAGAGTGATAGAGAGTTTCAGAGAGTGATAGTGGGTGTCAGAGAGTGATAGAGTGTGTCAGAGAGTGTCAGAGAGTGTCAGAGAGTGATAGAGAGTGATAGAGAGTTTCAGAGAGTGTCAGAGAGTGTCTGAGAGTGATAGAGAGTGATAGAGAGTGATAGAGAGTGTCAGAGAGTGTCAGAGAGTGTCAGAGAGTGATAGAGAGTGTCTGAGAGTGTCAGAGAGTGTCTGAGAGTGTCAGAGAGTGATAGAGAGTGTCAGAGAGTGTCAGAGAGTGATAGAGTGTTTCAGAGAGTGTCTGAGACTGTCTGAGAGTGTCAGAGAGTGTCAGAGAGTGATAGAGAGTGATAGAGCGTGTCAGAGATTGTCAGAGAGTGATAGAGAGTGATAGAGAGTGATAGAGAGTTTCAGAGAGTGTCAGAGAGTGATAGTGAGTGTCTGAGAGTGTCAGAGAGTGATATAGAGTGATAGAGAGTGTCAGAGAGTGTCAGAGAGTGATAGAGAGTGTCAGAGCGTGTCAGAGAGTGTCAGATAGTGATAGAGAATGTCAGAGAGTGATAGAGAATTTCAGAGAGTTTCAGAGAGTGTCTGAGAGTGTCTGAGAGTGTCAGAGAGCGATAGAGACGGATAGAGAGTGTCAGAGAGTGTCAGAGAGTGTCAGAGAGTGTCAGAGAGTGATCGAGAGTGATAGAGAGTGATAGAGAGTGTCAGAGAGTGTCTGAGATTGTCTGAGAGTGATAGAGAGTTTCAGAGAGTTTCAGAGAGCGTCAGAGAGTGTCTGAGAGTGTCAGAGAGTGATGGAGAGTGATAGAGAGTGATAGAGAGTGTCAGAGAGCGATAGAGAGTGATAGAGACTGTCAGAGAGTGTGAGAGAGAGTCAGAGAGTGATAGAGAGTGCCAGAGAGTGCCAGAGAGTGTCAGAGAGTGATAGAGAGTGATAATGAGTTTCAGAGAGTGTCAGAGAGTGTCTGAGAGTGATAGAGAGTGTCAGAGAGTGTCAGAGAGTGTCAGAGAGTGATAGAGAGTGATAGAGAGTGTCAGAGAGTGTCAGAGAGTGTCAGAGAGTGATAGTGAGTGTCAGAGAGTGTCAGAGAGTGATAGAGAGTGATAGAGAGTTTCAGAGAGTGATAGTGAGTGTCTGAGAGTGTCAGAGAGTGATAGAGAGTGTCAGAGAGTGTCAGAGAGTGATATAGAGTGATAGAGAGTGTCAGTGAGTGTCAGAGAGTGTCAGAGAGTGATAGTGAGTGTCAGAGAGTGTCAGAGAGTGGTAGAGAGTGATAGAGAGTGTCAGAGAGTGATGGAGACTGTCAGAGAGTGATGGAGAGTGATAGAGAGTGTCAGAGAGTGTCAGAGAGTGTCAGAGAGTGTCAGAGAGTGATAGTGAGTGTCTGAGAGTGTCTGAGAGTGTCAGAGAGTGATAGAGAGTGATAGAGACTGTCAGAGTGTGTCAGAGAGTGTCAGAGAGTGATAGAGAGTGTCAGAGACTGTCAGAGAGTGACAGAGAGTGATAGAGAGTGTCAGAGAGTGTCAGAGAGTGTCAGAGAGTGATAGTGAGTGTCAGAGAGTGTCAGAGAGTGATAGAGAGTGATAAGGAGTTTCAGAGAGTGATATAGAGTGATAGAGAGTGTCAGTGAGTGTCAGAGAGTGTCAGAGAGTGATAGTGAGTGTCTGAGAGTGTCAGAGAGTAATATAGAGTGATAGAGAGTGTCAGTGAGTGTCAGAGAGTGTCAGAGAGTGATAGTGAGTGTCTGAGAGTGTCAGAGAGTGATAGAGAGTTATAGAGAGTGTCAGAGAGTGTCAGAGAGTGTCAGAGAGTGTCAGAGAGTGATAGTGAGTGTCAGAGAGTGTCAGAAAGTGTCAGAGAGTGATAGAGAGTGATAGAGAGTTTCAGAGAGTGATAGTGAGTGTCTGAGAGTGTCAGAGAGTGATAGAGAGTGATAGAGCCTGTCAGAGTGTGTCAGAGAGTGATAGAGAGTGATAGAGAGTGTCAGAGAGTGTCAGAGAGTGATAGAGAGTGATAGAGAGTGTCAGAGAGTGTCAGAGAGTGTCAGAGAGTGATAGTGAGTGTCAGAGAGTGTCAGAGAGTGATAGAGAGTTTCAGAGAGTGATAGTGAGTGTCTGAGAGTTTCAGAGAGTGATATAGAGTGATAGAGAGTGTCAGTGAGTGTCAGAGAGTGTCAGAGAGTGATAGTGAGTGTCTGAGAGTGTCAGAGAGTGTCAGAGAGTGATAGAGAGTGATAGAGAGTGTCAGAGAGTGTCAGAGAGTGTCAGAGAGTGATAGTGAGTGTCAGAGAGTGTCAGAGAGTGTCAGAGAGTGATAGAGAGTGATAGAGAGTTTCAGAGAGTGATAGTGAGTGTCTGAGAGTGTCAGAGAGTGATATAGAGTGATAGAGAGTGTCAGTGAGTGTCAGAGAGTGTCAGAGAGTGATAGTGAGTGTCTGAGAGTGTCAGATAGTGATAGAGAGTGAAAGAGACTGTCAGAGAGTGTCAGAGAGTGTCAGAGAGTGATAGAGAGTGATAGAGAGTTTCAGAGAGTGTTAAAGAGTGTCAGAGAGTGTCTCAGAGTGTCAGAGAGTGTCAGAGAGTGATAGAGAGTGATAGAGAGTGTCAGAGTGTGTCTGAGAGTGTCAGAGAGTGATAGAGAGTGATAGAGAGTGTCAGAGAGTGTCAGAGAGTGATAGAGAGCGATAGAGAGTGTCAGAGAGTGTCAGAGAGTGTCAGAGAGTGATAGTGAGTCTCAGAGAGTGTCAGAGAGTGATAGAGAGTGATAGAGAGTGTCAGAGAGTGTCAGAGAGTGATAGAGAGTGTCAGAGAGTGTCAGAGAGTGTCAGAGAGTGTCAGAGAGTGATATAGAGTGATAGAGAGTGTCAGTGAGTGTCAGAGAGTGTCAGAGAGAGATAGTGAGTGTCTGAGAGTGTCAGAGAGTGTCAGAGAGTGATAGAGAGCGATAGAGAGTGTCAGAGAGTGTCTGAGAGTGTCAGAGAGTGTCAGAGAGTGATAGTGAGTGTCAGAGAGAGTCAGAGAGTGATAGAGAGTGATAGAGAGTGTCAGAGAGTGTCAGAGAGTGATAGAGAGTGATAGAGAGTGATAGAGAGTTTCAGAGAGTGATAGTGAGTGTCTGAGAGTGTCAGAGAGTGATATAGAGTGATAGAGAGTGTCAGTGAGTGTCAGAGAGTGTCAGAGAGTGATAGTGAGTGTCAGAGAGTGTCAGAGAGTGATAGACAGTGATAGAGAGTTTCAGAGAGTGTTAAAGAGTGTCAGAGAGTGTCTGAGAGTGTCAGAGAGTGTCAGAGAGTGTCAGAGAGTGTCAGAGAGTGATAGAGAGTGATAGAGAGTTTCAGAGAGTGTCAGAGTGTGTCTGAGAGTGTCAGAGAGTGATAGAGAGTGATAGAGAGTGTCAGAGAGTGTCAGAGAGTGATAGAGAGCGATAGAGAGTGTCAGAGAGTGATAGTGAGTGTCAGAGAGTGTCAGAGAGTGATAGAGAGTGATAGAGAGTTTCAGAGAGTGATAGTGAGTGTCTGAGAGTGTCAGAGAGTGACAGAGAGTGTCAGAGAGTGTCAGAGAGTGATAGAGAGTGATAGAGAGTTTCAGAGAGTGTTAAAGAGTGTCAGAGAGTGTCTGAGAGTGTCAGAGAGTGTCAGAGAGTGTCAGAGAGTGTCAGATCGTGATAGAGAGTGATAGAGAGTTTCAGAGAGTGTCAGAGTGTGTCTGAGAGTGTCAGAGAGTGATAGAGAGTGAAAGAGAGTGTCAGAGAGTGTCAGAGAGTGATAGAGAGCGATAGAGAGTGTCAGAGAGTGATAGTGAGTGTCAGAGAGTGTCAGAGAGTGATAGAGAGTGATAGAGAGTTTCAGAGAGTGATAGTGAGTGTCTGAGAGTGTCAGAGAGTGATAGAGAGTGTCAGAGAGTGTCAGAGAGTGATATAGAGTGATAGAGAGTGTCAGTGAGTGTCAGAGAGTGTCAGAGAGTGATAGTGATTGTCAGAGAGTGTCAGAGAGTGATAGAGAGTGATCGAGAGCGTCAGAGAGTGTCAGAGAGTGATAGAGAGTGATAGAGAGTGTCAGAGATTGTCAGAGAGTGTCAGAGAGTGATAGTGAGTGTCAGAGAGTTTCAGAGAGTGATAGAGAGTGATAGAGAGTTTCAGAGAGTGATCGTGAGTGTCAGAGAGTGTCAGAGAGTGACATAGAGTGATAGAGAGTGTCAGTGAGTGTCAGAGAGTGTCAGAGAGTGATAGTGAGTGTCAGAGAGTGTCAGAGAGTGATAGAGAGTGATAGAGAGTGTCAGAGAGTGTCAGAGAGTGTCAGAGAGTGATAGAGAGTGATAGAGTGTGTCAGAGAGTATCAAAGAGTGATAGAGAGTGATACTGATTGTCAGAGAGTGTCAGAGAGTGTCAGAGAGTGTCAGAGAGTGATAGAGAGTGATAGAGAGTTTCAGAGAGTGTCAGAGAGTGTCAGAGAGTGTCAGAGAGTGTCTGAGATAGTCTGAGAGTGATAGAGAGTGATAGAGACTGTCAGAGAGTGTCTGAGAGTGTCAGAGAGTGATAGAGAGTGATAGAGAGTGTCAGAGAGTGTCAGAGAGTGATAGAGAGTGATAGAGAGTTTCAGAGAGTGTCAGAGAGTGTCAGAGAGTGATAGTGAGTGTCTGAGAGTGTCTGAGAGTGTCTGAGAGTGTCAGAGAGTGATAGAGAGTGATAGAGAGTGTCAGAGAGTGTCAGAGAGTGATAGAGAGTGATAGAGAGTTTCAGAGAGTGTCAGAGAGTGTCAGAGAGTGATAGTGAGTGTCTGAGAGTGTCAGAGAGTGTCAGAGAGTGTCAGAGTGCGATAGAGAGGGATAGAGAGTGTCAGAGAGTGTCAGAGAGTGTCAGAGAGTGATAGAGAGGGATAGAGAGTTTCAGAGAGTGTCAGAGAGTGTCTGAGATTGTCTGAGAGTGATAGAGAGTGATAGAGACTGTCAGATAGTGTCTGAGAGTGTCAGAGAGTGAAAGAGAGTGATAGAGAGTGTCAGAGAGTGTCAGAGAGTGTCAGAGAGCGATAGAGAGGGATAGAGAGTGTCAGAGAGTGTCAGAGAGTGTCAGAGAGTGATAGAGAGTGATAGAGAGTTTCAGAGAGTGACAGAGAGTGTCTGAGATTGTCTGAGAGTGATAGAGAGTGATAGAGACTGTCAGAGAGTGTCTGAGAGTGTCAGAGAGTGATAGAGAGTGATAGAGAGTGTCAGAGAGTGTCAGAGAGTGTCAGAGAGAGATAGAGAGTGTCAGAGAGTGATAGGGAGTTTCAGAGAGTGTCTGAGAGTGTCTGAGAGTGTCAGAGAGTGATAGAGAGTGATAGAGAGTGTCAGAGAGTGTCAGAGAGCATCAGAGAGTGATAGAGAGTGCCAGAGAGTGATAAGGAGTTTCAGAGAGTGTCTGAGAGTGTCAGAGAGTGTCAGAGAGTGATAGAGAGTGTCAGAGAGTATCGGAGAGTCTCTGAGAGTGTCAGAGAGTGATAGAGAGTGTCAGAGAGTGTCAGAGAGTGATAGAGAGTGATAGAGAGTTTCAGAGAGTTTCAGAGAGTGTCAGAGAGTGTCTGAGAGTGTCTGAGAGTGTCAGAGAGTGATAGAGAGTGATAGATACTGTCAGAGAGTGTCAGAGAGTGATAGAGAGTGATAGAGAGTGTCAGAGTGTGTCAGAGAGTGATTGTGAGTGTCTGAGAGTGTCAGAGAGTGTTAGAGAGTGTCTGAGAGTGTCAGAGAGTGATAGAGAGTGTCAGAGAGTGTCAGAGAGTGTCAGAGAGTGTCTGAGAGTGTCAGAGAGTGTCAGAGAGTGATAGAGAGTGTCAGAGAGTGTCTGAGAGTGTCTGAGAGTGTCAGAGAGTGATAGAGAGTGATAGAGACTGTCAGAGAGTGTCAGAGAGTGTCAGAGAGTGATAGAGAGTGATAGAGAGTGTCAGAGAGAGATGGAGAGTGATAGAGTGTGATAGAGAGTGTCAGAGAGTGTCAGAGAGTGATAGAGAGTGATAGAGAGTGTCAGAGAGTGTCAGAGAGTGATAGAGAGTGATAGAGACTGTCAGAGAGTGTCAGAGAGTGTCAGAGAGTGATAGAGAGTGATAGAGAGTGTCAGAGAGAGATGGAGAGTGATAGAGTGTGATAGAGAGTGTCAGAGAGTGTCAGAGAGTGATAGAGAGTGATAGAGAGTGTCAGAGAGTGTCAGAGAGTGATTGTGAGTGTCTGAGAGTGTCAGAGAGTGTTAGAGAGTGTCTGAGAGTGTCAGAGAGTGATAGAGAGTGTCAGAGAGTGTCAGAGAGTGTCAGAGAGTGTCTGAGAGTGTCAGAGAGTGATAGAGAGTGTCAGAGAGTGTCTGAGAGTGTCTGAGAGTGTCAGAGAGTGATAGAGAGTGATGGAGACTGTCAGAGAGTGTCAGCGAGTGTCAGAGAGTGATAGAGAGTGATAGAGAGTGTCAGAGAGAGATGGAGAGTGATAGAGTGTGATAGAGAGTGTCAGAGAGTGTCAGAGAGTGATAGAGAGTGATAGAGAGTGTCAGAGAGTGTCAGAGAGTGTCAGAGAGTGATTGTGAGTGTCTGAGAGTGTCAGAGAGTGTCTGAGAGTGTCTGAGAGTGTCAGAGAGTGTCAGAGAGGGATAGAGAGTGTCAGAGAGTGTCAGAGAGTGTCAGAGAGTGATAGAGAGTGATAGAGAGTTTCAGAGAGTGATAGAGAGTGTCAGAGAGTGTCAGAGAGTGATAGAGAGTGATAGTGAGTGTCTGAGAATGTCAGAGAGTGTCAAAGAGTGTCTGAGAGTGTCTGAGAGTGTCAGAGAGTGATAGAGAGTGGTAGAGAGTGTCAGAGAGTGTCAGAGAGTGATAGAGAGTGTCAGAGAGTATCGGAGAGTCTCTGAGAGTGTCAGAGAGTGATAGAGAGTGTCAGAGAGTGTCAGAGAGTGATAGAGAGTGATAGAGAGTTTCAGAGAGTTTCAGAGATTGTCTGAGAATGTCAGAGAGTGTCAGAGAGTGATAGAGAGTGATATAGAGTTTCAGAGAGTGTCAGAGTGTGTCTGAGAGTGTCAGAGAGTGATAGAGAGTGATAGAGAGTGTCAGAGACTGTCAGAGAGTGTCAGAGAGTGTCAGAGAGTGATAGTGAGTGTCAGAGAGTGTCAGAGAGTGATAGTGAGTGATAGAGAGTTTCAGAGAGTGATAGTGAGTGTCTGAGACTGTCAGAGAGTGTTAAAGAGTGTCAGAGAGTGTCTGAGAGTGTCAGAGAGTGTCAGAGAGTGTCAGAGAGTGATAGAGAGTGATAGAGAGTTTCAGAGAGTGTCAGAGAGTGTCTGAGAGTGTCAGAGAGTGATAGAGAGTGATAGAGAGTGTCAGAGAGTGTCAGAGAGTGATAGAGAGCGATAGAGAGTGTCAGAGAGTGTCAGAGAGTATCAGAGAGTGTCAGCGAGTGATAGTGAGTGTCAGAGAGTGTCAGAGAGTGATAGAGAGTGATAGAGAGTTTCAGAGAGTGATAGTGAGTGTCTGAGAGTGTCAGAGAGTGATAGAGAGTGTCAGAGAGTGTCAGAGAGTGATATAGAGTGATAGAGAGTGTCAGTGAGTGTCAGAGAGTGTCAGAGAGTGATAGTGAGTGTCAGAGAGTGTCAGAGAGTGATAGAGAGTGATCGAGAGCGTCAGAGAGTGTCAGAGAGTGATAGAGAGTGATAGAGACTGTCAGAGAGTGTCAGAGAGTGTCAGAGAGTGATAGTGAGTGTCAGAGAGTTTCAGAGAGTGATAGAGAGTGATAGAGAGTGTCAGAGAGTGTCAGAGAGTGATAGAGAGCGATAGAGAGTGTCAGAGAGTGTCAGAGAGTATCAGAGAGTGTCAGCGAGTGATAGTGAGTGTCAGAGAGTGTCAGAGAGTGATAGAGAGTGATAGAGAGTTTCAGAGAGTGATAGTGAGTGTCTGAGAGTGTCAGAGAGTGATAGAGAGTGTCAGAGAGTGTCAGAGAGTGATATAGAGTGATAGAGAGTGTCAGTGAGTGTCAGAGAGTGTCAGAGAGTGATAGTGAGTGTCAGAGAGTGTCAGAGAGTGATAGAGAGTGATCGAGAGCGTCAGAGAGTGTCAGAGAGTGATAGAGAGTGATAGAGAGTGTCAGAGAGTGTCAGAGAGTGTCAGAGAGTGATAGTGAGTGTCAGAGAGTTTCAGAGAGTGATAGAGAGAGATAGAGAGTTCCAGAGATTGATCGTGAGTGTCAGAGAGTGTCAGAGAGTGATATAGAGTGATAGAGAGTGTCAGTGAGTGTCAGAGAGTGTCAGAGAGTGATAGTGAGTGTCAGAGAGTGTCAGAGAGTGATAGAGAGTGATAGAGAGTGTCAGAGAGTGTCAGAGAGAGTCAGAGAGTGATAGAGAGTGACAGAGAGTGTCAGAGAGTATCAGAGAGTGATAGAGAGTGATACTGATTGTCAGAGAGTGTCAGAGAGTGATAGAGAGTGTCAGAGAGTGATAGAGAGTGATAGAGAGTGATAGAGAGTTTCAGAGAGTGTCAGAGAGTGTCAGAGAGTGATAGTGAGTGTCTGAGAGTGTCAGAGAGTGTCAGAGAGTGTCAGAGAGTGATAGAGAGTGATAGAGAGTTTCAGAGAGTGTCAGAGAGTGTCAGAGAGTGTCTGAGATTGTCTGAGAGTGATAGAGAGTGATAGAGAGTGTCAGAGAGTGTCTGAGAGTGTCAGAGAGTGATAGAGAGTGATAGAGAGTGTCAGAGAGTGTCTGAGAGTGTCAGAGAGTGATAGAGAGTGATAGAGAGTGTCAGAGAGTGTCAGAGAGTGATAGAGAGTGATAGAGAGTTTCAGAGAGTGTCAGAGAGTGTCAGAGAGTGATAGAGAGTGATAGAGAGTGTCAGAGAGTGTCAGAGAGTGATAGAGAGTGATAGAGAGTTTCAGAGAGTGTCAGAGAGTGTCAGAGAGTGATAGTGAGTGTCAGAGAGTGTCAGAGAGTGACAGAGAGCGATAGAGAGGGATAGAGAGTGTCAGAGAGTGTCAGAGAGTGTCAGAGAGTGTCAGAGAGTGATAGAGAGGGATAGAGAGTTTCAGAGAGTGTCAGAGAGTGTCTGAGATTGTCTGAGAGTGATAGAGAGTGATAGAGACTGTCAGATAGTGTCTGAGAGTGTCAGAGAGTGTTAGAGAGTGATAGAGAGTGTCAGAGAGTGTCAGAGAGTGTCAGAGAGTGTCAGAGAGCGATAGAGAGGGATAGAGCGTGTCAGAGAGTGTCAGAGAGTGTCAGAGAGTGATAGAGAGTGATAGAGAGTTTCAGAGAGTGTCAGAGAGTGTCAGAGAGTGTCAGAGAGTGTCTGAGATTGTCTGAGAGTGATAGAGAGTGATAGAGACTGTCAGAGAGTGTCTGAGAGTGTCAGAGAGTGATAGAGAGTGATAGAGAGTGTCAGAGAGTGTCAGAGAGTGATAGAGAGTGTCAGAGAGTGATAGGGAGTTTCAGAGAGTGTCTGAGAGTGTCTGAGAGTGTCAGAGAGTGATAGAGAGTGATAGAGAGTGTCAGAGAGTGTCAGAGAGCGTCAGAGAGTGATAGAGAGTGCCAGAGAGTGATAGGGAGTTTCAGAGAGTGTCTGAGAGCGTCAGAGAGTGATAGAGAGTGTCAGAGAGTGTCAGAGAGTGTCTGAGAGTGTCAGAGAGTGTCAGAGAGTGATAGAGAGTGTCAGAGAGTATCGGAGAGTCTCTGAGAGTGTCAGAGAGTGATAGAGAGAGTCAGAGAGTGTCAGAGAGTGATAGAGAGTGATAGAGAGTTTCAGAGAGTTTCAGAGAGTGTCTGAGAGTGTCTGAGAGTGTCAGAGTGTGATAGAGAGTGATATAGAGTGTCAGAGAGTGTCAGAGAGTGTCTGAGAGTGTCTGAGAGTGTCAGAGAGTGATAGAGAGTGATAGAGACTGTCAGAGAGTGTCAGAGAGTGTCAGAGAGTGATAGAGAGTGATAGAGAGTGTCAGAGAGTGATGGAGAGTGATAGAGAGTGATAGAGAGTGTCAGAGAGTGTCAGAGAGTGATAGTGATAGAGAGTGTCAGAGAGTGTCAGAGAGTGTCAGAGAGTGATTGTGAGTGTCTGAGAGTGTCAGAGAGTGTTAGAGAGTGTCTGAGAGTGTCAGAGAGTGATAGAGAGTGTCAGAGAGTGTCAGAGAGTGTCTGAGAGTGTCAGAGCGTGTCAGAGAGTGTCAGAGAGTGTCAGAGAGTGATAGAGAGTGATAGAGAGTTTCAGAGAGTTTCAGAGAGTGTCTGAGAGTGTCTGAGAGTGTCAGAGAGTGTCAGAGAGGGATAGAGAGTGTCAGAGAGTGTCAGAGAGTGTCAGAGAGTGATAGAGAGTGATAGAGAGTTTCAGAGAGTGATAGAGAGTGTCAGAGAGTGTCAGAGAGTGATAGAGAGTGTCTGAGAATGTCAGAAAGTGTCAAATATTGTCTGAGAGTGTCTGAGAGTGTCAGAGAGTGATAGAGAGTGATAGAGAGTGTCAGAGAGTGTCAGAGAGTGATAGAGAGTGTCAGAGAGTATCGGAGAGTCTCTGAGAGTGTCAGAGAGTGATAGAGAGTGTCAGAGAGTGTCAGAGAGTGATAGAGAGTGATAGAGAGTTTCAGAGAGTTTCAGAGAGTGTCTGAGAGTGTCAGAGTGTGATAGAGAGTGATAGAGAGTGTCAGAGAGTGTCAGAGAGTGATAGAGTCTGTCAGAGAGTGTCAGAGAGTGTCAGAGAGTGATAGAGAGTGATAGAGTCTGTCAGAGAGTGTCAGAGAGAGCCAGAGAGTGATAGAGAGTGATAGAGAGTTTCAGAGAGTGTCAGAGTGTGTCTGAGAGTGTCAGAGAGTGATAGAGAGTGATAGAGAGTGTCAGAGAGTGTCAGAGAGTGATAGAGATCGATAGAGAGTGTCAGAGAGTGTCAGAGAGTGTCAGAGAGTGATAGTGAGTGTCAGAGAGTGTCAGAGAGTGATAGAGAGTGATAGAGAGTGTCAGAGAGTGTCAGAGAGTGATAGAGAGTGTCAGAGAGTATCGGAGAGTCTCTGAGAGTGTCAGAGAGTGATAGAGAGTGTCAGAGAGTGTCAGAGAGTGATAGAGAGTGATAGAGAGTTTCAGAGAGTTTCAGAGAGTGTCTGAGAGTGTCAGAGAGTGATAGAGAGTGTCAGAGAGTGTCAGAGAGTGTCTGAGAGTGTCAGAGAGTGTCAGAGAGTGATAGAGAGTGTCAGAGAGTATCGGAGAGTCTCTGAGAGTGTCAGAGAGTGATAGAGAGAGTCAGAGAGTGTCAGAGAGTGATAGAGAGTGATAGAGAGTTTCAGAGAGTTTCAGAGAGTGTCTGAGAGTGTCTGAGAGTGTCAGAGTGTGATAGAGAGTGATATAGAGTGTCAGAGAGTGTCAGAGAGTGTCTGAGAGTGTCTGAGAGTGTCAGAGAGTGATAGAGAGTGATAGAGACTGTCAGAGAGTGTCAGAGAGTGTCAGAGAGTGATAGAGAGTGATAGAGAGTGTCAGAGAGTGATGGAGAGTGATAGAGAGTGATAGAGAGTGTCAGAGAGTGATAGTGATAGAGAGTGTCAGAGAGTGTCAGAGAGTGTCAGAGAGTGACAGAGAGTGTCTGAGAGTGTCAGAGAGTGTTAGAGAGTGTCTGAGAGTGTCAGAGAGTGATAGAGAGTGTCAGAGAGTGTCAGAGAGTGTCTGAGAGTGTCAGAGCGTGTCAGAGAGTGTCAGAGAGTGATAGTGAGTGTCTGAGAATGTCAGAAAGTGTCAAAGAGTGTCTGAGAGTGTCTGAGAGTGTCAGAGAGTGATAGAGAGTGTCAGAGAGTGTCAGAGAGTGATAGAGAGTGTCAGAGAGTATCGGAGAGTCTCTGAGAGTGTCAGAGAGTGATAGAGAGTGTCAGAGAGTGTCAGAGAGTGATAGAGAGTGATAGAGAGTTTCAGAGAGTTTCAGAGAGTGTCTGAGAGTGTCTGAGAGTGTCAGAGAGTGATAGAGAGTGATAGTGAGTGTCTGAGAATGTCAGAAAGTGTCAAAGAGTGTCTGAGAGTGTCTGAGAGTGTCAGAGAGTGATAGAGAGTGATAGAGAGTGTCAGAGAGTGTCAGAGAGTGATAGAGAGTGTCAGAGAGTATCGGAGAGTCTCTGAGAGTGTCAGAGAGTGATAGAGAGTGTCAGAGAGTGTCAGAGAGTGATAGAGAGTGATAGAGAGTTTCAGAGAGTTTCAGAGAGTGTCTGAGAGTGTCTGAGAGTGTCAGAGAGTGTCAGAGAGTGATAGTGAGTGTCTGAGAATGTCAGAAAGTGTCAAAGAGTGTCTGAGAGTGTCTGAGAGTGTCAGAGAGTGATAGAGAGTGTCAGAGAGTGTCAGAGAGTGATAGAGAGTGTCAGAGAGTATCGGAGAGTCTCTGAGAGTGTCAGAGAGTGATAGAGAGTGTCAGAGAGTGTCAGAGAGTGATAGAGAGTGATAGAGAGTTTCAGAGAGTTTCAGAGAGTGTCTGAGAGTGTCTGAGAGTGTCAGAGAGTGATAGAGAGTGATAGTGAGTGTCTGAGAATGTCAGAAAGTGTCAAAGAGTGTCTGAGAGTGTCTGAGAGTGTCAGAGAGTGATAGAGAGTGATAGAGAGTGTCAGAGAGTGTCAGAGAGTGATAGAGAGTGTCAGAGAGTATCGGAGAGTCTCTGAGAGTGTCAGAGAGTGATAGAGAGTGTCAGAGAGTGTCAGAGAGTGATAGAGAGTGATAGAGAGTTTCAGAGAGTTTCAGAGAGTGTCTGAGAGTGTCTGAGAGTGTCAGAGTGTGATAGAGAGTGATATAGAGTGTCAGAGAGTTTCAGAGAGTGTCAGAGTGTGTCTGAGAGTGTCAGAGAGTGATAGAGAGTGATAGAGAGTGTCAGAGAGTGTCAGAGAGTGATAGAGAGCGATAGAGAGTGTCAGAGAGTGTCAGAGAGTGTCAGAGAGTGATAGTGAGTGTCAGAGAGTGTCAGAGAGTGATAGAGAGTGATAGAGAGTGTCAGAGAGTGTCAGAGAGTGATAGAGAGTGTCAGAGAATATCGAAGAGTCTCTGAGAGTGTCAGAGAGTGATAGAGAGTGTCAGAGAGTGTCAGAGAGTGATAGAGAGTGATAGAGAGTTTCAGAGAGTTTCAGAGAGTGTCTGAGAGTGTCAGAGAGTGATAGAGAGTGTCAGAGAGTGTCAGAGAGTGTCTGAGAGTGTCAGAGAGTGTCAGAGAGTGATAGAGAGTGTCAGAGAGTATCGGAGAGTCTCTGAGAGTGTCAGAGAGTGATAGAGAGAGTCAGAGAGTGTCAGAGAGTGATAGAGAGTGATAGAGAGTTTCAGAGAGTTTCAGAGAGTGTCTGAGAGTGTCTGAGAGTGTCAGAGTGTGATAGAGAGTGATATAGAGTGTCAGAGAGTGTCAGAGAGTGTCTGAGAGTGTCTGACAGTGTCAGAGAGTGATAGAGAGTGATAGAGACTGTCAGAGAGTGTCAGAGAGTGTCAGAGAGTGATAGAGAGTGATAGAGAGTGTCAGAGAGTGATGGAGAGTGATAGAGAGTGATAGAGAGTGTCAGAGAGTGTCAGAGAGTGATAGTGATAGAGAGTGTCAGAGAGTGTCAGAGAGTGTCAGAGAGTGATTGTGAGTGTCTGAGTGTGTCAGAGAGTGTTAGAGAGTGTCTGAGAGTGTCAGAGAGTGATAGAGAGTGTCAGAGAGTGTCAGAGAGTGTCTGAGAGTGTCAGAGCGTGTCAGAGAGTGTCAGAGAGTGTCAGAGAGTGATAGAGAGTTTCAGAGAGTTTCAGAGAGTTTCAGAGAGTGTCTGAGAGTGTCTGAGAGTGTCAGAGAGTGTCAGAGAGGGATAGAGAGTGTCAGAGAGTGTCAGAGAGTGTCAGAGAGTGATAGAGAGTGATAGAGAGTTTCAGAGAGTGATAGAGAGTGTCAGAGAGTGTCAGAGAGTGATAGAGAGTGATAGTGAGTGTCTGAGAATGTCAGAAAGTGTCAAAGAGTGTCTGAGAGTGTCTGAGAGTGTCAGAGAGTGATAGAGAGTGATAGAGAGTGTCAGAGAGTGTCAGAGAGTGATAGAGAGTGTCAGAGAGTATCGGAGAGTCTCTGAGAGTGTCAGAGAGTGATAGAGAGTGTCAGAGAGTGATAGAGAGTGATAGAGAGTGTCAGAGAGTGTCAGAGAGTGATAGAGAGCGATAGAGAGTGTCAGAGAGTGTCAGAGAGTGTCAGAGAGTGATAGTGAGTGTCAGAGAGTGTCAGAGAGTGATAGAGAGTGATAGAGAGTGTCAGAGAGTGTCAGAGAGTGATAGAGAGTGTCAGAGAGTATCGGAGAGTCTCTGAGAGTGTCAGAGAGTGATAGAGAGTGTCAGAGAGTGTCAGAGAGTGATAGAGAGTGATAGAGAGTTTCAGAGAGTTTCAGAGAGTGTCTGAGAGTGTCTGAGAGTGTCAGAGTGTGATAGAGAGTGATATAGAGTGTCAGAGAGTGTCAGAGAGTGTCTGAGAGTGTCTGAGAGTGTCAGAGAGTGATAGAGAGTGATAGAGACTGTCAGAGAGTGTCAGAGAGTGTCAGAGAGTGATAGAGAGTGATAGAGAGTTTCAGAGAGTGTCAGAGTGTGTCTGAGAGTGTCAGAGAGTGATAGAGAGTGATAGAGAGTGTCAGAGAGTGTCAGAGAGTGATAGAGAGCGATAGAGAGTGTCAGAGAGTGTCAGAGAGTGTCAGAGAGTGATAGTGAGTGTCAGAGAGTGTCAGAGAGTGATAGAGAGTGATAGAGAGTTTCAGAGAGTGATAGTGAGTGTCTGAGAGTGTCAGAGAGTGATAGAGAGTGTCAGAGAGTGTCAGAGAGTGATATAGAGTGATAGAGAGTGTCAGTGAGTGTCAGAGAGTGTCAGAGAGTGATAGTGAGTGTCAGATAGTGTCAGAGAGTGATAGAGAGTGATCGAGAGCGTCAGAGAGTGTCAGAGAGTGATAGAGAGTGATAGAGAGTGTCAGAGAGTGTCAGAGAGTGTCAGAGAGTGATAGTGAGTGTCAGAGAGTTTCAGAGAGTGATAGAGAGTGATAGAGAGTTTCAGAGAGTGATCGTGAGTGTCAGAGAGTGTCAGAGAGTGATATAGAGTGATAGAGAGTGTCAGTGAGTGTCAGAGAGTGTCAGAGAGCGATAGTGAGTGTCAGAGAGTGTCAGAGAGTGATAGAGAGTGATAGAGAGTGTCAGAGAGTGTCAGAGAGTAATAGAGAGTGATAGAGAGTGATAGAGAGTGTCAGAGAGTATCAGAGAGTGATAGAGAGTGATACTGATTGTCAGAGAGTGTCAGAGAGTGTCAGAGAGTGTCAGAGAGTGATAGAGAGTGATAGAGAGTGTCAGAGAGTGATGGAGAGTGATAGAGTGTGATAGAGAGTGTCAGAGAGTGTCAGAGAGTGATAGAGAGTGTCAGAGAGTGTCAGAGAGTGTCAGAGAGTGTCAGAGAGTGATTGTGCGTGTCTGAGAGTGTCAGAGAGTGTTAGAGAGTGTCTGAGAGTGTCAGAGAGTGATATAGAGTGTCAGAGAGTGTCTGAGAGTGTCAGAGCGTGTCAGAGAGTGTCAGAGAGTGTCAGAGAGTGTCAGAGAGTGATAGAGAGTTTCAGAGAGTTTCAGAGAGTGTCTGAGAGTGTCTGAGAGTGTCAGAGAGTGTCAGAGAGGGATAGAGAGTGTCAGAGAGTGTCAGAGAGTGTCAAAGAGTGTCTGAGAGTGATAGAGAGTGATAGTGAGTGATAGAGAGTTTCAGAGAGTGATAGAGAGTGTCAGAGAGTGTCAGAGAGTGATAGAGAGTGATAGTGAGTGTCTGAGAATGTCAGAGAGTGTCAAAGAGTGTCTGAGAGTGTCTGAGAGTGTCAGAGAGTGAAAGAGAGTGGTAGAGAGTGTCAGAGAGTGTCAGAGAGTGATAGAGAGTGTCAGAGAGTATCGGAGAGTCTCTGAGAGTGTCAGAGAGTGATAGAGAGTGTCAGAGAGTGTCAGAGAGTGATAGAGAGTGATAGAGAGTTTCAGAGAGTTTCAGAGAGTGTCTGACAGTGTCAGAGAGTGTCAGAGAGTGATAGAGAGTGATATAGAGTTTCAGAGAGTGTCAGAGTGTGTCTGAGAGTGTCAGAGAGTGATAGAGAGTGATAGAGAGTGTCAGAGAGTGTCAGAGAGTGATAGAGAGCGATAGAGAGTGTCAGAGAGTGTCAGAGAGCGTCAGAGAGTGTCAGAGAGTGATAGTGAGTGTCAGAGAGTGTCAGAGAGTGATAGAGAGTGATAGAGAGTTTCAGAGAGTGATAGTGAGTGTCTGAGAGTGTCAGAGAGTGTTAAAGAGTGTCAGAGAGTGTCTGAGAGTGTCAGAGAGTGTCAGAGAGTGTCAGAGAGTGTCAGAGAGTGATAGAGAGTGATAGAGAGTTTCAGAGAGTGTCAGAGTGTGTCTGAGAGTGTCAGAGAGTGATAGAGAGCGATAGAGAGTGTCAGAGAGTGTCAGAGAGTGTCAGAGAGTGTCAGAGAGTGATAGTGAGTGTCAGAGAGTGTCAGAGAGTGATAGAGAGTGATAGAGAGTTTCAGAGAGTGATAGTGAGTGTCTGAGAGTGTCAGAGAGTGATAGAGAGTGTCAGAGAGTGTCAGAGAGTGAAATAGAGTGATAGAGAGTGTCAGTGAGTGTCAGAGAGTGTCAGAGAGTGATAGTGAGTGTCAGAGAGTGTCAGAGATTGATAGAGAATGATCGAGAGCGTCAGAGAGTGTCAGAGAGTGATAGAGAGTGATAGAGAGTGTCAGAGAGTGTCAGAGAGTGTCAGAGAGTGATAGTGAGTGTCAGAGAGTTTCAGAGAGTGATAGAGAGTGATAGAGAGTTTCAGAGAGTGATCGTGAGTGTCAGAGAGTGTCAGAGAGTGATATAGAGTGATAGTGAGTGTCAGTGAGTGTCAGAGAGTGTCAGAGAGTGATAGTGAGTGTCAGAGAGTGTCAGAGAGTGATAGAGAGTGATAGAGAGTGTCAGAGAGTGTCAGAGAGAGTCAGAGAGTGATAGAGAGTGATAGAGAGTGTCAGAGAGTATCAGAGAGTGATAGAGAGTGATTCTGATTGTCAGAGAGTGTCAGAGAGTGTCAGAGAGTGTCAGAGAGTGTCAGAGAGTGTCAGAGAGTGATAGAGAGTGATAGAGAGTTTCAGAGAGTGTCAGAGAGTGTCAGAGAGTGTCAGAGAGTGTCTGAGATTGTCTGAGAGTGATAGAGAGTGATAGAGACTGTCAGAGAGTGATAGAGAGTGTCAGAGAGTGTCAGAGAGTGTCAGAGAGTGATAGAGAGTGATAGAGAGTTTCAGAGAGTGTCAGAGAGTGTCAGAGAGTGATAGTGAGTGTCTGAGAGTGTCAGAGAGTGTCAGAGAGTGTCAGAGAGTGATAGAGAGTGATAGAGAGTTTCAGAGAGTGTCAGAGAGTGTCAGAGAGTGTCAGAGAGTGTCTGAGATTGTCTGAGAGTGATAGAGAGTGATAGAGAGTGTCAGAGAGTGTCAGAGAGTGTCAGAGAGCGATAGAGAGTTTCAGAGAGTTTCAGAGAGTGTCAGAGAGTGTCAGAGAGTGTCTGAGATTGTCTGAGAGTGATAGAGAGTGATAGAGACTGTCAGAGAGTGTCTGAGAGTGTCAGAGAGTGATAGAGAGTGATAGAGAGTGTCAGAGAGTGTCAGAGAGTGTCAGAGAGTGATAGAGAGTGTCAGAGAGTGATAGGGAGTTTCAGAGAGTGTCTGAGAGTGTCTGAGAGTGTCAGAGAGTGATAGAGAGTGATAGAGAGTGTCAGAGAGTGTCAGAGAGCGTCAGAGAGTGATAGAGAGTGCCAGAGAGTGATAGGGAGTTTCAGAGAGTGTCTGAGAGTGTCAGAGAGTGATAGAGAGTGATAGAGAGTGTCAGAGAGTGTCAGAGAGTGTCAGAGAGTGATAGAGAGTGTCAGAGAGTATCGGAGAGTCTCTGAGAGTGTCAGAGAGTGATAGAGAGTGTCAGAGAGTGTCAGAGAGTGATAGAGAGTGATAGAGAGTTTCAGAGAGTTTCAGAGAGTGTCTGAGAGTGTCTGAGAGTGTCAGAGTGTGATAGAGAGTGATATAGAGTGTCTGAGAGTGTCTGAGAGTGTCTGAGAGTGTCAGAGAGTGATAGAGAGTGATAGAGACTGTCAGAGAGTGTCAGAGAGTGTCAGAGAGTGATAGAGAGTGATAGAGAGTGTCAGAGAGTGATGGAGAGTGATAGAGAGTGATAGAGAGTGTCAGAGAGTGTCAGAGAGTGATAGAGAGTGATAGAGAGTGTCAGAGAGTGTCAGAGAGTGTCAGAGAGTGATTGTGAGTGTCTGAGAGTGTCAGAGAGTGTTAGAGAGTGTCTGAGAGTGTCAGAGAGTGATAGAGAGTGTCAGAGAGTGTCAGAGAGTGTCTGAGAGTGTCAGAGCGTGTCAGAGAGTGTCAGAGAGTGTCAGAGAGTGATAGAGAGTGATAGAGAGTTTCAGAGAGTTTCAGAGAGTGTCTGAGAGTGTCTGAGAGTGTCAGAGAGTGTCAGAGAGGGATAGAGAGTGTCAGAGAGTGTCAGAGAGTGTCAGAGAGTGTCAGAGAGTGATAGAGAGTGATAGAGAGTTTCAGAGAGTGATAGAGAGTGTCAGAGAGTGTCAGAGAGTGATAGAGAGTGATAGTGAGTGTCTGAGAATGTCAGAGAGTGTCAAAGAGTGTCTGAGAGTGTCTGAGAGTGTCAGAGTGTGATAGAGAGTGATAGAGTGTGTCAGAGAGTGTCAGAGAGTGATAGAGAGTGTCAGAGAGTATTGGAGAGTCTCTGAGAGTGTCAGAGAGTGATAGAGAGTGTCAGAGAGTGTCAGAGAGTGATAGAGAGTGATAGAGAGTTTCAGAGAGTTTCAGAGAGTGTCTGAGAGTGTCTGAGAGTGTCAGAGTGTGATAGAGAGTTATATAGAGTGTCAGAGAGTGTCAGAGAGTGTCTGAGAGTGTCTGAGAGTGTCAGAGAGTGATAGAGAGTGATAGAGACTGTCAGAGAGTGTCAGAGAGTGTCAGAGAGTGATAGAGAGTGATAGAGAGTTTCAGAGAGTGTCAGAGTGTGTCTGAGAGTGTCAGAGAGTGATAGAGAGTGATAGAGAGTGTCAGAGAGTGTCAGAGAGTGATAGAGAGCGATAGAGAGTGTCAGAGAGTGTCAGAGAGTGTCAGAGAGTGATAGTGAGTGTCAGAGAGTGTCAGAGAGTGATAGAGAGTGATAGAGAGTTTCAGAGAGTGATAGTGAGTGTCTGAGAGTGTCAGAGAGTGATAGAGAGAGTCAGAGAGTGTCAGAGAGTGATATAGAGTGATAGAGAGTGTCAGTGAGTGTCAGAGAGTGTCAGAGAGTGATAGTGAGTGTCAGAGAGTGTCAGAGAGTGATAGAGAGTGATCCAGAGCGTCAGAGAGTGTCAGAGAGTGATAGAGAGTGATAGAGAGTGTCAGAGAGTGTCAGAGAGTGTCAGAGAGTGATAGTGAGTGTCAGAGAGTTTCAGAGAGTGATAGAGAGTGATAGAGAGTTTCAGAGAGTGATCGTGAGTGTCAGAGAGTGATATAGAGTGATAGAGAGTGTCAGTGAGTGTCAGAGAGTGTCAGAGTGTGATAGTGAGTGTCAGAGAGTGTCAGAGAGTGATAGAGAGTGATAGAGAGTGTCAGAGAGTGTCAGAGAGTGATAGAGAGTGATAGAGAGTGATAGAGAGTGTCAGAGAGTATCAGAGAGTGATAGAGAGTGATACTGATTGTCAGAGAGTGACAGAGAGTGTCAGAGAGTGTCAGAGAGTGATAGAGAGTGATAGAGAGTTTCAGAGAGTGTCAGAGAGTGTCAGAGATTGATAGAGAGTGATAGAGAGTTTCAGAGAGTGTCAGAGTGTGTCTGAGAGTGTCAGAGAGTGATAGAGAGTGATAGAGAGTGTCAGAGATGTGTCAGAGAGTGATAGAGAGCGATAGAGAGTGTCAGAGAGTGTCAGAGAGTGTCAGAGAGTGATAGTGAGTGTCAGAGAGTGTCAGAGAGTGATAGAGAGTGATAGAGAGTTTCAGAGAGTGATAGTGAGTGTCTGAGAGTGTCAGAGAGTGATAGAGAGTGTCAGAGAGTGTCAGAGTGTGATATAGAGTGATAGAGAGTGTCAGTGAGTGTCAGAGAGTGTCAGAGAGTGATAGTGAGTGTCAGAGAGTGTCAGAGAGTGATAGAGAGTGATCGAGAGCGTCAGAGAGTGTCAGAGAGTGATAGAGAGTGATAGAGAGTGTCAGAGAGTGTCAGAGAGTGTCAGAGAGTGATAGTGAGTGTCAGAGAGTTTCAGAGAGTGATAGAGAGTGATAGAGAGTTTCAGAGAGTGATCGTGAGTGTCAGAGAGTGTCAGAGAGTGATAATGAGTGATAGAGAGTGTCAGTGAGTGTCAGAGAGTGTCAGAGAGTGATAGTGAGTGTCAGAGAGTGATAGAGAGTGATAGAGAGTGTCAGAGAGTGTCAGAGATTGATAGAGAGTGATAGAGAGTGTCAGAGAGTATCAGCGAGTGATAGAGAGTGATACTGATTGTCAGAGAGTGTCAGAGAGTGTCAGAGAGTGTCAGAGAGTGATAGAGAGTGATAGAGAGTTTCAGAGAGTGTCAGAGAGTGTCAGAGTGTGTCAGAGAGTGTCTGAGATTGTCTGAGAGTGATAGAGAGTGATAGAGACTGTCAGAGAGTGTCTGAGAGTGTCAGAGAGTGATAGAGAGTGATAGAGAGTGTCAGAGAGTGTCAGAGAGTGATAGAGAGTGATAGAGAGTTTCAGAGAGTGTCAGAGAGTGTCAGAGAGTGATAGTGAGTGTCTGAGAGTGTCAGAGAGTGTCAGAGAGCGATAGAGAGGGATAGAGAGTGTCAGAGAGTGTCAGAGAGTGTCAGAGAGTGATAGAGAGGGATAGAGAGTTTCAGAGAGTGTCAGAGAGTGTCTGAGATTGTCTGAGAGTGATAGAGATTGATAGAGACTGTCAGATAGTGTCTGAGAGTGTCAGAGAGTGATAGAGAGTGATAGAGAGTGTCAGAGAGTGTCAGAGAGCGATAGAGAGGGATAGAGAGTGTCAGAGAGTGTCAGAGAGTGTCAGAGAGTGATAGAGAGTGATAGAGAGTTTCAGAGAGTGTCAGAGAGTGTCAGAGAGTGTCTGAGATTGTCTGAGAGTGATAGAGAGTGATAGAGACTGTCAGAGAGTGTCTGAGAGTGTCAGAGAGTGATAGAGAGTGATAGAGAGTGTCAGAGAGTGTCAGAGAGTGTCAGAGAGTGATAGAGAGTGTCAGAGAGTGATAGGGAGTTTCAGAGAGTGTCTGAGAGTGTCTGAGAGTGCCAGAGAGTGATAGAGAGTGATAGAGAGTGTCAGAGAGTGTCAGAGAGCGTCAGAGAGTGATAGAGAGTGCCAGAGAGTGATAGGGAGTTTCAGAGAGTGTCTGAGAGTGTCAGAGAGTGATAGAGAGTGATAGAGAGTGTCAGAGAGTGTCAGAGAGTGTCTGAGAGTGTCAGAGAGAGTCAGAGAGTGATAGAGAGTGTCAGAGAGTATCGGAGAGTCTCTGAGAGTGTCAGAGAGTGATAGAGAGTGTCAGAGAGTGTCAGAGAGTGATAGAGAGTGATAGAGAGTTTCAGAGAGTTTCTGAGAGTGTCTGAGAGTGTCAGAGTGTGATAGAGAGTGATATAGAGTGTCAGAGAGTGTCAGAGAGTGTCTGAGAGTGTCTGAGAGTGTCAGAGAGTGATAGAGAGTGATAGAGACTGTCAGAGAGTGTCAGAGAGTGTCAGAGAGTGATAGAGAGTGATAGAGAGTGTCAGAGAGTGATGGAGAGTGATAGAGAGTGATAGAGAGTGTCAGAGAGTGTCAGAGAGTGATAGAGAGTGATAGAGAGTGTCAGAGAGTGTCAGAGAGTGATTGTGAGTGTCTGAGAGTGTCAGAGAGTGTTAGAGAGTGTCTGAGAGTGTCAGAGAGTGATAGAGAGTGTCAGAGAGTGTCAGAGAGTGTCTGAGAGTGTCAGAGAGTGTCAGAGAGTGTCAGAGAGTGTCAGAGAGTGATAGAGAGTGATAGAGAGTTTCAGAGAGTTTCAGAGAGTGTCTGAAAGTGTCTGAGAGTGTCAGAGAGCGATAGAGAGGGATAGAGAGTGTCAGAGAGTGTCAGAGAGTGTCAGAGAGTGATAGAGAGCGATAGAGAGTTTCAGAGAGTGATAAAGAGTGTCAGAGAGTGTCAGAGAGTGATAGAGAGTGATAGTGAGTGACTGAGAATGTCAGAGAGTGTCAAAGAGTGTCTGAGAGTGTCTGAGAGTGTCAGAGAGTGATAGAGAGTGATAGAGAGTGTCAGAGAGTGTCAGAGAGTGATAGAGAGTGTCAGAGAGTATCGGAGAGTCTCTGAGAGTGTCAGAGAGTGATAGAGAGTGTCAGAGAGTGTCAGAGAGTGATAGAGAGTGATAGAGAGTTTCAGAGAGTTTCAGAGAGTGTCTGAGAGTGTCTGAGAGTGTCAGAGTGTGATAGAGAGAGATATAGAGTGTCAGAGAGTGTCAGAGAGTGTCTGAGAGTGTCTGAGAGTGTCAGAGAGTGATAGAGAGTGATAGAGACTGTCAGAGAGTGTCAGAGAGTGTCAGAGAGTGATAGAGAGTGATAGAGAGTGTCAGAGAGTGCTGGAGAGTGATAGAGAGTGATAGAGAGTGTCAAAGAGTGTCAGAGAGTGATAGAGAGTGATAGAGAGTGTCAGAGAGTGTCAGAGAGTGTCAGAGAGTGATAGTGAGTGTCTGAGAGTGTGAGAGAATGTTAGAGAGTGTCTGAGAGTGTCAGAGAGTGATAGAGAGTGTCAGAGAGTGTCAGAGAGAGTCTGAGAGTGTCAGAGCGTGTCAGAGAGTGTCAGAGAGTGTCAGAGAGTGTCAGAGAGTGTCAGAGAGTGATAGAGAGTTTCAGAGAGTTTCAGAGAGTGTCTGAGAGTGTCTGAGATTGTCAGAGAGCGATAGAGAGGGATAGAGAGGGATAGAGAGTGTCAGAGAGTGTCACAGAGTGTCAGAGAGTGTCAGAGAGTGATAGAGAGTGATAGAGAGTTTCAGAGAGTGTCAGAGATTGTCTGAGATTGTCTGAGAGTGACAGAGAGTTTCAGAGAGTTTCAGAGAGTGTCAGAGAGTGTCTGAGAGTGTCAGAGAGTGATGGAGAGTGATAGAGAGTGTCAGAGAGCGATAGAGAGTGATGGAGACTGTCAGAGAGTGTCAGAGAGTGTCAGAGAGTGATAGAGAGTGATAGAGAGTGATAGAGAGTTTCAGAGAGTGATAAGAGTGTCAGATAGTGTCAGAGAGTGATGGAGAGTTATAGAGAGTGTCAGAGAGTGTCAGAGAGTGTCAGAGAGTGATAGTGATTGTCTGAGATTGTCAGAGAGTGTCAAAGAGTGTCAGAGAGTGATGGAGAGTGATAGAGAGTGCCAGAGAGTGTCAGAGAGTGATAGAGACTGATAGAGAGTTTCAGAGAGTTTCAGAGAGTTTCAGAGAGTGTCAGAGACTGTCAGAGAGTGTCAGAGAGTGATAGAGAGTGATAGAGAGTTTCAGAGAGTGCTAGAGAGTGTCAGAGAGTGCCAGAGAGTGATAGAGAGTGATAGAGAGTGATAGAGAGTGTCAGAGTGTGTCAGAGAGTGTCAGAGAGTGTCAGAGAGTGATGGAGAGAGATAGCGAGTGATAGAAAGTGTCAGAGAGCGATAGAGAGTGATAGAGACTGTCAGAGAGTGCCAGAGAGTGTCAGAGAGTGTCAGAGAGTGATAGAGAGTGATAGAGAGTTTCAGAGAGTGCTAGAGAGTGTCAGAGAGTGCCAGAGAGTGATAGAGAGTGATAGAGAGTGATAGAGAGTGTCATAGAGTGTCAGAGAGTGATAGAGTGTGATAGAGAGTGTCAGAGAGTGTCAGAGTGTGTCAGAGAGTGATAGTGAGTGTCTGAGAGTGTCAGAGAGTGTCAGAGAGTGTCAGAGAGTGATGGAGTGTGATAGAGAGTGATAGAGAGTGTCAGAGAATGTCAGAGAGTGATAGAGAGGGATAGAGAGTTTCAGAGAGTGTCTGAGATTGTCTGAGAGTGATAGAGAGTGATAGAGACTGTCAGAGAGTGTCTGAGAGTGTCAGAGAGTGATAGAGAGTGATAGAGAGAGTCAGACGGTGTCAGAGAGTGTCAGAGAGCGATAGAGAGGGATAGAGAGTGTCAGAGAGTGTCAGAGAGTGTCAGAGAGTGATAGAGAGTTTCAGAGAGTGTCAGAGAGTGTCAGAGAGTGTCAGAGAGTGTCTGAGATTGTCTGACAGTGATAGAGCGTGATAGAGACTGTCAGAGAGTGTCTGAGAGTGTCAGAGAGTGATAGAGAGTGATAGAGAGAGTCAGAGAGTGTCAGAGAGTGTCAGAGAGTGTCAGAGAGTGTCAGAGAGTGATAGAGAGTGTCAGAGAGTGATAGAGAGTGTCAAAGAGTGATAGGGAGATTCAGAGAGTGTCTGAGAGTGTCTGAGAGTGTCAGAGAGTGATAGAGAGTGTCAGAGAGTATCAGAGAGTCTCTGAGAGTGTCAGAGAGTGATAGAGAGTGATAGAGAGTTTCAGAGAGTGTCAGAGAGAGTCTGAGAGTGTCTGAGAGTGTCAGAGTGTGCTAGAGAGTGATATAGAGTGTCAGAGAGTGTCAGAGAGTGTCTGAGAGTGTCTGAGAGTGTCAGAGAGTGATAGAGAGTGATAGAGACTGTCAGAGAGTGTCAGAGAGTGTCAGAGAGTGATAGAGAGTGTCAGAGAGTGATGGAGAGTGATAGAGAGTGATAGAGAGTGTCAGAGAGTAATAGAGAGTGTCAGAGAGTGTCAGAGAGTGATAGTGAGTGTCTGAGAGTGTCAGAGAGTGTTAGAGAGTGTCTGAGAGTGTCAGAGAGTGATAGAGAGTGTCAGAGAGTGTCAGAGAGTGTCTGAGAGTGTCAGAGCGTGTCAGAGAGTGTCAGAGAGTGTCAGAGAGTGTCAGAGAGTGATAGAGAGTGATAGAGAGTTTCAGAGAGTTTCAGAGAGTGTCTGAGAGTGTCAGAGAGCGATAGAGAGGGATAGAGAGTGTCAGAGAGTGTCAGAGAGTGTCAGAGAGTGTCAGAGAGTGATAGAGAGTGATAGAGAGTTTCAGAGAGTGTCAGAGAGTGTCAGAGAGTGTCTGAGATTGTCTGAGAGTGATAGAGAGTTTCAGAGAGTTTCAGAGAGTGTCAGAGAGTGTCTGAGAGTGTCAGAGAGTGATGGAGAGTGATAGAGAGTGATAGAGAGTGTCAGAGAGCGATAGAGAGAGATAGAGACTGTCAGAGAGTGTCAGAGAGTGTCAGAGAGTGATAGAGAGTGATAGAGAGTGATAGAGAGTTTCAGAGAGTGATAGAGAGTGTCAGAGAGTGATAGAGCGTTATAGAGAGTTTCAGAGAGTTTCAGAGAGTGTCAGAGAGTGTCTGAGAGTGTCAGAGAGTGATGGAGAGTGATAGAGAGTGATAGAGAGTGTCAGAGAGCGATAGAGAGTGATAGAGACTGTCAGAGAGTGTCAGAGAGTGTCAGTCAGTGATAGAGAGTGATAGAGAGTTTCAGAGAGTGATAGAGAGTGTCAGAGAGTGTCAGAGAGTGATAGAGCGTTATAGAGAGTGTCAGAGAGTGTCAAAGAGTGTCAGAGAGTGATAGTGAGTGTCTGAGAGTGTCAGAGAGTGTCAAAGAGTGTCAGAGAGTGATGGAGAGTGATAGAGAGTGATAGAGGGTGCCAGAGAGTGTCAGAGAGTGATAGAGACTGATAGAGAGTTTCAGAGAGTTTCAGAGAGTTTCAGAGAGTGTCAGAGAGTGTCTGAGACTGTCAGAGAGTGATGGAGAGTGATAGAGAGTGATAGAGAGTGTCAGAGTACGATAGAGAGTGATAGAGACTGTCAGAGAGTGTCAGAGAGTGTCAGAGAGTGATAGAGAGAGATAGATAGTTTCAGAGAGTGATAGAGAGTGTCAGAGTGTGTCAGAGGGTGATAGAGAGTGATAGAGAGTGATAGAGAGTGATAGAGAGTGTCAGAGAGTGTCAGAGAGTGTCAGAGAGTGATAGTGAGTGTCTGAGAGTGTCAGAGAGTGATAGTGAGTGTCTGAGAGTGTCAGAGAGTGTCAAAGAGTGTCAGAGAGTGTCAGAGAGTGATGGAGAGTGATAGCGAGTGATAGAGAGTGTCAGAGAGCGATAGAGAGTGATAGAGACTGTCAGAGAGTGTCAGAGAGTGATAGAGAATGATAGAGAGTTTCAGAGAGTGATAGAGAGTGTCAGAGAGTGTCAGAGAGTGATAGAGAGTGATAGAGAGTGTCAGAGAGTGTCAGAATGTGCCAGAGAGTGATAGTGAGTGTCTGAGAGTGTCAGAGAGAGTGAAAGAGTGTCAGAGAGTGATGGAGAGTGATAGAGTGTGATAGAGAGTGCCAGAGAGTGTCAGAGAGTGATAGATAGTGATAGAGAGTTTCAGAGAGTATCAGAGAGTGTCAGAGAGTGATAGTGAGTGTCTGAGAGTGATAGAGAGTGTCAGAGAGTGTCAGAGAGTGATGGAGTGTGATAGAGAGTGTCAGAGAATGTCAGAGAGTGTCAGAGAGTGATAGAGAGTGATAGAGAGTTTCAGAGAGTGTCAGAGAGTGTCAGAGAGTGATAGTGAGTGTCTGAGAGTGTCAGAGAGTGTCAGAGAGTGTCAGAGAGCGCTAGAGAGGGATAGAGAGTGTCAGAGAGTGTCAGAGAGTGTCAGAGAGTGATAGAGAGTGATAGAGAGTTTCAGAGAGTGTCAGAGAGTGTCTGAGATTGTCTGACAGTGATAGAGAGTGATCGAGAGTGTCAGAGAGTGTCTGAGAGTATCAGAGAGTGATAGAGAGTGATAGAGAGTGTCAGATAGTGTCAGAGAGTGTCAGAGAGCGACGGAGAGGGATAGAGAGTGCCAGAGATTCTCAGAGAGTGTCAGAGAGTGATAGAGAGTGATAGAGAGTTTCAGAGAGTGTCAGAGAGTGTCAGAGAGTGTCTGAGATTGTCTGAGAGTGATAGAGAGTGATAGAGACTGTCAGAGAGTGTCAGAGAGTGTCAGAGAGTGATAGAGAGTGTCAGAGAGTGTCAGAGAGTGACAGAGAGTGTCTGAGAGTGATAGAGAGTGATAGAGACTGTCAGAGAGTGTCTGACAGTGTCAGAGAGTGATAGAGAGTGATAGAGAGTTTCAGAGAGTGTCAGAGAGTGTCAGAGAGTGATAGAGAGTGTCAGAGAGTGTCAGAGAGTGACAGAGAGTGTCTGAGAGTGATAGAGAGTGATCGAGAGTGTCAGAGAGTGTCAGTGAGTGCCTGAGAGTGTCAGAGAGTGATTGAGAGAGTTAGAGAGTGTCAGAGAGTGTCAGAGATTGTCAGAGAGTGATAGAGAGTGATAGAGAGTGTCAGATAGTGTCAGAGAGTGATAGTGAGTGTCAGAGAGTGTCAGAGAGTGATAGAGAGTTTCAGAGAGTGTCAGAGAGTGTCAGAGAGTGTCTGAGAGCGTCAGAGAGTGTCAGAGAGTGTCAGAGAGTGTCAGAGAGTGATAGAGAGTGATAGAGAGTTTCAGAGAGTGATATAGAGTGTCAGAGAGTGTCAGAGAGTGATAGAGCGTTATAGAGAGTGTCAGAGAGTGTCAAAGAGTGTCAGAGAGTGATAGTGAGTGTCTGAGAGTGTCAGAGAGTGTCAAAGAGTGTCAGAGAGTGATGGAGAGTGATAGAGAGTGATAGAGGGTGCCAGAGAGTGTCAGAGAGTGATAGAGACTGATAGAGAGTTTCAGAGAGTTTCACAGAGTTTCAGAGAGTGTCAGAGAGTGTCTGAGAGTGTCAGAGAGTGATGGAGAGTGATAGAGAGTGATAGAGAGTGTCAGAGAGTGATAGAGAGTGATAGAGACTGTCAGAGAGTGTCAGAGAGTGTCAGAGAGTGATAGAGAGAGATAGAGAGTTTCAGAGAGTGTCAGAGAGTGTCAGAGAGTGTCAGAGAGTGATAGAGAGTGATAGAGAGTGATAGAGAGTGATAGAGAGTGTCAGAGAGTGTCAGAGAGTGATAGTGAGTGTCTGAGAGTATCAGAGAGTGATAGTGAGTGTCTGAGAGTGTCAGAGAGTGTCAAAGAGTGTCAGAGAGTGTCAGAGAGTGATGGAGAGTGATAGCGAGTGATAGAGAATGTCAGAGAGCGATAGAGAGTGATAGAGACTGTCAGAGAGTGTCAGAGAGTGATAGAGAGTGATAGAGAGTTTCAGAGAGTGATAGAGTGTGTCAGAGAGTGTCAGAGAGTGATAGAGAGTGATAGAGAGTGTCAGAGAGTGTCAGAGTGTGTCAGAGAGTGATAGTGAGTGTCTGAGAGTGTCAGAGAGTGTTAGAGAGTGTCTGAGAGTGTCAGAGAGTGATAGAGAGTGTCAGAGAGTGTCAGAGAGTGTCTGAGAGTGTCAGAGCGTGTCAGAGAGTGTCAGAGAGTGTCAGAGAGTGTCAGAGAGTGATAGAGAGTGATAGAGAGTTTCAGAGAGTTTCAGAGAGTGTCTGAGAGTGTCAGAGAGCGATAGAGAGGGATAGAGAATGTCAGAGAGTGTCAGAGAGTGTCAGAGAGTGTCAGAGAGTGATAGAGAGTGATAGAGAGTTTCAGAGAGTGTCAGAGAGTGTCAGAGAGTGTCTGAGATTGTCTGAGAGTGATAGAGAGTTTCAGAGAGTTTCAGAGAGTGTCAGAGAGTGTCTGAGAGTGTCAGAGAGTGATGGAGAGTGATAGAGAGTGATAGAGAGTGTCAGAGAGCGATAGAGAATGATAGAGACTGTCAGAGAGTGTCAGAGAGTGATAGAGTCTGATAGAGAGTTTCAGAGAGTTTCAGAGAGTTTCAGAGAGTGTCAGAGAGTGTCTGAGAGTGTCAGAGAGTGATGGAGAGTGATAGAGAGTGATAGAGAGTGTCAGAGAGCGATAGAGAGTGATAGAGACTGTCAGAGAGTGTCAGAGAGTGTCAGAGAGTGATAGAGAGAGATAGAGAGTTTCAGAGAGTGATAGAGAGTGTCAGAGAGTGTCAGAGAGTGATAGAGAGTGATAGAGAGTGATAGAGAGTGTCAGAGAGTGTCAGAGAGTGATAGTGAGTGTCTGAGAGTATCAGAGAGTGATAGTGAGTGTCTGAGAGTGTCAGAGAGTGTCAAAGAGTGTCAGAGAGTGTCAGAGAGTGATGGAGAGTGATAGCGAGTGATAGAGAATGTCAGAGAGCGATAGAGAGTGATAGAGACTGTCAGAGAGTGTCAGAGAGTGATAGAGAGTGATAGAGAGTTTCAGAGAGTGATAGAGAGTGTCAGAGAGTGTCAGAGAGTGATAGAGAGTGATAGAGAGTGTCAGAGAGTGTCAGAGTGTGTCAGAGAGTGATAGTGAGTGTCTGAGAGTGTCAGAGAGTGTTAGAGAGTGTCTGAGAGTGTCAGAGAGTGATAGAGAGTGTCAGAGAGTGTCAGAGAGTGTCTGAGAGTGTCACAGCGTGTCAGAGAGTGTCAAGAGTGTCAGAGAGTGTCAGAGAGTGATAGAGAGTGATAGAGAGTTTCAGAGAGTTTCAGAGAGTGTCTGAGAGTGTCAGAGAGCGATAGAGAGGGATAGAGAGTGTCAGAGAGTGTCAGAGAGTGTCAGAGAGTGTCAGAGAGTGATAGAGAGTGATAGAGAGTTTCAGAGAGTGTCAGAGAGTGTCAGAGAGTGTCTGAGATTGTCTGAGAGTGATAGAGAGTTTCAGAGAGTTTCAGAGAGTGTCAGAGAGTGTCTGAGAGTGTCAGAGAGTGATGGAGAGTGATAGAGAGTGATAGAGAGTGTCAGAGAGCGATATAGAGTGATAGAGACTGTCAGAGAGTGTCAGAGAGTGTCAGAGAGTGATAGAGAGTGATAGAGAGTTTGAGAGAGTGATAGAGAGTTTCAGAGAGTGTCAGAGAGTGATAGAGCGTTATAGAGAGTTTCAGAGAGTTTCAGAGAGTGTCAGAGAGTGTCTGAGAGTGTCAGAGAGTGATGGAGAGTGATAGAGAGTGATAGAGAGTGTCAGAGAGCGATAGAGAGTGATAGAGACTGTCAGAGAGTGTCAGAGAGTGTCAGAGAGTGATAGAGAGTGATAGAGAGTTTCAGAGAGTGATAGAGAGTGTCAGAGAGTGTCAGAGAGTGATAGAGCGTTATAGAGAGTGTCAGAGAGTGTCAAAGAGTGTCAGAGAGTCATAGTGAGTGTCTGAGAGTGTCAGAGAGTGTCAAAGAGTGTCAGAGAGTGATGGAGAGTGATAGAGAGTGATAGAGGGTGCCAGAGAGTGTCAGAGAGTGATAGAGACTGATAGAGAGTTTCAGAGAGTTTCAGAGAGTTTCAGAGAGTGTCAGAGAATGTCTGAGAGTGTCAGAGAGTGATGGAGAGTGATAGAGAGTGATAGAGAGTGTCAGAGTACGATAGAGAGTGATAGAGACTGTCAGAGAGTGTCAGAGAGTGTCAGAGAGTGATAGAGAGAGATAGAGAGTTTCAGAGAGTGATAGAGAGTGTCAGAGAGTGATAGAGAGTGATAGAGAGTGATAGAGAGTGTCAGAGAGTGTCAGAGAGTGTCAGAGAGTGATAGTGAGTGTCTGAGAGTGTCAGAGAGTGATAGTGAGTGTCTGAGAGTGTCAGAGAGTGTCAAAGAGTGTCAGAGAGTGCCAGAGAGTGATGGAGAGTGATAGCGAGTGATAGAGAGTGTCAGAGAGCGATAGAGAGTGATAGAGACTGTCAGAGAGTGTCAGAGAGTGATAGAGAGTGATAGAGAGTTTCAGAGAGTGATAGAGAGTGTCAGAGAGTGTCAGAGAGTGATAGAGAGTGATAGAGAGTGTCAGAGAGTGTCAGAGTGTGTCAGAGAGTGATAGTGAGTGTCTGAGAGTGTCAGAGAGAGTGAAAGAGTGTCAGAGAGTGATTGAGAGTGATAGAGTGTGATAGAGAGTACCAGAGAGTGTCAGAGAGTGATAGAGAGTGATAGAGAGTGTCAGAGAGTGTCAGAGAGTGATGGAGTGTGATAGAGAGTGCCAGAGAGTGTCAGAGAGTGTCAGAGAGTGTCAGAGAGTGATAGAGAGTGATAGAGAGTTTCAGAGAGTGTCAGAGAGTGTCAGAGAGTGATAGTGAGTGTCTGAGAGTGTCAGAGAGCGTCAGAGAGTGTCAGAGAGCGCTAGAGAGGGATAGAGAGTGTCAGAGAGTGTCAGAGAGTGTCAGAGAGTGTCAGAGAGTGATACAGAGTGATAGAGAGTTTCAGAGAGTGTCAGAGAGTGTCTGAGATTGTCTGACAGTGATAGAGAGTGATCGAGAGTGTCAGAGAGTGTCTGAGAGTATCAGAGAGTGATAGAGAGTGATAGAGAGTGTCAGAGAGTGTCAGAGAGTGTCAGAGAGCGATAGAGAGGGATAGAGAGTGTCAGAGAGTGTCAGAGAGTGTCAGAGAGTGATAGAGAGTGATAGAGAGTTTCAGAGAGTGTCAGAGAGTGTCAGAGAGTGTCAGAGAGTGTCTGAGACTGTCTGAGAGTGATAGAGAGTGATAGAGACTGTCAGAGAGTGTCTGAGAGTGTCAGAGAGTGATAGAGATTGATAGAGAGTGTCAGAGAGTGTCAGAGAGTGTCAGAGAGTGTCAGAGAGTGATAGAGAGTGTCCGAGAGTGTCAGAGAGTGACAGAGAGTGTCTGAGAGTGATAGAGAGTGATAGAGACTGTCAGAGAGTGTCTGAGTGTCAGAGAGTGATAGAGAGTGATAGAGAGTTTCAGAGAGTGTCAGAGAGTGTCAGAGAGTGATAGAGAGTGTCAGAGAGTGTCAGAGAGTGACAGAGAGTGTCTGAGAGTGATAGAGAGTGATCGAGAGTGTCAGAGAGTGTCAGTGAGTGCCTGAGAGTGTCAGAGAGTGATAGAGAGAGTTAGAGAGTGTCAGAGAGTGTCAGAGAGTGTCAGAGAGTGATAGAGAGTGATAGAGAGTGTCAGATAGTGTCAGAGAGTGATAGTGAGTGTCAGAGAGTGTCAGAGAGTGATAGAGAGTGATAGAGAGTTTCAGAGAGTGTCAGAGAGTGTCAGAGAGTGTCTGAGAGAGTCAGAGAGTGTCAGAGAGTGTCAGAGAGTGTCAGAGAGTGATAGAGAGTTTCAGAGAGTGATAGAGAGTGTCAGAGAGTGATAGAGCGTTATAGAGAGTGTCAGAGAGTGTCAAAGAGTGTCAGAGAGTGATAGTGAGTGTCTGAGAGTGTCAGAGAGTGTCAAAGAGTGTCAGAGAGTGATGGAGAGTGATAGAGAGTGATAGAGGGTGCCAGAGAGTGTCAGAGAGTGATAGAGACTGATAGAGAGTTTCAGAGAGTTTCAGAGAGTTTCAGAGAGTGTCAGAGAGTGTCTGAGAGTGTCAGAGAGTGATGGAGAGTGATAGAGAGTGATAGAGAGTGTCAGAGTACGATAGAGAGTGATAGAGACTGTCAGAGAGTGTCAGAGAGTGTCAGAGAGTGATAGAGAGAGATAGAGAGTTTCAGAAAGTGATAGAGAGTGTCAGAGAGTGTCAGAGAGTGATAGAGAGTGATAGAGAGTGATAGAGAGTGATAGAGAGTGTCAGAGAGTGTCAGAGAGTGATAGTGAGTGTCTGAGAGTGCCAGAGAGTGATAGTGAGTGTCTGAGAGTGTCAGAGAGTGTCAAAGAGTGTCAGAGAGTGTCAGAGAGTGATGGAGAGTGATAGCGAGTGATAGAGAGTGTCAGAGAGTGATAGAGAGTGATAGAGACTGTCAGAGAGTGTCAGAGAGTGATAGAGAGTGAGAGAGAGTTTCAGAGAGTGATAGAGAGTGTCAGAGAGTGTCAGAGAGTGATAGAGAGTGATAGAGAGTGTCAGAGAGTGTCAGAGTGTGTCAGAGAGTGATAGAGAGTGATAGAGAGTTTCAGAGAGTATCAGAGAGTGTCAGAGAGTGATAGTGAGTGTCTGAGAGTGATAGAGAGTGTCAGAGAGTGTCAGAGAGTGATGGAGTGTGATAGAGAGTTTCAGAGAGTGTCAGAGAGTGTCAGAGAGCGCTAGAGAGGGATAGAGAGTGTCAGAGAGTGTCAGAGAGTGTCAGAGAGTGATAGAGAGTGATAGAGAGTGTCAGAGAGTGTCAGAGAGTGTCAGAGTGCGATAGAGAGGGATAGAGAGTGTCAGAGAGTGTCAGAGAGTGTCAGAGAGTGATAGAGAGTGATAGAGAGTTTCAGAGAGTGTCAGAGACTGACAGAGAGTGATAGAGAGTGATAGAGAGTTTCAGAGAGTGATAGAGAGTGTCAGAGAGTGTCAGAGAGTGATAGAGCGTTATAGAGAGTGTCAGAGAGTGTCAAAGAGTGTCAGAGAGTCATAGTGAGTGTCTGAGAGTGTCAGAGAGTGTCAAAGAGTGTCAGAGAGTGATGGAGAGTGATAGAGAGTGATAGAGGGTGCCAGAGAGTGTCAGAGAGTGATAGAGACTGATAGAGAGTTTCAGAGAGTTTCAGAGAGTTTCAGAGAGTGTCAGGGAATGTCTGAGAGTGTCAGAGAGTGATGGAGAGTGATAGAGAGTGATAGAGAGTGTCAGAGTACGATAGAGAGTGATAGAGACTGTCAGAGAGTGTCAGAGAGTGTCAGAGAGTGATAGAGAGAGATAGAGAGTTTCAGAGAGTGATAGAGAGTGTCAGAGAGTGTCAGAGAGTGATAGAGAGTGATAGAGAGTGTCAGAGAGTGTCAGAGAGTGTCAGAGAGTGATAGTGAGTGTCTGAGAGTGTCAGAGAGTGATAGTGAGTGTCTGAGAGTGTCAGAGAGTGTCAAAGAGTGTCAGAGAGTGTCAGAGAGTGATGGAGAGTGATAGCGAGTGATAGAGAGTGTCAGAGAGCGATAGAGAGTGATAGAGACTGTCAGAGAGTGTCAGAGAGTGATAGAGAGTGATAGAGAGTTTCAGAGAGTGATAGAGAGTGTCAGAGAGTGTCAGAGAGTGATAGAGAGTGATAGAGAGTGTCAGAGAGTGTCAGAGTGTGTCAGAGAGTGATAGTGAGTGTCTGAGAGTGTCAGAGAGAGTGAAAGAGTGTCAGAGAGTGATTGAGAGTGATAGAGTGTGATAGAGAGTACCAGAGAGTGTCAGAGAGTGATAGAGAGTGATAGAGAGTGTCAGAGAGTGTCAGAGAGTGATGGAGTGTGATAGAGAGTGCCAGAGAGTGTCAGAGAGTGTCAGAGAGTGTCAGAGAGTGATAGAGAGTGATAGAGAGTTTCAGAGAGTGTCAGAGAGTGTCAGAGAGTGATAGTGAGTGTCTGAGAGTGTCAGAGAGCGTCAGAGAGTGTCAGAGAGCGCTAGAGAGGGATAGAGAGTGTCAGAGAGTGTCAGAGAGTGTCAGAGAGTGATATAGAGTGATAGAGAGTGATAGAGAGTTTCAGAGAGTGTCAGAGAGTGTCTGAGATTGTCTGACAGTGATAGAGAGTGATCGAGAGTGTCAGAGAGTGTCTGAGAGTATCAGAGAGTGATAGAGAGTGATAGAGAGTGTCAGAGAGTGTCAGAGAGTGTCAGAGAGCGATAGAGAGGGATAGAGAGTGTCAGAGAGTGTCAGAGAGTGTCAGAGAGTGATAGAGAGTGATAGAGAGTTTCAGAGAGTGTCAGAGAGTGTCAGAGAGTGTCTGAGACTGTCTGAGAGTGATAGAGAGTGATAGAGACTGTCAGAGAGTGTCTGAGAGTGTCAGAGAGTGATAGAGAGTGATAGAGAGTGTCAGAGAGTGTCAGAGAGTGTCAGAGAGTGTCAGAGAGTGATAGAGAGTGTCCGAGAGTGTCAGAGAGTGACAGAGAGTGTCTGAGAGTGATAGAGAGTGATAGAGACTGTCAGAGAGTGATAGAGAGTGATAGAGAGTTTCAGAGAGTGTCAGAGAGTGTCAGAGAGTGATAGAGAGTGTCAGAGAGTGTCAGAGAGTGACAGAGAGAGTCTGAGAGTGATAGAGAGTGATCGAGAGTGTCAGAGAGTGTCAGTGAGTGCCTGAGAGTGTCAGAGAGTGATAGAGAGAGTTAGAGAGTGTCAGAGAGTGTCAGAGAGTGTCAGAGAGTGATAGAGTGTGATAGAGAGTGTCAGATAGTGTCAGAGAGTGATAGTGAGTGTCAGAGAGTGTCAGAGAGTGATAGAGAGTGATAGAGAGTTTCAGAGAGTGTCAGAGAGTGTCTGAGAGAGTCAGAGAGTGTCAGAGAGTGTCAGAGAGTGTCAGAGAGTGATAGAGAGTGATAGAGAGTTTCAGAGAGTGATAGAGAGTGTCAGAGAGTGATAGAGCGTTATAGAGAGTGTCAGAGAGTGTCAAAGAGTGTCAGAGAGTGATGGAGAGTGATAGAGAGTGATAGAGGGTGCCAGAGAGTGTCAGAGAGTGATAGAGACTGATAGAGAGTTTCAGAGAGTTTCAGAGAGTTTCAGAGAGTGTCAGAGAGTGTCTGAGAGTGTCAGAGAGTGATGGAGAGTGATAGAGAGTGATAGAGAGTGTCAGAGTACGATAGAGAGTGATAGAGACTGTCAGAGAGTGTCAGAGAGTGTCAGAGAGTGATAGAGAGAGATAGAGAGTTTCAGAAAGTGATAGAGAGTGTCAGAGAGTGTCAGAGAGTGATAGAGAGTGATAGAGAGTGATAGAGAGTGATAGAGAGTGTCAGAGAGTGTCAGAGAGTGATAGTGAGTGTCTGAGAGTGCCAGAGAGTGATAGTGAGTGTCTGAGAGTGTCAGAGAGTGTCAAAGAGTGTCAGAGAGTGTCAGAGAGTGATGGAGAGTGATAGCGAGTGATAGAGAGTGTCAGAGAGTGATAGAGAGTGATAGAGACTGTCAGAGAGTGTCAGAGAGTGATAGAGAGTGAGAGAGAGTTTCAGAGAGTGATAGAGAGTGTCAGAGAGTGTCAGAGAGTGATAGAGAGTGATAGAGAGTGTCAGAGAGTGTCAGAGTGTGTCAGAGAGTGATAGAGAGTGATAGAGAGTTTCAGAGAGTATCAGAGAGTGTCAGAGAGTGATAGTGAGTGTCTGAGAGTGATAGAGAGTGTCAGAGAGTGTCAGAGAGTGATGGAGTGTGATAGAGAGTTTCAGAGAGTGTCAGAGAGTGTCAGAGAGTGATAGTGAGTGTCTGAGAGTGTCAGAGAGTGTCAGAGAGCGCTAGAGAGGGATAGAGAGTGTCAGAGATTGTCAGAGAGTGTCAGAGAGTGATAGAGAGTGATAGAGAGTGTCAGAGAGTGTCAGAGAGTGTCAGAGTGCGATAGAGAGGGATAGAGAGTGTCAGAGAGTGTCAGAGAGTGTCAGAGAGTGATAGAGAGTGATAGAGAGTTTCAGAGAGTGTCAGAGAGTGTCAGAGAGTGTCAGAGAGTGTCTGAGATTGTCTGAGAGTGTTAGAGAGTGATAGAGACTGTCAGAGAGTGTCTGAGAGTGTCAGAGAGTGATAGAGAGTGATAGAGAGTGTCAGAGAGTGTCAGAGAGTGTCAGAGAGTGTCAGAGAGTGATAGAGAGTGTCAGAGAGTGTCAGAGAGTGACAGAGAGTGTCTGAGAGTGATAGAGACTGTCAGAGAGTGTCTGAGAGTGTCAGAGAGTGATAGAGAGTGATAGAGAGTGTCAGAGAGTGTCAGAGAGTGTCTGTGAGTGTCTGAGAGTGTCAGTGAGTGTCTGAGAGTGTCAGAGAGTGATAGAGACTGATAGAGAGTTTCAGAGAGTTTCAGAGAGTGTCAGAGAGTGTCAGAGAGTGTCAGAGAGTGTCAGAGAGTGATGGAGAGTGATAGAGAGTGATAGAGAGTGTCAGAGTACGATAGAGAGTGATAGAGACTGTCAGAGAGTGTCAGAGAGTGTCAGAGAGTGATAGAGAGAGATAGAGAGTTTCAGAGAGTGATAGAGAGTGTCAGAGAGTGTCAGAGAGTGATAGAGAGTGATAGAGAGTGATAGAGAGTGATAGAGAGTTTCAGAGAGTGTCAGAGAGTGATAGTGAGTGTCTGAGAGTGTCAGAGAGTGATAGTGAGTGTCTGAGAGTGTCAGAGAGTGTCAAAGAGTGTCAGAGAGTGTCAGAGAGTGATGGAGAGTGATAGCGAGTGATAGAGAGTGTCAGAGAGCGATAGAGAGTGATAGAGACTGTCAGAGAGTGTCAGAGAGTGATAGAGAGTGAGAGAGAGTTTCAGAGAGTATCTGAGAGTGTCAGAGAGTGTCAGAGAGTGATAGAGAGTGATAGAGAGTGTCAGAGAGTGTCAGAGTGTGTCAGAGAGTGATAGTGAGTGTCTGAGAGTGTCAGAGAGAGTGAAAGAGTGTCAGAGAGTGATGGAGAGTGATAGAGTGTGATAGAGAGTGCCAGAGAGTGTCAGAGAGTGATAGATAGTGATAGAGAGTTTCAGAGAGTATCAGAGAGTGTCAGAGAGTGATAGTGAGTGTCTGAGAGTGATAGAGAGTGTCAGAGAGTGTCAGAGAGTGATGGAGTGTGATAGAGAGTTTCAGAGAGTGTCAGAGAGTGTCAGAGAGTGATAGTGAGTGTCTGAGAGTGTCAGAGAGTGTCAGAGAGTGTCAGAGAGCGCTAGAGAGGGATAGAGAGTGTCAGAGGGTGTCAGAGAGTGTCAGAGAGTGTCAGAGAGTGATAGAGAGTGATAGAGAGTTTCAGAGAGTGTCAGAGAGTGTCTGAGATTGTCTGACAGTGATAGAGAGTGATCGGGAGTGTCAGAGAGTGTCTGAGAGTATCAGAGAGTGATAGAGAGTGATAGAGAGTGTCAGAGAGTGTCAGAGAGTGTCAGAGAGCGATAGAGAGGGATAGAGAGTGTCAGAGAGGGTCAGAGAGTGATAGAGAGTGATAGAGAGTTTCAGAGAGTGTCAGAGAGTGTCAGAGAGTGTCAGAGAGTGTCTGAGATTGTCTGAGAGTGTTAGAGAGTGATAGAGACTGTCAGAGAGTGTCTGAGAGTGTCAGAGAGTGATAGAGAGTGATAGAGAGTGTCAGAGAGTGTCAGAAAGTGTCAGAGAGTGATAGAGAGTGTCAGAGAGTGTCAGAGAGTGACAGAGAGTGTCTGAGAGTGATAGAGAGTGATAGAGACTGTCAGAGAGTGTCTGAGAGTGTCAGAGAGTGATAGAGAGTGATAGAGAGTTTCAGAGAGTGTCAGAGAGTGTCAGAGAGTGATAGAGAGTGTCAGAGAGTGTCAGAGAGTGACAGAGAGTGTCTGAGAGTGATAGAGAGTGATCGAGAGTGTCAGAGAGTGTCAGTGAGTGTCTGAGAGTGTCAGAGAGTGATAGAGAGAGTTAGAGAGTGTCAGAGAGTGTCAGAGAGTGTCAGAGAGTGATAGAGAGTGATAGAGAGTGTCAGATAGTGTCAGAGAGGGATAGTGAGTGTCAGAGAGTGTCAGAGAGTGATAGAGAGTGATAGAGAGTTTCAGAGAGTGTCAGAGAGTGTCAGAGAATTTCTGCGAGCGTCAGAGAGTGTCAGAGAGTGATGGAGAGTGATAGAGAGTGATAGAGAGTGTCAGAGAGTGATAGTGAGTGTCAGAGAGTGTCAGAGAGTGTCAGAGAGTGATAGAGAGTTTCAGAGAGTGTCTGAGAGTGTCAGAGAGTGATAGAGAGTGATAGAGAGTGTCAGAGAGTGTCAGAGAGTGATAGAGAGTGATAGAGAGTGTCAGAGAGTGTCAGAGAGTGATGGTGAGTGTCAGAGAGTGTCAGAGAGTGTCAGAGAGTGTCTGAGAGTGTCAGAGAGTGTCAGAGAGTGTCTGAGAGTGTCAGAGAGTGATGGAGAGTGATAGAGAGTGATAGAGAGTGTCAGAGAGCGATAGAGAGTGATAGAGACTTTCAGAGAGTGTCAGAGAGTGTCAGAGAGTGATAGAGAGTGATAGAGAGTTTCAGAGATTGATAGAGAGTGTCAGAGAGTGTCAGAGAGTGTCTGAGATTGTCTGACAGTGATAGAGAGTGATCGGGAGTGTCAGAGAGTGTCTGAGAGTATCAGAGAGTGATAGAGAGTGATAGAGAGTGTCAGAGAGTGTCAGAGAGTGTCAGAGAGCGATAGAGAGGGATAGAGAGTGTCAGAGAGGGTCAGAGAGTGATAGAGAGTGATAGAGAGTTTCAGAGAGTGTCAGAGAGTGTCAGAGAGTGTCAGAGAGTGTCTGAGATTGTCTGAGAGTGTTAGAGAGTGATAGAGACTGTCAGAGAGTGTCTGAGAGTGTCAGAGAGTGATAGAGAGTGATAGAGAGTGTCAGAGAGTGTCAGAGAGTGTCAGAGAGTGATAGAGAGTGTCAGAGAGTGTCAGAGAGTGACAGAGAGTGTCTGAGAGTGATAGAGAGTGATAGAGACTGTCAGAGAGTGTCTGAGAGTGTCAGAGAGTGATAGAGAGTGATAGAGAGTTTCAGAGAGTGTCAGAGAGTGTCAGAGAGTGATAGAGAGTGTCAGAGAGTGTCAGAGAGTGACAGAGAGTGTCTGAGAGTGATAGAGAGTGATCGAGAGTGTCAGAGAGTGTCAGTGAGTGTCTGAGAGTGTCAAAGAGTGATAGAGAGAGTTAGAGAGTGTCAGAGAGTGTCAGAGAGTGATAGAGAGTGATAGAGAGTGTCAGATAGTGTCAGAGAGGGATAGTGAGTGTCAGAGAGTGTCAGAGAGTGATAGAGAGTGATAGAGAGTTTCAGAGAGTGTCAGAGAGTGTCAGAGAGTTTCTGCGAGCGTCAGAGAGTGTCAGAGAGTGATGGAGAGTGATAGAGAGTGATAGAGAGTGTCAGAGAGTGATAGTGAGTGTCAGAGAGTGTCAGAGAGTGTCAGAGAGTGATAGAGAGTGATAGAGAGTTTCAGAGAGTGTCTGAGAGTGTCAGAGAGTGATAGAGAGTGATAGAGAGTGTCAGAGAGTGTCAGAGAGTGATAGAGAGTGATAGAGAGTGTCAGAGAGTGTCAGAGAGTGATAGTGAGTGTCAGAGAGTGTCAGAGAGTGTCAGAGAGTGTCTGAGAGTGTCAGAGAGTGTCAGAGAGTGTCTGAGAGTGTCAGAGAGTGATGGAGAGTGATAGAGAGTGATAGAGAGTGTCAGAGAGCGATAGAGAGTGATAGAGACTTTCAGAGAGTGTCAGAGAGTGTCAGAGAGTGATAGAGAGTGATAGAGAGTTTCAGAGATTGATAGAGAGTGTCAGAGAGTGTCAGAGAGTGATAGAGAGTGATAGAGAGTTTCAGAGAGTTTCAGAGAGTGTCAGAGAGTGATAGGGAGTTTCAGAGAGTGTCTGAGAGTGTCTGAGAGCGTCAGAGAGTGATAGAGAGTGATAGAGAGTGTCAGAGAGTGTCAGAGAGTGTCTGAGAGTGTCAGAGAGTGATAGAGAGTGTCAGAGAGTACCAGAGAGTGTCTGAGAGTGTCAGAGAGTGTCAGAGAGTGATAGAGAGTGTCAGAGAGTGTCAGAGAGTGATAGAGAGTGATAAAGTGTTTCAGAGAGTGTCTGAGAGTGTCAGAGAGTGATAGAGAGTGATAGAGAGTGTCAGAGAGTGACGGAGAGTGATATAGAGTGATTGAGAGTGTCAGAGAGTGTCAGAGAGTGATGGAGAGTGATAGAGAGTGTCAGAGAGTGTCAGAGAGTGATAGTGAGTGTCTGAGAGTGTCTGAGAGTGTCAGAGAGTGATAGAGAGTGATAGAGACTGTCAGAGAGTGTCAGAGAGTGTCAGAGAGTGATAGAGAGTGTCAGAGAGTGATAGAGAGTGATAGAGAGTGTCAGAGAGTGATGGAGACTGTCAGAGAGTGATGGAGCGTGATAGAGAATGTCAGAGAGTGTCAGAGAGTGTCAGAGAGTGATAGTGAGTGTCTGAGAGTGTCTGAGAGTGTCAGAGAGTGATAGAGAGTGATAGAGACTGTCACAGAGTGATAGAGAGTGATAGAGACTGTCAGAGAGTGATAGTGAGTGTCTGAGAGTGTCAGAGAGTGTCAGAGAGTGTCTGAGAGTGTCAGAGAGTGATAGAGAGTGTCAGAGAGTGTCTGAGAGTGTCAGAGCGTGTCAGAGAGTGTCAGAGAGTGTCAGAGAGTGCCAGAGAGTGATAGAGAGTGATAGAGAGTTTCAGAGAGTTTCAGAGAGTGTCTGAGAGTGTCTGAGAGTGTCAGAGTGCGATAGAGAGGGATAGAGAGTGTCAGAGAGTGTCAGAGAGTGTCAGAGAGTGATAGAGAGTGATAGAGAGTTTCAGAGAGTGTCAGAGAGTGTCAGAGAGTGTATGAGATTGTCTGAGAGTGATAGAGAGTTTCAGAGAGTTTCAGAGAGTGTCAGAGAGTGTCTGAGAGTGTCAGAGAGTGATGGAGAGTGATAGAGAGTGATAGAGAATGTCAGAGAGCGATAGAGAGTGATAGAGACTGTCAGAGAGTGTCAGAGAGAGTCAGAGAGTGATAGAGAGTGCCAGAGAGTGTCAGAGAGTGATAGAGAGTGATAATGAGTTTCAGAGAGTGTCAGAGAGTGTCTGAGAGTGATAGAGAGTGATAGAGAGTGTCAGAGAGTGTCAGAGAGTGTCAGAGAGTGTCAGAGAGTGATAGAGAGTGATAGAGAGTTTCAGAGAGTGTTAAAGAGTGTCAGAGAGTGTCTGAGAGTGTCAGAGAGTGATAGAGAGTGTCAGAGAGTGTCAGAGAGTGTCCGAGAGTGATAGAGAGTGATAGAGAGTGTCAGAGAGCGATAGAGAGTGATAGAGACTGTCAGAGAGTGTCAGAGAGTGCCAGAGAGTGATAGAGAGTGATAGAGAGTTTCAGAGAGTTTCAGAGAGTGTCTGAGAGTGTCTGAGAGTGTCAGAGTGCGATAGAGAGGGATAGAGAGTGTCAGAGAGTGTCAGAGAGTGTCAGAGAGTGATAGAGAGTGATAGAGAGTTTCAGAGAGTTTCAGAGAGTGTCAGAGAGTGTCAGAGAGTGTATGAGATTGTCTGAGAGTGATAGAGAGTTTCAGAGAGTTTCAGAGAGTGTCAGAGAGTGTCTGAGAGTGTCAGAGAGTGATGGAGAGTGATAGAGAGTGATAGAGAATGTCAGAGAGCGATAGAGAGTGATAGAGACTGTCAGAGAGTGTCAGAGAGAGTCAGAGAGTGATAGAGAGTGCCAGAGAGTGTCAGAGAGTGATAGAGAGTGATAGAGAGTGTCAGAGAGTGTCAGAGAGTGTCAGAGAGTGTCAGAGAGTGATAGAGAGTGATAGAGAGTTTCAGAGAGTGTTAAAGAGTGTCAGAGAGTGTCTGAGAGTGTCAGAGAGTGATAGAGAGTGTCAGAGAGTGTCCGAGAGTGATAGAGAGTGATAGAGAGTGTCAGAGAGTGTCAGAGAATGTCAGAGAGTGATAGTGAGTGTCAGAGAGTGTCAGAGAGTGATAGAGAGTGATAGAGAGTTTCAGAGAGTGATAGTGAGTGTCTGAGAGTGTCAGAGAGTGATAGAGTGTGTCAGAGAGTGTCAGAGAGTGATATAGAGTGATAGAGAGTGTCAGTGAGTGTCAGAGAGTGTCAGAGAGTGATAGTGAGTGTCAGAGAGTGTCAGAGAGTGATAGAGAGTGATAGAGAGTGTAAGAGAGTGATGGAGACTGTCAGAGAGTGATGGAGAGTGTCAGAGAGTGTCAGAGAGTGTCAGAGAGTGATAGAGAGTGATAGAGAGTGTCTGAGAGTGTCAGAGAGTGATAGAGAGTGATAGAGAGTGATAGAGAGTTTCAGAGAGTGTCTGAGAGTGTCAGAGAGTTTCAGAGAGTGATAGAGAGTGTCAGAGAGTGATAGAGAGTGATAGAGAGTGTCAGAGAGTGTCAGAGAATGTCAGAGAGTGATAGTGAGTGTCAGAGAGTGTCAGAGAGTGATAGAGAGTGATAGAGAGTTTTAGAGAGTGATAGTGAGTGTCTGAGAGTGTCAGAGAGTGATAGAGAGTGTCAGAGAGTGTCAGAGAGTGATATAGAGTGATAGAGAGTGTCAGTGAGTGTCAGAGAGTGTCAGAGAGTGATAGTGAGTGTCAGAGAGTGTCAGAGAGTGATAGAGAGTGATAGAGAGTGTCAGAGAGTGATGGAGACTGTCAGAGAGTGATGGAGAGTGATAGAGAGTGTCAGAGAGTGTCAGAGAGTGTCAGAGAGTGATAGTGAGTGTCTGAGAGTGTCTGAGAGTGTCAGAGAGTGATAGAGAGTGATAGAGACTGTCAGAGAGTGTCAGTGAGTGTCAGAGAGTGTCAGAGAGTGATAGTGAGTGTCTGAGAGTGTCAGAGAGTGATAGAGAGTGATAGAGAGTGATAGAGAGTTTCAGAGAGTGTCTGAGAGTGTCAGAGAGTGATAGAGAGTGATAGAGAGTGTCAGAGAGTGTCAGAGAGTGATAGAGAGTGATAGAGAGTGTCAGAGAGTGTCAGAGAGTGATAGTGAGTGTCAGAGAGTGTCAGAGAGTGTCAGAGAGTGTCTGAGAGTGTTAGAGAGTGTCAGAGAGTGACTGAGAGTGTCAGAGAGTGATGGAGAGTGATAGAGAGTGATAGAGAGTGTCAGAGAGCGATAGAGAGTGATAGAGACTTTCAGAGAGTGTCAGAGAGAGTCAGAGAGTGATAGAGAGTGATAGAGAGATTCAGAGATTGATAGAGAGTGTCAGAGAGTGTCAGAGAGTGATAGAGAGTGATAGAGACTTTCAGAGAGTTTCAGAGAGTGTCAGAGAGTGATAGGGAGTGATAGAGAGTGTCAGAGAGTGTCAGAGAGTGTCTGAGAGTGTCAGAGAGTGATAGAGAGTGTCAGAGAGTACCAGAGAGTGTCTGAGAGTGTCGGAGAGTGTCAGAGAGTGATAGAGAGTGTCAGAGAGTGTCAGAGAGTGATAGAGAGTGATAAAGAGTTTCAGAGAGTGTCTGAGAGTGTCAGAGAGTGATAGAGAGTGATAGAGAGTGTCAGAGAGTGTCAGAGAGTGTCTGAGAGTGTCAGAGCGTGTCAGAGAGTGTCAGAGAGTGTCAGAGAGTGCCAGAGAGTGATAGAGAGTGATAGAGAGTTTCAGAGAGTTTCAGAGAGTGTCTGAGAGTGTCTGAGAGTGTCAGAGAGCGATAGAGAGGGATAGAGAGTGTCAGAGAGTGTCAGAGAGTGTCAGAGAGTGATAGTGAGTGATAGAGAGTTTCAGAGAGTGTCAGAGAGTGTCAGAGAGTGTATGAGATTGTCTGAGAGTGATAGAGAGTTTCAGAGAGTTTCAGAGAGTGTCAGAGAGAGTCTGAGAGTGTCAGAGAGTGATGGAGAGTGATAGAGAGTGATAGAGAATGTCAGAGAGCGATAGAGAGTGATAGAGACTGTCAGAGAGTGTCAGAGAGAGTCAGAGAGTGATAGGGAGTGCCAGAGAGTGAGTGTCAGAGAGTGTCTGAGAGTGATAGAGAGTGATAGAGAGTGTCAGAGAGTGTCAGTGAGTGTCAGAGAGTGTCAGAGAGTGATAGAGAGTGATAGAGAGTTTCAGAGAGTGTTAAAGAGTGTCAGAGAGTGTCTGAGAGTGTCAGAGAGTGATAGAGAGTGTCAGAGAGTGTCAGAGAGTGTCAGAGAGTGATAGAGAGTGATAGAGAGTGTCAGAGAGTGTCAGAGAATGTCAGAGAGTGATAGTGAGTGTCAGAGAGTGTCAGAGAGTGATAGAGAGTGATAGAGAGTTTCAGAGAGTGATAGTGAGTGTCTGAGAGTGTCAGAGAGTGATAGTGAGTGTCAGAGAGTGTCAGAGAGTGATATAGAGTGATAGAGAGTGTCAGTGAGTGTCAGAGAGTGTCAGAGAGTGATAGTGAGTGTCAGAGAGTGTCAGAGAGTGATAGAGAGTGATAGAGAGTGTCAGAGGGTGATGGAGACTGTCAGAGAGTGATGGAGAGTGTCAGAGAGTGTCAGAGAGTGTCAGAGAGTGTCAGAGAGTGATAGTGAGTGTCTGAGAGTGTCTGAGAGTGTCAGAGAGTGATAGAGAGTGATAGAGACTGTCAGAGAGTGTCAGAGAGTGTCAGAGAGTGATAGAGAGTGATAGAGAGTGTCAGAGAGGGTCAGAGAGTGATAGAGAGTGTCAGAGAGTGTCAGAGAGTGTCAGAGAGTGATAGTGAGTGTCAGAGAGTGTCAGAGAGTGATAGAGAGTGACAGAGAGTTTCAGAGAGTGATAGTGAGTGTCTGAGAGTGTCAGAGAGTGATATAGAGTGATAGAGAGTGTCAGAGAGTGTCAGAGAGTGATATAGAGTGATAGAGAGTGTCAGTGAGTGTCAGAGAGTGTCAGAGAGTGATAGTGAGTGTCTGAGAGTGTCAGAGAGTGATAGAGAGTGAAAGAGACTGTCAGAGAGTGTCAGTGAGTGTCAGAGAGTGTCAGAGAGTGATAGAGAGTAATAGAGAGTTTCAGAGAGTGTTAAAGAGTGTCAGAGAGTGTCTGAGAGTGTCAGAGAGTGATAGAGAGTGTCAGAGAGTGTCAGAGAGTGTCAGAGAGTGATAGAGAGTGATAGAGAGTTTCAGAGAGTGTCAGAGAATGTCTGAGAGTGTCAGAGAGTGATAGAGAGTGATAGAGAGTGTCAGAGAGTGTCAGAGAGTGATAGAGAGCGATAGAGAGTGTCAGAGAGTGTCAGAGAGTGATAGTGAGTGTCAGAGAGTGTCAGAGAGTGATAGAGAGTGATAGAGAGTTTCAGAGAGTGATAGAGTGTCTGAGAGTGTCAGAGATTGATAGAGAGTGTCAGAGAGTGTCAGAGAGTGATATAGAGTGTCAGAGAGTGATAGAGAGTGATAAAGAGTTTCAGAGAGTTTCAGAGAGTTTCTGAGAGTGTCAGAGAGTGATAGAGAGTGATAGAGAGTGTCAGAGAGTGATAGAGAGTGATAGAGAGTGATAGAGAGTGTCAGAGAGTGTCAGAGAGTGATGGAGAGTGATAGAGAGTGTCAGATAGTGTCAGAGAGTGTCAGAGAGTGATAGTGAGTGTCTGAGAGTGTCAGAGAGTGATAGAGAGTGATAGAGACTGTCAGAGAGTGTCAGAGAGTGTCAGAGAGTGATAGAGAGTGTCAGAGAGTGATAGAGAGTGATAGAGAGTGTCAGAGAGTGATGGAGACTGTCAGAGAGTGATGGAGAGTGATAGAGAGTGTCAGAGAGTGTCAGAGAGTGTCAGAGAGTGATAGTGAGTGTCTGAGAGTGTCTGAGAGCGTCAGAGAGTGATAGAGAGTGATAGAGACTGTCAGAGAGTAATAGTGAGTGTTCCTGGAGTGTCAGAGAGTGTCAGAGAGTGTCTGAGAGTGTCAGAGAGTGATAGAGAGTGTCAGAGAGTGTCTGAGAGTGTCAGAGCGTGTCAGAGAGTGTCAGAGAGTGTCAGAGAGTGCCAGAGAGTGATAGAGAGTGATAGAGAGTTTCAGAGAGTTTCAGAGAGTGTCTGAGAGTGTCTGAGAGTGTCAGAGAGCGATAGAGAGGGATAGAGAGTGTCAGAGAGTGTCAGAGAGTGTCAGAGAGTGTCAGAGAGTGATAGAGAGTGATAGAGTGTTTCAGAGAGTGTCAGAGAGTGTCAGAGAGTGTCTGAGATTGTCTGAGAGTGATAGAGAGTTTCAGAGAGTTTCAGAGAGTGTCAGAGAGTGTCTGAGAGTGTCACAGAGTGATGGAGAGTGATAGAGAGTGATACAGAATGTCAGAGAGCGATAGAGAGTGATAGAGACTGTCAGAGAGTGTCAGAGAGAGTCAGAGAGTGATAGAGAGTGCCAGAGAGTGTCAGAGAGTGTCAGAGAGTGATAGAGAGTGATAATGAGTTTCAGAGAGTGTCAGAGAGTGTCTGAGAGTGATAGAGAGTGATAGAGAGTGTCAGAGAGTGTTTGAGAGTGTCAGAGAGTGTCAGAGAGTGATAGAGAGTGATAGAGAGTGTCAGAGAGTGTCAGAGAGTGTCAGAGAGTGATAGAGTGTGATAGAGAGTGTCAGAGAGTGTCAGAGAATGTCAGAGAGTGATAGTGAGTGTCAGAGAGTGTCAGAGAGTGATAGAGAGTGATAGAGAGTGATAGAGAGTTTCAGAGAGTGATAGAGAGTGTCTGAGAGTGTCAGAGAGTGATAGAGAGTGTCAGAGAGTGTCAGATAGTGATATAGAGTGATAGAGAATGTCAGTGAGTGTCAGAGAGTGTCAGAGAGTGATAGTGAGTGTCAGAGAGTGTCAGAGTGTGATAGAGAGTGATAGAGAGTGTCAGAGAGTGATGGAGACTGTCAGAGAGTGATGGAGAGTGATAGAGAGTGTCAGAGAGTGTCAGAGAGTGTCAGAGAGTGATAGTGAGTGTCTGAGAGTGTCTGAGAGTGTCAGAGAGTGATAGAGAGTGATAGAGACTGTCAGAGAGTGTCAGAGAGTGTCAGAGAGTGATAGAGAGTGATAGAGAGTGTCAGAGAGGGTCAGAGAGTGATAGAGAGTGATAGAGAGTGTCAGAGAGTGTCAGAGAGTGTCAGAGAGTGATAGTGAGTGTCTGAGAGTGTCAGAGAGTGATATAGAGTGATAGAGAGTGTCAGAGAGTGTCAGAGAGTGTCTGAGAGTGATAGTGAGTGTCTGAGAGTGTCAGAGAGTGATAGAGAGTGAAAGAGACTGTCAGAGAGTGTCAGAGAGTGTCGGAGAGTGTCAGAGAGTGTCAGAGAGGGATAGAGAGTGATAGAGAGTTTCAGAGAGTGTTAAAGAGTGTCAGAGAGTGTCTGAGAGTGATAGTGAGTGTCAGAGAGTGTCAGAGTGTGATAGAGAGTGATAGAGAGTGTCAGAGAGTGATGGAGACTGTCAGAGAGTGATGGAGAGTGATAGAGAGTGTCAGAGAGTGTCAGAGAGTGTCTGAGAGTGATAGTGAGTGTCTGAGAGTGTCAGAGAGTGATATAGAGTGATAGAGAGTTTCAGTGAGTGTCAGAGAGTGTCTGAGAGTGATAGTGAGTGTCTGAGAGTGTCAGAGTGTGATAGAGAGTGAAAGAGACTGTCAGAGAGTGTCAGAGAGTGTCGGAGAGTGTCAGAGAGTGTCAGAGAGTGATAGAGAGTGATAGAGAGTTTCAGAGAGTGTTAAAGAGTGTCAGAGAGTGTCTGAGAGTGTCAGAGAGTGATAGAGAGTGTCAGAGAGTGTCAGAGAGTGTCAGATAGTGATAGAGAGTGATAGAGAGTTTCAGAGAGTGTCAGAGAATGTCTGAGAGTGTCAGAGAGTGATAGAGAGTGATAGAGAGTGTCAGAGAGAGTGTCAGAGAGTGATAGAGAGCGATAGAGAGTGTCAGAGAGTGTCAGAGAGTGTCAGAGAGTGATAGTGAGTGTCAGAGAGTGTCAGAGAGTGATAGAGAGTGATAGAGAGTTTCAGAGAGTGATAGAGTGTCTGAGAGTGTCAGAGAGTGATAGAGAGTGTCAGAGAGTGTCAGAGAGTGATATAGAGTGATAGAGAGTGTCAGTGAGTGTCAGAGAGTGTCAGAGAGTGATAGTGAGTGTCAGAGAGTGTCAGAGAGTGATAGAGAGTGATAGAGAGTGATAGAGAGTGATAGAGAGTGTCAGAGAGTGTCAGAGAGTGATAGAGAGCGATAGAGAGAGTCAGAGAGTGTCAGAGAGTGTCAGAGAGTGATAGTGAGTGTCAGAGAGTTTCAGAGAGTGATAGAGAGTGATAGAGAGTTTCAGAGAGTGATCGTGAGTGTCAGAGTGTCAGAGAGTGATATAGAGTGATAGAGAGTGTCAGTGAGTGTCAGAGAGTGTCAGAGAGTGATAGTGAGTGTCAGAGAGTGTCAGAGAGTGATAGAGAGTGATCGAGAGTGTCAGAGAGTGTCAGAGAGTGATAGAGAGCGATAGAGAGTGTCAGAGAGTGTCAGAGAGTGTCAGAGAGTGATAGTGAGTGTCAGAGAGTTTCAGAGAGTGATAGAGAGTGATAGAGTGTTTCAGAGAGTGATCGTGAGTGTCTGAGAGTGTCAGAGAGTGATAGAGAGTGTCTGAGAGTGTCAGAGAGTGTCAGAGAGTGATAGTGAGTGTCTGAGAGTGTCAGAGAGTGTCAGAGAGTGTCTGAGAGTGTCAGAGAGTGTCAGAGAGCGATAGAGCGGGATAGAGAGTGTCAGAGAGTGTCAGAGATTGTCAGAGAGTGATAGAGAGTGATAGAGAGTTTCAGAGAGTGTCTGAGATTGTCTGAGAGTGATAGAGAGTGACAGAGACTGTCTGAGAGTGTCAGAGAGTGTCAGAGAGTGATAGAGAGTGATAGATAGTGTCAGAGAGTGTCAGAGAGTGATAGAGAGTGATAGACAGTTTCAGAGAGTGTCAGAGAGTGTCAGAGAGTGTCTGAGATTGTCTGAGATTGATAGTGAGTTATAGAGACTGTCAGAGAGTGTCTGAGAGTGTCAGAGAGTGATAGAGAGTGATAGAGAGTGTCAGAGAATGTCAGAGAGTGTCAGAGAGTGATAGTGAGAGTCTGAGAGTGTCAGAGAGTGATAGACAGTTTCAGAGTGTGTCTGAGAGTGTCAGAGAGAGATAGAGAGTGATAGAGAGTGTCAGAGAGTGTCAGAGAGTGTCTGAGAGTGTCAGAGAGTGTCAGAGAGTAATAGAGTGTCAGAGAGTGTCAGAGAGTGTCTGAGAGTGTCAGAGAGTGTCAGAGAGTGATAGAGAGTGTCAGAGAGTGTCAGAGAGTGTCTGAGAGTGTCAGAGAGTGTCAGAGAGTGATAGAGAGTGTCAGAGAGTGTCAGAGAGTGTCAGAGAGTGATAGGGAGTTTCAGAGAGTGTCTGAGAGTGTCAGAGAGTGATAGAGAGTGATAGAGAGTGTCAGAGAGTGTCAGAGAGTGATAGAGAGTGTCAGAGAGTGATAGAGAGTGTCAGAGAGTACCAGAGAGTGCCTGAGAGTGTCAGAGAGTGTCAGAGAGTGATAGAGAGTGTCAGAGAGTGTCAGAGAGTGATAGAGAGTGATAGAGAGTGTCAGAGGGTGATGGAGAGTGATAGAGAGTGATAGAGAGTGTCAGAGAGTGTCAGAGAGTGATAGAGAGTGATAGAGAGTGTCAGAGAGTGATAGTGAGTGTCAGAGATTGATAGTGAGTGTCTGAGAGTGTCTGAGAGTGTCAGAGAGTGTCAGAGAGTGATAGTGAGTGTCTGAGAGTGTCTGAGAGTGTCAGAGAGTGTCAGAGAGTGATAGTGAGTGTCTGAGAGTGTCTGAGAGTGTCAGAGAGTGATGGAGAGTGATAGAGACTGTCAGAGAGTGTCAGAGAGTGTCAGAGAGTGATGGAGAGTGATAGAGAGTGTCAGAGAGTGTCAGAGAGTGTCAGAGAGTGATAGTGAGTGTCTGAGAGTGTCTGAGAGTGTCTGAGAGTGTCAGAGAGTGATAGAGAGTGATAGAGACTGCCAGAGAGTGTCAGAGAGTGTCAGAGAGTGATAGAGAGTGTCAGAGAGTGATGGAGAGTGATAGAGAGTTTCAGAGAGTTTCAGAGAGTGTCTGAGAGTGTCAGAGAGTGATAGAGAGTGATAGAGAGTGTCAGAGAGTGATGGAGAGTGATAGAGAGTGATAGAGAGTGTCAGAGAGTGATAGAGAGTGATAGAGAGTGTCAGAGAGTGTCAGAGAGTGTCAGAGAGTGATAGTGAGTGTCTGAGAGTGTCTGAGAGGGTCAGAGAGTGATAGAGAGTGATAGGGACTGTCAGAGAGTGTCAGAGAGTGTCAGAGAGTGATAGAGAGTGTCAGAGAGTGATGGAGAGTGATAGAGAGTGTCAGAAGGGTGTCAGAGAGTGATAGAGAGTGTCAGAGAGTGATAGTGAGTGTCTGAGAGTGATAGAGACTGTCAGAGAGTGTCAGAGAGTGTCAGAGAGTGTCTGAGAGTGTCAGAGAGTGATGGAGAGTGATAGAGAGTGTCAGAGAGTGATGGAGAGTGATAGAGAGTGTCAGAGAGTGTCAGAGAGTGATATAGAGTGATAGAGAGTGATAGAGAGTGATAGAGAGTGATAGAGACTGTCAGAGAGTGTCAGAGAGTGTCAGAGAGTGATAGAGAGTGTCAGAGAGTGATGGAGAGTGATAGAGAGTGTCAGAGAGTGTCAGAGAGTGATAGAGAGTGATAGAGAGTGATAGAGAGTGATAGAGAGTGTCAGAGAGTGTCAGAGAGTGATAGAGAGTGATAGAGACTGTCAGAGAGTGTCAGAGAGTGATAGAGAGTGTCAGAGAGTGATGGAGAGTGATGGAGAGTGATAGAGAGTGTCAGAGAGTGTCAGAGAGTGATGGAGAGTGATAGAGAGTGTCAGAGAGTGTCAGAGAGTGTCAGAGAGTGATAGAGAGTGTCAGAGAGTGATGGAGAGTGATAGAGAGTGTCAGAGAGTGTCAGAGAGTGATAGAGAGTGATAGAGAGTGATAGAGAGTGATAGAGACTGTCAGAGAGTGTCAGAGAGTGATAGAGAGTGTCAGAGAGTGATGGAGAGTGATAGAGAGTGTCAGAGAGTGTCAGAGAGTGATAGAGAGTGATAGAGAGTGATAGAGAGTGTCAGAGAGTGTCAGAGAGTGATAGAGAGTGATAGAGACTGTCAGAGAGTGTCAGAGAGTGTCAGAGAGTGATAGAGAGTGTCAGAGAGTGATGGAGAGTGATGGAGAGTGATGGAGAGTGATAGAGAGTGTCAGAGAGTGTCAGAGAGTGATAGAGAGTGATAGAGAGTGATAGAGAGTGTCAGAGAGTGTCAGAGAGTGATAGAGAGTGATAGAGACTGTCAGAGAGTGTCAGAGAGTGTCAGAGAGTGATAGAGAGTGTCAGAGAGTGATGGAGAGTGATGGAGAGTGATAGAGAGTGTCAGAGAGTGTCAGAGAGTGATAGAGAGTGATAGCGAGTGTCTGAGAGTGTCAGAGAGTGTCAGAGAGTGTCAGAGAGTGTCTGAGAGTTTCAGAGAGTGATAGAGAGTGTCAGAGAGTGTCAGAGAGTGTCTGAGATTGTCAGAGCGTGTCAGAGAGTTTCAGAGAGTGTCTGAGAGTGTCAGAGAGCGATAGAGAGGGATAGAGAGTGTCAGAGAGTGTCAGAGAGTGTCAGAGAGTGTCAGAGAGTGATAGAGAGTGATAGAGGGTTTCAGAGAGTGTCAGAGAGTGTCAGAGAGTGTCTGAGATTGTCTGAGATTGATAGAGAGTTTCAGAGAGTTTCAGAGAGTGTCAGAGAGTGTCTGAGAGTGTCAGAGAGTGATGGAGAGTGATAGAGAGTGATTGAGAGTGTCAGAGAGCGATAGAGAGTGATAGAGACTGTCAGAGAGTGTCAGAGAGAGTCAGAGAGTGATAGAGAGTGATAGAGAGTTTCAGAGAGTGATAGAGAGTGTCAGAGAGTGTCAGGGAGTGATAGAGAGTGATAGAGAGTGTCAAAGAGTGTCAGAGTGTGTCAGAGAGTGATAGTGAGTGTCTGAGAGTGTCAGAGAGTGTCAAAGAGTGTCAGAGAGTGATGGAGAGTGTCTGAGAGAGTCTGAGAGTATCAGAGAGTGATAGAGAGTGATAGGGACTGTCAGAGAGTGTCAGAGAGTGTCAGAGAGTGATAGAGAGTGTCAGAGAGTGATGGAGAGTGATAGAGAGTGTCAGAGTGTGTCAGAGAGTGTCAGAGAGTGATAGTGTGATTCTGAGAGTGATAGAGACTGTCAGAGAGTGATAGAGACTGTCAGAGAGTGTCAGAGAGAGTCAGAGAGTGATAGAGAGTGATAGAGAGTGATAGAGACTGTCAGAGAGTGTCAGAGAGTGTCAGAGAGTGATAGCGAGTGTCAGAGAGTGATGGAGAGTGATAGAGACTGCCAGAGAGTGTCAGAGAGTGATAGAGAGTGTCAGAGAGTGATGGAGAGTGATAGAGAGTGCCAGAGAGTGATAGAGAGTGATAGAGACTGATAGAGAGTTTCAGAGAGTTTCAGAGAGTGTCTGAGAGTGTCAGAGAGTGATGGAGAGTGATGGAGAGTGTCAGAGAGCGATAGAGAGTGATAGAGACTGTCAGAGAGTGTCAGAGAGTGATAGAGAGTGATAGAGATTTTCAGAGAGTGATAGAGAGTGGCAGAGAGTGTCAGAGAGTGATAGAGAGTGTCAGAGAGTGTCAGAGAGTGTCAGAGAGTGATAGTGAGTGTCTGAGAGGTTCAGAGAGTGTCAAAGAGTGTCAGAGAGTGTCAGAGAGTGATGGAGAGTGATAGAGAGTTTCAGAGAGTGTCAGAGAGTGTCAGAGAGTGTCAGAGAGTGTCTGAGAGTGTCTGAGAGTGTCAGAGAGCGATAGAGAGGGATAGAGAGTGTCAGAGAGTGTCAGAGAGTGTCAGAGAGTGTCAGAGAGTGATAGAGAGTGATAGAGAGTTTCAGAGAGTGTCAGAGAGTGTCAGAGAGTGTCTGAGATTGTCTGAGATTGATAGAGAGTTTCAGAGAGTTTCAGAGAGTGTCAGAGAGTGTCTGAGAGTGTCAGAGAGTGATGGAGAGTGATAGAGAGTGATAGAGAGTGTCAGAGAGCGATAGAGAGTGATAGAGACTGTCAGAGAGTGTCAGAGAGAGTCAGAGAGTGATAGAGAGTGATAGAGAGTTTCAGAGAGTGATAGAGAGTGTCAGAGAGTGTCAGGGAGTGATAGAGAGTGATAGAGAGTGTCAAAGAGTGTCAGAGAGTGTCAGAGAGTGATAGTGAGTGTCTGAGAGTGTCAGAGAGTGTCAAAGAGTGTCAGAGAGTGATGGAGAGTGATAGAGAGTGATAGAGAGTGCCAGAGAGTGTCAGAGAGTGATAGAGACTGATAGAGAGTTTCAGAGAGTTTCAGAGAGATTCAGAGAGTGTCAGAGAGTGTCTGAGAGTGGCAGAGAGAGATGGAGAGTGATAGAGAGTGATAGAGAGTGTCAGAGAGCGATAGAGAGTGATAGAGACTGTCAGAGAGTGTCAGAGAGTGTCAGAGTGTGATAGAGAGTGATAGAGATTTTCAGAGAGTGATAGAGAGTGTCAGAGAGTGTCAGAGAGTGATAGAGAGTGTCAGAGAGTGTCAGAGAGTGTCAGAGAGTGATAGAGTGTCAGAGAGCGATAGTGAGTGATAGAGACTGTCAGAGAGTGTCAGAGAGAGTCAGAGAGTGATAGAGAGTGATAGAGAGTTTCAGAGAGTGATAGAGAGTGTCAGAGATTGTCAGGGAGTGATAGAGAGTGATAGAGAGTGTCAAAGAGTGTCAGAGAGTGTCAGAGAGTGATAGTGAGTGTCTGAGAGTGTCAGAGAGTGTCAAAGAGTGTCAGAGAGTGATGGAGAGTGTCTGAGAGTGTCTGAGAGTGTCAGAGAGTGATAGAGAGTGATAGGGACTGTCAGAGAGTGTCAGAGAGTGTCAGAGAGTGATAGAGAGTGTCAGAGAGTGATGGAGAGTGATAGAGAGTGTCAGAGTGTGTCAGAGAGTGTCAGAGAGTGATAGTGAGAGTCTGAGAGTGATAGAGACTGTCAGAGAGTGTCAGAGAGTGTCAGAGAGTGTCAGAGGGTGATGGAGAGTGATAGAGAGTGTCAGAGAGTGTCAGAGAGTGATAGAGAGTGTCAGAGAGTGATGGAGAGTGATAGAGAGTGCCAGAGAGTGTCAGAGAGTGATAGAGACTGATAGAGAGTTTCAGAGAGTTTCAGAGAGTTTCAGAGAGTGTCAGAGAGTGTCAGAGAGTGATGGAGAGTGATAGAGAGTGTCAGAGAGTGTCAGAGAGTGATAGAGAGTGATAGAGATTTTCAGAGAGTGATAGAGAGTGTCAGAGAGTGTCAGAGAGTGATAGAGAGTGTCAGAGAGTGTCTGAGAGTGTCAGAGAGTGATAGTGAGTGTCTGAGAGTTTCAGAGAGTGTCAAAGAGTGTCAGAGAGTGTCAGAGAGTGATGGAGAGTGATAGAGAGTGATAGAGAGTGATAGAGAGTGATAGAGACTGTCAGAGAGTGTCAGAGAGTGATAGTGAGTGTCTGAGAGTTTCAGAGAGTGTCAAAGAGTGTCAGAGAGTGTCAGAGAGTGTCAGAGAGTGATAGAGAGTGTCAGAGAGTGTCAGAGAGTGTCAGAGAGTGATAGTGAGTGTCTGAGAGTTTCAGAGAGTGTCAGAGAGTGTCAGAGAGTGATAGTGAGTGTCTGAGAGTGTCTGAGAGGGTCAGAGAGTGATAGAGAGTGATAGGGACTGTCAGAGAGTGTCAGAGAGTGTCAGAGAGTGATAGAGAGTGTCAGAGAGTGATGGAGAGTGATAGAGAGTGTCAGAAGGGTGTCAGAGAGTGATAGAGAGTGTCAGAGAGTGATAGTGAGTGTCTGAGAGTGATAGAGACTGTCAGAGAGTGTCAGAGAGTGTCAGAGAGTGTCTGAGAGTGTCAGAGAGTGATGGAGAGTGATAGAGAGTGTCAGAGAGTGATGGAGAGTGATAGAGAGTGTCAGAGAGTGTCAGAGAGTGATATAGAGTGATAGAGAGTGATAGAGAGTGATAGAGAGTGATAGAGACTGTCAGAGAGTGTCAGAGAGTGTCAGAGAGTGATAGAGAGTGTCAGAGAGTGATGGAGAGTGATAGAGAGTGTCAGAGAGTGTCAGAGAGTGATAGAGAGTGATAGAGAGTGATAGAGAGTGATAGAGAGTGTCAGAGAGTGTCAGAGAGTGATAGAGAGTGATAGAGACTGTCAGAGAGTGTCAGAGAGTGATAGAGAGTGTCAGAGAGTGATGGAGAGTGATGGAGAGTGATAGAGAGTGTCAGAGAGTGTCAGAGAGTGATGGAGAGTGATAGAGAGTGTCAGAGAGTGTCAGAGAGTGTCAGAGAGTGATAGAGAGTGTCAGAGAGTGATGGAGAGTGATAGAGAGTGTCAGAGAGTGTCAGAGAGTGATAGAGAGTGATAGAGAGTGATAGAGAGTGATAGAGACTGTCAGAGAGTGTCAGAGAGTGATAGAGAGTGTCAGAGAGTGATGGAGAGTGATAGAGAGTGTCAGAGAGTGTCAGAGAGTGATAGAGAGTGATAGAGAGTGATAGAGAGTGTCAGAGAGTGTCAGAGAGTGATAGAGAGTGATAGAGACTGTCAGAGAGTGTCAGAGAGTGTCAGAGAGTGATAGAGAGTGTCAGAGAGTGATGGAGAGTGATGGAGAGTGATAGAGAGTGTCAGAGAGTGTCAGAGAGTGATAGAGAGTGATAGAGAGTGATAGAGAGTGTCAGAGAGTGTCAGAGAGTGATAGAGAGTGATAGAGACTGTCAGAGAGTGTCAGAGAGTGTCAGAGAGTGATAGAGAGTGTCAGAGAGTGATGGAGAGTGATGGAGAGTGATAGAGAGTGTCAGAGAGTGTCAGAGAGTGATAGAGAGTGATAGCGAGTGTCTGAGAGTGTCAGAGAGTGTCAGAGAGTGTCAGAGAGTGTCTGAGAGTTTCAGAGAGTGATAGAGAGTGTCAGAGAGTGTCAGAGAGTGTCTGAGATTGTCAGAGCGTGTCAGAGAGTTTCAGAGAGTGTCTGAGAGTGTCAGAGAGCGATAGAGAGGGATAGAGAGTGTCAGAGAGTGTCAGAGAGTGTCAGAGAGTGTCAGAGAGTGATAGAGAGTGATAGAGGGTTTCAGAGAGTGTCAGAGAGTGTCAGAGAGTGTCTGAGATTGTCTGAGATTGATAGAGAGTTTCAGAGAGTTTCAGAGAGTGTCAGAGAGTGTCTGAGAGTGTCAGAGAGTGATGGAGAGTGATAGAGAGTGATTGAGAGTGTCAGAGAGCGATAGAGAGTGATAGAGACTGTCAGAGAGTGTCAGAGAGAGTCAGAGAGTGATAGAGAGTGATAGAGAGTTTCAGAGAGTGATAGAGAGTGTCAGAGAGTGTCAGGGAGTGATAGAGAGTGATAGAGAGTGTCAAAGAGTGTCAGAGAGTGTCAGAGAGTGATAGTGAGTGTCTGAGAGTGTCAGAGAGTGTCAAAGAGTGTCAGAGAGTGATGGAGAGTGTCTGAGAGTGTCTGAGAGTATCAGAGAGTGATAGAGAGTGATAGGGACTGTCAGAGAGTGTCAGAGAGTGTCAGAGAGTGATAGAGAGTGTCAGAGAGTGATGGAGAGTGATAGAGAGTGTCAGAGTGTGTCAGAGAGTGTCAGAGAGTGATAGTGTGATTCTGAGAGTGATAGAGACTGTCAGAGAGTGATAGAGACTGTCAGAGAGTGTCAGAGAGAGTCAGAGAGTGATAGAGAGTGATAGAGAGTGATAGAGACTGTCAGAGAGTGTCAGAGAGTGTCAGAGAGTGATAGAGAGTGTCAGAGAGTGATGGAGAGTGATAGAGAGTGCCAGAGAGTGTCAGAGAGTGATAGAGAGTGTCAGAGAGTGATGGAGAGTGATAGAGAGTGCCAGAGAGTGATAGAGAGTGATAGAGACTGATAGAGAGTTTCAGAGAGTTTCAGAGAGTGTCTGAGAGTGTCAGAGAGTGATGGAGAGTGATGGAGAGTGTCAGAGAGCGATAGAGAGTGATAGAGACTGTCAGAGAGTGTCAGAGAGTGATAGAGAGTGATAGAGATTTTCAGAGAGTGATAGAGAGTGTCAGAGAGTGTCAGAGAGTGATAGAGAGTGTCAGAGAGTGTCAGAGAGTGTCAGAGAGTGATAGTGAGTGTCTGAGAGTTTCAGAGAGTGTCAAAGAGTGTCAGAGAGTGTCAGAGAGTGATGGAGAGTGATAGAGAGTTTCAGAGAGTGTCAGAGAGTGTCAGAGAGTGTCAGAGAGTGTCTGAGAGTGTCTGAGAGTGTCAGAGAGCGATAGAGAGGGATAGAGAGTGTCAGAGAGTGTCAGAGAGTGTCAGAGAGTGTCAGAGAGTGATAGAGAGTGATAGAGAGTTTCAGAGAGTGTCAGAGAGTGTCAGAGAGTGTCTGAGATTGTCTGAGATTGATAGAGAGTTTCAGAGAGTTTCAGAGAGTGTCAGAGAGTGTCTGAGAGTGTCAGAGAGTGATGGAGAGTGATAGAGAGTGATAGAGAGTGTCAGAGAGCGATAGAGAGTGATAGAGACTGTCAGAGAGTGTCAGAGAGAGTCAGAGAGTGATAGAGAGTGATAGAGAGTTTCAGAGAGTGATAGAGAGTGTCAGAGAGTGTCAGGGAGTGATAGAGAGTGATAGAGAGTGTCAAAGAGTGTCAGAGAGTGTCAGAGAGTGATAGTGAGTGTCTGAGAGTGTCAGAGAGTGTCAAAGAGTGTCAGAGAGTGATGGAGAGTGATAGAGAGTGATAGAGAGTGCCAGAGAGTGTCAGAGAGTGATAGAGACTGATAGAGAGTTTCAGAGAGTTTCAGAGAGATTCAGAGAGTGTCAGAGAGTGTCTGAGAGTGGCAGAGAGAGATGGAGAGTGATAGAGAGTGATAGAGAGTGTCAGAGAGCGATAGAGAGTGATAGAGACTGTCAGAGAGTGTCAGAGAGTGTCAGAGTGTGATAGAGAGTGATAGAGATTTTCAGAGAGTGATAGAGAGTGTCAGAGAGTGTCAGAGAGTGATAGAGAGTGTCAGAGAGTGTCAGAGAGTGTCAGAGAGTGATAGAGAGTGTCAGAGAGCGATAGTGAGTGATAGAGACTGTCAGAGAGTGTCAGAGAGAGTCAGAGAGTGATAGAGAGTGATAGAGAGTTTCAGAGAGTGATAGAGAGTGTCAGAGATTGTCAGGGAGTGATAGAGAGTGATAGAGAGTGTCAAAGAGTGTCAGAGAGTGTCAGAGAGTGATAGTGAGTGTCTGAGAGTGTCAGAGAGTGTCAAAGAGTGTCAGAGAGTGATGGAGAGTGTCTGAGAGTGTCTGAGAGTGTCAGAGAGTGATAGAGAGTGATAGGGACTGTCAGAGAGTGTCAGAGAGTGTCAGAGAGTGATAGAGAGTGTCAGAGAGTGATGGAGAGTGATAGAGAGTGTCAGAGTGTGTCAGAGAGTGTCAGAGAGTGATAGTGAGAGTCTGAGAGTGATAGAGACTGTCAGAGAGTGTCAGAGAGTGTCAGAGAGTGTCAGAGGGTGATGGAGAGTGATAGAGAGTGTCAGAGAGTGTCAGAGAGTGATAGAGAGTGTCAGAGAGTGATGGAGAGTGATAGAGAGTGCCAGAGAGTGTCAGAGAGTGATAGAGACTGATAGAGAGTTTCAGAGAGTTTCAGAGAGTTTCAGAGAGTGTCAGAGAGTGTCAGAGAGTGATGGAGAGTGATAGAGAGTGTCAGAGAGTGTCAGAGAGTGATAGAGAGTGATAGAGATTTTCAGAGAGTGATAGAGAGTGTCAGAGAGTGTCAGAGAGTGATAGAGAGTGTCAGAGAGTGTCTGAGAGTGTCAGAGAGTGATAGTGAGTGTCTGAGAGTTTCAGAGAGTGTCAAAGAGTGTCAGAGAGTGTCAGAGAGTGATGGAGAGTGATAGAGAGTGATAGAGAGTGATAGAGAGTGATAGAGACTGTCAGAGAGTGTCAGAGAGTGATAGTGAGTGTCTGAGAGTTTCAGAGAGTGTCAAAGAGTGTCAGAGAGTGTCAGAGAGTGTCAGAGAGTGATAGAGAGTGTCAGAGAGTGTCAGAGAGTGTCAGAGAGTGATAGTGAGTGTCTGAGAGTTTCAGAGAGTGTCAAAGAGTGTCAGAGAGTGTCAGAGAGTGTCAGAGAGTGTCAGAGAGTGATAGAGAGTGATAGAGAGTATCAGAGAGTGATAGAGAGTGATAGAGAGTGTCAGAGAGTGTCAGAGAGTGTCAGAGAGTGTCAGAGAGTGATAGTGAGTGTCTGAGAGTGTCAGAGAGTGTCTGAGAGTGTCAGAGAGTGATAGAGAGTGTCAGAGAGTGTCAGAGAGTGTCTGAGATTGTCAGAGCGTGTCAGAGAGTGTCAGAGAGTGATAGAGAGATTCAGAGAGTTTCAGAGAGTGTCTGAGAGTGTCTGAGAGTCTCCGAGAGCGATAGAGAGGGATAGAGAGTGTCAGAGAGTGTCAGAGAGTGTCAGAGAGTGTCAGAGAGTGATAGAGAGTGATAGAGAGTTTCAGAGAGTGTCAGAGAGTGTCAGAGAGTGTCTGAGATTGTCTGAGATTGATAGAGAGTTTCAGAGAGTTTCAGAGAGTGTCAGAGAGTGTCTGAGAGTGTCAGAGAGTGATGGAGAGTGATAGAGAGTGATAGAGAGTGTCAGAGAGCGATAGAGAGTGATAGAGACTGTCAGAGAGTGTCAGAGAGAGTCAGAGAGTGATAGAGAGTGATAGAGAGATTCAGAGAGTGATAGAGAGTGTCAGAGAGTGTCAGGGAGTGATAGAGAGTGATAGAGAGTGTCAAAGAGTGTCAGAGAGTGTCAGAGAGTGATAGTGAGTGTCTGAGAGTGTCAGAGAGTGTCAAAGAGTGTCAGAGAGTGATGGAGAGTGATAGAGAGTGATAGAGAGTGCCAGAGAGTGTCAGAGAGTGATAGAGACTCATAGAGAGTTTCAGCGAGTTTCAGAGAGTTTCAGAGAGTGTCAGAGAGTGTCTGAGAGTGTCAGAGAGAGATGGAGAGTGATAGAGAGTGATAGAGAGTGTCAGAGAGCGATAGAGAGTGATAGAGACTGTCAGAGAGTGTCAGAGAGTGTCAGAGAGTGATAGAGAGTGATAGAGATTTTCAGAGAGTGATAGAGAGTGTCAGAGAGTGTCAGAGAGTGATAGAGAGTGTCAGAGAGTGTCAGAGAGTGTCAGAGAGTGATAGTGAGTGTCTGAGAGTTTCAGAGAGTGTCAAAGAGTGTCAGAGAGTGTCAGAGAGTGATGGAGAGTGATAGAGAGTGATAGAGAGTGTCAGAGAGCGATAGAGAGTGATAGACACTGTCAGAGAGTGTCAGAGAGTGTCAGAGAGTGATAGAGAGTGATAGAGACTTTCAGAGAGTGATAGAGAGTGTCAGAGAGTGTCAGAGAGAGATAGAGAGTGTCAGAGAGTGTCAGAGAGAGATAGAGAGTGATAGAGAGTGTCAGAGAGTGTCAGACAGTGTCAGAGAGTGATAGTGAGTGTCTGAGAGTGTCAGAGAGTGTCAGAGAGTGATAGAGAGTGTCAGAGAGTGATAGAGAGTGTCAGAGAGTGTCAGAGAGTGTCTGAGATTGTCAGAGCGTGTCAGAGAGTGTCAGAGAGTTTCAGAGAGTGTCTGAGAGTGTCTGAGAGTGTCAGAGAGCGATAGAGAGGGATAGAGAGTGATAGACACTGTCAGAGAGTGTCAGAGAGTGTCAGAGAGTGATAGAGAGTGATAGAGAGATTCAGAGAGTGATAGAGAGTGTCAGAGATTGTCAGGGAGTGATAGAGAGTGATAGAGAGTGTCAAAGAGTGTCAGAGAGTGTCTGAGATTGTCAGAGCGTGTCAGAGAGTGTCAGAGAGTTTCAGAGAGTGTCTGAGAGTGTCTGAGAGTGTCAGAGAGCGATAGAGAGGGATAGAGAGTGATAGACACTGTCAGAGAGTGTCAGAGAGTGTCAGAGAGTGATAGAGAGTGATAGAGAGTTTCAGAGAGTGATAGAGAGTGTCAGAGATTGTCAGGGAGTGATAGAGAGTGATAGAGAGTGTCAAAGAGTGTCAGAGAGTGTCAGAGAGTGATAGTGAGTGTCTGAGAGTGTCAGAGAGTGTCAAAGAGTGTCAGAGAGTGATGGAGAGTGTCTGAGAGTGTCTGAGAGTGTCAGAGAGTGATAGAGAGTGATAGGGACTGTCAGAGAGTGTCAGAGAGTGTCAGAGAGTGATAGAGAGTGTCAGAGAGTGATGGAGAGTGATAGAGAGTGTCAGAGTGTGTCAGAGAGTGTCAGAGAGTGATAGTGAGAGTCTGAGAGTGATAGAGACTGTCAGAGAGTGTCAGAGAGTGTCAGAGAGTGTCAGAGGGTGATGGAGAGTGATAGAGAGTGTCAGAGAGTGTCAGAGAGTGATAGAGAGTGTCAGAGAGTGATGGAGAGTGATAGAGAGTGCCAGAGAGTGTCAGAGAGTGATAGAGACTGATAGAGAGTTTCAGAGAGTTTCAGAGAGTTTCAGAGAGTGTCAGAGAGTGTCAGAGAGTGATGGAGAGTGATAGAGAGTGTCAGAGAGTGTCAGAGAGTGATAGAGAGTGATAGAGATTTTCAGAGAGTGATAGAGAGTGTCAGAGAGTGTCAGAGAGTGATAGAGAGTGTCAGAGAGTGTCTGAGAGTGTCAGAGAGTGATAGTGAGTGTCTGAGAGTTTCAGAGAGTGTCAAAGAGTGTCAGAGAGTGTCAGAGAGTGATGGAGAGTGATAGAGAGTGATAGAGAGTGATAGAGAGTGATAGAGACTGTCAGAGAGTGTCAGAGAGTGATAGTGAGTGTCTGAGAGTTTCAGAGAGTGTCAAAGAGTGTCAGAGAGTGTCAGAGAGTGTCAGAGAGTGATAGAGAGTGTCAGAGAGTGTCAGAGAGTGTCAGAGAGTGATAGTGAGTGTCTGAGAGTTTCAGAGAGTGTCAAAGAGTGTCAGAGAGTGTCAGAGAGTGTCAGAGAGTGTCAGAGAGTGATAGAGAGTGATAGAGAGTATCAGAGAGTGATAGAGAGTGATAGAGAGTGTCAGAGAGTGTCAGAGAGTGTCAGAGAGTGTCAGAGAGTGATAGTGAGTGTCTGAGAGTGTCAGAGAGTGTCTGAGAGTGTCAGAGAGTGATAGAGAGTGTCAGAGAGTGTCAGAGAGTGTCTGAGATTGTCAGAGCGTGTCAGAGAGTGTCAGAGAGTGATAGAGAGATTCAGAGAGTTTCAGAGAGTGTCTGAGAGTGTCTGAGAGTCTCCGAGAGCGATAGAGAGGGATAGAGAGTGTCAGAGAGTGTCAGAGAGTGTCAGAGAGTGTCAGAGAGTGATAGAGAGTGATAGAGAGTTTCAGAGAGTGTCAGAGAGTGTCAGAGAGTGTCTGAGATTGTCTGAGATTGATAGAGAGTTTCAGAGAGTTTCAGAGAGTGTCAGAGAGTGTCTGAGAGTGTCAGAGAGTGATGGAGAGTGATAGAGAGTGATAGAGAGTGTCAGAGAGCGATAGAGAGTGATAGAGACTGTCAGAGAGTGTCAGAGAGAGTCAGAGAGTGATAGAGAGTGATAGAGAGATTCAGAGAGTGATAGAGAGTGTCAGAGAGTGTCAGGGAGTGATAGAGAGTGATAGAGAGTGTCAAAGAGTGTCAGAGAGTGTCAGAGAGTGATAGTGAGTGTCTGAGAGTGTCAGAGAGTGTCAAAGAGTGTCAGAGAGTGATGGAGAGTGATAGAGAGTGATAGAGAGTGCCAGAGAGTGTCAGAGAGTGATAGAGACTCATAGAGAGTTTCAGCGAGTTTCAGAGAGTTTCAGAGAGTGTCAGAGAGTGTCTGAGAGTGTCAGAGAGAGATGGAGAGTGATAGAGAGTGATAGAGAGTGTCAGAGAGCGATAGAGAGTGATAGAGACTGTCAGAGAGTGTCAGAGAGTGTCAGAGAGTGATAGAGAGTGATAGAGATTTTCAGAGAGTGATAGAGAGTGTCAGAGAGTGTCAGAGAGTGATAGAGAGTGTCAGAGAGTGTCAGAGAGTGTCAGAGAGTGATAGTGAGTGTCTGAGAGTTTCAGAGAGTGTCAAAGAGTGTCAGAGAGTGTCAGAGAGTGATGGAGAGTGATAGAGAGTGATAGAGAGTGTCAGAGAGCGATAGAGAGTGATAGACACTGTCAGAGAGTGTCAGAGAGTGTCAGAGAGTGATAGAGAGTGATAGAGACTTTCAGAGAGTGATAGAGAGTGTCAGAGAGTGTCAGAGAGAGATAGAGAGTGTCAGAGAGTGTCAGAGAGAGATAGAGAGTGATAGAGAGTGTCAGAGAGTGTCAGACAGTGTCAGAGAGTGATAGTGAGTGTCTGAGAGTGTCAGAGAGTGTCAGAGAGTGATAGAGAGTGTCAGAGAGTGATAGAGAGTGTCAGAGAGTGTCAGAGAGTGTCTGAGATTGTCAGAGCGTGTCAGAGAGTGTCAGAGAGTTTCAGAGAGTGTCTGAGAGTGTCTGAGAGTGTCAGAGAGCGATAGAGAGGGATAGAGAGTGATAGACACTGTCAGAGAGTGTCAGAGAGTGTCAGAGAGTGATAGAGAGTGATAGAGAGATTCAGAGAGTGATAGAGAGTGTCAGAGAGTGTCAGGGAGTGATAGAGAGTGATAGAGAGTGTCAAAGAGTGTCAGAGAGTGTCAGAGAGTGATAGTGAGTGTGTGAGAGTGTCAGAGAGTGTCAAAGAGTGTCAGAGAGTGATGGAGAGTGATAGAGAGTGATAGAGACTGCCAGAGAGTGTCAGAGAGTGATAGAGACTGATAGAGAGTTTCAGCGAGTTTCAGAGAGTTTCAGAGAGTGTCAGAGAGTGTCTGAGAGTGTCAGAGAGTGATGGAGAGTGATAGAGAGTGATAGAGAGTGTCAGAGAGCGATAGAGAGTGATAGAGACTGTCAGAGAGTGTCAGAGAGTGTCAGAGAGTGATAGAGAGTGATAGAGATTTTCAGAGAGTGATAGAGAGTGTCAGAGAGTGTCAGAGAGTGATAGAGAGTGTCAGAGAGTGTCAGAGAGTGTCAGAGAGTGATAGTGAGTGTCTGAGAGTTTCAGAGAGTGTCAAAGAGTGTCAGAGAGTGTCAGAGAGTGATGGAGAGTGATAGAGAGTGATAGAGAGTGTCAGAGAGCGATAGAGAGTGATAGAGAGTGATAGACACTGTCAGAGAGTGTCAGAGAGTGTCAGAGAGTGATAGAGAGTGATAGAGAGTTTCAGAGAGTGATAGAGAGTGTCAGAGAGTGTCAGAGAGAGATAGAGAGTGATAGAGAGTGTCAGAGAGTGTCAGAGAGTGTCAGAGAGAGATAGAGAGTGTCAGAGAGTGTCAGAGAGAGATAGAGAGTGATAGAGAGTGTCAGAGAGTGTCAGACAGTGTCAGAGAGTGTTAGTGAGTGTCTGAGAGTGTCAGAGAGTGTCTGAGAGTGATAGAGAGTGTCAGAGAGTGATAGAGAGTGTCAGAGAGTGTCAGAGAGTGTCTGAGATTGTCAGAGCGTGTCAGAGAGTGTCAGAGAGTGATAGAGAGTTTCAGAGAGTTTCAGAGAGTGTCTGAGAGTGTCTGAGAGTGTCTGAGAGTGTCAGAGAGCGATAGAGAGGGATAGAGAGTGTCAGAGAGTGTCAGAGAGTGTCAGAGAGTGATAGAGAGTGATAGAGAGTTTCCGAGAGTGATAGAGACTGTCAGAGAGTGTCAGAGAGTGTCAGAGAGTGATAGAGAGTGATAGAGATTTTCAGAGAGTGATAGAGAGTGTCAGAGAGTGTCAGAGAGTGATAGAGAGTGTCAGAGAGTGTCAGAGAGTGTCAGAGAGTGATAGTGAGTGTCTGAGAGTTTCAGAGAGTGTCAAAGAGTGTCAGAGAGTGTCAGAGAGTGATGGAGAGTGATAGAGAGTGATAGAGAGTGTCAGAGAGCGATAGCGAGTGATAGACACTGTCAGAGAGTGTCAGAGAGTGTCAGAGAGTGATAGAGAGTGATAGGGAGTTTCAGAGAGTGATAGAGAGTGTCAGAGAGTGTCAGAGAGTGATAGAGAGTGATAGAGAGTGTCAGAGAGTGTCAGAGAGTGTCAGAGAGTGATAGTGACTGTCTGAGAGTGTCACAGAGTGTCAAAGAGTGTCAGAGAGTGATGGAGAGTGATAGAGACTGATAGAGAGTGCCAGAGAGTGTCAGAGAGTTATAGAGAGTGATAGAGAGTTTCAGAGAGTGTCAGAGAGTGTCAGAGAGTGATAGTGAGTGTCAGAGAGTGTTAGTGACTGTCTGAGAGTGTCAGAGAGTGTCAAAGAGTGTCAGAGAGTGATGGAGAGTGATAGAGAGTGATAGAGAGTGCCAGAGAGTGTCAGAGAGTGATAGAGAGTGATAGAGAGTTTCAGAGAGTGTCAGAGAGTGTCAGAGAGTGATAGTGAGTGTCTGAGAGTGCCAGAGAGTGTCAGAGAGTGTCAGAGAGTGATGGAGAGTGATAGAGAGTGATAGAGAGTGTCAGAGAGTGTCAGAGAGTGATAGAGAGTGATAGAGAGTTTCAGAGAGTGTCAGAGAGTGTCAGAGAGTGATAGTGAGTGTCTGAGAGTGTCAGAGAGTGTCAGAGAGAGTCAGAGAGCGATAGAGAGTGTCAGAGAGTGTCAGAGAGTGTCAGAGAGTGTCAGAGAGTGATAGAGAGTTTCAGAGAGTGTCAGAGAGTGTCAGAGTGTGTCTGAGATTGTCTGAGAGTGATAGAGAGTGATAGAGACTGTCAGAGAGTGTCTGAGAGTGTCAGAGAGTGATAGAGAGTGATAGAGAGTGTCTGAGAGTGTCAGAGAGTGTCAGAGAGCGATAGAGTGGGATAGAGTGTGTCAGAGAGTGTCAGAGAGTGATAGAGAGTGATAGACAGTTTCAGAGAGTGTCAGAGAGTGTCTGAGAGTGTCAGAGAGTGATGGAGAGTGATAGAGAGTGATAGAGAGTGTCAGAGAGCGATAGAGAGTGATAGAGACTGTCAGAGAGTGTCAGGGAGAGTCAGAGAGTGATAGAGAGTGATAGAGAGTTTCAGAGAGTGATAGAGAGTGTCAGAGAGTGTCAGGGAGTGATAGAGAGTGATAGAGAGTGTCAAAGAGTGTCAGAGAGTGTCAGAGAGTGATAGTGAGTGTCTGAGAGTGTCAGAGAGTGTCAAAGAGTGTCAGAGAGTGATGGAGAGTGATAGAGAGTGTCAGAGAGTGTCAGATAGTGTCAGAGAATGATAGAGACTGATAGAGAGTTTCAGAGAGTTTCAGAGAGTTTCAGAGAGTGTCAGAGAGTGTCTGAGAGTGTCAGAGAGTGATGGAGAGTGTCAGAGAGTGATGGAGAGTGATAGAGAGTGATAGAGAGTGTCAGAGAGCGATAGAGAGTGATAGAGACTGTCAGAGAGTGTCAGAGAGTGTCAGAGAGTGATAGAGAGTGATAGAGATTTTCAGAGAGTGATAGAGAGTGTCAGAGAGTGTCAGAGAGTGATAGAGAGTGTCAGAGAGTGTCAGAGAGTGTCAGAGAGTGATAGTGAGTGTCTGAGAGTTTCAGAGCGTGTCAAAGAGTGTCAGAGAGTGTCAGAGAGTGATGGAGAGTGATAGAGAGTGATAGAGAGTGTCAGAGAGCGATAGAGAGTGATAGAGAGTGATAGACACTGTCAGAGAGTGTCAGAGAGTGTCAGAGAGTGATAGAGAGTGATAGAGACTTTCAGAGAGTGATAGAGAGTGTCAGAGAGTGTCAGAGAGAGATAGAGAGTGATAGAGAGTGTCAGAGAGTGTCAGAGAGTGTCAGAGAGAGATAGAGAGTGTCAGAGAGTGTCAGAGAGAGATAGAGAGTGATAGAGAGTGTCAGAGAGTGTCAGACAGTGTCAGAGAGTGTTAGTGAGTGTCTGAGAGTGTCAGAGAGTGTCAGAGAGTGATAGAGAGTGTCAGAGAGTGATAGAGAGTGTCAGAGAGTGTCAGAGAGTGTCTGAGATTGTCAGAGCGTGTCTGAGAGTGTCTGAGAGTGTCTGAGAGTGTCAGAGAGCGATAGAGAGGGATAGAGAGTGTCAGAGAGTGTCAGAGAGTGTCAGAGAGTGATAGAGAGTGATAGAGAGTTTCCGAGAGTGATAGAGACTGTCAGAGAGTGTCAGAGAGTGTCAGAGAGTGATAGAGAGTGATAGAGATTTTCAGAGAGTGATAGAGAGTGTCAGAGAGTGTCAGAGAGTGATAGAGAGTGTCAGAGAGTGTCAGAGAGTGTCAGAGAGTGATAGTGAGTGTCTGAGAGTTTCAGAGAGTGTCAAAGAGTGTCAGAGAGTGTCAGAGAGTGATGGAGAGTGATAGAGAGTGATAGAGAGTGTCAGAGAGCGATAGCGAGTGATAGACACTGTCAGAGAGTGTCAGAGAGTGTCAGAGAGTGATAGAGAGTGATAGGGAGTTTCAGAGAGTGATAGAGAGTGTCAGAGAGTGTCAGAGAGTGATAGAGAGTGATAGAGAGTGTCAGAGAGTGTCAGAGAGTGTCAGAGAGTGATAGTGACTGTCTGAGAGTGTCACAGAGTGTCAAAGAGTGTCAGAGAGTGATGGAGAGTGATAGAGACTGATAGAGAGTGCCAGAGAGTGTCAGAGAGTTATAGAGAGTGATAGAGAGTTTCAGAGAGTGTCAGAGAGTGTCAGAGAGTGATAGTGAGTGTCAGAGAGTGTTAGTGACTGTCTGAGAGTGTCAGAGAGTGTCAAAGAGTGTCAGAGAGTGATGGAGAGTGATAGAGAGTGATAGAGAGTGCCAGAGAGTGTCAGAGAGTGATAGAGAGTGATAGAGAGTTTCAGAGAGTGTCAGAGAGTGTCAGAGAGTGATAGTGAGTGTCTGAGAGTGCCAGAGAGTGTCAGAGAGTGTCAGAGAGTGATGGAGAGTGATAGAGAGTGATAGAGAGTGTCAGAGAGTGTCAGAGAGTGATAGAGAGTGATAGAGAGTTTCAGAGAGTGTCAGAGAGTGTCAGAGAGTGATAGTGAGTGTCTGAGAGTGTCAGAGAGTGTCAGAGAGAGTCAGAGAGCGATAGAGAGTGTCAGAGAGTGTCAGAGAGTGTCAGAGAGTGATAGAGAGTGATAGAGAGTTTCAGAGAGTGTCAGAGAGTGTCAGAGTGTGTCTGAGATTGTCTGAGAGTGATAGAGAGTGATAGAGACTGTCAGAGAGTGTCTGAGAGTGTCAGAGAGTGATAGAGAGTGATAGAGAGTGTCTGAGAGTGTCAGAGAGTGTCAGAGAGCGATAGAGTGGGATAGAGTGTGTCAGAGAGTGTCAGAGAGTGTCAGAGAGTGATAGAGAGTGATAGACAGTTTCAGAGAGTGTCAGAGAGTGTCTGAGAGTGTCAGAGAGTGATGGAGAGTGATAGAGAGTGATAGAGAGTGTCAGAGAGCGATAGAGAGTGATAGAGACTGTCAGAGAGTGTCAGGGAGAGTCAGAGAGTGATAGAGAGTGATAGAGAGTTTCAGAGAGTGATAGAGAGTGTCAGAGAGTGTCAGGGAGTGATAGAGAGTGATAGAGAGTGTCAAAGAGTGTCAGAGAGTGTCAGAGAGTGATAGTGAGTGTCTGAGAGTGTCAGAGAGTGTCAAAGAGTGTCAGAGAGTGATGGAGAGTGATAGAGAGTGTCAGAGAGTGTCAGAGAGTGTCAGAGAGTGATAGAGACTGATAGAGAGTTTCAGAGAGTTTCAGAGAGTTTCAGAGAGTGTCAGAGAGTGTCTGAGAGTGTCAGAGAGTGATGGAGAGTGATAGAGAGTGATAGAGAGTGTCAGAGAGCGATAGAGAGTGATAGAGACTGTCAGAGAGTGTCAGAGAGTGTCAGAGAGTGATAGAGAGTGATAGAGATTTTCAGAGAGTGATAGAGAGTGTCAGAGAGTGTCAGAGAGTGATAGAGAGTGATAGAGAGTGTCAGAGAGTGTCAGAGAGTGTCAGAGAGTGATAGTGAGTGTCAGAGAGTGATGGAGAGTGATAGAGAGTGATAGAGAGTGTCAGAGAGCGATAGAGACTGATAGAGAGTTTCAGAGAGTTTCAGAGAGTTTCAGAGAGTGTCAGAGAGTGTCTGAGAGTGTCAGAGAGTGATGGAGAGTGATAGAGAGTGATAGAGAGTGTCAGAGAGCGATAGAGAGTGATAGAGACTGTCAGAGAGTGTCAGAGAGTGTCAGAGAGTGATAGAGAGTGATAGAGAGTTTCAGAGAGTGATAGAGAGTGTCAGAGAGTGTCAGAGAGTGATAGAGAGTGATAGAGAGTGTCAGAGAGTGTCAGAGAGTGTCAGAGAGTGATAGTGACTGTCTGAGAGTGTCAGAGAGTGTCAAAGAGTGTCAGAGAGTTATGGAGAGTGATAGAGAGTGATAGAGAGTGCCAGAGAGTGTCAGAGAGTGATAGAGAGTGATAGAGAGTTTCAGAGAGTGTCAGAGAGTGTCAGAGAGTGATAGTGAGTGTCAGAGAGTGTTAGTGACTGTCTGAGAGTGTCAGAGAGTGTCAAAGAGTGTCAGAGAGTGATGGAGAGAGATAGAGAGTGATAGAGAGTGCCAGAGAGTGTCAGAGAGTGATAGAGAGTGATAGAGAGTTTCAGAGAGTGTCAGAGAGTGTCAGAGAGTGATAGTGAGTGTCTGAGAGTGTCAGAGAGTGTCAGAGAGTGATGGAGAGTGATAGAGAGTGATAGAGAGTGTCAGAGAGTGTCAGAGAGTGATCGAGAGTGATAGAGAGTTTCAGAGAGTGTCAGAGAGTGTCAGAGAGTGATAGTGAGTGTCTGAGAGCGTCAGAGAGTGTCAGAGAGTGATAGAGAGTGTCAGAGAGTGATAGAGAGTGTCAGAGAGTGTCAGAGAGTGTCAGAGAGTGATAGAGAGTTTCAGAGAGTGTCAGAGAGTGTCAGAGAGTGTCAGAGAGTGATAGAGAGTGATAGAGAGTTTCAGAGAGTGTCAGAGAGTGTCAGAGTGTGTCTGAGATTGTCTGAGAGTGTCAGAGAGTGATAGAGAGTGTCAGAGAGTGTCTGAGAGTGTCAGAGAGTGTCAGAGAGCGATAGAGTGGGATAGAGAGTGTCAGAGAGTGTCAGAGAGTGTCAGAGAGTGATAGAGAGTGATAGAGAGTGTCAGAGAGTGTCAGAGAGTGTCAGAGAGTGATAGAGAGTTTCAGAGAGTGTCAGAGAGTGATAGAGAGTGTCAGAGAGTGTCAGAGAGTGTCAGAGAGTGATAGAGAGTGTCAGAGAGTGATAGAGAGTGTCAGAGAGTGTCAGAGAGTGTCAGAGAGTGATAGAGAGTTTCAGAGAGTGTCAGAGAGTGTCAGAGAGTGTCAGAGAGTGTCTGAGAGTGTCTGAGAGTGTCAGAGAGTGATAGAGACTGTCAGATAGTGTCTGAGAGTGTCAGAGAGTGATAGAGAGTGATAGAGAGTGTCAGAGAGTGTCAGAGAGTGTCAGAGAGCGATAGAGTGGGATAGAGAGTGTCAGAGAGTGTCAGAGAGTGTCAGAGAGTGATAGAGAGTGATAGAGATTTTCAGAGAGTGTCAGAGAGTGTCAGAGAGTGATAGAGAGTTTCAGAGAGTGTCAGAGAGTGTCAGAGAGTGTCTGAGAGTGTCAGAGAGTGATAGAGAGTGTCAGAGAGTGTCTGAGAGTGTCAGAGAGTGATAGAGAGTGATAGAGAGTGTCAGAGAGTGTCAGAGAGTGTCAGAGAGAGATAGAGTGGGATAGAGAGTGTCAGAGAGTGTCAGAGAGTGTCAGAGAGTGATAGAGAGTGATAGAGAGTGATAGAGAGTTTCAGAGAGTGTCAGAGAGTGTCAGAGAGTGATAGAGAGTTTCAGAGAGTGTCAGAGAGTGTCAGAGAGTGTCTGAGAGTGTCAGAGAGTGATAGAGAGTGTCAGAGAGTGTCAGAGAGTGTCAGAGAGTGATAGAGAGTTTCAGAGAGTGTCTGAGAGTGTCTGAGAGTGTCAGAGAGTGTCAGAGAGTGTCTGAGAGTGTCAGAGAGTGATAGAGAGTGTCAGAGAGTGTCAGAGAGTGTCAGAGAGTGATAGAGAGTGATATAGAGTGTCAGAGGGTTTCTGAGAGTGTCAGAGAGTGTCAGAGAGTGTTAGAGAGTGATAGAGAGTGAGAGAGAGTTTCAGAGAATGTCAGAGTGTGTCAGAGAGTGTCTGAGAGTGTCAGAGGGTGTCAGAGAGTGATAGAGAGTGATAGAGAGTTTCAGAGAGTGTCAGAGAGTGTCTGAGAGTGTCAGAGAGTGATATAGAGTGATAGAGAGTGTCAGAGAGTGTCAGAGAGTGTCAGAGAGTGTCAGAGAGTGATAGTGAGTGTCAGAGATTGTCAGAGATTGTCAGAGAGTATCAGAGATTGATAGTGAGTGTCTGAGAGTGTCAGAGAGTGATAGAGAGTGTCAGAGAGTGTCAGAGAGTGTCAGAGAGTGTCAGAGAGTGATAGAGAGTGATAGAGAGTTTCAGAGAGTGTCAGAGAGTGTCAGAGAGTGTCTGAGAATGTCAGAGAGTGATAGAGAGTGATAGAGAGTTTCAGAGACTGTCAGAGAGTGGCAGAGAGAGTCTGAGATTGTCAGAGAGTGATAGAGAGTGTCAGAGAGTGTCAGAGAGTGACAGAGAGTGATAGAGAGTGATAGAGAGTGTCAGAGAGTGTCAGAGAGTGTCAGAGAGCGATAGAGTGGGATAGAGAGTGTCAGAGAGTGTCAGAGAGTGTCAGAGAGTGTCATAGAGTGTCAGAGATTGTCAGAGAGTGAGAGAGAGTTTCAGAGAGTGTCAGAGAGTGTCAGAGAGTGTCTGAGAGTGTCAGAGAGTGATAGAGAGTGTCAGAGAGTGTCAGAGAGTGTCAGAGAGTGATAGAGAGTTTCAGAGAGTGTCAGAGAGTGTCTGAGAGTGTCAGAGAGTGTCAGAGAGTGTCAGAGAGTGTCAGAGAGTGATAGAGACTGTCAGAGAGTGTCTGAGAGTGTCAGAGAGTGATAGAGAGTGATAGAGAGTTTCAGAGAGTGTCAGAGAGTGTCAGAGAGTGTCTGAGAGTGTCAGAGAGTGATAGAGAGTGTCAGAGAGTGTCTGAGAGTGTCAGAGAGTGATAGAGAGTGATAGAGAGTATCAGAGAGTGTCAGAGAGTGTCAGAGAGCGATAGAGTGGGATAGAGAGTGTCAGAGAGTGTCAGAGAGTGTCAGAGAGTGATAGAGAGTGATAGAGAGTTTCAGAGAGTGTCAGAGAGTGTCAGAGAGTGATAGAGAGTTTCAGAGAGTGTCAGAGAGTGTCAGAGAGTGTCTGAGAGTGTCAGAGAGTGATAGAGAGAGTCAGAGAGTGCCTGAGAGTGTCAGAGAGTGATAGAGAGTGATAGAGAGTGTCAGAGAGTGTCAGAGAGTGTCAGAGAGCGATAGAGTGGGATAGAGAGTGTCAGAGAGTGTCAGAGAGTGTCAGAGAGTGATAGAGAGTGATAGAGAGTTTCAGAGAGTGTCAGAGTGTGTCTGAGATTGTCTGAGAGTGTCAGAGAGTGATAGAGAGTGTCAGAGAGTGTCTGAGAGTGTCAGAGAGTGTCAGAGAGCGATAGAGTGGGATAGAGAGTGTCAGAGAGTGTCAGAGAGTGTCAGAGAGTGATAGAGAGTGATAGAGAGTGTCAGAGAGTGTCAGAGAGTGTCAGAGAGTGATAGAGAGTTTCAGAGAGTGTCAGAGAGTGATAGAGAGTGTCAGAGAGTGTCAGAGAGTGTCAGAGAGTGATAGAGAGTGTCAGAGAGTGATAGAGAGTGTCAGAGAGTGTCAGAGAGTGTCAGAGAGTGATAGAGAGTTTCAGAGAGTGTCAGAGAGTGTCAGAGAGTGTCAGAGAGTGTCTGAGAGTGTCTGAGAGTGTCAGAGAGTGATAGAGACTGTCAGATAGTGTCTGAGAGTGTCAGAGAGTGATAGAGAGTGATAGAGAGTGTCAGAGAGTGTCAGAGAGTGTCAGAGAGCGATAGAGTGGGATAGAGAGTGTCAGAGAGTGTCAGAGAGTGTCAGAGAGTGATAGAGAGTGATAGAGAGTTTCAGAGAGTGTCAGAGAGTGTCAGAGAGTGATAGAGAGTTTCAGAGAGTGTCAGAGAGTGTCAGAGAGTGTCTGAGAGTGTCAGAGAGTGATAGAGAGAGTCAGAGAGTGTCTGAGAGTGTCAGAGAGTGATAGAGAGTGATAGAGAGTGTCAGAGAGTGTCAGAGAGTGTCAGAGAGAGATAGAGTGGGATAGAGAGTGTCAGAGAGTGTCAGAGAGTGTCAGAGAGTGATAGAGAGTGATAGAGAGTGATAGAGAGTTTCAGAGAGTGTCAGAGAGTGTCAGAGAGTGATAGAGAGTTTCAGAGAGTGTCAGAGAGTGTCAGAGAGTGTCTGAGAGTGTCAGAGAGTGATAGAGAGTGTCAGAGAGTGTCAGAGAGTGTCAGAGAGTGATAGAGAGTTTCAGAGAGTGTCTGAGAGTGTCTGAGAGTGTCAGAGAGTGTCAGAGAGTGAGAGAGAGTTTCAGAGAATGTCAGAGTGTGTCAGAGAGTGTCTGAGAGTGTCAGAGGGTGTCAGAGAGTGATAGAGAGTGATAGAGAGTTTCAGAGAGTGTCAGAGAGTGTCTGAGAGTGTCAGAGAGTGATATAGAGTGATAGAGAGTGTCAGAGAGTGTCAGAGAGTGATAGTGAGTGTCAGAGATTGTCAGAGATTGTCAGAGAGTATCAGAGAGTGATAGTGAGTGTCTGAGAGTGTCAGAGAGTGATAGAGAGTGTCAGAGAGTGTCAGAGAGTGTCAGAGAGTGTCAGAGAGTGATAGAGAGTGATAGAGAGTTTCAGAGAGTGTCAGAGAGTGTCAGAGAGTGTCTGAGAATGTCAGAGAGTGATAGAGAGTGATAGAGAGTTTCAGAGACTGTCAGAGAGTGGCAGAGAGAGTCTGAGATTGTCAGAGAGTGATAGAGAGTGTCAGAGAGTGTCAGAGAGTGACAGAGAGTGATAGAGAGTGATAGAGAGTGTCAGAGAGTGTCAGAGAGTGTCAGAGAGCGATAGAGTGGGATAGAGAGTGTCAGAGAGTGTCAGAGAGTGTCAGAGAGTGTCATAGAGTGTCAGAGAGTGTCAGAGAGTGAGAGAGAGTTTCAGAGAGTGTCAGAGAGTGTCAGAGAGTGTCTGAGAGTGTCAGACAGTGATAGAGAGTGTCAGAGAGTGTCAGAGAGTGTCAGAGAGTGATAGAGAGTTTCAGAGAGTGTCAGAGAGTGTCTGAGAGTGTCAGAGAGTGTCAGAGAGTGTCAGAGAGTGTCAGAGAGTGATAGAGACTGTCAGAGAGTGTCTGAGAGTGTCAGAGAGTGATAGAGAGTGATAGAGAGTTTCAGAGAGTGTCAGAGAGTGTCAGAGAGTGTCTGAGAGTGTCAGAGAGTGATAGAGAGTGTCAGAGAGTGTCTGAGAGTGTCAGAGAGTGATAGAGAGTGATAGAGAGTATCAGAGTGTGTCAGAGAGTGTCAGAGAGCGATAGAGTGGGATAGAGAGTGTCAGAGAGTGTCAGAGAGTGTCAGAGAGTGATAGAGAGTGATAGAGAGTTTCAGAGAGTGTCAGAGAGTGTCAGAGAGTGATAGAGAGTTTCAGAGAGTGTCAGAGAGTGTCAGAGAGTGTCTGAGAGTGTCAGAGAGTGATAGAGAGAGTCAGAGAGTGTCTGAGAGTGTCAGAGAGTGATAGAGAGTGATAGAGAGTGTCAGAGAGTGTCAGAGAGTGATAGAGAGTGATAGAGAGTTTCAGAGAGTGTCAGAGAGTGTCAGAGAGTGTCAGAGAGTGATAGAGAGTTTCAGAGAGTGTCAGAGAGTGTCAGAGAGTGTCTGAGAGTGTCAGAGAGTGATAGAGAGTGTCAGAGAGTTTCAGAGAGTGTCAGAGAGTGATAGAGAGTTTCAGAGAGTGTCTGAGAGTGTCTGAGAGTGTCAGAGAGTTTCAGAGAGTGTCAGAGAGTGTCAGAGAGTGATAGAGAGTTTCAGAGAGTGTCAGAGAGTGTCAGACAGTGTCTGAGAGTGTCAGAGAGTGATAGAGAGAGTCAGAGAGTGTCTGAGAGTGTCAGAGAGTGATAGAGAGTGATAGAGAGTGTCAGAGAGTGTCAGAGAGTGTCAGAGAGCGATAGAGTGGGATAGAGAGTGTCAGAGAGTGTCAGAGAGTGTCAGAGAGTGATAGAGAGTGATAGAGAGTGATAGAGAGTTTCAGAGAGTGTCAGAGAGTGATAGAGAGTTTCAGAGAGTGTCAGAGAGTGTCTGAGAGTGTCAGAGAGTGATAGAGAGTGTCAGAGAGTGTCAGAGAGTGTCAGAGAGTGATAGAGAGTTTCAGAGAGTGTCTGAGAGTGTCTGAGAGTGTCAGAGAGTGTCAGAGAGTGTCAGAGAGTGATAGAGAGTGTCAGAGAGTTTCAGAGAGTGTCAGAGAGTGATAGAGAGTGATATAGAGTGTCAGAGGGTGTCTGAGAGTGTCAGAGAGTGTCAGAGAGTGTTAGAGAGTGATAGAGAGTGAGAGAGAGTTTCAGAGAATGTCTGAGAGTGTCAGAGGGTGTCAGAGAGTGATAGAGAGTGATAGAGAGTTTCAGAGAGTGTCAGAGAGTGTCAGAGAGTGTCTGAGAATGTCAGAGAGTGATAGAGAGTGATAGAGAGTTTCAGAGACTGTCAGAGAGTGGCAGAGAGAGTCTGAGATTGTCAGAGAGTGATAGAGAGTGTCAGAGAGTGTCAGAGAGTGACAGAGAGTGATAGAGAGTGATAGAGAGTGTCAGAGAGTGTCAGAGAGTGTCAGAGAGCGATAGAGTGGGATAGAGAGTGTCAGAGAGTGTCAGAGAGTGTCAGAGAGTGTCATAGAGTGTCAGAGAGTGTCAGAGAGTGAGAGAGAGTTTCAGAGAGTGTCAGAGAGTGTCAGAGAGTGTCTGAGAGTGTCAGAGAGTGATAGAGAGTGTCAGAGAGTGTCAGAGAGTGTCAGAGAGTGATAGAGAGTTTCAGAGAGTGTCAGAGAGTGTCTGAGAGTGTCAGAGAGTGTCAGAGAGTGTCAGAGAGTGTCAGAGAGTGTCAGAGAGTGATAGAGACTGTCAGAGAGTGTCTGAGAGTGTCAGAGAGTGATAGAGAGTGATAGAGAGTTTCAGAGAGTGTCAGAGAGTGTCAGAGAGTGTCTGAGAGTGTCAGAGAGTGATAGAGAGTGTCAGAGAGTGTCTGAGAGTGTCAGAGAGTGATAGAGAGTGATAGAGAGTATCAGAGAGTGTCAGAGAGTGTCAGAGAGCGATAGAGTGGGATAGAGAGTGTCAGAGAGTGTCAGAGAGTGTCAGAGAGTGTCAGAGAGTGATAGAGAGTTTCAGAGAGTGTCAGAGAGTGTCAGAGAGTGATAGAGAGTTTCAGAGAGTGTCAGAGAGTGTCAGAGAGTGTCTGAGAGTGTCAGAGAGTGATAGAGAGAGTCAGAGAGTGTCTGAGAGTGTCAGAGAGTGATAGAGAGTGATAGAGAGTGTCAGAGAGTGTCAGAGAGTGTCAGAGAGCGATAGAGTGGGATAGAGAATGTCAGAGAGTGTCAGAGAGTGTCAGAGAGTGATAGAGAGTGATAGAGAGTTTCAGAGAGTGTCAGAGTGTGTCTGAGATTGTCTGAGAGTGTCAGAGAGTGATAGAGAGTGTCAGAGAGTGTCTGAGAGTGTCAGAGAGTGTCAGAGAGCGATAGAGTGGGATAGAGAGTGTCAGAGAGTGTCAGAGAGTGTCAGAGAGTGATAGAGAGTGATAGAGAGTGTCAGAGAGTGTCAGAGAGTGTCAGAGAGTGATAGAGAGTTTCAGAGAGTGTCATAGAGTGATAGAGAGTGTCAGAGAGTGTCAGAGAGTGTCAGAGAGTGATAGAGAGTGTCAGAGAGTGATAGAGAGTGTCAGAGAGTGTCAGAGAGTGTCAGAGAGTGATAGAGAGTTTCAGAGAGTGTCAGAGAGTGTCAGAGAGTGTCAGAGAGAGTCTGAGAGTGTCTGAGAGTGTCAGAGAGTGATAGAGACTGTCAGATAGTGTCTGAGAGTGTCAGAGAGTGATAGAGAGTGATAGAGAGTGTCAGAGAGTGTCAGAGAGTGTCAGAGAGCGATAGAGTGGGATAGAGAGTGTCAGAGAGAGTCAGAGAGTGTCAGAGAGTGATAGAGAGTGATAGAGAGTTTCAGAGAGTGTCAGAGAGTGTCAGAGAGTGATAGAGAGTTTCAGAGAGTGTCAGAGAGTGTCAGAGAGTGTCTGAGAGTGTCAGAGAGTGATAGAGAGAGTCAGAGAGTGTCTGAGAGTGTCAGAGAGTGATAGAGAGTGATAGAGAGTGTCAGAGAGTGTCAGAGAGTGTCAGAGAGAGATAGAGTGGGATAGAGAGTGTCAGAGAGTGTCAGAGAGTGTCAGAGAGTGATAGAGAGTGATAGAGAGTGATAGAGAGTTTCAGAGAGTGTCAGAGAGTGTCAGAGAGTGATAGAGAGTTTCAGAGAGTGTCAGAGAGTGTCAGAGAGTGTCTGAGAGTGTCAGAGAGTGATAGAGAGTGTCAGAGAGTGTCAGAGAGTGTCAGAGAGTGATAGAGAGTTTCAGAGAGTGTCTGAGAGTGTCTGAGAGTGTCAGAGAGTGTCAGAGAGTGTCTGAGAGTGTCAGAGAGTGATAGAGAGTGTCAGAGAGTGTCAGAGAGTGTCAGAGAGTGATAGAGAGTGATATAGAGTGTCAGAGGGTTTCTGAGAGTGTCAGAGAGTGTCAGAGAGTGTTAGAGAGTGATAGAGAGTGAGAGAGAGTTTCAGAGAATGTCAGAGTGTGTCAGAGAGTGTCTGAGAGTGTCAGAGAGTGATAGAGAGTGATATTGAGTTTCAGAGAGTGTCAGAGAGTGGCAGAGAGTGATAGAGAGTGATAGAGAGTGATAGAGAGTTTCAGAGAGTGTCAGAGAGTGTCAGAGAGTGATAGAGAGTTTCAGAGAGTGTCAGAGAGTGTCAGAGAGTGTCTGAGAGTGTCAGAGAGTGATAGAGAGTGTCAGAGAGTGTCAGAGAGTGTCAGAGAGTGTCAGAGAGTGTCAGAGAGTGTCTGAGAGTGTCAGAGAGTGTCTGAGAGTGTCAGAGAGTGATAGAGACTGTCAGAGATTGTCTGAGAGTGTCAGAGAGTGATAGAGAGTGATAGAGAGTGTCAGAGAGTGTCAGAGAGAGTCAGAGAGCGATAGAGTGGGATAGAGAGTGTCAGAGAGTGTCAGAGAGTGTCAGAGAGTGATAGAGAGTTATAGAGAGTTTCAGAGAGTGTCAGAGAGTGTCAGAGAGTGATAGAGAGTTTCAGAGAGTGTCAGAGAGTGTCAGACAGTGTCAGAGAGTGTCTGAGAGTGTCAGAGAGTGATAGAGAGTGTCAGAGAGTGTCTGAGAGTGTCAGAGAGTGATAGAGAGTGATAGAGATTCTCAGAGAGTGTCAGAGAGTGTCAGAGAGCGATAGAGTGGGATAGAGAGTGTCAGAGAGTGTCAGAGAGTGTCAGAGAGTGATAGAGAGTGTTAGAGAGTGATAGAGAGTTTCAGAGAGTGTCAGAGAGTGTCAGAGAGTGATAGAGAGTTTCAGAGAGTGTCAGAGAGTGTCAGAGAGTGTCTGAGAGTGTCAGAGAGTGATAGAGAGTGTCAGAGAGTGTCAGAGAGTGTCAGAGAGTGATAGAGAGTTTCAGAGAGTGTCAGAGAGTGTCTGAGAGTGTCAGAGAGTGTCAGAGAGTGTCTGAGAGTGTCAGAGAGTGATAGAGAGTGTCAGAGAGTGTCAGAGATTGTCAGAGAGTGATAGAGAGTGATAGAGAGTGTCAGAGGGTGTCTGAGAGTGTCAGAGATTGTCAGAGAGTGTTAGAGAGTGATAGAGAGTGAGAGAGAGTTTCAGAGAATGTCAGAGTGTGTCAGAGAGTGTCTGAGAGTGTCAGAGGGTGTCATAGAGTGACAGAGAGTGATAGAGAGTGTCAGAGAATGTCAGAGAGTGTCAGAGAGTGTCAGAGAGTGATAGTGAGTGTCAGAGATTGTCAGAGATGGTCAGAGAGTATCAGAGAGTGATAGTGAGTGTCTGAGAGTGTCAGAGAGTGATAGAGAGTGTCAGAGAGTGTCAGAGAGTGTCAGAGAGTGATAGAGAGTGTCAGAGAGTGTCAGAGAGTGATAGAGAGTGTCAGAGAGTGTCAGAGATTGTCAGAGATTGATAGAGAGTGTCAGAGAGTGATAGAGAGTTTCAGAGAGTGTCAGAGAGTGTCTGAGAGTGTCAGAGAGTGATAGAGAGTGTCAGAGAGTGTCAGAGAGTGTCAGAGAGTGATAGAGAGTGATAGAGAGTTTCAGAGAGTGTCAGAGAGTGTCAGAGAGTGTCTGAGAGTGTCAGAGAGTGATAGAGAGTGATAGTGAGTTTCAGAGAGTGGCAGAGAGTGGCAGAGAGTGTCTGAGATTGTCAGAGAGTGATAGAGAGTGTCAGAGAGTGATAGAGAGTGATAGAGAGATTCAGAGAGTGTCAGAGAGTGTCTGAGAGAGGCATGGAGTGATAGAGAGTGTCAGAGAGTGTCAGAGAGTGTCAGAGAGTGATAGAGAGTGATAGAAGTGTTTCAGAGAGTGTTAAAGGGTGTCAGAGAGTGTCTGAGAGTGTCAGAGAGTGATAGAGAGTGTCAGAGAGTGTCAGAGAGTGATAGAGAGTGATAGAGAGTTTCAGAGAGTGTCAGAGAGTGTCTGAGAGTGTCAGAGAGTGATAGAGAGTGTCAGAGAGTGTCAGAGAGTGATAGAGAGTGATAGAGAGTGTCAGAGAGTGTCAGAGAGTGTCAGAGAGTGATAGTGAGTGTCAGAGAGTGTCAGAGAGTGTCAGAGAGTGATAGTGAGTGTCAGAGAGTGATAGAGAGTGATAGAGAGAGATAGAGAGTGTCAGAGAGTGTCAGAGAGTGATAGAGAGTGATAGAGAGTGTCAGAGAGTGTCAGAGAGTGTCAGAGAGTGATAGTGAGTGTCAGAGAGTGTCAGAGAGTGATAGAGAGTGATAGAGAGTGTCAGAGAGTGATAGAGAGTGTCAGAGAGTGTCAGAGAGTGATAGAGAGTGATAGAGAGTGATAGAGGGTGTCAGAGAGTGTCTGAGAGTGTCAGAGAGTGATAGAGAGTGATAGAGAGTGTCAGAGAGTGTCAGAGAGGGACAGAGAGTGATAGAGAGTGTCAGAGAGTATCAGAGAGTGTCAGAGAGAGATAGTGAGTGTCAGAAAGTGTCAGAGAGTGATAGAGAGTGTCAGAGAGTGTCAGAGAGTGATAGAGAGTGATAGAGAGTTTCAGAGAGTGTCAGAGAGTGTCTGAGAGTGGCAGAGAGTGATAGAGAGTGTCAGAGAGTGTCAGAGAGTGATAGAGAGTGATAGAGAGTGTCAGAGAGTGTCAGAGAGTGTCAGAGTGTGATAGTGAGTGTCAGAGAGTGTCAGAGAGTGTCAGAGAGTGATAGAGAGTGATAGAAAGTTTCAGAGAGTGTCAGAGAGTGATAGAGAGTGATAGAGAGTGTCAGAGAGTGTCAGAGAGTGTCAGAGAGTGATAGTGAGTGTCAGAGAGTGTCAGAGAGTGATAGAGAGTGATAGAGAGTGTCAGAGAGTGATAGATAGTGTCAGAGAGTGTCAGAGAGTGATAGAGAGTGATAGAGAGTGTCAGAGAGTGTCTGAGAGTGTCAGAGAGTGATAGAGAGTGATAGAGAGTGTCAGAGAGTGTCAGAGAGTGATAGAGAGTGATAGAGAGTGTCAGAGAGTGTCAGAGAGTGATAGTGAGTGTCAGAGAGTGTCAGAGAGTGATAGAGAGTGTCAGAGAGTGTCAGAGAGTGATAGAGAGTGATAGAGAGTTTCAGAGAGTGTCAGCGAGTGTCTGAGAGTGTCAGAGAGTGATAGAGTGTGTCAGAGAGTGTCAGAGAGTGTCAGAGAGTGATAGAGAGTGATAGAAGTGTTTCGGAGAGTGTTAAAGCGTGTCAGAGAGTGTCTGAGAGTGTCAGAGAGTGATAGAGAGTGTCAGAGAGTGTCAGAGAGTGATAGAGAGTGATAGAGAGATTCAGAGAGTGTCAGAGAGTGTCTGAGAGTGTCAGAGAGTGATAGAGAGTGTCAGAGAGTGTCAGAGAGTGATAGAGAGTGATAGAGAGTGTCAGAGAGTGTCAGAGAGTGATAGTGAGTGTCAGAGAGTGTCAGAGAGTGTCAGAGAGTGATAGAGAGTGATAGAGAGTTTCAGAGAGTGTCAGAGAGTGTCTGAGAGTGTCAGAGAGTGATAGAGAGTGTCAGAGAGTGTCAGAGAGTGATAGAGAGTGATAGAGAGTGTCAGAGAGTGTCAGAGAGTGTCAGAGAGTAATAGTGAGTGTCAGAGAGTGTCAGAGAGTGATAGAGAGTGATAGAGAGTGTCAGAGAGTGTCTGAGAGTGTCAGAGATTGATAGAGAGTGATAGAGAGTGTCAGAGAGTGTCAGAGAGCGATAGAGAGTGATAGATAGTGTCAGAGAGTGTCAGAGAGTGATAGAGAGTGATAGAAAGTTTCAGAGAGTGTCAGAGAGTGATAGAGAGTGATAGAGAGTGTCAGAGAGTGTCAGAGAGTGTCAGAGAGTGATAGTGAGTGTCAGAGAGTGTCAGAGAGTGATAGAGAGTGATAGAGAGTGTCAGAGAGTGATAGATAGTGTCAGAGAGTGTCAGAGAGTGATAGAGAGTGATAGAGAGTGTCAGAGAGTGTCTGAGAGTGTCAGAGAGTGATAGAGAGTGATAGAGAGTGTCAGAGAGTGTCAGAGAGTGATAGAGAGTGATAGAGAGTGTCAGAGAGTGTCAGAGAGTGATAGTGAGTGTCAGAGAGTGTCAGAGAGTGATAGAGAGTGTCAGAGAGTGTCAGAGAGTGATAGAGAGTGATAGAGAGTTTCAGAGAGTGTCAGCGAGTGTCTGAGAGTGTCAGAGAGTGATAGAGTGTGTCAGAGAGTGTCAGAGAGTGTCAGAGAGTGATAGAGAGTGATAGAAGTGTTTCGGAGAGTGTTAAAGCGTGTCAGAGAGTGTCTGAGAGTGTCAGAGAGTGATAGAGAGTGTCAGAGAGTGTCAGAGAGTGATAGAGAGTGATAGAGAGATTCAGAGAGTGTCAGAGAGTGTCTGAGAGTGTCAGAGAGTGATAGAGAGTGTCAGAGAGTGTCAGAGAGTGATAGAGAGTGATAGAGAGTGTCAGAGAGTGTCAGAGAGTGATAGTGAGTGTCAGAGAGTGTCAGAGAGTGTCAGAGAGTGATAGAGAGTGATAGAGAGTTTCAGAGAGTGTCAGAGAGTGTCTGAGAGTGTCAGAGAGTGATAGAGAGTGTCAGAGAGTGTCAGAGAGTGATAGAGAGTGATAGAGAGTGTCAGAGAGTGTCAGAGAGTGTCAGAGAGTAATAGTGAGTGTCAGAGAGTGTCAGAGAGTGATAGAGAGTGATAGAGAGTGTCAGAGAGTGTCTGAGAGTGTCAGAGATTGATAGAGAGTGATAGAGAGTGTCAGAGAGTGTCAGAGAGCGATAGAGAGTGATAGATAGTGTCAGAGAGTGTCAGAGAGTATCAGAGAGTGTCAGAGAGTGATAGTGGGTGTCAGAGAGTGTCAGAGAGTGATAGAGAGTGTCAGAGATTGTCAGAGAGTGATAGAGAGTGATAGAGAGTTTCAGAGTGTGTCAGAGAGTGTCTGAGAGTGTCAGAGAGTGATAGAGAGTGTCATAGAGTGTCAGAGAGTGATAGAGAGTGATACAGAGTGTCAGAGAGTGTCAGAGAGTGTCAGAGAGTGATAGTGAGTGTCAGAGAGTGTCAGAGAGTGTCAGAGAGTGATAGAGAGTGAGAGAGAGTTTCAGAGAGTGTCAGAGAGTGCCTGAGAGTGTCAGAGTGTGATAGAGAGTGATAGAGAGTGTCAGAGAGTGTCAGAGAGTGATAGAGAGTGATAGAGAGTGTCAGAGAGTGATAGAGAGTGTCAGAGAGTGTCAGAGAGTGATAGAGAGTGATAGAGAGTGTCAGAGAGTGTCTGAGAGTGTCAGAGAGTGATAGAGAGTGATAGAGAGTGTCAGAGAGTGTCAGAGAGCGATAGAGAGTGATAGATAGTGTCAGAGAGTGTCGTGGAGTAAAAGAGAGTGTCAGAGAGTGATAGTGAGTGTCAGAGAGTGTCAGAGAGTGATAGAGAGTGTCAGAGATTGTCAGAGAGTGATAGAGAGTGATAGAGAGTTTCAGAGAGTGTCAGAGAGTGTCTGAGAGTGTCAGAGAGTGATAGAGAGTGTCAGAGAGTGTCAGAGAGTGATAGAGAGTGATAGAGAGTGTCAGAGAGTGTCAGAGAGTGTCAGAGAGTGATAGTGAGTGTCAGAGAGTGTCAGAGAGTGTCAGAGAGTGATAGAGAGTGAGAGAGAGTTTCAGAGAGTGTCAGAGAGTGCCTGAGAGTGTCAGAGTGTGATAGAGAGTGATAGAGAGTGTCAGAGAGTGTCAGAGAGTGATAGAGAGTGATAGAGAGTGTCAGAGAGTGTCAGAGAGTGTCAGAGAGTGATAGTGAGTGTCAGAGAGTGTCAGAGAGTGATAGAGAGTGATAGAGAGTGTCAGAGAGTGATAGAGAGTGTCAGAGAGTGTCACAGAGTGATAGAGAGTGATAGAGAGTGTCAGAGAGTGTCTGAGAGAGTCAGAGAGTGATAGAGAGTGATAGAGAGTGTCAGAGAGTGTCAGAGAGTGATAGAGAGTGTCAGAGAGTGTCAGAGAGTGTCAGAGAGTGATAGTGATTGTCAGAGAGTGTCAGAGAGTGATAGAGAGTGTCAGAGAGTGATAGAGAGTGTCAGAGAGTGTCAGAGAGTGATAGAGAGTGATAGAAGTGTTTCAGAGAGTGTTAAAGAGTGTCAGAGAGTGTCTGAGAGTGTCAGAGAGTGATAGAGAGTGTCAGAGAGTGTCAGAGAGTGATAGAGAGTGATAGAGAGTTTCAGAGAGTGTCAGAGAGTGTCAGAGAGTGTCTGAGAGTGTCAGAGAGTGTCAGAGAGTGTCAGAGAGTGATAGAGAGTGATAGAGAGTGTCAGAGAGTGTCAGAGAGTGTCAGAGAGTGATAGTGAGTGTCAGAGAGTGTCAGAGAGTGTCAGAGAGTGATAGAGAGTGATAGAGAGTTTCAGAGAGTGTCAGAGAGTGATAGAGAGTGATAGAGAGTGTCAGAGAGTGTCAGAGAGTGTCAGAGAGTGATAGTGAGTGATAGTGAGTTTCAGAGAGTGTCAGAGAGTGGCAGAGAGTGTCTGAGATTGTCAGAGAGTGATAGAGAGTGTCAGAGAGTGTCAGAGAGTGATAGAGAGTGACAGATAAATTCAGGGAGTGTCAGAGAGTGTCTGAGAGAGGCAGAGAGTGATAGTGAGTGTCAGAGAGTGTCAGAGAGTGTCAGAGAGTGATAGAGAGTGATAGAAGTGTTTCAGAGAGAGTTAAAGGGTGTCAGAGAGTGTCTGAGAGTGTCAGAGAGTGTCAGAGAGTGTCAGAGAGTGATAGAGAGTTTCAGAGAGTGTCAGAGAGTGTCTGAGAGTGTCAGAGAGTGATAGAGAGTGTCAGAGAGTGATAGAGAGTGATAGAGAGTGTCAGAGAGTGTCAGAGAGTGTCAGAGAGTGATAGTGAGTGTCAGAGAGTGTCAGAGAATGTCAGAGAGTGATAGTGCGTGTCAGAGAGTGATAGAGAGTGATAGAGAGTGTCAGAGAGTGTCGGAGAGTGATAGAGAGTGATAAAGAGTGTCAGAGAGTGTCAGAGAGTGTCAGAGAGTGATAGTGAGTGTTAGAGAGTGTCAGAGAGTGATAGAGAGTGATAGAGAGTGTCAGAGAGTGATAGAGAGTGTCAGAGAGTGTCAGAGAGTGATAGAGAGTGATAGAGAGTGATAGAGAGTGTCAGAGAGTGTCTGAGAGTGTCAGAGAGTGATAGAGAGTGATAGAGAGTGTCTGAGAGTGTCAGAGAGTGATAGAGAGTGATAGAGAGTGTCAGAGAGTGATAGAGAGTGTCAGAGAGTGTCAGAGAGTGATAGAGAGTGATAGAGAGTGATAGAGAGTGTCAGAGAGCGTCTGAGAGTGATAGAGAGTGATAAAGAGTGATAGAGAGTGTCAGAGAGTGTCAGAGAGTGTCAGAGAGTGATAGTGAGTGTCAGAGAGTGTCAGAGAGTGATAGAGAGTGTCAGAGAGTGATAGTGAGTGTCAGAGAGTGTCAGAGAGTGATAGAGAGTTTCAGAGAGTGTCAGAGAGTGTCTGAGAGTGTCAGAGAGTGATAGAGAGTGTCAGAGAGTGTCAGAGAGTGATAGAGAGTGATAGAGAGTGTCAGAGAGTGTCAGAGAGTGTCAGAGAGTGATAGTGAGTGTCAGAGAGTGTCAGAGAGTGATAGAGAGTTTCAGAGAGTGTCAGAGAGTGTCTGAGAGTGTCAGAGAGTGATAGAGAGTGATTGAGAGTGTCAGAGAGTGTCAGAGAGTGATAGAGAGTGTCAGAGATTGTCAGAGAGTGTCAGAGAGTGATAGTGAGTGTCAGAGAGTGTCAGAGAGTGATAGAGAGTGATAGAAAGTGTCAGAGAGTGATAGATAGTGTCAGAGAGTGTCAGAGAGTGATAGAGAGTGATAGAGAGTGTCAGAGAGTGTCTGAGAGTGATAGAGAGTGATAGAGAGTGTCAGAGAGTGTCAGAGAGTGTCAGAGAGTGTCAGAGAGTGATAGAGAGTGATAGAGAGTGTCAGAGAGTGATAGATAGTGTCAGAGAGTGTCAGAGAGTGATAGAGAGTGATAGAGAGCAATAGAGAGTGATAGAGAGTGATAGAGAGTGTCAGAGAGTGTCTGAGAGTGTCAGAGAGTGATAGAGAGTGATAGAGAGTGTCAGAGAGTGTCAGAGAGTGATAGAGAGTGTCAGAGAGTGTCAGAGAGTGATAGTGAATGTCAGAGAGTGTCAGAGAGTGATAGAGAGTGTCAGAGTGTGATAGAGAGTGTCAGAGAGTGTCAGAGAGTGATAGAGAGTTTCAGAGAGTGTCAGAGAGTGTCTGAGAGTGTCAGAGATTGATAGAGAGTGTCAGAGAGTGTCAGAGAGTGATAGAGAGTGATAGAGAGTGTCAGAGAGTGTCAGAGAGTGATAGTGAGTGTCAGAGAGTGTCAGAGAGTGTCAGAGAGTGATAGAGAGAGATACAGAGTTTCAGAGAGTGTCAGAGAGTTTCTGAGAGTGTCAGAGAGTGATAGAGAGTGAGAGAGAGTTTCAGAGAGTGTCAGAGAGTGCCTGAGAGTGTCAGAGTGTGATAGAGAGTGATAGAGAGTGTCAGAGAGTGTCAGAGAGTGATAGAGAGTGATAGAGAGTGTCAGAGAGTGATAGAGAGTGTCAGAGAGTGTCAGAGAGTGATAGAGAGTGATAGAGAGTGTCAGAGAGTGTCTGAGAGTGTCAGAGAGTGATAGAGAGTGATAGAGAGTGTCAGAGAGTGTCAGAGAGCGATAGAGAGTGATAGATAGTGTCAGAGAGTGTCGTGGAGTAAAAGAGAGTGTCAGAGAGTGATAGTGAGTGTCAGAGAGTGTCAGAGAGTGATAGAGAGTGTCAGAGATTGTCAGAGAGTGATAGAGAGTGATAGAGAGTTTCAGAGAGTGTCAGAGAGTGTCTGAGAGTGTCAGAGAGTGATAGAGAGTGTCAGAGAGTGTCAGAGAGTGATAGAGAGTGATAGAGAGTGTCAGAGAGTGTCAGAGAGTGTCAGAGAGTGATAGTGAGTGTCAGAGAGTGTCAGAGAGTGTCAGAGAGTGATAGAGAGTGAGAGAGAGTTTCAGAGAGTGTCAGAGAGTGCCTGAGAGTGTCAGAGTGTGATAGAGAGTGATAGAGAGTGTCAGAGAGTGTCAGAGAGTGATAGAGAGTGATAGAGAGTGTCAGAGAGTGTCAGAGAGTGTCAGAGAGTGATAGTGAGTGTCAGAGAGTGTCAGAGAGTGATAGAGAGTGATAGAGAGTGTCAGAGAGTGATAGAGAGTGTCAGAGAGTGTCACAGAGTGATAGAGAGTGATAGAGAGTGTCAGAGAGTGTCTGAGAGAGTCAGAGAGTGATAGAGAGTGATAGAGAGTGTCAGAGAGTGTCAGAGAGTGATAGAGAGTGTCAGAGAGTGTCAGAGAGTGTCAGAGAGTGATAGTGATTGTCAGAGAGTGTCAGAGAGTGATAGAGAGTGTCAGAGAGTGATAGAGAGTGTCAGAGAGTGTCAGAGAGTGATAGAGAGTGATAGAAGTGTTTCAGAGAGTGTTAAAGAGTGTCAGAGAGTGTCTGAGAGTGTCAGAGAGTGATAGAGAGTGTCAGAGAGTGTCAGAGAGTGATAGAGAGTGATAGAGAGTTTCAGAGAGTGTCAGAGAGTGTCAGAGAGTGTCTGAGAGTGTCAGAGAGTGTCAGAGAGTGATAGAGAGTGATAGAGAGTGTCAGAGAGTGTCAGAGAGTGTCAGAGAGTGATAGTGAGTGTCAGAGAGTGTCAGAGAGTGTCAGAGAGTGATAGAGAGTGATAGAGAGTTTCAGAGAGTGTCAGAGAGTGATAGAGAGTGATAGAGAGTGTCAGAGAGTGTCAGAGAGTGTCAGAGAGTGATAGTGAGTGATAGTGAGTTTCAGAGAGTGTCAGAGAGTGGCAGAGAGTGTCTGAGATTGTCAGAGAGTGATAGAGAGTGTCAGAGAGTGTCAGAGAGTGATAGAGAGTGACAGATAAATTCAGGGAGTGTCAGAGAGTGTCTGAGAGAGGCAGAGAGTGATAGTGAGTGTCAGAGAGTGTCAGAGAGTGTCAGAGAGTGATAGAGAGTGATAGAAGTGTTTCAGAGAGAGTTAAAGGGTGTCAGAGAGTGTCTGAGAGTGTCAGAGAGTGTCAGAGAGTGTCAGAGAGTGATAGAGAGTTTCAGAGAGTGTCAGAGAGTGTCTGAGAGTGTCAGAGAGTGATAGAGAGTGTCAGAGAGTGATAGAGAGTGATAGAGAGTGTCAGAGAGTGTCAGAGAGTGTCAGAGAGTGATAGTGAGTGTCAGAGAGTGTCAGAGAATGTCAGAGAGTGATAGTGCGTGTCAGAGAGTGATAGAGAGTGATAGAGAGTGTCAGAGAGTGTCGGAGAGTGATAGAGAGTGATAAAGAGTGTCAGAGAGTGTCAGAGAGTGTCAGAGAGTGATAGTGAGTGTTAGAGAGTGTCAGAGAGTGATAGAGAGTGATAGAGAGTGTCAGAGAGTGATAGAGAGTGTCAGAGAGTGTCAGAGAGTGATAGAGAGTGATAGAGAGTGATAGAGAGTGTCAGAGAGTGTCTGAGAGTGTCAGAGAGTGATAGAGAGTGATAGAGAGTGTCTGAGAGTGTCAGAGAGTGATAGAGAGTGATAGAGAGTGTCAGAGAGTGATAGAGAGTGTCAGAGAGTGTCAGAGAGTGATAGAGAGTGATAGAGAGTGATAGAGAGTGTCAGAGAGCGTCTGAGAGTGATAGAGAGTGATAAAGAGTGATAGAGAGTGTCAGAGAGTGTCAGAGAGTGTCAGAGAGTGATAGTGAGTGTCAGAGAGTGTCAGAGAGTGATAGAGAGTGTCAGAGAGTGATAGTGAGTGTCAGAGAGTGTCAGAGAGTGATAGAGAGTTTCAGAGAGTGTCAGAGAGTGTCTGAGAGTGTCAGAGAGTGATAGAGAGTGTCAGAGAGTGTCAGAGAGTGATAGAGAGTGATAGAGAGTGTCAGAGAGTGTCAGAGAGTGTCAGAGAGTGATAGTGAGTGTCAGAGAGTGTCAGAGAGTGATAGAGAGTTTCAGAGAGTGTCAGAGAGTGTCTGAGAGTGTCAGAGAGTGATAGAGAGTGATTGAGAGTGTCAGAGAGTGTCAGAGAGTGATAGAGAGTGTCAGAGATTGTCAGAGAGTGTCAGAGAGTGATAGTGAGTGTCAGAGAGTGTCAGAGAGTGATAGAGAGTGATAGAAAGTGTCAGAGAGTGATAGATAGTGTCAGAGAGTGTCAGAGAGTGATAGAGAGTGATAGAGAGTGTCAGAGAGTGTCTGAGAGTGATAGAGAGTGATAGAGAGTGTCAGAGAGTGTCAGAGAGTGTCAGAGAGTGTCAGAGAGTGATAGAGAGTGATAGAGAGTGTCAGAGAGTGATAGATAGTGTCAGAGAGTGTCAGAGAGTGATAGAGAGTGATAGAGAGCAATAGAGAGTGATAGAGAGTGATAGAGAGTGTCAGAGAGTGTCTGAGAGTGTCAGAGAGTGATAGAGAGTGATAGAGAGTGTCAGAGAGTGTCAGAGAGTGATAGAGAGTGTCAGAGAGTGTCAGAGAGTGATAGTGAATGTCAGAGAGTGTCAGAGAGTGATAGAGAGTGTCAGAGTGTGATAGAGAGTGTCAGAGAGTGTCAGAGAGTGATAGAGAGTGATAGAGAGTTTCAGAGAGTGTCAGAGAGTGTCTGAGAGTGTCAGAGATTGATAGAGAGTGTCAGAGAGTGTCAGAGAGTGATAGAGAGTGATAGAGAGTGTCAGAGAGTGTCAGAGAGTGATAGTGAGTGTCAGAGAGTGTCAGAGAGTGTCAGAGAGTGATAGAGAGAGATACAGAGTTTCAGAGAGTGTCAGAGAGTTTCTGAGAGTGTCAGAGAGTGATAGAGAGTGATAGAGAGTGATAGAGAGTGTCAGAGAGTGTCAGAGAGTGATAGAGAGTGATAGAGAGTGTCAGAGAGTGTCAGAGAGTGTGAGAGAGTGATAGTGAGTGTCAGAGAGTGTCAGAGAGTGATAGAGAGTGTCAGTGAGTGTCTGAGAGTGTCAGAGAGTGATAGAGAGTGATAGAGAGTGTCAGAGAGTGTCAGAGAGTGATAGAGAGTGATAGTGAGTGTCAGAGAGTGACAGAGAGTGATAGAGAGTGTCAGAGAGTGATAGAGAGTGTCAGAGAGTGTCAGAGAGTGATAGAGAGTGATAGAGAGTTTCAGAGAGTGTCAGCGAGTGATAGAGAGTGATAGAGAGTGTCAGAGAGTGTCAGAGAGTGTCAGAGAGTGATAGAGAGTGATAGAGAGTGTCAGAGAGTGATAGATAGTGTCAGAGAGTGTCAGAGAGTGATAGAGAGTGATAGACAGCGATAGAGAGTGATAGAGAGTGATAGAGAGTGTCAGAGAGTGTCTGAGAGTGTCAGAGAGTGATAGAGAGTGATAGAGAGTGTCAGAGAGTGTCAGAGAGTGATAGAGAGTGATAGAGAGTGTCAGAGAGTGTCAGAGAGTGTCAGAGAGTGATAGTGAGTGTCAGAGAGTGTCAGAGAGTGATAGAGAGTGTCAGAGAGTGATAGAGAGTGTCAGAGAGTGTCAGAGAGTGATAGAGAGTGATAGAGAGTTTCAGAGAGTGTCAGAGAGTGTCTGAGAGTGTCAGAGAGTGATAGAGAGTGTCAGAGAGTGTCAGAGAGTGATAGAGAGTGATAGAGAGTGTCAGAGAGTGTCAGAGAGTGATAGTGAGTGTCAGAGAGTGTCAGAGAGTGTCAGAGAGTGATAGAGAGAGATACAGAGTTTCAGAGAGTGTCAGAGAGTTTCTGAGAGTGTCAGAGAGTGATAGAGAGTGATAGAGAGTGTCAGAGAGTGTCAGAGAGTGATAGAGAGTGATAGAGAGTGTCAGAGAGTGTCAGAGAGTGTGAGAGAGTGATAGTGAGTGTCAGAGAGTGTCAGAGAGTGATAGAGAGTGTCAGAGAGTGTCAGAGAGTGATAGAGAGTGATAGAGAGTGTCAGAGAGTGTCAGAGAGTGTCAGAGAGTGATAGAGAGTGTCAGAGAGTGTCTGAGAGTGTCAGAGAGTGATAGAGCGTGATAGAGAGTGTCAGAGAGAGTCAGAGAGTGATAGAGAGTGATAGTGAGTGTCAGAGAGTGACAGAGAGTGATAGAGAGTGTCAGAGAGTGATAGAGAGTGTCAGAGAGTGTCAGAGAGTGAGAGAGAGTGATAGAGAGTTTCAGAGAGTTTCAGCGAGTGTCTGAGAGTGTCAGAGAGTGATAGAGAGTGATAGTGAGTGTCAGAGAGTGTCAGAGAGTGTCAGAGAGTGATAGAGAGAGATAGAAGTGTTTCAGAGAGTGTTAAAGAGTGTCAGAGAGTGTCTGAGAGTGTCAGAGAGTAATAGAGAGTGTCAGAGAGTGTCAGAGAGTGATAGAGAGTGATAGAGAGTTTCAGAGAGTGTCAGAGAGTGTCTGAGAGTGTCAGAGAGTGATAGAGAGTGTCAGAGAGTGTCAGAGAGTGATAGAGGGTGTCAGAGAGTGTCAGAGAGTGTCAGAGAGTGATAGTGAGTGTCAGAGAGTGTCAGAGAGTGTCAGAGAGTGATAGAGAGTGATAGAGAGTTTCAGAGAGTGTCAGAGAGTGTCTGAGAGTGTCAGAGAGTGATAGAGAGTGATAGAGAGTGATAGAGAGTGTCAGAGAGTGTCAGAGAGTGATAGAGAGTGATAGAGAGTGTCAGAGAGTGTCAGAGAGTGTCAGAGAGTGATAGTGAGTGTCAGAGAGTGTCAGAGAGTGATAGAGAGTGATAGAGAGTGTCAGAGAGTGATAGAGAGTGTCAGAGAGTGTCAGAGAGTGATAGAGAGTGTCAGAGAGTGTCAGAGAGTGTCAGAGAGTGATAGAGAGAGATAGAAGTGTTTCAGAGAGTGTTAAAGAGTGTCAGAGAGTGTCTGAGAGTGTCAGAGAGTGATAGAGAGTGTCAGAGAGTGTCAGAGAGTGATAGAGAGTGATAGAGAGTTTCAGAGAGTGTCAGAGAGTGTCTGAGAGTGTCAGAGAGTGATAGAGAGTGTCAGAGAGTGTCAGAGAGTGATAGAGAGTGATAGAGGGTGTCAGAGAGAGTCAGAGAGTGTCAGAGAGTGATAGTGAGTGTCAGAGAGTGTCAGAGAGTGTTGGAGAGTGATAGAGAGTGATAGAGAGTTTCAGAGAGTGTCAGAGAGTGTCTGAGAGTGTCAGAGAGTGATAGAGAGTGATAGAGAGTGATAGAGAGTGATAGAGAGTGTCAGAGAGTGTCAGAGAGTGATAGAGAGTGATAGAGAGTGTCAGAGAGTGTCAGAGAGTGTCAGAGAGTGATAGTGAGTGTCAGAGAGTGTCAGAGAGTGATAGAGAGTGATAGAGAGTGTCAGAGAGTGATAGAGAGTGTCAGAGAGTGTCAGAGAGTGATAGAGAGTGTCAGAGAGTGTCTGAGAGTGTCAGAGAGTGATAGAGAGTGATAGTGAGTGTCAGAGAGTGTCAGAGAGTGACAGAGAGTGATAGAGAGTGTCAGAGAGTGTCAGAGAGTGTCAGAGAGTGTCAGAGAGTGATAGTGAGTGTCAGAGAGTGTCAGAGAGTGATAGAGAGTGTCAGAGAGTGTCAGAGAGTGATAGGGACTGATAGAGAGTTTCAGAGAGTGTCAGAGAGTGTCTGAGAGTGTCAGAGAGTGATAGAGAGTGTCAGAGAGTGTCAGAGAGTGATAGAGAGTGATAGAGAGTGTCAGAGAGTGTCAGAGAGTGTCAGAGAGTGATAGTGAGTGTCAGAGAGTGTCAGAGAGTGTCAGAGAGTGTCAGAGAGTGATAGTGAGTGTCAGAGAGTGTCAGAGAGTGTCAGAGAGTGATAGAGAGTTTCAGAGAGTGTCAGAGAGTGTCTGAGAGTGTCAGAGAGTGATAGAGAGTGATAGAGAGTGATAGAGAGTGTCAGAGAGTGTCAGAGAGTGATAGAGAGTGATAGAGAGTGTCAGAGAGTGTCAGAGAGTGTCAGAGAGTGATAGTGAGTGTCAGAGAGTGTCAGAGAGTGATAGAGAGTGATAGAGAGTGTCAGAGAGTGATAGAGAGAGATAGAAGTGTTTCAGAGTGTGTTAAAGAGTGTCAGAGAGTGTCTGAGAGTGTCAGAGAGTGATAGAGAGTGTCAGAGAGTGTCAGAGAGTGATAGAGAGTGATAGAGAGTTTCAGAGAGTGTCAGAGAGTGTCTGAGAGTGTCAGAGAGTGATAGAGGGTGTCAGAGAGAGTCAGAGAGTGTCAGAGAGTGTCAGAGAGTGTCAGAGAGTGTCAGAGAGTGATAGAGAGTGATAGAGAGTGATAGAGAGTGTCAGAGAGTGTCAGAGAGTGATAGAGAGTGATATAGAGTGTCAGAGGGTTTCTGAGAGTGTCAGAGAGTGTCAGAGAGTGTTAGAGAGTGATAGAGAGTGAGAGAGAGTTTCAGAGAATGTCAGAGTGTGTCAGAGAGTGATAGAGAGTGTCAGAGGGTGTCAGAGAGTGATAGAGAGTGATAGAGAGTTTCAGAGAGTGTCAGAGAGTGTCTGAGAGTGTCAGAGAGTGATATAGAGTGATAGAGAGTGTCAGAGAGTGTCAGAGAGTGATAGTGAGTGTCAGAGATTGTCAGAGATTGTCAGAGAGTATCAGAGAGTGATAGTGAGTGTCTGAGAGTGTCAGAGAGTGATAGAGAGTGTCAGAGAGTGTCAGAGAGTGTCAGAGAGTGTCAGAGAGTGATAGAGAGTGATAGAGAGTTTCATAGAGTGTCAGAGAGTGTCAGAGAGTGTCTGAGAATGTCAGAGAGTGATAGAGAGTGATAGAGAGTTACAGAGACTGTCAGAGAGTGGCAGAGAGAGTCTGAGATTGTCAGAGAGTGATAGAGAGTGTCAGAGAGTGTCAGAGAGTGACAGAGAGTGATAGAGAGTGATAGAGAGTGTCAGAGAGTGTCAGAGAGTGTCAGAGAGCGATAGAGTGGGATAGAGAGTGTCAGAGAGTGTCAGAGAGTGTCAGAGAGTGTCATAGAGTGTCAGAGAGTGTCAGAGAGTGAGAGAGAGTTTCAGAGAGTGTCAGAGAGTGTCAGAGAGTGTCTGAGAGTGTCAGAGAGTGATAGAGAGTGTCAGAGAGTGTCAGAGAGTGTCAGAGAGTGATAGAGAGTTTCAGAGAGTGTCAGAGAGTGTCTGAGAGTGTCAGAGAGTGTCAGAGAGTGTCAGAGAGTGATAGAGACTGTCAGAGAGTGTCTGAGAGTGTCAGAGAGTGATAGAGAGTGATAGAGAGTTTCAGAGAGTGTCAGAGAGTGTCAGAGAGTGTCTGAGAGTGTCAGAGAGTGATAGAGAGTGTCAGAGAGTGTCTGAGAGTGTCAGAGAGTGATAGAGAGTGATAGAGAGTATCAGAGAGTGTCAGAGAGTGTCAGAGAGCGATAGAGTGGGATAGAGAGTGTCAGAGAGTGTCAGAGAGTGTCAGAGAGTGATAGAGAGTGATAGAGAGTTTCAGAGAGTGTCAGAGAGTGTCAGAGAGTGATAGAGAGTTTCAGAGTGTGTCAGAGAGTGTCAGAGAGTGTCTGAGAGTGTCAGAGAGTGATAGAGAGAGTCAGAGAGTGTCTGAGAGTGTCAGAGAGTGATAGAGAGTGATAGAGAGTGTCAGAGAGAGTCAGAGAGTGTCAGAGAGCGATAGAGTGGGATAGAGAGTGTCAGAGAGTGTCAGAGAGTGTCAGAGAGTGATAGAGAGTGATAGAGAGTTTCAGAGAGTGTCAGAGAGTGTCAGAGAGTGTCAGAGAGTGATAGAGAGTTTCAGAGAGTGTCAGAGAGTGTCAGAGAGTGTCTGAGAGTGTCAGAGAGTGATAGAGAGTGTCAGAGAGTTTCAGAGAGTGTCAGAGAGTGATAGAGAGTTTCAGAGAGTGTCTGAGAGTGTCTGAGAGTGTCAGAGAGTTTCAGAGAGTGTCAGAGAGTGTCAGAGAGTGATAGAGAGTTTCAGAGAGTGTCAGAGAGTGTCAGACAGTGTCTGAGAGTGTCAGAGAGTGATAGAGAGAGTCAGAGAGTGTCTGAGAGTGTCAGAGAGTGATAGAGAGTGATAGAGAGTGTCAGAGAGTGTCAGAGAGTGTCAGAGAGCGATAGAGTGGGATAGAGAGTGTCAGAGAGTGTCAGAGAGTGTCAGAGAGTGATAGAGAGTGATAGAGAGTGATAGAGAGTTTCAGAGAGTGTCAGAGAGTGATAGAGAGTTTCAGAGAGTGTCAGAGAGTGTCTGAGAGTGTCAGAGAGTGATAGAGAGTGTCAGAGAGTGTCAGAGAGTGTCAGAGAGTGATAGAGAGTTTCAGAGAGTGTCTGAGAGTGTCTGAGAGTGTCAGAGAGTGTCAGAGAGTGTCAGAGAGTGATAGAGAGTGTCAGAGAGTTTCAGAGAATGTCAGAGAGTGATAGAGAGTGATATAGAGTGTCAGAGGGTGTCTGAGAGTGTCAGAGAGTGTCAGAGAGTGTTAGAGAGTGATAGAGAGTGAGAGAGAGTTTCAGAGAATGTCTGAGAGTGTCAGAGGGTGTCAGAGAGTGATAGAGAGTGATAGAGAGTTTCAGAGTGTGTCAGAGAGTGTCTGAGAGTGTCAGAGAGTGATATAGAGTGTCAGAGAGTGTCAGAGAGTGTCTGAGAGTGTCAGAGAGTGATAGAGAGAGTCAGAGAGTGTCTGAGAGTGTCAGAGAGTGATAGAGAGTGATAAAGAGTGTCAGAGAGTGTCAGAGAGTGTCAGAGAGCGATAGAGTGGGATAGCGAGTGTCAGAGAGTGTCAGAGAGTGTCAGAGAGTGATAGAGAGTGATAGAGAGTTTCAGAGAGTGTCAGAGAGTGTCAGAGAGTGTCAGAGAGTGACAGATAGTTTCAGAGAGTGTCAGAGAGTGTCAGAGAGTGTCTGAGAGTGTCAGAGAGTGATAGAGAGTGTCAGAGAGTTTCAGAGAGTGTCAGAGAGTGATAGAGAGTTTCAGAGAGTGTCTGAGAGTGTCTGAGAGTGTCAGAGAGTTTCAGAGAGTGTCAGAGAGTGTCAGAGAGTGATAGAGAGTTTCAGAGAGTGTCAGAGAGTGTCAGACAGTGTCTGAGAGTGTCAGAGAGTGATAGAGAGAGTCAGAGAGTGTCTGAGAGTGTCAGAGAGTGATAGAGAGTGATAGAGAGTGTCAGAGAGTGTCAGAGAGTGTCAGAGAGCGATAGAGTGGGATAGAGAGTGTCAGAGAGTGTCAGAGAGTGTCAGAGAGTGATAGAGAGTGATAGAGAGTGATAGAGAGTTTCAGAGAGTGTCAGAGAGTGATAGAGAGTTTCAGAGAGTGTCAGAGAGTGTCTGAGAGTGTCAGAGAGTGATAGAGAGTGTCAGAGAGTGTCAGAGAGTGTCAGAGAGTGATAGAGAGTTTCAGAGAGTGTCTGAGAGTGTCTGAGAGTGTCAGAGAGTGTCAGAGAGTGTCAGAGAGTGATAGAGAGTGTCAGAGAGTTTCAGAGAGTGTCAGAGAGTGATAGAGAGTGATATAGAGTGTCAGAGGGTGTCTGAGAGTGTCAGAGAGTGTCAGAGGGTGTCAGAGAGTGATAGAGAGTGATAGAGAGTTTCAGAGTGTGTCAGAGAGTGTCTGAGAGTGTCAGAGAGTGATATAGAGTGTCAGAGAGTGTCAGAGAGTGTCAGAGAGTGTCAGAGAGTGATAGTGAGTGTCAGAGATTGTCAGAGATTGTCAGAGAGTATCAGAGAGTGATAGTGAGTGTCTGAGAGTGTCAGAGAGTGTCAGAGAGTGTCAGAGAGTGTCAGAGAGTGTCAGAGAGTGATAGAGAGTGATAGAGAGTTTCAGAGAGTGTCAGAGAGTGTCAGAGAGTGTCTGAGAGTGTCAGAGAGTGATAGAGAGTGATAGAGAGTTTCAGAGACTGTCAGAGAGTGGCAGAGAGTGTCTGAGATTGTCAGAGAGTGATAGAGAGTGTCAGAGAGTGTCAGAGAGTGACAGAGAGTGATAGAGAGTTTCAGAGAGTGTCAGAGAGTGTCTGAGAGTGTCAGAGAGTGATAGAGATTGTCAGAGAGTGTCAGAGAGTGTCAGAGAGTGATAGAGATTGATAGAGAGTTTCAGAGAGTGTCAGAGTGTGTGAGAGAGTGTCTGAGAGTGTCAGAGAGTGATAGAGAGTGATATTGAGTTTCAGAGAGTGTCAGAGAGTGGCAGAGAGTGATAGAGAGTGATAGAGAGTGATAGAGAGTTTCAGAGAGTGTCAGAGAGTGTCAGAGAGTGATAGAGAGTTTCAGAGAGTGTCAGAGAGTGTCAGAGAGTGTCTGAGAGTGTCAGAGAGTGATAGAGAGTGTCAGAGAGTTTCAGAGAGTGTCAGAGAGTGTCAGAGAGTTTCAGAGAGTGTCTGAGAGTGTCAGAGAGTGTCTGAGAGTGTCAGAGAGTGATAGAGACTGTCAGAGATTGTCTGAGAGTGTCAGAGAGTGATAGAGAGTGATAGAGAGTGTCAGAGAGTGTCAGAGAGAGTCAGAGAGCGATAGAGTGGGATAGAGAGTGTCAGAGAGTGTCAGAGAGTGTCAGAGAGTGATAGAGAGTTATAGAGAGTTTCAGAGAGTGTCAGAGAGTGTCAGAGAGTGATAGAGAGTTTCAGAGAGTGTCAGAGAGTGTCAGACAGTGTCAGAGAGTGTCTGAGAGTGTCAGAGAGTGATAGAGAGTGTCAGAGAGTGTCTGAGAGTGTCAGAGAGTGATAGAGAGTGATAGAGATTCTCAGAGAGTGTCAGAGAGTGTCAGAGAGCGATAGAGTGGGATAGAGAGTGTCAGAGAGTGTCAGAGAGTGTCAGAGAGTGATAGAGAGTGTTAGAGAGTGATAGAGAGTTTCAGAGAGTGTCAGAGAGTGTCAGAGAGTGATAGAGAGTTTCAGAGAGTGTCAGAGAGTGTCAGAGAGTGTCTGAGAGTGTCAGAGAGTGATAGAGAGTGTCAGAGAGTGTCAGAGAGTGTCAGAGAGTGATAGAGAGTTTCAGAGAGTGTCAGAGAGTGTCTGAGAGTGTCAGAGAGTGTCAGAGAGTGTCTGAGAGTGTCAGAGAGTGATAGAGAGTGTCAGAGAGTGTCAGAGATTGTCAGAGAGTGATAGAGAGTGATAGAGAGTGTCAGAGGGTGTCTGAGAGTGTCAGAGATTGTCAGAGAGTGTTAGAGAGTGATAGAGAGTGAGAGAGAGTTTCAGAGAATGTCAGAGTGTGTCAGAGAGTGTCTGAGAGTGTCAGAGGGTGTCATAGAGTGACAGAGAGTGATAGAGAGTGTCAGAGAATGTCAGAGAGTGTCAGAGAGTGTCAGAGAGTGATAGTGAGTGTCAGAGATTGTCAGAGATGGTCAGAGAGTATCAGAGAGTGATAGTGAGTGTCTGAGAGTGTCAGAGAGTGATAGAGAGTGTCAGAGAGTGTCAGAGAGTGTCAGAGAGTGATAGAGAGTGTCAGAGAGTGTCAGAGAGTGATAGAGAGTGTCAGAGAGTGTCAGAGATTGTCAGAGATTGATAGAGAGTGTCAGAGAGTGTCAGAGAGTGTCAGAGAGTGATAGAGAGTTTCAGAGAGTGTCAGAGAGTGTCTGAGAGTGTCAGAGAGTGATAGAGAGTGTCAGAGAGTGTCAGAGAGTGTCAGAGAGTGATAGAGAGTGATAGAGAGTTTCAGAGAGTGTCAGAGAGTGTCAGAGAGTGTCTGAGAGTGTCAGAGAGTGATAGAGAGTGATAGTGAGTTTCAGAGAGTGGCAGAGAGTGGCAGAGAGTGTCTGAGATTGTCAGAGAGTGATAGAGAGTGTCAGAGAGTGATAGAGAGTGATAGAGAGATTCAGAGAGTGTCAGAGAGTGTCTGAGAGAGGCATGGAGTGATAGAGAGTGTCAGAGAGTGTCAGAGAGTGTCAGAGAGTGATAGAGAGTGATAGAAGTGTTTCAGAGAGTGTTAAAGGGTGTCAGAGAGTGTCTGAGAGTGTCAGAGAGTGATAGAGAGTGTCAGAGAGTGTCAGAGAGTGATAGAGAGTGATAGAGAGTTTCAGAGAGTGTCAGAGAGTGTCTGAGAGTGTCAGAGAGTGATAGAGAGTGTCAGAGAGTGTCAGAGAGTGATAGAGAGTGATAGAGAGTGTCAGAGAGTGTCAGAGAGTGTCAGAGAGTGATAGTGAGTGTCAGAGAGTGTCAGAGAGTGTCAGAGAGTGATAGTGAGTGTCAGAGAGTGATAGAGAGTGATAGAGAGAGATAGAGAGTGTCAGAGAGTGTCAGAGAGTGATAGAGAGTGATAGAGAGTGTCAGAGAGTGTCAGAGAGTGTCAGAGAGTGATAGTGAGTGTCAGAGAGTGTCAGAGAGTGATAGAGAGTGATAGAGAGTGTCAGAGAGTGATAGAGAGTGTCAGAGAGTGTCAGAGAGTGATAGAGAGTGATAGAGAGTGATAGAGGGTGTCAGAGAGTGTCTGAGAGTGTCAGAGAGTGATAGAGAGTGATAGAGAGTGTCAGAGAGTGTCAGAGAGGGACAGAGAGTGATAGAGAGTGTCAGAGAGTATCAGAGAGTGTCAGAGAGAGATAGTGAGTGTCAGAAAGTGTCAGAGAGTGATAGAGAGTGTCAGAGAGTGTCAGAGAGTGATAGAGAGTGATAGAGAGTTTCAGAGAGTGTCAGAGAGTGTCTGAGAGTGGCAGAGAGTGATAGAGAGTGTCAGAGAGTGTCAGAGAGTGATAGAGAGTGATAGAGAGTGTCAGAGAGTGTCAGAGAGTGTCAGAGTGTGATAGTGAGTGTCAGAGAGTGTCAGAGAGTGTCAGAGAGTGATAGAGAGTGATAGAAAGTTTCAGAGAGTGTCAGAGAGTGATAGAGAGTGATAGAGAGTGTCAGAGAGTGTCAGAGAGTGTCAGAGAGTGATAGTGAGTGTCAGAGAGTGTCAGAGAGTGATAGAGAGTGATAGAGAGTGTCAGAGAGTGATAGATAGTGTCAGAGAGTGTCAGAGAGTGATAGAGAGTGATAGAGAGTGTCAGAGAGTGTCTGAGAGTGTCAGAGAGTGATAGAGAGTGATAGAGAGTGTCAGAGAGTGTCAGAGAGTGATAGAGAGTGATAGAGAGTGTCAGAGAGTGTCAGAGAGTGATAGTGAGTGTCAGAGAGTGTCAGAGAGTGATAGAGAGTGTCAGAGAGTGTCAGAGAGTGATAGAGAGTGATAGAGAGTTTCAGAGAGTGTCAGCGAGTGTCTGAGAGTGTCAGAGAGTGATAGAGTGTGTCAGAGAGTGTCAGAGAGTGTCAGAGAGTGATAGAGAGTGATAGAAGTGTTTCGGAGAGTGTTAAAGCGTGTCAGAGAGTGTCTGAGAGTGTCAGAGAGTGATAGAGAGTGTCAGAGAGTGTCAGAGAGTGATAGAGAGTGATAGAGAGATTCAGAGAGTGTCAGAGAGTGTCTGAGAGTGTCAGAGAGTGATAGAGAGTGTCAGAGAGTGTCAGAGAGTGATAGAGAGTGATAGAGAGTGTCAGAGAGTGTCAGAGAGTGATAGTGAGTGTCAGAGAGTGTCAGAGAGTGTCAGAGAGTGATAGAGAGTGATAGAGAGTTTCAGAGAGTGTCAGAGAGTGTCTGAGAGTGTCAGAGAGTGATAGAGAGTGATAGAGAGTGTCAGAGAGTGTCAGAGAGTGATAGAGAGTGATAGAGAGTGTCAGAGAGTGTCAGAGAGTGTCAGAGAGTAATAGTGAGTGTCAGAGAGTGTCAGAGAGTGATAGAGAGTGATAGAGAGTGTCAGAGAGTGTCTGAGAGTGTCAGAGATTGATAGAGAGTGATAGAGAGTGTCAGAGAGTGTCAGAGAGCGATAGAGAGTGATAGATAGTGTCAGAGAGTGTCAGAGAGTATCAGAGAGTGTCAGAGAGTGATAGTGAGTGTCAGAGAGTGTCAGAGAGTGATAGAGAGTGTCAGAGATTGTCAGAGAGTGATAGAGAGTGATAGAGAGTTTCAGAGTGTGTCAGAGAGTGTCTGAGAGTGTCAGAGAGTGATAGAGAGTGTCATAGAGTGTCAGAGAGTGATAGAGAGTGATACAGAGTGTCAGAGAGTGTCAGAGAGTGTCAGAGAGTGATAGTGAGTGTCAGAGAGTGTCAGAGAGTGTCAGAGAGTGATAGAGAGTGAGAGAGAGTTTCAGAGAGTGTCAGAGAGTGCCTGAGAGTGTCAGAGTGTGATAGAGAGTGATAGAGAGTGTCAGAGAGTGTCAGAGAGTGATAGAGAGTGATAGAGAGTGTCAGAGAGTGATAGAGAGTGTCAGAGAGTGTCAGAGAGTGATAGAGAGTGATAGAGAGTGTCAGAGAGTGTCAGAGAGTGTCAGAGAGTGATAGAGAGTGATAGAGAGTTTCAGAGAGTGTCAGAGAGTGTCTGAGAGTGTCAGAGAGTGATAGAGAGTGATAGAGAGTGTCAGAGAGTGTCAGAGAGTGATAGAGAGTGATAGAGAGTGTCAGAGAGTGTCAGAGAGTGTCAGAGAGTAATAGTGAGTGTCAGAGAGTGTCAGAGAGTGATAGAGAGTGATAGAGAGTGTCAGAGAGTGTCTGAGAGTGTCAGAGATTGATAGAGAGTGATAGAGAGTGTCAGAGAGTGTCAGAGAGCGATAGAGAGTGATAGATAGTGTCAGAGAGTGTCAGAGAGTATCAGAGAGTGTCAGAGAGTGATAGTGAGTGTCAGAGAGTGTCAGAGAGTGATAGAGAGTGTCAGAGATTGTCAGAGAGTGATAGAGAGTGATAGAGAGTTTCAGAGTGTGTCAGAGAGTGTCTGAGAGTGTCAGAGAGTGATAGAGAGTGTCATAGAGTGTCAGAGAGTGATAGAGAGTGATACAGAGTGTCAGAGAGTGTCAGAGAGTGTCAGAGAGTGATAGTGAGTGTCAGAGAGTGTCAGAGAGTGTCAGAGAGTGATAGAGAGTGAGAGAGAGTTTCAGAGAGTGTCAGAGAGTGCCTGAGAGTGTCAGAGTGTGATAGAGAGTGATAGAGAGTGTCAGAGAGTGTCAGAGAGTGATAGAGAGTGATAGAGAGTGTCAGAGAGTGATAGAGAGTGTCAGAGAGTGTCAGAGAGTGATAGAGAGTGATAGAGAGTGTCAGAGAGTGTCTGAGAGTGTCAGAGAGTGATAGAGAGTGATAGAGAGTGTCAGAGAGTGTCAGAGAGCGATAGAGAGTGATAGATAGTGTCAGAGAGTGTCGTGGAGTATCAGAGAGTGTCAGAGAGTGATAGTGAGTGTCAGAGAGTGTCAGAGAGTGATAGAGAGTGTCAGAGATTGTCAGAGAGTGATAGAGAGTGATAGAGAGTTTCAGAGAGTGTCAGAGAGTGTCTGAGAGTGTCAGAGAGTGATAGAGAGTGTCAGAGAGTGTCAGAGAGTGATAGAGAGTGATAGAGAGTGTCAGAGAGTGTCAGAGAGTGTCAGAGAGTGATAGTGAGTGTCAGAGAGTGTCAGAGAGTGTCAGAGAGTGATAGAGAGTGAGAGAGAGTTTCAGAGAGTGTCAGAGAGTGCCTGAGAGTGTCAGAGTGTGATAGAGAGTGATAGAGAGTGTCAGAGAGTGTCAGAGAGTGATAGAGAGTGATAGAGAGTGTCAGAGAGTGTCAGAGAGTGTCAGAGAGTGATAGTGAGTGTCAGAGAGTGTCAGAGAGTGATAGAGAGTGATAGAGAGTGTCAGAGAGTGATAGAGAGTGTCAGAGAGTGTCACAGAGTGATAGAGAGTGATAGAGAGTGTCAGAGAGTGTCTGAGAGAGTCAGAGAGTGATAGAGAGTGATAGAGAGTGTCAGAGAGTGTCAGAGAGTGATAGAGAGTGTCAGAGAGTGTCAGAGAGTGTCAGAGAGTGATAGTGATTGTCAGAGAGTGTCAGAGAGTGATAGAGAGTGTCAGAGAGTGATAGAGAGTGTCAGAGAGTGTCAGAGAGTGATAGAGAGTGATAGAAGTGTTTCAGAGAGTGTTAAAGAGTGTCAGAGAGTGTCTGAGAGTGTCAGAGAGTGATAGAGAGTGTCAGAGAGTGTCAGAGAGTGATAGAGAGTGATAGAGAGTTTCAGAGAGTGTCAGAGAGTGTCAGAGAGTGTCTGAGAGTGTCAGAGAGTGTCAGAGAGTGTCAGAGAGTGATAGAGAGTGATAGAGAGTGTCAGAGAGTGTCAGAGAGTGTCAGAGAGTGATAGTGAGTGTCAGAGAGTGTCAGAGAGTGTCAGAGAGTGATAGAGAGTGATAGAGAGTTTCAGAGAGTGTCAGAGAGTGATAGAGAGTGATAGAGAGTGTCAGAGAGTGTCAGAGAGTGTCAGAGAGTGATAGTGAGTGATAGTGAGTTTCAGAGAGTGTCAGAGAGTGGCAGAGAGTGTCTGAGATTGTCAGAGAGTGATAGAGAGTGTCAGAGAGTGTCAGAGAGTGATAGAGAGTGACAGATAAATTCAGGGAGTGTCAGAGAGTGTCTGAGAGAGGCAGAGAGTGATAGTGAGTGTCAGAGAGTGTCAGAGAGTGTCAGAGAGTGATAGAGAGTGATAGAAGTGTTTCAGAGAGAGTTAAAGGGTGTCAGAGAGTGTCTGAGAGTGTCAGAGAGTGTCAGAGAGTGTCAGAGAGTGATAGAGAGTTTCAGAGAGTGTCAGAGAGTGTCTGAGAGTGTCAGAGAGTGATAGAGAGTGTCAGAGAGTGATAGAGAGTGATAGAGAGTGTCAGAGAGTGTCAGAGAGTGTCAGAGAGTGATAGTGAGTGTCAGAGAGTGTCAGAGAATGTCAGAGAGTGATAGTGCGTGTCAGAGAGTGATAGAGAGTGATAGAGAGTGTCAGAGAGTGTCAGAGAGTGATAGAGAGTGATAGAGAGTGTCAGAGAGTGTCAGAGAGTGTCAGAGAGTGATAGTGAGTGTTAGAGAGTGTCAGAGAGTGATAGAGAGTGATAGAGAGTGTCAGAGAGTGATAGAGAGTGTCAGAGAGTGTCAGAGAGTGATAGAGAGTGATAGAGAGTGATAGAGAGTGTCAGAGAGTGTCTGAGAGTGTCAGAGAGTGATAGAGAGTGATAGAGAGTGTCTGAGAGTGTCAGAGAGTGATAGAGAGTGATAGAGAGTGTCAGAGAGTGATAGAGAGTGTCAGAGAGTGTCAGAGAGTGATAGAGAGTGATAGAGAGTGATAGAGAGTGTCAGAGAGCGTCTGAGAGTGATAGAGAGTGATAAAGAGTGATAGAGAGTGTCAGAGAGTGTCAGAGAGTGTCAGAGAGTGATAGTGAGTGTCAGAGAGTGTCAGAGAGTGATAGAGAGTGTCAGAGAGTGATAGTGAGTGTCAGAGAGTGTCAGAGAGTGATAGAGAGTTTCAGAGAGTGTCAGAGAGTGTCTGAGAGTGTCAGAGAGTGATAGAGAGTGTCAGAGAGTGTCAGAGAGTGATAGAGAGTGATAGAGAGTGTCAGAGAGTGTCAGAGAGTGTCAGAGAGTGATAGTGAGTGTCAGAGAGTGTCAGAGAGTGATAGAGAGTTTCAGTGAGTGTCAGAGAGTGTCTGAGAGTGTCAGAGAGTGATAGAGAGTGATTGAGAGTGTCAGAGAGTGTCAGAGAGTGATAGAGAGTGTCAGAGATTGTCAGAGAGTGTCAGAGAGTGATAGTGAGTGTCAGAGAGTGTCAGAGAGTGATAGAGAGTGATAGAAAGTGTCAGAGAGTGATAGATAGTGTCAGAGAGTGTCAGAGAGTGATAGAGAGTGATAGAGAGTGTCAGAGAGTGTCTGAGAGTGATAGAGAGTGATAGAGAGTGTCAGAGAGTGTCAGAGAGTGTCAGAGAGTGATAGAGAGTGATAGAGAGTGTCAGAGAGTGATAGATAGTGTCAGAGAGTGTCAGAGAGTGATAGAGAGTGATAGAGAGCAATAGAGAGTGATAGAGAGTGTCAGAGAGTGTCAGAGAGTGTCTGAGAGTGTCAGAGAGTGATAGAGAGTGATAGAGAGTGTCAGAGAGTGTCAGAGAGTGATAGAGAGTGATAGAGAGTGTCAGAGAGTGTCAGAGAGTGATATTGAATGTCAGAGAGTGTCAGAGAGTGATAGAGAGTGTCAGAGTGTGATAGAGAGTGTCAGAGAGTGTCAGAGAGTGATAGAGAGTGATAGAGAGTTTCAGAGAGTGTCAGAGAGTGTCTGAGAGTGTCAGAGAGTGATAGAGAGTGTCAGAGAGTGTCAGAGAGTGATAGAGAGTGATAGAGAGTGTCAGAGAGTGTCAGAGAGTGATAGTGAGTGTCAGAGAGTGTCAGAGAGTGTCAGAGAGTGATAGAGAGAGATACAGAGTTTCAGAGAGTGTCAGAGAGTTTCTGAGAGTGTCAGAGAGTGATAGAGAGTGATAGAGAGTGATAGAGAGTGTCAGAGAGTGTCAGAGAGTGTCAGAGAGTGATATAGAGTGTCAGAGAGTGTCAGAGAGTGTCTGAGAGTGTCAGAGAGTGATAGAGAGAGTCAGAGAGTGTCTGAGAGTGTCAGAGAGTGATAGAGAGTGATAAAGAGTGTCAGAGAGTGTCAGAGAGTGTCAGAGAGCGATAGAGTGGGATAGCGAGTGTCAGAGAGTGTCAGAGAGTGTCAGAGAGTGATAGAGAGTGATAGAGAGTTTCAGAGAGTGTCAGAGAGTGTCAGAGAGTGTCAGAGAGTGACAGATAGTTTCAGAGAGTGTCAGAGAGTGTCAGAGAGTGTCTGAGAGTGTCAGAGAGTGATAGAGAGTGTCAGAGAGTTTCAGAGAGTGTCAGAGAGTGATAGAGAGTTTCAGAGAGTGTCTGAGAGTGTCTGAGAGTGTCAGAGAGTTTCAGAGAGTGTCAGAGAGTGTCAGAGAGTGATAGAGAGTTTCAGAGAGTGTCAGAGAGTGTCAGACAGTGTCTGAGAGTGTCAGAGAGTGATAGAGAGAGTCAGAGAGTGTCTGAGAGTGTCAGAGAGTGATAGAGAGTGATAGAGAGTGTCAGAGAGTGTCAGAGAGTGTCAGAGAGCGATAGAGTGGGATAGAGAGTGTCAGAGAGTGTCAGAGAGTGTCAGAGAGTGATAGAGAGTGATAGAGAGTGATAGAGAGTTTCAGAGAGTGTCAGAGAGTGATAGAGAGTTTCAGAGAGTGTCAGAGAGTGTCTGAGAGTGTCAGAGAGTGATAGAGAGTGTCAGAGAGTGTCAGAGAGTGTCAGAGAGTGATAGAGAGTTTCAGAGAGTGTCTGAGAGTGTCTGAGAGTGTCAGAGAGTGTCAGAGAGTGTCAGAGAGTGATAGAGAGTGTCAGAGAGTTTCAGAGAGTGTCAGAGAGTGATAGAGAGTGATATAGAGTGTCAGAGGGTGTCTGAGAGTGTCAGAGAGTGTCAGAGGGTGTCAGAGAGTGATAGAGAGTGATAGAGAGTTTCAGAGTGTGTCAGAGAGTGTCTGAGAGTGTCAGAGAGTGATATAGAGTGTCAGAGAGTGTCAGAGAGTGTCAGAGAGTGTCAGAGAGTGATAGTGAGTGTCAGAGATTGTCAGAGATTGTCAGAGAGTATCAGAGAGTGATAGTGAGTGTCTGAGAGTGTCAGAGAGTGTCAGAGAGTGTCAGAGAGTGTCAGAGAGTGATAGAGAGTGATAGAGAGTTTCAGAGAGTGTCAGAGAGTGTCAGAGAGTGTCTGAGAGTGTCAGAGAGTGATAGAGAGTGATAGAGATTTTCAGAGACTGTCAGAGAGTGGCAGAGAGTGTCTGAGATTGTCAGAGAGTGATAGAGAGTGTCAGAGAGTGTCAGAGAGTGACAGAGAGTGATAGAGAGTTTCAGAGAGTGTCAGAGAGTGTCAGAGAGTGTCTGAGAGTGTCAGAGAGTGATAGAGATTGTCAGAGAGTGTCAGAGAGTGTCAGAGAGTGATAGAGAGTGATAGAGAGTTTCAGAGAGTGTCAGAGTGTGTGAGAGAGTGTCTGAGAGTGTCAGAGAGTGATAGAGAGTGATATTGAGTTTCAGAGAGTGTCAGAGAGTGGCAGAGAGTGATAGAGAGTGATAGAGAGTGATAGAGAGTTTCAGAGAGTGTCAGAGAGTGTCAGAGAGTGATATAGAGTTTCAGAGAGTGTCAGAGAGTGTCAGAGAGTGTCTGAGAGTGTCAGAGAGTGATAGAGAGTGTCAGAGAGTTTCAGAGAGTGTCAGAGAGTGTCAGAGAGTGTCAGAGAGTGTCAGAGAGTGTCTGAGAGTGTCAGAGAGTGTCTGAGAGTGTCAGAGAGTGATAGAGACTGTCAGAGATTGTCTGAGAGTGTCAGAGAGTGATAGAGAGTGATAGAGAGTGTCAGAGAGTGTCAGAGAGAGTCAGAGAGCGATAGAGTGGGATAGAGAGTGTCAGAGAGTGTCAGAGAGTGTCAGAGAGTGATAGAGAGTTATAGAGAGTTTCAGAGAGTGTCAGAGAGTGTCAGAGATTGATAGAGAGTTTCAGAGAGTGTCAGAGAGTGTCAGACAGTGTCAGAGAGTGTCTGAGAGTGTCAGAGAGTGATAGAGAGTGTCAGAGAGTGTCTGAGAGTGTCAGAGAGTGATAGAGAGTGATAGAGATTCTCAGAGAGTGTCAGAGAGTGTCAGAGAGCGATAGAGTGGGATAGAGAGTGTCAGAGAGTGTCAGAGAGTGTCAGAGAGTGATAGAGAGTGTTAGAGAGTGATAGAGAGTTTCAGAGAGTGTCAGAGAGTGTCAGAGAGTGATAGAGAGTTTCAGAGAGTGTCAGAGAGTGTCAGAGAGTGTCTGAGAGTGTCAGAGAGTGATAGAGAGTGTCAGAGAGTGTCAGAGAGTGTCAGAGAGTGATAGAGAGTTTCAGAGAGTGTCAGAGAGTGTCTGAGAGTGTCAGAGAGTGTCAGAGAGTCTCTGAGAGTGTCAGAGAGTGATAGAGAGTGTCAGAGAGTGTCAGAGATTGTCAGAGAGTGATAGAGAGTGATAGAGAGTGTCAGAGGGTGTCTGAGAGTGTCAGAGATTGTCAGAGAGTGTTAGAGAGTGATAGAGAGTGAGAGAGAGTTTCAGAGAGTGTCAGAGAGTGTCAGAGAGTGTCTGAGAGTGTCAGAGAGTGATAGAGAGTGATAGAGTGTGTCAGAGAGTGTCTGAGAGTGTCAGAGGGTGTCATAGAGTGACAGAGAGTGATAGAGAGTGTCAGAGAATGTCAGAGAGTGTCAGAGAGTGTCAGAGAGTGATAGTGAGTGTCAGAGATTGTCAGAGATGGTCAGAGAGTATCAGAGAGTGATAGTGAGTGTCTGAGAGTGTCAGAGAGTGATAGAGAGTGTCAGAGAGTGTCAGAGAGTGTCAGAGAGTGATAGAGAGTGTCAGAGAGTGTCAGAGAGTGATAGAGAGTGTCAGAGAGTGTCAGAGATTGTCAGAGATTGATAGAGAGTGTCAGAGAGTGTCAGAGAGTGTCAGAGAGTGATAGAGAGTTTCAGAGAGTGTCAGAGAGTGTCTGAGAGTGTCAGAGAGTGATAGAGAGTGTCAGAGAGTGTCAGAGAGTGTCAGAGAGTGATAGAGAGTGATAGAGAGTTTCAGAGAGTGTCAGAGAGTGTCAGAGAGTGTCTGAGAGTGTCAGAGAGTGATAGAGAGTGATAGTGAGTTTCAGAGAGTGGCAGAGAGTGGCAGAGAGTGTCTGAGATTGTCAGAGAGTGATAGAGAGTGTCAGAGAGTGATAGAGAGTGATAGAGAGATTCAGAGAGTGTCAGAGAGTGTCTGAGAGAGGCATGGAGTGATAGAGAGTGTCAGAGAGTGTCAGAGAGTGTCAGAGAGTGATAGAGAGTGATAGAAGTGTTTCAGAGAGTGTTAAAGGGTGTCAGAGAGTGTCTGAGAGTGTCAGAGAGTGATAGAGAGTGTCAGAGAGTGTCAGAGAGTGATAGAGAGTGATAGAGAGTTTCAGAGAGTGTCAGAGAGTGTCTGAGAGTGTCAGAGAGTGATAGAGAGTGTCAGAGAGTGTCAGAGAGTGATAGAGAGTGATAGAGAGTGTCAGAGAGTGTCAGAGAGTGTCAGAGAGTGATAGTGAGTGTCAGAGAGTGTCAGAGAGTGTCAGAGAGTGATAGTGAGTGTCAGAGAGTGATAGAGAGTGATAGAGAGAGATAGAGAGTGTCAGAGAGTGTCAGAGAGTGATAGAGAGTGATAGAGAGTGTCAGAGAGTGTCAGAGAGTGTCAGAGAGTGATAGTGAGTGTCAGAGAGTGTCAGAGAGTGATAGAGAGTGATAGAGAGTGTCAGAGAGTGATAGAGAGTGTCAGAGAGTGTCAGAGAGTGATAGAGAGTGATAGAGAGTGATAGAGGGTGTCAGAGAGTGTCTGAGAGTGTCAGAGAGTGATAGAGAGTGATAGAGAGTGTCAGAGAGTGTCAGAGAGGGACAGAGAGTGATAGAGAGTGTCAGAGAGTATCAGAGAGTGTCAGAGAGAGATAGTGAGTGTCAGAAAGTGTCAGAGAGTGATAGAGAGTGTCAGAGAGTGTCAGAGAGTGATAGAGAGTGATAGAGAGTTTCAGAGAGTGTCAGAGAGTGTCTGAGAGTGGCAGAGAGTGATAGAGAGTGTCAGAGAGTGTCAGAGAGTGATAGAGAGTGATAGAGCGTGTCAGAGAGTGTCAGAGAGTGTCAGAGTGTGATAGTGAGTGTCAGAGAGTGTCAGAGAGTGTCAGAGAGTGATAGAGAGTGATAGAAAGTTTCAGAGAGTGTCAGAGAGTGATAGAGAGTGATAGAGAGTGTCAGAGAGTGTCAGAGAGTGTCAGAGAGTGATAGTGAGTGTCAGAGAGTGTCAGAGAGTGATAGAGAGTGATAGAGAGTGTCAGAGAGTGATAGATAGTGTCAGAGAGTGTCAGAGAGTGATAGAGAGTGATAGAGAGTGTCAGAGAGTGTCTGAGAGTGTCAGAGAGTGATAGAGAGTGATAGAGAGTGTCAGAGAGTGTCAGAGAGTGATAGAGAGTGATAGAGAGTGTCAGAGAGTGTCAGAGAGTGATAGTGAGTGTCAGAGAGTGTCAGAGAGTGATAGAGAGTGTCAGAGAGTGTCAGAGAGTGATAGAGAGTGATAGAGAGTTTCAGAGAGTGTCAGCGAGTGTCTGAGAGTGTCAGAGAGTGATAGAGTGTGTCAGAGAGTGTCAGAGAGTGTCAGAGAGTGATAGAGAGTGATAGAAGTGTTTCGGAGAGTGTTAAAGCGTGTCAGAGAGTGTCTGAGAGTGTCAGAGAGTGATAGAGAGTGTCAGAGAGTGTCAGAGAGTGATAGAGAGTGATAGAGAGATTCAGAGAGTGTCAGAGAGTGTCTGAGAGTGTCAGAGAGTGATAGAGAGTGTCAGAGAGTGTCAGAGAGTGATAGAGAGTGATAGAGAGTGTCAGAGAGTGTCAGAGAGTGATAGTGAGTGTCAGAGAGTGTCAGAGAGTGTCAGAGAGTGATAGAGAGTGATAGAGAGTTTCAGAGAGTGTCAGAGAGTGTCTGAGAGTGTCAGAGAGTGATAGAGAGTGATAGAGAGTGTCAGAGAGTGTCAGAGAGTGATAGAGAGTGATAGAGAGTGTCAGAGAGTGTCAGAGAGTGTCAGAGAGTAATAGTGAGTGTCAGAGAGTGTCAGAGAGTGATAGAGAGTGATAGAGAGTGTCAGAGAGTGTCTGAGAGTGTCAGAGATTGATAGAGAGTGATAGAGAGTGTCAGAGAGTGTCAGAGAGCGATAGAGAGTGATAGATAGTGTCAGAGAGTGTCAGAGAGTATCAGAGAGTGTCAGAGAGTGATAGTGAGTGTCAGAGAGTGTCAGAGAGTGATAGAGAGTGTCAGAGATTGTCAGAGAGTGATAGAGAGTGATAGAGAGTTTCAGAGTGTGTCAGAGAGTGTCTGAGAGTGTCAGAGAGTGATAGAGAGTGTCATAGAGTGTCAGAGAGTGATAGAGAGTGATACAGAGTGTCAGAGAGTGTCAGAGAGTGTCAGAGAGTGATAGTGAGTGTCAGAGAGTGTCAGAGAGTGTCAGAGAGTGATAGAGAGTGAGAGAGAGTTTCAGAGAGTGTCAGAGAGTGCCTGAGAGTGTCAGAGTGTGATAGAGAGTGATAGAGAGTGTCAGAGAGTGTCAGAGAGTGATAGAGAGTGATAGAGAGTGTCAGAGAGTGATAGAGAGTGTCAGAGAGTGTCAGAGAGTGATAGAGAGTGATAGAGAGTGTCAGAGAGTGTCTGAGAGTGTCAGAGAGTGATAGAGAGTGTCAGAGAGTGTCAGAGAGCGATAGAGAGTGATAGATAGTGTCAGAGAGTGTCGTGGAGCATCAGAGAGTGTCAGAGAGTGATAGTGAGTGTCAGAGAGTGTCAGAGAGTGATAGAGAGTGTCAGAGATTGTCAGAGAGTGATAGAGAGTGATAGAGAGTTTCAGAGAGTGTCAGAGAGTGTCTGAGAGTGTCAGAGAGTGATAGAGAGTGTCAGAGAGTGTCAGAGAGTGATAGAGAGTGATAGAGAGTGTCAGAGAGTGTCAGAGAGTGTCAGAGAGTGATAGTGAGTGTCAGAGAGTGTCAGAGAGTGTCAGAGAGTGATAGAGAGTGAGAGAGAGTTTCAGAGAGTGTCAGAGAGTGCCTGAGAGTGTCAGAGTGTGATAGAGAGTGATAGAGAGTGTCAGAGAGTGTCAGAGAGTGATAGAGAGTGATAGAGAGTGTCAGAGAGTGTCAGAGAGTGTCAGAGAGTGATAGTGAGTGTCAGAGAGTGTCAGAGAGTGATAGAGAGTGATAGAGAGTGTCAGAGAGTGATAGAGAGTGTCAGAGAGTGTCACAGAGTGATAGAGAGTGATAGAGAGTGTCAGAGAGTGTCTGAGAGAGTCAGAGAGTGATAGAGAGTGATAGAGAGTGTCAGAGAGTGTCAGAGAGTGATAGAGAGTGTCAGAGAGTGTCAGAGAGTGTCAGAGAGTGATAGTGATTGTCAGAGAGTGTCAGAGAGTGATAGAGAGTGTCAGAGAGTGATAGAGAGTGTCAGAGAGTGTCAGAGAGTGATAGAGAGTGATAGAAGTGTTTCAGAGAGTGTTAAAGAGTGTCAGAGAGTGTCTGAGAGTGTCAGAGAGTGATAGAGAGTGTCAGAGAGTGTCAGAGAGTGATAGAGAGTGATAGAGAGTTTCAGAGAGTGTCAGAGAGTGTCAGAGAGTGTCTGAGAGTGTCAGAGAGTGTCAGAGAGTGTCAGAGAGTGATAGAGAGTGATAGAGAGTGTCAGAGAGTGTCAGAGAGTGTCAGAGAGTGATAGTGAGTGTCAGAGAGTGTCAGAGAGTGTCAGAGAGTGATAGAGAGTGATAGAGAGTTTCAGAGAGTGTCAGAGAGTGATAGAGAGTGATAGAGAGTGTCAGAGAGTGTCAGAGAGTGATAGTGAGTGATAGTGAGTTTCAGAGAGTGTCAGAGAGTGGCAGAGAGTGTCTGAGATTGTCAGAGAGTGATAGAGAGTGTCAGAGAGTGTCAGAGAGTGATAGAGAGTGACAGATAAATTCAGGGAGTGTCAGAGAGTGTCTGAGAGAGGCAGAGAGTGATAGTGAGTGTCAGAGAGTGTCAGAGAGTGTCAGAGAGTGATAGAGAGTGATAGAAGTGTTTCAGAGAGAGTTAAAGGGTGTCAGAGAGTGTCTGAGAGTGTCAGAGAGTGTCAGAGAGTGTCAGAGAGTGATAGAGAGTTTCAGAGATTGTCAGAGAGTGTCTGAGAGTGTCAGAGAGTGATAGAGAGTGTCAGAGAGTGATAGAGAGTGATAGAGAGTGTCAGAGAGTGTCAGAGAGTGTCAGAGAGTGATAGTGAGTGTCAGAGAGTGTCAGAGAATGTCAGAGAGTGATAGTGCGTGTCAGAGAGTGATAGAGAGTGATAGAGAGTGTCAGAGAAGGTCAGAGAGTGATAGAGAGTGATAGAGAGTGTCAGAGAGTGTCAGAGAGTGTCAGAGAGTGATAGTGAGTGTTAGAGAGTGTCAGAGAGTGATAGAGAGTGATAGAGAGTGTCAGAGAGTGATAGAGAGTGTCAGAGAGTGTCAGAGAGTGATAGAGAGTGATAGAGAGTGATAGAGAGTGTCAGAGAGTGTCTGAGAGTGTCAGAGAGTGATAGAGAGTGATAGAGAGTGTCTGAGAGTGTCAGAGAGTGATAGAGAGTGATAGAGAGTGTCAGAGAGTGATAGAGAGTGTCAGAGAGTGTCAGAGAGTGATAGAGAGTGATAGAGAGTGATAGAGAGTGTCAGAGAGCGTCTGAGAGTGATAGAGAGTGATAAAGAGTGATAGAGAGTGTCAGAGAGTGTCAGAGAGTGTCAGAGAGTGATAGTGAGTGTCAGAGAGTGTCAGAGAGTGATAGAGAGTGTCAGAGAGTGATAGTGAGTGTCAGAGAGTGTCAGAGAGTGATAGAGAGTTTCAGAGAGTGTCAGAGAGTGTCTGAGAGTGTCAGAGAGTGATAGAGAGTGTCAGAGAGTGTCAGAGAGTGATAGAGAGTGATAGAGAGTGTCAGAGAGTGTCAGAGAGTGTCAGAGAGTGATAGTGAGTGTCAGAGAGTGTCAGAGAGTGATAGAGAGTTTCAGTGAGTGTCAGAGAGTGTCTGAGAGTGTCAGAGAGTGATAGAGAGTGATTGAGAGTGTCAGAGAGTGTCAGAGAGTGATAGAGAGTGTCAGAGATTGTCAGAGAGTGTCAGAGAGTGATAGTGAGTGTCAGAGAGTGTCAGAGAGTGATAGAGAGTGATAGATAGTGTCAGAGAGTGATAGATAGTGTCAGAGAGTGTCAGAGAGTGATAGAGAGTGTCAGAGAGTGTCTGAGAGTGATAGAGAGTGATAGAGAGTGTCAGAGAGTGTCAGAGAGTGTCAGAGAGTGATAGAGAGTGATAGAGAGTGTCAGAGAGTGATAGATAGTGTCAGAGAGTGTCAGAGAGTGATAGAGAGTGATAGAGAGCAATAGAGAGTGATAGAGAGTGATAGAGAGTGTCAGAGAGTGTCTGAGAGTGTCAGAGAGTGATAGAGAGTGATAGAGAGTGTCAGAGAGTGTCAGAGAGTGATAGAGAGTGATAGAGAGTGTCAGAGAGTGTCAGAGAGTGATATTGAATGTCAGAGAGTGTCAGAGAGTGATAGAGAGTGTCAGAGTGTGATAGAGAGTGTCAGAGAGTGTCAGAGAGTGATAGAGAGTGATAGAGAGTTTCAGAGAGTGTCAGAGAGTGTCTGAGAGTGTCAGAGAGTGATAGAGAGTGTCAGAGAGTGTCAGAGAGTGATAGAGAGTGATAGAGAGTGTCAGAGAGTGTCAGAGAGTGATAGTGAGTGTCAGAGAGTGTCAGAGAGTGTCAGAGAGTGATAGAGAGAGATACAGAGTTTCAGAGAGTGTCAGAGAGTTTCTGAGAGTGTCAGAGAGTGATAGAGAGTGATAGAGAGTGATAGAGAGTGTCAGAGAGTGTCAGAGAGTGATAGAGAGTGATAGAGAGTGTCAGAGAGTGTCAGAGAGTGTGAGAGAGTGATAGTGAGTGTCAGAGAGTGTCAGAGAGTGATAGAGAGTGTCAGTGAGTGTCTGAGAGTGTCAGAGAGTGATAGAGAGTGATAGAGAGTGTCAGAGAGTGTCAGAGAGTGATAGAGAGTGATAGTGAGTGTCAGAGAGTGACAGAGAGTGATAGAGAGTGTCAGAGAGTGATAGAGAGTGTCAGAGAGTGTCAGAGAGTGATAGAGAGTGATAGAGAGTTTCAGAGAGTGTCAGCGAGTGATAGAGAGTGATAGAGAGTGTCAGAGAGTGTCAGAGAGTGTCAGAGAGTGATAGAGAGTGATAGAGAGTGTCAGAGAGTGATAGATAGTGTCAGAGAGTGTCAGAGAGTGATAGAGAGTGATAGACAGCGATAGAGAGTGATAGAGAGTGATAGAGAGTGTCAGAGAGTGTCTGAGAGTGTCAGAGAGTGATAGAGAGTGATAGAGAGTGTCAGAGAGTGTCAGAGAGTGATAGAGAGTGATAGAGAGTGTCAGAGAGTGTCAGAGAGTGTCAGAGAGTGATAGTGAGTGTCAGAGAGTGTCAGAGAGTGATAGAGAGTGTCAGAGAGTGATAGAGAGTGTCAGAGAGTGTCAGAGAGTGATAGAGAGTGATAGAGAGTTTCAGAGAGTGTCAGAGAGTGTCTGAGAGTGTCAGAGAGTGATAGAGAGTGTCAGAGAGTGTCAGAGAGTGATAGAGAGTGATAGAGAGTGTCAGAGAGTGTCAGAGAGTGATAGTGAGTGTCAGAGAGTGTCAGAGAGTGTCAGAGAGTGATAGAGAGAGATACAGAGTTTCAGAGAGTGTCAGAGAGTTTCTGAGAGTGTCAGAGAGTGATAGAGAGTGATAGAGAGTGTCAGAGAGTGTCAGAGAGTGATAGAGAGTGATAGAGAGTGTCAGAGAGTGTCAGAGAGTGTGAGAGAGTGATAGTGAGTGTCAGAGAGTGTCAGAGAGTGATAGAGAGTGTCAGAGAGTGTCAGAGAGTGATAGAGAGTGATAGAGAGTGTCAGAGAGTGTCAGAGAGTGTCAGAGAGTGATAGAGAGTGTCAGAGAGTGTCTGAGAGTGTCAGAGAGTGATAGAGAGTGATAGAGAGTGTCAGAGAGAGTCAGAGAGTGATAGAGAGTGATAGTGAGTGTCAGAGAGTGACAGAGAGTGATAGAGAGTGTCAGAGAGTGATAGAGAGTGTCAGAGAGTGTCAGAGAGTGAGAGAGAGTGATAGAGAGTTTCAGAGAGTTTCAGCGAGTGTCTGAGAGTGTCAGAGAGTGATAGAGAGTGATAGTGAGTGTCAGAGAGTGTCAGAGAGTGTCAGAGAGTGATAGAGAGAGATAGAAGTGTTTCAGAGAGTGTTAAAGAGTGTCAGAGAGTGTCTGAGAGTGTCAGAGAGTAATAGAGAGTGTCAGAGAGTGTCAGAGAGTGATAGAGAGTGATAGAGAGTTTCAGAGAGTGTCAGAGAGTGTCTGAGAGTGTCAGAGAGTGATAGAGAGTGTCAGAGAGTGTCAGAGAGTGATAGAGGGTGTCAGAGAGTGTCAGAGAGTGTCAGAGAGTGATAGTGAGTGTCAGAGAGTGTCAGAGAGTGTCAGAGAGTGATAGAGAGTGATAGAGAGTTTCAGAGAGTGTCAGAGAGTGTCTGAGAGTGTCAGAGAGTGATAGAGAGTGATAGAGAGTGATAGAGAGTGTCAGAGAGTGTCAGAGAGTGATAGAGAGTGATAGAGAGTGTCAGAGAGTGTCAGAGAGTGTCAGAGAGTGATAGTGAGTGTCAGAGAGTGTCAGAGAGTGATAGAGAGTGATAGAGAGTGTCAGAGAGTGATAGAGAGTGTCAGAGAGTGTCAGAGAGTGATAGAGAGTGTCAGAGAGTGTCAGAGAGTGTCAGAGAGTGATAGAGAGAGATAGAAGTGTTTCAGAGAGTGTTAAAGAGTGTCAGAGAGTGTCTGAGAGTGTCAGAGAGTGATAGAGAGTGTCAGAGAGTATCAGAGAGTGATAGAGAGTGATAGAGAGTTTCAGAGAGTGTCAGAGAGTGTCTGAGAGTGTCAGAGAGTGATAGAGAGTGTCAGAGAGTGTCAGAGAGTGATAGAGAGTGATAGAGGGTGTCAGAGAGAGTCAGAGAGTGTCAGAGAGTGATAGTGAGTGTCAGAGAGTGTCAGAGAGTGTTGGAGAGTGATAGAGAGTGATAGAGAGTTTCAGAGAGTGTCAGAGAGTGTCTGAGAGTGTCAGAGAGTGATAGAGAGTGATAGAGAGTGATAGAGAGTGATAGAGAGTGTCAGAGAGTGTCAGAGAGTGATAGAGAGTGATAGAGAGTGTCAGAGAGTGTCAGAGAGTGTCAGAGAGTGATAGTGAGTGTCAGAGAGTGTCAGAGAGTGATAGAGAGTGATAGAGAGTGTCAGAGAGTGATAGAGAGTGTCAGAGAGTGTCAGAGAGTGATAGAGAGTGTCAGAGAGTGTCTGAGAGTGTCAGAGAGTGATAGAGAGTGATAGTGAGTGTCAGAGAGTGTCAGAGAGTGATAGAGAGTGATAGAGAGTGTCAGAGAGTGTCAGAGAGTGTCAGAGAGTGTCAGAGAGTGATAGTGAGTGTCAGAGAGTGTCAGAGAGTGATAGAGAGTGTCAGAGAGTGTCAGAGAGTGATAGGGAGTGATAGAGAGTTTCAGAGAGTGTCAGAGAGTGTCTGAGAGTGTCAGAGAGTGATAGAGAGTGTCAGAGAGTGTCAGAGAGTGATAGAGAGTGATAGAGAGTGTCAGAGAGTGTCAGAGAGTGTCAGAGAGTGATAGTGAGTGTCAGAGAGTGTCAGAGAGTGTCAGAGAGTGTCAGAGAGTGATAGTGAGTGTCAGAGAGTGTCAGAGAGTGTCAGAGAGTGATAGAGAGTGATAGAGAGTTTCAGAGAGTGTCAGAGAGTGTCTGAGAGTGTCAGAGAGTGATAGAGAGTGATAGAGAGTGATAGAGAGTGTCAGAGAGTGTCAGAGAGTGATAGAGAGTGATAGAGAGTGTCAGAGAGTGTCAGAGAGTGTCAGAGAGTGATAGTGAGTGTCAGAGAGTGTCAGAGAGTGATAGAGAGTGATAGAGAGTGTCAGAGAGTGATAGAGCGTGTCAGAGAGTGTCAGAGAGTGATAGAGAGTGTCAGAGAGTGTCAGAGAGTGTCAGAGAGTGATAGAGAGAGATAGAGAGTGTCAGAGAGTGTCAGAGAGTGTCAGAGAGTAATAGTGAGTGTCAGAGAGTGTCAGAGAGTGATAGAGAGTGATAGAGAGTGTCAGAGAGTGTCTGAGAGTGTCAGAGATTGATAGAGAGTGATAGAGAGTGTCAGAGAGTGTCAGAGAGCGATAGAGAGTGATAGATAGTGTCAGAGAGTGTCAGAGAGTATCAGAGAGTGTCAGAGAGTGATAGTGAGTGTCAGAGAGTGTCAGAGAGTGATAGAGAGTGTCAGAGATTGTCAGAGAGTGATAGAGAGTGATAGAGAGTTTCAGAGTGTGTCAGAGAGTGTCTGAGAGTGTCAGAGAGTGATAGAGAGTGTCATAGAGTGTCAGAGAGTGATAGAGAGTGATACAGAGTGTCAGAGAGTGTCAGAGAGTGTCAGAGAGTGATAGTGAGTGTCAGAGAGTGTCAGAGAGTGTCAGAGAGTGATAGAGAGTGAGAGAGTTTCAGAGAGTGTCAGAGAGTGCCTGAGAGTGTCAGAGTGTGATAGAGAGTGATAGAGAGTGTCAGAGAGTGTCAGAGAGTGATAGAGAGTGATAGAGAGTGTCAGAGAGTGATAGAGAGTGTCAGAGAGTGTCAGAGAGTGATAGAGAGTGATAGAGAGTGTCAGAGAGTGTCTGAGAGTGTCAGAGAGTGATAGAGAGTGATAGAGAGTGTCAGAGAGTGTCAGAGAGCGATAGAGAGTGATAGATAGTGTCAGAGAGTGTCGTGGAGTATCAGAGAGTGTCAGAGAGTGATAGTGAGTGTCAGAGAGTGTCAGAGAGTGATAGAGAGTGTCAGAGATTGTCAGAGAGTGATAGAGAGTGATAGAGAGTTTCAGAGAGTGTCAGAGAGTGTCTGAGAGTGTCAGAGAGTGATAGAGAGTGTCAGAGAGTGTCAGAGAGTGATAGAGAGTGATAGAGAGTGTCAGAGAGTGTCAGAGAGTGTCAGAGAGTGATAGTGAGTGTCAGAGAGTGTCAGAGAGTGTCAGAGAGTGATAGAGAGTGAGAGAGAGTTTCAGAGAGTGTCAGAGAGTGCCTGAGAGTGTCAGAGTGTGATAGAGAGTGATAGAGAGTGTCAGAGAGTGTCAGAGAGTGATAGAGAGTGATAGAGAGTGTCAGAGAGTGTCAGAGAGTGTCAGAGAGTGATAGTGAGTGTCAGAGAGTGTCAGAGAGTGATAGAGAGTGATAGAGAGTGTCAGAGAGTGATAGAGAGTGTCAGAGAGTGTCACAGAGTGATAGAGAGTGATAGAGAGTGTCAGAGAGTGTCTGAGAGAGTCAGAGAGTGATAGAGAGTGATAGAGAGTGTCAGAGAGTGTCAGAGAGTGATAGAGAGTGTCAGAGAGTGTCAGAGAGTGTCAGAGAGTGATAGTGATTGTCAGAGAGTGTCAGAGAGTGATAGAGAGTGTCAGAGAGTGATAGAGAGTGTCAGAGAGTGTCAGAGAGTGATAGAGAGTGATAGAAGTGTTTCAGAGAGTGTTAAAGAGTGTCAGAGAGTGTCTGAGAGTGTCAGAGAGTGATAGAGAGTGTCAGAGAGTGTCAGAGAGTGATAGAGAGTGATAGAGAGTTTCAGAGAGTGTCAGAGAGTGTCAGAGAGTGTCTGAGAGTGTCAGAGAGTGTCAGAGAGTGTCAGAGAGTGATAGAGAGTGATAGAGAGTGTCAGAGAGTGTCAGAGAATGTCAGAGAGTGATAGTGAGTGTCAGAGAGTGTCAGAGAGTGTCAGAGAGTGATAGAGAGTGATAGAGAGTTTCAGAGAGTGTCAGAGAGTGATAGAGAGTGATAGAGAGTGTCAGAGAGTGTCAGAGAGTGTCAGAGAGTGATAGTGAGTGATAGTGAGTTTCAGAGAGTGTCAGAGAGTGGCAGAGAGTGTCTGAGATTGTCAGAGAGTGATAGAGAGTGTCAGAGAGTGTCAGAGAGTGATAGAGAGTGACAGATAAATTCAGGGAGTGTCAGAGAGTGTCTGAGAGAGGCAGAGAGTGATAGTGAGTGTCAGAGAGTGTCAGAGAGTGTCAGAGAGTGATAGAGAGTGATAGAAGTGTTTCAGAGAGAGTTAAAGGGTGTCAGAGAGTGTCTGAGAGTGTCAGAGAGTGTCAGAGAGTGTCAGAGAGTGATAGAGAGTTTCAGAGAGTGTCAGAGAGTGTCTGAGAGTGTCAGAGAGTGATAGAGAGTGTCAGAGAGTGATAGAGAGTGATAGAGAGTGTCAGAGAGTGTCAGAGAGTGTCAGAGAGTGATAGTGAGTGTCAGAGAGTGTCAGAGAATGTCAGAGAGTGATAGTGCGTGTCAGAGAGTGATAGAGAGTGATAGAGAGTGTCAGAGAAGGTCAGAGAGTGATAGAGAGTGATAGAGAGTGTCAGAGAGTGTCAGAGAGTGTCAGAGAGTGATAGTGAGTGTTAGAGAGTGTCAGAGAGTGATAGAGAGTGATAGAGAGTGTCAGAGAGTGATAGAGAGTGTCAGAGAGTGTCAGAGAGTGATAGAGAGTGATAGAGAGTGATAGAGAGTGTCAGAGAGTGTCTGAGAGTGTCAGAGAGTGATAGAGAGTGATAGAGAGTGTCTGAGAGTGTCAGAGAGTGATAGAGAGTGATAGAGAGTGTCAGAGAGTGATAGAGAGTGTCAGAGAGTGTCAGAGAGTGATAGAGAGTGATAGAGAGTGATAGAGAGTGTCAGAGAGCGTCTGAGAGTGATAGAGAGTGATAAAGAGTGATAGAGAGTGTCAGAGAGTGTCAGAGAGTGTCAGAGAGTGATAGTGAGTGTCAGAGAGTGTCAGAGAGTGATAGAGAGTGTCAGAGAGTGATAGTGAGTGTCAGAGAGTGTCAGAGAGTGATAGAGAGTTTCAGAGAGTGTCAGAGAGTGTCTGAGAGTGTCAGAGAGTGATAGAGAGTGTCAGAGAGTGTCAGAGAGTGATAGAGAGTGATAGAGAGTGTCAGAGAGTGTCAGAGAGTGATAGTGAGTGTCAGAGAGTGTCAGAGAGTGATAGAGAGTTTCAGTGAGTGTCAGAGAGTGTCTGAGAGTGTCAGAGAGTGATAGAGAGTGATTGAGAGTGTCAGAGAGTGTCAGAGAGTGATAGAGAGTGTCAGAGATTGTCAGAGAGTGTCAGAGAGTGATAGTGAGTGTCAGAGAGTGTCAGAGAGTGATAGAGAGTGATAGAAAGTGTCAGAGAGTGATAGATAGTGTCAGAGAGTGTCAGAGAGTGATAGAGAGTGATAGAGAGTGTCAGAGAGTGTCTGAGAGTGATAGAGAGTGATAGAGAGTGTCAGAGAGTGTCAGAGAGTGTCAGAGAGTGATAGAGAGTGATAGAGAGTGTCAGAGAGTGATAGATAGTGTCAGAGAGTGTCAGAGAGTGATAGAGAGTGATAGAGAGCAATAGAGAGTGATAGAGAGTGATAGAGAGTGTCAGAGAGTGTCTGAGAGTGTCAGAGAGTGATAGAGAGTGATAGAGAGTGTCAGAGAGTGTCAGAGAGTGATAGAGAGTGATAGAGAGTGTCAGAGAGTGTCAGAGAGTGATATTGAATGTCAGAGAGTGTCAGAGAGTGATAGAGAGTGTCAGAGTGTGATAGAGAGTGTCAGAGAGTGTCAGAGAGTGATAGAGAGTGATAGAGAGTTTCAGAGAGTGTCAGAGAGTGTCTGAGAGTGTCAGAGAGTGATAGAGAGTGTCAGAGAGTGTCAGAGAGTGATAGAGAGTGATAGAGAGTGTCAGAGAGTGTCAGAGAGTGATAGTGAGTGTCAGAGAGTGTCAGAGAGTGTCAGAGAGTGATAGAGAGAGATACAGAGTTTCAGAGAGTGTCAGAGAGTTTCTGAGAGTGTCAGAGAGTGATAGAGAGTGATAGAGAGTGATAGAGAGTGTCAGAGAGTGTCAGAGAGTGATAGAGAGTGATAGAGAGTGTCAGAGAGTGTCAGAGAGTGTGAGAGAGTGATAGTGAGTGTCAGAGAGTGTCAGAGAGTGATAGAGAGTGTCAGTGAGTGTCTGAGAGTGTCAGAGAGTGATAGAGAGTGATAGAGAGTGTCAGAGAGTGTCAGAGAGTGATAGAGAGTGATAGTGAGTGTCAGAGAGTGACAGAGAGTGATAGAGAGTGTCAGAGAGTGATAGAGAGTGTCAGAGAGTGTCAGAGAGTGATAGAGAGTGATAGAGAGTTTCAGAGAGTGTCAGCGAGTGATAGAGAGTGATAGAGAGTGTCAGAGAGTGTCAGAGAGTGTCAGAGAGTGATAGAGAGTGATAGAGAGTGTCAGAGAGTGATAGATAGTGTCAGAGAGTGTCAGAGAGTGATAGAGAGTGATAGACAGCGATAGAGAGTGATAGAGAGTGATAGAGAGTGTCAGAGAGTGTCTGAGAGTGTCAGAGAGTGATAGAGAGTGATAGAGAGTGTCAGAGAGTGTCAGAGAGTGATAGAGAGTGATAGAGAGTGTCAGAGAGTGTCAGAGAGTGTCAGAGAGTGATAGTGAGTGTCAGAGAGTGTCAGAGAGTGATAGAGAGTGTCAGAGAGTGATAGAGAGTGTCAGAGAGTGTCAGAGAGTGATAGAGAGTGATAGAGAGTTTCAGAGAGTGTCAGAGAGTGTCTGAGAGTGTCAGAGAGTGATAGAGAGTGTCAGAGAGTGTCAGAGAGTGATAGAGAGTGATAGAGAGTGTCAGAGAGTGTCAGAGAGTGATAGTGAGTGTCAGAGAGTGTCAGAGAGTGTCAGAGAGTGATAGAGAGAGATACAGAGTTTCAGAGAGTGTCAGAGAGTTTCTGAGAGTGTCAGAGAGTGATAGAGAGTGATAGAGAGTGTCAGAGAGTGTCAGAGAGTGATAGAGAGTGATAGAGAGTGATAGAGAGTGTCAGAGAGTGTCAGAGAGTGTGAGAGAGTGATAGTGAGTGTCAGAGAGTGTCAGAGAGTGATAGAGAGTGTCAGAGAGTGTCAGAGAGTGATAGAGAGTGATAGAGAGTGTCAGAGAGTGTCAGAGAGTGTCAGAGAGTGATAGAGAGTGTCAGAGAGTGTCTGAGAGTGTCAGAGAGTGATAGAGAGTGATAGAGAGTGTCAGAGAGAGTCAGAGAGTGATAGAGAGTGATAGTGAGTGTCAGAGAGTGACAGAGAGTGATAGAGAGTGTCAGAGAGTGATAGAGAGTGTCAGAGAGTGTCAGAGAGTGAGAGAGAGTGATAGAGAGTTTCAGAGAGTTTCAGCGAGTGTCTGAGAGTGTCAGAGAGTGATAGAGAGTGATAGTGAGTGTCAGAGAGTGTCAGAGAGTGTCAGAGAGTGATAGAGAGAGATAGAAGTGTTTCAGAGAGTGTTAAAGAGTGTCAGAGAGTGTCTGAGAGTGTCAGAGAGTAATAGAGAGTGTCAGAGAGTGTCAGAGAGTGATAGAGAGTGATAGAGAGTTTCAGAGAGTGTCAGAGAGTGTCTGAGAGTGTCAGAGAGTGATAGAGAGTGTCAGAGAGTGTCAGAGAGTGATAGAGGGTGTCAGAGAGTGTCAGAGAGTGTCAGAGAGTGATAGTGAGTGTCAGAGAGTGTCAGAGAGTGTCAGAGAGTGATAGAGAGTGATAGAGAGTTTCAGAGAGTGTCAGAGAGTGTCTGAGAGTGTCAGAGAGTGATAGAGAGTGATAGAGAGTGATAGAGAGTGTCAGAGAGTGTCAGAGAGTGATAGAGAGTGATAGAGAGTGTCAGAGAGTGTCAGAGAGTGTCAGAGAGTGATAGTGAGTGTCAGAGAGTGTCAGAGAGTGATAGAGAGTGATAGAGAGTGTCAGAGAGTGATAGAGAGTGTCAGAGAGTGTCAGAGAGTGATAGAGAGTGTCAGAGAGTGTCAGAGAGTGTCAGAGAGTGATAGAGAGAGATAGAAGTGTTTCAGAGAGTGTTAAAGAGTGTCAGAGAGTGTCTGAGAGTGTCAGAGAGTGATAGAGAGTGTCAGAGAGTATCAGAGAGTGATAGAGAGTGATAGAGAGTTTCAGAGAGTGTCAGAGAGTGTCTGAGAGTGTCAGAGAGTGATAGAGAGTGTCAGAGAGTGTCAGAGAGTGATAGAGAGTGATAGAGGGTGTCAGAGAGAGTCAGAGAGTGTCAGAGAGTGATAGTGAGTGTCAGAGAGTGTCAGAGAGTGTTGGAGAGTGATAGAGAGTGATAGAGAGTTTCAGAGAGTGTCAGAGAGTGTCTGAGAGTGTCAGAGAGTGATAGAGAGTGATAGAGAGTGATAGAGAGTGATAGAGAGTGTCAGAGAGTGTCAGAGAGTGATAGAGAGTGATAGAGAGTGTCAGAGAGTGTCAGAGAGTGTCAGAGAGTGATAGTGAGTGTCAGAGAGTGTCAGAGAGTGATAGAGAGTGATAGAGAGTGTCAGAGAGTGATAGAGAGTGTCAGAGAGTGTCAGAGAGTGATAGAGAGTGTCAGAGAGTGTCTGAGAGTGTCAGAGAGTGATAGAGAGTGATAGAGAGTGATAGAGAGTGTCAGAGAGTGTCAGAGAGTGTCAGAGAGTGATAGAGAGTGTCAGAGAGTGTCAGAGAGTGTCAGAGAGTGTCAGAGAGTGTCTGAGAGTGTCAGAGAGTGTCAGAGAGTGATAGAGAGTGATAGAGAGTGTCAGAGAGTGTCAGAGAGTGTCAGAGAGTGTCAGAGAGTGATAGTGAGTGTCAGAGAGTGTCAGAGAGTGATAGAGAGTGTCAGAGAGTGTCAGAGAGTGATAGGGAGTGATAGAGAGTTTCAGAGAGTGTCAGAGAGTGTCTGAGAGTGTCAGAGAGTGATAGAGAGTGTCAGAGAGTGTCAGAGAGTGATAGAGAGTGATAGAGAGTGTCAGAGAGTGTCAGAGAGTGTCAGAGAGTGATAGTGAGTGTCAGAGAGTGTCAGAGAGTGTCAGAGAGTGATAGTGAGTGTCAGAGAGTGTCAGAGAGTGTCAGAGAGTGATAGAGAGTGATAGAGAGTTTCAGAGAGTGTCAGAGAGTGTCTGAGATTGTCAGAGAGTGATAGAGAGTGATAGAGAGTGATAGAGAGTGTCAGAGAGTGTCAGAGAGTGATAGAGAGTGATAGAGAGTGTCAGAGAGTGTCAGAGAGTGTCAGAGAGTGATAGTGAGTGTCAGAGAGTGTCAGAGAGTGATAGAGAGTGATAGAGAGTGTCAGAGAGTGATAGAGAGTGTCAGAGAGTGTCAGAGAGTGATAGAGAGTGTCAGAGAGTGTCAGAGAGTGTCAGAGAGTGATAGAGATAGATAGAAGTGTTTCAGAGAGTGTCAGAGAGTGATAGAGAGAGATAGAAGTGTTTCAGAGAGTGTTAAAGAGTGTCAGAGAGCGTCTGAGAGTGTCAGAGAGTGATAGAGAGTGTCAGAGAGTGTCAGAGAGTGATAGAGAGTGATAGAGAGTTTCAGAGAGTGTCAGAGAGTGTCTGAGAGTGTCAGAGAGTGATAGAGAGTGTCAGAGAGTGTCAGAGAGTGATAGAGAGTGATAGAGGGTGTCAGAGAGAGTCAGAGAGTGTCAGAGAGTGATAGTGAGTGTCAGAGAGTGTCAGAGAGTGTTGGAGAGTGATAGAGAGTGATAGAGAGTTTCAGAGAGTGTCAGAGAGTGTCTGAGAGTGTCAGAGAGTGATAGAGAGTGATAGAGAGTGATAGAGAGTAATAGAGAGTGTCAGAGAGTGTCAGAGAGTGATAGAGAGTGATAGAGAGTGTCAGAGAGTGTCAGAGAGTGTCAGAGAGTGATAGTGAGTGTCAGAGAGTGTCAGAGAGTGATAGAGAGTGATAGAGAGTGTCAGAGAGTGATAGAGAGTGTCAGAGAGTGTCAGAGAGTGATAGAGAGTGTCAGAGAGTGTCTGAGAGCGTCAGAGAGTGATAGAGAGTGATAGTGAGTGTCAGAGAGTGTCAGAGAGTGATAGAGAGTGATAGAGAGTGTCAGAGAGTGTCAGAGAGTGTCAGAGAGTGTCAGAGAGTGATAGTGAGTGTCAGAGAGTTTCAGAGAGTGATAGAGAGTGTCAGAGAGTGTCAGAGAGTGATAGGGAGTGATAGAGAGTTTCAGAGAGTGTCAGAGAGTGTCTGAGAGTGTCAGAGAGTGATAGAGAGTGTCAGAGAGTGTCAGAGAGTGATAGAGAGTGATAGAGAGTGTCAGAGAGTGTCAGAGAGTGTCAGAGAGTGATAGTGAGTGTCAGAGAGTGTCAGAGAGTGTCAGAGAGTGATAGAGAGTGAGAGAGAGTTTCAGAGAGTGTCAGAGAGTGTCTGAGAGTGTCAGAGAGTGATAGAGAGTGTCAGAGAGTGTCAGAGAGTGATAGAGAGTGATAGAGAGTGTCAGAGAGTGTCAGAGAGTGTCAGAGAGTGATAGTGAGTGTCAGAGAGTGTCAGAGAGTGTCAGAGAGTGATAGAGAGTGATAGAGAGTTTCAGAGATTGTCAGAGAGTGTCTGAGAGTGTCAGAGAGTGATAGAGAGTGATAGAGAGTGTCAGAGAGTGTCAGAGAGTGATAGAGAGTGATAGAGAGTGTCAGAGAGTGTCAGAGAGTGTCAGAGAGTGATAGTGAGTGTCAGAGAGTGTCAGAGAGTGATAGAGAGTGATATAGAGTGTCAGAGAGTGATAGATAGTGTCAGAGAGTGTCAGAGAGTGACAGAGAGTGACAGAGAGTGTCAGAGAGTGTCTGAGAGTGTCAGAGAGTGATAGAGAGTGATAGAGAGTGTCAGAGAGTGTAAGAGAGTGATAGAGAGTGCTAGAGAGTGTCAGAGAGTGTCAGAGAGTGATAGTGAGTGTCAGAGAGTGTCAGAGAGTGATAGAGAGTGTCAGAGAGTGATAGAGAGTGTCAGAGAGTGTCAGAGATTGATAGAGAGTGATAGAGAGTTTCAGAGAGTGTCAGCGAGTGTCTGAGTGTGTCAGAGAGTGACAGAGAGTGTCAGAGAGTGTCAGAGAGTGATAGAGAGTGATAGAGAGTGTCAGAGAGTGTCAGAGAGTGATAGTGAGTGTCAGAGAGTGTCAGAGAGTGATAGAGAGTGATAGAGAGTGTCAGAGAGTGATAGAGAGTGTCAGAGAGTGTCAGAGAGTGATAGAGAGTGTCAGAGAGTGTCAGAGAGTGTCAGAGAGTGATAGAGAGAGATAGAAGTGTTTCAGAGAGTGTCAGAGAGTGATAGAGAGAGATAGAAGTGTTTCAGAGAGTGTTAAAGAGTGTCAGAGAGCGTCTGAGAGTGTCAGAGAGTGATAGAGAGTGTCAGAGAGTGTCAGAGAGTGATAGAGAGTGATAGAGAGTTTCAGAGAGTGTCAGAGAGTGTCTGAGAGTGTCAGAGAGTGATAGAGAGTGTCAGAGAGTGTCAGAGAGTGATAGAGAGTGATAGAGGGTGTCAGAGAGAGTCAGAGAGTGTCAGAGAGTGATAGTGAGTGTCAGAGAGTGTCAGAGAGTGTTGGAGAGTGATAGAGAGTGATAGAGAGTTTCAGAGAGTGTCAGAGAGTGTCTGAGAGTGTCAGAGAGTGATAGAGAGTGATAGAGAGTGATAGAGAGTGATCGAGAGTGTCAGAGAGTGTCAGAGAGTGATAGAGAGTGATAGAGAGTGTCAGAGAGTGTCAGAGAGTGTCAGAGAGTGATAGTGAGTGTCAGAGAGTGTCAGAGAGTGATAGAGAGTGATAGAGAGTGTCAGAGAGTGATAGAGAGTGTCAGAGAGTGTCAGAGAGTGATAGAGAGGGTCAGAGAGTGTCTGAGAGTGTCAGAGAGTGATAGAGAGTGATAGTGAGTGTCAGAGAGTGTCAGAGAGTGATAGAGAGTGATAGAGAGTGTCAGAGAGTGTCAGAGAGTGTCAGAGAGTGATAGTGAGTGTCAGAGAGTGTCAGAGAGTGATAGAGAGTGTCAGAGAGTGTCAGAGAGTGATAGGGAGTGATAGAGAGTTTCAGAGAGTGTCAGAGAGTGTCTGAGAGTGTCAGAGAGTGATAGAGAGTGTCAGAGAGTGTCAGAGAGTGATAGAGAGTGATAGAGAGTGTCAGAGAGTGTCAGAGAGTGTCAGAGAGTGATAGTGAGTGTCAGAGAGTGTCAGAGAGTGTCAGAGAGTGATAGAGAGTGAGAGAGAGTTTCAGAGAGTGTCAGAGAGTGTCTGAGAGTGTCAGAGAGTGATAGAGAGTGTCAGAGAGTGTCAGAGAGTGATAGAGAGTGATAGAGAGTGTCAGAGAGTGTCAGAGAGTGTCAGAGAGTGATAGTGAGTGTCAGAGAGTGTCAGAGAGTGTCAGAGAGTGATAGAGAGTGATAGAGAGTTTCAGAGATTGTCAGAGAGTGTCTGAGAGTGTCAGAGAGTGATAGAGAGTGATAGAGAGTGTCAGAGAGTGTCAGAGAGTGATAGAGAGTGATAGAGAGTGTCAGAGAGTGTCAGAGAGTGTCAGAGAGTGATAGTGAGTGTCAGAGAGTGTCAGAGAGTGATAGAGAGTGATATAGAGTGTCAGAGAGTGATAGATAGTGTCAGAGAGTGTCAGAGAGTGACAGAGAGTGACAGAGAGTGTCAGAGAGTGTCTGAGAGTGTCAGAGAGTGATAGAGAGTGATAGAGAGTGTCAGAGAGTGTAAGAGAGTGATAGAGAGTGCTAGAGAGTGTCAGAGAGTGTCAGAGAGTGATAGTGAGTGTCAGAGAGTGTCAGAGAGTGATAGAGAGTGTCAGAGAGTGATAGAGAGTGTCAGAGAGTGTCAGAGATTGATAGAGAGTGATAGAGAGTTTCAGAGAGTGTCAGCGAGTGTCTGAGTGTGTCAGAGAGTGATAGAGAGTGTCAGAGAGTGTCAGAGAGTGATAGAGAGTGATAGAGAGTGTCAGAGAGTGTCAGAGAGTGATAGAGAGTGATAGAAGTGTTTCAGAGAGTGTTAAAGCGTGTCAGAGAGTGTCTGAGAGTGTCAGAGAGTGATAGAGAGTGTCAGAGAGTGTCAGAGAGTGATAGAGAGTGATAGAGAGTTTCAGAGAGTGTCTGAGAGTGTCTGAGAGTGTCAGAGAGTGATAGAGAGTGTCAGAGAGTGTCAGAGAGTGTCTGAGAGTGTCAGAGAGTGATAGAGAGTGATAGAGAGTGATAGAGAGTGATAGAGAGTGTCAGAGAGTGTCAGAGAGTGATAGAGAGTGATAGAGAGTGTCAGAGAGTGTCAGAGAGTGTCAGAGAGTGATAGTGAGTGTCAGAGAGTGTCAGAGAGTGATAGAGAGTGATAGAGAGTGTCAGAGAGTGATAGAGAGTGTCAGAGAGTGTCAGAGAGTGATAGAGAGTGTCAGAGAGTGTCTGAGAGTGTCAGAGAGTGATAGTGAGTGTCAGAGAGTGTCAGAGAGTGATAGAGAGTGATAGAGAGTGTCAGAGAGTGTCAGAGAGTGTCAGAGAGTGTCAGAGAGTGATAGTGAGTGTCAGAGAGTGTCAGAGAGTGATAGAGAGTGTCAGAGAGTGTCAGAGAGTGATAGGGAGTGATAGAGAGTTTCAGAGAGTGTCAGAGAGTGTCTGAGAGTGTCAGAGAGTGATAGAGAGTGTCAGAGAGTGTCAGAGAGTGATAGAGAGTGATAGAGTGTGTCAGAGAGTGTCAGAGAGTGTCAGAGAGTGATAGTGAGTGTCAGAGAGTGTCAGAGAGTGTCAGAGAGTGATAGAGAGTGAGAGAGAGTTTCAGAGAGTGTCAGAGAGTGTCTGAGAGTGTCAGAGAGTGATAGAGAGTGTCAGAGAGTGTCAGAGAGTGATAGAGAGTGATAGAGAGTGTCAGAGAGTGTCAGAGAGTGTCAGAGAGTGATAGTGAGTGTCAGAGAGTGTCAGAGAGTGTCAGAGAGTGATAGAGAGTGATAGAGAGTTTCAGAGATTGTCAGAGAGTGTCTGAGAGTGTCAGAGAGTGATAGAGAGTGATAGAGAGTGTCAGAGAGTGTCAGAGAGTGATAGAGAGTGATAGAGAGTGTCAGAGAGTGTCAGAGAGTGTCAGAGAGTGATAGTGAGTGTCAGAGAGTGTCAGAGAGTGATAGAGAGTGATAGAGAGTGTCAGAGAGTGATAGATAGTGTCAGAGAGTGTCAGAGAGTGACAGAGAGTGACAGAGAGTGTCAGAGAGTGTCTGAGAGTGTCAGAGAGTGATAGAGAGTGATAGAGAGTGTCAGAGAGTGTAAGAGAGTGATAGAGAGTGCTAGAGAGTGTCAGAGAGTGTCAGAGAGTGATAGTGAGTGTCAGAGAGTGTCAGAGAGTGATAGAGAGTGTCAGAGAGTGATAGAGAGTGTCAGAGAGTGTCAGAGATTGATAGAGAGTGATAGAGAGTTTCAGAGAGTGTCAGCGAGTGTCTGAGTGTGTCAGAGAGTGATAGAGAGTGTCAGAGAGTGATAGAGAGTGATAGAGAGTGTCAGAGAGTGTAAGAGAGTGATAGAGAGTGCTAGAGAGTGTCAGAGAGTGTCAGAGAGTGATAGTGAGTGTCAGAGAGTGTCAGAGAGTGATAGAGAGTGTCAGAGAGTGATAGAGAGTGTCAGAGAGTGTCAGAGATTGATAGAGAGTGATAGAGAGTTTCAGAGAGTGTCAGCGAGTGTCTGAGTGTGTCAGAGAGTGATAGAGAGTGTCAGAGAGTGTCAGAGAGTGATAGAGAGTGATAGAGAGTGTCAGAGAGTGTCAGAGAGTGATAGAGAGTGATAGAAGTGTTTCAGAGAGTGTTAAAGCATGTCAGAGAGTGTCTGAGAGTGTCAGAGAGTGATAGAGAGTGTCAGAGAGTGTCAGAGAGTGATAGAGAGTGATAGAGAGTTTCAGAGAGTGTCAGAGAGTGTCTGAGAGTGTCAGAGAGTGATAGAGAGTGTCAGAGAGTGTCAGAGAGTGATAGAGAGTGATAGAGAGTGTCAGAGAGTGCCAGAGAGTGTCAGAGAGTGATAGTGAGTGTCAGAGAGTGTCAGAGAGTGTCAGAGAGTGATAGAGAGTGATAGAGAGTTTCAGAGAGTGTCAGAGAGTGTCTGAGAGTGTCAGAGAGTGATAGAGAGTGATAGAGAGTGATAGAGAGTGTCAGAGAGTGTCAGAGAGTGATAGAGAGTGATAGAGAGTGTCAGAGAGTGTCAGAGAGTGTCAGAGAGTGATAGAGAGTGATAGAGAGTGTCAGAGAGTGATAGAGAGTGTCAGAGAGTGTCAGAGAGTGATAGAGAGTGATAGAGAGTGTCAGAGAGTGTCTGAGAGTGTCAGAGAGTGATAGAGAGTGATAGAGAGTGTCAGAGAGTGTCAGAGAGTGATAGAGAGTAGTAGAGAGTGTCAGAGAGTGTCAGAGAGTATCAGAGAGTGTCAGAGAGTGATAGTGAGTGTCAGTGAGTGTCAGAGAGTGATAGAGAGTGTCAGAGATTGTCAGAGAGTGATAGAGAGTGATAGAGAGTTTCAGAGAGTGTCAGAGAGTGTCTGAGAGTGTCAGAGAGTGATAGAGAGTGTCAGAGAGTGTCAGAGAGTGATAGAGAGTGATAGAGAGTGTCAGAGAGTGTCAGAGAGTGTCAGAGAGTGTCAGAGAGTGATAGTGAGTGATAGTGAGTTTCAGAGAGTGTCAGAGAGTGGCAGAGAGTGTCTGAGATTGTCAGAGAGTGATAGAGCGTATCAGAGAGTGTCAGAGAGTGATAGAGAGTGATAGAGAAATTCAGACAGTGTCAGAGAGTGTCTGAGAGAGGCAGAGAGTGATAGTGAGTGTCAGAGAGTGTCAGAGAGTGATAGAGAGTGATAGAAGTGTTTCAGAGAGAGTTAAAGGGTGTCAGAGAGTGTCTGAGAGTGTCAGAGAGTGATAGAGAGTGTCAGAGAGTGTCAGAGAGTGATAGAGAGTGATAGAGAGTTTCAGAGAGTGTCAGAGAGTGTCTGAGAGTGTCAGAGAGTGATAGAGAGTGTCAGAGAGTGTCAGAGAGTGATAGAGAGTGATAGAGAGTGTCAGAGAGTGTCAGAGACTGTCAGAGAGTGATAGTGAGTGTCAGAGAGTGTCAGAGAGTGTCAGAGAGTGATAGTGAGTGTCAGAGAGTGATAGAGAGTGATAGAGAGTGATAGAGAGTGTCAGAGAGAGTCAGAGAGTGATAGAGAGTGATAGAGAGTGTCAGAGAGTGTCAGAGAGTGTCAGAGAGTGATAGTGAGTGTCAGAGAGTGTCAGAGAGTGATAGAGAGTGATAGAGAGTGTCAGAGAGTGATAGAGAGTGTCAGAGAGTGTCAGAGAGTGATAGAGAGTGATAGAGAGTGATAGAGAGTGTCAGAGAGTGTCTGAGAGTGTCAGAGAGTGATAGAGAGTGATAGAGAGTGTCTGAGAGTGTCAGAGAGTGATAGAGAGTGATAGAGAGTGTCAGAGAGTGATAGAGAGTGTCAGAGAGTGTCAGAGAGTGATAGAGAGTGATAGAGAGTGATAGAGAGTGTCAGAGAGTGTCTGAGAGTGTCACAGAGTGATAGAGAGTGATAGAGAGTGTCAGAGAGTGTCAGAGAGTGTCAGAGAGTGATAGTGAGTGTCAGAGAGTGTCAGAGAGTGATAGAGAGTGTCAGAGAGTGATAGTGAGTGTCAGAGAGTGTCAGAGAGTGATAGAGAGTTTCAGAGAGTGTCAGAGAGTGTCTGAGAGTGTCAGAGAGTGATAGAGAGTGTCAGAGAGTGTCAGAGAGTGATAGAGAGTGATAGAGAGTGTCAGAGAGTGTCAGAGAGTGTCAGAGAGTGATAGTGAGTGTCAGAGAGTGTCAGAGAGTGATAGAGAGTGATAGAGAGTTTCAGAGAGTGTCAGAGAGTGATAGTGAGTGTCAGAGAGTGTCAGAGAGTGATAGAGAGTGATAGAGAGTGTCAGAGAGTGTCAGAGAGTGTCAGAGAGTGTCAGAGAGTGATAGAGAGTGATAGAAGTGTTTCAGAGAGAGTTAAAGGGTGTCAGAGAGTGTCTGAGAGTGTCAGAGAGTGATAGAGAGTGTCAGAGAGTGTCAGAGAGTGATAGAGAGTGATAGAGAGTTTCAGAGAGTGTCAGAGAGTGTCTGAGAGTGTCAGAGAGTGATAGAGAGTGTCAGAGAGTGTCAGAGAGTGATAGAGAGTGATAGAGAGTGTCAGAGAGTGTCAGAGACTGTCAGAGAGTGATAGTGAGTGTCAGAGAGTGTCAGAGAGTGTCAGAGAGTGATAGTGAGTGTCAGAGAGTGATAGAGAGTGATAGAGAGTGATAGAGAGTGTCAGAGAGTGTCAGAGAGTGATAGAGAGTGATAGAGAGTGTCAGAGAGTGTCAGAGAGTGTCAGAGAGTGATAGTGAGTGTCAGAGAGTGTCAGAGAGTGATAGAGAGTGATAGAGAGTGTCAGAGAGTGATAGAGAGTGTCAGAGAGTGTCAGAGAGTGATAGAGAGTGATAGAGAGTGATAGAGAGTGTCAGAGAGTGTCTGAGAGTGTCAGTGAGTGATAGAGAGTGATAGAGAGTGTCAGAGAGTGTCAGAGAGTGTCAGAGAGTGATAGTGAGTGTCAGAGAGTGTCAGAGAGTGATAGAGAGTGTCAGAGAGTGATAGTGAGTGTCAGAGAGTGTCAGAGAGTGATAGAGAGTTTCAGACAGTGTCAGAGAGTGTCTGAGAGTGTCAGAGAGTGATAGAGAGTGTCAGAGAGTGTCAGAGAGTGATAGAGAGTGATAGAGAGTGTCAGAGAGTGTCAGAGAGTGTCAGAGAGTGATAGTGAGAGTCAGAGAGTGTCAGAGAGTGATAGAGAGTGATAGAGAGTTTCAGAGAGTGTCAGAGAGTGTCTGAGATTGTCAGAGAGTGATAGAGAGTGATTGAGAGTGTCAGAGAGAGTCAGAGAGTGATAGAGAGTGATAGAGAGTGTCAGAGTGTGTCAGAGAGTGTCAGAGAGTGATAGTGAGTGTCAGAGAGTGTCAGAGAGTGATAGAGAGTGATAGAGAGTGTCAGAGAGTGATAGATAGTGTCAGAGAGTGTCAGAGAGTGATAGAGAGTGATAGAGAGTGTCAGAGAGTGTCTGAGAGTGATAGAGAGTGATAGAGAGTGTCAGAGAGTGTCAGAGAGTGTCAGAGAGTGATAGAGAGTGATAGAGAGTGTCAGAGAGTGATAGATAGTGTCAGAGAGTGTCAGAGAGTGATAGAGAGTGATAGAGAGCGATAGAGAGTGATAGAGAGTGATAGAGAGTGTCAGAGAGTGTCTGAGAGTGTCAGAGAGTGATAGAGAGTGATAGAGAGTGTCAGAGAGTGTCAGAGAGTGATAGAGAGTGATAGAGAGTGTCAGAGAGTGTCAGAGAGTGTCAGAGAGTGATAGTGAGTGTCAGAGAGTGTCAGAGAGTGATAGAGAGTGTCAGAGAGTGATAGAGAGTGTCAGAGAGTGTCAGAGAGTGATAGAGAGTGATAGAGAGTTTCAGAGAGTGTCAGAGAGTGTCTGAGAGTGTCAGAGAGTGATAGAGAGTGTCAGAGAGTGTCAGAGAGTGATAGAGAGTGATAGAGAGTGTCAGAGAGTGTCAGAGAGTGATAGTGAGTGTCAGAGAGTGATAGTGAGTGTCAGAGAGTGTCAGAGAGTGTCAGAGAGTGATAGAGAGAGATACAGAGTTTCAGAGAGTGTCAGAGAGTTTCTGAGAGTGTCAGAGAGTGATAGAGAGAGATACAGAGTTTCAGAGAGTGTCAGAGAGTTTCTGAGAGTGTCAGAGAGTGTTAGAGAGTGATAGAGAGTGTCAGAGAGTGTCAGAGAGTGATAGAGAGTGATAGAGAGTGTCAGAGAGTGTCAGAGAGTGTCAGAGAGTGATAGTGAGTGTCAGAGAGTGTCAGAGAGTGATAGAGAGTGATAGAGAGTGTCAGAGAGTGTCAGAGAGTGTCAGAGAGTGATAGAGAGTGATAGAGAGTGTCAGAGAGTGTCTGAGAGTGTCAGAGAGTGATAGAGAGTGATAGAGAGTGTCAGAGAGTGTCAGAGAGTGATAGAGAGTGATAGTGAGTGTCAGAGAGTGACAGAGAGTGATAGAGAGTGTCAGAGAGTGATAGAGAGTGTCAGAGAGTGTCAGAGAGTGATAGAGAGTGATAGAGAGTTTCAGAGAGTGTCAGCGAGTGTCTGAGAGTGTCAGAGAGTGATAGAGAGTGATAGAGAGTGTCAGAGAGTGTCAGAGAGTGATAGAGAGAGATAGAAGTGTTTCAGAGAGTGTTAAAGAGTGTCAGAGAGTGTCTGAGAGTGTCAGAGAGTGATAGAGAGTGTCAGAGAGTGTCAGAGAGTGATAGAGAGTGATAGAGAGTTTCAGAGAGTGTCAGAGAGTGTCTGAGAGTGTCAGAGAGTGATAGAGAGTGTCAGAGAGTGTCAGAGAGTGATAGAGAGTGATAGAGGGTGTCAGAGAGTGTCAGAGAGTGATAGTGAGTGTCAGAGAGTGTCAGAGAGTGTCAGAGAGTGATAGAGAGTGATAGAGAGTTTCAGAGAGTGTCAGAGAGTGTCTGAGAGTGTCAGAGAGTGATAGAGAGTGATAGAGAGTGATAGAGAGGGTCAGAGAGTGTCAGAGAGTGATAGAGAGTGATAGAGAGTGTCAGAGAGTGTCAGAGAGTGATAGTGAGTGTCAGAGAGTGTCAGAGAGTGATAGAGAGTGATAGAGAGTGTCAGAGAGTGATAGAGAGTGTCAGAGAGTGTCAGAGAGTGATAGAGAGTGTCAGAGAGTGTCTGAGAGTGTCAGAGAGTGATAGAGAGTGATAGAGAGTGTCAGAGAGTGTCAGAGAGTGATAGAGAGTGATAGAGAGTGTCAGAGAGTGTCAGAGAGTGTCAGAGAGTGATAGTGAGTGTCAGAGAGTGTCAGAGAGTGATAGAGAGTGTCAGAGAGTGTCAGAGAGTGATAGGGAGTGATAGAGAGTTTCAGAGAGTGTCAGAGAGTGTCTGAGAGTGTCAGAGAGTGATAGAGAGTGTCAGAGAGTGTCAGAGAGTGATAGAGAGTGATAGAGAGTGTCAGAGAGTGTCAGAGAGTGTCAGAGAGTGATAGTGAGTGTCAGAGAGTGTCAGAGAGTGTCAGAGAGTGATAGAGAGTGAGAGAGAGTTTCAGAGAGTGTCAGAGAGAGTCTGAGAGTGTCAGAGAGTGGTAGAGAGTGTCAGAGAGTGCCAGAGAGTGATAGAGAGTGATAGAGAGTGTCAGAGAGTGTCAGAGAGTGTCAGAGAGTGATAGTGAGTGTCAGAGAGTGTCAGAGAGTGTCAGAGAGTGATAGAGAGTGATAGAGAGTTTCAGAGATTGTCAGAGAGTGTCTGAGAGTGTCAGAGAGTGATAGAGAGTGATAGAGAGTGTCAGAGAGTGTCAGAGAGTGATAGAGAGTGATAGAGAGTGTCAGAGAGTGTCAGAGAGTGTCAGAGAGTGATAGTGAGCTTCAGAGAGTGTCAGAGAGTGATAGAGAGTGAGAGAGAGAGTGTCAGAGAGTGATAGATAGTGTCAGAGAGTGTCAGAGAGTGATAGAGAGTGACGGAGAGTGTCAGAGAGTGTCTGAGAGTGTCAGAGAGTGATAGAGAGTGATAGAGAGTGTCAGAGAGTGTCAGAGAGTGATAGAGAGTGCTAGAGAGTGTCAGAGAGTGTCAGAGAGTGATAGTGAGTGTCAGAGAGTGTCAGAGAGTGATAGAGAGTGTCAGAGAGTGTCAGAGAGTGATAGAGAGTGTCAGAGAGTGTCAGAGAGTGTCAGAGAGTGATAGAGAGTTTCAGAGAGTGTCAGCGAGTGTCTGAGAGTGTCAGAGAGTGATAGAGAGTGTCAGAGAGTGTCAGAGAGTGATAGAGAGTGATAGAGAGTGTCAGAGAGTGTCAGAGAGTGTCAGAGAGTGATAGAGAGTGATAGAAGTGTTTCAGAGAGTGTTAAAGCGTGTCAGAGAGTGTCTGAGAGTGTCAGAGAGTGATAGAGAGTGTCAGAGAGTGTCAGAGAGTGATAGAGAGTGATAGAGAGTTTCAGAGAGTGTCAGAGAGTGTCTGAGAGTGTCAGAGAGTGATAGAGAGTGTCAGAGAGTGTCAGAGAGTGATAGAGAGTGATAGAGAGTGTCAGAGAGTGTCAGAGAGTGTCAGAGAGTGATAGTGAGTGTCAGAGAGTGTCAGAGAGTGTCAGAGAGTGATAGAGAGTGATAGAGAGTTTCAGAGAGTGTCAGAGAGTGTCTGAGAGTGTCAGAGAGTGATAGAGAGTGATAGAGAGTGATAGAGAGTGTCAGAGAGTGTCAGAGAGTGATAGAGAGTGATAGAGAGTGTCAGAGAGTGTCAGAGAGTGTCAGAGAGTAATAGTGAGTGTCAGAGAGTGTCAGAGAGTGATAGAGAGTGATAGAGAGTGTCAGAGAGTGTCAGAGAGTGATAGAGAGTGATAGAGAGTGTCAGAGAGTGTCAGAGAGTGATAGTGAGTGTCAGAGAGTGTCAGAGAGTGATAGAGAGTGTCATAGAGTGATAGGGAGTGATAGAGAGTTTCAGAGAGTGTCAGAGAGTGTCTGAGAGTGTCAGAGAGTGATAGAGAGTGTCAGAGAGTGTCAGAGAGTGATAGAGAGTGATAGAGAGTGTCAGAGAGTGTCAGAGAGTGTCAGAGAGTGATAGTGAGTGTCAGAGAGTGTCAGAGAGTGTCAGAGAGTGATAGAGAGTGAGAGAGAGTTTCAGAGAGTGTCAGAGAGAGTCTGAGAGTGTCAGAGAGTGGTAGAGAGTGTCAGAGAGTGCCAGAGAGTGATAGAGAGTGATAGAGAGTGTCAGAGAGTGTCAGAGAGTGTCAGAGAGTGATAGTGAGTGTCAGAGAGTGTCAGAGAGTGTCAGAGAGTGATAGAGAGTGATAGAGAGTTTCAGAGATTGTCAGAGAGTGTCTGAGAGTGTCAGAGAGTGATAGAGAGTGTCAGAGAGTGTCAGAGAGTGATAGAGAGTGATAGAGAGTGTCAGAGAGTGTCAGAGAGTGTCAGAGAGTGATAGTGAGCTTCAGAGAGTGTCAGAGAGTGATAGAGAGTGAGAGAGAGAGTGTCAGAGAGTGATAGATAGTGTCAGAGAGTGTCAGAGAGTGATAGAGAGTGACGGAGAGTGTCAGAGAGTGTCTGAGAGTGTCAGAGAGTGATAGAGAGTGATAGAGAGTGTCAGAGAGTGTCAGAGAGTGATAGAGAGTGCTAGAGAGTGTCAGAGAGTGTCAGAGAGTGATAGTGAGTGTCAGAGAGTGTCAGAGAGTGATAGAGAGTGTCAGAGAGTGTCAGAGAGTGATAGAGAGTGTCAGAGAGTGTCAGAGAGTGTCAGAGAGTGATAGAGAGTTTCAGAGAGTGTCAGCGAGTGTCTGAGAGTGTCAGAGAGTGATAGAGAGTGTCAGAGAGTGTCAGAGAGTGATAGAGAGTGATAGAGAGTGTCAGAGAGTGTCAGAGAGTGTCAGAGAGTGATAGAGAGTGATAGAAGTGTTTCAGAGAGTGTTAAAGCGTGTCAGAGAGTGTCTGAGAGTGTCAGAGAGTGATAGAGAGTGATAGAGAGTGTCAGAGAGTGTCAGAGAGTGATAGAGAGTGATAGAGAGTTTCAGAGAGTGTCAGAGAGTGTCTGAGAGTGTCAGAGAGTGATAGAGAGTGTCAGAGAGTGTCAGAGAGTGATAGAGAGTGATAGAGAGTGTCAGAGAGTGTCAGAGAGTGTCAGAGAGTGATAGTGAGTGTCAGAGAGTGTCAGAGAGTGTCAGAGAGTGATAGAGAGTGATAGAGAGTTTCAGAGAGTGTCAGAGAGTGTCTGAGAGTGTCAGAGAGTGATAGAGAGTGATAGAGAGTGATAGAGAGTGTCAGAGAGTGTCAGAGAGTGATAGAGAGTGATAGAGAGTGTCAGAGAGTGTCAGAGAGTGTCAGAGAGTAATAGTGAGTGTCAGAGAGTGTCAGAGAGTGATAGAGAGTGATAGAGAGTGTCAGAGAGTGATAGAGAGTGTCAGAGAGTGTCAGAGAGTGATAGAGAGTGATAGAGAGTGTCAGAGAGTGTCTGAGAGTGTCAGAGAGTGATAGAGAGTGATAGAGAGTGTCAGAGAGTGTCAGAGAGTGATAGAGAGTAGTAGAGAGTGTCATAGAGTGTCAGAGAGTATCAGAGAGTGTCAGAGAGTGATAGTGAGTGTCAGTGAGTGTCAGAGAGTGATAGAGAGTGTCAGAGATTGTCAGAGAGTGATAGAGAGTGATAGAGAGTTTCAGAGAGTGTCAGAGAGTGTCTGAGAGTGTCAGAGAGTGATAGAGTGTGTCAGAGAGTGTCAGAGAGAGATAGAGAGTGGTAGAGAGTGTCAGAGAGTGTCAGAGAGTGTCAGAGAGTGATAGTGAGTGTCAGAGAGTGTCAGAGAGTGTCAGAGAGTGATAGAGAGTGATAGAGAGTTTCAGAGAGTGTCAGCGAGTGTCTGAGAGTGTCAGAGAGTGATAGAGAGTGTCAGAGAGTGTCAGAGAGTGATAGAGAGTGATAGAGAGTGTCAGAGAGTGTCAGAGAGTGTCAGAGAGTGATAGAGAGTGATAGAAGTGTTTCAGAGAGTGTTAAAGCGTGTCAGAGAGTGTCTGAGAGTGTCAGAGAGTGATAGAGAGTGTCAGAGAGTGTCAGAGAGTGATAGAGAGTGATAGAGAGTTTCAGAGAGTGTCAGAGAGTGTCTGAGAGTGTCAGAGAGTGATAGAGAGTGTCAGAGAGTGTCAGAGAGTGATAGAGAGTGATAGAGAGTGTCATAGAGTGTCAGAGAGTGTCAGAGAGTGATAGTGAGTGTCAGAGAGTGTCAGAGAGTGTCAGAGAGTGATAGAGAGTGATAGAGAGTTTCAGAGAGTGTCAGAGAGTGTCTGAGAGTGTCAGAGAGTGATAGAGAGTGATAGAGAGTGATAGAGAGTGTCAGAGAGTGTCAGAGAGTGATAGAGAGTGATAGAGAGTGTCAGAGAGTGTCAGAGAGTGTCAGAGAGTAATAGTGAGTGTCAGAGAGTGTCAGAGAGTGATAGAGAGTGTCAGAGAGTGTCAGAGAGTGATAGAGAGTGATAGAGAGTGTCAGAGAGTGTCTGAGAGTGTCAGAGAGTGATAGAGAGTGATAGAGAGTGTCAGAGAGTGTCAGAGAGTGATAGAGAGTAGTAGAGAGTGTCATAGAGTGTCAGAGAGTATCAGAGAGTGTCAGAGAGTGATAGTGAGTGTCAGTGAGTGTCAGAGAGTGATAGAGAGTGTCAGAGATTGTCAGAGAGTGATAGAGAGTGATAGAGAGTTTCAGAGAGTGTCAGAGAGTGTCTGAGAGTGTCAGAGAGTGATAGAGTGTGTCACAGAGTGTCAGAGAGAGATAGAGAGTGGTAGAGAGTGTCAGAGAGTGTCAGAGAGTGTCAGAGAGTGATAGTGAGTGTCAGAGAGTGTCAGAGAGTGTCAGAGAGTGATAGAGAGTGAGAGAGAGTTTCAGAGAGTGTCAGAGAGTGCCTGAGAGTGTCAGAGTGTGATAGAGAGTGATAGAGAGTATCAGAGAGTGTCAGAGAGTGATAGAGAGTGATATAGAGTGTCAGAGAGTGTCAGAGAGTGATAGAGAGTGATAGAGAGTTTCAGAGAGTGTCAGAGAGTGTCTGAGAGTGTCAGGGAGTGATAGAGAGTGATAGAGAGTGATAGAGAGTGTCAGAGAGTGTCAGAGAGTGATAGAGAGTGTCAGAGAGTGTCAGAGAGTGTCAGAGAGTAATAGTGAGTGTCAGAGAGTGTCAGAGAGTGATAGAGAGTGATAGAGAGTGTCAGAGAGTGATAGAGAGTGTCAGAGAGTGTCAGAGAGTGATAGAGAGTGATAGAGAGTGTCAGAGAGTGTCTGAGAGTGTCAGAGAGTGATAGAGAGTGATAGAGAGTGTCAGAGAGTGTCAGAGAGTGATAGAGAGTAGTAGAGAGTGTCAGAGAGTGTCAGAGAGTATCAGAGAGTGTCAGAGAGTGGTAGTGAGTGTCAGTGAGTGTCAGAGAGTGATAGAGAGTGTCAGAGATTGTCAGAGAGTGATAGAGAGTGATAGAGAGTTTCAGAGAGTGTCAGAGAGTGTCTGAGAGTGATAGAGAGTGATAGAGAGTGTTAGAGAGTGTCAGAGAGTGATAGAGAGTGTCAGAGAGTGTCAGAGAGTGTCAGAGAGTGATAGTGAGTGTCAGAGAGTGTCAGAGAGTGATAGAGAGTGTCAGAGAGTGATAGAGAGTGTCAGAGAGTGTCAGAGAGTGTCAGAGAGTGATAGAGAGTGATAGAAGTGTTTCAGAGAGTGTTAAAGAGTGTCAGAGAGTGTCTGAGAGTGTCAGAGAGTGATAGAGAGTGTCAGAGAGTGTCAGAGAGTGATAGAGAGTGATAGAGAGTTTCAGAGAGTGTCAGAGAGTGTCTGAGAGTGTCAGAGAGTGATAGAGAGTGTCAGAGAGTGTCAGAGAGTGATAGAGAGTGATAGAGAGTGTCAGAGAGTGTCAGAGAGTGTCAGAGAGTGATAGTGAGTGTCAGAGAGTGTCAGAGAGTGTCAGAGAGTGATAGAGAGTGATAGAGAGTTTCAGAGAGTGTCAGAGAGTGTCAGAGAGTGATAGAGAGTGATAGAGAGTGTCAGAGAGTGTCAGAGAGTGTCAGAGAGTGATAGTGAGTGACAGTGAGTTTCAGAGAGAGTCAGAGAGTGGCAGAGAGTGTCTGAGATTATCAGAGAGTGATAGAGAGTGTCAGAGAGTGTCAGAGAGTGATAGAGAGTGATAGAGAGATTCAGAGAGTGTCAGAGAGTGTCTGAGAGAGGCAGAGAGTGATAGAGAGTGTCAGAGAGTGTCAGAGAGTGTCAGAGAGTGATAGAGAGTGATAGAAGTGTTTCAGAGAGAGTTAAAGGGTGTCAGAGAGTGTCTGAGAGTGTCAGAGAGTGATAGAGAGTGTCAGAGAGTGTCAGAGAGTGATAGAGATTGATAGAGTGTTTCAGAGAGTGTCAGAGAGTGTCTGAGAGTGTCAGAGAGTGATAGAGAGTGTCAGAGAGTGTCAGAGAGTGATAGAGAGTGATAGAGAGTGTCAGAGAGTGTCAGAGAGTGTCAGAGAGTGATAGTGAGTGTCAGAGAGTGTCAGAGAGTGATAGTGAGTGTCAGAGTGTGATAGAGAGTGATAGAGAGTGATAGAGAGTGTCAGAGAGTGTCAGAGAGTGTCAGAGAGTGATAGTGAGTGTCAGAGAGTGATAGAGAGTGTCAGAGAGTGATAGAGAGTGTCAGAGAGTGTCAGAGAGTGATAGAGAGTGATAGAGAGTGATAGAGAGTGTCAGAGAGTGTCTGAGAGTGTCAGAGAGTGATAGAGAGTGATAGAGAGTGTCAGAGAGTTTCAGAGATTGTTAGAGAGTGATAGAGAGTGTCAGAGAGTGTCAGAGAGAGTCAGAGAGTGATAGTGAGTGTCAGAGAGTGTCAGAGAGTGATAGAGAGTGTCAGAGAGTGATAGAGAGTGTCAGAGAGTGTCAGAGAGTGATAGAGAGTGATAGAGAGTTTCAGAGAGTGTCAGAGAGTGTCTGAGAGTGTCAGAGAGTGATAGAGAGTGTCAGAGAGTGTCAGAGAGTGATATAGAGTGATAGAGAGTGTCAGAGAGTGTCAGAGAGTGATAGTGAGTGTCAGAGAGTGTCAGAGAGTGTCAGAGAGTGATAGAGAGTGATAGAGAGTTTCAGAGAGTGTCAGAGAGTGTCAGAGAGTGTCAGAGAGTGATAGAGAGTGATAGAGAGTGTCAGAGAGTGTCAGAGAGTGACAGTGAGTGTCAGAGAGTGTCAGAGAGTGATAGAGAGTGATAGAGAGTGTCAGAGAGTGATAGATAGTGTCAGAGAGTGTCAGAGAGTGATAGAGAGTGATAGAGAGTTTCAGAGAGTGTCTGAGAGTGATAGAGAGTGTCAGAGAGTGTCAGAGAGTGATAGACAGTGATAGAGAGTGTCAGAGAGTGATAGATAGTGTCAGAGAGTTTCAGAGAGTGATAGAGAGTGATAGAGAGTGATAGAGAGTGATAGAGAGTGATAGAGAGTGTCAGAGAGTGATAGAGAGTGATAGAGAGTGTCAGAGAGTGTCTGAGAGTGATAGAGAGTGATAGAGAGTGTCAGAGAGTGTCAGAGAGTGTCAGAGAGTGATAGAGAGTGATAGAGAGTTTCAGAGAGTGTCAGAGAGTGTCTGAGAGTGTCAGAGAGTGATAGAGAGTGTCAGAGAGTGTCAGAGAGTGATAGAGAGTGTCGGAGAGTGTCAGAGAGTGTCGGAGAGTGATAGTGAGTGTCAGAGAGTGTCAGAGAGAGTCAGAGAGTGATAGAGAGTGATAGAGAGTGTCAGAGAGTGTCAGAGAGTGTCTGAGAGTGTCAGAGAGTGATAGAGAGTGATTGAGAGTGTCAGAGAGTGTCAGAGAGTGATAGAGAGTGATAGAGAGTGTCAGAGAGTGTCAGAGAGTGTCAGAGAGTGATAGTGAGTGTCAGAGAGTGTCAGAGAGTGATAGAGAGTGATAGAGAGTGTCAGAGAGTGATAGATAGTGTCAGAGAGTGTCAGAGAGTGATAGAGAGTGTTAGAGAGTGTCAGAGAGTGTCTGAGAGTGATAGAGAGTGATAGAGAGTGTCAGAGAGTGTCAGAGAGTGTCAGAGAGTGATAGAGAGTGATAGAGAGTGTCAGAGAGTGATAGATAGTGTCAGAGAGTGTCAGAGAGTGATAGAGAGTGATAGAGAGTGATAGAGAGTGATAGAGAGTGTCAGAGAGTGATAGAGAGTGATAGAGAGTGTCAGAGAGTGTCTGAGAGTGATAGAGAGTGATAGAGAGTGTCAGAGAGTGTCAGAGAGTGTCAGAGAGTGATAGAGATTGATAGAGAGTGTCAGAGAGTGATAGATAGTGTCAGAGAGTGTCAGAGAGTGATAGAGAGTGATAGAGAGTGATAGAGAGTGATAGAGAGTGTCCAGAGAGTGTCTGAGAGTGTCAGAGAGTGATAGAGAGTGATAGAGAGTGTCAGAGAGTGTCAGAGAGTGATAGAGAGTGATAGAGAGTGTCAGAGAGTGTCAGAGAGTGTCAGAGAGTGATAGTGAGTGTCATAGAGTGTCAGAGAGTGATAGAGAGTGTCAGAGAGTGATAGAGAGTGTCAGAGAGTGTCAGAGAGTGATAGAGAGTGATAGAGAGTTTCAGAGAGTGTCAGAGAGTGTCTGAGAGTGTCAGAGAGTGATAGAGAGTGTCAGAGAGTGTCAGAGAGTGATAGTGAGTGTCAGAGAGTGTCAGAGAGTGTCAGAGAGTGATAGAGAGTGATACAGAGTTTCAGAGAGTGTCAGAGAGTTTCTGAGAGTGTCAGAGAGTGATAGAGAGTGATAGAGAGTGTCAGAGAGTGTCAGAGAGTGATAGAGAGTGATAGAGAGTGTCAGGGAGTGTCAGAGAGTGTCAGAGAGTGATAGTGAGTGTCAGAGAGTGTCAGAGAGTGATAGAGAGTGTCAGAGAGTGTCAGAGAGTTTTAGAGAGTGATAGAGAGTGTCAGAGAGTGTCAGAGAGTGTCAGAGAGTGATAGAGAGTGATAGTGAGTGTCAGAGAGTGTCAGAGAGTGTCAGAGAGTGATAGTGAGTGTCAGAGAGTGTCAGAGAGTGTCAGAGAGTGATAGAGAGTGATAGAGAGTTTCAGAGAGTGTCAGAGAGTGTCAGAGAGTGATAGAGAGTGATAGAGAGTGTCAGAGAGTGTCAGAGAGTGTCAGAGAGTGATAGTGAGTGATAGTGAGTTTCAGAGAGTGTCAGAGAGTGGCTGAGAGTGTCTGAGATTATCAGAGAGTGATAGAGAGTGTCAGAGAGTGATAGAGAGTGATAGAGAGATTCAGAGAGTGTCAGAGAGTGTCTGAGAGAGGCAGAGAGTGATAGAGAGTGTCAGAGAGTGTCAGAGAGTGTCAGAGAGTGATAGAGAGTGATAGAAGTGTTTCAGAGAGAGTTAAAGGGTGTCAGAGAGTGTCTGAGAGTGTCAGAGAGTGATAGAGAGTGTCAGAGAGTGTCAGAGAGTGATAGAGATTGATAGAGTGTTTCAGAGAGTGTCAGAGAGTGTCTGAGAGTGTCAGAGAGTGATAGAGAGTGTCAGAGAGTGTCAGAGAGTGATAGAGAGTGATAGAGAGTGTCAGAGAGTGTCAGAGAGTGTCAGAGAGTGATAGTGAGTGTCAGAGAGTGTCAGAGAGTGTCAGAGAGTGATAGTGAGTGTCAGAGTGTGATAGAGAGTGATAGAGAGTGATAGAGAGTGTCAGAGAGTGTCAGAGAGTGTCAGAGAGTGATAGTGAGTGTCAGAGAGTGTCAGAGAGTGATAGAGAGTGATAGAGAGTGTCAGAGAGTGATAGAGAGTGTCAGAGAGTGTCAGAGAGTGATAGAGAGTGATAGAGAGTGATAGAGAGTGTCAGAGAGTGTCTGAGAGTGTCAGAGAGTGATAGAGAGTGATAGAGAGTGTCAGAGAGTTTCAGAGATTGATAGAGAGTGATAGAGAGTGTCAGAGAGTGTCAGAGAGAGTCAGAGAGTGATAGTGAGTGTCAGAGAGTGTCAGAGAGTGATAGAGAGTGTCAGAGAGTGATAGAGAGTGTCAGAGAGTGTCAGAGAGTGATAGAGAGTGATAGAGAGTTTCAGAGAGTGTCAGAGAGTGTCTGAGAGTGTCAGAGAGTGATAGAGAGTGTCAGAGAGTGTCAGAGAGTGATATAGAGTGATAGAGAGTGTCAGAGAGTGTCAGAGAGTGATAGTGAGTGTCAGAGAGTGTCAGAGAGTGTCAGAGAGTGATAGAGAGTGATAGAGAGTTTCAGAGAGTGTCAGAGAGTGTCAGAGAGTGATAGAGAGTGATAGAGAGTGTCAGAGAGTGTCAGAGAGTGACAGTGAGTGTCAGAGAGTGTCAGAGAGTGATAGAGAGTGATAGAGAGTGTCAGAGAGTGATAGATAGTGTCAGAGAGTGTCAGAGAGTGATAGAGAGTGATAGAGAGTTTCAGAGAGTGTCTGAGAGTGATAGAGAGTGTCAGAGAGTGATAGACAGTGATAGAGAGTGTCAGAGAGTGATAGATAGTGTCACAGAGTTTCAGAGAGTGATAGAGAGTGATAGAGAGTGATAGAGAGTGATAGAGAGTGATAGAGAGTGTCAGAGAGTGATAGAGAGTGATAGAGAGTGTCAGAGAGTGTCTGAGAGTGATAGAGAGTGATAGAGAGTGTCAGAGAGTGTCAGAGAGTGTCAGAGAGTGATAGAGAGTGATAGAGAGTTTCAGAGAGTGTCAGAGAGTGTCTGAGAGTGTCAGAGAGTGATAGAGAGTGTCAGAGAGTGTCAGAGAGTGATAGAGAGTGACGGAGAGTGTCAGAGAGTGTCAGAGAGTGATAGTGAGTGTCAGAGAGTGTCAGAGAGTGTCAGAGAGTGATAGAGAGTGATAGAGAGTTTCAGAGAGTGTCAGAGAGTGTCTGAGAGTGTCAGAGAGTGATAGAGAGTGATTGAGAGTGTCAGAGAGTGTCAGAGAGTGATAGAGAGTGATAGAGAGTGTCAGAGAGTGTCAGAGAGTGTCAGAGAGTGATAGTGAGTGTCAGAGAGTGTCAGAGAGTGATAGAGAGTGATAGAGAGTGTCAGAGAGTGATAGATAGTGTCAGAGAGTGTCAGAGAGTGATAGAGAGTGATAGAGAGTGTCAGAGAGTGTCTGAGAGTGATAGAGAGTGATAGAGAGTGTCAGAGAGTGTCAGAGAGTGTCAGAGAGTGATAGAGAGTGATAGAGAGTGTCAGAGAGTGATAGATAGTGTCAGAGAGTGTCAGAGAGTGATAGAGAGTGATAGAGAGTGATAGAGAGTGATAGAGAGTGTCAGAGAGTGATAGAGAGTGATAGAGAGTGTCAGAGAGTGTCAGAGAGTGTCAGAGAGTGATAGAGATTGATAGAGAGTGTCAGAGAGTGATAGATAGTGTCAGAGAGTGTCAGAGAGTGATAGAGAGTGATAGAGAGTGATAGAGAGTGTCCAGAGAGTGTCTGAGAGTGTCAGAGAGTGATAGAGAGTGATAGAGAGTGTCAGAGAGTGTCAGAGAGTGATAGAGAGTGATAGAGAGTGTCAGAGAGTGTCAGAGAGTGTCAGAGAGTGATAGTGAGTGTCATAGAGTGTCAGAGAGTGATAGAGAGTGTCAGAGAGTGATAGAGAGTGTCAGAGAGTGTCAGAGAGTGATAGAGAGTGATAGAGAGTTTCAGAGAGTGTCAGAGAGTGTCTGAGAGTGTCAGAGAGTGATAGAGAGTGTCAGAGAGTGTCAGAGAGTGTCAGAGAGTGATAGTGAGTGTCAGAGAGTGTCAGAGAGTGTCAGAGAGTGATAGAGAGTGATACAGAGTTTCAGAGAGTGTCAGAGAGTTTCTGAGAGTGTCAGAGAGTGATAGAGAGTGATAGAGAGTGTCAGAGAGTGTCAGAGAGTGATAGAGAGTGATAGAGAGTGTCAGGGAGTGTCAGAGAGTGTCAGAGAGTGATAGTGAGTGTCAGAGAGTGTCAGAGAGTGATAGAGAGTGTCAGAGAGTGTCAGAGAGTTTTAGAGAGTGATAGAGAGTGTCAGAGAGTGTCAGAGAGTGTCAGAGAGTGATAGAGAGTGATAGAGAGTGTCAGAGAGTGTCTGAGAGTGTCAGAGAGTGATAGAGAGTGATAGAGAGTGTCAGAGAGTGTCAGAGAGTGATAGAGAGTGATAGTGAGTGTCAGAGAGTGTCAGAGAGTGATAGAGAGTGTCAGAGAGTGATAGAGTGTGTCAGAGTGTGTCAGAGAGTGATAGAGAGTGATAGAGAGTTTCAGAGAGTGTCAGCGAGTGTCTGAGAGTGTCAGAGAGTGATAGAGAGTGTCAGAGAGTGTCAGAGAGTGATAGAGAGTGATAGAGAGTGTCAGAGAGTGTCAGAGAGTGTCAGAGAGTGATAGAGAGTGATAGAAGTGTTTCAGAGAGTGTTAAAGAGTGTCAGAGAGTGTCTGAGAGTGTCAGAGAGTGATAGAGAGTGTCAGAGAGTGTCAGAGAGTGATAGAGAGAGATAGAGAATTTCAGAGAGTGTCAGAGAGTGTCTGAGAGTGTCAGAGAGTGATAGAGAGTGTCAGAGAGTGTCAGAGAGTGATAGAGAGTGATAGAGAGTGTCAGAGAGTGTCAGAGAGTGTCAGAGAGTGATAGTGAGTGTCAGAGAGTGTTAGAGAGTGTCAGAGAGTGATAGAGAGTGATAGAGAGTTTCAGAGAGTGTCAGAGAGTGTCTGAGAGTGTCAGAGAGTGATAGAGAGCGATAGAGAGTGTCAGAGAGTGTCAGGGAGTGATAGAGAGTGATAGAGAGTGTCAGAGAGTGTCAGAGAGTGATAGTGAGTGTCAGAGAGTGTCAGAGAGTGATAGAGAGTGATAGAGAGTGTCAGAGAGTGATAGAGAGTGTCAGAGAGTGATAGAGAGTGTCAGAGAGTGTCTGAGAGTGTCAGAGAGTGATAGAGAGTGATAGAGAGTGTCAGAGAGTGTCAGAGAGTGATAGAGAGTGATAGAGAGTGTCAGAGAGTGTCAGAGAGTGTCAGAGAGTGATAGTGAGTGTCAGAGAGTGTCAGAGAGTGATAGAGAGTGTCAGAGAGTGTCAGAGAGTGATAGGGAGTGATAGAGAGTTTCAGAGAGTGTCAGAGAGTGTCTGAGAGTGTCAGAGAGTGATAGAGAGTGTCAGAGAGTGTCAGAGAGTGATAGAGAGTGATAGAGAGTGTCAGAGAGTGTCAGAGAGTGTCAGAGAGTGATAGTGAGTGTCAGAGAATGTCAGAGAGTGTCAGAGAGTGATAGAGAGTGAGAGAGAGTTTCAGAGAGTGTCAGAGAGTGTCTGAGAGTGTCAGAGAGTGATAGAGAGTGTCAGAGAGTGTCAGAGAGTGATAGAGAGTGATAGAGAGTGTCAGAGAGTGTCAGAGAGTGTCAGAGAGTGATAGTGAGTGTCAGAGAGTGTCAGAGAGTGTCAGAGAGTGATAGAGAGTGATAGAGAGTTTCAGAGATTGTCAGAGAGTGTCTGAGAGTGTCAGAGAGTGTCAGAGAGTGATAGAGAGTGTCAGAGAGTGTCAGAGAGTGATAGAGAGAGATAGAGAATTTCAGAGAGTGTCAGAGAGTGTCTGAGAGTGTCAGAGAGTGATAGAGAGTGTCAGAGAGTGTCAGAGAGTGATAGAGAGTGATAGAGAGTGTCAGAGAGTGTCAGAGAGTGTCAGAGAGTGATAGTGAGTGTCAGAGAGTGTTAGAGAGTGTCAGAGAGTGATAGAGAGTGATAGAGAGTTTCAGAGAGTGTCAGAGAGTGTCTGAGAGTGTCAGAGAGTGATAGAGAGCGATAGAGAGTGATAGAGAGTGTCAGAGAGTGTCAGGGAGTGATAGAGAGTGATAGAGAGTGTCAGAGAGTGTCAGAGAGTGTCAGAGAGTGATAGTGAGTGTCAGAGAGTGTCAGAGAGTGATAGAGAGTGATAGAGAGTGTCAGAGAGTGATAGAGAGTGTCAGAGAGTGTCAGAGAGTGATAGAGAGTGTCAGAGAGTGTCTGAGAGTGTCAGAGAGTGATAGAGAGTGATATAGAGTGTCAGAGAGTTATAGAGAGTGATAGAGAGTGTCAGAGATTGTCAGAGAGTGTCAGAGAGTGATAGTGAGTGTCAGAGAGTGTCAGAGAGTGATAGAGAGTGTCAGAGAGTGTCAGAGAGTGATAGGGAGTGATAGAGAGTTTCAGAGAGTGTCAGAGAGTGTCTGAGAGTGTCAGAGAGTGATAGAGAGTGTCAGAGAGTGTCAGAGAGTGATAGAGAGTGATAGAGAGTGTCAGAGAGTGTCAGAGAGTGTCAGAGAGTGATAGTGAGTGTCAGAGAGTGTCAGAGAGTGTCAGAGAGTGATAGAGAGTGAGAGAGAGTTTCAGAGAGTGTCAGAGAGTGTCTGAGAGTGTCAGAGAGTGTCAGAGAGTGTCAGAGAGTGATAGAGAGTGATAGAGAGTGTCAGAGAGTGTCAGAGAGTGATAGTGAGTGTCAGAGAGTGTCAGAGAGTGTCAGAGAGTGATAGAGAGTGATAGAGAGTTTCAGAGATTGTCAGAGAGTGTCTGAGAGTGTCAGAGAGTGATAGAGAGTGTCAGAGAGTGTCAGAGAGTGTCAGAGAGTGATAGTGAGTGTCAGAGAGTGTCAGAGAGTGATAGAGAGTGATAGAGAGTGTCAGAGAGTGATAGATAGTGTCAGAGAGTGTCAGAGAGTGATAGAGAGTGATAGAGAGTGTCAGAGAGTGTCTGAGAGTGTCAGAGAGTGATAGAGAGTGATAGAGAGTGTCAGAGCGTGTCAGAGAGTGATAGAGAGTGATAGAGAGTGTCAGAGAGTGTCAGAGAGTGATAGTGAGTGTCAGAGAGTGTCAGAGAGTGATAGAGAGTGATAGAGAGTGTCAGAGAGTGTCAGAGAGTGATAGAGAGTGATAGAGAGTTTCAGAGAGTGTCAGCGAGTGTCTGAGAGTGTCAGAGAGTGATAGAGAGTGTCAGAGAGTGTCAGAGAGTGATAGAGAGTGATAGAGAGTGTCAGAGAGTGTCAGAGAGTGTCAGAGAGTGATAGAGAGTGATAGAAGTGTTTCAGAGAGTGTTAAAGCGTGTCAGAGAGTGTCTGAGAGTGTCAGAGAGTGATAGAGAGTGTCAGAGAGTGTCAGAGAGCGATAGAGAGTGATAGAGAGTTTCAGAGAGTGTCAGAGAGTGTCTGAGAGTGTCAGAGAGTGATAGAGAGTGTCAGAGAGTGTCAGAGAGTGATAGAGAGTGATAGAGAGTGTCAGAGAGTGTCAGAGAGTGTCAGAGAGTGATAGTGAGTGTCAGAGAGTGTCAGAGAGTGTCAGAGAGTGATAGAGAGTGATAGAGAGTTTCAGAGAGTGTCAGAGAGTGATAGAGAGTGTCAGAGAGTGATAGAGAGTGATAGAGAGTGATAGAGAGTGTCAGAGAGTGTCAGAGAGTGATAGAGAGTGATAGAGGGTGTCAGAGAGTGTCAGAGAGTAATAGTGAGTGTCAGAGAGTGTCAGAGAGTGATAGAGAGTGATAGAGAGTGTCAGAGAGTGATAGAGAGTGTCAGAGAGTGTCAGAGAGTGATAGAGATTGATAGAGAGTGTCAGAGAGTGTCTGAGAGTGTCAGAGAGTGATAGAGAGTGATAGAGAGTGTCAGAGAGTGTCAGAGAGTGATAGAGAGTAGTAGAGAGTGTCAGAGAGTGTCAGAGAGTATCAGAGAGTGTCAGAGAGTGATAGTGAGTGTCAGAGAGTGTCAGAGAGTGATAGAGAGTGTCAGAGATTGTCAGAGAGTAATAGAGAGTGATAGAGAGTTTCAGAGAGTGTCAGAGAGTGTCTGAGAGTGTCAGAGAGTGATAGAGAGTGTCAGAGAGTGTCAGAGAGTGATAGAGAGTGATAGAGAGTGTCAGAGAGTGTCAGAGAGTGATAGAGAGTGATAGAGGGTGTCAGAGAGTGTCAGAGAGTGTCAGAGAGTGATAGTGAGTGTCAGAGAGTGTCAGAGAGTGTCAGAGAGTGATAGAGAGTGATAGAGAGTTTCAGAGAGTGTCAGAGAGTGTCTGAGAGTGTCAGAGAGTGATAGAGAGTGATAGAGAGTGATAGAGAGTGTCAGAGAGTGTCAGAGAGTGATAGAGAGTGATAGAGAGTGTCAGAGAGTGTCAGAGAGTGATAGTGAGTGTCAGAGAGTGTCAGAGAGTGATAGAGAGTGATAGAGAGTGTCAGAGAGTGATAGAGAGTGTCAGAGAGTGTCAGAGAGAGATAGAGAGTGTCAGAGAGTGTCTGAGAGTGTCAGAGAGTGATATAGAGTGATAGAGAGTGTCAGAGAGTGTCAGAGAGTGATAGAGAGTGATAGAGAGTGTCAGAGAGTGTCAGAGAGTGTCAGAGAGTGTCAGAGAGTGATAGTGAGTGTCAGAGAGTGTCAGAGAGTGATAGAGAGTGTCAGAGAGTGTCAGAGAGTGATAGGGAGTGATAGAGAGTTTCAGAGAGTGTCAGAGAGTGTCAGAGAGTGATAGTGAGTGTCAGAGAGTCTCAGAGAGTGTCAGAGAGTGATAGAGAGTTTCAGAGAGTGTCAGAGAGTGTCAGAGAGTGTCATAGAGTGATAGTGAGTGTCAGAGAGTGTCAGAGAGTGTCAGAGAGTGATAGAGAGTGATAGAGAGTTTCAGAGAGTGTCAGAGAGTGTCAGAGAGTGTCAGAGAGTGATAGAGAGTGATAGAGAGTGTCAGAGAGTGTCAGAGAGTGATAGTGAGTGTCAGAGAGTGATAGAGAGTGTCAGAGAGTGATAGAGAGTGATAGAGAGTTTCAGAGATTGTCAGAGAGTGTCAGAGAGTGTCAGAGAGTGATAGAGAGTGATAGAGAGTGTCAGAGAGTGTCAGAGAGTGATAGTGAGTGTCAGAGAGTGATAGAGAGTGTCAGAGAGTGATAGAGAGTGATAGAGAGTTTCAGAGATTGTCAGAGAGTGTCAGAGAGTGTCAGAGAGTGATAGAGAGTGATAGAGAGTGTCAGAGAGTGTCAGAGAGTGATAGAGAGTGATAGAGAGTGTCAGAGAGTGTCAGAGAGTGTCAGAGAGTGATAGTGAGTGTCAGAGAGTGTCAGAGAGTGATAGAGAGTGTCAGAGAGTGTCTGAGAGTGTCAGAGAGTGATAGAGAGTGATATAGAGTGTCAGAGAGTTATAGAGAGTGATAGAGAGTGTCAGAGATTGTCAGAGAGTGTCAGAGAGTGATAGTGAGTGTCAGAGAGTGTCAGAGAGTGATAGAGAGTGTCAGAGAGTGTCAGAGAGTGATAGGGAGTGATAGAGAGTTTCAGAGAGTGTCAGAGAGTGTCTGAGAGTGTCAGAGAGTGATAGAGAGTGTCAGAGAGTGTCAGAGAGTGATAGAGAGTGATAGAGAGTGTCAGAGAGTGTCAGAGAGTGTCAGAGAGTGATAGTGAGTGTCAGAGAGTGTCAGAGAGTGTCAGAGAGTGATAGAGAGTGAGAGAGAGTTTCAGAGAGTGTCAGAGAGTGTCTGAGAGTGTCAGAGAGTGTCAGAGAGTGTCAGAGAGTGATAGAGAGTGATAGAGAGTGTCAGAGAGTGTCAGAGAGTGTCAGAGAGTGATAGTGAGTGTCAGAGAGTGTCAGAGAGTGTCAGAGAGTGATAGAGAGTGATAGAGAGTTTCAGAGATTGTCAGAGAGTGTCTGAGAGTGTCAGAGAGTGATAGAGAGTGTCAGAGAGTGTCAGAGAGTGTCAGAGAGTGATAGTGAGTGTCAGAGAGTGTCAGAGAGTGATAGAGAGTGATAGAGAGTGTCAGAGAGTGATAGATAGTGTCAGAGAGTGTCAGAGAGTGATAGAGAGTGATAGAGAGTGTCAGAGAGTGTCTGAGAGTGTCAGAGAGTGATAGAGAGTGATAGAGAGTGTCAGAGCGTGTCAGAGAGTGATAGAGAGTGATAGAGAGTGTCAGAGAGTGTCAGAGAGTGATAGTGAGTGTCAGAGAGTGTCAGAGAGTGATAGAGAGTGTCAGAGAGTGATAGAGAGTGTCAGAGAGTGTCAGAGAGTGATAGAGAGTGATAGAGAGTTTCAGAGAGTGTCAGCGAGTGTCTGAGAGTGTCAGAGAGTGATAGAGAGTGTCAGAGAGTGTCAGAGAGTGATAGAGAGTGATAGAGAGTGTCAGAGAGTGTCAGAGAGTGTCAGAGAGTGATAGAGAGTGATAGAAGTGTTTCAGAGAGTGTTAAAGCGTGTCAGAGAGTGTCTGAGAGTGTCAGAGAGTGATAGAGAGTGTCAGAGAGTGTCAGAGAGTGATAGAGAGTGATAGAGAGTTTCAGAGAGTGTCAGAGAGTGTCTGAGAGTGTCAGAGAGTGATAGAGAGTGTCAGAGAGTGTCAGAGAGTGATAGAGAGTGATAGAGAGTGTCAGAGAGTGTCAGAGAGTGTCAGAGAGTGATAGTGAGTGTCAGAGAGTGTCAGAGAGTGTCAGAGAGTGATAGAGAGTGATAGAGAGTTTCAGAGAGTGTCAGAGAGTGATAGAGAGTGTCAGAGAGTGATAGAGAGTGATAGAGAGTGATAGAGAGTGTCAGAGAGTGTCAGAGAGTGATAGAGAGTGATAGAGGGTGTCAGAGAGTGTCAGAGAGTAATAGTGAGTGTCAGAGAGTGTCAGAGAGTGATAGAGAGTGATAGAGAGTGTCAGAGAGTGATAGAGAGTGTCAGAGAGTGTCAGAGAGTGATAGAGAGTGATAGAGAGTGTCAGAGAGTGTCTGAGAGTGTCAGAGAGTGATAGAGAGTGTCAGAGAGTGTCAGAGAGTGTCAGAGAGTGATAGAGAGTAGTAGAGAGTGTCAGAGAGTGTCAGAGAGTATCAGAGAGTGTCAGAGAGTGATAGTGAGTGTCAGAGAGTGTCAGAGAGTGATAGAGAGTGTCAGAGATTGTCAGAGAGTAATAGAGAGTGATAGAGAGTTTCAGAGAGTGTCAGAGAGTGTCTGAGAGTGTCAGAGAGTGATAGAGAGTGTCAGAGAGTGTCAGAGAGTGATAGAGAGTGATAGAGAGTGTCAGAGAGTGTCAGAGAGTGATAGAGAGTGATAGAGGGTGTCAGAGAGTGTCAGAGAGTGTCAGAGAGTGATAGTGAGTGTCAGAGAGTGTCAGAGAGTGTCAGAGAGTGATAGAGAGTGATAGAGAGTTTCAGAGAGTGTCAGAGAGTGTCTGAGAGTGTCAGAGAGTGATAGAGAGTGATAGAGAGTGATAGAGAGTGTCAGAGAGTGTCAGAGAGTGATAGAGAGTGATAGAGAGTGTCAGAGAGTGTCAGAGAGTGATAGTGAGTGTCAGAGAGTGTCAGAGAGTGATAGAGAGTGATACAGAGTGTCAGAGAGTGATAGAGAGTGTCAGAGAGTGTCAGAGAGAGATAGAGAGTGTCAGAGAGTGTCAGAGAGTGATATAGAGTGATAGAGAGTGTCAGAGAGTGTCAGAGAGTGATAGAGAGTGATAGAGAGTGTCAGAGAGTGTCAGAGAGTGTCAGAGAGTGTCAGAGAGTGATAGTGAGTGTCAGAGAGTGTCAGAGAGTGATAGAGAGTGTCAGAGAGTGTCAGAGAGTGATAGGGAGTGATAGAGAGTTTCAGAGAGTGTCAGAGAGTGTCTGAGAGTGTCAGAGAGTGATAGAGAGTGTCAGAGAGTGTCAGAGAGTGATAGAGAGTGATGGAGAGTGTCAGAGAGTGTCAGAGAGTGTCAGAGAGTGATAGTGAGTGTCAGAGAGTCTCAGAGAGTGTCAGAGAGTGATAGAGAGTTTCAGAGAGTGTCAGAGAGTGTCAGAGAGTGTCATAGAGTGATAGTGAGTGTCAGAGAGTGTCAGAGAGTGTCAGAGAGTGATAGAGAGTGATAGAGAGTTTCAGAGAGTGTCAGAGAGTGTCAGAGAGTGTCAGAGAGTGATAGAGAGTGATAGAGAGTGTCAGAGAGTGTCAGAGAGTGATAGTGAGTGTCAGAGAGTGATAGAGAGTGTCAGAGAGTGATAGAGAGTGATAGAGAGTTTCAGAGATTGTCAGAGAGTGTCAGAGAGTGTCAGAGAGTGATAGAGAGTGATAGAGAGTGTCAGAGAGTGTCAGAGAGTGATAGAGAGTGATAGAGAGTGTCAGAGAGTGTCAGAGAGTGTCAGAGAGTGATAGTGAGTGTCAGAGAGTGTCAGAGAGTGATAGAGAGTGATAGAGAGTGTCAGAGAGTGATAGATAGTGTCAGAGAGTGTCAGAGAGTGATAGAGAGTGACAGAGAGTGTCAGAGAGTGTCTGAGAGTGTCAGAGAGTGATAGAGAGTGATAGAGAGTGTCAGAGAGTGTCAGAGAGTGATAGAGAGTGCTAGAGAGTGTCAGTGAGTGTCAGAGAGTGTCAGAGAGTGATAGAGAGTGTCAGAGAGTGATAGAGAGTGTCAGAGAGTGTCAGAGAGTGATAGAGAGTGATAGAAAGTTTCAGAGAGTGTCAGCGAGTGTCTGAGAGTGTCAGAGAGTGATAGAGAGTGTCAGAGAGTGTCAGAGAGTGATAGAGAGTGATAGAGAGTGTCAGAGAGTGTCAGAGAGTGTCAGAGAGTGATAGAGAGTGATAGAAGTGTTTCAGAGAGTGTTAAAGCGTGTCAGAGAGTGTCTGAGAGTGTCAGAGAGTGATAGAGAGTGTCAGAGAGTGTCAGAGAGTGATAGAGAGTGATAGAGAGTTTCAGACAGTGTCAGAGAGTGTCTGAGAGTGTCAGAGAGTGATAGAGAGTGTCAGAGAGTGTCAGAGAGTGATAGAGAGTGATAGAGAGTGTCAGAGAGTGTCAGAGAGTGTCAGAGAGTGATAGTGAGTGTCAGAGAGTGTCAGAGAGTGATAGAGAGTGATAGAGAGTTTCAGAGAGTGTCAGAGAGTGATAGTGAGTGTCAGAGAGTGTCAGAGAGTGATAGAGAGTGATAGAGAGTGTCAGAGAGTGATAGATAGTGTCAGAGAGTGTCAGAGAGTGATAGAGAGTGACAGAGAGTGTCAGAGAGTGTCTGAGAGTGTCAGAGAGTGATAGAGAGTGATAGAGAGTGTCAGAGAGTGTCAGAGAGTGATAGAGAGTGCTAGAGAGTGTCAGTGAGTGTCAGAGAGTGTCAGAGAGTGATAGAGAGTGTCAGAGAGTGATAGAGAGTGTCAGAGAGTGTCAGAGAGTGATAGAGAGTGATAGAGAGTTTCAGAGAGTGTCAGCGAGTGTCTGAGAGTGTCAGAGAGTGATAGAGAGTGTCAGAGAGTGTCAGAGAGTGATAGAGAGTGATAGAGAGTGTCAGAGAGTGTCAGAGAGTGTCAGAGAGTGATAGAGAGTGATAGAAGTGTTTCAGAGAGTGTTAAAGCGTGTCAGAGAGTGTCTGAGAGTGTCAGAGAGTGATAGAGAGTGTCAGAGAGTGTCAGAGAGTGATAGAGAGTGATAGAGAGTTTCAGACAGTGTCAGAGAGTGTCTGAGAGTGTCAGAGAGTGATAGAGAGTGTCAGAGAGTGTCAGAGAGTCATAGAGAGTGATAGAGAGTGTCAGAGAGTGTCAGAGAGTGTCAGAGAGTGATAGTGAGTGTCAGAGAGTGTCAGAGAGTGATAGAGAGTGTCAGAGAGTGTCAGAGAGTGATAGAGAGTGATAGAGAGTTTCAGTGAGTGTCAGCGAGTGTCTGAGAGTGTCAGAGAGTGATAGAGAGTGATAGAGAGTGTCAGAGAGTGTCAGAGAGTGTCAGAGAGTGATAGAGAGAGATAGAAGTGTTTCAGAGAGTGTTAAAGAGTGTCAGAGAGTGTCTGAGAGTGTCAGAGAGTGATAGAGAGTGTCAGAGAGTGTCAGAGAGTGATAGAGAGTGATAGAGAGTTTCAGAGAGTGTCAGAGAGTGTCTGAGAGTGTCAGAGAGTGATAGAGAGTGTCAGAGAGTGTCAGAGAGTGATAGAGAGTGATAGAGGGTGTCAGAGAGTGTCAGAGAGTGATAGTGAGTGTCAGAGAGTGTCAGAGAGTGATAGAGAGTGATAGAGAGTTTCAGAGAGTGTCAGAGAGTGTCTGAGAGTGTCAGAGAGTGATAGAGAGTGATAGAGAGTGATAGAGAGGGTCAGAGAGTGTCAGAGAGTGATAGAGAGTGATAGAGAGTGTCAGAGAGTGTCAGAGAGTGATAGTGAGTGTCAGAGAGTGTCAGAGAGTGATAGAGAGTGATAGAGAGTGTCAGAGAGTGATAGAGAGTGTCAGAGAGTGTCAGAGAGTGATAGAGAGTGTCAGAGATGTCTGAGAGTGTCAGAGAGTGATAGAGAGTGATAGAGAGTGTCAGAGAGTGTCAGAGAGTGATAGAGAGTGATAGAGAGTGTCAGAGAGTGTCAGAGAGTGTCAGAGAGTGATAGTGAGTGTCAGAGAGTGTCAGAGAGTGTCAGAGAGTGATAGAGAGTGTCAGAGAGTGTCAGAGAGTGATAGGGAGTGATAGAGAGTTTCAGAGAGTGTCAGAGAGTGATAGAGAGTGATAGAGAGTGTCAGAGAGTGTCAGAGAGTGTCAGAGAGTGATAGTGAGTGTCAGAGAGTGTCAGAGAGTGTCAGAGAGTGATAGAGAGTGAGAGAGAGTTTCAGAGAGTGTCAGAGAGTGTCTGAGAGTGTCAGAGAGTGATAGAGAGTGTCAGAGAGTGTCAGAGAGTGATAGAGAGTGATAGAGAGTGTCAGAGAGTGTCAGAGAGTGTCAGAGAGTGATAGTGAGTGTCAGAGAGTGTCAGAGAGTGTCAGAGAGTGATAGAGAGTGATAGAGAGTTTCAGAGATTGTCAGAGAGTGTCTGAGAGTGTCAGAGAGTGATAGAGAGTGATAGAGAGTGTCAGAGAGTGTCAGAGAGTGATAGAGAGTGATAGAGAGTGTCAGAGAGTGTCAGAGAGTGTCAGAGAGTGATAGTGAGTGTCAGAGAGTGTCAGAGAGTGATAGAGAGTGAGAGAGAGTGTCAGAGAGTGATAGGGAGTGATAGAGAGTTTCAGAGATTGTCAGAGAGTGTCTGAGAGTGTCAGAGAGTGATAGAGAGTGATAGAGAGTGTCAGAGAGTGTCAGAGAGTGATAGAGAGTGCTAGAGAGTGTCAGAGAGTGTCAGAGAGTGATAGTGAGTGTCAGAGAGTGTCAGAGAGTGATAGAGAGTGTCAGAGAGTGATAGAGAGTGTCAGAGAGTGTCAGAGAGTGTCAGAGAGTGATAGAGAGTTTCAGAGAGTGTCAGCGAGTGTCTGAGAGTGTCAGAGAGTGATAGAGAGTGTCAGAGAGTGTCAGAGAGTGATAGAGAGTGATAGAGAGTGTCAGAGAGTGTCAGAGAGTGTCAGAGAGTGATAGAGAGTGATATAAGTGTTTCAGAGAGTGTTAAAGCGTGTCAGAGAGTGTCTGAGAGTGTCAGAGAGTGATAGAGAGTGTCAGAGAGTGTCAGAGAGTGATAGAGAGTGATAGAGAGTTTCAGAGAGTGTCAGAGAGTGTCTGAGAGTGTCAGAGAGTGATAGAGAGTGTCAGAGAGTGTCAGAGAGTGATAGAGAGTGATAGAGAGTGTCAGAGAGTGTCAGAGAGTGTCAGAGAGTGATAGTGAGTGTCAGAGAGTGTCAGAGAGTGTCAGAGAGTGATAGAGAGTGATAGAGAGTTTCAGAGAGTGTCAGAGAGTGTCTGAGAGTGTCAGAGAGTGATAGAGAGTGATAGAGAGTGTCAGAGAGTGTCAGAGATTGATAGAGAGTGATAGAGAGTGTCAGAGAGTGTCAGAGAGTGTCAGAGAGTAATAGTGAGTGTCAGAGAGTGTCAGAGAGTGATAGAGAGTGATAGAGAGTGTCAGAGAGTGATAGACAGTGTCAGAGAGTGTCAGAGAGTGATAGAGAGTGATAGAGAGTGTCAGAGAGTGTCTGAGAGTGTCAGAGAGTGATAGAGAGTGATAGAGAGTGTCAGAGAGTGTCAGAGAGTGATAGAGAGTAGTAGAGAGTGTCATAGAGTGTCAGAGAGTATCAGAGAGTGTCAGAGAGTGATAGTGAGTGTCAGTGAGTGTCAGAGTGTGATAGAGAGTGTCAGAGATTGTCAGAGAGTGATAGAGAGTGATAGAGAGTTTCAGAGAGTGTCAGAGAGTGTCTGAGAGTGTCAGAGAGTTATAGAGTGTGTCCGAGAGTGTCAGAGAGAGATAGAGAGTGGTAGATAGTGTCAGAGAGTGTCAGAGAGTGTCAGAGAGTGATAGTGAGTGTCAGAGAGTGTCAGAGAGTGTCAGAGAGTGATAGAGAGTGAGAGAGAGTTTCAGAGAGTGTCAGAGAGTGCCTGAGAGTGTCAGAGTGTGATAGAGAGTGATAGAGAGTATCAGAGAGTGTCAGAGAGTGATAGAGAGTGATATAGAGTGTCAGAGAGTGTCAGAGAGTGATAGAGAGTGATAGAGAGTTTCAGAGAGTGTCAGAGAGTGTCTGAGAGTGTCAGAGAGTGATAGAGAGTGATAGAGAGTGATAGAGAGTGTCAGAGAGTGTCAGAGAGTGATAGAGAGTGATAGAGAGTGTCAGAGAGTGTCAGAGAGTGTCAGAGAGTAATAGTGAGTGTCAGAGAGTGTCAGAGAGTGATAGAGAGTGATAGAGAGTGTCAGAGAGTGATAGAGAGTGTCAGAGAGTGTCAGAGAGTGATAGAGAGTGATAGAGAGTGTCAGAGAGTGTCTGAGAGTGTCAGAGAGTGATAGAGAGTGATAGAGAGTGTCAGAGAGTGTCAGAGAGTGATAGAGAGTAGTAGAGAGTGTCAGAGAGTGTCAGAGAGTATCAGAGAGTGTCAGAGAGTGGTAGTGAGTGTCAGTGAGTGTCAGAGAGTGATAGAGAGTGATAGAGAGTGATAGAGAGTGTCAGAGAGTGTCAGAGAGTGATAGAGAGTGCTAGAGAGTGTCAGTGAGTGTCAGAGAGTGTCAGAGAGTGATAGAGAGTGTCAGAGAGTGATAGAGAGTGTCAGAGAGTGTCAGAGAGTGATAGAGAGTGATAGAAAGTTTCAGAGAGTGTCAGCGAGTGTCTGAGAGTGTCAGAGAGTGATAGAGAGTGTCAGAGAGTGTCAGAGAGTGATAGAGATTGATAGAGAGTGTCAGAGAGTGTCAGAGAGTGTCAGAGAGTGATAGAGAGTGATAGAAGTGTTTCAGAGAGTGTTAAAGCGTGTCAGAGAGTGTCTGAGAGTGTCATAGAGTGATAGAGAGTGTCAGAGAGTGTCAGAGAGTGATAGAGAGTGATAGAGAGTTTCAGACAGTGTCAGAGAGTGTCTGAGAGTGTCAGAGAGTGATAGAGAGTGTCAGAGAGTGTCAGAGAGTGATAGAGAGTGATAGAGAGTGTCAGAGAGTGTCAGAGAGTGTCAGAGAGTGATAGTGAGTGTCAGAGAGTGTCAGAGAGTGTCAGAGAGTGATAGAGAGTGATAGAGAGTTTCAGAGAGTGTCAGAGAGTGATAGTGAGTGTCAGAGAGTGTCAGAGAGTGATAGAGAGTGATAGAGAGTGTCAGAGAGTGATAGATAGTGTCAGAGAGTGTCAGAGAGTGATAGAGAGTGACAGAGAGTGTCAGAGAGTGTCTGAGAGTGTCAGAGAGTGATAGAGAGTGATAGAGAGTGTCAGAGAGTGTCAGAGAGTGATAGAGAGTGCTAGAGAGTGTCAGTGAGTGTCAGAGAGTGTCAGAGAGTGATAGAGAGTGTCAGAGAGTGATAGAGAGTGTCAGAGAGTGTCAGAGAGTGATAGAGAGTGATAGAGAGTTTCAGAGAGTGTCAGCGAGTGTCTGAGAGTGTCAGAGAGTGATAGAGAGTGTCAGAGAGTGTCAGAGAGTGATAGAGAGTGATAGAGAGTGTCAGAGAGTGTCAGAGAGTGTCAGAGAGTGATAGAGAGTGATAGAAGTGTTTCAGAGAGTGTTAAAGCGTGTCAGAGAGTGTCTGAGAGTGTCAGAGAGTGATAGAGAGTGTCAGAGAGTGTCAGAGAGTGATAGAGAGTGATAGAGAGTTTCAGACAGTGTCAGAGAGTGTCTGAGAGTGTCAGAGAGTGATAGAGAGTGTCAGAGAGTGTCAGAGAGTCATAGAGAGTGATAGAGAGTGTCAGAGAGTGTCAGAGAGTGTCAGAGAGTGATAGTGAGTGTCAGAGAGTGTCAGAGAGTGATAGAGAGTGTCAGAGAGTGTCAGAGAGTGATAGAGAGTGATAGAGAGTTTCAGAGAGTGTCAGCGAGTGTCTGAGAGTGTCAGAGAGTGATAGAGGGTGATAGAGAGTGTCAGAGAGTGTCAGAGAGTGTCAGAGAGTGATAGAGAGAGATAGAAGTGTTTCAGAGAGTGTTAAAGAGTGTCAGAGAGTGTCTGAGAGTGTCAGAGAGTGTTAGAGAGTGTCAGAGAGTGTCAGAGAGTGATAGAGAGTGATAGAGAGTTTCAGAGAGTGTCAGAGAGTGTCTGAGAGTGTCAGAGAGTGATAGAGAGTGTCAGAGAGTGTCAGAGAGTGATAGAGAGTGATAGAGGGTGTCAGAGAGTGTCAGAGAGTGATAGTGAGTGTCAGAGAGTGTCAGAGAGTGTCAGAGAGTGATAGAGAGTGATAGAGAGTTTCAGAGAGTGTCAGAGAGTGTCTGAGAGTGTCAGAGAGTGATAGAGAGTGATAGAGAGTGATAGAGAGGGTCAGAGAGTGTCAGAGAGTGATAGAGAGTGATAGAGAGTGTCAGAGAGTGTCAGAGAGTGATAGTGAGTGTCAGAGAGTGTCAGAGAGTGATAGAGAGTGATAGAGAGTGTCAGAGAGTGATAGAGAGTGTCAGAGAGTGTCAGAGAGTGATAGAGAGTGTCAGAGATGTCTGAGAGTGTCAGAGAGTGATAGAGAGTGATAGAGAGTGTCAGAGAGTGTCAGAGAGTGATAGAGAGTGATAGAGAGTGTCAGAGAGTGTCAGAGAGTGTCAGAGAGTGATAGTGAGTGTCAGAGAGTGTCAGAGAGTGATAGAGAGTGTCAGAGAGTGTCAGAGAGTGATAGGGAGTGATAGAGAGTTTCAGAGAGTGATAGAGAGTGTCAGAGAGTGTCAGAGAGTGATAGAGAGTGATAGAGAGTGTCAGAGAGTGTCAGAGAGTGTCAGAGAGTGATAGTGAGTGTCAGAGAGTGTCAGAGAGTGTCAGAGAGTGATAGAGAGTGAGAGAGAGTTTCAGAGAGTGTCAGAGAGTGTCTGAGAGTGTCAGAGAGTGATAGAGAGTGTCAGAGAGTGTCAGAGAGTGATAGAGAGTGATAGAGAGTGTCAGAGAGTGTCAGAGAGTGTCAGAGAGTGATAGTGAGTGTCAGAGAGTGTCAGAGAGTGTCAGAGAGTGATAGAGAGTGATAGAGAGTTTCAGAGATTGTCAGAGAGTGTCTGAGAGTGTCAGAGAGTGATAGAGAGTGATAGAGAGTGTCAGAGAGTGTCAGAGAGTGATAGAGAGTGATAGAGAGTGTCAGAGAGTGTCAGAGAGTGTCAGAGAGTGATAGTGAGTGTCAGAGAGTGTCAGAGAGTGATAGAGAGTGAGAGAGAGTGTCAGAGAGTGATAGGGAGTGATAGAGAGTTTCAGAGAGTGTCAGAGAGTGTCTGAGAGTGTCAGAGAGTGATAGAGAGTGTCAGAGAGTGTCAGAGAGTGATAGAGAGTGCTAGAGAGTGTCAGAGAGTGTCAGAGAGTGATAGTGAGTGTCAGAGAGTGTCAGAGAGTGATAGAGAGTGTCAGAGAGTGATAGAGAGTGTCAGAGAGTGTCAGAGAGTGTCAGAGAGTGATAGAGAGTTTCAGAGAGTGTCAGCGAGTGTCTGAGTGTGTCAGAGAGTGATAGAGAGTGTCAGAGAGTGTCAGAGAGTGATAGAGAGTGATAGAGAGTGTCAGAGAGTGTCAGAGAGTGTCAGAGAGTGATAGAGAGTGATATAAGTGTTTCAGAGAGTGTTAAAGCGTGTCAGAGAGTGTCTGAGAGTGTCAGAGAGTGATAGAGAGTGTCAGAGAGTGTCAGAGAGTGATAGAGAGTGATAGAGAGTTTCAGAGAGTGTCAGAGAGTGTCTGAGAGTGTCAGAGAGTGATAGAGAGTGTCAGAGAGTGTCAGAGAGTGATAGAGAGTGATAGAGAGTGTCAGAGAGTGTCAGAGAGTGTCAGAGAGTGATAGTGAGTGTCAGAGAGTGTCAGAGAGTGTCAGAGAGTGATAGAGAGTGATAGAGAGTTTCAGAGAGTGTCAGAGAGTGTCTGAGAGTGTCAGAGAGTGATAGAGAGTGATAGAGAGTGTCAGAGAGTGTCAGAGATTGATAGAGAGTGATAGAGAGTGTCAGAGAGTGTCAGAGAGTGTCAGAGAGTAATAGTGAGTGTCAGAGAGTGTCAGAGAGTGATAGAGAGTGATAGAGAGTGTCAGAGAGTGATAGACAGTGTCAGAGAGTGTCAGAGAGTGATAGAGAGTGATAGAGAGTGTCAGAGAGTGTCTGAGAGTGTCAGAGAGTGATAGAGAGTGATAGAGAGTGTCAGAGAGTGTCAGAGAGTGATAGAGAGTAGTAGAGAGTGTCATAGAGTGTCAGAGAGTATCAGAGAGTGTCAGAGAGTGATAGTGAGTGTCAGTGAGTGTCAGAGAGTGATAGAGAGTGTCAGAGATTGTCAGAGAGTGATAGAGAGTGATAGAGAGTTTCAGAGAGTGTCAGAGAGTGTCTGAGAGTGTCAGAGAGTTATAGAGTGTGTCCGAGAGTGTCAGAGAGAGATAGAGAGTGGTAGAGAGTGTCAGAGAGTGTCAGAGAGTGTCAGAGAGTGATAGTGAGTGTCAGAGAGTGTCAGAGAGTGTCAGAGAGTGATAGAGAGTGAGAGAGAGTTTCAGAGAGTGTCAGAGAGTGCCTGAGAGTGTCAGAGTGTGATAGAGAGTGATAGAGAGTATCAGAGAGTGTCAGAGAGTGATAGAGAGTGATATAGAGTGTCAGAGAGTGTCAGAGAGTGATAGAGAGTGATAGAGAGTTTCAGAGAGTGTCAGAGAGTGTCTGAGAGTGTCAGAGAGTGATAGAGAGTGATAGAGAGTGATAGAGAGTGTCAGAGAGTGTCAGAGAGTGATAGAGAGTGATAGAGAGTGTCAGAGAGTGTCAGAGAGTGTCAGAGAGTAATAGTGAGTGTCAGAGAGTGTCAGAGAGTGATAGAGAGTGATAGAGAGTGTCAGAGAGTGATAGAGAGTGTCAGAGAGTGTCAGAGAGTGATAGAGAGTGATAGAGAGTGTCAGAGAGTGTCTGAGAGTGTCAGAGAGTGATAGAGAGTGATAGAGAGTGTCAGAGAGTGTCAGAGAGTGATAGAGAGTAGTAGAGAGTGTCAGAGAGTGTCAGAGAGTATCAGAGAGTGTCAGAGAGTGGTAGTGAGTGTCAGTGAGTGTCAGAGAGTGATAGAGAGTGTCAGAGATTGTCAGAGAGTGATAGAGAGTGATAGAGAGTTTCAGAGAGTGTCAGAGAGTGTCTGAGAGTGTCAGAGAGTGATAGAGTGTGTCAGAGAGTGTCAGAGAGTGATAGAGAGTGATAGAGAGTGTCAGAGAGTGTCAGAGAGTGTCAGAGAGTGATAGTGAGTGTCAGAGAGTGTCAGAGAGTGTCAGAGAGTGATAGAGAGTGAGAGAGAGTTTCAGAGAGTGTCAGAGAGTGCCTGAGAGTGTCAGTGTGTGATAGAGAGTGATAGAGAGTGTCAGAGAGTGTCAGAGAGTGATAGAGAGTGATATAGAGTGTCAGAGAGTGTCAGAGAGTGTCAGAGAGTGTCACAGAGTGATAGAGAGTGATAGAGAGTGATAGAGAGTGTCAGAGAGTGTCTGAGAGAGTCATAGAGTGATAGAGAGTGATAGAGAGTGTCAGAGAGTGTCAGAGAGTGATAGAGAGTGTCAGAGAGTGTCAGAGAGTGTCAGAGAGTGATAGTGAGTGTCAGAGAGTGTCAGAGAGTGATAGAGAGTGTCAGAGAGTGATAGAGAGTGTCAGAGAGTGTCAGAGAGTGTCAGAGAGTGATAGAGAGTGATAGAAGTGTTTCAGAGAGTGTTAAAGAGTGTCAGAGAGTGTCTGAGAGTGTCAGAGAGTGATAGAGAGTGTCAGAGAGTGTCAGAGAGTGATAGAGAGTGATAGAGAGTTTCAGAGAGTGTCAGAGAGTGATAGAGAGTGTCAGAGAGTGTCAGAGAGTGATAGAGAGTGATAGAGAGTGTCAGAGAGTGTCAGAGAGTGTCAGAGAGTGATAGTGAGTGTCAGAGAGTGTCAGAGAGTGTCAGAGAGTGTCAGAGAGTGATAGAGAGTGATAGAGAGTTTCAGAGAGTGTCAGAGAGTGTCAGAGAGTGATAGAGAGTGATAGAGAGATACAGAGAGTGTCAGAGAGTGTCAGAGAGTGATAGTGAGTGATAGTGAGTTTCAGAGAGTGTCAGAGAGTGGCAGAGAGTGTCTGAGATTATCAGAGAGTGATAGAGAGTGTCAGAGAGTGTCAGAGAGTGATAGAGAGTGATAGAGAGATTCAGAGAGTGATAGTGAGTGTCAGAGAGTGTCAGAGAGTGTCAGAGAGTGATAGTGAGTGTCAGAGAGTGTCAGAGAGTGATAGAGAGTGATAGAGAGTGTCAGAGAGTGATAGAGAGTGTCAGAGAGTGTCAGAGAGTGATAGAGAGTGATAGAGAGTGATAGAGAGTGTCTGAGAGTGTCTGAGAGTGTCAGAGAGTGATAGAGAGTGATAGAGAGTGTCAGAGAGTGTCAGAGAGTGATAGAGAGTAGTAGAGAGTGTCATAGAGTGTCAGAGAGTATCAGAGAGTGTCAGAGAGTGATAGTGAGTGTCAGTGAGTGTCAGAGAGTGATAGAGAGTGTCAGAGATTGTCAGAGAGTGATAGAGAGAGATAGAGAGTTTCAGAGAGTGTCAGAGAGTGTCAGAGAGTGTCAGAGAGTGATAGAGTGTGTCAGAGAGTGTCAGAGAGAGATAGAGAGTGGTAGAGAGTGTCAGAGAGTGTCAGAGAGTGATAGTGAGTGTCAGAGAGTGTCAGAGAGTGTCAGAGAGTGATAGAGAGTGAGAGAGAGTTTCAGAGAGTGTCAGAGAGTGCCTGAGAGTGTCAGAGTGTGATAGAGAGTGATAGAGAGTATCAGAGAGTGTCAGAGAGTGATAGAGAGTGATATAGAGTGTCAGAGAGTGTCAGAGAGTGATAGAGAGTGATAGAGAGTTTCAGAGAGTGTCAGAGAGTGTCTGAGAGTGTCAGAGAGTGATAGAGAGTGATAGAGAGTGATAGAGAGTGTCAGAGAGTGTCAGAGAGTGATAGAGAGTGATAGAGAGTGTCAGAGAGTGTCAGAGAGTGTCAGAGAGTAATAGTGAGTGTCAGAGAGTGTCAGAGAGTGATAGAGAGTGATAGAGAGTGTCAGAGAGTGATAGAGAGTGTCAGAGAGTGTCAGAGAGTGATAGAGAGTGATAGAGAGTGTCAGAGAGTGTCTGAGAGTGTCAGAGAGTGATAGAGAGTGATAGAGAGTGTCAGAGAGTGTCAGAGAGTGATAGAGAGTAGTAGAGAGTGTCAGAGAGTGTCAGAGAGTATCAGAGAGTGTCAGAGAGTGGTAGTGAGTGTCAGTGAGTGTCAGAGAGTGATAGAGAGTGTCAGAGATTGTCAGAGAGTGATAGAGAGTGATAGAGAGTTTCAGAGAGTGTCAGAGAGTGTCTGAGAGTGTCAGAGAGTGATAGAGTGTGTCAGAGAGTGTCAGAGAGTGATAGAGAGTGATAGAGAGTGTCAGAGAGTGTCAGAGAGTGTCAGAGAGTGATAGTGAGTGTCAGAGAGTGTCAGAGAGTGTCAGAGAGTGATAGAGAGTGAGAGAGAGTTTCAGAGAGTGTCAGAGAGTGCCTGAGAGTGTCAGTGTGTGATAGAGAGTGATAGAGAGTGTCAGAGAGTGTCAGAGAGTGATAGAGAGTGATATAGAGTGTCAGAGAGTGTCAGAGAGTGTCACAGAGTGATAGAGAGTGATAGAGAGTGATAGAGAGTGTCAGAGAGTGTCTGAGAGAGTCATAGAGTGATAGAGAGTGATAGAGAGTGTCAGAGAGTGTCAGAGAGTGATAGAGAGTGTCAGAGAGTGTCAGAGAGTGTCAGAGAGTGATAGTGAGTGTCAGAGAGTGTCAGAGAGTGATAGAGAGTGTCAGAGAGTGATAGAGAGTGTCAGAGAGTGTCAGAGAGTGTCAGAGAGTGATAGCGAGTGATAGAAGTGTTTCAGAGAGTGTTAAAGAGTGTCAGAGAGTGTCTGAGAGTGTCAGAGAGTGATAGAGAGTGTCAGAGAGTGTCAGAGAGTGATAGAGAGTGATAGAGAGTTTCAGAGAGTGTCAGAGAGTGATAGAGAGTGTCAGAGAGTGTCAGAGAGTGATAGAGAGTGATAGAGAGTGTCAGAGAGTGTCAGAGAGTGTCAGAGAGTGATAGTGAGTGTCAGAGAGTGTCAGAGAGTGTCAGAGAGTGTCAGAGAGTGATAGAGAGTGATAGAGAGTTTCAGAGAGTGTCAGAGAGTGTCAGAGAGTGATAGAGAGTGATAGAGAGTGTCAGAGAGTGTCAGAGACTGTCAGAGAGTGATAGTGAGTGATAGTGAGTTTCAGAGAGTGTCAGAGAGTGGCAGAGAGTGTCTGAGATTATCAGAGAGTGATAGAGAGTGTCAGAGAGTGTCAGAGAGTGATAGAGAGTGATAGAGAGATTCAGAGAGTGTCAGAGAGTGTCTGAGAGAGGCAGAGAGTGATAGAGAGTGTCAGAGAGTGTCAGAGAGTGTCAGAGAGTGATAGAGAGTGATAGAAGTGTTTCAGAGAGAGTTAAAGGGTGTCAGAGAGTGTCTGAGAGTGTCAGAGAGTGATAGAGAGTGTCAGAGAGTGTCAGAGAGTGATAGAGATTGATAGAGTGTTTCAGAGAGTGTCAGAGAGTGTCTGAGAGTGTCAGAGAGTGATAGAGAGTGTCAGAGAGTGTCAGAGAGTGATAGAGAGTGATAGAGAGTGTCAGAGAGTGTCAGAGAGTGTCAGAGAGTGATAGTGAGTGTCAGAGAGTGTCAGAGAGTGTCAGAGAGTGTCAGAGAGTGATAGTGAGTGTCAGAGTGTGATAGAGAGTGATAGAGAGAGATAGAGAGTGCCAGAGAGTGTCAGAGAGTGATAGAGAGTGATAGAGAGTGTCAGAGAGTGTCAGAGAGTGTCAGAGAGTGATAGTGAGTGTCAGAGAGTGTCAGAGAGTGATAGAGAGTGATAGAGAGTGTCAGAGAGTGATAGAGAGTGTCAGAGAGTGTCAGAGAGTGATAGAGAGTGATAGAGAGTGATAGAGAGTGTCAGAGAGTGTCTGAGAGTGTCAGAGAGTGATAGAGAGTGATAGAGAGTGTCAGAGAGTTTCAGAGATTGATAGAGAGTGATAGAGAGTGTCAGAGAGTGTCAGAGAGAGTCAGAGAGTGATAGTGAGTGTCAGAGAGTGTCAGAGAGTGATAGAGAGTGTCAGAGAGTGATAGAGAGTGTCAGAGAGTGTCAGAGAGTGATAGAGAGTGATAGAGAGTTTCAGAGAGTGTCAGAGAGTGTCTGAGAGTGTCAGAGAGTGATAGAGAGTGTCAGAGAGTGTCAGAGAGTGATAGAGAGTGATAGAGAGTGTCAGAGAGTGTCAGAGAGTGTCAGAGAGTGATAGTGAGTGTCAGAGAGTGTCAGAGAGTGTCAGAGAGTGATAGAGAGTGATAGAGAGTTTCAGAGAGTGTCAGAGAGTGTCAGAGAGTGTCAGAGAGTGATAGAGAGTGATAGAGAGTGTCAGAGAGTGTCAGAGAGTGACAGTGAGTGTCAGAGAGTGTCAGAGAGTGATAGAGAGTGATAGAGAGTGTCAGAGAGTGAAAGATAGTGTCAGATAGTGTCAGAGAGTGATAGAGAGTGATAGAGAGTGTCAGAGAGTGTCTGAGAGTGATAGAGAGTGTCAGAGAGTGTCAGAGAGTGATAGACAGTGATAGAGAGTGTCAGAGAGTGATAGATAGTGTCAGAGAGTTTCAGAGAGTGATAGAGAGTGATAGAGAGTGATAGAGAGTGATAGAGAGTGTCAGAGAGTGATAGAGAGTGATAGAGAGTGTCAGAGAGTGTCTGAGAGTGATAGAGAGTGATAGAGAGTGTCAGAGAGTGTCAGAGAGTGTCAGAGAGTGATAGAGAGTGATAGAGAGTTTCAGAGAGTGTCAGAGAGTGTCTGAGAGTGTCAGAGAGTGATAGAGAGTGTCAGAGAGTGTCAGAGAGTGATAGAGAGTGTCGGAGAGTGTCAGAGAGTGTCAGAGAGTGATAGTGAGTGTCAGAGAGTGTCAGAGAGTGTCAGAGAGTGATAGAGAGTCATAGAGAGTTTCAGAGAGTGTCAGAGAGTGTCTGAGAGTGTCAGAGAGTGATAGAGAGTGATTGAGAGTGTCAGAGAGTGTCAGAGAGTGATAGAGAGTGATAGAGAGTGTCAGAGAGTGTCAGAGAGTGTCAGAGAGTGATAGTGAGTGTCAGAGAGTGTCAGAGAGTGATAGAGAGTGATAGAGAGTGTCAGAGAGTGATAGATAGTGTCAGAGAGTGTCAGAGAGTGATAGAGAGTGATAGAGAGTGTCAGAGAGTGTCTGAGAGTGATAGAGAGTGATAGAGAGTGTCAGAGAGTGTCAGAGAGTGTCAGAGAGTGATAGAGAGTGATAGAGAGTGTCAGAGAGTGATAGATAGTGTCAGAGAGTGTCAGAGAGTGATAGAGAGTGATAGAGAGTGATAGAGAGTGATAGAGAGTGTCAGAGAGTGATAGAGAGTGATAGAGAGTGTCAGAGAGTGTCTGAGAGTGATAGAGAGTGATAGAGAGTGTCAGAGAGTGTCAGAGAGTGTCAGAGAGTGATAGAGAGTGATAGAGAGTGTCAGAGAGTGATAGATAGTGTCAGAGAGTGTCAGAGAGTGATAGAGAGTGATAGAGAGTGATAGAGAGTGATAGAGAGTGTCCAGAGAGTGTCTGAGAGTGTCAGAGAGTGATAGAGAGTGATAGAGAGTGTCAGAGAGTGTCAGAGAGTGATAGAGAGTGATAGAGAGTGATAGAGAGTGTCAGAGAGTGTCTGAGAGAGTCATAGAGTGATAGAGAGTGATAGAGAGTGTCAGAGAGTGTCAGAGAGTGATAGAGAGTGTCAGAGAGTGTCAGAGAGTGTCAGAGAGTGATAGTGAGTGTCAGAGAGTGTCAGAGAGTGATAGAGAGTGTCAGAGAGTGATAGAGAGTGTCAGAGAGTGTCAGAGAGTGTCAGAGAGTGATAGAGAGTGATAGAAGTGTTTCAGAGAATGTTAAAGAGTGTCAGAGAGTGTCTGAGAGTGTCAGAGAGTGATAGAGAGTGTCAGAGAGTGTCAGAGAGTGATAGAGAGTGATAGAGAGTTTCAGAGAGTGTCAGAGAGTGTCTGAGAGTGTCAGAGAGTGATAGAGAGTGTCAGAGAGTGTCAGAGAGTGATAGAGAGTGATAGGGAGTGTCAGAGAGTGTCAGAGAGTGTCAGAGAGTGATAGTGAGTGTCAGAGAGTGTCAGAGAGTGTCAGAGAGTGATAGAGAGTGATAGAGAGTTTCAGAGAGTGTCAGAGAGTGTCAGAGAGTGATAGAGAGTGATAGAGAGTGTCAGAGAGTGTCAGAGAGTGATAGTGAGTGATAGTGAGTTTCAGAGAGTGTCAGAGAGTGGCAGAGAGTGTCTGAGATTATCAGAGAGTGATAGAGAGTGTCAGAGAGTGTCAGAGAGTGATAGAGAGTGATAGAGAGATTCAGAGAGTGTCAGAGAGTGTCTGAGAGAGGCAGAGAGTGATAGAGAGTGTCAGAGAGTGTCAGAGAGTGTCAGAGAGTGATAGAGAGTGATAGAAGTGTTTCAGAGAGAGTTAAAGGGTGTCAGAGAGTGTCTGAGAGTGTCAGAGAGTGATAGAGAGTGTCAGAGAGTGTCAGAGAGTGATAGAGATTGATAGAGTGTTTCAGAGAGTGTCAGAGAGTGTCTGAGAGTGTCAGAGAGTGATAGAGAGTGTCAGAGAGTGTCAGAGAGTGATAGAGAGTGATAGAGAGTGTCAGAGAGTGTCAGAGAGTGTCAGAGAGTGATAGTGAGTGTCAGAGAGTGTCAGAGAGTGTCAGAGAGTGATAGTGAGTGTCAGAGTGTGATAGAGAGTGATAGAGAGAGATAGAGAGTGCCAGAGAGTGTCAGAGAGTGATAGAGAGTGATAGAGAGTGTCAGAGAGTGTCAGAGAGTGTCAGAGAGTGATAGTGAGTGTCAGAGAGTGTCAGAGAGTGATAGAGAGTGATAGAGAGTGTCAGAGAGTGATAGAGAGTGTCAGAGAGTGTTAGAGAGTGATAGAGAGTGTCAGAGAGTGTTAGAGAGTGATAGAGAGTGATAGAGAGTGATAGAGAGTGTCAGAGAGTGTCTGAGAGTGTCAGAGAGTGATAGAGAGTGATAGAGAGTGTCAGAGAGTTTCAGAGATTGATAGAGAGTGATAGAGAGTGTCAGAGAGTGTCAGAGAGAGTCAGAGAGTGATAGTGAGTGTCAGAGAGTGTCAGAGAGTGATAGAGAGTGTCAGAGAGTGATAGAGAGTGTCAGAGAGTGTCAGAGAGTGATAGAGAGTGATAGAGAGTTTCAGAGAGTGTCAGAGAGTGTCTGAGAGTGTCAGAGAGTGATAGAGAGTGTCAGAGAGTGTCAGAGAGTGATAGAGAGTGATAGAGAGTGTCAGAGAGTGTCAGAGAGTGTCAGAGAGTGATAGTGAGTGTCAGAGAGTGTCAGAGAGTGTCAGAGAGTGATAGAGAGTGATAGAGAGTTTCAGAGAGTGTCAGAGAGTGTCAGAGAGTGTCAGAGAGTGATAGAGAGTGATAGAGAGTGTCAGAGAGTGTCAGAGAGTGACAGTGAGTGTCAGAGAGTGTCAGAGAGTGATAGAGAGTGATAGAGAGTGTCAGAGAGTGATAGATAGTGTCAGAGAGTGTCAGAGAGTGATAGAGAGTGATAGAGAGTGTCAGAGAGTGTCTGAGAGTGATAGAGAGTGTCAGAGAGTGTCAGAGAGTGATAGACAGTGATAGAGAGTGTCAGAGAGTGATAGATAGTGTCAGAGAGTTTCAGAGATTGATAGAGAGTGATAGAGAGTGCTAGAGAGTGATAGAGAGTGATAGAGAGTGTCAGAGAGTGATAGAGAGTGATAGAGAGTGTCAGAGAGTGTCTGAGAGTGATAGAGAGTGATAGAGAGTGTCAGAGAGTGTCAGAGAGTGTCAGAGAGTGATAGAGAGTGATAGAGAGTTTCAGAGAGTGTCAGAGAGTGTCTGAGAGTGTCAGAGAGTGATAGAGAGTGTCAGAGAGTGTCAGAGAGTGATAGAGAGTGTCGGAGAGTGTCAGAGAGTGTCAGAGAGTGATAGTGAGTGTCAGAGAGTGTCAGAGAGTGTCAGAGAGTGATAGAGAGTGATAGAGAGTTTCAGAGAGTGTCAGAGAGTGTCTGAGAGTGTCAGAGAGTGATAGAGAGTGATTGAGAGTGTCAGAGAGTGTCAGAGAGTGATAGAGAGTGATAGAGAGTGTCAGAGAGTTTCAGAGAGTGTCAGAGAGCGATAGTGAGTGTCAGAGAGTGTCAGAGAGTGATAGAGAGTGATAGAGAGTGTCAGAGAGTGATAGATAGTGTCAGAGAGTGTCAGAGAGTGATAGAGAGTGATAGAGAGTGTCAGAGAGTGTCTGAGAGTGATAGAGAGTGATAGAGAGTGTCAGAGAGTGTCAGAGAGTGTCAGAGAGTGATAGAGCGTGATAGAGAGTGTCAGAGAGTGATAGATAGTGTCAGAGAGTGTCAGAGAGTGATAGAGAGTGATAGAGAGTGATAGAGAGTGATAGAGAGTGTCAGAGAGTGATAGAGAGTGATAGAGAGTGTCAGAGAGTGTCTGAGAGTGATAGAGAGTGATAGAGAGTGTCAGAGAGTGTCAGAGAGTGTCAGAGAGTGATAGAGAGTGATAGAGAGTGTCAGAGAGTGATAGATAGTGTCAGAGAGTGTCAGAGAGTAATAGAGAGTGATAGAGAGTGATAGAGAGTGATAGAGAGAGATAGAGAGTGTCCAGAGAGTGTCTGAGAGTGTCAGAGAGTGATAGAGAGTGATAGAGAGTGTCAGAGAGTGTCAGAGAGTGATAGAGAGTGATAGAGAGTGTCAGAGAGTGTCAGAGAGTGTCAGAGAGTGATAGTGAGTGTCATAGAGTGTCAGAGAGTGATAGAGAGTGTCAGAGAGTGATAGAGAGTGTCAGAGAGTGTCAGAGAGTGATAGAGAGTGATAGAGAGTTTCAGAGAGTGTCAGAGAGTGTCTGAGAGTGTCAGAGAGTGATAGAGAGTGTCAGAGAGTGTCAGAGAGTGTCAGAGAGTGATAGTGAGTGTCAGAGAGTGTCAGAGAGTGTCAGAGAGTGACAGAGAGTGATACAGAGTTTCAGAGAGTGTCAGAGAGTTTCTGAGAGTGTCAGAGAGTGATAGAGAGTGATAGAGAGTGTCAGAGAGTGTCAGAGAGTGATAGAGAGTGATAGAGAGTGTCAGGGAGTGTCAGAGAGTGTCAGAGAGTGATAGTGAGTGTCAGAGAGTGTCAGAGAGTGATAGAGAGTGTCAGAGAGTGTCAGAGAGTTTTAGAGAGTGATAGAGAGTGTCAGAGAGTGTCAGAGAGTGTCAGAGAGTGATAGAGAGTGATAGAGAGTGTCAGAGAGTGTCTGAGAGTGTCAGAGAGTGATAGAGAGTGATAGAGAGTGTCAGAGAGTGTCTGAGAGTGATAGAGAGTGATAGTGAGTGTCAGAGAGTGTCAGAGAGTGATAGAGAGTGTCAGAGAGTGATAGAGAGTGTCAGAGTGTGTCAGAGAGTGATAGAGAGTGATAGAGAGTTTCAGAGAGTGTCAGCGAGTGTCTGAGAGTGTCAGAGAGTGATAGAGAGTGTCAGAGAGTGTCAGAGAGTGATAGAGAGTGATAGAGAGTGTCAGAGAGTGTCAGAGAGTGTCAGAGAGTAATAGAGAGTGATAGAAGTGTTTCAGAGAGTGTTAAAGAGTGTCAGAGAGTGTCTGAGAGTGTCAGAGAGTGATAGAGAGTGTCAGAGAGTGTCAGAGAGTGATAGAGAGAGATAGAGAGTTTCAGAGAGTGTCAGAGAGTGTCTGAGAGTGTCAGAGAGTGATAGAGAGTGTCAGAGAGTGTCAGAGAGTGATAGAGAGTGATAGAGAGTGTCAGAGAGTGTCAGAGAGTGTCAGAGAGTGATAGTGAGTGTCAGAGAGTGTTAGAGAGTGTCAGAGAGTGATAGAGAGTGATAGAGAGTTTCAGAGAGTGTCAGAGAGTGTCTGAGAGTGTCAGAGAGTGATAGAGAGCGATAGAGAGTGATAGAGAGTGTCAGAGAGTGTCAGGGAGTGATAGAGAGTGATAGAGAGTGTCAGAGAGTGTCAGAGAGTGATAGTGAGTGTCAGAGAGTGTCAGAGAGTGATAGAGAGTGATAGAGAGTGTCAGAGAGTGATAGAGAGTGTCAGAGAGTGTCAGAGAGTGATAGAGAGTGTCAGAGAGTGTCTGAGAGTGTCAGAGAGTGATAGAGAGTGATAGAGAGTGTCAGAGAGTGTCAGAGAGTGATAGAGAGTGATAGAGAGTGTCAGAGAGTGTCAGAGAGTGTCAGAGAGTGATAGTGAGTGTCAGAGAGTGTCAGAGAGTGATAGAGAGTGTCAGAGAGTGTCAGAGAGTGATAGGGAGTGATAGAGAGTTTCAGAGAGTGTCAGAGAGTGTCTGAGAGTGTCAGAGAGTGATAGAGAGTGTCAGAGAGTGTCAGAGAGTGATAGAGAGTGATAGAGAGTGTCAGAGAGTGTCAGAGAATGTCAGAGAGTGATAGTGAGTGTCAGAGAGTGTCAGAGAGTGTCAGAGAGTGATAGAGAGTGAGAGAGAGTGTCAGAGAGTGTCAGAGAGTGTCTGAGAGTGTCAGAGAGTGATAGAGAGTGTCAGAGAGTGTCAGAGAGTGATAGAGAGTGATAGAGAGTGTCAGAGAGTGTCAGAGAGTGTCAGAGAGTGATAGTGAGTGTCAGAGAGTGTCAGAGAGTGTCAGAGAGTGATAGAGAGTGATAGAGAGTTTCAGAGATTGTCAGAGAGTGTCTGAGAGTGTCAGAGAGTGATAGAGAGTGATAGAGAGTGTCAGAGAGTGTCAGAGAGTGATAGAGAGAGATAGAGAGTTTCAGAGAGTGTCAGAGAGTGTCTGAGAGTGTCAGAGAGTGATAGAGAGTGTCAGAGAGTGTCAGAGAGTGATAGAGAGTGATAGAGAGTGTCAGAGAGTGTCAGAGAGTGTCAGAGAGTGATAGTGAGTGTCAGAGAGTGTTAGAGAGTGTCAGAGAGTGATAGAGAGTGATAGAGAGTTTCAGAGAGTGTCAGAGAGTGTCTGAGAGTGTCAGAGAGTGATAGAGAGTGTCAGAGAGTGTCAGAGAGTGTCAGAGAGTGATAGTGAGTGTCAGAGAGTGTCAGAGAGTGTCAGAGAGTGACAGAGAGTGATACAGAGTTTCAGAGAGTGTCAGAGAGTTTCTGAGAGTGTCAGAGAGTGATAGAGAGTGATAGAGAGTGTCAGAGAGTGTCAGAGAGTGATAGAGAGTGATAGAGAGTGTCAGGGAGTGTCAGAGAGTGTCAGAGAGTGATAGTGAGTGTCAGAGAGTGTCAGAGAGTGATAGAGAGTGTCAGAGAGTGTCAGAGAGTTTTAGAGAGTGATAGAGAGTGTCAGAGAGTGTCAGAGAGTGTCAGAGAGTGATAGAGAGTGATAGAGAGTGTCAGAGAGTGTCTGAGAGTGTCAGAGAGTGATAGAGAGTGATAGAGAGTGTCAGAGAGTGTCTGAGAGTGATAGAGAGTGATAGTGAGTGTCAGAGAGTGTCAGAGAGTGATAGAGAGTGTCAGAGAGTGATAGAGAGTGTCAGAGTGTGTCAGAGAGTGATAGAGAGTGATAGAGAGTTTCAGAGAGTGTCAGCGAGTGTCTGAGAGTGTCAGAGAGTGATAGAGAGTGTCAGAGAGTGTCAGAGAGTGATAGAGAGTGATAGAGAGTGTCAGAGAGTGTCAGAGAGTGTCAGAGAGTAATAGAGAGTGATAGAAGTGTTTCAGAGAGTGTTAAAGAGTGTCAGAGAGTGTCTGAGAGTGTCAGAGAGTGATAGAGAGTGTCAGAGAGTGTCAGAGAGTGATAGAGAGAGATAGAGAGTTTCAGAGAGTGTCAGAGAGTGTCTGAGAGTGTCAGAGAGTGATAGAGAGTGTCAGAGAGTGTCAGAGAGTGATAGAGAGTGATAGAGAGTGTCAGAGAGTGTCAGAGAGTGTCAGAGAGTGATAGTGAGTGTCAGAGAGTGTTAGAGAGTGTCAGAGAGTGATAGAGAGTGATAGAGAGTTTCAGAGAGTGTCAGAGAGTGTCTGAGAGTGTCAGAGAGTGATAGAGAGCGATAGAGAGTGATAGAGAGTGTCAGAGAGTGTCAGGGAGTGATAGAGAGTGATAGAGAGTGTCAGAGAGTGTCAGAGAGTGATAGTGAGTGTCAGAGAGTGTCAGAGAGTGATAGAGAGTGATAGAGAGTGTCAGAGAGTGATAGAGAGTGTCAGAGAGTGTCAGAGAGTGATAGAGAGTGTCAGAGAGTGTCTGAGAGTGTCAGAGAGTGATAGAGAGTGATAGAGAGTGTCAGAGAGTGTCAGAGAGTGATAGAGAGTGATAGAGAGTGTCAGAGAGTGTCAGAGAGTGTCAGAGAGTGATAGTGAGTGTCAGAGAGTGTCAGAGAGTGATAGAGAGTGTCAGAGAGTGTCAGAGAGTGATAGGGAGTGATAGAGAGTTTCAGAGAGTGTCAGAGAGTGTCTGAGAGTGTCAGAGAGTGATAGAGAGTGTCAGAGAGTGTCAGAGAGTGATAGAGAGTGATAGAGAGTGTCAGAGAGTGTCAGAGAATGTCAGAGAGTGATAGTGAGTGTCAGAGAGTGTCAGAGAGTGTCAGAGAGTGATAGAGAGTGAGAGAGAGTGTCAGAGAGTGTCAGAGAGTGTCTGAGAGTGTCAGAGAGTGATAGAGAGTGTCAGAGAGTGTCAGAGAGTGATAGAGAGTGATAGAGAGTGTCAGAGAGTGTCAGAGAGTGTCAGAGAGTGATAGTGAGTGTCAGAGAGTGTCAGAGAGTGTCAGAGAGTGATAGAGAGTGATAGAGAGTTTCAGAGATTGTCAGAGAGTGTCTGAGAGTGTCAGAGAGTGATAGAGAGTGATAGAGAGTGTCAGAGAGTGTCAGAGAGTGATAGAGAGAGATAGAGAGTTTCAGAGAGTGTCAGAGAGTGTCTGAGAGTGTCAGAGAGTGATAGAGAGTGTCAGAGAGTGTCAGAGAGTGATAGAGAGTGATAGAGAGTGTCAGAGAGTGTCAGAGAGTGTCAGAGAGTGATAGTGAGTGTCAGAGAGTGTTAGAGAGTGTCAGAGAGTGATAGAGAGTGATAGAGAGTTTCAGAGAGTGTCAGAGAGTGTCTGAGAGTGTCAGAGAGTGATAGAGAGCGATAGAGAGTGATAGAGAGTGTCAGAGAGTGTCAGGGAGTGATAGAGAGTGATAGAGAGTGTCAGAGAGTGTCAGAGAGTGTCAGAGAGTGATAGTGAGTGTCAGAGAGTGTCAGAGATTGATAGAGAGTGATAGAGAGTGATAGAGAGTGTCAGAGAGTGATAGAGAGTGTCAGAGAGTGATAGAGAGTGATAGAGAGTGTCAGAGAGTGTCTGAGAGTGTCAGAGAGTGATAGAGAGTGATATAGAGTGTCAGAGAGTGTCAGAGAGTGATAGAGAGTGATAGAGAGTGTCAGAGATTGTCAGAGAGTGTCAGAGAGTGATAGTGAGTGTCAGAGAGTGTCAGAGAGTGATAGAGAGTGTCAGAGAGTGTCAGAGAGTGATAGGGAGTGATAGAGAGTTTCAGAGAGTGTCAGAGAGTGTCTGAGAGTGTCAGAGAGTGATAGAGAGTGTCAGAGAGTGTCAGAGAGTGATAGAGAGTGATAGAGAGTGTCAGCGAGTGTCAGAGAGTGTCAGAGAGTGATAGTGAGTGTCAGAGAGTGTCAGAGAGTGTCAGAGAGTGATAGAGAGTGAGAGAGAGTTTCAGAGAGTGTCAGAGAGTGTCTGAGAGTGTCAGAGAGTGTCAGAGAGTGTCAGAGAGTGATAGAGAGTGATAGAGAGTGTCAGAGAGTGTCAGAGAGTGTCAGAGAGTGATAGTGAGTGTCAGAGAGTGTCAGAGAGTGTCAGAGAGTGATAGAGAGTGATAGAGAGTTTCAGAGATTGTCAGAGAGTGTCTGAGAGTGTCAGAGAGTGATAGAGAGTGTCAGAGATTGTCAGAGAGTGTCAGAGAGTGATAGTGAGTGTCAGAGAGTGTCAGAGAGTGATAGAGAGTGATAGAGAGTGTCAGAGAGTGATAGATAGTGTCAGAGAGTGTCAGAGAGTGATAGAGGGTGATAGAGAGTGTCAGAGAGTGTCTGAGAGTGTCAGAGAGTGATAGAGAGTGATAGAGAGTGTCAGAGCGTGTCAGAGAGTGATAGAGAGTGATAGAGAGTGTCAGAGAGTGTCAGAGAGTGATAGTGAGTGTCAGAGAGTGTCAGAGAGTGATAGAGAGTGTCAGAGAGTGATAGAGAGTGTCAGAGAGTGTCAGAGAGTGATAGAGAGTGATAGAGAGTTTCAGAGAGTGTCAGCGAGTGTCTGAGAGTGTCAGAGAGTGATAGAGAGTGTCAGAGAGTGTCAGAGAGTGATAGAGAGTGATAGAGAGTGTCAGAGAGTGTCAGAGAGTGTCAGAGAGTGATAGAGAGTGATAGAAGTGTTTCAGAGAGTGTTAAAGCGTGTCAGAGAGTGTCTGAGAGTGTCAGAGAGTGATAGAGAGTGTCAGAGAGTGTCAGAGAGTGATAGAGAGTGATAGAGAGTTTCAGAGAGTGTCAGAGAGTGTCTGAGAGTGTCAGAGAGTGATAGAGAGTGTCAGAGAGTGTCAGAGAGTGATAGAGAGTGATAGAGAGTGTCAGAGAGTGTCAGAGAGTGTCAGAGAGTGATAGTGAGTGTCAGAGAGTGTCAGAGAGTGTCAGAGAGTGATAGAGAGTGTCAGAGAGTTTCAGAGAGTGTCAGAGAGTGTCTGAGAGTGTCAGAGAGTGATAGAGAGTGATAGAGAGTGATAGAGAGTGTCAGAGAGTGTCAGAGAGTGATAGAGAGTGATAGAGGGTGTCAGAGAGTGTCAGAGAGTAATAGTGAGTGTCAGAGAGTGTCAGAGAGTGATAGAGAGTGATAGAGAGTGTCAGAGAGTGATAGAGAGTGTCAGAGAGTGTCAGAGAGTGATAGAGAGTGATAGAGAGTGTCAGAGAGTGTCTGAGAGTGTCAGAGAGTGATAGAGAGTGATAGAGAGTGTCAGAGAGTGTCAGAGAGTGTCAGAGAGTAGTAGAGAGTGTCAGAGAGTGTCAGAGAGTATCAGAGAGTGTCAGAGAGTGATAGTGAGTGTCAGAGAGTGTCAGAGAGTGATAGAGAGTGTAAGAGATTGTCAGAGAGTGATAGAGAGTGATAGAGAGTTTCAGAGAGTGTCAGAGAGTGTCTGAGAGTGTCAGAGAGTGATAGAGAGTGTCAGAGAGTGTCAGAGAGTGATAGAGAGTGATAGAGAGTGTCAGAGAGTGTCAGAGAGTGATAGAGAGTGATAGAGGGTGTCAGAGAGTGTCAGAGAGTGTCAGAGAGTGATAGTGAGTGTCAGAGAGTGTCAGAGAGTGTCAGAGAGTGATAGAGAGTGATAGAGAGTTTCAGAGAGTGTCAGAGAGTGTCTGAGAGTGTCAGAGAGTGATAGAGAGTGATAGAGAGTGATAGAGAGTGTCAGAGAGTGTCAGAGAGTGATAGAGAGTGATAGAGAGTGTCAGAGAGTGTCAGAGAGTGATAGTGAGTGTCAGAGAGTGTCAGAGAGTGATAGAGAGTGATAGAGAGTGTCAGAGAGTGATAGAGAGTGTCAGATAGTGTCAGAGAGTGATAGAGAGTGTCAGAGACTGTCAGAGAGTGATAGTGAGTGTCAGAGAGTGATAGAGAGTGTCAGAGAGTGATAGAGAGTGATAGAGAGTTTCAGAGATTGTCAGAGAGTGTCAGAGAGTGTCAGAGAGTGATAGAGATTGATAGAGAGTGTCAGAGAGTGTCAGAGAGTGATAGAGAGTGATAGAGAGTGTCAGAGAGTGTCAGAGAGTGTCAGAGAGTGATAGTGAGTGTCAGAGAGTGTCAGAGAGTGATAGAGAGTGATAGAGAGTGTCAGAGAGTGATAGATAGTGTCAGAGAGTGTCAGAGAGTGATAGAGAGTGACAGAGAGTGTCAGAGAGTGTCTGAGAGTGTCAGAGAGTGATAGAGAGTGATAGAGAGTGTCAGAGAGTGTCAGAGAGTGATAGAGAGTGCTAGAGAGTGTCAGTGAGTGTCAGAGTGTGTCAGAGAGTGATAGAGAGTGTCAGAGAGTGATAGAGAGTGTCAGAGAGTGTCAGAGAGTGATAGAGAGTGATAGAGAGTTTCAGAGAGTGTCAGCGAGTGTCTGAGAGTGTCAGAGAGTGATAGAGAGTGTCAGAGAGTGTCAGAGAGTGATAGAGAGTGATAGAGAGTGTCAGAGAGTGTCAGAGAGTGTCAGAGAGTGATAGAGAGTGATAGAAGTGTTTCAGAGAGTGTTAAAGCGTGTCAGAGAGTGATAGAGAGTGTCAGAGAGTGTCAGAGAGTGATAGAGAGTGTCAGAGAGTGTCAGAGAGTGATAGAGAGTGATAGAGAGTTTCAGACAGTGTCAGAGAGTGTCTGAGAGTGTCAGAGAGTGATAGAGAGTGTCAGAGAGTGTCAGAGAGTGATAGAGAGTGATAGAGAGTGTCAGAGAGTGTCAGAGAGGGTCAGAGAGTGATAGTGAGTGTCAGAGAGTGTCAGAGAGTGTCAGAGAGTGATAGAGAGTGATAGAGAGTTTCAGAGAGTGTCAGAGAGTGATAGTGAGTGTCAGAGAGTGTCAGAGAGTGATAGAGAGTGATAGAGAGTGTCAGAGAGTGATAGATAGTGTCAGAGAGTGTCAGAGAGTGATAGAGAGTGTCAGAGAGTGTCAGAGAGTGATAGAGAGTGATAGAGAGTGTCAGAGAGTGTCAGAGAGTGTCAGAGAGTGATAGTGAGTGTCAGAGAGTGTCAGAGAGTGTCAGAGAGTGATAGAGAGTGATAGAGAGTTTCAGAGAGTGTCAGAGAGTGTCTGAGAGTGTCAGAGAGTGATAGAGAGTGATAGACAGTGATAGAGAGTGTCAGAGAGTGTCAGAGAGTGATAGAGAGTGATATAGAGTGTCAGAGAGTGTCAGAGAGTGTCAGAGAGTAATAGTGAGTGTCAGAGAGTGTCAGAGAGTGATAGAGAGTGATAGAGAGTGTCAGAGAGTGATAGAGAGTGTCAGAGAGTGTCAGAGAGTGATAGAGAGTGGTAGAGAGTGTCAGAGAGTGTCTGAGAGTGTCAGAGAGTGATAGAGAGTGATAGAGAGTGTCAGAGAGTGTCAGAGAGTGATAGAGAGTAGTAGAGAGTTTCAGAGAGTGTCAGAGAGTATCTGAGAGTGTCAGAGAGTGATAGTGAGTGTCAGTGAGTGTCAGAGAGTGATAGAGAGTGTCAGAGATTGTCAGAGAGTGATAGAGAGTGATAGAGAGTTTCAGAGAGTGTCAGAGAGTGTCTGAGAGTGTCAGAGAGTGATAGAGAGTGTCAGAGAGTGTCAGAGAGTGATAGAGAGTGATAGAGAGTGTCAGAGAGTGTCAGAGAGTGTCAGAGAGTGATAGTGAGTGTCAGAGAGTGTCAGAGAGTGTCAGAGAGTGATAGAGAGTGAGAGAGAGTTTCAGAGAGTGTCAGAGAGTGCCTGAGAGTGTCAGAGTGTGATAGAGAGTGATAGAGAGTGTCAGAGAGTGTCAGAGAGTGATAGAGAGTGATATAGAGTGTCAGAGAGTGTCAGAGAGTGTCAGAGAGTGTCACAGAGTGATAGAGAGTGATAGAGAGTGATAGAGAGTGTCAGAGAGTGTCTGAGAGAGTCAGAGAGTGATAGAGAGTGATAGAGAGTGTCAGAGAGTGTCAGAGAGTGATAGAGAGTGTCAGAGAGTGTCAGAGAGTGTCAGAGAGTGATAGTGAGTGTCAGAGAGTGTCAGAGAGTGATAGAGAGTGTCAGAGAGTGATAGAGAGTGTCAGAGAGTGTCAGAGAGTGTCAGAGAGTGATAGAGAGTGATAGAAGTGTTTCAGAGAGTGTTAAAGAGTGACAGAGAGTGTCAGAGAGTGTCAGAGAGTGATAGAGAGTGTCAGAGAGTGTCAGAGTGTGTCATAGAGTGATAGAGAGTGATAGAGAGTTTCAGAGAGTGTCAGAGAGTGTCTGAGAGTGTCAGAGAGTGATAGAGAGTGTCAGAGAGTGTCAGAGAGTGATAGAGAGTGATAGAGAGTGTCAGAGAGTGTCAGAGAGTGTCAGAGAGTGATAGTGAGTGTCAGAGAGTGTCAGAGAGTGTCAGAGAGTGATAGAGAGTGATAGAGAGTGTCAGAGAGTGTCAGAGAGTGTCAGAGAGTGATAGAGAGTGTCAGAGAGTGTCAGAGAGTGTCTGAGATTGTCAGAGAGTGATAGAGAGTGTCAGAGAGTGTCAGAGAGTGATAGAGAGTGATAGAGAGATTCAGAGAGTGTCAGAGAGTGTCTGAGAGAGGCAGAGAGTGATAGAGAGTGTCAGAGAGTGTCAGAGAGTGTCAGAGAGTGATAGAGAGTGATAGAAGTGTTTCAGAGAGAGTTAAAGGGTGTCAGAGGGTGTCTGAGAGTGTCAGAGAGTGATAGAGAGTGTCAGAGAGTGTCAGAGAGTGATAGAGAGTGATAGAGTGTTTCAGAGAGTGTCAGAGAGTGTCTGAGAGTGTCAGAGAGTGATAGAGAGTGTCAGAGAGTGTCAGAGAGTGATAGAGAGTGTTAGAGAGTGTCAGAGAGTGTCAGAGAGTGTCAGAGAGTGATAGTGAGTGTCAGAGAGTGTCAGAGAGTGTCAGAGAGTGATAGTGAGTGTCAGAGTGTGATAGAGAGTGATAGAGAGTGATAGAGAGTGCCAGAGAGTGTCAGAGAGTGATAGAGAGTGATAGAGAGTGTCAGAGAGTGTCAGAGAGTGTCAGAGAGTGATAGTGAGTGTCAGAGAGTGTCAGAGAGTGATAGAGAGTGATAGAGAGTGTCAGAGAGTGTCAGAGAGTGTCTGAGAGTGTCAGAGAGTGATAGAGAGTGATAGAGAGTGTCAGAGAGTTTCAGAGATTGATAGAGAGTGATAGAGAGTGTCAGAGAGTTTCAGAGAGTGTCAGAGAGTGTCAGAGAGTGATAGTGAGTGTCAGAGAGTGTCAGAGAGTGATAGAGAGTGTCAGAGAGTGATAGAGAGTGTCAGAGAGTGTCAGAGAGTGTCTGAGAGTGTCAGAGAGTGATAGAGAGTGTCAGAGAGTGTCAGAGAGTGATAGAGAGTGATAGAGAGTGTCAGAGAGTCTCAGAGAGTGTCAGAGAGTGATAGTGAGTGTCAGAGAGTGTCAGAGAGTGATAGAGAGTGATAGAGAGTTTCAGAGAGTGTCAGAGAGTGTCTGAGACTGTCAGAGAGTGATAGAGAGTGATTGAGAGTGTCAGAGAGTGTCAGAGAGTGATAGAGAGTGATAGAGAGTGTCAGAGAGTGTCAGAGAGTGTCAGAGAGTGATAGAGAGTGTCAGAGAGTGTCAGAGAGTGATAGAGAGTGATAGAGAGTGTCAGAGAGTGATAGATAGTGTCAGAGAGTGTCAGAGAGTGATAGAGAGTGATAGAGAGAGTCAGAGAGTGTCTGAGAGTGATAGAGAGTGTCAGAGAGTGTCAGAGAGTGATAGAGAGTGATAGAGAGTGTCAGAGAGTGATAGATAGTGTCAGAGAGTTTCAGAGAGTGATAGAGAGTGATAGAGAGTGATAGAGAGTGATAGAGAGTGATAGAGAGGGTCAGAGAGTGATAGAGAGTGATAGAGAGTGTCAGAGAGTGATAGAGAGTGTCAGAGAGTGTCAGAGAGTGTCAGAGAGTGATAGAGAGTGATAGCGAGTTTCAGAGAGTGTCAGAGAGTGTCTGAGAGTGTCAGAGAGTGATAGAGAGTGTCAAAGAGTGTCAGAGAGTGATAGAGAGTGTCAGAGAGTGTCAGAGAGTGATAGTGAGTGTCAGAGAGTGTCAGAGAGTGTCAGAGAGTGTCAGAGAGTGATAGAGAGTTTCAGAGAGTGTCAGAGAGTGTCTGAGAGTGTCAGAGAGTGATAGAGAGTGATTGAGAGTGTCAGAGAGTGTCAGTGAGTGATAGAGAGTGATAGAGAGTGTCAGAGAGTGTCAGAGAGTGTCAGAGAGTGATAGTGAGTGTCAGAGAGTGTCAGAGAGTGATAGAGAGTGATAGAGAGTGTCAGAGAGTGATAGATAGTGTCAGAAAGTGTCAGAGAGTGATAGAGAGTGATAGAGAGTGTCAGAGCGTGTCTGAGAGTGATAGAGAGTGATAGAGAGTGTCAGAGAGTGTCAGAGAGTGTCAGAGAGTGTCAGAGAGTGATAGAGTGTGATAGAGAGTGTCAGAGAGTGATAGATAGTGTCAGAGAGTGTCAGAGAGTGATAGAGAGTGATAGAGAGTGATAGAGAGTGATAGAGAGTGATAGAGAGTGTCAGAGAGTGATAGAGAGTGATAGAGAGTGTCAGAGAGTGTCTGAGAGTGATAGAGAGTGATAGAGAGAGTCAGAGAGTGTCAGAGAGTGTCAGAGAGTGATAGAGTGTGATAGAGAGTGTCAGAGAGTGATAGATAGTGTCAGAGAGTGTCAGAGAGTGTCAGAGAGTGATAGAGAGTGATAGAGAGTGATAGAGAGTGATAGAGAGTGATAGAGAGTGTCAGAGAGTGTCTGAGAGTGTCAGAGAGTGATAGAGAGTGATAGAGAGTGTCAGAGAGTGTCAGAGAGTGATAGAGAGTGATAGAGAGTGTCAGAGAGTGTCAGAGAGTGTCAGAGAGTGATAGTGAGTGTCATAGAGTGTCAGAGAGTGATAGAGAGTGTCAGAGAGTGATAGAGAGTGTCAGAGAGTGTCAGAGAGTGATAGAGAGTGATAGAGAGTTTCAGAGAGTGTCAGAGAGTGTCTGAGAGTGTCAGAGAGTGATAGAGAGTGTCAGAGAGTGTCAGAGAGTGTCAGAGAGTGATAGTGAGTGTCAGAGAGTGTCAGAGAGTGTCAGAGAGTGATACAGAGTTTCAGAGAGTGTCAGAGAGTTTCTGAGAGTGTCAGAGAGTGATAGAGAGTGATAGAGAGTGTCAGAGAGTGTCAGAGAGTGATAGAGAGTGATAGAGAGTGTCAGGGAGTGTCAGAGAGTGTCAGAGAGTGATAGTGAGTGTCAGAGAGTGTCAGAGAGTGATAGAGAGTGTCAGAGAGTGTCTGAGAGTGTCAGAGAGTGATAGAGAGTGATAGAGAGTGTCAGAGAGTGTCAGAGAGTGATAGAGAGTGATAGTGAGTGTCAGAGAGTGTCAGACAGTGATAGAGAGTGTCAGAGAGTGATAGAGAGTGTCAGAGAGTGTCAGAGAGTGATAGAGAGTGATAGAGAGTTTCAGAGAGTGTCAGCGAGTGTCTGAGAGTGTCAGAGAGTGATAGAGAGTGTCAGAGAGTGTCAGAGAGTGATAGAGAGTGATAGAGAGTGTCAGAGAGTGTCAGAGAGTGTCAGAGAGTTGTAGAGAGTGATAGAAGTGTTTCAGAGAGTGTCTGAGAGTGTCAGAGAGTGTCTGAGAGTGTCAGAGAGTGATAGAGAGTGTCAGAGAGTGTCAGAGAGTGATAGAGAGAGATAGAGAGTTTCAGAGAGTGTCAGAGAGTGTCAGAGAGTGATAGAGAGTGTCAGAGAGTGTCAGAGAGTGATAGAGAGTGATAGAGAGTGTCAGAGAGTGTCAGAGAGTGTCAGAGAGTGATAGTGAGTGTCAGAGAGTGTTAGAGAGTGTCAGAGAGTGATAGAGAGTGATAGAGAGTTTCAGAGAGTGTCAGAGAGTGTCTGAGAGTGTCAGAGAGTGATAGAGAGCGATAGAGAGTGATAGAGAGTGTCAGAGAGTGTCAGGGAGTGATAGAGAGTGATAGAGAGTGTCAGAGAGTGTCAGAGAGTGATAGTGAGTGTCAGAGAGTGTCAGAGAGTGATAGAGAGTGATAGAGAGTGTCAGAGAGTGATAGAGAGTGTCAGAGAGTGTCAGAGAGTGATAGAGAGTGTCAGAGAGTGTCTGAGAGTGTCAGAGAGTGATAGAGAGTGATAGAGAGTGTCAGAGAGTGTCAGAGAGTGATAGAGAGTGATAGAGAGTGTCAGAGAGTGTCAGAGAGTGATAGTGAGTGTCAGAGAGTGTCAGAGAGTGATAGAGAGTGTCAGAGAGTGTCAGAGAGTGATAGGGAGTGATAGAGAGTTTCAGAGAGTGTCAGAGAGTGTCTGAGAGTGTCAGAGAGTGATAGAGAGTGTCAGAGAGTGTCAGAGAGTGATAGAGAGTGATAGAGAGTGTCAGAGAGTGTCAGAGAGTGTCAGAGAGTGATAGTGAGTGTCAGAGAGTGTCAGAGAGTGTCAGAGAGTGATAGAGAGTGAGAGAGAGTTTCAGAGAGTGTCAGAGAGTGTCTGAGAGTGTCAGAGAGTGATAGAGAGTGTCAGAGAGTGTCAGAGAGTGATAGAGAGTGATAGAGAGTATCAGAGAGTGTCAGAGAGTGTCAGAGAGTGATAGTGAGTGTCAGAGAGTGTCAGAGAGTGTCAGAGAGTGATAGAGAGTGATAGAGAGTTTCAGAGATTGTCAGAGAGTGTCTGAGAGTGTCAGAGAGTGATAGAGAGTGATAGAGAGTGTCAGAGAGTGTCAGAGAGTGATAGAGAGAGATAGAGAGTTTCAGAGAGTGTCAGAGAGTGTCTGAGAGTGTCAGAGAGTGATAGAGAGTGTCAGAGAGTGTCAGAGAGTGATAGAGAGTGATAGAGAGTTTCAGAGTGTCAGAGAGTGTCAGAGAGTGACAGTGAGTGTCAGAGAGTGTTAGAGAGTGTCAGAGAGTGATAGAGAGTGATAGAGAGTTTCAGAGAGTGTCAGAGAGTGTCTGAGAGTGTCAGAGAGTGATAGAGAGCGATAGAGAGTGATAGAGAGTGTCAGAGAGTGTCAGCGAGTGATAGAGAGTGATAGAGAGTGTCAGAGAGTGTCAGAGAGTGATAGTGAGTGTCAGAGAGTGTCAGAGAGTGATAGAGAGTGGTAGAGAGTGTCAGAGAGTGATAGAGAGTGTCAGAGAGTGTCAGAGAGTGATAGAGAGTGTCAGAGAGTGTCTGAGAGTGTCAGAGAGTGATAGAGAGTGATAGAGAGTGTCAGAGAGTGTCAGAGAGTGATAGAGAGTGATAGAGAGTGTCAGAGAGTGTCAGAGAGTGTCAGAGAGTGATATTGAGTGTCAGAGAGTGTCAGAGAGTGATAGAGAGTGTCAGAGAGTGTCAGAGAGTGATAGGGAGTGATGGAGAGATTCAGAGAGTGTCAGAGAGTGTCTGAGAGTGTCAGAGAGTGATAGAGAGTGTCAGAGAGTGTCAGAGAGTGATAGAGAGTGATAGAGAGTGTCAGAGAGTGTCAGAGAGTGATAGAGAGTGATAGAGAGTGTCAGAGAGTGTCAGAGAGTGATAGTGAGTGTCAGAGAGTGTCAGAGAGTGATAGAGAGTGTCAGAGAGTGTCAGAGAGTGATAGGGAGTGATAGAGAGTTTCAGAGAGTGTCAGAGAGTGTCTGAGAGTGTCAGAGAGTGATAGAGAGTGTCAGAGAGTGTCAGAGAGTGATAGAGAGTGATAGAGAGTGTCAGAGAGTGTCAGAGAGTGTCAGAGAGTGATAGTGAGTGTCAGAGAGTGTCAGAGAGTGTCAGAGAGTGATAGAGAGTGAGAGAGAGTTTCAGAGAGTGTCAGAGAGTGTCTGAGAGTGTCAGAGAGTGATAGAGAGTGTCAGAGAGTGTCAGAGAGTGATAGAGAGTGATAGAGAGTATCAGAGAGTGTCAGAGAGTGTCAGAGAGTGATAGTGAGTGTCAGAGAGTGTCAGAGAGTGTCAGAGAGTGATAGAGAGTGATAGAGAGTTTCAGAGATTGTCAGAGAGTGTCTGAGAGTGTCAGAGAGTGATAGAGAGTGATAGAGAGTGTCAGAGAGTGTCAGAGAGTGATAGAGAGAGATAGAGAGTTTCAGAGAGTGTCAGAGAGTGTCTGAGAGTGTCAGAGAGTGATAGAGAGTGTCAGAGAGTGTCAGAGAGTGATAGAGAGTGATAGAGAGTTTCAGAGTGTCAGAGAGTGTCAGAGAGTGACAGTGAGTGTCAGAGAGTGTTAGAGAGTGTCAGAGAGTGATAGAGAGTGATAGAGAGTTTCAGAGAGTGTCAGAGAGTGTCTGAGAGTGTCAGAGAGTGATAGAGAGCGATAGAGAGTGATAGAGAGTGTCAGAGAGTGTCAGCGAGTGATAGAGAGTGATAGAGAGTGTCAGAGAGTGTCAGAGAGTGATAGTGAGTGTCAGAGAGTGTCAGAGAGTGATAGAGAGTGGTAGAGAGTGTCAGAGAGTGATAGAGAGTGTCAGAGAGTGTCAGAGAGTGATAGAGAGTGTCAGAGAGTGTCTGAGAGTGTCAGAGAGTGATAGAGAGTGATAGAGAGTGTCAGAGAGTGTCAGAGAGTGATAGAGAGTGATAGAGAGTGTCAGAGAGTGTCAGAGAGTGTCAGAGAGTGATATTGAGTGTCAGAGAGTGTCAGAGAGTGATAGAGAGTGTCAGAGAGTGTCAGAGAGTGATAGGGAGTGATGGAGAGATTCAGAGAGTGTCAGAGAGTGTCTGAGAGTGTCAGAGAGTGATAGAGAGTGTCAGAGAGTGTCAGAGAGTGATAGAGAGTGATAGAGAGTGTCAAAGAGTGTCAGAGAGTGTCAGAGAGTGATAGTGAGTGTCAGAGAGTGTCAGAGAGTGTCAGAGAGTGATAGAGAGTGAGAGAGAGTTTCAGAGAGTGTCAGAGAGTGTCTGAGAGTGTCAGAGAGTGATAGAGAGTGTCAGAGAGTGTCAGAGAGTGATAGAGAGTGATAGAGAGTGTCAGAGAGTGTCAGAGAGTGTCAGAGAGTGATAGTGAGTGTCAGAGAGTATCAGAGAGTGTCAGAGAGTGATAGAGAGTGATAGAGAGTTTCAGAGATTGTCAGAGAGTGTCTGAGAGTGTCAGAGAGTGATAGAGAGTGATAGAGAGTGTCAGAGAGTGTCAGAGAGTGATAGAGTGTGATAGAGAGTGTCAGAGAGTGTCAGAGAGTGTCAGAGAGTGATAGTGAGTGTCAGAGAGTGTCAGAGAGTGATAGAGAGTGATAGAGAGTGTCAGAGAGTGATAGATAGTGTCAGAGAGTGTCAGAGAGTGATAGAGAGTGATAGAGAGTGTCAGAGAGTGTCTGAGAGTGTCAGAGAGTGATAGAGAGTGATAGAGAGTGTCAGAGAGTGTCAGAGAGTGATAGAGAGTGATAGAGAGTGTCAGAGAGTGTCAGAGAGTGATAGTGAGTGTCAGAGAGTGTCAGAGAGTGATAGAGAGTGTCAGAGAGTGATAGAGAGTGTCAGAGAGTGTCAGAGAGTGATAGAGAGTGATAGAGAGTTTCAGAGAGTGTCAGCGAGTGTCTGAGAGTGTCAGAGAGTGATAGAGAGTGTCAGAGAGTGATAGAGAGTGATAGAGAGTGTCAGAGAGTGTCAGAGAGTGTCAGAGAGTGATAGAGAGTGATAGAAGTGTTTCAGAGAGTGTTAAAGCGTGTCAGAGAGTGTCTGAGAGTGTCAGAGAGTGATAGAGTGTGTCAGAGAGTGTCAGAGAGTGATAGAGAGTGATAGAGAGTGTCAGAGAGTGATAGAGAGTGTCAGAGAGTGATAGAGAGTGTCAGAGAGTGTCAGAGAGTGATAGAGAGTGATAGAGAGTGTCAGAGAGTGTCAGAGAGTGTCAGAGAGTGATAGTGAGTGTCAGAGTGTGTCAGAGAGTGTCAGAGAGTGATAGAGAGTGATAGAGAGTTTCAGAGAGTGTCAGAGAGTGTCTGAGAGTGTCAGAGAGTGATATAGAGTGATAGAGAGTGATAGAGAGTGTCAGAGAGTGTCAGAGAGTGATAGAGAGTGTCAGAGAGTGTCAGAGAGTGTCAGAGAGTGTCAGAGAGTAATAGTGAGTGTCAGAGAGTGTCAGAGAGTGATAGAGAGTGATAGAGAGTGTCAGAGAGTGATAGAGAGTGTCAGAGAGTGTCAGAGAGTGATAGAGAGTGATAGAGAGTGTCAGAGAGTGATAGAGAGTGTCAGAGAGTGATAGAGAGTGATAGAGAGTGTCAGAGAGTGTCAGAGAGTGATAGAGAGTAGTAGCGAGTGTCAGAGAGTGTCAGAGAGTATCAGAGAGTGTCAGAGAGTGATAGTGAGTGTCAGAGAGTGTCAGAGAGTGATAGAGAGTGTCAGAGATTGTCAGAGAGTGATAGAGAGTGATAGAGAGTTTCAGAGAGTGTCAGAGAGTGTCTGAGAGTGTCAGAGAGTGATAGAGAGTGTCAGAGAGTGTCAGAGAGTGATAGAGAGTGATAGAGAGTGTCAGAGAGTGTCAGAGAGTGTCAGAGAGTGATAGTGAGTGTCAGAGAGTGTCAGAGAGTGTCAGAGAGTGATAGAGAGTGAGAGAGAGTTTCAGAGAGTGTCAGAGAGTGCCTGAGAGTGTCAGAGTGTGATAGAGAGTGATAGAGAGTGTCAGAGAGTGTCAGAGAGTGATAGAGAGTGATAGAGAGTGTCAGAGAGTGTCAGAGAGTGTCAGAGAGTGATAGTGAGTGTCAGAGAGTGTCAGAGAGTGATAGAGAGTGACAGAGAGTGTCAGAGAGTGTCTGAGAGAGTCAGAGAGTGATAGAGAGTGATAGAGAGTGTCAGAGAGTGTCAGAGAGTGATAGAGAGTGTCAGAGAGTGTCAGAGAGTGATAGTGAGTGTCAGAGAGTGTCAGAGAGTGATAGAGACTGTCAGAGAGTGATAGAGAGTGTCAGAGAGTGTCAGAGAGTGTCAGAGAGTGATAGAGAGTGATAGAAGTGTTTCAGAGAGTGTTAAAGAGTGTCAGAGAGTGTCTGAGAGTGTCAGAGAGTGATAGAGAGTGTCAGAGAGTGTCAGAGAGTGATAGAGAGTGATAGAGAGTTTCAGAGAGTGTCAGAGAGTGTCTGAGAGTGTCAGAGAGTGATAGAGAGTGTCAGAGAGTGTCAGAGAGTGATAGAGAGTGATAGAGAGTGTCAGAGAGTGTCAGAGAGTGTCAGAGAGTGATAGTGAGTGTCAGAGAGTGTCAAAGAGTGATAGAGAGTGATAGAGAGTTTCAGAGAGTGTCAGAGAGTGTCAGAGAGTGATAGAGAGTGATAGAGAGTGTCAGAGAGTGTCAGAGAGTGTCAGAGAGTGATAGTGAGTGATAGTGAGTTTCAGAGAGTGTCAGAGAGTGGCAGAGAGTGTCTGAGATTGTCAGAGAGTGATAGAGAGTGTCAGAGAGTGTCAGAGAGTGATAGAGAGTGATAGAGAGATTCAGAGAGTGTCAGAGAGTGTCTGAGAGAGGCAGAGAGTGATAGAGAGTGTCAGAGAGTGTCAGAGAGTGATAGAGAGTGATAGAAGTGTTTCAGAGAGAGTTAAAGGGTGTCATAGAGTGTCTGAGAGTGTCAGAGAGTGATAGAGAGTGTCAGAGAGTGTCAGAGAGTGATAGAGAGTGATAGAGCGTTTCAGAGAGTGTCAGAGAGTGTCTGAGTGTGTCAGAGAGTGATAGAGAGTTTCAGAGAGTGTCAGAGACTGATAGAGAGTGATAGAGAGTGTCAGAGAGTGTCAGAGAGTGTCAGAGAGTGATAGTGAGTGTCAGAGAGTGTCAGAGAGTGATAGTGAGTGTCAGAGAGTGATAGAGAGTGATAGAGAGTGATAGAGAGTGTCAGAGAGTGTCAGAGAGTGATAGAGAGTGATAGAGAGTGTCAGAGAGTGTCAGAGAGTGTCAGAGAGTGATAGTGAGTGTCAGAGAGTGTCAGAGAGTGATAGAGAGTGATAGAGAGTGTCAGAGAGTGATAGAGAGTGTCAGAGAGTGTCAGAGAGTGATAGAGAGTGATAGAGAGTGATAGAGAGTGTCAGAGAGTGTCTGAGAGTGTCAGAGAGTGACAGAGAGTGATAGAGAGTGTCAGAGAGTTTCAGAGATTGATAGAGAGTGATAGTGAGTGTCAGAGAGTGTCAGAGAGTGATAGAGAGTGTCAGAGAGTGATAGAGAGTGTCAGAGAGTGTCAGAGAGTGATAGAGAGTGATAGAGAGTTTCAGAGAGTGTCAGAGAGTGTCTGAGAGTGTCAGAGAGTTATAGAGAGTGTCAGAGAGTGTCAGAGAGTGATAGAGAGTGTCAGAGAGTGTCAGAGAGTGTCAGAGAGTGTCAGAGAGTGTCAGAGAGTGATAGAGAGTGATAGAGAGTTTCAGAGAGTGTCAGAGAGTGTCTGAGAGTGTCAGAGAGTGATAGAGAGTGATTGAGAGTGTCAGAGAGTGTCAGAGAGTGATAGAGAGTGATAGAGAGTGTCAGAGAGTGTCAGAGAGTGTCAGAGAGTGTCAGAGAGTGATAGTGAGTGTCAGAGAGTGTCAGAGAGTGATAGAGAGTGATAGAGAGTGTCAGAGAGTGATAGATAGTGTCAGAGAGTGTCAGAGAGTGATAGAGAGTGATAGAGATTGTCAGAGAGTGTCTGAGAGTGATAGAGAGTGATAGAGAGTGTCAGAGAGTGTCAGAGAGTGTCAGAGAGTGTCAGAGTGTGATAGAGAGTGATAGAGAGTGTCAGAGAGTGATAGATAGTGTCAGAGAGTGTCAGAGAGTGATAGAGAGTGATAGAGAGTGATAGAGAGTGATAGAGAGTGTCAGAGAGTGTCTGAGAGTGTCAGAGAGTGATAGAGAGTGATAGAGAGTGATAGAGAGTGTCAGAGAGTGTCAGAGAGTGATAGAGAGTGATAGAGAGTGTCAGAGAGTGTCAGAGAGTGTCAGAGAGTGATAGTGAGTGTCAGAGAGTGTCAGAGAGTGATAGAGAGTGTCAGAGAGTGATAGAGAGTGTCAGAGCGTGTCAGAGAGTGATAGAGAGTGATAGAGAGTTTCAGAGAGTGTCAGAGAGTGTCTGAGAGTGTCAGAGAGTGATAGAGAGTGTCAGAGAGTGTCAGAGAGTGATAGAGAGTGATAGAGAGTGTCAGAGTGTGTCAGAGAGTGTCAGAGAGTGATAGTGAGTGTCAGAGAGTGTCAGAGAGTGTCAGAGAGTGATAGAGAGTGATACAGAGTTTCAGAGAGTGTCAGAGAGTTTCTGAGAGTGTCAGAGAGTGATAGAGAGTGTCAGAGAGTGTCAGAGAGTGATAGAGAGTGATAGAGAGTGTCAGAGAGTGTCAGAGAGTGTCAGTGAGTGATAGTGAGTGTCAGAGAGTGTCAGAGAGTGATAGAGAATGTCAGAGAGTGTCAGAGAGTGATAGAGAGTGATAGAGAGTGTCAGAGAGTGTCAGAGAGTGTCAGAGAGTGATAGAGAGTGTCAGAGAGTGTCTGAGAGTGTCTGAGAGTGTCAGAGAGTGATAGAGAGTGATAGAGAGTGTCAGAGAGTGTCAGAGAGTGATAGAGAGTGATAGTGAGTGTCAGAGAGTGTCAGAGAGTGATAGAGAGTGTCAGAGAGTGATAGAGAGTGTCAGAGAGTGTCAGAGAGTGATAGAGAGTGATAGAGAGTTTCAGAGAGTGTCAGCGAGTGTCTGAGAGTGTCAGAGAGTGATAGAGAGTGTCAGAGAGTGTCAGAGAGTGATAGAGAGTGTCAGAGAGTGTCAGAGAGTGTCAGAGAGTGATAGTGAGTGTCAGAGAGTGTCAGAGAGTGATAGAGACTGTCAGAGAGTGATAGAGAGTGTCAGAGAGTGTCAGAGAGTGTCAGAGAGTGATAGAGAGTGATAGAAGTGTTTCAGAGAGTGTTAAAGAGTGTCAGAGAGTGTCTGAGAGTGTCAGAGAGTGATAGAGAGTGTCAGAGAGTGTCAGAGAGTGATAGAGAGTGATAGAGAGTTTCAGAGAGTGTCAGAGAGTGTCTGAGAGTGTCAGAGAGTGATAGAGAGTGTCAGAGAGTGTCAGAGAGTGATAGAGAGTGATAGAGAGTGTCAGAGAGTGTCAGAGAGTGTCAGAGAGTGATAGTGAGTGTCAGAGAGTGTCAAAGAGTGATAGAGAGTGATAGAGAGTTTCAGAGAGTGTCAGAGAGTGTCAGAGAGTGATAGAGAGTGATAGAGAGTGTCAGAGAGTGTCAGAGAGTGTCAGAGAGTGATAGTGAGTGATAGTGAGTTTCAGAGAGTGTCAGAGAGTGGCAGAGAGTGTCTGAGATATTCAGAGAGTGATAGAGAGTGTCAGAGAGTGTCAGAGAGTGATAGAGAGTGATAGAGAGATTCAGAGAGTGTCAGAGAGTGTCTGAGAGAGGCAGAGAGTGATAGAGAGTGTCAGAGAGTGTCAGAGAGTGATAGAGAGTGATAGAAGTGTTTCAGAGAGAGTTAAAGGGTGTCAGAGAGTGTCTGAGAGTGTCAGAGAGTGATAGAGAGTGTCAGAGAGTGTCAGAGAGTGATAGAGAGTGATAGAGCGTTTCAGAGAGTGTCAGAGAGTGTCTGAGTGTGTCAGAGAGTGATAGAGAGTTTCAGAGAGTGTCAGAGACTGATAGAGAGTGATAGAGAGTGTCAGAGAGTGTCAGAGAGTGTCAGAGAGTGATAGTGAGTGTCAGAGAGTGTCAGAGAGTGTCAGAGAGTGATAGTGAGTGTCAGAGAGTGATAGAGAGTGATAGAGAGTGATAGAGAGTGTCAGAGAGTGTCAGAGAGTGATAGAGAGTGATAGAGAGTGTCAGAGAGTGTCAGAGAGTGTCAGAGAGTGATAGTGAGTGTCAGAGAGTGTCAGAGAGTGATAGAGAGTGATAGAGAGTGTCAGAGAGTGATAGAGAGTGTCAGAGAGTGTCAGAGAGTGATAGAGAGTGATAGAGAGTGATAGAGAGTGTCAGAGAGTGTCTGAGAGTGTCAGAGAGTGACAGAGAGTGATAGAGAGTGTCAGAGAGTTTCAGAGATTGATAGAGAGTGATAGTGAGTGTCAGAGAGTGTCAGAGAGTGATAGAGAGTGTCAGAGAGTGATAGAGAGTGTCAGAGAGTGTCAGAGAGTGATAGAGAGTGATAGAGAGTTTCAGAGAGTGTCAGAGAGTGTCTGAGAGTGTCAGAGAGTTATAGAGAGTGTCAGAGAGTGTCAGAGAGTGATAGAGAGTGATAGAGAGTGTCAGAGAGTGTCAGAGAGTGTCAGAGAGTGTCAGAGAGTGTCAGAGAGTGATAGAGAGTGATAGAGAGTTTCAGAGAGTGTCAGAGAGTGTCTGAGAGTGTCAGAGAGTGATAGAGAGTGATTGAGAGTGTCAGAGAGTGTCAGAGAGTGATAGAGAGTGTTAGAGAGTGTCAGAGAGTGTCAGAGAGTGTCAGAGAGTGTCAGAGAGTGATAGTGAGTGTCAGAGAGTGTCAGAGAGTGATAGAGAGTGATAGAGAGTGTCAGAGAGTGATAGATAGTGTCAGAGAGTGTCAGAGAGTGATAGAGAGTGATAGAGATTGTCAGAGAGTGTCTGAGAGTGATAGAGAGTGATAGAGAGTGTCAGAGAGTGTCAGAGAGTGTCAGAGAGTGTCAGAGAGTGATAGAGAGTGATAGAGAGTGTCAGAGAGTGATAGATAGTGTCAGAGAGTGTCAGAGAGTGATAGAGAGTGATAGAGAGTGATAGAGAGTGATAGAGAGTGTCAGAGAGTGTCTGAGAGTGTCAGAGAGTGATAGAGAGTGATAGAGAGTGATAGAGAGTGTCAGAGAGTGTCAGAGAGTGATAGAGAGTGATAGAGAGTGTCAGAGAGTGTCAGAGAGTGTCAGAGAGTGATAGTGAGTGTCAGAGAGTGTCAGAGAGTGATAGAGAGTGTCAGAGAGTGATAGAGAGTGTCAGAGAGTGATAGTGTGTGTCAGAGAGTGTCAGAGAGTGATAGAGAGTGATAGAGAGTGTCAGAGAGTGATAGATAGTGTCAGAGAGTGTCAGAGAGTGATAGAGAGTGATAGAGATTGTCAGAGAGTGTCTGAGAGTGATAGAGAGTGATAGAGAGTGTCAGAGAGTGTCAGAGAGTGTCAGAGAGTGTCAGAGAGTGTCAGAGAGTGATAGAGAGTGATAGAGAGTGTCAGAGAGTGATAGATAGTGTCAGAGAGTGTCAGAGAGTGATAGAGAGTGATAGAGAGTGATAGAGAGTGATAGAGAGTGTCAGAGAGTGTCTGAGAGTGTCAGAGAGTGATAGAGAGTGATAGAGAGTGATAGAGAGTGTCAGAGAGTGTCAGAGAGTGATAGAGAGTGATAGAGAGTGTCAGAGAGTGTCAGAGAGTGTCAGAGAGTGATAGTGAGTGTCAGAGAGTGTCAGAGAGTGATAGAGAGTGTCAGAGAGTGATAGAGAGTGTCAGAGAGTGTCAGAGAGTGATAGAGAGTGATAGAGAGTTTCAGAGAGTGTCAGAGAGTGTCTGAGAGTGTCAGAGAGTGATAGAGAGTGTCAGAGAGTGTCAGAGAGTGATAGAGAGTGATAGAGAGTGTCAGAGAGTGTCAGAGAGTGTCAGAGAGTGATAGTGAGTGTCAGAGAGTGTCAGAGAGTGATAGAGAGTGATACAGAGTTTCAGAGAGTGTCAGAGAGTTTCTGAGAGTGTCAGAGAATGATAGAGAGTGATAGAGAGTGTCAGAGAGTGTCAGAGAGTGATAGAGAGTGATAGAGAGTGTCAGAGAGTGTCAGAGAGTGTCAGTGAGTGATAGTGAGTGTCAGAGAGTGTCAGAGAGTGATAGAGAGTGTCAGAGAGTGTCAGAGAGTGATAGAGAGTGATAGAGAGTGTCAGAGAGTGTCAGAGAGTGTCAGAGAGTGATAGAGAGTGTCAGAGAGTGTCTGAGAGTGTCTGAGAGTGTCAGAGAGTGATAGAGAGTGATAGAGAGTGTCAGAGAGTGTCAGAGAGTGATAGAGAGTGATAGTGAGTGTCAGAGAGTGTCAGAGAGTGATAGAGAGTGTCAGAGAGTGATAGAGAGTGTCAGAGAGTGTCAGAGAGTGATAGAGAGTGATAGAGAGTTTCAGAGAGTGCCAGCGAGTGTCAGAGAGTGATAGAGAGTGTCAGAGAGTGTCAGAGAGTGATAGAGAGTGATAGAGAGTGTCAGAGAGTGTCAGAGAGTGTCAGAGAGTGATAGAAGTGTTTCAGAGAGTGTTAAAGAGTGTCAGAGAGTGTCTGAGAGTGTCAGAGAGTGATAGAGAGTGTCAGAGAGTGTCAGAGAGTGATAGAGAGTGATAGAGAGTTTCAGAGAGTGTCAGAGAGTGTCTGAGAGTGTCAGAGAGTGATAGAGAGTGTCAGAGAGTGTCAGAGAGTGATAGAGAGTGATAGAGAGTGATAGAGAGTGATAGAGAGTGTCAGAGAGTGTCAGAGAGTGATAGAGAGTGATAGAGAGTGTCAGAGAGTGTCAGAGAGTGTCAGAGAGTGATAGAGAGTGATAGAGAGTTTCAGAGAGTGTCAGAGATTGTCTGAGAGTGTCAGAGAGTGATAGAGAGTGATAGAGAGTGTCAGAGAGTGTCAGAGAGTGATAGAGAGTGATAGAGAGTGTCAGAGAGTGATAGTGAGTGTCAGAGAGTGTCAGAGAGTGATAGAGAGTGATAGCGAGTGTCAGAGAGTGATAGAGAGTGTCAGAGAGTGTCAGAGAGTGATAGAGAGTGATAGAGAGTGTCAGAGAGTGTCTGAGAGTGTCAGAGAGTGATAGAGAGTGATAGAGAGTGTCAGAGAGTGTCAGAGAGTGATAGAGAGTGATAGAGAGAGTCAGAGAGTGTCAGAGAGTGTCAGAGAGTGTCAGAGAGTGATAGAGAGTGTCAGAGAGTGTCTGAGAGTGTCAGAGAGTGATAGAGAGTGATAGTGAGTGTCAGAGAGTGTCAGAGAGTGATAGAGAGTGTCAGAGAGTGTCAGAGAGTGATAGGGAGTGATAGAGAGTTTCAGAGAGTGTCAGAGAGTGTCAGAGAGTGATAGAGAGTGTCAGAGAGTGTCAGAGAGTGATAGAGAGTGATAGAGAGTGTCAGAGAGTGTCAGAGAGTGTCAGAGAGTGATAGTGAGTGTCAGAGAGTGTCAGAGAGTGATAGAGAGTGAGAGAGAGTTTCAGAGAGTGTCAGAGAGTGCCTGAGAGTGTCAGAGTGTGATAGAGAGTGATAGAGAGTGTCAGAGAGTGTCAGAGAGTGATAGAGAGTGATAGAGAGTGTCAGAGAGTGTCAGAGAGTGTCAGAGAGTGATAGTGAGCGTCAGAGAGTGTCAGAGAGTGATAGAGAGTGATAGAGAGTGTCAGAGAGTGATAGAGAGTGTCAGAGAGTGTCACAGAGTGATAGAGAGTGATAGAGAGTGTCAGAGAGTGTCTGAGAGTGTCAGAGAGTGATAGAGAGTGATAGAGAGTGTCAGAGAGTGTCAGAGAGTGATAGAGAGTGTCAGAGAGTGTCAGAGAGTGACAGTGAGTGTCAGAGAGTGTCAGAGAGTGATAGAGAGTGTCAGAGAGTGATAGAGAGTGTCAGAGAGTGATAGAGAGTGATAGAGAGTTTCAGAGTGTGTCAGAGAGTGTCTGAGAGTGTCAGAGAGTGATAGAGAGTGTCAGAGAGTGTCAGAGAGTGATAGAGAGTGATAGAGAGTGTCAGAGAGTGTCAGAGAGTGTCAGAGTGTGATAGTGAGTGTCAGAGAGTGTCAGAGAGTGTCAGAGAGTGATAGAGAGTGATAGAGAGTTTCAGAGAGTGTCAGAGAGTGTCAGAGAGTGATAGAGAGTGATAGAGAGTGTCAGAGAGTGTCAGAGAGTGTCAGAGAGTGATAGTGAGTGTCAGAGAGTGTCAGAGAGTAATAGAGAGTGTCAGAGAGTGATAGAGAGTGTCAGAGAGTGATAGAGAGTGTCAGAGAGTGTCAGAGAGTGATAGAGAGTGATAGAGAGTGTCAGAGAGTGTCAGAGAGTGATAGAGAGTGATAGAAGTGTTTCAGAGAGTGTTAAAGAGTGTCAGAGAGTGTCAGAGAGTGTCAGAGTGTGATAGTGAGTGTCAGAGAGTGTCAGAGAGTGTCAGAGAGTGATAGAGAGTGATAGAGAGTTTCAGAGAGTGTCAGAGAGTGTCAGAGAGTGATAGAGAGTGATAGAGAGTGTCAGAGAGTGTCAGAGAGTGTCAGAGAGTGATAGTGAGTGTCAGAGAGTGTCAGAGAGTAATAGAGAGTGTCAGAGAGTGATAGAGAGTGTCAGAGAGTGATAGAGAGTGTCAGAGAGTGTCAGAGAGTGATAGAGAGTGATAGAGAGTGTCAGAGAGTGATAGTGAGTGTCAGAGAGTGATAGAGAGTGATAGAGAGTGTCAGAGAGTGATAGATAGTGTCAGAGAGTGTCAGAGAGTGATAGAGAGTGATAGAGAGTGATAGAGAGTGATAGAGAGTGTCAGAGAGTGTCTGAGAGTGTCAGAGAGTGTCAGAGAGTGATAGTGAGTGTCAGAGAGTGTCAGAGAGTGATAGAGAGTGATAGAGAGTGATAGAGAGTGATAGAGAGTGTCAGAGAGTGTCTGAGAGTGTCAGAGAGTGATAGAGAGTGATAGAGAGTGATAGAGAGTGTCAGAGAGTGTCAGAGAGTGATAGAGAGTGATAGAGAGTGTCAGAGAGTGTCAGAGAGTGTCAGAGAGTGATAGTGAGTGTCAGAGAGTGTCAGAGAGTGATAGAGAGTGTCAGAGAGTGATAGAGAGTGTCAGAGAGTGTCAGAGAGTGATAGAGAGTGATAGAGAGTTTCAGAGAGTGTCAGAGAGTGTCTGAGAGTGTCAGAGAGTGATAGAGAGTGTCAGAGAGTGTCAGAGAGTGATAGAGAGTGATAGAGAGTGTCAGAGAGTGTCAGAGAGTGTCAGAGAGTGATAGTGAGTGTCAGAGAGTGTCAGAGAGTGTCAGAGAGTGATAGAGAGTGATACAGAGTTTCAGAGAGTGTCAGAGAGTTTCTGAGAGTGTCAGAGAGTGATAGAGAGTGATAGAGAGTGTCAGAGAGTGTCAGAGAGTGATAGAGAGTGATAGAGAGTGTCAGAGAGTGTCAGAGAGTGTCAGTGAGTGATAGTGAGTGTCAGAGAGTGTCAGAGAGTGATAGAGAGTGTCAGAGAGTGTCAGAGAGTGATAGAGAGTGATAGAGAGTGTCAGAGAGTGTCAGAGAGTGTCAGAGAGTGATAGAGAGTGTCAGAGAGTGTCTGAGAGTGTCTGAGAGTGTCAGAGAGTGATAGAGAGTGATAGAGAGTGTCAGAGAGTGTCAGAGAGTGATAGAGAGTGATAGTGAGTGTCAGAGAGTGTCAGAGAGTGACAGAGAGTGTCAGAGAGTGATAGAGAGTGTCAGAGAGTGTCAGAGAGTGATAGAGAGTGATAGAGAGTTTCAGAGAGTGTCAGCGAGTGTCAGAGAGTGATAGAGAGTGTCAGAGAGTGTCAGAGAGTGATAGAGAGTGATAGAGAGTGTCAGAGAGTGTCAGAGAGTGTCAGAGAGTGATAGAGAGTGATAGAAGTGTTTCAGAGAGTGTTACAGAGTGTCAGAGAGTGTCTGAGAGTGTCAGAGAGTGATAGAGAGTGTCAGAGAGTGTCAGAGAGTGATAGAGAGTGATAGAGAGTTTCAGAGAGTGTCAGAGAGTGTCTGAGAGTGTCAGAGAGTGATAGAGAGTGTCAGAGAGTGTCAGAGAGTGATAGAGAGTGATAGAGAGTGATAGAGAGTGATAGAGAGTGTCAGAGAGTGTCAGAGAGTGATAGAGAGTGATAGAGAGTGTCAGAGAGTGTCAGAGAGTGTCAGAGAGTGATAGAGAGTGATAGAGAGTTTCAGAGAGTGTCAGAGATTGTCTGAGAGTGTCAGAGAGTGATAGAGAGTGATAGAGAGTGTCAGAGAGTGTCAGAGAGTGATAGAGAGTGATAGAGAGTGTCAGAGAGTGATAGTGAGTGTCAGAGAGTGTCAGAGAGTGATAGAGAGTGATAGCGAGTGTCAGAGAGTGATAGAGAGTGTCAGAGAGTGTCAGAGAGTGATAGAGAGTGATAGAGAGTGTCAGAGAGTGTCTGAGAGTGTCAGAGAGTGATAGAGAGTGATAGAGTGTCAGAGAGTGTCAGAGAGTGATAGAGAGTGATAGAGAGTGTCAGAGAGTGTCAGAGAGTGTCAGAGAGTGTCAGAGAGTGATAGAGAGTGTCAGAGAGTGTCTGAGAGTGTCAGAGAGTGATAGAGAGTGATAGTGAGTGTCAGAGAGTGATAGAGAGTGTCAGAGAGTGTCAGAGAGTGATAGGGAGTGATAGAGAGTTTCAGAGAGTGTCAGAGAGTGTCTGAGAGTGTCAGAGAGTGATAGAGAGTGTCAGAGAGTGTCAGAGAGTGATAGAGAGTGATAGAGAGTGTCAGAGAGTGTCAGAGAGTGTCAGAGAGTGATAGTGAGTGTCAGAGAGTGTCAGAGAGTGATAGAGAGTGAGAGAGAGTTTCAGAGAGTGTCAGAGAGTGCCTGAGAGTGTCAGAGTGTGATAGAGAGTGATAGAGAGTGTCAGAGAGTGTCAGAGAGTGATAGAGAGTGATAGAGAGTGTCAGAGAGTGTCAGAGAGTGTCAGAGAGTGATAGTGAGTGTCAGAGAGTGTCAGAGAGTGATAGAGAGTGATAGAGAGTGTCAGAGAGTGATAGAGAGTGTCAGAGAGTGTCACAGAGTGATAGAGAGTGATAGAGAGTGTCAGAGAGTGTCTGAGAGTGTCAGAGAGTGATAGAGAGTGATAGAGAGTGTCAGAGAGTGTCAGAGAGTGATAGAGAGTGTCAGAGAGTGTCAGAGAGTGACAGTGAGTGTCAGAGAGTGTCAGAGAGTGATAGAGAGTGTCAGAGAGTGATAGAGAGTGTCAGAGAGTGATAGAGAGTGATAGAGAGTGTCAGAGAGTGTCAGAGAGTGTCAGAGAGTGATAGAGAGTGATAGAAGTGTTTCAGAGAGTGTTAAAGAGTGTCAGAGAGTGTCTGAGAGTGTCAGAGAGTGATAGAGAGTGTCAGAGAGTGATAGAGAGTGATAGAGAGTTTCAGAGTGTGTCAGAGAGTGTCTGAGAGTGTCAGAGAGTGATAGAGAGTGTCAGAGAGTGTCAGAGAGTGATAGAGAGTGATAGAGAGTGTCAGAGAGTGTCCGAGAGTGTCAGAGTGTGATAGTGAGTGTCAGAGAGTGTCAGAGAGTGTCAGAGAGTGATAGAGAGTGATAGAGAGTTTCAGAGAGTGTCAGAGAGTGTCAGAGAGTGATAGAGAGTGATAGAGAGTGTCAGAGAGTGTCAGAGAGTGTCAGAGAGTGATAGTGAGTGTCAGAGAGTGTCAGAGAGTAATAGAGAGTGTCAGAGAGTGATAGAGAGTGTCAGAGAGTGATAGAGAGTGTCAGAGAGTGTCAGAGAGTGATAGAGAGTGATAGAGAGTGTCAGAGAGTGTCAGAGAGTGATAGAGAGTGATAGAAGTGTTTCAGAGAGTGTTAAAGAGTGTCAGAGAGTGTCTGAGAGTGTCAGAGAGTGATAGAGAGTGTCAGAGAGTGTCAGAGAGTGATAGAGAGTGATAGAGAGTTTCAGAGAGTGTCAGAGAGTGTCTGAGAGTGTCAGAGAGTGATAGAGAGTGTCAGAGAGTGTCAGAGAGTGATAGAGAGTGATAGAGAGTGTCAGAGAGTGTCAGAGAGTGTCAGAGAGTGTCAGAAAGTGATAGTGAGTGTCAGAGAGTGTCAGAGAGTGAAAGAGAGTGATAGTGAGTGTCAGAGAGTGATAGAGAGTGTCAGAGAGTGTCAGAGAGTGATAGAGAGTGATAGAGAGTGTCAGAGAGTGTCTGAGAGTGTCAGAGAGTGATAGAGAGTGTCAGAGAGTGTCAGAGAGTGATAGAGAGTGATAGAGAGTGTCAGAGAGTGTCAGAGAGTGTCAGAGAGTGTCAGAAAGTGATAGTGAGTGTCAGAGAGTGTCAGAGAGTGATAGAGAGTGATAGTGAGTGTCAGAGAGTGATAGAGAGTGTCAGAGAGTGTCAGAGAGTGATAGAGAGTGATAGAGAGTGTCAGAGAGTGTCTGAGAGTGTCAGAGAGTGATAGAGAGTGTCAGAGAGTGTCAGAGAGTGATAGAGAGTGATAGAGAGTGTCAGAGAGTGTCAGAGAGTGTCAGAGAGTGATAGTGAGTGTCAGAGAGTGTCAGAGAGTGATAGAGAGTGTCAGAGAGTGTCAGAGAGTGATAGAGAGTGTCAGAGAGTGATAGAGAGTGTCAGAGAGTCTCAGAGAGTGATAGAGAGTGATAGAGAGTGTCAGAGAGTGTCAGAGAGTGTCAGAGATTGATAGTGAGTGTCAGAGAGATTCAGAGAGTGTCAGAGAGTGCCTGAGAGTGTCAGAGTGTGATAGAGAGTGATAGAGATTGTCAGAGAGTGTCCGAGAGTGATAGAGAGTGATAGAGAGTGTCAGTGAGTGTCAGAGAGTGTCAGAGAGTGATAGAGAGTGTCAGAGAGTGTCAGCGAGTGATAGAGAGTGATAGAGAGTGTCAGAGAGTGATAGAAAGTGTCAGAGAGTGTCACAGAGTGATAGAGAGTGATAGAGAGTGTCAGAGAGTGTCTGAGAGTGTCAGAGAGTGATAGAGAGTGATAGAGAGTGTCAGAGAGTGTCAGAGAGTGATAGAGAGTGTCAGAGAGTGTCAGAGAGTGTCAGAGAGTGATAGTGAGTGTCAGAGAGTGTCAGAGAGTGATAGAGTGTGTCAGAGAGTGATAGAGAGTGTCAGAGAGTGATAGAGAGTGTCAGAGAGTGATAGAGAGTGATAGAGAGTGTCAGAGAGTGTCAGAGAGTGTCAGAGAGTGATAGAGAGTGATATAAGTGTTTCAGAGAGTGTTAAAGAGTGTCAGGGAGTGTCTGAGAGTGTCAGAGAGTGATAGAGAGTGTCAGAGATTGTCAGAGAGTGATAGAGAGTGATAGAGAGTTTCAGAGAGTGTCAGAGAGTGTCTGAGAGTCTCAGAGAGTGATAGAGAGTGTCAGAGAGTGTCAGAGAGTGATAGAGAGTGATAGAGAGTGTCAGAGAGTGTCAGAGAGTGTCAGAGAGTGATAGTGAGTGTCAGAGAGTGTCAGAGAGTGTCAGAGAGTGATAGAGAGTGATAGAGAGTTTCAAAGAGTGTCAGAGAGTGTCAGAGAGTGATAGAGAGTGATAGAGAGTGTCAGAGAGTGTCAGAGAGTGTCAGAGAGTGATAGTGAGTGTCAGAGAGTGTCAGAGAGTGATAGAGAGTGTCAGAGAGTGATAGAGAGTGATAGAGAGTGTCAGAGAGTGTCAGAGAGTGATAGTGAGTGTCAGAGAGTGTCAGAGAGTGTCAGAGAGTGATAGAGAGTGATAAAGAGTTTCAGAGAGTGTCAGAGATTGTCTGAGAGTGTCAGAGAGTTATAGAGAGTGATAGAGAGTGATAGAGAGTGTCAGAGAGTGTCAGAGAGTGATAGAGAGTGATAGAGAGTGTCAGAGAGTGTCAGAGAGTGTCAGAAAGTGATAGTGAGTGTCAGAGAGTGTCAGAGAGTGATAGAGAGTGATAGAGAGTGTCAGAGAGAGATAGAGAGTGTCAGAGAGTGATAGAGAGTGATAGAGAGTGTCAGAGAGTGTCTGAGAGTGTCAGAGAGTGATAGAGAGTGTCAGAGAGTGTCAGAGAGTGTCAGAGAGTGATAGAGAGTGATAGAGAGTGTCAGAGTGTGTCAGAGAGTGTCAGAGAGTGATAGTGAGTGATAGAGAGTGTCAGAGAGTGATAGAGAGTGTCAGAGAGTGTCAGAGAGTGATAGTGAGTGGTAGAGAGTGTCAGAGAGTGTCAGAGAGTGTCAGAGAGTGATAGTGAGTGTCAGAGAGTGTCAGAGAGTGTCAGAGAGTGATAGAGAGTTTCAGAGAGTTTCAGAGAGTGTCAGAGATTGTCTGAGAGTGTCAGAGAGTGATAGAGAGTGATATAGAGTGATAGAGAGTGTCAGAGAGTGTCAGAGAGTGATAGAGAGTGATAGAGAGTGTCAGAGAGTGATAGAGAGTGTCAGAGGGTGATAGAGAGTGATAGAGAGTGTCAGAGAGTGATAGAGAGTGTCAGAGAGTGTCAGAGAGTGTCAGAGAGTGATAGAGAGTGATAGAGAGTGTCAGAGAGTGTCAGAGAGTGTCAGAGAGTGATAGTGAGTGTCAGAGAGTGTCAGAGAGTGATAGAGAGTGTCAGAGAGTGTCAGAGAGTGTCAGAGAGTGATAGTGAGTGTCAGAGAGTGTCAGAGAGTGATAGAGCGTGATAGAGAGTTTCAGAGAGTGATAGTGAGTGTCTGAGAGTGTCAGAGAGTGATAGAGATTGATAGAGAGTGTCAGAGAGTGTCTGAGAGTGTCAGAGAGTGATAGTGAGTGTCAGAGAGTGTCAGAGAGTGATAGAGAGTGATAGAGAGTTTCAGAGAGTGTCTGAGAGTGTCAGAGAGTGATAGAGAGTGTCAGAGAGTGTCAGAGAGTGATATAGACTGATAGAGAGTGTCAGAGAGTGTCAGAGAGTGTCAGAGAGTGATAGTGAGTGTCAGAGAGTGTCAGAGAGTGATAAAGAGTGATAGAGAGTTTCAGAGAGTGTCAGAGAGTGTCAGAGAGTGTCAGAGAGTGTCAGAGAGTGTCAGAAAGTGATAGTGAATGTCAGAGAGTGTCAGAGAGTGATAGAGAGTGATAGTGAGTGTCAGAGAGTGATAGAGAGTGTCAGAGAGTGTCAGAGAGTGATAGAGAGTGATAGAGAGTGTCAGAGAGTGTCTGAGAGTGTCAGAGAGTGATAGAGAGTGTCAGAGAGTGTCAGAGAGTGATAGAGAGTGATAGAGAGTGTCAGAGAGTGTCAGAGAGTGTCAGAGAGTGTCAGAAAGTGATAGTGAGTGTCAGAGAGTGTCAGAGAGTGATAGAGAGTGATAGTGAGTGTCAGAGAGTGATAGAGAGTGTCAGAGAGTGTCAGAGAGTGATAGAGAGTGATAGAGAGTGTCAGAGAGTGTCTGAGAGTGTCAGAGAGTGATAGAGAGTGTCAGAGAGTGTCAGAGAGTGTCAGAGAGTGATAGAGAGTGATAGAGAGTGTCAGAGAGTGTCAGAGAGTGATAGTGAGTGATAGAGAGTGTCAGAGAGTGATAGAGAGTGTCAGAGAGTGTCAGAGAGTGATAGTGAGTGATAGAGAGTGTCAGAGAGTGTCAGAGAGTGTCAGAGAGTGATAGTGAGTGTCAGAGAGTGTCAGAGAGTGTCAGAGAGTGATAGAGAGTGATAGAGAGTTTCAGAGAGTGTCAGAGATTGTCTGAGAGTGTCAGAGAGTGATAGAGAGTGATATAGAGTGATAGAGAGTGTCAGAGAGTGATAGTGAGTGTCTGAGAGTGTCAGAGAGTGTCAGAGAGTGTCTGAGAGTGTCAGAGAGTGATAGTGAGTGTCAGAGAGTGTCAGAGAGTGATAGAGAGTGATAGAGAGTTTCAGAGAGTGTCTGAGAGTGTCAGAGAGTGATAGAGAGTGTCAGAGAGTGTCAGAGAGTGATATAGACTGATAGAGAGTGTCAGAGAGTGTCAGAGAGTGTCAGAGAGTGATAGTGAGTGTCAGAGAGTGTCAGAGAGTGATAAAGAGTGATAGAGAGTTTCAGAGAGTGTCAGAGAGTGTCAGAGAGTGTCAGAGAGTGTCAGAGAGTGTCAGAAAGTGATAGTGAATGTCAGAGAGTGTCAGAGAGTGATAGAGAGTGATAGTGAGTGTCAGAGAGTGATAGAGAGTGTCAGAGAGTGTCAGAGAGTGATAGAGAGTGATAGAGAGTGTCAGAGAGTGTCTGAGAGTGTCAGAGAGTGATAGAGAGTGTCAGAGAGTGTCAGAGAGTGATAGAGAGTGATAGAGAGTGTCAGAGAGTGTCAGAGAGTGTCAGAGAGTGTCAGAAAGTGATAGTGAGTGTCAGAGAGTGTCAGAGAGTGATAGAGAGTGATAGTGAGTGTCAGAGAGTGATAGAGAGTGTCAGAGAGTGTCAGAGAGTGATAGAGAGTGATAGAGAGTGTCAGAGAGTGTCTGAGAGTGTCAGAGAGTGATAGAGAGTGTCAGAGAGTGTCAGAGAGTGTCAGAGAGTGATAGAGAGTGATAGAGAGTGTCAGAGAGTGTCAGAGAGTGATAGTGAGTGATAGAGAGTGTCAGAGAGTGATAGAGAGTGTCAGAGAGTGTCAGAGAGTGATAGTGAGTGATAGAGAGTGTCAGAGAGTGTCAGAGAGTGTCAGAGAGTGATAGAGAGTGATAGAGAGTGTCAGAGAGTGATAGAGAGTGTCAGAGAGTGATAGAGAGTGTCAGAGAGTGTCAGAGAGTGTCAGAGAGTGATAGAGAGTGATAGAGAGTGTCAGAGAGTGTCAGAGAGTGTCAGAGAGTGATAGTGAGTGTCAGAGAGTGTCAGAGAGTGATAGAGAGTGTCAGAGAGTGTCAGAGAGTGTCAGAGAGTGATAGTGAGTGTCAGAGAGTGTCAGAGAGTGATAGAGAGTGATAGAGAGTTTCAGAGAGTGATAGTGAGTGTCTGAGAGTGTCAGAGAGTGATAGAGAGTGTCAGAGAGTGTCAGAGAGTGATAGAGAGTGATAGAGAGTGTCAGAGAGTGTCAGAGAGTGTCAGAGAGTGTCAGAAAGTGATAGTGAGTGTCAGAGAGTGTCAGAGAGTGATAGAGAGTGATAGTGAGTGTCAGAGAGTGATAGAGAGTGTCAGAGAGTGTCTGAGAGTGTCAGAGAGTGATAGAGAGTGTCAGAGAGTGTCAGAGAGTGTCAGAGAGTGATAGAGAGTGATAGAGAGTGTCAGAGAGTGTCAGAGAGTGATAGTGAGTGATAGAGAGTGTCAGAGAGTGATAGAGAGTGTCAGAGAGTGTCAGAGAGTGATAGTGAGTGATAGAGAGTGTCAGAGAGTGTCAGAGAGTGTCAGAGAGTGATAGTGAGTGTCAGAGAGTGTCAGAGAGTGTCAGAGAGTGATAGAGAGTGATAGAGAGTTTCAGAGAGTGTCAGAGATTGTCTGAGAGTGTCAGATAGTGATAGAGAGTGATATAGAGTGATAGAGAGTGTCAGAGAGTGTCAGAGAGTGATAGAGAGTGATAGAGAGTGTCAGAGAGTGATAGAGAGTGTCAGAGAGTGATAGAGAGTGATAGAGAGTGTCAGAGAGTGATAGAGAGTGTCAGAGAGTGATAGAGAGTGTCAGAGAGTGTCAGAGAGTGTCAGAGAGTGATAGAGAGTGATAGAGAGTGTCAGAGAGTGTCAGAGAGTGTCAGAGAGTGATAGTGAGTGTCAGAGAGTGTCAGAGAGTGATAGAGAGTGTCAGAGAGTGTCAGAGAGTGTCAGAGAGTGATAGTGAGTGTCAGAGAGTGTCAGAGAGTGATAGAGAGTGATAGAGAGTTTCAGAGAGTGATAGTGAGTGTCTGAGAGTGTCAGAGAGTGATAGAGATTGATAGAGAGTGTCAGAGAGTGTCTGAGAGTGTCAGAGAGTGATAGTGAGTGTCAGAGAGTGTCAGAGAGTGATAGAGAGTGATAGAGAGTTTCAGAGAGTGTCTGAGAGTGTCAGAGAGTGATAGAGAGTGTCAGAGAGTGTCAGAGAGTGATATAGACTGATAGAGAGTGTCAGAGAGTGTCAGAGAGTGTCAGAGAGTGATAGTGAGTGTCAGAGAGTGTCAGAGAGTGATAAAGAGTGATAGAGAGTTTCAGAGAGTGTCAGAGAGTGTCAGAGAGTGTCAGAGAGTGTCAGAAAGTGATAGTGAGTGTCAGAGAGTGTCAGAGAGTGATAGAGAGTGATAGTGAGTGTCAGAGAGTGATAGAGAGTGTCAGAGAGTGTCTGAGAGTGTCAGAGAGTGATAGAGAGTGTCAGAGAGTGTCAGAGAGTGATAGAGAGTGATAGAGAGTGTCAGAGAGTGATAGAGAGTGTCAGAGAGTGTCAGAGAGTGATAGAGAGTGATAGAGAGTGTCAGAGAGTGTCTGAGAGTATCAGAGAGTGATAGAGAGTGTCAGAGAGTGTCAGAGAGTGTCAGAGAGTGATAGAGAGTGATAGAGAGTGTCAGAGAGTGTCAGAGAGTGATAGTGAGTGTCAGAGAGTGTCAGAGAGTGACAGAGAGTGTCAGAGAGTGTCAGAGAGTGATAGAGAGTGTCAGAGAGTGATAGAGAGTGTCAGAGAGTCTCAGAGAGTGATAGAGAGTGATAGAGAGTGTCAGAGAGTGTCAGAGATTGATAGTGAGTGTCAGAGAGATTCAGAGAGTGTCAGAGAGTGCCTGAGAGTGTCAGAGTGTGATAGAGAGTGATAGAGAGTGTCAGAGAGTGTCCGAGAGTGATAGAGAGTGATAGAGAGTGTCAGTGAGTGTCAGAGAGTGTCAGAGAGTGATAGAGAGTGTCAGAGAGTGTCAGAGAGTGATAGAGAGTGATAGAGAGTGTCAGAGAGTAATAGAGAGTGTCAGAGAGTGTCACAGAGTGATAGAGAGTGATAGAGAGTGTCAGAGAGTGTCTGAGAGTGTCAGAGAGTGATAGAGAGTGATAGAGAGTGTCAGAGAGTGTCAGAGAGTGATAGAGAGTGTCAGAGAGTGTCAGAGAGTGTCAGAGAGTGATAGTGATTGTCAGAGAGTGTCAGAGAGTGATAGAGTGTGTCAGAGAGTGATAGAGAGTGTCAGAGAGTGATAGAGAGTGTCAGAGAGTGATAGAGAGTGATAGAGAGTGTCAGAGAGTGTCAGAGAGTGTCAGAGAGTGATAGAGAGTGATAGAAGTATTTCAGAGAGTGTTAAAGAGTGTCAGAGAGTGTCTGAGAGTGTCAGAGAGTGATAGAGAGTGTCAGAGATTGTCAGAGAGTGATAGAGAGTGATAGAGAGTTTCAGAGAGTGTCAGAGAGTGTCTGAGAGTCTCAGAGAGTGATAGAGAGTGTCAGAGAGTGTCAGAGAGTGATAGAGAGTGATAGAGAGTGTCAGAGAGTGTCAGAGAGTGTCAGAGAGTGATAGTGAGTGTCAGAGAGTGTCAGAGAGTGTCAGAGAGTGATAGTGAGTGTCAGAGAGTGTCAGAGAGTGATAGAGAGTGATAGAGAGTTTCAGAGAGTGATAGTGAGTGTCAGAGAGTGTCAGAGAGTGATAGAGAGTGATAGAGAGTTTCAGAGAGTGATAGTGAGTGTCTGAGAGTGTCAGAGAGTGATAGAGAGTGATAGAGAGTTTCAGAGAGTGATAGTGAGTGTCTGAGAGTGTCAGAGAGTGATAGAGATTGATAGAGAGTGTCAGAGAGTGTCTGAGAGTGTCAGAGAGTGATAGTGAGTGTCAGAGAGTGTCAGAGAGTGATAGAGAGTGATAGTGAGTGTCAGAGAGTGATAGAGAGTGTCAGAGAGTGTCAGAGATTGATAGAGAGTGATAGAGAGTGTCAGAGAGTTTCTGAGAGTGTCAGAGAGTGATAGAGAGTGTCAGAGAGTGTCAGAGAGTGATAGAGAGTGATAGAGAGTGTCAGAGAGTGTCAGAGAGTGTCAGAGAGTGTCAGAAAGTGATAGTGAGTGTCAGAGAGTGTCAGAGAGTGATAAAGAGTGATAGTGAGTGTCAGAGAGTGATAGAGAGTGTCAGAGAGTGTCAGAGAGTGATAGAGAGTGATAGAGAGTGTCAGAGAGTGTCAGAGAGTGTCTGAGAGTGTCAGAGAGTGATAGAGAGTGTCAGAGAGTGTCAGAGAGTGTCAGAGAGTGATAGAGAGTGATAGAGAGTGTCAGAGAGTGTCAGAGAGTGTCAGAGAGTGATAGTGAGTGTCAGAGAGTGTCAGAGAGTGATAGAGAGTGTCAGAGAGTGTCAGAGAGTGATAGAGAGTGTCAGAGAGTGATAGAGAGTGTCAGAGAGTCTCAGAGAGTGATAGAGAGTGATAGAGAGTGTCAGAGAGTGTCAGAGAGTGTCAGAGATTGATAGTGAGTGTCAGAGAGATTCAGAGAGTGTCAGAGAGTGCCTGAGAGTGTCAGAGTGTGATAGAGAGTGATAGAGAGTGTCAGAGAGTGTCCGAGAGTGATAGAGAGTGATAGAGAGTGTCAGTGAGTGTCAGAGAGTGTCAGAGAGTGATAGAGAGTGTCAGAGAGTGTCAGAGAGTGATAGAGAGTGATAGAGAGTGTCAGAGAGTGATAGAGAGTGTCAGAGAGTGTCACAGAGTGATAGAGAGTGATAGAGAGTGTCAGAGAGTGTCTGAGAGTGTCAGAGAGTGATAGAGAGTGATAGAGAGTGTCAGAGAGTGTCAGAGAGTGATAGAGAGTGTCAGAGAGTGTCAGAGAGTGTCAGAGAGTGATAGTGAGTGTCAGAGAGTGTCAGAGAGTGATAGAGTGTGTCAGAGAGTGATAGAGAGTGTCAGAGAGTGATAGAGAGTGTCAGAGAGTGATAGAGAGTGATAGAGAGTGTCAGAGAGAGTCAGAGAGTGTCAGAGAGTGATAGAGAGTGATAGAAGTGTTTCAGAGAGTGTTAAAGAGTGTCAGAGAGTGTCTGAGAGTGTCAGAGAGTGATAGAGAGTGTCAGAGATTGTCAGAGAGTGATAGAGAGTGATAGAGAGTTTCAGAGAGTGTCAGAGAGTGTCTGACAGTCTCAGAGAGTGATAGAGAGTGTCAGAGAGTGTCAGAGAGTGATAGAGAGTGATAGAGAGTGTCAGAGAGTGTCAGAGAGTGTCAGAGAGTGATAGTGAGTGTCAGAGAGTGTCAGAGTTTGTCAGAGAGTGATAGAGAGTGATAGAGAGTTTCAAAGAGTGTCAGAGAGTGATAGAGAGTGATAGAGAGTGATAGAGAGTTTCAGAGAGTGTCAGAGAGTGTCTGAGAGTCTCAGAGAGTGATAGAGAGTGTCAGAGAGTGTCAGAGAGTGATATAGACTGATAGAGAGTGTCAGAGAGTGTCAGAGAGTGATAGTGAGTGTCAGAGAGTGTCAGAGAGTGATAAAGAGTGATAGAGAGTTTCAGAGAGTGTCAGAGAGTGTCAGAGAGTGTCAGAAAGTGATAGTGAGTGTCAGAGAGTGTCAGAGAGTGATAGAGAGTGATAGTGAGTGTCAGAGAGTGATAGAGAGTGTCAGAGAGTGTCAGAGAGTGATAGAGAGTGATAGAGAGTGTCAGAGAGTGTCTGAGAGTGTCAGAGAGTGATAGAGAGTGTCAGAGAGTGTCAGAGAGTGATAGAGAGTGATAGAGAGTGTCAGAGAGTGATAGAGAGTGTCAGAGAGTGTCAGAGAGTGATAGAGAGTGATAGAGAGTGTCAGAGAGTGTCTGAGAGTGTCAGAGAGTGATAGAGAGTGTCAGAGAGTGTCAGAGAGTGTCAGAGAGTGATAGAGAGTGATAGAGAGTGTCAGAGAGTGTCAGAGAGTGATAGTGAGTGTCAGAGAGTGTCAGAGAGTGACAGAGAGTGTCAGAGAGTGTCAGAGAGTGATAGAGAGTGTCAGAGAGTGATAGAGAGTGTCAGAGAGTCTCAGAGAGTGATAGAGAGTGATAGAGAGTGTCAGAGAGTGTCAGAGAGTGTCAGAGATTGATAGTGAGTGTCAGAGCGATTCAGAGAGTGTCAGAGAGTGCCTGAGAGTGTCAGAGTGTGATAGAGAGTGATAGAGAGTGTCAGAGAGTGTCCGAGAGTGATAGAGAGTGATAGAGAGTGTCAGTGAGTGTCAGAGAGTGTCAGAGAGTGATAGAGAGTGTCAGAGAGTGTCAGAGAGTGATAGAGAGTGATAGAGAGTGTCAGAGAGTGATAGAGAGTGTCAGAGAGTGTCACAGAGTGATAGAGAGTGATAGAGAGTGTCAGAGAGTGTCTGAGAGTGTCAGAGAGTGATAGAGAGTGATAGAGAGTGTCAGAGAGTGTCAGAGAGTGATAGAGAGTGTCAGAGAGTGTCAGAGAGTGTCAGAGAGTGATAGTGATTGTCAGAGAGTGTCAGAGAGTGATAGAGTGTGTCAGAGAGTGATAGAGAGTGTCAGAGAGTGATAGAGAGTGTCAGAGAGTGATAGAGAGTGATAGAGAGTGTCAGAGAGTGTCAGAGAGTGTCAGAGAGTGATAGAGAGTGATTGAAGTGTTTCAGAGAGTGTTAAAGAGTGTCAGAGAGTGTCTGAGAGTGTCAGAGAGTGATAGAGAGTGTCAGAGATTGTCAGAGAGTGATAGAGAGTGATAGAGAGTTTCAGAGAGTGTCAGAGAGTGTCTGAGAGTCTCAGAGAGTGATAGAGAGTGTCAGAGAGTGTCAGAGAGTGATAGAGAGTGTCAGAGAGTGTCAGAGAGTGTCAGAGAGTGATACTGAGTGTCAGAGAGTGTCAGAGAGTGTCAGAGAGTAATAGTGAGTGTCAGAGAGTGTCAGAGAGTGATAGAGAGTGATAGAGAGTTTCAGAGAGTGATAGTGAGTGTCAGAGAGTGTCAGAGAGTGATAGAGAGTGATAGAGAGTTTCAGAGAGTGATAGTGAGTGTCTGAGAGTGTCAGAGAGTGATAGAGATTGATAGAGAGTGTCAGAGAGTGTCTGAGAGTGTCAGAGAGTGATAGTGAGTGTCAGAGAGTGTCAGAGAGTGATAGAGAGTGATAGTGAGTGTCAGAGAGTGATAGAGAGTGTCAGAGAGTGTCAGAGATTGATAGAGAGTGATAGAGAGTGTCAGAGAGTGTCTGAGAGTGTCAGAGAGTGATAGAGAGTGTCAGAGAGTGTCAGAGAGTGATAGAGAGTGATAGAGAGTGTCAGAGAGTGTCAGAGAGTGTCAGAGAGTGTCAGAAAGTGATAGTGAGTGTCAGAGAGTGTCAGAGAGTGATAGAGAGTGATAGTGAGTGTCAGAGAGTGATAGAGAGTGTCAGAGAGTGTCAGAGAGTGATAGAGAGTGATAGAGAGTGTCAGAGAGTGTCTGAGAGTGTCAGAGAGTGATAGAGAGTGTCAGAGAGTGTCAGAGAGTGTCAGAGAGTGATAGAGAGTGATAGAGAGTGTCAGAGAGTGTCAGAGAGTGTCAGAGAGTGATAGTGAGTGTCAGAGAGTGTCAGAGAGTGATAGAGAGTGTCAGAGAGTGATAGAGAGTGTCAGAGAGTGATAGAGAGTGTCAGAGAGTCTCAGAGAGTGATAGAGAGTGATAGAGAGTGTCAGAGAGTGTCAGAGAGTGTCAGAGATTGATAGTGAGTGTCAGAGAGATTCAGAGAGTGTCAGAGAGTGCCTGAGAGTGTCAGAGTGTGATAGAGAGTGATAGAGAGTTTGAGAGAGTGTCCGAGAGTGATAGAGAGTGATAGAGAGTGTCAGTGAGTGTCAGAGAGTGTCAGAGAGTGATAGAGAGTGTCAGAGAGTGTCAGAGAGTGATAGAGAGTGATAGAGAGTGTCAGAGAGTGATAGAGAGTGTCAGAGAGTGTCACAGAGTGATAGAGAGTGATAGAGAGTGTCAGAGAGTGTCTGAGAGTGTCAGAGAGTGATAGAGAGTGATAGAGAGTGTCAGAGAGTGTCAGAGAGTGATAGAGAGTGTCAGAGAGTGTCAGAGAGTGTCAGAGAGTGATAGTGAGTGTCAGAGAGTGTCAGAGAGTGATAGAGTGTGTCAGAGAGTGATAGAGAGTGTCAGAGAGTGATAGAGAGTGTCAGAGAGTGATAGAGAGTGATAGAGAGTGTCAGAGAGTGTCAGAGAGTGTCAGAGAGTGACAGAGAGTGATAGAAGTGTTTCAGAGAGTGTTAAAGAGTGTCAGAGAGTGTCTGAGAGTGTCAGAGAGTGATAGAGAGTGTCAGAGATTGTCAGAGAGTGATAGAGAGTGATAGAGAGTTTCAGAGAGTGTCAGAGAGTGTCTGAGAGTCTCAGAGAGTGATAGAGAGTGTCAGAGAGTGTCAGAGAGTGATAGAGAGTGATAGAGAGTGTCAGAGAGTGTCAGAGAGTGTCAGAGAGTGATAGTGAGTGTCAGAGAGTGTCAGAGTTTTTCAGAGAGTGATAGAGAGTGATAGAGAGTTTCAAAGAGTGTCAGAGAGTGATAGAGAGTGATAGAGAGTGTCAGAGAGTGTCAGAGAGTGTCAGAGAGTGATAGTGAGTGTCAGAGAGTGTCAGAGAGTGATAGAGAGTGTCAGAGAGTGATAGAGAGTGTCAGAGAGTGTCAGAGAGTGATAGAGAGTGATAGAGAGTGTCAGAGAGTGTCAGAGAGTGTCAGAGAGTGATAGAGAGTGATAGAAGTGTTTCAGAGAGTGTTAAAGAGTGTCAGAGAGTGTCTGAGAGTGTCAGAGAATGATAGAGAGTGTCAGAGAGTGTCAGAGAGTGATAGTGAGTGATAGAGAGTGTCAGAGAGTGTCAGAGAGTGTCAGAGAGTGATAGTGAGTGTCAGAGAGTGATAGAGAGTGTCAGAGAGTGTCAGAGATTGATAGAGAGTGATAGAGAGTGTCAGAGAGTGTCTGAGAGTGTCAGAGAGTGATAGAGAGTGTCAGAGAGTGTCAGAGAGTGATAGAGAGTGATAGAGAGTGTCAGAGAGTGTCAGAGAGTGTCAGAGAGTGTCAGAAAGTGATAGTGAGTGTCAGAGAGTGTCAGAGAGTGATAGAGAGTGATAGTGAGTGTCAGAGAGTGATAGAGAGTGATAGAGAGTGTCAGAGAGTGTCAGAGAGTGTCAGAGAGTGATAGAGAGTGATTGAAGTGTTTCAGAGAGTGTTAAAGAGTGTCAGAGAGTGTCTGAGAGTGTCAGAGAGTGATAGAGAGTGTCAGAGATTGTCAGAGAGTGATAGAGAGTGATAGAGAGTTTCAGAGAGTGTCAGAGAGTGTCTGAGAGTCTCAGAGAGTGATAGAGAGTGTCAGAGAGTGTCAGAGAGTGATAGAGAGTGATAGAGAGTGTCAGAGAGTGTCAGAGAGTGTCAGAGAGTGATAGTGAGTGTCAGAGAGTGTCAGAGAGTGTCAGAGAGTAATAGTGAGTGTCAGAGAGTGTCAGAGAGTGATAGAGAGTGATAGAGAGTTTCAGAGAGTGATAGTGAGTGTCAGAGAGTGTCAGAGAGTGATAGAGAGTGATAGAGAGTTTCAGAGAGTGATAGTGAGTGTCTGAGAGTGTCAGAGAGTGATAGAGATTGATAGAGAGTGTCAGAGAGTGTCTGAGAGTGTCAGAGAGTGATAGTGAGTGTCAGAGAGTGTCAGAGAGTGATAGAGAGTGATAGTGAGTGTCAGAGAGTGATAGAGAGTGTCAGAGAGTGTCAGAGATTGATAGAGAGTGATAGAGAGTGTCAGAGAGTGTCTGAGAGTGTCAGAGAGTGATAGAGAGTGTCAGAGAGTGTCAGAGAGTGATAGAGAGTGATAGAGAGTGTCAGAGAGTGTCAGAGAGTGTCAGAGAGTGTCAGAAAGTGATAGTGAGTGTCAGAGAGTGTCAGAGAGTGATAGAGAGTGATAGTGAGTGTCAGAGAGTGATAGAGAGTGTCAGAGAGTGTCAGAGAGTGATAGAGAGTGATAGAGAGTGTCAGAGAGTGTCTGAGAGTGTCAGAGAGTGATAGAGAGTGTCAGAGAGTGTCAGAGAGTGTCAGAGAGTGATAGAGAGTGATAGAGAGTGTCAGAGAGTGTCAGAGAGTGTCAGAGAGTGATAGTGAGTGTCAGAGAGTGTCAGAGAGTGATAGAGAGTGTCAGAGAGTGTCAGAGAGTGATAGAGAGTGTCAGAGAGTGATAGAGAGTGTCAGAGAGTCTCAGAGAGTGATAGAGAGTGATAGAGAGTGTCAGAGAGTGTCAGAGAGTGTCAGAGATTGATAGTGAGTGTCAGAGAGATTCAGAGAGTGTCAGAGAGTGCCTGAGAGTGTCAGAGTGTGATAGAGAGTGATAGAGAGTTTGAGAGAGTGTCCGAGAGTGATAGAGAGTGATAGAGAGTGTCAGTGAGTGTCAGAGAGTGTCAGAGAGTGATAGAGAGTGTCAGAGAGTGTCAGAGAGTGATAGAGAGTGATAGAGAGTGTCAGAGAGTGATAGAGAGTGTCAGAGAGTGTCACAGAGTGATAGAGAGTGATAGAGAGTGTCAGAGAGTGTCTGAGAGTGTCAGAGAGTGATAGAGAGTGATAGAGAGTGTCAGAGAGTGTCAGAGAGTGATAGAGAGTGTCAGAGAGTGTCAGAGAGTGTCAGAGAGTGATAGTGAGTGTCAGAGAGTGTCAGAGAGTGATAGAGTGTGTCAGAGAGTGATAGAGAGTGTCAGAGAGTGATAGAGAGTGTCAGAGAGTGATAGAGAGTGATAGAGAGTGTCAGAGAGTGTCAGAGAGTGTCAGAGAGTGATAGAGAGTGATAGAAGTGTTTCAGAGAGTGTTAAAGAGTGTCAGAGAGTGTCTGAGAGTGTCAGAGAGTGATAGAGAGTGTCAGAGATTGTCAGAGAGTGATAGAGAGTGATAGAGAGTTTCAGAGAGTGTCAGAGAGTGTCTGAGAGTCTCAGAGAGTGATAGAGAGTGTCAGAGAGTGTCAGAGAGTGATAGAGAGTGATAGAGAGTGTCAGAGAGTGTCAGAGAGTGTCAGAGAGTGATAGTGAGTGTCAGAGAGTGTCAGAGTTTGTCAGAGAGTGATAGAGAGTGATAGAGAGTTTCAAAGAGTGTCAGAGAGTGATGGAGAGTGATAGAGAGTGTCAGAGAGTGTCAGAGAGTGTCAGAGAGTGATAGTGAGTGTCAGAGAGTGTCAGAGAGTGATAGAGAGTGTCAGAGAGTGATAGAGAGTGTCAGAGAGTGTCAGAGAGTGATAGAGAGTGTCAGAGAGTGTCAGAGAGTGTCAGAGAGTGATAGAGAGTGATAGAGAGTGTCAGAGAGTGTCAGAGAGTGTCAGAGAGTGATAGTGAGTGTCAGAGAGTGTCAGAGAGTGATAGAGAGTGTCAGAGAGTGTCAGAGAGTGTCAGAGAGTGATAGTGAGTGTCAGAGAGTGTCAGAGAGTGATAGAGAGTGATAGAGAGTTTCAGAGAGTGATAGTGAGTGTCTGAGAGTGTCAGAGAGTGTCAGAGAGTGTCAGAGAGTGATAGTGAGTGTCAGAGAGTGTCAGAGAGTGATAGAGAGTGTCAGAGAGTGTCAGAGAGTGTCAGAGAGTGATAGTGAGTGTCAGAGAGTGTCAGAGAGTGATAGAGAGTGATAGAGAGTTTCAGAGAGTGATAGTGAGTGTCTGAGAGTGTCAGAGAGTGATAGAGATTGATAGAGAGTGTCAGAGAGTGTCTGAGAGTGTCAGAGAGTGATAGTGAGTGTCAGAGAGTGTCAGAGAGTGATAGAGAGTGATAGAGAGTTTCAGAGAGTGTCTGAGAGTGTCAGAGAGTGATAGAGAGTGTCAGAGAGTGTCAGAGAGTGATATAGACTGATAGAGAGTGTCAGAGAGTGTCAGAGAGTGTCAGAGAGTGTCAGAGAGTGATAGTGAGTGTCAGAGAGTGTCAGAGAGTGATAAAGAGTGATAGAGAGTTTCAGAGAGTGTCAGAGAGTGTCTGAGAGTGTCAGAGAGTGATAGAGAGTGATAGAGAGTGATAGAGAGTGTCAGAGAGTGTCAGAGAGTGATAGAGAGTGATAGAGAGTGTCAGAGAGTGTCAGAGAGTGTCAGAGAGTGATAGTGAGTGTCAGAGAGTGTCAGAGAGTGATAGAGAGTGTCAGAGAGTGATAGAGAGTGTCAGAGAGTGTCAGAGAGTGATAGAGAGTGATAGAGAGTTTCAGAGAGTGTCAGAGAGTGTCTGAGAGTGTCAGAGGGTGACAGAGAGTGTCAGAGAGTGTCAGAGAATGTCTGAGAGTGTCAGAGAGTGATCGAGAGAGATAGAGAGTGTCAGAGAGTGTCAGAGAGTGATAGAGAGTTTCAGAGAGTGTCAGAGAATGTCTGAGAGTGTCAGAGAGTGATAGAGAGAGATAGAGAGTGTCAGAGAGTGTCAGAGAGTGATAGAGAGTGATAGAGAGTGTCAGAGAGTGTCAGAGAGTGATAGTGAGTGTCAGAGAGTGTCAGAGAGTGATAGAGAGTGTCAGAGAGTGTCAGGGAGTGATAGAGAGTGATAGAGAGTTTCAGAGAGTGTCAGAGAGAGTCTGAGAGTGTCAGAGAGTGATAGAGAGTGATAGAGAGTGTCAGAGAGAGTCAGAGAGTGTCAGAGAGTGATAGTGAGTGTCAGAGAGTGTCAGAGAGTGTCAGAGAGTGATAGAGAGTGATAGAGAGTTTCAGAGAGTGTCAGAGAGTGTCTGAGAGTGTCAGAGAGTGATAGAGAGTGATAGAGAGTGTCAGAGAGTGTCAGAGAGTGATAGAGTGTGATAGAGAGTGTCAGAGAGTGTCAGAGACTGTCAGAGAGTGATAGTGAGTGTCAGAGAGTGTCAGAGAGTGATAGAGAGTGATAGAGAGTGTCAGAGAGTGATAGAGAGTGTCAGAGAGTGATAGAGAGTGATAGAGAGTGTCAGAGAGTGTCTGAGAGTGTCAGAGAGTGATAGAGAGTGATAGAGAGTGTCAGAGAGTGTCAGAGAGTGATAGAGAGTGATAGAGAGTGTCAGAGAGTGTCAGAGACTGTCAGAGAGTGATAGTGAGTGTCAGAGAGTGTCAGAGAGTGATAGAGAGTGTCAGAGAGTGATAGAGAGTGTCAGAGAGTGTCAGAGAGTGATAGAGAGTGTCAGAGAGTGATAGAGAGTGTCAGAGAGTGATAGAGAGTGATAGAGAGTGTCAGAGAGTGTCTGAGAGTGTCAGAGAGTGATAGAGAGTGATAGAGAGTGTCAGAGAGTGTCAGAGAGTGATAGAGAGTGATAGAGAGTGTCAGAGAGTGTCAGAGACTGTCAGAGAGTGATAGTGAGTGTCAGAGAGTGTCAGAGAGTGATAGAGAGTGTCAGAGAGTGATAGAGAGTGTCAGAGAGTGTCAGAGAGTGATAGAGAGTGATAGAGAGTTTCAGAGAGTGTCAGAGAGTGTCTGAGAGTGTCAGAGAGTGATAGAGAGTGTCAGAGAGTGTCAGAGAGTGATAGAGAGTGATAGAGAGTGTCAGAGAGTGTCAGAGAGTGTCAGAGAGTGATAGAGAGTGATAGAAGTGTTTCAGAGAGTGTTAAAGAGTGTCAGAGAGGGTCTGAGAGTGTCAGAGACTGATAGAGAGTGTCAGAGAATGTCAGAGAGTGATAGAGAGTGATAGAGAGTTTCAGAGAGTGTCAGAGAGTGTCTGAGAGTGTCAGAGAGTGTCAGAGAGTGATAGAGAGTGATAGAGAGTGTCAGAGAGTGTCAGAGAGTGTCAGAGAGTGATAGTGAGTGTCAGAGAGTGTCAGAGAGTGTCAGATAGTGATAGAGAGTGATAGAGACTTTCAGAGAGTGTCAGAGAGTGTCAGAGAGTGATAGAGAGTGATAGAGAGTGTCAGAGAGTGTCAGAGAGTGATAGAGAGGGATAGAGAGTGTCAGAGAGTGTCAGAGAGTGATAGTGAGTGTCAGAGAGTGTCAGAGAGTGATAGAGAGTGATAGAGAGTGTCAGAGATTGATAGAGAGTGTCAGAGAGTGTCAGAGAGTGATAGAGAGTGATCGAGAGTGTCAGAGAGTGTCTGTGAGTGTCAGAGAGTGATAGAGAGTGATAGAGAGTGTCAGAGAGTGTCAGAGAGTGATAGAGAGTGATAGAGAGTGTCAGAGATTGTCAGAGAGTGATAGTGAGTGTCAGAGAGTGTCAGAGAGTGATAGAGAGTGTCAGAGAGTGATAGAGAGTGTCAGAGAGTGTCAGAGAGTGATAGAGAGTGATAGAGAGTGATAGAGAGTTTCAGAGAGTGTCAGAGAGTGCCGGAGAGTGTCAGAGAGTGATAGAGAGTGTCAGAGAGTGTCAGAGAGTGATAGAGAGTGATAGAGAGTGTCAGAGAGTGTCAGAGAGTGTCAGAGAGTGATAGTGAGTGTCAGAGAGTGTCAGAGAGTGTCAGAGAGTGATAGAGAGTGATAGAGAGTTTCAGAGAGTGTCAGAGAGTGTCTGAGAGTGTCAGAGAGTGATAGAGAGTGATAGAGAGTGTCAGAGAGTGTCAGAGAGTGATAGAGAGTGAAAGAGAGTGTCTCAGAGTGTCAGAGAGTGATAGAGAGTGTCAGAGAGTGTCAGAGAGTGTCAGAGAGTGTCAGAGAGTGATAGTGAGTGTCAGAGAGTGTCAGAGAGTGATAGAGAGTGATAGAGAGTTTCAGAGAGTGTCAGAGAATGTCTGAGAGTGTCAGAGATTGATAGAGAGAGATAGAGAGTGTCAGAGAGTGTCAGAGAGTGATAGAGAGTGATAGAGAGTGTCAGAGAGTGTCAGAGAGTGTCAGAGAGTGATAGTGAGTGTCAGAGAGTGTCAGAGAGTGATAGAGAGTGTCAGAGTTTGATAGAGAGTGTCAGAGAGTGTCAGGGAGTGATAGAGAGTGATAGAGCGTTTCAGAGAGTGTCAGAGAGTGTCTGAGAGTGTCAGAGAGTGATAGAGAGTGATAGAGAGTGTCAGAGAGAGTCAGAGAGTGTCAGAGAGTGATAGTGAGTGTCAGAGAGTGTCAGAGAGTGTCAGAGAGTGATAGAGAGTGATAGAGAGTTTCAGAGAGTGTCAGAGAGTGTCTGAGAGTGTCAGAGAGTGATAGAGAGTGATAGAGAGTGTCAGAGAGTGTCAGAGAGTGATAGAGTGTGATAGAGAGTGTCAGAGAGTGTCAGAGAGTGTCAGAGAGTGATAGTGAGTGTCAGAGAGTGTCAGAGAGTGATAGAGAGTGATAGAGAGTGTCAGAGAGTGATAGAGATTGTCAGAGAGTGTCAGAGAGTGATAGAGAGTGATAGAGAGTGTCAGAGAGTGTCTGAGAGTGTCAGAGAGTGATAGAGAGTGATAGAGAGTGTCAGAGAGTGTCAGAGAGTGATAGAGAGTGATAGAGAGTGTCAGAGAGTGTCAGAGAATGTCAGAGAGTGATAGTGAGTGTCAGAGAGTGTCAGAGAGTGATAGAGAGTGTCAGAGAGTGATAGAGAGTGTCAGAGAGTGTCAGAGAGTGATAGAGAGTGATAGAGAGTTTCAGAGAGTGTCAGAGAGTGTCTGAGAGTGTCAGAGAGTGTTAGAGAGTGTCAGAGAGTGTCAGAGAGTGATAGAGAGTGATAGAGAGTGTCAGAGAGTGTCAGAGAGTGTCAGAGAGTGATAGAGAGTGATAGAAGTGTTTCAGAGAGTGTTAAAGAGTGTCAGAGAGTGTCTGAGAGTGTCAGAGAGTGATAGAGAGTGTCAGAGAATGTCAGAGAGTGATAGAGAGTGATAGAGAGTTTCAGAGAGTGTCAGAGAGTGTCTGAGAGTGTCAGAGAGTGATAGAGAGTGATAGAGAGTGTCAGAGAGTGTCAGAGAGTGTCAGAGAGTGATAGTGAGTGTCAGAGAGTGTCAGAGAGTGTCAGATAGTGATAGAGAGTGATAGAGACTTTCAGAGAGTGTCTGAGAGTGTCAGAGAGTGTCAGAGAGTGATAGAGAGTGATAGAGAGTGTCAGAGAGTGTCAGAGAGTGATAGAGAGTGTCAGAGAGTGTCAGAGAGTGATAGTGAGTGTCAGAGAGTGTCAGAGAGTGATAGAGAGTGATAGAGAGTGTCAGAGATTGATAGATTGTGTCAGAGAGTGTCAGAGAGTGATAGAGAGTGATCGAGAGTGTCAGAGAGTGTCTGAGAGTGTCAGAGAGTGATAGAGAGTGATAGAGAGTGTCAGAGAGTGTCAGAGAGTGATAGAGAGTGATAGAGAGTGTCAGAGATTGTCAGAGAGTGATAGTGAGTGTCAGAGAGTGTCAGAGAGTGATAGAGAGTGTCAGAGAGTGATAGAGAGTGTCAGAGAGTGTCAGAGAGTGATAGTGAGTGTCAGAGAGTGTCAGAGAGTGATAGAGAGTGTCAGAGAGTGATAGAGAGTGTCAGAGAGTGTCAGGGAGTGATAGAGAGTGATAGAGAGTTTCAGAGAGTGTCAGAGAGAGTCTGAGAGTGTCAGAGAGTGATAGAGAGTGATAGAGAGTGTCAGAGAGAGTCAGAGAGTGTCAGAGAGTGATAGTGAGTGTCAGAGAGTGTCAGAGAGTGTCAGAGAGTGATAGAGAGTGATAGAGAGTTTCAGAGAGTGTCAGAGAGTGTCTGAGAGTGTCAGAGAGTGATAGAGAGTGATAGAGAGTGTCAGAGAGTGTCAGAGAGTGATAGAGTGTGATAGAGAGTGTCAGAGAGTGTCAGAGAGTGTCAGAGAGTGATAGTGAGTGTCAGAGAGTGTCAGAGAGTGATAGAGAGTGATAGAGAGTGTCAGAGAGTGATAGAGAGTGTCAGAGAGTGTCAGAGAGTGATAGAGAGTGATAGAGAGTGTCAGAGAGTGTCTGAGAGTGTCAGAGAGTGATAGAGAGTGATAGAGAGTGTCAGAGAGTGTCAGAGAGTGATAGAGAGTGATAGAGAGTGTCAGAGAGTGTCAGAGACTGTCAGAGAGTGATAGTGAGTGTCAGAGAGTGTCAGAGAGTGCCGGAGAGTGTCAGAGAGTGATAGAGAGTGTCAGAGAGTGTCAGAGATTGATAGAGAGTGATAGAGAGTGTCAGAGAGTGTCAGAGAGTGTCAGAGAGTGATAGTGAGTGTCAGAGAGTGTCAGAGAGTGTCAGAGAGTGATAGAGAGTGATAGAGAGTTTCAGAGAGTGTCAGAGAGTGTCTGAGAGTGTCAGAGAGTGATAGAGAGTGATAGAGAGTGTCAGAGAGTGTCAGAGAGTGATAGAGAGTGAAAGAGAGTGTCTCAGAGTGTCAGAGAGTGATAGAGAGTGTCAGAGAGTGTCAGAGAGTGTCAGAGAGTGTCAGAGAGTGATAGTGAGTGTCAGAGAGTGTCAGAGAGTGATAGAGAGTGATAGAGAGTTTCAGAGAGTGTCAGAGAATGTCTGAGAGTGTCAGAGATTGATAGAGAGAGATAGAGAGTGTCAGAGAGTGTCAGAGAGTGATAGTGAGTGATAGAGAGTGTCAGAGAGTGTCAGAGAGTGTCAGAGAGTGATAGTGAGTGTCAGAGAGTGTCAGAGAGTGATAGAGAGTGTCAGAGTTTGATAGAGAGTGTCAGAGAGTGTCAGGGAGTGATAGAGAGTGATAGAGAGTGATAGTGAGTGTCAGAGAGTGTCAGAGAGTGTCAGAGAGTGATAGAGAGTGATAGAGAGTTTCAGAGAGTGTCAGAGAGTGTCTGAGAGTGTCAGAGAGTGATAGAGAGTTATAGAGAGTGTCAGAGAGTGTCAGAGAGTGATAGAGTGTGATAGAGAGTGTCAGAGAGTGCCAGAGAGTGTCAGAGAGTGATAGTGAGTGTCAGAGAGTGATAGAGAGTGATAGAGAGTGTCAGAGAGTGATAGAGAGTGTCAGAGAGTGTCAGAGAGTGATAGAGAGTGATAGAGAGTGTCAGAGAGTGTCTGAGAGTGTCAGAGAGTGATAGAGAGTGATAGAGAGTGTCAGAGAGTGTCAGAGAGTGATAGAGAGTGATAGAGAGTGTCAGAGAGTGTCAGAGAATGTCAGAGAGTGATAGTGAGTGTCAGAGAGTGTCAGAGAGTGATAGAGAGTGTCAGAGAGTGATAGAGAGTGTCAGAGAGTGTCAGAGAGTGATAGAGAGTGATAGAGAGTTTCAGAGAGTGTCAGAGAGTGTCTGAGAGTGTCAGAGAGTGTTAGAGAGTGTCAGAGAGTGTCAGAGAGTGATAGAGAGTGATAGAGAGTGTCAGAGAGTGTCAGAGAGTGTCAGAGAGTGATAGAGAGTGATAGAAGTGTTTCAGAGAGTGTTAAAGAGTGTCAGAGAGTGTCTGAGAGTGTCAGAGAGTGATAGAGAGTGTCAGAGAATGTCAGAGAGTGATAGAGAGTGATAGAGAGTTTCAGAGAGTGTCAGAGAGTGTCTGAGAGTGTCAGAGAGTGATAGAGAGTGATAGAGAGTGTCAGAGAGTGTCAGAGAGTGTCAGAGAGTGATAGTGAGTGTCAGAGAGTGTCAGAGAGTGTCAGATAGTGATAGAGAGTTATAGAGACTTTCAGAGAGTGTCTGAGAGTGTCAGAGAGTGTCAGAGAGTGATAGAGAGTGATAGAGAGTGTCAGAGAGTGTCAGAGAGTGATAGAGAGTGATAGAGAGTGTCAGAGAGTGTCAGAGAGTGATAGTGAGTGTCAGAGAGTGTCAGAGAGTGATAGAGAGTGATAGAGAGTGTCAGAGATTGATAGATTGTGTCAGAGAGTGTCAGAGAGTGATAGAGAGTGATCGAGAGTGTCAGAGAGTGTCTGAGAGTGTCAGAGAGTGATAGAGAGTGATAGAGAGTGTCAGAGAGTGATAGAGAGTGATAGAGAGTGTCAGAGATTGTCAGAGAGTGATAGTGAGTGTCAGAGAGTGTCAGAGAGTGATAGTGAGTGTCAGAGAGTGTCAGAGAGTGTCAGATAGTGATAGAGAGTGATAGAGACTTTCAGAGAGTGTCTGAGAGTGATAGAGAGTGATAGAGAGTGTCAGAGAGTGATAGAGAGTGTCAGAGAGTGTCAGAGAGTGATAGAGAGTGATAGAGAGTGTCAGAGAGTGTCTGAGAGTGTCAGAGAGTGATAGAGAGTGATAGAGAGTGTCAGAGAGTGTCAGAGAGTGATAGAGAGTGATAGAGAGTGTCAGAGAGTGTCAGAGACTGTCAGAGAGTGATAGTGAGTGTCAGAGAGTGTCAGAGAGTGATAGAGAGTGTCAGAGAGTGATAGAGAGTGTCAGAGAGTGTCAGAGAGTGATAGAGAGTGATAGAGAGTTTCAGAGAGTGTCAGAGAGTGTCTGAGAGTGTCAGAGAGTGATAGAGAGTGATAGAGAGTGTCAGAGAGTGTCAGAGAGTGTCAGAGAGTGATAGTGAGTGTCAGAGAGTGTCAGAGAGTGTCAGAGAGTGATAGAGAGTGTCAGAGAGTGTCAGAGAGTGATAGAGAGTGATAGAGAGTTTCAGAGAGTGTCAGAGAGTGTCTGAGAGTGTCAGAGAGTGATAGAGAGTGATAGAGAGTGTCAGAGAGTGTCAGAGAGTGTCAGAGAGTGATAGTGAGTGTCAGAGAGTGTCAGAGAGTGTCAGATAGTGATAGAGAGTGATAGAGACTTTCAGAGAGTGTCTGAGAGTGTCAGAGAGTGTCAGAGAGTGATAGAGAGTGATAGAGAGTGTCAGAGAGTGTCAGAGAGTGATAGAGAGTGATAGAGAGTGTCAGAGAGTGTCAGAGAGTGATAGTGAGTGTCAGAGAGTGTCAGAGAGTGATAGAGAGTGATAGAGAGTGTCAGAGATTGATAGATTGTGTCAGAGAGTGATAGAGAGTGATAGAGAGTGATAGAGAGTTTCAGAGAGTGTCAGAGAGTGTCTGAGAGTGTCAGAGAGTGATAGAGAGTGATAGAGAGTGTCAGAGAGTGTCAGAGAGTGTCAGAGAGTGATAGTGAGTGTCAGAGAGTGTCAGAGAGTGTCAGAGAGTGATAGAGAGTGTCAGAGAGTGTCAGAGAGTGATAGAGAGTGATAGAGAGTTTCAGAGAGTGTCAGAGAGTGTCTGAGAGTGTCAGAGAGTGATAGAGAGTGATAGAGAGTGTCAGAGAGTGTCAGAGTGTGTCAGAGAGTGTCAGAGAGTGATAGTGAGTGTCAGAGAGTGTCAGAGAGTGTCAGATAGTGATAGAGAGTGATAGAGACTTTCAGAGAGTGTCTGAGAGTGTCAGAGAGTGTCAGAGAGTGATAGAGAGTGATAGAGAGTGTCAGAGAGTGTCAGAGAGTGATAGAGAGTGATAGAGAGTGTCAGAGAGTGTCAGAGAGTGATAGTGAGTGTCAGAGAGTGTCAGAGAGTGATAGAGAGTGATAGAGAGTGTCAGAGATTTATAGATTGTGTCAGAGAGTGTCAGAGAGTGATAGAGAGTGATCGAGAGTGTCAGAGAGTGTCTGAGAGTGTCAGAGAGTGATAGAGAGTGATAGAGAGTGTCAGAGAGTGTCAGAGAGTGATAGAGAGTGATAGAGAGTGTCAGAGATTGTCAGAGAGTGATAGTGAGTGTCAGAGAGTGTCAGAGAGTGATAGAGAGTGTCAGAGAGTGATAGAGAGTGTCAGAGAGTGTCAGAGAGTGATAGTGAGTGTCAGAGAGTGTCAGAGAGTGATAGAGAGTGTCAGAGAGTGATAGAGAGTGTCAGAGAGTGTCAGGGAGTGATAGAGAGTGATAGAGAGTTTCAGAGAGTGTCAGAGAGAGTCTGAGAGTGTCAGAGAGTGATAGAGAGTGATAGAGAGTGTCAGAGAGAGTCAGAGAGTGTCAGAGAGTGATAGTGAGTGTCAGAGAGTGTCAGAGAGTGTCAGAGAGTGATAGAGAGTGATAGAGAGTTTCAGAGAGTGTCAGAGAGTGTCTGAGAGTGTCAGAGAGTGATAGAGAGTGATAGAGAGTGTCAGAGAGTGTCAGAGAGTGATAGAGTGTGATAGAGAGTGTCAGAGAGTGTCAGAGAGTGTCAGAGAGTGATAGTGAGTGTCAGAGAGTGTCAGAGAGTGATAGAGAGTGATAGAGAGTGTCAGAGAGTGATAGAGAGTGTCAGAGAGTGTCAGAGAGTGATAGAGAGTGTCAGAGAGTGTCTGAGAGTGTCAGAGAGTGATAGAGAGTGATAGATAGTGTCAGAGAGTGTCAGAGAGTGATAGAGAGTGATAGAGAGTGTCAGAGAGTGTCAGAGACTGTCAGAGAGTGATAGAGAGTGTCAGAGAGTGTCAGAGAGTGATAGAGAGTGATAGAGAGTGTCAGAGAGTGTCTGAGAGTGTCAGAGAGTGATAGAGAGTGTCAGAGAGTGTCAGAGAGTGATAGAGAGTGATAGAGAGTGTCAGAGAGTGTCAGAGAGTGTCAGAGAGTGATAGTGAGTGTCAGAGAGTGTCAGAGAGTGTCAGATAGTGATAGAGAGTGATAGAGACTTTCAGAGAGTGTCTGAGAGTGTCAGAGAGTGTCAGAGAGTGATAGAGAGTGATAGAGAGTGTCAGAGAGTGTCAGAGAGTGATAGAGAGTGATAGAGAGTGTCAGAGAGTGTCAGAGAGTGATAGTGAGTGTCAGAGAGTGTCAGAGAGTGATAGAGAGTGATAGAGAGTGTCAGAGATTGATAGATTGTGTCAGAGAGTGTCAGAGAGTGATAGAGAGTGATTGAGAGTGTCAGAGAGTGTCTGAGAGTGTCAGAGAGTGATAGAGAGTGATAGAGAGTGTCAGAGAGTGATAGAGAGTGATAGAGAGTGTCAGAGATTGTCAGAGAGTGATAGTGAGTGTCAGAGAGTGTCAGAGAGTGATAGTGAGTGTCAGAGAGTGTCAGAGAGTGTCAGATAGTGACAGAGAGTGATAGAGACTTTCAGAGAGTGTCTGAGAGTGATAGAGAGTGATAGAGAGTGTCAGAGAGTGATAGAGAGTGTCAGAGAGTGTCAGAGAGTGATAGAGAGTGATAGAGAGTGTCAGAGAGTGTCTGAGAGTGTCAGAGAGTGATAGAGAGTGATAGAGAGTGTCAGAGAGTGTCAGAGAGTGATAGAGAGTGATAGAGAGTGTCAGAGAGTGTCAGAGACTGTCAGAGAGTGATAGTGAGTGTCAGAGAGTGTCAGAGAGTGATAGAGAGTGTCAGAGAGTGATAGAGAGTGTCAGAGAGTGTCAGAGAGTGATAGAGAGTGATAGAGAGTTTCAGAGAGTGTCAGAGAGTGTCTGAGAGTGTCAGAGAGTGATAGAGAGTGATAGAGAGTGTCAGAGAGTGTCAGAGAGTTTCAGAGAGTGATAGTGAGTGTCAGAGAGTGTCAGAGAGTGTCAGAGAGTGATAGAGAGTGTCAGAGAGTGTCAGAGAGTGATAGAGAGTGATAGAGAGTTTCAGAGAGTGTCAGAGAGTGTCTGAGAGTGTCAGAGAGTGATAGAGAGTGATAGAGAGTGTCAGAGAGTGTCAGAGAGTGTCAGAGAGTGTCAGAGAGTGATAGTGAGTGTCAGAGAGTGTCAGAGAGTGTCAGATAGTGATAGAGAGTGATAGAGACTTTCAGAGAGTGTCTGAGAGTGTCAGAGAGTGTCAGAGAGTGATAGAGAGTGATAGAGAGTGTCAGAGAGTGTCAGAGAGTGATAGAGAGTGATAGAGAGTGTCAGAGAGTGTCAGAGAGTGATAGTGAGTGTCAGAGAGTGTCAGAGAGTGATAGAGAGTGATAGAGAGTGTCAGAGATTGATAGATTGTGTCAGAGAGTGTCAGAGAGTGATAGAGAGTGATCGAGAGTGTCAGAGAGTGTCTGAGAGTGTCAGAGAGTGATAGAGAGTGATAGAGAGTGTCAGAGAGTGTCAGAGAGTGATAGAGAGTGATAGAGAGTGTCAGAGATTGTCAGAGAGTGATAGTGAGTGTCAGAGAGTGTCAGAGAGTGATAGAGAGTGTCAGAGAGTGATAGAGAGTGTCAGAGAGTGTCAGAGAGTGATAGTGAGTGTCAGAGAGTGTCAGAGAGTGATAGAGAGTGTCAGAGAGTGATAGAGAGTGTCAGAGAGTGTCAGGGAGTGATAGAGAGTTTCAGAGAGTGTCAGAGAGAGTCTGAGAGTGTCAGAGAGTGATAGAGAGTGATAGAGAGTGTCAGAGAGAGTCAGAGAGTGTCAGAGAGTGATAGTGAGTGTCAGAGAGTGTCAGAGAGTGTCAGAGGGTGATAGAGAGTGATAGAGAGTTTCAGAGAGTGTCAGAGAGTGTCTGAGAGTGTCAGAGAGTGATAGAGAGTGATAGAGAGTGTCAGAGAGTGTCAGAGAGTGATAGAGTGTGATAGAGAGTGTCAGAGAGTGTCAGAGAGTGTCAGAGAGTGATAGTGAGTGTCAGAGAGTGTCAGAGAGTGATAGAGAGTGATAGAGAGTGTCAGAGAGTGATAGAGAGTGTCAGAGAGTGTCAGAGAGTGATAGAGAGTGATAGAGAGTGTCAGAGAGTGTCTGAGAGTGTCAGAGAGTGATAGAGAGTGATAGAGAGTGTCAGAGAGTGTCAGAGAGTGATAGAGAGTGTCAGAGAGTGTCAGAGACTGTCAGAGAGTGATAGTGAGTGTCAGAGAGTGTCAGAGAGTGCCGGAGAGTGTCAGAGAGTGATAGAGAGTGTCAGAGAGTGTCAGAGAGTGATAGAGAGTGATAGAGAGTGTCAGAGAATGTCAGAGAGTGTCAGAGAGTGATAGTGAGTGTCAGAGAGTGTCAGAGAGTGTCAGAGAGTGATAGAGAGTGATAGAGAGTTTCAGAGAGTGTCAGAGAGTGTCTGAGAGTGTCAGAGAGTGATAGAGAGTGATAGAGAGTGTCAGAGAGTGTCAGAGAGTGATAGAGAGTGAAAGAGAGTGTCTCAGAGTGTCAGAGAGTGATAGAGAGTGTCAGAGAGTGTCAGAGAGTGTCAGAGAGTGTCAGAGAGTGTCAGAGAGTGATAGTGAGTGTCAGAGAGTGTCAGAGAGTGATAGAGAGTGATAGAGAGTTTCAGAGAGTGTCAGAGAATGTCTGAGAGTGTCAGAGAGTGATAGAGAGAGATAGAGAGTGTCAGAGAGTGTCAGAGAGTGATAGAGAGTGATAGAGAGTGTCAGAGAGTGTCAGAGAGTGTCAGAGAGTGATAGTGAGTGTCAGAGAGTGTCAGAGAGTGATAGAGAGTGTCAGAGTTTGATAGAGAGTGTCAGAGAGTGTCAGGGAGTGATAGAGAGTGATAGAGAGTTTCAGAGAGTGTCAGAGAGTGTCTGAGAGTGTCAGAGTGTGATAGAGAGTGATAGAGAGTGTCAGAGAGAGTCAGAGAGTGTCAGAGAGTGATAGTGAGTGTCAGAGAGTGTCAGAGAGTGTCAGAGAGTGATAGAGAGTGATAGAGAGTTTCAGAGAGTGTCAGAGAGTGTCTGAGAGTGTCAGAGAGTGATAGAGAGTGATAGAGAGTGTCAGAGAGTGTCAGAGAGTGATAGAGTGTGATAGAGAGTGTCAGAGAGTGTCAGAGAGTGTCAGAGAGTGATAGTGAGTGTCAGAGAGTGTCAGAGAGTGATAGAGAGTGATAGAGAGTGTCAGAGAGTGATAGAGAGTGTCAGAGAGTGTCAGAGAGTGATAGAGAGTGATAGAGAGTGTCAGAGAGTGTCTGAGAGTGTCAGAGAGTGATAGAGAGTGATAGAGAGTGTCAGAGAGTGTCAGAGAGTGATAGAGAGTGATAGAGAGTGTCAGAGAGTGTCAGAGAATGTCAGAGAGTGATAGTGAGTGTCAGAGAGTGTCAGAGAGTGATAGAGAGTGTCAGAGAGTGATAGAGAGTGTCAGAGAGTGTCAGAGAGTGATAGAGAGTGATAGAGAGTTTCAGAGAGTGTCAGAGAGTGTCTGAGAGTGTCAGAGAGTGTTAGAGAGTGTCAGAGAGTGTCAGAGAGTGATAGAGAGTGATAGAGAGTGTCAGAGAGTGTCAGAGAGTGTCAGAGAGTGATAGAGAGTGATAGAAGTGTTTCAGAGAGTGTTAAAGAGTGTCAGAGAGTGTCTGAGAGTGTCAGAGAGTGATAGAGAGTGTCAGAGAATGTCAGAGAGTGATAGAGAGTGATAGAGAGTTTCAGAGAGTGTCAGAGAGTGTCTGAGAGTGTCAGAGAGTGATAGAGAGTGATAGAGAGTGTCAGAGAGTGTCAGAGAGTGTCAGAGAGTGATAGTGAGTGTCAGAGAGTGTCAGAGAGTGTCAGATAGTGATAGAGAGTGATAGAGACTTTCAGAGAGTGTCTGAGAGTGTCAGAGAGTGTCAGAGAGTGATAGAGAGTGATAGAGAGTGTCAGAGAGTGTCAGAGAGTGATAGAGAGTGATAGAGAGTGTCAGAGAGTGTCAGAGAGTGATAGTGAGTGTCAGAGAGTGTCAGAGAGTGATAGAGAGTGATAGAGAGTGTCAGAGATTGATAGATTGTGTCAGAGAGTGTCAGAGAGTGATAGAGAGTGATCGAGAGTGTCAGAGAGTGTCTGAGAGTGTCAGAGAGTGATAGAGAGTGATAGAGAGTGTCAGAGAGTGATAGAGAGTGATAGAGAGTGTCAGAGATTGTCAGAGAGTGATAGTGAGTGTCAGAGAGTGTCAGAGAGTGATAGAGAGTGTCAGAGAGTGATAGAGAGTGTCAGAGAGTGTCAGAGAGTGATAGTGAGTGTCAGAGAGTGTCAGAGAGTGATAGAGAGTGTCAGAGAGTGATAGAGAGTGTCAGAGAGTGTCAGGGAGTGATAGAGAGTGATAGAGAGTTTCAGAGAGTGTCAGAGAGAGTCTGAGAGTGTCAGAGAGTGATAGAGAGTGATAGAGAGTGTCAGAGAGAGTCAGAGAGTGTCAGAGAGTGATAGTGAGTGTCAGAGAGTGTCAGAGAGTGTCAGAGAGTGATAGAGAGTGATAGAGAGTTTCAGAGAGTGTCAGAGAGTGTCTGAGAGTGTCAGAGAGTGATAGAGAGTGATAGAGAGTGTCAGAGAGTGTCAGAGAGTGATAGAGTGTGATAGAGAGTGTCAGAGAGTGTCAGAGAGTGTCAGAGAGTGATAGTGAGTGTCAGAGAGTGTCAGAGAGTGATAGAGAGTGATAGAGAGTGTCAGAGAGTGATAGAGAGTGTCAGAGAGTGTCAGAGAGTGATAGAGAGTGATAGAGAGTGTCAGAGAGTGTCTGAGAGTGTCAGAGAGTGATAGAGAGTGATAGAGAGTGTCAGAGAGTGTCAGAGAGTGATAGAGAGTGATAGAGAGTGTCAGAGAGTGTCAGAGACTGTCAGAGAGTGATAGTGAGTGTCAGAGAGTGTCAGAGAGTGATAGAGAGTGTCAGAGAGTGATAGAGAGTGTCAGAGAGTGTCAGAGAGTGATAGAGAGTGATAGAGAGTTTCAGAGAGTGTCAGAGAGTGTCTGAGAGTGTCAGAGAGTGATAGAGTGTGTCAGAGAGTGTCAGAGAGTGATAGAGAGTGATAGAGAGTGTCAGAGAGTGTCAGAGAGTGTCAGAGATTGATAGAGAGTGATAGAAGTGTTTCAGAGAGTGTTAAAGAGTGTCAGAGAGTGTCTGAGAGTGTCAGAGACTGATAGAGAGTGTCAGAGAATGTCAGAGAGTGATAGAGAGTGATAGAGAGTTTCAGAGAGTGTCAGAGAGTGTCTGAGAGTGTCAGAGAGTGATAGAGAGTGATAGAGAGTGTCAGAGAGTGTCAGAGAGTGTCAGAGAGTGATAGTGAGTGTCAGAGAGTGTCAGAGAGTGTCAGATAGTGATAGAGAGTGATAGAGACTTTCAGAGAGTGTCTGAGAGTGTCAGAGAGTGTCAGAGAGTGATAGAGAGTGATAGAGAGTGTCAGAGAGTGTCAGAGAGTGATAGAGAGTGATAGAGAGTGTCAGAGAGTGTCAGAGAGTGATAGTGAGTGTCAGAGAGTGTCAGAGAGTGATAGAGAGTGTCAGAGATTGATAGAGAGTGTCAGAGAGTGTCAGAGAGTGATAGAGAGTGATCGAGAGTGTCAGAGAGTGTCTGAGAGTGTCAGAGAGTGATAGAGAGTGATAGAGAGTGTCAGAGAGTGTCAGAGAGTGATAGAGAGTGATAGAGAGTGTCAGAGATTGTCAGAAAGTGATAGTGAGTGTCAGAGAGTGTCAGAGAGTGATATAGAGTGTCAGAGAGTGATAGAGAGTGTCATAGAGTGTCAGAGAGTGATAGAGAGTGATAGAGAGTGATAGAGAGTTTCAGAGAGTGTCAGAGAGTGCCGGAGAGTGTCAGAGAGTGATAGAGAGTGTCAGAGAGTGTCAGAGAGTGATAGAGAGTGATAGAGAGTGTCAGAGAGTGTCAGAGAGTGTCAGAGAGTGATAGTGAGTGTCAGAGAGTGTCAGAGAGTGTCAGAGAGTGATAGAGAGTGATAGAGAGTTTCAGAGAGTGTCAGAGAGTGTCTGAGAGTGTCAGAGAGTGATAGAGAGTGATAGAGAGTGTCAGAGAGTGTCAGAGAGTGATAGAGAGTGATAGAGAGTTTCAGAGAGTGTCAGAGAGTGTCTCAGAGTGTCAGAGAGTGATAGAGAGTGTCAGAGAGTGATAGAGAGTGTCAGAGAGTGTCAGAGAGTGTCAGAGAGTGATAGAGAGTGATAGAGAGTTTCAGAGAGTGTCAGAGAGTGTCTCAGAGTGTCAGAGAGTGATAGAGAGTGTCAGAGAGTGATAGAGAGTGTCAGAGAGTGTCAGAGAGTGTCAGAGAGTGTCAGAGAGTGTCAGAGAGTGATAGTGAGTGTCAGAGAGTGTCAGAGAGTGTCAGAGAGTGATAGAGAGTGATAGAGAGTTTCAGAGAGTGTCAGAGAGTGTCTCAGAGTGTCAGAGAGTGATAGAGAGTGTCAGAGAGTGATAGAGAGTGTCAGAGAGTGTCAGAGAGTGTCAGAGAGTGTCAGAGAGTGTCAGAGAGTGATAGTGAGTGTCAGAGAGTGTCAGAGAGTGATAGAGAGTGATAGAGAGTTTCAGAGAGTGTCAGAGAATGTCTGAGAGTGTCAGAGATTGATAGAGAGAGATAGAGAGTGTCAGAGAGTGTCAGAGAGTGATAGAGAGTGATAGAGAGTGTCAGAGAGTGTCAGAGAGTGTCAGAGAGTGATAGTGAGTGTCAGAGAGTGTCAGAGAGTGATAGAGAGTGTCAGAGTTTGATAGAGAGTGTCAGAGAGTGTCAGGGAGTGATAGAGAGTGATAGAGAGTTTCAGAGAGTGTCAGAGAGTGTCTGAGAGTGTCAGAGAGTGATAGAGAGTGATAGAGAGTGTCAGAGAGAGTCAGAGAGTGTCAGAGAGTGATAGTGAGTGTCAGAGAGTGTCAGAGAGTGTCAGAGAGTGATAGAGAGTGATAGAGAGTTTCAGAGAGTGTCAGAGAGTGTCTGAGAGTGTCAGAGAGTGATAGAGAGTGATAGAGAGTGTCAGAGAGTGTCAGAGAGTGATAGAGTGTGATAGAGAGTGTCAGAGAGTGTCAGAGAGTGTCAGAGAGTGATAGTGAGTGTCAGAGAGTGTCAGAGAGTGATAGAGAGTGATAGAGAGTGTCAGAGAGTGATAGAGAGTGTCAGAGAGTGTCAGAGAGTGATAGAGAGTGATAGAGAGTGTCAGAGAGTGTCTGAGAGTGTCAGAGAGTGATAGAGAGTGATAGAGAGTGTCAGAGAGTGTCAGAGAGTGATAGAGAGTGATAGAGAGTTTCAGAGAGTGTCAGAGAATGTCAGAGAGTGATAGTGAGTGTCAGAGAGTGTCAGAGAGTGATAGAGAGTGTCAGAGAGTGATAGAGAGTGTCAGAGAGTGTCAGAGAGTGATAGAGAGTGATAGAGAGTTTCAGAGAGTGTCAGAGAGTGTCTGAGAGTGTCAGAGAGTGTTAGAGAGTGTCAGAGAGTGTCAGAGAGTGATAGAGAGTGATAGAGAGTGATAGAGAGTGTCAGAGAGTGTCAGATAGTGTCAGAGAGTGATAGAGAGTGATAGAAGTGTTTCAGAGAGTGTTAAAGAGTGTCAGAGAGTGTCTGAGAGTGTCAGAGAGTGATAGAGAGTGTCAGAGAATGTCAGAGAGTGATAGAGAGTGATAGAGAGTTTCAGAGAGTGTCAGAGAGTGTCTGAGAGTGTCAGAGAGTGATAGAGAGTGATAGAGAGTGTCAGAGAGTGTCAGAGAGTGTCAGAGAGTGATCGTGAGTGTCAGAGAGTGTCAGAGAGTGTCAGATAGTGATAGAGAGTGATAGAGACTTTCAGAGAGTGTCTGAGAGTGTCAGAGAGTGTCAGAGAGTGATAGAGAGTGATCGAGAGTGTCAGAGAGTGATAGAGAGTGTCAGAGAGTGATAGAGAGTGATAGAGAGTGTCAGAGAGTGTCAGAGAGTGATAGAGAGTGATAGAGAGTGTCAGAGATTGTCAGAGAGTGATAGTGAGTGTCAGAGAGTGTCAGAGAGTGATAGAGAGTGTCAGAGAGTGATAGAGAGTGTCAGAGAGTGTCAGAGAGTGATAGAGAGTGATAGAGAGTGATAGAGAGTTTCAGAGAGTGTCAGAGAGTGCCGGAGAGTGTCAGAGAGTGATAGAGAGTGTCAGAGAGTGTCAGAGAGTGATAGAGAGTGATAGAGAGTGTCAGAGAGTGTCAGAGAGTGTCAGAGAGTGATAGTGAGTGTCAGAGAGTGTCAGAGAGTGTCAGAGAGTGATAGAGAGTGATAGAGAGTTTCAGAGAGTGTCAGAGAGTGTCTGAGAGTGTCAGAGAGTGATAGAGAGTGATAGAGAGTGTCAGAGAGTGTCAGAGAGTGATAGAGAGTGATAGAGAGTGTCTCAGAGTGTCAGAGAGTGATAGAGAGTGTCAGAGAGTGTCAGAGAGTGTCAGAGAGTGTCAGAGAGTGTCAGAGAGTGTCAGAGAGTGTCAGAGAGTGTCAGAGAGTGATAGTGAGTGTCAGAGAGTGTCAGAGAGTGATAGAGAGTGTCAGAGAGTGTCAGAGAGTGATAGAGAGTGTCAGAGAATGTCTGAGAGTGTCAGAGAGTGATAGAGAGAGATAGAGAGTGTCAGTGAGTGTCAGAGAGTGATAGAGAGTGATAGAGAGTGTCAGAGAGTGTCAGAGAGTGTCAGAGAGTGATAGTGAGTGTCAGAGCGTGTCAGAGAGTGATAGAGAGTGTCAGAGAGTGATAGAGAGTGTCAGAGAGTCTCAGGGAGTGATAGAGAGTGATAGAGAGTTTCAGAGAGTGTCAGAGAGTGTCTGAGAGTGTCAGAGAGTGATAGAGAGTGATAGAGAGTGTCAGAGAGAGTCAGAGAGTGTCAGAGAGTGATAGTGAGTGTCAGAGAGTGTCAGAGAGTGTCAGAGAGTGATAGAGAGTGATAGAGAGTTTCAGAGAGTGTCAGAGAGTGTCTGAGATTGTCAGAGAGTGTCAGAGAGTGATAGAGAGTGATAGAGATTTTCAGAGAGTGTCAGAGAGTGTCAGAGAGTGGTAGTCAGTGTCAGAGAGTGTCAGAGAGTGTCAGAGAGTGATGGAGAGTGATAGAGAGTGATAGAGAGGGTCAGAGAGTGTCAGAGAGTGATAGAGAGTGATAGAGAGGGTCAGAGAGTGTCAGAGAGTGATAGAGAGTGATAGAGAGTGTCAGAGAGTTTCAGAGAGTGTCAGAGAGTGATAGTGAGTGTCTGCGAGTGTCAGAGAGTGTCAGAGAGTGTCAGAGAGTGTCAGAGAGTGATAGTGAGTGTCAGAGAGTGTCAGAGAGTGATAGAGAGTGATAGAGAGTGTCAGAGATTGATAGATTGTGTCAGAGAGTGTCAGAGAGTGATAGAGAGTGATCGAGAGTGTCAGAGAGTGTCTGAGAGTGTCAGAGAGTGATAGAGAGTGATAGAGAGTGTCAGAGAGTGTCAGAGAGTGATAGAGAGTGATAGAGAGTGTCAGAGATTGTCAGAGAGTGATAGTGAGTGTCAGAGAGTGTCAGAGAGTGATAGAGAGTGTCAGAGAGTGATAGAGAGTGTCAGAGAGTGTCAGAGAGTGATAGAGAGTGATAGAGAGTGATAGAGAGTTTCAGAGAGTGTCAGAGAGTGCCGGAGAGTGTCAGAGAGTGATAGAGAGTGTCAGAGAGTGTCAGAGAGTGATAGAGAGTGATAGAGAGTGTCAGAGAGTGTCAGAGAGTGTCAGAGAGTGATAGTGAGTGTCAGAGAGTGTCAGAGAGTGTCAGAGAGTGATAGAGAGTGATAGAGAGTTTCAGAGAGTGTCAGAGAGTGTCTGAGAGTGTCAGAGAGTGATAGAGAGTGATAGAGAGTGTCAGAGAGTGTCAGAGAGTGATAGAGAGTGATAGAGAGTGTCTCAGAGTGTCAGAGAGTGATAGAGAGTGTCAGAGAGTGTCAGAGAGTGATAGAGAGTGTCAGAGAGTGTCAGAGAGTGTCAGAGAGTGTCAGAGAGTGTCAGAGATTGATAGTGAGTGTCAGAGAGTGTCAGAGAGTGATAGAGAGTGTCAGAGAGTGTCAGAGAGTGATAGAGAGTGTCAGAGAGTGTCAGAGAATGTCTGAGAGTGTCAGAGAGTGATAGAGAGAGATAGAGAGTGTCAGTGAGTGTCAGAGAGTGATAGAGAGTGATAGAGAGTGTCAGAGAGTGTCAGAGAGTGATAGTGAGTGTCAGAGCGTGTCAGAGAGTGATAGAGAGTGTCAGAGAGTGATAGAGAGTGTCAGAGAGTGTCAGGGAGTGATAGAGAGTGATAGAGAGTTTCAGAGAGTGTCAGAGAGTGTCTGAGAGTGTCAGAGAGTGATAGAGAGTGATAGAGAGTGTCAGAGAGAGTCAGAGAGTGTCAGAGAGTGATAGTGAGTGTCAGAGAGTGATAGAGAGTGTCAGAGAGTGTCAGAGAGTGATAGAGAGTGTCAGAGAGTGTCTGAGAGTGTCAGAGAGTGATAGAGAGTGATAGAGAGTGTCAGAGAGTGTCAGAGAGTGATAGAGAGTGATAGAGAGTGTCAGAGAGTGTCAGAGAGTGTCAGAGAGTGATAGTGAGTGTCAGAGAGTGTCAGAGAGTGATAGAGAGTGTCAGAGAGTGTCAGAGAGTGATAGGGAGTGATAGAGAGTTTCAGAGAGTGTCAGAGAGTGTCTGAGAGTGTCAGAGAGTGATAGAGAGTGTCAGAGAGTGTCAGAGAGTGATAGACAGTGATAGAGAGTGTCAGAGAGTGTCAGAGAGTGTCAGAGAGTGATAGTGAGTGTCAGAGAGTGTCAGAGAGTGATAGAGAGTGAGAGAGAGTTTCAGAGAGTGTCAGAGAGTGTCTGAGAGTGTCAGAGAGTGATAGAGAGTGTCAGAGAGTGTCAGAGAGTGATAGAGAGTGATAGAGAGTGTCAGAGAGTGTCAGAGAGTGTCAGAGAGTGATAGTGAGTGTCAGAGAGTGTCAGAGAGTGTCAGAGAGTGATAGAGAGTGATAGAGAGTTTCAGAGATTGTCAGAGAGTGTCTGAGAGTGTCAGAGAGTGATAGAGAGTGATAGAGAGTGTCAGAGAGTGTCAGAGAGTGATAGAGAGTGAAAGAGAGTGTCAGAGAGTGTCAGAGAGTGTCAGAGAGTGATAGTGAGTGTCAGAGAGTGTCAGAGAGTGATAGAGAGTGATAGAGAGTGTCAGAGAGTGATAGATAGTGTCAGAGAGTGTCAGAGAGTAATAGAGAGTGATAGAGAGTGTCAGAGAGTGTCTGAGAGTGTCAGAGAGAGATAGAGAGTGATAGAGAGTGTCAGAGAGTGTCAGAGAGTGTCAGAGAGTGATAGAGAGTGTCAGAGAGTGTCAGAGAGTGATAGTGAGTGTCAGAGAGTGTCAGAGAGTGATAGAGAGTGTCAGAGAGTGATAGAGAGTGTCAGAGAGTGTCAGAGAGTGATAGAGAGTGATAGAGAGTTTCAGAGAGTGTCAGCGAGTGTCTGAGAGTGTCAGAGAGTGAAAGAGAGTGTCAGAGAGTGTCAGAGAGTGATAGAGAGTGATAGAGAGTGTCAGAGAGTGTCAGAGAGTGTCAGAGAGTGATAGAGAGTGATAGAAGTGTTTCAGAGAGTGTTAAAGCGTGTCAGAGAGTGTCTGAGAGTGTCAGAGAGTGATAGAGAGTTTCAGAGAGTGTCAGAGAGTGATAGAGAGTGATAGAGAGTTTCAGAGAGTGTCAGAGAGTGTCTGAGAGTGTCAGAGAGTGATAGAGAGTGTCAGAGAGTGTCAGAGAGTGATAGAGAGTGATAGAGAGTGTCAGAGAGTGTCAGAGAGTGTCAGAGAGTGATAGTGAATGTCAGAGAGTGTCTGAGAGTGTCAGAGAGTGATATAGAGTGATAGAGAGTGATAGAGAGTGTCAGAGAGTGATAGAGAGTGTCAGAGAGTGTCAGAGAGTGTCAGAGAGTAATAGTGAGTGTCAGAGAGTGTCAGAGAGTGATAGAGAGTGATAGAGAGTGTCAGAGAGTGATAGAGAGTGTCAGAGAGTGTCAGAGAGTGATAGAGAGTGATAGAGAGTGTCAGAGAGTGTCTGAGAGTGTCAGAGAGTGATAGAGAGTGATAGAGAGTGTCAGAGAGTGTCAGAGAGTGATAGAGAGTAGCAGAGAGTGTCAGAGAGTGTCAGAGAGTATCAGAGAGTGTCAGAGAGTGATAGTGAGTGTCAGAAAGTGTCAGAGAGTGATAGAGAGTGTCAGAGATTGTCAGAGAGTGATAGAGAGTGATAGAGAGTTTCAGAGAGTGTCAGAGAGTGTCTGAGAGTGTCAGAGAGTGATAGAGAGTGTCAGAGAGTGTCAGAGAGTGATAGAGAGTGATAGAGAGTGTCAGAGAGTGTCAGAGAGTGTCAGAGAGTGATAGTGAGTGTCAGAGAGTGTCAGAGAGTGTCAGAGAGTGATAGAGAGTGAGAGAGAGTTTCAGAGAGTGTCAGAGAGTGCCTGAGAGTGTCAGAGTGTGATAGAGAGTGATAGAGAGTGTCAGAGAGTGTCAGAGAGTGTCAGAGAATGATAGAGAGTGATAGAGAGTGTCAGAGAGTGTCAGAGAGTGTCAGAGAGTGATAGTGAGTGTCAGAGAGTGTCAGAGAGTGATAGAGAGTGATAGAGATTGTCAGAGAGTGTCAGAGAGTGTCTGAGAGAGTCAGAGAGTGATAGTGAGTGTCAGAGAGTGTCAGAGAGTGATAGAGAGTGTCAGAGAGTGATAGAGAGTGTCAGAGAGTGTCAGAGAGTGTCAGAGAGTGATATAGAGTGATAGAGAGTGTCAGAGAGTGTCAGAGAGTGATAGAGAGTGTCAGAGAGTGTCAGAGAGTGTCAGAGAGTGATAGAGAGTGATAGAGAGTTTCAGAGATTGTCAGAGAGTGATAGTTAGTGTCAGAGAGTGTCAGAGAGTGATAGTGAGTGTCAGAGAGTGTCAGAGAGTGTCAGAGAGTGATAGAGAGTGATAGAGAGTTTCAGAGAGTGGCAGAGAGTGTCTGAGATTGTCAGAGAGTGATAGAGAGTGTCAGAGAGTGTCAGAGAGTGATAGAGAGTGATAGAGAGACACAGAGAGTGTCAGAGAGTGTCTGAGAGAGGCAGAGAGTGATAGAGAGTGTCAGAGAGTGTCAGAGAGTGTCAGAGAGTGATAGAGAGTGATAGAAGTGTTTCAGAGAGAGTTAAAGGGTGTCAGAGAGTGTCTGAGAGTGTCAGAGAGTGATAGAGAGTGTCAGAGAGTGTCAGAGAGTGATAGAGAGTGATAGAGAGTTTCAGAGAGTGTCAGAGAGTGTCTGAGAGTGTCAGAGAGTGATAGAGAGTGTCAGAGAGTGTCAGAGAGTGATAGAGAGTGATAGAGAGTGTCAGAGAGTGTCAGAGAGTGTCAGAGAGTGATAGTGAGTGTCAGAGAGTGTCAGAGAGTGTCAGAGAGTGATAGTGAGTGTCAGAGAGTGATAGAGAGTGATAGAGAGTGATAGAGAGTGTCAGAGAGTGTCAGAGAGTGATAGTGAGTGATAGAGAGTGTCAGAGAGTGTCAGAGAGTGTCAGACAGTGATAGTGAGTGTCAGAGAGTGTCAGAGAGTGATAGAGAGTGATAGAGAGTGTCAGAGAGTGATAGAGAGTTTCAGAGAGTGTCAGAGAGTGATAGAGAGTGATAGAGAGTGTCAGAGAGTGTCTGAGAGTGTCAGAGAGTGATAGAGAGTGATAGAGAGTGTCAGAGAGTTTCAGAGATTGATAGAGAGTGATAGAGAGTGTCAGAGAGTGTCAGAGAGTGTCAGAGAGTGATAGTGAGTGTCAGAGAGTGTCAGAGAGTGATAGAGAGTGTCAGAGAGTGATAGAGAGTGTCAGAGAGTGTCAGAGAGTGATAGAGAGTGATAGAGAGTTTCAGAGAGTGTCAGAGAGTGTCTGAGAGTGTCAGAGAGTGATAGAGAGTGTCAGAGAGTGTCAGAGAGTGATAGAGAGTGATAGAGAGTGTCAGAGAGTGTCAGAGAGTGTCAGAGAGTGATAGTGAGTGTCAGAGAGTGTCAGAGAGTGTCAGAGAGTGATAGAGAGTTTCAGAGAGTGTCAGAGAGTGTCTGAGAGTGTCAGAGAGAGATAGAGAGTGATTGAGAGTGTCAGAGAGTGATAGAGAGTGATAGAGAGTGTCAGAGAGTGTCAGAGAGTGATAGTGAGTGTCAGAGAGTGTCAGAGAGTGATAGAGAGTGATAGAGAGTGTCAGAGAGTGATAGATAGTGTCAGAGAGTGTCAGAGAGTGATAGAGAGTGATAGAGAGTGTCAGAGAGTGTCTGAGAGTGATAGAGAGTGATAGAGAGTGTCAGAGAGTGTCAGAGAGTGTCAGAGAGTGATAGAGAGTGATAGAGAGTGTCAGAGAGTGATAGATAGTGTCAGAGAGTGTCAGAGAGTGATAGAGAGTGATAGAGAGTGTCAGAGAGTGTCTGAGAGTGTCAGAGAGAGATAGAGAGTGATAGAGAGTGTCAGAGAGTGTCAGAGAGTGTCAGAGAGTGATAGAGAGTGTCAGAGAGTGTCAGAGAGTGATAGTGAGTGTCAGAGAGTGTCAGAGAGTGATAGAGAGTGTCAGAGAGTGATAGAGAGTGTCAGAGAGTGTCAGAGAGTGATAGAGAGTGATAGAGAGTTTCAGAGAGTGTCAGCGAGTGTCTGAGAGTGTCAGAGAGTGATAGAGAGTGTCAGAGAGTGTCAGAGAGTGATAGAGAGTGATAGAGAGTGTCAAGAGTGTCAGAGAGTGTCAGAGAGTGATAGAGAGTGATAGAAGTGTTTCAGAGAGTGTTAAAGCGTGTCAGAGAGTGTCTGAGAGTGTCAAAGAGTGATAGAGAGTTTCAGAGAGTGTCAGAGAGTGATAGAGAGTGATAGAGAGTTTCAGAGAGTGTCAGAGAGTGTCTGAGAGTGTCAGAGAGTGATAGAGAGTGTCAGAGAGTGTCAGAGAGTGATAGAGAGTGATAGAGAGTGTCAGAGAGTGTCAGAGAGTGTCAGAGAGTGATAGTGAATGTCAGAGAGTGTCAGAGAGTGTCAGAGAGTGATAGAGAGTGATAGAGAGTTTCAGAGAGTGTCAGAGAGTGTCTGAGAGTGTCAGAGAGTGATATAGAGTGATAGAGAGTGATAGAGAGTGTCAGAGAGTGATAGAGAGTGTCAGAGAGTGTCAGAGAGTGTCAGAGAGTAATAGTGAGTGTCAGAGAGTGTCAGAGAGTGATAGAGAGTGATAGAGATTGTCAGAGAGTGATAGAGAGTGTCAGAGAGTGTCAGAGAGTGATAGAGAGTGATAGAGAGTGTCAGAGAGTGTCTGAGAGTGTCAGAGAGTGATAGAGAGTGATAGAGAGTGTCAGAGAGTGTCAGAGAGTGATAGAGAGTAGTAGAGAGTGTCAGAGAGTGTCAGAGAGTATCAGAGAGTGTCAGAGAGTGATAGTGAGTGTCAGAAAGTGTCAGAGAGTGATAGAGAGTGTCAGAGATTGTCAGAGAGTGATAGAGAGTGATAGAGAGTTTCAGAGAGTGTCAGAGAGTGTCTGAGAGTGTCAGAGAGTGATAGAGAGTGTCAGAGAGTGTCAGAGAGTGATAGAGAGTGATAGAGAGTGTCAGAGAGTGTCAGAGAGTGATAGTGAGTGTCAGAGAGTGTCAGAGAGTGTCAGAGAGTGATAGAGAGTGAGAGAGAGTTTCAGAGAGTGTCAGAGAGTGCCTGAGAGTGTCAGAGTGTGATAGAGAGTGATAGAGAGTGTCAGAGAGTGTCAGAGAGTGTCAGAGAATGATAGAGAGTGATAGAGAGTGTCAGAGAGTGTCCGAGAGTGTCAGAGAGTGATAGTGAGTGTCAGAGAGTGTCAGAGAGTGATAGAGAGTGATAGAGATTGTCAGAGAGTGTCAGAGAGTGTCTGAGAGAGTCAGAGAGTGATAGAGAGTGATAGAGAGTGTCAGAGAGTGTCAGAGAGTGATAGAGAGTGTCAGAGAGTGTCAGAGAGTGTCAGAGAGTGATAGTGAGTGTCAGAGAGTGTCAGAGAGTGATAGAGAGTGTCAGAGAGTGATAGAGAGTGTCAGAGAGTGTCAGAGAGTGTCAGAGAGTGATATAGAGTGATAGAAGTGTTTCAGAGAGTGTTAAAGAGTGTCAGAGAGTGTCTGAGAGTGTCAGAGAGTGATAGAGAGTGTCAGAGAGTGTCAGAGAGTGTCAGAGAGTGATAGAGAGTGATAGAGAGTTTCAGAGATTGTCAGAGAGTGATAGTTAGTGTCAGAGAGTGTCAGAGAGTGATAGTGAGTGTCAGAGAGTGTCAGAGAGTGTCAGAGAGTGATAGAGAGTGATAGAGAGTTTCAGAGAGTGGCAGAGAGTGTCTGAGATTGTCAGAGAGTGATAGAGAGTGTCAGAGAGTGTCAGAGAGTGATAGAGAGTGATAGAGAGACACAGAGAGTGTCAGAGAGTGTCTGAGAGAGGCAGAGAGTGATAGAGAGTGTCAGAGAGTGTCAGAGAGTGTCAGAGAGTGATAGAGAGTGATAGAAGTGTTTCAGAGAGAGTTAAAGGGTGTCAGAGAGTGTCTCAGAGTGTCAGAGAGTGATAGAGAGTGTCAGAGAGTGTCAGAGAGTGATAGAGAGTGATAGAGAGTTTCAGAGAGTGTCAGAGAGTGTCTGAGAGTGTCAGAGAGTGATAGAGAGTGTCAGAGAGTGTCAGAGAGTGATAGAGAGTGATAGAGAGTGTCAGAGAGTGTCAGAGAGTGTCAGAGAGTGATAGTGAGTGTCAGAGAGTGTCAGAGAGTGTCAGAGAGTGATAGTGAGTGTCAGAGAGTGATAGAGAGTGATAGAGAGTGATAGAGAGTGTCAGAGAGTGTCAGAGAGTGATAGTGAGTGAAAGAGAGTGTCAGAGAGTGTCAGAGAGTGTCAGACAGTGATAGTGAGTGTCAGAGAGTGTCAGAGAGTGATAGAGAGTGATAGAGAGTGTCAGAGAGTGATAGAGAGTTTCAGAGAGTGTCAGAGAGTGATAGAGAGTGATAGAGAGTGTCAGAGAGTGTCTGAGAGTGTCAGAGAGTGATAGAGAGTGATAGAGAGTGTCAGAGAGTTTCAGAGATTGATAGAGAGTGATAGAGAGTGTCAGAGAGTGTCAGAGAGTGTCAGAGAGTGATAGTGAGTGTCAGAGAGTGTCAGAGAGTGATAGAGAGTGTCAGAGAGTGATAGAGAGTGTCAGAGAGTGTCAGAGAGTGATAGAGAGTGATAGAGAGTTTCAGAGAGTGTCAGAGAGTGTCTGAGAGTGTCAGAGAGTGATAGAGAGTGTCAGAGAGTGTCAGAGAGTGATAGAGAGTGATAGAGAGTGTCAGAGAGTGTCAGAGAGTGTCAGAGAGTGATAGTGAGTGTCAGAGAGTGTCAGAGAGTGTCAGAGAGTGATAGAGAGTTTCAGAGAGTGTCAGAGAGTGTCTGAGAGTGTCAGAGAGAGATAGAGAGTGATTGAGAGTGTCAGAGAGTGATAGAGAGTGATAGAGAGTGTCAGAGAGTGTCAGAGAGTGTCAGAGAGTGATAGTGAGTGTCAGAGAGTGTCAGAGAGTGATAGAGAGTGATAGAGAGTGTCAGAGAGTGATAGATAGTGTCAGAGAGTGTCAGAGAGTGATAGAGAGTGATAGAGAGTGTCAGAGAGTGTCTGAGAGTGATAGAGAGTGATAGAGAGTGTCAATAGAGTGTCAGAGAGTGTCAGAGAGTGATAGAGAGTGATAGAGAGTGTCAGAGAGTGATAGATAGTGTCAGAGAGTGTCAGAGAGTGATAGAGAGTGATAGAGAGTGATAGAGAGTGATAGAGAGTGTCAGAGAGTGTCAGAGAGTGATAGAGAGTGATAGAGAGTGTCAGAGAGTGTCAGAGAGTGATAGAGAGTGATAGAGAGTGTCAGAGAGTGTCAGAGAGTGTCAGAGAGTGATAGTGAGTGTCAGAGAGTGTCAGAGATTGATAGAGAGTGTCAGAGAGTGATAGAGAGTGTCAGAGAGTGTCAGAGAGTGATAGAGAGTGATAGAGAGTTTCAGAGAGTGTCAGAGAGTGTCTGAGAGTGTCAGAGAGTGATAGAGAGTGTCAGAGAGTGTCAGAGAGTGATAGAGAGTGATAGAGAGTGTCAGAGAGTGTCAGAGAGTGATAGTGAGTGTCAGAGAGTGTCAGAGAGTGTCAGAGAGTGATAGAGAGTGATACAGAGTTTCAGAGAGTGTCAGAGAGTTTCTGAGAGTGTCAGAGAGTGATAGAGAGTGATAGAGAGTGTCAGAGAGTGTCAGAGAGTGATAGAGAGTGATAGAGAGTGTCAGAGAGTGTCAGAGAGTGTCAGAGAGTGATAGTGAGTGTCAGAGAGTGTCAGAGAGTGATAGAGAGTGTCAGAGAGTGTCAGAGAGTGATAGAGAGTGATAGAGAGTGTCAGAGAGTGTCAGAGAGTGTCAGAGAGTGTCAGAGAGTGATAGAGAGTGATAGAGAGTGATAGAGAGTGTCAGAGAGTGTCTGAGTGTGTCAGAGAGTGATAGAGAGTGATAGAGAGTGTCAGAGAGTGTCAGAGAGTGATAGAGAGTGATAGTGAGTGTCAGAGAGTGTCAGAGAGTGATAGAGAGTGTCAGAGAGTGATAGAGAGTGTCAGATAGTGTCAGAGAGTGATAGAGAGTGATAGAGAGTTTCAGAGAGTGTCAGCGAGTGTCTGAGAGTGTCAGAGAGTGATAGAGAGTGTCAGAGAGTGTCAGAGAGTGATAGAGAGTGATAGAGAGTGTCAGAGAGTGTCAGAGAGTGATAGAGAGTGATAGAAGTGTTTCAGAGAGTGTTAAAGAGTGTCAGAGAGTGTCTGAGAGTGTCAGAGAGTGATAGAGAGTGTCAGAGAGTGTCAGAGAGTGATAGAGAGTGATAGAGAGTTTCAGAGAGTGTCTGAGAGTGTCAGAGAGTGATAGAGAGTGTCAGAGAGTGTCAGAGAGTGATAGAGAGTGATAGAGAGTGATAGAGAGTGATAGAGAGTGTCAGAGAGTGTCAGAGAGTGATAGAGAGTGATAGAGAGTGTCAGAGAGTGTCAGAGAGTGTCAGAGAGTGATAGAGAGTGATAGAGAGTTTCAGAGAGTGTCAGAGAGTGTATGAGAGTGTCAGAGAGTGATAGAGAGTGATAGAGAGTGATAGAGAGTGTCAGAGAGTGTCAGAGAGTGATAGAGAGTGATAGAGAGTGTCAGAGAGTGTCAGAGAGTGTCAGAGAGTGATAGTGAGTGTCAGAGAGTGTCAGAGAGTGATAGAGAGTGATAGAGAGTGTCAGAGAGTGATAGAGAGTGTCAGAGAGTGTCAGAGAGTGATAGAGAGTGATAGAGAGTGTCAGAGAGTGTCTGAGAGTGTCAGAGAGTGATAGAGAGTGATAGAGAGTGTCAGAGAGTGTCAGAGAGTGATAGAGAGTGATAGAGAGTGTCAGAGAGTGTCAGAGAGTGATAGTGAGTGTCAGAGACAGTCAGAGAGTGATAGAGAGTGTCAGAGAGTGTCAGAGAGTGATAGGGAGTGATAGAGAGTTTCAGAGAGTGTCAGAGAGTGTCTGAGAGTGTCAGAGAGTGATAGAGAGTGTCAGAGAGTGTCAGAGAGTGATAGAGAGTGATAGAGAGTGTCAGAGAGTGTCAGAGAGTGTCAGAGAGTGATAGTGAGTGTCAGAGAGTGTCAGAGAGTGATAGAGAGTGAGAGAGAGTTTCAGAGAGTGTCAGAGAGTGCCAGAGAGTGTCAGAGTGTGATAGAGAGTGATAGAGAGTGTCAGAGAGTGTCAGAGAGTGATAGAGAGTGTCAGAGAGTGTCAGAGAGTGTCAGAGAGTGATAGTGAGTGTCAGAGAATGTCAGAGAGTGATAGAGAGTGATAGAGAGTGTCAGAGAGTGATAGAGAGTGTCAGAGAGTGTCACAGAGTGACAGAGAGTGATAGAGAGTGTCAGAGTGTCTGAGAGTGTCAGAGAGTGATAGAGAGTGATAGAGAGTGTCAGAGAGTGTCAGAGAGTGATAGAGAGTGTCAGAGAGTGTCAGAGAGTGATAGTGAGTATCAGAGAGTGTCAGAGAGTGATAGAGAGTGGCAGAGAGTGATAGAGAGTGTCAGAGAGTGATAGAGAGTGTCAGAGAGTGATAGAGAGTGATAGAGAGTGTCAGAGAGTGTCAGAGAATGTCAGAGAGTGATAGAGAGTGATAGAAGTGTTTCAGAGAGTGTTAAAGAGTGTCAGAGAGTGTCTGAGAGTGTCAGAGAGTGATAGAGAGTGTCAGAGAGTGTCAGAGAGTGATAGAGAGTTTCAGAGAGTGTCAGAGAGTGTCAGAGAGTGATAGAGAGTGTCAGAGAGTGTCAGAGAGTGATAGAGAGTGATAGAGAGTGTCAGAGAGTGTCAGAGAGTGTCAGAGAGTGATAGTGAGTGTCAGAGAGTGTCAGAGAGTGTCAGAGAGTGATAGAGAGTGATAGAGAGTTTCAGAGAGTGTCAGAGAGTGTCAGAGAGTGATAGAGAGTGTCAGAGAGTGTCAGAGAGTGTCAGAGAGTGTCAGAGAGTGATAGTGAGTGTCAGAGAGTGTCAGAGAGTGATAGAGAGTGTCAGAGAGTGATAGAGAGTGTCAGAGAGTGATAGAGAGTGTCAGAGAGTGTCAGAGAGTGATAGAGAGTGATAGAGAGTGTCAGAGAGTGTCAGAGAGTGTCAGAGAGTGATAGAGAGTGATAGAAGTGTTTCAGAGAGTGTTAAAGAGTGTCAGAGAGTGTCTGAGAGTGTCAGAGAGTGATAGAGAGTGTCAGAGAGTGTCAGAGAGTGATAGAGAGTGATAGAGAGTTTCAGAGAGTGTCAGAGAGTGTCTGAGACTGTCAGAGAGTGATAGAGAGTGTCAGAGAGTGTCAGAGAGTGATAGAGAGTGATAGAGAGTGTCAGAGAGTGTCAGAGAGTGTCAAAGAGTGATAGTGAGTGTCAGAGAGTGTCAGAGAGTGTCAGAGAGTGATAGAGAGTGATAGAGAGTTTCAGAGAGTGTCAGAGAGTGTCTGAGAGTGTCAGAGAGTGATAGAGAGTGGTAGAGAGTGATATAGAGTGTCAGAGAGTGTCAGAGAGTGATAGAGAGTGATAGAGAGTGTCAGAGAGTGTCAGAGAGTGTCAGAGAGTGTCAGAAAGTGATAGTGAGTGTCAGAGAGTGTCAGAGAGTGATAGAGAGTGATAGTGAGTGTCAGAGAGTGATAGAGAGTGTCCGAGAGTGTCAGAGAGTGATAGAGAGTGATAGAGAGTTTCAGAGAGTGTCAGAGAGTGTATGAGAGTGTCAGAGAGTGATAGAGAGTGATAGAGAGTGATAGAGAGTGTCAGAGAGTGTCAGAGAGTGATAGAGAGTGATAGAGAGTGTCAGAGAGTGTCAGAGAGTGTCAGAGAGTGATAGTGAGTGTCAGAGAGTGTCAGAGAGTGATAGAGAGTGATAGAGAGTGTCAGAGAGTGATAGAGAGTGTCAGAGAGTGTCAGAGAGTGATAGAGAGTGATAGAGAGTGTCAGAGAGTGTCTGAGAGTGTCAGAGAGTGATAGAGAGTGATAGAGAGTGTCAGAGAGTGTCAGAGAGTGATAGAGAGTGATAGAGAGTGTCAGAGAGTGTCAGAGAGTGTCAGAGAGTGATAGTGAGTGTCAGAGACAGTCAGAGAGTGATAGAGAGTGTCAGAGAGTGTCAGAGAGTGATAGGGAGTGATAGAGAGTTTCAGAGAGTGTCAGAGAGTGTCTGAGAGTGTCAGAGAGTGATAGAGAGTGTCAGAGAGTGTCAGAGAGTGATAGAGAGTGATAGAGAGTGTCAGAGAGTGTCAGAGAGTGTCAGAGAGTGATAGTGAGTGTCAGAGAGTGTCAGAGAGTGATAGAGAGTGAGAGAGAGTTTCAGAGAGTGTCAGAGAGTGCCAGAGAGTGTCAGAGTGTGATAGAGAGTGATAGAGAGTGTCAGAGAGTGTCAGAGAGTGATAGAGAGTGTCAGAGAGTGTCAGAGAGTGTCAGAGAGTGATAGTGAGTGTCAGAGAGTGTCAGAGAGTGATAGAGAGTGATAGAGAGTGTCAGAGAGTGATAGAGAGTGTCAGAGAGTGTCACAGAGTGACAGAGAGTGATAGAGAGTGTCAGAGAGTGTCTGAGAGTGTCAGAGAGTGATAGAGAGTGATAGAGAGTGTCAGAGAGTGTCAGAGAGTGATAGAGAGTGTCAGAGAGTGTCAGAGAGTGATAGTGAGTATCAGAGAGTGTCAGAGAGTGATAGAGAGTGGCAGAGAGTGATAGAGAGTGTCAGAGAGTGATAGAGAGTGTCAGAGAGTGATAGAGAGTGATAGAGAGTGTCAGAGAGTGTCAGAGAATGTCAGAGAGTGATAGAGAGTGATAGAAGTGTTTCAGAGAGTGTTAAAGAGTGTCAGAGAGTGTCTGAGAGTGTCAGAGAGTGATAGAGAGTGTCAGAGAGTGTCAGAGAGTGATAGAGAGTTTCAGAGAGTGTCAGAGAGTGTCAGAGAGTGATAGAGAGTGTCAGAGAGTGTCAGAGAGTGATAGAGAGTGATAGAGAGTGTCAGAGAGTGTCAGAGAGTGTCAGAGAGTGATAGTGAGTGTCAGAGAGTGTCAGAGAGTGTCAGAGAGTGATAGAGAGTGATAGAGAGTTTCAGAGAGTGTCAGAGAGTGTCAGAGAGTGATAGAGAGTGTCAGAGAGTGTCAGAGAGTGTCAGAGAGTGTCAGAGAGTGATAGTGAGTGTCAGAGAGTGTCAGAGAGTGATAGAGAGTGTCAGAGAGTGATAGAGAGTGTCAGAGAGTGATAGAGAGTGTCAGAGAGTGTCAGAGAGTGATAGAGAGTGATAGAGAGTGTCAGAGAGTGTCAGAGAGTGTCAGAGAGTGATAGAGAGTGATAGAAGTGTTTCAGAGAGTGTTAAAGAGTGTCAGAGAGTGTCTGAGAGTGTCAGAGAGTGATAGAGAGTGTCAGAGAGTGTCAGAGAGTGATAGAGAGTGATAGAGAGTTTCAGAGAGTGTCAGAGAGTGTCTGAGACTGTCAGAGAGTGATAGAGAGTGTCAGAGAGTGTCAGAGAGTGATAGAGAGTGATAGAGAGTGTCAGAGAGTGTCAGAGAGTGTCAAAGAGTGATAGTGAGTGTCAGAGAGTGTCAGAGAGTGTCAGAGAGTGATAGAGAGTGATAGAGAGTTTCAGAGAGTGTCAGAGAGTGTCTGAGAGTGTCAGAGAGTGATAGAGAGTGGTAGAGAGTGATATAGAGTGTCAGAGAGTGTCAGAGAGTGATAGAGAGTGATAGAGAGTGTCAGAGAGTGTCAGAGAGTGTCAGAGAGTGTCAGAAAGTGATAGTGAGTGTCAGAGAGTGTCAGAGAGTGATAGAGAGTGATAGTGAGTGTCAGAGAGTGATAGAGAGTGTCCGAGAGTGTCAGAGAGTGATAGAGAGTGATAGAGAGTGTCAGAGAGTGTCTGAGAGTGTCAGAGAGTGATAGAGAGTGTCAGAGAGTGTCAGAGAGTGTCAGAGAGTGATAGAGAGTGATAGAGAGTGTCAGAGAGTGTCAGAGAGTGTCAGAGAGTGATAGTGAGTGTCAGAGAGTGTCAGAGAGTGATAGAGAGTGTCAGAGAGTGTCAGAGAGTGATAGAGAGTGTCAGAGAGTGATAGAGAGTGTCAGAGAGTCTCAGAGAGTGATAGAGAGTGATAGAGAGTGTCAGAGAGTGTCAGAGAGTGTCAGAGAGTGATAGTGAGTGTCAGAGTGTGTCAGAGAGTGTCAGAGAGTGATAGAGAGTGAGAGAGAGATTCAGAGAGTGTCAGAGAGTGCCTGAGAGTGTCAGAGTGTGATAGAGAGTGATAGAGACTGTCAGAGAGTGTCCGAGAGTGATAGAGTGTGATAGAGAGTGTCAGAGAGTGTCAGAGAGTGTCAGAGAGTGATAGAGAGTGTCAGAGAGTGTCAGAGAGTGATAGAGAGTGATAGAGAGTGATAGAGAGTGTCAGAGAGTGATAGAGAGTGTCAGAGAGTGTCACAGAGTGATAGAGAGTGATAGAGAGTGTCAGAGAGTGTCTGAGAGTGTCAGAGAGTGATAGAGAGTGATAGAGAGTGATAGAGAGTGTCAGAGAGTGTCAGAGAGTGATAGAGAGTGTCAGAGAGTGTCAGAGAGTGTCAGAGAGTGATAGTGAGTGTCTGAGAGTGTCAGAGAGTGATAGAGTGTGTCAGAGAGTGATAGAGAGTGTCAGAGAGTGATAGAGAGTGTCAGAGATTGATAGAGAGTGATAGAGAGTGTCAGAGAGTGTCAGAGAGTGTCAGAGAGTGATATAGAGTGATAGAAGTGTTTCAGAGAGTGTTAAAGAGTGTCAGAGAGTGTCTGAGAGTGATAGAGGGTGATAGAGAGTTTCAGAGAGTGTCTGAGAGTGTCAGAGAGTGATAGAGAGTGTCAGAGAGTGTCAGAGAGTGTCAGAGAGTGATAGAGAGTGATAGAGAGTTTCAGAGAGTGTCTGAGAGTGTCAGAGAGTGATAGAGAGTGATAGAGAGTGATAGAGAGTGATAGAGAGTGTCAGAGAGTGTCAGAGAGTGATAGAGAGTGATAGAGAGTGTCAGAGAGTGTCTGAGAGTGTCAGAGAGTGATAGAGAGTGATAGAGAGTTTCAGAGAGTGTCAGAGAGTGTCAGAGAGTGTCAGAGAGTGATAGAGAGTGATAGAGAGTGATAGAGAGTGCCAGAGAGTGTCAGAGAGTGATAGAGAGTGATAGAGAGTGTCAGAGAGTGTCAGAGAGTGTCAGAGAGTGTCAGAGAGTGATAGAGAGTGATAGAGAGTGATAGAGAGTGTCAGAGAGTGTCAGAGAGTGATAGAGAGTGTCAGAGAGTGTCAGAGAGTGTCAGAGAGTGATAGTGAGTGTCTGAGAGTGTCAGAGAGTGATAGAGTGTGTCAGAGAGTGATAGAGAGTGTCAGAGAGTGATAGAGAGTGATAGAGAGTGTCAGAGAGTGTCAGAGAGTGTCAGAGAGTGATAGAGAGTGATAGAGAGTTTCAGAGAGTGTCAGAGAGTGTCAGAGAGTGATAGAGAGTGATAGAGAGTGATAGAGAGTGCCAGAGAGTGTCAGAGAGTGATAGAGAGTGATAGAGAGTGTCAGAGAGTGTCAGAGAGTGTCAGAGAGTGTCAGAGAGTGATAGAGAGTGATAGAGAGTGATAGAGAGTGTCAGAGAGTGTCAGAGAGTGATAGAGAGTGTCAGAGAGTGTCAGAGAGTGTCAGAGAGTGATAGTGAGTGTCTGAGAGTGTCAGAGAGTGATAGAGTGTGTCAGAGAGTGATAGAGAGTGTCAGAGAGTGATAGAGAGTGATAGAGAGTGTCAGAGAGTGTCAGAGAGTGTCAGAGAGTGATAGAGAGTGATAGAGAGTTTCAGAGAGTGTCAGAGAGTGTCAGAGAGTGTCAGAGAGTGATAGAGAGTGATAGAGAGTGATAGAGAGTGCCAGAGAGTGTCAGAGAGTGATAGAGAGTGATAGAGAGTGTCAGAGAGTGTCAGAGAGTGTCAGAGAGTGTCAGAGAGTGATAGAGAGTGATAGAGAGTGATAGAGAGTGTCAGAGAGTGTCAGAGAGAGATAGAGAGTGTCAGAGAGTGTCAGAGAGTGTCAGAGAGTGATAGTGAGTGTCTGAGAGTGTCAGAGAGTGATAGAGTGTGTCAGAGAGTGATAGAGAGTGTCAGAGAGTGATAGAGAGTGTCAGAGATTGATAGAGAGTGATAGAGAGTGTCAGAGAGTGTCAGAGAGTGTCAGAGAGTGATAGAGAGTGATAGAAGTGTTTCAGAGAGTGTTAAAGAGTGTCAGAGAGTGTCTGAGAGTGATAGAGAGTGATAGAGAGTTTCAGAGAGTGTCTGAGAGTGTCAGAGAGTGATAGAGAGTGTCAGAGAGTGTCAGAGAGTGATAGAGAGTGATAGAGAGTTTCAGAGAGTGTCTGAGAGTGTCAGAGAGTGATAGAGAGTGATAGAGAGTGATAGAGAGTGATAGAGAGTGATAGAGAGTGTCAGAGAGTGTCAGAGAGTGATAGAGAGTGATAGAGAGTGTCAGAGAGTGTCAGAGAGTGTCAGAGAGTGATAGAGAGTGATAGAGAGTTTCAGAGAGTGTCAGAGAGTGTCAGAGAGTGTCAGAGAGTGATAGAGAGTGATAGAGAGTGATAGAGAGTGCCAGAGAGTGTCAGAGAGTGATAGAGAGTGATAGAGAGTGTCAGAGAGTGTCAGAGAGTGTCAGAGAGTGATAGTGAGTGTCAGAGAGTGTCAGAGAGTGATAGAGAGTGATAGAGAGTGTCAGAGAGTGATAGAGAGTGTCAGAGAGTGTCAGAGAGTGCTAGAGAGCGATAGAGAGTGTCAGAGAGTGTCTGAGAGTGTCAGAGAGTGATAGAGAGTGATAGAGAGTGTCAGAGAGTGTCAGAGAGTGATAGAGAGTGATAGAGAGTGTCAGAGAGTGTCAGAGAGTGATAGTGAGTGTCAGAGACAGTCAGAGAGTGATAGAGAGTGTCAGAGAGTGTCAGAGAGTGATAGGGAGTGATAGAGAGTTTCAGAGAGTGTCAGAGAGTGTCTGAGAGTGTCAGAGAGTGATAGAGAGTGTCAGAGAGTGTCAGAGAGTGATAGAGAGTGATAGAGATTGTCAGAGAGTGTCAGAGAGTGTCAGAGAGTGATAGTGAGTGTCAGAGAGTGTCAGAGAGTGATAGAGAGTGAGAGAGAGTTTCAGAGAGTGTCAGAGAGTGCCTGAGAGTGTCAGAGTGTGATAGAGAGTGATAGAGAGTGTCAGAGAGTGTCAGAGAGTGATAGAGAGTGTCAGAGAGTGATAGAGAGTGTCAGAGAGTGTCAGAGAGTGATAGTGAGTGTCAGAGAGTGTCAGAGAGTGATAGAGAGTGATAGAGAGTGTCAGAGAGTGATAGAGAGTGTCAGAGAGTGTCACAGAGTGACAGAGAGTGATAGAGAGTGTCAGAGAGTGTCTGAGAGTGTCAGAGAGTGATAGAGAGTGATAGAGAGTGTCAGAGAGTGTCAGAGAGTGATAGAGAGTGTCAGAGAGTGTCAGAGAGTGATAGTGAGTATCAGAGAGTGTCAGAGAGTGATTGAGAGTGTCAGAGAGTGATAGAGAGTGTCAGAGAGTGATAGAGAGTGTCAGAGAGTGATAGAGAGTGATAGAGAGTGTCAGAGAGTGTCAGAGAATGTCAGAGAGTGATAGAGAGTGATAGAAGTGTTTCAGAGAGTGTTAAAGAGTGTCAGAGAGTGTCTGAGAGTGTCAGAGAGTGATAGAGAGTGTCAGAGAGTGTCAGAGAGTGATAGAGAGTTTCAGAGAGTGTCAGAGAGTGTCTGAGAGTGTCAGAGAGTGATAGAGAGTGTCAGAGAGTGTCAGAGAGCGATAGAGAGTGTCAGAGAGTGTCAGAGAGTGTCAGAGAGTGATAGTGAGTGTCAGAGAGTGTCAGAGAGTGTCAGAGAGTGATAGAGAGTGATAGAGAGTTTCAGAGAGTGTCAGAGAGTGATAGAGAGTGATAGAGAGTGTCAGAGAGTGTCAGAGAGTGTCAGAGAGAGATAGTGAGTGTCAGAGAGTGTCAGAGAGTGATAGAGAGTGTCAGAGAGTGATAGAGAGTGTCAGAGAGTGATAGAGAGTGTCAGAGAGTGTCAGAGAGTGATAGAGAGTGATAGAGAGTGTCAGAGAGTGTCAGAGAGTGTCAGAGAGTGATAGAGAGTGATAGAAGTGTTTCAGAGAGTGTTAAAGAGTGTCAGAGTGTGTCTGAGAGTGTCAGAGAGTGATAGAGAGTGTCAGAGAGTGTCAGAGAGTGATAGAGAGTGATAGAGAGTTTCAGAGAGTGTCAGAGAGTGTCTGAGACTGTCAGAGAGTGATAGAGAGTGTCAGAGAGTGTCAGAGAGTGATAGAGAGTGATAGAGAGTGTCAGAGAGTGTCAGAGAGTGTCAAAGAGAGATAGTGAGTGTCAGAGAGTGTCAGAGAGTGTCAGAGAGTGATAGAGAGTGATAGAGAGTTTCAGAGAGTGTCAGAGTGTGTCTGAGAGTGTCAGAGACTGATAGAGTGTGACAGAGAGTGATATAGAGTGTCAGAGAGTGTCAGAGAGTGATAGAGAGTGATAGAGAGTGTCAGAGAGTGTCAGAGAGTGTCAGAGAGTGTCAGAGAGTGATAGAGAGTGATAGAGAGTGATAGAGAGTGTCAGAGAGTGTCAGAGAGTGATAGAGAGTGTCAGAGAGTGTCAGAGAGTGTCAGAGAGTGATAGTGAGTGTCTGAGAGTGTCAGAGAGTGATAGAGTGTGTCAGAGAGTGATAGAGAGTGTCAGAGAGTGATAGAGAGTGATAGAGAGTGTCAGAGAGTGTCAGAGAGTGTCAGAGAGTGATAGAGAGTGATAGAGAGTTTCAGAGAGTGTCAGAGAGTGTCAGAGAGTGTCAGAGAGTGATAGAGAGTGATAGAGAGTGATAGAGAGTGCCAGAGAGTGTCAGAGAGTGATAGAGAGTGATAGAGAGTGTCAGAGAGTGTCAGAGAGTGATAGAGAGTGATAGAAGTGTTTCAGAGAGTGTTAAAGAGTGTCAGAGAGTGTCTGAGAGTGATAGAGAGTGATAGAGAGTTTCAGAGAGTGTCTGAGAGTGTCAGAGAGTGATAGAGAGTGTCAGAGAGTGTCAGAGAGTGTCAGAGAGTGTCAGAGAGTGATAGAGAGTGATAGAGAGTTTCAGAGAGTGTCTGAGAGTGTCAGAGAGTGATAGAGAGTGATAGAGAGTGATAGAGAGTGATAGAGAGTGTCAGAGAGTGTCAGAGAGTGATAGAGAGTGATAGAGAGTGTCAGAGAGTGTCAGAGAGTGTCAGAGAGTGATAGAGAGTGATAGAGAGTTTCAGAGAGTGTCAGAGAGTGTCAGAGAGTGATAGAGAGTGATAGAGAGTGATAGAGAGTGCCAGAGAGTGTCAGAGAGTGATAGAGAGTGATAGAGAGTGTCAGAGAGTGTCAGAGAGTGTCAGAGAGTGATAGTGAGTGTCAGAGAGTGTCAGAGAGTGATAGAGAGTGATAGAGACTGTCAGAGAGTGATAGAGAGTGTCAGAGAGTGTCAGAGAGTGCTGGAGAGCGATAGAGAGTGTCAGAGAGTGTCTGAGAGTGTCAGAGAGTGATAGAGAGTGATAGAGAGTGTCAGAGAGTGTCAGAGACTGATAGAGAGTGATAGAGAGTGTCAGAGAGTGTCAGAGAGTGATAGTGAGTGTCAGAGACAGTCAGAGAGTGATAGAGAGTGTCAGAGAGTGTCAGAGAGTGATAGGGAGTGATAGAGAGTTTCAGAGAGTGTCAGAGAGTGTCTGAGAGTGTCAGAGAGTGATAGAGAGTGTCAGAGAGTGTCAGAGAGTGATAGAGAGTGATAGAGAGTGTCAGAGAGTGTCAGAGAGTGTCAGAGAGTGATAGTGAGTGTCAGAGAGTGTCAGAGAGTGATAGAGAGTGAGAGAGAGTTTCAGAGAGTGTCAGAGAGTGCCTGAGAGTGTCAGAGTGTGATAGAGAGTGATAGAGAGTGTCAGAGAGTGTCAGAGAGTGATAGAGAGTGTCAGAGAGTGATAGAGAGTGTCAGAGAGTGTCAGAGAGTGATAGTGAGTGTCAGAGAGTGTCAGAGAGTGATAGAGAGTGATAGAGAGTGTCAGAGAGTGATAGAGAGTGTCAGAGAGTGTCACAGAGTGACAGAGAGTGATAGAGAGTGTCAGAGAGTGTCTGAGAGTGTCAGAGAGTGATAGAGAGTGATAGAGAGTGTCAGAGAGTGTCAGAGAGTGATAGAGAGTGTCAGAGAGTGTCAGAGAGTGATAGTGAGTATCAGAGAGTGTCAGAGAGTGATAGAGAGTGTCAGAGAGTGATAGAGAGTGTCAGAGAGTGATAGAGAGTGTCAGAGAGTGATAGAGAGTGATAGAGAGTGTCAGAGAGTGTCAGAGAATGTCAGAGAGTGATAGAGAGTGATAGAAGTGTTTCAGAGAGTGTTAAAGAGTGTCAGAGAGTGTCTGAGAGTGTCAGAGAGTGATAGAGAGTGTCAGAGAGTGTCAGAGAGTGATAGAGAGTTTCAGAGAGTGTCAGAGAGTGTCTGAGAGTGTCAGAGAGTGATAGAGAGTGTCAGAGAGTGTCAGAGAGTGATAGAGAGTGATAGAGAGTGTCAGAGAGTGTCAGAGAGTGTCAGAGAGTGATAGTGAGTGTCAGAGAGTGTCAGAGAGTGTCAGAGAGTGATAGAGAGTGATAGAGAGTTTCAGAGAGTGTCAGAGAGTGATAGAGAGTGATAGAGAGTGTCAGAGAGTGTCAGAGAGTGTCAGAGAGTGATAGTGAGTGTCAGAGAGTGTCAGAGAGTGATAGAGAGTGTCAGAGAGTGATAGAGAGTGTCAGAGAGTGATAGAGAGTGTCAGAGAGTGTCAGAGAGTGATAGAGAGTGATAGAGAGTGTCAGAGAGTGTCAGAGAGTGTCAGAGAGTGATAGAGAGTGATAGAAGTGTTTCAGAGAGTGTTAAAGAGTGTCAGAGAGTGTCTGAGAGTGTCAGAGAGTGATAGAGAGTGTCAGAGAGTGTCAGAGAGTGATAGAGAGTGATAGAGAGTTTCAGAGAGTGTCAGAGAGTGTCTGAGACTGTCAGAGAGTGATAGAGAGTGTCAGAGAGTGTCAGAGAGTGATAGAGAGTGATAGAGAGTGTCAGAGAGTGTCAAAGAGTGATAGTGAGTGTCAGAGAGTGTCAGAGAGTGTCAGAGAGTGATAGAGAGTGATAGAGAGTTTCAGAGAGTGTCAGAGTGTGTCTGAGAGTGTCAGAGACTGATAGAGTGTGATAGAGAGTGATATAGAGTGTCAGAGAGTGTCAGAGAGTGATAGAGAGTGATAGAGAGTGTCAGAGAGTGTCAGAGAGTGTCAGAGAGTGTCAGAAAGTGATAGTGAGTGTCAGAGAGTGTCAGAGAGTGATAGAGAGTGATAGAGAGTGTCAGAGAGTGTCTGAGAGTGTCAGAGAGTGATAGAGAGTGTCAGAGAGTGTCAGAGAGTGTCAGAGAGTGATAGAGAGTGCTAGAGAGTGTCAGAGAGTGTCAGAGAGTGTCAGAGAGTGATAGTGAGTGTCAGAGAGTGTCAGAGAGTGATAGAGAGTGTCAGAGAGTGTCAGAGAGTGATAGAGAGTGTCAGAGAGTGATAGAGAGTGTCAGAGAGTCTCAGAGAGTGATAGAGAGTGATAGAGAGTGTCAGAGAGTGTCAGAGAGTGTCAGAGAGTGATAGTGAGTGTCAGAGTGTGTCAGAGAGTGTCAGAGAGTGATAGAGAGTGAGAGAGAGATTCAGAGAGTGTCAGAGAGTGCCTGAGAGTGTCAGAGTGTGATAGAGAGTGATAGAGAGTGTCAGAGAGTGTCCGAGAGTGATAGAGAGTGATAGAGAGTGTCAGAGAGTGTCAGAGAGTGTCAGAGAGTGATAGAGAGTGTCAGAGAGTGTCAGAGAGTGATAGAGAGTGATAGAGAGTGATAGAGAGTGTCAGAGAGTGATAGAGAGTGTCAGAGAGTGTCACAGAGTGATAGAGAGTGATAGAGAGTGTCAGAGAGTGTCTGAGAGTGTCAGAGAGTGATAGAGAGTGATAGAGAGTGATAGAGAGTGTCAGAGAGTGTCAGAGAGTGATAGAGAGTGTCAGAGAGTGTCAGAGAGTGTCAGAGAGTGATAGTGAGTGTCTGAGAGTGTCAGAGAGTGATAGAGTGTGTCAGAGAGTGATAGAGAGTGTCAGAGAGTGATAGAGAGTGTCAGAGATTGATAGAGAGTGATAGAGAGTGTCAGAGAGTGTCAGAGAGTGTCAGAGAGTGATAGAGAGTGATAGAAGTGTTTCAGAGAGTGTTAAAGAGTGTCAGAGAGTGTCTGAGAGTGATAGAGAGTGATAGAGAGTTTCAGAGAGTGTCAGAGAGTGATAGAGAGTTTCAGAGAGTGTCAGAGAGTGTCAGAGAGTGATAGAGAGTGTCAGAGAGTGTCAGAGAGTGATAGAGAGTGATAGAGAGTGTCAGAGAGTGTCAGAGAGTGTCAGAGAGTGATAGTGAGTGTCAGAGAGTGTCAGAGAGTGTCAGAGAGTGATAGAGAGTGATAGAGAGTTTCAGAGAGTGTCAGAGAGTGTCAGAGAGTGATAGAGAGTGTCAGAGAGTGTCAGAGAGTGTCAGAGAGTGATAGTGAGTGTCAGAGAGTGTCAGAGAGTGATAGAGAGTGTCAGAGAGTGATAGAGAGTGTCAGAGAGTGATAGAGAGTGTCAGAGAGTGTCAGAGAGTGATAGAGAGTGATAGAGAGTGTCAGAGAGTGTCAGAGAGTGTCAGAGAGTGATAGAGAGTGATAGAAGTGTTTCAGAGAGTGTTAAAGAGTGTCAGAGAGTGTCTGAGAGTGTCAGAGAGTGATAGAGAGTGTCAGAGTGTTTCAGAGAGTGATAGAGAGTGATAGAGAGTTTCAGAGAGTGTCAGAGAGTGTCTGAGACTGTCAGAGAGTGATAGAGAGTGTCAGAGAGTGTCAGAGAGTGATAGAGAGTGATAGAGAGTGTCAGAGAGTGTCAGAGAGTGTCAAAGAGTGATAGTGAGTGTCAGAGAGTGTCAGAGAGTGTCAGAGAGTGATAGAGAGTGATAGAGAGTTTCAGAGAGTGTCAGAGAGTGTCTGAGAGTGTCAGAGAGTGATAGAGAGTGATAGAGAGTGATATAGAGTGTCAGAGAGTGTCAGAGAGTGATAGAGAGTGATAGAGAGTGTCAGAGAGTGTCAGAGAGTGTCAGAGAGTGTCAGAAAGTGATAGTGAGTGTCAGAGAGTGTCAGAGAGTGATAGAGAGTGATAGTGAGTGTCAGAGAGTGATAGAGAGTGTCCGAGAGTGTCAGAGAGTGATAGAGAGTGATAGAGAGTGTCAGAGAGTGTCTGAGAGTGTCAGAGAGTGATAGAGAGTGTCAGAGAGTGTCAGAGAGTGTCAGAGAGTGATAGAGAGTGATAGAGAGTGTCAGAGAGTGTCAGAGAGTGTCAGAGAGTGATAGTGAGTGTCAGAGAGTGTCAGAGAGTGATAGAGAGTGTCAGAGAGTGTCAGAGAGTGATAGAGAGTGTCAGAGAGTGATAGAGAGTGTCAGAGAGTCTCAGAGAGTGATAGAGAGTGATAGAGAGTGTCAGAGAGTGTCAGAGAGTGTCAGAGAGTGATAGTGAGTGTCAGAGTGTGTCAGAGAGTGTCAGAGAGTGATAGAGAGTGAGAGAGAGATTCAGAGAGTGTCAGAGAGTGCCTGAGAGTGTCAGAGTGTGATAGAGAGTGATAGAGAGTGTCAGAGAGTGTCCGAGAGTGATAGAGAGTGATAGAGAGTGTCAGAGAGTGTCAGAGAGTGTCAGAGAGTGATAGAGAGTGTCAGAGAGTGTCAGAGAGTGATAGAGAGTGATAGAGAGTGATAGAGAGTGTCAGAGAGTGATAGAGAGTGTCAGAGAGTGTCACAGAGTGATAGAGAGTGATAGAGAGTGTCAGAGAGTGTCTGAGAGTGTCAGAGAGTGATAGAGAGTGATAGAGAGTGATAGAGAGTGTCAGAGAGTGTCAGAGAGTGATAGAGAGTGTCAGAGAGTGTCAGAGAGTGTCAGAGAGTGATAGTGAGTGTCTGAGAGTGTCAGAGAGTGATAGAGTGTGTCAGAGAGTGATAGAGAGTGTCAGAGAGTGATAGAGAGTGTCAGAGATTGATAGAGAGTGATAGAGAGTGTCAGAGAGTGTCAGAGAGTGTCAGAGAGTGATAGAGAGTGATAGAAGTGTTTCAGAGAGTGTTAAAGAGTGTCAGAGAGTGTCTGAGAGTGATAGAGAGTGATAGAGAGTTTCAGAGAGTGTCTGAGAGTGTCAGAGAGTGATAGAGAGTGTCAGAGAGTGTCAGAGAGTGTCAGAGAGTGATAGAGAGTGATAGAGAGTTTCAGAGAGTGTCTGAGAGTGTCAGAGAGTGATAGAGAGTGTCAGAGATTGTCAGAGAGTGATAGAGAGTGATAGAGAGTGATAGAGAGTGATAGAGAGTGTCAGAGAGTGTCAGAGAGTGATAGAGAGTGATAGAGAGTGTCAGAGAGTGTCAGAGAGTGTCAGAGAGTGATAGAGAGTGATAGAGAGTTTCAGAGAGTGTCAGAGAGTGTCTGAGAGTGTCAGAGAGTGATAGAGAGTGATAGAGAGTGATAGAGAGTGCCAGAGAGTGTCAGAGAGTGATAGAGAGTGATAGAGAGTGTCAGAGAGTGTCAGAGAGTGTCAGAGAGTGATAGTGAGTGTCAGAGAGTGTCAGAGAGTGATAGAGAGTGATAGAGAGTGTCAGAGAGTGATAGAGAGTGTCAGAGAGTGTCAGAGAGTGCTAGAGAGTGATAGAGAGTGTCAGAGAGTGTCTGAGAGTGTCAGAGAGTGATAGAGAGTGATAGAGAGTGTCAGAGAGTGTCAGAGAGTGATAGAGAGTGATAGAGAGTGTCAGAGAGTGTCAGAGAGTGATAGTGAGTGTCAGAGACAGTCAGAGAGTGATAGAGAGTGTCAGAGAGTGTCAGAGAGTGATAGGGAGTGTTAGAGAGTTTCAGAGAGTGTCAGAGAGTGTCTGAGAGTGTCAGAGAGTGATAGAGAGTGTCAGAGAGTGTCAGAGAGTGATAGAGAGTGATAGAGAGTGTCAGAGAGTGTCAGAGAGTGTCAGAGAGTGATAGTGAGTGTCAGAGAGTGTCAGAGAGTGATAGAGAGTGAGAGAGAGTTTCAGAGAGTGTCAGAGAGTGCCTGAGAGTGTCAGAGTGTGATAGAGAGTGATAGAGAGTGTCAGAGAGTGTCAGAGAGTGATAGAGAGTGTCAGAGAGTGATAGAGAGTGTCAGAGAGTGTCAGAGAGTGATAGTGAGTGTCAGAGAGTGTCAGAGAGTGATAGAGAGAGATAGAGAGTGTCAGAGAGTGATAGAGAGTGTCAGAGAGTGTCACAGAGTGACAGAGAGTGATAGAGAGTGTCAGAGAGTGTCTGAGAGTGTCAGAGAGTGATAGAGAGTGATAGAGAGTGTCAGAGAGTGTCAGAGAGTGATAGAGAGTGTCAGAGAGTGTCAGAGAGTGATAGTGAGTATCAGAGAGTGTCAGAGAGTGATAGAGAGTGTCAGAGAGTGATAGAGAGTGTCAGAGAGTGATAGAGAGTGTCAGAGAGTGATAGAGAGTGATAGAGAGTGTCAGAGAGTGTCAGAGAATGTCAGAGAGTGATAGAGAGTGATAGAAGTGTTTCAGAGAGTGTTAAAGAGTGTCAGAGAGTGTCTGAGAGTGTCAGAGAGTGATAGAGAGTGTCAGAGAGTGTCAGAGAGTGATAGAGAGTTTCAGAGAGTGTCAGAGAGTGTCTGAGAGTGTCAGAGAGTGATAGAGAGTGTCAGAGAGTGTCAGAGAGTGATAGAGAGTGATAGAGAGTGTCAGAGTGTGTCAGAGAGTGTCAGAGAGTGATAGTGAGTGTCAGAGAGTGTCAGAGAGTGTCAGAGAGTGATAGAGAGTGATAGAGAGTTTCAGAGAGTGTCAGAGAGTGTCAGAGAGTGATAGAGAGTGATAGAGAGTGTCAGAGAGTGTCAGAGAGTGATAGTGAGTGTCAGAGAGTGTCAGAGAGTGATAGAGAGTGTCAGAGAGTGATAGAGAGTGTCAGAGAGTGATAGAGAGTGTCAGAGAGTGTCAGAGAGTGATAGAGAGTGATAGAGAGTGTCAGAGAGTGTCAGAGAGTGTCAGAGAGTGATAGAGAGTGATAGAAGTGTTTCAGAGAGTGTTAAAGAGTGTCAGAGAGTGTCTGAGAGTGTCAGAGAGTGATAGAGAGTGTCAGAGAGTGTCAGAGAGTGATAGAGAGTGATAGAGAGTTTCAGAGAGTGTCAGAGAGTGTCTGAGACTGTCAGAGAGTGATAGAGAGTGTCAGAGAGTGTCAGAGAGTGATAGAGAGTGATAGAGAGTGTCAGAGAGTGTCAGAGAGTGTCAAAGAGTGATAGTGAGTGTCAGAGAGTGTCAGAGAGTGTCAGAGAGTGATAGAGAGTGATAGAGAGTTTCAGAGAGTGTCAGAGTGTGTCTGAGAGTGTCAGAGAGTGATATAGAGTGTCAGAGAGTGTCAGAGAGTGATAGAGAGTGATAGAGAGTGTCAGAGAGTGTCAGAGAGTGTCAGAGAGTGTCAGAAAGTGATAGTGAGTGTCAGAGAGTGTCAGAGAGTGATAGAGAGTGATAGAGAGTGTCAGAGAGTGTCTGAGAGTGTCAGAGAGTGATAGAGAGTGTCAGAGAGTGTCAGAGAGTGTCAGAGAGTGATAGAGAGTGATAGAGAGTGTCAGAGAGTGTCAGAGAGTGTCAGAGAGTGATAGTGAGTGTCAGAGAGTGTCAGAGAGTGATAGAGAGTGTCAGAGAGTGTCAGAGAGTGATAGAGAGCGTCAGAGAGTGATAGAGAGTGTCAGAGAGTCTCAGAGAGTGATAGAGAGTGATAGAGAGTGTCAGAGAGTGTCAGAGAGTGTCAGAGAGTGATAGTGAGTGTCAGAGTGTGTCAGAGAGTGTCAGAGAGTGATAGAGAGTGAGAGAGAGATTCAGAGAGTGTCAGAGAGTGCCTGAGAGTGTCAGAGTGTGATAGAGAGTGATAGAGAGTGTCAGAGAGTGTCCGAGAGTGATAGAGAGTGATAGAGAGTGTCAGAGAGTGTCAGAGAGTGATAGAGAGTGTCAGAGAGTGTCAGAGAGTGATAGAGAGTGATAGAGAGTGATAGAGAGTGTCAGAGAGTGATAGAGAGTGTCAGAGAGTGTCACAGAGTGATAGAGAGTGATAGAGAGTGTCAGAGAGTGTCTGAGAGTGTCAGAGAGTGATAGAGAGTGATAGAGAGTGATAGAGAGTGTCAGAGAGTGTCAGAGAGTGATAGAGAGTGTCAGAGAGTGTCAGAGAGTGTCAGAGAGTGATAGTGAGTGTCTGAGAGTGTCAGAGAGTGATAGAGAGTGTCAGAGAGTGTCAGAGAGTGTCAGAGAGTGATAGAGAGTGATAGAGAGTGTCAGAGAGTGTCAGAGAGTGTCAGAGAGTGATAGTGAGTGTCAGAGAGTGTCAGAGAGTGATAGAGAGTGTCAGAGAGTGTCAGAGAGTGATAGAGAGCGTCAGAGAGTGATAGAGAGTGTCAGAGAGTCTCAGAGAGTGATAGAGAGTGATAGAGAGTGTCAGAGAGTGTCAGAGAGTGTCAGAGAGTGATAGTGAGTGTCAGAGTGTGTCAGAGAGTGTCAGAGAGTGATAGAGAGTGAGAGAGAGATTCAGAGAGTGTCAGAGAGTGCCTGAGAGTGTCAGAGTGTGATAGAGAGTGATAGAGAGTGTCAGAGAGTGTCCGAGAGTGATAGAGAGTGATAGAGAGTGTCAGAGAGTGTCAGAGAGTGATAGAGAGTGTCAGAGAGTGTCAGAGAGTGTCAGAGAGTGATAGAGAGTGATAGAGAGTGTCAGAGAGTGTCTGAGAGTGTCAGAGAGTGATAGAGAGTGTCAGAGAGTGTCAGAGAGTGTCAGAGAGTGATAGAGAGTGATAGAGAGTGTCAGAGAGTGTCAGAGAGTGTCAGAGAGTGATAGTGAGTGTCAGAGAGTGTCAGAGAGTGATAGAGAGTGTCAGAGAGTGTCAGAGAGTGATAGAGAGCGTCAGAGAGTGATAGAGAGTGTCAGAGAGTCTCAGAGAGTGATAGAGAGTGATAGAGAGTGTCAGAGAGTGTCAGAGAGTGTCAGAGAGTGATAGTGAGTGTCAGAGTGTGTCAGAGAGTGTCAGAGAGTGATAGAGAGTGAGAGAGAGATTCAGAGAGTGTCAGAGAGTGCCTGAGAGTGTCAGAGTGTGATAGAGAGTGATAGAGAGTGTCAGAGAGTGTCCGAGAGTGATAGAGAGTGATAGAGAGTGTCAGAGAGTGTCAGAGAGTGATAGAGAGTGTCAGAGAGTGTCAGAGAGTGATAGAGAGTGATAGAGAGTGATAGAGAGTGTCAGAGAGTGATAGAGAGTGTCAGAGAGTGTCACAGAGTGATAGAGAGTGATAGAGAGTGTCAGAGAGTGTCTGAGAGTGTCAGAGAGTGATAGAGAGTGATAGAGAGTGATAGAGAGTGTCAGAGAGTGTCAGAGAGTGATAGAGAGTGTCAGAGAGTGTCAGAGAGTGTCAGAGAGTGATAGTGAGTGTCTGAGAGTGTCAGAGAGTGATAGAGAGTGTCAGAGAGTGTCAGAGAGTGTCAGAGAGTGATAGAGAGTGATAGAGAGTGTCAGAGAGTGTCAGAGAGTGTCAGAGAGTGATAGTGAGTGTCAGAGAGTGTCAGAGAGTGATAGAGAGTGTCAGAGAGTGTCAGAGAGTGATAGAGAGCGTCAGAGAGTGATAGAGAGTGTCAGAGAGTCTCAGAGAGTGATAGAGAGTGATAGAGAGTGTCAGAGAGTGTCAGAGAGTGTCAGAGAGTGATAGTGAGTGTCAGAGTGTGTCAGAGAGTGTCAGAGAGTGATAGAGAGTGAGAGAGAGATTCAGAGAGTGTCAGAGAGTGCCTGAGAGTGTCAGAGTGTGATAGAGAGTGATAGAGAGTGTCAGAGAGTGTCCGAGAGTGATAGAGAGTGATAGAGAGTGTCAGAGAGTGTCAGAGAGTGATAGAGAGTGTCAGAGAGTGTCAGAGAGTGATAGAGAGTGATAGAGAGTGATAGAGAGTGTCAGAGAGTGATAGAGAGTGTCAGAGAGTGTCACAGAGTGATAGAGAGTGATAGAGAGTGTCAGAGAGTGTCTGAGAGTGTCAGAGAGTGATAGAGAGTGATAGAGAGTGATAGAGAGTGTCAGAGAGTGTCAGAGAGTGATAGAGAGTGTCAGAGAGTGTCAGAGAGTGTCAGAGAGTGATAGTGAGTGTCTGAGAGTGTCAGAGAGTGATAGAGTGTGTCAGAGAGTGATAGAGAGTGTCAGAGAGTGATAGAGAGTGTCAGAGATTGATAGAGAGTGATAGAGAGTGTCAGAGAGTGTCAGAGAGTGTCAGAGAGTGATAGAGAGTGATAGAAGTGTTTCAGAGAGTGTTAAAGAGTGTCAGAGAGTGTCTGAGAGTGATAGAGAGTGATAGAGAGTTTCAGAGAGTGTCTGAGAGTGTCAGAGAGTGATAGAGAGTGTCAGAGAGTGTCAGAGAGTGATAGAGAGTGATAGAGAGTTTCAGAGAGTGTCTGAGAGTGTCAGAGAGTGATAGAGAGTGTCAGAGATTGTCAGAGAGTGATAGAGAGTGATAGAGAGTGATAGAGAGTGATAGAGAGTGTCAGAGAGTGTCAGAGAGTGATAGAGAGTGATAGAGAGTGTCAGAGAGTGTCAGAGAGTGTCAGAGAGTGATAGAGAGTGATAGAGAGTTTCAGAGAGTGTCAGAGAGTGTCTGAGAGTGTCAGAGAGTGATAGAGAGTGATAGAGAGTGATAGAGAGTGCCAGAGAGTGTCAGAGAGTGATAGAGAGTGATAGAGAGTGTCAGAGAGTGTCAGAGAGTGTCAGAGAGTGATAGTGAGTGTCAGAGAGTGTCAGAGAGTGATAGAGAGTGATAGAGAGTGTCAGAGAGTGATAGAGAGTGTCAGAGAGTGTCAGAGAGTGCTAGAGAGTGATAGAGAGTGTCAGAGAGTGTCTGAGAGTGTCAGAGAGTGATAGAGAGTGATAGAGAGTGTCAGAGAGTGTCAGAGAGTGATAGAGAGTGATAGAGAGTGTCAGAGAGTGTCAGAGAGTGATAGTGAGTGTCAGAGACAGTCAGAGAGTGATAGAGAGTGTCAGAGAGTGTCAGAGAGTGATAGGGAGTGATAGAGAGTTTCAGAGAGTGTCAGAGAGTGTCTGAGAGTGTCAGAGAGTGATAGAGAGTGTCAGAGAGTGTCAGAGAGTGATAGAGAGTGATAGAGAGTGTCAGAGAGTGTCAGAGAGTGTCAGAGAGTGATAGTGAGTGTCAGAGAGTGTCAGAGAGTGATAGAGAGTGAGAGAGAGTTTCAGAGAGTGTCAGAGAGTGCCTGAGAGTGTCAGAGTGTGATAGAGAGTGATAGAGAGTGTCAGAGAGTGTCAGAGAGTGATAGAGAGTGTCAGAGAGTGATAGAGAGTGTCAGAGAGTGTCAGAGAGTGATAGTGAGTGTCAGAGAGTGTCAGAGAGTGATAGAGAGTGATAGAGAGTGTCAGAGAATGATAGAGAGTGTCAGAGAGTGTCACAGAGTGACAGAGAGTGATAGAGAGTGTCAGAGAGTGTCTGAGAGTGTCAGAGAGTGATAGAGAGTGATAGAGAGTGTCAGAGAGTGTCAGAGAGTGATAGAGAGTGTCAGAGAGTGTCAGAGAGTGATAGTGAGTATCAGAGAGTGTCAGAGAGTGATAGAGAGTGTCAGAGAGTGATAGAGAGTGTCAGAGAGTGATAGAGAGTGTCAGAGAGTGATAGAGAGTGATAGAGAGTGTCAGAGAGTGTCAGAGAATGTCAGAGAGTGATAGAGAGTGATAGAAGTGTTTCAGAGAGTGTTAAAGAGTGTCAGAGAGTGTCTGAGAGTGTCAGAGAGTGATAGAGAGTGTCAGAGAGTGTCAGAGAGTGATAGAGAGTTTCAGAGAGTGTCAGAGAGTGTCTGAGAGTGTCAGAGAGTGATAGAGAGTGTCAGAGAGTGTCAGAGAGTGATAGAGAGTGATAGAGAGTGTCAGAGAGTGTCAGAGAGTGTCAGAGAGTGATAGTGAGTGTCAGAGAGTGTCAGAGAGTGTCAGAGAGTGATAGAGAGTGATAGAGAGTTTCAGAGAGTGTCAGAGAGTGTCAGAGAGTGATAGAGAGTGATAGAGAGTGTCAGAGAGTGTCAGAGAGTGTCAGAGAGTGATAGTGAGTGTCAGAGAGTGTCAGAGAGTGATAGAGAGTGTCAGAGAGTGATAGAGAGTGTCAGAGAGTGTCAGAGAGTGATAGAGAGTGATAGAGAGTGTCAGAGAGTGTCAGAGAGTGTCAGAGAGTGATAGAGAGTGATAGAAGTGATTCAGAGAGTGTTAAAGAGTGTCAGAGAGTGTCTGAGAGTGTCAGAGAGTGATAGAGAGTGTCAGAGAGTGATAGAGAGTGTCAGAGAGTGTCAGAGAGTGATAGTGAGTGTCAGAGAGTGTCAGAGAGTGATAGAGAGTGATAGAGAGTGTCAGAGAATGATAGAGAGTGTCAGAGAGTGTCACAGAGTGACAGAGAGTGATAGAGAGTGTCAGAGAGTGTCTGAGAGTGTCAGAGAGTGATAGAGAGTGATAGAGAGTGTCAGAGAGTGTCAGAGAGTGATAGAGAGTGTCAGAGAGTGTCAGAGAGTGATAGTGAGTATCAGAGAGTGTCAGAGAGTGATAGAGAGTGTCAGAGAGTGATAGAGAGTGTCAGAGAGTGATAGAGAGTGTCAGAGAGTGATAGAGAGTGATAGAGAGTGTCAGAGAGTGTCAGAGAATGTCAGAGAGTGATAGAGAGTGATAGAAGTGTTTCAGAGAGTGTTAAAGAGTGTCAGAGAGTGTCTGAGAGTGTCAGAGAGTGATAGAGAGTGTCAGAGAGTGTCAGAGAGTGATAGAGAGTTTCAGAGAGTGTCAGAGAGTGTCTGAGAGTGTCAGAGAGTGATAGAGAGTGTCAGAGAGTGTCAGAGAGTGATAGAGAGTGATAGAGAGTGTCAGAGAGTGTCAGAGAGTGTCAGAGAGTGATAGTGAGTGTCAGAGAGTGTCAGAGAGTGTCAGAGAGTGATAGAGAGTGATAGAGAGTTTCAGAGAGTGTCAGAGAGTGTCAGAGAGTGATAGAGAGTGATAGAGAGTGTCAGAGAGTGTCAGAGAGTGTCAGAGAGTGATAGTGAGTGTCAGAGAGTGTCAGAGAGTGATAGAGAGTGTCAGAGAGTGATAGAGAGTGTCAGAGAGTGATAGAGAGTGTCAGAGAGTGTCAGAGAGTGATAGAGAGTGATAGAGAGTGTCAGAGAGTGTCAGAGAGTGTCAGAGAGTGATAGAGAGTGATAGAAGTGTTTCAGAGAGTGTTAAAGAGTGTCAGAGAGTGTCTGAGAGTGTCAGAGAGTGATAGAGAGTGTCAGAGAGTGTCAGAGAGTGATAGAGAGTGATAGAGAGTTTCAGAGAGTGTCAGAGAGTGTCTGAGACTGTCAGAGAGTGATAGAGAGTGTCAGAGAGTGTCAGAGAGTGATAGAGAGTGATAGAGAGTGTCAGAGAGTGTCAGAGAGTGTCAAAGAGTGATAGTGAGTGTCAGAGAGTGTCAGAGAGTGTCAGAGAGTGATAGAGAGTGATAGAGAGTTTCAGAGAGTGTCAGAGTGTGTCTGAGAGTGTCAGAGAGTGATAGAGAGTGATAGAGAGTGATATAGAGTGTCAGAGAGTGTCAGAGAGTGATAGAGAGTGATAGAGAGTGTCAGAGAGTGTCAGAGAGTGTCAGAGAGTGTCAGAAAGTGATAGTGAGTGTCAGAGAGTGTCAGAGAGTGATAGAGAGTGATAGTGAGTGTCAGAGAGTGTTAGAGAGTGTCAGAGAGTGTCAGAGAGTGATAGAGAGTGATAGAGAGTGTCAGAGAGTGTCTGAGAGTGTCAGAGATTGATAGAGAGTGTCAGAGAGTGTCAGAGAGTGTCAGAGAGTGTCAGAGAGTGATAGTGAGTGTCAGAGAGTGTCAGAGAGTGATAGAGAGTGTCAGAGAGTGTCAGAGAGTGATAGAGAGTGTCAGAGAGTGATAGAGAGTGTCAGAGAGTCTCAGAGAGTGATAGAGAGTGATAGAGAGTGTCAGAGAGTGTCAGAGAGTGTCAGAGAGTGATAGTGAGTGTCAGAGTGTGTCAGAGAGTGTCAGAGAGTGATAGAGAGTGAGAGAGAGATTCAGAGAGTGTCAGAGAGTGCCTGAGAGTGTCAGAGTGTGATAGAGAGTGATAGAGAGTGTCAGAGAGTGTCCGAGAGTGATAGAGAGTGATAGAGAGTGTCAGAGAGTGTCAGAGAGTGTCAGAGAGTGATAGAGAGTGTCAGAGAGTGTCAGAGAGTGATAGAGAGTGATAGAGAGTGATAGAGAGTGTCAGAGTGTGATAGAGAGTGTCAGAGAGTGTCACAGAGTGATAGAGAGTGATAGAGAGTGTCAGAGAGTGTCTGAGAGTGTCAGAGAGTGATAGAGAGTGATAGAGAGTGTCAGAGAGTGTCAGAGAGTGATAGAGAGTGTCAGAGAGTGTCAGAGAGTGTCAGAGAGGGTCAGAGAGTGATAGTGAGTGTCAGAGAGTGTCAGAGAGTGATAGAGTGTGTCAGAGAGTGAATAGAGAGTGTCAGAGAGTGATAGAGAGTGTCATAGATTGATAGAGAGTGATAGAGAGTGTCAGAGAGTGATAGAGAGTGATAGAAGTGTTTCAGAGAGTGTTAAAGAGTGTCAGAGAGTGTCTGAGAGTGTCAGAGAGTGATAGAGAGTGTCAGAGAGTGTCAGAGAGTGATAGAGAGTGATAGAGAGTTTCAGAGAGTGTCAGAGAGTGTCTGAGAGTCTCAGAGAGTGATAGAGAGTGTCAGAGAGTGTCAGAGAGTGATAGAGAGTGATAGAGAGTGTCAGAGAGTGTCAGAGAGTGTCAGAGAGTGATAGAGAGTGATAGAAGTGTTTCAGAGAGTGTTAAAGAGTGTCAGAGAGTGTCTGAGAGTGTCAGAGAGTGATAGAGAGTGTCAGAGAGTGTCAGAGAGTGATAGAGAGTGATAGAGAGTTTCAGAGAGTGTCAGAGAGTGTCTGAGACTGTCAGAGAGTGATAGAGAGTGTCAGAGAGTGTCAGAGAGTGATAGAGAGTGATAGAGAGTGTCAGAGAGTGTCAGAGAGTGTCAAAGAGTGATAGTGAGTGTCAGAGAGTGTCAGAGAGTGTCAGAGAGTGATAGAGAGTGATAGAGAGTTTCAGAGAGTGTCAGAGAGTGTCTGAGAGTGTCAGAGAGTGATAGAGAGTGATAGAGAGTGATATAGAGTGTCAGAGAGTGTCAGGGAGTGATAGAGAGTGATAGAGAGTGTCAGAGAGTGTCAGAGAGTGTCAGAGAGTGTCAGAAAGTGATAGTGAGTGTCAGAGAGTGTCAGAGAGTGATAGAGAGTGATAGTGAGCGTCAGAGAGTGATAGAGAGTGTCCGAGAGTGTCAGAGAGTGATAGAGAGTGATAGAGAGTGTCAGAGAGTGTCTGAGAGTGTCAGAGAGTGATAGAGAGTGTCAGAGAGTGTCAGAGAGTGTCAGAGAGTGATAGAGAGTGATAGAGAGTGTCAGAGAGTGTCAGAGAGTGTCAGAGAGTGATAGTGAGTGTCAGAGAGTGTCAGAGAGTGATAGAGAGTGTCAGAGAGTGTCAGAGAGTGATAGAGAGTGTCAGAGAGTGATAGAGAGTGTCAGAGAGTCTCAGAGAGTGATAGAGAGTGATAGAGAGTGTCAGAGAGTGTCAGAGAGTGTCAGAGAGTGATAGTGAGTGTCAGAGTGTGTCAGAGAGTGTCAGAGAGTGATAGAGAGTGAGAGAGAGATTCAGAGAGTGTCAGAGAGTGCCTGAGAGTGTCAGAGTGTGATAGAGAGTGATAGAGAGTGTCAGAGAGTGTCCGAGAGTGATAGAGAGTGATAGAGAGTGTCAGAGAGTGTCAGAGAGTGTCAGAGAGTGATAGAGAGTGTCAGAGAGTGTCAGAGAGTGATAGAGAGTGATAGAGAGTGATAGAGAGTGTCAGAGAGTGATAGAGAGTGTCAGAGAGTGTCACAGAGTGATAGAGAGTGATAGAGAGTGTCAGAGAGTGTCTGAGAGTGTCAGAGAGTGATAGAGAGTGATAGAGAGTGATAGAGTGTGTCAGAGAGTGTCAGAGAGTGATAGAGAGTGTCAGAGAGTGTCAGAGAGTGTCAGAGAGTGATAGTGAGTGTCTGAGAGTGTCAGAGAGTGATAGAGTGTGTCAGAGAGTGATAGAGAGTGTCAGAGAGTGATAGAGAGTGTCAGAGATTGATAGAGAGTGATAGAGAGTGTCAGAGAGTGTCAGAGAGTGTCAGAGAGTGATAGAGAGTGATAGAAGTGTTTCAGAGAGTGTTAAAGAGTGTCAGAGAGTGTCTGAGAGTGATAGAGAGTGATAGAGAGTTTCAGAGAGTGTCTGAGAGTGTCAGAGAGTGATAGAGAGTGTCAGAGAGTGTCAGAGAGTGTCAGAGAGTGATAGAGAGTGATAGAGCGTTTCAGAGAGTGTCTGAGAGTGTCAGAGAGTGATAGAGAGTGTCAGAGATTGTCAGAGAGTGATAGAGAGTGATAGAGAGTGATAGAGAGTGATAGAGAGTGTCAGAGAGTGTCAGAGAGTGATAGAGAGTGATAGAGAGTGTCAGAGAGTGTCAGAGAGTGTCAGAGAGTGATAGAGAGTGATAGAGAGTTTCAGAGAGTGTCAGAGAGTGTCTGAGAGTGTCAGAGAGTGATAGAGAGTGATAGAGAGTGCCAGAGAGTGTCAGAGAGTGATATAGAGTGATAGAGAGTGTCAGAGAGTGTCAGAGAGTGTCAGAGAGTGATAGTGAGTGTCAGAGAGTGTCAGAGAGTGATAGAGAGTGATAGAGAGTGTCAGAGAGTGATAGAGAGTGTCAGAGAGTGTCAGAGAGTGCTAGAGAGTGATAGAGAGTGTCAGAGAGTGTCTGAGAGTGTCAGAGAGTGATAGAGAGTGATAGAGAGTGTCAGAGAGTGTCAGAGAGTGATAGAGAGTGATAGAGAGTGTCAGAGAGTGTCAGAGAGTGGTAGTGAGTGTCAGAGACAGTCAGAGAGTGATAGAGAGTGTCAGAGAGTGTCAGAGATTGATAGGGAGTGATAGAGAGTTTCAGAGAGTGTCAGAGAGTGTCTGAGAGTGTCAGAGAGTGATAGAGAGTGTCAGAGAGTGATAGAGAGTGATAGAGAGTGTCAGAGAGTGTCAGAGAGTGTCAGAGAGTGATAGTGAGTGTCAGAGAGTGTCAGAGAGTGATAGAGAGTGAGAGAGAGTTTCAGAGAGTGTCAGAGAGTGCCTGAGAGTGTCAGAGTGTGATAGAGAGTGATAGAGAGTGTCAGAGAGTGTCAGAGAGTGATAGAGAGTGTCAGAGAGTGATAGAGAGTGTCAGAGAGTGTCAGAGAGTGATAGTGAGTGTCAGAGAGTGTCAGAGAGTGATAGAGAGTGATAGAGAGTGTCAGAGAGTGATAGAGAGTGTCAGAGAGTGTCACAGAGTGACAGAGAGTGATAGAGAGTGTCAGAGAGTGTCTGAGAGTGTCAGAGAGTGATAGAGAGTGATAGAGAGTGTCAGAGAGTGTCAGAGAGTGATAGAGAGTGTCAGAGAGTGTCAGAGAGTGATAGTGAGTATCAGAGAGTGTCAGAGAGTGATAGAGAGTGTCAGAGAGTGATAGAGAGTGTCAGAGAGTGATAGAGAGTGTCAGAGAGTGATAGAGAGTGATAGAGAGTGTCAGAGAGTGTCAGAGAATGTCAGAGAGTGATAGAGAGTGATAGAAGTGTTTCAGAGAGTGTTGAAGAGTGTCAGAGAGTGTCTGAGAGTGTCAGAGAGTGATAGAGAGTGTCAGAGAGTGTCAGAGAGTGATAGAGAGTTTCAGAGAGTGTCAGAGAGTGTCTGAGAGTGTCAGAGAGTGATAGAGAGTGTCAGAGAGTGTCAGAGAGTGATAGAGAGTGATAGAGAGTGTCAGAGAGTGTCAGAGAGTGTCAGAGAGTGATAGTGAGTGTCAGAGAGTGTCAGAGAGTGTCAGAGTGTGATAGAGAGTGATAGAGAGTTTCAGAGAGTGTCAGAGAGTGTCAGAGAGTGATAGAGAGTGATAGAGAGTGTCAGAGAGTGTCAGAGAGTGTCAGAGAGTGATAGTGAGTGTCAGAGAGTGTCAGAGAGTGATAGAGAGTGTCAGAGAGTGATAGAGAGTGTCAGAGAGTGATAGAGAGTGTCAGAGAGTGTCAGAGAGTGATAGAGAGTGATAGAGAGTGTCAGAGAGTGTCAGAGAGTGTCAGAGAGTGATAGAGAGTGATAGAAGTGTTTCAGAGAGTGTTAAAGAGTGTCAGAGAGTGTCTGAGAGTGTCAGAGAGTGATAGAGAGTGTCAGAGAGTGTCAGAGAGTGATAGAGAGTGATAGAGAGTTTCAGAGAGTGTCAGAGAGTGTCTGAGACTGTCAGAGAGTGATAGAGAGTGTCAGAGAGTGTCAGAGAGTGATAGAGAGTGATAGAGAGTGTCAGAGAGTGTCAGAGAGTGTCAAAGAGTGATAGTGAGTGTCAGAGAGTGTCAGAGAGTGTCAGAGAGTGATAGAGAGTGATAGAGAGTTTCAGAGAGTGTCAGAGTGTGTCTGAGAGTGTCAGAGAGTGATAGAGAGTGATAGAGAGTGATATAGAGTGTCAGAGAGTGTCAGAGAGTGATAGAGAGTGATAGAGAGTGTCAGAGAGTGTCAGAGAGTGTCAGAGAGTGTCAGAAAGTGATAGTGAGTGTCAGAGAGTGTCAGAGAGTGATAGAGAGTGATAGAGAGTGTCAGAGAGTGTCTGAGAGTGTCAGAGAGTGATAGAGAGTGTCAGAGAGTGTCAGAGAGTGTCAGAGAGTGATAGAGAGTGATAGAGAGTGTCAGAGAGTGTCAGAGAGTGTCAGAGAGTGATAGTGAGTGTCAGAGAGTGTCAGAGAGTGATAGAGAGTGTCAGAGAGTGTCAGAGAGTGATAGAGAGTGTCAGAGAGTGATAGAGAGTGTCAGAGAGTCTCAGAGAGTGATAGAGAGTGATAGAGAGTGTCAGAGAGTGTCAGAGAGTGTCAGAGAGTGATAGTGAGTGTCAGTGTGTGTCAGAGAGTGTCAGAGAGTGATAGAGAGTGAGAGAGAGATTCAGCGAGTGTCAGAGAGTGCCTGAGAGTGTCAGAGTGTGATAGAGAGTGATAGAGAGTGTCAGAGAGTGTCCGAGAGTGATAGAGAGTGATAGAGAGTGTCAGAGAGTGTCAGAGAGTGATAGAGAGTGTCAGAGAGTGTCAGAGAGTGATAGAGAGTGATAGAGAGTGATAGAGAGTGTCAGAGAGTGATAGAGAGTGTCAGAGAGTGTCACAGAGTGATAGAGAGTGATAGAGAGTGTCAGAGAGTGTCTGAGAGTGTCAGAGAGTGATAGAGAGTGATAGAGAGTGATAGAGAGTGTCAGAGAGTGTCAGAGAGTGATAGAGAGTGTCAGAGAGTGTCAGAGAGTGTCAGAGAGTGATAGTGAGTGTCTGAGAGTGTCAGAGAGTGATAGAGTGTGTCAGAGAGTGATAGAGTGTGTCAGAGAGTGATAGAGAGTGTCAGAGATTGATAGAGATTGATAGAGAGTGTCAGAGAGTGTCAGAGAGTGTCAGAGAGTGATAGAGAGTGATAGAAGTGTTTCAGAGAGTGTTAAAGAGTGTCAGAGAGTGTCTGAGAGTGATAGAGAGTGATAGAGAGTTTCAGAGAGTGTCTGAGAGTGTCAGAGAGTGATAGAGAGTGTCAGAGAGTGTCAGAGAGTGTCAGAGAGTGATAGAGAGTGATAGAGAGTTTCAGAGAGTGTCTGAGAGTGTCAGAGAGTGATAGAGAGTGTCAGAGATTGTCAGAGAGTGATAGAGAGTGATAGAGAGTGATAGAGAGTGATAGAGAGTGTCAGAGAGTGTCAGAGAGTGATAGAGAGTGATAGAGAGTGTCAGAGAGTGTCAGAGAGTGTCAGAGAGTGATAGAGAGTGATAGAGAGTTTCAGAGAGTGTCAGAGAGTGTCTGAGAGTGTCAGAGAGTGATAGAGAGTGATAGAGAGTGATAGAGAGTGCCAGAGAGTGTCAGAGAGTGATAGAGAGTGATAGAGAGTGTCAGAGAGTGTCAGAGAGTGTCAGAGAGTGATAGTGAGTGTCAGAGAGTGTCAGAGAGTGATAGAGAGTGATAGAGAGTGTCAGAGAGTGATAGAGAGTGTCAGAGAGTGTCAGAGAGTGCTAGAGAGTGATAGAGAGTGTCAGAGAGTGTCTGAGAGTGTCAGAGAGTGATAGAGAGTGATAGAGAGTGTCAGAGAGTGTCAGAGAGTGATAGAGAGTGATAGAGAGTGTCAGAGAGTGTCAGAGAGTGATAGTGAGTGTCAGAGACAGTCAGAGAGTGATAGAGAGTGTCAGAGAGTGTCAGAGAGTGATAGGGAGTGATAGAGAGTTTCAGAGAGTGTCAGAGAGTGTCTGAGAGTGTCAGAGAGTGATAGAGAGTGTCAGAGAGGGTCAGAGAGTGATAGAGAGTGATAGAGAGTGTCAGAGAGTGTCAGAGAGTGTCAGAGAGTGATAGTGAGTTTCAGAGAGTGTCAGAGAGTGATAGAGAGTGAGAGAGAGTTTCAGAGAGTGTCAGAGAGTGCCTGAGAGTGTCAGAGTGTGATAGAGAGTGATAGAGAGTGTCAGAGAGTGTCAGAGAGTGATAGAGAGTGTCAGAGAGTGATAGAGAGTGTCAGAGAGTGTCAGAGAGTGATAGTGAGTGTCAGAGAGTGTCAGAGAGTGATAGAGAGTGATAGAGAGTGTCAGAGAGTGATAGAGAGTGTCAGAGAGTGTCACAGAGTGACAGAGAGTGATAGAGAGTGTCAGAGAGTGTCTGAGAGTGTCAGAGAGTGATAGAGAGTGATAGAGAGTGTCAGAGAGTGTCAGAGAGTGATAGAGAGTGTCAGAGAGTGTCAGAGAGTGATAGTGAGTATCAGAGAGTGTCAGAGAGTGATAGAGAGTGTCAGAGAGTGATAGAGAGTGTCAGAGAGTGATAGAGAGTGTCAGAGAGTGATAGAGAGTGATAGAGAGTGTCAGAGAGTGTCAGAGAATGTCAGAGAGTGATAGAGAGTGATAGAAGTGTTTCAGAGAGTGTTAAAGAGTGTCAGAGAGTGTCTGAGAGTGTCAGAGAGTGATAGAGAGTGTCAGAGAGTGTCAGAGAGTGATAGAGAGTTTCAGAGAGTGTCAGAGAGTGTCTGAGAGTGTCAGAGAGTGATAGAGAGTGTCAGAGAGTGTCAGAGAGTGATAGAGAGTGATAGAGAGTGTCAGAGAGTGTCAGAGAGTGTCAGAGAGTGATAGTGAGTGTCAGAGAGTGTCAGAGAGTGTCAGAGAGTGATAGAGAGTGATAGAGAGTTTCAGAGAGTGTCAGAGAGTGTCAGAGAGTGATAGAGAGTGATAGAGAGTGTCAGAGAGTGTCAGAGAGTGTCAGAGAGTGATAGTGAGTGTCAGAGAGTGTCAGAGAGTGATAGAGAGTGTCAGAGAGTGATAGAGAGTGTCAGAGAGTGATAGAGAGTGTCAGAGAGTGTCAGAGAGTGATAGAGAGTGATAGAGAGTGTCAGAGAGTGTCAGAGAGTGTCAGAGAGTGATAGAGAGTGATAGAAGTGTTTCAGAGAGTGTTAAAGAGTGTCAGAGAGTGTCTGAGAGTGTCAGAGAGTGATAGAGAGTGTCAGAGAGTGTCAGAGAGTGATAGAGAGTGATAGAGAGTTTCAGAGAGTGTCAGAGAGTGTCTGAGACTGTCAGAGAGTGATAGAGAGTGTCAGAGAGTGTCAGAGAGTGATAGAGAGTGATAGAGAGTGTCAGAGAGTGTCAGAGAGTGTCAAAGAGTGATAGTGAGTGTCAGAGAGTGTCAGAGAGTGTCAGAGAGTGATAGAGAGTGATAGAGAGTTTCAGAGAGTGTCAGAGTGTGTCTGAGAGTGTCAGAGAGTGATAGAGAGTGATAGAGAGTGATATAGAGTGTCAGAGAGTGTCAGAGAGTGATAGAGAGTGATAGAGAGTGTCAGAGAGTGTCAGAGAGTGTCAGAGAGTGTCAGAAAGTGATAGTGAGTGTCAGAGAGTGTCAGAGAGTGATAGAGAGTGATAGTGAGTGTCAGAGAGTGATAGAGAGTGTCAGAGAGTGTCAGAGAGTGATAGAGAGTGATAGAGAGTGTCAGAGAGTGTCTGAGAGTGTCAGAGAGTGATAGAGAGTGTCAGAGAGTGTCAGAGAGTGTCAGAGAGTGATAGAGAGTGATAGAGAGTGTCAGAGAGTGTCAGAGAGTGTCAGAGAGTGATAGTGATTGTCAGAGAGTGTCAGAGAGTGATAGAGAGTGTCAGAGAGTGTCAGAGAGTGATAGAGAGTGTCAGAGAGTGATAGAGAGTGTCAGAGAGTCTCAGAGAGTGATAGAGAGTGATAGAGAGTGTCAGAGAGTGTCAGAGAGTGTCAGAGAGTGATAGTGAGTGTCAGAGTGTGTCAGAGAGTGTCAGAGAGTGATAGAGAGTGAGAGAGAGATTCAGAGAGTGTCAGAGAGTGCCTGAGAGTGTCAGAGTGCGATAGAGAGTGATAGAGAGTGTCAGAGAGTGTCCGAGAGTGATAGAGAGTGATAGAGAGTGTCAGAGAGTGTCAGAGAGTGTCAGAGAGTGATAGAGAGTGTCAGAGAGTGTCAGAGAGTGATAGAGAGTGATAGAGAGTGATAGAGAGTGTCAGAGAGTGATAGAGAGTGTCAGAGAGTGTCACAGAGTGATAGAGAGTGATAGAGAGTGTCAGAGAGTGTCTGAGAGTGTCAGAGAGTGATAGAGAGTGATAGAGAGTGATAGAGAGTGTCAGAGAGTGTCAGAGAGTGATAGAGAGTGTCAGAGAGTGTCAGAGAGTGTCAGAGAGGGTCAGAGAGTGATAGTGAGTGTCAGAGAGTGTCAGAGAGTGATAGAGTGTGTCAGAGAGTGATAGAGAGTGTCAGAGAGTGATAGAGAGTGTCAGAGATTGATAGAGAGTGATAGAGAGTGTCAGAGAGTGATAGAGAGTGATAGAAGTGTTTCAGAGAGTGTTAAAGAGTGTCAGAGAGTGTCTGAGAGTGTCAGAGAGTGATAGAGAGTGTCAGAGAGTGTCAGAGAGTGATAGAGAGTGATAGAGAGTTTCAGAGAGTGTCAGAGAGTGTCTGAGAGTCTCAGAGAGTGATAGAGAGTGTCAGAGAGTGTCAGAGAGTGATAGAGAGTGATAGAAGTGTTTCAGAGAGTGTTAAAGAGTGTCAGAGAGTGTCTGAGAGTGTCAGAGAGTGATAGAGAGTGTCAGAGAGTGTCAGAGAGTGATAGAGAGTGATAGAGAGTTTCAGAGAGTGTCAGAGAGTGTCTGAGAGTGTCAGAGAGTGATAGAAAGTGTCAGAGAGTGTCAGAGAGTGATAGAGAGTGATAGAGAGTGTCAGAGAGTGTCAGAGAGTGATAGTGAGTGTCAGAGAGTGTCAGAGAGTGTCAGAGAGTGATAGAGAGTGATAGAGAGTTTCAGAGAGTGTCAGAGAGTGTCAGAGAGTGATAGAGAGTGATAGAGAGTGTCAGAGAGTGTCAGAGAGTGTCAGAGAGTGATAGTGAGTGTCAGAGAGTGTCAGAGAGTGATAGAGAGTGTCAGAGAGTGATAGAGAGTGTCAGAGAGTGATAGAGAGTGTCAGAGAGTGTCAGAGAGTGATAGAGAGTGATAGAGAGTGTCAGAGAGTGTCAGAGAGTGTCAGAGAGTGATAGAGAGTGATAGAAGTGTTTCAGAGAGTGTTAAAGAGTGTCAGAGAGTGTCTGAGAGTGTCAGAGAGTGATAGAGAGTGTCAGAGAGTGTCAGAGAATGATAGAGAGTGATAGAGAGTTTCAGAGAGTGTCAGAGAGTGTCTGAGAGTGTCAGAGAGTGATAGAGAGTGTCAGAGAGTGTCAGAGAGTGATAGAGAGTGATAGAGAGTGTCAGAGAGTGTCAGAGAGTGTCAAAGAGTGATAGTGAGTGTCAGAGAGTGTCAGAGAGTGTCAGAGAGTGATAGAGAGTGATAGAGAGTTTCAGAGAGTGTCAGAGAGTGTCTGAGAGTGTCAGAGAGTGATAGAGAGTGATAGAGAGTGATATAGAGTGTCAGAGAGTGTCAGAGAGTGATAGAGAGTGATAGAGAGTGTCAGAGAGTGTCAGAGAGTGTCAGAGAGTGTCAGAGAGTGATAGTGAGTGTCAGAGAGTGTCAGAGAGTGATAGAGAGTGTCAGAGAGTGTCAGAGAGTGATAGAGAGTGTCAGAGAGTGATAGAGAGTGTCAGAGAGTCTCAGAGAGTGATAGAGAGTGATAGAGAGTGTCAGAGAGTGTCAGAGAGTGTCAGAGAGTGGTAGTGAGTGTCAGAGAGTGTCTGAGACTGTCAGAGAGTGATAGAGAGTGTCAGAGAGTGTCAGAGAGTGATAGAGAGTGATAGAGAGTGTCAGAGAGTGTCAGAGAGTGATAGAGAGTGTCAGAGAGTGTCAGAGAGTAATAGAGAGTGTCAGAGAGTGATAGAGAGTGTCAGAGAGTCTCAGAGAGTGATAGAGAGTGATAGAGAGTGTCAGAGAGTGTCAGAGAGTGTCAGAGAGTGAGAGAGAGATTCAGAGAGTGTCAGAGAGTGCCTGAGAGTGTCAGAGTGTGATAGAGAGTGATAGAGAGTGTCAGAGAGTGTCCGAGAGTGATAGAGAGTGATAGAGAGTGTCAGAGAGTGTCAGAGAGTGTCAGAGAGTGATAGAGAGTGTCAGAGAGTGTCAGAGAGTGATAGAGAGTGATAGAGAGTGTCAGAGAGTGATAGAGAGTGTCAGAGAGTGTCACAGAGTGATAGAGAGTGATAGAGAGTGTCTGAGAGTGTCTGAGAGTGTCAGAGAGTGATAGAGAGTGATAGAGAGTGTCAGAGAGTGTCAGAGAGTGATAGAGAGTGTCAGAGAGTGTCAGAGAGTGATAGTGAGTGTCAGAGAGTGTCAGAGAGTGATAGAGTGTGTCAGAGAGTGATAGAGAGTGTCAGAGAGTGATAGAGAGTGTCAGAGATTGATAGAGAGTGATAGAGAGTGTCAGAGAGTGTCAGAGAGTGTCAGAGAGTGATAGAGAGTGATAGAAGTGTTTCAGAGAGTGTTAAAGAGTGTCAGAGAGTGTCTGAGAGTGTCAGAGAGTGATAGAGAGTGTCAGAGAGTGTCAGAGAGTGATAGAGAGTGATAGAGAGTTTCAGAGAGTGTCAGAGAGTGTCTGAGAGTCTCAGAGAGTGATAGAGAGTCTCAGAGAGTGTCAGAGAGTGATAGAGAGTGATAGAGAGTGTCAGAGAGTGTCAGAGAGTGATAGTGAGTGTCAGAGAGTGTCAGAGAGTGTCAGAGAGTGATAGAGAGTGATAGAGAGTTTCAGAGAGTGTCAGAGAGTGTCAGAGAGTGATAGAGAGTGATAGAGAGTGTCAGAGAGTGTCAGAGAGTGTCAGAGAGTGATAGTGAGTGTCAGAGAGTGTCAGAGAGTGATAGAGAGTGTCAGAGAGTGATAGAGAGTGTCAGAGAGTGTCAGAGAGTGATAGAGAGTGATAGAGAGTGTCAGAGAGTGACAGAGAGTGTCAGAGAGTGATAGAGAGTGATAGAGGTGTTTCAGAGAGTGTTAAAGAGTGTCAGAGAGTGTCTGAGAGTGTCAGAGAATGATAGAGAGTGTCAGAGAGTGTCAGAGAGTGATAGAGAGTTATAGAGACTTTCAGAGAGTGTCAGAGAGTGTCTGAGAGTGTCAGAGAGTGATAGAGAGTGTCAGAGAGTGTCAGAGAGTGATAGTGAGTGATAGAGAGTGTCAGAGAGTGTCAGAGAGTGTCAGAGAGTGATAGTGAGTGTCAGAGAGTGTCAGAGAGTGTCAGAGAGTGATAGAGAGTGATAGAGAGTTTCAGAGAGTGTCAGAGATTGTCTGAGAGTGTCAGCGAGTGATAGAGAGTGATAGAGAGTGTCAGAGAGTGTCAGAGAGTGATAGAGAGTGATAGAGAGTGTCAGAGAGTGTCAGAGAGTGTCAGAAAGTGATAGTGAGTGTCAGAGAGTGTCAGAGAGTGATAGAGAGTGATAGAGAGTGTCAGAGAGTGATAGAGAGTGTCAGAGAGTGATAGAGAGTGATAGAGAGTGTCAGAGAGTGTCTGAGAGTGTCAGAGAGTGATAGAGAGTGTCAGAGAGTGTCAGAGAGTGATAGAGAGTGATAGAGAGTGTCAGAGAGTGTCAGAAAGTGATAGTGAGTGATAGAGAGTGTCAGAGAGTGATAGAGAGTGTCAGAGAGTGTCAGAGAGTGATAGTGAGTGATAGAGAGTGTCAGAGAGTGTCAGAGAGTGTCAGAGAGTGATAGTGAGTGTCAGAGAGTGTCAGAGAGTGTCAGAGAGTGATAGAGAGTGATAGAGAGTTTCAGAGAGTGTCAGAGATTGTCTGAGAGTGTCAGAGAGTGATAGAGAGTGATATAGAGTGATAGAGATTGTCAGAGAGTGTCAGAGAGTGATAGAGAGTGATAGAGAGTGTCAGAGAGTGTCAGAGAGTGTCAGAAAGTGATAGTGAGTGTCAGAGAGTGTCAGAGAGTGATAGAGAGTGATAGAGAGTGTCAGAGAGTGATAGAGAGTGTCAGAGAGTGATAGAGAGTGATAGAGAGTGTCAGAGAGTGTCTGAGAGTGTCAGTGAGTGATAGAGAGTGTCAGAGAGTGTCAGAGAGTGTCAGAGAGTGATAGAGAGTGATAGAGAGTGTCAGAGAGTGTCAGAGAGTGTCAGAGAGTGATAGTGAGTGTCAGAGAGTGTCAGAGAGTGTCAGAGAGTGATAGAGAGTGTCAGAGAGTGTCAGAGAGTGATAGAGAGTGATAGAGAGTGATAGAGAGTTTCAGAGAGTGTCTGAGAGTGTCAGAGAGTGTTAGAGAGTGATAGAGAGTGATAGAGGTTTTCAGAGAGTGTTAAAGAGTGTCAGAGAGTGTCTGAGAGTGTCAGAGAATGATAGAGAGTGTCAGAGAGTGTCAGAGAGTGATAGAGAGTTATAGAGACTTTCAGAGAGTGTCAGAGAGTGTCTGAGAGTGTCAGAGAGTGATAGAGAGTGTCAGAGAGTGTCAGAGAGTGATAGTGAGTGATAGAGAGTGTCAGAGAGTGTCAGAGAGTGTCAGAGAGTGATAGTGAGTGTCAGAGAGTGTCAGAGAGTGTCAGAGAGTGATAGAGAGTTTCAGAGAGTGTCAGAGATTGTCTGAGAGTGTCAGAGAGTGATAGAGAGTGATAGAGAGTGTCAGAGAGTGTCAGAGAGTGATAGAGAGTGATAGAGAGTGTCAGAGAGTGTCAGAGAGTGTCAGAAAGTGATAGTGAGTGTCAGAGAGTGTCAGAGAGTGATAGAGAGTGATAGAGAGTGTCAGAGAGTGATAGAGAGTGTCAGAGAGTGATAGAGAGTGATAGAGAGTGTCAGAGAGTGTCTGAGAGTGTCAGAGAGTGATAGAGAGTGTCAGAGAGTGTCAGAGAGTGATAGAGAGTGATAGAGAGTGTCAGAGAGTGTCAGAGAGAGTCAGAGAGTGATAGTGAGTGATAGAGAGTGTCAGAGAGTGATAGAGAGTGTCAGAGAGTGTCAGAGAGTGATAGTGAGTGATAGAGAGTGTCAGAGAGTGTCAGAGAGTGTCAGAGAGTGATAGTGAGTGTCAGAGAGTGTCAGAGAGTGATAGAGAGTGATAGAGAGTTTCAAAGAGTGTCAGAGATTGTCTGAGAGTGTCAGAGAGTGATAGAGAGTGATATAGAGTGATAGAGAGTGTCAGAGAGTGTCAGAGAGTGATAGAGAGTGATAGAGAGTGTCAGAGAGTGTCAGAGAGTGTCAGAAAGTGATAGTGAGTGTCAGAGAGTGTCAGAGAGTGATAGAGAGTGATAGAGAGTGTCAGAGAGTGATAGAGAGTGTCAGAGAGTGATAGAGAGTGATAGAGAGTGTCAGAGAGTGTCTGAGAGTGTCAGTGAGTGATAGAGAGTGTCAGAGAGTGTCAGAGAGTGTCAGAGAGTGATAGAGAGTGATAGAGAGTGTCAGAGAGTGTCAGAGAGTGTCAGAGAGTGATAGTGAGTGTCAGAGAGTGTCAGAGAGTGTCAGAGAGTGATAGAGAGTGTCAGAGAGTGTCAGAGAGTGATAGAGAGTGATAGAGAGTGATAGAGAGTTTCAGAGAGTGTCTGAGAGTGTCAGAGAGTGTTAGAGAGTGTCAGAGAGTGTCAGAGAGTGATAGAGAGTGTCAGAGAGTGTCAGAGAGTGTCAGAGAGTGTCAGAGAGTGATAGTGAGTGTCAGAGAGTGTCAGAGAGTGATAGAGAGTGAAAGAGAGTTTCAGAGAGTGTCAGAGAGTGTCTGAGAGTGTCAGAGAGTGATAGAGAGTGATTGAGAGTGACAGAGAGTGTCAGAGAGTGATAGAGAGTGATAGAGAGTGTCAGAGAGTGTCAGAGAGTGTCAGAGAGTGATAGTGAGTGTCAGAGAGTGTCAGAGAGTGATAGAGAGTGTCAGAGAGTGATAGAGAGTGTCAGAGAGTGTCACAGAGTGATAGAGAGTGATAGAGAGTGTCAGAGAGTGTCTGAGAGTGTCAGAGAGTGATAGAGAGTGATAGAGAGTGTCAGAGAGTGTCAGAGAGTGATAGAGAGTGTCAGAGAGTGTCAGAGAGTGATAGAGAGTGATAGAGAGTGATAGAGAGTTTCAGAGAGTGTCAGAGAAAGTCTGAGAGTGTCAGAGAGTGATAGAGAGTGTCAGAGAGTGTCAGAGAGTGATAGAGAGTGATAGAGAGTGTCAGAGAGTGTCAGAGATGTCAGAGAGTGATAGAGAGTGATAGAGAGTTTCAGAGAGTGTCAGAGAGTGTCTGCGAGTGTCAGAGAGTGATAGAGAGTGATAGAGAGTGTCAGAGAGTGATAGAGAGTGATAGAGAGTGTCAGAGAGTGTCAGAGAGTGTCAGAGAGTGATAGTGAGTGTCAGAGAGTGTCAGAGAGTGATAGAGAGTGATAGAGAGTGTCAGAGAGTGTCTGAGAGTGTCTGAGAGTGTCAGAGAGTGATAGAGAGTGATTGAGAGTGACAGAGAGTGTCAGAGAGTGATAGAGAGTGATAGAGAGTGTCAGAGAGTGTCAGAGAGTGTCAGAGAGTGATAGTGAGTGTCAGAGAGTGTCAGAGAGTGATAGAGAGTGTCAGAGAGTGATAGAGAGTGTCAGAGAGTGTCACAGAGTGATAGAGAGTGATAGAGAGTGTCAGAGAGTGTCTGAGAGTGTCAGAGAGTGATAGAGAGTGATAGAGAGTGATAGAGAGTGTCAGAGAGTGATAGAGAGTGTCAGAGAGTGTCAGAGAGTGATAGAGAGTGATAGAGAGTGATAGAGAGTTTCAGAGAGTGTCAGAGAAAGTCTGAGAGTGTCAGAGAGTGATAGAGAGTGTCAGAGAGTGTCAGAGAGTGATAGAGAGTGATAGAGAGTGTCAGAGAGTGTCAGAGATGTCAGAGAGTGATAGAGAGTGATAGAGAGTTTCAGAGAGTGTCAGAGAGTGTCTGCGAGTGTCAGAGAGTGATAGAGAGTGATAGAGAGTGTCAGAGAGTGATAGAGAGTGATAGAGAGTGTCAGAGAGTGTCAGAGAGTGTCAGAGAGTGTCAGAGAGTGATAGTGAGTGTCAGAGAGTGTCAGAGAGTGATAGAGAGTGATAGAGAGTTTCAGAGAGTGATAGTGAGTGTCTGAGAGTGTCAGAGAGTGATAGAGAGTGATAGAGAGTTTCAGAGAGTGTCTGAGAGTGTCAGAGAGTGATAGAGAGTGTCAGAGAGTGTCAGAGAGTGATATAGACTGATAGAGAGTGTCAGAGAGTGTCAGAGAGTGTCAGAGAGTGTCAGAGAGTGATAGAGAGTGATAGAGAATGATAGAGAGTGTCAGAGAGTGTCAGAGAGTGTCAGAGAGTGATAGAGAGTGATAGAGAGTGTCAGAGAGTGTCAGAGAGTGTCAGAGAGTGATAGTGAGTGTCAGAGAGTGTCAGAGAGTGATAGAGAGTGTCAGAGAGTGATAGAGAGTGTCAGAGAGTGTCAGAGAGTGATAGAGAGTGATAGAGAGTTTCAGAGAGTGTCAGAGAGTGTCTGAGAGTGTCAGAGGGTGATAGAGAGTGTCAGAGAGTGTCAGAGAGTGATAGAGAGTGATAGAGAGTGATAGAGAGTGTCAGAGAGTGTCTGAGAGTGTCAGAGCGTGATAGTGAGTGTCAGAGAGTGTCAGAGAGTGATAGAGAGTGATAGAGAGTTTCAGAGAGTGTCAGAGAGTGTCTGAGAGTGTCTGAGAGTGTCAGAGAGTGATAGAGTGTGATAGAGAGTGTCAGAGAGTGTCAGAGAGTGTCAGAGAGTGATAGAGAGTGATAGAGAGTGTCAGAGAGTGTCAGAGAGTGTCAGAGAGTTTCAGAGAGTGATAGTGAGTGTCAGAGAGTGTCAGAGAGTGATAGAGAGTGATAGAGAGTTTCAGAGAGTGATAGTGAGTGTCAGAGATTGTCAGAGAGTGTCAGAGAGTGATAGAGAGTGTCAGAGAGTGTCAGAGAGTGTCAGAGAGTTTCAGAGAGTGATAGTGAGTGTCAGAGATTGTCAGAGAGTGTCAGAGAGTGATAGAGAGTGTCAGAGAGTGTCAGAGAGTGTCAGAGAGTTTCAGAGAGTGATAGTGAGTGTCAGAGAGTGTCAGAGAGTGATAGAGAGTGATAGAGAGTTTCAGAGAGTGTCAGAGAATGTCTGAGAGTGTCAGAGAGTGATAGAGAGAGATAGAGAGTGTCAGAGAGTGTCAGAGAGTGATAGAGAGTGATAGAGAGTGTCAGAGAGTGTCAGAGAGTGTCAGAGAGTGATAGTGAGTGTCAGAGAGTGTCAGAGAGTGATAGAGAGTGTCAGAGAGTGATAGAGAGTGTCAGAGAGTGTCAGAGAGTGATAGAGAGTGATAGAGAGTTTCAGAGAGTGTCAGAGAGTGTCTGAGAGTGTCAGAGGGTGATAGAGAGTGTCAGAGATTGTCAGAGAGTGATAGAGAGTGATAGAGAGTGATAGAGAGTGTCAGAGAGAGTCAGAGTGTCAGAGAGTGATAGTGAGTGTCAGAGAGTGTCAGAGAGTGATAGAGAGTGATAGAGAGTTTCAGAGAGTGTCAGAGAGTGTCTGAGAGTGTCTGAGAGTGTCAGAGAGTGATAGAGAGTGTCAGAGAGTGTCAGAGAGTGATAGAGTGTGATAGAGAGTGTCAGAGAGTGTATGAGAGTGTCAGAGAGTGATAGAGAGTGATAGAGAGTGTCAGAGAGTGTCAGAGAGTGTCAGAGAGTTTCAGAGAGTGATAGTGAGTGTCAGAGAGTGTCAGAGAGTGATAGAGAGTGATAGAGAGTTTCAGAGAGTGATAGTGAGTGTCAGAGATTGTCAGAGAGTGTCAGAGAGTGATAGAGAGTGTCAGAGAGTGTCAGAGAGTGTCAGAGAGTTTCAGAGAGTGAGAGTGAGTGTCAGAGATTGTCAGAGAGTGTCAGAGAGTGATAGAGAGTGTCAGAGAGTGTCAGAGAGTGTCAGAGAGTGTCAGAGAGTTTCAGAGAGTGATAGTGAGTGTCAGAGAGTGTCAGAGAGTGATAGAGAGTGATAGAGAGTTTCAGAGAGTGTCAGAGAATGTCTGAGAGTGTCAGAGAGTGATAGAGAGAGATAGAGAGTGTCAGAGAGTGTCAGAGAGTGATAGAGAGTGATAGAGAGTGTCAGAGAGTGTCAGAGAGTGTCAGAGAGTGATAGTGAGTGTCAGAGAGTGTCAGAGAGTGATAGAGAGTGTCAGAGAGTGATAGAGAGTGTCAGAGAGTGTCAGGGAGTGATAGAGAGTGATAGAGAGTTTCAGAGTGTGTCAGAGAGTGTCTGAGAGTGTCAGAGAGTGATAGAGAGTGATAGAGAGTGTCAGAGAGAGTCAGAGAGTGTCAGAGAGTGATAGTGAGTGTCAGAGAGTGTCAGAGAGTGATAGAGAGTGATAGAGAGTTTCAGAGAGTGTCAGAGAGTGTCTGAGAGTGTCAGAGAGTGATCGAGAGTGATAGAGAGTGTCAGAGAGTGTCAGAGAGTGATAGAGTGTGATAGAGAGTGTCAGAGAGTGTCAGAGAGTGTCAGAGAGTGATAGTGAGTGTCAGAGAGTGTCAGAGAGTGATAGAGAGTGATAGAGAGTGTCAGAGAGTGATAGAGAGTGTCAGAGAGTGATAGAGAGTGATAGAGAGTCTCAGAGAATGTCTGAGAGTGTCAGAGAGTGATAGAGAGTGATAGAGAGTTTCAGAGAGTGTCAGAGAGTGTCTGAGAGTGTCAGAGAGTGATAGAGAGTGTCAGAGAGTGTCACAGAGTGATAGAGAGTGATAGAGAGTGTCAGAGAGTGTCAGAGAGTGTCAGAGAGTGATAGAGAGTGATAGAAGTGTTTCAGAGAGTGTTAAATAGTGTCAGAGAGTGTCTGAGAGTGTCAGAGAGTGATAGAGAGTGTCAGAGAATGTCAGAGAGTGATAGAGAGTGATAGAGAGTTTCAGAGAGTGTCAGAGAGTGTCTGAGACTGTCAGAGAGTGATAGAGAGTGATAGAGAGTGTCAGAGAGTGTCAGAGAGTGTCAGAGAGTGATAGTGAGTGTCAGAGAGTGTCAGAGAGTGTCAGATAGTGATAGAGAGTGATAGAGACTTTCAGAGAGTGTCTGAGAGTGTCAGAGAGTGTCAGAGAGTGATAGAGAGTGATAGAGAGTGTCAGAGAGTGTCAGAGAGTGATAGAGAGTGATAGAGAGTGTCAGAGAGTGTCAGAGAGTGTCAGAGAGTGATAGTGAGTGTCAGAGAGTGTCAGAGAGTGATGGAGAGTGATAGAGAGTGTCAGAGATTGATAGAGAGTGTCAGAGAGTGTCAGAGAGTGATAGAGAGTGATCGAGAGTGTCAGAGAGTGTCTGAGAGTGTCAGAGAGTGATAGAGAGTGATAGAGAGTGTCAGAGAGTGTTAGAGAGTGATAGAGAGTGTCAGAGAGTGTCAGAGAGTGATAGTGAGTGTCAGAGAGTGTCAGAGAGTGATAGAGAGTGTCAGAGAGTGATAGAGAGTGTCAGAGAGTGTCAGAGAGTGATAGAGAGTGATAGAGAGTGTCAGAGAGTGTCAGAGAGTGTCAGAGAGTGATAGTGAGTGTCAGAGAGAGTCAGAGAGTGTCAGTGAGTGATAGAGAGTGATAGAGAGTTTCAGAGAGTGTCAGAGAGTGTCTGAGAGTGTCAGAGAGTGATAGAGAGTGATAGAGAGTGTCAGAGAGTGTCAGAGAGTGATAGAGAGTGATAGAGAGTGTCTCAGAGTGTCAGAGAGTGATAGAGAGTGTCAGAGAGTGTCAGAGAGTGATAGAGAGTGTCAGAGAGTGTCAGAGAGTGTCAGAGAGTGATAGTGAGTGTCAGAGAGTGTCAGAGAGTGATAGAGAGTGATAGAGAGTTTCAGAGAGTGTCAGAGAGTGTCTGAGAGTGTCAGAGAGTGATAGAGAGTGATAGAGAGTGTCAGAGAGTGTCAGAGAGTGATAGAGAGTGATAGAGAGTGTCTCAGAGTGTCAGAGAGTGATAGAGAGTGTCAGAGAGTGTCAGAGAGTGATAGAGAGTGTCAGAGAGTGTCAGAGAGTGTCAGAGAGTGATAGTGAGTGTCAGAGAGTGTCAGAGAGTGATAGAGAGAGATAGAGAGTGTCAGAGAGTGTCAGAGAGTGATAGAGAGTGATAGAGAGTGTCAGAGAGTGTCAGAGAGTGTCAGAGAGTGATAGTGAGTGTCAGAGAGTGTCAGAGAGTGATAGAGAGTGTCAGAGAGTGATAGAGAGTGTCAGAGAGTGTCAGGGAGTGATAGAGAGTGATAGAGAGTTTCAGAGAGTGTCAGAGAGTGTCTGAGAGTGTCAGAGAGTGATAGAGAGTGATAGAGAGTGTCAGAGAGAGTCAGAGAGTGTCAGAGAGTGATAGTGAGTGTCAGAGAGTGTCAGAGAGTGTCAGAGAGTGATAGAGAGTGATAGAGAGTTTCAGAGAGTGTCAGAGAGTGTCTGAGAGTGTCAGAGAGTGATAGAGAGTGATACAGAGTGTCAGAGAGTGTCAGAGAGTGATAGAGTGTGATAGAGAGTGTCAGAGAGTGTCAGAGAGTGATAGTGAGTATCAGAGAGTGTCAGAGAGTGATAGAGAGTGATAGAGAGTGTCAGAGATTGATGGAGAGTGTCAGAGAGTGTCAGAGAGTGATAGAGAGTGATAGAGATTGTCAGAGAGTGTCTGAGAGTGTCAGAGAGTGATAGAGAGTGATAGAGAGTGTCAGAGAGTGTCAGAGAGTGATAGAGAGTGATAGAGAGTGTCAGAGAGTGTCAGAGAGTGTCAGAGAGTGATAGTGAGTGTCAGAGAGTGTCAGAGAGTGATAGAGAGTGATAGAGAGTGTCAGAGAGTGTCAGAGCGTGATAGTGAGTGTCAGAGAGTGTCAGAGAGTGATAGAGAGTGATAGAGAGTGTCAGAGAGTGTCAGAGAGTGATAGAGTGTGTCAGAGAGTGTCAGAGAGTGTGAGAGAGTGATAGTGCGTGTCAGAGAGTGTCAGAGAGTGATAGAGAGTGATAGAGAGTTTCAGAGAGTGTCAGAGAATGTCTGAGAGTGTCAGAGAGTGATAGAGAGAGATAGAGAGTGTCAGAGAGTGTCAGAGAGTGATAGAGAGTGATAGAGAGTGTCAGAGAGTGTCAGAGAGTGTCAGAGAGTGATAGTGAGTGTCAGAGAGTGTCAGAGAGTGATAGAGAGTGTCAGAGAGTGATAGAGAGTGTCAGAGAGTGTCAGGGAGTGATAGAGAGTGATAGAGAGTTTCAGAGAGTGTCAGAGAGTGTCTGAGAGTGTCAGAGAGTGATAGAGAGTGATAGAGAGTGTCAGAGAGAGTCAGAGAGTGTCAGAGAGTGATAGTGAGTGTCAGAGAGTGTCAGAGAGTGTCAGAGAGTGATAGAGAGTGATAGAGAGTTTCAGAGAGTGTCAGAGAGTGTCTGAGAGTGTCAGAGAGTGATAGAGAGTGATAGAGAGTGTCAGAGAGTGTCAGAGAGTGATAGAGTGTGATAGAGAGTGTCAGAGAGTGTCAGAGAGTGTCAGAGAGTGATAGTGAGTGTCAGAGAGTGTCAGAGAGTGATAGAGAGTGATAGAGAGTGTCAGAGAGTGATAGAGAGTGTCAGAGAGTGTCAGAGAGTGATAGAGAGTGTCAGAGAGTGTCTGAGAGTGTCAGAGAGTGATAGAGAGTGATAGAGAGTGTCAGAGAGTGTCAGAGAGTGATAGAGAGTGATAGAGAGTGTCAGAGAGTGTCAGAGAGTGTCAGAGAGTGATAGTGAGTGTCAGAGAGTGTCAGAGAGTGATAGAGAGTGATAGAGAGTGTCAGAGAGTGTCAGAGAGTGATAGTGAGTGTCAGAGAGTGTCAGAGAGTGATAGAGAGTGATAGAGAGTGTCAGAGATTGATAGAGAGTGTCTGAGAGTGTCAGAGAGTGATAGAGAGTGATAGAGAGTGTCAGAGAGTGTCAGAGATTGATAGAGAGTGATAGAGAGTGTCAGAGAGTGTCAGAGAGTGATAGTGAGTGTCAGAGAGTGTCAGAGAGTGATAGAGAGTGTCAGAGAGTGATAGAGAGTGTCAGAGAGTGTCAGGGAGTGATAGAGAGTGATGGAGAGTTTCAGAGAGTGTCAGAGAGTGTCTGAGAGTGTCAGAGAGTGATAGAGAGTGATAGAGAGTGTCAGAGAGAGTCAGAGAGTGTCAGAGAGTGATAGTGAGTGTCAGAGAGTGTCAGAGAGTGTCAGAGAGTGATAGAGAGTGATAGAGAGTTTCAGAGAGTGTCAGAGAGTGTCTGAGAGTGTCAGAGAGTGATAGAGAGTGATAGAGAGTGTCAGAGAGTGTCAGAGAGTGATAGAGTGTGATAGAGAGTGTCAGAGAGTGTCAGAGAGTGTCAGAGAGTGATAGTGAGTGTCAGAGAGTGTCAGAGAGTGATAGAGAGTGATAGAGTGTGTCAGAGAGTGATAGAGAGTGTCAGAGAGTGTCAGAGAGTGATAGAGAGTGTCAGAGAGTGTCTGAGAGTGTCAGAGAGTGATAGAGAGTGTCAGAGAGTGTCAGAGAGTGATAGAGAGTGATAGAGAGTGTCAGAGAGTGTCAGAGAGTGTCAGAGAGTGATAGTGAGTGTCAGAGAGTGTCAGAGAGTGATAGAGAGTGATAGAGAGTGTCAGAGAGTGTCAGAGAGTGATAGTGAGTGTCAGAGAGTGTCAGAGAGTGATAGAGAGTGATAGAGAGTGTCAGAGATTGATAGAGAGTGTCAGAGAGTGTCAGAGAGTGATAGAGAGTGATCGAGAGTGTCAGAGAGTGTCTGAGAGTGTCAGAGAGTGATAGAGAGTGATAGAGAGTGTCAGAGAGTGTCAGAGATTGATAGAGAGTGATAGAGAGTGTCAGAGAGTGTCAGAGAGTGATAGTGAGTGTCAGAGAGTGTCAGAGAGTGATAGAGAGTGTCAGAGAGTTATAGAGAGTGTCAGAGAGTGTCAGAGAGTGATAGAGAGTGATAGAGAGTGATAGAGAGTTTCAGAGAGTGTCAGAGAGTGCCGGAGAGTGTCAGAGAGTGATAGAGAGTGTCAGAGAGTGATAGAGAGTGTCAGAGAGTGATAGTGAGTGTCAGAGAGTGTCAGAGAGTGTCAGAGAGTGATAGAGAGTGATAGAGAGTTTCAGAGAGTTTCAGAGAGTGTCTGAGAGTGTCAGAGAGTGATAGAGAGTGTTAGAGAGTGTCAGAGAGTGTCAGAGAGTGATAGAGAGTGATAGAGAGTGTCTCAGAGTGTCAGAGAGTGATAGAGAGTGTCAGAGAGTGTCAGAGAGTGATAGAGAGTGTCAGAGAGTGTCAGAGAGTGTCAGAGAGTGTCAGAGAGTGTCAGAGAGTGAAAGTGAGTGTCAGAGAGTGTCAGAGAGTGATAGAGAGTGATAGAGAGTTTCAGAGAGTGTCAGAGAATGTCTGAGAGTGTCAGAGAGTGATAGAGAGAGATAGAGAGTGTCAGAGAGTGTCAGAGAGTGATAGAGAGTGATAGAGAGTGTCAGAGAGTGTCAGAGAGTGTCAGAGAGTGATAGTGAGTGTCAGAGAGTGTCAGAGAGTGATAGAGAATGTCAGAGAGTGATAGAGAGTGTCAGAGAGTGTCAGGGAGTGATAGAGAGTGATAGAGAGTTTCAGAGAGTGTCAGAGAGTGTCTGAGAGTGTCAGAGAGTGATAGAGAGTGATAGAGAGTGTCAGAGAGAGTCAGAGAGTGTCAGAGAGTGATAGTGAGTGTCAGAGAGTGTCAGAGAGTGTCAGAGAGTGATAGAGATTGATAGAGAGTTTCAGAGAGTGTCTGAGAGTGTCAGAGAGTGATAGAGAGTGATAGAGAGTGTCAGAGAGTGTCAGAGAGTGATAGAGTGTGATAGAGAGTGTCAGAGAGTGTCAGAGAGTGTCAGAGAGTGATAGTGAGTGTCAGAGAGTGTCAGAGAGTGATAGAGAGTGATAGAGAGTGTCAGAGAGTGATAGAGAGTGTCAGAGAGTGTCAGAGAGTGATAGAGAGTGATAGAGAGTGTCAGAGAGTGTCTGAGAGTGTCAGAGAGTGATAGAGAGTGATAGAGAGTGTCAGAGAGTGTCAGAGAGTGATAGAGTGTGATAGAGAGTGTCAGAGAGTGTCAGAGAGTGTCAGAGAGTGATAGTGAGTGTCAGAGAGTGTCAGAGAGTGATAGAGAGTGATAGAGAGTGTCAGAGAGTGATAGAGAGTGTCAGAGAGTGTCAGAGAGTGATAGAGAGTGATAGAGAGTGATAGAGAGTGTCAGCGAGTGTCAGAGAGTGATAGAGAGTGATAGAGAGTGTCAGAGAGTGTCAGAGAGTGATAGAGTGTGATAGAGAGTGTCAGAGAGTGTCAGAGAGTGTCAGAGAGTGATAGTGAGTGTCAGAGAGTGTCAGAGAGTGATAGAGAGTGATAGAGAGTGTCAGAGAGTGATAGAGAGTGTCAGAGAGTGTCAGAGAGTGATAGAGAGTGATAGAGAGTGATAGAGAGTGTCAGAGAGTGTCAGAGAGTGATAGAGAGTGATAGAGAGTGTCAGAGAGTGTCAGAGACTGTCAGAGAGTGATAGTGAGTGTCAGAGAGTGTCAGAGAGTGTCTGAGAGTGTCAGAGAGTGATAGAGAGTGTCAGAGAGTGTCAGAGAGTGATAGAGAGTGATAGAGAGTTTCAGAGAGTGTCAGAGAGTGTCTGAGAGTGTCAGAGAGTGATAGAGAGTGTCAGAGAGTGTCAGAGAGTGATAGAGAGTGATAGAGAGTGTCAGAGAGTGTCAGAGAGTGTCAGAGAGTGATAGAGAGTGATAGAAGTGTTTCAGAGAGTGTTAAAGAGTGTCAGAGAGTGTCTGAGAGTGATAGAGAGTGTCAGAGAATGTCAGAGAGTGATAGAGAGTGATAGAGAGTGATAGAGAGTTTCAGAGAGTGTCAGAGATTGTCTGAGAGTGTCAGAGAGTGATAGAGAGTGATAGAGAGTGTCAGAGAGTGTTAGAGAGTGATAGAGAGTGATAGAGAGTGTCAGAGATTGTCAGAGAGTGATAGTGAGTGTCAGAGAGTGTCAGAGAGTGATAGAGAGTGTCAGAGAGTGTCAGAGAGTGATAGAGAGTGATAGAGAGTGTCAGAGAGTGTCTGAGAGTGTCAGAGAGTGATAGAGAGTGATAGAGAGTGTCAGAGAGTGTCAGAGAGTGATAGAGAGTGATAGAGAGTGTCAGAGAGTGTCAGAGAGTGTCAGAGAGTGATAGTGAGTGTCAGAGAGTGTCAGAGAGTGATAGAGAGTGATAGAGAGTGTCAGAGAGTGTCAGAGCGTGATAGTGAGTGTCAGAGAGTGTCAGAGAGTGATAGAGAGTGATAGAGAGTGTCAGAGAGTGTCAGAGAGTGATAGAGTGTGTCAGAGAGTGTCAGAGAGTGTGAGAGAGTGATAGTGAGTGTCAGAGAGTGTCAGAGAGTGATAGAGAGTGATAGAGAGTTTCAGAGAGTGTCAGAGAATGTCTGAGAGTGTCAGAGAGTGATAGAGAGAGATAGAGAGTGTCAGAGAGTGTCAGAGAGTGATAGAGAGTGATAGAGAGTGTCAGAGAGTGTCAGAGAGTGTCAGAGAGTGATAGTGAGTGTCAGAGAGTGTCAGAGAGTGATAGAGAGTGTCAGAGAGTGATAGAGAGTGTCAGAGAGTGTCAGGGAGTGATAGAGAGTGATAGAGAGTTTCAGAGAGTGTCAGAGAGTGTCTGAGAGTGTCAGAGAGTGATAGAGAGTGATAGAGAGTGTCAGAGAGAGTCAGAGAGTGTCAGAGAGTGATAGTGAGTGTCAGAGAGTGTCAGAGAGTGTCAGAGAGTGATAGAGAGTGATAGAGAGTTTCAGAGAGTGTCAGAGAGTGTCTGAGAGTGTCAGAGAGTGATAGAGAGTGATAGAGAGTGTCAGAGAGTGTCAGAGAGTGATAGAGTGTGATAGAGAGTGTCAGAGAGTGTCAGAGAGTGTCAGAGAGTGATAGTGAGTGTCAGAGAGTGTCAGAGAGTGATAGAGAGTGATAGAGAGTGTCAGAGAGTGATAGAGAGTGTCAGAGAGTGTCAGAGAGTGATAGAGAGTGTCAGAGAGTGTCTGAGAGTGTCAGAGAGTGATAGAGAGTGATAGAGAGTGTCAGAGAGTGTCAGAGAGTGATAGAGAGTGATAGAGAGTGTCAGAGAGTGTCAGAGAGTGTTAGTGAGTGTCAGAGAGTGTCAGAGAGTGATAGAGAGTGATAGAGAGTGTCAGAGAGTGTCAGAGAGTGATAGTGAGTGTCAGAGAGTGTCAGAGAGTGATAGAGAGTGATAGAGAGTGTCAAAGATTGATAGAGAGTGTCAGAGAGTGTCAGAGAGTGATAGAGAGTGATCGAGAGTGTCAGAGAGTGTCTGAGAGTGTCAGAGAGTGATAGAGAGTGATAGAGAGTGTCAGAGAGTGTCAGAGATTGATAGAGAGTGATAGAGAGTGTCAGAGAGTGTCAGAGAGTGATAGTGAGTGTCAGAGAGTGTCAGAGAGTGATAGAGAGTGTCAGAGAGTGATAGAGAGTGTCAGAGAGTGTCAGAGAGTGATAGAGAGTGATAGAGAGTGATAGAGAGTTTCAGAGAGTGTCAGAGAGAACCGGAGATTGTCAGAGAGTGATAGAGAGTGTCAGAGAGTGATAGAGAGTGTCAGAGAGTGATAGTGAGTGTCAGAGAGAGTCAGAGAGTGTCAGAGAGTGATAGAGAGTGATAGAGAGTTTCAGAGAGTTTCAGAGAGTGTCTGAGAGTGTCAGAGAGTGATAGAGAGTGATAGAGAGTGTCAGAGAGTGTCAGAGAGTGATAGAGAGTGATAGAGAGTGTCTCAGAGTGTCAGAGAGTGATAGAGAGTGTCAGAGAGTGTCAGAGAGTGATAGAGAGTGTCAGAGAGTGTCAGAGAGTGTCAGAGAGTGTCAGAGAGTGTCAGAGAGTGATAGTGAGTGTCAGAGAGTGTCAGAGAGTGATAGAGAGTGATAGAGAGTTTCAGAGAGTGTCAGAGAATGTCTGAGAGTGTCAGAGAGTGATAGAGAGAGATAGAGAGTGTCAGAGAGTGTCAGAGAGTGATAGAGAGTGATAGAGAGTGTCAGAGAGTGTCAGAGAGTGTCAGAGAGTGACAGTGAGTGTCAGAGAGTGTCAGAGAGTGATAGAGAATGTCAGAGAGTGATAGAGAGTGTCAGAGAGTGTCAGGGAGTGATAGAGAGTGATAGAGAGTTTCAGAGAGTCTCAGAGAGTGTCTGAGAGTGTCAGAGAGTGATAGAGAGTGATAGAGAGTGTCAGAGAGAGTCAGAGAGTGTCAGAGAGTGATAGTGAGTGTCAGAGAGTGTCAGAGAGTGTCAGAGAGTGATAGAGAGTGATAGAGAGTTTCAGAGAGTGTCTGAGAGTGTCAGAGAGTGATAGAGAGTGATAGAGAGTGTCAGAGAGTGTCAGAGAGTGATAGAGTGTGATAGAGAGTGTCAGAGAGTGTCAGAGAGTGTCAGAGAGTGATAGTGAGTGTCAGAGAGTGTCAGAGAGTGATAGAGAGTGATAGAGAGTGTCAGAGAGTGTCAGAGAGTGTCAGAGAGTGATAGTGAGTGTCAGAGAGTGTCAGATAGTGATAGAGAGTGATAGAGACTTTCAGAGAGTGTCTGAGAGTGTCAGAGAGTGTCAGAGAGTGATAGAGAGTGATAGAGGGTGTCAGAGAGTGTCAGAGAGTGATAGAGAGTGATAGAGAGTGTCAGAGAGTGTCAGAGAGTGATAGTGAGTGTCAGAGAGTGTCAGAGAGTGATAGAGAGAGATAGAGAGTGTCAGAGATTGATAGAGAGTGTCAGAGAGTGTCAGAGAGTGATAGAGAGTGATCGAGAGTGTCAGAGAGTGTCTGAGAGTGTCTGAGAGTGTCAGAGAGTGATAGAGAGTGATAGAGAGTGTCAGAGAGTGTCAGAGAGTGATAGAGAGTGATAGAGAGTGTCAGAGAGTGTCAGAGAGTGATAGTGAGTGTCAGAGAGTGATAGAGAGTGTCAGAGAGTGATAGAGAGTGTCAGAGAGTGTCAGAGAGTGATAGAGAGTGATAGAGTGTTTCAGAGAGTGTCAGAGAGTGCCTGAGAGTGTCAGAGAGTGATAGAGGGTGTCAGAGAGTGTCAGAGAGTGATAGAGAGTGATAGAGAGTGTCAGAGAGTGTCAGAGAGTGTCAGAGAGTTATAGTGAGTGTCAGAGAGTCTCAGAGAGTGTCAGAGAGTGATAGAGAGTGATAGAGAGTTTCAGAGAGTGTCAGAGATTGTCTGAGAGTGTCAGAGAGTGATAGAGAGTGATAGAGAGTGTCAGAGAGTCTCAGAGAGTGATAGAGAGTGATAGAGAGTGTCAGAGATTGTCAGAGAGTGATAGTGAGTGTCAGAGAGTGTCAGAGAGTGATAGAGAGTGATAGAGAGTGTCAGAGAGTGATAGAGTGTGTCAGAGAGTGTCAGAGAGTGATAGAGAGTGATAGAGAGTGTCAGAGAGTGTCTGAGAGTGTCAGAGAGTGATAGAGAGTGATAGAGAGTGTCTGAGAGTGATAGAGAGTGATAGAGAGTGTCAGAGAGTGTCAGAGAGTGTCAGAGAGTGATAGTGAGTGTCAGAGAGTGTCAGAGAGTGATAGAGAGTGTCAGAGAGTGATAGAGAGTGTCAGAGAGTGTCAGAGAGTGATAGAGAGTGATAGAGAGTTCCAGAGAGTGTCAGAGAGTGTCTGAGAGTGTCAGAGAGTGACAGAGAGTGTCAGAGAGTGTCAGAGAGTGATAGAGAGTGATAGAGAGTGTCAGACAGTGTCAGAGAGTGATAGTGAGTGTCAGAGTGTGTCAGAGAGTGATAGAGAGTGATAGAGAGTTTTGGAGAGTGTCAGAGAGTGATAGAGAGCGATAGAGAGTGTCAGAGAGTGTCAGAGAGTGTCAGAGAGTGATAGTGAGTGTCAGAGAGTGTCTGAGAGTGATAGAGAGTGATAGAGAGTTTCAGAGAGTGATAGTGAGTGTCTGAGAGTGTCAGCTGGTGATAGAGAGTGATAGAGAGTGTCAGAGAGTGCCAGAGAGTGATAGAGAGTGTCAGAGAGTGTCAGAGAGTGATAGTGAGTGTCAGAGAGTGTCAGAGAGTGATAGAGAGTGATAGAGAGTTTCAGAGAGTGTCAGAGAGTGTCTGAGAGTGTCAGAGAGTGATAGAGAGTGATAGAGAGAGTCAGAGAGTGTAAGAGAGTGATAGAGAGTGATAGAGAGTGATAGTGAGTGTCAGAGAGTGTCAGAGAGTGATAGTGAGTGTCAGAGAGTGTCAGAGAGTGATAGAGAGTGATAGAGAGTGATAGAGAGTTTCAGAGAGTGTCTGAGAGTGTCTGAGAGTGATAGAGAGTGATGGAGGGTGATAGAGAGTGATAGAGAGTGTCAGAGAGCGATAGAGAGTGATAGAGACTGTCAGAGAGTGTCAGAGAGTGTCAGAGAGTGAAAGAGAGCGATAGAGAGTTTCAGAGAGTGATAGAGAGTGTCAGAGAGTGTCAGAGAGTGATAGAGAGTGATAGAGAGTTTCAGAGAGTGTCAGAGAGTGATAGTGAGTGTCTGAGAGTGTCAGAGAGTGATAGAGAGTGATAGAGAGTTTCAGAGAGTGTCAGAGAGTGATAGAGAGTGATAGAGAGTGTCAGAGAGTGTCAGAGAGTGATAGAGAGTGATAGAGAGTGTCAGAGTGTTTCAGAGAGTGATAGTGAGTGTCAGAGAGTGTCAGAGAGTGTCAGAGAGTGATAGAGAGTGATAATGAGTTTCAAAGAGTGTCAGAGAGTGTCAGAGAGTGATAGAGAGTTTCAGAGAGTGTCAGAGAGTGTCAGAGAGTGTCAGAGAGTGTCAGAGAGTGATACAGAGTTTCAGAGAGTGTCAAGGAGTGTCTGAGAGTGTCAGAGAGTGATAGAGAGTGATAGAGAGTGTCAGAGAGTGTCAGAGAGTGTTAGAGAGTGATAGAGAGTGAGAGAGAGTTTCAGAGAATGTCAGAGTGTGTCAGAGAGTGTCTGAGAGTGTCAGAGGGTGTCAGAGAGTGATAGAGAGTGATAGAGAGTTTCAGAGAGTGTCAGAGAGTGTCTGAGAGTGTCAGAGAGTGATAGAGAGGGTCAGAGAGTGTCAGAGAGTGTCAGAGAGTGATAGAGAGTGTCAGAGAGTGTCAGAGAGTGTCAGAGAGTGATAGAGAGTGATAGAGAGTGTCAGAGAGTGTCTGAGAGTGTCAGAGAGTTTCAGAGAGTGTTAGAGAGTGATAGAGAGTGAGAGAGAGTTTCAGAGAATGTCAGAGTGTGTCACGAGAGTGTCAGAGAGTGTCAGAGGGTGTCAGAGAGTGATAGAGAGTGTTAGAGAGTTTGAGAGAGTGTCAGAGAGTGTCAGAGAGTGTCAGAGAGTGATAGAGAGTGATAGAGAGTGTCAGAGAGTGTCAGAGAGTATCAGAGAGTGATAGTGAGTGTCTGAGAGTGTCAGAGACTGTCAGAGAGTGTCAGAGAGTGATAGTGAGTGTCTGAGAGTGTCAGAGAGTGATAGAGAGTGTCAGAGAGTGTCAGAGAGTGTCAGAGAGTGATAGAGAGTGATAGAGAGTTTCAGAGAGTGTCAGAGAGTGTCTGAGAGTGTCAGAGAGTGATAGAGATGATAGAGAGTTTCAGAGACTGTCAGAGAGTGGCAGAGAGTGTCTGAGATTGTCAGAGAGTTTCAGAGAGTGTCAGAGAGTGTCTGAGAGTGTCAGAGAGTGATAGAGATTGTCAGAGAGTGTCAGAGAGTGTCAGAGAGTGATAGAGAGTGATAGAGAGTTTCAGAGAGTGTCAGGGAGTGTCAGAGAGTGTCTGAGAGTGTCAGAGAGTGATAGTGAGTTTCAGAGAGTGTCAGAGAGTGGCAGAGAGTGTCTGAGATTGTCAGAGAGTGATAGAGAGTGTCAGAGAGTGTCAGAGAGTGATAGAGAGTGATAGAGAGATTCAGAGAGTGTCAGAGAGTGTCTGAGAGAGGCAGAGAGTGATAGAGAGTGTCAGAGAGTGTCAGAGAGTGTCAGAGAGTGATAGAGAGTGATAGAGAGTTTCAGAGAGTGTCAGAGAGTGTCTGAGAGTGTCAGAGAGTGATAGAGAGTGTCAGAGAGTGTCAGAGAGTGATAGAGAGTGATAGAGAGTGTCAGAGAGTGTCAGATAGTGTCAGAGAGTGATAGAGAGTGATAGAAGTGTTTCAGAGTGTGTTAAAGAGTGTCAGAGAGTGTCTGAGAGTGTCAGAGAGTGATAGAGAGTGTCAGAGAGTGTCAGAGAGTGATAGAGAGTGATAGAGAGTTTCAGAGAATGTCAGAGAGGGACTGAGAGTGTCAGAGAGTGATAGAGAGTGTCAGAGAGTGATAGAGAGTGATAGAGAGTGATAGAGAGTGTCAGAGAGTGTCAGAGAGTGTCAGAGAGTGATAGTGAGTGTCAGAGAGTGTCAGAGAGTGTCAGAGAGTGATAGAGAGTGATAGAGAGTTTCAGAGAGTGTCAGAGAGTGTCTGAGAGTGTCAGAGAGTGATAGAGAGTGTCTGAGAGTGTCAGAGAGTGTCAGAGAGTGATAGAGAGTGATAGAGAGTGTCAGAGAGTGTCAGAGAGTGTCAGAGAGTGTCAGAGAGTGATAGAGAATGATAGAGAGTGTCAGAGAGTGATAGAGAGTTTCAAATAGTGTCAGAGAGTGATAGAGAGTGATAGAGGGTGTTAGAGAGTGTCAGAGAGTGATAGAGAGTGATAGAGAGTGTCAGAGAGTGTCAGAGAGTGTCAGAGAGTGATAGTGAGTGTCAGAGAGTGTCAGAGAGTGATAGAGAGTGTCAGAGAGTGATAGAGAGTGTCAGAGAGTGTCAGAGAGTGATAGAGAGTGATAGAGAGTTTCAGAGAGTGTCAGAGAGTGTCTGAGAGTGTCAGAGAGTGATAGAGAGTGTCAGTGAGTGTCAGAGAGTGATAGAGAGTGATAGAGAGTGTCAGAGAGTGTCAGAGAGTGATAGTGAGTGTCAGAGAGTGTCAGAGAGTGTCTGAGAGTGATAGAGAGTTTCAGAGAGTGTCAGAGAGTGTCTGAGAGTGTCAGAGAGTGATAGAGAGTGATAGAGAGTGTCAGAGAGTGTCAGAGAGTGATAGAGAGTGATAGAGAGTGTCAGAGAGTGTCAGAGAGTGTCAGAGAGTGATAGTGAGTGTCAGAGAGTGTCAGAGAGTGATAGAGAGTGATAGAGAGTTTCAGAGAGTGATAGAGAGAGTCAGAGAGTGTCAGAGAGTGATATAGAGTGATAGAGAGTGTCAGAGAATGTCAGAGAGTGTCAGAGAGTGATAGAGAGTGATAGAGAGTGTCAGAGAGTGTCAGGGTGTGTCAGAGAGTGTCAGAGAGTGATAGTGACTGTCAGAGAGTGTCAGAGAGTGATAGAGAGTGTCAGAGAGTGATAGAGAGTGTCAGAGAGTGTCAGAGAGTGATAGAGAGTGATAGAGAGTTTCAGAGAGTGTCAGAGAGTGTCTGAGAGTGTCAGAGAGTGATAGAGAGTGTCAGAGAGTGTCAGAGAGTGATAGAGAGTGATAGAGAGTGTCAGAGAGTGTCAGAGAGTGTCAGAGAGTGATAGTGAGTGTCAGAGAGTGTCAGAGAGTGTCAGAGAGTGATAGAGAGTGATAGAGAGTTTCAGAGAGTGTCAGAGAGTGTCTGAGAGTGTCAGAGAGTGATAGAGAGTGATAGAGAGTGTCAGAGAGTGTCAGAGAGTGATAGAGAGTGATAGAGAGTGTCAGAGAGTGTCAGAGAGTGTCAGAGAGTGATAGTGAGTGTCAGAGAGTGTCAGAGAGTGATAGAGAGTGATAGAGAGTGTCAGAGAGTGATAGAGAGTGTCAGAGAGTGTCAGAGAGTGATAGAGAGTGATAGAGAGTGTCAGAGAGTGTCTGAGAGTGTCAGAGAGTGATAGAGAGTGATAGAGAGTGTCAGAGAGTGTCAGAGAGTGATAGAGAGTGATAGAGAGTGTCAGATATTGTCAGAGAGTGTCAGAGAGTGATAGTGAGTGTCAGAGAGTGTCAGAGAGTGATAGAGAGTGTCAGAGAGTGATAGAGAGTGTCAGAGAGTGTCAGAGAGTGATAGAGAGTGATAGAGAGTTTCAGAGAGTGATAGAGAGTTTCAAAGAGAGTCAGAGAGTGATAGAGAGTGATAGAGGGTGTTAGAGAGTGTCAGAGAGTGATAGAGAGTGATAGAGAGTGTCAGAGAGTGTCAGAGCGTGTCAGAGAGTGATAGTGAGTGTCAGAGAGTGTCAGAGAGTGATAGAGAGTGTCAGAGAGTGATAGAGAGTGTCAGAGAGTGTCAGAGAGTGATAGAGAGTGATAGAGAGTTTCAGAGAGTGTCAGAGAGTGTCTGAGAGTGTCAGAGAGTGATAGAGAGTGTCAGAGAGTGTCAGAGAGTGATAGAGAGTGATAGAGAGTGTCAGAGAGTGTCAGAGAGTGATAGTGAGTGTCAGAGAGTGTCAGAGAGTGTCTGAGAGTGATAGAGAGTTTCAGAGAGTGTCAGAGAGTGTCTGAGAGTGTCAGAGAGTGATAGAGAGTGATAGAGAGTGTCAGAGAGTGTCAGAGAGTGATAAAGAGTGATAGAGAGTGTCAGAGAGTGTCAGAGAGTGTCAGAGAGTGATAGTGAGTGTCAGAGAGTGTCAGAGAGTGATAGAGAGTGATAGAGAGTTTCAGAGAGTGATAGAGAGAGTCAGAGAGTGTCAGAGAGTGATAGAGAGTGATAGAGAGTGTCAGAGAATGTCTGAGAGTGTCAGAGAGTGATAGAGAGTGATAGAGAGTGTCAGAGTGTGTCAGAGAGTGTCAGAGAGTGTCAGAGAGTGATAGTGAGTGTCAGAGAGTGTCAGAGAGTGATAGAGAGTGTCAGAGAGTGATAGAGAGTGTCAGAGAGTGTCAGAGAGTGATAGAGAGTGATAGAGAGTTTCAGAGAGTGTCAGAGAGTGTCTGAGAGTGTCAGAGAGTGATAGAGAGTGTCAGAGAGTGTCAGAGAGTGATAGAGAGTGATAGAGAGTGTCAGAGAGTGTCAGAGAGTGATAGAGAGTGTCAGGGAGTGTCAGAGAGTGATAGAGAGTGATAGAGAGATTCAGAGAGTGTCAGAGAGTGTCTGAGAGTGTCAGAGAGTGATAGAGAGTGTCAGAGAGTGTCAGAGAGTGATAGAGAGTGATAGAGAGTGTCAGAGAGTGTCAGAGAGTGTCAGAGAGTGATAGAGAGTGATAGAAGTGTTTCAGAGTGTGTTAAAGAGTGTCAGAGAGTGTCTGAGAGTGTCAGAGAGTGATAGAGAGTGTCAGAGAGTGTCAGAGAGTGATAGAGAGTGATAGAGAGTTTCAGAGAGTGTCAGAGAGGGACTGAGAGTGTCAGAGAGTGATAGAGAGTGTCAGAGAGTGATAGAGAGTGATAGAGAGTGTCAGAGAGTGTCAGAGAGTGTCAGAGAGTGATAGTGAGTGTCAGAGAGTGTCAGAGAGTGTCAGAGAGTGATAGAGAGTGATAGAGAGTTTCAGAGTGTGTCAGAGAGTGTCTGAGAGTGTCAGAGAGTGATAGAGAGTGATAGAGAGTGTCAGAGAGTGTCAGAGAGTGATAGAGAGTGATAGAGAGTGTCAGAGTATGTCAGAGAGTGTCAGAGAGTGATAGAGAATGATAGAGAGTGTCAGAGAGTGATAGAGAGTTTCAAAGAGTGTCAGAGAGTGATAGAGAGTGATAGAGGGTGTTAGAGAGTGTCAGAGAGTGATAGAGAGTGATAGAGAGTGTCAGAGAGTGTCAGAGAGTGTCAGAGAGTGATAGTGAGTGTCAGAGAGTGTCAGAGAGTGATAGAGAGTGTCAGAGAGTGATAGAGAGTGTCAGAGAGTGTCAGAGAGTGTCTGAGAGTGTCAGAGAGTGATAGAGAGTGTCAGAGAGTGTCAGAGAGTGATAGAGAGTGATAGAGAGTGTCAGAGAGTGTCAGAGAGTGATAGTGAGTGTCAGAGAGTGTCAGAGAGTGTCTGAGAGTGTCTGAGAGTGATAGAGAGTTTCAGAGAGTGTCAGAGAGTGTCTGAGAGTGTCAGAGAGTGATAGAGAGTGATAGAGAGTGTCAGAGATGTCAGAGAGTGATAGAGAGTGATAGAGAGTGTCAGAGAGTGTCAGAGAGTGATAGTGAGTGTCAGAGAGTGTCAGAGAGTGATAGAGAGTGATAGAGAGTTTCAGAGAGTATTAGAGAGAGTCAGAGAGTGTCAGAGAGTGATAGAGAGTGATAGAGAGTGTCAGAGAATGTCTGAGAGTGTCAGAGAGTGATAGAGAGTGATAGAGAGTGTCAGAGAGTGTCAGAGAGTGTCAGAGAGTGTCAGAGAGTGATAGTGAGTGTCAGAGAGTGTCAGAGAGTGATAGAGAGTGTCAGAGAGTGATAGAGAGTTTCAGAGAGTGTCAGAGAGTGTCTGAGAGTGTCAGAGAGTGATAGAGAGTGATAGAGAGTGTCAGAGAGTGTCAGAGAGTGATAGAGAGTGATAGAGAGTGTCAGAGAGTGTCAGAGAGTGTCAGAGAGTGATAGTGAGTGTCAGAGAGTGTCAGAGAGTGATAGAGAGTGATAGAGAGTGTCAGAGAGTGATAGAGAGTGTCAGAGTGTGTCAGAGAGTGATAGAGAGTGATAGAGAGTGTCAGAGAGTGTCTGAGAGTGTCAGAGAGTGATAGAGATTGATAGAGAGTGTCAGAGAGTGTCAGAGAGTGATAGAGAGTGATAGAGAGTGTCAGATAGTGTCAGAGAGAGTCAGAGAGTGATAGTGAGTGTCAGAGAGTGTCAGAGAGTGATAGAGTGTGTCAGAGAGTGATAGAGAGTGTCAGAGAGTGTCAGAGAGTGATAGAGAGTGATAGAGAGTTTCAGAGAGTGTCAGAGAGTGTCTGAGAGTGTCAGAGAGTGATAGAGAGTGTCAGAGAGTGTCAGAGAGTGATAGAGAGTGATAGAGAGTGTCAGAGAGTGTCAGAGAGTGTCAGAGAGTGATAGTGAGTGTCAGAGAGTGTCAGAGAGTGATAGAGAGTTTCAGAGAGTGTCAGAGAGTGTCTGAGAGAGTCAGAGAGTGATAGAGAGTGATAGAGCGTGTCAGAGAGTGTCAGAGAGTGATAGAGAGTGATAGAGAGTGTCAGAGAGCGTCAGAGAGTGTCAGAGAGTGATAGTGAGTGTCAGAGAGTGTCAGAGAGTGATAGAGAGTGATAGAGAGTTTCAGAGAGTGATAGAGAGAGTCAGAGAGTGTCAGAGAGTGATAGAGAGTGATAGAGAGTGTCAGAGAGTGTCTGAGAGTGTCAGAGAGTGATAGAGAGTGATAGAGAGTGTCAGAGAGTGTCAGAGAGTGATAGAGAGTGATAGAGAGTGTCAGAGAGTGTCAGAGTGTGTCAGAGAGTGATAGTGAGTGTCACAGAGTGTCAGAGAGTGATAGAGAGTGTCAGAGAGTGATAGAGAGTGTCAGAGAGTTTCAGAGAGTGTCAGAGAGTGTCTGAGAGTGTCAGAGAGTGATAGAGAGTGTCAGAGAGTGTCAGAGAGTGTCAGAGAGTGTCAGAGAGTGATAGTGAGTGTCAGAGAGTGTCAGAGATGTCAGTGAGTGATAGAGAGTGATAGAGAGTTTCATAGAGTGTCAGAGAGTGTCTGCGAGTGTCAGAGAGTGATAGAGAGTGTCAGAGAGTGTCAGAGAGTGATAGAGAGTGATAGAGAGTGTCAGAGAGTGTCAGAGAGTGTCAGAGAGTGATAGTGAGTGATAGAGAGTGATAGAGCGTGTCAGAGAGTGATAGAGAGTGATAGAGAGTGATAGAGAGTGTCAGAGAGTGATAGAGAGTGATAGAGAGTGTCAGAGATTGTCAGAGAGTGATAGTGAGTGTCAGAGAGTGTCAGAGAGTGATAGAGAGTGTCAGAGAGTGATAGAGAGTGTCAGAGAGTGTCAGAGAGTGATAGAGAGTGATAGAGAGTTTCAGAGAGTGTCAGAGAGTGTCAGAGAGTGATAGAGAGTGTCAGAGAGTGATAGATAGTGATAGAGAGTTTCAGAGAGTGTCAGAGAGTGTCTGAGAGTGTCAGAGAGTGATAGAGAGTGTCAGAGAGTGTCAGAGAGTGATAGAGAGTGATAGAGAGTGTCAGAGAGTGTCAGAGAGTGTCAGAGAGTGATAGAGAGTGATAGAGAGTTTCAGAGAGTGTCAGAGAGTGTCTGAGAGTGTCAGAGAGTGATAGAGAGTGTCAGAGAGTGTCAGAGAGTGATAGAGAGTGATAGAGAGTGTCAGAGAGTGTCAGAGAGTGATAGAGAATGATAGAAGTGTTTCAGAAAGTGTTAAAGAGTGTCAGAGAGTGTCTGAGAGTGTCAGAGAGTGATAGAGAGTGTCAGAGAGTGTCAGAGAGTGATAGAGTGTGATAGAGAGTTTCAGAGAGTGTCAGAGAGTGTCTGAGAGTGTCAGAGAGTGATAGTGAGTGTCAGAGAGTGTCAGAGAGTGATAGAGAGTGATAGAGAGTGTCAGAGAGTGTCAGAGAGTGTCAGAGAGTGATAGTGAGTGTCAGAGAGTGTCAGAGAGTAATAGAGAGTGATAGAGAGTTTCAGAGAGTGTCAGAGAGTGTCTGAGAGTGTCAGAGAGTGATAGAGAGTGATAGAGAGTGTCAGAGAGTGTCAGAGAGTGATAGTGAGTATCAGAGAGTGTCAGAGAGTGTCAGAGAGTGATAGAGAGTGATAGAGAGTTTCAGAGAGTGTCAGAGAGTGTCTGAGAGTGTCAGAGAGTGATAGAGAGTGATAGAGAGTGTCAGAGAGTGTCAGAGAGTGATAGAGAGTGATAGAGAGTGTCAGAGAGTGTCAGAGAGTGTCAGAGAGTGATAGTGAGTGTCAGAGAGTGTCAGAGAGTGATAGAGAGTGATAGAGAGTGTCAGAGAGTGATAGAGAGTGTCAGAGAGTGTCAGAGAGTGATAGAGAGTGATAGAGAGTGTCAGAGAGTGTCTGAGAGTGTCAGAGAGTGATAGAGAGTGATAGAGAGTGTCAGATAGTGTCAGAGAGTGTCAGAGAGTGATAGTGAGTGTCAGAGAGTGTCAGAGAGTGATAGAGAGTGTCAGAGAGTGATAGAGAGTGTCAGAGATTGTCAGAGAGTGATAGAGAGTGATAGAGAGTTTCAGAGAGTGTCAGAGAGTGTCTGAGAGTGTCAGAGAGTGATAGAGAGTGTCAGAGAGTGTCAGAGAGTGATAGAGAGTGATAGAGAGTGTCAGAGAGTGTCAGAGAGTGATAGTGAGTGTCAGAGAGTGTCAGAGAGTGTCAGAGAGTGATAGAGAGTTTCAGAGAGTGTCAGAGAGTGTCTGAGAGTGTCAGAGAGTGATAGAGAGTGATAGAGAGTGTCAGAGAGTGTCAGAGAGTGATAGAGAGTGATAGAGAGTGTCAGAGAGCGTCAGAGAGTGTCAGAGAGTGATAGTGAGTGTCAGAGAGTGTCAGAGAGTGATAGAGAGTGATAGAGAGTTTCAGAGAGTGATAGAGAGAGTCAGAGAGTGTCAGAGAGTGATAGAGAGTGATAGAGAGTGTCAGAGAGTGTCTGAGAGTGTCAGAGAGTGATAGAGAGTGATAGAGAGTGTCAGAGAGTGTCAGAGAGTGATAGAGAGTGATAGAGAGTGTCAGAGAGTGTCAGAGAGTGTCAGAGAGTGATAGTGAGTGTCAGAGAGTGTCAGAGAGTGATAGAGAGTGTCAGAGAGTGATAGAGAGTGTCAGAGAGTTTCAGAGAGTGTCAGAGAGTGTCTGAGAGTGTCAGAGAGTGATAGAGAGTGTCAGAGAGTGTCAGAGAGTGTCAGAGAGTGTCAGAGAGTGATAGTGAGTGTCAGAGAGTGTCAGAGATGTCAGAGAGTGATAGAGAGTGATAGAGAGTTTCAGAGAGTGTCAGAGAGTGTCTGCGAGTGTCAGAGAGTGATAGAGAGTGATAGAGAGTGTCAGAGATTGTCTGAGAGTGATAGAGAGTGATAGAGTGTCAGAGAGTGTCAGAGAGTGTCAGAGAGTGATAGTGAGTGTCAGATAGTGTCAGAGAGTGTCAGAGAGTGATAGAGAGTGATAGAGAGTGATAGAGAGTGTCAGAGAGTGATAGAGAGTGATAGAGAGTGATAGAGAGTGTCAGAGAGTGATAGAGAGTGATAGAGAGTGTCAGAGAGTGTCAGAGAGTGATAGTGAGTGTCAGAGAGTGTCAGAGAGTGATAGAGAGTGTCAGAGAGTGATAGAGAGTGTCTGAGAGTGTCAGAGAGTGATAGAGAGTGTCAGAGAGTGTCAGAGAGTGATAGAGTGTGATAGAGAGTTTCAGAGAGTGTCAGAGAGTGTCTGAGAGTGTCAGAGAGTGATAGTGAGTGTCAGAGAGTGTCAGAGAGTGATAGAGAGTGATAGAGAGTGTCAGAGAGTGTCAGAGAGTGTCAGAGAGTGATAGTGAGTGTCAGAGAGTGTCAGAGAGTGTCAGAGAGTAATATAGAGTGATAGAGAGTTTCAGAGAGTGTCAGAGAGTGTCTGAGAGTGTCAGAGAGTGATAGAGAGTGATAGAGAGTGTCAGAGAGTGTCAGAGAGTGTCAGAGAGTGATAGAGAGTGATAGAGAGTGTCAGAGAGTGTCAGAGAGTGTCAGAGAGTGATAGTGAGTGTCAGAGAGTGTCAGAGAGTGATAGAGAGTGATAGAGAGTGTCAGAGAGTGATAGAGATTGTCAGAGAGTGTCAGAGAGTGATAGAGAGTGATAGAGAGTGTCAGAGAGTGTCTGAGAGTGTCAGAGAGTGATAGAGAGTGATAGAGAGTGTCAGAGAGTGATAGAGAGTGATAGAGAGTGTCAGATAGTGTCAGAGAGTGTCAGAGAGTGATAGTGAGTGTCAGAGAGTGTCAGAGAGTGATAGAGAGTGTCAGAGAGTGATAGAGAGTGTCAGAGTGTGTCAGAGAGTGATAGAGTGTGTCAGAGAGTGATAGAGAGTGTCAGAGAGTGTCAGAGAGTGATAGAGAGTGATAGAGAGTTTCAGAGAGTGTCAGAGAGTGTCTGAGAGTGTCAGAGAGTGATAGAGAGTGTCAGAGAGTGTCAGAGAGTGATAGAGAGTGATAGAGAGTGTCAGAGAGTGTCAGAGAGTGTCAGAGAGTGATAGTGAGTGTCAGAGAGTGTCAGAGAGTGATAGAGAGTTTCAGAGAGTGTCAGAGAGTGTCTGAGAGAGTCAGAGAGTGATAGAGAGTGATAGAGCGTGTCAGAGAGTGTCAGAGAGTGATAGAGAGTGATAGAGAGTGTCAGAGAGCGTCAGAGAGTGTCAGAGAGTGATAGTGAGTGTCAGAGAGTGTCAGAGAGTGATAGAGAGTGATAGAGAGTTTCAGAGAGTGATAGAGAGAGTCAGAGAGTGTCAGAGAGTGATAGAGAGTGATAGAGAGTGTCAGAGAGTGTCTGAGAGTGTCAGAGAGTGATAGAGAGTGATAGAGAGTGTCAGAGAGTGTCAGAGAGTGATAGAGAGTGATAGAGAGTGTCAGAGAGTGTCAGAGTGTGTCAGAGAGTGATAGTGAGTGTCACAGAGTGTCAGAGAGTGATAGAGAGTGTCAGAGAGTGATAGAGAGTGTCAGAGAGTTTCAGAGAGTGTCAGAGAGTGTCTGAGAGTGTCAGAGAGTGATAGAGAGTGTCAGAGAGTGTCAGAGAGTGTCAGAGAGTGTCAGAGAGTGATAGTGAGTGTCAGAGAGTGTCAGAGATGTCAGTGAGTGATAGAGAGTGATAGAGAGTTTCATAGAGTGTCAGAGAGTGTCTGCGAGTGTCAGAGAGTGATAGAGAGTGTCAGAGAGTGTCAGAGAGTGATAGAGAGTGATAGAGAGTGTCAGAGAGTGTCAGAGAGTGTCAGAGAGTGATAGTGAGTGATAGAGAGTGATAGAGCGTGTCAGAGAGTGATAGAGAGTGATAGAGAGTGATAGAGAGTGTCAGAGAGTGATAGAGAGTGATAGAGAGTGTCAGAGATTGTCAGAGAGTGATAGTGAGTGTCAGAGAGTGTCAGAGAGTGATAGAGAGTGTCAGAGAGTGATAGAGAGTGTCAGAGAGTGTCAGAGAGTGATAGAGAGTGATAGAGAGTTTCAGAGAGTGTCAGAGAGTGTCAGAGAGTGATAGAGAGTGTCAGAGAGTGATAGATAGTGATAGAGAGTTTCAGAGAGTGTCAGAGAGTGTCTGAGAGTGTCAGAGAGTGATAGAGAGTGTCAGAGAGTGTCAGAGAGTGATAGAGAGTGATAGAGAGTGTCAGAGAGTGTCAGAGAGTGTCAGAGAGTGATAGAGAGTGATAGAGAGTTTCAGAGAGTGTCAGAGAGTGTCTGAGAGTGTCAGAGAGTGATAGAGAGTGTCAGAGAGTGTCAGAGAGTGATAGAGAGTGATAGAGAGTGTCAGAGAGTGTCAGAGAGTGATAGAGAATGATAGAAGTGTTTCAGAAAGTGTTAAAGAGTGTCAGAGAGTGTCTGAGAGTGTCAGAGAGTGATAGAGAGTGTCAGAGAGTGTCAGAGAGTGATAGAGTGTGATAGAGAGTTTCAGAGAGTGTCAGAGAGTGTCTGAGAGTGTCAGAGAGTGATAGTGAGTGTCAGAGAGTGTCAGAGAGTGATAGAGAGTGATAGAGAGTGTCAGAGAGTGTCAGAGAGTGTCAGAGAGTGATAGTGAGTGTCAGAGAGTGTCAGAGAGTAATAGAGAGTGATAGAGAGTTTCAGAGAGTGTCAGAGAGTGTCTGAGAGTGTCAGAGAGTGATAGAGAGTGATAGAGAGTGTCAGAGAGTGTCAGAGAGTGATAGTGAGTATCAGAGAGTGTCAGAGAGTGTCAGAGAGTGATAGAGAGTGATAGAGAGTTTCAGAGAGTGTCAGAGAGTGTCTGAGAGTGTCAGAGAGTGATAGAGAGTGATAGAGAGTGTCAGAGAGTGTCAGAGAGTGATAGAGAGTGATAGAGAGTGTCAGAGAGTGTCAGAGAGTGTCAGAGAGTGATAGTGAGTGTCAGAGAGTGTCAGAGAGTGATAGAGAGTGATAGAGAGTGTCAGAGAGTGATAGAGAGTGTCAGAGAGTGTCAGAGAGTGATAGAGAGTGATAGAGAGTGTCAGAGAGTGTCTGAGAGTGTCAGAGAGTGATAGAGAGTGATAGAGAGTGTCAGATAGTGTCAGAGAGTGTCAGAGAGTGATAGTGAGTGTCAGAGAGTGTCAGAGAGTGATAGAGAGTGTCAGAGAGTGATAGAGAGTGTCAGAGATTGTCAGAGAGTGATAGAGAGTGATAGAGAGTTTCAGAGAGTGTCAGAGAGTGTCTGAGAGTGTCAGAGAGTGATAGAGAGTGTCAGAGAGTGTCAGAGAGTGATAGAGAGTGATAGAGAGTGTCAGAGAGTGTCAGAGAGTGATAGTGAGTGTCAGAGAGTGTCAGAGAGTGTCAGAGAGTGATAGAGAGTTTCAGAGAGTGTCAGAGAGTGTCTGAGAGTGTCAGAGAGTGATAGAGAGTGATAGAGAGTGTCAGAGAGTGTCAGAGAGTGATAGAGAGTGATAGAGAGTGTCAGAGAGCGTCAGAGAGTGTCAGAGAGTGATAGTGAGTGTCAGAGAGTGTCAGAGAGTGATAGAGAGTGATAGAGAGTTTCAGAGAGTGATAGAGAGAGTCAGAGAGTGTCAGAGAGTGATAGAGAGTGATAGAGAGTGTCAGAGAGTGTCTGAGAGTGTCAGAGAGTGATAGAGAGTGATAGAGAGTGTCAGAGAGTGTCAGAGAGTGATAGAGAGTGATAGAGAGTGTCAGAGAGTGTCAGAGAGTGTCAGAGAGTGATAGTGAGTGTCAGAGAGTGTCAGAGAGTGATAGAGAGTGTCAGAGAGTGATAGAGAGTGTCAGAGAGTTTCAGAGAGTGTCAGAGAGTGTCTGAGAGTGTCAGAGAGTGATAGAGAGTGTCAGAGAGTGTCAGAGAGTGTCAGAGAGTGTCAGAGAGTGATAGTGAGTGTCAGAGAGTGTCAGAGATGTCAGAGAGTGATAGAGAGTGATAGAGAGTTTCAGAGAGTGTCAGAGAGTGTCTGCGAGTGTCAGAGAGTGATAGAGAGTGATAGAGAGTGTCAGAGATTGTCTGAGAGTGATAGAGAGTGATAGAGTGTCAGAGAGTGTCAGAGAGTGTCAGAGAGTGATAGTGAGTGTCAGATAGTGTCAGAGAGTGTCAGAGAGTGATAGAGAGTGATAGAGAGTGATAGAGAGTGTCAGAGAGTGATAGAGAGTGATAGAGAGTGATAGAGAGTGTCAGAGAGTGATAGAGAGTGATAGAGAGTGTCAGAGAGTGTCAGAGAGTGATAGTGAGTGTCAGAGAGTGTCAGAGAGTGATAGAGAGTGTCAGAGAGTGATAGAGAGTGTCTGAGAGTGTCAGAGAGTGATAGAGAGTGTCAGAGAGTGTCAGAGAGTGATAGAGTGTGATAGAGAGTTTCAGAGAGTGTCAGAGAGTGTCTGAGAGTGTCAGAGAGTGATAGTGAGTGTCAGAGAGTGTCAGAGAGTGATAGAGAGTGATAGAGAGTGTCAGAGAGTGTCAGAGAGTGTCAGAGAGTGATAGTGAGTGTCAGAGAGTGTCAGAGAGTGTCAGAGAGTAATATAGAGTGATAGAGAGTTTCAGAGAGTGTCAGAGAGTGTCTGAGAGTGTCAGAGAGTGATAGAGAGTGATAGAGAGTGTCAGAGAGTGTCAGAGAGTGTCAGAGAGTGATAGAGAGTGATAGAGAGTGTCAGAGAGTGTCAGAGAGTGTCAGAGAGTGATAGTGAGTGTCAGAGAGTGTCAGAGAGTGATAGAGAGTGATAGAGAGTGTCAGAGAGTGATAGAGATTGTCAGAGAGTGTCAGAGAGTGATAGAGAGTGATAGAGAGTGTCAGAGAGTGTCTGAGAGGGTCAGAGAGTGATAGAGAGTGATAGAGAGTGTCAGAGAGTGATAGAGAGTGATAGAGAGTGTCAGATAGTGTCAGAGAGTGTCAGAGAGTGATAGTGAGTGTCAGAGAGTGTCAGAGAGTGATAGAGAGTGTCAGAGAGTGATAGAGAGTGTCAGAGTGTGTCAGAGAGTGATAGAGAGTGATAGAGAGTTTCAGAGAGTGTCAGAGAGTGTCTGAGAGTGTCAGAGAGTGATAGAGAGTGTCAGAGAGTGTCAGAGAGTGATAGAGAGTGATAGAGAGTGTCAGAGAGTGTCAGAGAGTGATAGTGAGTGTCAGAGAGTGTCAGAGAGTGTCAGAGAGTGATAGAGAGTTTCAGAGATTGTCAGAGAGTGTCTGAGAGTGTCAGAGAGTGATAGAGAGTGATAGAGAGTGTCAGAGAGTGTCAGAGAGTGATAGAGAGTGATAGAGAGTGTCAGAGAGCGTCAGAGAGTGTCAGAGAGTGATAGTGAGTGTCAGAGAGTGTCAGAGAGTGATAGAGAGTGATAGAGAGTTTCAGAGAGTGATAGAGAGAGTCAGAGAGTGTCAGAGAGTGATAGAGAGTGATAGAGAGTGTCAGAGAGTGTCTGAGAGTGTCAGAGAGTGATAGAGAGTGATAGAGAGTGTCAGAGAGTGTCAGAGAGTGATAGAGAGTGATAGAGAGTGTCAGAGTGTGTCAGAGAGTGTCAGAGAGTGATAGTGAGTGTCACAGAGTGTCAGAGAGTGATAGTGAGTGTCAGAGAGTGTCAGAGATGTCAGAGAGTGATAGAGAGTGATAGAGAGTTTCAGAGAGTGTCAGAGAGTGTCTGCGAGTGTCAGAGAGTGATAGAGAGTGATAGAGAGTGTCAGAGAGTGTCAGAGAGTGATAGAGAGTGATAGAGAGTGTCAGAGAGTGTCAGAGAGTGATAGTGAGTGTCAGATAGTGTCAGAGAGTGTCAGAGAGTGATAGAGAGTGATAGAGAGTGATAGAGAGTGTCAGAGAGTGTCAGAGAGTGATAGAGAGTGATAGAGAGTGATAGAGAGTGTCAGAGAGTGATAGAGAGTGATAGAGAGTGTCAGAGAGTGTCAGAGAGTGATAGTGAGTGTCAGAGAGTGTCAGAGAGTGATAGAGAGTGTCAGAGAGTGATAGAGAGTGTCAGAGAGTGTCAGAGAGTGATAGAGAGTGATAGAGAGTTTCAGAGAGTGTCAGAGAGTGTCAGAGAGTGATAGAGAGTGTCCGAGAGTGATAGATAGTGATAGAGAGTTTCAGAGAGTGTCAGAGAGTGTCTGAGAGTGTCAGAGAGTGATAGAGAGTGTCAGAGAGTGTCAGAGAGTGATAGAGAGTGATAGAGAGTGATAGAGAGTGTCAGAGAGTGTCAGAGAGTGTCAGAGAGTGATAGAGAGTTTCAGAGAGTGTCAGAGAGTGTCTGAGAGTGTCAGAGAGTGATAGAGAGTGTCAGAGAGTGTCAGAGAGTGATAGAGAGTGATAGAGAGTGTCAGAGAGTGTCAGAGAGTGTCAGAGAGTGATAGAGAGTGATAGAAGTGTTTCAGAAAGTGTTAAAGAGTGTCAGAGATTGTCTGAGAGTGTCAGAGAGTGATAGAGAGTGTCAGAGAGTGTCAGAGAGTGATAGAGTGTGATAGAGAGTTTCAGAGAGTGTCAGAGAGTGATAGTGAGTGTCAGAGAGTGATAGTGAGTGTCAGAGAGTGTCAGAGAGTGATAGAGAGTGATATAGAGTGTCAGAGAGTGTCAGAGAGTGTCAGAGAGTGATAGTGAGTGTCAGAGAGTGTCAGAGAGTGATAGAGAGTAATAGAGAGTGATAGAGAGTTTCAGAGAGTGTCAGAGAGTGTCTGAGAGTGTCAGAGAGTGATAGAGAGTGATAGAGAGTGATAGAGAGTGTGAGAGAGTGTCAGAGAGTGATAGAGAGTGATAGAGAGTGTCAGAGAGTGTCAGAGAGTGTCAGAGAGTGACAGTGAGTGTCAGAGAGTGTCAGAGAGTGATAGAGAGTGATAGAGAGTTTCAGAGAGTGTCAGAGAGTGTCAGAGAGTGTCATAGAGTGATAGAGAGTGTCAGAGAGTGTCAGAGAGTGATAGAGAGTGTCAGAGAGTGTCAGAGAGTGATAGTGAGTGTCAGAGAGTGTCAGAGAGTGTCAGAGAGTGATAGAGAGTGTCAGAGAGTGATAGAGAGTGATAGAGAGTGTCAGAGAGTGTCAGAGAGTGTCAGAGAGTGATAGTGAGTGTCAGAGAGTGTCAGAGATGTCAGAGAGTGATAGAGAGTGATAGAGAGTGTCAGAGAGTGATAGAGAGTGATAGAGAGTGTCAGAGAGTGTCAGAGAGTGATAGTGAGTGTCAGAGAGTGTCAGAGAGTGATAGAGAGTGATAGTGAGTGTCAGAGAGTGTCAGAGAGTGATAGAGAGTAATAGAGAGTGATAGAGAGTTTCAGAGAGTGTCAGAGAGTGTCTGAGAGTGTCAGAGAGTGATAGAGAGTGATAGAGAGTGATAGAGAGTGTGCGAGAGTGTCAGAGAGTGATAGAGAGTGATAGAGAGTGTCAGAGAGTGTCAGAGAGTGTCAGAGAGTGACAGTGAGTGTCAGAGAGTGTCAGAGAGTGATAGAGAGTGATAGAGAGTTTCAGAGAGTGTCAGAGAGTGTCAGAGAGTGTCATAGAGTGATAGAGAGTGTCAGAGAGTGTCAGAGAGTGATAGAGAGTGTCAGAGAGTGTCAGAGAGTGATAGTGAGTGTCAGAGAGTGTCAGAGAGTGTCAGAGAGTGTCTGAGAGTGTCAGAGAGTGATAGAGAGTGTCAGAGAGTGTCAGAGAGTGATAGAGAGTGATAGAGAGTGTCAGAGAGTGTCAGAGAGTGTCAGAGAGTGATAGTGAGTGTCAGAGAGTGTCAGAGATGTCAGAGAGTGATAGAGAGTGATAGAGAGTGTCAGAGAGTGATAGAGAGTGATAGAGAGTGTCAGAGAGTGTCAGAGAGTGATAGTGAGTGTCAGAGTGTGTCAGAGAGTGATAGAGAGTGTCAGAGAGTGATAGAGAGTGTCAGAGAGTGTCAGAGAGTGATAGAGAGTGATAGAGAGTTTCAGAGAGTGTCTGAGAGTGTCAGAGAGTGATAGAGAGTGTCAGAGGGTGATAGATAGTGATAGAGAGTTTCAGAGAGTGATAGAGAGTGATAGAGAGTTTCAGAGAGTGTCAGAGAGTGTCTGAGATTGTCAGAGAGTGATAGAGAGTGTCAGAGAGTGTCAGAGAGTGATAGAGAGTGTCAGAGAGTGATAGAGAGTGATAGAGAGTGATAGAGAGTGTCAGAGAGTGATAGAGAGTGATAGAGAGTGTCAGAGAGTGATAGAGAGTGATAGAGAGTGATAGAGAGTGTCAGAGAGTGATAGAGAGTGTCAGAGAGTGATAGTGAGTGTCAGAGAGTGTCAGAGAGTGATAGAGAGTGATAGAGAGTTTCAGAGAGTGTCAGAGAGTGTCTGAGAGTGTCAGAGAGTGATAGAGAGTGATAGAGAGTGTCAGAGAGTGTCAGAGAGTGATAGAGAGTGATAGAGAGTGTCTGAGAGTGTCAGAGAGTGATAGAGAGTGTCAGAGAGTGTCAGAGAGTGATAGAGAGTGTCAGAGAGTGTCAGAGAGTGTCAGAGAGTGATAGTGAGTGTCAGAGAGTGTCAGAGAGTGATAGAGAGTGATAGAGAGAGATAGAGAGTGTCAGAGAGTGTCAGAGAGTGATAGAGAGTGTCAGAGAGTGATAGAGAGTGTCAGAGAAGGCCAGGGAGTGATAGACAGTGATAGAGAGTTTCAGAGAGTGTCAGAGAGTGTCTGAGAGTGTCAGAGAGTGATAGAGAGTGATAGAGAGTGATAGAGAGTGTCAGAGAGTGTCAGAGAGTGATAGAGAGTGATAGAGAGTGTCAGAGAGCGTCAGAGAGAGTCAGAGAGTGATAGTGAGTGTCAGAGAGTGTCAGAGAGTGATAGAGAGTGATAGAGAGTTTCAGAGAGTGATAGAGAGAGTCAGAGAGTGTCAGAGAGTGATAGAGAGTGATAGAGAGTGTCAGAGAGTGTCTGAGAGTGTCAGAGAGTGATAGAGAGTGATAGAGAGTGTCAGAGAGTGTCAGAGAGTGATAGAGAGTGATAGAGAGTGTCAGAGAGTGTCAGAGAGTGTCAGAGAGTGATAGTGAGTGTCACAGAGTGTCAGAGAGTGATAGAGAGTGTCAGAGAGTGATAGAGAGTGTCAGAGAGTTTCAGAGAGTGTCAGAGAGTGATAGAGAGTGTCAGAGAGTGTCAGAGAGTGTCAGAGAGTGATAGTGAGTGTCAGAGAGTGTCAGAGATGTCAGAGAGTGATAGAGAGTGATAGAGAGTTTCAGAGAGTGTCAGAGAGTGTCTGCGAGTGTCAGAGAGTGATAGAGAGTGATAGAGAGTGTCAGAGAGTGTCAGAGAGTGATAGAGAGTGATAGAGAGTGTCAGAGAGTGTCAGAGAGTGTCAGAGAGTGATAGTGAGTGTCAGATAGTGTCAGAGAGTGTCAGAGAGTGATAGAGAGTGATAGAGAGTGATAGAGAGTGTCACAGAGTGTCAGAGAGTGATAGAGAGTGATAGAGAGTGATAGAGAGTGTCAGAGAGTGATAGAGAGTGATAGAGAGTGTCAGAGAGTGTCAGAGAGTGATAGTGAGTGTCAGAGAGTGTCAGAGAGTGATAGAGAGTGTCAGAGAGTGATAGAGAGTGTCAGAGAGTGTCAGAGAGTGATAGAGAGTGATAGAGAGTTTCAGAGAGTGTCAGAGAGTGTCAGAGAGTGATAGAGAGTGTCAGAGAGTGATAGATAGTGATAGAGAGTTTCAGAGATTGTCAGAGAGTGTCTGAGAGTGTCAGAGAGTGATAGAGAGTGTCAGAGAGTGTCAGAGAGTGATAGAGAGTGTCAGAGAGTGTCAGAGAGTGTCAGAGAGTGATAGAGAGTGATAGAGAGTTTCAGAGAGTGTCAGAGAGTGTCTGAGAGTGTCAGAGAGTGATAGAGAGTGTCAGAGAGTGATAGAGAGTGATAGAGAGTGTCAGAGAGTGTCAGAGAGTGTCAGAGAGTGATAGAGAGTGATAGAAGTGTTTCAGAAAGTGTTAAAGAGTGTCAGAGAGTGTCTGAGAGTGTCAGAGAGTGATAGAGAGTGTCAGAGAGTGTCAGAGAGTGATAGAGTGTGATAGAGAGTTTCAGAGAGTGTCAGAGAGAGTCTGAGAGTGTCAGAGAGTGATAGTGAGTGTCAGAGAGTGTCAGAGAGTGATAGAGAGTGATAGAGAGTGTCAGAGAGTGTCAGAGAGTGTCAGAGAGTGATAGTGAGTGTCAGAGAGTGTCAGAGAGTGTCAGAGAGTAATAGAGAGTGATAGAGAGTTTCAGAGAGTGTCAGAGAGTGTCTGAGAGTGTCAGAGATTGATAGAGAGTGATAGAGAGTGATAGAGAGTGTGAGAGAGTGTCAGAGAGTGATAGAGAGTGATAGAGAGTGTCAGAGAGTGTCAGAGAGTGTCAGAGAGTGACAGTGAGTGTCAGAGAGTGTCAGAGAGTGATAGAGAGTGATAGAGAGTGTCAGAGAGTGATAGAGAGTGTCAGAGAGTGTCAGAGAGTGATAGAGAGTGATAGAGAGTGTCAGAGAGTGTCTGAGAGTGTCAGAGAGTGATAGAGAGTGATAGAGAGTGTCAGAGAGTGTCAGAGAGTGATAGAGAGTGATAGAGAGTGTCAGAGAGTGTCAGAGAGTGATATTGAGTGTCAGAGAGTGTCAGAGAGTGATAGAGAGTGTCAGAGAGTGATAGAGAGTGTCAGAGAGTGTCAGAGAGAGATAGAGAGTGATAGAGAGTTTCAGAGAGTGTCAGAGAGTGTCTGAGAGTGTCATAGAGTGATAGAGAGTGTCAGAGAGTGTCAGAGAGTGCTGGAGAGTGTCAGAGAGTGTCAGAGAGTGATAGTGAGTGTCAGAGAGTGTCAGAGAGTGTCAGAGAGTGTCTGAGAGTGTCAGAGAGTGATAGAGAGTGTCAGAGAGTGTCAGAGAGTGATAGAGAGTGATAGAGAGTGTCAGAGAGTGTCAGAGAGTGATAGTGAGTGTCAGAGAGTGTCAGAGAGTGATAGAGAGTGTCAGAGAGTGATAGAGAGTGTCAGAGAGTGTCAGAGAGTGATAGAGAGTGATAGAGAGTGTCAGAGAGTGTCAGAGAGTGATAGTGAGTGTCAGAGAGTGTCAGAGAGTGATAGAGAGTGTCAGAGAGTGATAGAGAGTGTCAGAGAGTGTCAGGGAGTGATAGAGAGTGAGAGAGAGTTTCAGAGAGTGTCAGAGAGTGTCTGAGAGTGTCAGAGAGTGATAGAGAGTGATAGAGAGTGTCAGAGAGAGTCAGAGAGTGTCAGAGAGTGATAGTGAGGGTCAGAGAGTGTCAGAGAGTGTCAGAGAGTGATAGAGAGTGATAGAGAGTTTCAGAGAGTGTCAGAGAGTGTCTGAGAGTGTCAGAGAGTGATAGAGAGTGATAGAGAGTGTCAGAGAGTGTCAGAGAGTGTCAGAGAGTGATAGAGAATGTCAGAGAGTTTCAGAGAGTGTCAGAGAGTGTCTGAGAGAGTCAGAGAGTGATAGAGAGTGTCAGAGAGTGTCAGAGAGTGTCAGAGAGTGTCAGAGAGTGATAGTGAGTGTCAGAGAGTGTCAGAGATGTCAGTGAGTGATAGAGAGTGATAGAGAGTTTCATAGAGTGTCAGAGAGTGTCTGCGAGTGTCAGAGAGTGATAGAGAGTGTCAGAGAGTGTCAGAGAGTGATAGAGAGTGATAGAGTGTGTCAGAGAGTGTCAGAGAGTGTCAGAGAGTGATAGTGAGTGATAGAGAGTGATAGAGAGTGTCAGAGAGTGATAGAGAGTGATAGAGAGTGATAGAGAGTGTCAGAGAGTGATAGAGAGTGATAGAGAGTGTCAGAGAGTGTCAGAGAGTGATAGTGAGTGCCAGAGAGTGTCAGAGAGTGATAGAGAGTGTCAGAGAGTGATAGAGAGTGTCAGAGAGTGTCAGAGAGTGATAGAGAGTGATAGAGAGTTTCAGAGAGTGTCAGAGAGTGTCAGAGAGTGATAGAGAGTGTCAGAGAGTGATAGATAGTGATAGAGAGTTTCAGAGAGTGTCAGAGAGTGTCTGAGAGTGTCAGAAAGTGATAGAGAGTGTCAGAGAGTGTCAGAGAGTGATAGAGAGTGATAGAGAGTGTCAGAGAGTGTCAGAGAGTGTCAGAGAGTGATAGAGAGTGATAGAGAGTTTCAGAGAGTGTCAGAGAGTGTCTGAGAGTGTCAGAGAGTGATAGAGAGTGTCAGAGAGTGTCAGAGAGTGATAGAGAGTGATAGAGAGTGTCAGAGAGTGTCAGAGAGTGATAGAGAATGATAGAAGTGTTTCAGAAAGTGTTAAAGAGTGTCAGAGAGTGTCTGAGAGTGTCAGAGAGTGATAGAGAGTGTCAGAGAGTGTCAGAGAGTGATAGAGTGTGATAGAGAGTTTCAGAGAGTGTCAGAGAGTGTCTGAGAGTGTCAGAGAGTGTTAGTGAGTGTCAGAGAGTGTCAGAGAGTGATAGAGAGTGATAGAGAGTGTCAGAGAGTGTCAGAGAGTGTCAGAGAGTGATAGTGAGTGTCAGAGAGTGTCAGAGAGTGTCAGAGAGTAATAGAGAGTGATAGAGAGTTTCAGAGAGTGTCAGAGAGTGTCTGAGAGTGTCAGAGAGTGATAGAGAGTGATAGAGAGTGTCAGAGAGTGTCATAGAGTGATAGTGAGTATCAGAGAGTGTCAGAGAGTGTCAGAGAGTGATAGAGAGTGATAGAGAGTTTCAGAGAGTGTCAGAGAGTGTCTGAGAGTGTCAGAGAGTGATAGAGAGTGATAGAGAGTGTCAGAGAGTGTCAGAGAGTGATAGAGAGTGATAGAGAGTGTCAGAGAGTGTCAGAGAGTGTCAGAGAGTGATAGTGAGTGTCAGAGAGTGTCAGAGAGTGATAGAGAGTGATAGAGAGTGTCAGAGAGTGATAGAGAGTGTCAGAGAGTGTCAGAGAGTGATAGAGAGTGATAGAGAGTGTCAGAGAGTGTCTGAGAGTGTCAGAGAGTGATAGAGAGTGATAGAGAGTGTCAGATAGTGTCAGAGAGTGTCAGAGAGTGATAGTGAGTGTCAGAGAGTGTCAGAGAGTGATAGAGAGTGTCAGAGAGTGATAGAGAGTGTCAGAGAGTGTCAGAGAGTGATAGAGAGTGATAGAGAGTTTCAGAGAGTGTCAGAGAGTGTCTGAGAGTGTCAGAGAGTGATAGAGAGTGTCAGAGAGTGTCAGAGAGTGATAGAGAGTGATAGAGAGTGTCAGAGAGTGTCAGAGAGTGATAGTGAGTGTCAGAGAGTGTCAGAGAGTGTCAGAGAGTGATAGAGAGTTTCAGAGAGTGTCAGAGAGTGTCTGAGAGTGTCAGAGAGTGATAGAGAGTGATAGAGAGTGTCAGAGAGTGTCAGAGAGTGATAGAGAGTGATAGAGAGTGTCAGAGAGCGTCAGAGAGTGTCAGAGAGTGATAGTGAGTGTCAGAGAGTGTCAGAGAGTGATAGAGAGTGATAGAGAGTGTCAGAGAGTGTCAGAGAGTGTCAGAGAGTGATAGTGAGTGTCAGAGAGTGTCAGAGAGTGATAGAGAGTGATAGAGAGTGTCAGAGAGTGATAGAGATTGTCAGAGAGTGTCAGAGAGTGATAGAGAGTGATAGAGAGTGTCAGAGAGTGTCTGAGAGTGTCAGAGAGTGATAGAGAGTGATAGAGAGTGTCAGAGAGTGATAGAGAGTGATAGAGAGTGTCAGATAGTGTCAGAGAGTGTCAGAGAGTGATAGTGAGTGTCAGAGAGTGATAGAGAGTTTCAGAGAGTGTCAGAGAGTGTCTGAGAGTGTCAGAGAGTGATAGAGAGTGATAGAGAGTGTCAGAGAGTGTCAGAGAGTGATAGAGAGTGATAGAGAGTGTCAGAGAGCGTCAGAGAGTGTCAGAGAGTGATAGTGAGTGTCAGAGAGTGTCAGAGAGTGATAGAGAGTGATAGAGAGTGTCAGAGAGTGTCAGAGAGTGTCAGAGAGTGATAGTGAGTGTCAGAGAGTGTCAGAGAGTGATAGAGAGTGATAGAGAGTGTCAGAGAGTGATAGAGATTGTCAGAGAGTGTCAGAGAGTGATAGAGAGTGATAGAGAGTGTCAGAGAGTGTCTGAGAGTGTCAGAGAGTGATAGAGAGTGATAGAGAGTGTCAGAGAGTGATAGAGAGTGATAGAGAGTGTCAGATAGTGTCAGAGAGTGTCAGAGAGTGATAGTGAGTGTCAGAGAGTGTCAGAGAGTGATAGAGAGTGTCAGAGAGTGATAGAGAGTGTCAGAGAGTGTCAGAGAGTGATAGAGAGTGATAGAGAGTTTCAGAGAGTGTCAGAGAGTGTCTGAGAGTGTCAGAGAGTGATAGAGAGTGTCAGAGAGTGTCAGAGAGTGATAGAGAGTGATAGAGAGTGTCAGAGAGTGTCAGAGAGTGATAGTGAGTGTCAGAGAGTGTCAGAGAGTGTCAGAGAGTGATAGAGAGTTTCAGAGAGTGTCAGAGAGTGTCTGAGAGTGTCAGAGAGTGATAGAGAGTGATAGAGAGTGTCAGAGAGTGTCAGAGAGTGATAGAGAGTGATAGAGAGTGTCAGAGAGCGTCAGAGAGTGTCAGAGAGTGATAGTGAGTGTCAGAGAGTGTCAGAGAGTGATAGAGAGTGATAGAGAGTTTCAGAGAGTGATAGAGAGAGTCAGAGAGTGTCAGAGAGTGATAGAGAGTGATAGAGAGTGTCAGAGAGTGTCTGAGAGTGTCAGAGAGTGATAGAGAGTGATAGAGAGTGTCAGAGAGTGTCAGAGAGTGATAGAGAGTGATAGAGAGTGTCAGAGAGTGTCAGAGAGTGTCAGAGAGTGATAGTGAGTGTCACAGAGTGTCAGAGAGTGATAGAGAGTGTCAGAGAGTGATAGAGAGTGTCAGAGAGTTTCAGAGAGTGTCAGAGAGTGTCTGAGAGTGTCAGAGAGTGATAGAGAGTGTCAGAGAGTGTCAGAGAGTGTCAGAGAGTGTCAGAGAGTGATAGTGAGTGTCAGAGAGTGTCAGAGATGTCAGAGAGTGATAGAGAGTGATAGAGAGTTTCAGAGAGTGTCAGAGAGTGTCTGCGAGTGTCAGAGAGTGATAGAGAGTGATAGAGAGTGTCAGAGAGTGTCAGAGAGTGATAGAGAGTGATAGAGAGTGTCAGAGAGTGTCAGAGAGTGATAGTGAGTGTCAGATAGTGTCAGAGAGTGTCAGAGAGTGATAGAGAGTGATAGAGAGTGATAGAGAGTGTCAGAGAGTGTCAGAGAGTGATAGAGAGTGATAGAGAGTGATAGAGAGTGTCAGAGAGTGATAGAGAGTGATAGAGAGTGTCAGAGAGTGTCAGAGAGTGATAGTGAGTGTCAGAGAGTGTCAGAGAGTGATAGAGAGTGTCAGAGAGTGATAGAGAGTGTCAGAGAGTGTCAGAGAGTGATAGAGAGTGATAGAGAGTTTCAGAGAGTGTCAGAGAGTGTCAGAGAGTGATAGAGAGTGTCAGAGAGTGATAGATAGTGATAGAGAGTTTCAGAGAGTGTCAGAGAGTGTCTGAGAGTGTCAGAGAGTGATAGAGAGTGTCAGAGAGTGTCAGAGAGTGATAGAGAGTGATAGAGAGTGTCAGAGAGTGTCAGAGAGAGTCAGAGAGTGATAGAGAGTTTCAGAGAGTGTCAGAGAGTGTCTGAGAGTGTCAGAGAGTGATAGAGAGTGTCAGAGAGTGTCAGAGAGTGATAGAGAGTGATATAGAGTGTCAGAGAGTGTCAGAGAGTGTCAGAGAGTGATAGAGAGTGATAGAAGTGTTTCAGAAAGTGTTAAAGAGTGTCAGAGATTGTCTGAGAGTGTCAGAGAGTGATAGAGAGTGTCAGAGAGTGTCAGAGAGTGATAGAGTGTGATAGAGTGTTTCAGAGAGTGTCAGAGAGTGTCTGAGAGTGTCAGAGAGTGATAGTGAGTGTCAGAGAGTGTCAGAGAGTGATAGAGAGTGTCAGAGAGTGTCAGAGAGTGATAGAGAGTGATAGAGAGTGTCAGAGAGTGTCAGAGAGTGTCAGAGAGTGATAGTGAGTGTCAGAGAGTGTCAGAGATGTCAGAGAGTGATAGAGAGTGATAGAGAGTGTCAGAGAGTGATAGAGAGTGATAGAGAGTGTCAGAGAGTGTCAGAGAGTGATAGTGAGTGTCAGAGAGTGTCAGAGAGTGATAGAGAGTGATAGTGAGTGTCAGAGAGTGTCAGAGAGTGATAGAGAGTAATAGAGAGTGATAGAGAGTTTCAGAGAGTGTCAGTGAGTGTCTGAGAGTGTCAGAGAGTGATAGAGAGTGATAGAGAGTGATAGAGAGTGTGAGAGAGTGTCAGAGAGTGATAGAGAGTGATAGAGAGTGTCAGAGAGTGTCAGAGTGTGTCAGAGAGTGACAGTGAGTGTCTGAGAGTGATAGAGAGTGTCAGAGAGTGTCAGAGAGAGTCAGAGAGTGATAGAGAGTTTCAGAGAGTGTCAGAGAGTGTCTGAGAGTGTCAGAGAGTGATAGAGAGTGTCAGAGAGTGTCAGAGAGTGATAGAGAGTGATATAGAGTGTCAGAGAGTGTCAGAGAGTGTCAGAGAGTGATAGAGAGTGATAGAAGTGTTTCAGAAAGTGTTAAAGAGTGTCAGAGATTGTCTGAGAGTGTCAGAGAGTGATAGAGAGTGTCAGAGAGTGTCAGAGAGTGATAGAGTGTGATAGAGAGTTTCAGAGAGTGTCAGAGAGTGTCTGAGAGTGTCAGAGAGTGATAGTGAGTGTCAGAGAGTGTCAGAGAGTGTCAGAGAGTGATAGAGAGTGTCAGAGAGTGTCAGAGAGTGATAGAGAGTGATAGAGAGTGTCAGAGAGTGTCAGAGAGTGTCAGAGAGTGATAGTGAGTGTCAGAGAGTGTCAGAGATGTCAGAGAGTGATAGAGAGTGATAGAGAGTGTCAGAGAGTGATAGAGAGTGATAGAGAGTGTCAGAGAGTGTCAGAGAGTGATAGTGAGTGTCAGAGAGTGTCAGAGAGTGATAGAGAGTGATAGAGAGTGTCAGAGAGTGTCAGAGAGTGTCAGAGAGTGATAGTGAGTGTCACAGAGTGTCAGAGAGTGATAGAGAGTGTCAGAGAGTGATAGAGAGTGTCAGAGAGTTTCAGAGAGTGTCAGAGAGTGATAGAGAGTGTCAGAGAGTGTCAGAGAGTGTCAGAGAGTGATAGTGAGTGTCAGAGAGTGTCAGAGATGTCAGAGAGTGATAGAGAGTGATAGAGAGTTTCAGAGAGTGTCAGAGAGTGTCTGCGAGTGTCAGAGAGTGATAGAGAGTGATAGAGAGTGTCAGAGAGTGTCAGAGAGTGATAGAGAGTGATAGAGAGTGTCAGAGAGTGTCAGAGAGTGTCAGAGAGTGATAGTGAGTGTCAGATAGTGTCAGAGAGTGTCAGAGAGTGATAGAGAGTGATAGAGAGTGATAGAGAGTGTCACAGAGTGTCAGAGAGTGATAGAGAGTGATAGAGAGTGATAGAGAGTGTCAGAGAGTGATAGAGAGTGATAGAGAGTGTCAGAGAGTGTCAGAGAGTGATAGTGAGTGTCAGAGAGTGTCAGAGAGTGATAGAGAGTGTCAGAGAGTGATAGAGAGTGTCAGAGAGTGTCAGAGAGTGATAGAGAGTGATAGAGAGTTTCAGAGAGTGTCAGAGAGTGTCAGAGAGTGATAGAGAGTGTCAGAGAGTGATAGATAGTGATAGAGAGTTTCAGAGATTGTCAGAGAGTGTCTGAGAGTGTCAGAGAGTGATAGAGAGTGTCAGAGAGTGTCAGAGAGTGATAGAGAGTGTCAGAGAGTGTCAGAGAGTGTCAGAGAGTGATAGAGAGTGATAGAGAGTTTCAGAGAGTGTCAGAGAGTGTCTGAGAGTGTCAGAGAGTGATAGAGAGTGTCAGAGAGTGATAGAGAGTGATAGAGAGTGTCAGAGAGTGTCAGAGAGTGTCAGAGAGTGATAGAGAGTGATAGAAGTGTTTCAGAAAGTGTTAAAGAGTGTCAGAGAGTGTCTGAGAGTGTCAGAGAGTGATAGAGAGTGTCAGAGAGTGTCAGAGAGTGATAGAGTGTGATAGAGAGTTTCAGAGAGTGTCAGAGAGAGTCTGAGAGTGTCAGAGAGTGATAGTGAGTGTCAGAGAGTGTCAGAGAGTGATAGAGAGTGATAGAGAGTGTCAGAGAGTGTCAGAGAGTGTCAGAGAGTGATAGTGAGTGTCAGAGAGTGTCAGAGAGTGTCAGAGAGTAATAGAGAGTGATAGAGAGTTTCAGAGAGTGTCAGAGAGTGTCTGAGAGTGTCAGAGATTGATAGAGAGTGATAGAGAGTGATAGAGAGTGTGAGAGAGTGTCAGAGAGTGATAGAGAGTGATAGAGAGTGTCAGAGAGTGTCAGAGAGTGTCAGAGAGTGACAGTGAGTGTCAGAGAGTGTCAGAGAGTGATAGAGAGTGATAGAGAGTGTCAGAGAGTGATAGAGAGTGTCAGAGAGTGTCAGAGAGTGATAGAGAGTGATAGAGAGTGTCAGAGAGTGTCTGAGAGTGTCAGAGAGTGATAGAGAGTGATAGAGAGTGTCAGAGAGTGTCAGAGAGTGATAGAGAGTGATAGAGAGTGTCAGAGAGTGTCAGAGAGTGATATTGAGTGTCAGAGAGTGTCAGAGAGTGATAGAGAGTGTCAGAGAGTGATAGAGAGTGTCAGAGAGTGTCAGAGAGAGATAGAGAGTGATAGAGAGTTTCAGAGAGTGTCAGAGAGTGTCTGAGAGTGTCATAGAGTGATAGAGAGTGTCAGAGAGTGTCAGAGAGTGCTGGAGAGTGTCAGAGAGTGTCAGAGAGTGATAGTGAGTGTCAGAGAGTGTCAGAGAGTGTCAGAGAGTGTCTGAGAGTGTCAGAGAGTGATAGAGAGTGTCAGAGAGTGTCAGAGAGTGATAGAGAGTGATAGAGAGTGTCAGAGAGTGTCAGAGAGTGATAGTGAGTGTCAGAGAGTGTCAGAGAGTGATAGAGAGTGTCAGAGAGTGATAGAGAGTGTCAGAGAGTGTCAGAGAGTGATAGAGAGTGATAGAGAGTGTCAGAGAGTGTCAGAGAGTGATAGTGAGTGTCAGAGAGTGTCAGAGAGTGATAGAGAGTGTCAGAGAGTGATAGAGAGTGTCAGAGAGTGTCAGGGAGTGATAGAGAGTGAGAGAGAGTTTCAGAGAGTGTCAGAGAGTGTCTGAGAGTGTCAGAGAGTGATAGAGAGTGATAGAGAGTGTCAGAGAGAGTCAGAGAGTGTCAGAGAGTGATAGTGAGGGTCAGAGAGTGTCAGAGAGTGTCAGAGAGTGATAGAGAGTGATAGAGAGTTTCAGAGAGTGTCAGAGAGTGTCTGAGAGTGTCAGAGAGTGATAGAGAGTGATAGAGAGTGTCAGAGAGTGTCAGAGAGTGTCAGAGAGTGATAGAGAATGTCAGAGAGTTTCAGAGAGTGTCAGAGAGTGTCTGAGAGAGTCAGAGAGTGATAGAGAGTGTCAGAGAGTGTCAGAGAGTGTCAGAGAGTGTCAGAGAGTGATAGTGAGTGTCAGAGAGTGTCAGAGATGTCAGTGAGTGATAGAGAGTGATAGAGAGTTTCATAGAGTGTCAGAGAGTGTCTGCGAGTGTCAGAGAGTGATAGAGAGTGTCAGAGAGTGTCAGAGAGTGATAGAGAGTGATAGAGTGTGTCAGAGAGTGTCAGAGAGTGTCAGAGAGTGATAGTGAGTGATAGAGAGTGATAGAGAGTGTCAGAGAGTGATAGAGAGTGATAGAGAGTGATAGAGAGTGTCAGAGAGTGATAGAGAGTGATAGAGAGTGTCAGAGAGTGTCAGAGAGTGATAGTGAGTGTCAGAGAGTGTCAGAGAGTGATAGAGAGTGTCAGAGAGTGATAGAGAGTGTCAGAGAGTGTCAGAGAGTGATAGAGAGTGATAGAGAGTTTCAGAGAGTGTCAGAGAGTGTCAGAGAGTGATAGAGAGTGTCAGAGAGTGATAGATAGTGATAGAGAGTTTCAGAGAGTGTCAGAGAGTGTCTGAGAGTGTCAGAAAGTGATAGAGAGTGTCAGAGAGTGTCAGAGAGTGATAGAGAGTGATAGAGAGTGTCAGAGAGTGTCAGAGAGTGTCAGAGAGTGATAGAGAGTGATAGAGAGTTTCAGAGAGTGTCAGAGAGTGTCTGAGAGTGTCAGAGAGTGATAGAGAGTGTCAGAGAGTGTCAGAGAGTGATAGAGAGTGATAGAGAGTGTCAGAGAGTGTCAGAGAGTGATAGAGAATGATAGAAGTGTTTCAGAAAGTGTTAAAGAGTGTCAGAGAGTGTCTGAGAGTGTCAGAGAGTGATAGAGAGTGTCAGAGAGTGTCAGAGAGTGATAGAGTGTGATAGAGAGTTTCAGAGAGTGTCAGAGAGTGTCTGAGAGTGTCAGAGAGTGTTAGTGAGTGTCAGAGAGTGTCAGAGAGTGATAGAGAGTGATAGAGAGTGTCAGAGAGTGTCAGAGAGTGTCAGAGAGTGATAGTGAGTGTCAGAGAGTGTCAGAGAGTGTCAGAGAGTAATAGAGAGTGATAGAGAGTTTCAGAGAGTGTCAGAGAGTGTCTGAGAGTGTCAGAGAGTGATAGAGAGTGATAGAGAGTGTCAGAGAGTGTCATAGAGTGATAGTGAGTATCAGAGAGTGTCAGAGAGTGTCAGAGAGTGATAGAGAGTGATAGAGAGTTTCAGAGAGTGTCAGAGAGTGTCTGAGAGTGTCAGAGAGTGATAGAGAGTGATAGAGAGTGTCAGAGAGTGTCAGAGAGTGATAGAGAGTGATAGAGAGTGTCAGAGAGTGTCAGAGAGTGTCAGAGAGTGATAGTGAGTGTCAGAGAGTGTCAGAGAGTGATAGAGAGTGATAGAGAGTGTCAGAGAGTGATAGAGAGTGTCAGAGAGTGTCAGAGAGTGATAGAGAGTGATAGAGAGTGTCAGAGAGTGTCTGAGAGTGTCAGAGAGTGATAGAGAGTGATAGAGAGTGTCAGATAGTGTCAGAGAGTGTCAGAGAGTGATAGTGAGTGTCAGAGAGTGTCAGAGAGTGATAGAGAGTGTCAGAGAGTGATAGAGAGTGTCAGAGAGTGTCAGAGAGTGATAGAGAGTGATAGAGAGTTTCAGAGAGTGTCAGAGAGTGTCTGAGAGTGTCAGAGAGTGATAGAGAGTGTCAGAGAGTGTCAGAGAGTGATAGAGAGTGATAGAGAGTGTCAGAGAGTGTCAGAGAGTGATAGTGAGTGTCAGAGAGTGTCAGAGAGTGTCAGAGAGTGATAGAGAGTTTCAGAGAGTGTCAGAGAGTGTCTGAGAGTGTCAGAGAGTGATAGAGAGTGATAGAGAGTGTCAGAGAGTGTCAGAGAGTGATAGAGAGTGATAGAGAGTGTCAGAGAGCGTCAGAGAGTGTCAGAGAGTGATAGTGAGTGTCAGAGAGTGTCAGAGAGTGATAGAGAGTGATAGAGAGTGTCAGAGAGTGTCAGAGAGTGTCAGAGAGTGATAGTGAGTGTCAGAGAGTGTCAGAGAGTGATAGAGAGTGATAGAGAGTGTCAGAGAGTGATAGAGATTGTCAGAGAGTGTCAGAGAGTGATAGAGAGTGATAGAGAGTGTCAGAGAGTGTCTGAGAGTGTCAGAGAGTGATAGAGAGTGATAGAGAGTGTCAGAGAGTGATAGAGAGTGATAGAGAGTGTCAGATAGTGTCAGAGAGTGTCAGAGAGTGATAGTGAGTGTCAGAGAGTGATAGAGAGTTTCAGAGAGTGTCAGAGAGTGTCTGAGAGTGTCAGAGAGTGATAGAGAGTGATAGAGAGTGTCAGAGAGTGTCAGAGAGTGATAGAGAGTGATAGAGAGTGTCAGAGAGCGTCAGAGAGTGTCAGAGAGTGATAGTGAGTGTCAGAGAGTGTCAGAGAGTGATAGAGAGTGATAGAGAGTGTCAGAGAGTGTCAGAGAGTGTCAGAGAGTGATAGTGAGTGTCAGAGAGTGTCAGAGAGTGATAGAGAGTGATAGAGAGTGTCAGAGAGTGATAGAGATTGTCAGAGAGTGTCAGAGAGTGATAGAGAGTGATAGAGAGTGTCAGAGAGTGTCTGAGAGTGTCAGAGAGTGATAGAGAGTGATAGAGAGTGTCAGAGAGTGATAGAGAGTGATAGAGAGTGTCAGATAGTGTCAGAGAGTGTCAGAGAGTGATAGTGAGTGTCAGAGAGTGTCAGAGAGTGATAGAGAGTGTCAGAGAGTGATAGAGAGTGTCAGAGAGTGTCAGAGAGTGATAGAGAGTGATAGAGAGTTTCAGAGAGTGTCAGAGAGTGTCTGAGAGTGTCAGAGAGTGATAGAGAGTGTCAGAGAGTGTCAGAGAGTGATAGAGAGTGATAGAGAGTGTCAGAGAGTGTCAGAGAGTGATAGTGAGTGTCAGAGAGTGTCAGAGAGTGTCAGAGAGTGATAGAGAGTTTCAGAGAGTGTCAGAGAGTGTCTGAGAGTGTCAGAGAGTGATAGAGAGTGATAGAGAGTGTCAGAGAGTGTCAGAGAGTGATAGAGAGTGATAGAGAGTGTCAGAGAGCGTCAGAGAGTGTCAGAGAGTGATAGTGAGTGTCAGAGAGTGTCAGAGAGTGATAGAGAGTGATAGAGAGTTTCAGAGAGTGATAGAGAGAGTCAGAGAGTGTCAGAGAGTGATAGAGAGTGATAGAGAGTGTCAGAGAGTGTCTGAGAGTGTCAGAGAGTGATAGAGAGTGATAGAGAGTGTCAGAGAGTGTCAGAGAGTGATAGAGAGTGATAGAGAGTGTCAGAGAGTGTCAGAGAGTGTCAGAGAGTGATAGTGAGTGTCACAGAGTGTCAGAGAGTGATAGAGAGTGTCAGAGAGTGATAGAGAGTGTCAGAGAGTTTCAGAGAGTGTCAGAGAGTGTCTGAGAGTGTCAGAGAGTGATAGAGAGTGTCAGAGAGTGTCAGAGAGTGTCAGAGAGTGTCAGAGAGTGATAGTGAGTGTCAGAGAGTGTCAGAGATGTCAGAGAGTGATAGAGAGTGATAGAGAGTTTCAGAGAGTGTCAGAGAGTGTCTGCGAGTGTCAGAGAGTGATAGAGAGTGATTGAGAGTGTCAGAGAGTGTCAGAGAGTGATAGAGAGTGATAGAGAGTGTCAGAGAGTGTCAGAGAGTGATAGTGAGTGTCAGATAGTGTCAGAGAGTGTCAGAGAGTGATAGAGAGTGATAGAGAGTGATAGAGAGTGTCAGAGAGTGTCAGAGAGTGATAGAGAGTGATAGAGAGTGATAGAGAGTGTCAGAGAGTGATAGAGAGTGATAGAGAGTGTCAGAGAGTGTCAGAGAGTGATAGTGAGTGTCAGAGAGTGTCAGAGAGTGATAGAGAGTGTCAGAGAGTGATAGAGAGTGTCAGAGAGTGTCAGAGAGTGATAGAGAGTGATAGAGAGTTTCAGAGAGTGTCAGAGAGTGTCAGAGAGTGATAGAGAGTGTCAGAGAGTGATAGATAGTGATAGAGAGTTTCAGAGAGTGTCAGAGAGTGTCTGAGAGTGTCAGAGAGTGATAGAGAGTGTCAGAGAGTGTCAGAGAGTGATAGAGAGTGATAGAGAGTGTCAGAGAGTGTCAGAGAGAGTCAGAGAGTGATAGAGAGTTTCAGAGAGTGTCAGAGAGTGTCTGAGAGTGTCAGAGAGTGATAGAGAGTGTCAGAGAGTGTCAGAGAGTGATAGAGAGTGATATAGAGTGTCAGAGAGTGTCAGAGAGTGTCAGAGAGTGATAGAGAGTGATAGAAGTGTTTCAGAAAGTGTTAAAGAGTGTCAGAGATTGTCTGAGAGTGTCAGAGAGTGATAGAGAGTGTCAGAGAGTGTCAGAGAGTGATAGAGTGTGATAGAGTGTTTCAGAGAGTGTCAGAGAGTGTCTGAGAGTGTCAGAGAGTGATAGTGAGTGTCAGAGAGTGTCAGAGAGTGTCAGAGAGTGATAGAGAGTGTCAGAGAGTGTCAGAGAGTGATAGAGAGTGATAGAGAGTGTCAGAGAGTGTCAGAGAGTGTCAGAGAGTGATAGTGAGTGTCAGAGAGTGTCAGAGATGTCAGAGAGTGATAGAGAGTGATAGAGAGTGTCAGAGAGTGATAGAGAGTGATAGAGAGTGTCAGAGAGTGTCAGAGAGTGATAGTGAGTGTCAGAGAGTGTCAGAGAGTGATAGAGAGTGATAGTGAGTGTCAGAGAGTGTCAGAGAGTGATAGAGAGTAATAGAGAGTGATAGAGAGTTTCAGAGAGTGTCAGTGAGTGTCTGAGAGTGTCAGAGAGTGATAGAGAGTGATAGAGAGTGATAGAGAGTGTGAGAGAGTGTCAGAGAGTGATAGAGAGTGATAGAGAGTGTCAGAGAGTGTCAGAGTGTGTCAGAGAGTGACAGTGAGTGTCTGAGAGTGATAGAGAGTGTCAGAGAGTGTCAGAGAGAGTCAGAGAGTGATAGAGAGTTTCAGAGAGTGTCAGAGAGTGTCTGAGAGTGTCAGAGAGTGATAGAGAGTGTCAGAGAGTGTCAGAGAGTGATAGAGAGTGATATAGAGTGTCAGAGAGTGTCAGAGAGTGTCAGAGAGTGATAGAGAGTGATAGAAGTGTTTCAGAAAGTGTTAAAGAGTGTCAGAGATTGTCTGAGAGTGTCAGAGAGTGATAGAGAGTGTCAGAGAGTGTCAGAGAGTGATAGAGTGTGATAGAGAGTTTCAGAGAGTGTCAGAGAGTGTCTGAGAGTGTCAGAGAGTGATAGTGAGTGTCAGAGAGTGTCAGAGAGTGTCAGAGAGTGATAGAGAGTGTCAGAGAGTGTCAGAGAGTGATAGAGAGTGATAGAGAGTGTCAGAGAGTGTCAGAGAGTGTCAGAGAGTGATAGTGAGTGTCAGAGAGTGTCAGAGATGTCAGAGAGTGATAGAGAGTGATAGAGAGTGTCAGAGAGTGATAGAGAGTGATAGAGAGTGTCAGAGAGTGTCAGAGAGTGATAGTGAGTGTCAGAGAGTGTCAGAGAGTGATAGAGAGTGATAGTGAGTGTCAGAGAGTGTCAGAGAGTGATAGAGAGTAATAGAGAGTGATAGAGAGTTTCAGAGAGTGTCAGTGAGTGTCTGAGAGTGTCAGAGAGTGATAGAGAGTGATAGAGAGTGATAGAGAGTGTGAGAGAGTGTCAGAGAGTGATAGAGAGTGATAGAGAGTGTCAGAGAGTGTCAGAGAGTGTCAGAGAGTGACAGTGAGTGTCAGAGAGTGTCAGAGAGTGATAGAGAGTGATAGAGAGTTTCAGAGAGTGTCAGAGAGTGTCAGAGAGTGTCATAGAGTGATAGAGAGTGTCAGAGAGTGTCAGAGAGTGATAGAGAGTGTCAGAGAGTGTCAGAGAGTGATAGTGAGTGTCAGAGAGTGTCAGAGAGTGTCTGAGAGTGTCAGAGAGTGATAGAGAGTGTCAGAGAGTGTCAGAGAGTGATAGAGAGTGATAGAGAGTGTCAGAGAGTGTCAGAGAGTGTCAGAGAGTGATAGTGAGTGTCAGAGAGTGTCAGAGATGTCAGAGAGTGATAGAGAGTGATAGAGAGTGTCAGAGAGTGATAGAGAGTGATAGAGAGGGTCAGAGAGTGTCAGAGAGTGATAGTGAGTGTCAGAGAGTGTCAGAGAGTGATAGAGAGTGTCAGAGAGTGATAGAGAGTGTCAGAGAGTGTCAGAGAGTGATAGAGAGTGATAGAGAGTTTCAGAGAGTGTCTGAGAGTGTCAGAGAGTGATAGAGAGTGTCAGAGAGTGATAGATAGTGATAGAGAGTTTCAGAGAGTGATAGAGAGTGATAGAGAGTTTCAGAGAGTGTCAGAGAGTGTCTGAGATTGTCAGAGAGTGATAGAGAGTGTCAGAGAGTGTCAGAGAGTGATAGAGAGTGTCAGAGAGTGATAGAGAGTGATAGAGAGTGATAGAGAGTGTCAGAGAGTGATAGAGAGTGATAGAGAGTGTCAGAGAGTGATAGAGAGTGATAGAGAGTGATAGAGAGTGTCAGAGAGTGATAGAGAGTGTCAGAGAGTGATAGTGAGTGTCAGAGAGTGTCAGAGAGTGATAGAGAGTGATAGAGAGTTTCAGAGAGTGTCAGAGAGTGTCTGAGAGTGTCAGAGAGTGATAGAGAGTGATAGAGAGTGTCAGAGAGTGTCAGAGAGTGATAGAGAGTGATAGAGAGTGTCTGAGAGTGTCAGAGAGTGATAGAGAGTGTCAGAGAGTGTCAGAGAGTGATAGAGAGTGTCAGAGAGTGTCAGAGAGTGTCAGAGAGTGATAGTGAGTGTCAGAGAGTGTCAGAGAGTGATAGAGAGTGATAGAGAGAGATAGAGAGTGTCAGAGAGTGTCAGAGAGTGATAGAGAGTGTCAGAGAGTGATAGAGAGTGTCAGAGAGTGCCAGGGAGTGATAGAGAGTGATAGAGAGTTTCAGAGAGTGTCAGAGAGTGTCTGAGAGTGTCAGAGAGTGATAGAGAGCGATAGAGAGTGATAGAGAGTGTCAGAGAGTGTCAGAGAGTGATAGAGAGTGATAGAGAGTGTCAGAGAGCGTCAGAGAGAGTCAGAGAGTGATAGTGAGTGTCAGAGAGTGTCAGAGAGTGATAGAGAGTGATAGAGAGTTTCAGAGAGTGATAGAGAGAGTCAGAGAGTGTCAGAGAGTGATAGAGAGTGATAGAGAGTGTCAGAGAGTGTCTGAGAGTGTCAGAGAGTGATAGAGAGTGATAGAGAGTGTCAGAGAGTGTCAGAGAGTGATAGAGAGTGATAGAGAGTGTCAGAGAGTGTCAGAGAGTGTCAGAGAGTGATAGTGAGTGTCACAGAGTGTCAGAGAGTGATAGAGAGTGTCAGAGAGTTTCAGAGAGTGTCAGAGAGTGTCTGAGAGTGTCAGAGAGTGATAGAGAGTGTCAGAGAGTGTCAGAGAGTGTCAGAGAGTGTCAGAGAGTGATAGTGAGTGTCAGAGAGTGTCAGAGATGTCAGAGAGTGATAGAGAGTGATAGAGAGTTTCAGAGAGTGTCAGAGAGTGTCTGCGAGTGTCAGAGAGTGATAGAGAGTGATAGAGAGTGTCAGAGAGTGTCAGAGAGTGATAGAGAGTGATAGAGAGTGTCAGAGAGTGTCAGAGAGTGTCAGAGAGTGATAGTGAGTGTCAGATAGTGTCAGAGAGTGTCAGAGAGTGATAGAGAGTGATAGAGAGTGATAGAGAGTGTCAGAGAGTGTCAGAGAGTGATAGAGAGTGATAGAGAGTGATAGAGAGTGTCAGAGAGTGATAGAGAGTGATAGAGAGTGTCAGAGAGTGTCAGAGAGTGATAGTGAGTGTCAGAGAGTGTCAGAGAGTGATAGAGAGTGTCAGAGAGTGATAGAGAGTGTCAGAGAGTGTCAGAGAGTGATAGAGAGTGATAGAGAGTTTCAGAGAGTGTCAGAGAGTGTCAGAGAGTGATAGAGAGTGTCAGAGAGTGATAGAAAGTGATAGAGAGTTTCAGAGATTGTCAGAGAGTGTCTGAGAGTGTCAGAGAGTGATAGAGAGTGTCAGAGAGTGTCAGAGAGTGATAGAGAGTGTCAGAGAGTGTCAGAGAGTGTCAGAGAGTGATAGAGAGTGATAGAGAGTTTCAGAGAGTGTCAGAGAGTGTCTGAGAGTGTCAGAGAGTGATAGAGAGTGTCAGAGAGTGATAGAGAGTGATAGAGAGTGTCAGAGAGTGTCAGAGAGTGTCAGAGAGTGATAGAGAGTGATAGAAGTGTTTCAGAAAGTGTTAAAGAGTGTCAGAGAGTGTCTGAGAGTGTCAGAGAGTGATAGAGAGTGTCAGAGAGTGTCAGAGAGTGATAGCGTGTGATAGAGAGTTTCAGAGAGTGTCAGAGAGAGTCTGAGAGTGTCAGAGAGTGATAGTGAGTGTCAGAGAGTGTCAGAGAGTGATAGAGAGTGATAGAGAGTGTCAGAGAGTGTCAGAGAGTGTCAGAGAGTGATAGTGAGTGTCAGAGAGTGTCAGAGAGTGTCAGAGAGTAATAGAGAGTGATAGAGAGTTTCAGAGAGTGTCAGAGAGTGTCTGAGAGTGTCAGAGATTGATAGAGAGTGACAGAGAGTGATAGAGAGTGTGAGAGAGTGTCAGAGAGTGATAGAGAGTGATAGAGAGTGTCAGAGAGTGTCAGAGAGTGTCAGAGAGTGACAGTGAGTGTCAGAGAGTGTCAGAGAGCGATAGAGAGTGATAGAGAGTGTCAGAGAGTGATAGAGAGTGTCAGAGAGTGTCAGAGAGTGATAGAGAGTGATAGAGAGTGTCAGAGAGTGTCTGTGAGTGTCAGAGAGTGATAGAGAGTGATAGAGAGTGTCAGAGAGTGTCAGAGAGTGATAGAGAGTGATAGAGAGTGTCAGAGAGTGTCAGAGAGTGATATTGAGTGTCAGAGAGTGTCAGAGAGTGATAGAGAGTGTCAGAGAGTGATAGAGAGTGTCAGAGAGTGTCAGAGAGAGATAGAGAGTGATAGAGAGTTTCAGAGAGTGTCAGAGAGTGTCTGAGAGTGTCATAGAGTGATAGAGAGTGTCAGAGAGTGTCAGAGAGTGATAGAGAGTGTCAGAGAGTGTCAGAGAGTGATAGTGAGTGTCAGAGAGTGTCAGAGAGTGTCAGAGAGTGTCTGAGAGTGTCAGAGAGTGATAGAGAGTGTCAGAGAGTGTCAGAGAGTGATAGAGAGTGATAGAGAGTGTCAGAGAGTGTCAGAGAGTGTCAGAGAGTGATAGTGAGTGTCAGAGAGTCTCAGAGATGTCAGAGAGTGATAGAGAGTGATAGAGAGTTTCAGAGAGTGTCAGAGAGTGTCTGCGAGTGTCAGAGAGTGATAGAGAGTGATAGAGAGTGTCAGAGAGTGTCAGAGAGTGATAGAGAGTGATAGAGAGTGTCAGAGAGTGTCAGAGAGTGTCAGAGAGTGATAGTGAGTGTCAGAGAGTGTCAGAGAGTGTCAGAGAGTGATAGAGAGTGATAGAGAGTGTCAGAGAGTGTCAGAGAGTGATAGAGAGTGATAGAGAGTGATAGAGAGTGTCAGAGAGTGATAGAGAGTGATAGAGAGTGTCAGAGAGTGTCAGAGAGTGATAGTGAGTGTCAGAGAGTGTCAGAGAGTGATAGAGAGTGTCAGAGAGTGATAGAGAGTGTCAGAGAGTGTCAGAGAGTGATAGAGAGTGATAGAGAGTTTCAGAGAGTGTCAGAGAGTGTCTGAGAGTGTCAGAGAGTGATAGAGAGTGTCAGAGAGTGATAGATAGTGATAGAGAGTTTCAGAGAGTGATAGAGAGTGATAGAGAGTTTCAGAGAGTGGCAGAGAGTGTCTGAGATTGTCAGAGAGTGATAGAGAGTGTCAGTGAGTGTCAGAGAGTGATAGAGAGTGTCAGAGAGTGTCAGAGAGTGTCAGAGAGTGTCAGAGAGTGATAGAGAGTGATAGAGAGTGATAGAGAGTGTCAGAGAGTGATAGAGAGTGATAGAGAGTGTCAGAGAGTGATAGAGAGTGATAGAGAGTGATAGAAGTGTTTCAGAGAGTGTTAAAGAGTGTCAGAGAGTGATAGAGAGTTTCAGAGAGTGTCAGAGAATGTCTGAGAGTGTCAGAGAGTGATAGAGAGAGATAGAGAGTGTCAGAGAGTGTCAGAGAGTGATAGAGAGTGATAGAGAGTGTCAGAGAGTGTCAGAGAGTGTCAGAGAGTGATAGTGAGTGTCAGAGAGTGTCAGAGAGTGATAGAGAGTGTCAGAGAGTGATAGAGAGTTTCAGAGTGTGTCAGAGAGTGTCAGAGAGTGTCAGAGAGTGATAGTGAGTGTCAGAGAGTGTCAGAGAGTGATAGAGAGTGTCAGAGAGTGATAGAGAGTGTCAGAGAGTGATAGTGAGTGTCAGAGAGTGTCAGAGAGTGATAGAGAGTGATAGAGAGTTTCAGAGAGTGTCAGAGAGTGTCAGAGAGTGATAGAGAGTGATAGAGAGAGTCTGAGAGTGTCAGAGAGTGATAGAGAATGTCAGAGAGTGTAAGAGAGTGATAGAGAGTGTCAGAGAGTGTCAGAGAGTGTCAGAGAGGGTCAGAGAGTGATAGTGAGTGTCAGAGAGTGTCAGAGAGTGATAGAGAGTGATAGAGAGTTTCAGAGAGTGTCAGAGAATGTCTGAGAGTGTCAGAGAGTGATAGAGAGAGATAGAGAGTGTCAGAGAGTGTCAGAGAGTGATAGAGAGTGATAGAGAGTGTCAGAGAGTGTCAGAGAGTGTCAGAGAGTGATAGTGAGTGTCAGAGAGTGTCAGAGAGTGATAGAGAGTGTCAGAGAGTGATAGAGAGTGTCAGAGAGTGTCAGGGAGTGATAGAGAGTGATAGAGAGTTTCAGAGAGTGTCAGAGAGTGTCTGAGAGTCTCAGAGAGTGATAGAGAGTGATAGAGAGTGTCAGAGAGAGTCAGAGAGTGATAGTGAGGGTCAGAGAGTGTCAGAGAGTGTCAGAGAGTGTCAGAGAGTGATAGAGAGTGATAGAGAGTTTCAGAGAGTGTCAGAGAGTGTCTGAGAGTGTCAGAGAGTGATAGAGAGTGATAGAGAGTGTCAGAGAGTGTCAGAGAGTGATAGAGTGTGATAGAGAGTGTCAGAGAGTGTCAGAGATTGTCAGAGAGTGATAGTGAGTGTCAGAGAGTGTCAGAGAGTGATAGAGAGTGATAGAGAGTTTCAGAGAGTGTCAGAGAGTGTCTGAGAGTGTCAGAGAGTGATAGAGAGTGTCAGAGAGTGTCAGAGAGTGATAGAGAGTGTCAGAGAGTGATAGAGAGTGTCAGAGAGTGTCAGAGAGTGATAGAGAGTTTCAGAGAGTGTCAGAGAGTGTCAGAGAGTGATAGAGAGTGATAGAGAGTGTCAGAGAGTGTCAGAGAGTGATAGAGTGTGATAGAGAGTGTCAGAGAGTGATAGAGAGTTTCAGAGAGTGTCAGAGAATGTCTGAGGGTGTCAGAGAGTGATAGAGAGTTTCAGAGAGTGTCAGAGAGTGTCAGAGAGTGATAGAGAGTGATAGAGAGTGTCAGAGAGTGTCAGAGAGTGTCAGAGAGTGATAGTGAGTGTCAGAGAGTGTCAGAGAGTGATAGAGAGTGTCAGAGAGTGATAGAGAGTTTCAGAGAGTGTCAGAGAATGTCTGAGAGTGTCAGAGAGTGATAGAGAGTTTCAGAGAGTGTCAGAGAGTGTCAGAGAGTGATAGAGAGTGATAGAGAGTGTCAGAGAGTGTCAGAGAGTGATAGTGAGTGTCAGAGAGTGTCAGAGAGTGATAGAGAGTGTCAGAGAGTGATAGAGAGTGTCAGAGAGTGTCAGAGAGTGATAGAGAGTGATAGAGAGTGTCAGAGAGTGTCAGAGAGTGTCAGAGAGTGATAGAGAGTGATAGAAGTGTTTCAGAGAGTGTTAAAGAGTGTCAGAGAGTGATAGAGAGTTTCAGAGAGTGTCAGAGAATGTCTGAGAGTGTCAGAGAGTGATAGAGAGAGATAGAGAGTGTCAGAGAGTGTCAGAGAGTGATAGAGAGTGATAGAGAGTGTCAGAGAGTGTCAGAGAGTGTCAGAGAGTGATAGTGAGTGTCAGAGAGTGTCAGAGAGTGATAGAGAGTGTCAGAGAGTGATAGAGAGTGTCAGAGAGTGTCAGGGAGTGATAGAGAGTGATAGAGAGTTTCAGAGAGTGTCAGAGAGTGTCTGAGAGTGTCAGAGAGTGATAGAGAGTGATAGAGAGTGTCAGAGAGAGTCAGAGAGTGTCAGAGAGTGATAGTGAGTGTCAGAGAGTGTCAGAGAGTGTCAGAGAGTGATAGAGAGTGATAGAGAGTTTCAGAGAGTGTCAGAGAGTGTCTGAGAGTGTCAGAGAGTGATAGAGAGTGATATAGAGTGTCAGAGAGTGTCAGAGAGTGATAGAGTGTGATAGAGAGTGTCAGAGAGTGTCAGAGAGTGATAGTGAGTGTCAGAGAGTGTCAGAGAGTGATAGAGAGTGATAGAGAGTTTCAGAGAGTTTCAGAGAGTGTCTGAGAGTGTCAGAGAGTGATAGAGAGTGTCAGAGAGTGTCAGAGAGTGATAGAGAGTGTCAGAGAGTGATAGAGAGTGTCAGAGAGTGTCAGAGAGTGATTGAGAGTGATAGAGAGTGTCAGAGAGTGTCTGAGAGTGTCAGAGAGTGATAGAGAGTGATAGAGAGTGTCAGAGAGTGTCAGAGAGTGATAGAGAGTGATAGAGAGTGTCAGAGAGTGTCAGAGAGTGATAGAGAGTGATAGAAGTGTTTCATGGAGTGTTAAAGAGTGTCAGAGAGTGTCTGAGAGTGTCAGAGAGTGATAGAGAGTGTCAGAGAATGTCAGAGAGTGATAGAGAGTGATAGAGAGTTTCAGAGAGTGTCAGAGAGTGTCTGAGAGTGTCAGAGAGTGATAGAGAGTGATAGAGAGTGTCAGAGAGTGTCAGAGAGTGATAGTGAGTGTCAGAGAGTGTCAGAGAGTGTCAGATAGTGATAGAGAGTGATAGAGACTTTCAGAGAGTGTCTGAGAGTGTCAGAGAGTGTCAGAGAGTGATAGAGAGTGATAGAGAGTGTCAGAGAGTGTCAGAGAGTGATAGAGTGTGATAGAGAGTTTCAGAGAGTGTCAGAGAGTGATAGTGAGTGTCAGAGAGTGTCAGAGAGTGTTAGAGAGTGATAGAGAGTGTCAGAGATTGATAGAGAGTGTCAGAGAGTGTCAGAGAGTGATAGAGAGTGATCGAGAGTGTCAGAGAGTGTCTGAGAGTGTCAGAGAGTGATAGAGAGTGATAGAGAGTGTCAGAGAGTGTCAGAGAGTGATAGAGAGTGATAGTGAGTGTCAGAGATTGTCAGAGAGTGATAGTGAGTGTCAGAGAGTGTCAGAGAGTGATAGAGAGTGTCAGAGAGTGATACAGAGTGTCAGAGAGTGTCAGAGAGTGATAGAGAGTGATAGAGAGTGATAGAGAGTTTCAGAGAGTGTCAGAGAGTGCCTGAGAGTGTCAGAGAGTGATAGAGAGTGTCAGAGAGTGTCAGAGAGTGATAGAGAGTGATAGAGAGTGTCAGAGAGTGTCAGAGAGTGTCAGAGAGTGATAGTGAGTGTCAGAGAGTCTCAGAGAGTGTCAGAGAGTGATAGAGAGTGATAGAGAGTTTCAGAGAGTGTCAGAGATTGTCTGAGAGTGTCAGAGAGTGATAGAGAGTGATAGAGAGTGTCAGAGAGTGTCAGAGAGTGATAGAGAGTGATAGAGAGTGTCAGAGATTGTCAGAGAGTGATAGTGAGTGTCAGAGAGTGTCAGAGAGAGATAGAGAGTGATAGAGTGTCAGAGAGTGATAGAGAGTGTCAGAGAGTGTCAGAGAGTGATAGAGAGTGATAGTGAGTGTCAGAGAGTGTCTGAGAGTGTCAGAGAGTGATAGAGAGTGATAGAGAGTGTCTGAGAGTGATAGAGAGTGATAGAGAGTGTCAGAGAGTGTCAGAGAGTGTCGGAGAGTGATAGTGAGTGTCAGAGAGTGTCAGAGAGTGATAGAGAGTGTCAGAGAGTGATAGAGAGTGTCAGAGAGTGTCAGAGAGTGATAGAGAGTGATAGAGAGTTCCAGAGAGTGTCAGAGAGTGTCTGAGAGTGTCAGAGAGTGACAGAGAGTGTCAGAGAGTGTCAGAGAGTGATAGAGAGTGATAGAGAGTGTCAGAGAGTGTCAGAGAGTGATAGTGAGTGTCAGAGTGTGTCAGAGAGTGATAGAGAGTGATAGAGAGTTTCAGAGAGTGTCAGAGAGTGATAGAGAGTGATAGAGAGTGTCAGAGAGTGTCAGAGAGTGTCAGAGAGTGATAGTGAGTGTCAGAGAGTGTCAGAGAGTGATAGAGAGTTTCAGAGAGTGATAGTGAGTGTCAGAGAATGTCAGAGAGTGATAGAGAGTGATAGAGAGTGTCAGAGAGTGTCTGAGAGTGTCAGAGAGTGTCAGAGAGTGTTAGAGAGTGATAGAGAGTGAGAGAGAGTTTCAGAGAATGTCAGAGTGTGTCAGAGTGTGTCAGAGGGTGTCAGAGAGTGATAGAGAGTGTTAGAGAGTTTGAGAGAGTGTCAGAGAGTGTCAGAGAGTGTCAGAGAGTGATAGAGAGTGATAGAGAGTGATAGAGAGTGTCAGAGAGTGTCAGAGAGTGTCAGAGAGTGATAGTGAGTGTCTGAGAGTGTCAGAGATTGTCAGAGAGTGTCAGAGAGTGATAGTGAGTGTCTGAGAGTGTCAGAGAGTGATAGAGAGTGTCAGAGAGTGTCAGAGAGTGTCAGAGAGTGATAGAGAGTGATAGAGAGTTTCAGAGAGTGTCAGAGAGTGTCAGAGAGTGTCTGAGAGTGTCAGAGAGTGATAGAGATGATAGAGAGTTTCAGAGACTGTCAAAGAGTGGCAGAGAGTGTCTGAGATTGTCAGAGAGTGATAGAGAGTGTCAGAGAGTGATAGAGAGTGATAGAGAGTTTCAGAGAGTGTCAGAGAGTGTCTGAGAGTGTCAGAGAGTGATAGAGATTGTCAGAGAGTGTCAGAGAGTGTCAGAGAGTGATAGAGAGTGATAGAGAGTTTCAGAGAGTGTCAGAGAGTGTCAGAGAGTGTCTGAGAGTGTCAGAGAGTGATAGAGAGTGATAGTGAGTTTCAGAGAGTGTCAGAGAGTGGCAGAGAGTGTCTGAGATTGTCAGAGAGTGATAGAGAGTGTCAGAGAGTGTCAGAGAGTGATAGAAAGTGATAGAGAGATTCAGAGATTGTCGGAGAGTGTCTGAGAGAGGCAGAGAGTGATAGAGAGTGTCAGAGAGTGTCAGAGAGTGTCAGAGAGTGATAGAGAGTGATAGAAGTGTTTCAGAGAGTGTTAAAGAGTGTCAGAGAGTGTCTGAGAGTGTCAGAGAGTGATAGAGTGTGTCAGAGAGTGTCAGAGAGTGATAGAGAGTTTCAGTGAGTGTCAGAGAGTGTCTGAGAGTGTCAGAGAGTGATAGAGAGTGTCAGAGAGTGTCAGAGAGTGTCAGAGAGTGATAGAGAGTGATAGAGAGTGTCAGAGAGTGTCAGAGAGTGTCAGAGAGTGATAGTGAGTGTCAGAGAGTGTCAGAGAGTGTCAGAGAGTGATAGAGAGTGATAGAGAGTGTCAGAGAGTGTCAGAGAGTGATAGAGAGTGATAGAGAGTGATAGAGAGTGTCAGAGAGTGATAGAGAGTGATAGAGAGTGTCAGAGAGTGTCAGAGAGTGATAGTGAGTGTCAGAGAGTGTCAGAGAGTGATAGAGAGTGTCAGAGAGTGTCAGAGAGTGATAGAGAGTGATAGAGAGTTTCAGAGAGTGTCAGAGAGTGATAGAGAGTGTCAGAGAGTGATAGAGAGTGTCAGAGAGTGATAGATAGTGATAGAGAGTTTCAGAGAGTGATAGAGAGTGATAGAGAGTTTCAGAGTGTCAGAGAGTGTCTGAGATTGTCAGAGAGTGATAGAGAGTGTCAGAGAGTGTCAGAGAGTGTCAGAGAGTGTCAGAGAGTGTCAGAGAGAGATAGAGAGTGATAGAGAGTGATAGAGAGTGTCAGAGAGTGATAGAGAGTGATAGAGAGTGTCAGAGAGTGATAGAGAGTGATAGAGAGTGATAGAGAGTGTCAGAGAGTGATAGAGAGTGTCAGAGAGTGATAGTGAGTGTCAGAGAGTGTCAGAGAGTGATAGAGAGTGATAGAGAGTTTCAGAGAGTGTCAGAGAGTGTCTGAGAGTGTCAGAGAGTGATAGAGAGTGATAGAGAGTGTCAGAGAGTGTCAGAGAGTGATAGAGAGTGATAGAGAGAGTCTGAGAGTGTCAGAGAGTGATAGAGAGTGTCAGAGAGTGTCAGAGAGTGATAGAGAGTGTCAGAGAGTGTCAGAGAGTGTCAGAGAGTGATAGTGAGTGTCAGAGAGTGTCAGAGAGTGATAGAGAGTGATAGAGAGTTTCAGAGAGTGTCAGAGAATGTCTGAGAGTGTCAGAGAGTGATAGAGAGAGATAGAGAGTGTCAGAGAGTGTCAGAGAGTGATAGAGAGTGATAGAGAGTGTCAGAGAGTGTCAGAGAGTGTCAGAGAGTGATAGTGAGTGTCAGAGAGTGTCAGAGAGTGATAGAGAGTGTCAGAGAGTGATAGAGAGTGTCAGAGAGTGTCAGGGAGTGATAGAGAGTGATAGAGAGTTTCAGAGAGTGTCAGAGAGTGTCTGAGAGTGTCAGAGAGTGATAGAGAGTGATAGAGAGTGTCAGAGAGAGTCAGAGAGTGTCAGAGAGTGATAGTGAGTGTCAGAGAGTGCCAGAGAGTGTCAGAGAGTGATAGAGAGTGATAGAGAGTTTCAGAGAGTGTCAGAGAGTGTCTGAGAGTGTCAGAGAGTGATAGAGAGTGATAGAGAGTGTCAGAGAGTGTCAGAGAGTGATAGAGTGTGATAGAGAGTGTCAGAGAGTGTCAGAGAGTGTCAGAGAGTGATAGTGAGTGTCAGAGAGTGTCAGAGAGTGATAGAGAGTGATAGAGAGTGTCAGAGAGTGATAGAGAGTGTCAGAGAGTGTCAGAGAGTGATTGAGAGTGATAGAGAGTGTCAGAGAGTGTCTGAGAGTGTCAGAGAGTGATAGAGAGTGATAGAGAGTGTCAGAGAGTGTCAGAGAGTGATAGAGAGTGATAGAGAGTGTCAGAGAGTGTCAGAGAGTGTCAGAGAGTGATAGTGAGTGTCAGAGAGTGTCAGAGAGTGATAGAGAGTGTCAGAGAGTGATAGAGAGTGTCAGAGAGTGTCAGAGAGTGATAGAGAGTGATAGAGAGTTTCAGAGAGTGTCAGAGAGTGTCTGAGAGTGTCAGAGAGTGATAGAGAGTGTCAGAGAGTGTCAGAGAGTGATAGAGAGTGATAGAGAGTGTCAGAGAGTGTCAGAGAGTGTCAGAGAGTGATAGAGAGTGATAGAGAGTGATAGAAGTGTTTCAGAGAGTGTTAAAGAGTGTCAGAGAGTGTCTGAGAGTGTCAGAGAGTGATAGAGAGTGTCAGAGAATGTCAGAGAGTGATAGAGAGTGACAGAGAGTTTCAGAGAGTGTCAGAGAGTGTCAGAGAGTGATAGAGAGTGATAGAGAGTGTCAGAGAGTGTCAGAGAGTGATAGTGAGTGTCAGAGAGTGTCAGAGAGTGTCAGATAGTGATAGAGAGTGATAGAGACTTTCAGAGAGTGTCTGAGAGTGTCAGAGAGTGTCAGAGAGTGATAGAGAGTGATAGAGAGTGTCAGAGAGTGTCAGAGAGTGATCGAGAGTGATAGAGAGTGTCAGAGAGCGATAGAGAGTGATAGAGACTGTCAGAGAGTGTCAGAGAGTGTCAGAGAGTGTCAGAGAGTGAAAGAGAGTGATAGAGAGTTTCAGAGAGTGATAGAGAGTGTCAGAGAGAGTCAGAGAGTGATAGAGAGTGATAGAGAGTGTCAGAGAGTGTCAGAGAGTGTCAGAGAGTGATAGTGAGTGTCAGAGAGTGATAGAGAGTGATAGAGAGTGATAGAGAGTGTCAGAGAGTGATAGAGAGTGTCAGAGAGTGATAGTGAGTGTCAGAGAGTGTCAGAGAGTGATAGAGTGTGATAGAGAGTTTCAGAGAGTGTCAGAGAGTGTCTGAGAGTGTCAGAGAGTGATAGAGAGTGATAGAGAGTGTCAGAGAGTGTCAGAGAGTGAGGAGAGTGATAGAGAGAGTCTGAGAGTGTCAGAGAGTGATAGAGAGTGTCAGAGAGTGTCAGAGAGTGATAGAGAGTGTCAGAGAGTGTCAGAGAGTGTCAGAGAGTGTCAGAGAGTGATAGTGAGTGTCAGAGAGTGTCAGAGAGTGATAGAGAGTGATAGAGAGTTTCAGAGAGTGTCAGAGAATGTCTGAGAGTGTCAGAGAGTGATAGAGAGAGATAGAGAGTGTCAGAGAGTGTCAGAGAGTGATAGAGAGTGATAGAGAGTGTCAGAGAATGTCAGAGAGTGTCAGAGAGTGATAGTGAGTGTCAGAGAGTGTCAGAGAGTGATAGAGAGTGTCAGAGAGTGATAGAGAGTGTCAGAGAGTGTCAGGGAGTGATAGAGAGTGATAGAGAGTTTCAGAGAGTGTCAGAGAGTGTCTGAGAGTGTCAGAGAGTGATAGAGAGTGATAGAGAGTGTCAGAGAGAGTCAGAGAGTGTCAGAGAGTGATAGTGAGTGTCAGAGAGTGTCAGAGAGTGTCAGAGAGTGATAGAGAGTGATAGAGAGTTTCAGAGAGTGTCAGAGAGTGTCTGAGAGTGTCAGAGAGTGATAGAGAGTGATAGAGAGTGTCAGAGAGTGTCAGAGAGTGATAGAGTGTGATAGAGAGTGTCAGAGAGTGTCAGAGAGTGTCAGAGAGTGATAGCGAGTGTCAGAGAGTGTCAGAGAGTGATAGAGAGTGATAGAGAGTGTCAGAGAGTGATAGAGAGTGTCAGAGAGTGTCAGAGAGTGATTGAGAGTGATAGAGAGTGTCAGAGAGTGTCTGAGAGTGTCAGAGAGTGATAGAGAGTGATAGAGAGTGTCAGAGAGTGTCAGAGAGTGATAGAGAGTGATAGACAGTGTCAGAGAGTGTCAGAGAGTGTCAGAGAGTGATAGTGAGTGTCAGAGAGTGTCAGAGAGTGATAGAGAGTGTCAGAGAGTGATAGAGAGTGTCAGAGAGTGTCAGAGTGATAGAGAGTGATAGAGAGTTTCAGAGAGTGTCAGAGAGTGTCTGAGAGTGTCAGAGAGTGATAGAGAGTGTCAGAGAGTGTCAGAGAGTGTTAGAGAGTGATAGAGAGTGTCAGAGAGTGTCAGAGAGTGTCAGAGAGTGATAGAGAGTGATAGAAGTGTTTCAGAGAGTGTTAAAGAGTGTCAGAGAGTGTCTGAGAGTGTCAGAGAGTGATAGAGAGTGTCAGAGAATGTCAGAGAGTGATAGAGAGTGACAGAGAGTTTCAGAGAGTGTCAGAGAGTGTCTGAGAGTGTCAGAGAGTGATAGAGAGTGTCAGAGAGTGTCAGAGAGTGATAGTGAGTGTCAGAGAGTGTCAGAGAGTGTCAGATAGTGATAGAGAGTGATAGAGACTTTCAGAGAGTGTCTGAGAGTGTCAGAGAGTGTCAGAGAGTGATAGAGAGTGATAGAGAGTGTCAGAGAGTGTCAGAGAGTGATCGAGAGTGATAGAGAGTGTCAGAGAGCGATAGAGAGTGATAGAGACTGTCAGAGAGTGTCAGAGAGTGTCAGAGAGTGTCAGAGAGTGAAAGAGAGTGATAGAGAGTTTCAGAGAGTGATAGAGAGTGTCAGAGAGAGTCAGAGAGTGATAGAGAGTGATAGAGAGTTTCAGAGAGTGTCAGAGAGTGTCAGAGAGTGATAGTGAGTGTCTGAGAGTGCCAGAGAGTGATAGAGAGTGATAGAGAGTTTCAGAGAGTGTCAGAGAGTGTCTGAGAGTGTCAGAGAGTGATAGAGAGTGATAGAGAGTGTCAGAGAGTGTCAGAGAGTGATAGAGAGTGGTAGAGAGTGTCAGAGTGTTTCAGAGAGTGATAGTGAGTGTCAGAGAGTGTCAGAGAGTGTCAGAGAGTGATAGAGAGTGATGATGAGTTTCAAAGAGTGTCAGAGAGTGTCAGAGAGTGATAGAGAGTTTCAGAGAGTGTCAGAGAGTGTCAGAGAGTGTCAGAGAGTGATAGAGAGTTTCAGAGAGTGTCAAAGAGTGTCTGAGAGTGTCAGAGAGTGATAGAGAGTGATAGAGAGTGTCAGAGAGTGTCAGAGAGTGTTAGAGAGTGATAGAGAGTGAGAGAGAGTTTCAGAGAATGTCAGAGTGTGTCAGAGAGTGTCTGAGAGTGTCAGAGGGTGTCAGAGAGTGATAGAGAGTGATAGAAAGTTTCAGAGAGTGTCAGAGAGTGTCTGAGAGTGTCAGAGAGTGATAGAGAGGGTCAGAGAGTGTCAGAGAGTGTCAGAGAGTGATAGAGAGTGTCAGAGAGTGTCAGAGAGTGTCAGAGAGTGATAGAGAGTGATAGAGAGTGTCAGAGAGTGTCTGAGAGTGTCAGAGAGTGTCAGAGAGTGTTAGAGAGTGATAGAGAGTGAGAGAGAGTTTCAGAGAATGTCAGAGTGTGTCAGAGTGTGTCAGAGGGTGTCAGAGAGTGATAGAGAGTGTTAGAGAGTTTGAGAGAGTGTCAGAGAGTGTCAGAGAGTGATAGAGAGTGATAGAGAGTGATAGAGAGTGTCAGAGAGTGTCAGAGAGTGTCAGAGAGTGATAGTGAGTGTCTGAGAGTGTCAGAGATTGTCAGAGAGTGTCAGAGAGTGATAGTGAGTGTCTGAGAGTGTCAGAGAGGGATAGAGAGTGTCAGAGAGTGTCTGAGAGTGTCAGAGAGTGATAGAGATGATAGAGAGTTTCAGAGACTGTCAGAGAGTGGCAGAGAGTGTCTGAGATTGTCAGAGAGTGATAGAGAGTGTCAGAGAGTGATAGAGAGTGATAGAGAGTTTCAGAGAGTGTCAGAGAGTGTCTGAGAGTGTCAGAGAGTGATAGAGATTGTCAGAGAGTGTCAGAGAGTGTCAGAGAGTGATAGAGAGTGATAGAGAGTTTCAGAGAGTGTCAGAGAGTGTCAGAGAGTGTCTGAGAGTGTCAGAGATTGATAGAGAGTGATAGTGAGTTTCAGAGAGTGTCAGAGAGTGGCAGAGAGTGTCTGAGATTGTCAGAGAGTGATAGAGAGTGTCAGAGAGTGTCAGAGAGTGATAGAGAGTGATAGAGAGATACAGATAGTGTCAGAGAGTGTCTGAGAGAGGCAGAGAGTGATAGAGAGTGTCAGAGAGTGTCAGAGAGTGTCAGAGAGTGATAGAGAGTGATAGAAGTGTTTCAGAGAGTGTTAAAGAGTGTCAGAGAGTGTCTGAGAGTGTCAGAGAGTGATAGAGTGTGTCAGAGAGTGTCAGAGAGTGATAGAGAGTTTCAGTGAGTGTCAGAGAGTTTCTGAGAGTGTCAGAGAGTGGTAGAGAGTGTCAGAGAGTGTCAGAGAGTGATAGAGAGTGATAGAGAGTGTCAGAGAGTGTCAGAGAGTGTCAGAGAGTGATAGTGAGTGTCAGAGAGTGTCAGAGAGTGTCAGAGAGTGATAGTGAGTGTCAGAGAGTGATAGAGAGTGATAGATGGTGATAGAGAGTGTCAGAGAGTGTCAGAGAGTGATAGAGAGTGATAGAGAGTGTCAGAGGGTGTCAGAGAGTGTCAGAGAGTGATAGTGAGTGTCAGAGTGTGTCAGAGAGTGATAGAGAGTGATAGAGAGTGTCAGAGAGTGATAGAGAGTGTCAGAGAGTGTCAGAGAGTGATAGAGAGTGATAGAGAGTGTCAGAGAGTGTCTGAGAGTGTCAGAGAGTGATAGAGAGTGACAGAGAGTGTCAGAGAGTGTCAGAGAGTGATAGAGAGTGATAGAGAGTCTCAGAGAGTGTCAGAGTGTGTCAGAGAGTGATAGTGAGTGTCAGAGAGTGTCAGAGAGAGATAGAGAGTGTCAGAGAGTGATAGAGAGTGTCAGAGAGTGTCAGAGAGTGATAGAGAGTGTCAGAGAGTGATAGAGAGTGTCAGAGAGTGTCAGAGAGTGATAGAGAGTGATAGAGAGTGTCAGAGAGTGTCAGAGAGTGTCAGAGAGTGATAGTGAGTTTCAGAGAGTGTCAGAGAGTGTCAGAGAGTGTAGAGAGTGATAGAGAGTTTCAGAGAGTGTCAGAGAGTGTCAGAGAGTGATAGAGAGTGATAGAGAGTGTCAGAGAGTGTCAGAGAGTGATAGAGAGTGATAGAGAGTGTCAGAGAGTGTCAGAGAGTGTCAGAGAGTGTCAGAGAGTGATAGTGAATGTCAGAGAGTGTCAGAGAGTGATAGAGAGTGATAGAGAGTGTCAGAGAGTGATAGATAGTGTCAGAGAGTGTCAGAGAGTGAAAGAGAGTGATAGAGAGTGTCAGAGAGTGTCTGAGACTGTCAGAGAGTGATAGAGAGTAATAGAGAGTGTCAGAGAGTGTCAGAGAGTGATAGTGAGTGTCAGAGAGTGTCAGAGAGTGATAGAGAGTGTCAGAGAGTGATAGAGAGTGTCAGAGAGTGTCAGAGAGTGATAGAGAGTGATAGAGAGTTTCAGAGAGTGTCAGAGAGTGTCTGAGAGTGTCAGAGAGTGATAGAGAGTGTCAGAGAGTGTTAGAGAGTGATAGAGAGTGATAGAGAGTGTCAGAGAGTGTCAGAGAGTGTCAGAGAGTGATAGAGAGTGATAGAAGTGTTTCAGAGAGTGTTAAAGAGTGTCAGAGAGTGTCTGAGAGTGTCAGAGAGTGATAGAGTGTGTCAGAGAGTGTCAGAGAGTGATAGAGAGTTTCAGTGAGTGTCAGAGAGTGTCTGAGAGTGTCAGAGAGTGGTAGAGAGTGTCAGAGAGTGTCAGAGAGTGATAGAGAGTGATAGAGAGTGTCAGAGAGTGTCAGAGAGTGTCAGAGAGTGATAGTGAGTGTCAGAGAGTGTCAGAGAGTGATAGTGAGTGTCAGAGAGTGATAGAGAGTGATAGATGGTGATAGAGAGTGTCAGAGAGTGTCAGAGAGTGATAGAGAGTGATAGAGAGTGTCAGAGGGTGTCAGAGAGTGTCAGAGAGTGATAGTGAGTGTCAGAGTGTGTCAGAGAGTGATAGAGAGTGATAGAGAGTGTCAGAGAGTGATAGAGAGTGTCAGAGAGTGTCAGAGAGTGATAGAGAGTGATAGAGAGTGTCAGAGAGTGTCTGAGAGTGTCAGAGAGTGATAGAGAGTGACAGAGAGTGTCAGAGTGTGTCAGAGAGTGATAGAGAGTGATAGAGAGTCTCAGAGAGTGTCAGAGTGTGTCAGAGAGTGATAGTGAGTGTCAGAGAGTGTCAGAGAGTGATAGAGAGTGTCAGAGAGTGATAGAGAGTGTCAGAGAGTGTCAGAGAGTGATAGAGAGTGATAGAGAGTGATAGAGAGTGTCAGAGAGTGTCAGAGAGTGATAGAGAGTGATAGAGAGTGTCAGAGAGTGTCAGAGAGTGTCAGAGAGTGATAGTGAGTTTCAGAGAGTGTCAGAGAGTGTCAGAGAGTGTAGAGAGTGATAGAGAGTTTCAGAGAGTGTCAGAGAGTGTCAGAGAGTGATAGAGAGTGATAGAGAGTGTCAGAGAGTGTCAGAGAGTGATAGAGAGTGATAGAGAGTGTCAGAGAGTGTCAGAGAGTGTCAGAGAGTGATAGTGAATGTCAGAGAGTGTCAGAGAGTGATAGAGAGTGATAGAGAGTGTCAGAGAGTGATAGATAGTGTCAGAGAGTGTCAGAGAGTGAAAGAGAGTGATAGAGAGTGTCAGAGAGTGTCTGAGACTGTCAGAGAGTGATAGAGAGTAATAGAGAGTGTCAGAGAGTGTCAGAGAGTGTCAGAGAGTGATAGTGAGTGTCAGAGAGTGTCAGAGAATGATAGAGAGTGTCAGAGAGTGATAGAGAGTGTCAGAGAGTGTCAGAGAGTGATAGAGAGTGATAGAGAGTTTCAGAGAGTGTCAGAGAGTGTCTGAGAGTGTCAGAGAGTGATAGAGAGTGTCAGAGAGTGTTAGAGAGTGATAGAGAGTGATAGAGAGTGTCAGAGAGTGTCAGAGAGTGTCAGAGAGTGATGGAGAGTGATAGAAGTGTTTCAGAGTGTGTTAAAGAGTGTCAGAGAGTGTCTGAGAGTGTCAGAGAGTGATAGAGAGTGTCAGAGAGTGTCAGAGAGTGATAGAGAGTGATAGAGAGTTTCAGAGAGTGTCAGAGAGGGACTGAGAGTGTCAGAGAGTGATAGAGAGTGTCAGAGAGTGATAGAGAGTGATAGAGAGTGTCAGAGAGTGTCAGAGAGTGTCAGAGAGTGATAGTGAGTGTCAGAGAGTGTCAGAGAGTGTCAGAGAGTGATAGAGAGTGATAGAGAGTTTCAGAGAGTGTCAGAGAGTGTCTGAGAGTGTCAGAGAGTGATAGAGAGTGATAGAGAGTGTCAGAGAGTGTCAGAGAGTGATAGAGAGTTATAGAGAGTGTCAGAGAGTGTCAGAGAGTGTCAGAGAGTGATAGAGAATGATAGAGAGTGTCAGAGAGTGATAGAGAGTTTCAAAGAGTGTCAGAGAGTGATAGAGAGTGATAGAGAGTGTCAGAGAGTGTCTGAGAGTGTCAGAGAGTGATAGAGAGTGATAGAGGGTGTCAGAGAGTGTCAGAGAGTGTCAGAGAGTGATAGAGAGTGATAGAGAGTGTCAGAGAGTGTCAGAGAGTGTCAGAGAGTGATAGTGAGTGTCAGAGAGTGTCAGAGAGTGATAGAGAGTGTCAGAGAGTGATAGAGAGTGTCAGAGAGTGTCAGAGAGTGTCAGAGAGTGATAGAGAGTGATAGAGAGTTTCAGAGAGTGTCAGAGAGTGTCTGAGAGTGTCAGAGAGTGATAGAGAGTGTCAGAGAGTGTCAGAGAGTGATAGAGAGTGATAGAGAGTGTCAGAGAGTGTCAGAGAGTGATAGTGAGTGTCAGAGAGTGTCAGAGAGTGTCTGAGAGTGATAGAGAGTTTCAGAGAGTGTCTGAGAGTGTCAGAGAGTGATAGAGAGTGTCAGAGAGTGTCAGAGAGTGATAGTGAGTGTCAGAGAGTGTCAGAGAGTGATAGAGAGTGATAGAGAGTTTCAGAGAGTGATCGAGAGAGTCAGAGAGTGTCAGAGAGTGATAGAGAGTGATAGAGTGTCAGAGAATGTCTGAGAGTGTCAGAGAGTGATAGAGAGTGATAGAGAGTGTCAGAGAGTGTCAGAGAGTGATAGAGAGTGTCAGAGAGTGTCAGAGAGTGATAGTGAGTGTCAGAGAGTGTCAGAGAGTGATAGAGAGTGTCAGAGAGTGATAGAGAGTGTCAGAGAGTGTCAGAGAGTGATAGAGAGTGATAGAGAGTTTCAGAGAGTGTCAGAGAGTGTCTGAGAGTGTCAGAGAGTGATAGAGAGTGTCAGAGAGTGTCAGAGAGTGATAGAGAGTGATAGAGAGTGTCAGAGAGTGTCAGAGAGTGTCAGAGAGTGATAGTGAGTGTCAGAGAGTGTCAGAGAGTGTCTGAGAGTGATAGAGAGTGATAGAGAGTTTCAGAGAGTGTCAGAGAGTGTCTGAGAGTGTCAGAGAGCGATAGAGAGTGATAGAGAGTGTCAGAGAGTGTCAGAGAGTGATAGAGAGTGATAGAGAGTGATAGAGAGTGTCAGAGAGTGATAGAGAGTGTCAGAGAGTGTCAGAGAGTGATAGAGAGTGATAGAGAGTGTCAGAGAGTGTCTGAGAGTGTCAGAGAGTGATAGAGAGTGATAGAGAGTGTCAGAGAGTGTCAGAGAGTGATAGAGAGTGATAGAGAGTGTAATATAGTGTCAGACAGTGATAGTGAGTGTCAGAGAGTGTCAGAGAGTGATAGAGAGTGTCAGAGAGTGATAGAGAGTGTCAGAGAGTGTCAGAGAGTGTTAGAGAGTGATAGAGAGTTTCAGAGAGTGTCAGAGAGTGTCTGAGAGTGTCAGAGAGTGTCAGAGAGTGTCAGAGAGTGTCAGAGAGTGATAGAGAGTGTCAGAGAGTGATAGAGACTGTCAGAGAGTGTCAGAGAGTGATAGAGAGTGATAGAGAGTTTCAGAGAGTGTCAGAGAGTGTCTGAGAGTGTCAGAGAGTGATAGAGATTGTCAGAGAGTGTCAGAGTGTGATAGTGAGTGTCAGAGAGTGTCAGAGAGTGTCAGAGAGTGATAGAGAGTTTCAGAGAGTGTCAGAGAGTGTCTGAGAGTGTCAGAGAGTGATAGAGAGTGATAGAGAGTGTCAGAGAGTGTCAGAGAGTGATAGAGAGTGATAGAGAGTGTCAGAGAGCGTCAGAGAGTGTCAGAGAGTGATAGTGAGTGTTAGAGAGTGTCAGAGAGTGATAGAGAGTGATAGAGAGTTTCAGAGAGTGATAGAGAGAGTCAGAGAGTGTCAGAGAGTGATAGAGAGTGATAGAGAGTGTCAGAGAGTGTCTGACAGTGTCAGAGAGTGATAGAGAGTGATAGAGAGTGCCAGAGAGTGTCAGAGAGTGATAGAGAGTGATAGAGAGTGATAGAGAGTGTCAGAGAGTGTCAGAGAGTGTCAGAGAGTGATAGTGAGTGTCTGAGAGTGTCAGAGAGTGATAGAGAGTGTCAGAGAGTGATAGAGAGTGATAGAGAGTGTCAGAGAGTGTCAGAGAGTGTCAGAGAGTGTCTGAGAGTGTCAGAGAGTGATAGAGAGTGTCAGAGAGTGTCAGAGAGTGATAGAGAGTGTCAGAGAGTGTCAGAGAGTGATAGTGAGTGTCAGAGAGTGTCAGAGAGTGATAGAGAGTGTCAGAGAGTGATAGAGAGTGTCAGAGAGTGTCAGAGAGTGATAGAGAGTGATAGAGAGTTTCAGAGAGTGTCAGAGAGTGTCTGAGAGTGTCAGAGAGTGATAGAGAGTGTCAGAGAGTGATAGATAGTGATAGAGAGTTTCAGAGAGTGTCAGAGAGTGTCTGAGAGTGTCAGAGAGTGATAGAGAGTGTCAGAGAGTTTCAGAGAGTGATAGAGAGTGATAGAGAGTGTCAGAGAGTGTCAGAGAGTGTCAGAGAGTGATAGAGAGTGATAGAGAGTTTCAGAGAGTGTCAGAGAGTGTCTGAGAGTGTCAGAGAGTGATAGAGAGTGTCAGAGAGTGTCAGAGAGTGATAGAGAGTGATAGAGAGTGTCAGAGAGTGTCAGAGAGTGTCAGAGAGTGATAGAGAGTGATAGAAGTTTTTCAGAAAGTGTTAAAGAGTGTCAGAGAGTGTCTGAGAGTGTCAGAGTGTGATAGAGAGTGTCAGAGAGTGTCAGAGAGTGATAGAGAGTGATAGAGAGTTTCAGAGAGTGTCAGAGAGTGTCTGAGAGTGTCAGAGAGTGATAGAGAGTGTCAGAGAGTGTCAGAGAGTGATAGAGAGTGATAGAGAGTGTCAGAGAGTGTCAGAGAGTGTCAGAGAGTGATAGTGAGTGTCAGAGAGTGTCAGAGTGTGTCAGAGAGTGTCAGAGAGTGATAGAGAGTGATAGAGAGTTTCAGAGAGTGTCAGAGAGTGTCTGAGAGTGTCAGAGAGTGATAGAGAGTGATAGAGAGTGATAGAGAGTGTGAGAGAGTGTCAGAGAGTGATAGAGAGTGATAGAGATTGTCAGAGAGTGTCAGAGAGTGTCAGAGAGTGATAGTGAGTGTCAGAGAGTGTCAGAGAGTGATAGAGAGTGATAGAGAGTGTCAGAGAGTGATAGAGAGTGTCAGAGAGTGTCAGAGAGTGATAGAGAGTGATAGAGAGTGTCAGAGAGTGTCTGAGAGTGTCAGAGAGTGATAGAGAGTGATAGAGAGTGTCAGAGAGTGTCAGAGAGTGATAGAGAGTGATAGAGAGTGTCAGAGAGTGTCAGAGAGTGTCAGAGAGTGATAGTGAGTGTCAGAGAGTGCCAGAGAGTGATAGAGAGTGTCAGAGAGTGATAGAGAGTGTCAGAGAGTGTCAGAGAGTGATAGAGAGTGATAGAGAGTTTCAGAGAGTGTCAGAGAGTTTCTGAGAGTGTCAGAGAGTGATAGAGAGTGTCAGAGAGTGTCAGAGAGTGATAGAGAGTGTCAGAGAGTGATAGAGAGTGTCAGAGAGTGTCTGAGAGTGTCAGAGAGTGATAGAGAGTTTCAGAGAGTGATAGAGAGTGTCAGAGAGTGTCAGAGAGTGATAGAGAGTGATAGAGAGTGATAGAGAGTGTCAGAGAGTGTCAGAGAGTGTCAGAGAGTGATAGTGAGTGTCAGAGAGTGTCAGAGATGTCAGAGAGTGATAGAGAGTGATAGAGAGTTTCAGAGAGTGTCAGCGAGTGTCTGCGAGTGTCAGAGAGTGACAGAGAGTGATAGAGAGTGTCAGAGAGTGTCAGAGAGTGATAGAGAGTGATAGAGAGTGTCAGAGAGTGTCAGAGAGTGTCAGAGAGTGATAGTGAGTGTCAGAGAGTGTCAGAGAGTGATAGAGAGTGATAGAGAGTGTCAGAGAGTGATAGAGAGTGATAGAGAGTGATAGAGAGTGTCAGAGAGTGGTAGAGAGTGATAGAGAGTGTCAGAGAGTGATAGTTAGTGTCAGAGAGTGTCAGAGAGTGATAGAGAGTGTCAGAGAGTGATAGAGAGTGTCGGAGAGTGTCAGAGAGTGATAGAGAGTGATAGAGAGTGTCAGAGAGTGTCAGAGAGTGTCAGAGAGTGATAGAGAGTGATAGAAGAGTTTCAGAAAGTGTTAAAGAGTGTCAGAGAGTGTCTGAGAGTGTCAGAGTGTGATAGAGAGTGTCACAGAGTGTCAGAGAGTGATAGAGAGTGATAGAGAGTTTCAGAGAGTGTCAGAGAGTGTCTGAGAGTGTCAGAGAGTGATAGAGAGTGTCAGAGAGTGTCAGAGAGTGATAGAGAGTGATAGAGAGTGTCAGAGAGTGTCAGAGAGTGTCAGAGAGTGATAGTGAGTGTCAGAGAGTGTCAGAGAGTGTCAGAGAGTGATAGAGAGTGATAGAGAGTTTCAGAGAGTGTCAGAGAGTGTCTGAGAGTGTCAGAGAGTGAAAGAGAGTGATAGAGAGTGATAGAGAGTGTGAGAGAGTGTCAGAGAGTGATAGAGAGTGATAGAGATTGTCAGAGAGTGTCAGAGAGTGTCAGAGAGTGATAGTGAGTGTCAGAGAGTGTCAGAGAGTGATAGAGAGTGATAGAGAGTGTCAGAGAGTGATAGAGAGTGTCAGAGAGTGATAGAGAGTGTCAGAGAGTGTCAGAGAGTGATAGAGAGTGATAGAGAGTTTCAGAGAGTGTCAGAGAGTGTCTGAGAGTGTCAGAGAGTGATAGAGAGTGTCAGAGAGTGATAGATAGTGATAGAGAGTTTCAGAGAGTGTCAGAGAGTGTCTGAGAGTGTCAGAGAGTGATAGAGAGTGTCAGAGAGTGTCAGAGAGTGATAGAGAGTGATAGAGAGTGTCAGAGAGTGTCAGAGAGTGTCAGAGAGTGATAGAGAGTGATAGAGAGTTTCAGAGAGTGTCAGAGAGTGTCTGAGAGTGTCAGAGAGTGATAGAGAGTGTCAGAGAGTGTCAGAGAGTGATAGAGAGTGATAGAGAGTGTCAGAGAGTGTCAGAGAGTGTCAGAGAGTGATAGAGAGTGATAGAAGTGTTTCAGAAAGTGTTAAAGAGTGTCAGAGAGTGTCTGAGAGTGTCAGAGTGTGATAGAGAGTGTCAGAGAGTGTCAGAGAGTGATAGAGAGTGATAGAGAGTTTCAGAGAGTGTCAGAGAGTGTCTGAGAGTGTCAGAGAGTGATAGAGAGTGTCAGAGAGTGTCAGAGAGTGATAGAGAGTGATAGAGAGTGTCAGAGAGTGTCAGAGAGTGTCAGAGAGTGATAGTGAGTGTCAGAGAGTGTCAGAGAGTGTCAGAGAGTGATAGAGAGTGATAGAGAGTTTCAGAGAGTGTCAGAGAGTGTCTGAGAGTGTCAGAGAGTGATAGAGAGTGATAGAGAGTGATAGAGAGTGTGAGAGAGTGTCAGAGAGTGATAGAGAGTGATAGAGATTGTCAGAGAGTGTCAGAGAGTGTCAGAGAGTGATAGTGAGTGTCAGAGAGTGTCAGAGAGTGATAGAGAGTGATAGAGAGTGTCAGAGAGTGATAGAGAGTGTCAGAGAGTGTCAGAGAGTGATAGAGAGTGATAGAGAGTGTCAGAGAGTGTCTGAGAGTGTCAGAGAGTGATAGAGAGTGATAGAGAGTGTCAGAGAGTGTCAGAGAGTGATAGAGAGTGATAGAGAGTGTCAGAGAGTGTCAGAGAGTGTCAGAGAGTGATAGTGAGTGTCAGAGAGTGCCAGAGAGTGATAGAGAGTGTCAGAGAGTGATAGAGAGTGTCAGAGAGTGTCAGAGAGTGATAGAGAGTGATAGAGAGTTTCAGAGAGTGTCAGAGAGTTTCTGAGAGTGTCAGAGAGTGATAGAGAGTGTCAGAGAGTGTCAGAGAGTGATAGAGAGTGTCAGAGAGTGATAGAGAGTGTCAGAGAGTGTCTGAGAATGTCAGAGAGTGATAGAGAGTGTCAGAGAGTGATAGAGAGTGTCAGAGAGTGTCAGAGAGTGATAGAGAGTGATAGAGAGTGATAGAGAGTGTCAGAGAGTGTCAGAGAGTGTCAGAGAGTGATAGTGAGTGTCAGAGAGTGTCAGAGATGTCAGAGAGTGATAGAGAGTGATAGAGAGTTTCAGAGAGTGTCAGCGAGTGTCTGCGAGTGTCAGAGAGTGACAGAGAGTGATAGAGAGTGTCAGAGAGTGTCAGAGAGTGATAGAGAGTGATAGAGAGTGTCAGAGAGTGTCAGAGAGTGTCAGAGAGTGATAGTGAGTGTCAGAGAGTGTCAGAGAGTGATAGAGAGTGATAGAGAGTGTCAGAGAGTGTCAGAGAGTGATAGAGAGTGATAGAGAGTGATAGAGAGTGTCAGAGAGTGGTAGAGAGTGATAGAGAGTGTCAGAGAGTGATAGTGAGTGTCAGAGAGTGTCAGAGAGTGATAGAGAGTGTCAGAGAGTGATAGAGAGTGTCAGAGAGTGTCAGAGAGTGATAGAGAGTGATAGAGAGTGTCAGAGAGTGTCAGAGAGTGTCAGAGAGTGATAGAGAGTGATAGAAGTGTTTCAGAAAGTGTTAAAGAGTGTCAGAGAGTGTCTGAGAGTGTCAGAGTGTGATAGAGAGTGTCAGAGAGTGTCAGAGAGTGATAGAGAGTGATAGAGAGTTTCAGAGAGTGTCAGAGAGTGTCTGAGAGTGTCAGAGAGTGATAGAGAGTGTCAGAGAGTGTCAGAGAGTGATAGAGAGTGATAGAGAGTGTCAGAGAGTGTCAGAGAGTGATAGTGAGTGTCAGAGAGTGTCAGAGAGTGATAGAGAGTGATAGAGAGTTTCAGAGAGTGTCAGAGAGTGTCTGAGAGTGTCAGAGAGTGATAGAGAGTGATAGAGAGTGATAGAGAGTGTGAGAGAGTGTCAGAGAGTGATAGAGAGTGATAGAGATTGTCAGAGAGTGTCAGAGAGTGTCAGAGAGTGATAGTGAGTGTCAGAGAGTGTCAGAGAGTGATAGAGAGTGATAGAGAGTGTCAGAGAGTGATAGAGAGTGTCAGAGAGTGTCAGAGAGTGTCAGAGAGTGATAGTGAGTGTCAGAGAGTGTCAGAGATGTCAGAGAGTGATAGAGAGTGATAGAGAGTTTCAGAGAGTGTCAGCGAGTGTCTGCGAGTGTCAGAGAGTGACAGAGAGTGATAGAGAGTGTCAGAGAGTGTCAGAGAGTGATAGAGAGTGATAGAGAGTGTCAGAGAGTGTCTGAGAGTGTCAGAGAGTGATAGAGAGTGATAGAGAGTGTCAGAGAGTGATAGAGAGTGATAGAGAGTGTCAGAGAGTGTCAGAGAGTGTCAGAGAGTGATAGTGAGTGTCAGAGAGTGCCAGAGAGTGATAGAGAGTGTCAGAGAGTGATAGAGAGTGTCAGAGAGTGTCAGAGAGTGATAGAGAGTGATAGAGAGTTTCAGAGAGTGTCAGAGAGTTTCTGAGAGTGTCAGAGAGTGATAGAGAGTGTCAGAGAGTGTCAGAGAGTGATAGAGAGTGTCAGAGAGTGATAGTGAGTGTCAGAGAGTGTCAGAGAGTGTCAGAGAGTGTCTGAGAGTGTCAGAGAGTGATAGAGAGTGTCAGAGAGTGTCAGAGAGTGATAGAGAGTGATAGAGAGTGATAGAGAGTGTCAGAGAGTGTCAGAGAGTGTCAGAGAGTGATAGTGAGTGTCAGAGAGTGTCAGAGATGTCAGAGAGTGATAGAGAGTGATAGAGAGTTTCAGAGAGTGTCAGCGAGTGTCTGCGAGTGTCAGAGAGTGACAGAGAGTGATAGAGAGTGTCAGAGAGTGTCAGAGAGTGATATTGAGTGTCAGAGAGTGTCAGAGAGTGATAGAGAGTGATAGAGAGTGTCAGAGAGTGTCAGAGAGTGATAGAGAGTGATAGAGAGTGTCAGAGAGTGGTAGAGAGTGATAGAGAGTGTCAGAGAGTGATAGTGAGTGTCAGAGAGTGTCAGAGAGTGATAGAGAGTGTCAGAGAGTGATAGAGAGTGTCAGAGAGTGTCAGAGAGTGATAGAGAGTGATAGAGAGTTTCAGAGAGTGTCAGAGAGTGTCTGAGAGTGTCAGAGAGTGATAGAGAGTGTCAGAGAGTGATAGATAGTGATAGAGAGTTTCAGAGAGTGTCAGAGAGTGTCTGAGATTGTCAGAGAGTGATAGAGAGTGTCAGAGAGTGTCAGAGAGTGTCAGAGAGTGATAGAGAGTGATAGAGAGTTTCAGAGAGTGTCAGAGAGTGTCTGAGAGTGTCAGAGAGTGATAGAGAGTGATAGAGAGTGTGAGAGAGTGTCAGAGAGTGATAGAGAGTGATAGAGAGTGATAGAGAGTGTCAGACAGTGTCAGAGAGTGATAGTGAGTGTCAAAGAGTGTCAGAGAGTGATAGAGAGTGATAGAGAGTGTCAGAGAGTGATAGAGAGTGTCAGAGAGTGTCAGAGAGTGATAGAGAGTGATAGAGAGTGTCAGAGAGTGTCTGAGAGTGTCAGAGAGTGATAGAGAGTGATAGAGAGTGTCAGAGAGTGTCAGAGAGTGATAGAGAGTGATAGAGAGTGTCAGAGAGTGTCAGAGAGTGATAGTGAGTGTCAGAGAGTGTCAGAGAGTGATAGAGAGTGTCAGAGAGTGATAGAGAGTGTCAGAGAGTGTCAGAGAGTGATAGAGAGTGATAGAGAGTTTCAGAGAGTGTCAGAGAGTGTCTGAGAGGGTCAGAGAGTGATAGAGAGTGTCAGAGAGTGATATAGAGTGTCAGAGAGTGTCAGAGAGTGATAGTGAGTGTCAGAGAGTGTCAGAGAGTGATAGAGAGTGATAGAGAGTGTCAGAGAGTGTCAGAGAGTGATAGAGAGTGATAGAGAGTGATAGAGAGTGTCAGAGAGTGATAGAGAGTGATAGAGAGTGTCAGAGAGTGTCAGAGAGTGATAGTGAGTGTCAGAGAGTGTCAGAGAGTGATAGAGAGTGTCAGAGAGTGATAGAGAGTGTCAGAGAGTGTCAGAGAGTGATAGAGAGTGATAGAGAGTTTCAGAGAGTGTCAGAGAGTGTCTGAGAGTGTCAGAGAGTGATAGAGAGTGTCAGAGAGTGATAGATAGTGATAGAGAGTTTCAGAGAGTGTCAGAGAGTGTCTGAGATTGTCAGAGAGTGATAGAGAGTGTCAGAGAGTGTCAGAGAGTGATAGAGAGTGATAGAGAGTGTCAGAGAGTGTCAGAGAGTGTCAGAGAGTGTCAGAGAGTGATAGAGAGTGATAGAGAGTTTCAGAGAGTGTCAGAGAGTGTCTGAGAGTGTCAGAGAGTGATAGAGAGTGTCAGAGAGTGTCAGAGAGTGATAGAGAGTGATAGAGAGTGTCAGAGAGTGTCAGAGAGTGTCCGAGAGTGATAGAGAGTGATAGAAGTGTTTCAGAAAGTGTTAAAGAGTGTCAGAGAGTGTCTGAGAGTGTCAGAGAGTGATAGAGAGTGTCAGAGAGTGTCAGAGAGTGATAGAGAGTGATAGAGAGTTTCAGAGAGTGTCAGAGAGTGTCTGAGAGTGTCAGAGAGTGATAGAGAGTGTCAGAGAGTGTCAGAGAGTGATAGAGAGTGATAGAGAGTGTCAGAGAGTGTCAGAGAGTGTCCGAGAGTGATAGTGAGTGTCAGAGAGTGTCAGAGAGTGTCAGAGAGTGATAGAGAGTGATAGAGAGTTTCAGAGAGTGTCAGAGAGTGTCTGAGAGTGTCAGAGAGTGATAGAGAGTGATAAAGAGTGTGAGAGAGTGTCAGAGAGTGATAGAGAGTGATAGAGAGTGTCAGAGAGTGTCAGAGAGTGATAGTGAGTGTCAAAGAGTGTCAGAGAGTGATAGAGAGTGATAGAGAGTGTCAGAGAGTGATAGAGAGTGTCAGAGAGTGTCAGAGAGTGATAGAGAGTGATAGAGAGTGTCAGAGAGTGTCTGAGAGTGTCAGAGAGTGATAGAGAGTGATAGAGAGTGTCAGAGAGTGTCAGAGAGTGATAGAGAGTGATAGAGAGTGTCAGAGAGTGTCAGAGAGTGATAGTGAGTGTCAGAGAGTGACAGAGAGTGATAGAGAGTGTCAGAGAGTGATAGAGAGTGTCAGAGATGTCAGAGAGTGATAGAGATTGATAGAGAGTTTCAGAGAGTGTCAGCGAGTGTCTGCGAGTGTCAGAGAGTGACAGAGAGTGATAGAGAGTGTCAGAGAGTGCCAGAGAGTGATAGAGAGTGATAGAGAGTGTCAGAGAGTGTCAGAGAGTGTCAGAGAGTGATAGTGAGTGTCAGAGAGTGTCAGAGAGTGATAGAGAGTGATAGAGAGTGTCAGAGAGTGTCAGAGAGTGATAGAGAGTGATAGAGAGTGATAGAGAGTGTCAGAGAGTGATAGAGAGTGATAGAGAGTGTCAGAGAGTGTCAGAGAGTGATAGTGAGTGTCAGAGAGTGTCAGAGAGTGATAGAGAGTGTCAGAGAGTGATAGAGAGTGTCAGAGATGTCAGAGAGTGATAGAGAGTGATAGAGAGTTTCAGAGAGTGTCAGCGAGTGTCTGCGAGTGTCAGAGAGTGACAGAGAGTGATAGAGAGTGTCAGAGAGTGTCAGAGAGTGATAGAGAGTGATAGAGAGTGTCAGAGAGTGTCAGAGAGTGTCAGAGAGTGATAGTGAGTGTCAGAGAGTGTCAGAGAGTGATAGAGAGTGATAGAGAGTGTCAGAGAGTGTCAGAGAGTGATAGAGAGTGATAGAGAGTGATAGAGAGTGTCAGAGAGTGATAGAGAGTGATAGAGAGTGTCAGAGAGTGTCAGAGAGTGACAGTGAGTGTCAGAGAGTGATAGAAAGTGTCAGAGAGTGATAGAGAGTGTCAGAGAGTGTCAGAGAGTGATAGAGAGTGATAGAGAGTTTCAGAGAGTGTCAGAGAGTGTCTGAGAGTGTCAGAGAGTGATAAAGAGTGTCAGAGAGTGATAGATAGTGATAGAGAGTTTCAGAGAGTGTCAGAGAGTGTCTGAGATTGTCAGAGAGTGATAGAGAGTGTCAGAGAGTGTCAGAGAGTGATAGAGAGTGATAGAGAGTGATAGAGAGTGTCAGAGAGTGATAGAGAGTGATAGAGAGTGTCAGAGATGTCAGAGAGTGATAGAGAGTGATAGAGAGTTTCAGAGAGTGTCAGCGAGTGTCTGCGAGTGTCAGAGAGTGACAGAGAGTGATAGAGAGTGTCAGAGAGTGTCAGAGAGTGATAGAGAGTGATAGAGAGTGTCAGAGAGTGTCAGAGAGTGTCAGAGAGTGATAGTGAGTGTCAGAGAGTGTCAGAGAGTGATAGAGAGTGATAGAGAGTGTCAGAGAGTGTCAGAGAGTGATAGAGAGTGATAGAGAGTGATAGAGAGTGTCAGAGAGTGATAGAGAGTGATAGAGAGTGTCAGAGAGTGTCAGAGAGTGACAGTGAGTGTCAGAGAGTGATAGAAAGTGTCAGAGAGTGATAGAGAGTGTCAGAGAGTGTCAGAGAGTGATAGAGAGTGATAGAGAGTTTCAGAGAGTGTCAGAGAGTGTCTGAGAGTGTCAGAGAGTGATAAAGAGTGTCAGAGAGTGATAGATAGTGATAGAGAGTTTCAGAGAGTGTCAGAGAGTGTCTGAGATTGTCAGAGAGTGATAGAGAGTGTCAGAGAGTGTCAGAGAGTGATAGAGAGTGATAGAGAGTGTCAGAGAGTGTCAGAGAGTGCCAGAGAGTGTCAGAGAGTGATATAGAGTGATAGAGAGTTTCAGAGAGTGTCAGAGAGTGTCAGAGAGTGTCAGAGAGTGATAGAGAGTGATAGAAGTGTTTCAGAAAGTGTTAAAGAGTGTCAGAGAGTGTCTGAGAGTGTCAGAGAGTGATAGAGAGTGTCAGAGAGTGTCAGAGAGTGATAGAGAGTGATAGAGAGTTTCAGAGAGTGTCAGAGAGTGTCTGAGAGTGTCAGAGAGTGATAGAGAGTGTCAGAGAGTGTCAGAGAGTGATAGAGAGTGATAGAGAGTGTCAGAGAGTGTCAGAGAGTGTCAGGGAGTGATAGTGTGTGTCAGAGAGTGTCAGAGAGTGTCAGAGAGTGATAGAGAGTGATAGAGAGTTTCAGAGAGTGTCAGAGAGTGTCTGAGAGTGTCAGAGAGTGATAGAGAGTGATAGAGAGTGTGAGAGAGTGTCAGAGAGTGATAGAGAGTGATAGAGAGTGATAGAGAGTGTCAGACAGTGTCAGAGAGTGATAGTGAGTGTCAAAGAGTGTCAGAGAGTGATAGAGAGTGATAGAGAGTGTCAGAGAGTGATAGAGAGTGTCAGAGAGTGTCAGAGAGTGATAGAGAGTGATAGAGAGTGTCAGAGAGTGTCTGAGAGTGTCAGAGAGTGATAGAGAGTGATAGAGAGTGTCAGAGAGTGTCAGAGAGTGATAGAGAGTGATAGAGAGTGTCAGAGAGTGTCAGAGAGTGATAGTGAGTGTCAGAGAGTGTCAGAGAGTGATAGAGAGTGTCAGAGAGTGATAGAGAGTGTCAGAGAGTGTCAGAGAGTGATAGAGAGTGATAGAGAGTTTCAGAGAGTGTCAGAGAGTGTCTGAGAGTGTCAGAGAGTGATAGAGAGTGTCAGAGAGTGATAGAGAGGGTCAGAGAGTGTCAGAGAGTGATAGTGAGTGTCAGAGAGTGTCAGAGAGTGATAGAGAGTGATAGAGAGTGTCAGAGAGTGATAGTGAGTGTCAGAGAGTGATAGAGAGTGATAGAGAGTGATAGAGAGTGTCAGAGAGTGTCAGAGAGTGATAGAGAGTGATAGAGAGTGTCAGAGAGTGTCAGAGAGTGTCAGAGAGTGATAGCGAGTGTCAGAGAGTGATAGAGAGTGATAGAGAGTGATAGAGAGTTTCAGAGAGTGATAGTGAGTGTCTGAGAGTGATAGAGAGTGTCAGAGAGTGTCAGAGAGTGATAGTGAGTGTCAGAGAGTGTCAGAGAGTGATAGAGAGTGATAGAGAGTGCTAGAGAGTGTCAGAGAGTGATAGAGAGTGTCAGAGAGTGTCAGAGAGTGATAGAGAGTGTCAGAGAGTGATAGAGAGTGTCAGAGAGTGTCAGAGAGTGATAGAGAGTGATAAAGAGTTTCAGAGAGTGTCAGAGAGTGTCTGAGAGTGTCAGAGAGTGATAGAGAGTGTCAGAGAGTGATAGATAGTGATAGAGAGTTTCAGAGAGTGTCAGAGAGTGTCTGAGAGTGTCAGAGAGTGATAGAGCGTGATAGAGAGTGTCAGAGAGTGTCAGAGAGTGTCAGAGAGTGTCAGAGAGTGATAGAGAGTGATAGAGAGTTTCAGAGAGTGTCAGAGAGTGTCTGAGAGTGTCAGAGAGTGATAGAGAGTGTCAGAGAGTGTCAGAGAGTGATAGAGAGTGATAGAGAGTGTCAGAGAGTGTCAGAGAGTGTCAGAGAGTGATAGAGAGTGATAGAAGTGTTTCAGAAAGTGTTAAAGGGTGTCAGAGAGTGATAGAGAGTGTCAGAGAGTGATAGAGAGTGTCACAGAGTGTCAGAGAGTGATAGAGAGTGATAGAGAGTTTCAGAGAGTGTCAGAGAGTGTCTAAGAGTGTCAGAGAGTGATAGAGAGTGTCAGAGAGTGTCAGAGAGTGATAGAGAGTGATAGAGAGTGTCAGAGAGTGTCAGAGAGTGTCAGAGAGTGATAGTGAGTGTCAGAGAGTGTCAGAGAGTGTCAGAGAGTGATAGAGAGTGATAGAGAGTTTCAGAGAGTGTCAGAGAGTGTCTGAGAGTGTCAGAGAGTGATAGAGAGTGATAGAGAGTGATAGAGAGTGTCAGAGAGTGTCAGAGAGTGATAGAGAGTGATAGAGAGTGTCAGAGAGTGTCAGAGAGTGATAGTGAGTGTCAGAGAGTGTCAGAGAGTGATAGAGAGTGATGGAGAGTGTCAGAGAGTGATAGAGAGTGTCAGAGAGTGTCAGAGAGTGATAGAGAGTGATAGAGAGTGTCAGAGAGTGTCAGAGAGTGATAGAGAGTGATAGAGAGTGTCAGAGAGTGTCAGAGAGTGTCAGAGAGTTATAGTGAGTGTCAGAGAGTGTCAGAGAGTGATAGAGAGTGTCAGAGAGTGATAGAGAGTGTCAGAGAGTGTCAGAGAGTGATAGAGAGTGATAGAGAGTTTCAGAGAGTGTCAGAGAGTGTCAGAGAGTGTCAGAGAGTGATAGAGAGTGTCAGAGAGTGTCAGAGAGTGATAGAGAGTGTCAGAGAGTGTCAGAGAGTGATAGTGAGTGTCAGAGAGTGTCAGAGAGTGTCAGACAGTGTCTGAGAGTGTCAGAGAGTGATAGAGAGTGTCAGAGAGTGTCAGAGAGTGATAGAGAGTGATAGAGAGTGTCAGAGAGTGTCAGAGAGTGTCAGAGAGTGATAGTGAGTGTCAGAGAGTGTCAGAGATGTCAGAGAGTGATAGAGAGTGATAGAGAGTTTCAGAGAGTGTCAGAGAGTGTCTGCGAGTGTCAGAGAGTGATAGAGAGTGTCAGAGAGTGTCAGAGAGTGATAGAGAGTGATAGAGAGTGTCAGAGAGTGTCAGAGAGTGTCAGAGAGTGATAGTGAGTGTCTGAGAGTGTCAGAGAGTGTCAGAGAGTGATAGAGAGTGATAGAGAGTGATAGAGTGTGTCAGAGAGTGTCAGAGAGTGATCGAGAGTGATAGAGAGTGATAGAGAGTGTCAGAGAGTGATAGAGAGTGATAGAGAGTGTCAGAGAGTGTCAGAGAGTGATAGTGAGTGTCAGAGAGTGTCAGAGAGTGATAGAGAGTGTCAGAGAGTGATAGAGAGTGTCAGAGAGTGATAGAGAGTGTCAGAGAGTGTCAGAGAGTGATAGAGAGTGATAGAGAGTTTAAGAGAGTGTCAGAGAGTGTCTGAGAGTGTCAGAGAGTTATAGAGAGTGTCAGAGAGTGATAGATAGTGATAGAGAGTTTCAGAGAGTGTCAGAGAGTGTCTGAGATTGTCAGAGAGTGATAGAGAGTGTCAGAGAGTGTCTGAGAGTGATAGAGAGTGATAGAGAGTGTCAGAGAGTGTCTGAGAGTGTCTGAGAGTGTCAGAGAGTGATAGAGAGTGTCAGAGAGTGTCAGAGAGTGATAGAGAGTGATAGAGAGTGTCAGAGAGTGTCAGAGAGTGTCAGAGAGTGATAGAGAGTGATAGAAGTGTTTCAGAAAGTGTTAAAGAGTCTCAGAGAGTGTCTGAGCGTGTCAGAGAGTGATAGAGAGTGTCAGAGTGTGTCAGAGAGTGGTAGAGAGTGATAGAGAGTTTCAGAGAGTGTCAGATAGTGTCTGAGAGTGTCAGAGAGTGATAGAGAGTGTCAGAGAGTGTCAGAGAGTGATAGAGAGTGATAGAGAGTGTCAGAGAGTGTCAGAGAGTGTCAGAGAGTGATAGTGAATGTCAGAGAGTGATAGAGAGTGATAGAGAGTTTCAGAGAGTGATAGTGAGTGTCTGAGAGTGATAGAGAGTGTCAGAGAGTGTCAGAGAGTGTCAGAGAGTGATAGTGAGTGTCAGAGAGTGTCAGAGAGTGATAGAGAGTGATAGAGAGTGCTAGAGAGTGTCAGAGAGTGATAGAGAGTGTCAGAGAGTGTCAGAGAGTGATAGAGAGTGTCAGAGAGTGATAGAGAGTGTCAGAGAGTGTCAGAGAGTGATAGAGAGTGATAAAGAGTTTCACTGAGTGTCAGAGAGTGTCTGAGAGTGTCAGAGAGTGATAGAGAGTGTCAGAGAGTGATAGATAGTGATAGAGAGTTTCAGAGAGTGTCGGAGAGTGTCTGAGAGTGTCAGAGAGTGATAGAGAGTGTCAGAGAGTGTCAGAGAGTGATAGAGCGTGATAGAGAGTGTCAGAGAGTGTCAGAGAGTGTCAGAGAGTGATAGAGAGTGATAGAGAGTTTCAGAGAGTGTCAGAGAGTGTCAGAGAGTGTCAGAGAGTGATAGAGAGTGTCAGAGAGTGATAGATAGTGATAGAGAGTTTCAGAGAGTGTCAGAGAGTGTCTGAGATTGTCAGAGTGTGATAGAGAGTGTCAGAGAGTGTCAGAGAGTGATAGAGAGTGATAGAGAGTGTCAGAGAGTGTCAGAGAGTGTCAGAGAGTGATAGAGAGTGTCAGAGAGTGTCAGAGAGTGATAGAGAGTGATAGAGAGTTTCAGAGAGTGTCAGAGAGTGTCTGAGAGTGTCAGAGAGTGATAGAGAGTGTCAGAGAGTGTCAGAGAGTGATAGAGAGTGTCAGAGAGTGTCAGAGAGTGATAGAGAGTGATAGAGAGTGTCAGAGAGTGTCTGAGAGTGTCAGAGAGTGATAGAGAGTGATAGAGAGTGTCAGAGAGTGTCAGAGAGTGTCAGAGAGTGATAGAGAGTGATAGAGAGTGTCAGAGAGTGTCAGAGAGTGATAGTGAGTGTCAGAGAGTGTCAGAGAGTGATAGAGAGTGTCAGAGAGTGATAGAGAGTGTCAGAGAGTGTCAGAGAGTGATAGAGAGTGATAGAGAGTTTCAGAGAGTGTCAGAGAGTGATAGTGAGTGTCAGAGAGTGTCAGAGAGTGTCAGAGAGTGATAGAGAGTGATAGAGAGTTTCAGAGAGTGTCAGAGAGTGTCTGAGAGTGTCAGAGAGTGATAGAGAGTGATAGAGAGTGTCAGAGAGTGTCAGAGAGTGATAGAGAGTGACAGAGAGTGTCAGAGAGTGTCAGAGAGTGATAGTGAGTGTCAGAGAGTGTCAGAGAGTGATAGAGAGTGATAGAGAGTGTCAGAGAGTGATAGTGAGTGTCAGAGAGTGATAGAGAGTGATAGAGAGTGATAGAGAGTGTCAGAGAGTGTCAGAGGGTGATAGAGAGTGATAGAGAGTGTCAGAGAGTGTCAGAGAGTGTCAGAGAGTGATAGCGAGTGTCAGAGAGTGATAGAGAGTGATAGAGAGTGATAGAGAGTTTCAGAGAGTGATAGTGAGTGTCTGAGAGTGATAGAGAGTGTCAGAGAGTGTCAGAGAGTGATAGTGAGTGTCAGAGAGTGTCAGAGAGTGATAGAGATTGATAGAGAGTGCTAGAGAGTGTCAGAGAGTGATAGAGAGTGTCAGAGAGTGTCAGAGAGTGATAGAGAGTGTCAGAGAGTGATAGAGAGTGTCAGAGAGTGTCAGAGAGTGATAGAGAGTGATAAAGAGTTTCAGAGAGTGTCAGAGAGTGTCTGAGAGTGTCAGAGAGTGATAGAGAGTGTCAGAGAGTGATAGATAGTGATAGAGAGTTTCAGAGAGTGTCAGAGAGTGTCTGAGAGTGTCAGAGAGTGATAGAGCGTGATAGAGAGTGTCAGAGAGTGTCAGAGAGTGTCAGAGAGTGTCTAAGAGTGTCAGAGAGTGATAGAGAGTGTCAGAGAGTGTCAGAGTGTGATAGAGAGTGATAGAGAGTGTCAGAGAGTGTCAGAGAGTGTCTAAGAGTGATAGTGAGTGTCAGAGAGTGTCAGAGAGTGTCAGAGAGTGATAGAGAGTGATAGAGAGTTTCAGAGAGTGTCAGAGAGTGTCTGAGAGTGTCAGAGAGTGATAGAGAGTGATAGAGAGTGATAGAGAGTGTCAGAGAGTGTCAGAGAGTGATAGAGAGTGATAGAGAGTGTCAGAGAGTGTCAGAGAGTGATAGTGAGTGTCAGAGAGTGTCAGAGAGTGATAGAGAGTGATGGAGAGTGTCAGAGAGTGATAGAGAGTGTCAGAGAGTGTCAGAGAGTGATAGAGAGTGATAGAGAGTGTCAGAGAGTGTCAGAGAGTGATAGAGAGTGATAGAGAGTGTCAGAGAGTGTCAGAGAGTGTCAGAGAGTTATAGTGAGTGTCAGAGAGTGTCAGAGAGTGATAGAGAGTGTCAGAGAGCGATAGAGAGTGTCAGAGAGTGTCAGAGAGTGATAGAGAGTGATAGAGAGTTTCAGAGAGTGTCAGAGAGTGTCAGAGAGTGTCAGAGAGTGATAGAGAGTGTCAGAGAGTGTCAGAGAGTGATAGAGAGTGTCAGAGAGTGATAGTGAGTGTCAGAGAGTGTCAGAGAGTGTCAGAAAGTGTCTGAGAGTGTCAGAGAGTGATAGAGAGTGTCAGAGAGTGTCAGAGAGTGATAGAGAGTGATAGAGAGTGTCAGAGAGTGTCAGAGAGTGTCAGAGAGTGATAGTGAGTGTCAGAGAGTGTCAGAGATGTCAGAGAGTGATAGAGAGTGATAGAGAGTTTCAGAGAGTGTCAGAGAGTGTCTGCGAGTGTCAGAGAGTGATAGAGAGTGTCAGAGAGTGTCAGAGAGTGATAGAGAGTGATAGAGAGTGTCAGAGAGTGTCAGAGAGTGTCAGAGAGTGATAGTGAGTGTCAGAGAGTGTCAGAGAGTGTCAGAGAGTGATAGAGAGTGATAGAGAGTGATAGAGAGTGTCAGAGAGTGTCAGAGAGTGATCGAGAGTGATAGAGAGTGATAGAGATTGTCAGAGAGTGATAGAGAGTGATAGAGAGTGTCAGAGAGTGTCAGAGAGTGATAGTGAGTGTCAGAGAGTGTCAGAGAGTGATAGAGAGTGTCAGAGAGTGATAGAGAGTGTCAGAGAGTGTCAGAGAGTGATAGAGAGTGATAGAGAGTTTAAGAGAGTGTCAGAGAGTGTCTGAGAGTGTCAGAGAGTGATAGAGAGTGTCAGAGAGTGATAGATAGTGATAGAGAGTTTCAGAGAGTGTCAGAGAGTGTCTGAGATTGTCAGAGAGTGATAGAGAGTGTCAGAGAGTGTCAGAGAGTGATAGAGAGTGATAGAGAGTGTCAGAGAGTGTCCGAGAGTGTCTGGAGTGTCAGAGAGTGATAGAGAGTGTCAGAGAGTGTCAGAGAGTGATAGAGAGTGATAGAGAGTGTCAGAGAGTGTCAGAGAGTGTCAGAGAGTGATAGAGAGTGATAGAAGTGTTTCAGAAAGTGTTAAAGAGTGTCAGAGAGTGTCTGAGCGTGTCAGAGAGTGATAGAGAGTGTCAGAGAGTGTCAGAGAGTGATAGAGAGTGATAGAGAGTTTCAGAGAGTGTCAGATAGTGTCTGAGAGTGTCAGAGAGTGATAGAGAGTGTCAGAGAGTGTCAGAGAGTGATAGAGAGTGATAGAGAGTGTCAGAGAGTGTCAGAGAGTGTCAGAGAGTGATAGCGAATGTCAGAGAGTGATAGAGAGGGATAGAGAGTTTCAGAGAGTGATAGTGAGTGTCTGAGAGTGATAGAGTGTGTCAGAGAGTGTCAGAGAGTGATAGTGAGTGTCAGAGAGTGTCAGAGAGTGATAGAGAGTGATAGAGAGTGCTAGAGAGTGTCAGAGAGTGATAGAGAGTGTCAGAGAGTGTCAGAGAGTGATAGAGAGTGTCAGAGAGTGATAGAGAGTGCTAGAGAGTGTCAGAGAGTGATAGAGAGTGTCAGAGAGTGTCAGAGAGTGATAGAGAGTGTCAGAGAGTGTCAGAGAGTGATAGAGAGTGTCAGAGAGTGATAGATAGTGATAGAGAGTTTCAGAGAGTGTCGGAGAGTGTCTGAGAGTGTCAGAGAGTGATAGAGAGTGTCAGAGTGTGTCAGAGAGTGATAGAGCGTGATAGAGAGTGTCAGAGAGTGTCAGAGAGTGTCAGAGAGTGATAGAGAGTGATAGAGAGTTTCAGAGAGTGTCAGAGAGTGTCTGAGAGTGTCAGAGAGTGATAGAGAGTGTCAGAGAGTGTCAGAGAGTGATAGAGAGTGATAGAGAGTGTCAGAGAGTGTCAGAGAGTGTCAGAGAGTGATAGAGAGTGATAGAAATGTTTCAGAAAGTGTTAAAGGGTGTCAGAGAGTGATAGAGAGTGTCAGAGAGTGATAGAGAGTGTCAGAGAGTGTCAGAGAGTGATAGAGAGTGATAGAGAGTTTCAGAGAGTGTCAGAGAGTGTCTAAGAGTGTCAGAGAGTGATAGAGAGTGTCAGAGAGTGTCAGAGAGTGATAGAGAGTGATAGAGAGTGTCAGAGAGTGTCAGAGAGTGATAGTGAGTGTCAGAGAGTGTCAGAGAGTGTCAGAGAGTGATAGAGAGTGATAGAGAGTTTCAGAGAGTGTCAGAGAGTGTCTGAGAGTGTCAGAGAGTGATAGAGAGTGATAGAGAGTGTGAGAGAGTGTCAGAGAGTGATAGAGAGTGATAGAGAGTGTCAGAGAGTGTCAGAGAGTGTCAGAGAGTGATAGTGAGTGTCAAAGAGTGTCAGAGAGTGATAGAGAGTGATAGAGAGTGTCAGAGAGTGATAGAGAGTGTCAGAGAGTGTCAGAGAGTGATAGAGAGTGATAGAGAGTGTCAGAGAGTGTCTGAGAGTGATAGAGAGTGATAGAGAGTTTCAGAGAGTGTCAGAGAGTGTCTAAGAGTGTCAGAGAGTGATAGAGAGTGTCAGAGAGTGTCAGAGAGTGATAGAGAGTGATAGAGAGTGTCAGAGAGTGTCAGAGAGTGATAGTGTGTGTCAGAGAGTGTCAGAGAGTGATAGAGAGTGATAGAGAGTTTCAGAGAGTGTCAGAGAGTGTCTGAGAGTGTCAGAGAGTGATAGAGAGTGATAGAGAGTGTGAGAGAGTGTCAGAGAGTGATAGAGAGTGATAGAGAGTGTCAGAGAGTGTCAGAGAGTGTCAGAGAGTGATAGTGAGTGTCAAAGAGTGTCAGAGAGTGATAGAGAGTGATAGAGAGTGTCAGAGAGTGATAGAGAGTGTCAGAGAGTGTCAGAGAGTGATAGAGAGTGATAGAGAGTGTCAGAGAGTGTCAGAGAGAGATAGAGAGTGATAGAGAGTGTCAGAGAGTGTCAGAGAGTGATAGTGAGTGTCAGAGAGTGTCAGAGAGTGATAGAGAGTGTCAGAGAGTGATAGAGAGTGTCAGAGAGTGATAGAGAGTGATAGAGAGTTTCAGAGAGTGTCAGAGAGTGTCTGAGAGTGTCAGAGAGTGATAGAGAGTGTCAGAGAGTGATATAGAGTGTCAGAGAGTGTCAGAGAGTGATAGTGAGTGTCAGAGAGTGTCAGAGAGTGTCAGAGAGTGATAGAGAGTGATAGAGAGTTTCAGAGAGTGTCAGAGAGTGTCTGAGAGTGTCAGAGAGTGATAGAGAGTGATAGAGAGTGTCAGAGAGTGTCAGAGAGTGATAGAGAGTGATAGAGAGTGATAGAGAGTGTCAGAGAATGTCAGAGAGTGATAGTGAGTGTCAGAGAGTGTCAGAGAGTGATAGAGAGTGATAGAGAGTGTCAGAGAGTGATAGTGAGTGTCAGAGAGTGATAGAGAGTGATAGAGAGTGATAGAGAGTGTCAGAGAGTGTCAGAGAGTGATAGAGAGTGATAGAGAGTGTCAGAGAGTGTCAGAGAGTGTAAGAGAGTGATAGCGAGTGTCAGAGAGTGATAGAGAGTGATAGAGAGTGATAGAGAGTTTCAGAGAGTGATAGTGAGTGTCTGAGAGTGATAGAGAGTGTCAGAGAGTGTCAGAGAGTGATAGTGAGTGTCAGAGAGTGTCAGATTGTGATAGAGAGTGATAGAGAGTGCTAGAGAGTGTCAGAGAGTGATAGAGTGTCAGAGAGTGTCAGAGAGTGATAGAGAGTGTCAGAGAGTGATAGAGAGTGTCAGAGAGTGTCAGAGAGTGATAGAGAGTGATAGAGAGTTTCAGAGAGTGTCAGAGAGTATCTGAGAGTGTCAGAGAGTGATAGAGAGTGTCAGAGAGTGATAGATAGTGATAGAGAGTTTCAGAGAGTGTCAGAGAGTGTCTGAGAGTGTCAGAGAGTGATAGAGCGTGATAGAGAGTGTCAGAGAGTGTCAGAGAGTGTCAGAGAGTGTCAGGGAGTGATAGAGAGTGATAGAGAGTTTCAGAGAGTGTCAGAGAGTGTCTGAGAGTGTCAGAGAGTGATAGAGAGTGTCAGAGAGTGTCAGAGAGTGATAGAGAGTGATAGAGAGTGTCAGAGAGTGTCAGAGAGTGTCAGAGAGTGATAGAGAGTGATAGAAGTGTTTCAGAAAGTGTTAAAGGGTGTCAGAGAGTGATAGAGAGTGTCAGAGAGTGATAGAGAGTGTCAGAGAGTGTCAGAGAGTGATAGAGAGTGATAGAGAGTTTCAGAGAGTGTCAGAGAGTGTCTAAGAGTGTCAGAGAGTGATAGAGAGTGTCAGAGAGTGTCAGAGAGTGATAGAGAGTGATAGAGAGTGTCAGAGAGTGTCAGAGAGTGTCAGAGAGTGATAGTGAGTGTCAGAGAGTGTCAGAGAGTGTCAGAGAGTGATAGAGAGTGATAGAGAGTTTCAGAGAGTGTCAGAGAGTGTCTGAGAGTGTCAGAGAGTGATAGAGAGTGATAGAGAGTGATAGAGAGTGTCAGAGAGTGTCAGAGAGTGATAGAGAGTGATAGAGAGTGTCAGAGAGTGTCAGAGAGTTCAGAGAGTGATAGTGAGTGTCAGAGAGTGTCAGAGAGTGATAGAGAGTGATAGAGAGTGTCAGAGAGTGATAGAGAGTGTCAGAGAGTGTCAGAGAGTGATAGAGAGTGTCAGAGAGTGTCAGAGAGTGATAGAGAGTGATAGAGAGTGTCAGAGAGTGTCAGAGAGTGTCAGAGAGTTATAGTGAGTGTCAGAGAGTGTCAGAGAGTGATAGAGAGTGTCAGAGAGTGATAGAGAGTGTCAGAGAGTGTCAGAGAGTGATAGAGAGTGATAGAGAGTTTCAGAGAGTGTCAGAGAGTGTCAGAGAGTGATAGAGAGTGCCAGAGAGTGTCAGAGAGTGATAGAGAGTGTCAGAGAGTGTCAGAGAGTGATAGTGAGTGTCAGAGAGTGTCAGAGAGTGTCAGACAGTGTCTGAGAGTGTCAGAGAGTGATAGAGAGTGTCAGAGAGTGATAGTGAGTGTCAGAGAGTGTCAGAGAGTGATAGAGAGTGTCAGAGAGTGATAGAGAGTGTCAGAGAGTGTCAGAGAGTGATAGAGAGTGATAGAGAGTTTCAGAGAGTGTCAGAGAGTGTCTGAGAGTGTCAGAGAGTGATAGAGAGTGTCAGAGAGTGATATAGAGTGTCAGAGAGTGTCAGAGAGTGATAGTGAGTGTCAGAGAGTGTCAGAGAGTGTCAGAGAGTGATAGAGAGTGATAGAGAGTTTCAGAGAGTGTCAGAGAGTGTCTGAGAGTGTCAGAGAGTGATAGAGAGTGATAGAGAGTGTCAGAGAGTGTCAGAGAGTGTCAGAGAGTGTCAGAGAGTGATAGAGCGTGATAGAGAGTGTCAGAGAGTGTCAGAGAGTGTCAGAGAGTGATAGAGAGTGATAGAGAGTTTCAGAGAGTGTCAGAGAGTGTCAGAGAGTGTCAGAGAGTGATAGAGAGTGTCAGAGAGTGATAGATAGTGATAGAGAGTTTCAGAGAGTGTCAGAGAGTGTCTGAGATTGTCAGAGAGTGATAGAGAGTGTCAGAGAGTGTCAGAGAGTGATAGAGAGTGATAGAGAGTGTCAGAGAGTGTCAGAGAGTGTCAGAGAGTGATAGAGAGTGTCAGAGAGTGTCAGAGAGTGATAGAGAGTGATAGAGAGTTTCAGAGAGTGTCAGAGAGTGTCTGAGAGTGTCAGAGAGTGATAGAGAGTGTCAGAGAGTGTCTGAGAGTGATAGAGAGTGTCAGAGAGTGTCAGAGAGTGATAGAGAGTGATAGAGAGTGTCAGAGAGTGTCTGAGAGTGTCAGAGAGTGATAGAGAGTGATAGAGAGTGTCAGAGAGTGTCAGAGAGTGTCAGAGAGTGATAGAGAGTGATAGAGAGTGTCAGAGAGTGTCAGAGAGTGATAGTGAGTGTCAGAGAGTGTCAGAGAGTGATAGAGAGTGTCAGAGAGTGATAGAGAGTGTCAGAGAGTGTCAGAGAGTGATAGAGAGTGATAGAGAGTTTCAGAGAGTGTCAGAGAGTGATAGTGAGTGTCAGAGAGTGTCAGAGAGTGTCAGAGAGTGATAGAGAGTGATAGAGAGTTTCAGAGAGTGTCAGAGAGTGTCTGAGAGTGTCAGAGAGTGATAGAGAGTGATAGAGAGTGTCAGAGAGTGTCAGAGAGTGATAGAGAGTGACAGAGAGTGTCAGAGAGTGTCAGAGAGTGATAGTGAGTGTCAGAGAGTGTCAGAGAGTGATAGAGAGTGATAGAGAGTGTCAGAGAGTGATAGTGAGTGTCAGAGAGTGATAGAGAGTGATAGAGAGTGATAGAGAGTGTCAGAGAGTGTCAGAGGGTGATAGAGAGTGATAGAGAGTGTCAGAGAGTGTCAGAGAGTGTCAGAGAGTGATAGCGAGTGTCAGAGAGTGATAGAGAGTGATAGAGAGTGATAGAGAGTTTCAGAGAGTGATAGTGAGTGTCTGAGAGTGATAGAGAGTGTCAGAGAGTGTCAGAGAGTGATAGTGAGTGTCAGAGAGTGTCAGAGAGTGATAGAGATTGATAGAGAGTGCTAGAGAGTGTCAGAGAGTGATAGAGAGTGTCAGAGAGTGTCAGAGAGTGATAGAGAGTGTCAGAGAGTGATAGAGAGTGTCAGAGAGTGTCAGAGAGTGATAGAGAGTGATAAAGAGTTTCAGAGAGTGTCAGAGAGTGTCTGAGAGTGTCAGAGAGTGATAGAGAGTGTCAGAGAGTGATAGATAGTGATAGAGAGTTTCAGAGAGTGTCAGAGAGTGTCTGAGAGTGTCAGAGAGTGATAGAGCGTGATAGAGAGTGTCAGAGAGTGTCAGAGAGTGTCAGAGAGTGTCTAAGAGTGTCAGAGAGTGATAGAGAGTGTCAGAGAGTGTCAGAGTGTGATAGAGAGTGATAGAGAGTGTCAGAGAGTGTCAGAGAGTGTCTAAGAGTGATAGTGAGTGTCAGAGAGTGTCAGAGAGTGTCAGAGAGTGATAGAGAGTGATAGAGAGTTTCAGAGAGTGTCAGAGAGTGTCTGAGAGTGTCAGAGAGTGATAGAGAGTGATAGAGAGTGATAGAGAGTGTCAGAGAGTGTCAGAGAGTGATAGAGAGTGATAGAGAGTGTCAGAGAGTGTCAGAGAGTGATAGTGAGTGTCAGAGAGTGTCAGAGAGTGATAGAGAGTGATGGAGAGTGTCAGAGAGTGATAGAGAGTGTCAGAGAGTGTCAGAGAGTGATAGAGAGTGATAGAGAGTGTCAGAGAGTGTCAGAGAGTGATAGAGAGTGATAGAGAGTGTCAGAGAGTGTCAGAGAGTGTCAGAGAGTTATAGTGAGTGTCAGAGAGTGTCAGAGAGTGATAGAGAGTGTCAGAGAGCGATAGAGAGTGTCAGAGAGTGTCAGAGAGTGATAGAGAGTGATAGAGAGTTTCAGAGAGTGTCAGAGAGTGTCAGAGAGTGTCAGAGAGTGATAGAGAGTGTCAGAGAGTGTCAGAGAGTGATAGAGAGTGTCAGAGAGTGATAGTGAGTGTCAGAGAGTGTCAGAGAGTGTCAGAAAGTGTCTGAGAGTGTCAGAGAGTGATAGAGAGTGTCAGAGAGTGTCAGAGAGTGATAGAGAGTGATAGAGAGTGTCAGAGAGTGTCAGAGAGTGTCAGAGAGTGATAGTGAGTGTCAGAGAGTGTCAGAGATGTCAGAGAGTGATAGAGAGTGATAGAGAGTTTCAGAGAGTGTCAGAGAGTGTCTGCGAGTGTCAGAGAGTGATAGAGAGTGTCAGAGAGTGTCAGAGAGTGATAGAGAGTGATAGAGAGTGTCAGAGAGTGTCAGAGAGTGTCAGAGAGTGATAGTGAGTGTCAGAGAGTGTCAGAGAGTGTCAGAGAGTGATAGAGAGTGATAGAGAGTGATAGAGAGTGTCAGAGAGTGTCAGAGAGTGATCGAGAGTGATAGAGAGTGATAGAGATTGTCAGAGAGTGATAGAGAGTGATAGAGAGTGTCAGAGAGTGTCAGAGAGTGATAGTGAGTGTCAGAGAGTGTCAGAGAGTGATAGAGAGTGTCAGAGAGTGATAGAGAGTGTCAGAGAGTGTCAGAGAGTGATAGAGAGTGATAGAGAGTTTAAGAGAGTGTCAGAGAGTGTCTGAGAGTGTCAGAGAGTGATAGAGAGTGTCAGAGAGTGATAGATAGTGATAGAGAGTTTCAGAGAGTGTCAGAGAGTGTCTGAGATTGTCAGAGAGTGATAGAGAGTGTCAGAGAGTGTCAGAGAGTGATAGAGAGTGATAGAGAGTGTCAGAGAGTGTCCGAGAGTGTCTGGAGTGTCAGAGAGTGATAGAGAGTGTCAGAGAGTGTCAGAGAGTGATAGAGAGTGATAGAGAGTGTCAGAGAGTGTCAGAGAGTGTCAGAGAGTGATAGAGAGTGATAGAAGTGTTTCAGAAAGTGTTAAAGAGTGTCAGAGAGTGTCTGAGCGTGTCAGAGAGTGATAGAGAGTGTCAGAGAGTGTCAGAGAGTGATAGAGAGTGATAGAGAGTTTCAGAGAGTGTCAGATAGTGTCTGAGAGTGTCAGAGAGTGATAGAGAGTGTCAGAGAGTGTCAGAGAGTGATAGAGAGTGATAGAGAGTGTCAGAGAGTGTCAGAGAGTGTCAGAGAGTGATAGCGAATGTCAGAGAGTGATAGAGAGGGATAGAGAGTTTCAGAGAGTGATAGTGAGTGTCTGAGAGTGATAGAGTGTGTCAGAGAGTGTCAGAGAGTGATAGTGAGTGTCAGAGAGTGTCAGAGAGTGATAGAGAGTGATAGAGAGTGCTAGAGAGTGTCAGAGAGTGATAGAGAGTGTCAGAGAGTGTCAGAGAGTGATAGAGAGTGTCAGAGAGTGATAGAGAGTGCTAGAGAGTGTCAGAGAGTGATAGAGAGTGTCAGAGAGTGTCAGAGAGTGATAGAGAGTGTCAGAGAGTGTCAGAGAGTGATAGAGAGTGTCAGAGAGTGATAGATAGTGATAGAGAGTTTCAGAGAGTGTCGGAGAGTGTCTGAGAGTGTCAGAGAGTGATAGAGAGTGTCAGAGTGTGTCAGAGAGTGATAGAGCGTGATAGAGAGTGTCAGAGAGTGTCAGAGAGTGTCAGAGAGTGATAGAGAGTGATAGAGAGTTTCAGAGAGTGTCAGAGAGTGTCTGAGAGTGTCAGAGAGTGATAGAGAGTGTCAGAGAGTGTCAGAGAGTGATAGAGAGTGATAGAGAGTGTCAGAGAGTGTCAGAGAGTGTCAGAGAGTGATAGAGAGTGATAGAAATGTTTCAGAAAGTGTTAAAGGGTGTCAGAGAGTGATAGAGAGTGTCAGAGAGTGATAGAGAGTGTCAGAGAGTGTCAGAGAGTGATAGAGAGTGATAGAGAGTTTCAGAGAGTGTCAGAGAGTGTCTAAGAGTGTCAGAGAGTGATAGAGAGTGTCAGAGAGTGTCAGAGAGTGATAGAGAGTGATAGAGAGTGTCAGAGAGTGTCAGAGAGTGATAGTGAGTGTCAGAGAGTGTCAGAGAGTGTCAGAGAGTGATAGAGAGTGATAGAGAGTTTCAGAGAGTGTCAGAGAGTGTCTGAGAGTGTCAGAGAGTGATAGAGAGTGATAGAGAGTGATAGAGAGTGTCAGAGAGTGTCAGAGAGTGATAGAGAGTGATAGAGAGTGTCAGAGAGTGTCAGAGAGTTCAGAGAGTGATAGTGAGTGTCAGAGAGTGTCAGAGAGTGATAGAGAGTGATAGAGAGTGTCAGAGAGTGATAGAGAGTGTCAGAGAGTGTCAGAGAGTGATAGAGAGTGTCAGAGAGTGTCAGAGAGTGATAGAGAGTGATAGAGAGTGTCAGAGAGTGTCAGAGAGTGTCAGAGAGTTATAGTGAGTGTCAGAGAGTGTCAGAGAGTGATAGAGAGTGTCAGAGAGTGATAGAGAGTGTCAGAGAGTGTCAGAGAGTGATAGAGAGTGATAGAGAGTTTCAGAGAGTGTCAGAGAGTGTCAGAGAGTGATAGAGAGTGCCAGAGAGTGTCAGAGAGTGATAGAGAGTGTCAGAGAGTGTCAGAGAGTGATAGTGAGTGTCAGAGAGTGTCAGAGAGTGTCAGACAGTGTCTGAGAGTGTCAGAGAGTGATAGAGAGTGTCAGAGAGTGATAGTGAGTGTCAGAGAGTGTCAGAGAGTGATAGAGAGTGTCAGAGAGTGATAGAGAGTGTCAGAGAGTGTCAGAGAGTGATAGAGAGTGATAGAGAGTTTCAGAGAGTGTCAGAGAGTGTCTGAGAGTGTCAGAGAGTGATAGAGAGTGTCAGAGAGTGATATAGAGTGTCAGAGAGTGTCATAGAGTGATAGTGAGTGTCAGAGAGTGTCAGAGAGTGTCAGAGAGTGATAGAGAGTGATAGAGAGTTTCAGAGAGTGTCAGAGAGTGTCTGAGAGTGTCAGAGAGTGATAGAGAGTGATAGAGAGTGTCAGAGAGTGTCAGAGAGTGTCAGAGAGTGTCAGAGAGTGATAGAGCGTGATAGAGAGTGTCAGAGAGTGTCAGAGAGTGTCAGAGAGTGATAGAGAGTGATAGAGAGTTTCAGAGAGTGTCAGAGAGTGTCAGAGAGTGTCAGAGAGTGATAGAGAGTGTCAGAGAGTGATAGATAGTGATAGAGAGTTTCAGAGAGTGATAGAGAGTGTCTGAGATTGTCAGAGAGTGATAGAGAGTGTCAGAGAGTGTCAGAGAGTGATAGAGAGTGATAGAGAGTGTCAGAGAGTGTCAGAGAGTGTCAGAGAGTGATAGAGAGTGTCAGAGAGTGTCAGAGAGTGATAGAGAGTGATAGAGAGTTTCAGAGAGTGTCAGAGAGTGTCTGAGAGTGTCAGAGAGTGATAGAGAGTGTCAGAGAGTGTCAGAGAGTGATAGAGAGTGTCAGAGAGTGTCAGAGAGTGATAGAGAGTGATAGAGAGTGTCAGAGAGTGTCTGAGAGTGTCAGAGAGTGATAGAGAGTGATAGAGAGTGTCAGAGAGTGTCAGAGAGTGTCAGAGAGTGATAGAGAGTGATAGAGAGTGTCAGAGAGTGTCAGAGAGTGATAGTGAGTGTCAGAGAGTGTCAGAGAGTGATAGAGAGTGTCAGAGAGTGATAGAGAGTGTCAGAGAGTGTCAGAGAGTGATAGAGAGTGATAGAGAGTTTCAGAGAGTGTCAGAGAGTGATAGTGAGTGTCAGAGAGTGTCAGAGAGTGTCAGAGAGTGATAGAGAGTGATAGAGAGTTTCAGAGAGTGTCAGAGAGTGTCTGAGAGTGTCAGAGAGTGATAGAGAGTGATAGAGAGTGTCAGAGAGTGTCAGAGAGTGATAGAGAGTGACAGAGAGTGTCAGAGAGTGTCAGAGAGTGATAGTGAGTGTCAGAGAGTGTCAGAGAGTGATAGAGAGTGATAGAGAGTGTCAGAGAGTGATAGTGAGTGTCAGAGAGTGATAGAGAGTGATAGAGAGTGATAGAGAGTGTCAGAGAGTGTCAGAGGGTGATAGAGAGTGATAGAGAGTGTCAGAGAGTGTCAGAGAGTGTCAGAGAGTGATAGCGAGTGTCAGAGAGTGATAGAGAGTGATAGAGAGTGATAGAGAGTTTCAGAGAGTGATAGTGAGTGTCTGAGAGTGATAGAGAGTGTCAGAGAGTGTCAGAGAGTGATAGTGAGTGTCAGAGAGTGTCAGAGAGTGATAGAGATTGATAGAGAGTGCTAGAGAGTGTCAGAGAGTGATAGAGAGTGTCAGAGAGTGTCAGAGAGTGATAGAGAGTGTCAGAGAGTGATAGAGAGTGTCAGAGAGTGTCAGAGAGTGATAGAGAGTGATAAAGAGTTTCAGAGAGTGTCAGAGAGTGTCTGAGAGTGTCAGAGAGTGATAGAGAGTGTCAGAGAGTGATAGATAGTGATAGAGAGTTTCAGAGAGTGTCAGAGAGTGTCTGAGAGTGTCAGAGAGTGATAGAGCGTGATAGAGAGTGTCAGAGAGTGTCAGAGAGTGTCAGAGAGTGTCTAAGAGTGTCAGAGAGTGATAGAGAGTGTCAGAGAGTGTCAGAGTGTGATAGAGAGTGATAGAGAGTGTCAGAGAGTGTCAGAGAGTGTCTAAGAGTGATAGTGAGTGTCAGAGAGTGTCAGAGAGTGTCAGAGAGTGATAGAGAGTGATAGAGAGTTTCAGAGAGTGTCAGAGAGTGTCTGAGAGTGTCAGAGAGTGATAGAGAGTGATAGAGAGTGATAGAGAGTGTCAGAGAGTGTCAGAGAGTGATAGAGAGTGATAGAGAGTGTCAGAGAGTGTCAGAGAGTGATAGTGAGTGTCAGAGAGTGTCAGAGAGTGATAGAGAGTGATGGAGAGTGTCAGAGAGTGATAGAGAGTGTCAGAGAGTGTCAGAGAGTGATAGAGAGTGATAGAGAGTGTCAGAGAGTGTCAGAGAGTGATAGAGAGTGATAGAGAGTGTCAGAGAGTGTCAGAGAGTGTCAGAGAGTTATAGTGAGTGTCAGAGAGTGTCAGAGAGTGATAGAGAGTGTCAGAGAGCGATAGAGAGTGTCAGAGAGTGTCAGAGAGTGATAGAGAGTGATAGAGAGTTTCAGAGAGTGTCAGAGAGTGTCAGAGAGTGTCAGAGAGTGATAGAGAGTGTCAGAGAGTGTCAGAGAGTGATAGAGAGTGTCAGAGAGTGATAGTGAGTGTCAGAGAGTGTCAGAGAGTGTCAGAAAGTGTCTGAGAGTGTCAGAGAGTGATAGAGAGTGTCAGAGAGTGTCAGAGAGTGATAGAGAGTGATAGAGAGTGTCAGAGAGTGTCAGAGAGTGTCAGAGAGTGATAGTGAGTGTCAGAGAGTGTCAGAGATGTCAGAGAGTGATAGAGAGTGATAGAGAGTTTCAGAGAGTGTCAGAGAGTGTCTGCGAGTGTCAGAGAGTGATAGAGAGTGTCAGAGAGTGTCAGAGAGTGATAGAGAGTGATAGAGAGTGTCAGAGAGTGTCAGAGAGTGTCAGAGAGTGATAGTGAGTGTCAGAGAGTGTCAGAGAGTGTCAGAGAGTGATAGAGAGTGATAGAGAGTGATAGAGAGTGTCAGAGAGTGTCAGAGAGTGATCGAGAGTGATAGAGAGTGATAGAGATTGTCAGAGAGTGATAGAGAGTGATAGAGAGTGTCAGAGAGTGTCAGAGAGTGATAGTGAGTGTCAGAGAGTGTCAGAGAGTGATAGAGAGTGTCAGAGAGTGATAGAGAGTGTCAGAGAGTGTCAGAGAGTGATAGAGAGTGATAGAGAGTTTAAGAGAGTGTCAGAGAGTGTCTGAGAGTGTCAGAGAGTGATAGAGAGTGTCAGAGAGTGATAGATAGTGATAGAGAGTTTCAGAGAGTGTCAGAGAGTGTCTGAGATTGTCAGAGAGTGATAGAGAGTGTCAGAGAGTGTCAGAGAGTGATAGAGAGTGATAGAGAGTGTCAGAGAGTGTCCGAGAGTGTCTGGAGTGTCAGAGAGTGATAGAGAGTGTCAGAGAGTGTCAGAGAGTGATAGAGAGTGATAGAGAGTGTCAGAGAGTGTCAGAGAGTGTCAGAGAGTGATAGAGAGTGATAGAAGTGTTTCAGAAAGTGTTAAAGAGTGTCAGAGAGTGTCTGAGCGTGTCAGAGAGTGATAGAGAGTGTCAGAGAGTGTCAGAGAGTGATAGAGAGTGATAGAGAGTTTCAGAGAGTGTCAGATAGTGTCTGAGAGTGTCAGAGAGTGATAGAGAGTGTCAGAGAGTGTCAGAGAGTGATAGAGAGTGATAGAGAGTGTCAGAGAGTGTCAGAGAGTGTCAGAGAGTGATAGCGAATGTCAGAGAGTGATAGAGAGGGATAGAGAGTTTCAGAGAGTGATAGTGAGTGTCTGAGAGTGATAGAGTGTGTCAGAGAGTGTCAGAGAGTGATAGTGAGTGTCAGAGAGTGTCAGAGAGTGATAGAGAGTGATAGAGAGTGCTAGAGAGTGTCAGAGAGTGATAGAGAGTGTCAGAGAGTGTCAGAGAGTGATAGAGAGTGTCAGAGAGTGATAGAGAGTGCTAGAGAGTGTCAGAGAGTGATAGAGAGTGTCAGAGAGTGTCAGAGAGTGATAGAGAGTGTCAGAGAGTGTCAGAGAGTGATAGAGAGTGTCAGAGAGTGATAGATAGTGATAGAGAGTTTCAGAGAGTGTCGGAGAGTGTCTGAGAGTGTCAGAGAGTGATAGAGAGTGTCAGAGTGTGTCAGAGAGTGATAGAGCGTGATAGAGAGTGTCAGAGAGTGTCAGAGAGTGTCAGAGAGTGATAGAGAGTGATAGAGAGTTTCAGAGAGTGTCAGAGAGTGTCTGAGAGTGTCAGAGAGTGATAGAGAGTGTCAGAGAGTGTCAGAGAGTGATAGAGAGTGATAGAGAGTGTCAGAGAGTGTCAGAGAGTGTCAGAGAGTGATAGAGAGTGATAGAAATGTTTCAGAAAGTGTTAAAGGGTGTCAGAGAGTGATAGAGAGTGTCAGAGAGTGATAGAGAGTGTCAGAGAGTGTCAGAGAGTGATAGAGAGTGATAGAGAGTTTCAGAGAGTGTCAGAGAGTGTCTAAGAGTGTCAGAGAGTGATAGAGAGTGTCAGAGAGTGTCAGAGAGTGATAGAGAGTGATAGAGAGTGTCAGAGAGTGTCAGAGAGTGATAGTGAGTGTCAGAGAGTGTCAGAGAGTGTCAGAGAGTGATAGAGAGTGATAGAGAGTTTCAGAGAGTGTCAGAGAGTGTCTGAGAGTGTCAGAGAGTGATAGAGAGTGATAGAGAGTGTGAGAGAGTGTCAGAGAGTGATAGAGAGTGATAGAGAGTGTCAGAGAGTGTCAGAGAGTGTCAGAGAGTGATAGTGAGTGTCAAAGAGTGTCAGAGAGTGATAGAGAGTGATAGAGAGTGTCAGAGAGTGATAGAGAGTGTCAGAGAGTGTCAGAGAGTGATAGAGAGTGATAGAGAGTGTCAGAGAGTGTCTGAGAGTGATAGAGAGTGATAGAGAGTTTCAGAGAGTGTCAGAGAGTGTCTAAGAGTGTCAGAGAGTGATAGAGAGTGTCAGAGAGTGTCAGAGAGTGATAGAGAGTGATAGAGAGTGTCAGAGAGTGTCAGAGAGTGATAGTGAGTGTCAGAGAGTGTCAGAGAGTGTCAGAGAGTGATAGAGAGTGATAGAGAGTTTCAGAGAGTGTCAGAGAGTGTCTGAGAGTGTCAGAGAGTGATAGAGAGTGATAGAGAGTGTGAGAGAGTGTCAGAGAGTGATAGAGAGTGATAGAGAGTGTCAGAGAGTGTCAGAGAGTGTCAGAGAGTGATAGTGAGTGTCAAAGAGTGTCAGAGAGTGATAGAGAGTGATAGAGAGTGTCAGAGAGTGATAGAGAGTGTCAGAGAGTGTCAGAGAGTGATAGAGAGTGATAGAGAGTGTCAGAGAGTGTCAGAGAGAGATAGAGAGTGATAGAGAGTGTCAGAGAGTGTCAGAGAGTGATAGTGAGTGTCAGAGAGTGTCAGAGAGTGATAGAGAGTGTCAGAGAGTGATAGAGAGTGTCAGAGAGTGATAGAGAGTGATAGAGAGTTTCAGAGAGTGTCAGAGAGTGTCTGAGAGTGTCAGAGAGTGATAGAGAGTGTCAGAGAGTGATATAGAGTGTCAGAGAGTGTCAGAGAGTGATAGTGAGTGTCAGAGAGTGTCAGAGAGTGTCAGAGAGTGATAGAGAGTGATAGAGAGTTTCAGAGAGTGTCAGAGAGTGTCTGAGAGTGTCAGAGAGTGATAGAGAGTGATAGAGAGTGTCAGAGAGTGTCAGAGAGTGATAGAGAGTGATAGAGAGTGATAGAGAGTGTCAGAGAATGTCAGAGAGTGATAGTGAGTGTCAGAGAGTGTCAGAGAGTGATAGAGAGTGATAGAGAGTGTCAGAGAGTGATAGTGAGTGTCAGAGAGTGATAGAGAGTGATAGAGAGTGATAGAGAGTGTCAGAGAGTGTCAGAGAGTGATAGAGAGTGATAGAGAGTGTCAGAGAGTGTCAGAGAGTGTAAGAGAGTGATAGCGAGTGTCAGAGAGTGATAGAGAGTGATAGAGAGTGATAGAGAGTTTCAGAGAGTGATAGTGAGTGTCTGAGAGTGATAGAGAGTGTCAGAGAGTGTCAGAGAGTGATAGTGAGTGTCAGAGAGTGTCAGATTGTGATAGAGAGTGATAGAGAGTGCTAGAGAGTGTCAGAGAGTGATAGAGTGTCAGAGAGTGTCAGAGAGTGATAGAGAGTGTCAGAGAGTGATAGAGAGTGTCAGAGAGTGTCAGAGAGTGATAGAGAGTGATAGAGAGTTTCAGAGAGTGTCAGAGAGTATCTGAGAGTGTCAGAGAGTGATAGAGAGTGTCAGAGAGTGATAGATAGTGATAGAGAGTTTCAGAGAGTGTCAGAGAGTGTCTGAGAGTGTCAGAGAGTGATAGAGCGTGATAGAGAGTGTCAGAGAGTGTCAGAGAGTGTCAGAGAGTGTCAGGGAGTGATAGAGAGTGATAAAGAGTTTCAGAGAGTGTCAGAGAGTGTCTGAGAGTGTCAGAGAGTGATAGAGAGTGTCAGAGAGTGTCAGAGAGTGATAGAGAGTGATAGAGAGTGTCAGAGAGTGTCAGAGAGTGTCAGAGAGTGATAGAGAGTGATAGAAGTGTTTCAGAAAGTGTTAAAGGGTGTCAGAGAGTGATAGAGAGTGTCAGAGAGTGATAGAGAGTGTCAGAGAGTGTCAGAGAGTGATAGAGAGTGATAGAGAGTTTCAGAGAGTGTCAGAGAGTGTCTAAGAGTGTCAGAGAGTGATAGAGAGTGTCAGAGAGTGTCAGAGAGTGATAGAGAGTGATAGAGAGTGTCAGAGAGTGTCAGAGAGTGTCAGAGAGTGATAGTGAGTGTCAGAGAGTGTCAGAGAGTGTCAGAGAGTGATAGAGAGTGATAGAGAGTTTCAGAGAGTGTCAGAGAGTGTCTGAGAGTGTCAGAGAGTGATAGAGAGTGATAGAGAGTGATAGAGAGTGTCAGAGAGTGTCAGAGAGTGATAGAGAGTGATAGAGAGTGTCAGAGAGTGTCAGAGAGTTCAGAGAGTGATAGTGAGTGTCAGAGAGTGTCAGAGAGTGATAGAGAGTGATAGAGAGTGTCAGAGAGTGATAGAGAGTGTCAGAGAGTGTCAGAGAGTGATAGAGAGTGTCAGAGAGTGTCAGAGAGTGATAGAGAGTGATAGAGAGTGTCAGAGAGTGTCAGAGAGTGTCAGAGAGTTATAGTGAGTGTCAGAGAGTGTCAGAGAGTGATAGAGAGTGTCAGAGAGTGATAGAGAGTGTCAGAGAGTGTCAGAGAGTGATAGAGAGTGATAGAGAGTTTCAGAGAGTGTCAGAGAGTGTCAGAGAGTGATAGAGAGTGCCAGAGAGTGTCAGAGAGTGATAGAGAGTGTCAGAGAGTGTCAGAGAGTGATAGTGAGTGTCAGAGAGTGTCAGAGAGTGTCAGACAGTGTCTGAGAGTGTCAGAGAGTGATAGAGAGTGTCAGAGAGTGATAGTGAGTGTCAGAGAGTGTCAGAGAGTGATAGAGAGTGTCAGAGAGTGATAGAGAGTGTCAGAGAGTGTCAGAGAGTGATAGAGAGTGATAGAGAGTTTCAGAGAGTGTCAGAGAGTGTCTGAGAGTGTCAGAGAGTGATAGAGAGTGTCAGAGAGTGATATAGAGTGTCAGAGAGTGTCAGAGAGTGATAGTGAGTGTCAGAGAGTGTCAGAGAGTGTCAGAGAGTGATAGAGAGTGATAGAGAGTTTCAGAGAGTGTCAGAGAGTGTCTGAGAGTGTCAGAGAGTGATAGAGAGTGATAGAGAGTGTCAGAGAGTGTCAGAGAGTGATAGAGAGTGATAGAGAGTGTCAGAGAGTGTCAGAGAGTGATAGTGAGTGTCAGAGAGTGTCAGAGAGTGATAGAGAGTGATAGAGAGTGTCAGAGAGTGATAGTGAGTGTCAGAGAGTGATAGAGAGTGATAGAGAGTGTCAGAGAGTGTCAGAGAGTGATAGAGAGTGATAGAGAGTGTCAGAGAGTGTCAGAGAGTGATAGTGAGTGTCAGAGAGTGATAGTGAGTGTCAGAGAGTGTCAGAGAGTGATAGAGAGTGATAGAGAGTGTCAGAGAGTGATAGTGAGTGTCAGAGAGTGATAGAGAGTGATAGAGAGTGATAGAGAGTGTCAGAGAGTGTCAGAGAGAGATAGAGAGTGATAGAGAGTGTCAGAGAGTGTCAGAGAGTGATAGCGAGTGTCAGAGAGTGATAGAGAGTGATAGAGAGTGATAGAGAGTTTCAGAGAGTGATAGTGAGTGTCTGAGAGTGATAGAGAGTGTCAGAGAGTGATAGTGAGTGTCAGAGAGTGTCAGAGAGTGATAGAGAGTGATAGAGAGTGCTAGAGAGTGTCAGAGAGTGATAGAGTGTCAGAGAGTGTCAGACAGTGATAGAGAGTGTCAGAGAGTGATAGAGAGTGTCAGAGAGTGTCAGAGAGTGATAGAGAGTGATAAAGAGTTTCAGAGAGTGTCAGAGAGTATCTGAGAGTGTCAGAGAGTGATAGAGAGTGTCAGAGAGTGATAGATAGTGATAGAGAGTTTCAGAGAGTGTCAGAGAGTGTCTGAGAGTGTCAGAGAGTGATAGAGCGTGATAGAGAGTGTCAGAGAGTGTCAGAGAGTGTCAGAGAGTGTCAGAGAGTGATAGAGAGTGATAGAGAGTTTCAGAGAGTGTCAGAGAGTGTCTGAGAGTGTCAGAGAGTGATAGAGAGTGTCAGAGAGTGTCAGAGAGTGATAGAGAGTGATAGAGAGTGTCAGAGAGTGTCAGAGAGTGTCAGAGAGTGATAGAGAGTGATAGAAGTGTTTCAGAAAGTGTTAAAGGGTGTCAGAGAGTGATAGATAGTGTCAGAGAGTGATAGAGAGTGTCAGAGAGTGTCAGAGAGTGATAGAGAGTGATAGAGAGTTTCAGAGAGTGTCAGAGAGTGTCTAAGAGTGTCAGAGAGTGATAGAGAGTGTCAGAGAGTGTCAGAGAGTGATAGAGAGTGATAGAGAGTGTCAGAGAGTGTCAGAGAGTGTCAGAGAGTGATAGTGAGTGTCAGAGAGTGTCAGAGAGTGTCAGAGAGTGATAGAGAGTGATAGAGAGTTTCAGAGAGTGTCAGAGAGTGTCTGAGAGTGTCAGAGAGTGATAGAGAGTGATAGAGAGTGATAGAGAGTGTCAGAGAGTGTCAGAGAGTGATAGAGAGTGATAGAGAGTGTCAGAGAGTGTCAGAGAGTTCAGAGAGTGATAGTGAGTGTCAGAGAGTGTCAGAGAGTGATAGAGAGTGATAGAGAGTGTCAGAGAGTGATAGAGAGTGTCAGAGAGTGTCAGAGAGTGATAGAGAGTGTCAGAGAGTGTCAGAGAGTGATAGAGAGTGATAGAGAGTGTCAGAGAGTGTCAGAGAGTGTCAGAGAGTTATAGTGAGTGTCAGAGAGTGTCAGAGAGTGATAGAGAGTGTCAGAGAGTGATAGAGAGTGTCAGAGAGTGTCAGAGAGTGATAGAGAGTGATAGAGAGTTTCAGAGAGTGTCAGAGAGTGTCAGAGAGTGATAGAGAGTGTCAGAGAGTGTCAGAGAGTGATAGAGAGTGTCAGAGAGTGTCAGAGAGTGATAGTGAGTGTCAGAGAGTGTCAGAGAGTGTCAGACAGTGTCTGAGAGTGTCAGAGAGTGATAGAGAGTGTCAGAGAGTGATAGTGAGTGTCAGAGAGTGTCAGAGAGTGATAGAGAGTGTCAGAGAGTGATAGAGAGTGTCAGAGAGTGTCAGAGAGTGATAGAGAGTGATAGAGAGTTTCAGAGAGTGTCAGAGAGTGTCTGAGAGTGTCAGAGAGTGATAGAGAGTGTCAGAGAGTGATATAGAGTGTCAGAGAGTGTCAGAGAGTGATAGTGAGTGTCAGAGAGTGTCAGAGAGTGTCAGAGAGTGATAGAGAGTGATAGAGAGTTTCAGAGAGTGTCAGAGAGTGTCTGAGAGTGTCAGAGAGTGATAGAGAGTGATAGAGAGTGTCAGAGAGTGTCAGAGAGTGATAGAGAGTGATAGAGAGTGTCAGAGAGTGTCAGAGAGTGATAGTGAGTGTCAGAGAGTGTCAGAGAGTGATAGAGAGTGATAGAGAGTGTCAGAGAGTGATAGTGAGTGTCAGAGAGTGATAGAGAGTGATAGAGAGTGATAGAGAGTGTCAGAGAGTGTCAGAGAGAGATAGAGAGTGATAGAGAGTGTCAGAGAGTGTCAGAGAGTGTCAGAGAGTGATAGCGAGTGTCAGAGAGTGATAGAGAGTGATAGAGAGTGATAGAGAGTTTCAGAGAGTGATAGTGAGTGTCTGAGAGTGATAGAGAGTGTCAGAGAGTGATAGTGAGTGTCAGAGAGTGTCAGAGAGTGATAGAGAGTGATAGAGAGTGCTAGAGAGTGTCAGAGAGTGATAGAGTGTCAGAGAGTGTCTGACAGTGATAGAGAGTGTCAGAGAGTGATAGAGAGTGTCAGAGAGTGTCAGAGAGTGATAGAGAGTGATAAAGAGTTTCAGAGAGTGTCAGAGAGTATCTGAGAGTGTCAGAGAGTGATAGAGAGTGTCAGAGAGTGATAGATAGTGATAGAGAGTTTCAGAGAGTGTCAGAGAGTGTCTGAGAGTGTCAGAGAGTGATAGAGCGTGATAGAGAGTGTCAGAGAGTGTCAGAGAGTGTCAGAGAGTGTCAGAGAGTGATAGAGAGTGATAGAGAGTTTCAGAGAGTGTCAGAGAGTGTCTGAGAGTGTCAGAGAGTGATAGAGAGTGTCAGAGAGTGTCAGAGAGTGATAGAGAGTGATAGAGAGTGTCAGAGAGTGTCAGAGAGTGTCAGAGAGTGATAGAGAGTGATAGAAGTGTTTCAGAAAGTGTTAAAGGGTGTCAGAGAGTGATAGATAGTGTCAGAGAGTGATAGAGAGTGTCAGAGAGTGTCAGAGAGTGATAGAGAGTGATAGAGAGTTTCAGAGAGTGTCAGAGAGTGTCTAAGAGTGTCAGAGAGTGATAGAGAGTGTCAGAGAGTGTCAGAGAGTGATAGAGAGTGATAGAGAGTGTCAGAGAGTGTCAGAGAGTGTCAGAGAGTGATAGTGAGTGTCAGAGAGTGTCAGAGAGTGTCAGAGAGTGATAGAGAGTCATAGAGAGTTTCAGAGAGTGTCAGAGAGTGTCTGAGAGTGTCAGAGAGTGATAGAGAGTGATAGAGAGTGATAGAGAGTGTCAGAGAGTGTCAGAGAGTGATAGAGAGTGATAGAGAGTGTCAGAGAGTGTCAGAGAGTGTCAGAGAGTGATAGTGAGTGTCAGAGAGTGTCAGAGAGTGATAGAGAGTGATAGAGAGTGTCAGAGAGTGATAGAGAGTGTCAGAGAGTGTCAGAGAGTGATAGAGAGTGTCAGAGAGTGTCAGAGAGTGATAGAGAGTGATAGAGAGTGTCAGAGAGTGTCAGAGAGTGTCAGAGAGTTATAGTGAGTGTCAGAGAGTGTCAGAGAGTGATAGAGAGTGTCAGAGAGTGATAGAGAGTGTCAGAGAGTGATAGAGAGTGATAGAGAGTTTCAGAGAGTGTCAGAGAGTGTCAGAGAGTGATAGAGAGTGTCAGAGAGTGTCAGAGAGTGATAGAGAGTGTCAGAGAGTGTCAGAGAGTGATAGTGAGTGTCAGAGAGTGTCAGAGAGTGTCAGACAGTGTCTGAGAGTGTCAGAGAGTGATAGAGAGTGTCAGAGAGTGTCAGAGAGTGATAGAGAGTGTCTGAGAGTGTCAGAGAGTGATAGAGAGTGATAGAGAGTGATAGAGAGTGTCAGAGAGTGTCAGAGAGTGATAGAGAGTGATAGAGAGTGTCAGAGAGTGTCAGAGAGTTCAGAGAGTGATAGTGAGTGTCAGAGAGTGTCAGAGAGTGATAGAGAGTGATAGAGAGTGTCAGAGAGTGATAGAGAGTGTCAGAGAGTGTCAGAGAGTGATAGAGAGTGTCAGAGAGTGTCAGAGAGTGATAGAGAGTGATAGAGAGTGTCAGAGAGTGTCAGAGAGTGTCAGAGAGTTATAGTGAGTGTCAGAGAGTGTCAGAGAGTGATAGAGAGTGTCAGAGAGTGATAGAGAGTGTCAGAGAGTGTCAGAGAGTGATAGAGAGTGATAGAGAGTTTCAGAGAGTGTCAGAGAGTGTCAGAGAGTGATAGAGAGTGTCAGAGAGTGTCAGAGAGTGATAGAGAGTGTCAGAGAGTGTCAGAGAGTGATAGTGAGTGTCAGAGAGTGTCAGAGAGTGTCAGACAGTGTCTGAGAGTGTCAGAGAGTGATAGAGAGTGTCAGAGAGTGATAGTGAGTGTCAGAGAGTGTCAGAGAGTGATAGAGAGTGTCAGAGAGTGATAGAGAGTGTCAGAGAGTGTCAGAGAGTGATAGAGAGTGATAGAGAGTTTCAGAGAGTGTCAGAGAGTGTCTGAGAGTGTCAGAGAGTGATAGAGAGTGTCAGAGAGTGATATAGAGTGTCAGAGAGTGTCAGAGAGTGATAGTGAGTGTCAGAGAGTGTCAGAGAGTGTCAGAGAGTGATAGAGAGTGATAGAGAGTTTCAGAGAGTGTCAGAGAGTGTCTGAGAGTGTCAGAGAGTGATAGAGAGTGATAGAGAGTGTCAGAGAGTGTCAGAGAGTGATAGAGAGTGATAGAGAGTGTCAGAGAGTGTCAGAGAGTGATAGTGAGTGTCAGAGAGTGTCAGAGAGTGATAGAGAGTGATAGAGAGTGTCAGAGAGTGATAGTGAGTGTCAGAGAGTGATAGAGAGTGATAGAGAGTGATAGAGAGTGTCAGAGAGTGTCAGAGAGAGATAGAGAGTGATAGAGAGTGTCAGAGAGTGTCAGAGAGTGTCAGAGAGTGATAGCGAGTGTCAGAGAGTGATAGAGAGTGATAGAGAGTGATAGAGAGTTTCAGAGAGTGATAGTGAGTGTCTGAGAGTGATAGAGAGTGTCAGAGAGTGATAGTGAGTGTCAGAGAGTGTCAGAGAGTGATAGAGAGTGATAGAGAGTGCTAGAGAGTGTCAGAGAGTGATAGAGTGTCAGAGAGTGTCTGACAGTGATAGAGAGTGTCAGAGAGTGATAGAGAGTGTCAGAGAGTGTCAGAGAGTGATAGAGAGTGATAAAGAGTTTCAGAGAGTGTCAGAGAGTATCTGAGAGTGTCAGAGAGTGATAGAGAGTGTCAGAGAGTGATAGATAGTGATAGAGAGTTTCAGAGAGTGTCAGAGAGTGTCTGAGAGTGTCAGAGAGTGATAGAGCGTGATAGAGAGTGTCAGAGAGTGTCAGAGAGTGTCAGAGAGTGTCAGAGAGTGATAGAGAGTGATAGAGAGTTTCAGAGAGTGTCAGAGAGTGTCTGAGAGTGTCAGAGAGTGATAGAGAGTGTCAGAGAGTGTCAGAGAGTGATAGAGAGTGATAGAGAGTGTCAGAGAGTGTCAGAGAGTGTCAGAGAGTGATAGAGAGTGATAGAAGTGTTTCAGAAAGTGTTAAAGGGTGTCAGAGAGTGATAGATAGTGTCAGAGAGTGATAGAGAGTGTCAGAGAGTGTCAGAGAGTGATAGAGAGTGATAGAGAGTTTCAGAGAGTGTCAGAGAGTGTCTAAGAGTGTCAGAGAGTGATAGAGAGTGTCAGAGAGTGTCAGAGAGTGATAGAGAGTGATAGAGAGTGTCAGAGAGTGTCAGAGAGTGTCAGAGAGTGATAGTGAGTGTCAGAGAGTGTCAGAGAGTGTCAGAGAGTGATAGAGAGTCATAGAGAGTTTCAGAGAGTGTCAGAGAGTGTCTGAGAGTGTCAGAGAGTGATAGAGAGTGATAGAGAGTGATAGAGAGTGTCAGAGAGTGTCAGAGAGTGATAGAGAGTGATAGAGAGTGTCAGAGAGTGTCAGAGAGTGTCAGAGAGTGATAGTGAGTGTCAGAGAGTGTCAGAGAGTGATAGAGAGTGATAGAGAGTGTCAGAGAGTGATAGAGAGTGTCAGAGAGTGTCAGAGAGTGATAGAGAGTGTCAGAGAGTGTCAGAGAGTGATAGAGAGTGATAGAGAGTGTCAGAGAGTGTCAGAGAGTGTCAGAGAGTTATAGTGAGTGTCAGAGAGTGTCAGAGAGTGATAGAGAGTGTCAGAGAGTGATAGAGAGTGTCAGAGAGTGATAGAGAGTGATAGAGAGTTTCAGAGAGTGTCAGAGAGTGTCAGAGAGTGATAGAGAGTGTCAGAGAGTGTCAGAGAGTGATAGAGAGTGTCAGAGAGTGTCAGAGAGTGATAGTGAGTGTCAGAGAGTGTCAGAGAGTGTCAGACAGTGTCTGAGAGTGTCAGAGAGTGATAGAGAGTGTCAGAGAGTGTCAGAGAGTGATAGAGAGTGTCAGAGAGTGTCAGAGAGTGTCAGAGAGTGATAGTGAGTGTCAGAGAGTGTCAGAGATGTCAGAGAGTGATAGAGAGTGATAGAGAGTTTCAGAGAGTGTCAGAGAGTGTCAGAGAGTGTCAGAGAGTGTCAGAGAGTGATAGTGAGTGTCAGAGAGTGTCAGAGAGTGTCAGAGAGTGATAGAGAGTGATAGAGAGTGTCAGAGAGTGTCAGAGAGTGATCGAGAGTGATAGAGAGTGATAGAGAGTGTCAGAGAGTGATAGAGAGTGATAGAGAGTGTCAGAGAGTGATAGTGAGTGTCAGAGAGTGTCAGAGAGTGATAGAGAGTGTCAGAGAGTGATAGAGAGTGTCAGAGAGTGTCAGAGAGTGATAGAGAGTGATAGAGAGTTTAAGAGAGTGTCAGAGAGTGTCTGAGAGTGTCAGAGATTGATAGAGAGTGTCAGAGAGTGATAGATAGTGATAGAGAGTTTCAGAGAGTGTCAGAGAGTGTCTGAGATTGTCAGAGAGTGATAGAGAGTGTCAGAGAGTGTCAGAGAGTGATAGAGAGTGATAGAGAGTGTCAGAGAGTGTCCGAGAGTGTCAGAGAGTGATAGAGAGTGATAGAGAGTTTCAGAGAGTGTCAGAGAGTGTCTGAGAGTGTCAGAGAGTGATAGAGAGTGTCAGAGAGTGTCAGAGAGTGATAGAGAGTGATAGAGAGTGTCAGAGAGTGTCAGAGAGTGTCAGAGAGTGATAGAGAGTGATAGAAGTGTTTCAGAAAGTGTTAAAGTGTGTCAGAGAGTGTCTGAGCGTGTCAGAGAGTGATAGAGAGTGTCAGAGAGTGTCAGAGAGTGATAGAGAGTGATAGAGAGTTTCAGAGAGTGTCAGATAGTGTCTGAGAGTGTCAGAGAGTGATAGAGAGTGTCAGAGAGTGTCAGAGAGTGATAGAGAGTGATAGAGAGTGTCAGAGAGTGTCAGAGAGTGTCAGAGAGTGATAGCGAGTGTCAGAGAGTGATAGAGAGTGATAGAGAGTGATAGAGAGTTTCAGAGAGTGATAGTGAGTGTCTGAGAGTGATAGAGAGTGTCAGAGAGTGTCAGAGAGTGTCAGAGAGTGATAGTGAGTGTCAGAGAGTGTCAGAGAGTGATAGAGAGTGATAGAGAGTGCTAGAGAGTGTCAGAGAGTGATAGAGAGTGTCAGAGAGTGTCAGAGAGTGATAGAGAGTGTCAGAGAGTGATAGAGAGTGTCAGAGAGTGTCAGAGAGTGATAGAGAGTGATAAAGAGTTTCAGAGAGTGTCAGAGAGTGTCTGAGAGTGTCAGAGAGTGATAGAGAGTGTCAGAGAGTGTCAGAGAGTGATAGTGAGTGTCAGAGAGTGTCAGAGAGTGATAGAGAGTGTCAGAGAGTGTCAGAGAGTGATAGTGAGTGTCTGAGAGTGTCAGAGAGTGATAGTGAGTGTCAGAGAGTGTCAGAGAGTGATAGAGAGTGTCAGAGAGTGTCAGAGAGTGATAGTGAGTGTCTGAGAGTGTCAGAGAGTGTCAGACAGTGTCTGAGAGTGTCAGAGAGTGATAGAGAGTGTCAGAGAGTGTCAGAGAGTGATAGTGAGTGTCAGAGAGTGTCAGAGAGTGATAGAGAGTGTCAGAGAGTGATAGAGAGTGTCAGAGAGTGTCAGAGAGTGATAGAGAGTGATAGAGAGTTTCAGAGAGTGTCAGAGAGTGTCTGAGAGTGTCAGAGAGTGATAGAGAGTGTCAGAGAGTGATATAGAGTGTCAGAGAGTGTCAGAGAGTGATAGTGAGTGTCAGAGAGTGTCAGAGAGTGTCAGAGAGTGATAGAGAGTGATAGAGAGTTTCAGAGAGTGTCAGAGAGTGTCTGAGAGTGTCAGAGAGTGATAGAGAGTGATAGAGAGTGTCAGAGAGTGTCAGAGAGTGATAGAGAGTGATAGAGAGTGTCAGAGAGTGTCAGACAGTGTCTGAGAGTGTCAGAGAGTGATAGAGAGTGTCAGAGAGTGTCAGAGAGTGATAGTGAGTGTCAGAGAGTGTCAGAGAGTGATAGAGAGTGTCAGAGAGTGATAGAGAGTGTCAGAGAGTGTCAGAGAGTGATAGAGAGTGATAGAGAGTTTCAGAGAGTGTCAGAGAGTGTCTGAGAGTGTCAGAGAGTGATAGAGAGTGTCAGAGAGTGATATAGAGTGTCAGAGAGTGTCAGAGAGTGATAGTGAGTGTCAGAGAGTGTCAGAGAGTGTCAGAGAGTGATAGAGAGTGATAGAGAGTTTCAGAGAGTGTCAGAGAGTGTCTGAGAGTGTCAGAGAGTGATAGAGAGTGATAGAGAGTGTCAGAGAGTGTCAGAGAGTGATAGAGAGTGATAGAGAGTGTCAGAGAGTGTCAGAGAGTGATAGTGAGTGTCAGAGAGTGTCAGAGAGTGATAGAGAGTGATAGAGAGTGTCAGAGAGTGATAGTGAGTGTCAGAGAGTGATAGAGAGTGATAGAGAGTGATAGAGAGTGTCAGAGAGTGTCAGAGAGAGATAGAGAGTGATAGAGAGTGTCAGAGAGTGTCAGAGAGTGTCAGAGAGTGATAGCGAGTGTCAGAGAGTGATAGAGAGTGATAGAGAGTGATAGAGAGTTTCAGAGAGTGATAGTGAGTGTCTGAGAGTGATAGAGAGTGTCAGAGAGTGTCAGAGAGTGATAGTGAGTGTCAGAGAGTGTCAGAGAGTGATAGAGAGTGATAGAGAGTGCTAGAGAGTGTCAGAGAGTGATAGAGTGTCAGAGAGTGTCAGAGAGTGATAGAGAGTGTCAGAGAGTGATAGAGAGTGTCAGAGAGTGTCAGAGAGTGATAGAGAGTGATAAAGAGTTTCAGAGAGTGTCAGAGAGTGTCAGAGAGTGATAGAGAGTGATAGAGAGTTTCAGAGAGTGTCAGAGAGTGTCAGAGAGTGATAGAGAGTGTCAGAGAGTGTCAGAGAGTGATAGAGAGTGTCAGAGAGTGTCAGAGAGTGATAGTGAGTGTCAGAGAGTGTCAGAGAGTGTCAGACAGTGTCTGAGAGTGTCAGAGAGTGATAGAGAGTGTCAGAGAGTGATAGTGAGTGTCAGAGAGTGTCAGAGAGTGATAGAGAGTGTCAGAGAGTGATAGAGAGTGTCAGAGAGTGTCAGAGAGTGATAGAGAGTGATAGAGAGTTTCAGAGAGTGTCAGAGAGTGTCTGAGAGTGTCAGAGAGTGATAGAGAGTGTCAGAGAGTGATATAGAGTGTCAGAGAGTGTCAGAGAGTGATAGTGAGTGTCAGAGAGTGTCAGAGAGTGTCAGAGAGTGATAGAGAGTGATAGAGAGTTTCAGAGAGTGTCAGAGAGTGTCTGAGAGTGTCAGAGAGTGATAGAGAGTGATAGAGAGTGTCAGAGAGTGTCAGAGAGTGATAGAGAGTGATAGAGAGTGTCAGAGAGTGTCAGAGAGTGATAGTGAGTGTCAGAGAGTGTCAGAGAGTGATAGAGAGTGATAGAGAGTGTCAGAGAGTGATAGTGAGTGTCAGAGAGTGATAGAGAGTGATAGAGAGTGATAGAGAGTGATAGAGAGTGATAGAGAGTTTCAGAGAGTGATAGTGAGTGTCTGAGAGTGATAGAGAGTGTCAGAGAGTGATAGTGAGTGTCAGAGAGTGTCAGAGAGTGATAGAGAGTGATAGAGAGTGCTAGAGAGTGTCAGAGAGTGATAGAGTGTCAGAGAGTGTCAGACAGTGATAGAGAGTGTCAGAGAGTGATAGAGAGTGTCAGAGAGTGTCAGAGAGTGATAGAGAGTGATAAAGAGTTTCAGAGAGTGTCAGAGAGTATCTGAGAGTGTCAGAGAGTGATAGAGAGTGTCAGAGAGTGATAGATAGTGATAGAGAGTTTCAGAGAGTGTCAGAGAGTGTCTGAGAGTGTCAGAGAGTGATAGAGCGTGATAGAGAGTGTCAGAGAGTGTCAGAGAGTGTCAGAGAGTGTCAGAGAGTGATAGAGAGTGATAGAGAGTTTCAGAGAGTGTCAGAGAGTGTCTGAGAGTGTCGGAGAGTGATAGAGAGTGTCAGAGAGTGTCAGAGAGTGATAGAGAGTGATAGAGAGTGTCAGAGAGTGTCAGAGAGTGTCAGAGAGTGATAGAGAGTGATAGAAGTGTTTCAGAAAGTGTTAAAGGGTGTCAGAGAGTGATAGATAGTGTCAGAGAGTGATAGAGAGTGTCAGAGAGTGTCAGAGAGTGATAGAGAGTGATAGAGAGTTTCAGAGAGTGTCAGAGAGTGTCTAAGAGTGTCAGAGAGTGATAGAGAGTGTCAGAGAGTGTCAGAGAGTGATAGAGAGTGATAGAGAGTGTCAGAGAGTGTCAGAGAGTGTCAGAGAGTGATAGTGAGTGTCAGAGAGTGTCAGAGAGTGTCAGAGAGTGATAGAGAGTCATAGAGAGTTTCAGAGAGTGTCAGAGAGTGTCTGAGAGTGTCAGAGAGTGATAGAGAGTGATAGAGAGTGATAGAGAGTGTCAGAGAGTGTCAGAGAGTGATAGAGAGTGATAGAGAGTGTCAGAGAGTGTCAGAGAGTGTCAGAGAGTGATAGTGAGTGTCAGAGAGTGTCAGAGAGTGATAGAGAGTGATAGAGAGTGTCAGAGAGTGATAGAGAGTGTCAGAGAGTGTCAGAGAGTGATAGAGAGTGTCAGAGAGTGTCAGAGAGTGATAGAGAGTGATAGAGAGTGTCAGAGAGTGTCAGAGAGTGTCAGAGAGTTATAGTGAGTGTCAGAGAGTGTCAGAGAGTGATAGAGAGTGTCAGAGAGTGATAGAGAGTTTCAGAGAGTGTCAGAGAGTGATAGAGAGTGATAGAGAGTTTCAGAGAGTGTCAGAGAGTGTCAGAGAGTGATAGAGAGTGTCAGAGAGTGTCAGAGAGTGATAGAGAGTGTCAGAGAGTGTCAGAGAGTGATAGTGAGTGTCAGAGAGTGTCAGAGAGTGTCAGACAGTGTCTGAGAGTGTCAGAGAGAGATAGAGAGTGTCAGAGAGTGTCAGAGAGTGATAGAGAGTGTCAGAGAGTGTCAGAGAGTGTCAGAGAGTGATAGTGAGTGTCAGAGAGTGTCAGAGATGTCAGAGAGTGATAGAGAGTGATAGAGAGTTTCAGAGAGTGTCAGAGAGTGTCAGAGAGTGTCAGAGAGTGTCAGAGAGTGATAGTGAGTGTCAGAGAGTGTCAGAGAGTGTCAGAGAGTGATAGAGAGTGATAGAGAGTGTCAGAGAGTGTCAGAGAGTGATCGAGAGTGATAGAGAGTGATAGAGAGTGTCAGAGAGTGATTGAGAGTGATAGAGAGTGTCAGAGAGTGATAGTGAGTGTCAGAGAGTGTCAGAGAGTGATAGAGAGTGTCAGAGAGTGATAGAGAGTGTCAGAGAGTGTCAGAGAGTGATAGAGAGTGATAGAGAGTTTAAGAGAGTGTCAGAGAGTGTCTGAGAGTGTCAGAGATTGATAGAGAGTGTCAGAGAGTGATAGATAGTGATAGAGAGTTTCAGAGAGTGTCAGAGAGTGTCTGAGATTGTCAGAGAGTGATAGAGAGTGTCAGAGAGTGTCAGAGAGTGATAGAGAGTGATAGAGAGTGTCAGAGAGTGTCCGAGAGTGTCAGAGAGTGATAGAGAGTGATAGAGAGTTTCAGAGAGTGTCAGAGAGTGTCTGAGAGTGTCAGAGAGTGATAGAGAGTGTCAGAGAGTGTCAGAGAGTGATAGAGAGTGATAGAGAGTGTCAGAGAGTGTCAGAGAGTGTCAGAGAGTGATAGAGAGTGATAGAAGTGTTTCAGAAAGTGTTAAAGTGTGTCAGAGAGTGTCTGAGCGTGTCAGAGAGTGATAGAGAGTGTCAGAGAGTGTCAGAGAGTGATAGAGAGTGATAGAGAGTTTCAGAGAGTGTCAGATAGTGTCTGAGAGTGTCAGAGAGTGATAGAGAGTGTCAGAGAGTGTCAGAGAGTGATAGAGAGTGATAGAGAGTGTCAGAGAGTGTCAGAGAGTGTCAGAGAGTGATAGCGAGTGTCAGAGAGTGATAGAGAGTGATAGAGAGTGATAGAGAGTTTCAGAGAGTGATAGTGAGTGTCTGAGAGTGATAGAGAGTGTCAGAGAGTGTCAGAGAGTGTCAGAGAGTGATAGTGAGTGTCAGAGAGTGTCAGAGAGTGATAGAGAGTGATAGAGAGTGCTAGAGAGTGTCAGAGAGTGATAGAGAGTGTCAGAGAGTGTCAGAGAGTGATAGAGAGTGTCAGAGAGTGATAGAGAGTGTCAGAGAGTGTCAGAGAGTGATAGAGAGTGATAAAGAGTTTCAGAGAGTGTCAGAGAGTGTCTGAGAGTGTCAGAGAGTGATAGAGAGTGTCAGAGAGTGTCAGAGAGTGATAGTGAGTGTCAGAGAGTGTCAGAGAGTGATAGAGAGTGTCAGAGAGTGTCAGAGAGTGATAGTGAGTGTCTGAGAGTGTCAGAGAGTGTCAGACAGTGTCTGAGAGTGTCAGAGAGTGATAGAGAGTGTCAGAGAGTGTCAGAGAGTGATAGTGAGTGTCAGAGAGTGTCAGAGAGTGATAGAGAGTGTCAGAGAGTGATAGAGAGTGTCAGAGAGTGTCAGAGAGTGATAGAGAGTGATAGAGAGTTTCAGAGAGTGTCAGAGAGTGTCTGAGAGTGTCAGAGAGTGATAGAGAGTGTCAGAGAGTGATATAGAGTGTCAGAGAGTGTCAGAGAGTGATAGTGAGTGTCAGAGAGTGTCAGAGAGTGTCAGAGAGTGATAGAGAGTGATAGAGAGTTTCAGAGAGTGTCAGAGAGTGTCTGAGAGTGTCAGAGAGTGATAGAGAGTGATAGAGAGTGTCAGAGAGTGTCAGAGAGTGATAGAGAGTGATAGAGAGTGTCAGAGAGTGTCAGAGAGTGATAGTGAGTGTCAGAGAGTGTCAGAGAGTGATAGAGAGTGATAGAGAGTGTCAGAGAGTGATAGTGAGTGTCAGAGAGTGATAGAGAGTGATAGAGAGTGATAGAGAGTGTCAGAGAGTGTCAGAGAGAGATAGAGAGTGATAGCGAGTGTCAGAGAGTGATAGAGAGTGATAGAGAGTGATAGAGAGTTTCAGAGAGTGATAGTGAGTGTCTGAGAGTGATAGAGAGTGTCAGAGAGTGTCAGAGAGTGATAGTGAGTGTCAGAGAGTGTCAGAGAGTGATAGAGAGTGATAGAGAGTGCTAGAGAGTGTCAGAGAGTGATAGAGTGTCAGAGAGTGTCAGAGAGTGATAGAGAGTGTCAGAGAGTGATAGAGAGTGTCAGAGAGTGTCAGAGAGTGATAGAGAGTGATAAAGAGTTTCAGAGAGTGTCAGAGAGTATCTGAGAGTGTCAGAGAGTGATAGAGAGTGTCAGAGAGTGATAGATAGTGATAGAGAGTTTCAGAGAGTGTCAGAGAGTGTCTGAGAGTGTCAGAGAGTGATAGAGCGTGATAGAGAGTGTCAGAGAGTGTCAGAGAGTGTCAGAGAGTGTCAGAGAGTGATAGAGAGTGATAGAGAGTTTCAGAGAGTGTCAGAGAGTGTCTGAGAGTGTCAGAGAGTGATAGAGAGTGTCAGAGAGTGTCAGAGAGTGATAGAGAGTGATAGAGAGTGTCAGAGAGTGTCAGAGAGTGTCAGAGAGTGATAGAGAGTGATAGAAGTGTTTCAGAAAGTGTTAAAGGGTGTCAGAGAGTGATAGAGAGTGTCAGAGAGTGATAGAGAGTGTCAGAGAGTGTCAGAGACTGATAGAGAGTGATAGAGAGTTTCAGAGAGTGTCAGAGAGTGTCTAAGAGTGTCAGAGAGTGATAGAGAGTGTCAGAGAGTGTCAGAGAGTGATAGAGAGTGATAGAGAGTGTCAGAGAGTGTCAGAGAGTGTCAGAGAGTGATAGTGAGTGTCAGAGAGTGTCAGAGAGTGTCAGAGAGTGATAGAGAGTGATAGAGAGTTTCAGAGAGTGTCAGAGAGTGTCTGAGAGTGTCAGAGAGTGATAGAGAGTGATAGAGAGTGATAGAGAGTGTCAGAGAGTGTCAGAGAGTGATAGAGAGTGATAGAGAGTGTCAGAGAGTGTCAGAGAGTGTCAGAGAGTGATAGTGAGTGTCAGAGAGTGTCAGAGAGTGATAGAGAGTGATAGAGAGTGTCAGAGAGTGATAGAGAGTGTCAGAGAGTGTCAGAGAGTGATAGAGAGTGTCAGAGAGTGTCAGAGAGTGATAGAGAGTGATAGAGAGTGTCAGAGAGTGTCAGAGAGTGTCAGAGAGTTATAGTGAGTGTCAGAGAGTGTCAGAGAGTGATAGAGAGTGTCAGAGAGTGATAGAGAGTGTCAGAGAGTGTCAGAGAGTGATAGAGAGTGATAGAGAGTTTCAGAGAGTGTCAGAGAGTGTCAGAGAGTGATAGAGAGTGTCAGAGAGTGTCAGAGAGTGATAGAGAGTGTCAGAGAGTGTCAGAGAGTGATAGTGAGTGTCAGAGAGTGTCAGAGAGTGTCAGACAGTGTCTGAGAGTGTCAGAGAGTGATAGAGAGTGTCAGAGAGTGTCAGAGAGTGATAGAGAGTGTCAGAGAGTGTCAGAGAGTGTCAGAGAGTGATAGTGAGTGTCAGAGAGTGTCAGAGATGTCAGAGAGTGATAGAGAGTGATAGAGAGTTTCAGAGAGTGTCAGAGAGTGTCTGAGAGTGTCAGAGAGTGTCAGAGAGTGATAGTGAGTGTCAGAGAGTGTCAGAGAGTGTCAGAGAGTGATAGAGAGTGATAGAGAGTGTCAGAGAGTGTCAGAGAGTGATCGAGAGTGATAGAGAGTGATAGAGAGTGTCAGAGAGTGATAGAGAGTGTCAGAGAGTGTCAGAGAGTGATAGTGAGTGTCAGAGAGTGTCAGAGAGTGATAGAGAGTATCAGAGAGTGTCAGAGAGTGATAGAGAGTGTCAGAGAGTGTCAGAGAGTGTCAGAGAGTGATAGTGAGTGTCAGAGAGTGTCAGAGATGTCAGAGAGTGATAGAGAGTGATAGAGAGTTTCAGAGAGTGTCAGAGAGTGTCTGAGAGTGTCAGAGAGTGTCAGAGAGTGATAGTGAGTGTCAGAGAGTGTCAGAGAGTGTCAGAGAGTGATAGAGAGTGATAGAGAGTGTCAGAGAGTGTCAGAGAGTGATCGAGAGTGATAGAGAGTGATAGAGAGTGTCAGAGAGTGATAGAGAGTGTCAGAGAGTGTCAGAGAGTGATAGTGAGTGTCAGAGAGTGTCAGAGAGTGATAGAGAGTATCAGAGAGTGTCAGAGAGTGATAGAGAGTGATAGAGAGTTTAAGAGAGTGTCAGAGAGTGTCTGAGAGTGTCAGAGAGTGATAGATAGTGATAGAGAGTTTCAGAGAGTGTCAGAGAGTGTCTGAGATTGTCAGAGAGTGATAGAGAGTGTCAGAGAGTGTCAGAGAGTGATAGAGAGTGATAGAGAGTGTCAGAGAGTGTCCGAGAGTGTCAGAGAGTGATAGAGAGTGATAGAGAGTTTCAGAGAGTGTCAGAGAGTGTCTGAGAGTGTCAGAGAGTGATAGAGAGTGTCAGAGAGTGTCAGAGAGTGATAGAGAGTGATAGAGAGTGTCAGAGAGTGTCAGAGAGTGTCAGAGAGTGATAGAGAGTGATAGAAGTGTTTCAGAAAGTGTTAAAGAGTGTCAGAGAGTGTCTGAGCGTGTCAGAGAGTGATAGAGAGTGTCAGAGAGTGTCAGAGAGTGATAGAGAGTGATAGAGAGTTTCAGAGAGTGTCAGATAGTGTCTGAGAGTGTCAGAGAGTGATAGAGAGTGTCAGAGAGTGTCAGAGAGTGATAGAGAGTGATAGAGAGTGTCAGAGAGTGTCAGAGAGTGTCAGAGAGTGATAGCGAGTGTCAGAGAGTGATAAAGAGTGATAGAGAGTGATAGAGAGTTTCAGAGAGTGATAGTGAGTGTCTGAGAGTGATAGAGAGTGTCAGAGAGTGTCAGAGAGTGTCAGAGAGTGATAGTGAGTGTCAGAGAGTGTCAGAGAGTGATAGAGAGTGATAGAGAGTGCTGGAGAGTGTCAGAGAGTGATAGAGAGTGTCAGAGAGTGTCAGAGAGTGACAGAGAGTGTCAGAGAGTGATAGAGAGTGTCAGAGAGTGTCAGAGAGTGATAGAGAGTGATAAAGAGTTTCAGAGAGTGTCAGAGAGTGTCTGAGAGTGTCAGAGAGTGATAGAGAGTGTCAGAGAGTGATAGATAGTGATAGAGAGTTTCAGAGAGTGTCAGAGAGTGTCTGAGAGTGTCAGAGTGTGATAGAGAGTGTCAGAGAGTGTCAGAGAGTGATAGAGCGTGATAGAGAGTGTCAGAGAGTGTCAGAGAGTGTCAGAGAGTGATAGAGAGTGATAGAGAGTTTCAGAGAGTGTCAGAGAGTGTCTGAGAGTGTCAGAGAGTGATAGAGAGTGTCAGAGAGTGTCAGAGAGTGATAGAGAGTGATAGAGAGTGTCAGAGAGTGTCAGAGAGTGTCAGAGAGTGATAGAGAGTGATAGAAGTGTTTCAGAAAGTGTTAAAGGGTGTCAGAGAGTGATAGAGAGTGTCAGAGAGTGATAGAGAGTGTCAGAGAGTGTCAGAGAGTGATAGAGAGTGATAGAGAGTTTCAGAGAGTGTCAGAGAGTGTCTAAGAGTGTCAGAGAGTGATAGAGAGTGTCAGAGAGTGTCAGAGAGTGTCAGAGAGTGATAGAGAGTGATAGAGAGTGTCAGAGAGTGTCAGAGAGTGTCAGAGAGTGATAGTGAGTGTCAGAGAGTGTCAGAGAGTGTCAGAGAGTGATAGAGAGTTTCAGAGAGTGTCAGAGAGTGTCTGAGAGTGTCAGAGAGTGATAGAGAGTGATAGAGAGTGATAGAGAGTGTCAGAGAGTGTCAGAGAGTGATAGAGAGTGATAGAGTGTGTCAGAGAGTGTCAGAGAGTGTCAGAGAGTGATAGTGAGTGTCAGAGAGTGTCAGAGAGTGATAGAGAGTGATAGAGAGTGTCAGAGAGTGATAGAGAGTGTCAGAGAGTGTCAGAGAGTGATAGAGAGTGATAGAGAGTGTCAGAGAGTGTCAGAGAGTGATAGAGAGTGATAGAGAGTGTCAGAGAGTGTCAGAGAGTGTCAGAGAGTTATAGTGAGTGTCAGAGAGTGTCAGAGAGTGATAGAGAGTGTCAGAGAGTGATAGAGAGTGTCAGAGAGTGTCAGAGAGTGATAGAGAGTGATAGAGAGTTTCAGAGAGTGTCAGAGAGTGTCAGAGAGTGATAGAGAGTGTCAGAGAGTGTCAGAGAGTGATAGAGAGTGTCAGAGAGTGTCAGAGAGTGATAGTGAGTGTCAGAGAGTGTCAGAGAGTGTCAGAGAGTGATAGAGAGTGTCAGAGAGTGATAGAGAGTGTCAGAGAGTGTCAGAGAGTGATAGAGAGTGATAGAGAGTGTCAGAGAGTGTCAGAGAGTGATAGTGAGTGTCAGAGAGTGTCAGAGATGTCAGAGAGTGATAGAGAGTGATAGTGAGTTTCAGAGAGTGTCTGCGAGTGTCAGAGAGTGATAGAGAGTGTCAGAGAGTGTCAGAGAGTGTCAGAGAGTGATAGAGAGTGATAGAGAGTTTCAGAGAGTGTCAGAGAGTGTCTAAGAGTGTCAGAGAGTGATAGAGAGTGTCAGAGAGTGTCAGAGAGTGATAGAGAGTGTCAGAGAGTGTCAGAGAGTGTCAGAGAGTGTCAGAGAGTGATAGTGAGTGTCAGAGAGTGTCAGAGAGTGTCAGAGAGTGATAGAGAGTGATAGAGAGTTTCAGAGAGTGTCAGAGAGTGTCAGAGAGTAATAGAGAGTGTCAGAGAGTGATAGAGAGTGTCAGAGAGTTTCAGAGAGTGATAGAGAGTGATAGAGAGTTTCAGAGAGTGTCAGAGAGTGTCAGAGAGTGATAGAGAGTGTCAGAGAGTGATAGATAGTGATAGAGAGTTTCAGAGAGTGTCAGAGAGTGTCTGAGATTGTCAGAGAGTGATAGAGAGTGTCAGAGAGTGTCAGAGAGTGATAGAGAGTGATAGAGAGTGTCAGAGAGTGTCAGAGAGTGTCAGAGAGTGTCAGAGAGTGATAGAGAGTGATAGAGAGTTTCAGAGAGTGTCAGAGAGTGTCAGAGAGTGATAGAGAGTGTCAGAGAGTGTCAGAGAGTGATAGAGAGTGATAGTGAGTGTCAGAGAGTGTCAGAGAGTGTCAGAGAGTGATAGAGAGTGATAGAAGTGTTTCAGAAAGTGTTAAAGAGTGTCAGAGAGTGTCTGAGAGTGTCAGAGAGTGATAGAGAGTGTCAGAGAGTGTCAGAGAGTGATAGAGAGTGATAGAGAGTTTCAGAGAGTGTCAGAGAGTGTCTGACAGTGTCAGAGAGTGATAGAGAGTGTCAGAGAGTGTCAGAGAGTGATAGAGAGTGATAGAGAGTGTCAGAGAGTGTCAGAGAGTGTCAGAGAGTGATAGTGAGTGTCAGAGAGTGTCAGAGAGTGTCAGAGAGTGATAGAGAGTGATAGAGAGTTTCAGAGAGTGTCAGAGAGTGTCTGAGAGTGTCAGAGAGTGATAGAGAGTGATAGAGAGTGTGAGAGAGTGTCAGAGAGTGATAGAGAGTGATAGAGAGTGTCAGAGAGTGTCAGAGAGTGTCAGAGAGTGATAGTGAGTGTCAAAGAGTGTCAGAGAGTGATAGAGAGTGATAGAGAGTGTCAGAGAGTGATAGAGAGTGTCAGAGAGTGTCAGAGAGTGATAGAGAGTGTCAGAGAGTGTCTGAGAGTGTCAGAGAGTGATAGAGAGTGATATAGAGTGTCAGAGAGTGTCAGAGAGTGATAGAGAGTGATAGAGAGTGTCAGAGAGTGTCAGAGAGTGATAGTGAGTGTCAGAGAGTGTCAGAGAGTGATAGAGAGTGTCAGAGAGTGATAGAGAGTGTCAGAGAGTGTCAGAGAGTGATAGAGAGTGATAGAGAGTTTCAGAGAGTGTCAGAGAGTGTCTGAGAGTGTCAGAGAGTGTCAGAGAGTGTCAGAGAGTGATATAGAGTGTCAGAGAGTGTCAGAGAGTGATAGTGAGTGTCAGAGAGTGTCAGAGAGTGTCAGAGAGTGATAGAGAGTGATAGAGAGTTTCAGAGAGTGTCAGAGAGTGTCTGAGAGTGTCAGAGAGTGATAGAGAGTGATAGAGAGTGTCAGAGAGAGTCAGAGAGTGATAGAGAGTGATAGAGAGTGTCAGAGAGTGTCAGAGAGTGATAGTGAGTGTCAGAGAGTGTCAGAGAGTGATAGAGAGTGATAGAGAGTGTCAGAGAGTGATAGTGAGTGTCAGAGAGTGATAGAGAGTGATAGAGAGTGATAGAGAGTGTCAGAGAGTGTCAGAGAGTGATAGAGAGTGATAGAGAGTGTCAGAGAGTGTCAGAGTGTCAGAGAGTGATAGCGAGTGTCAGAGAGTGATAGAGAGTGATAGAGAGTGATAGAGAGTTTCAGAGAGTGATAGTGAGTGTCTGAGAGTGATAGAGAGTGTCAGAGAGTGTCAGAGAGTGATAGTGAGTGTCAGAGAGTGTCAGAGAGTGATAGAGAGTGATAGAGAGTGCTAGAGAGTGTCAGAGAGTGATAGAGAGTGTCAGAGAGTGTCAGAGAGTGATAGAGAGTGTCAGAGAGTGATAGAGAGTGTCAGAGAGTGTCAGAGAGTGATAGAGAGTGATAAAGAGTTTCAGAGAGTGTCAGAGAGTGTCTGAGAGTGTCAGAGAGTGATAGAGAGTGTCAGAGAGTGATAGATAGTGATAGAGAGTTTCAGAGAGTGTCAGAGAGTGTCTGAGAGTGTCAGAGCGCGATAGAGCGTGATAGAGAGTGTCAGAGAGTGTCAGAGAGTGTCAGCGAGTGATAGAGAGTGATAGAGAGTTTCAGAGAGTGCCAGAGAGTGTCTGAGAGTGTCAGAGAGTGATAGAGAGTGTCAGAGAGTGTCAGAGAGTGATAGAGAGTGATAGAGAGTGTCAGAGAGTGTCAGAGAGTGTCAGAGAGTGATAGAGAGTGAAAGAAGTGTTTCAGAAAGTGTTAAAGGGTGTCAGAGAGTGATAGAGAGTGTCAGAGAGTGATAGAGAGTGTCAGAGAGTGTCAGAGAGTGATAGAGAGTGATAGAGAGTTTCAGAGAGTGTCAGAGAGTGTCTAAGAGTGTCAGAGAGTGATAGAGAGTGTCAGAGAGTGTCAGAGTGATAGAGAGTGATAGAGAGTGTCAGAGAGTGTCAGAGAGTGTCAGAGAGTGATAGTGAGTGTCAGAGAGTGTCAGAGAGTGTCAGAGAGTGATAGAGAGTGATAGAGAGTTTCAGAGAGTGTCAGAGAGTGTCTGAGAGTGTCAGAGAGTGATAGAGAGTGATAGAGAGTGATAGAGAGTGTCAGAGAGTGTCAGAGAGTGATAGAGAGTGATAGAGAGTGTCAGAGAGTGTCAGAGAGTGTCAGAGAGTGATAGTGAGTGTCAGAGAGTGTCAGAGAGTGATAGAGAGTGATAGAGAGTGTCAGAGAGTGATAGAGAGTGTCAGAGAGTGTCAGAGAGTGATAGAGAGTGTCAGAGAGTGTCAGAGAGTGATAGAGAGTGATAGAGAGTGTCAGAGAGTGTCAGAGAGTGTCAGAGAGTTATAGTGAGTGTCAGAGAGTGTCAGAGAGTGATAGAGAGTGTCAGAGAGTGATAGAGAGTGTCAGAGAGTGTCAGAGAGTGATAGAGAGTGATAGAGAGTTTCAGAGAGTGTCAGAGAGTGTCAGAGAGTGTCAGAGAGTGATAGAGAGTGTCAGAGAGTGTCAGAGAGTGATAGAGAGTGTCAGAGAGTGTCAGAGAGTGATAGTGAGTGTCAGAGAGTGTCAGAGAGTGTCAGACAGTGTCTGAGAGTGTCAGAGAGTGATAGAGAGTGTCAGAGAGTGTCAGAGAGTGATAGAGAGTGATAGAGAGTGTCAGAGAGTGTCAGAGAGTGTCAGAGAGTGATAGTGAGTGTCAGAGAGTGTCAGAGATGTCAGAGAGTGATAGAGAGTGATAGAGAGTTTCAGAGAGTGTCAGAGAGTGTCAGAGAGTGTCAGAGAGTGATAGTGAGTGTCAGAGAGTGTCAGAGAGTGTCAGAGAGTGATCGAGAGTGATAGAGAGTGATAGAGAGTGTCAGAGAGTGATAGAGAGTGATAGAGAGTGTCAGAGAGTGTCAGAGAGTGATAGTGAGTGTCAGAGAGTGTCAGAGAGTGATAGAGAGTGTCAGAGAGTGATAGAGAGTGTCAGAGAGTGTCAGAGAGTGATAGAGAGTTTAAGAGAGTGTCAGAGAGTGTCTGAGAGTGTCTGAGAGTGTCAGAGAGTGATAGAGAGTGTCAGAGAGTGATAGATAGTGATAGAGAGTTTCAGAGAGTGTCAGAGAGTGTCTGAGATTGTCAGAGAGTGATAGAGAGTGTCAGAGAGTGTCAGAGAGTGATAGAGAGTGATAGAGAGTGTCAGAGAGTGTCCGAGAGTGTCAGAGAGTGATAGAGAGTGATAGAGAGTTTCAGAGAGTGTCTGAGAGTGTCAGAGAGTGATAGAGAGTGTCAGAGAGTGTCAGAGAGTGATAGAGAGTGATAGAGAGTGTCAGAGAGTGTCAGAGAGTGTCAGAGAGTGATAGAGAGTGATAGAAGTGTTTCAGAAAGTGTTAAAGAGTGTCAGAGAGTGTCTGAGCGTGTCAGAGAGTGATAGAGAGTGTCAGAGAGTGTCAGAGAGTGATAGAGAGTGATAGAGAGTTTCAGAGAGTGTCAGATAGTGTCTGAGAGTGTCAGAGAGTGATAGAGAGTGTCAGAGAGTGTCAGAGAGTGATAGAGAGTGATAGAGAGTGTCAGAGAGTGTCAGAGAGTGTCAGAGAGTGATAGCGAGTGTCAGAGAGTGATAGAGAGTGATAGAGAGTGATAGAGAGTTTCAGAGAGTGATAGTGAGTGTCTGAGAGTGATAGAGAGTGTCAGAGAGTGTCAGAGAGTGTCAGAGAGTGATAGTGAGTGTCAGAGAGTGTCAGAGAGTGATAGAGAGTGATAGAGAGTGCTAGAGAGTGTCAGAGAGTGATAGAGAGTGTCAGAGAGTGTCAGAGAGTGATAGAGAGTGTCAGAGAGTGATAGAGAGTGTCAGAGAGTGTCAGAGAGTGTCAGAGAGTGATAGAGAGTGATAAAGAGTTTCAGAGAGTGTCAGAGAGTGTCTGAGAGTGTCAGAGAGTGATAGAGAGTGTCAGAGAGTGATAGATAGTGATAGAGAGTTTCAGAGAGTGTCAGAGAGTGTCTGAGAGTGTCAGAGAGTGATAGAGAGTGTCAGAGAGTGTCAGAGAGTGATAGAGCGTGATAGAGAGTGTCAGAGAGTGTCAGAGAGTGTCAGAGAGTGATAGAGAGTGATAGAGAGTTTCAGAGAGTGTCAGAGAGTGTCTGAGAGTGTCAGAGAGTGATAGAGAGTGTCAGAGAGTGTCAGAGAGTGATAGAGAGTGATAGAGAGTGTCAGAGAGTGTCAGAGAGTGTCAGAGAGTGATAGAGAGTGATAGAAGTGTTTCAGAAAGTGTTAAAGGGTGTCAGAGAGTGATAGAGAGTGTCAGAGAGTGATAGAGAGTGTCAGAGAGTGTCAGAGAGTGATAGAGAGTGATAGAGAGTGTCAGAGAGTGTCAGAGAGTGTCTAAGAGTGTCAGAGAGTGATAGAGAGTGTCAGAGAGTGTCAGAGAGTGATAGAGAGTGATAGAGAGTGTCAGAGAGTGTCAGAGAGTGTCAGAGAGTGATAGTGAGTGTCAGAGAGTGTCAGAGAGTGTCAGAGAGTGATAGAGAGTGATAGAGAGTTTCAGAGAGTGTCAGAGAGTGTCTGAGAGTGTCAGAGTGATAGAGAGTGATAGAGAGTGATAGAGAGTGTCAGAGAGTGTCAGAGAGTGATAGAGAGTGATAGAGAGTGTCAGAGAGTGTCAGAGAGTGTCAGAGAGTGATAGTGAGTGTCAGAGAGTGTCAGAGAGTGATAGAGAGTGATAGAGAGTGTCAGAGAGTGATAGAGAGTGTCAGAGAGAGTCAGAGAGTGTTAGAGAGTGATATAGAGTGTCAGAGAGTGTCAGAGAGTGATAGAGAGTGAAAGAGAGTGTCAGAGAGTGTCAGAGAGTGTCAGAGAGTTATAGTGAGTGTCAGAGAGTGTCAGAGAGTGATAGAGAGTGTCAGAGAGTGATAGAGAGTGTCAGAGAGTGTCAGAGAGTGATAGAGAGTGATAGAGAGTTTCAGAGAGTGTCAGAGAGTGTCAGAGAGTGATAGAGAGTGTCAGAGAGTGTCAGAGAGTGATAGAGAGTGTCAGAGAGTGTCAGAGAGTGATAGTGAGTGTCAGAGAGTGTCAGAGAGTGTCAGACAGTGTCTGAGAGTGTCATAGAGTGATAGAGAGTGTCAGAGTGTGTCAGAGAGTGATAGAGAGTGATAGAGAGTGTCAGAGAGTGTCAGAGAGTGATAGTGAGTGTCAGAGAGTGTCAGAGATGTCAGAGAGTGATAGAGAGTGATAGTGAGTTTCAGAGAGTGTCAGAGAGTGTCTGAGAGTGTCAGAGAGTGATAGAGAGTGTCAGAGAGTGTCAGAGAGTGATAGAGAGTGATAGAGAGTGTCAGAGAGTGTCAGAGAGTGTCAGAGAGTGATAGTGAGTGTCAGAGAGTGTCAGAGAGTGTCAGAGAGTGATAGAGAGTGATAGAGAGTGTCAGAGAGTGTCAGAGAGTGATCGAGAGTGATAGAGAGTGATAGAGAGTGTCAGAGAGTGATAGAGAGTGATAGAGAGTGTCAGAGAGTGTCAGAGAGTGATAGTGAGTGTCAGAGAGTGTCAGAGAGTGATAGAGAGTGTCAGAGAGTGATAGAGAGTGTCAGAGAGTGTCAGAGAGTGATAGAGAGTGATAGAGAGTTTAAGAGAGTGTCAGAGAGTGTCTGAGAGTGTCAGAGAGTGATATAGAGTGTCAGAGAGTGATAGATAGTGATAGAGAGTTTCAGAGAGTGTCAGAGAGTGTCTGAGATTGTCAGAGAGTGATAGAGAGTGTCAGAGAGTGTCAGAGAGTGATAGAGAGTGATAGAGAGTGTCAGAGAGTGTCCGAGAGTGTCAGAGAGTGATAGAGAGTGATAGAGAGTTTCAGAGAGTGTCAGAGAGTGTCTGAGAGTGTCAGAGAGTGATAGAGAGTGTCAGAGAGTGTCAGAGAGTGATAGAGAGTGATAGAGAGTGTCAGAGAGTGTCAGAGAGTGTCAGAGAGTGATAGAGAGTGATAGAAGTGTTTCAGAAAGCGTTAAAGAGTGTCAGTGAGTGTCTGAGCGTGTCAGAGAGTGATAGAGAGTGTCAGAGAGTGTCAGAGAGTGATAGAGAGTGATAGAGAGTTTCAGAGAGTGTCAGATAGTGTCTGAGAGTGTCAGAAAGTGATAGAGAGTGTCAGAGAGTGTCAGAGAGTGATAGAGAGTGATAGAGAGTGTCAGAGAGTGTCAGAGAGTGTCAGAGAGTGATAATGAGTGTCAGAGAGTGTCAGAGAGTGTCAGAGAGTGATAGAGAGTGATAGAGAGTTTCAGAGAGTGTCAGAGAGTGTCTGAGAGTGTCAGAGAGTGATAGAGAGTGATAGAGTGTGTGAGAGAGTGTCAGAGAGTGATAGAGAGTGATAGAGAGTGTCAGAGAGTGTCAGAGAGTGTCAGAGAGTGATAGTGAGTGTCAGAGAGTGTCAGAGAGTGATAGAGAGTGTCAGAGAGTGATAGAGAGTGTCAGAGAGTGTCAGAGAGTGATAGAGAGTGATAGAGAGTGTCAGAGAGTGTCTGAGAGTGTCAGAGAGTGATAGAGATTGATAGAGAGTGTCAGAGAGTGTCAGAGAGTGTCAGAGAGTGATAGAGAGTGATAGAGAGTGTCAGAGAGTGTCAGAGAGTGTCAGAGAGTGATAGTGCGTGTCAGAGATTGTCAGAGAGTGATAGAGAGTGTCAGAGAGTGATAGAAAGTGTCAGAGAGTGTCAGAGAGTGATAGAGAGTGATAGAGAGTGATAGAGATTGTCAGAGAGAGTCTGAGAGTGTCAGAGAGTGATAGAGGGTGTCAGAGAGTGTCAGAGAGTGAAAGAGAGTGTCAGAGAGTGTCAGAGAGGGATAGTGAGTGTCAGAGAGTGTCAGAGAGTGTCAGAGAGTGATAGAGAGTGATAGAGAGTGATAGAGAGTTTCAGAGAGTGTCAGAGAGTGTCTGAGAGTGTCAGAGATTGATAGAGAGTGTCAGAGACTGATATAGAGTGTCAGAGAGTGTCAGAGAGTGATAGTGAGTGTCAGAGAGTGTCAGAGAGTGTCAGAGAGTGATAGAGAGTGATAGAGAGTTTCAGAGAGTGTCAGAGAGTGTCTGAGAGTGTCAGAGAGTGATAGAGAGTGATAGAGAGTGTCAGAGAGTGTCAGAGAGTGATAGAGAGTGATAGAGAGTGTCAGAGAGTGTCAGAGAGTGATAGTGAGTGTCAGAGAGTGTCAGAGAGTGATAGAGCGTGATAGAGAGTGTCAGAGAGCGATAGTGAGTGTCAGAGAGTGATAGAGAGTGATAGAGAGTGTCAGAGAGTGTCAGAGAGTGATAGAGAGTGATAGAGAGTGTCAGAGAGTGTCAGAGAGTGTCAGAGAGTGATAGCGAGTGTCAGAGAGTGATAGAGAGTGATAGAGAGTGATAGAGAGTTTCAGAGAGTGATAGTGAGTGTCTGAGAGTGATAGAGAGTGTCAGAGAGTGTCAGAGAGTGTCAGAGAGTGATAGTGAGTGTCAGAGAGTGTCAGAGAGTGATAGAGAGTGTCAGAGAGTGTCAGAGAGTGATAGTGAGTGTCAGAGAGTGTCAGAGAGTGATAGAGAGTGATAGAGAGTGCTAGAGAGTGTCAGAGAGTGATAGAGAGTGTCAGAGAGTGTCAGAGAGTGATAGAGAGTGTCAGAGAGTGATAGAGAGTGTCAGAGAGTGTCAGAGAGTGATAGAGAGTGATAGAGAGTTTCAGAGAGTGTCAGAGAGTGTCTGAGAGTGTCAGAGAGTGATAGAGAGTGTCAGAGAGTGATAGATAGTGATAGAGAGTTTCAGAGAGTGTCAGAGAGTGTCTGAGAGTGTCAGAGAGTGATAGAGAGTGTCAGAGAGTGTCAGAGAGTGATAGAGCGTGATAGAGAGTGTCAGAGAGTGTCAGAGAGTGTCAGAGAGTGTCAGAGAGTGATAGAGAGTGATAGAGAGTTTCAGAGAGTGTCAGAGAGTGTCTGAGAGTGTCAGAGAGTGATAGAGAGTGTCAGAGAATGTCAGAGAGTGATAGAGAGTGATAGAGAGTGATAGAGAGTGTCAGAGAGTGTCAGAGAGTGTCAGAGAGTGATAGAGAGTGATAGAAGTGTTTCAGAAAGTTTTAAAGGGTGTCGGAGAGTGTCTGAGAGTGTCAGAGAGTGATAGAGAGTGTCAGAGAGTGTCAGAGAGTGATAGAGAGTGATAGAGAGTTTCAGAGAGTGTCAGAGAGTGTCTGAGAGTGTCAGAGAGTGATAGAGAGTGTCAGAGAGTGTCAGAGAGTGATAGAGAGTGATAGAGAGTGTCAGAGAGTGTCAGAGAGTGTCAGAGAGTGATAGTGAGTGTCAGAGAGTGTCAGAGAGTGTCAGAGAGTGATAGAGAGTGATAGAGAGTTTCAGAGAGTGTCAGAGAGTGTCTGAGAGTGTCAGAGAGTGATAGAGTGTGATAGAGAGTGATAGAGAGTGTCAGAGAGTGTCAGAGAGTGATAGAGAGTGATAGAGAGTGTCAGAGAGTGTCAGAGAGTGTCAGAGAGTGATAGTGAGTGTCAGCGAGTGTCAGAGAGTGATAGAGAGTGATAGAGAGTGTCAGAGAGTGATAGAGAGTGTCAGAGAGTGTCAGAGAGTGATAGAGAGTGATAGAGAGTGTCAGAGAGTGTCTGAGAGTGTCAGAGAGTGATAGAGAGTGATAGAGAGTGTCAGAGAGTGTCAGAGAGTGATAGAGAGTGATAAAGAGTGTCAGAGAGTGTCAGAGAGTGTCAGAGAGTTATAGTGAGTGTCAGAGAGTGTCAGAGAGTGTTAGAGAGTGTCAGAGAGTGATAGAGAGTGTCAGAGAGTGTCAGAGAGTGATAGAGAGTGATAGAGAGTGATAGAGAGTGTCAGAGAGTGTCAGAGAGTGTCAGAGAGTGTCAGAGAGTGATAGAGAGTTTCAGAGAGTGTCAGAGAGTGATAGAGAGTGTCAGAGAGTGTCAGAGATTGATAGTGAGTGTCAGAGAGTGTCAGAGAGTGTCAGACAGTGTCTGAGAGTGTCAGAGAGTGATAGAGAGTGTCAGAGAGTGTCAGAGAGTGATAGAGAGTGATAGAGAGTGTCAGAGAGTGTCAGAGAGTGTCAGAGAGTGATAGTGAGTGTCAGAGAGTGTCAGAGATGTCAGAGAGTGATAGAGAGTGATAGAGAGTTTCAGAGAGTGTCAGAGAGTGTCTGCGAGTGTCAGAGAGTGATAGAGAGTGTCAGAGAGTGTCAGAGAGTGATAGAGAGTGATAGAGAGTGTCAGAGAGTGTCAGAGAGTGTCAGAGAGTGATACTGAGTGTCAGAGAGTGTCAGAGAGTGTCAGAGAGTGATAGAGAGTGATAGAGAGTGATAGAGAGTGTCAGAGAGTGTCAGAGAGTGATCGAGAGTGATAGAGAGTGATAGAGAGTGTCAGAGAGGGATAGAGAGTGATAGAGAGTGTCAGAGAGTGTCAGAGAGTGATAGTGAGTGTCAGAGAGTGTCAGAGAGTGATAGAGAGTGTCAGAGAGTGATAGAGAGTGTCAGAGAGTGTCAGAGAGTGATAGAGAGTGATAGAGAGTTTAAGAGAGTGTCAGAGAGTGTCTGAGAGTGTCAGAGAGTGATAGAGAGTGTCAGAGAGTGATAGATAGTGATAGAGAGTTTCAGAGAGTGTCAGAGAGTGTCTGAGATTGTCAGAGAGTGATAGAGAGTGTCAGAGAGTGTCAGAGAGTGATAGAGAGTGATAGAGAGTGTCAGGGAGTGTCAGAGAGTGTCAGAGAGTGATAGAGAGTGATAGAGAGTTTCAGAGAGTGTCAGAGAGTGTCTGAGAGTGTCAGAGAGTGATAGAGAGTGTCAGAGAGTGTCAGAGAGTGATAGAGAGTGATAGAGAGTGTCAGAGAGTGTCAGAGAGTGTCAGAGAGTGATAGAGAGTGATAGAAGTGTTTCAGAAAGTGTTAAAGAGTGTCAGAGAGTGTCTGAGAGTGTCAGAGAGTGATAGAGAGTGTCAGAGAGTGTCAGCGAGTGATAGAGAGTGATAGAGAGTTTCAGAGAGTGTCAGAGAGTGATAGAGAGTGTCAGAGAGTGATAGAGAGTGTCAGAGAGTGTCAGAGAGTGACAGAGAGTGATAGAGAGTGTCAGAGAGTGTCAGAGAGTGTCAGAGAGTGATAGTGAGTGTCAGAGAGTGTCAGAGAGTGTCAGAGAGTGATAGAGAGTGATAGAGAGTTTCAGAGAGTGTCAGAGAGTGTCTGAGAGTGTCAGAGAGTGATATAGAGTGATAGAGTGTGTGAGAGAGTGTCAGAGAGCGATAGAGAGTGATAGAGAGTGTCAGAGAGTGTCAGAGAGTGTCAGAGAGTGATAGTGAGTGTCAGAGAGTGTCAGAGAGTGATAGAGAGTGATAGAGAGTGTCAGAGAGTGATAGAGAGTGTCAGAGAGTGTCAGAGAGTGATAGAGAGTGATAGAGAGTGTCAGAGAGTGTCTGAGAGTGTCAGAGAGTGATAGAGATTGATAGAGAGTGTCAGAGAGTGTCAGAGAGTGATAGAGAGTGATAGAGAGTGTCAGAGAGTGTCAGAGAGTGTCAGAGAGTGATAGTGCGTGTCAGAGAGTGTCAGAGAGTGATAGAGAGTGTCAGAGAGTGATAGAGAGTGTCAGAGAGTGTCAGAGAGTGATAGAGAGTGATAGAAGGTTTCAGAGAGTGTCAGAAAGTGTCTGAGAGTGTCAGAGAGTGATAGAGAGTGTCAGAGAGTGTCAGAGAGTGATAGAGAGTGTCAGAGAGTGTCAGAGAGTGATAGTGAGTGTCAGAGAGTGTCAGAGAGTGTCAGAGAGTGATAGAGAGTGATAGAGAGTTTCAGAGAGTGTCAGAGAGTGTCTGAGAGTGTCAGAGAGTGATAGAGAGTGATAGAGAGTGTCAGAGAGTGTCAGAGAGTGATAGAGAGTGATGGAGAGTGTCAGAGAGTGTCAGAGAGTGATAGTGAGTGTCAGAGAGTGTCAGAGAGTGATAGAGAGTGATAGAGAGTGTCAGAGAGTGATTGTGAGTGTCAGAGAGTGATAGAGAGTGATGGAGAGTGATAGAGAGTGTCAGAGAGTGTCAGAGAGTGATAGAGAGTGATAGAGAGTGTCAGAGAGTGTCAGAGAGTGTCAGAGAGTGTCAGAGAGTGATAGCGAGTGTCAGAGAGTGATAGAGAGTGATAGAGAGTGATAGAGAGTTTCAGAGAGTGATAGTGAGTGTCTGAGTGTGTCAGAGAGTGATAGAGAGTGATAGAGAGTGTCAGAGAGTGTCAGAGACTGATAGAGAGTGATAGAGAGTGTCAGAGAGTGTCAGAGAGTGTCAGAGAGTGATAGTGAGTGTCAGAGAGTGTCAGAGAGTGATAGCGAGTGATAGAGAGTGTCAGAGAGTGATAGAGAGTGTCAGAGAGTGTCAGAGAGTGATAGAGAGTGATAGAGAGTGTCTGAGAGTGTCAGAGAGTGATAGAGAGTGATAGAGAGTGTCAGAGAGTGATAGAGAGTGTCAGAGAGTGTCAGAGAGTGATAGAGAGTGATAGAGAGTGTCTGAGAGTGTCAGAGAGTGATAGAGAGTGTCAGAGAGTGTCAGAGAGTGTCAGAGAGTGATAGAGAGTGTCAGAGAGTGTCAGAGAGTGTCAGAGAGTGATTGAGAGTGTCAGAGAGTGATAGAGAGTGTCAGAGAGTGATAGAGAGTGTCAGAGAGTGTCAGAGAGTGATAGAGAGTTTCAGAGAGTGTCAGAGAGTGTCTGAGAGTGTCAGAGAGTGATAGAGAGTGTCAGAGAGTGTCAGAGAGTGATAGAGAGTGATAGAGAGTGATAGAGAGTGTCAGAGAGTGTCAGAGAGTGATAGAGAGTGATAGAGAGTGTCAGAGAGTGTCAGAGAGTGATAGTGAGTGTCAGAGAGTGTCAGAGAGTGTCAGAGAGTGATAGAGAGTGATAGAGAGTTTCAGAGAGTGTCAGAGAGTGATAGAGAGTGTCAGAGAGTGATAGAGAGTGATAGAGAGTGTCAGAGAGTGTCAGAGAGTGATAGAGAGTGATAGAGAGTGTCAGAGAGTGTCAGAGAGTGATAGTGAGTGTCAGAGAGTGTCAGAGAGTGATAGAGAGTGTCAGAGAGTGATAGTGAGTGTCAGAGAGTGATAGAGAGTGATAGAGAGTGATAGAGAGTGTCAGAGAGTGTCAGAGAGTGATAGAGAGTGATAGAGAGTGTCAGAGAGTGTCAGAGAGTGTCAGAGAGTGATAGTGAGTGTCAGAGAGTGTCAGAGAGTGATAGAGAGTGATAGAGAGTGTCAGAGAGTGATTGTGAGTGTCAGAGAGTGATAGAGAGTGATGGAGAGTGATAGAGAGTGTCAGAGAGTGTCAGAGAGTGTCAGAGAGTGATAGTGAGTGTCAGCGAGTGTCAGAGAGTGATAGAGAGTGATAGAGAGTTTCAGAGAGTGTCAGAGAGTGTCAGAGAGTGATAGAGAGTGATAGAGAATGTCAGAGAGTGTCAGAGAGTGATAGAGAGTGATAGAGAGTGATAGAGAGTGTCAGAGAGTGTCAGAGAGTGATAGTGAGTGTCAGAGAGTGTCAGAGAGTGATAGAGAGTGATAGAGAGTTTCAGAGAGTGTCAGAGAGTGTCTGAGAGTGTCTGAGAGTGTCAGAGAGTGTCTGAGAGTGTCAGAGAGTGATGGAGAGTGATAGAGAGTGTCAGAGAGCGATAGAGAGTGTCAGAGAGTGTCAGAGAGTGTCAGAGAGTGATGGAGAGTGATAGAGAGTGATAGAGAGTGTCAGAGAGCGATAGAGAGTGATAGAGACTGTCAGAGAGTGTCAGAGAGTGTCAGAGAGTGATAGAGAGTGATAGAGAGTTTCAGAGAGTGATAGAGAGTGATAGAGAGTGTCAGAGAGTGTCAGAGAGTGTCAGAGAGTGATAGAGAGTGATAGAGACTGTCAGAGAGTGTCAGAGAGTGATAGAGAGAGATAGAGAGTTTCAGAGAGTGATGGAGAGTGATAGAGAGTGTCAGAGAGTTTCAGAGAGTGATAGAGAGTGATAGAGAGTGTCAGAGAGTGTCAGAGAGTGATAGTGCGTGTCAGAGAGTGTCAGAGAGTGTCAGAGAGTGATAGAGAGTGATAATGAGTTTCAAAGAGTGTCAGAGAGTGTCTGAGAGTGTCTGAGAGTGTCAGAGAGTGTCTGAGAGTGTCAGAGAGTGATGGAGAGTGATAGAGAGTGATAGGGAGTGTCAGAGAGCGACAGAGAGTGATAGAGACTGTCAGAGAGTGTCAGAGAGTGATAGAGAGTGATAGAGAGTTTCTGAGAGTGATAGAGAGTGTCAGAGAGTGTCAGAGAGTGATGGAGAGTGATAGAGAGTGATAGAGAGTGTTAGAGAGTGCCAGAGAGTGTCAGAGAGTGATAGAGAGTGATAGAGAGTGTCAGAGAGTGTCAGAGAGTGTCAGAGAGTGATAGAGAGTGATAGAGAGTTTCAGAGAGTGTCAGAGAGTGTCAGAGAGTGATAGTGAGTGTCTGAGAGTGTCAGATAGTGTCAAAGAGTGTCAGAGAGTGATGGAGAGTGATAGAGAGTGATAGAGAGTGATAGAGAGTGTCAGAGAGTGTCAGAGAGTGATAGAGAGTGATAGAGAGTTTCAGAGAGTGTTAGAGAGTGTCAGAGAGTGATAGTGAGTGTCTGAGAGTGTCAGAGAGTGTCAGAGAGTGATGGAGAGTGATGGAGAGTGATAGAGAGTGATAGAGAGTGATAGAGAGTGTCAGAGAGTGATAGAGAGTGATTGAGAGTTTCAGAGAGTTTCAGAGAGTGATAGAGAGTGTCAGAGAGTGATAGAGAGTGATAGAGAGTGTCAGAGAGTGTCAGAGAGTGATAGTGAGTGTCAGAGAGTGTCAGAGAGTGATAGAGAGTGATAGAGAGTGTCAGAGAGTGATAGTGAGTGTCAGAGAGTGATAGAGAGTGATAGAGAGTGATAGAGAGTGTCAGAGAGTGTCAGAGAGTGATAGAGAGTGATAGAGAGTGTCAGAGAGTGTCAGAGAGTGTCAGAGAGTGATAGTGAGTGTCAGAGAGTGTCAGAGAGTGATAGAGAGTGATAGATAGTTTCAGAGAGTGATAGTGAGTGTCTGAGAGTGTCAGAGAGTGATAGAGAGTGATAGTGAGTGTCTGAGAGTGTCAGATAGTGTCAAAGAGTGTCAGAGAGTGATGGAGAGTGATAGAGAGTGATAGAGAGTGATAGAGAGTGTCAGAGAGTGTCAGAGAGTGATAGAGAGTGATAGAGAGTTTCAGAGAGTGTTAGAGAGTGTCAGAGAGTGATAGTGAGTGTCTGAGAGTGTCAGAGAGTGTCAGAGAGTGATGGAGAGTGATGGAGAGTGATAGAGAGTGATAGAGAGTGATAGAGAGTGTCAGAGAGTGATAGAGAGTGATTGAGAGTTTCAGAGAGTTTCAGAGAGTGATAGAGAGTGTCAGAGAGTGATAGAGAGTGATAGAGAGTGTCAGAGAGTGTCAGAGAGTGATAGTGAGTGTCAGAGAGTGTCAGAGAGTGATAGAGAGTGATAGAGAGTGTCAGAGAGTGATAGTGAGTGTCAGAGAGTGATAGAGAGTGATAGAGAGTGATAGAGAGTGTCAGAGAGTGTCAGAGAGTGATAGAGAGTGATAGAGAGTGTCAGAGAGTGTCAGAGAGTGTCAGAGAGTGATAGTGAGTGTCAGAGAGTGTCAGAGAGTGATAGAGAGTGATAGATAGTTTCAGAGAGTGATAGTGAGTGTCTGAGAGTGTCAGAGAGTGATAGAGATTGATAGAGAGTGTCAGAGAGTGTCAGAGAGTGTCAGAGAGTGATAGTGAGTGTCAGAGAGTGTCAGAGAGTGATAGAGAGTGATAGAGAGTTTCAGAGAGTGTCTGAGAGTGTCAGAGAGTGATAGAGAGTGTCAGAGAGTGTCAGAGAGTGATAGAGACTGATAGAGAGTGTCAGAGAGTGTCAGAGAGTGTCAGAGAGTGTCAGAGAGTGATAATGAGTGTCAGCGAGTGTCAGAGAGTGATAGAGAGTGATAGAGAGTTTCAGAGAGTGTCAGAGAGTGTCAGAGAGTATCAGAGAGTGATAGAGAGTGATAGAGAGTGTCAGAGAGTGTCAGAGAGTGATAGAGAGTGATAGAGAGTGATAGAGATTGTCAGAGAGTGTCAGAGAGTGATAGTGAGAGTCAGAGAGTGTCAGAGAGTGATAGAGAGTGATGGAGAGTTTCAGAGAGTGTCAGAGAGTGTCTGAGAGTGTCAGAGAGTGTCTGAGAGTGTCAGAGAGTGATGGAGAGTGATAGAGAGTGATAGAGAGTGTCAGAGAGCGATAGAGAGTGTCAGAGAGTGTCAGAGAGTGTCAGAGAGTGATGGAGAGTGATAGAGAGTGTCAGAGAGCGATAGAGAGTGATAGAGACTGTCAGAGAGTGTCAGAGAGTGTCAGAGAGTGATAGAGAGTGATAGAGAGTTTCAGAGAGTGATAGAGAGTGATAGAGAGTGTCAGAGAGTGTCAGAGAGTGTCAGAGAGTGATAGAGAGTGATAGAGACTGTCAGAGAGTGTCAGAGAGTGTCAGAGAGGGATAGAGAGTGATAAAGAGTATCAGAGAGTGATAGAGAGTGTCAGAGATTGTCAGAGAGTGTCAGAGAGTGATGGAGAGTGATAGAGAGTGATAGAGAGTGTCAGAGAGCGATAGAGAGTGATAGAGACTGTCAGAGAGTGTCAGAGAGTGTCAGAGAGTGATAGAGAGTGATATAGAGTTTCAGAGAGTGATAGAGAGTGATGGAGAGTGTCAGAGAGTTTCAGAGAGTGATAGAGAGTGATAGAGAGTGTCAGAGAATGTCAGAGAGTGATAGTGAGTGTCAGAGAGTGTCAGAGAGTGTCAGAGAGTGATAGAGAGTGACAATGAGTTTCAAAGAGTGTCAGAGAGTGTCTGAGAGTGTCTGAGAGTGTCAGAGAGTGTCTGAGAGTGTCAGCGAGTGATGGAGAGTGATAGAGAGCGATAGGGAGTGTCAGAGAGCGACAGAGAGTGATAGAGACTGTCAGAGAGTGTCAGAGAGTGTCAGAGAGTGACAGAGAGTGATAGAGAGTTTCGGAGAGTGATAGAGAGTGTCAGAGAGTGTCAGAGAGTGATGGAGAGTGATAGAGAGTGATAGAGAGTGTTAGAGAGTGCCAGAGAGTGTCAGAGAGTGATAGAGAGTGATAGAGAGTGTCAGAGAGTGTCAGAGAGTGATAGAGAGTGATAGAGAGTGTCAGAGAGTGTCAGAGAGTGTCAGAGAGTGATAGTGAGTGTCTGAGAGTGTCAGATAGTGTCAAAGAGTGTCAGAGAGTGATGGAGAGTGATAGAGAGTGATAGAGAGTGATAGAGAGTGCCAGAGAGTGTCAGAGAGTGATAGAGAGTGATAGAGAGTTTCAGAGAGTGTCAGAGAGTGTCAGAGAGTGATAGTGAGTGTCTGAGAGTGTCAGAGAGTGTCAGAGAGTGATGGAGAGTGATGGAGAGTGATAGAGAGTGATAGAGAGTGATAGAGAGTGTCAGAGAGTGTCAGAGAGTGATAGAGAGTGATTGAGAGTTTCAGAGAGTGTCAGAGAGTGATAGAGAGTGTCAGAGAGTGATAGAGAGTGATAGAGAGTGTCAGAGAGTGTCAGAGAGTGATAGTGAGTGTCAGAGAATGTCAGAGAGTGTCAGAGAGTGATAGAGAGTGATAATGAGTTTCAAAGAGTGTCAGAGAGTGTCTGAGAGTGTCTGAGAGTGTCAGAGAGTGTCTGAGAGTGTCAGAGAGTGATGGAGAGTGATAGAGAGTGATATAGAGTGTCAGAGAGTGACAGAGAGTGATAGAGACTGTCAGAGAGTGTCAGAGAGTGTCAGAGAGTGATAGAGAGTGATAGAGTGTTTCGGAGAGTGATAGAGAGTGTCAGAGAGTGTCAGAGAGTGATAGAGAGTGATAGAGAGTGTCAGAGAGTGTCAGAGAGTGTCAGAGAGTGATAGTGAGTGTCTGAGAGTGTCAGATAGTGTCAAAGAGTGTCAGAGAGTGATGGAGAGCGATAGAGAGTGATAGAGAGTGATAGAGAGTGCCAGAGAGTGTCAGAGAGTGATAGAGAGTGATAGAGAGTGTCAGAGAGTGTCAGAGAGTGATAGAGAGTGATAGAGAGTTTCAGAGAGTGTCTGAGAGTGTCAGAGAGTGTCTGAGAGTGTCTGAGAGTGTCAGAGAGTGTCTGAGAGTGTCAGAGAGTGATGGAGAGTGATAGAGAGTGATATAGAGTGTCAGAGAGTGACAGAGAGTGATAGAGACTGTCAGAGAGTGTCAGAGAGTGTCAGAGAGTGATAGAGAGTGATAGAGTGTTTCGGAGAGTGATAGAGAGTGTCAGAGAGTGTCAGAGAGTGATAGAGAGTGATAGAGAGTGTCAGAGAGTGTCAGAGAGTGTCAGAGAGTGATAGTGAGTGTCTGAGAGTGTCAGATAGTGTCAAAGAGTGTCAGAGAGTGATGGAGAGCGATAGAGAGTGATAGAGAGTGATAGAGAGTGCCAGAGAGTGTCAGAGAGTGATAGAGAGTGATAGAGAGTGTCAGAGAGTGTCAGAGAGTGATAGAGAGTGATAGAGAGTTTCAGAGAGTGTCAGAGAGTGTCAGAGAGTGATAGTGAGTGTCTGAGAGTGTCAGATCGTGTCAAAGAGTGTCAGAGAGTGACGGAGAGTGATCGAGAGTGATAGAGAGTGATAGAGAGTGCCAGAGAGTGTCAGAGAGTGATAGAGAGTGATAGAGAGTTTCAGAGAGTGTCAGAGAGTGTCAGAGAGTGATAGTGAGTGTCTGAGAGTGTCAGAGAGTGTCAGAGAGTGATGGAGAGTGATAGAGAGTGATAGAGAGTGTCAGAGAGTGTCAGAGAGTGATAGAGAGTGATAGAGAGTTTCAGAGAGTGTCAGAGCGTGATAGAGAGTGATAGAGAGTGTCAGAGAGTGTCAGTGAGTGATAGAGAGTGACAGACAGTTTCAGAGAGTGTCAGAGAGTGTCAGAGAGTGATAGTGAGTGTCTGAGAGTGTCAGAGAGTGTCAGAGAGCGATAGAAAGGGATAGAGAGTGTCAGAGAGTGTCAGAGAGTGTCAGAGAGTGTCAGAGAGTGATAGAGAGTGATAGAGAGTTTCAGAGAGTGTCAGAGAGTGTCAGAGAGTGTCAGAGAGTGTCTGAGAGTGATAGAGAGTGATAGAGACTGTCAGAGAGTGTCAGAGTGTGATAGAGAGTGATAGAGAGTGTCAAAGAGAGTCAGAGAGTGTCAGAGAGCGATAGAGAGGGATAGAGAGTGTCAGAGAGTGTCAGAGAGTGTCAGAGAGTGTCAGAGAGTGATAGAGATTGATACAGAGTGTCAGAGAGTGTCAGAGAGTTTCAGAGAGTGATAGAGAGTGATAGAGAGTTTCAGAGAGTGTCTGAGAGTGTCAGAGAGTGATAATGAGTGTCAGAGAGTGTCAGAGAGTTTCAGAGAGTGTCAGAGAGTTTCAGAGAGTTTCAGAGAGTGTCAGAGAGTGTCAAAGAGTGTCAGAGAGTGATGGAGAGTGATAGAGAGTGATAGAGAGTGCCAGAGAGTGTCAGAGAGTGATAGAGAGTGATAGAGAGTTTCAGAGAGTGTCAGAGAGTGTCAGAGATTGTCAGAGAGTGTCTGAGATTGTCTGAGAGTGATAGAGAGTGATAGAGACTGTCAGAGAGTGTCAGAGAGTGATAGAGAGTGTCAGAGAGTGTCAGAGAGTGATGGAGAGTGATAGAGAGTGATAGAGAGTGTTAGAGAGTGCCAGAGAGTGTCAGAGAGTGATAGAGAGTGATAGAGAGTGTCAGAGAGTGTCAGAGAGTGATAGAGAGTGATAGAGAGTTTCAGAGAGTGTCAGAGAGTGTCAGAGAGTGATAGTGAGTGTCTGAGAGTGTCAGATAGTGTCAAAGAGTGTCAGAGAGTGATGGAGAGTGATAGAGAGTGATAGAGAGTGATAGAGAGTGTCAGAGAGTGTCAGAGAGTGATAGAGAGTGATAGAGAGTTTCAGAGAGTGTTAGAGAGTGTCAGAGAGTGATAGTGAGTGTCTGAGAGTGTCAGAGAGTGTCAGAGAGTGATGGAGAGTGATGGAGAGTGATAGAGAGTGATAGAGAGTGATAGAGAGTGTCAGAGAGTGATAGAGAGTGATTGAGAGTTTCAGAGAGTTTCAGAGAGTGATAGAGAGTGTCAGAGAGTGATAGAGAGTGATAGAGAGTGTCAGAGAGTGTCAGAGAGTGATAGTGAGTGTCAGAGAGTGTCAGAGAGTGATAGAGAGTGATAGAGAGTGTCAGAGAGTGATAGTGAGTGTCAGAGAGTGATAGAGAGTGATAGAGAGTGATAGAGAGTGTCAGAGAGTGTCAGAGAGTGATAGAGAGTGATAGAGAGTGTCAGAGAGTGTCAGAGAGTGTCAGAGAGTGATAGTGAGTGTCAGAGAGTGTCAGAGAGTGATAGAGAGTGATAGAGAGTTTCAGAGAGTGATAGTGAGTGTCTGAGAGTGTCAGAGAGTGATAGAGATTGATAGAGAGTGTCAGAGAGTGTCAGAGAGTGTCAGAGAGTGATAGTGAGTGTCAGAGAGTGTCAGAGAGTGATAGAGAGTGATAGAGAGTTTCAGAGAGTGTCTGAGAGTGTCAGAGAGTGATAGAGAGTGTCAGAGAGTGTCAGAGAGTGATAGAGACTGATAGAGAGTGTCAGAGAGTGTCAGAGAGTGTCAGAGAGTGTCAGAGAGTGATAATGAGTGTCAGCGAGTGTCAGAGAGTGATAGAGAGTGATAGAGAGTTTCAGAGAGTGTCAGAGAGTGTCAGAGAGTATCAGAGAGTGATAGAGAGTGATAGAGAGTGTCAGAGAGTGTCAGAGAGTGATAGAGAGTGATAGAGAGTGATAGAGATTGTCAGAGAGTGTCAGAGAGTGATAGTGAGAGTCAGAGAGTGTCAGAGAGTGATAGAGAGTGATGGAGAGTTTCAGAGAGTGTCAGAGAGTGTCTGAGAGTGTCAGAGAGTGTCTGAGAGTGTCAGAGAGTGATGGAGAGTGATAGAGAGTGATAGAGAGTGTCAGAGAGCGATAGAGAGTGTCAGAGAGTGTCAGAGAGTGTCAGAGAGTGATGGAGAGTGATAGAGAGTGTCAGAGAGCGATAGAGAGTGATAGAGACTGTCAGAGAGTGTCAGAGAGTGTCAGAGAGTGATAGAGAGTGATAGAGAGTTTCAGAGAGTGATAGAGAGTGATAGAGAGTGTCAGAGAGTGTCAGAGAGTGTCAGAGAGTGATAGAGAGTGATAGAGACTGTCAGAGAGTGTCAGAGAGTGTCAGAGAGGGATAGAGAGTGATAAAGAGTATCAGAGAGTGATAGAGAGTGTCAGAGATTGTCAGAGAGTCTCAGAGAGTGATGGAGAGTGATAGAGAGTGATAGAGAGTGTCAGAGAGCGATAGAGAGTGATAGAGACTGTCAGAGAGTGTCAGAGAGTGTCAGAGAGTGATAGAGAGTGATATAGAGTTTCAGAGAGTGATAGAGAGTGATAGAGAGTGTCAGAGAGTTTCAGAGAGTGATAGAGAGTGATAGAGAGTGTCAGAGAGTGTCAGAGAGTGATAGTGAGTGTCAGAGAGTGTCAGAGAGTGTCAGAGAGTGATAGAGAGTGACAATGAGTTTCAAAGAGTGTCAGAGAGTGTCTGAGAGTGTCTGAGAGTGTCAGAGAGTGTCTGAGAGTGTCAGCGAGTGATGGAGAGTGATAGAGAGCGATAGGGAGTGTCAGAGAGCGACAGAGAGTGATAGAGACTGTCAGAGAGTGTCAGAGAGTGTCAGAGAGTGACAGAGAGTGATAGAGAGTTTCGGAGAGTGATAGAGAGTGTCAGAGAGTGATGGAGAGTGATAGAGAGTGATAGAGAGTGTTAGAGAGTGCCAGAGAGTGTCAGAGAGTGATAGAGAGTGATAGAGAGTGTCAGAGAGTGTCAGAGAGTGATAGAGAGTGATAGAGAGTGTCAGAGAGTGTCAGAGAGTGTCAGAGAGTGATAGTGAGTGTCTGAGAGTGTCAGATAGTGTCAAAGAGTGTCAGAGAGTGATGGAGAGTGATAGAGAGTGATAGAGAGTGATAGAGAGTGCCAGAGAGTGTCAGAGAGTGATAGAGAGTGATAGAGAGTTTCAGAGAGTGTCAGAGAGTGTCAGAGAGTGATAGTGAGTGTCTGAGAGTGTCAGAGAGTGTCAGAGAGTGATGGAGAGTGATGGAGAGTGATAGAGAGTGATAGAGAGTGATAGAGAGTGTCAGAGAGTGTCAGAGAGTGATAGAGAGTGATTGAGAGTTTCAGAGAGTGTCAGAGAGTGATAGAGAGTGTCAGAGAGTGATAGAGAGTGATAGAGAGTGTCAGAGAGTGTCAGAGAGTGATAGTGAGTGTCAGAGAATGTCAGAGAGTGTCAGAGAGTGATAGAGAGTGATAATGAGTTTCAAAGAGTGTCAGAGAGTGTCTGAGAGTGTCTGAGAGTGTCAGAGAGTGTCTGAGAGTGTCAGAGAGTGATGGAGAGTGATAGAGAGTGATATAGAGTGTCAGAGAGTGACAGAGAGTGATAGAGACTGTCAGAGAGTGTCAGAGAGTGTCAGAGAGTGATAGAGAGTGATAGAGTGTTTCGGAGAGTGATAGAGAGTGTCAGAGAGTGTCAGAGAGTGATAGAGAGTGATAGAGAGTGTCAGAGAGTGTCAGAGAGTGTCAGAGAGTGATAGTGAGTGTCTGAGAGTGTCAGATAGTGTCAAAGAGTGTCAGAGAGTGATGGAGAGCGATAGAGAGTGATAGAGAGTGATAGAGAGTGCCAGAGAGTGTCAGAGAGTGATAGAGAGTGATAGAGAGTGTCAGAGAGTGTCAGAGAGTGATAGAGAGTGATAGAGAGTTTCAGAGAGTGTCAGAGAGTGTCAGAGAGTGATAGTAAGTGTCTGAGAGTGTCAGATCGTGTCAAAGAGTGTCAGAGAGTGACGGAGAGTGATCGAGAGTGATAGAGAGTGATAGAGAGTGCCAGAGAGTGTCAGAGAGTGATAGAGAGTGATAGAGAGTTTCAGAGAGTGTCAGAGAGTGTCAGAGAGTGATAGTGAGTGTCTGAGAGTGTCAGAGAGTGTCAGAGAGTGATGGAGAGTGATAGAGAGTGATAGAGAGTGTCAGAGAGTGTCAGAGAGTGATAGAGAGTGATAGAGAGTTTCAGAGAGTGTCAGAGCGTGATAGAGAGTGATAGAGAGTGTCAGAGAGTGTCAGTGAGTGATAGAGAGTGACAGACAGTTTCAGAGAGTGTCAGAGAGTGTCAGAGAGTGATAGTGAGTGTCTGAGAGTGTCAGAGAGTGTCAGAGAGCGATAGAAAGGGATAGAGAGTGTCAGAGAGTGTCAGAGAGTGTCAGAGAGTGTCAGAGAGTGATAGAGAGTGATAGAGAGTTTCAGAGAGTGTCAGAGAGTGTCAGAGAGTGTCAGAGAGTGTCTGAGAGTGATAGAGAGTGATAGAGACTGTCAGAGAGTGTCAGAGTGTGATAGAGAGTGATAGAGAGTGTCAAAGAGAGTCAGAGAGTGTCAGAGAGCGATAGAGAGGGATAGAGAGTGTCAGAGAGTGTCAGAGAGTGTCAGAGAGTGTCAGAGAGTGATAGAGATTGATACAGAGTGTCAGAGAGTGTCAGAGAGTTTCAGAGAGTGATAGAGAGTGATAGAGAGTTTCAGAGAGTGTCTGAGAGTGTCAGAGAGTGATAATGAGTGTCAGAGAGTGTCAGAGAGTTTCAGAGAGTTTCAGAGAGTTTCAGAGAGTTTCAGAGAGTGTCAGAGAGTGTCAAAGAGTGTCAGAGAGTGATGGAGAGTGATAGAGAGTGATAGAGAGTGCCAGAGAGTGTCAGAGAGTGATAGAGAGTGATAGAGAGTTTCAGAGAGTGTCAGAGAGTGTCAGAGATTGTCAGAGAGTGTCTGAGATTGTCTGAGAGTGATAGAGAGTGATAGAGACTGTCAGAGAGTGTCAGAGAGTGATAGAGAGTGATAGAGAGTGTCAAAGAGAGTCAGAGAGTGTCAGAGAGCGATAGAGAGGGATAGAGAGTGTCAGAGAGTGTCAGAGTGTGTCAGAGAGTGTCAGAGAGTGATAGAGATTGATAGAGAGTGTCAGAGAGTGTCAGAGAGTTTCAGACAGTGATAGAGAGCTTCAGAGAGTGTCAGAGAGTGTCTGAGAGTGTCAGAGAGTGATAATGAGTATCAGAGAGTGTCAGAGAGTTTCAGAGAGTGTCAGAGAGTTTCAGAGAGTTTCAGAGAGTGTCAGATAGTGTCAAAGAGTGTCAGAGAGTGATGGAGAGTGATAGAGAGTGATAGAGAGTGTCAGAGAGTGATAATGAGTGTCAGAGAGTGTCAGAGAGTTTCAGAGAGTGTCAGAGAGTTTCAGAGAGTTTCAGAGAGTGTCAGAGAGTGTCAAAGAGTGTCAGAGAGTGATGGAGAGTGATAGAGAGTGATAGAGAGTGCCAGAGAGTGTCAGAGAGTGATAGAGAGTGTTAGAGAGTTTCAGAGAGTGTCAGAGAGTGTCAGAGAGTGATAATGAGTATCAGAGAGTGTCAGAGAGTTTCAGAGAGTGTCAGAGAGTTTCAGAGAGTTTCAGAGAGTGTCAGATAGTGTCAAAGAGTGTCAGAGAGTGATGGAGAGTGATAGAGAGTGATAGAGAGTGTCAGAGAGTGATAATGAGTGTCAGAGAGTGTCAGAGAGTTTCAGAGAGTGTCAGAGAGTTTCAGAGAGTTTCAGAGAGTGTCAGAGAGTGTCAAAGAGTGTCAGAGAGTGATGGAGAGTGATAGAGAGTGATAGAGAGTGCCAGAGAGTGTCAGAGAGTGATAGAGAGTGATAGAGAGTTTCAGAGAGTGTCAGAGAGTGTCAGAGAGTGATAGTGAGTGTCAGAGAGTGTCAGAGAGTGATGGAGAGTGATAGAGAGTGATAGAGAGTTTCAGAGAGTGTCAGAGAGTGATAGAGAGTGATAGAGAGTGTCAGAGAGTGTCAGAGAGTGATAGAGAGTGATAGAGAGTTTCAGAGAGTGTCAGAGAGTGTCAGAGAGTGATAGAGAGTGTCAGAGAGTGTCAGAGAGTGTCAGAGAGTGATAGAGAGTGATAGAGAGTTTCAGAGAGTGTCAGAGAGTGTCAGAGAGTGATAGAGAGTGTCAGAGAGTGATAGAGAGTGTCAGAGAGTGTCAGAGAGTTTCAGAGATTGTCAGAGAGTGATAGAGAGTGTCAGAGAGTTTCAGAGATTGTCAGAGAGTGATAGAGAGTGTCAGAGAGTGTCAGAGAGTGATAGAGAGTGATAGAGAGTTTCAGAGAGTGTCAGAGCGTGATAGAGAGTGATAGAGAGTGTCAGAGAGTGTCAGTGAGTGATAGAGAGTGACAGAAAGTTTCAGAGAGTGTCAGAGAGTGATAGTGAGTGTCTGAGAGTGTCAGAGAGTGTCAGAGAGCGATAGAAAGGGATAGAGAGTGTCAGAGAGTGTCAGAGAGTGTCAGAGAGTGTCAGAGAGTGATAGAGAGTGATAGAGAGTTTCAGAGAGTGTCAGAGAGTGTCAGAGAGTGTCAGAGAGTGTCTGAGAGTGATAGAGAGTGATAGAGACTGTCAGAGAGTGTCAGAGTGTGATAGAGAGTGATAGAGAGTGTCAAAGAGAGTCAGAGAGTGTCAGAGAGCGATAGAGAGGGATAGAGAGTGTCAGAGAGTGTCAGAGAGTGTCAGAGAGTGTCAGAGAGTGATAGAGATTGATACAGAGTGTCAGAGAGTGTCAGAGAGTTTCAGAGAGTGATAGAGAGTGATAGAGAGTTTCAGAGAGTGTCTGAGAGTGTCAGAGAGTGATAATGAGTGTCAGAGAGTGATAATGAGTGTCAGAGAGTGTCAGAGAGTTTCAGAGAGTTTCAGAGAGTGTCAGAGAGTGTCAAAGAGTGTCAGAGAGTGATGGAGAGTGATAGAGAGTGATAGAGAGTGCCAGAGAGTGTCAGAGAGTGATAGAGAGTGATAGAGAGTTTCAGAGAGTGTCAGAGAGTGTCAGAGATTGTCAGAGAGTGTCTGAGATTGTCTGAGAGTGATAGAGAGTGATAGAGACTGTCAGAGAGTGTCAGAGAGTGATAGAGAGTGATAGAGAGTGTCAAAGAGAGTCAGAGAGTGTCAGAGAGCGATAGAGAGGGATAGAGAGTGTCAGAGAGTGTCAGAGAGTGTCAGAGAGTGTCAGAGAGTGATAGAGATTGATAGAGAGTGTCAGAGAGTGTCAGAGAGTTTCAGAGAGTGATAGAGAGCTTCAGAGAGTGTCAGAGAGTGTCTGAGAGTGTCAGAGAGTGATAATGAGTATCAGAGAGTGTCAGAGAGTTTCAGAGAGTGTCAGAGAGTTTCAGAGAGTTTCAGAGAGTGTCAGATAGTGTCAAAGAGTGTCAGAGAGTGATGGAGAGTGATAGAGAGTGATAGAGAGTGTCAGAGAGTGATAATGAGTGTCAGAGAGTGTCAGAGAGTTTCAGAGAGTGTCAGAGAGTTTCAGAGAGTTTCAGAGAGTGTCAGAGAGTGTCAAAGAGTGTCAGAGAGTGATGGAGAGTGATAGAGAGTGATAGAGAGTGCCAGAGAGTGTCAGAGAGTGATAGAGAGTGTTAGAGAGTTTCAGAGAGTGTCAGAGAGTGTCAGAGAGTGATAATGAGTATCAGAGAGTGTCAGAGAGTTTCAGAGAGAGTCAGAGAGTTTCAGAGAGTTTCAGAGAGTGTCAGATAGTGTCAAAGAGTGTCAGAGAGTGATGGAGAGTGATAGAGAGTGATAGAGAGTGTCAGAGAGTGATAATGAGTGTCAGAGAGTGTCAGAGAGTTTCAGAGAGTGTCAGAGAGTTTCAGAGAGTTTCAGAGAGTGTCAGAGAGTGTCAAAGAGTGTCAGAGAGTGATGGAGAGTGATAGAGAGTGATAGAGAGTGCCAGAGAGTGTCAGAGAGTGATAGAGAGTGATAGAGAGTTTCAGAGAGTGTCAGAGAGTGTCAGAGAGTGATAGTGAGTGTCAGAGAGTGTCAGAGAGTGATGGAGAGTGATAGAGAGTGATAGAGAGTTTCAGAGAGTGTCAGAGAGTGATAGAGAGTGATAGAGAGTGTCAGAGAGTGTCAGAGAGTGATAGAGAGTGATAGAGAGTTTCAGAGAGTGTCAGAGAGTGTCAGAGAGTGATAGAGAGTGTCAGAGAGTGTCAGAGAGTGTCAGAGAGTGATAGAGAGTGATAGAGAGTTTCAGAGAGTGTCAGAGAGTGTCAGAGAGTGTCTGAGAGTGTCAGAGAGTGATAGAGAGTGTCAGAGAGTGTCAGAGAGTTTCAGAGATTGTCAGAGAGTGATAGAGAGTGTCAGAGAGTGTCAGAGAGTTTCAGAGATTGTCAGAGAGTGATAGAGAGTTTCAGAGAGTGTCAGAGAGTGTCAAAGAGTGATGGAGAGTGATAGAGAGTGATAGAGAGTGCCAGAGAGTGTCAGAGAGTGATAGAGAGTGATAGAGAGTGTCAGAGAGTGATAGAGAGTGTCAGAGAGTGTCAGAGAGTTTCAGAGATTGTCAGAGATTGATAGAGAGTTTCAGAGAGTGTCAGAGAGTATCAAAGAGTGTCAGAGAGTGATGGAGAGTGATAGAGAGTGATAGAGAGTGCCAGAGAGTGTCAGAGAGTGATAGAGAGTGATAGAGAGTTTCAGAGAGTGTCAGAGAGTGTCAGAGAGTGATAGTGAGTGTCTGAGAGTGTCAGAGAGTGTCAGAGAGTAATGGAGAGTGATAGAGAGTGTCAGAGAGTGTCAGAGAGTGATAGAGAGTGATAGAGAGTTTCAGAGAGTGTCAGAGAGTGATAGAGAGTGATAGAGAGTGTCAGAGAGTGTCAGAGAGTGATCGAGAGTGTCTGAGAGTTTCAGAGAGTGTCAGAGAGTGTCAGAGAGTGTCAGAGAGCGATAGAGAGGGATAGAGAGGGATAGAGAGTGTCAGAGAGTGTCAGAGAGTGTCAGAGAGTGATAGAGAGTGATAGAGAGTTTCAGAGAGTGTCAGAGAGTGTCAGAGAGTGTCTGAGATTGTCTGAGAGTGATAGAGAGTGATAGAGACTGTCAGAGAGTGTCTGAGAGTGTCAGAGAGTGATAGAGAGTGATAGAGAGTGTCAGAGTGTGTCAGAGAGTGTCAGAGAGCGATAGAGAGTGTCAGAGAGTGTCAGAGAGTGTCAGAGAGTGTCAGAGAGCGATAGAGAGGGATAGAGAGTGTCAGAGAGTGTCAGAGAGTGTCAGAGAGTGATAGAGATTGATAGGGAGTGTCAGAGAGTGTCAGAGAGTTTCAGAGATTGATAGAGAGTGATAGAGAGTGTCAGAGAGTGTCTGAGAGTGTCAGAGAGTGATAATGAGTGTCAGAGAGTGTCAGAGAGTTTCAGAGAGTGTCAGAGATTTTCAGAGAGTTTCAGAGAGTGTCAGAGAGTGTCAAAGAGTGTCAGAGAGTGATAATGAGTGTCAGAGAGTGTCAGAGAGTTTCAGAGAGTGTCAGAGAGTTTCAGAGAGTGTCAGAGAGTTTCAGAGAGTTTCAGAGAGTGTCAGAGAGTGTCAAAGAGTGTCAGAGAGTGATGGAGAGTGATAGAGAGTGATAGAGAGTGCCAGAGAGTGTCAGAGAGTGTTAGAGAGTGATAGAGAGTTTCAGAGAGTGTCAGAGAGTGTCAGAGAGTGATAGTGAGTGTCTGAGAGTGTCAGAGAGTGTCAGAGAGTGATGGAGAGTGATAGAGAGTGATAGAGAGTTTCAGAGAGTGTCAGAGAGTGATAGAGAGTGATAGAGAGTGTCAGAGAGTGTCAGAGAGTGATAGAGAGTTTCAGAGAGTGTCAGAGAGTGTCAGAGAGTGATAGAGAGTGTCAGAGAGTGATAGAGAGTGTCAGAGAGTGTCAGAGAGTGTCAGAGAGTGTCAGAGAGTGTCAGAGAGTGATAGAGAGTGTCAGAGAGCGTCAGAGAGTTTCAGAGATTGTCAGAGAGTGTCAGAGAGTGTCAGAGAGTGATAGAGAGTGTCAGAGAGCGTCAGAGAGTTTCAGAGATTGTCAGAGAGTGATAGAGAGTTTCAGAGAGTGTCAGAGAGTGTCAAAGAGTGTCAGAGAGTGATGAAGAGTGATAGAGAGTGATAGAGAGTGCCAGAGAGTGTCAGAGAGTTTCAGAGAGTGTCAGAGAGTTTCAGAGAGTTTCAGAGAGTGCCAGAGAGTGTCAAAGAGTGTCAGAGAGTGATAGAGAGTGATAGAGAGTGCCAGAGAGAGTCCGAGAGTGTCTGAGAGTGATAGAGAGTGATAGAGAGTGTCAGAGAGTTTCAGAGAGTGTCAGAGAGTTTCAGAGAGTTTCAGAGAGTGTCAGAGAGTGTCAAAGAGTGTCAGAGAGTGATGGAGAGTGATAGAGAGTGATAGAGAGTGCCAGAGAGTGTCAGAGAGTGATAGAGAGTGATAGAGAGTTTCAGAGAGTGTCAGAGAGTGTCAGAGAGTGATAGTGAGTGTCTGAGAGTGTCAGAGAGTGTCAGAGAGTGATGGAGAGTGATAGAGAGTGATAGAGAGTTTCAGAGAGTGTCAGAGAGTGATAGAGAGTGATAGAGAGTGTCAGAGAGTGTCAGAGAGTGATAGAGAGTGATAGAACGTTTCAGAGAGTGTCAGAGAGTGTCAGAGAGTGATAGAGAGTGTCAGAGAGTGTCAGAGAGTGTCAGAGAGTGATAGAGAGTTTCAGAGAGTGTCAGAGAGTGTCTGAGAGTGTCAGAGAGTGATAGAGAGTGTCAGAGAGTGTCAGAGAGTTTCAGAGATTGTCAGAGAGTGATAGAGAGTTTCAGAGAGTGTCAGAGAGTGTCAAAGAGTGTCAGAGAGTGATGGAGAGTGATAGAGAGTGATAGAGAGTGCCAGAGAGTGTCCGAGAGTGATAGAGAGTGTCTGAGAGTGTCAGAGAGTGTCAGAGAGTAATGGAGAGTGATAGAGAGTGTCAGAGAGTGTCAGAGAGTGATAGAGAGTGATAGAGAGTTTCAGAGATTGTCAGAGAGTGATAGAGAGTGATAGAGAGTGTCAGAGAGTGTCAGAGAGTGATCGAGAGTGTCTGAGAGTTTCAGAGAGTGTCAGAGAGTGTCAGAGAGTGTCAGAGAGCGATAGAGAGGGATAGAGAGGGATAGAGAGTGTCAGAGAGTGTCAGAGAGTGTCAGAGAGTGTCAGAGAGTGATAGAGAGTGATAGAGAGTTTCAGAGAGTGTCAGAGAGTGTCAGAGAGTGTCTGAGATTGTCTGAGAGTGATAGAGAGTGATAGAGACTGTCAGAGAGTGTCTGAGAGTGTCAGAGAGTGATAGAGAGTGATAGAGAGTGTCAGAGTGTGTCAGAGAGTGTCAGAGAGCGATAGCGAGGGATAGAGAGTGTCAGAGAGTGTCAGAGAGTGTCAGAGAGTGATAGAGAGTGATAGAGAGTTTCAGAGATTGTCAGAGAATGTCAGAGAGTGCCTGAGATTGTCTGAGAGTGATAGAGAGTGATAGAGAGTTTCAGAGAGTGTCAGAGAGTGTCAGAGAGTGTCTGAGATTGTCTGAGAGTGTCAGAGAGTGACAGAGAGTTTCAGAGAGTGTCAGAGAGTGTCAGAGAGTGATAGTGAGTGTCAGAGAGTGTCAGAGAGTTTCAGAGATTGTCAGAGAGTGATAGAGATTTTCAGAGAGTGTCAGAGAGTGTCAAAGAGTGTCAGAGAGTGATGGAGAGTGATAGAGAGTGATAGAGAGTGCCAGAGAGTGTCCGAGAGTGATAGAGAGTGTCTGAGAGTGTCAGAGAGTGTCAGAGAGTAATGGAGAGTGATAGAGAGTGTCAGAGAGTGTCAGAGAGTGATAGAGAGTGATAGAGAGTTTCAGAGATTGTCAGAGAGTGATAGAGAGTGATAGAGAGTGTCAGAGAGTGTCAGAGAGTGATAGAGAGTTTCAGAGATTGTCAGAGAATGTCAGAGAGTGCCTGAGATTGTCTGAGAGTGATAGAGAGTGATAGAGAGTTTCAGAGAGTGTCAGAGAGTGTCAGAGAGTGTCTGAGATTGTCTGAGAGTGTCAGAGAGTGACAGAGAGTTTCAGAGAGTGTCAGAGAGTGTCAGAGAGTGATAGTGAGTGTCAGAGAGTGTCAGAGAGTTTCAGAGATTGTCAGAGAGTGATAGAGATTTTCAGAGAGTGTCAGAGAGTGTCAAAGAGTGTCAGAGAGTGATGGAGAGTGATAGAGAGTGATAGAGAGTGCCAGAGAGTGTCCGAGAGTGATAGAGAGTGTCTGAGAGTGTCAGAGAGTGTCAGAGAGTAATGGAGAGTGATAGAGAGTGTCAGAGAGTGTCAGAGAGTGATAGAGAGTGATAGAGAGTTTCAGAGATTGTCAGAGAGTGATAGAGAGTGATAGAGAGTGTCAGAGAGTGTCAGAGAGTGATCGAGAGTGTCTGAGAGTTTCAGAGAGTGTCAGAGAGTGTCAGAGAGTGTCAGAGAGCGATAGAGAGGGATAGAGAGGGATAGAGAGTGTCAGAGAGTGTCAGAGAGTGTCAGAGAGTGTCAGAGAGTGTCAGAGAGTGATAGAGAGTGATAGAGAGTTTCAGAGAGTGTCAGAGAGTGTCAGAGAGTGTCTGAGATTGTCTGAGAGTGATAGAGAGTGATAGAGACTGTCAGAGAGTGTCTGAGAGTGTCAGAGAGTGATAGAGAGTGATAGAGAGTGTCAGAGTGTGTCAGAGAGTGTCAGAGAGCGATAGAGAGGGATAGAGAGTGTCAGAGAGTGTCAGAGAGTGTCAGAGAGTGATAGAGAGTGATAGAGAGTTTCAGAGATTGTCAGAGAATGTCAGAGAGTGTCTGAGATTGTCTGAGAGTGATAGAGAGTGACAGAGAGTTTCAGAGAGTGTCAGAGAGTGTCAGAGAGTGATAGTGAGTGTCTGAGAGTGTCAGAGAGTGTCAGAGAGCGATAGAAAGGGATAGAGAGTGTCAGAGATTGTCAGAGAGTGTCAGAGAGTGTCAGAGAGTGATGGAGAGTGATAGAGAGTGTCAGAGAGTGTCAGAGAGTGTCTGAGATTGTCTGAGAGTGATAGAGAGTGATAGAGACTGTCAGAGAGTGTCTGAGAGTGTCAGAGAGTGATAGAGAGTGATAGAGAGTGTCAGAGAGTGTCAGAGAGTGTCAGAGAGCGATAGAGAGGGATAGAGAGTGTCAGAGAGTGTCAGAGAGTGTCAGAGAGTGATAGAGAGTGATAGAGATTGATAGAGAGTGTCAGAGAGTGTCAGAGAGTTTCAGAGAGTGATAGAGAGTGTCAGAGAGTGTCAGAGAGTGTCTGAGAGTGTCAGAGAGTGATAATGAGTGTCAGAGAGTGTCAGAGAGTTTCAGAGAGTGTCAGAGAGTTTCAGAGAGTTTCAGAGAGTGTCAGAGAGTGTCAAAGAGTGTCAGAGAGTGATAATGAGTGTCAGAGAGAGTCAGAGAGTTTCAGAGAGTGTCAGAGAGTTTCAGAGATTGTCAGAGAGTTTCAGAGAGTTTCAGAGAGTGTCAGAGAGTGTCAAAGAGTGTCAGAGAGTGATGGAGAGTCATAGAGAGTGATAGAGAGTGCCAGAGAGTGTCAGAGAGTGTCTGAGAGTGATAGAGAGTGTCAGAGAGTGTCAGAGAGTGTCAGAGAGCGATAGAGAGGGATAGAGAGTGTCAGAGAGTGTCAGAGAGTGTCAGAGAGTGATAGAGATTGATAGGGAGTGTCAGAGAGTGTCAGAGAGTTTCAGAGATTGATAGAGAGTGATAGAGAGTTTCAGAGAGTGTCAAGAGAGTGTCTGAGAGTGTCAGAGAGTGATAATGAGTGTCAGAGAGTGTCAGAGAGTTTCAGAGAGTGTCAGAGATTTTCAGAGAGTTTCAGAGAGTGTCAGAGAGTGTCAAAGAGTGTTAGAGAGTGATAATGAGTGTCAGAGAGTGTCAGAGAGTTTCAGAGAGTGTCAGAGAGTTTCAGAGAGTGTCAGAGAGTTTCAGAGAGTTTCAGAGAGTGTCAGAGAGTGTCAAAGAGTGTCAGAGAGTGATGGAGAGTGATAGAGAGTGATAGAGAGTGCCAGAGAGTGTCAGAGAGTGTTAGAGAGTGATAGAGAGTTTCAGAGAGTGTCAGAGAGTGTCAGAGAGTGATAGTGAGTGTCTGAGAGTGTCAGAGAGTGTCAGAGAGTGATGGAGAGTGATAGAGAGTGATAGAGAGTTTCAGAGAGTGTCAGAGAGTGATAGAGAGTGATAGAGAGTGTCAGAGAGTGTCAGAGAGTGATAGAGAGTGATAGAGAGTTTCAGAGAGTGTCAGAGAGTGTCAGAGAGTGATAGAGAGTGTCAGAGAGTGTCAGAGAGTGTCAGAGAGTGTCAGAGAGTGATAGAGAGTTTCAGAGAGTGTCAGAGAGTGTCAGAGAGTGTCTGAGAGTGTCAGAGAGTGATAGAGAGTGTCAGAGAGTGTCAGAGAGTTTCAGAGATTGTCAGAGAGTGATAGAGAGTTTCAGAGAGTGTCAGAGAGTGTCAAAGAGTGTCAGAGAGTGATGAAGAGTGATAGAGAGTGATAGAGAGTGCCAGAGAGTGTCCGAGAGTGTCAGAGAGTGATAATGAGTGTCAGAGAGTTTCAGAGAGTTTCAGAGAGTGTCAGAGAGTTTCAGAGAGTTTCAGAGAGTGCCAGAGAGTGTCAAAGAGTATCAGAGAGTGATAGAGAGTTTCAGAGAGTGTCAGAGAGTGATAGAGAGTGTCAGAGAGTTTCAGAGAGTGTCAGAGAGTTTCAGAGAGTTTCAGAGAGTGTCAGAGAGTGTCAAAGAGTGTCAGAGAGTGATGGAGAGTGATAGAGAGTGATAGAGAGTGCCAGAGAGTGTCAGAGAGTGATAGAGAGTGATAGAGAGTTTCAGAGAGTGTCAGAGAGTTTCAGAGAGTGATAGTGAGTGTCTGAGAGTGTCAGAGAGTGATAGAGAGTGTCAGAGAGTGTCAGAGAGTTTCAGAGATTGTCAGAGAGTGATAGAGAGTTTCAGAGAGTGTCAGAGAGTGTCAAAGAGTGTCAGAGAGTGATGAAGAGTGATAGAGAGTGATAGAGAGTGCCAGAGAGTGTCCGAGAGTGTCAGAGAGTGATAATGAGTGTCAGAGAGTTTCAGAGAGTTTCAGAGAGTGTCAGAGAGTTTCAGAGAGTTTCAGAGAGTGCCAGAGAGTGTCAAAGAGTATCAGAGAGTGATAGAGAGTTTCAGAGAGTGTCAGAGAGTGATAGAGAGTGTCAGAGAGTTTCAGAGAGTGTCAGAGAGTTTCAGAGAGTTTCAGAGAGTGTCAGAGAGTGTCAAAGAGTGTCAGAGAGTGATGGAGAGTGATAGAGAGTGATAGAGAGTGCCAGAGAGTGTCAGAGAGTGATAGAGAGTGATAGAGAGTTTCAGAGAGTGTCAGAGAGTTTCAGAGAGTGATAGTGAGTGTCTGAGAGTGTCAGAGAGTGTCAGAGAGTGATGGAGAGTGATAGAGAGTGATAGAGAGTTTCAGAGAGTGTCAGAGAGTGATAGAGAGTGATATAGAGTGTCAGAGAGTGTCAGAGAGTGATAGAGAGTGATAGAACGTTTCAGAGAGTGTCAGAGAGTGATAGAGAGTGTCAGAGAGTGTCAGAGAGTGTCAGAGAGTGATAGAGAGTTTCAGAGAGTGTCAGAGAGTGTCAGAGAGTGTCTGAGAGTGTCAGAGAGTGATAGAGAGTGTCAGAGAGTGTCAGAGAGTTTCAGAGATTGTCAGAGAGTGATAGAGAGTTTCAGAGAGTGTCAGAGAGTGTCAAAGAGTGTCAGAGAGTGATGGAGAGTGATAGAGAGTGATAGAGAGTGCCAGAGAGTGTCCGAGAGTGATAGAGAGTGATAGAGAGTTTCAGAGAGTGTCAGAGAGTGTCAGAGAGTGATAGTGAGTGTCTGAGAGTGTCAGAGAGTGTCAGAGAGTGATGGAGAGTGATAGAGATTGTCAGAGAGTGTCAGAGAGTGATAGAGAGTGACAGAGAGTGATAGAGAGTGATAGAGTGTGTCAGAGAGTGTCAGAGAGTGATCGAAAGTGTCTGAGAGTTTCAGAGAGTGTCAGAGAGTGTCAGAGAGCGAAAGAGAGGGATAGAGAGTGTCAGAGAGTGTCAGAGAGTGACAGAGAGTGTCAGAGAGTGTCAGAGAGTGTCAGAGAGTGATAGAGAGTGATAGAGAGTTTCAGAGAGTGTCAGACAGTGTCAGAGAGTGTCTGAGAGTGTCAGAGAGTGATAGAGAGTGTCAGAGAGTGTCAGAGAGTTTCAGAGATTGTCAGAGAGTGATAGAAAGTTTCAGAGAGTGTCAGAGAGTGTCAAAGAGTGTCAGAGAGTGATGGAGAGTGATAGAGAGTGATAGAGAGTGCAGAGAGTGTCAGAGAGTGATAGAGAGTGATAGAGAGTTTCACAGAGTGTCAGAGAGTGTCAGAGAGTGTCTGAGAGTGTCTGAGAGTGTCAGAGAGTGTCAGAGAGTGTCAGAGAGTTTCAGAGATTGTCAGAGAGTGATAGAGAGTTTCAGAGAGTGTCAGAGAGTGTCAAAGAGTGTCAGAGAGTGATGGAGAGTGATAGAGAGTGATAGAGAGTGCCAGAGAGTGTCCGAGAGTGATAGAGAGTGATAGAGAGTTTCAGAGAGTGTCAGAGTGTGTCAGAGAGTGATAGTGAGTGTCTGAGAGTGTCAGAGAGTGTCAGAGAGTGATGGAGAGTGATAGAGAGTGTCAGAGAGTGTCAGAGAGTGATAGAGAGTGATAGAGAGTTTCAGAGAGTGACAGAGAGTGATAGAGAGTGATAGAGTGTGTCAGAGAGTGTCAGAGAGTGATCGAGAGTGTCTGAGAGTTTCAGAGAGTGTCAGAGAGTGTCAGAGAGCGATAGAGAGGGATAGAGAGTGTCAGAGAGTGTCAGAGAGTGTCAGAGAGTGTCAGAGAGTGATAGAGAGTGATAGAGAGTTTCAGAGAGTGTCAGACAGTGTCAGAGAGTGTCTGAGAGTGATGGAGAGTGATAGAGAGTGTCAGAGAGTGTCAGAGAGTGATAGAGAGTGATAGAGAGTTTCAGAGAGTGATAGAGAGTGATAGAGAGTGTCAGAGAGTGTCAGAGAGTGATAGAGAGTGATAGAACGTTTCAGAGAGTGTCAGAGAGTGTCAGAGAGTGATAGAGAGTGTCAGAGAGTGTCAGAGAGTGTCAGAGAGTGATAGAGAGTTTCAGAGAGTGTCAGAGAGTGTCTGAGAGTGTCAGAGAGTGATAGAGAGTGTCAGAGAGTGTCAGAGAGTTTCAGAGATTGTCAGAGAGTGATAGAGAGTTTCAGAGAGTGTCAGAGAGTGTCAAAGAGTGTCAGAGAGTGATGGAGAGTGATAGAGAGTGATAGAGCGTGCCAGAGAGTGTCCGAGAGTGATAGAGAGTGATAGAGAGTTTCAGAGAGTGTCAGAGAGTGTCAGAGAGTGATAGTGAGTGTCTGAGAGTGTCAGAGAGTGTCAGAGAGTGATGGAGAGTGATAGAGAGTGTCAGAGAGTGTCAGACAGTGTCAGAGAGTGTCTGAGAGTGTCAGAGAGTGATAGAGAGTTTCAGAGAGTGTCAGAGAGTGTCAAAGAGTGTCAGAGAGTGATGGAGAGTGATAGAGAGTGATAGAGAGTGCAGAGAGTGTCAGAGAGTGATAGAGAGTGATAGAGAGTTTCACAGAGTGTCAGAGAGTGTCAGAGAGTGTCTGAGAGTGTCTGAGAGTGTCAGAGAGTGTCAGAGAGTGTCAGAGAGTTTCAGAGATTGTCAGAGAGTGATAGAGAGTTTCAGAGAGTGTCAGAGAGTGTCAAAGAGTGTCAGAGAGTGATGGAGAGTGATAGAGAGTGATAGAGAGTGCCAGAGAGTGTCCGAGAGTGATAGAGAGTGATAGAGAGTTTCAGAGAGTGTCAGAGTGTGTCAGAGAGTGATAGTGAGTGTCTGAGAGTGTCAGAGAGTGTCAGAGAGTGATGGAGAGTGATAGAGAGTGTGAGAGAGTGTCAGAGAGTGATAGAGAGTGATAGAGAGTTTCAGAGAGTGACAGAGAGTGATAGAGAGTGATAGAGTGTGTCAGAGAGTGTCAGAGAGTGATCGAGAGTGTCTGAGAGTTTCAGAGAGTGTCAGAGAGTGTCAGAGAGTGATAGAGAGGGATAGAGAGTGTCAGAGAGTGTCAGAGAGTGTCAGAGAGTGTCAGAGAGTGATAGAGAGTGATAGAGAGTTTCAGAGAGTGTCAGACAGTGTCAGAGAGTGTCTGAGAGTGATGGAGAGTGATAGAGAGTGTCAGAGAGTGTCAGAGAGTGACAGAGAGTGATAGAGAGTGATAGAGTGTGTCAGAGAGTGTCAGAGAGTGATCGAGAGTGTCTGAGAGTTTCAGAGAGTGTCAGAGAGTGTCAGAGAGCGATAGAGAGGGATAGAGAGTGTCAGAGAGTGTCAGAGAGTGACAGAGAGTGTCAGAGAGTGTCAGAGAGTGTCAGAGAGTGTCAGAGAGTGATAGAGAGTGATAGAGAGTTTCAGAGAGTGTCAGACAGTGTCAGAGATTGTCTGAGAGTGTCAGAGAGTGATAGAGAGTGTCAGAGAGTGTCAGATAGTTTCAGAGATTGTCAGAGAGTGATAGAGAGTTTCAGAGAGTGTCAGAGAGTGTCAAAGAGTGTCAGAGAGTGATGGAGAGTGATAGAGAGTGATAGAGAGTGCAGAGAGTGTCAGAGAGTGATAGAGAGTGATAGAGAGTTTCACAGAGTGTCAGAGAGTGTCAGAGAGTGTCAGAGAGTGTCAGAGAGTGTCAGAGAGTGTCAGAGAGTGTCAGAGAGTTTCAGAGATTGTCAGAGAGTGATAGAGAGTGCAGAGAGTGTCAGAGAGTGATAGAGAGTTTCACAGAGTGTCAGAGAGTGTCAGAGAGTGATAGTGAGTGTCTGAGAGTGTCAGAGAGTGATAGAGAGTGATAGAGAGTGTGAGAGAGTGTCAGAGAGTGATAGAGAGTGATAGAGAGTTTCAGAGAGTGTCAGAGAGTGATAGAGAGTGATAGAGAGTGTCAGAGAGTGTCAGAGAGTGATCGAGAGTGATAGGGAGTTTCAGAGAGTGTCAGAGAGTGTCAGAGAGTGTCAGAGAGCGATAGAGAGGGATAGAGAGTGTCAGAGAGTGCCAGAGAGTGTCAGAGAGTGTCAGAGAGTGATAGAGAGTGATAGAGAGTTTCAGAGAGTGATAGAGAATTTCAGAGAGTGTCTGAGAGTGTCAGAGAGTGATAGAGAGTGATAGAGAGTGTAAGAGTTTGTCAGAGAGTGTCAGAGAGTGATAGAGAGGGATAGAGAGTGTCAGAGAGTGTCAGAGAGTGTCAGAGAGTGATAGAGAGTGATAGAGAGTTTCAGAGAGTGTCAGAGAGTGTCTGTGATTGTCTGAGAGTGATAGAGAGTGATAGAGACTGTCAGAGAGTGTCTGAGAGTGTCAGAGAGTGTCAGAGAGTGATAGAGAGTGATAGAGAGTTTCAGAGAGTGTCAGAGAGTGATAGAGAGTGTCAGAGAGTGTCAGAGAGTTTCAGAGATTGTCAGAGAGTGATAGAGAGTTTCAGAGAATGTCAGAGAGTGTCAAAGAGTGTCAGAGAGTGATGGAGAGTGATAGAGAGTGATAGAGAGTGCCAGAGAGTGTCAGAGAGTGATAGAGAGTGATAGAGAGTTTCAGAGAGTGTCAGAGAGTGTCAGAGAGTGATAGTGAGTGTCTGAGAGTGTCAGAGAGTGTCAGAGAGTGATGGAGAGTGATAGAGAGTGATAGAGAGTGTGAGAGAGTGTCAGAGAGTGATAGAGAGTGATAGAGAGTTTCAGAGAATGTCAGAGAGTGATAGAGAGTGTCAGAGAGTGTCAGAGAGTGATCGAGAGTGATAGAGAGTTTCAGAGAGTGTCAGAGAGTGTCAGGGAGTGTCAGAGAGTGTCAGAGAGCGATAGAGAGGGATAGAGAGTGTCAGAGAGTGTCAGAGAGAGTCAGAGAGTGTCAGAGAGTGATAGAGAGTGATAGAGAGTTTCAGAGAGTGATAGAGACTGTCAGAGAGTGTCTGAGACTGTCAGAGAGTGATAGAGAGTGATAGAGAGTGTTAGAGTGTGTCAGAGAGTGTCAGAGAGTGATAGAGAGGGATAGAGAGTGTCAGAGAGTGTCAGAGAGTGTCAGAGAGTGATAGAGAGTGATAGAGAGTTTCAGAGAGTGTCAGAGAGTGTCTGTGATTGTCTGAGAGTGATAGAGAGTGATAGAGACTGTCAGAGAGTGTCTGAGAGTGTCAGAGAGTGTCAGAGAGTGATAGAGAGTGATAGAGAGTTTCAGAGAGTGTCAGAGAGTGTCTGAGAGTGTCTGAGAGTGTCAGAGAGTGATAGAGAGTGTCAGAGAGTGTCAGAGAGTGTCAGAGAGTGATAGAGAGTTTCAGAGAGTGTCAGAGAGTGTCAGAGAGAGTCAGAGAGTGTCTGAGAGTGTCAGAGAGAGATAGAGAGTGTCAGAGAGTGTCAGAGAGTGTCAGAGGGTGATAGAGAGCTTCAGAGAGTGTCAGAGAGTGTCAGAGAGTGTCAGAGAGTGTCAGAGAGTGATAGAGAGTTTCAGAGAGTGTCAGAGAGTGTCTGAGAGTGTCAGATAGTGATAGAGAGTGATAGAGAGTGTCAGAGAGTGTCTGAGAGTGTCAGAGAGTGTCAGAGAGTGACAGAGTGTGATAGAGAGTGAGAGAGAGTTTCAGAGAATGTCAGAGTGTGTCAGAGAGTGTCTGAGAGTGTCAGAGGTTGTCAGAGAGTGATAGAGAGTTTCAGAGAGTTTCAGAGAGTGTCTGAGAGTGTCAGAGAGTAATCGAGAGTGATGGAGAGTGTCAGAGAGTGTCTGAGAGTGTCAGAGAGTGATAGAGAGTGTCAGAGAGTGTCAGAGAGTGTCAAAGAGTGATAGTGAGTGTCTGAGAGTTTCAGAGAGTGTCAGAGAGTGTCAGAGAGCGATAGAGAGTGTCAGAGAGTGTCAGAGAGTGTCAGAGAGTGTCAGAGAGTGATACAGAGTGATAGAGAGTTTCAGAGAGTGTCAGAGAGTGTCAGAGAGTGTCTGAGAGTGTCAGAGAGTGTCAGAGAGTGATAGAGAGTTTCAGAGAGTGTCAGAGAGTGGCAGAGAGTGTCTGAGATTGTAAGAGAGTGATAGAGAGTGTCAGAGAGTGTCAGAGAGTGATAGAGAGTGATAGAGAGTTTCAGAGAGTGTCAGAGAGTGTCTGAGAGTGTCAGAGAGTGATAGAGAGTGTCAGAGAGTGTCAGAGAGTGTCAGAGAGTGATAGAGAGTGATAGAAGTGTTTCAGAGAGTGTTAAAGTGTTTCAGAGAGTGTCTGAGAGTGTCAGAGAGAGATAGAGAGTGTCAGAGAGTGTCAGAGTGTGATAGAGAGTGATAGAGAGTTTCAGAGAGTGTCAGAGAGTGATAGAGAGTTTCAGAGAGTGTCAGAGATTGTCAAAGAGTGTCAGAGAGTGATGGAGAGTGATAGAGAGTGATAGAGAGTGCAGAGAGTGTCAGAGAGTGATAGAGAGTGATAGAGAGTTTCACAGAGTGTCAGAGAATGTCAGAGAGTGATAGTGAGTGTCTGAGAGTGTCAGAGAGTGTCAGAGAGTGATGGAGAGTGATAGAGAGTGATAGAGAGTGTGAGAGAGTGTCAGAGAGTGATAGAGAGTGATAGAGAGTTTCAGAGAGTGTCAGAGAGTGATAGAGAGTGATAGAGAGTGTCAGAGAGTGTCAGAGAGTGATCGAGAGTGATAGAGAGTTTCAGAGAGTGTCAGAGAGTGTCAGAGAGTGTCAGAGAGTGTCAGAGAGCGATAGAGAGGGATAGAGAGTGTCAGAGAGTGCCAGAGAGTGTCAGAGAGTGTCAGAGAGTGATAGAGAGTGATAGAGAGTTTCAGAGAGTGATAGAGACTGTCAGAGAGTGTCTGAGAGTGTCAGAGAGTGATAGAGAGTGATAGAGAGTGTCAGAGTGTGTCAGAGAGTGTCAGAGTGTGATAGAGAGGGATAGAGAGTGTCAGAGAGTGTCAGAGAGTGTCAGAGAGTGATAGAGAGTGATAGAGAGTTTCAGAGAGTGTCAGAGAGTGTCTGTGATTGTCTGAGAGTGATAGAGAGTGATAGAGACTGTCAGAGAGTGTCTGAGAGTGTCAGAGAGTGTCAGAGAGTGATAGAGAGTGATAGAGAGTTTCAGAGAGTGTCAGAGAGTGATAGAGAGTGTCAGAGAGTGTCAGAGAGTTTCAGAGATTGTCAGAGAGTGATAGAGAGTTTCAGAGAGTGTCAGAGAGTGTCAAAGAGTGTCAGAGAGTGATGGAGAGTGATAGAGAGTGATAGAGAGTGTCAGAGAGTTTCAGAGAGTGATAGAGAGTGATAGAGAGTTTCAGAGAGTGTCAGAGAGTGTCAGAGAGTGATAGTGAGTGTCTGAGAGTGTCAGAGAGTGTCAGAGAGTGATGGAGAGTGATAGAGAGTGATAGAGAGTGTGAGAGAGTGTCAGAGAGTGATAGAGAGTGATAGAGAGTTTCAGAGAGTGTCAGAGAGTGATAGAGAGTGATAGAGAGTGTCAGAGAGTGTCAGAGAGTGATCGAGAGTGATAGAGAGTTTCAGAGAGTGTCAGAGAGTGTCTGAGAGTGTCAGAGAGTGATAGAGAGTGATAGAGAGTGTCAGAGTGTGTCAGAGAGTGTCAGAGAGTGATAGAGAGGGATAGAGACTGTCAGAGAGTGTCAGAGAGTGTCAGAGAGTGATAGAGAGTGATAGAGAGTTTCAGAGTGTGTCAGAGAGTGTCTGTGATTGTCTGAGAGTGATAGAGAGTGATAGAGACTGTCAGAGAGTGTCTGAGAGTGTCAGAGAGTGTCAGAGAGTGATAGAGAGTGATAGAGAGTTTCAGAGAGCGTCAGAGAGTGATAGAGAGTGTCAGAGAGTGTCAGAGAGTGTCTGAGAGTGTCAGAGAGTGATAGAGAGTGTCAGAGAGTGTCAGAGAGTGTCAGAGAGTGATAGAGAGTTTCAGAGAGTGTCAGAGAGTGTCAGAGAGTGTCAGAGAGTGTCTGAGAGTGTCAGAGAGTGATAGAGAGTGTCAGAGAGTGTCAGAGAGTGATAGAGAGCTTCAGAGAGTGTCAGAGAGTGTCAGAGAGTGTCAGAGAGTGTCAGAGAGTGATAGAGAGTTTCAGAGAGTGTCAGAGTGTGTCTGAAAGTGTCAGATAGTGATAGAGAGTGATAGAGAGTGTCAGAGAGTGTCTGAGAGTGTCAGAGAGTGTCAGAGAGTGACAGAGAGTGATAGAGAGTGAGAGAGAGTTTCAGAGAATGTCAGAGTGTGTCAGAGAGTGTCTGAGAGTGTCAGAGGGTGTCAGAGAGTGATAGAGAGTGATAGAGAGTTTCAGAGAGTGTCAGAGAGTGTCTGAGAGTGTCAGAGAGTAATCGAGAGTGATGGAGAGTGTCAGAGAGTGTCAGAGAGTGATAGTGAGTGCCTGAGAGTGTCTGAGAGTGTCAGAGAGTGATAGAGCGTGTCAGAGAGTGTCAGAGAGTGTCAGAGAGTGATAGTGAGTGTCTGAGAGTTTCAGAGAGTGTCAGAGAGCGATAGAGAGTGTCAGAGAGTGTCAGAGAGTGTCAGAGAGTGATACAGAGTGATAGAGAGTTTCAGAGAGTGTCAGAGAGTGTCAGAGAGTGTCTGAGAGTGTCAGAGAGTGTCAGAGAGTGATAGAGAGTTTCAGAGAGTGTCAGAGAGTGGCAGAGAGTGTCTGAGATTGTAAGAGAGTGATAGAGAGTGTCAGAGAGTGTCAGAGAGTGATAGAGAGTGATAGAGAGTTTCAGAGAGTGTCAGAGAGTGTCTGAGAGTGTCAGAGAGTGATAGAGAGTGTCAGAGAGTGTCAGAGAGTGTCAGAGAGTGATAGAGAGTGATAGAAGTGTTTCAGAGAGTGTTAAAGTGTTTCAGAGAGTGTCTGAGAGTGTCAGAGAGAGATAGAGAGTGTCAGAGAGTGTCAGAGAGTGATAGAGAGTGATAGAGAGTTTCAGAGAGTGTCAGAGAGAGTCTGAGAGTGTCAGAGAGTGATAGAGAGTGTCAGAGAGTGTCAGAGAGTGATAGAGAGTGATAGAGAGTTTCAGAGAGTGTCAGAGAGTGTCTGAGAGTGTCAGAGAGTGATAGAGAGTGATAGAGAGTGTCAGAGAGTGTCAGAGAGTGATAGAGAGTGATAGAGAGTGTCAGAGAGTGTCAGAGAGTGATAGTGAGTTTCAGAGAGTGTCAGAGAGTGATAGAGAGTGATAGAGAGTTTCAGAGAGTGATAGTGAGTGTCAGAGAGTGTCAGAGAGTGATAGAGAGTTTCAGAGAGTGATAGTGAGTGTCTGAGAGTGTCAGAGAGTGATAGAGAGTGATAGAGAGTGTCAGAGAGTGTCAGAGAGTGATAGAGAGTGATAGAGAGTGTCAGAGCGTGTCAGAGAGTGATAGTGAGTGTCAGCGAGTGTCAGAGAGTGACAGAGAGTGATAGAGAGTTTCAGAGAGTGATAGTGAGTGTCAGAGAGTGTCAGAGAGTGATAGAGAGTTTCAGAGAGTGATAGTGAGTGTCTGAGAGTGTCAGAGAGTGATAGAGAGTGATAGAGAGTGTCAGAGAGTGTCAGAGAGTGATAGAGAGTGATAGAGAGTTTCAGAGAGTGTCAGAGAGCGTCTGAGAGTGTCAGAGAGTGATAGAGAGTGTCAGAGAGTGTCAGAGAGGGATAGAGAGTGATAGAGAGTGTCAGAGAGTGTCAGAGAGTGTCAGAGAGTGTCAGAGAGTGATAGTGAGTGTCAGAGAGTGTCAGAGAGTGAAAGAGAGTGATAGAGAGTTTCAGAGAGTGTCAGAGAGTGTCTGAGAGTGTCAGAGAGTGATAGAGAGTGATAGAGAGTGTCAGAGAGTGTCAGAGAGTGATAGAGAGTGATAGAGAGTGTCAGAGAGTGTCAGAGAGTGATACTGAGTGTCAGAGAGTGTCAGAGAGTGTCAGAGAGTGATAGTGAGTGTCAGAGAGTGTCAGAGAGTGTCAGAGAGTGATAGAGAGTGATAGAGAGTGTCAGAGAGTGTCAGAGAGTGATAGAGAGTGATAGAGTGTGTCAGAGAGTGTCAGAGAGTGTCAGAGAGTGATAGTGAGTGTCAGAGAGTGTCAGAGAGTGATAGAGAGTGATAGAGAGTCTCAGAGAGTGTCAGAGAGTGTCTGAGA